>NC_092339.1:366387500-368988750 GCF_046630445.1 Rutidosis leptorrhynchoides
GTTAGACCTGATGCCCGTGGCGAGTTAGGCATTAGTACACATTTAAAAATAACGGCGACACTTCGTCAGTTGGCATACGGTTATACACCCGATGCGTTAGACGAGTATTTACAAATGTCGGAACGTGTAGCTCGTGAAAGTTTACAAAATTTTACGAAATGTATTGTTGTTTTATATTCAAATGATTATATGCGCGAGCCTACTCTTGAGGACATGGAACGTTTATACGAGGTTCATGAGGAAAAGCATGACCTTCCCGACATGCTAGGTAGTATAGATTGTATGCATTGGGTTTGGGGAAAATGTCCGGTTGCATGGCAAGGCCAATTTAAGTGAGGAGATCATAGTCATCCAACTATTATGCTTGAAGTCGTTGCCTCGTATGATAATTGGATATGGCATGCTTATTTTGGGATTGCTTGGGCAAACAATGACATAAATGAGTTAAATACCAGTCCTTTGTTTGAATCGATGCTTAATGATAATTTCCCAGACATCCCTTATGTTATTAATGGTGTGGAGTACAAAAGGGGTTATTATTTAGCGTTTGGGATTTACCCTCAATGGGCATCGTTTGTTAAAGCGTATTCGAGTGCAGCTGATCCCAAGAGTAAATACTTTTCACGCAAACAATCTAAGGTAAGAAAGGATGTTGAGAGGACTTTTGGTATTTTACAAGGACGTTGGCATATAGTACAACAACCTGCAAGGGCTTATTCGGTGAAGGCTATTGAAAGAATTATGTATGCGTGTATCATAATGCATAACATGATAGTTGAAGATAATGTGTTCAACATTTCTGAGAATAATTGGGTGTAGGAACCGGTTCAGAACATGCAAACTACTTGATACTATAGATGTGAAGAGTATAAAGCCAGGACGAAGGAATTACACGATCGGGAGGTGCATGAACGTTTACGAGGCGATTTAGTCGAACATGTTTGGGCTATTCGAGCTCAGGAGGAGGAGGATGAGGGGGAAGAGTGACATTCATCGAACATCTTTGGGCTATTCGACTTACAAATAACATCTTTATTATGCATTGTATTTTTATTTTGTAGTTTAATTTTTAATTATGTAACTTTTTTTTTTATTATTAGTGAAGTTTATTTTGTGTTAATATTGTTTTTAAAAATAATTTAATTGATTTTAAAAAATAATTAAATAATAATAACATACAATATTTTCTCTTTCCAAGACACTGAACTGACACTGAACTGACATTCTTCCCAGTTCCCCTGTTTTTTCACCAATGTCAGTTTACAATATCAGTCCAGTCAGTGTCCAGTCATCAGCAAGATACAGAACTGACGCGTCACCACACCCAGTGCTCTAACACGAGATGAGATCCACTAGAACGACTTGATTTGTACTTCGTTTAGCGCAACCGGAGTGCTCCAACTTTTAACTTGGAACAACATATTATTCCGGTTATTTCAAATCAAAAACGCACAAACCCAAATCGTAACTTGAAGAATCGTCTTTCCTGATTGTGACATGGATGTATTTCCAACATCCTTTAGGAAATCGCCAAGGTTGTTGATTGTGAGATTACCCAAATTCCACCACGTAGACACCCGAACCCATAACTCGCGAGCATGTTTACACGCAATAAAAATATGATCAACTGATTCCACATTGCCATTACAAAGTGGTCAACGTACACTATGGAGATACATTCCTCGTTTATCTAATTCAATCCGAACTGGTAGTCTCTTGTGTATAGTTCTCCACACGAAAATCTCAATTTTTTTAGGAACCAACTTATTTTGGATGAAACGATGTTGAGACATGAATTTTCCTAGGAGTTGCACGTCAATTAGAGTCGCTAGCCTTTTCACAGTAAGAATACCATTCGATGCTAGACTCAACTTCCACATGTCCATGCTGCTGCTGTTGAAAGAAAAATATGCAATTAAGGAATGCAAGTTGTTTGATTCGGATTCAGTTCGGCCTGGATGGGGTACGAAACCAATTCCAGCGATGCTCCAGCCTGCCGTTTGCGAAAACTACTCGATCTTTTATTGACACATCCTTGACAGATTCCATCCGATACAGTCTCGAGTATAAGTTGCATAACTTGTCCGATCCAATCCAATCCAATGATCATGCCAAAAAGATGTTGAGTCGCCGTCTCCAATAGATTTGGTGAAAGAGCTTATAAATGGAACTTGCAAGTCCTCCAAAGATGAACCTGTTAAAACAATATTACGCCAAGTACATATTGGTGAAGAGTGGGTAAACCCGCTATCCACCAAAACGCCACCACAAGGTCCATGGATACTACGAATAATATATTACGATTTGTATATATTACGTATTTAGTAATGTAATAACTTACATGTCAAAACTTTTGAAAGTTTGAAATTATGAATATTAAGTACTCCGTAATATAAGTTCAATCTAGAGCTCATTACTAAACCATCTTTTAAATATTTTCAAATTTGGCCTTAAGGTCGTTCACTACTACAAAAAATGATTAAAGAAACCTCTTTTTAGAGCATTTGGAACCCCTTTTAGAAGAGGTTTCTATCAATGGGAGTTCCTTTGGTTGAGAACCGGTTTTAAAACCGGTTCCTTTGGTAATCTTTTGAAACCGGTTTTTTGATAAAAAGAGGTTCCTAATCTTGATATTGAAACCTATTTTTTTTTTTTATCAAAACAGGTTTCTTTGCATAACAAAAGAGACATGTTTTCTTTTGAAAACCGGTTTCTTTACCATTTTGTATATTTTTTTTTTTTTGTTTTTTTGTTTTTTTGTTTGTAATTAGTTGACAATTTCATATATTAGTTTTCCTTTCTTGCTAATGTATTTTATCATCTAAACCAAACTACAAGCATACTAAAAATTAGAACCACGAACTTAACCATACTGAAGTTGAATAAAAAACTTGTATATATCTATAATTATTCTTACAATAAATCTTAGTAAAGCCACAGTAGTAATCCGTAAACTACGACTATTATTCAGAGTACTAGTGCAAATATTTTTTACATTACGTACTCTAATAATAATACTTGAACATCACACCTTATTTACCCCATCCACCTAAAGAAACTCATTTGATGTCTTCGAGTCTCACTTCTGACGCAACAGCTACCTGCACAAGGTCTTCATCATTTGGTGATATTTATACAAAGTCTTCGTCATTTTTATATTTATTTGTTGCATCTAAGTTTGATAGTAGTGAAAATCATCATCCAAATTTGATTGATTCCTTGATTTTGATTTGTCATTCATTTTGCCTTATTAATAGTATCACCTGCAACAATGATAAAACCTGACTATTAAATCAAAACATGTTATCTTGTGTTAATTAGTAAAGAAAAGAAACCAATAATATGATAAAATTAAGAGCTTACCTTAAGAAAAAAAGCAAATGGTAGGGATGAGGGTGCAGGTGAATTAGAGAGATGAAAAGTGGATGTAAAAGTAGAGAGTGATGGATTTGGTTTTTGATACAAAAAATAGGAAGTTATATATTCTGTTGTTTAATTTTTTCATTTCCCACTCATACAAAAATTATCATTAAGACCTCTTTTTTCTAAAAAGAGGTTTCAAAGAAAAATGCATTAAAACCTGTTTTGTAAAAAAACAGGTTCCAATATTCCGAAACCGGTTTTAGTTAAAAAACAGGTTCCTTTAATCTACTTTAGAGACCGGTTTTCTTAAAACTTATAAAAAGAGGTTTCTATTCACTTTAGGAACCTCTTTTTTGACCCTCCTCAAAAAAGAGGTTTCATATAGGGGTTCCAATTCCACTTTTTGTAGTAGTGGTTAGTCGTTAAATTATCATTATTCCATCAAACGTTAAAACTCATACAATTTATTCGAGAATGAAAATCAAGAATCAGATGAATTTGAAATTTAGCAGGTCATTCTACAAACACAAACGTACAAATGAATAACACGGTTGTATATAAATGTATATATTTGAAGAAACTCAACATTTGTATGCAAAAATCTTCACCATAGGGAGATGAATGGAATTCTAACCAACAAATGTTATGTCACGGTTTACATCATTGCTTTCAATAGTGATGTTTTTCACCGACCTTAATTGATTAAGTCAAAGAATTTTTAAGGTTAAAATTTTACAAAGAAATAAAGATATCGATCACGTTTGAAAATCAAATGGTAGAACTTAGTGGTCCCCATCTCCTGTTTAGCAAGTCGAGAAAACTAAAGGACGAGGAAAAAACTCTCTTCGTACTTTCAACTTTTTGTTCCCTTTACTTGTCTGACGCTGATTTGTTCTTAATTTTCTATCGCCGTGCTCCGTCTGGTGTCGCTGCTCCTTCTCCTATAAGCTTCCTGTGACTAAGGTATGGTTTCGTGGTGTTGTAGTTTTCTTTTGGTCGTGACCCTTTCAATTTGCACTTCAGGATTTATTACAGGACCTATCCATCATGTCACGTCTTGGTAAAGAGTTAAATGAGTCGCAAATTGATTTCAAGATATTGAGTTATAGTGTTTGTTAGACCATTCATAAAGTACATATACTCACGCCGTGGATTGTCCATGTGACAAAAGCCACACCCAAAAAATTGGGTAGCGGTGATGTGAGTTTGGGCATGGGAACCGCTACCGAAAGAAAGCTACGATGAAACCCACGAGCGTGGCTTTATTCTTATCGGATGAAATCATTTTTATTTTATTTTTTATTTTTTTAACTTAAGTATATCTGTATATGTATCTCTTTTTTTCTCGACTCTCAATTATATTTTATCAAATCATCACAACACTTTCAAACCACATTTAAATTCACACCATCATTACTTCATAATTTCAACCAGCACCGCTACATAATAAAAAATAAAAATAAAAAGAAGCCCCACATTACCAACCCACCCACACCATTGATACAGTTTACAAATGGTCTTAACAAATGAGAACCTGAAACTTTGTATTTAAGAGTTAATATTCTCCAACTCTACAAGTACATTATTTAGATAGAATTACTTTGCTCATTTTTGTCAAGTATTACATGTACATTTGGTTTGGAAGCCAAAACTATTGGTCAATATTTGTCATGATCCATATATTTTCAAATCAACCCATGAAGATTTGTCACGTTTTCGTAGGTATATTTTTTCTTCAAATTTTCATGTAATTTTTTTAAACCTACAAATCAGAAAATCTGTAGTTGATAAAGTAAAACATCTCTATATTGTGCTATATTCCACTATACTGAACTATAATTGCTACTAATAGGTTATGTACCAGTTCGACGTCCATACCAGTTTCCGAACACAACAATTGATGGTGAGGAAGCTCTTAACTCATAGACTTTTGCTCTTATTTTGTTTGAAAACTATGAATATGATTTTTAAGACTCATAGTCGTCTTTTTAAGTATTTCTTTTTCTGTGTTTGAAGGAATTCATAATCCATTTCAAAGATTGTTAGTTACTTGGAGCTTCATTTTTTGTCTGTTGATCTTAACTATGCAATAAAGATTGTGACTTGGTTGGATGTTTATCATTTGTTTAGTTCAATAAAATATTTACAGCTGGTGATACGTTTCGAATAATTTTATTAGGCTAATTTCTGTTTATAGATCAAAAGTAGCAATGACAAATGGGCTTCATCAATCAGGTCGATTCGAACCTTACAATCCCAAATTGTAGTCGTAATAGTAAGGTTCACCGTGAACACTTCTTGCCCAATTTGTATCGTTTTTGTAGTTGTGGTAGATGTGATAGCTTCAACTCTTGAGGTGACATCAGCTCTTTACAGAACTTAAAGTAGTGTGTTAAAGATGATGGAAAAACGTACTATCGAAACAAATTTATTTTTGATTGGTTGAATGTTTGTTACAAACAATTATATTATATCCCTGATGTGAGTCAAATTAATTCATACCGAGTAGATCCACATAATTATTCTTGCCGATTTTTAGATTTTGTTTATGTGCTTTATTATAATGCTAATACAGTCTAAAATTAATATCGAAAATAAACTATTTGACTTTTTTGCGGACAATCACGGATAGATGTACGTGCAATTTAGCGACAATGAGAACTCCTCAAAATGCTTCTGGTGCTTGTCTTGAAGAAACCTTTGATGTTCTCATTTATCATCATCTTGCTACTTGCTTGGCAAGTAATTGTCAAGCATGTTGTTGTTTTCATGTGTGATGTGTCATATTTTCAAGTGTTTGTGCCACAATCTATTTGTTGGCACTTAGGGTCGATTTACTTTTCACTTAATGATTTGTTTTTGTACAACTCTCAGTTCAGTAAGTAAAATTGTTGTTTCTTTATCACTTAATCTGAAAATTGATATATTTTATGGAAGACATATAATCAGACACCCTACCCAAACAAAGACAAATGAAAACATGACTTAACACGGAAAAAAAGTAAATAGCTCCTTAGTTTAGGTACATGGGTTTATGCAGCAATTTACATCAACAATTTGAATTGTCATGCATTGTGTTGATGTTTATGCAACAGGTAGAGAATTATATATATATATATATATATATATATATATATATATATATATATATATATATATATATATATATATATATATATATATATATATATATATATATATATATACTCGAGTTAATTCAGTATTTGAGAACCTATTGGCAACACATATATGCTTTTGTTCTTTTGAGTTTTGTTATTTTAGATGTAATCTAATCATACTAAATATAGCAACAAACTCAGTGTATTGACCATCAACAAATTTCACCATAATACATTAATTTTGTTGCTATTATATATTCGACAGCTGCGAAAACATATATTTACAACTCTTATTCAATGGGCGAACTAATGAAATTAATAATTTAACAAAATCCTTTTTGTCTTAATGACACGTCACGCTGCACATGATCGCTCCTAGTTGGAAAAGAATAGGGATTGTGATTTTTTTAAGACCATTTTTAACGCGACGTCAGAGGGGTCCCGTCAGACTCGCTGACGCCCTCTGACGCCCCTAACGTAGCGTCAGGCGAAACGCCCATGGGGCGTCAGTTGGATTTTTCACGGAAAAAAGGGGTTAGGCGACGTGTCAGTTTTTGATTGGGCGAATTTTGTAGCCGTTGGTTAACGGATATTTTTTATTTTTCTTTTTAAAAAAAATTTACTTATATTTAAATCTATATAAACCCATCAAACCCCGCCACTTTTAACACATCAAACTCTCAATTTTCTTTCATTTTAACACTTTTATTCAAATTTTTTATATAACTAGATGACCTCGTATTTACTTAATTCGGAATCCGATTCGGAAGACGAGCGTATTGTTGCACAAATTCAAGAATTAGAAGATGAAGATGACGAAGTCCAATAATCCGAGCGTGTTCCAAGATCCCGAATTTATATTCCTAGAGATCGTGAGAAAGCCGCAGAAAACTTAGGATTATTTTAGTGACACGCCCGTGTTTCCGCAAGATAAATTTAAAAGGCGTTTTCGTATGCATATTCAGTTATTTCTCCGAATATCTCGAGGTATTTCTGATTTTGATAGTCATAATGTTCCCGATTATTTTACCTATTTTAGGGAACGTTTTGATGCTATCGGTAGGCCAACTTTTACAATATTGCAAAAAATGACTTCGGCTCTACGCCAGTTGGCGTATGAAACCGCCGCCGATATGTTTGATGAATACTTAAAAATGAGTTAGCAAACCTCAATAATTTGTTTAGACAACTTTTGTAAATGTATTATTCATTTATACAAAGAACGTTACATGAGTTCTCCCAATGCTTACGATGTTGAACGATTATATAGTAAACATGAGGAGAAACATGGTTTTAAGGGTATGCTCGGGAGTATTGATTGTATGCATTGGGAGTGGAAGAATTGTCCAGTTGCTTTAAAGGGACAATACACTCGGGGTGATTACATGAAACCCACCATTATGCTAGAAGCAGTTGCTTCGTATGACTTGCGGATTTGGCATGCATTTTTTGAGATGGCGGGTTCCAACAATGATATAAATGTTTTGAATCAATCACCGGTATTTGATAAACTAAAGAACGGAACAACTCCACCCACACCGTTTGAGATAAATGGTAATCATTACACAAAAGGCTATTACCTTGTTGATGGTATATATCCTGACTGGGCTACCCTGGTTAAAGGTTATGCGGCGCCGACAGATGACCCAAGGTTTAAGTTTACGCGGTTTCAAGGTAGTGCCCGAAAGGATGTTCAGGGGGCATTTAGGGTTCTTCAAGGTCGATTTCATATTTTAAGGTTAGCGGCACGCACTATGTCGGTGAACAAAATGTGAAGAGTTATGGATTGTTGTATCATATTACATAATATGGTTTTAGAAGATCAAGGATTTACGTTAAGTGATTGGGAGGAAGATTTCATTACCGAACCGATGGAGAATCGTCCAAAGCCTATACCGAATAGAGGACGGGATCAAGACGTTATCATCCGAGAGATTAGAGATAGGACGGTGCACGACCAACTAACCGATGATCTTGTTGAGCATATTTGGAACCTTCCGTCTACATTTCGCACTACGAACTAGTTTATTTTACAATTTAATTTATGTAATGGTTAGATTTTAAGTATTGTTGAATTATATTAATTTATGTAATGGTTGAATTTTATGAAATATTATTTTGTGATGTTTTTTATATTTTATATGCATTTTATTTTATAAAATAACATTGTATTCATACTTAATATAAAATAAAAAATAAAACTTATAGGACCCACAGTTGAATGACAGAGAAAAGGAACGTCAGGGTTATTTTGTGTCAGAAACTGACATGTGCCACGTCACAGGCATATTTTATTTTTTGCCAAAATATGTACATTCCGTATGTGACATCACATGCAAGGGTTATTCATGGTCTAAGGGTGTTACCCCTCTCGCCCCTCATGATAAGAGTGTCAATCTATCACTACACCATCTCCCTTTATATCCATTTCTTTCTTCTTCTTTTTTTTCTTTTTCTTTTTATACTCTAAAACACTTATACGGAGTAATAATTTACTACTAGGAAGTATAATAGCCATAATACTCAATAATCATTATCTTTTTAAAGTATTCATATATTACCATCAATTTGTTCTTTTTTCGTTTACTTGTTTATTTTAATTTTCTTTTCAATAAAAATTTTCTTAAAATATACTCCCACCGTCCCATATTAGTAGTTCACTGACCAAAAAACACATAATTTAAGAAAATTTCATGAAAAGTACTTTATTTTCTGTTTACTTTTCAATTTTATCTTTACATTTTCCTTTAATTCTATCAACATACATTAAGGGCGTTATAGAACTTAGATTTCTTATTCTTTTCTATTTATGGAAGTGGACTATTAATTTGGAACATCTCAAAATGAAATAGTAGACTATTAATATGAGACGGAGGGATTATCAATTTAATATATTTTACTTTTTGACCTTTCTAAAATGATATTCCAGAGTATTTACCTGATTTATAGAGAGATTTTGGAAACGATTTACCGACCCGTATTTCAGAATTTCGAAATGATTTAAGGATCGAGTCCATGAAATGTGGTTCGGGTTTCTGCTCGAAACGTATGTGTGCGTAGAAGATGATTAGGTGTGTGGGTCATTCCCCCGTCAATTATTATAAATACTTGTTTTTCAAAAAAAAAAAAATACAACTGTTGCACATCAATTAAATTTATTATTTTTATTGATTAAATAAACTTTTATTTTACTTTAATGTAAAAAGGTATCTATATAGTATAATAAACCTCTAAAATGATGACATCATCATTAAGCTAAATTACCCTTTACTTTTCATAATGATGATGTCATAATTATATATTAATTTAATTAAATAAATAATAAAAAATCTTTTATAAAAAGAAATATTAATCTCTTCTAAATTGTAATTTTATTTTTCTAAAAAAATTTAAAAGGCATTTATTATTATTATTAATAGTTATTATTATTAAAAATATAAATATAAATATTCAACTTTGAGCGAACTTTATATTTTTAAAATCAACGGCAAGTTTTTTAGTCGGAATCCATGGTTCCACGGGGCAATAAACTAAATGACTTTAACATTTACATTCACTTAATGCATAAAACATATAATTAAACTATTTCGTTTAAACAAACCCGTATTTCCACGGGTCATTTCACTAGTTATAATTAAAATCATACTCCGTATGCAGTAACGATGTGATCATATTATGGTTATTAAATTTTAATTTTTCAATTAATATATTTTTAATTAATTATAAAAAAAGAAAAAGGTAACAAAGTGAAATTACGCAGTAAGGGTGCGTTTGATAAAACTGAATGGTTTAACGCTGAATGGTTCAGAATCTGAATGATTCAAAGCCTCTGAATAAAGTTTGTTCTGAATTAAAATAAGGTGTTTGATAATCATTTAGAATCAACAATATGAACTGAGTAAGATTATCTTATTAACGTGTAACATGAATAAAAATTCAATATACTTGTTAGTTAAGTGTTCATGATATATGATTTGAGGAGAATATTACAAAAAAATTTAGGCTCTTAATGGTTAAGAGAGCGTTTCAGCTCTGAATGGTTCAGCACTGAATTCTGAACCATTCAGCACCATATGTTATTCAGAGATCAGAAACAAACGCGCTGAATGTTGAATGGTTCAGCATTCAGCGCTGAACCATTTCATTAAGAGTCAAACAAACACACCCTAAGATACCTTAGTTGTTTTTTGTTTTACAAAAAAATAAATAAAAAATCAATAAAAATGAAAAAGAAAAAAAAAAAAGAAGCCTGTGTAAATTGTAATGCTGGAGGAGACATTTACTGATTTTTTTTTAATGGGCTAGTTATAGACTTATAGCTACCTACTATGTCAGATCATTCCAAAATAAACATCACTTTCGCGGAGATTCGGAAAAGGTACAACTGCCATGCGATAAACCATACGGAGTGTATTTTATTACAATGAAGTCCTCCCACATTTTTCGCTCATCTATCTAAGATACATCTCCGTACAACCTTCTTTCTTTTTTTTACATCCTTCACAAAATCACATCACCACTCATACACACAACGATAAGAAATTTCTCGCTTAGTCCGCCGAATTATGTTATTTTACGGCCATTTGTAGGTTACAGGTTTTATTCAGGCTTGTCGACAAGTGGTAGGAAAATAGAAATTCTGACAAAGGTCTTAGGCTCTTAGCGGCGTGTTCGAGCTCTGCAACAATAAAGATTATTTTTGGTTCGTAAAAAAGATTCTAGACATAAGAAAGTGGAGGTGTCTGATCATATGCGTATTCACGCATATGAAAAGCGCTTTATGCGCTGCGCAAATATAGCCTGTCGAGACAGTACGTTTCTACACATTATTAGCGGATTATCCGCAGAGTTTACAAATGTTTATGCGCAGTCCGCATACACATTACTTAGAGGATTATCCGCAGAATTTATAAATGTTTATGCGCATCCACATACGCATTAATCAGCAGATTTTCCGCAGAGTCTACAAATGTTTATGCGCAGTCCACATACATTTAGAAAACTAAAAATAGGGGTCTTCGCCTTTCATTTGAACGTTGTTGAACCTTGATTCTTTAAGAGCATTTTATTGTCACTACGAGTATTCAAGTTGATAGAAGTTTATACAAGGTAAGTAAAGGGCTCAAGACCGGGACATGGTGATTGATGATTCTAATCGATGTTTTTGAAATCAAAGATGATCATAAGGTCTCAAAACGTATTAACAACATCAACCTCATTGCACTCGACATTAATTTAACCAGTGTAATTGAATTTAGACTCGATCAGTGTCCTCTAAAGAACGAAGATCACAGAGTTATTTGCGAGAAAAGTGTAGAGGTAACAATTTTAGAGAGAAGATTAAGCTTAATGCTCTTTAAACTCACATGGGTTTTTTACGGTAAAAGACACGAGGGAGTATGTTGATCTACACTCGCTTCCTTCGTTACATATCGAGACAAAATGGATCAAGTTTCTTCCAAAAAAAGTGAATGTGTTTTGGTGGTGATTTAAGCTTAATGCTCTTCATTTACGTTGGATTCTATCCACAAAAGGATTAGAAATAACGACGATTGTTTGCCCGATTTGTAATAATGATGTTGAAGATCAAAAACACCCCTTCTTCGAGTGCTCGGTTGCTTCTGATGTTTGGAGATTGGTTCGAATATGGATTAACCTTGACACGCCTAATTTTTCTTCATGGTCGGACATATCCGTTGGATCGATGGGTCTAACATGGCAACAAGAGATAAGGAACATCTCTATTCAATTTTGTTACTATCCTATTAACGTTATGACAATTGAGGAACGACATTGTTAACGATATTGTAATACGTATATGTAATCTGTTTGATTTTATTCAATTGTATTATTTCCGTTGACTAAAAAATAGGGGTCATGTAGTTTCAAATTGGAACCCGTGGCATCTAAAGCCTTTGTAATGTTTTATCCTTTAGCGCTTTGCTAAGAATCGTTTTATAATACAAGATTTCTACCGTTAAAAAAAACAATTTTAGAGAACAAAATGACAACTGAATTAAAAGGATATATGTGGATGGCAAGTGTGTGTGCGACACACAGGATTATTTTTTGTGGTTTTGTACATTTAGGCTATGTTTGGCAAGAAGATTATTGGAGCTTTTTGGAGATTCTAGCTTTTAGTTTTTATAAAAAAAGCTCCTGCATAATAAAAAAGCTTGGTTTTGTGACAAAACTTAAAGCTTTTTTGAGATGGGAAAAAACCCTAGTTTGAAACGCTACTAGTACAAGCGTTTGAAATAATCTAGAGCTTTTTCACGAATTTAATTACCTAAAAACCCTCTCACGATTTCATAAATCTCCCACGTAAATCAGTTATCTACCCTAATAAAAGCCGATTCCCCTAATAGGATCGTTACTCTTCTGGTGTGTTTTATTACGATCGCCTCTGCAATTGTTCTTAGAGGTAAACCCTAATTCTTAATCTTCTATTGATGCTGTTGTGATATGCAATTCTTAATCGTCCGTTGATGATGTTGTGAGTTAATTATAAATAGAACTTAGGAAAATAAATTATATTTTGAGTTTTAGAAGTCAAACTTTAGAAAAACAGTGAAGAGTAAGATCTATATTAGTGATGCCGATTGTATATAATTTGAGAATGCGGAATCTGAATTCCAATGTAAATTGCATCAATGAAGGTATTTGTGCTAGAACTGGCAGTTGATTTGGTTCTATTATTGGTTTCTTTTTATTTTTTTCGAATAAACTATGAACTTTTTAACGATAAAGGAAAACTTCTTCAAAGGAATAGTCCAAAATTACAAGCGAACAAACAAAGAAAACATCCGAACTAAACTAGAACATACAACAAACATGAGCTCACTACACTAAACACATATATGATGCAACAAATATCAACAACGGAAATAGAGAGGACATGAACAACATCTGAGAAAGCAAGACGATTTGGAGCGGTGGTGATTCCATGATTATAACTCAATGGAGTCTTAAATTTTTTTTCAATACTAATTATATTATAATGTTATTTAAGTGATAGTTTACCTTCAAAAAAATTATAAATTCGAAAATATATGAGGTCCGAGTAATATAATTGAGTGATGTCATATACAATTTAAAAGAAAAACAATAGATTTGAAAAATATATGGAGTAATACATTAAAATTTAGTATTGTCCTATACAATTTACAGAGTATTTTCTACTGAAAATTTTTAAATTAGCGGTATTCCGTGACCCAACAGTCTCTACTTAGATTCGCCTCTGATTTGGAGATTTAAGCGATCATTTTTTAATCCGAACCAACCCGAGAGACCAAAATAATCAAAAGCTCAAATGTCCTTCGTGAACTCGCTAAACTGCTTCAACTCGGCGCCTGAAATTATGTTTTTCTTTCTCTGCTTCTTCGGCTAAGTTGAAGGCTTGGACGAGTTCTCGGATTTGACTATTGTCACGAGGTCATTATTTTATAATAATTGGTATTAATGTCTTTTAGTTAATGATATTGGTCTCTGTATATATATTCGTCTCATTTTCTCTATGTACACATTTTCCTCTGAGCTAATTTATGATTTTTGATGTAAACATGATTATGATTTCTGTTGGCGAGTAACCGTTTAACTTCCGTTAAAACAAAACAAATACAGGGGACAGAGAATTAAATGCTTTCCAAAAAGTAAAAATTAAAAAATAAGTGTTGCAAAATTCGGAATTAATCGACAATTACTCGCTTTTTTAGAGGTGCGATCCAGATAGTCAAAATCTATCAACACTCGGTCATTGGAATTAAACGCTCAAAATTTGATAAAGGCGTTAAAGTAGAGATTAATCGGTCACCATAATCGGGAATTGGTCAGTCAAAAAGGTTCAAAGAGAAAATTGCTCAATGATTAATGCCCAAGTTACCTCACTAAATGTCCCGACCGATTACTTCGTGAGTTGATCTTTGTAAAATTGGTTGGAATTAACGATCTTAAAGCCAGATTTATTCGGTCAAACTCAATGAAAGTTAGTCAAATACAATAAAAGTCAAAGTTTGTCAGTTGTCTCGATTTTTTTACTTTGTCTCATATTTTTTAGTTATTCCTCATTTTTCATTGAATCTTCTTGCATTGTCTCCGTAATCATCAAATCTACAATATAATTAAATAAAAGGATTAATTTGATATCAATATAAATAAAATGATAAAGATGAGGTATAAGTTGCATGTAAAAACATGTCGTTTTACACCGACATTAGGGATTTCGTTGGTGCAGCAAGAGGCGATGGAGGAGGAGATGTAGACAACGATGTCGAGGAACTTGCTATTGATGTTAGGAGTCTTTATTCGGTTGCATGTTCCAATCATTTGAGGTTGTATCAGGACGGTATGGTGTATGGGATCTCTGAAAACAAGGAAGAAGATAGCGCCTTCCCCAATTGATAGTTAAAGGATACGATGAGGAAGAGTTTTGCCACTTCGTTAATTATTTATGTTTAAAGTCATACCAATCACATAATCAATGATTTTATTGTTCGAAATCCAAATATTATTACATTAATTTAAAACAAAAAAAAAAACGATAGAATACGTGTTAAAATTAATGCAAACTTGAATTTTTCTACAGCAAGTGACACATGCCCAAAATAACTCAGTATCTTTTTGATTTATTTTCTCCTTCGTATCTTTTAGCTTTATTTGTTTTGGAGGCTATTAGGCTAAGATATAATAATAGATATGCTAGATATGAAAAAGATATAATAATAAATATGCTAGATATGGAAAATATATGCTAGATGTAAAAGTGCTTTACGTCCTTGTATTTAAGCATGCATTGTTGTATCAATTTACGTACAATCTAGTACACATTCAGTTTTCATTTGTTCATTCTCTAGTTTACTAAACCTTTCATTTCCAGCAACATATTAATTCTTTTATGGTATCTAGAGATTGGTTTTAAAGTTAAATTTTTGTGTGCATATACTCAAAATTAAAACTAGTTTCTTGCTATCAAAATGAAGGTCTCACATGTAAACAATGGTGGTATGATCAATGGAATGGAAAGACTTGTAGGCAATAACTACAAGTATTGGAAGATGTGTATGGAAGCTTATCTCCAAGGTCAAGACCTATGGGAACTTGTGGGTGGAAGTGATGCCATAATTCCCGTAGAAACTCTTGAGCAAGGCGAGTTACGAAGAAAATGGAAGATCAAGTGTGGGAAGGCTCTCTTTGCGTTGAGGACATCAATTAGCAAAGAGTTCATAGAACACGTTCGTGATCTTAACTCGCCAAAGGAGGTTTGAGATACTCTTGAGAAACTCTTTACCAAGAAGAATACCGCACAGTTGCAATTCTTGGAAAATGAGTTAGCAATCTCAAGACAAGAAGGTATGTTAGTTTCTGAATATTTCTTACGGGTGAAAACTCTTTGTTCTGAAATTTCAGAGATTGATACAAACGAGAAAGTTAGTGAATCTCGGTTGCGAAGATATTTAATTCGTGGTTTGAAGAAAGAGTATGTTCCCTTCATAACCTCTATACAGGGGAGGTCTACTCAACCTTCGGTTGAAGAATTAGAGAATTTGCTCTCTAATCAAGAAGCTTTGGCCAAGCAAATGGCTAAAGGATTTGAAATGATGTGGTATTGTTTTTGTGATGCCCCGTACAAAACCATCGTGTACGAATCATCAACAACACGATCATTACAAGGTTAAGTACTATATGCTGTTTCAAAAGAAGTTGCATTCACGATAAAAAGGTGACGTCATAATCGACATCATATGTTTTACACCAACAGTATGCTTATACGAATAGCAAGCATGAATAAATGTATGTGACCCTTAGGTTGTTACAAAACATAGTTCAAAAGTATTAAGTTTGAATGCAAGATAAAGTATTTCATGCATTTGACATCTCTAGAGCAGCGGGTGTCTACAGCAAGTCTAGTAACACAGCGGAAGCAAGCTTAGGCACCTGAGAAAAACATGCTTAAAATGTCAACACAACGGTTGGTGAGCTATAGTTTAAGTATAACAGTAATGTAAGGTAGGCCACGAGATTTCAGTTCTACAAAGAGCATTTCAAACAGTATGGTAAAGTATATGCTTAACCATGGGCACTTGGTAACTAGCTTAACATTTATACCCCCTGAAAGTACACCTGGCGAGTGCGTATATTTACAAAGTATTAATCACCCGTTAAATGCTAGCGCGACTAGCCCGAGTGGGGATGTCAAACCCTATGGATCCATATCTAAGTTTCGTGTTCACCGGTTCAAAAACCAATGACTAAACGTTACCGAGCTAAAGGGAATGTTTATGCCGTTGTATAACCCACACATATATAAGTTTTAAGTACTCGTGCCTAGTATGTAAAACATAAAACGTGCATGTATTCTCAGTCCCAAATAGTTAAAGTAAAAAGGGATGTTATAACTCACAGTGTTAAAGTAGTGGTAAAGTCGAGTCGGGAAGTAAGCAAGTACGTTTGTCCAAAAGGGCCTCAACCTAAGTCAAATATTACCAAGTCAGTAAATCGTCCCAAAAGGTTTAGAAGTAAGTAAATTAGGTCTTAAAGGTCATCATCATCATCATCAAACAAAAGGTGTAAAGTAAGTTTCGTTTATGAAAGAAGTTTAAAACAAAGGCTGACTTTGATCAGTCACCACTGTAACGACTCTGGATTTTCCAACGTTTATTTATTAATAATTATTATTATTATTAATACGTGTGATTAAACGAATGTATGTAATTACATTTACATGTTGCCATGATTGCCCGTACTTGACTTTTAAGTGCCCGAAACGCCTTTGTGACACACGAAACTTCACGAATAATATTTTTAGATATTATTTACATTCATGATTAAATTTATTAATCATTTTAATTAACTAAGAGTATTAGTTAGTTACTTGGGCTTTAATTGGTTTAACTTGTGATTAATTGGACTTGGGCTTGTTTAAAGTTAATGAACTCATGAAATAAGACTTATGAGCCCACCCTACCTTTTAAGTGAACTTATTAGCCCACTCTTCCACTTGTAAGTATCAATTATATGTGAACTAGTTAGTTTAAGACTTATTGGAATCTAGTTAGTTGTTCACCCCATGCATGCACCCATTTTAACCACCTTTAAGGACAACTACATGCTTGTAACCATCAAACACTTGCTTCCCTCCCTTCTTTTCTGCTGCAGCCGTGGCTTTCAAGGGGGTTAGAAGGGATTCAAATCTTTTTTTTTTACTTACTACTTGCTCACTTGTTACTCTCATTCAAACACACACAAAATCCTCTCAACTTTTCCTCTCTTTTTCTCTCTAGATTGTAAGCATTATGAACTTCTTTTCTTCCTTTTCTTTTCTTACAAAACCGAATATATACACCTTAAATCATCATCATCTTTGTTGTTGTTTGATTACTTGTTAGTTATAATTGTTTACTTACTTGTTGTTGTTACATACTTGTTACAAGAATCAACTTTCTAGATAGATTCTTCTTTTATCTTGTAATTACAAGAACACTCAAGAACATAGCTTACTAGTTATGATTCTACATATACTTTCTTAAAAGACTGCAAGTTCATGTGTTGATTAAACTCATACTTGAAGTTCATGAAGTAAACTTTAAAGTTTACTTTCTAAAGATCAAACTTTGGTTTGAATCTTTAAAGTATGAACAACCATGAACAAATTACATGTTTACTTAGTTTACTTCTTCATTCTTGCACTTTAATTTCATGTGATTAGTTTAAATGGTCAAGAACTACAAGTTAGTCTTGATCTCATTAATCTTGAACTAAAAGTCAACCTTGAAAGTTCAAGAACACACAAATAAGTTTTCTTTAAATATAACTTTGTATACTTATGCTTGATCTAGACTTTTGAGTCTTGGATCTCCAAGATCTAACTAAGAACCATGTTCTACACCTTAAGATCTTGATTAGTTAGTTTACTTTCAAGTTTGTAACTTGTTATTAGCTTTATAGTTCATGTAAGTGTCAAACCTAAGACTTTGATGTAACTTTGGTTCATCAAACTACATGCAACTCTTAAGTGAGTTGTGCTTCATGTCTTAGACTTGCACTAGGGTTATGATGGTCAAGACTTGGTTAAGATTATGTAGATACATCAATGAGTTGTACACTTGAAGCTATATGCATCAAGGATGAGAACCATGATGAACATCAAGCACCAAGACCACCGGAACTCACTTAAACTTACTGTTTCTGTCCAAACCCTACTGACCTGCTGTTTATGTAACAGACCAGTAGACCTGGGATACTGATACCATGATTTTTAGATAGAACTTTTCGATTAGATAACTTTTCATATAGGACTCGTCTTAATCCGAGTTACGGTTTAGGATTTATGGCCCTCCGATCGTCACTATGTCCTTTAACGTTGTGCAGAAATTTCTGACCTACTCGCACTTAGACCGTCGCCACGGTCAAACCAAGACGATTTTGCTTCTGTAAATTTTACCACAACTAAAGGACTCATATACGGAGCCATGGCCACTGGTCTCACCTTAATTCAGTAAGGGTAGAGGCCGTGGTGACTGATCGAAGTCAGCCTTTGTTTTAAACTACTTTCATAAACGAAACCTACTTTACGTCTTTTGTTTGATGATGAATGATGATGACCTTTATGACCTTAAATACATACTTTTAAACCTATTAAGATGATTTACTGACTTAGTACTATTTGCCTTAGGTTGAGGACCTTCGGACCGATTACTTGCACACCTTTTCCGAACCGACTTTACGACTACATTATCATTGTGAGTTATAGCATTCCCTTTTTACTTTAACTTATTTTGGGAACTCAGAATACATGCAGATTTTATGTTTTACATACTAGGCACGAGTACTTAAACTTTATATATGTGTGGGTTATACAACGGCATAAACATTCCCTTTAGCTCGGTAACGTTTAATCATTGGTTTTTGAACCGTGAACGCGAATCTTAGATATGGATCCATAGGGTTTGACATCCCCACTCGGGCTAGTAGCGCTAGCATTTAACGAGTGTTTAATACTTCGTAGACATACGCACTTGCCAAGTGTACTTTCAGGGGGTATAAACGTTAAGTTAGTTACCAAGTGCCCACGGTTAACATATACTTTATCATACTGTTTTGAAACGCTCTTTGTAGCACTGAAATCTCATGGCCTACCTTATTTACTGTTATACTTAAACTATAGCTCACCAACCTTTGTGTTGATGTTTTAAAGCATGTTTTTCTCAGGTGCTTGAGGTTAGCTTCCGCTGTGTAGTAGTCGTGCTGTAGACACCCGCTGATAAGAGTTGCTATCGCATGAACTACTTTATTTTGCATTCAAACATTCGTACTTTTGAACTATGACTTGTAACGACCGTTGTAGTCACATACACTTATTATTTGCTTCTACTTAGTGAAGCATGCTTTTGGATTGTAAAACATTCGATGTTGGTTTAGACATCACTTTATCGATGAATGCAAACTCTTTTTGAAAACGCATATAGTACTTAACCTTGTAATGATCCTGTTGTTGATGATTCGTACGCGATGGTTTTGTACGGAGCATCACATTTGGTATCAGAGCATTGGTTGTAGGGAATTAGGTTGCATTAGTGAGTCTAAGACCGACCCGAGTAGGATTCACTAATAGGACTAATCTACAACTTGCTAGTTTACTTGTTTCCGCTGAATTTACTGCATGCTGCTGCTTACTGTTACTGCTATATGCCGTATGCTACTACATGATTTCACTACTGTATGATATTACTTGCTTTCGATTGCATGCTACTTCTGTACGATTCGTTATTATTGCCATGCTACTTATTGTTATACATGATTTAAAACTGTTGGCCTAATACGTGCTTGCTTTATGACTTACTGACATGGAAAATTTATTTTTCCTTGTTCAGATGTCGAATGTACCACCTGCTAGCATTTTGGGCAGTTTAGACTCTTCAGCTACTCCACCTACCACCGTTGCCGATCCACCGGTCCCGCTACCCATTAGTGATCCCGGCGCTTCTACTTCCGGAGCCAGTAGTAGTACACCTGCCCCAGTGGCTGCTTCCAATGGACACGTAGGCCCTACGGAGATTCCAGCTCCGTCTGCTCCCGGACCCTCGGGGTCACAGCCCCGCATCGGTGGGATTGAGATTCCCGCGGAGTTCGGGGAAGGGCCATTTCGTAACCATATGCGCACGCCTTGCCGACGCACTCCCGACGGACGTTTAGTGCCGATTCCGCCAGGCAGACACAGACAGATGTTGGCCGCCTTCGGACTACCAGTTCAGCCACCCGTACCACCACCACATGATTCGGATGACTCATCATCCGCCGATTCTTCATCAGATGATTCTTCATCAGACTCCAGTGACGACGAGGACCCGGCTGATATACATATTCAGGCACCCTCCACCCCGCCGAAGAAGCGATACCGTCCTGATGGCACCGTCATTCCAGGGTTGAATGGAGGTCGTGCTTTCACTGACGCTTTTAGTCGGCGTCGGAGGGTCACTGCCCGTAAGCGGCTTGTGCCGTACCCTGCTGACCCACTCATATGTAAGGCACCTCGTTACGTGCTGACTATTTCTGGAGCCGGTACATCTGCACCCCACTTCGTGCGGTCTACACCACCCGCTCCACCAGCACCACCTGCTCCACCGGCACCACCTGCACCGCCAGCACCACCTGCCCCACCAACACCCACTGTCGAGGAATTGACAAGGGAGGTGGGAATCCTCCGAGCTCGGGTTACTGAGCTCGAGGAGCAGTTGGCTCAGGTTTTAGACATCCTACACCTACCTTCACCGTAGGACTTTTGTATTAGATTTCATGATGTAATCTAGTTGTAGTTTCTTATTTCACTTATGTATTGTACGAACTTATTCAGATGTATGGAACTTATTATTATTAATGGAACTTTGCGTTATTTAATTCTTGCACGATGTTCTATTTACATTACTGTACGATGATTCTGTGGTATTTGTACCTAGATGCGTTATTTAATAACATGTGATGTTTTGATTCCATGTTGGTTACTATATACTGTATTATTACTACTTGCATACTGGATTTTGACTTGAGTCAAAATTTTTGTTTAGAACATCATGGCTAACGGTCGATCCACACCTACTGCTGCTCAAATTGAAGAGATGATCCAAGAACGTGTAGCCGCAGCCCTAGCAGAAAGAAATCTCCAAGCTCCACCGCCACCACCACCGGTTATCCCACCCGTTCGAAATGGGTGTACTTACAAGGAATTCCAGAGCTGCAAACCACATAACTTCAGTGGAACCGAGGGACCGGTTGGTCTCACCAGATGGTTCGAGAAACTTGAATCAGTATTCCGAGTTAGCAACTGTTCAGAGGACAATAAGACCAAGTTTGCTTCGTGCACGCTATCTGACGGCGCGCTAACGTGGTGGAACACGTTAGCTCAAGCGAAAGGCATCGATGAGGCGTATGCTACGCCATGGGAGGAATTCAAAGCGGCTATGATTGATGAGTATTATCCGAGAACCGTAATTCAGAAGATGGAAATGGAATTCATGCAGTTAAAGGCCGTTGCGAACGACCTTGATGGTTACAACAGGAGATTTTTGGAACTAGCTCTTATGTGTCCGACAATGGTCACCCCAGAATTCAAACGTATGGAAAGGTATTTCTGGGGACTCCCTAAGTCCATCAAAGAAAACGTCACATCATCCACACCACCGAATGTTTCTGAAGCAATGCGCATGGCGCATACTCTCATGAATCAGATTCTTATTGATGAGCCGGAGAAGGCTAAGTTTGAGGCTGGTAGTAGCGAAAAGAGGAAATGGGACAACAACCACAACAACCACAACAACAACAACAACAACAACAGGGGGAGAAACTACGATCAAACCCCCGCCAAGAGGCACAACAATGGTGGAAACCCTAATCCCAACAACAACACCAACACCAACACCAACCCAAATGTAACATTCCGTCTTTTTCTATTTACTTTTTCGTTATACTATTTTAAACTCCGTTATATGTTTATAACATCTCCCGTTAATACGCGTTTTAAATTATCTCGTTTAGGTAATTCACGCACCCGAACGAAAGTTGAGGGACTAAACTTGACAAGGGATCAAACCCTTGACTAGGTCAAAGGGTCAAACCCCTTTCATCCATTCATTTTCATCCTCATCTTTTACTACTTCCAAATCCTCTCAACATTCAATCCTTAATTCATCATCTAAATCCGATTTTGGAGGCTAACATCAAAACAAATTACATATTTGGAATCCTCTCTTCATTCTCTACGTTTTGATACTAATTTCATCTCGATTGGGTAACTTTCTAAAAACTCTAAATTTCATAATCTTAGTGTTCTTGACTTAAAAGTGTGTTAATTAGTGTCTATGGCTCATTGTGAGTCGTATATGTAATTTGTATGCTCGATCTTGTGATTTGACATAACTAGCATGAACTTGAAAAAGTGTTTGTTAAATCTTTGATTTTGGATGATGAAATGTGTTTAGATGTTAATGTTTGTATGTTCAAAGTGTTAGTTACTTCATTAGCTTCATTTTGGTGTGTTGATTGACATGAAAACCTTACATTAACATGATTATTGGTTTTGAGATTTTGGTTAGGGTTTGATAGGCTTAATATGAACTTTTGATGCATCAAATGCTATGAAATGTTGTTGATAAGTGTTTGGTTGCAATGTGTGTTTGATTACCTTCAAAACGGCATATCATATGTGTGAATTGGTTTCCCGAAACTTAAAATGCATTTGATGAACTTGAAACATTGATTCTGAACGTTTAACGATCATTCAACGAGGTTTTTGTTGTCTTAAATGATGAACTTGATTTAGGAAATGTATATAGTTGTGTTCCTTGTCAAAAGAGCTTTCCGATGATATAATATACATGTCTTGATTGTTTGCGGATCATAAACTAGGATTGATTGAAGTTTGGTTCGTGCACTTGTGTTTTCTTCAAACAGGGTCTGAGTACCAATTGGGACGCCGTCCAAAACTTAATTCTGGACACCGTCCAAAACTTAATTCTGGACGCTGTCCAAAACTTAATTCTGGACGCCGTCCAGATACACTATCAGATTCTGTTTTGCTTGGTCGTCTCACGAAAAATGTTTGCTATGCTACGCACCTCTGATTGACATGAAACTTGACCAACATGCTCATACATGATTATAAAACTTAGAAAAATTGTCGGGTACCCGACCCGACCCCGTTGACTTTTATTTTGACCAAGTTTGACTTTTAGTCAAACTTAACCAAACGTTTATGCAATCGTTTTAACATGCCTTTATACTTGATTCTTGTATGAAACTTGACAACGTGATTCACATGCTATACTATTCAAGTCGTATTGAGCCATAGGACTAATTGAACATCTTTGACCAATCGTGACTATCGTTATTGATACAACCTATTTGTTTAGGTCAAGACTAGCATTGTTCTTTGCACACGTTACTTGTCGAAGTACTTATTTGCCTTTGCGCTCAAGGTGAGATCATAGTCCCACTTTTACCCTTTTGCACTTACATTGGGATGAGAAAACATAAACGTTTCTTTCTACTAAGTGAACATAAGTGCAGGAAAACAAACATTCTACATACGAGTTTGAACAAAAATCCTCAATTCAATTATCATTAGTTACACTTGCCGGGTGTAAGCGAGAACTTATGTTATATGGCCATATGGGTTTGACAAACCCTCATTCAAACGGTTCGCTACCGTTTACGAATGAATATATTTTTGAGAAACAGTGTATGTTCTAACACTATTGTGATGGGGTTCTATGGAAGGAATGTTAAGCATTGATAATTGGGTGCTCGTGAAAAAAACTTTTGGAATGTATTACTATTAATTCATTGTTGCAAATTTTGTGGTTCACTTGTACTTACTTATTCAAACCTATGATTTCACCAACGTTTTCGTTGACAGATTTCTATGTTTTTCTCAGGTCCTTGAACATTTGTGTGATACATGCTTCCGCTCATTTCTTTTGATACTTGCTTGGATGTCGAGTAAACATGCATACGTGGAGCGTCTTTTGGCTACTTTCATTTGTGTCGCATATGTTTAAATTGTACTTTAAACTTTGTTATGTAACTAATTGTCAAACTACCTTGTAAACCTTGAAACATCTTTACTTTTGAAATGAATGCGACATACTTTTGTTCAAACGTTGTTTTAAAGACTTATGACCACGTAACAGGACCTAAGTAGACGGCGCTGTCAATGACGATTTTGTCGGGTCGCTACAGATGGTATCAGAGCGTTGGTTGTAGGGATTTAGAGTTCATTGGTGTCAACCCCGAGTCATAGGGTACATTAGTGAGTCTAGACTACAACCGGCATATAGACTTGAAGTAGGAATTACTTGACTACTTGTGCATTATACTCGAACGTTTCTACTCATATCTACTTTTATTTCTTCTTAATCTCACGTTGTTTAATTTGATTGACGCGCCACCTTGACTTAGTGAAGTAATGTCGGATGCACATATGAATTAGGGTAATATAATTTCCGGGATTATATTACGGTGACTCATATGAACGTTCCGACATTATGACACAAAGAATTTAAGGAACAATGCCTCCTCGTCGTGTGCCATGCCATGAGACTCCCGAACAAGCTCTACAACGAATGATAGCCACCGCCGTGGAAGCGGCCATGGCCAATCACTCCTCCAACAATAACAACAACCACAACAACAACAATCAAGGGGCCGGTAACTCAAGCGAAGGGTGCTCCTACAAAGCCTTCATGGGGTGCAAACCTCACACTTTTGATGGAACCGGGGGACCGGTTGTACTCACTCGATGGTTCAAACAAACGGAAGCCGTTTTTAGCATAAGTAGTTGTCGAGACCAAGATAAAGTCAAATATTCCACCCACACCTTTGCCGTTATCGCCCTCACGTGGTGGAACACCTATGTACAATCGGTGGGTACCGATGAAGCTCACGCCCTCTCTTGGGCCGACTTGAGGGAAAAGATGATTGTCGAATATTTCCCTCGCGAAGAAACCTGAAAGCTCGAACAAGAGCTAAGAACCTTAGAGGCGGTCGGAAACGATCTCAAGGCCTATAATCAACGATTCGCCGAACTATCCCTGATGTGTCCAAACCTCGTGAACCCCGAATCTCAAAGGGTCGAACTTTATATGTATGGTCTTCCAAAGAGCATCAAACAAGGGGTGATGTCATCCAAACCCGCTAACCTACAACAAGCTTTGAACATGGCCCGCCAATTGATCGAAACGGTTGATGAAATCGTAGTTCCGGCACCTAAGGCCGAGGATAAATCGGGCGGCAACAAAAGAAAGTGGGAACCCTCCCAATAAAGCAACAACAACTTTGCTAAGAAGCCTTACACCTCCGACGGCAAGAAGGGTTATGCCGGGAACCTACCTCTTTGCAACAAATGCAACAAACATCACTTTGGTGAATGTGGCAAGTTAATTTGCCACCGGTGCCAAGGAGTTGGTCATAAGGCCAATGAGTGTAAAAGTGTTGCCCCCATCGCTCGAAAGGGGCCCAATGCACCAAAAACGGGCACTTGTTATGAATGTGGCCAAACGGGCCATTATAGAAATGCATGCCCGAAGAGGAAAGATAACCCCAATACGCGCGGCCGAGCTTTCAACATCAACACCAAGGAAGCCCGAGATGATAATGAATTAGTCACGGGTACGTTTCTTCTCAACAACACTTATGTTACTTGTTTATTCGATTCGGGTGCCGATAAATGCTTTGTATTCAAGACTTTGATTCATTCTTTTAGCACTCCACCACTCCCACTAGATACCACTTATACCATTGAAGTGGCCAACGGGAAACTATTGAGTGCCGACATATATTACCGGGGGTGTACGATAAACATTTTGGGTAATGAGTTTGAAATTGACTTGATACCCATGGAACTAGGAAGCTTTGATGTAATAATCGGTATGAATTGGCTAGCCAAAACGAAATCTCACATCCTTTGTGATCTTAACGCAATCCGAATTCCTATCGAGAATGGTGAACCTTTGATCGTCTATGGCGATAAGAGTTGCACCGGACTCAACCTCGTTTCATGCATTAAAGTTAGAAAACTACTCCGTAAGGGTTGTTTTGCGATCCTTGCTCACGTTAAGAAAGTCGAGTCCGATGAGAAGCACATCGATGATGTGCCAATTGTTAGTGGCTTTTCCGATGTATTTCCCGACGAATTTCCGGGTCTTCCACCTCATCCACCGGTTGAATTCCAAATCGATCTTATTCCGGGAGCCGCACCCGTAGCTCGTGCACCATATAGACTTGCTCCATCCGAAATGCAAGAATTTCAAAGTCAAATCCAAGAACTACTTGACCGTGGTTTTATCCAACCTAGTCATTCACCTTGGGGCGCTCCGATTTTGTTTGTTAAAAAGAAAGACGGATCCCTACGAATGTGCATTGATTATCGTGAACTAAACAAATTGACGATTAAGAACCGATATCCTCTTCCTCGCATCGATGACCTCTTTGATCAACTACAAGGGTCTTGTGTATATTCAAAAATCGATCTCCGCTCGGGTTATCATCAATTAAGGGTTAAGGGGGAAGATGTCTCCAAAACCGCTTTCCGAACTCGTTATGGTAGTTATGAATTTCTTGTAATGCCATTTGGTATCACTAACGCACCGGCGGTGTTCATGGATCTTATGAACCGCGTGTGCAAACCGTATCTTGATAAATTCGTTATTGTGTTCATCGATGACATCTTGGTCTATTCTAAAAGCGAAGAAGAACATGAACAACATCTCCGACTTGTGCTTGAACTCTTGAGACAAGAACGACTCTATGCCAAATTCTCCAAATGTGAATTTTGGTTGAAGGAAGTTCAATTTCTTGGTCATGTTGTAAGTGACCAAGGTATTAAAGTCGATCCATCGAAAATCGAAGCCATTTGTAAATGGGAGACTCCTACAACACCTACTCACATTCGTCAATTCTTGGGTCTCGCTGGATACTACCGTAGATTCATCAAGGATTTCTCTTTGGTTGCTCGTCCTCTAACCGCATTAACTCACAAGGGAAAGAAGTTCATTTGGGCGACCGAACAAGAATCCGCATTTCAAATCTTGAAAACAAAGCTAACCACCGCTCCTATCTTGTCACTTCCCGAAGGCAATGACGATTTTGTTGTGTATTTCGACGCCTCGAAACATGGTTTTGGGTGTGTGTTGATGCAACGAACGAAAGTCATTTCTTATGCTTCTCAACAACTCAAAATTCATGAACGAAACTACATGACACATGATCTCGAACTCGGAGCCGTTGTCTTTGCACTTAAAATGTGGAGGCACTATCTTTATGGAACCAAGAGTACTATCTTTACCGATCATAAAAGCCTCCAACACATCTTCGATCAAAATCAACTAAACATGAGACAACGACGGTGGATTGAAACTTTGAACGATTACGATTGTAAGCTTCGTTACCATCCGGGAAAGGCAAATGTAGTAGCCGATGCCTTAATTCGAAAGGAAAGAGCAGTGCCTCTTCGTGTCCGAGCTTTAAACATCACCATTCACACCAACCTTAATAGCCAAATTCGGGTAGCCCAAGATGAGGCTCTCAAGGATGAAAACGTTTCACACGAGCTCTTGAACATTCTCATCTCTCGATTCGAAGTTAGGGAGACGGACTTCGATATTTCGCCGGAAGGATTTGGGTGCCTAGATATGGGGACCTACGAAGTCTTATTTTAGATGAAGCCCATAAGTCACGATACTCGATTCACCCGGTGCCAATAAGATGTACCACGACCTTAAACAACTATATTGGAGGCCGAACATCAAAAGGGACGTAGCTACTTATGTTTCCAAGTGTTTGACATGTTCCAAAGTCAAAGCCGAACACCAAAGACCGTCCGGACTACTTCAACAACCCAAAATCCCGCAATGGAAGTGGGAAAGAATAACAATGGATTTTATCACCAAACTACCAAAAACGACGGGCGGTTATGATACCATTTGGGTTATTGTTGACCGTCTCACCAAATCCGCACACTTTCTCGCTATGAAAGAGACCGACAAAATGGAGAAACTTGCACAACTTTACCTCAAGGAGATCGTAGCTCGACACTGTGTACCTTTATCGATCATCTCTGACCGAGATGGCCGTTTTGTTTCTAGGTTTTGGCGTACCTTGCAAGAAGCGTTGGGAACGCGTTTAGACATGAGCACCGCATATCATCCCCAAACCGATGGGCAAAGTGAACGCACCATTCAAACCTTGGAGGACATGTTACGAGCTTGCGTGGTTCATTTTGGAAAATCTTGAGACAAGCACTTACCTCTCGCCGAGTTCTCCTACAACAATAGTTATCACGCGAGTATTAAAGCCGCACCTTTTGAAGCGCTATATGGCCGAAAATGTCGTTCACCTCTTTGTTGGGCCGAGGTAGGTGACGTGCAAATCACCGGACCCAAACTCATTCACGAAACCACCGAGAAGATCGTACAAATCCGAGATAGGCTTCGGACGGCCCGAAGTCGTCAAAAGAGCTATACCGACAAACGACGCAACGACCTCGAATTTCAAGTCGGTGACCGAGTAATGTTAAAAGTCGCGCCTTGGAAAGGTGTAATTCGTTTTGGAAAACGTGGGAAATTAAATCCGCGGTATATTGGTCCTTTCGAAATCTTGGAGCGTATTGGAACCGTTGCTTATCGTTTAGATCTTCCGCTTCAATTGAACTCCGTTCATCCTACTTTCCGTGTATCTAACTTGAAAAAGTGCCTTGCCGAACCCGATATCGTCATTCCTCTCGAGGAACTTACTATTGATGACAAACTTCATTTTGTGGAGGAACCGGTTGAAATTGTGGACACCTCCGTCAAGACATTGAAACAAAGCCGAATTCTGATTGTTAAAGTCCATTGGAATGCCAAAAGGGGACCCGAGTTTACTTGGGAAAGGCAAGATCAAATGCAAAAGAAATACCCTCACTTATTCCCGATTCCGGAAACGCAAGATTTCGAGGAAGAAACAACGACTACTACGCCTACTTAAATTTCGGGACGAAATTTCTTTTAAGGAGTAGGTAATGTAACATTCCGCCTTTTTCCATTTACTTTTCTGTTATACTATTTTAAACTCCGTTATATGTTTATAACATCTCCCGTTAATACGCGTTTTAAATTATCTCGTTTAGGTAATTCACGCACCCGAACGAAAGTTGAGGGACTAAATTTGACAAGGGATCAAACCCTTGACTAGGTCAAAAGGTCAAACCCCTTTCATCCATTCATTTTCATCCTCATCTTTTACTACTTCCAAATCCTCTCAACATTCAATCCTTAATTCATCATCTAAATCCGATTTTGGAGGCTAACATCAAAACAAATTACATATTTGGAATCCTCTCTTCATTCTCTACGTTTTGATACTAATTTCATCTCGATTGGGTAACTTTCTAAAAACTCTAAATTTTATAATCTTAGTGTTCTTGACTTAAAAGTGTGTTAATTAGTGTCTATGGCTCATTGTGATGTCGTATATGTAATTTGTATGCTCGATCTTGTGATTTGACATAACTAGCATGAACTTGAAAAAGTGTTTGTTAAATCTTTGATTTTGGATGATGAAATGTGTTTAGATGTTAATGTTTGTATGTTCAAAGTGTTAGTTACTTCATTAGCTTCGTTTTGGTGTGTTGATTGACATGAAAACCTTACATTAACATGATTATTGGTTTTGAGATTTTGGTTAGGGTTTGATAGGCTTAATATGAACTTTTGATGCATCAAATGCTATGAAATGTTGTTGATAAGTGTTTGGTTGCAATGTGTGTTTGATTACCTTCAAAACGGCATATCATATGTGTGAATTGGTTTCCCGAAACTTAAAAAGCATTTGATGAACTTGAAACATTGATTCTGAACGTTTAACGATCATTCGACGAGGTTTTTGTTGTCTTAAATGATGAACTTGATTTAGGAAATGTATATAGTTGTGTTCCTTGTCAAAAGAGCTTTCCGATGATATAATATACATGTCTTGATTGTTTACGGATCATAAACTAGGATTGATTGAAGTTTGGTTCGTGCACTTGTGTTTTCTTCAAACAGGGTCTGAGTACCAATTGGGACGCCGTCCAAAACTTAATTCTGGACACCGTCCAAAACTTAATTCTGGACGCTGTCCAAAACTTAATTCTGGACGCCGTCCAGATACACTATCAGATTCTGTTTTGCTTGGTCGTCTCACGAAAAATGTTTGCTATGCTACGCACCTCTGATTGACATGAAACTTGACCAACATGCTCATACATGATTATAAAACTTAGAAAAATTGTCGGGTACCCGACCCAACCCCGTTGACTTTGATTTTGACCAAGTTTGACTTTTAGTCAAACTTAACCAAACATTTATGCAATCGTTTTAACATGCCTTTATACTTGATTCTTGTATGAAACTTGACAACGTGATTCACATGCTATACTATTCGAGTCGTATTGAGCCATAGGACTAATTGAACATCTTTGACCAATCGTGACTATCGTTATTGATACAACCTATTTGTTTAGGTCAAGACTATCATTGTTCTTTGCACACGTTACTTGTCGAAGTACTTATTTGCCCTTGCGCTCAAGGTGAGATCATAGTCCCACTTTTACTCTTTTGCACTTACATTGGGATGAGAAAACATAAACGTTTCTTTCTACTAAGTGAACATAAGTACAGGAAAACAAACATTCTACATACGAGTTTGAACAAAAATCCTCAATTCGATTATCATTAGTTACACTTTCCGGGTGTAAGCGAGAACTTATGTTATATGGCCATATGGGTTTGACAAACCCTCATTCAAACGGTTCGCTACCGTTTACGAATGAAATATATTTTTGAGAAACAGTGTATGTTCTAACACTATTGTGATGGGGTTCTATGGGGGAATGTTAAGCATTGATAATTGGGTGCTCGTGAAACAAACTTTTGGAATGTATTACTATTAATTCATTGTTGTAAATCTTGTGGTTCACTTGTACTTACTTATTCAAACCTATGATTTAACCAACGTTTTCGTTGACAGATTTCTATGTTTTTCTCAGGTCCTTGAACATTTGTGTGATACATGCTTCCGCTCATTTCTTTTGATACTTGCTTGGATGTCGAGTAAACATGCATACGTGGAGCATCTTTTGGCTACTTTCATTTGTGTCGCATATGTTTAAATTGTACTTTAAACTTTGTTATGTAACTAGTTGTCAAACTACCTTGTAAACCTTGAAACATCTTTACTTTTGAAATGAATGCGACATACTTTTGTTCAAACGTTGTTTTAAAGACTTATGACCACGTAACGGGACCTAAGTAGACGGCGCCGTCAATGACGATTTTGTCAGGTCGCTACACCGAACTACAAAGGAACCTTACCACAATGCAAGCGATGCTACAAACACCACACTGGGTATTGCAATGTTGTCTGTGAGAAATGCCAACGGGCTGGGCATATCGGGAAAGACTGCAAGGTCACCACTTTGAATGGGAAGCCAAACACCAATGGACCTAAGAAGTGCTACGAATGCGGGCAGACGGGCCATTTCAGAAATGCATGCCCAAACAAGCGAAAAGATGGAGGACCACCCCGTGGTAGAGCTTTTAATGTTAATGCAAGAGATGCACGCGATAACCCCGACTTGGTGACAGGTATATTCAAAATCAACAATCTTTTAGCTTCTGCCTTGTTTGATACTGGTGCGGATAGAAGTTATGTATGTAGACATTTTTGCGATAAGATTAATTGGCCATTAGTCCCGTTAAAAGAGAGTATGCTTGTTGAGGTCGCCAACGGTAAACTTGAAAAAGTTGACCACATTAGTCGAGGAGCTATTATCAACATAGCTAGTGCAGATTTTGAAATTGATTTGATACCAATCAAGCTGGGAAGTTTTGACGTGATCGTCGGTATGGATTGGTTGAGCAAGATAAGGGCCGATATTATCTACGGAGATAAAGCACTGCGTATACCACAAGGAGATGGCGAACAACTGGTTATCTATGGAGAGAGATGTACCTCGAAGTTGAACCTCATTAGTTGCGTGAAAGCACAAAAGATTATGAAGAAGGGACGTTTTGCTGTCCTAGCACATGTGAAAGCGGTAGAAACTGAGGTGAAGAACGTGAACGACGTTCGAATTGTGAACGAATTTTCCGATGTCTTCCCAGAGGAATTGCCTGGATTACCACCGCAGAGAGCAGTAGAGTTTCAGATTGATTTAGTGCCAGGAGCTGCACCTGTAGCTCGCGCACCTTATAGACTCGCACCTTCCGAGATGCAAGAATTACAAAGTCAACTACAAGAACTACTTGACCGTGGATTTATCCAACTAAGTTTCTCGCCTTGGGGTGCACCTGTGTTGTTTGTAAAGAAGAAAGATGGTTCCTTCCGTATGTGTATCGACTACCGTGAACTCAACAAATTGACTATTAAGAATCGGTATCCTCTTCCACGAATTGACGATCTTTTTGATCAACTACAAGGATCGAGTGTCTACTCAAAGATCGATCTGCGATCCGGTTATCACCAGTTGAGGGTGAAGGAAAGTGACGTGATGAAGACTGCATTTAGAACTCGTTATGGTCATTATGAGTTTCTCGTGATGCCATTCGGTTTGACAAATGCACCTGCCGTGTTCATGGATCTCATGAAACGTGTCTGCAAGCCTTACTTGGACAAGTTTGTCATCGTCTTCATAGATGATATTCTCATCTACTCTAAGAGCGAAGAAGAACATGAGCAACACCTCCGACTAGTACTTGAACTCTTGAGACAAGAGCAACTTTACGCCAAATTCTCCAAGTGTGAATTTTGGTTGAAGGAAGTCCAGTTTCTGGGTCATGTTGTGAGCGACCAGGGTATCAAAGTTGACCCCGCCAAGATTGAAGCTATTAGCAAGTGGGAGACCCCCACTACTCCAACTCACATTCGCCAATTCCTAGGTCTCGCCGGTTATTACCGAAGGTTTATCGAAGGATTTTCTCTGATTGCGCGTCCTTTGACCGCGCTGACTCACAAGGGCAAGAAGTTCATTTGGGAACCCGCACACGAATCAGCATTCCAAACTTTGAAGAAGAAGTTGACCACCGCACCTATCCTATCACTTCCTGAGGGCAGTAACGACTTTATTGTTTATTGTGATGCATCGAAGAGTGGTTTTGGTTGTGTTCTGATGCAACGATCAAAGGTTATTGCCTATGCCTCCCGCCAATTGAAGATTCACGAGCGGAACTACACTACTCACGATCTTGAACTTGGAGCCGTTGTCTTTGCGCTTAAATTATGGAGACACTATTTGTATGGAACTAAGAGGACTATCTTCACCGATCACAAGAGCCTCCAACACATCTTCGATCAAAAGCAACTGAATATGAGACAGCGTCGATGGATCGAGACGCTCAACGACTACGATTGTGAACCCCTTTATCACCCTGGCAAGGCTAATGTTGTAGCTGACGCTTTGGGCCGAAAGGAGAGGACGGCACCTCTTCGTGTTAGGGCTCTGAACATCACCATTCATTCGAACCTCAACATCTAGATCAGAGTAGCCCAAGATGAGGCTCTCAAGGAGGAGAATATATCTCACGAACATTTGAACATACTTGTCTCTCGATTCGAGGTTAGGGAGTCTGGACTCCGATGTTATGCCGGAAGAATTTGGGTACCTTGTTATGGAGATCTACGGAACCTTATACTTGATGAAGCCCACAAGTCGAGATATTCTATTCATCCTTGAGCGGGAAAAATGTACCACGACCTTAAAGAATAGTATTGGTGGCCGAATCTTAAGAAGGACGTTGCGACTTATGTTGGTAAGTGTTTGACTTGCTCAAAGGGTAAAGCCGAGCATCAGAGACCTTCTGGGTTACTTCAACAGCCGGAGATCCCACAATGGAAGTAGGAAAGGATCACGATGGATTTCATTACTAAGCTGCCAAAGACGGTGGGCGGATACGATACTATTTGGGTTATTGTTGACCGCCTTACCAAATCTGCACACTTCCTAGCGATGAAGGAAACTGATACGATGGAAAGACTTGCTCAATTATACATTAAAGAGGTTGTATCTCGTCACGGTGTACCTTTATCGATCATCTCCGATCGCGATCCCCATTTTGCCTCTAGATTTTGGCGTTCTTTGCAAGAAGCCATGGGAACTCGTCTTGACATGAGTACTGCTTATCATCCTCAGACTGACGGGCAAAGTGAACGAACGATTCAGACGTTGGAAGACATGTTACGTGCATGTGTCATTGATTTTGGAAAGGCCTGGGAAAGGCATTTGCCACTAGCCGAATTCCCGTACAACAACAGTTATCACTCGAGCATTAATGCCGCGCCTTTTGACGCATTGTATGGCCGTAAATGTCGATCTCCTATTTGTTGGTCCGAAGTAGGCGAAAGGCAAATCACCGGACCCGAGGTAGTCCATGAAACGACGGAGAAGATTGCTCAGATTCAAGCTAGACTAAAGACTGCTCGCGATCGTCAGAAGAGTTATGCCGATCTTAAATGTAAAGACTTTGAATTCAACGTTGGTGACCTTGTAATGTTGAAGGTTGCACCTTGGAAGGGTGTGATTCGTTTTGGAAAGCGTGGGAAGTTGAACCCACGATACATTGGTCCTTTTGAAATCTTGGAACGTGTTGGACCCGTTGCTTACCGTTTAGACCTACCAGCACAATTGAGCTCAGTTCATCCTACCTTTCACGTGTCAAACTTAAAGAAGTGTCTTGCTGCACCTGAACTTACCGTACCACTTGAGGAACTTACGATTGACGACAAACTCCACTTCGTGGAAGAGCCTGTTGAGATTATGGATCGTGAGATCAAAACTTTGAAACGCAACAAGATTTCGATTGTACGAGTACGATGTAATGCCAAACGAGGACCTGAGTTTACTTGGGAAGGAGAGGATCAAATGATGCGAAAGTATCCTCACCTTTTCCCGACTCCTCCATCTACCTCAGCTTAAATTTCGGGACGAAATTTTCTTTAACAGGTGGGTAATGTAACGACCCTGGATTTTCCAATGTTTATTTATTAATAATTATTATTATTAATACGTGTGATTAAACGAATGTATGTAATTACATTTACATATTGCCATGATTGCCCGTACTTGACTTTTAAGTGCCCGAAACGCCTTTGTGACACACGAAACTTCACGAATAATATTTTTAGATATTATTTATATTCATGATTAAATTTATTAATCATTTTAATTAACTAAGACTATTAGTTAGTTACTTGGGCTTTAATTGGTTTAACTTGTGATTAATTGGACTTGGGCTTGTTTAAAGTTAATGGACTCATGAAATAAGACTTATGAGCCCACCCTACCTTTTAAGTGGACTTATTAGCCACTCTTCCACTTGTAAGTATCAATTATATGTGAACTAGTTAGTTTAAGACTTATTGGAATCTAGTTAGTTGTTCTCCCCATGCACGCACCCATTTTAACCACCTTTAAGGACAACTACACGCTTGTAAACATCAAACACTTGCTTTACTCCCTTCTTTTCTGCTGCAGCCGTGGCTTTCAAGGGGGTTAGAAGGGATTCAAATTTTTTTTTTTTTACTTACTACTTGCTCACTTGTTACTCTCATTCAAACACACACAAAATCCTCTCAACTTTTCCTCTCTTTTTCTCTCTAGATTGTAAGCATTATGAACTTCTTTTCTTCCTTTTCTTTTCTTACAAAACCGAATATATACACCTTAAATCATCATCATCTTTGTTGTTGTTTGATTACTTGTTAGTTATAGTTGTTTACTTGTTGTTGTTACATACTTGTTACAAGAATCAACTTTCTAGTTAGATTCTTCTTTTATCTTGTAATTACAAGAATACTCAAGAACATAGCTTACTAGTTATGATTCTACATATACTTTCTTAAAAGATTGCAAGTTCATGTGTTGATTAAACTCATACTTGAAGTTCATGAAGTAAACTTTAAAGTTTACTTTCTAAAGATCAAACTTTGGTTTGAATCTTTAAAGTATGAACAACCATGAACAAATTACATGTTTACTTAGTTTACTTCTTCATTCTTGCACTTTAATTTCATGTGATTAATTTAAATGGTCAAGAACTACAAGTTAGCCTTGATCTCATTAATCTTGAACTAAAAGTCAACCTTGAAAGTTCAAGAACACACAAATAAGTTTTCTTTAAATATAACTTTGTATACTTATGCTTGATCTAGACTTTTGAGTCTTGGATCTCCAAGATCTAACTAAGAACCATGTTCTACACCTTAAGATCTTGATTAGTTAGTTTACTTTCAAGTTTGTAACTGATAATGCTAAAAACGAACATATATTTCATAGCATTATTCCTCAAGAAAGACAAGCTTTTAGTTGCAATTGTTCTATTTACAAGTGATATTCGTTTAAATAATAAAAGGTGAAGACAAAAGACAGATTCGACGAATTGAAGACGCAAACGACCAAAAAGCTCAAAAGTACAAAATACAATCAAAGAGGTTCCAATTATTGATAAGAAACGTCTCGAAATTACAAGAGTACAAGATTCAAAACGCAAAGTACAAGATATTAAATTGTACGCAAGGACGTTCGAAAATCCGGAACCGGGACCAGAGTCAACTCTCAACGCTTGACGTAACGGACTAAAAATTACAAGTCAACTATGCACATAAATATAATATAATATTTAAATAATTCTTATAATTATTTATATATTATATAATATATTATAAACCGTCGGCAAGAAAGGCTCCAAACTTGTGTGAGCTGTAAAAGCAAACTCCGCGAGTTGCGGAGTTTGCAGTGCAAAAATTACGCGAGTCGCGGAGCCCCAAATTTAGAAACTGCCTATAAAGCTCGCGCATTCTGATCGTAAAAATATATCATATATCCATCAATCTCTCTATCTATATACGTAATATTTATATTTATAATTTATATTTAAATTTTAATTATAATTATAATTCTAATAATAAGGGTATGTTAGCGAATGTTGTAAGGGTGTAAGTCGAAATTCTGTCCGTGTAACGCTACGCTATTTTTAATCATTGTAAGTTATGTTCAATGTTTTTAATTTAATGTCTCGTAGCTAAGTTATTATTATGCTTATTTAATCCGAAGTAATCATGATGTTGGGCTAATTACTAAAATTGGGTAATTGGGCTTTGTACCATAATTGGGGTTTGGACAAAAGAACGATACTTGTGGAAATTAGACTATGAGCTATTAATGGGCTTTATATTTGTTTAACTAAATGATAGTTTGTTAATGTTAATATAAAGATTTACAATTGGGCGTCCCTATAAATTACCATATACACTCGATCGAACACGATGGGCGGGGTATTTATATGTACGAATAATCGTTCATTTAACCGGACACGGGAATGGATTAATAGCCACTAGAATAATTAAAACAGGGGTGAAATTATGTACAAGGACACTTGGTATAATTGATAACAAAATATTAAAACCTTGGGTTACACTCAGTCGACATCCTGGTGTAATTATTAAACAAAGTATTAAAATCTTGTTACAGTTTAAGTCCTCAATTAGTTGGAATATTTAATTTCGGGTATAAGGATAATTTGACGAGGACACTCGCACTTTATATTTATGACTGATGGACTGTTATGGACAAAAACCAGACGGACATATTAAATAATCCATGACAAAGGACAATTAACCCATGGGCATAAAACTAAAATCAACACGTCAAACATCATGATTACGGAAGTCTAAATAAGCATAATTCTTTTATTTCATATTTAATTTCTTTTATTTTATATTTAATTGCACTTCTAATTATCGCATTTTTATTGTTATTATATTTAATTGCACTTTTAATTATCGTACTTTTTAATTATCGCAAGTTTATTTTATCGCACTTTTATTATTCGCAATTTCATTATCGTTATTTACTTTACGCTTTAAATTAAGTCTTGTATTTATTTATTATTTTACATTTGGTTTTAACTGCGACTAAAGTTTTAAAATCGACAAACCGATCATTAAACGGTAAAAACCCCCCTTTATAATAATAATATTACTTATATATATATATTTGTATTTTTATAAAAGTAAACTAATATAGCGTTAAGCTTTGTTTAAAGATTTTCCCTGTGGAACGAACCGGACTTACTAAAAACTACACTACTGTACGATTATGTACACTGCCTATAAGTGTTGTAGCAAGGTTTAAGTATATCCATTCTATAAATAAATAAATATCTTGTGTAAAATTGTATCGTATTTAATAGTATTTCCTGTTAAAAATTAATAGTATTTTATACCACTCTGCTCAAACATCAAGTATTTTTGGCGCCGCTGCCGGGGACAATTTAGCTTAAAAGCCGGAAACGCAACGCTAATAAAAAAAAGATTTTTAGTTTACTTTTATTAAAATTCGTTTTTATAAAAAATACGTTTTAAATATTCGAAAATATAAAAAGAAAAACAAAAATATAAGTATTTTTAAGATTTTGTTAAATATTTAAGTTTTATAAAGTTTCTTTATTTTTACATAAGTTTTATTTAAGTATTTTGTTTTTATTCAAAACATAAAAAAAAAACCGAAAAATTTAATATATATATAAATCTATTTTTAAGATATTTTTAAAATTATAAAGTAGTTCTATTTTTATTTAAGTTTTTAAATATAAGTTTTTATTATATAAATATTTTGATATAAACAGAAAATATAAAAAAAAAAGTTGAATTAAAAACTATACCTGAGTTGAATTCTAGAACCCCGCGAGTCGCGGAGTTTACAGCTTCTAATATCGCAACTCGCGGAGACAATCTGACACGCCACACAGGAACCCTAATCAGCATTAATTACGGAGTAATTATTAATTATTATTATTATTAACCCTAATTACTTATTATTATTATAATTAGTTTTATTTTAAGTGATGTGGTAGCGGAGTGGTATAAAATACTATTAAATTTTACAAGGAAATACTATTAAATATGATACAATTTTACACAAGATATTTATTTATTTAGAGAATGGATATACTTAAACCTTGCTACAACACTTATAGGCAGTGTACCTAATCGTACAGTAGTGTAGTTTTTAGTAAGTCCGGTTCGTTCCACAGGGAAATCTTTAAACAAAGCTTAACGCTATATTAGTTTACTTTTATAAAAATACAAATACATATATATAAGTAATATTATTATTATAAAGGGGGGTTTTTACCGTTTAATGACCGGTTTGTCGATTTTAAAACTTTAGTCGCAGTTAAAACCAAATGTAAAATAATAAATAAATACAAGACTTAATTTTAAGCGTAAAGTAAATAATGATAATGAAATTGCGAATAATAAAAGTGCGATAAAATAAACTTGCGATAAAATAACAATAAAAATGCGATAATTAGAAGTGCAATTAAATATAAAATAAAGGAAATTAAATATGAAATAAAAGAATTATGCTTATTTAAACTTCCGTAATCATGATGTTTGACGTGTTGATTTTAGTTTTATGCCCATGGGTTAATTGTCCTTTGTCCTGGATTATTTAATATGTCCGTCTGGTTTTTGTCCATAACAGTCCATCAGTCATAAATATAAAGTGCGAGTGTCCTCGTCAAATTATCCTTATACCCGAAGTTAAATATTCCAACTAATTGGGGACTTAAACTGTAACAAGATTTTAATACTTTGTTTAATAATTACACCAGGATGTCGACTGAGTGTAACCCAAGGTTTTAATATTTTGTTATCAATTATACCAAGTGTCCTTTTACATAATATTTTAAAAAAGTGATTCATGTATGTTTTTATTTCAAGTTCTGTATTGCTTGAGGACAAGCAACGCTCAAGTGTGGGGATATTTGATAAGGCTAAAAAGGAACATATATTTCATAGCAATATCCCTTCTAAATAATAGGTTTTTATATGTAATTGTATTATATTTTCATTGTAATTGTTTAAATAAATAAGTGCGAAGACAAAAGGCGAAAACGGAGATTTGAAGACACAAACGTCCAAAAAGCTCAAATGTACAAGATACAATCCAAGTGGTTCAAATTATTGATGAGAAACGTCTAAAAATGACAAGAGTACAAGTTACAAAACGCAAAGTACAAGATATTAAATTGTACGCAAGGACGTTAGAAAATCCGGAACCGAGACATGAACCAACTTTCAACGCTCGACGCAACGGAGCTAAAATTACAAGTTAACTATTCTCAAGAATATAATATAATATTTAAATAATTCATAATAAGAATAATAATAAATAATAAAAAGTTGTTAATTGAGCATAGTTAAGGGGTCATAAGTGAAAATTTCAAATCACCATTTGCCTATAAAATGGAATTCACGGAGTAATGAAAAAATACACCTTTTTCCAATCTTCTTTCTTTCTTATGTAATTTATATTTATATTTATATATTTATAATATTAAGTTTAATTTAAGATTAATAATAATTGGGTTATTGTAAGAAATGTTTTACGGGTTTTAAAGTAGGAACTCTGTCCGTGTAACGCTACGCGATTAATCACCACTGTAAGCTATGTTCTTCCTTTTTAAATTAATGTCTAGTAGCTAAGTCATTATTATGCTTATTTAAATTGAAGTAATCGTGATGTTAGGCTAAATATTAAGATGGGGTAATTGGATTTTTTTTACCATAATTAGGGTATGGACAAAAGACCGACACCTGTGGACTTTGGACCATGGACAATTAATAGATGGGGGGTATTGTCTAAAATTGAGCGACAACTCATGGGAGCCTGTCGAACCTATCTTCAAATTAATTAACCTAATAATTAATAATGATTATGGTTGTCCTATTTAGTGATGTTCATATGGAATCTGTTATAATCATTTAATTAATCAATTGGGTTGGGTAATTGATTATTCATTCTGATCAAGTGGATGAATTAATATTCATAAACTAATTAAAACAGGGGTGGATTACATACAGTGATAACTGGTGTAATTGTTGACAGAAGTGATAACTGCGTCACAGTTTAAATCCTTAATCAGTTGGAATATTTGACTTCGGGTATAAGGGTAATTTGACGAGGATACTCGCACTTTATATTTATGACCGATGGACTATTATGGACAAAAACCAGATAGACGTATCAAATAAACCAGGACAAAGGACAATTAACCCATGGTAATAAATTAAAATCAACACGTCAAACATCATGATTACGGAAGTTTAAATAAGCATAATTCTTTTATTGTATTTCTAATTGTATATTTATTTACTGTCATTTTATTACTCGCAATTTTATTTACTGTCATTTTATTTATTGTCATTATTTTACGCACTTTAATTATCGTCATTTATCTTTACGCTTAAAATATAGAATCGACAAACCGGTCATTAAACGGTAAAACCCCCCTTTTATAATAATATTACTACTTATATAATTATATATATTTTGTATAAATATAGTTTTTAAAAATATAGTAAGTATCACCAGCTCCCTGTGGAACGAACCGGACTTACTAAAAACTACACTACTCTACGATTAGGTACACTGCCTATAGTGTTGTAGCAAGGTTTAGGTATATCCCATCCGTAAATTAATAAAACTTGTGTCATATTTTGTAGTATTTTGTATTAAAAATAATACTATTTCGTACCCTCACGCTACATCATCAAGTTTTTGGCGCCGCTGCCGGGGAGCGCTAAAACGCTATATTTTTAATTTATATCTGTAAAAATATAGTTATAAAAAAAAGTAATTTCGGGGACACTTTTTGTGTTTTCACGGGGTATTTAAGTTTTTTTTTTTTTAGTTTTTGATTGATTAAAGATATATTAATTTAAATATAATAATTTAATAAATATAATAATATTGAAATAGAATATAATAATATTTTAGAATACGTAAAGTTTTAAAAAGTCGTATTTATTAAATACTTTAGGGGTATATTATGTAACTTATAATTAATAATTTCTATCATGTCGCTTTCATGTGAATAGTAAATTAATTAATTTATATTTACTATTCATGAATAGTAAATGAATTAAAAAAAAGTTTTGAAAAAAAATTATAATTATAAAAAAATTATTAATTTGTAAAAAAAAAATCGTTTTTTTTTAAGAAAAAAAATTTCTTTTTTTTTTAAAAAAAAAAAAAAATTTGTGTAAAAAAAAATCGTTTTTTTTAAAGAAAAAAAATTCGTTTTAAAAAAAAATTGTAAAAAAAAATGGTTTTTTTTAAAAATTTTTTAAAAAAAAAAAAAAGTTTTAAAAAAAAATTTATATAAAAAAAAAAAAATTTAAAAAAAAAAAAATTTTAAAATCCTTAAAAAACGAAATATAAAAAAAAAATTAAAAAAAAGTTTTTTTTTTTTATTACCTTTAGATTTTTAGACTCTAGTTACAATTTTTAGTATTAAGTTTAATTTTGCCATAGTTATTTTTATTTCTAGAATTTTTAAGTTTGCCGTAAAATCCCTTAAGTGCTTATTCCTTAGACTAAGATTTGTGTGCTTTAGAATTTTGCGACGCCGTTTTTCGCTCTACTTTTTTATTTTTATTTTTCGACGCCTATTTTTCGACCTTTTATTTTTCGACCTTTTTCGACGTGTTTTTTTTTTCTTTCTTATTTCTCGCTATTCTAGTTTTAGGATAAGATTTTTATTCTACTTCTTATCTAAATTTCTTAAAATTACGAAAATTTATTTTAAGTGGTTAAATTGATAGACATCAAAATTTTCTGGTTCGTAGTAATAGTTGGATTTGTACGTGGACCGGGTTATTGGAGCCAAACAGTACTCAATTATATTGAGACCAAACGAATCCCGCCCCTCTGCTGCATCTTTTGGCTATTCGAAACGTGGGCAAAATCAGAAAAGTCTATTAATTGGATAACTTATATAATTTTTCTTTCCTTTTAAAAACTAATAGGATATTCAGTGAATGCACCGAGTAAAACGTTCACCACCTTTCATACGTTCACCACCTATAACTCGATCAAGACATCTAGCCAATATTGTCGCCGTTGATTTTTCTTTAGAATCATCATCTAGTCGACCAAGAACTCCAACTCAAATTTCCGATAATCCATCTTTTGAACCCGACCTCACAATTGAGAATCCGGAGAATATTCAGGGACAATTCCAAGATCCAGAACCACTAATCATTCCTCCTGAAACACAAACCATTAAATCAGAATCTTCTAGTGATTCGTATTCAACAAATTCAATTATGAAAAATCTGGAACCTCTAAGTATGGAAGACCGAATGAGAGCCACACGCACGGGCCAAGGTCACGCCATTATTAAGCCAGACATTAATGCGCCAGATTATGAAATCAAAGGACAAATCCTATGTAGTGACCCGAACTTTTCCATGTTTATATATATTAATTGAGATTGATATTTACATGATTAAATGTTTCCAACATGTTAAGCAATCAAACTTGTTAAGACTTGATTAATTGAAATATGTTTCATATAGACAATTGACCACCCAAGTTGACCGGTGATTCACGAACGTTAAAACTTGTAAAAACTATATGATGACATATATATGGATATATATATAGTTAACATGATACTATGATAAGTAAACATATCATTAAGTATATTAACAATGAACTACATATGTAAAAACAAGACTACTAACTTAATGATTTTTAAACGAGACATATATGTAACGATTATCGTTGTAAAGACATTTAATGTATATATATCATATTAAGAGATATTCATACATGATAATATCATGATAATATAATAATTTAAAATCTCATTTGATATTATAAACATTGGGTTAACAACATTTAACAAGATCGTTAACCTAAAGGTTTCAAAACAACACTTACATGTAACGACTAACGATGACTTAACGACTCAGTTAAAATGTATATACATGTAGTGTTTTAATATGTATTTATACACTTTTGAAAGACTTTAATACACTTATCAAAATACTTCTACTTAACAAAAATGCTTACAATTACATCCTCGTTCAGTTTCATCAACAATTCTACTCGTATGCACCCGTATTCGTACTTGTACAATACACAGCTTTTAGATGTATGTACTATTGGTATATACACTCCAATGATCAGCTCTTAGCAGCCCATGTGAGTCACCTAACACATGTGGGAACCATCATTTGGCAACTAGCATGAAATATCTCATAAAATTACAAAAATATGAGTAATCATTCATGACTTATTTACATGAAAACAAAATTACATATCCTTTATATCTAATCCATACACCAACGACCAAAAACACCTACAAACACTTTCATTCTTCAATTTTCTTCATCTAATTGATCTCTCTCAAGTTCTATCTTCAAGTTCTAAGTGTTCTTCATAAATTCCAAAAGTTCTAGTTTCATAAAATCAAGAATATTTTCAAGTTTGCTAGCTCACTTCCAATCTTGTAAGGTGATCATCCAACCTCAAGAAATCTTTGTTTCTTATAGTAGGTTATCATTCTAATACAAGGTAATAATCATATTCAAACTTTGGTTCAATTTCTATAACTATAACAACCTTATTTCAAGTGATGATCTTACTTGAACTTGTTTTCGTGTCATGATTCTGCTTCAAGAACTTCGAGCCATCCAAGGATCCATTGAAGCTAGATCCATTTTTCTCTTTTCCAGTAGGTTTATCCAAGGAACTTAAGGTAGTAATGATGTTCATAACATCATTCGATTCATACATATAAAGCTATCTTATTCGAAGGTTTAAACTTGTAATCACTAGAACATAGTTTAGTTAATTCTAAACTTGTTCGCAAACAAAAGTTAATCCTTCTAACTTGACTTTTAAAATCAACTAAACACATGTTCTATATCTATATGATATGCTAACTTAATGATTTAAAACCTGGAAACACGAAAAACACCGTAAAACCGGATTTACGCCATCGTAGTAACACCGCGGGCTGTTTTGGGTTAGTTAATTAAAAACTATGATAAACTTTGATTTTAAAGTTGTTATTCTGAGAAAATGATTTTTATTATGAACATGAAACTATATCCAAAAATTATGATTAAACTCAAAGTGGAAGTATGTTTTCTAAAATGGTCATCTAGACGTCGTTCTTTCGACTGAAATGACTACCTTTACAAAAAACGACTTGTAACTTATTTTTCCGACTATAAACCTATACTTTTCTGTTTAGATTCATAAAATAGAGTTCAATATGAAACCATAGCAATTTGATTCACTCAAAACGGATTTAAAATGAAGAAGTTATGGGTAAAACAAGATTGGATAATTTTTCTCATTTTAGCTACGTGAAAATTGGTAACAAATCTATTCCAACCATAACTTAATCAACTTGTATTGTATATTATGTAATCTTGAGATACCATAGACACGTATACAATGTTTCGACCTATCATGTCGACACATCTATATATATTTCGGAACAACCATAGACACTCTATATGTGAATGTTGGAGTTAGCTATACAGGGTTGAGGTTGATTCCAAAATATATATAGTTTGAGTTGTGATCAATACTGAGATACGTATACACTGGGTCGTGGATTGATTCAAGATAATATTTATCGATTTATTTCTGTACATTTAACTGTGGACAACTAGTTGTAGGTTACTAACGAGGACAGCTGACTTAATAAACTTAAAACATCAAAATATATTAAAAGTGTTGTAAATATATTTTGAACATACTTTGATATATATGTATATATTGTTATAGGTTCGTGAATCAACCAGTGGCCAAGTCTTACTTCCCGACGAAGTAAAAATCTGTGAAAGTGAGTTATAGTCCCACTTTCAAAATCTAATATTTTTGGGATGAGAATACATGCAGGTTTTATAAATGATTTACAAAATAGACACAAGTACGTGAAACTACATTCTATGGTTGAATTATCGAAATCGAATATGCCCCTTTTTATTAAGTCTGGTAATCTAAGAATTAGGGAACAGACACCCTAATTGACGCGAATCCTAAAGATAGATCTATTGGGCCTAACAAACCCCATCCAAAGTACCGGATGCTTTAGTACTTCGAAATTTATATCATATCCGAAGGGTGTCCCGGAATGATGGGGATATTCTTATATATGCATCTTGTTATTGTCGGTTACCAGGTGTTCACCATATGAATGATTTTTATCTCTATGTATGGGATGTGTATTGAAATATGAAATCTTGTGGTCTATTGTTACGATTTGATATATATAGGTTAAACCTATAACTCACCAACATTTTTGTTGACGTTTAAAGCATGTTTATTCTCAGGTGAATATTAAGAGCTTCCGCTGTTGCATACTAAAATAAGGACAAGATTTGGAGTCCATGTTTGTATGATATTGTGTAAAAACTGCATTCAAGAAACTGAATTCGATGTAACATATTTGTATTGTAAACCATTATGTAATGGTCGTGTGTAAACAGGATATTTTAGATTATCATTATTTAATAATCTACGTAAAGCTTTTTAAACCTTTATTTATGAAATAAAGGTTATGGTTTGTTTTTAAAAATGAATGCAGTCTTTGAAAAACGTCTCATATAGAGGTCAAAACCTCGCAACGAAATCAATTAATATGGAACGTTTTTAATCAATAAGAACGGGACATTTCAGTTGGTATCCGAGCGTTGGTCTTAGAGAACCAGAAAATTTGCATTAGTGTGTCTTATCGAGTTTGTTAGGATGCATTAGTGAGTCTGGACTTCGACCGTGTTTTCTTTAAAAATGATTGCTTAACATTTTTGTTGGAAACTATATATTTTTAACATATGAATATTATGTGATATATTAATCTCTTAACGTGTTTGATATTATGTGATAGATGTCTACCTCTAGAACAAGTCCCATTGACTCACCTAATAATAATGAAGAGTCAAATGTAAATTGGAATGATTTGTGGACTGATTCACAAGTTCCCGAAGAGGAACCGGAAGAAGAGTCGGAACCGGAAGAAGAATCGGAACCGGAAGAAGAATCGGAACCGGATGAAGAAATAGAACCGGTGGGGGAAATAATAAAACGGTTAAGTAAAAGAAAATCCTCAACCAACCGACCAAAGTTAATTATGGTCAATGGTGTTTCCGCCAAGGAAGCAAAATATTGGGAGGACTACCAATTCTCCGATGAATCGGATTCCGACGAGAATTCCGATGATGTTATAGAAATTACCCCAACTGAATTTAAAAAGGCAAAAGAAAATAATAAGGGAAAGGGCATAAAAATAGAGAAATCTAATTCCAACCCCGATGAACTTTATATGTATCGTCAACCCCCGAAGTCCTTAAGTTGTAACAATGACCCGGGAACCTCTAAACCACCAGGTTTTTCTAAACCAATGTGGACAACGACGGCTCGTATTAGGGGAACATCATATATCCCTAGAAACTTGGCAAAACGAACCAAAACCGAAGAAGAAGAAACGAGCGAGTCGGAATAAGATAGTTGTATTCGTGTGGTGTAATATATGTAATATAGTGTTCTTATGCTTTATGATATATGTAAAAATTGCTTGTATTAATAAGTATTTTTTTTATGAAACTAACTCTTGTCTATTTTACAGTTTAAAAACACAAAATGGATAGACAACCCAATATTTTAAGAGACCTACCCGGAGACATGATTGATGAAATCTTGTCTAGAGTCGGCCAGAATTCTTCGGCACAACTATTTAAGGCGAGATCAGTTTGTAAGACATTCGAAGAACGTTCCAAGAATGTCTTGGTTTATAAGAGACTTTCGTTTGAAAGATGGGGAATATCACATTGGGAAACCCATAAGTTACGATGTGTTTACTTTGACGCATATATTGCGGGGAACCCAAATGCTATTTTACGCAACGGGTTAAGAAATTATTTTGACTCAATATATCCGAATATTGGACTTCGTGATTTAGAAAAAGCGGCTAACATGCAACATAAAGAAGCATGTTATGCTTACGGATTAGTAATGTTCGCTTCTCACCAAAGTGAGAACAAGAATATCGGGCTACAACTATTAAACAAAACGTTTCCACAAGTGACGGAGTCGGTAATTGGGGTAAGAAATGAGGTTTTTAGATTATTACGGGACTGTTGGACATTACGTAACCCTCGTAACTTTGACGACGTTACAACACACTGTCTTATCAACGGCCATAACGGTTATGTTGCACAAGACCAAGGATGGGAAGTAGTCCTAGTAAAACCAGAATGCATGACTTGTTTCTGGACGTATGAATTACGTGTCTTTATTGCCTTTGCTGAACGACTTGTGTACTAGCTAGAATTGTCTTCACAACTATCTTGTATCAAAGTTATTGTGTGCTATATTTCATGCTTTATGTAAAATAAGCGGTATTGTAAGTTTGTAAAATATTGTATAAAAGTTTGAACGCGAAATATTATTATAATCAGTTTTTCATATAGAATTGTAGTAGTTGAATTGTATATTAGCTACTAAGTATGAACTTAACGGGTAGGTACTACCCGAATTTAAACTTATAAAACGCTAATATGAAGAAAAAGCTTTTATAAATGAGTTCATATTATGCTACGAAATACTATTAACTACTCATAATATTCTGTATGATTAACTTGTTCCATTTAACTATTTTGAAGGAAATGGCACCGACTACTCGACACACCGTGAATATGAATGAAGAGGAATTCCGTACTTTTCTAGCTTCAAACATAGCCGCAGTACAGGCTGCGCTACATACCAACAATAACCTTGGATCTAGCAGTACAGGAAATCGTGTAGGATGCACCTACAAAGAATTCACTGCCTGCAAACCTTTGGAATTTGATGGAACCGAAGGACCGATCGGATTGAAACGGTGGACCGAGAAGGTTGAATCGGTGTTTGCCATAAGTAAGTGTACTGAAGAGGACAAAGTGAAGTACGCTACGCATACCTTCACAGGTTCTGCGTTAACATGGTGGAATACCTATCTAGAGCAAGTGGGACAAGATGATGCGTACGCACTACCGTGGTCAGCATTCAAGCACTTGATGAACGAGAAGTACCGTCCCAGAACCGAGGTCAATAAGCTCAAGACAGAACTTAGAGGGTTACGAACCCAAGGATTTGATATTACCACGTACGAAAGACGATTCACAGAATTGTGCCTATTGTGTCCGGGAGCATTCGAAGATGAGGAAGAGAAGATCGACGCGTTTGTGAAAGGATTACCGGAAAGAATCCAAGAAGATATAAGTTCACACGAGCCCGCCTCCATACAACAGGCATGTAGAATGGCTCACAAACTAGTGAACCAGATTGAAGAAAGAATTAAAGAACAGACTGCTGAAGAGGCCAATGTGAAGCAAGTCAAAAGAAAGTGGGAGGAAAACGGTGATAAGAATCACCAATACAACAACAACAGCAATTACAACAATAATCGCAACAATTATCCCAACAATCGCAACATCAATCGCAACTACAACAAACGGCCCAACAACAACAACAACAACAACAACAGCAACTACAACAATCATCCCAACAACAATAATAACCGCAACAACAACAACAATCAGAAGCAGCTATGCCAAAGGTGTGAAAAGAATCACTCGGGGTTCTGCACCAAATTTTGCAACAAGTGTAAAAGAAATGGTCATAGCGCGGCGAAGTGTGACGTCTACGGACCAGGGGTTAATAGAACGAAAGGAACAAATGGTGTCGGAACGAGTAATGGCGGAGCAAGTAGTGTCGGAGCAAGTTATGCCAATGTAGTTTGTTATAAATGTGGAAAACCAGGCCACATTATTAGAAATTGCCCGAACCAGGAGAACACGAATGGACAAGGCTGTGGAAGAGTTTTCAATATTAATGCGGTAGAGGCACAGGAAGACCCGGAGCTTGTTACGGGTACGTTTCTTATTGACAATAAATCTGCTTACGTTTTATTTGATTCGGGTGCGGATAGAAGCTATATGAGTAGAGATTTTTGTGCTAAATTAAGTTGTCCATTGACGCCTTTGGATAGTAAATTTTTACTCGAATTAGCAAATGGTAAATTAATTTCAGCAGATAATATATGTCGGAATCGAGAAATTAAACTGGTTAGCGAAACATTTAAGATTGATTTGATACCAGTAGAGTTAGGGAGTTTTGATGTGATAATCGGTATGGACTGGTTGAAAGAAGTGAAAGCGGAGATCGTTTGTTACAAAAATGCAATTCGCATTATACGAGAAAAAGGAAAACCCTTAATGGTGTACGGAGAAAAGGGCAACACGAAGCTACATCTTATTAGTAATTTGAAGGCACAAAAACTAATAAGAAAAGGTTGCTATGCTGTTCTAGCACACGTCGAGAAAGTACAAACTGAAGAAAAGAGCATCAATGATGTTCCCATTGCAAAAGAATTTCCCGATGTATTTCCGAAAGAATTACCGGGATTACCCCCACATCGATCCGTTGAATTTCAAATAGATCTTGTACCAGGAGCTGCACCAATAGCTCGTGCTCCTTACAGACTCGCACCCAGCGAGATGAAAGAACTGCAAAGCCAATTACAAGAACTTTTAGAGCGTGGTTTCATTCGACCAAGCACATCACCGTGGGGAGCTCCTGTTTTGTTTGTCAAGAAGAAAGATGGTACATTCAGGTTGTGTATCGACTACCGAGAGTTGAACAAACTTACCATCAAGAACCGCTACCCACTACCGAGAATCGACGACTTATTTGATCAACTACAAGGCTCGTCTGTTTATTCAAAGATTGACTTACGTTCCGGGTATCATCAAATGCGGGTGAAAGAAGATGATATTCCAAAGACTGCTTTCAGAACACGTTACGGTCATTACGAGTTTATGGTCATGCCGTTTGGTTTAACTAATGCACCAGCTGTGTTCATGGACCTTATGAACCGAGTGTGTGGACCATACCTTGACAAGTTTGTCATTGTTTTCATTGATGACATACTTATTTACTCAAAGAATGACCAAGAACACGGTGAACATTTGAGAAAGGTGTTAGAAGTATTGAGGAAGGAAGAATTGTACGCTAAGTTTTCAAAGTGTGCATTTTGGTTGGAAGAAGTTCAATTCCTCGGTCACATAGTGAACAAAGAAGGTATTAAGGTGGATCCGGCAAAGATAGAAACTGTTGAAAAGTGGGAAACCCCGAAAACTCCGAAACACATACGCCAGTTTTTAGGACTAGCTGGTTACTACAGAAGGTTCATCCAAGACTTTTCCAGAATAGCAAAACCCTTGACTGCATTAACGCATAAAGGGAAGAAATTTGAATGGAATGATGAACAAGAGAAAGCGTTTCAGTTATTGAAGAAAAAGCTAACTACGGCACCTATATTGTCATTGCCTGAAGGGAATGATGATTTTGTGATTTATTGTGATGCATCAAAGCAAGGTCTCGGTTGTGTATTAATGCAACGAACGAAGGTGATTGCTTATGCGTCTAGACAATTGAAGATTCACGAACAAAATTATACGACGCATGATTTGGAATTAGGCGCGGTTGTTTTTGCATTAAAGACTTGGAGGCACTACTTATATGGGGTCAAAGGTATTATATATACCGACCATAAAAGTCTTCAACACATATTTAATCAGAAACAACTGAATATGAGGCAGCGTAGGTGGATTGAATTATTGAATGATTACGACTTTGAGATTCGTTACCACCCGGGGAAGGCAAATGTGGTAGCCGATGCCTTGAGCAGGAAGGACAGAGAACCCATTCGAGTAAAATCTATGAATATAATGATTCATAATAACATTACTACTCAAATAAAGGAGGCGCAACAAGGAGTTTTAAAAGAGGGAAATTTAAAGGATGAAATACCCAAAGGATCAGAGAAGCATCTTAATATTCGGGAAGACGGAACCCGGTATAGGGCTGAAAGGATTTGGGTACCAAAATTTGGAGATATGAGAGAAATGGTACTTAGAGAAGCTCATAAAACCAGATACTCAATACATCCTGGAACGGGGAAGATGTACAAGGATCTCAAGAAACATTTTTGGTGGCCGGGTATGAAAGCCGATGTTGCTAAATACGTAGGAGAATGTTTGACGTGTTCTAAGGTCAAAGCTGAGCATCAGAAACCATCAGGTCTACTTCAACAACCCGAAATCCCGGAATGGAAATGGGAAAACATTACCATGGATTTCATCACTAAATTGCCAAGGACTGCAAGTGGTTTTGATACTATTTGGGTAATAGTTGACCGTCTCACCAAATCAGCACACTTCTTACCAATAAGAGAAGATGACAAGATGGAGAAGTTAGCACGACTGTATTTGAAGGAAGTCGTCTCCAGACATGGAATACCAATCTCTATTATCTCTGATAGGGATGGCAGATTTATTTCAAGATTCTGGCAGACATTACAGCAAGCATTAGGAACTCGTCTAGACATGAGTACTGCCTATCATCCACAAACTGATGGGCAGAGCGAAAGGACGATACAAACGCTTGAAGACATGCTACGAGCATGTGTTATTGATTTCGGAAACAGTTGGGATCGACATCTACCGTTAGCAGAATTTTCCTACAACAACAGCTACCATTCAAGCATTGAGATGGCGCCGTTTGAAGCACTTTATGGTAGAAAGTGCAGGTCTCCGATTTGTTGGAGTGAAGTGGGGGATAGACAGATTACGGGTCCGGAGATTATACAAGAAACTACCGAGAAGATCATCCAAATTCAACAACGGTTGAAAACCGCCCAAAGTCGACAAAAGAGCTACGCTGACATTAAAAGAAAAGATATAGAATTTGAAATTGGAGAGATGGTCATGCTTAAAGTTGCACCTTGGAAAGGCGTTGTTCGATTTGGTAAACGAGGGAAATTAAATCCAAGGTATATTGGACCATTCAAGATTATTGATCGTATCGGACCAGTAGCTTACCGACTAGAGTTACCTCAACAACTCGCGGCTGTACATAACACTTTCCATGTCTCGAATTTAAAGAAATGTTTTGCTAAAGAAGATCTCAGTATTCCGTTAGATGAAATCCAAATCAACGAAAAACTTCAATTCATCGAAGAACCCGTCGAAATAATGGATCGTGAGGTTAAAAGACTTAAGCAAAACAAGATACCAATTGTTAAGGTTCGATGGAATGCTCGTAGAGGACCCGAGTTCACCTGGGAGCGTGAAGATCAGATGAAGAAGAAATACCCGCATCTATTTCCAGAAGATTCGTCAACACCTTCAACAGCTTAAAATTTCGGGACGAAATTTATTTAACGGGTAGGTACTGTAGTGACCCGAACTTTTCCATGTTTATATATATTAATTGAGATTGATATTTACATGATTAAATGTTTCCAACATGTTAAGCAATCAAACTTGTTAAGACTTGATTAATTGAAATATGTTTCATATAGACAATTGACCACCCAAGTTGACCGGTGATTCACGAACGTTAAAACTTGTAAAAACTATATGATGACATATATATGGATATATATATAGTTAACATGATACTATGATAAGTAAACATATCATTAAGTATATTAACAATGAACTACATATGTAAAAACAAGACTACTAACTTAATGATTTTTAAACGAGACATATATGTAACGATTATCGTTGTAAAGACATTTAATGTATATATATCATATTAAGAGATATTCATACATGATAATATCATGATAATATAATAATTTAAAATCTCATTTGATATTATAAACATTGGGTTAACAACATTTAACAAGATCGTTAACCTAAAGGTTTCAAAAGAACACTTACATGTAACGACTAACGATGACTTAACGACTCAGTTAAAATGTATATACATGTAGTGTTTTAATATGTATTTATATACTTTTGAAAGACTTTAATACACTTATCAAAATACTTCTACTTAACAAAAATGCTTACAATTACATCCTCGTTCAGTTTCATCAACAATTCTACTCGTATGCACCCGTATTCGTACTCGTACAATACACAGCTTTTAGATGTATGTACTATTGGTATATACACTCCAATGATCAGCTCTTAGCAGCCCATGTGAGTCACCTAACACATGTGGGAACCATCATTTGGCAACTAGCATGAAATATCTCATAAAATTACAAAAATATGAGTAATCATTCATGACTTATTTACATGAAAACAAAATTACATATCCTTTATATCTAATCCATACACCAACGACCAAAAACACCTACAAACACTTTCATTCTTCAATTTTCTTCATCTAATTGATCTCTCTCAAGTTCTATCTTCAAGTTCTAAGTGTTCTTCATAAATTCCAAAAGTTCTAGTTTCATAAAATCAAGAATATTTTCAAGTTTGCTAGCTCACTTCCAATCTTGTAAGGTGATCATCCAACCTCAAGAAATCTTTGTTTCTTATAGTAGGTTATCATTCTAATACAAGGTAATAATCATATTCAAACTTTGGTTCAATTTCTATAACTATAACAACCTTATTTCAAGTGATGATCTTACTTGAACTTGTTTTCGTGTCATGATTCTGCTTCAAGAACTTCGAGCCATCCAAGGATCCATTGAAGCTAGATCCATTTTTCTCTTTTCCAGTAGGTTTATCCAAGGAACTTAAGGTAGTAATGATGTTCATAACATCATTCGATTCATACATATAAAGCTATCTTATTCGAAGGTTTAAACTTGTAATCACTAGAACATAGTTTAGTTAATTCTAAACTTGTTCGCAAACAAAAGTTAATCCTTCTAACTTGACTTTTAAAATCAACTAAACACATGTTCTATATCTATATGATATGCTAACTTAATGATTTAAAACCTGGAAACACGAAAAACACCGTAAAACCGGATTTACGCCGTCGTAGTAACACCGCGGGCTGTTTTGGGTTAGTTAATTAAAAACTATGATAAACTTTGATTTTAAAGTTGTTATTCTGAGAAAATGATTTTTATTATGAACATGAAACTATATCCAAAAATTATGATTAAACTCAAAGTGGAAGTATGTTTTCTAAAATGGTCATCTAGACGTCGTTCTTTCGACTGAAATGACTACCTTTACAAAAAACGACTTGTAACTTATTTTTCCGACTATAAACCTATACTTTTCTGTTTAGATTCATAAAATAGAGTTCAATATGAAACCATAGCAATTTGATTCACTCAAAACGGATTTAAAATGAAGAAGTTATGGGTAAAACAAGATTGGATAATTTTTCTCATTTTAGCTACGTGAAAATTGGTAACAAATCTATTCCAACCATAACTTAATCAACTTGTATTGTATATTATGTAATCTTGAGATACCATAGACACGTATACAATGTTTCGACCTATCATGTCGACACATCTATATATATTTCGGAACAACCATAGACACTCTATATGTGAATGTTGGAGTTAGCTATACAGGGTTGAGGTTGATTCCAAAATATATATAGTTTGAGTTGTGATCAATACTGAGATACGTATACACTGGGTCGTGGATTGATTCAAGATAATATTTATCGATTTATTTCTGTACATTTAACTGTGGACAACTAGTTGTAGGTTACTAACGAGGACAGCTGACTTAATAAACTTAAAACATCAAAATATATTAAAAGTGTTGTAAATATATTTTGAACATACTTTGATATATATGTATATATTGTTATAGGTTCGTGAATCAACCAGTGGCCAAGTCTTACTTCCCGACGAAGTAAAAATCTGTGAAAGTGAGTTATAGTCCCACTTTCAAAATCTAATATTTTTGGGATGAGAATACATGCAGGTTTTATAAATGATTTACAAAATAGACACAAGTACGTGAAACTACATTCTATGGTTGAATTATCGAAATCGAATATGCCCCTTTTTATTAAGTCTGGTAATCTAAGAATTAGGGAACAGACACCCTAATTGACGCGAATCCTAAAGATAGATCTATTGGGCCTAACAAACCCCATCCAAAGTACTGGATGCTTTAGTACTTCGAAATTTATATCATATCCGAAGGGTGTCCCGGAATGATGGGGATATTCTTATATATGCATCTTGTTATTGTCGGTTACCAGGTGTTCACCATATGAATGATTTTTATCTCTATGTATGGGATGTGTATTGAAATATGAAATCTTGTGGTCTATTGTTACGATTTGATATATATAGGTTAAACCTATAACTCACCAACATTTTTGTTGACGTTTAAAGCATGTTTATTCTCAGGTGAATATTAAGAGCTTCCGCTGTTGCATACTAAAATAAGGACAAGATTTGGAGTCCATGTTTGTATGATATTGTGTAAAAACTGCATTCAAGAAACTGAATTCGATGTAACATATTTGTATTGTAAACCATTATGTAATGGTCGTGTGTAAACAGGATATTTTAGATTATCATTATTTAATAATCTACGTAAAGCTTTTTAAACCTTTATTTATGAAATAAAGGTTATGGTTTGTTTTTAAAAATGAATGCAGTCTTTGAAAAACGTCTCATATAGAGGTCAAAACCTCGCAACGAAATCAATTAATATGGAACGTTTTTAATCAATAAGAACGGGACATTTCATCCTACACATGGTAACTAATCAGTGCCAATATAGTGGTGCGCCGAAGGAAGATCCAAACGAACATCTTCGTACGTTTAATAGGATCTGTACACTATTCAAAATCCGAGAAGTTGAGGATGAACAGATCTATCTCATGTTGTTTCCCAGGACTTTAAAGGGAGAAGCCAAAGATTGGTTAGAATCGTTACCTGAAGGGGCGATTGACACATGGGATGTTTTAGTTGAGAAATTTCTTAAAAGATTCTTTCCGGCATCTAAAGCCGTGAGACTTCAAGGAGAAATTGTTACGTTCACACAAAAGTCAAATGAAACTCTATATGAGGCGTGGACAAGATTTGGAAAGTTGTTGAGAGGATGTCCTCAACACGGTTTAGACACTTATCAAATAGTACAAATATTCTACCAAGGTGTCAACGTTGCTACACGAAAAGACATTGACATAACAGCTGGTGGTTCCATTATGAAGAAAACCGCAACTGAAGCTTACAAAATTATTGATAACACAGCCTCCCACTCTCATGAGTGGCACCAAGAGAAAGATATATATCGTTCATCTAAAGTGGCTAGAGCCGATTCTAGCCATAACTTTGATTCCGTTTCTGCAAAAATAGATGCTTTCGAGAGACGAATGGAAAAGATGAATAAAGATATTCACGCAATACGAATTAGTTGTGAGCAATGCGGTGGACCACACTTAATGAAAGACTGTCACATTGAACAAACGATGGAACAACGTGAGAATGTTGTCTACATGAACCAAAGGCTGGAAAATAGTTATCAGAATAATTATCAACCGCCAAGGCCAAACTTCAATCGAAATCAAAACATTCTTTACAATCCAAAAGGACCCGACAATAACTCGTATAACCAACAAGGTCCGAATAACCAACCAACTCAAACCAACACTTTCAATCAACAAAGACATGGCTTGTATAAACCACCACAACAAATCGAAGAGAAAAAGCCAAATCTAGAAGAAATGATGGCAAAGCTAATGGAATCTCAAACACAATTTATTACTTCTCAAACCCAAACGAATGAGAGGTTTGATCAGTCATTAAGAACTCAACAAGCTTCCATTTTGAATCTAGAAAAACACGTAGGTACTCTTGCTAGCATGATGAGTGAAAGGAAACAAGGAAAGCTACCGAGTAATACTGAAGTAAATCCTCGGAATGAAAATGTTAACATGATATCAACAAATTCTGAAAAACCAATACCAGAAGATGGGAAAGTTTTAGATGTAAGTAACAATGAAGAAGTTACAACACCACCACCACCCGAGTATGTAAAGCCAGTGGTGGCACCATACAGACCACCCATCCCGTTTCCAAGAAAAGGAGTTGAGTATGAGCAAGTAATAGGTAATAAAGTTTGTGATACCTCTGGAAAGAAGAAGAAGAAGAAGAATAAGAAAGTGCAAGAAATAAAAACCGTAGAAGTAAACCCGGTGAAGACAGTTCCACCAAAACCTCCACCTAGGGTAGGTGATCCGGGTGAATTTATTGTTCCTTGTCTACTTAGTGATTGTGTCATGTATGATGCACTGGCAGATTTAGGTGCAAGTGTGAGTGTTATGCCTCTTTCCTTATATAAGAGATTAGGTGTAGGTAAGTTAAGTCCAATGGATATGAGTGTTCGACTCCTTGATCAAACCATTAAGCACCCAGTTGGAATTGCTAACAACCTACCCATTCAAGTAGGTAATTTAACCTTTCTAGTCGAATTCATTGTCATTGACATAGAAGAGGACCCAAACATTCCTCTAATTTTAGGTCGACCATTCTTAGCGTCCACCGGGGCGTTATTTGATGTAGGAAATGGTAGAATGACACTTATTAGTGGTGACAAATCGATCACCTTTATGATTCGAAAGACTAAATCTCCACCAACCAAAACCGTTGAACCAGCAAAAACGATTGGTAAGAACCATGTTGTTTTACCAACTCCAACGGTAATACTTAGCAATAATGAAACGCCTAAGTGTGGGGAAAATGAAGTAACACCTAATGATAACATGATAACAAAGAACCCCGTTGTTGATACGAAATTAAATGATCCCGTTATTAATAGTTCAATGAAGAAACTTATTAAACGGATTCGCGATGCTAAAACCAAGGGGAACTTTAAGTTATATAACCGGTTAGTATCCAATCTATCACCTAAAGAAAAGGCAAAGCTAGTTGAATTTGTGGATATTACGGAAAAAGCTGGTCACTGGCTTAAAGCAAAAGTCACAGATATGCAAGTTGATTATGGTTCAAGAGAAATTGACGATGAAGTTAATCACAATTTCGACACCACATCTACCTAAGTGTGAGGAGATTCAAATATTCTAAAAAGAAAATGCTGTTTGGAGTTAGTTGTTCTGTTCTCGTGTAGTTCCGAGAATGGAATCCGATTGGTCTTTTCCACTAGCAGACACTAAAGAACTAGTTTTCTCTCCCCATTCTGAATTTTTTTTGTTTTTTAGGTTTTATATGAAATTAATATGTTTTCTTTTTAAGTTTTGTGTGAATTTAAAAACAAAAATTTACTTTATTTCATTAAGTTGAAAAAAAAATGATTTCTAAAATTCGTCGTGAGTTGAAGACTAGGTCGTTGAGCCGAAATTACTTTACCCGAGGGCGGGGCAAAAAATTTTGTCATCATTATTTTTAATTTTATTGATTTAAAGTATGCAAAAAAAAAATATATTTGATTTTATAAATTTTTGAACGTGGGGTAATATACCCAACTTTAAAAATATGTATATATGTTTGTATTTTATCATGTAAACAACAGGGTAAAACAACGCACTTTCAAAGACTAACATTAAGTTCAGCAAAAGCTACTGATTTTGACGACAAGATGCAAAACAACAAATGTGATATAATAAATGAAGGAATGAACGATGAGGCGCGCCATCTATCATTCGACGAGCTTTGTAATTACAAACTGGGTATTTTTAATCACTTTCCTACACTAATCACCCTCATGAATTTATAATTATAGTCTGATTTCATGCAAATGAGGGCATTGCATGATCTCAAGTGTGGGGAAGGGTTATAAATTCTCTCGGGTTTATACTTGGCTTATTTTCTAAATATTATGAAAATTTTAAAATTTTTTAACTAAATGAATTCAAAATCATGTTTATACATATTTATGAACGATAAAACTAGGTGTTAATGCCGAAATTATTGTTACCTCGGAAAGGACATAAATTGAGAAACAACTAAAATGCTTGAATTTATTTATTAAGATATAAAAAGACGCATGAAAAAAGCCAAGTGTGGGGAGAATGTACCAAGTTATTCAATTAAAAACTATCTATCACATGTTTTTGTAAAGTTATTGCAGGTGCTTTTACTTTGGACTAAATTAACTGGTTTACCCGATTTACTGTAAGAAAGATGGATCTACACGATGAATCAATTCCATCATTAAAAGGAAGTAAAGTCTTCTGAAAAAGAAACGCGCTTCTTGATTTAGGTCATGAAGTTGTCGTCCAGACCAGCTGTAGGTTGACGAAAAATCTAGAAAAGTCATCTCTAAAATCAGCAGGAAATCCACGGACCTCAGCATCAAACAGGGTCGCCATGTGGTCAGATTTATCCTAACCATGAGAAGGATTTATCTCGTACAATGGGGGGCACCGTGCAAATTAGCTTGATAAGACTAATGAATCAGATCCCCAGAAAGGATAATCTCCTTAAAGATTAAAAATCAGCTTTTAAGACTGATATTACTCAATCCTTGAGATTGACCTTAAAGATTGAGAATTCAAACTCATGGAATTCAATGATATCTAAACTCGAGCTTGAACGAGAAAATATTTTGATCAAAATTATAAATCGATTTGTTTTCTGAAAACCCATTTTCAATGCGTTCATTACCATTGAACGCAAAATCCTAGGAATTCACCTGAAATTCATTAGGTCACCTGAACCAAATCGGGTGTCAACCATAAGAACGGTCGTTGCATAGCATGGTCGGAGACAGGACCTTGTGCCAAACCGACAAATTATAAGGGTGAGCTTTACTATTGCTCCTACAAAGGATAGTAAAAGCATCCGACACGTTTTTGGACCATAATTAAAAGCATGTCACGGGACATTGCCTTAACAGTTTCTTGTTCATCGCTTTCCTTTACAACCGGACGGTAGTTTGCCGAAAGGTAATATACGGGACAAGTGAACTGGACGTGTTGCTTTCCTAATACAAGGTTAGCAAGTGGGTAACACAAAACCACAAGTGTTGAGCTAAAATTTTCAAATCTGAAACCCACACAACCCACAAAAATATTTTGCAAACACCGGTGAAGGGTTATTCCGGAAAACTTATCTAGGGTAAAAGCTAGATTAAATTTTCAAAAAGATCAAATGTTTTCATAAAGATCCAATTTCCTTAAGGATCTACATTTTCATAGTCATGTGGGACTGTAAACCACCTTTCAAATGTGCACTTTGCTTTGGAAACCGAAAGTAAATCGACTATTTGATTGCAAGTGTCGTTGACCTAAACCCGAGGCAACTGTGGATGACACACCCACCTTTAACCATAGTTCTATCGTTACTATCATTTTTTATACCACCATATCAAAATCACTAATGTACAAAGTGTGATGAATAAAAAAGTGATTCATGTATGTTTTTATTTCAAGTTCTGTATTACTTGAGGACAAGCAACGCTCAAGTGTGGGGTTATTTGATAAGGCTAAAAAGGAACATATATTTCATAGCAATATCCCTTCTAAATAATAGGTTTTTATATGTAATTGTATTATATTTTCATTGTAATTGTTTAAATAAATAAGTGCGAAGACAAAAGGCGAAAACGAAGATTTGAAGACACAAACGTCCAAAAAGCTCAAATGTACAAGATACAATCCAAGTGGTTCAAATTATTGATGAGAAACGTCTAAAAATGACAAGAGTACAAGTTACAAAACGCAAAGTACAAGATATTAAATTGTACGCAAGGACGTTAGAAAATCCGGAATCGAGACATGAACCAACTTTCAACGCTCGACGCAACGGAGCTAAAATTACAAGTTAACTATTCTCAAGAATATAATATAATATTTAAATAATTCATAATAAGAATAATAATAAATAATAAAAAGTTGTTAATTGAGCATAGTTAAGGGGTCATAAGTGAAAATTTCAAATCACCATTTGCCTATAAAATGGAATTCACGGAGTAATGAAAAAATACACCTTTTTCCAATCTTCTTTCTTTCTTATGTAATTTATATTTATATTTATATATTTATAATATTAAGTTTAATTTAAGATTAATAATAATTGGGTTATTGTAAGAAATGTTTTACGGGTTTTAAAGTAGGAACTCTGTCCGTGTAACGCTACGCGATTAATCACCACTGTAAGCTATGTTCTTCCTTTTTAAATTAATGTCTAGTAGCTAAGTCATTATTATGCTTATTTAAATTGAAGTAATCGTGATGTTAGGCTAAATATTAAGATGGGGTAATTGGATTTTTTTTACCATAATTAGGGTATGGACAAAAGACCGACACCTGTGGACTTTGGACCATGGACAATTAATAGATGGGGGGTATTGTCTAAAATTGAGCGACAACTCATGGGAGCCTGTCGAACCTATCTTCAAATTAATTAACCTAATAATTAATAATGATTATGGTTGTCCTATTTAGTGATGTTCATATGGAATCTGTTATAATCATTTAATTAATCAATTGGGTTGGGTAATTGATTATTCATTCTGATCAAGTGGATGAATTAATATTCATAAACTAATTAAAACAGGGGTGGATTACATACAGTGATAACTGGTGTAATTGTTGACAGAAGTGATAACTGCGTCACAGTTTAAATCCTTAATCAGTTGGAATATTTGACTTCGGGTATAAGGGTAATTTGACGAGGATACTCGCACTTTATATTTATGACCGATGGACTATTATGGACAAAAACCAGATAGACGTATCAAATAAACCAGGACAAAGGACAATTAACCCATGGTAATAAATTAAAATCAACACGTCAAACATCATGATTACGGAAGTTTAAATAAGCATAATTCTTTTATTGTATTTCTCATTGTATATTTATTTACTGTCATTTTATTACTCGCAATTTTATTTACTGTCATTTTATTTATTGTCATTATTTTACGCACTTTAATTATCGTCATTTATCTTTACGCTTAAAATATAGAATCGACAAACCGGTCATTAAACGGTAAAACCCCCCTTTTATAATAATATTACTACTTATATAATTATATATATTTTGTATAAATATAGTTGTTAAAAATATAGTAAGTATCACCAGCTCCCTGTGGAACGAACCGGACTTACTAAAAACTACACTACTCTACGATTAGGTACACTGCCTATAGTGTTGTAGCAAGGTTTAGGTATATCCCATCCGTAAATTAATAAAACTTGTGTCATATTTTGTAGTATTTTGTATTAAAAATAATACTATTTCGTACCCTCACGCTACATCAGCAATTACCTTTCGGTAAACTACCGTCCGGTTGTAAAGGAAAGCGTTGAACAAGCAACTGTTAAGGCTATGTCCCCTGACATGCTTTTAATTATAGTCTATAACATGTCGAACGCAATTACTATCCTTGGTAGGAGCAATAGTAAAGCTCACCCTTATGATTTTTCGGTCTGGCACAAGGTCCTGTCTTTGACCATGCTATGCAACCACCGTTCTTACGGTTGACACCCGATTTAGTTCAGGTGACCTAATGAATTCCAGGTGAATTCCTAGGATTTTACGTTCAATGGTAATGAACGCATTGAAAATAGGGTTTTCAGAAAACAAATCGGTTTGTAATTTTGATCAAAATATTTTCTCGTTCAAGCTCGAGTTTAGATATCATTGAATTCCATGAGTTTGTAATTCTCAATCTTTAAGGTCAATCTCAAGGATTGAGTGATATCAGTCTTAAAAGCTGATTTTTTTAATCTTTAAGGAGATTATCCTTTCTGGGGATCTGATTCATTAGTCTTATCCAGCTAATTTGCATGGTGCCCCCCCATTGTACAAGATAAATCCTTCTCATGGTTAGGATAAATCTGACCACTTGGCGACCCTGTTTAATGCTGAGGTCCGTGGATTTCCTGCTGATTTTAGTGATGACTTTTCTAGATTTTTCGTCAACCTACAGCTGGTCTGGACGACAACTTCATGACCTAAATCAAGAAGCGCGTGTCTTTTTCGGAAGACTTTACTTCCTTTTAATGATGGAATTGATTCATCGTGTTGATCCATCTTTTCTTTTCTTTCAGCGGGTAAAACAGTTTAGTTTAGTCCAAAGCAAAAGTATTTTCAGTTATTTGTTACAGAAATATGTGACATATGTTTAAGATAACTTGGTAAATTTTTCCACACTTGGCTTTTATTTTCCTTTTTATCGTCCTCTATTCCATTTTAAATGAATTTTAACATTTTAGTTTGTTTCTCAATTTATGTCCTTTCCGAGGTAACAATAATTTCGGTGTTAAAACCTAGTTTTATTGTTCATAAATATGTAAAAACATGATTTTGAGTTCATTTAATTGAAAATTTTGAAAATTTTTACTAGAATTGGGTAGTCAGTATATAAGACTAGGGCTGTTCTTTATTATCAGAGAGCACTAGATTCTAATACAACTACTGCTTTACTAGTATTTTTAATGGTAACCAAGTGTATAAAGTAAAAAATTTTAAAATCCGAAAGAATTTAACCCCTTCCCACACTTAAGATCTTGCAATGCCCTCATTTGCAAGAAATCAGTAACAATTTAAATTATTGAGGGTGATTTGTGTGAAAATGATTAAATTTTTACCAAAGTTTCCAAATATATTGGCGTTTGTTTGCTGAATGATAAATGGTGCACATCATTTGTTCATTCCGTCTTGTTGTTATTTCACATATATTTTGCATCTTGTCGTCAAAATTAGTTGCTTTTGCTGAACTTAATGCCAGTCTTTGAAAATGCGTTGTTTTACCCTGTTGTGTACATAAGATAAACTGCAAACATATATACATATTTTTGAAGTTTGGTATATTACCCCACATTCAAAAATTATTAAAATCTAAGAATAAAAGTTAGACAATTATAAAAATGATTACAATATTAACAAAAGTATTAAACGTATCAATCATTACAAATTAAAAAATAAATAAAACTAAGTATACTAGGGATGATACTGGTACCAATAGGGGTTCCAGGCATAACCATAGGTGCTATAGAATGCTTCGGCAGGGTCATACGTAGGATACGGTGGCTGCATCTCTATAGACCAGGGAGGGAAGATGGGTTTCGGTGTAGGAATATAGTTTCTACCTATATGTTGGCAATGAGCTATGATTTGGTTCTGAAGAACTTGCCAATCTTCAAATGCTCTCTGTCTAGCATTTTCGTATTCCTGAGAAGCTATAAACCTTTGCATTTCTTGCATCTCATTCCCCCCTCCTACATTACCTTGCTGTTGGTTTCTCTCCACCTGTGGATGTCTACCATGGTATTGTACTGCGGCGTTATTTCGCCTCTTCAAAACTTTCGCACCATGGTATACATTTAAACCTATAGTATCGCGGGGTTCCGGTTCTTCTACTAATAATCCCCCCCAACTTATATCCACACCGAGATATTCACCAATCAAAGTAATAAAAATACCACCTCCTATTATGCTATGCGGTCTCATCCCCCGAACCATAGCTGATAAATAATAACCCACACAATATGGTATACTTACTGAAATGTCCCGTTCTTATTGATTAAAAACGTTCCATATTAATTGATTTCGTTGCGAGGTTTTGACCTCTATATGAGACGTTTTTCAAAGACTGCATTCATTTTTAAACAAACCATAACCTTTATTTCATCAATAAAGGTTTAAAAAGCTTTACGTAGATTATCAAATAATGATAATCTAAAATATCCTGTTTACACACGACCATTACATAATGGTTTACAATACAAATATGTTACAACAAAATAAGTTTCTTGAATGCAGTTTTTACACAATATCATACAAGCATGGACTCCAAATCTTGTCCTTATTTAAGTATGCGACAGCGGAAGCTCTTAATAATCACCTGAGAATAAACATGCTTAAAACGTCAACAAAAATGTTGGTGAGTTATAGGTTTAACCTATATATATCAAATCGTAACAATAGACCACAAGATTTCATATTTCAATACACATCCCATACATAGAGATAAAAATCATTCATATGGTGAACACCTGGTAACCGACAATAACAAGATGCATATATAAGAATATCCCCATCATTCCGGGACACCCTTCGGATATGATATAAATTTCGAAGTACTAAAGCATCCGGTACTTTGGATGGGGTTTGTTAGGCCCAATAGATCTATCTTTAGGATTCGCGTCAATTAGGGTGTCTGTTCCCTAATTCTTAGATTACCAGACTTAATAAAAAGGGGCATATTCGATTTCGATAATTCAACCATAGAATGTAGTTTCACGTACTTGTGTCTATTTTGTAAATCATTTATAAAACCTGCATGTATTCTCATCCCAAAAATATTAGATTTTAAAAGTGGGACTATAACTCACTTTCACAGATTTTTACTTCGTCGGGAAGTAAGACTTGGCCACTGGTTGATTCACGAACCTATAACAATATATACATATATATCAAAGTATGTTCAAAATATATTTACAACACTTTTAATATATTTTGATGTTTTAAGTTTATTAAGTCTGCTGTCCTCGTTAGTAACCTACAACTAGTTGTCCACAATTAGATGTACAGAAATAAATCGATAAATATTATCTTGAATCAATCCACGACCCAGTGTATACGTATCTCAGTATTGATCACAACTCAAACTATATATATTTTGGAATCAACCTCAACCCTGTATAGCTAACTCCAACATTCACATATAGAGTGTCTATGGTTGTTCCGAAATATATATAGATGTGTCAACATGATAGGTCGAAACATTGTATACGTGTCTATGGTATCTCAAGATTACATAATATATAATACAAGTTGATTAAGTTATGGTTGGAATAGATTTGTTACCAATTTTCACGTAGCTAAAATGAGAAAAATTATCCAATCTTGTTTTACCCATAACTTCTTCATTTTAAATCCGTTTTGAGTGAATCAAATTGCTATGGTTTTATATTGAACTCTATTTTATGAATCTAAACAAAAAAAGTATAGGTTTCTAGTCGGAAAAATAAGTTACAAGTCGTTTTTGTAAAGGTAGTCATTTCAGTCGAAAGAACGACGTCTAGATGACCATTTTAGAAAACATACTTCCACTTTGAGTTTAACCATAATTTTTGGATATAGTTTCATGTTCATAATAAAAATCATTTTCTCAGAATAACAACTTTTAAATCAAAGTTTATCATAGTTTTTAATTAACTAACCCAAAACAGCCCGCGGTGTTACTACGACGGCGTAAATCCGGTTTTACGGTGTTTTTCGTGTTTCCAGGTTTTAAATCATTAAGTTAGCATATCATATAGATATAGAACATGTGTTTAGTTGATTTTAAAAGTCAAGTTAGAAGGATTAACTTTTGTTTGCGAACAAGTTTAGAATTAACTAAACTATGTTCTAGTGATTACAAGTTTAAACCTTCGAATAAGATAGCTTTATATGTATGAATCGAATGATGTTATGAACATCATTACTACCTTAAGTTCCTTGGATGAACCTACTGGAAAAGAGAAAAATGGATCTAGCTTCAATGGATCCTTGGATGGCTCAAAGTTCTTGAAGCAAAATCATGACACGAAAACAAGTTCAAGTAAGATCATCACTTGAAATAAGATTGTTATAGTTATAGAAATTGAACCAAAGTTTGAATATGATTATTACCTTGTATTAGAATGATAACCTACTGTAAGAAACAAAGATTTCTTGAGGTTGGATGATCACCTTACAAGATTGGAAGTGAGCTAGCAAACTTGAAAGTATTCTTGATTTTATGAAACTAGAACTTTTGGAATTTATGAAGAACACTTAGAACTTGAAGATAGAACTTGAGAGAGTTCAATTAGATGAAGAAAATTGAAGAATGAAAGTGTTTGTAGGTGTTTTTGGTCGTTGGTGTATGGATTAGATATAAAGGATATGTAATTTTGTTTTCATGTAAATAAGTCATGAATGATTACTCATATTTTTGTAATCTTATGAGATATTTCATGCTAGTTGCCAAATGATGGTTCCCACATGTGTTAGGTGACTCAAATGGGCTGCTAATAGCTGATCATTGGAGTGTATATACCAATAGTACATACATCTAAAAGCTGTGTATTGTACGAGTACGAATACGGGTGCATACGAGTAGAATTGTTGATGAAACTGAACGAGAATGTAATTGTAAGCATTTTTGTTAAGTAGAAGTATTTTGATAAGTGTATTGAAGTCTTTCAAAAGTGTATAAATACATATTAAAACACTACATGTATATACATTTTAACTGAGTCGTTAAGTCATCGTTAGTCGTTACATGTAAGTGTTGTTTTGAAACCTTTAGGTTAACGATCTTGTTAAATGTTGTTAACCCAATGTTTATAATAACAAAAGAGATTTTAAATTATTATATTATCATGATATTATGATGTACGAATATCTCTTAATATGATATATATACATTAAATGTCGTTACAACGATAAACGTTACATATATGTCTCGTTTCAAAATCATTAAGTTAGTAGTCTTGTTTTTACATATGTAGTTCATTGTTAATATAATTAATGATATGTTTACTTATCATAATATCATGTTAACTATATATATAACCATATATATGTCATCATATAGTTTTTTACAAGTTTTAACGTTCGTGAATCACCGGTCAACTTGGGTGGTCAATTGTCTATATGAAACCTATTTCAATTAATCAAGTCTTAACAAGTTTGATTGCTTAACATGTTGGAAACATTTAATCATGTAAACATCAATCTCAATTAATATATATAAACATGGAAAAGTTCGGGTCACTACAGTACCTACCCGTTAAATAAATTTCGTCCCGAAATTTTAAGCTGTTGAAGGTGTTGACGAATCTTCTGGAAATAGATGCGGGTATTTCTTCTTCATCTGATCTTCACGCTCCCAGGTGAACTCGGGTCCTCTACGAGCATTCCATCGAACCTTAACAATTGGTATCTTGTTTTGCTTAAGTCTTTTAACCTCACGATCCATTATTTCGACGGGTTCTTCGATGAATTGGAGTTTTTCGTTGATTTGGATTTCATCTAACGGAATGGTGAGATCTTCTTTAGCAAAACATTTCTTCAAATTCGAGACGTGGAAAGTGTTATGTACAGCCGCGAGTTGTTGAGGTAACTCAAGTCGGTAAGCTACTGGTCCGACACGATCAATAATCTTGAATGGTCCAATATACCTTGGATTTAATTTCCCTCGTTTACCAAATCGAACAACGCCTTTCCAAGGTGAAACTTTAAGCATGACCATCTCTCCAATTTCAAATTCTATATCTTTTCTTTTAATGTCAGCGTAGCTCTTTTGTCGACTTTGGGCGGTTTTCAACCGTTGTTGAATTTGGATGATCTTCTCGGTAGTTTATTGTATAATCTCCGGACCCGTAATCTGTCTATCCCCCACCTCACTCCAACAAATCGGAGACCTGCACTTTCTACCATAAAGTGCTTCAAACGGCGCCATCTCAATGCTTGAATGGTAGCTGTTGTTGTAGGAAAATTCTGCTAACGGTAGATGTCGATCCCAACTGTTTCCGAAATCAATAACACATGCTCGTAGCATGTCTTCAAGCGTTTGTATCGTCCTTTCGCTCTGCCCATCAGTTTGTGGATGATAGGCAGTACTCATGTCTAGACGAGTTCCTAATGCTTGCTGTAATGTCTGCCAGAATCTTGAAATAAATCTGCCATCCCTATCAGAGATAATAGAGATTGGTATTCCATGTCTGGAGACGACTTCCTTCAAATACAGTCGTGCTAATTTCTCCATCTTGTCATCTTCTCTTATTGGTAGGAAGTGTGCTGATTTGGTGAGACGATCAACTATTACCCAAATAGTATCAAAACCACTTGCAGTCCTTGGCAATTTAGTGATGAAATCCATGGTAATGTTTTCCCATTTCCATTCCGGGATTTCGGGTTGTTGAAGTAGACCTGATGGTTTCTGATGCTCAGCTTTGACCTTAGAACACGTCAAACATTCTCCTACGTATTTAGCAACATCGGCTTTCATACCCGGCCACCAAAAATGTTTCTTGAGATCCTTGTACATCTTCCCCGTTCCAGGATGTATTGAGTATCTGGTTTTATGAGCTTCTCTAAGTACCATTTCTCTCATATCTCCAAATTTTGGTACCCAAATCCTTTCAGCCCTATACCGGGTTCCGTCTTCCTGAATATTAAGATGCTTCTCCGATCCTTTGGGTATTTCATCCTTTAAATTTCCCTCTTTTAAAACTCCTTGTTGCGCCTCCTTTATTTGAGTAGTAATGTTATTATGAATCATTATATTCATAGATTTTACTCGAATGGGTTCTCTATCCTTCCTGCTCAAGGCATCGGCTACCACATTTGCCTTCCCCGGGTGGTAACGAATCTCAAAATCGTAATCATTCAATAATTCAATCCACCTACGCTGCCTCATATTCAGTTGTTTCTGATTAAATATGTGTTGAAGACTTTTGTGGTCGGTATATATAATACTTTTGACCCCATATAAGTAGTGCCTCCAAGTCTTTAATGCAAAAACAACCGCGCCTAATTCCAAATCATGCGTCGTATAATTTTGTTCGTGAATCTTCAATTGTCTAGACGCATAAGCAATCACCTTCGTTCGTTGCATTAATACACAACCGAGACCTTGCTTTGATGCGTCACAATAAATCACAAAATCATCATTCCCTTCAGGCAATGACAATATAGGTGCCGTAGTTAGCTTTTTCTTCAATAACTGAAACGCTTTCTCTTGTTCATCATTCCATTCAAATTTCTTCCCTTTATGCGTTAATGCAGTCAAGGGTTTTGCTATTCTGGAAAAGTCTTGGATGAACCTTCTGTAGTAACCAGCTAGTCCTAAAAACTGGCGTATGTGTTTCGGAGTTTTCGGGGTTTCCCACTTTTCAACAGTTTCTATCTTTGTCGGATCCACCTTAATACCTTCTTTGTTCACTATGTGACCGAGGAATTGAACTTCTTCCAACCAAAATGCACACTTTGAAAACTTAGCGTACAATTCTTCCTTCCTCAATACTTCTAACACCTTTCTCAAATGTTCACCGTGTTCTTGGTCATTCTTTGAGTAAATAAGTATGTCATCAATGAAAACAATGACAAACTTGTCAAGGTATGGTCCACACACTCGGTTCATAAGGTCCATGAACACAGCTGGTGCATTAGTTAAACCAAACGGCATGACCATAAACTCGTAATGACCGTAACGTGTTCTGAAAGCAGTCTTTGGAATATCATCTTCTTTCACCCGCATTTTATGATACCCGGAACGTAAGTCAATCTTTGAATAAACAGACGAGCCTTGTAGTTGATCAAATAAGTCGTCGATTCTCGGTAGTGGATAGCGGTTCTTGATGGTAAGTTTGTTCAACTCTCGGTAGTCGATACACAACCTGAATGTACCATCTTTCTTCTTGTCAAACAAAACAGGAGCTCCCCACGGTGATGTGCTTGGTCGAATGAAACCACGCTCTAAAAGTTCTTGTAATTGGCTTTGCAGTTCTTTCATCTCGCTGGGTGCGAGTCTGTAAGGAGCACGAGCTATTGGTGCAGCTCCTGGTACAAGATCTATTTGAAATTCAACGGATCGATGTGGGGGTAATCCCGGTAATTCTTTCGGAAATACATCGGGAAATTCTTTTGCAATGGGAACATCATTGATGCTCTTTTCTTCAGTTTGTACTTTCTCGACGTGTGCTAGAACAGCATAGCAACCTTTTCTTATTAGTTTTTGTGCCTTCAAATTACTAATAAGATGTAGCTTCGTGTTGCCCTTTTCTCCGTACACCATTAAGGGTTTTCCTTTTTCTCGTATAATGCGAATTGCATTTTTGTAACAAACGATCTCCGCTTTCACTTCTTTCAACCAGTCCATACCGATTATCACATCAAAACTCCCTAACTCTACTGGTATCAAATCAATCTTAAATGTTTCGCTAACCAGTTTAATTTCTCGATTCCGACATATATTATCTGCTGAAATTAATTTACCATTTGCTAATTCGAGTAAAAATTTACTATCCAAAGGCGTCAATGGACAACTTAATTTAGCACAAAAATCTCTACTCATATAGCTTCTATCCGCACCCGAATCAAATAAAACGTAAGCAGATTTATTGTCAATAAGAAACGTACCCGTAACAAGCTCCGGGTCTTCCTGTGCCTCTACCGCATTAATATTGAAAACTCTTCCACGGCCTTGTCCATTCGTGTTCTCCTGGTTCGGGAAATTTCTAATAATGTGGCCTGGTTTTCCACATTTATAACAAACTACATTGGCATAACTTGCTCCGACACTACTTGCTCCGCCATTACTCGTTCCGACACCATTTGTTCCCTTCGTTCTATTAACCCCTGGTCCGTAGACCTCACACTTCGCCGCGCTATGACCATTTCTTTTACACTTGTTGCAAAATTTGGTGCAGAACCCCGAGTGATTCTTTTCACACCTTTGGCATAGTTGCTTCTGATTGTTGTTGTTGTTGCGGTTATTATTGTTGTTGGGATGATTGTTGTAGTTGCTGTTGTTGTTGTTGTTGTTGTTGTTGGGCCGTTTGTTGTAGTTGCGATTGATGTTGCGATTGTTGGGATAATTGTTGCGATTATTGTTGTAATTGCTGTTGTTGTTGTATTGGTGATTCTTATCACCGTTTTCCTCCCACTTTCTTTTGACTTGCTTCACATTGGCCTCTTCAGCAGTCTGTTCTTTAATTCTTTCTTCAATCTGGTTCACTAGTTTGTGAGCCATTCTACATGCCTGTTGTATGGAGGCGGGCTCGTGTGAACTTATATCTTCTTGGATTCTTTCCGGTAATCCTTTCACAAACGCGTCGATCTTCTCTTCCTCATCTTCGAATGCTCCCGGACACAATAGGCACAATTCTGTGAATCGTCTTTCGTACGTGGTAATATCAAATCCTTGGGTTCGTAACCCTCTAAGTTCTGTCTTGAGCTTATTGACCTCGGTTCTGGGACGGTACTTCTCGTTCATCAAGTGCTTGAATGCTGACCACGGTAGTGCGTACGCATCATCTTGTCCCACTTGCTCTAGATAGGTATTCCACCATGTTAACGCAGAACCTGTGAAGGTATGCGTAGCGTACTTCACTTTGTCCTCTTCAGTACACTTACTTATGGCAAACACCGATTCAACCTTCTCGGTCCACCGTTTCAATCCGATCGGTCCTTCGGTTCCATCAAATTCCAAAGGTTTGCAGGCAGTGAATTCTTTGTAGGTGCATCCTACACGATTTCCTGTACTGCTAGATCCAAGGTTATTGTTGGTATGTAGCGCAGCCTGTACTGCGGCTATGTTTGAAGCTAGAAAAGTACGGAATTCCTCTTCATTCATATTCACGGTGTGTCGAGTAGTCGGTGCCATTTCCTTCAAAATAGTTAAATGGAACAAGTTAATCATACAGAATATTAAGAGTAGTTAATAGTATTTCGTAGCATAATATGAACTCATTTATAAAAGCTTTTTCTTCATATTAGCGTTTTATAAGTTTAAATTCGGGTAGTACCTACCCGTTAAGTTCATACTTAGTAGCTAATATACAATTCAACTACTACAATTCTATATGAAAAACTGATTATAATAATATTTCGCGTTCAAACTTTTATACAATATTTTACAAACTTACAATACCGCTTATTTTACATAAAGCATGAAATATAGCACACAATAACTTTGATACAAGATAGTTGTGAAGACAATTCTAGCTAGTACACAAGTCGTTCAGCAAAGGCAATAAAGACACGTAATTCATACGTCCAGAAACAAGTCATGCATTCTGGTTTTACTAGGACTACTTCCCATCCTTGGTCTTGTGCAACATAACCGTTATGGCCGTTGATAAGACAGCGTGTTGTAACGTCATCAAAGGGACGAGGGTTACGTAATGTCCAACAGTCCCGTAATAATCTAAAAACCTCATTTCTTACCCCAATTACCGACTCCGTCACTTGTGGAAACGTTTTGTTTAATAGTTATAGCCCGATGTTCTTGTTCTCACTTTGGTGAGAAGCGAACATTACTAATCCGTAAGCATAACATGCTTCTTTATGTTGCATGTTAGCCGCTTTTTCTAAATCACGAAGTCCAATATTCGGATATATTGAGTCAAAATAATTTCTTAACCCGTTGCGTAAAATAGCATTTGGGTTCCCCGCAATATATGCGTCAAAGTAAACACATCGTAACTTATGGGTTTCCCAATGTGATATCCCCCATCTTTCAAACGAAAGTCTCTTATAAACCAAGACATTCTTGGAACGTTCTTCGAATGTCTTACAAACTGATCTCGCCTTAAATAGTTGTGCCGAAGAATTCTGGCCGACTCTAGACAAGATTTCATCAATCATGTCTCCGGGTAGGTCTCTTAAAATATTGGGTTGTCTATCCATTTTGTGTTTTTAAACTGTAAAATAGACAAGAGTTAGATTCATAAAAAAAATACTTATTAATACAAGCAATTTTTACATATATCATAAAGCATAAGAACACTATATTCCATATATTACACCACATGAATACAACTATCTTATTCCGACTCGCTCGTTTCTTCTTCTTCGGTTTTGGTTCGTTTTGCCAAGTTTCTAGGGATATATGATGTTCCCCTAATACGAGCCGTCGTTGTCCACATTGGTTTAGAAAAACCTGGTGGTTTAGAGGTTCCCGGGTCATTGTTACAACTTAAGGACTTCGGGGGTTGACGATACATATAAAGTTCATCGGGGTTGGAATTAGATTTCTCTATTTTTATGCCCTTTCCCTTATTATTTTCTTTTGCCTTTTTAAATTCAGTTGGGGTAATTTCTATAACATCATCGGAATTCTCATCGGAATCCGATTCATCGGAGAATTGGTAATCCTCCCAATATTTTGCTTCCTTGGCGGAAACACCATTGACCATAATTAACTTTGGTCGGTTGGTTGAGGATTTTCTTTTACTTAACCGTTTTATTATTTCCCCCACCGGTTCTATTTCTTCATCCGGTTCCGATTCTTCTTCCGGTTCCGATTCTTCTTCCAGTTCCGACTCTTCTTCCGGTTCCTCTTCGGGAACTTGTGAATCAGTCCACAAATCATTCCAATTTACATTTGACTCTTCATTATTATTAGGTGAGTCAATGGGACTTGTTCTAGAGGTAGACATCTATCACATAATATCAAACACGTTAAGAGATTAATATATCACATAATATTCATATGTTAAAAATATATAGTTTCCAACAAAAATGTTAAGCAATCATTTTTAAAGAAAACACGGTCGAAGTCCAGACTCACTAATGCATCCTAACAAACTCGATAAGACACACTAATGCAAATTTTCTGGTTCTCTAAGACCAACGCTCGGATACCAACTGAAATGTCCCGTTCTTATTGATTAAAAACGTTCCATATTAATTGATTTCGTTGCGAGGTTTTGACCTCTATATGAGACGTTTTTCAAAGACTGCATTCATTTTTAAACAAACCATAACCTTTATTTCATCAATAAAGGTTTAAAAAGCTTTACGTAGATTATCAAATAATGATAATCTAAAATATCCTGTTTACACACGACCATTACATAATGGTTTACAATACAAATATGTTACAACAAAATAAGTTTCTTGAATGCAGTTTTTACACAATATCATACAAGCATGGACTCCAAATCTTGTCCTTATTTAAGTATGCGACAGCGGAAGCTCTTAATAATCACCTGAGAATAAACATGCTTAAAACGTCAACAAAAATGTTGGTGAGTTATAGGTTTAACCTATATATATCAAATCGTAACAATAGACCACAAGATTTCATATTTCAATACACATCCCATACATAGAGATAAAAATCATTCATATGGTGAACACCTGGTAACCGACAATAACAAGATGCATATATAAGAATATCCCCATCATTCCGGGACACCCTTCGGATATGATATAAATTTCGAAGTACTAAAGCATCCGGTACTTTGGATGGGGTTTGTTAGGCCCAATAGATCTATCTTTAGGATTCGCGTCAATTAGGGTGTCTGTTCCCTAATTCTTAGATTACCAGACTTAATAAAAAGGGGCATATTCGATTTCGATAATTCAACCATAGAATGTAGTTTCACGTACTTGTGTCTATTTTGTAAATCATTTATAAAACCTGCATGTATTCTCATCCCAAAAATATTAGATTTTAAAAGTGGGACTATAACTCACTTTCACAGATTTTTACTTCGTCGGGAAGTAAGACTTGGCCACTGGTTGATTCACGAACCTATAACAATATATACATATATATCAAAGTATGTTCAAAATATATTTACAACACTTTTAATATATTTTGATGTTTTAAGTTTATTAAGTCTGCTGTCCTCGTTAGTAACCTACAACTAGTTGTCCACAATTAGATGTACAGAAATAAATCGATAAATATTATCTTGAATCAATCCACGACCCAGTGTATACGTATCTCAGTATTGATCACAACTCAAACTATATATATTTTGGAATCAACCTCAACCCTGTATAGCTAACTCCAACATTCACATATAGAGTGTCTATGGTTGTTCCGAAATATATATAGATGTGTCAACATGATAGGTCGAAACATTGTATACGTGTCTATGGTATCTCAAGATTACATAATATATAATACAAGTTGATTAAGTTATGGTTGGAATAGATTTGTTACCAATTTTCACGTAGCTAAAATGAGAAAAATTATCCAATCTTGTTTTACCCATAACTTCTTCATTTTAAATCCGTTTTGAGTGAATCAAATTGCTATGGTTTCATATTGAACTCTATTTTATGAATCTAAACAAAAAAATTATAGGTTTCTAGTCGGAAAAATAAGTTACAAGTCGTTTTTGTAAAGGTAGTCATTTCAGTCGAAAGAACGACGTCTAGATGACCATTTTAGAAAACATACTTCCACTTTGAGTTTAACCATAATTTTTGGATATAGTTTCATGTTCATAATAAAAATCATTTTCTCAGAATAACAACTTTTAAATCAAAGTTTATCATAGTTTTTAATTAACTAACCCAAAACAGCCCGCGGTGTTACTACGACGGCGTAAATCCGGTTTTACGGTGTTTTTCGTGTTTCCAGGTTTTAAATCATTAAGTTATCATATCATATAGATATAGAACATGTGTTTAGTTGATTTTAAAAGTCAAGTTAGAAGGATTAACTTTTGTTTGCGAACAAGTTTAGAATTAACTAAACTATGTTCTAGTGATTACAAGTTTAAACCTTCGAATAAGATAGCTTTATATGTATGAATCGAATGATGTTATGAACATCATTACTACCTTAAGTTCCTTGGATGAACCTACTGGAAAAGAGAAAAATGGATCTAGCTTCAATGGATCCTTGGATGGCTCAAAGTTCTTGAAGCAAAATCATGACACGAAAACAAGTTCAAGTAAGATCATCACTTGAAATAAGATTGTTATAGTTATAGAAATTGAACCAAAGTTTGAATATGATTATTACCTTGTATTAGAATGATAACCTACTGTAAGAAACAAAGATTTCTTGAGGTTGGATGATCACCTTACAAGATTGGAAGTGAGCTAGCAAACTTGAAAGTATTCTTGATTTTATGAAACTAGAACTTTTGGAATTTATGAAGAACACTTAGAACTTGAATATAGAACTTGAGAGAGTTCAATTAGATGAAGAAAATTGAAGAATGAAAGTGTTTGTAGGTGTTTTTGGTCGTTGGTGTATGGATTAGATATAAAGGATATGTAATTTTGTTTTCATGTAAATAAGTCATGAATGATTACTCATATTTTTGTAATCTTATGAGATATTTCATGCTAGTTGCCAAATGATGGTTCCCACATGTGTTAGGTGACTCACATGGGCTGCTAATAGCTGATCATTGGAGTGTATATACCAATAGTACATACATCTAAAAGCTGTGTATTGTACGAGTACGAATACGGGTGCATACGAGTAGAATTGTTGATGAAACTGAACGAGAATGTAATTGTAAGCATTTTTGTTAAGTAGAAGTATTTTGATAAGTGTATTGAAGTCTTTCAAAAGTGTATAAATACATATTAAAACACTACATGTATATACATTTTAACTGAGTCGTTAAGTCATCGTTAGTCGTTACATGTAAGTGTTGTTTTGAAACCTTTAGGTTAACGATCTTGTTAAATGTTGTTAACCCAATGTTTATAATAACAAAAGAGATTTTAAATTATTATATTATCATGATATTATGATGTACGAATATCTCTTAATATGATATATATACATTAAATGTCGTTACAACGATAAACGTTACATATATGTCTCGTTTCAAAATCATTAAGTTAGTAGTCTTGTTTTTACATATGTAGTTCATTGTTAATATAATTAATGATATGTTTACTTATCATAATATCATGTTAACTATATATATAACCATATATATGTCATCATATAGTTTTTTACAAGTTTTAACGTTCGTGAATCACCGGTCAACTTGGGTGGTCAATTGTCTATATGAAACCTATTTCAATTAATCAAGTCTTAACAAGTTTGATTGCTTAACATGTTGGAAACATTTAATCATGTAAACATCAATCTCAATTAATATATATAAACATGGAAAAGTTCGGGTCACTACACTTACAGCGCTTTGTGGGTCTCGAATACACATATGGTAAAACAAATCCTGTTCATTTACTTTTTCCTTGTTTTTACCCCTTTGTGTAATCGAATTAGCTAAAAACCTATGAATCACTCTTAATTCGGCTCTATCTATATCCAAATAAGAGTAATTTCCCCCTTTGAAACGGTGATGGCTTGTCATTTGACTCCACACACCGTGTGTATCAAAATTTTCATCTATCTTTCTACCGTTTAGTATCAACCCTCTACAATCGGCAGATGCTAACTCCTCAGGCGTATATATACGTAAAGCCTGAGCCATGTCCAGTAAAGACATGTGGCGCATCGAACCGCCTAACAAAAATCTAATAAAAGAACGATCGGTTAAACTAGCTACCCGATCATTCAACTCTATACTACATAACAATTCTTCACACCATACTTTATATACAGGTCTATGCATGGTGAATAAACGTACCCAGTCATTAAAAGAAGAATTACCATACCTCTGTACAAGTAATTCCCTAATTGGCCCGGCCAATTCTACAGCTTCTAAGGGTCCCCATTCTATGACCCTCGGTACCTCAACAACCTTAGAATGAAGAGTATGCAAACCCCTTTGATATTTTGGATAATCTATCCAAAGTCTGTCAAATCTCAGGTTCGGGTGCAATTCTTCCAAGTGCATATCAGAAAAGGTCATGACTGGATGAGGTATATCCTGCTTGTAGTAGTTATCCACCTCCTGTTGTTCCACATTCTCAGCAGGAGCATTGCGAGCTTGGGATGAAGATTCACCCCTTTCAGTCTGCAAAACACATCAAACACAATTTTTTTGTGCATCCAAATATGCATTAGTGTCAGCAAAATCATCAATCAAAATAATTACAATGACATGATCAATTTATATCAAACTTAAGCTTATTTTCATATTTTCATCAAATCTACACTTTTTCAAATAAGCATATACGAAAATGTTCGCCAAGTTCATAAGCATTTAACTCAAATAACATGTCAAAATAATCATTACTAGCAATTAAACAAGTCTCAAATGGCATTATCTTTCAAAAATCAAGTTCATGAATTTTAGACTTGAAAAAGTCCACTTTAATTCTCAAAATCATGTTTAGGCTCAAAGTTTGGATCATTTAACTACCTAGACATGTTACACTACTCAATTTAGCAATAATTCATGACAAAAATCGGCCATAACCTGTTTATATCAAAAAGCCCCAAATTTGCTCAAGAACACAAACCCTAGATTACTCAAAATTTGAAGTTTAAGGCTTCTAATCATGTTAAACAGCATCAATCTAGGTTATACAAGCATAATACATAAACAATTTAAGCCTAATTACACTAAAAAGCATCAAAATCAAATTGGGGAAAAAATTGCTCAAGAACACTAATTTCGGATTAAATGGTGTTTAGGTGTAGAAATTTACCGTTTTTCTTGAGTAATTCCTTGATAGCATCCTTCTCAACATGATTTTAGTAAAAAATTTGGTGATTAACGGTCAAAAATTGTGAATTTGGGGTGTATTTTTCGGGTTTTTCGTGGGTTATTTCGCAGTTATTTTGCTGTTGTGGGGAGTGAACTGATCAGTTTCAGCTCTTTATTTTTTTTCTGATTTCCGGTCCTCCCGCGACTCGCGGTGTTTGGACACTTCAAACTCCGCGAGTCGCGGAGTTTGATAATTTTTTTTTTATAATCATTAACTTATAAAACAATTAAGTACTTAATTTTAAAATTTCGTTTCCTTTGTTATTTAGGACGAGATCGTTTCGGATCGATGTCCTAGTCCGTCCCTCGACAAAATTTTAAAATTTGTCTTTTTGTAGCGATTGTTTTAAAAGCTAAGATTTTTGGGTTTTTTAATGTTTTTGGCATACTTTAATTCAATAAGATTAAAAACAATGATAATAAAAGTTCTCGTCCCTCCCTCGGGTAAAGCAATTTCGGTTCAAAGACCTAGTCTTCAACTTACGACGAATTTTAAAAATCATATTTTTAACTTAATGAGATAAAGTAAATTTTTGTTTTTAAATTCACACAACTTAAATATAAAATTCAAAATTAATATTAAAAATTCACACCAAACTTAAAATTTGAAATGCATAAAATTAAAAATTCATATTATAAATTCACACCAAACTTATATTAATTTTTCAAATATTTACAATTTTAAATATATTGTTTTTACAAAGTTTACAATATTAATTTAAGATTTAAATATTAATTTTAAAAAACATGGTAAAAATAAAATTAAAAATCTTTTTGTCTTTTTATCCCACTTTAATCAATCAAATATTATCAAAAATATGCGCCTCTCTTTTCGGTAAAGTAATTTCGGTTCCAAGACCTAATTTAACTCATGACGAATTTTTGAAATATTTTGGGTTGATTGATTAAAGATATTTATACCTTAAGAATAAACGTTAAATTTCGCAGTGATGTAATAAATTTTTGAATGATATCAATAATTTAGGTCGCCAAACCTAATTTTATTCAATACCAATTTAATACTTTTTAGCGAACAAATTAGCGTTTATTATCAAAAGGTTAAAAATAAAAATAAAAATAAAAACTGTACAGACATACCTGTGAGATAGATTTTCTTAGTTATATGATCTATCCCATTCATAAGATAGTCGGTTTAATTGGTTTTTCATGGCTACATAGGCGTAACCTCGAGCATTCAGTGTCTTTTCTTCTAAACATATGAACGGTCCGTCTCTGCATAAAGTAACAAATTCGGTATTTGAATAGGTTTGATTATTTGAACATTTACCTCCATGTGACCATTTTCCGCATTTGTGACATCTTTCTAAGTGTCGTGCTCTTCTTTTCGCTGCGGATTTTGATTTTCCTTTACCAAATTGTAACTTATTATCTTCGCATCTGGATTCTTTTCTAACTCCGTCCATTCTTTCTCTGATTACTGATACTATTTCACTCGGTAGTATGTCATTATTACGTTTAGTGATCAAAGCGTGTAGCATTAGACCATGGTTTAGTTCACAGGCAGTCTTCATTTTGTAAAAACCTAAAAAAATAAAAATTCAGAATGGGGGGAGAAGACTAGTTCTTTAGGGTCTGCTAGGGAAAGACCATTCGGGTTCCATTTTCGAGAACTACACGAAAACAGACAATCTAACTCTAACAGAAATACATATTATCCTTTAAAGACTTGATTCTCCCCACACTTAGTTAGCTGTGGTGTCGAAATTGTGATTAACTTTGTTGTCGACTTCCATCGGACCATGTATGTAATGTTTAACTCTGTGACCATTAACTTTAAATTCAATCCCATTTGAATTTATCAATTCTATCATTCCGTATGGGAAAACTCTTTTGACTATGAATGGTCCAGACCATCTTGATTTCAATTTTCCTGGAAATAACTTTAATCGTGAATTGAAAAGAAGAACTCTGTCTCCTTCTTTAAATTCTTTTGAACTTCTGATTCTTTTATCATGCCATTTCTTCGTTCTTTCTTTATAGATTAACGAATTTTCGTATGCTTCATGTCTTAATTCTTCTAATTCGTTTAGTTGACTTAATCGTAGACGTCCGGCTTCATGTAAATCAAGATTGCATGTTTTCAAAGCCCAAAATGCTTTGTGTTCAATTTCTACTGGAAGATGACATGCTTTTCCATAAACAAGTCTAAAAGGTGTGGTTCCAATTGGAGTTTTGTAGGCTGTTCTAAAAGCCCAGAGTGCATCCTCCAATTTAATGGACCATTCCTTCGGATTTGATCCTACGGTTTTCTCTAGAATACGTTTTAAGGCTCGGTTGGTATTTTCAACTTGTCCACTTGTTTGTGGATGATATGCGGTGGAGATTTTATGAGTTACTCCATATCTTTTAAGAACTTTCTCAAGTTGATTATTACAGAAATGAGTACCCCGATCACTTATTAAAGCTTTCGGTGTTCCAAACCTTGCAAAAAGACGTTTTAAAAAGTTGACTACAACTCGTGCATCGTTAGTTGGGAGAGCTTGTGCTTCCGCCCATTTAGATACATAATCAATGGCTACGAGTATATATAGATTATTATGAGATTTTGGAAATGGACCCATAAAGTCAATACCCCAAATGTCAAATACTTCACATACTTGGATGACATTTTGTGGCATTTCATCACGTTGACTTATTTTTCCGGCCCTTTGACATGCATCACAGGATTTGCAAAGAAGGTGTGCGTCTTTGTAAATTGTAGGCCAATAGAATCCAGCATCATAAACTTTTCTTGCTGTTAGTTGAGGCCCATAATGCCCTCCTATTGGTCCTGTGTGACAATGGTTTAATATTTTACTAGCTTCATCTCCAAATACACATCGGCGTATTATTCCATCGGGACAACTTTTAAACAGATGTGGATCTTCCCAGAAATAGTGTTTTATATCACTGAAGAATTTCTTTCGTCTTTGGTACGATAATCCTTTTTCAAGTAATCCACAAACTAAGTAGTTTGCATAGTCTGCATACCATGGGATTTCTTTATAATCTATCTTCAATAGATATTCATCAGGAAAGTTGTCTTGTATGGCCGATTCATTTAGAACTTCTAATTCGGGATTTTCAAGACGAGAAAGATGATCAGCGGCGAGATTTTCTGCTCCTCTTTTATCTCGGATTTCAATATCAAACTCTTGTAAGAGTAAGATCCAACGGATTAATCTTGGTTTAGCATCTTGTTTTGAAAATAGGTATCTAAGAGCAGAATGGTCGGTATAGACCACCGTTTTTGCTAGAACGAGATATGATCGAAATTCGTCAAAAGCAAAGACAATAGCAAGGAGTTCTTTTTCAGTAGTTGTATAGTTCGTTTGTGCTCCTTGTAATGTCTTACTAGCATAATATATAGGTTGAAATCGTTTTTCAATCCTTTGTCCTAAAACGGCTCCCATTGCAAAATCACTTGCATCGCACATTAGTTCAAATGGTAGATTCCAATTTGGTGTTATCATGATCGGTGCATTAGTGAGTTTTTCTTTAAGAATATTAAAAGATTTGATACACTCATCTGAAAAGATGAATGGAGCATCCTTTTCTAGGAGTTTATTCATAGGAGTGGCAATTTTAGAAAAATCTTTTATGAAACGTCGGTAAAAACCGGCATGCCCTAGAAAACTCCTAACTCCTCTAATATTTGTGGGATGTGGAAGTTTAGCAATTACATCTACTTTAGCTCTATCCACTTCAATTCCTTCTTTTGAAATTTTATGTCCAAGAACGATGCCTTCTTTAACCATGAAATGGCATTTCTCCCAATTAAGTACTAGATTTGATTTTTCGCATCTAATTAGCATTCGTTCCAGATTAACTAGACATGATTTAAATGTATCACCGAAGACTGAAAAGTCATCCATGAATACTTCCATGCATTCTTCTATCATGTCATGAAAAATCGCCATCATACACCTTTGAAAGGTTGCAGGGGCGTTACAAAGTCCAAATGGCATGCGTTTGTAAGCAAAAGTACCATAAGGGCACGTGAATGTGGTTTTCTCTTGATCTTCGGGTGCTATTGGAATTTGAAAATATCCGGAAAATCCATCTAGAAAACAATAGTAACTATTTTCGGCTAATCTTTCCAACATTTGATCTATGAAAGGTAAGGGAAAGTGATCTTTTCTGGTGGCGTCATTTAATTTTCTATAATCAATACATACACGCCATCCTGTTACAGTCCTAGTAGGAATAAGCTCATTTTTTTCATTTGTAATGACAGTCATGCCACCCTTCTTAGGCACGCATTGAACTGGGCTTACCCATGGACTATCAGAGATTGGATAAATTAAACCTGCATCTAGCAGTTTAATAATCTCTTTTTTTACTACATCTTGCATATTAGGATTTAGTCTTCGTTGGCGTTGCACATACGTTTTATGACCTTCTTCCATAAGGATTTTATGTGTGCAATACGAAGGACTTATTCCTTTAATATCATGAATCTTCCATGCAATGGCTGGTTTATGAGCTTTCAACACAGAAATGAGTTGTGATTTCTCATTTTCAGTAAGAGAAGACGATATTATTACAGGTAATTCAGATTCACCATGTAAATAAGCGTATTCCAAATGGTTTGGAAGTGGCTTTAACTCTAATTTCGGAGGTTCTTCTATCGATGATTTATATCGATATCTGTCTTCTTCTTTTAGCATTTGAATTTCTTCTGTTGTTGGTTCATATCCATTAGCTATAAGTGTAGCTAACATTTCAGCTTCATCAATTGGTTCATTACCTTCTCCTAAAGAACATTCTCCTGTTCCTTGTAATTCTGGAAATTCTTCTAATAATTCTGCATGTGCATCTATAGTTTGAGTATAATAACATGTATCATCTGCAGATTGTGGTTGTTGCATTGCTCTATCAACTGAAAAGGTAACACTCTCATCCTCTATACTTAGGGTCAGTTTCTTACCGAACACGTCTATCATTGCTTTAGCCGTGTTTAAGAATGGTCTTCCTAATATGAGAGGAACTTGAGAATCTTCTTCCATGTCCAAAACAACAAAATCTACTGGAAATACTAAAGTACCAACTTTAACTAGCATGTTCTCCATTATCCCTCTAGGATATTTTATTGATCTATCGGCTAGTTGTATGCTTATTCTGGTTGGTTTCAATTCTCCAAGGTCTAGTTTAGTGTATAGTGAATACGGCATTAGATTTATACTAGCACCTAAGTCTGCCAATGCTTCTATTGAACTAAGACTACCCAGAAAACATGGATTTGTGAAACTCCCTGGATCAGATAATTTTTCTGGTATCTTATTCAACAGCACTGCTGAACAATTAGCATTCATAGTAACAGCCGAGAGTTCTTCCATTTTCTTTCTATTTGAGATTAGATCTTTCAAGAATTTAGCATATCTAGGCATTCTTGAAATCACATCAATGAAAGGAAGATTTACATTTATCTGTTTAAACATATCCAAGAATTTGGATTGCTCGGCTTTAAGTTTCTCTTTCTTCATTTTACTCGGATAAGGAAGTGGTGGTTGGTATGGTTTAACATAAGGTTTATCCTTAACTGTGTTATCTTCATTAACCTTTTCAACTACCGGTTCTTTTTCCTTATCTTGATCAGGTTGTGGTTCTTGTGGAGTAGGAATGGCTTCATCAGAAGTTACAGGTATTTCAGGTGGTTTAAGTGTTGTGCCACTTCTTGTGGTAATGGCTTTAGCTGTTTCATTCCGGGGGTTAGCATTTGTATCACTAGGTAGACTTCCCGGTTTTCTTTCACCTATTAACCTTGCTAGGTTACTCACTTCTTGTTCCAGATTTTGAATAGAAGCTTGTTGATTTCTAAATGCTTGAGCATTTTGTTCATTGGTTTGTTTCTGAGATGTGAAAAACTGCGTTTGAGTTTCAACTAGCTTCGTCATCATATCTTCTAAATTCGGCTTTTTATCATCAGTTTGTTGTGGTGGTTTGTTTTGAAAATTAGGTCTTTGCTGATTATAAGTATTATTGGATACTTGTTGATTGCTAGGACCTTGTTGGTTGTTGTATGGAATATTTCTGTTATAATTCTGGTTTTGATTGTAATTCGGTCTTGGCGGTTGATAATTATTCTGATAATTATTTCCAGGCCTTTGGTTTATGTATGAAATATTCTCTCTTTGTTCCATTGTTAATTCAATACTGAGACAATCTTTTGTCAAATGTGGTCCTCCACACTGCTCACAACTAATTCGTATTGAGTGAATATCTTTAGTCATCTTTTCCATTCGTCTCTTCACAGCATCTATCTTTGCGGAAATGGAATCTAAGTCATGGCTAGAATCGGCTCTAGCTGCTTTAGATGATCTAACGATATCTTTTTCTTGGTGCCACTCATGTGAGTGGGAAGCAGTATTATCAATAATTTTGTAAGCATCAGTTTCGGTTTTCTTCATAATAGAACCACCAGCTGCTATATCTATGTCTTTTCTTGTAGTGATGTCGCATCCTTGGTAGAATATTTGTACTATTTGACAGGTGTCTAAACCATGTTGCGGACATCCTCTTAACAACTTTCCATATCTTGTCCATGCCTCATATAGAGTTTCATTTGGTTTCTATGTAAACGTAACAATTTCTGCTTGAAGTCTTACGGCTTTAGATGCAGGAAAGAATTGTTTAAGAAATTTGTCAACTAAAACATCCCATGTATCAATCGCCCCTTCAGGTAACGATTCCAACCAATCTTTGGCTTCTCCCTTTAAAGTCCGGGGAAATAACATGAGATATATCTGTTCATCCTCCACTTCTCGGATTTTGAATAATGTGCAGATCCTATTAAAGGTACGTAAATGTTCATTTGGATCTTCCTTCGGCGCACCACTAAATTGGCATTGATTAGTCACCATGTGTAGAATTTGTCCTTTGATTTCATAATCTGGCGCATTAATGTCTGGATGAGTAATTGCGTGACCTTGGCCAGTGCGTTTAGCTCTCATTCGGTCTTCCATACTTAAAGGTTCCAGATTCTCCATAATTGAATTTGTTGAATCGGTATCACTAGATGATTCTGATTTAATGGTTCGTTCCTCAACAATCTCTGTTTGAATAATTGGTGGCTCCGGAGGAAAGTTTAATGGTTCAGGATCTACGAACCGTTCCTGAATATTTTTCGGATTCTCAATTGTGAGGTCGGGTTCAAAAAATGGATTATCGGAAATTTGAACTGAAGTACTTGGTCTACTGGATGACGATTCTAAAGAAAAATCAACGGCGGTTATATTTGCTAAATGTCTTGATCTAGTTACAGGTGGTGAACGTACAAAAGGTGGTGAACGTCTTGCTCGGTGCATTCACTGAATATCCTATTAGTTTTAAAAAGGAAAGAAAAATTATAATAAGTTATCCAATCAATAGACTTTTCTGATTTTGCCCACGTTTCGAATAGCCAAAAGATGCAGCAGAGGGGCAGGATTCGTTTGGTCTCAATATAATTGAGGACTGTTTGGCTCCAATAACCCGGTCCACGTACAAATCCAACTATTACTACGAACCAGAAAATTTTGATGTCTATCAATTTAACCACTCAAAAAAAAATTTCGTAATTTTAAGAAATTTAGATAAGAAGTAGAATAAAAATCTATGTCCTAAAACTAGAATAGCGAGAAATAAGAAAGAAAAAGAGTTCGTCGAAAAAGGTCGAAAAAGAAAAATGGTTGAAAAATAAAAGGTGACGAAAAAATAAAAGAAACTTATAAAACTTAAAAATACTTGACTAACCTAACCTTATTACTACAACTAACTTAAAATTATAATCGCAAATTGATATTACTAATTGGAATGATAATTGATACATAGGTAAAAGTCGTCTAAAAATATTAAAGCTTACAGGAAAAACTATATCCCAAATGGAAATAACTTAAAAAGAAACTAAAACTTAAAAAGGCGTCGCAAAATTCTAAAGTACCTAAATCTTAGTCTAAAGAAAAATCACTTAAGGAATTCTACGGCAAAGCCTAAAAATCTAGGAGTAAAAATGACTATGGCAAAAACTAAGTTTAAAATTAAATATGAGCGAAAAAATACAAATATTACGCTACAACGATTAAAAAGAGACAAAATATAAAAATATACAAAAAGTTGTAAAAAGTACAATTTTTATAAAAATATTATTTTTATATTATTTATTTTATTAAACTATTAATTTTACAATTTAATTAAACTTAATAAACTAAAATATAAATTAATAAAACTTAAATTAAACTAAAACTAATTATAATAATAATAATAATTAGGGTTTATAATAATAATTAATTAATAATTACTCCGTGATTAATTGCAGTAGGGTTTCTGTCGGTGTCAGAATTACTCCGCGAGTCGCGGTATTTCAAACAACAAACCCCGCGAGTCGCGGGGTTTCAAAATTCAACCCTGGAACAGTTTAAAACTCGACGTTTTTTTTTTTTTTTTTTTTCTGTTTTTATATTTTCTGTTTATATTATCTTATTAAAATATTTATGTAATCTAAATAAAACTTATCTTTAATAACTAAGATAAAAATAAAATACTTTATAACAATAAAAAAATAGATTTATATATATATATTTTTTTCTTTTTTTTCGGTTTTTTAAATTTATAAAATATATTTATAAAATAAATTAAATAAAACTCATATTTTTACAAAATAAAACTTATATTTATCAAACTCCTAAAAATACATAAATTTTTGTTTTTCTTTTTATATTTTCGAATAATTAAAACGTATATTTACAAAAACGAATTTTAATAAAAGTTAACTAAATTTTTTTTTTTTTATATTAGTGTTGCGCTTCCGGCTTTTAAGAGAGTTCCCCGGCAGCGGCGCCAAAAATACTTGATGTGGTAGCGGAGTGGTATAAAATACTATTAAATTTTACAAGGAAATACTATTAAATACGATACAATTTTACACAAGATATTTATTTATTTAGAGAATGGATATACTTAAACCTTGCTACAACACTTATAGGCAGTGTACCTAATCGTACAGTAGTGTAGTTTTTAGTAAGTCCGGTTCGTTCCACAGGGAAATCTTTAAACAAAGCTTAACGCTATATTAGTTTACTTTTATAAAAATACAAATACATATATATAAGTAATATTATTATTATAAAGGGGGGTTTTTACCGTTTAATGACCGGTTTGTCGATTTTAAAACTTTAGTCGCAGTTAAAACCAAATGTAAAATAATAAATAAATACAAGACTTAATTTTAAGCGTAAAGTAAATAACGATAATGAAATTGCGAATAATAAAAGTGCGATAAAATAAACTTGCGATAAAATAACAATAAAAATGCGATAATTAGAAGTGCAATTAAATATAAAATAAAGGAAATTAAATATGAAATAAAAGAATTATGCTTATTTAAACTTCCGTAATCATGATGTTTGACGTGTTGATTTTAGTTTTATGCCCATGGGTTAATTGTCCTTTGTCCTGGATTATTTAATATGTCCGTCTGGTTTTTGTCCATAACAGTCCATCAGTCATAAATATAAAGTGCGAGTGTCCTCGTCAAATTATCCTTATACCCGAAGTTAAATATTCCAACTAATTGGGGACTTAAACTGTAACAAGATTTTAATACTTTGTTTAATAATTACACCAGGATGTCGACTGAGTGTAACCCAAGGTTTTAATATTTTGTTATCAATTATACCAAGTGTCCTTTTACATAATTTCACCCCTGTTTTAATTATTCTAGTGGCTATTAATCCATTCCCGTGTCCGGTTAAATGAACGATTATTCGTACATATAAATACCCCGCCCATCGTGTCCGATTGAGTGTATATGGTAATTTATAGGGACACCCAATTGTAAATCTTTATATTAACATTAACAAACTATCATTTAGTTAAACAAATATAAAGCCCATTAATAGCCCATAGTCTAATTTCCACAAGTGTCGTTCTTTTGTCCAAACCCCAATTATGGTACAAAGCCCAATTACCCAATTTTAGTAATTAGCCCAGCATCATGATTACTTCGGATTAAATAAGCATAATAATAACTTAGCTACGAGACATTAATGTAAAAAGGTTGAACATAACTTACAATGATTAAAAATAGCGTAGCGTTACACGGACAGAATTTCGACTTACACCCTTACAATATTCGCTAACATACCCTTATTATTAGAATTATAATTAAAATTAAAATTAAAATATAAATTATAAATATAAATATATCGTATGAATGAGGAGAAAAAAGATGATATTTTACGATCAGAATGCGCGAGCTTTATAGGGGGTTTCTGAATTTGGGGCTCCGCGACTCGCGGCCTTTTTGGCCTTCAAACTCCGCGAGTCGCGGAGTTTACTTTTACAGCTCAGAGGAGTTTGGCTCTTTGTTTACCGACGGTTTAAATATAAATATAATATATTAAATAATTATAAGAATTATTTAAATATTATATTATATTTATGTGCATAGTTGACTTGTAATTTTTAGTCCGTTGCGTCGAGCGTTGAGAGTTGACTCTGGTCCCGGTTCCGGATTTTCGAACGTCCTTGCGTACAATTTAATATCTTGTACTTTGCGTTTTGAATCTTGTACTCTTGTAATTTCGAGACGTTTCTTATCAATAATTGGAACCTCTTTGATTGTCTTTTGTACTTTTGAGCTTTTTGGTCGTTTGCGTCTTCAATTCGTCGAATCTGTCTTTTGTCTTCACCTTTTACTATTTAAACGAATATCACTTGTAAATAGAACAATTGCAACTAAAAGCTTGTCTTTCTTGAGGAATAATGCTATGAAATATATGTTCGTTTTTAGCATTATCATTAAGTTTCTTTTTATTTAATTTATATATTTAGTTAAATTAGTTTAAATAAAATATAAAATTAATAGTTTTAATAAATAATTAATATAAAAATAATATTTTTATAAAAATTGTACTTTTTACAACTTTTAGTTTATTTTTATATTTTATCCCTTTTTAATCGTTTTAGCGTAATATTTGTATTTTTAGCTCATATTTAGTTTTAAACTTTGTTTTTGCCATAGTTATTTTTACTTCTAGATTTTTAGGCTTTGCCGTAGAATTCCTTAAGTGCTTGCTCTTTAGACTAAGATTTAAGTACTTTAGAATTTTGCGACGCCTTTTTAAGTTTTAGTTTCTTTTTAAGTTATTTCCATTTGGGATATAGTTTTTCCTGTAAGCTTTAATATTTTTAGACGACTTTTACCTATGTATCAATTATCATTCCAATTAGTAATCTCAATTTGCGATTATAATTTTAAGTTAGTTGTAGTAATAAGGTTAGGTTAGTCAAGTGTTTTTAAGTTTTATAAGTTTCTTTTATTTTTCCGTCACCTTTTATTTTTCAACCATTTTTCTTTTTCGACGAACTCTTTTTCTTTCTTATTTCTCGCTATTCTAGTTTTTAGGACATAGATTTTTATTCTACTTCTTATCTAAATTTCTTAAAATTACGAAAATTTATTTTAAGTGGTTAAATTGATAGACATCAAAATTTTCTGGTTCGTAGTAATAGTTGGATTTGTACGTGGACCGGGTTATTGGAGCCAAACAGTCCTCAATTATATTGAGACCAAACGAATCCTGCCCCTCTGCTGCATCTTTTGGCTATTCGAAACGTGGGCAAAATCAGAAAAGTCTATTGATTGGATAACTTATTATAATTTTTCTTTCCTTTTAAAAACTAATAGGATATTCAGTGAATGCACCGAGCAAGACGTTCATCACCTTTTGTACGTTCACCACCTGTAATTAGATCAAGACATTTAGCAAATATTACCGCCGTTGATTTTTCTTTAGAATCGTCATCCAGTCGACCAAGTACTCCAGTTCAAATTTCCGATAATCCATTTTTTGAACCCGACCTCACAATTGAGAATCCGGAGAATATTCAGGAACGATTCATAGATCCTGAACCACTAAACTTTCCTCCGGAACCACCAATCATTCAAACAGAGATTGTTGAGGAACGAACCATTAAATCAGAATCCTCTAGTGATTCCGATTCAACAAATTCAATTATGGAGAATCTGGAACCTTTAAGTATGGAAGACCGAATGAGAGCTAAACGCACTGGCCAAGGTCACGCAATTACTCATCCAGACATTAATGCGCCAGATTATGAAATCAAAGGACAAATTCTACACATGGTGACTAATCAATGCCAATTTAGTGGTGCGCCGAAGGAAGATCCAAATGAACATCTACGTACCTTTAATAGGATCTGCACACTATTTAAAATCCGAGAAGTAGAGGATGAACAGATATATCTCATGTTATTTCCCTGGACTTTAAAGAGAGAAGCCAAAGATTGGTTGGAATCGTTACCTGAAGGGGCGATTGATACATGGGACGTTTTAGTTGAAAAATTTCTTAAACAATTCTTTCCTGCATCTAAAGCCGTAAGACTTCAAGGAGAAATTGTTACATTCACACAGAAGCCGAATGAAACTCTATATGAGGCGTGGACTAGATTTGGAAAGTTGTTAAGAGGATGTCCGCAACATGGTTTAGACACCTGTCAAATAGTACAAATATTCTACCAAGGATGCGACATCACTACAAGAAAAGACATAGATATAGCAGCTGGTGGTTCTATTATGAAGAAAACCGAAACTGATGCTTACAAAATTATTGATAACACTGCTTCCCACTCACATGAGTGGCACCAAGAAAAAGATATCGTTAGATCATCTAAAGCAGCTAGAGCCGATTCTAGCCATGACTTAGATTCCATTTCCGCAAAGATAGATGCTGTCGAGAGACGAATGGAAAAGATGACTAAGGATATTCACTCAATACGAATTAGTTGTGAGCAGTGTGGAGGACCACATTTGACAAAAGATTGTCTCAGTATTGAATTAATAATGGAACAAAGAGAGAATATTTCATACATAAACCAAAGGCCTGGAAATAATTATCAGAATAATTATCAACCGCCAAGACCGATTTACAATCAAAACCAGAATTATAACCGAAATATTCCATACAACAACCAACAAGGTCCTAGCAATCAACAAGTATCCAATAATACTTACAACCAGCAAAGACCTAATTTTCAAAACAAACCACCACAACAAACCGATGATAAAAAGCCGAATTTAGAAGATATGATGACGAAGCTAGTTGAAACTCAAACGCAGTTTTTCACATCTCAGAAACAAACTAATGAACAAAATGCTCAAGCATTTAGAAATCAACAAGCTTCTATTCAAAATCTGGAATAAGAAGTAAGTAACCTAGCAAGGTTAATAGGTGAAATAAAACCGGGAAGTCTACCTAGTGATACAAATGCTAACCCCCAGAATGAAACAGCTAAAGCCATTACCACAAGAAGATATACAACACTTAAACCACCTGAAATACCTGTAACTTCTGATGAAGCTATTCCTACTCCACAAGAACCACAACCTGATCAAGATAAGGAAAAAGAACCGGTAGTTGAAAAGGTTAATGAAGATAACACAGTTAAGGCTAAACCTTATGTTAAACCATACCAACCACCACTTCCTTACCCGATTAAAATGAAGAAAGAGAAACTTGAAGCCGAGCAATCCAAATTCTTGGATATGTTTAAACAGATAAATGTAAATCTTCCTTTCATTGATGTGATTTCAGGAATGCCTAGATATGCTAAATTCTTGAAAGATCTAATCTCGAATAGAAAGAAAATGGAAGAACTCTCGGCTGTTACTATGAATGCTAATTGTTCAGCAGTGCTGTTGAATAAGATACCAGAAAAACTATCTGATCCAGGAAGTTTCACAATTCCATGTTTTCTGGGAAGTCTTAGTTCAATAGAAGCATTGGCAGACTTAGGTGCTAGTATAAATCTAATGCCGTATTCACTATACACTAAACTAGACCTTGGAGAATTGAAACCAACCAGAATAAGCATACAACTAGCCGATAGATCAATAAAATATCCTAGAGGGATAATGGAGAATATGCTAGTTAAAGTTGGTACTTTAGTATTTCCAGTAGATTTTGTTGTTCTGGACATGGAAGAAGATTCTCAAGTTCCTCTCATATTAGGAAGACCATTCTTAAACACGGCTAAAGCAATGATAGACGTGTTCGGTAAGAAATTGACCCTAAGTATAGAGGATGAGAGTGTTACCTTTTCAGTTGATAGAGCAATGCAACAACCACAATCTGCAGATGATACATGTTATTATATTCAAACCATAGATGCACATGCAGAATTATTAGAAGAATTTGCAGAATTACAAGGAACAGGAGAATGTTCTTTAGGAGAAGGTAATGAACCAATTGATGAAGTTGAAATGTTAGCTACACTTATAGCTAATGAATATGAACCAACAACAGAAGAAATTCAAATGCTAAAAGAAGAAGACAGATATCGATATAAATCATCGATAGAAGAACCACCGAAATTAGAATTAAAGCCACTTCCAAACCATTTGGAATACGCTTATTTACATGGTGAATCTGAATTACCTGTAATAATATCATCTTCTCTTACTGAAAATGAGAAATCACAACTCATTTCTGTGTTGAAAGCTCATAAACCAGCCATTGCATGGAAGATTCATGATATTAAAGGAATAAGTCCTTCGTATTGCACATATAAAATCCTTATGGAAGAAGGTCATAAAACGTATGTGCAACACCAATGAAGACTAAATCCTAATATGCAAGATGTAGTTAAGAAAGAGATTATTAAACTGCTAGATGCAGGTCTAATTTATCCAATTTCTGATAGTCCATGGGTAAGCCCAGTTCAATGCGTGCCTAAGAAGGGTGGCATGACTGTCATTACAAATGAGAAAAATGAGCTTATTCCTACTAGGACTGTAACAGGATGGCGTGTGTGTATTGATTATAGAAAATTAAATGACGCCACCAGAAAAGATCACTTTCCCTTACCTTTCATAGATCAAATGTTGGAAAGATTAGCCGGAAATAGTTACTATTGTTTTCTAGATGGATTTTCTGGATATTTTTAAATTCCAATAGCACCCGAGGACCAAGAGAAAACCACATTCACGTGCTCTTATGGTACTTTTGCTTACAAACGCATGCCATTTGGACTTTGTAACGCCCCTGCAACCTTTCAAAGGTGTATGATGGCGATTTTTCACGACATGATAGAAGAATGCTTGGAAGTTTTCATGGATGACTTTTCAGTCTTCGGTGATACATTTGAATCATGTCTAGTTAATCTGGAACGAATGCTTATTAGATGCGAACAATCAAATCTAGTACTTAATTGGGAGAAATGCCATTTCATGGTTAAAGAGGGCATCGTTCTTGGACATAAAATTTCAAAAGAATGAATTGAAGTGGATAGAGCTAAAGTAGATGTAATTGCTAAACTTCCACATCCCACCAATGTTAGAGGATTTAGGAGTTTTCTAGGGCATGCCGGTTTTTACCGACGTTTCATAAAAGATTTTTCTAAAATTGCCACTCCTATGAATAAACTCCTAGAAAAGGATGCTCCATTCATCTTTTCAGATGAGTGTATCAAATCTTTTAATATTCTTAAAGAGAAACTAACTAATGCGCCGATCATGATAACACCAAATTGGAATCTACCATTTGAACTAATGTGCGATGCAAGTGATTTTGCAATGTGAGCCGTTTTAGGACAAAGGATTGAAAAACGATTTCAACCTATATATTATGCTAGTAAGACGTTACAAGGAGCACAAACGAACTATACAACTACTGAAAAAGAACTCCTTGCTATTGTATTTGCTTTTGACAAATTTCGATCATATCTCGTTCTAGCAAAAACGGTGGTCTATACCGACCATTCTGCTCTTAGATACCTATTTTCGAAACAAGATACCAAACCAAGATTAATCCGTTGGATCTTACTCTTACAAGAGTTTGATATTCAAATCCGAGATAAAAAAGGAGCAGAAAATCTCGCCGCTGATCATCTTTCTCGTCTTGAAAATCCCGAGTTAAAAGTTCTAAATGAATCGGCCATACAAGACAACTTTCCTGATGAATATCTATTGAAGATAGATTATAAAGAAATTCCATGGTTTGCAGACTATGTAAATTACTTAGTATGTGGATTCCTTGAAAAAGGATTATCGTACCAAAAACGAAAGAAATTCTTCAGTGATATAAAACACTATTTTTGGGAAGATCCACATCTTTTCAAAAGTTGTCCCGATGGAATAATACGCCGATGTGTATTTGGAGATGCAGCTAGTAAAATTTTAAACCATTGTCACACAGGACCAACAGGAGGGCATTATGGGCCTCAACTAACAGCAAGAAAAGTTTATGATGCTGGATTCTATTGGCCTACAATTTACAAAGACGCACACCTTCTTTGCAAATCCTGTGATGCTTGTCAAAGGGCCGGAAAAATAAGTCAACGTGATGAAATGCCACAAAATGTCATCCAAGTATGTGAAGTATTTGACATTTGGGGTATTGACTTTATGGGTCCATTTCCAAAATCTCATAATAATCTATATATACTCGTAGCCATTGATTATGTATCTAAATGGGCGGAAGCACAAGCTCTCCCAACTAACGATGCACGAGTTGTAGTCAACTTTTTAAAACGTCTTTTTGCAAGGTTTGGAACACCGAAAGCTTTAATAAGTGATCGGGGTACTCATTTCTGTAATAATCAACTTGAGAAAGTTCTTAAAAGATATGGAGTAACTCATAAAATCTCCACCGCATATCATCCACAAACAAGTGGACAAGTTGAAAATACCAACCGAGCTTTAAAACGTATTCTAGAGAAAATCGTAGGATCAAATCCGAAGGAATGGTCCATTAAATTGGAGGATGCACTCTGGGCTTTTAGAACAGCCTACAAAACTCCAATTGGAACCACACCTTTTAGACTTGTTTATGGAAAAGCATGTCATCTTCCAGTAGAAATTGAACACAAAGCATTTTGGGCTTTGAAGACATGTAATCTTGATTTACATGAAGCTGGACGTCTACGATTAAGTCAATTAAACGAATTAGAAGAATTAAGACATGAAGCATACGATAATTCGTTAATCTATAAAGAAAGAAGGAAGAAATGGCATGATAAAAGAATCAGAAGTTCAAAAGAATTTAAAGAAGGAGACAGAGTTCTTCTTTTCAATTCACGATTCAAGCTATTTCCTGGAAAATTGAAATCAAGATTGTCTGGACCATTCATAGTCAAAAGAGTTTTCCCATACGGAACAATAGAATTAATAAATTCAAATGGAATTGAATTTAAAGTTAATGGTCACAGAGTTAAACATTACATACATGGTCCAATGAAATTCGATAATGAAGTTAATCACAATTTCGACACCACAGCTAACTAAGTGTGGGGAGAATCAAGTCTTTAAAGGATAATATGTATTTCTGTTAGAGTTAGATTGTCTGTTTTCGTGTAGTTCTCGAAAATGGAACCCGAATGGTCTTTCCCTAGCAGACCTTAAAGAACTAGTCTTCTCCCCCCATTCTGAATTTTTAATTTTTTTAGGTTTTTACAAAATGAAGACTGCCTGTGAACTAAACCATGGTCTAATGCTACACGCTTTGATCACTAAACGTAATAATGACACACTTCCGAGTGAAATAGTATCAGTAATCAGAGAAAGATTGGACGGAGTTAGAAAAGAATCCAGATGAGAAGATAATAAGTTACAATTTGGTAAAGGAAAATCAAAATCCGCAGCGAAAAGAAGAGCACGACACCTAGAGAGATGTCACAAATGCGGAAAATGGTCACATGGAGGTAAATGTTCAAATAATCAAACCTATTCAAACACCGAATTTGTTACTTTATGCAGAGACGGACCGTTCATATGTTTAGAAGAAAAGACACTGAATGCTCGAGGTTACGCCTATGTAGCTATGGAAAACCAATTAAACTGACTATCTTATGAATGGGATAAATCATATAACTAAGAAATCTATTTCACAGGTATGTCTGTACAGTTTTTATTTTTTATTTTTATTTTTAACCTTTTGATAATAAACGCTAATTTGTTCGCTATAAAGTATTAAGGTATAAATATCTTTAATCAATCAACCCAAAATATTTTAAAAATTCGTCATGAGTTAAATTAGGTCTTGGAACCGAAATTACTTTACCGAAAAGGGGGGCGCATATTTTTGATAATATTTGATTGATTAAAGTGGGATAAAAAGCCAAAAAGATTTTTAATTTTATTTTTACCATGTTTTTAAAATTAAATCTTAAATTAATATTGTAAACTTTGTAAAAACAATATATTTAAAATTGTAAATATTTGAAAAATTAATATAAGTTTGGTGTGAATTTATAATATGAATTTTTAAATTAAGTTTGGTGTGAATTTTTAATTTTTAAAATATGAATTTTTAAATTTTAAGTTTGGTGTGAATTTTTAATATTAATTTTGAATTTTATATTTAAGTTGTGTGAATTTAAAAACAAAAATTTACTTTATCTCATTAAGTTAAAAATATGATTTTTAAAATTCGTCGTAAGTTGAAGACTAGGTCGTTGAACCGAAATTGCTTTACCCGAGGGAGGGACGAGAACTTTTATTATCATTATTTTTAATCTTATTGAATTAAAGTATGCCAAAAACATTAAAAAAACCCAAAAATCTTAGCTTTTAAAACAATCGCTACAAAACGACAAATTTTAAAATTTTGTCGAAGGACGGACTAGGACATCGATCCGAAACGACCTCGTCCTAAATAACAAGGGAAACAAAATTTTAAAATTAATTACTTAATTGTTTTAATTAGTATAAGATGTTAAAAAAAAAAAAATACAAACTCCGCGACTCGCGGAGTTTGAAGGTTTAAACCCCGCGACTAGCGGGAGGACCAAAATACAGAAAAAAAATAAAATCGAGCTGAACTGATCAGTCCACACACAACTCAAAAATACTGCGAAAATAATACCCGAAAAAAACCCGAAAAACACCCCCAAAATCACAATTTTTAACTGTTAATCATCAAATCTTTTACTAAAATCATGTTGAGAAGGATGCTATCAAGGAATTACTCAAGAAAAACGGTAAATTTCTACACCTAAACACCATTTAATCCGAAAATTAGTGTTCTTGAGCAATTTTTCCCCAATTTGATTTTGATGCTTTTTAGTGTAATTATGCTTAAATTGCTTATGTATTATGCTTGTATAACCTAGATTGATGCTATTTAACATGATTAGAAGCCTTAAACTTCAAATTTTGAGTAATCTAGGGTTTGTGTTCTTGAGCAAATTTGGGGCTTTTTGATATAAACAGGTTATGGCCGATTTTTGTCATGAATTGTTGCTAAATTAAGTAGTGTAACATGTTTAGGTAGTTAAATGATCCAAACTTTGAGCCTAAACATGATTTTGAGAATTAAAGTGGACTTTCTCAAGTCTAAAAATTCATGAACTTGATTTTTGAGAGATAATGCCATTTGAAACTTGTTTAATTGCTAGTGATAATTATTTTGACATGTTATTTGAGTTGAATGCTTATGAACTTGGCGAACATTTTTGTATATGCTTATTTGAAAAAGTGTAGATTTGATAAAAATATGAAAATGAGCTTAAGTTTGATATAAATTGATCATGTCATTGTAATTATTTTGATTGATGATTTTGATGACACTAATGCATATTTGGATGCACAAAAATTGTGTTTGATGTGTTTTGCAGACTGAAAGGGGTGAATCTTCATCCCAAGCTCGCAATGCTCCTGCTGAGAATGCGGAACAACAGGAGGTGGATAACTACTACAAACAAGATATACCTCATCCAGTCATGACATTTTCTGATATGCACTTGGAAGATTTGCACCCGAACCTGAGATTTGACAGACTTTGGATATATTATCCAAAATACCAAAGGGGTTTACATACTCTTCATTCTAAAGTTGTTGAGGTACCTAGGGTCATAGAATGGGGACCATTAGAAGCTGTACAATTGGCCGGGCCAATTAGGGAATTACTTGCACAGAGGTATGGTAATTCTACTTTTAACGACTGGGTACGTTTATTCACCATGCGTAGACCTATATATAAAGTATGGTGTGAAGAATTATTGTGTAGTATAGAGTTAAATGATCGGGTAGCTAGTTTAACCGATCGATCTTTTATTAGATTTTTGTTAGGAGGTTCGATGCGCCACATGTCTTTACTAGACATGGCTCAGGCTTTACGTATATATACGCCTGAGGAGTTAGCATCTGACGATTGTAGAGGGTTGATACTAAATGGTAGAAAGATAGATGAAAATTTTGATACACATGGTGTATGGAGTCAAATGACAAGCCATCACCGATTCAAAGGGGGAAATTACTCTTATTTGGATATAGATAGAGCTGAATTAAGAGTAATTCATAGGTTTTTAGCTAATTCGATTACACAAAGAGGTAAGAACAAGGAAAAGGTAAATGAACAGGATTTGTTTTACCATATGTGTATTCGAGACCCACAAAGCGCTGTAAGTATACCTTATTGTGTGGGTCATTATTTATCAGCTATGGTTAGGGGGATGAGACCGCATAGCATAATAGGAGGTGGTATATTTATTACTTTGATTGCTGAATATCTAGGTGTGGATATAAGTCGGGGGGGATTATTAGTCGAAGAACCAGAACCCCGCGATACAATAGGTTTAAATGTATACCATGGTGCGAAAGTTTTGAAGAGGCAAAATAACGCCGCAGTACAATACCATGGTAGACATCCACAGGTTGAGAGAAACCAACAGCAAGGTAATGTAGGAGGGGGAAATGAAATGCAAGAAATGCAAAGGTTTATAGCTTCACAGGAGTACGAAAATGCTAGACAGAGAGCATTTGAAGATTGGCAAGTTCATCAAAACCAAATCATAGCTTATTGCCAACATATAGGTAGAAACTATATTCCTACTCCAAAGCCTATATTCCCACCCTGGTCTATAGAGATTCAACCACCGTATCCTACGTATAACCCAGCCGAAGCATTTTATAGCACCTATGGTTATGCATGGAACCCCTATTGGTATCAGTATCATCCCTAGTCTACTTAGTTTTATTTATTTTGTAATTTGTAATGTTGATACGTTTAATACTTATGTTAATATTGTAATAGTTGTTATAATTTTCTAACTTTTATTCTTAGATTTTAATAATTTTTGAATGTGGGGTAATATACCAAACTTCAAAAATATGTACATATGTTTGCAGTTTATCTTATACACACAACAGGGTGAAACAACGCATTTTCAAAGACTGGCATTAAGTTCAGCAAAAGCAACTAATTTTGACGACAAGATGCAAAATATATGTGAAATAACAACAAGACGGAATGAACAAATGATATGCACCATTTATCATTCAGCAAACAAACGCCAATATATTTGAAAACTTTGGTAAAATTTAATCATTTTCACACAAATCACCCTCAATAATTTAAATTGTTACTGATTTTTTGCAAATGAGGGCATTGCAAGATCTTAAGTGTGGGAAGGGGTTAAATTCTTTCGGATTTTAAAATTTTTACTTTATACACTTGGTTACCATTAAAAATACTAGTAAAGTAGTGGTTGTATTAGAATCTAGTGCTCTCTGATAATAAAGAACAGCCCTAGTCTTATATACTGACTACCCAATTCTAGTAAAAAATTTTAAAATTTTCAACTAAATGAACTCAAAATCATGTTTATACATATTTATGAACGATAAAACTAGGTGTTAACACCGAAATTATTGTTACCTCGAAAAGGACATAAATTGAGAAACAACCCAAAATGTTAAAATTCATTTAAAATGGAATAGAGGATAATAAAAAGGAAAATAAAAGCCAAGTGTGGGAAAATTCTCCAAGTTATTCAAAACATATGTCACATATTTTTTGTACAAATAACTGAAAATACTTTTGCTTTGGACTAAACTAAACTGTTTTACCCGATGAAAGAAAAGAAGAGATGGATCTACACGATGAATCAATTCCATCATTAAAAGGAAGTAAAGTCTTTCGAAAAAGAAACGCGCTTCTTGATTTAGGTCAGGAAGTTGTCGTCCAGACCAGCTGTAGGTTGACGAAAAACCTAGAAAAGTCATCACTAAAATCATCAGGAAATCCACGGACCTCAGCATTAAACAGGGTCGCCAAGTGGTCAGATTTATCCTAACCATGAGAAGGATTTATCTCGTACAATGGGGGGCACCATGCAAATTAGCTGGATAAGACTAATGAATCAGATCCCCAGAAAGGATAATCTCCTTAAAAGATCAAAAATCAGCTTTTAAGCCTGATATTACTCAATCCTTGAGATTAACCTTAAAGATTGAGAATTACAAACTCATGGAATTCAATGATATCTAAACTCGAGCCTGAACGAGAAAATATTTTGTTCAAAATTACAAACCGATTTGTTTTCTAAAAACCCATTTTCAATGCGTTCATTACCATTGAACGTAAAATCCTAGGAATTCACCTGGAATTCATTAGGTCACCTGAACCAAATCGGGTGTCAACCGTAAGAACGGTGGTTGCATAGTGGTCAAAGACAGGACCTTGTGCCAAACCTACAAATTATAAGGGTGAGCTTTGCTATTGCTCCTACCAAGAATAGTAATTACGTCTGACACGTTATAGACCATAATTAAAAGCATGTCAAGGGACATTGCCTTAACAGTTGCTTGCTCGACGCTTTCCTTTACAACCGGACGGTAGTTTACCGAAAGGTAATATACGGGACAAGTAAACTGGACGTGTTGCTTTCCTAATACAAGGTTAGCAAGTGGGTGACACAAAACCGCAAGTTTTGAGCTAAAATTTTCAAATCTGAAACCCACCAAGCCCACAAAAATATTTTGCAAACACCGGTGAAGGGTTATTCCGGATAACTTATCTAGGGTAAAAACTAGATTTAATTTTCAAAAGATCAAATGTTTTCATAAAGATCCAATTTTCTTAATGGATCTAAATTTTTATAGTCATGTGGGACTGTAAACCATATCGTTACTACCATTGTTTATATCGCCGTATAGAAATCACTGATGTACAAAGTGTGAAGAATAAAGAAGTGATTCTAGTATTTCAAGACGATATTGCTTGAGGACAAGCAACGCTCAAGTGTGGGAATATTTGATAATGCTAAAAATGAACATATATTTCATAGCATTATTCCTCAAGAAAGACAAGCTTTTAGTTGCAATTGTTCTATTTACAAGTGATATTCGTTTAAATAATAAAAGGTGAAGACAAAAGACAGATTCGACGAATTGAAGACACAAATGACCAAAAAACTCAAAAGTACAAAATACAATCAAAGAGGTTCCAATTATTGATAAGAAACGTCTCGAAATTACAAGAGTACAAGATTCAAAACGCAAAGTACAAGATATTAAATTGTACGCAAGGACGTTCGAAAATCCGGAACCGGGACCAGAGTCAACTCTCAACGCTCGATGTAACGGACTAAAAATTACAAGTCAACTATGCACATAAATATAATATAATATTTAAATAATTCTTATAATTATTTATATATTATATAATATATTATAAACCGTCGGCAAGAAAGGCTCCAAACTTGTGTGAGCTGTAAAAGCAAACTCCGCGAGGTGCGGAGTTTGCAGTGCAAAAATTACGCGAGTCGCGGAGCCCCAAATTTAGAAACTGCCTATAAAGCTCGCGCATTCTGATCGTAAAAATATATCATATATCCATCAATCTCTCTATCTATATACGTAATATTTATATTTTAATTTTAATTTTAATTATAATTCTAATAATAAGGGTATGTTAGCGAATGTTGTAAGGGTGTAAGTCGAAATTCTGTCCGTGTAATGCTACGCTATTTTTAATCATTGTAAGTTATGTTCAACCTTTTTAATTTAATGTCTCGTAGCTAAGTTATTATTATGCTTATTTAATCCGAAGTAATCATGATGTTGGGCTAATTACTAAAATTGGGTAATTGGGCTTTGTACCATAATTGGGGTTTGGACAAAAGAACGACACTTGTGGAAATTAGACTATGGGCTATTAATGGGCTTTATATTTGTTTAACTAAATGATAGTTTGTTAATGTTAATATAAAGGTTTACAATTGGGCGTCCCTATAAATTACCATATACACTCGATCGAACACGATGGGCGGGGTATTTATATGTACGAATAATCGTTCATTTAACCGGACACGGGAATGGATTAATAGCCACTAGAATAATTAAAACAGGGGTGAAATTATGTACAAGGACACTTGGTATAATTGATAACAAAATATTAAAACCTTGGGTTACACTCAGTCGACATCCTGGTGTAATTATTAAACAAAGTATTAAAATCTTGTTACAGTTTAAGTCCCCAATTAGTTGGAATATTTAACTTCGAGTATAAGGATAATTTGACGAGGACACTCGCACTTTATATTTATGACTGATGGACTGTTATGGACAAAAACCAGACGGACATATTAAATAATCCATGACAAAGGACAATTAACCCATGGGCATAAAACTAAAATCAACACGTCAGACATCATGATTACGGAAGTTTAAATAAGCATAATTCTTTTATTTCATATTTAATTTCTTTTATTTTATATTTAATTGCACTTCTAATTATCGCATTTTTATTGTTATTATATTTAATTGCACTTTTAATTATCGTACTTTTTAATTATCGCAAGTTTATTTTATCGCACTTTTATTATTCGCAATTTCATTATCGTTATTTACTTTACGCTTTAAATTAAGTCTTGTATTTATTTATTATTTTACATTTGGTTTTAACTGCGACTAAAGTTTTAAAATCGACAAACCGGTCATTAAACGGTAAAAACCCCCATTTATAATAATAATATTACTTATATATATATTTGTATTTTTATAAAAGTAAACTAATATAGCGTTAAGCTTTGTTTAAAGATTTTCCCTGTGGAACGAACCGGACTTACTAAAAACTACACTACTGTACGATTAGGTACACTGCCTATAAGTGTTGTAGCAAGGTTTAAGTATATCCATTCTATAAATAAATAAATATCTTGTGTAAAATTGTATCGTATTTAATAGTATTTCCTGTTAAAAATTAATAGTATTTTATACCACTCTGCTCAAACATCAGTAACTTGTTATTAGCTATATAGTTCATGTAAGTGTCAAACCTAAGACTTTGATGTAACTTTGGTTCATCAAACTACATGCAACTCTTAAGTGAGTTGTGCTTCATGTTTTAGACTTGCACTAGGGTTATGATGGTCAAGACTTGGTTAAGATGATGTAGATACATCAATGAGTTGTACACTTGAAGCTATATGCATCAAGGATGAGAACCATGATGAACATCAAGCACCAAGACCACCGGAACTCACTTAAACTTACTGTTTCTGTCCAAACCCTACTGACCTGCTGTTTCTGTAATAGACCAGTAGACCTGGTATACTTAGACCATGATTTTTAGATAGAACTTTTCGAGTAGATAACTTTTCATATAGGACTCGTCTTAATCCGAGTTACGGTTTAGGATTTATGGCCCTCCGATCGTCACTATGTCCTTTAACGTTGTGCAGAAATTTCTGACCTACTCGCACTTAGACCGTCGCCACGGTCAAACCAAGACGAGTTTTGTTTGATGATGAATGATGATGACCTTAATTCAGTAAAGGACTCATATACGGAGCCATGGCCACTGGTCTCACCTTAATTCAGTAAGGTTAGAGGCCATGGTGACTGATCGAAGTCAGCCTTTGTTTTAAACTACTTTCATAAACGAAACCTACTTTACGTCTTTTGTTTGATGATGAATGATGATGACCTTTATGACCTTAAATATATACTTTTAAACCTATTAAGACGATTTACTGACTTAGTACTATTTGCCTTAGGTTGAGGACCTTCGGACCGATTACTTGCACACCTTTTTCGAACCGACTTTACGACTACATTATCATTGTGAGTTTTAGCATTCCCTTTTTACTTTAACTTATTTTGGGAATTGAGAATACATGCGGATTTTATGTTTTACATACTAGGCACGAGTACTTAAACTTTATATATGTGTGGGTTATACAACGGCATAAACATTCCCTTTAGCTCGGTAACGTTTAATCATTGGTTTTTGAACCGTGAACGCGAATCTTAGATATGGATCCATAGGGTTTGACATCCCCACTCGGGCTAGTAGCGCTAGCATTTAACGAGTGTTTAATACTTCGTAGACATACGCACTTGCCAAGTGTACTTTCAGGGGGTATAAACGTTAAGTTAGTTACCAAGTGCCCACGGTTAACATATACTTTATCATACTGTTTTGAAATACTCTTTGTAGCACTAAAATCTCGTGGCCTACCTTATTTACTGTTATACTTAAACTATAGCTCACCAACCTTTGTGTTGACATTTTAAAGCATGTTTTTCTCAGGTGCTTGAGGTTAGCTTCCGCTGTGTACTAGTTGTGATGTAGACACCCACTGCTTAGAGTTGCTATCGCATGAACTACTTTATTTTGCATTCAAACATTCGTACTTTTGAACTATGACTTGTAACGACCGTTGTGGTCACATACACTTATTATTTGCTTCTACTTAGTGAAGCATGCTTTTGGATTGTAAAACATTCGATGTTGGTTTAGACATCACTTTATCAATGAATGCAAACTCTTTTTGAAAACGCATATAGTACTTAACCTTGTAATGATCCTGTTGTTGATGATTCGTACACGATGGTTTTGTACGGGGCATCACAACCATGGCCTCTATACCTAATGAAATAAGGTGAGACCAGTGGACATGGCTCCGTATATGAGTCCTTTAGTTGTGGTAAAAATTCCAGAAGCAAACTCGTCTTCATTTGACCGTGGTGACGGTTTAAGTGCGAGTAGGTTAGAATTTTCTGCACAACGTTAAAAGGACCTAGTGACGATCGGAGGGCCATAAATCCTAAACCGTAACTCGGATTAAGACGAGTCTTAAATGAAAAGTTATCTACTTGAACAGAGTTATCCAATATCACAGTTACAGTAGCCCATGTCGTGCTTGTAACATCCCGCATTTTTCCGTTAAACTATTTTAACGTCCGTCTTTTTATTTTTAAATAATGCATTCGTATCTAGATTTGTACCTTCCATTATTTAGCATTTCTAATATTCGTGTTATTTAATTTATAACATCCCTCGTTGCTCTAGCGTATTTAAAATGTTCTTTCGGTTAATTCCCGCACCCGATTACAAACTTGAGGGACTAATCTTGCCACTTGGGCAAAATGGGTTAACTAGTAACCTCCTCACCACCACACATCTCATTCATCATCTTCTTCCTCCCTTCTTACTTCCCTTTTATGCTCTCAAAATCTTCAAACACAAATTCATCATCCAAATCCATTCTAGCAAGTATCTTTCAAAACAAATTGCATAATTGGAATCCTCTCTTCATCCTCTACAACTTGATACCAAATTCATCTCATTTGGATAAATTTCTAAAATTACTAGATTCTTTGTTCTTGATGTTTTTAACTTATAAAGTTGTTAGTTAGTGTCTATGGCTCAAGTATAATATGAATACATGTTTTGTTTGCTCGATTTGTTGTTTTGAGTAACTAGTTTGAACATTTGAAATGGCTGTGCTTAATCCTAGCTTTTGGTTGATTAAATGTTGTTTAAATGTTAAAGTTCATGTATTAAATGTGTTACTAGCATCATTAGCTTCATTTTGATGTGTAGGTTGATTTAGAAAAGCTTCATTTATAAAATGATTGAATTCATGATTTTGATTAGGGTTTGTTGAACTCTAAAACGAACTTTTGATGCTTTGAATGCCATGAAATGTTATTAGTTAGTGATTAGTTGTATTGTATGTTTCATTACCTTCAAAACGGCGTATCGTATGTGTAAATTGGATTCCCGAGTCAAGAAATGCGTTTTACGAACTTGAAACTTCGATTTTGAACATTTAACGATCATTTATTGAAGTTTTCATTATTGTTAACGATGGAATTGATTCATGAAATGTGTTTAGTTGTATTCCTCTTTAAATTACCTTTCCAACGATATAAGATACGTGTTTTGAATGTTAACGAGTCAAAAGTTATGGTTGTTTGAAGTTGAAATCGTCTAAGTGTAAACTGCCCCAGAATTGCTGCACCAGACACAGATGCGGCGCATCTGCCTTGGATGCGGTGCATCTGAGGCAGACTAACCAAAAATGTCAATTTTCGCTTAATTCTAAGTATGCTACGCACCCCCGATCAACATGAAACTTGGCCAACATGCTCATATATGATTTCTAAGCTTAGGAAAATAGTTCGGGACCCGACCCGAACGTGTTGACTTTTTCGTTGACTTTGACTTTGATCAAGTTTGACTTTTTAGTCAAACTTAACCAAATACTTATGCAATCATTCAAACTTGCTTCTATACTTGTATCTTGCATGAAACTTGACAATTTGATTCACATGCTATATAATCGAGTCGTAACGAGTCATAGGACTAATTGAACAACTTTGACCAACCGTGTTTACCGTTATTGATACAACCTACTTGTTTAGGTCAAGGCTAGCATTCGTTCTTGCATACATTTACTTGTGAAGTACTATTATACTCTTGCACTCGAGGTGAGATCATAGTCCCACTTTTACTCTTTTGAACTTACATTTGGGATGAGAAAACATAAACGTTTCTTTTTACTAAGTGAATACAAGTACAGGAAAACAAACATTCTACATACGAGTTTAGAACAAAATCCTCAATTCGATTATCATTAGTTACACTTGCCGGGTGTAAGCGAGAACTTATGTTGTATGGATCCATATGGGTTTGACAAACCCTCATTCAAACGGTTCGCTACCGTTTACGAATGGAATATATTTTCGTGAAACAGTGTATGTTCTAACACTATTGTGATGGGGTTCTATGGAAGGAATGTTAAGCATTGATAATTGGGTGCTTGTAAAACAAACTTTTGGATGTATTACTATTATACCAATGTTACAAATCTTGTGGTTCACTTGTACTTACTTACTTAAACCTATGATTTCACCAACGTTTTCATTGACAGATTTCTATATTTTTCCCAGGTCTTTGAACGATTTGTGATACATGCTTCCGCTCATTAATTGATACTTGCATTGGATGTCGAGTATATGTGCATACATGGAGCGTTTTTTGACTTTATTTAAAACTGTGTCGCATAGGTTTCATTTGTACTTATAACTTTGTAACGTAACTTTTGGTTGAACCATTCTTGTAAACTTTGAAACAATCTTTACTTATGAAATGTAGGCGGCGCATTTTGGTCAAACGTTATTTTAAAGACTTATGACCACGTAACGGGACCTAAGTAGTCGGCGCCGTCAATGACGATTTTGTCGGGTCGCTACAGAGCTGATCAGACCCAGAATACAGAAAACAGAAGGGTCAGTAGGTTCCGGTGGTTCTTGGTGCTCGATGCTTATCACGGTTTTCATCCTTGATGCATATAGCTTCAAGTGTACAACTCGTTGATGTGTTTGCATCATTTTCACCAAGGTTTGACCATCATAACACCTGTGTAAGTCTAAGACATGTAGCACAACTCATTTAAGTGTTGCAAGTGTTTTGATGAACCAAAGTTACATCAAAGTCTTAGATTTAACACATGCATGAAATATAAAAGTATTATTGAACTACAAACTTGAAAGTAAACTAACTAATCAAGATCTTAAGTTGTAGAACATAGTTCTTAGTTTGATCTTGAAGATCCAATACCCAAAAGTCTTGATCTAAAGTTATTAAGTTAATTCTATGTTCTTGAACTTTTTAAAGTAAATCTTTAGTTCAAGAAAAATGAGATCAAAGTTAACTTGTAACACTTGACCATCTACAACCAAAATCATGATTTTTAAAAGATTAACAAATGAGGAAATAAACTAATTACACAAGTAGTAAGTTCATGGGTTTCATACTTTTAAAGATTCAAGCCTAAGTCTTGATCTTTAGAAAGTAAACTTTTAAGTTTACTTCATGAACACAAGTATGACTTACAACACATGGACTTTCTTTCTTGTAACATATAATATGTAGAACATAAACTAGAGAGTTTTGTTCTTGCATGTTCTTGTAAATACAAGATAAAATGAAGAATAAACTAAAGAGTTTGATTCTTAAATACTAGTAAGTAATGACTAAAATAACAAGTAAGTAATCTACAAACAAGAACAAGTAACAAAACAACAACAAATGATGATGATGCATGTGTATATGCCACGGTTTTAGAAGAAGAAAAAGAGAGGAAAAAGTCTCAAGTTACTTACAAGAATGAGAGCAAAATGAGAGAAAGTAAGGTAGTAGAGTGAAGTGTGTGAAATGGAATGAGATACTAGTAATATGTAGTCAAAAAAAAACTTTGAATCCCCCCCCCCCACACCCACCAAGGCCGACGGCCATATGGCCATCCAATGGGGTGGTCAACATGCTAAAATCTTGCATTGGGTTGTGGTGTTAGTGTTGAATGGTAAAAGTTTAAGTGTATAGGGAAAGGGTTAGCATGCTTGTAAGTGTTTGTTATTAGTTTAAGCAAGTTATTCCAAGATTTATATTAACAAGTTACTAGCATAAAATTGAGCTCCTAGTAGTCCATCAGGGGAGGTAGAGTGGGCTTCCAAGTCCATAAATCATGTATCCATTAATAAAGTCCAAGTCTTAAGCAAGTAAGTAACAATTAATCAAATAAAGCCCAAGTAATTAACTACTAACCTTAGATAATTAAAATGATTAATAATAATTAATCATGAATGTAAATAATATTCGAAAATATTATTCGTTAAAAGTTCATGTGTCACAAAGACGTGTCGGGCAATTAAAATTCATGTATGGTAACAAGTAAATGTATAGAAATACATTCATTAAATCACAAGTATTAATAATAAATATTAATAAGTAAACGTTGGAAAATCCAGGGTCGTTATATCACCCACCTGTTAAAGAAAATTTCGTCCCGAAATTTTAAGCTGAGGTAGATGGAGGAGTTGGGAAAAGGTGAGGATACTTCTGCATCATTTGATCCTCTCGCTCCCAGGTAAACTCAGGTCCTCGTTTGTCATTCCATCATACTCGGACGATCGGAATCTTGTTGTGTTTCAAAGTTTTGACCTCACGGTCCATAATCTCGACAGGTTCTTCCATGAAGTGGAGTTTGTCATCAATAGTAAGTTCTTCCAGTGGTATGATGAGTTCGGGTGCAGCAAGACACTTCTTCAAGTTTGACACGTGGAAGGTAGGATGAACTGAGCTCAATTGTGTTGGTAGATCGAAACGGTAAGCAACGGGTCCAACACGTTCCAAGATTTCAAAAGGACCAATGTATCGTGGGTTCAACTTTCCACGTTTTCCAAAGCGAATCACACCTTTCCAAGGCGCAACCTTCAACATTACACGGTCACCCACGTTGAATTCAAAGTCTTTACGTTTAAGATCGGCATAACTCTTTTGACGATCGCGGGCAGTCTTAAGTCTAGCTTAAATCTGAGCAATCTTCTCTGTTGTTTCGTGGACTACTTCGGGTCCGGTGATTTGCTTTTCGCCTACTTTGGCCGAACAAATAGGAGATCGACACTTGCTGCCACACAACACTTCAAAAGGTGCGGCATTAATACTCGAGTGATAACTGTTGTTGTAAGAGAATTCAGCTAGCGACAAATGCCTTTCCCAAGCCTTTTCGAAATCAATGACACATGCACGCAACATGTCTTCCAAGGTCTGAATCGTACATTCACTTTTCCCGTCGGTCTGTGGATGATAAGCAGTACTCATGTCGAGACGGGTTCCCATGGCTTCTTGCAAAGAACGCCAAAATCTAGAAGTAAAACGAGGATCGCGATCCGAGATGATCGATAGAGGTACACCATGACGAGATACAACCTCTTTGATGTATAGTTGAGCAAGTCTCTCCATCGTATCCGTTTCCTTCATGGCTAGGAAGTGTGCAGATTTAGTAAGGCGGTCAACAATAACCCAAATGGTATCGTATCTGCCCACCGTCTTTGGTAGCTTTGTAATGAAATCCATTGTTATCATTTCCCACTTCCATTGCGAGATTTTCGGTTGTTGAAGTAATCCAGAGGGCCTCTGATGTTCGGCTTTAACTTTCGAACAAGTCAAGCACTTACCAACATAAGTTGCAACGTCTTTCTTAAGGTTCGGCCACCAATAATGTTCCTTAAGATCGTGGTACATTTTGCCCGCTCCGGGGTGAATCGAATATCTCGATTTATGTGCTTCATCAAGTATAAGGTTCCTTAGATCTCCATAAAGAGGTACCTAAATTCTTCTGGCATAACATCGGAGTCCAGACTCCCTAACCTCGAATCGAGAGACAAGAATGTTCAAATGTTCATGAGATATATTCTCCTCCTTGAGAGCCTCATCTTGGGCTACTCGGATCTGATTGTTGAGGTTCGAATGGATGGTGATGTTCAGAGCCCGAACGCGAAGAGGTACCGTCCTCTCATTTTGACTCAAAGCGTCAGATACAACGTTGGCCTTGCCAGGGTGATAACGGAGTTCACAATCGTAGTCGTTGAGCGTCTCGATCCATCGACGCTGTCTCATATTCAGTTGCTTCTGATCGAAGATGCGTTGAAGACTCTTGTGATCGGTGAAGATAGTACTTTTAGTTCCATACAAATAGTGTCTCCATAATTTGAGCGCAAATACAACGGCTCCAAGTTTGCGATCGTGAGTTGTGTAGTTCCGCTCGTGAATCTTCAATTGTCGGGATGCATAGGCAATAACCTTTGATCTTTGCATCAATACGCAACCAAAACCATTCTTCGATGCATCGCAATAAACAACAAAGTCGTCACTGCCTTCAGGGAGTGATAAAATAGGTGCGGAGGTCAACTTCTTCTTCAAGGTTTGAAATGCTGATTCATGTGCGGGTTCCCAAATGAACTTCTTTCCCTTATGAGTCAGCGCGGTCAAAGGACGCGCAATCAGAGAGAATCCTTCTATAAACCTTCGGTAGTAACCGGCGAGACCTAGAAATTGGCGGATGTGAGTCGGGGTAGTGGGTGTCTCCCACTTGCTGATAGCTTCAATCTTAGCGGGATCAACTTTGATACCCTGGTCGCTCACAACATGACCCAGAAATTGGACTTCCTTCAACCAAAATTCACACTTGGAGAATTTCGCATAAAGTTGCTCTTGTCTCAAGAGTTCAAGCATTAACCGAAGATGTTGCTCATGTTCTTCTTCGCTCTTGGAGTAGATGAGGATATCATCTATGAAGACGATAACGAACTTATCCAGGTATGGCTTGCAGACACGATTCATGAGGTCCATGAACACGGCAGGTGCGTTGGTTAATCCGAATGGCATCACGAGGAACTCATAATGACCATAATGATTTCTGAACGCAGTTTTCATCACATCACTTTCCTTCACCCTCAACTTGTGATAACTGGATCGCAAATCGATCTTAGAGTAAACACTCGATCCTTGAAGTTGATTAAAAAGGTCATCAATGCGGGGAAGAGGATACCGATTCTTGATCATCAATTTGTTGAGTTCACGGTAGTCGATACACTTATGGAAGAATCCATCCTTCTTCTTCACAAACAAAATAGGTGCGCCCCACGGCGAAGAACTTGGTTGAATAAACCCTCGATCTAGTAGTTCTTGTAGTTGACTTTATAACTCTTGCATCTCCGAAGGTGCGAGTCGATAAGGTGCGCGAGCTACAGGTGCAGCTCCTGGCACTAAGTCAATCTGAAACTCTACTGTTCTTGGTGGCGGTAATCTAGGTAATTCCTCTGGAAAGACATCGGAAAACTCGTTCACAACACGAACATCGTTCACACTTTTCTCCTCGGTTTCTACCGTTTTCACATGTGCTAGAACAGCAAGACGACCCTTCTTCATGATCTTTTGCGCTTTCACGCAACTGATGAGGTTCAGCTTCGAGGTACATCTCTCTCCATAAATAACCAGTGGTTCGCCATCTCCTTGTAGTATACGGAGAGCTTTATCTCCACAATAATATCGGCCCTTACTTTGGTCAACCAATCCATACCGACGATCACGTCAAAACTTCCCAGTTTGATAGGTACCAAGTCAATTTCGAAATCCGCACCAGCTATACTAATAATAGCTCCTCGGCCAATTTGGTCAACCTTTTCAAGTTTACCGTTGGCTACCTCGACAAGCATACTTTCTTTTAAAGGAACCAACGACCAATTTATTTTATCGCAAAAGTGTCTACATACATAACTTCTATCGACACCAGTATCAAATAGGACAGAAGCTAAAAGATTGTTGATAGTGAATATACCTGTCACCACGTCGGGGTTCTCGCGTGCATCCCTTGCATTAACATTAAAAGCTCTACCTCGCGGTGGTCCGCCGTCTTTTCGCTTGTCGGGATACTCATTCCTGAAGTGACCCGTCTTTCCGCATCCGTAGCACTTCTTCGGCCCGGTAGGGTTCGCCCTTGCATTCAAAGTAGTGACCTTGCAATCCTTGGCTATATGCCCAGACCATTGGCACTTCTCACAAACAACATTACAATACCCAGTGTGGTGTTTGTAACACCTCTTGCATTGCGGTAGGGTACCTTTGTAGTTCGGGTTGGAGCTTGTGCCGGGGTTGGGGTTTCCACCGTTGTTGTGTCTCTTAGCGGGGGTTTGATCATAGGTCCTCCCTTTACTGTTATCCCACTTTCGCTTGTCACTACTACCCGCTTCAGACTTGGACTTCTCCGGTTCATCGATGAGAATCTGATTCATGAGTGTATGCACCATGCGCATTGCTTCGGGAACATTTGGTGGCTTGGACGAGGTGACATTACCCTTGATGGACTTAGGGAGTCCCCAAAAGTATCTCTCCATACGCTTGAATTCCGGGGTGACCATGGTAGGACACATAAGAGCTAACTCAAGAAACCTCCGATTGTAACCATCGAGATCATTGCCAACAGCTTTCGATTGCATAAACTCCATTTCCATCTTTTGTATCTCGGTTCTCGGACAATACTCATCAATCATAGCCACTTTGAACTCCTCCCATGGCGTAGCATACGCCTCATCAATACCTTGTGCCTGTGCCATGGTGTTCCACCACGTGATGGCGCCATCAGATAGCGTGCAGGAAGCAAATTTGGTTTTGTTGGACTCAGAACAGTTGCTGACTCAGAATACTGATTCAAGCTTTTCAAACCATCTTGTAAGACCAATAGGCCCCTCAGTTTCGCTGAAGTTATGTGGTTTACAGCTCTGGAATTCCTTGTAAGTACACCCATCACGGTTGGGCTAATTAACTACTTGAACTTGTGGTTAAATTTCCGCAAGTGCTGCGGCTACACGTTCTTGGATCATCTCTTCAATTTGAGCAGCAGTAGGTGTGGATCGACCGTTAGCCATGATGTTCTAAACAAAAATTTTGACTCAAGTCAAAATTCAGCATGCAATATGTAATAATATAGTTTATAACAGCCAACATGAAAACAGCACGACACATGTTGATTAAGCAACACAATTAGATATAAGTACCATAAAACCATGATACGGTAACGTAAATAGAACACTTGTGCAAGAAGTAAACAACACAAAGTTTCCATTCATTAATAATAAGTTTCATACATTCGCATAAGTTTGTACATTACATAAGTAATACATAAAACTACCACTAGGTTACACAATGAAATCTAAATACAAAAGCCCTACGGTGACGGTGGGTGAAGGATGTCCATAACATGGGACATCTGCTCCTTGAGCTCAGCTACCCGAGCATGGAGAGTTTCCACCTCCCTTGTCAGTTCCTCGACGGTGGGAGATGGTGAGGCAGGCGATGCAGGTGGTGCCGGTGGTGCAGGTGATGCTGATGTAGACGGTCCGGCTCCAGAAATAGTCAGTACATAATGGGGTGCCTTACGCACGAGTGGGTCGGCAGGGTACGGCACAAGCCGCTTACGGGCAGTAACCCTACGACGCCGACCAAATGCGTCATTGAAGGCTCGGCCTCCGTTTACCCCTGGAATAATGGTGCCGTCGAAACAGTACCGCTTCTTTGGCGGGGTGGACGGTGGCTGAACAGGTGCATCCAGGTCCTCCTCGTCGGAGTCATCGTCACTCGAGTCGTCTGTAGATGAGTCATCGGATGAAGAATCATCAGAATCATGCGGTGGTGGCGGCACGGGTGGTCCTCCTTGGGCGGCTATCATCTGTCTGTACCTAGCGGGTCCGATCGGAATAAGACATCCATAAGGGGCGCGTCGGCACCAATGACGATACTGGTTACGGAACGAACCTTCCCCGAATTCCGCGGGAATCAAAATCTCACCGGAGCAGGACTGTGACACCGAGGGTCCGGGGACAGATGGAGCTGGAATCTCCGGAGGGTCCTGGGTTCCGTTAGAAGTAACCACTGGGGCAGGCGCATGGCTGCTAGCTCCGGAAGATGAAGCGCCGGGGTCACTGGTGTGTCGGCAGCAGCAGTAGGTGAGGTGGCTGACGAGTCTAAACTGCACAAAATGATAGCAGGTGGAACATCCGACATCTGAACAAGGAAAAATAAATTTTCCATGTCAGTAAGTCATAAAGCAAGCACGTATTAGGCCAACAGTTTAAATCATGTATAACAGTAAATAGCATGGCAATAACAGCAAATCGTACAGAAGTAGCATGCAATCGGAAGCAAGTAATATCATGCAGTGGTGAAAGCAAGTAGTAGTATATGTCATATAGCAGTGAAAGTAAGCAACAGCATGCAGTAAGTTCAACAGAAGCACGTAAACTAGCAAGTTGTAGATTAGTCCTATTAGTGAATCCTACTCGGGTCGGTCTTAGACTCACTAATGCAACCTAATTCCCTACAACCAATGCTCTGATACCAAATGTGATGCCCCGTACAAAACCATCGTGTACGAATCATCAACAACAGGATCATTACAAGGTTAAGTACTATATGCTGTTTTAAAAGAAGTTGCATTCACGATAAAAAGGTGACGTCATAATCGACATCATATGTTTTACACCAACAGTATGCTTCTACGAATAGCAAGCATGAATAAATGTATGTGACCCTTAGGTCGTTACAAAACATAGTTCAAAAGTATTAAGTTTGAATGCAAGATAAAGTGTTTCATGCAGTTGACATCTCTAGAGCAGCGGGTGTCTACAGCAAGTCTAGTAACACAGCGGAAGCAAGCTTAGGCACCTGAGAAAAACATGCTTAAAATGTCAACACAATGGTTGGTGAGCTATAGTTTAAGTATAACAGTGATGTAAGGTAGGCCACGAGATTTCAGTGCTACAAAGAGCGTTTCAAATAGTATGGTAAAGTATATGCTTAACCGTGGGCACTTGGTAACTAACTTAACGTTTATACCCCCTGAAAGTACACCTGGCGAGTGCGTATATTTACGAAGTATTAATCACTCGTTAAATGCTAGCGCGACTAGCCCGAGTGGGGATGTCAAACCCTATGGATCCATATCTAAGATTCGCGTTCACCGGTTCAAAAACCAATGACTAAACGTTACCGAGCTAAAGGGAATGTTTATGCCGTTGTATAACCCACACATATATAAGTTTTAAGTACTCGTGCCTAGTATGTAAAACATAAAATGTGCATGTATTCTCTGTCCCAAATAGTTAAAGTAAAAAGGGATGCTATAACTCACAGTGTTAAAGTAGTGGTAAAGTCGAGTCGGGAAGTAAGCAAGTACGTTTGTCCAAAAGGTCCTCAACCTAAGTCAAATATTACTAAGTCAGTAAATCGTCCCAAAAGGTTTAGAAGTAAGTAAATTAGGTCTTAAAGGTCATCATCATCATCATCAAACAAAAGGTGTAAAGTAAGTTTCGTTTATGAAAGAAGTTTAAAACAAAGGCTGACTTTGATCAGTCACCACGGCCTCTATACCTACTGAAATAAGGTGAGACCAGTGGACATGGCTCTTTTTATGAGTCCTTTAGTTGTGGTAAAAATTCTAGAAGTAAAATCGTCTTTGTTTGACCGTGGCGACGGTTGAAGTGCGAGTAGGTCAGAATTTTCTGCACAACGTTAAAAGGACCTAGTGACGATCGGAGGGCCATAAATCCTAAACCGTAACTCGGATTAAGACGAGTCTTAAATGAAAATTTATCTAATCAAACATAGTTATCTGAATATCACAGTTACAGTAGCCCAAGTCGTGCTGATCAGACCCAGAATACAGAAAACAGAAGGGTCAGTAGGTTCCGGTGGTTCTTGGTGCTCGATGCTTATCACGGTTCTTATCCTTGATGCATATAGCTTCAAGTGTACAACTCGTTGATGGGTTTGCATCATTTTCACCAAGGTTTGACCATAATAACACTTGTGTAAGTCTAAGACATGTAGCACAACTCATTTAAGTGTTGCAAGTGTTTTGATGAACCAAAGTTACATCAAAGTCTTAGATTTAACACATGCATGAAATATAAAAGTATTATTGAACTACAAACTTGAAAGTAAACTAACTAATCAAGATCTTAAGTTGTAGAATATAGTTCTTAGTTTGATCTTGAAGATCCAAGACCCAAAAGTCTTGATCTAAAGTTATTAAGTTAATTCTACGTTATTGAAATTTTTAAAGTAAATCTTTAGTTCAAGAAAAATGAGATCAAAGTTAACTTGTAACACTTGACCATCTACAACCAAAATCACGATTTTTAAAAGAATAACAAATGAGGAAATAAACTAATTACACAAGTAGTAAGTTCATGGGTTTCATACTTTTAAAGATTCAAGCCTAAGTCTTGATCTTTAGAAAGTAAACTTTTAAGTTTACTTCATGAACACAAGTATGACTTACAACACATGGACTTTATTTCTTGTAACATATAATATGTAGAACATAAACTAGAGAGTTTTGTTCTTGCATGTTCTTGTAAATACAAGATAAAATGAAGAATAAACTAAAGAGTTTGATTCTTAAATACTAGTAAGTAATGACTAAAATAACAAGTAAGTAATCTACAAACAAGAACAAGTAACAAAACAACAACAAATGATGATGATGCATGTGTATATGCCACGGTTTTAGAAGAAGAAAAAGAGAGGAAAAAGTCTCAAGTTACTTACAAGAATGAGAACAAAATGAGAGAAAGTAAGGTAGTAGAGTGAAGTGTGTGAAATGGAATGAGATACTAGTAATATGTAGTCAAAAAAAAACTTTGAATCCCCCCACACCCACCAAGGCCGACGGCCATATGGCCATCCAATGGGGTGGTCAACATGCTAGATTCTTGCATTGGGTTGTGGTGTTAGTGTTGAATGGTAAAAGTTTAAGTGTATAGGGAAAGGGTTAGCATGCTTGTAAGTATTTGTTATTAGTTTAAGCAAGTTATTTCAAGATTTATATTAACAAGTTACTAGCATAAAATTGAGCTCCTAGTAGTCCATCAGGGGAGGTAGAGTGGGCTTCCAAGTCCATAAATCATGTATCCATTAATAAAGTCCAAGTCTTAAGCAAGTAAGTAACAATTAATCAAATAAAGCCCAAGTAATTAACTACTAACCTTAGATAATTAAAATGATTAATAATAATTAATCATGAATGTAAATAATATTCGAAAATATTATTTGTTAAAAGTTCATGTGTCACAAAGACGTGTCGGGCAATTAAAATTCATGTATGGTAACAAGTAAATGTATAGAAATACATTCATTAAATCAAAAGTATTAATAATAAATATTAATAAGTAAACGTTGGAAAATCCAGGGTCGTTACAGTTTTCAAAGGGGACGAACTTCAAGAAAGGTTCTTCTAGCAAAGAAAAAGAAGAAGAGCAAACTAGTTACAAAAGTAACTATGAAAAGAAACCTCTCACATGTTACAAGTACGGGAAGGTTGGTCACATCAAGAGATATTGTCGTTCTAAAGTCACAAAAGCAAACGTGGCTTGTTCAAACAACGATGATGATGAAGTCAAATGGGAGCAATGTTTTACCGTTGATACGGTTGTTAAGAAGAATCAATGGATTATTGATTCGGGTTGCTCTCATCATGTGACCGGTGATGGAACTCTTCTTCATGACGTTAGAGATCACAATCAAAATCGAGTTGTAATCACGGCCGACAACTCAACTCATCCGGTTAAAAAGGAAGGTAATGCTATTATTGATGTTAATAATAATACTTTTACTTTGGAAGATGTTTATCTTGTTCCAGAATTGACCAAGAATCTAGTTTCGGGACCTCAAATTATCGAATCTGGAAAATATATTCTTTTTGGTCCAATGGATGTGAAGGTCCTTGAGAATGTCAAGGAGATTGTGGGTGATGTTCTTTTCACCGAAGAAAAGAAAGGTTCTTTGTTTGTGTTGTCCGCAGGTGAGGATTATGTGAAGAAAACAAGTCAAATCGACAACGGAGCTATTTGGCATGCTAGACTAGGCCATGTGGGATATCAAATTTTGCAAAAGATATTCTCACATAAGCTAGTTGATGGAATTCCTCAATTAAAGAATGTCCGTGAGGAAGTAATATGCCAAGGATGTCAATATGGAAAGTCACACCGACTTCCATATAAGAAGTCAACAAATCGATAACAAGGTTTGCTTGACTTGATTCATACGGACTTGATGGGGCCAACAAAAACACCAAGTTATAGCGGTCATTGCTATGTAATGGTGTTAATTGATGACTATTCTCGGTTTACTTGGGTGAAATTCCTAAAGGAGAAAAGTGAAGCCTTATCAAAGTTCATAGAGTTCAAAGAAGCGGTAGAATCAGAATTTGGGAGAAAGGTAAAAGCTCTTAGGGGTCATAATGGTGGAGAATTCATGTCAAATGATTTCTTTACTTATTGTAAAACAAATGGTATTTCTCGCCAAATGACTTGTCCGGATACTCCACAACAAAATGGGGTTTCAGAAAGAAAGATTGCTTACCTTGTTTCAATATGCTTATCTTGGTTACATGACAAGGGGTTCCCTAGGGAGCTATGGGCGGAAGCACTTCAACGTGCTTGTCATGTGTCTAATCGGTTACCATCTTGGCCAGGTACACAAAAATCATCTTTTGAGCTAGTTTATGGTGAAAATCCTAATGTAAACTATTTTACGGTGTTTGGTTCAATTTGTTATGTTCATGTTCCAAAAGCTAACCGAACCAAACTTGACCCCAAAGTTCGAAAGTGTATTTTTGTTGGTTATGATTCTCACAGGAAAGGTTGGAGGTGCGTGGATTTAGAAACAAAGAAGTTTACCACTTCAAGAGACGTGGTATTTGATGAAGTGTCGTCTCAAATTTCTGAATCAAGCAAAAATGGTGAAGAAAATAGAGATTACAAATTTATGTTTCCTAGTTTTGACACTCAAGAAGAAAGTGAGAATGATGGTGTTTCTCAAACTCAAGAAGAGGCACCAAGTGAAGAAGTACCAACTCAAGTTAGAAGGTCAACAAGAGAAAAGAGACAACCAAGACATCTAAGTGACTATGAGGTGAACACAGTCACAACTTGTTTCTTTTTAGGTGGCTTAACTGAAGAACCAACATGTTATGAAGAAGCTAAAGATTCTCCGAATTGGAGAAAAGCAATGCAAGAGGAGATTGATGCATTGGAAAAGAATGAAACTTGGGAGCTTATCAAGAAACCGGAAGCATGTAAACCGGTTACTTGCAAATGGGTCTACCGTTTGAAGAAGAACTCGGATGGAACCATTAATAGGTTCAAGGCTCGGTTGGTGGCTCGTGGCTTTTGTCAAAGTTATGGGCTTGATTATGAGGAAACTTTTAGCCCCGTGGCTAAAATGGTAACGGTGAGAACAATAATCTCACTAGCGGCTTACAAAGGGTGGAAATTGTAGCAACTTGATGTGAAGAATGCTTTTCTATATGGAGAGCTTGATCGTGAGGTGTTCATGGAACAACCTATTGGGTTCATTTCAAATCAATTTCCAGAATATGTGTGCCGGTTAAAGAAAGCTCTTTATGGCTTGAAACAAGCTCCGAGAGCTTGGTATGGTAAGTTTGCACAATACCTTGTCTTTTGTGGTTTTAAAATTTCTGATGCGGATTCTAGTTTGTTTGTAAAGAAAGAATCAGGTTTTCATGTTTTGGTGTTATTATATGTTGATGACATGATTATCACCTGAGGAAACGAGTCAAAAATATCTCGTTTAAGTGATGATCTTTCGGTTCGTTTTGAAATGAAGAATCTGGGGGAGATTGGATGTTTTCTTGGCTTGGAAGTTGATAAATTAGAAAACGAATACTTTATCTCTCAAAGGAGTTATGCAAGAAGTCTCTTGGAACGTTTCAACATGGGGGAGTCAAAGCCTATGACTACTCCAATGGAACCAAACCTCGAAATGAAGAAAGATCAAGGAAAAGAGCTCAAGGATGTGAAATTGTTCCGACAAATGGTTGGGAGTTTGATCTATCTAACCATCACAAGGCCGGAAATTTCTTACTCGGTTGGCATTGTTTCTCAATTTATGCAATGTAAAACTAATGTTCATCTTAATGCAGCAAAAAGGATCCTTCGTTATGTGAAAGGATCAATGGGTCACGGTTTATGGTATAAGAAGTGTGATAATGTTTTGTTAAAAGGTTTCGTGGATGCAGATTGGATGGGAGATGCAAATGATCGTCATTCAACTTCGGGTTACTGTTTTAACATGGGTTCCGCTGTCATTTCATGGTGTAGCAAGAAGCAAGATGTTGTTGCTTTGTCTAGCACGGAAGCTGAATACATAGCTGCAACAATGGCAGCTCAAGAATGTATTTGGTTAAGAAGATTGATTGGTCACATACTTGAAAAAGTAGATTATGTTGTCAAATTGAAATGTGACAACGAAAGTGCAATCAAGCTTGCTTCGAATCCTGTGTTTCATGCCCGTACTAAGCATATAGAAATGAGATATCATTTTATTCGTGAAAATAGCGGGGAGATCGAGCTAGCAAACGTAAGGACAAATGCTCAAGTAGCCGACATCTTTACTAAAGCTCTAATGAAAGTCAAGTTCATGGAATATCGAGAGGTGTTGGGGATTGTTGATCGGGAGTTTGCATTAAGGGGGAGTGCTAAAATTAATGCAAACTTGAATCTTTCTACAGCAAGTGACACATGCCCAAAATAACTCAGTATCTTTTTGATTTATTTTCTCCTTCGTATCTTTTAGCTTTATTTGTTTCGGAGGCTATTAGGCTAAGATATAATAATAGATATGCTAGATATGGAAAAGATATAATAATAAATATGCTAGATATGGAAAATATATGCTAGCTGTAAAAGTGTTTTACGTCCTTGTATTTAAGCATGCATTGTTGTATCAATTTACGTACAATCTAATACACATTCAGTTTTCATTTGTTCATTCTCTAGTTTACAAAACCTTTCATTTCCAGCAACATATTAATTCTTTTAATACGCTTATATGTTGCACAAAAGTTCTACTACCGTTTTAATATAGTACTCCGTAAGTAGTACTCCGTTACATCTTAAATTTTCAATAAGACAAAGAAAAGTTCTTTTTCACTCCCATGAGCCTAATCAAAGAAAAAACATGTCTCATCTACAAAAGGAAAATATGCATGTGCCAACTAAGGTAAAAAAGATTCACATACCTTCATCAGCAATCTCACTCATCCTCCATTTTCCTCATAAACCCCAAATAAATTTAGTAATTCCTTTACCCAAATAAATTTGGTTATAGTTGACTTGTTGTGAAGATGTCGTTTGATGTGGTGTAAAGGCTCAACTAGACTAAAAATTGGTACTTTTAGTTGTATTGAACCCCAACTATATGATGCAAAACAATTACTAGCAAAGACTATTACTTTAAGCAAATCAAAAAGTTCAAGTATTTACAGCCTTCACATAAAACAAAATTAATATTAATGACCAGCATAGCACGCACAACACGAAGGCTGTGTGGTTTTAGTACGGTACACACACGAGTTGTTTGCAGTCTTCTTCAGTCTACAAATACCTCATATATTGTTCGCTTACTTTTTTAGCATTCATCTTTTCATCAATTGGTGTAATTGGTAAGTTACATACAAGTTCACTCATCCTTTTCATCTTCATTTTCATTTTTATTTTCATTTTCATTTTCATTTTCATTTTTATTTATTAATTCAGACCTTATTAATCAATTGGGGTCAATGGAAAACATCACCCTTGATAGCAATAATGTAAACAGGGAGATGACATTTGTTGGTTAGAATTCCATTCATCTCCCTATGGTGAAGATATGGTGAAGATTTTTATGCACAAATGTGAGTTTTTTCAAATTTATATATTTATATATTTTTTTTGAAAAGCAAGCAAAACTTTATTAATTATATGAGGTTTACATGGAGTCCTATACAAACTATACAATAAGGATGGTAACAACACGATACTATTATCTGTTACAAGCCTAAAACGAGATATGCACATGACGAACTTGATCACAAGCTTGCAAGATGCGACCAACAGTACCGAACAATCGATTACAAAGTTGAGCGCAAATTACCATTTAATCATGTGTACATGCTTCCTAGTGGGGTTGGCTGGAGACAGAATTGGGAACAATTAAGAACAGTCATTTGTACAACCGTATTTTTCATTGTACGTTTGTGTTTGTAGAAAGACTCGCTAATTTTCAAATTCATCCGATTCTTGATTTTCATTCTTGAATAAAATGTATGAGTTTTAACTTGTGATGGAATAAGAATAACGCAATGACACAACGACACACCATATGTGTATTAATAAAAATAGTGGAGTTCGTGACAATATCAGGATTTATGTAAATGATCAAGAATTAAATAATTTTACCCTATCATTATGACGTTATAATAATGTATTGAATCTCATTTTGCATTAATCTGTCTATCTTCTATATCCACGCGAGGTTTCAATTTTATGAATTATATATTGACCTGTTGTGTGTATGAGAAGTATATATTCTATTCATTCACTATTAACTCAAAATTATGATAGATGCTTAACTGACTAAACGGGATTTATAATAACAATAACAAAATCATGATAACAAAATAAATTAAGATACATAATATATACAATATTTAATCTTATAACTTTTTTATAATGAAAACATAGGTCATAGTCCATAAGCGTTTAAAGTCATGTATTGCACCTATCCGGGGGGAAAAAAATCGTGTGAAATAAGATTTTAAACTTGAATTATGTATGCATACATTTCTGAATAATGTGTAAAGATACGTACGTAACTTCTATCTTTATTTATTGCTTAATTGTTATATTAATTTTTTCACATACCAAAATCTAAATTGTCACATTCAAACGACAACACCTCACATAAGTGTCCATAGCGAATTGACATCGTTGGGAATATAGGGAGAATATTTTATTGAGAAAAATGATTTTGTAATTTGTTAGATATATTTTTGTCGATCTATGTATATTTTTTGTTGTTGTTACATTGTTATGAAAATTTTCATTGTATAAATTGTTAGATGTGATTGAGATCAAGAATTATGGTGCCAACAAATATTGAAAAAGATAAAAATTTCATACAATGTGATTTCTTGAAGGAGCGAAAAATGAAAGGAAAAAGTTGAACGTCATTTCAATCTTATGGATTGATGCAAGACCTGAAAATCGGGGTTTAGCAACATCATATCCCGGAGCTTATTGTTTTAATTTTTTTATGACTACAAACATAAAAACTTATATAGAATCGAAGTCTTTTCACTAATAGTGAGAGAACCCTTCAAAGAACAGAGATACAACAAAACGACCTGGAACCGCCTCACACCTAGAAAGCAAAACTAAACAAAGCCAACCTAACTCAAACTATAATCTACCTAACCGCGAGTCAGGACACAAAAAGCCAAACTAAACATCCCGGAGCTTATTGATGTATGTAAGTAAGTTATAAATCTAACATGACTAGGGATTGCAATGGGTGAAAAATACTCGTGATCCACAGGTACCCGTCCCCGTGACGGACGGGTATTTATAAAAAATGTACTTGCGGGTACGGGGCGAGTAAAATTTTGTACCCGTTGGCGGGTCGCGGGCATCTTTTACCCGTTGCGGTTAAAACTCGACCCGTCAATCCGTGATGTCCGGTTGAGCTACCCGCGGGTATACCTGTTTACCCGCATACATATATTTAATTATATAATATATAATTTAACTTTTTAATGTATTTTAATAATTATTCGCGGGTTTACCCGCGAGTAGTGTGTATCCGTGAATAAATGTTAGTTAAAGTGCACAATTTGTAAACCCGCAAGTACGGGCACAAAATTTTACCCGTTGATGGGTAAACGGGTACCCGCGGGTAAAAAAAATCTTGACGGACGAATCACGAATATTAAGTATCCGTTCCCGTTACCCGTGGGTGCCATTCATAAACATGACGACCTTCATTTAGTTATGAGTTATATAAATGGGTCGTATATAAGTTTTTTCAAATGGAAAAGACAAATGAGATACGAGTATACAAGCTTGTAAAAGTCGCGAGTCGAGGACGCATCGGTCGAGACCTAAAAAGGTCGCGTCGGCCGAGTCGGTGAGGCGTCGGTGACGCATCGGTCGTTGACCAACGTTGACTTTATTAATAATTTCTTAAATATATATTTATATATGTATAAAATAGTTGATTTTGTACCATAAATTTCTTAAATAAGAACTTGAATTTAAATATAATCAAACTTCAAACTCAATTAATGTTACCAAATACATAATCAGTAAGGACACGAAGAAAAAAGCGGCCCAAAAAATGAAAACAAACCCTAATTTTAAAACATATCGCATCTTGACGAAAATTTGACTGATTTTGACCATTTTTGACTAACTTTGACCGTCTTTGACAGACTTTGACCGAACTTTTAGCTTTGACCGTCTTTTGAGTCGTTTTCAGAAAAAACGGGACGGAGAACCCAAAAAAACGACGCATCGGCCGACGCGTCGGCAAAGTCGGCCGACTTTTACAACACTGCGAGTATATAAGCTTAATATTAATAATATTAATGTAAGATATTCTCGTATAATTATAATTACAATAAAATAATAATATATATGTACAAAAGTTTATTTAAAGAGAGAGAAAATACAAATCCGGTATAATGTACAACTTGTATTTCATGGGGTACAAATGTTAATGCATTCATATGGGTAGTACAACTTTGAGCATGCAATCCGTTATAAGATGGTATGAGCACAGACACACAGACACACACACAACAAATTTAATTCTCACTCATCACGCCATTATCATCTGAAATGAAATTCTGAATATTCTCCAGTTCTCAGGCAGGCAGGTAAAAAAAGCTTTTTCCGACTTATAACTTGATTTTATCTTAATTAATTTATACTTACTTTAAAAAACACAAAACTACCTTCATCCTTATTGATAGTTTTGCAAATTATTACAGAGTTTATTTTGTACAACACTTTCTCAATGATACACACTTGTACACTTGTTTAGTTTTCTAAAATATTGATTATCGAAGTTCATCACACACACACACTCACATCACTCCATTGTTGTTACAGAGCATGTTTTGTTTTGGGTTTATATCATTTTTATTGTTGACGTTGGTTCCACTGTTGCTTGCTTGCTGCTGGTTTGATGATTTGGGTCAAGATGGAAATTGTGAATATATTGTGTGTAAAATTAGGTCGTATGCTGCTGCTGATATTAGATATGTAGATGGTGATGATTTTTCTGTATTCGGAAAATGTTATGATCTGGGTATATTATATTATGTTAATTATAGTGAAGTTTGACTGCATCACAACTCTTAATTCTAGGTCCAAACCTCACATCTTTTGTTTTAATGTGCTTTGTTCAAGTAAATTGTTAAATGATATTCCTATAATTTTCTGCTGGTTCTGGGTTAGCATTTTGAGTCACTTTATATGGGTTGCAATTACTTCTATTATATTCAAATGGGTAATGATTGGTTGGTGATAACTGTTTTGAATTAGGGTCAGACTTGCAACCGTATTTCTGGTTTAGGTCATAATTGTTATTTCTGTTTGTAAATGTATCAATTTTGTGGTTGAAGTTGAACGATATTTATTCGTCTGAGTTTAGTTGATTTGGTTCAATCATATGGTTTTATTATGGATATGGTTATATTTTGTCAATTCAATATTTGTTTTGGGTCAAGATTACCATCTAGTGTTTCTGGGTCATTTTCAATACTGCAATTGGTATTTGTTTGGGTGGGATATTATTATTGGGTTTATATCATTTTTATGGTGGACGTTGTTAGATTGTATCTTCTTTATCAATATCAAAAAGTAAATGTTACTTGAACTTATGATTACGTGCCCACAAACACTATCAACGCCAATTTGATTTGGTTTATAATGTACAGATTTGAGTAGTTTCAGGTGGGTGACGTATATATATGATGAATGTTGTTGAATGTGTAGGAAAAAAGTAAAAGAATGTTTCATTTTAAATCGTTTAAAAACATGGGTGGAGGAGGCACCTGGGGCTTATTAAAAAAGACTACCTCCAAGGTGAATGTTTCTGTCATGAATTACAGAAAAGGGAGAAAAACACCCAACAACAACAAACCGAAACATGACAAAAAGCAGCAGGGGAATGAAGAAGATAAAAGCGACTCTGACAAAAAAATGGATTCCGAGCAGAAAATAGATCCAATGATTCCTAAACTATTTCTTTCTGATCTCTTGGTAAGTTATATTTTTTTTCGTTGGTGTTGTTATTATGATTAATAATCGTAGTTAAAAGTTAAATAAAATATGTTACCTTTGGCAAGGCAAAGCAAATTCGAGCAGTGCATTGATTGATTTGTAACGAGAGATCGATAATATATACTGTAATCCTCTAGAATGAATTAATGGCATTGATTAATTGTTGGCTAATTACTTATAATCTGAGATCCTTAATTTGATTCAACTAGCTAGCTTATTAGTAGTGTTAAAATGGGTGTAGGTTTGCAGTTAGCTATCTGTGTGTTGTACTTCATGTATCACATGTATTGTATATTGTATATTAGTGAGTGAGGTGTGTGTAATGTGCTCGCTCAGGCATTTTAGTAAATATGTATGTATGTATGTCTAGGCACTCATGAAATGTCCCGTTCTTATTGATTAAAAACGTTCCATATTAATTGATTTCGTTGCGAGGTTTTGACCTCTATATGAGACGTTTTTCAAAGACTGCATTCATTTTAAAACAAACCATAACCTTTATTTCATCAATAAAGGTTTAAAAGTTTTACGTAGATTATCAAATAATGATAATCTAAAATATCCTGTTTACACACGACCATTACATAATGGTTTACAATACAAATATGTTACAACAAAATAAGTTTCTTGAATGCAGTTTTTACACAATATCATACAAGCATGGACTCCAAATCTCGTCCTTATTTAAGTATGCGACAGCGGAAGCTCTTAATAATCACCTGAGAATAAACATGCTTTAAAACGTCAACAAAAATGTTGGTGAGTTATAGGTTTAACCTATATATATCAAATCATAATAATAGACCACAAGATTTCATATTTCAATACATATCCCATACATAGAGATAAAAATCATTCATATGGTGAACACCTGGTAACCGACATTAACAAGATGCATATATAAGAATATCCCCATCATTCCGGGACACCCTTCGGATATGATATAAATTTCGAAGTACTAAAGCATCCGGTACTTTGGATGGGGTTTGTTAAGCCCAATAGATCTATCTTTAGGATTCGCGTCAATTAGGGTGTCTGTTCCCTAATTCTTAGATTACCAGACTTAATAAAAAGGGGCATATTCGATTTTGATAATTCAACCATAGAATGTAGTTTCACGTACTTGTGTCTATTTTGTAAATCATTTATAAAACCTGCATGTATTCTCATCCCAAAAATATTAGATTTTAAAAGTGGGACTATAACTCACTTTCACAGATTTTTACTTCGTCGAGAAGTAAGACTTGGCCACTGTTGATTCACGAACCTATAACAATATATACATATATATTAAAGTATGTTCAAAATATATTTACAACACTTTTAATATATTTTGATGTTTTAAGTTTATTAAGTCAGCTGTCCTCGTTAGTAACCTACAACTAGTTGTCCACAGTTAGATGTACAGAAATAAATCAATAAATATTATCTTGAATCAATCCACGACCCAGTGTATACGTGTCTCAGTATTGATCACAACTCAAACTATATATATTTTGGAATCAACCTCAACCCTGTATAGCTAACTCCAACATTCACATATAGAGTGTCTATGGTTGTTCCGAAATATATATAGATGTGTCGACATGATAGGTCGAAACATTGTATACGTGTCTATGGTATCTCAAGATTACATAATATACAATACAAGTTGATTAAGTTATGGTTGGAATAGATTTGTTACCAATTTTCACGTAGCTAAAATGAGAAAAATTATCCAATCTTGTTTTACCCATAACTTCTTCATTTTAAATCCGTTTTGAATGAATCAAATTGCTATGGTTTCATATTGAACTGTATTTTATGAATCTAAACAGAAAAAGTATAGGTTTATAGTCGGAAAAATAAGTTACAAGTCGTTTTTGTAAAGGTAGTCATTTCAGTCGAAAGAACGACGTCTAGATGACCATTTTAGAAAACATACTTCCACTTTGAGTTTAACCATAATTTTTGGATATAGTTTCATGTTCATAATAAAAATCATTTTCTCAGAATAACAACTTTTAAATCAAAGTTTATCATAGTTTTTAATTAAATAACCCAAAACAGCCCGCGGTGTTACTACGACGGCGTAAATCCGGTTTTACGGTGTTTTTCGTGTTTTCAGGTTTTAAATCATTAAGTTAGCATATCATATAGATATAGAACATGTGTTTAGTTAATTTTAAAAGTCAAGTTAGAAGGATTAACTTTTGTTTGCGAACAAGTTTAGAATTAACTAAACTATGTTCTAGTGATTACGAGTTTAAACCTTCGAATAAGATAGTTTTATATATATGAATCGAATGATGTTATGAACATCATTACTACCTCAAGTTTAGTAGGTAAACCTACTGGAAGTGACAAGAAATGATCTAGCTTCAAAGGATCTTGGATGGCTTGAAAGTTCTTGAAGTAGGATCATGACACAAAAACAAGTTCAAGTAAGATTTTTGCTCGAATTAAGATAGTTTATAGTTATAGAAATTGAATCAAAGTTTGAATATGAATATTACCTTGAATAAGAAAGATAACCTACTGTATATAACAAAGGTTTCTTGATCTTAGATGATTACTTGGAATGGATTAGAAAGCTTGGAAGTAAATTAGTAAACTTGAAGGGATTTTTGAAGTATTCTTGAAGTGTTCTTCCTATGATGATTATAGCTTGATTCTTGAAGTGATTTTTGATGAAGATGATGATTAACTACTGGAAAAATACGTTCATAATAGTGTGGGTGTGTTGAGAGAGAATTAGAAAGAGATTTGGAAGTGAAATGGAGTGAATGATGAGTGTTAATTGGTGAGTGGTGAGTGGGGTTAAAAGGAGTTCTAGTTAGTTGACTAGCTCATGGTAGAAGTTAAAATTGATTAGTCATACATGACATAATCAAGAGTGGAATCCCATGCTAGTTCCTATTGGTATATACCTATAGTAAGTACGTTTTGAAGCTGTGTATAATACGGGTAAGAATACGACTAGAATTCTTGATGAAAGAAAAGAATGGGAAAGTAACTGTAACCATTTTCGTTAAGTATGAGTGTTTTGATATATGTCTTGAAGTCTTCCAAAAGTATTTTAATACATCTAAATACACTACATGTATATACATTTTAACGGAGTCGTTAAGTCATCGTTAGTCGTTACATGTAAGTGTTGTTTTGAAACCTTTAAGTTAACGATCTCAATTAATGTTGTTAACCCATTGTTTATTATATCTAATGAGATGTTAAATTATTATATTATCATGATATTATGATATATTAATATATCTTAATATGATATATATACATTTAAATGTCGTTACAACGATAATCGTTACATATATGTCTCGTTTCGAAATCCTTAAGTTAGTAGTCTTGTTTATATGTATATAACTCATTGTTAATATACTTATGGAGATACTTACTTATCATAATCTCATGTTAACCATATGTATATCCATATATATATCGTCAAGTCGTTTTTACAAGTTTTAACGTTCGTGAATCGCCGGTCAACTTGGGTGGTCAATTGTCTATATGAAACATATTTCAATTAATCAAGTCTTAACAAGTTTGATTGCTTAACATGTTGGAAACATTTAATCATGTAAATATCAATCTCAATTAATATATATAAACATGGAAAAGTTCGGGTCACTACAGTACCTACCCGTTAAATAAATTTCGTCCCGAAATTTTAAGCTGTTGAAGGTGTTGACGAATCTTCTGGAAATAGATGCAGGTATTTCTTCTTCATCTGATCTTCACGCTCCCAGGTGAACTCGGGTCCTCTACGAGCATTCCATCGAACCTTAACAATTGGTATCTTGTTTTGCTTAAGTCTTTTAACCTCACGATCCATTATTTCGACGGGTTCTTCGATGAATTGAAGTTTTTCGTTGATTTGGATTTCATCTAACGGAATAGTGAGATCTTCTTTAGCAAAACATTTCTTTAAATTCGAGACGTGGAAAGTGTTATGTACAGCCGCGAGTTGTTGAGGTAACTCTAGTCGGTAAGCTACTGGTCCGATACGATCAATAATCTTGAATGGTCCAATATACCTTGGATTTAATTTCCCTCGTTTACCAAATCGAACAATGCCTTTCCAAGGTGCAACTTTAAGCATGACCATCTCTCCAATTTCAAATTCTATATCTTTTCTTTTAATGTCAGCGTAGCTCTTTTGTCGACTTTGGGCGGTTTTCAACCGTTGTTGAATTTGGATGATCTTCTCGGTAGTTTCTTGTATAATCTCCGGACCCGTAATCTGTCTATCCCCCACTTCACTCCAACAAATCGGAGACCTGCACTTTCTACCATAAAGTGCTTCAAACGGCGCCATCTCAATGCTTGAATGGTAGCTGTTGTTGTAGGAAAATTCTGCTAACGGTAGATGTCGATCCCAACTGTTTCCGAAATCAATAACACATGCTCGTAGCATGTCTTCAAGCGTTTGTATCGTCCTTTCGCTCTGCCCATCAGTTTGTGGATGATAGGCAGTACTCATGTCTAGACGAGTTCCTAATGCTTGCTGTAATGTCTGCCAGAATCTTGAAATAAATCTGCCATCCCTATCAGAGATAATAGAGATTGGTATTCCATGTCTGGAGACGACTTCCTTCAAATACAGTCGTGCTAACTTCTCCATCTTGTCATCTTCTCTTATTGGCAGAAAGTGTGCTGATTTGGTGAGACGATCAACTATTACCCAAATAGTATCAAAATCACCTACAGTCCTTGGCAATTTAGTGATGAAATCCATGGTAATGTTTTCCCATTTCCATTCTGGGATTTCGGGTTGTTGAAGTAGACCTGATGGTTTCTGATGCTTAGCTTTGACCTTAGAACACGTCAAACATTCTCCTACATATTTAGCAACATCGGCTTTCATACCCGGCCACCAAAAATGTTTCTTGAGATCCTTGTACATCTTCCCCGTTCCAGGATGTATTGAGTATCTGGTTTTATGAGCTTCTCTAAGTACCATTTCTCTCATATCTCCAAATCTTGGTACCCAAATCCTTTCAGCCCTATACCGGGTTCCGTCTTCCCGAATATTAAGATGCTTCTCCGATCCTTTGGGTATTTCATCCTTTAAATTTCCTTCTTTTAAAACTCCTTGTTGCGCCTCCTTTATTTGAGTAGTAAGGTTATTATGAATCATTATATTCATAGATTTTACTCGAATGGGTTCTCTGTCCTTCCTGCTCAAGGCATCGGCTACCACATTTGCCTTTCCCGGGTGGTAACGAATCTCAAAGTCGTAATCATTCAATAATTCAATCCACCTACGCTGCCTCATATTCAGTTGTTTCTGATTAAATATGTGTTGAAGACTTTTGTGGTCGGTATATATAATACTTTTGACCCCATATAAGTAGTGCCTCCAAGTCTTTAATGCAAAAACAACCGCGCCTAATTCCAAATCATGCGTCGTATAATTTTGTTCGTGAATCTTCAATTGTCTAGACGCATAAGCAATCACCTTCGTTCGTTGCATTAATACACAACCGAGACCTTGCTTTGATGCGTCACAATAAATCACAAAATCATCATTCCCTTCAGGCAATGACAATATAGGTGCCGTAGTTAGCTTTTTCTTCAATAACTGAAACGCTTTCTCTTGTTCATCATTCCATTCAAATTTCTTCCCTTTATGCGTTAATGCAGTCAAGGGTTTTGCTATTCTGGAAAAGTCTTGGATGAACCTTCTGTAGTAACCAGCTAGTCCTAAAAACTGGCGTATGTGTTTCGGAGTTTTCGGGGTTTCCCACTTTTCAACAGTTTCTATCTTTGCCGGATCCACCTTAATACCTTCTTTGTTCACTATGTGACCGAGGAATTGAACTTCTTCCAACCAAAATGCACACTTTGAAAACTTAGCGTACAATTCTTCCTTCCTCAATACTTCTAACACCTTTCTCAAATGTTCACCGTGTTCTTGGTCATTCTTTGAGTAAATAAGTATGTCATCAATGAAAACAATGACAAACTTGTCAAGGTATGGTCCACACACTCGGTTCATAAGGTCCATGAACACAGCTGGTGCATTAGTTAAACCAAACGGCATGACCATAAACTCGTAATGACCGTAACGTGTTCTGAAAGCAGTCTTTGGAATATCATCTTCTTTCACCCGCATTTGATGATACCCGGAACGTAAGTCAATCTTTGAATAAACAGACGAGCCTTGTAGTTGATCAAATAAGTCATCGATTCTCGGTAGTGGGTAGCGGTTCTTGATGGTAAGTTTGTTCAACTCTCGGTAGTCGATACACAACCTGAATGTACCATCTTTCTTCTTGACAAACAAAACAGGAGCTCCCCACGGTGATGTGCTTGGTCGAATGAAACCACGCTCTAAAAGTTCTTGTAATTGGCTTTGCAGTTCTTTCATCTCGCTGGGTGCGAGTCTGTAAGGAGCACGAGCTATTGGTGCAGCTCCTGGTACAAGATCTATTTGAAATTCAACGGATCGCTGTGGGGGTAATCCCGGTAATTCTTTCGGAAATACATCGGGAAATTCTTTTGCAATGGGAACATCATTGATGCTCTTTTCTTCAGTTTGTACTTTCTCGACGTGTACTAGAACAGCATAGCAACCTTTTCTTATTAGTTTTTGTGCCTTCAAATTACTAATAAGATGTAGCTTCGTGTTGCCCTTTTCTCCGTACACCATTAAGGGTTTTCCTTTTTCTCGTATAATGCGAATTGCATTTTTGTAACAAACGATCTCTGCTTTCACTTCTTTCAACCAGTCCATACCGATTATCACATCAAAACTCCCTAACTCTACTGGTATCAAATCAATCTTAAATGTTTCGCTAACCAGTTTAATTTCTCGATTCCGACATATATTATCTGCTGAAATTAATTTACCATTTGCTAATTCGAGTAAAAATTTACTATCCAAAGGCGTCAATGGACAACTTAATTTAGCACAAAAATCTCTACTCATATAGCTTCTATCCGCACCCGAATCAAATAAAACGTAAGCAGATTTATTGTCAATAAGAAACGTACCCGTAACAAGCTCCGGGTCTTCCTGTGCCTCTGCCGCATTAATATTGAAAACTCTTCCGCGGCCTTGTCCATTCGTGTTTTCCTGGTTCGGGCAATTTCTAATAATGTGGCCCGGTTTTCCACATTTATAACAAACTACATTGGCATAACTTGCTCCGACACTACTTGCTCCGCCATTACTTGTTCCGACACCATTTGTTCCTTTCGTTCGGTTAACCCCTGGTCCGTAGACATCACACTTCGCCGCGCTATGACCATTTCTTTTACACTTGTTGCAAAATTTGGTGCAGAACCCCGAGTGATACTTTTCACACCTTTGGCATAGCTGCTTCTGATTGTTGTTGTTGTTGCGGTTATTATTGTTGTTAAGATGATTGTTGTGGTTGCTGTTGTTGTTGTTGTTGTTGTTGGGCCGTTTGTTGTAGTTGCGATTGATGTTGCGATTGTTAGGATAGTTGTTGCGATTATTGTTATAATTGCTGTTGTTATTGTATTGGTGATTCTTATCACCGTTTTCCTCCCACTTTCTTTTGACTTGCTTCACATTGGCCTCTTCAGCAGTCTGTTCTTTAATTCTTTCTTCAATCTGGTTCACTAGTTTGTGAGCCATTCTACATGCCTGTTGTATGGAGGCGGGCTCGTGTGAACTTATATCTTCTTGGATTCTTTCTGGTAATCCTTTCACAAACGCGTCGATCTTCTCTTCCTCATCTTCGAATGCTCCCGGACACAATAGGCACAATTCTGTGAATCGTCTTTCATACGTGGTAATATCAAATCCTTGGGTTCGTAACCCTCTAAGTTCTGTCTTGAGCTTATTGACCTCGGTTCTGGGACGGTACTTCTCGTTCATCAAGTGCTTGAATGCTGACCACGGTAGTGCGTACGCATCATCTTGTCCCACTTGCTCTAGATAGGTATTCCACCTTGTTAACGCAGAACCTGTAAAGGTATGCGTAGCGTACTTCACTTTGTCCTCTTCAGTACACTTACTTATGGCAAACACCGATTCGACCTTCTCGGTCCACCGTTTCAATCCGATCGGTCCTTCGGTTCCATCAAATTCCAAAGGTTTGCAGGCAGTGAATTCTTTGTAGGTGCATCCTACACGATTTCCTGTACTGCCAGATCCAAGGTTATTGTTGGTATATAGCGCAGCCTGTACTGCAGCTATATTTGAAGCTAGAAAAGTACGGAATTCCTCTTCATTCATATTCACAGTGTGTCGAGTAGTCGGTGCCATTTCCTTCAAAATAGTTAAATGGAACAAGTTAATCATACAGAATATTAAGAGTAGTTAATAGTATTTCGTAGCATAATATGAACTCATTTATAAAAGCTTTTTCTTCATATTAGCGTTTTATAAGTTTAAATTCGGGTAGTACCTACCCGTTAAGTTCATACTTAGTAGCTAATATACAATTCAACTACTACAATTCTATATGAAAAACAGATTGTAATAATATTTCGCGTTCAAACTTTTACACAATATTTTACAAACTTACAATACCACTTATTTTACATATAGCATGAAATATAGCACACAATAAATTTGATACAAGATGGTTGTGAAGATAATTCTAGCTAGTACACAAGTCGTTCAGCAAAGACAATAAAGACACGTAATTCATACGTCCAGAAACAAGTCATGCATTCTGGTTTTACTAGGATTACTTCCCATCCTTGGTCTTGTGGAACATAACCGTTATGGCCGTTGATAAGACAGCGTGTTGTAACGTCGTCAAAGGGACGAGGGTTACGTAATGACCAACAGTCTCGTAATAACCTAAAAACCTCATTTCTTACCCCAATTACCGACTCCGTCACTTGAGGGAACGTTTTGTTTAATAGTTGTAGCCCGATGTTCTTGTTCTCACTTTGGTGAGAAGCGAACATTACTAACCCGTAAGCATAACATGCTTCTTTATGTTGCATGTTAGCCGCTTTTTCTAAATCACGAAGTCCTATATTTGGATATACTGAGTCAAAATAATTTCTTAACCCGTTGCGTAAAATAGCATTTGGGTTCCCCGCAATATATGCGTCAAAGTAAACACATCGTAACTTATGGATTTCCCAATGTGATATCCCCCATCTTCCGAACGAAAGCCTTTTATAAACCAAATCATTCTTGGAACGTTCTTCGAATGTCTTACAAACTGATCTCGCCTTAAATAGTTGTGCCGAGGAATTCTGACCGACTCTAGACAAGATTTCATCAATCATGTCTCCGGGTAGGTCTCTTAAAATATTGGGTTGTCTATCCATTTTGTGTTTTTATACTGTAAAATAGACAAGAGTTAGATTCATAAAAAAAATACTTATTAATACAAGCAATTTTTACATATATCATAAAGCATAAGCACACTATATTACATATATTACACCACACGAATACAACTATCTTATTCCGACTCGCTTGTTTCTTCTTCTTTGGTTTTGGTTCGTTTTCCCAAGTTTCTAGGGATATATGATGTTCCCCTAATACGAGCTGTTATTTTCCACATTGGTTTAGAAAAACCTGGTGGTTTAGAGGTTCCCGGGTCATTGTTACAACTTAAGGACTTCGGGGGTTGACGATACATATAAAGTTCATCGGGGTTGGAATTAGATTTCTCTATTTTTATGCCCTTTCCCTTATTATTTTCTTTTGCCTTTTTAAATTCAGTTGGGGTAATTTCTATAACATCATCGGAATTCTCGTCGGAATCCGATTCATCGGAGAATTGGTAATCCTCTCAATATTTTGCTTCCTTAGCGGAAACACCATTGACCATAATTAACCTTGGTCGGTTGGTTGAGGATTTTCTTTTACTTAACCGTTTTATTATTTCCCCCACCGGTTCTATTTCTTCATCCGGTTCCGATTCTTCTTCCGATTCCGATTCTTCTTCTGGTTCCGACTCTTCTTCCGGTTCCTCTTCGGGAACTTGTGAATCAGTCCACGAATCATTCCAATTTACATTTGACTCTTCATTATTATTAGGTGAGTCAATGGGACTTGTTCTAGAGGTAGACATCTATCACATAATATCAAACGCGTTAAGAGATTAATATATCACATAATATTCACATGTTAAAAATATATAGTTTCCAACAAAATTTGTTAAGCAATCATTTTTCAAGTAAACACGGTCGAAGTCCAGACTCACTAATGCATCCTAACAAACTACATAAGACACACTAATGCAAAATTCTGGTTCTCTAAGACCAACGCTCTGATACCAACTGAAATGTCCCGTTCTTATTGATTAAAAACGTTCCATATTAATTGATTTCGTTGCGAGGTTTTGACCTCTATATGAGACGTTTTTCAAAGACTGCATTCATTTTAAAACAAACCATAACCTTTATTTCATCAATAAAGGTTTAAAAGTTTTACGTATATTATCAAATAATGATAATCTAAAATATCCTGTTTACACACGACCATTACATAATGGTTTACAATACAAATATGTTACAACAAAATAAGTTTCTTGAATGCAGTTTTTACACAATATCATACAAGCATGGACTCCAAATCTCGTCCTTATTTAAGTATGCGACAGCGGAAGCTCTTAATAATCACCTGAGAATAAACATGCTTTAAAACGTCAACAAAAATGTTGGTGAGTTATAGGTTTAACCTATATATATCAAATCATAATAATAGACCACAAGATTTCATATTTCAATACATATCCCATACATAGAGATAAAAATCATTCATATGGTGAACACCTGGTAACCGACATTAACAAGATGCATATATAAGAATATCCCCATCATTCCGGGACACCCTTCGGATATGATATAAATTTCGAAGTACTAAAGCATCCGGTACTTTGGATGGGGTTTGTTAAGCCCAATAGATCTATCTTTAGGATTCGCGTCAATTAGGGTGTCTGTTCCCTAATTCTTAGATTACCAGACTTAATAAAAAGGGGCATATTCGATTTTGATAATTCAACCATAGAATGTAGTTTCACGTACTTGTGTCTATTTTGTAAATCATTTATAAAACCTGCATGTATTCTCATCCCAAAAATGTTAGATTTTAAAAGTGGGACTATAACTCACTTTCACAGATTTTTACTTCGTCGAGAAGTAAGACTTGGCCACTGTTGATTCACGAACCTATAACAATATATACATATATATTAAAGTATGTTCAAAATATATTTACAACACTTTTAATATATTTTGATGTTTTAAGTTTATTAAGTCAGCTGTCCTCGTTAGTAACCTACAACTAGTTGTCCACAGTTAGATGTACAGAAATAAATCAATAAATATTATCTTGAATCAATCCACGACCCAGTGTATACGTATCTCAGTATTGATCACAACTCAAACTATATATATTTTGGAATCAACCTCAACCCTGTATAGCTAACTCCAACATTCACATATAGAGTGTCTATGGTTGTTCCGAAATATATATAGATGTGTCGACATGATAGGTCGAAACATTGTATACGTGTCTATGGTATCTCAAGATTACATAATATACAATACAAGTTGATTAAGTTATGGTTGGAATAGATTTGTTACCAATTTTCACGTAGCTAAAATGAGAAAAATTATCCAATCTTGTTTTACCCATAACTTCTTCATTTTAAATCCGTTTTGAATGAATCAAATTGCTATGGTTTCATATTGAACTGTATTTTATGAATCTAAACAGAAAAAGTATAGGTTTATAGTCGGAAAAATAAGTTACAAGTCGTTTTTGTAAAGGTAGTCATTTCAGTCGAAAGAACGACGTCTAGATGACCATTTTAGAAAACATACTTCCACTTTGAGTTTAACCATAATTTTTGGATATAGTTTCATGTTCATAATAAAAATCATTTTCTCAGAATAACAACTTTTAAATCAAAGTTTATCATAGTTTTTAATTAAATAACCCAAAACAGCCCGCGGTGTTACTACGACGGCGTAAATCCGGTTTTACGGTGTTTTTCGTGTTTTCAGGTTTTAAATCATTAAGTTAGCATATCATATAGATATAGAACATGTGTTTAGTTAATTTTAAAAGTCAAGTTAGAAGGATTAACTTTTGTTTGCGAACAAGTTTAGAATTAACTAAACTATGTTCTAGTGATTACGAGTTTAAACCTTCGAATAAGATAGTTTTATATATATGAATCGAATGATGTTATGAACATCATTACTACCTCAAGTTTAGTAGGTAAACCTACTGGAAGTGACAAGAAATGATCTAGCTTCAAAGGATCTTGGATGGCTTGAAAGTTCTTGAAGTAGGATCATGACACAAAAACAAGTTCAAGTAAGATTTTTGCTCGAATTAAGATAGTTTATAGTTATAGAAATTGAATCAAAGTTTGAATATGAATATTACCTTGAATAAGAAAGATAACCTACTGTATATAACAAAGGTTTCTTGATCTTAGATGATTACTTGGAATGGATTAGAAAGCTTGGAAGTAAATTAGTAAACTTGAAGGGATTTTTGAAGTATTCTTGAAGTGTTCTTCCTATGATGATTATAGCTTGATTCTTGAAGTGATTTTTGATGAAGATGATGATTAACTACTGGAAAAATACGTTCATAATAGTGTGGGTGTGTTGAGAGAGAATTAGAAAGAGATTTGGAAGTGAAATGGAGTGAATGATGAGTGTTAATTGGTGAGTGGTGAGTGGGGTTAAAAGGAGTTCTAGTTAGTTGACTAGCTCATGGTAGAAGTTAAAATTGATTAGTCATACATGACATAATCAAGAGTGGAATCCCATGCTAGTTCCTATTGGTATATACCCATAGTAAGTACGTTTTGAAGCTGTGTATAATACGGGTAAGAATACGACTAGAATTCTTGATGAAAGAAAAGAATGGGAAAGTAACTGTAACCATTTTCGTTAAGTATGAGTGTTTTGATATATGTCTTGAAGTCTTCCAAAAGTATTTTAATACATCTAAATACACTACATGTATATACATTTTAACGGAGTCGTTAAGTCATCGTTAGTCGTTACATGTAAGTGTTGTTTTGAAACCTTTAAGTTAACGATCTCAATTAATGTTGTTAACCCATTGTTTATTATATCTAATGAGATGTTAAATTATTATATTATCATGATATTATGATATATTAATATATCTTAATATGATATATATACATTTAAATGTCGTTACAACGATAATCGTTACATATATGTCTCGTTTCGAAATCCTTAAGTTAGTAGTCTTGTTTATATGTATATAACTCATTGTTAATATACTTATGGAGATACTTACTTATCATAATCTCATGTTAACCATATGTATATCCATATATATATCGTCAAGTCGTTTTTACAAGTTTTAACGTTCGTGAATCGCCGGTCAACTTGGGTGGTCAATTGTCTATATGAAACATATTTCAATTAATCAAGTCTTAACAAGTTTGATTGCTTAACATGTTGGAAACATTTAATCATGTAAATATCAATCTCAATTAATATATATAAACATGGAAAAGTTCGGGTCACTACAACTCATATCTAAATCAATGTATTCTTTTTTTGTGAGAATAAACTGCAGAGCAGAGAAGTAATTAAACATGTATTCTGTATTTTGATTATTATTATTATTATTATTTCTATTCTGATTCACAACATGAATGTTAACAGAGTGATCCTGTTAGAGCTTGGAAAGAGATTCAAGTTGAAATGGCTGAGCTAGATGCGCGTGATAAAGTAAAAAAGTATTGGGCGGACAAAAAATATTGGAAGATAAAAGACGGGCTAAAATACGCAAATGCAAAAGGCAAAGGCAAAGGAAAAAAAGGCAAAGGAAGAAAAGGCAAAGGTGGCAAAGACTTCCGCAAACGCAAACACAAACACAAGGCTTAGGCCTCAGCGACGAAGAAGAAGAAGAAGAAGAAAGAGAAGAAGAAGAAGAAGAAGAAGAAGAAGAAGAAGAAGAAGAAGAAGAAGAAGAAGAAGAAGAAGAAGAAGAAGAAGAAGAAGAAGGCGGTGCAGGTGAAGGCAGAGATGAACAGAGCAAGTAAACATGTTCGTGTTATTTCATTGCGTTTATTACCTAAATCAACGATTATCTATCTATCTATCTATCTATCTATCTATCTATCTATCTATCTGAGACATATTTAAGTTATCTACTCATACTTTATTAAATACTAAATGTACACTCTGGATTTTGATGAGTCAAATATGAGTTCTCTTATCCGTCCTTGAAAAAGGCACGTCCTTATTTATAGCAGCAAGTTGGGTTTATTTGCTTGTGTAGTGGTGTGTGTGCGTTCCAACTACAGTAATTTAGAAGATGATGAATGATGTATTTAAACTGTTGGACCCGTACGTCTAAAGGTTTAAATAGTTTTGTTGCGATTGTCCCCTTTTCCGACTTGGTCAGGTCGGTTTGTTAGATATGTGTGGCTTGAGATCTACTCAAGATTTACCCCGGCCGGTTAATTAGTAATAATAGTGAAGAGGTTCTGAACCTCTTGTAACTTTTGTCCCTCGTCCGAATAGTGGCGGTTGCCAACGGGTCGAATGTTGTTTCAAAAACAGATTGTTCTACTTCGGTTCCGGTTCTGTTATTACAAATTCAAAGAACAAGGGCACCACAATTCTGTTTTTTTTTTTAGTAATAATGGACTTGTTGTTTTTGTTGATGATGAGGATAATATTGTTTGTGGTAAATGGTAATTCTCACTTTAATAGTATTGGACATTGGACATGTTGTTTTTGTTGATGATATATAGAAGGATGATAATAATAATAATATTGTTGTAGATGTTTTAGATGTGGATAGTGTCAATTTTACTGTGATTCCCTCAAATTGGTAATTGAAGGAGTGGCCAATTCTACCTTAATGATCCCCTTCTGTTTCTCGGCCGAAGTTGCAAAACCATGTCTACTAAAATAAGATCCTCATCCAACAATAAATAAAAGTTTTAATTTTTTGTTTTAGTTCCCATTTAACTTCATCATCACAAATTAAACTATCAAACACTTGAAATATTCTTTTTTAACTTCATCATCACAAATTACGCGTTTTAATGCTAAATATCACGAGGTTTGATCTTTTCGATTTAGTAGCAGTTAGCATAAGCATAAAATGTTTAAGTTGGACAATTGCGAAAACAAAATAAAGTTATCGTCCCCATCGTATTTGTTATATGATATCACTGATACTTTGATCCGTGAATCACATGTGGCAATTTAAAGTATTATCCTATAACAAGGTTGTAAAACTCGGTACTCCAGAGTACTTAGATATTCACCGACTTTCACTTTGCTCGATTTTGATACAGTTTTGGCCGAGTTGACTAATTTTGACCGATTTTGTGAGTAATCCCGAGTCTTGGCCGAGCTCTGACCGAGTTTTGACCGACTATTCATGTAATTGCGAGTTTTTACCGATTATTCGCGTAATCTCGAGTTTGACCGTGTTTGACGGAGTTTGAAAAAGAGAACACATGGGCCGGATTTACCCTAAGCCCAACAAACAAAAACACATACAAATATTATACCCAAACAAACTAGCCCAATACTAACACACCACTTTAATCCAAACATAAACTATGATCCTTCCATTTTAACTTAATCACATTATTTGGTATGATACCTTGTTTAGTTTTTTTACCAACCTTTCACGTGTCATTCAAGGAAATAAAAATGCCATAATTAAGGTAGGAAATCAAATCGAATACGGAGTACTTAATAACATAACAATACATATAATATATAGTCAAACTCTTTCACGAAAACGTAATGCTATAAATTTACATGAAAAGGATGTTCTCAAAACGTATTTCTAATACTATTATACTTAGAAACCATATCACATAATATCGTTTGTTTAGTGATTGCACGGGTCAATCAAGGAAATAAAAAAGCCAAAATTAAGGTAGGAAATCAAATCGAATACGGAGTACTTAATAACAATATATGTATAGTCAAACTCTTTCAGTACACATTACCCAAACTCCTTTATGCAAAATCAAAATAAGAGTTTCTGTTCCTCTGTCGAGCTAGGATGATGGCATATTCCAGAATTCATGGTTTAATGAAAGTAATTAAAAGAAAAGGTAATTTTACTCATCATCCCAATCGTTCATCGTGTTTCAATAATTATCATTCGAAATCTGATGCTTGTGAGAATCCGATTTTTTACATTATCAAAGGGTTTGATGATATGATACAGAAAAGACCTCTGCCACCTGTTGAAGACTTTAATATCATATTACATAATCTTCTTCTTGCTACCGAAAAAACATCATATTATTCTTCTACACTTGTTCTTGATATGTTCAAACGAATGTCTGCCCTTGGCATTCCTATTAATTCATCCACTGCCGATAGTGTAATCAAGTGTTATTGTCAATTAAAACACACCCAACTTAGTTTCACTGTCCTAGGTTGTTGCTTCAAACAAGGTATCGTACCACTTGATGTGTCGCTATACAATACCATCTTAGATGGGTTTATTGGTGAAGATAGGACCCACGAGGCCGAAAGATTGTTCAAAAAGATGTTCATCTTTAACAACAACAACAACGATAATGAATCAGCAGATCAACCACTATTTTGTTCAAAACCTAATATTGTGACCTACAACACTGTGTTCAAAGGGCTTTGTAAGGTTGGTAATAACACTACAGCCATTGCTTTGCTTAGAATAATGAACGGAAGAGGCGGTTGTTGTAAACCCGATCTAGTTTCGTATAATACCGTCATTGCTGGTCTTTGTACCGACCCAGGGGTAGTAAAAACGATAGATGAAGCTTTAAAGCTCTTTAATGAAATGTTTCTTATTAAAGGTATACCTCCCGATGCGGATACGTACGGCTCGTTGATTTTGGCGTTTTCTAAGATGGGTCGTTGGGATGAGGTGTATAAGATGCTAAAACAAATGGAGGGGGATGAGAGTATCTGTATGGATAGGCAAATACTCAATATAATAGTTCGTGAGCTTTGCAAACAATGTAACTTAACAGATGCAGTGCGTGTTACATTAATTATGTTGAAATATACGTTTACAAATAAGAAGCTTCGTCCTGACTTGATCACATACAATTCGATTCTTCAAGAGTTATGTTTTCGAGGTGACTTGAGCCGTGCGTGGAAACATTATCGACGGTTGAAGGCAGTGGGAATGGAAATGAAACCCGATGTGGTCACCTGCAACATTTTATTAGACGGGTTTATAAATCATATGAAGAAAGACGTGGCTATCAAAATCTTTACTTTGCTATCTAAAGAAAATCTCAATAAAGTGACTCACTTCCTTTTAACAGGGCTAATCACTGGGACTAGCCATCATCGTTATGGGTCCGCAGAAGATTATCGAGATATCAAGTGCAGTTATTTATATCATTTATATATGCACGGCAACTCGTTTGATCAGGCACTAGATTTGTTCTATTTCATGGAGAATGATTTGGATGACCTAAATTCAGAGATTGAAGTTTACAATATCCTCATATTTGGTGCTAACAAATGTGGAAGGTTTGATATTGCTCGACTTTTTTTCCATGAGCTAAGTGTTAAAGGTTTGGAACCCGATGAGGTGACGTATACTCTGATTATTCGCGGTTTTTGTCAAGAAGGTATGGTTAAGGATGCAAAAAGAATGTTTATTAGAATGAAACGAAGCGGTTTCTTGTCCAAAGGTGTAGTAGATGATGTCAATCAGATTCCGTTATGCTACTTGGAGGAAGATGGCTTTTCTAGTTCGGCTTGCCATTCTGTTGACATGAGCGGTGAAGACTACGGATCTAATCCTCCCCCACTTGTTGCGACTCTTCTGAGGTTAAATGCTTCGGAACAGTTTATAAAGTTGGTGGCTCTTTAGGGTGTACCCCGTTGCCCCCGTTCTTATTAGTTACTAGTAGTAATAGACATAGTAACTTACTTCTGCTGGTTGATCCTTATAACTTACTTTCGAATTCCTCCCTTTTTGGTGTCATAGCTAATCTAGACATATTTGATGTTTCTCTTTATTTTATTTATTTATTTATTTATTACTACCTTCGTCCCGCTACAAGCGTACACTTACATTTTGCACAAAGTTTTATAAAATCTCAATAACTTAATTCCCCACCAATCAAAATTCTTCTCTCTCTAGATTAACCTTCTCTTCTGATTGGTTTAATACAAAGTGGAAACTTGAAATTGGACATCCTAAAATAGTAATGTGAGCACTTGTGGTGGAAGAGAGTATTTATTATTTATTATAAATTATTAGACAATGATGATGATGTTATTAATATTCTTTACGTTGGTTTGAATTGGAGTTGCTTTTTGGTGTGTCGGCCAGATTTTGGTTTGTGCTAGGAAGGGCCTCGAGACCCGTATCATCTTTTGGTTTTGATATTGATTCTAGTTCCTTTTTGAAAATTATGTATCGCTCATAGTTGTAAGCATACAATATGAGGATTTTTGGGCATTGTTTGCCTTCTATATCCAGAAGGATTTAGTCAAGGTTGTAAAATTCGATAGTCGGGGACTAGTTGTTCAGAACCTTGTAGGGACTAATTTGCCAAGTTGGGGATGTAGTCGGACGTTGACCAACTTTGACTGTATTTGATTGAATAAATCCGACTTTGACCGACTAAATTGAACTTTTGACAACTTTCACCAAATAAATCGGCCAAGTCGGAGACTAGTCAGGGATGAGCTGGACTAGTTCAAACTCCCAAATAGTCAGGGACTTTTGCAACTATGGAATTTAGTAAAGAAAACTAGTGAAATGACCCGTGGATTCACGGGTTTATTTAAACGAAACAGTTTAATATGATATGTTTTAGGTATTAAGTGAACGTAAATGCTAAAGTCATTTAGTTTAATGACCCGTGAAATCACGGATTTCGACTAAGAAAGTTGTCGTTGTTTTTACAAACATATTGAAGTACTTAAATTGATCAGAATAATTGAACTACATCTATTCGCTCACCACCATCTTTCAATTTTTATCACAATTACTATATTCCTTGTCATAAAAGCATACACTACATCTTTTATTGAAACATGTATTTCGTATACATATATAACGTAATTAATCTCGTAAATAGAACTCACATTTGAATAATATAATAATAATAATAATTATTATTATTATTATATTATCATGGGGTATTTTGTAAAAGATTTTACTATTTGTTTTAAAGTTTATACATATGGTTATGCATGTGTTTTATCATAAGGTTGTACATTTTTTTTTATTTTTTTTGAACGGCAAGCTTGCATCAGTCCGGACCGAAGCCTAGTCATCATTTGCACACACACACGCGTTCGGACAGGAAACCTGAACCACACTCAGGGGATCCGACCCTTAAACCATCCCATACGGGGCAGGCGGGCCGGACCTTAGTCCCGGAGCGGGTCGGTAAAACCTTCCCTTTGAGCCACCCTCAAGGAATTTCGTTCAAATAATATCCTTTGTAGGTGACGAGGCTCGAACCCGAGACCTCTAGCCCGGCGGGGGTGCTAGGCACCACCACATGTCCACTGAGCCAAAGCTGCGGGGACATCATAAGGTTGTACATAATGTCTCAATATTGTACATATGATAATGAGATGTTTTTTCATAAAGTTGTACATTAGGCTTCATATATTATACAATTAACATGTTAATTTTTTATTAAATATAATTAATTATTTTAATGACATCATCATGTGGGTTTAAAATTTTGCCTTTTATTTTAGAATTTTTTTAAGCTTAAATAAGATTAATTTATGACATTATCATTTTAGAGATATAAATTAAATGTACAACACATGACCTATCAAACTTTTGATAAATATTCTCATATAAAAATTTAAAAGACAATTGTTAAACATAGCTAAAAATTAATGACTTTAATAGCACTTGCACTAAAAATACAAAATCATACTACACAATAGTAAGCTTCTTTTATTATTTTTAAAATAAAATTAGTAGATTTTTTTAAGCTTATGGAGTGTAAGTCTCCTTATAAAATTAAATTTTAATATTTTAAGAAAAAAATGATAGATTTAAAAACTTGTTTTTCCAATTATGGTAATAATCATTTCCTAAATTGTTTTATTTATTTATATAAATTATTAAAATATTAATGACATCACCATGATTATTGTGAAGATAACATGTGTCAAATGATGGGTTAAAATAAAGTTAGGATGACATCATCATTTTAGCAATTTAATAGAAAGTATAGATATCTTAGTAGATTCTATTCTAGTATTTTTTATGCGAAGTAGTGTGAAATGACCAACAAAATGTTATAATAATAATAATAATAATAATAATAATAATAATAATAATAATAATAATAATAATAACATATATATGATATGAATCTGACCAAGTTCGTGACGACCCGGAAATTTCCGACCAAATTTAAACTTATTCTTAATATGATTTCGACACGACAAGCAAAGTCAGTAATGTTGAGTTTCAAAATTTGTGAACTGTTTACATGAAATCATTTGACCTTTGACTATTTTCGACGATTCACGAACAATTGCTTGTAAATATATATATATATATATATATATATATATATATATATATATATATATATATATATATATATATATATATCTAATATAATGAGTTTAATTATAAATTAAATTATAGTCGTTATATAAATATTATTATAACTTTCATTATTATTATTAACATAAATATTTAATATTAATACCAGTGTTCTTATTATTATTACTATTATTATCATGATTATTATGAATAACTAAAAACTATCTTTTTATTTAAAATTATTTATATTATTATTTATATTATTTTTATTATAATTAGTATTATTTGGATATTATTATTAATATTAATATCATTAATATTATTATTATTATTATTATTAGTATTATTAATATAAGTATTATTATTATTAATACATTTATATTTAATAGTTTTAAATATTAATGTATATGTACGCAGTTATATACAGCTATATATTTTAATAAATCATTATTAGTTCTTTTTAGATTATTATTATTAATAATAATTATTATTATTAATATTAATTATGAATATTATATAAAAGAAATCATAAAATTCGATTTGGAATCAGAAGTTGTTTCATGTTCCTTTCAACTTTTGGAAAATTTTGGATTAATCACAATCAATACAGTTAAAGGGTACGATTTCTGTTAGCCATCTCAATCTGTTTGCAGCTTTTTCTTTTCTTCTGTTTCTAATTGATTATTCATGTCCCTAAAAATCGATTTCAAGTACAAATCAAATCAATATCAAACAAATTATGTTAGAAGTGGGTTTCAACTATTTCTAACTTTATGCTTCTTTTTCTGTTTTCTGCTTATAAGAATGCAGCTTCTTTTCGTAAACACCCATCAGGAACCGTAACAATCCATTACCTTGCTATCTAATTCCGGTTGCAAACCTTGAACCATCTCGTTTCTGATCACGTTGAGTTGCTCCTTTTGATGCTTACTTGTTTAATACCGTAAGTCACCACCACTATTATCATCTATCTATATAAATTTCTTGTCTTCTGATTGTAACAGTCGACAACCAAGACACCCATGACCATGTTGTGACTTCTCGAAGAACCCAACAAAACCATCAAGCTACTCGTTCCTGTTTCTATTCCGATCAGACCCAACACCATTTCATCCCTCCAAAACATTATCTATATTTGATAAACGGTTCATCATATATGGAATCACCGCCACCTTGAGTCACCTACAACCCTCACTCTTGTCCAACTTGAAACCGGTCTTCACTTCACCACCTTCGAAAAACCATCAGTAAACCACCTTATTTCGATTATTAATGCATACTACTACTACTACGTACCATGTTCCTGTTTCTTTTCTTCGATGAAACAATCCACAAACACGATGTGATGGCCCGCCAAAATCCCTATTTCCGCAGCACATCATTCATCGGTCCCATTGCGAGGTTTGCCCTCTATATGATACATTTTACAAATATTGCATTCATTTCAAAAGACGCGCTTTCTATATAAGAAAGTTTTAAAATCTGTTGTAATACCCTAATATTGGTAGTGTATATAAGAGTAATGTACGATACTTGAAACGGGGTTTTGTTGTATATATTAAAAGCAAGAAAGAATTTTGAACTGCAATGTTGCGCGCCGCGCGGCCTGGTGGCGCGCCGCGCCATCTGTCTGCGACAGATTCTCCTCTTCTTTTAAAATAGATATTTTGAGGGCATTTTGGTCAAAACACATTGGAGCCCGAATTTAATACCTTGGATCAGTTTTGGAGCTTCATTCACTCCATTCCCAACAACCTTATCTTCTCCAATTAAACTCTAGAGAGAGAGTGCAATCCTTGAGAGAGAAAGCTCCATTAAAGGGTGAAAGAGGTTGAATCGGGTCTTGGTGCAAGTTATAAAGTCGTTCATCTAGTCGATAGCTACGTGGTGATTGTGTTGGTAAGTTATAAACCCAATTTCTTACTTTAATTGCTTTAAGGGTTAGGGTTTGGGCTTGTGATGAACCAAAGACCCATTTTGTTAGTATTTTGGGGATTTTGGGTGAATATGGGTTATGAAGGCTCATTGATGACTAACTTAGGGTTTGAATGTGTTAATTGGACTTTTGAGTCTTAAATTTGGTTAGTTAGTTGCTAAAACACTTTAATAATATGTAAATGGGTGTTATTGGGTATGGATGACCCAAATGGGTGTGTTGACCTTGAAATGGGTCAAATGAGTCTTTAATGACCTAAGTGGCCTAGCAAGTATGAAAACGAGTTAGCCTTGTGACCTAAATGTGTTTTTAAACCCATCTTGACGAATGATTAGGGTTTTTGGTGTGTGTTGACCCAATTTAGGGTTAAGGGTGCAAATGAGTTGAAATTGCACCTTGGGCCAAAATGGCTTAGAATGGTGAAAGGGTTTGGTTGACCCACTTGAGTTTGCGTTTAATGAGGTGTACAATATGATAGGTACGTTACTTTGAGGTCTTGCAAGCTCGGGTATCTTTTCACAAGACTTTGAGGTGAGTGGAATAATTATATGCGTATGTATATAATGTATCTATTTGTTGTAGCGTGAAATGTGTAGTGTCGAGGTGCTAAGACACCATGTTTCACGTGAAGAGTGTAGCATCGAGGTGTTAAGATGCCACTCGGGTGTAGCATCGAGGTGTTAAGATGCCACCTAGGAGTGTAGTGTCGAGGTGTTAAGACACCACTCCGTAAATTAATGAGTGATGCATCGAGGTGTTAAGATTCCACTCGGGGTGATGTGCCGAGGTGTTAAGGTACCACCCTAGGGGTTAGTGGTGCGAGGTGTTAAGTGCCCTAACGGATGTTGTGAACACCGATGGCGTTTTCGCGAGCGCCGTTCCCTTGTACTATTGGTTAACCATGGTTATTTGTATTGTAAGCATATTATATTATTCGAGTTATATTCATATGCGGTTGTTATGCTAGCTTGTGGTATTGGAGATTTATAGCTTGCTATTGTGACGATAAGCTAAATGTGTATGCTAGCGTGTTTGCGGTTTGGTGTGTAAGTGTATGCAAGTAGGTATAATTATATATGTATTCGTATAATTATTGCATTCACTAAGCTTTGCTTACCCTCTCGTTGTTTACCATTTTATAGGTTCGGTTTTGGACAAGGGTAAGGGCATCGTTTTGGACTAGAGATCCCGCTTGATGCTAGGGGACGCTTTTGGCTTTAGTAGCTCTTGGAGTTTGACCGATAGTTGGGTAGTTTAATCCCAAACGCCATGCTTATTGTGTAGTTTGGAACTTAAACTTTTTGGTGGTCGAAACTCTTAACTTGTACTAAACTTGTAATTTGGGTCGTGTGGGCCCTGCTTGTAAAACATTGATTTTATGTTTGAAACAGGTTAGTTTTACATATTTGGATGTATGGTAAAAAGCGTTTCGTCTAAAAGTGTCGGGAACTAGTCAATCTTTTTCGCATTTAAAAACTTTCCGGACAGTCCACTTTGGCGCGCCGCGCCCCTACATGGCGCGCCGCGCGGGTATGCTGCACTGAATTTTTTTTTTTTTTTTTTTTGTATTTTCGCGTGGTTTGGTCGAGGGTTGGTTTGGGTTATTACAAGTGGTATTAGAGCATGGTCTAAGGGATTTAGGTGACTTGAGATAGGCGCCTAGACTTAGACTTCTTGTGTGTGCGTTATGCGGGACTTGTAGGACTTTGGGTCGGATCGGGATTGGTTTGCGCTATTTATTATGTATGTTTAGCGAGCATCGAGCGAGATGGACGTTGTACTAGCAAGTTAATGAGACGTGATCGCGTAGTAATGACTAGCTACCATTATTACGGGCGCAAATCGTGTCAAACAAGTAATGTACGACGATTGTTGAGCGAGATGGAGTAGTGTGGCGTATGTGTATGTATATATGTAATTTGTCCTTCCGTTTTGTGGTTTAACCTAATTCGTTTTATAGAATGAAGACGAGAAACGGTCCCGAACATGATAACGAAAGTACAAGCGGGGACGCCGAGTTCTCAACCAAGGTCGAGGCCGTCTTTAAGAAGTTAAAAGCGGATTTTCTTGCGGACGTTCGAAAGGTCTTCCAAGATTCGGTTGATGAGCAAATAACCGATCTAATTAATGAACGAATGAAGGCCACTATCGAAGAGGCCCTTGACGCTAGGAATATCTATAATCGCGGTGAAGGAGGTGAAGGAAGGCGGGACTTCCACTACAAGAACTTCAAGGATGCTCAACCCCCGATGTTTAATGGGGTGTGGGATCCTTTAAGAAGTACATGTTGGATCTCCGATATTGAGGGAGCTTTCCGTACCGCGGAATGTCCTCCCGAAAGGAAGACGAGGTATGGTTCTAGCATGTTACACGAAGAAGCTAAGTTATGGTGGGACGATAAAATCAACTTGTATGGTGAAGAACAATGTATGGGCTTGACTTGGGAAGAGTTCAAGAAAGAATTTTTCAAAGAATATCGAACTTCTTCCGACCTCGGTAGAATCCGGGACGAGTTGCACCATTTGCAACAAGGTTCCATGGATTTGGTTACCCTCAAGTCTACATTCTTGGCAAAGACTCGTTTTTGCCCGGAATATGTTGGTGATGATCATAAGCTCATGAAGGATTTCTACCGTACTTTGAATGATGAGTACAAGGGGAAGATTAGTCGGGGTATGGCTAAGTCTTTTGATGAATTGTTCGAGTTGGCTCGGGGTTTTGAGCCGGAGTTTCCAAGAAAGAGTGATTTCATGTTTTCCAAAAGAAAGTTTGAAGGTTTTTGTTACTCTAACGCCTCAAGCAAGAAGAGCAAGAGCAAGAGGGGGGCCGAAAGTGTCAATAGTGCAAAGAAGGGCACTACCGGCGGGTTTTCTTATACGTGCTACAATTGTGGGCAACCGGGTCATATGGCTCGTGAGTGTCCGAAACCATCTTCCGGAAACAAAATCACTTGTTTTAATTGCGGCAAAGAGGGGCATAAGAAGCCGGAGTGTCCCGATTTGCGAAATGATAATGTGAAGCGGTTAGAGAAGGCGGTGGGTACGGCTAGGGGTCGCAACTACTTGATGACTAACGATGAAGCCAAACAATCGAACGAAGTTGTCTCAGGTACTTTCATGGTTAATTCTAATCCGGCGAGGATTCTTTTTGATAGCGGTGCAAATTTGTCGTTTGTGTCTCCTAGATTTGTGCCTAAACTTGATAGACCGTTAGCTAAGTTAAGTCATCCGGTAGAAGTCAAAATAGCGAACGGCAAGACGGTGCTAGTGGTTGATGTGTGTGAAAATTGTGATGTTGTTTTTGGTGCCGAAACCTTTAAAATTGATCTTATTCCAATGACCTTGGGCTACTTTGATATTGTTGTTGGTATGGATTGGCTCGATCGTTATAGAGCCGATATTGCATGCCATGATAAGTTTATACGTGTGAAGACCCCAAGTGGGGGAGAGTTAATTATTCATGGTGATAAGCGAAGGAGACCGGTGCCGATATACACTTTTGCACGGGCACGTCGTTTTGTTGTTAGTGGTGGCATAGCTTTCCTTGCTCATGTTGTCGATACTCGTAATGAGCCGCCACCCATTCGTGAAATTCCGGTTGTTAGTGATTTCGAAGACGTTTTTCCGGACGAATTACCGGGTGTTCCGGCGGAAAGACAAGTTGAATTTCTCATCGAGTTGGTTCTGGGGGCTACCCCCATTGCTAAAACTCCTTATCGTTTAGCGCCAACGGAGATGCAAGAGTTGTTAAATCAAATTCAAGAATTGCTCGAGAAGGGTTTTATTTGACCGAGTGCTTCACCGTGGGGCACTCCGGTGTTATTTGTGAAGAAGAAAGATGGTAGTATGCGTATGTGCATTGATTACCGTGAGTTGAATAAAGTTACGATCAAGAATCGTTATCCATTACCTAGGATTGACGATTTATTTGATCAACTTCAAGGTGCAACGTATTTCTCTAAGATCGATCTACGGTCCGGCTATCACCAAATGCGGGTCCGTGAGGAAGATATTGAGAAAACGGCTTTTAGAACGCGGTATGGACATTTTGAGTTTGTGGTGATGCCTTTTGGCCTTAGGAATGCACCGGCGGCATTCATGGATCTTATGAACCGAGTGTGCCAACCTATGTTGGACAAGTCGGTAATAGTGTTCATCGACGACATACTAGTCTATTCGAAAAGTATGAACGAACATGAACGTCATTTGCGTGAAGTATTGAAGACGCTACGAAAGGAGAAATTGTATGCAAAGTTCTCCAAATGTGAATTTTGGCTAAGGGAAGTTCAATTCCTTGGTCATATTGTGAACGAATGCGGTATTCAAGTAGATCCGGGGAAGATCGAGACGGTGAAGAGTTGGGGACGACCGACTACGCCTACAGAAATCCGAAGTTTTCTCGGATTGGCCGGTTATTATCGTCGGTTTATCCAAGACTTTTCTAAGATTGCTTCTCCATTAACGAAGTTGACGAGAAAGAATGCTAAGTTTAATTGGGAGAACGAGCAAGAAATTGCTTTTTAATTGCTAAAAGGGAAGTTGTGTCAAGCTCCGGTGTTAGTATTACCGGAAGGTGTGGAAGATATGACGGTTTATTGTGATGCTTCGCTAAATGGGCTCGGGTGTGTTCTAATGCAAAGAGGTAAAGTCATCGCTTATGCCTCTCGACAATTAAAGGAACACGAAACGAGATATCCGACTCATGATCTTGAGTTGGCGGCGGTAGTGCATGCGTTGAAAATTTGGCGCCATTACTTGTATGGTGTCAAGTGTACGATTTATTCGGATCATAAGAGTTTGAAACATCTCTTTAATCAACGAGATTTGAATTATCGCCAACGTAGGTGGATGGATGTGGTGAAAGATTATGATTGTGAGATGCTTTATCATCCGGGTAAGGCGAATGTTGTCAAGGATGCGTTGAGTCGAAAGAGTTAACATCCGGCGATAAAGGTGGGGTCGTTACGTTTGATTATTTCCAACAATTTTCTTGAGAAGCTTGACGAGATTCAAATAGAGGCTTACGTTCACAATAAGCATGTGGAACGAATCGTGGGCCAATCGGAGTTCATTACTATGGGCCCGCGTGGTTTGTTGTCTTTTCAAGGAAGAGTGTGGGTGCCTAAGACGGGTGATTACCGACGGGTGCTACTTGATGAAGCACATAAGTCAAAATATTCCATTCATCCGGGCGCGACGAAAATGTATCATGACTTGAAGAAAGATTATTGGTGGCCAGGCATGAAACGTGATGTTGTGAAGTATGTTGAGCAATGTGTCACGTGTTTACAAGTAAAAGCCGAACACCAAAAGCCGTATGGTAAGTTGCAACCGTTAGAAATCCTGAAATAGAAATGGGGGCACATTACCATGGATTTCATTACGAAGTTACCTAAAACAGCGAGAACCCAATTTGATTCGATTTGGGTTATAGTTGACCGATTGACAAAAAGCGCTTTGTTTCTTCCCATTAAAGAAGCGATATCGTCGGAGGCCTTGGCTAAGTTGTTTATCAAGGAAGTGGTCTCGCGACATGGAGTTCCTATATCTATTATTTCGGATCGAGATACCCGTTTTACATCTCGGTTTTGGGAAAATTTTCATGAAGATATGGGTACGCAATTGAAGTTGAGCACGGCGTATCATCCTCAAACGGACGGTCAAACCGAACGTACGAATCAAACTTTGGAAGATATGCTACGGGCGTGCATCATTGACTTCGGTGGTAGTTGGGATGAGCATTTGCCTTTGGCGGAATTCTCGTACAATAATAATTATCATACTAGTATCGGGATGCCACCTTACGAAATGCTTTATGGGCGTAGGTGTCGAACTCCCGTTTGTTGGGGGGAAGTGGGTCAAAGAGAGATCGGGAGTACCGATTTGGTTTTAGAGACAAATAGCAAGATCGATTTGATTCGGGAACATTTGAAGAAGGCTCAAGATAGGCAAAAGTCGTATGCCGATTGACGTAGGCGATTGATTGAGTTCCAAGAAGGCGATATGGTGATGCTTAAGGTTTCTCCATGGAAGGGTATTATTCGATTTCGAAAACGGGGAAAGTTAGCTCCTCGGTTTATTGGGCCGTTCAAGGTTTTAGCTCGTGTTGGTGAAGTTGCATATCGATTGGAATTACCCGAAGAGCTTGCAGGGATCCATAATACATTTCATGTTTCCCACCTCAGTAAGTATCTTGCGGATGATTCCTCATGGATGCCTTTAGACGAGATCGAGCTAAACAACAAGTTAGAATATGTCGAAGAACCGATTGCTATCCTTGATGAGAAGGTGAAAATGTTGAGGAAAAAAGAGGTGAGGACCTTTAAGGTTCAATGGCGACGAAGTAAAGGTTCCGAGTTCACTTGGGAGCCCGAAGAGTTCGTGTTAGTCTATCTTCCCTCGTGTCATGCGGCTTGGATTGCGAGGACGCAATCCGAATAAGTGGGGGAGAGTTGTAAGACCCGAATATTGGTAGTGTATATAAGAGTAATGTACGATACTTGAAACGGGGTTTTGTTGTATATATTAAAAGCAAGAAAGAATTCTGAACTGCAATGTCGCGCGCCGCGCGGCCTGGTGGCGTGCCGCGCCATCTGTCTGCAAAAGATTCTCCTCTTCTTTTAAAATAGATATTTTGAGGGCATTTTGGTCAAAAAACATTGGAGCCCGAATTTAATACTGATAATGCTAAAAACGAACATATATTTCATAGCATTATTCCTCAAGAAAGACAAGCTTTTAGTTGCATTTGTTCTATTTACAAGTGATATTCGTTTAAATAATAAAAGGTGAAGACAAAAGACAGATTCGACGAATTGAAGACGCAAACGACCAAAAAGCTCAAAAGTACAAAAGACAATCAAAAAGGTTCCAATTATTGATAAGAAACGTCTCGAAATTACAAGAGTACAAGATTCAAAACGCAAAGTACAAAATATAAAATTGTACGCAAGGACGTTCGAAAATCCGGAACCGGGACCAGAGTCAACTCTTAACGCTCGACGCAACGGACTAAAAATTACAAGTTAACTATGTATATAAATATAATATAATATATAATTAATTATATTAATTATATATATATTATATATATAATAAAAACCGTCGGCAGAGAAAGACTCCAAGATGTGAGCTGGAATTTCAAACTCCGCGACTTGCGGAGTTTGAAGGCAAAATTCACCGCGAGTCGCGGAGCCCCAAAATTGAAAACTGCCTATAAAGCCAACCGAATTCTGATCAAAATCTTAATATCTTTTTCTTCCTCATTCATACGTAAAATTTATATTTATATTTATAATTTATATTTTAATTTTAATTATAATTCTAATAATAAGGGTATGTTAGCGAATATTGTAAGGGTGTAAGTCGAAATTCTGTCCGTGTAACGCTACGCTATTTTTAATCATTGTAAGTTATGTTCAACCTTTTTACATTAATGTCTCGTAGCTAAGTTATTATTATGCTTATTTAAAACGAAGTAATCATGATGTTGGGCTAATTACTAAAATTGGGTAATTGGGCTTTGTACCATAATTGGGGTTTGGACAAAAGAACGACACTTGTGGAAATTAGACTATGGGCTATTAATGGGCTTTATATTTGTTTAACTAAATGAAAGTTTGTTAATGTTAATATAAAGATTTACAATTGGGCGTCCCTATAAATTACCATATACACTCGATCGGACACGATGGGCGGGGTATTTATATGTACGAATAATCGTTCATTTAACCGGACACGGGAATGGATTAATAGCCACTAGAATAATTAAAACAGGGGTGAAATTACATTCAAGGGTAATTGGTGTAATTGCTAACAAAGTAGTAAAACCTTGGTTTACACGCAGTCGATAACCTGGTGTATTCATTAAACAAAGTATTAAAACCTTGTTACAATTCGAATCCCCAATTAGTTGGAATATTTAACATCGGGTATAATAATAATTTGACGAGGACACTCGCACTTTATATTTATGACTGATGGACTGTTATGGACAAAAACCAGACGGACATATTAAATAATCCAGGACAAAGGACAATTAACCCATGGGCATAAAACTAAAATCAACACGTCAAACATCATGATTACGGAAGTTTAAATAAGCATAATTCTTTTATTTCATATTTAATTTCCTTTATTTTATATTTAATTGCACTTCTAATTATCGCACTTTTATTTATTGTTATTTAATCGCACTTTTAATTATCGTACTTTTTAATTATCGCAAGTTTATTTTATCGCACTTTTATTATTCGCAATTTCATTATCGTTATTTACTTTACGCTTTAATTTAAGTCTTGTATTTATTTTATATTTTACATTAGGTTTTAACTGCGACTAAAGTCTTAAAATCGACAAACCGGTCATTAAACGGTAAAAACCCCCCTTTTATAATAATAATATTACTTATATATATATTTGCATTTTTATAAAAGTAAACTAATATAGCGTTGAGCTTTGTTTAAAGATTTCCCTGTGGAACGAACCGGACTTACTAAAAACTACACTACTTTACGATTAGGTACACTGCCTATAAGTGTTGTAGCAAGGTTTAAGTATATCCATTCTATAAATAAATAAATATCTTGTGTAAAATTGTATCGTATTTAATAGTGTTTTCTGCTAAAATTAATAACTATTTTATATACACCTCGCTACCACATCAAGTATTTTTGGCGCCGCTGCCGGGGAGCACTCTTAAACGCCGGAGGCACAGCGCTAATATAATAAAATAAAAAAAAGATTTTTATTTTACTTTTATTAAAAGTCGCTTTTGTAAAAATACGTTTTAATTATTCAAAAATATAAAAAGAAAAACAAAAATATAAGTATTTTTAAGATTTTGTTAAATATTTAAGTTTTATAAGTTTCTTTATTTTTATTTTAGTTTATAAAAATATAAGTTTTATTAACTATCTTTTATATATAAAAAAAAAACAGAAAACAGAAAATAAAAATAAATAAATAAAGAAAAAACGCGTCGAAGATTAAATCTGTCAACTGAATTTCTGAACCCCGCGACTCGCGGGGTTTTCTTCATTAATTACCGCAACTCGCGGAGCCTTTCTGACAGGCGACAAAAAGCCCTAATTCAGCATTAATTACGGGTTATTATTAATTATAATTATTATTTAACCCTAATTATTATTATTATTATTATTAGTTTTATTTTTACTTTTACTTTTTATTTAATTTATGTATTTAGTATTAATTAGTTTACTTAAATTGTAAAATTAATAGTTTAATAAAATAAATAATATAAAAATAATATTTTTATAAAAATTGTAATTTTTACAACTTTTTGTATATTTTTATATTTTGTCCCTTTTTAATCGTTGTAGCATAACTTTTGTATTTTTAGCTCATATTTAATTTTAAACTTAGTTTTTGCTATAGTTATTTTTACTCCTAGATTTTTAGGCTTTGCCGTAGAATTCCTTAAGTGCCTTTTCTTTAGACTAAGATTTAGGTGCTTTAGAATTTTGCGACGCCTTTTTAAGTTTTAGTTTCTTTTTAAGTTATTTCCATTTGGGATTTAGTTTTTCCTGTAAGCTTTAATATTTTTAGACTTTTACTATGTACCAATTGTCATTCCAATTAGTAATTTCAATTTGCGATTATAATTTTAAGTTAGTTGTAGTAATAAGGTTAGGTTAGTTAAGTATTTTTAAGTTTTTATAAGTTTCTTTTATTTTTCCGTCACCTTTTATTTTTCAACCATTTTTTCTTTTTCGACCTTTTGCGACGAACTCTTTTTTTCTCTCTTATTTCTCGCTATTCTAGTTTTTAGGACTTAGAATTTTTTTCTACTTCTTATCTAAATTTCTTAAAATTACGAAAATTTATTTTAAGTGGTTAAATTGATAGACATCAAAATTTTCTGGTTCGTAGTAATAGTTGGATTTGTACGTGGACCGGGTTATTGGAGCCAAACAGTCCTCAATTATATTGAGACCAAACGAATCCTGCCCCTCTGCTGCATCTTTTGGCTATTCGAAACGTGGGCAAAATCAGAAAAGTCTATTAATTGGATAACTTATTATAATTTTTCTTTCCTTTTTAAAACTAATAGGATATTCAGTGAATGCACCGAGCAAGACGTTCATCACCTTTTGTACGTTCACCACCTGTAACTAGATCAAGACATTTAGCAAATATAACCGCCGTTGATTTTTCTTTAGAATCGTCATCCAGTCAACCAAGTACTTCAGTTCAAATTTCCGATAATCCATTTTTTGAACCCAACCTCACAATTGAGAATCCAGAGAATATTCAGGAACGGTTCATAGATCCTGAACCATTAAACTTTCCTCCGGAACCACCAATCATTCAAACAGAGATTGTTGAGGAACGAACCATTAAATCAGAATCATCTAGTGATACCGATTCAACAAATTCAATTATGGAGAATCTGGAACCTTTAAGTATGGAAGACCGAATGAGAGCTAAACGCACTGGCCAAGGTCACGCAATTACTCATCCAGACATTAATGCGCCAGATTATGAAATCAAAGGACAAATTCTACACATGGTGACTAATCAATGCCAATTTAGTGGTGCGCCGAAGGAAGATCCAAATGAACATCTACGTACCTTTAATAGGATCTGCACACTATTTAAAATCCGAGAAGTGGAGGATGAACAGATATATCTCATGTTATCTCCCTGGACTTTAAAGGGAGAAGCCAAAGATTGGTTGGAATCGTTACCTGAAGGGGCGATTGATACATGGGATGTTTTAGTTGACAAATTTCTTAAACAATTCTTTCCTGCATCTAAAGCCGTAAGACTTCAAGCAGAAATTGTTACGTTTACACAGAAACCAAATGAAACTCTATATGAGGCGTGGACAAGATATGGAAAGTTGTTAAGAGGATGTCCGCAACATGGTTTAGACACCTGTCAAATAGTACAAATATTCTACCAAGGATGCGACATCACTACAAGGAAAGACATAGATATAGCAGCTGGTGGTTCTATTATGAAGAAAACCGAAACTGATGCTTACAAAATTATTGATAACACTGCTTCCCACTCACATGAGTGGCACCAAGAAAAAGACATCATTAGATCATCTAAAGCAGCTAGAGCCGATTCTAGCCATGACTTAGATTCCATTTCCGCAAAGATAGATGCTGTGGAGAGACGAATGGAAAAGATGACTAAAGATATTCACTCAATACGAATTAGTTGTGAGCAGTGTGGAGGACCACATTTGACAAAAGATTGTCTCAGTATTGAATTAACAATGGAACAAAGAGAGAATATTTCATACATAAACCAAAGGCCTGGAAATAATTATCAGAATAATTATCAACCGCCAAGACCGATTTACAATCAAAACCAGAATTATAACCGAAATATTCCATACAACAACCAACAAGGTCCTAGCAATCAACAAGTATCCAATAATACTTATAATCAGCAAAGACCAAATTTTCAAAACAAACCACCACAACAAACCGATGATAAAAAGCCGAATTTAGAAGATATGATGACGAAGCTAGTTGAAACTCAAACGCAGTTTTTCACATCTCAAAAACAAACCAATGAACAAAATGCTCAAGCATTTAGAAATCAACAAGCTTCTATTCAAAATCTGGAACAAGAAGTAAGTAACCTAGCAAGATTAATAGGTGAAAGAAAACCGGGAAGTCTACCTAGCGATACAAATGCTAACCACCGGAATGAAACAGCTAAAGCTATTACCACAAGAAGTGGTACAACACTTAAACCACCTGAAATACCTGTAACTTCTGATGAAACTATTCCTACTCCACAAGAACCACAACCTGATCAAGATAAGGAAAAAGAACCGGTAGTTGAAAAGGTTAATGAAGATAACACAGTTAAGGATAAACCTTATGTTAAACCATACCAACCACCACTTCCTTACCCGAGTAAAATGAAGAAAGAAAAACTTGAAGCCGAGCAATCCAAATTTTTGGATATGTTTAAACAGATAAATGTAAATCTTCCTTTCATTGATGTGATTTCAGGAATGCCAAGATATGCTAAATTCTTGAAAGATCTAATCTCAAATAGAAAGAAAATGGAAGAACTCTCGGCTGTTACTATGAATGCTAATTGTTCAGCAGTGCTGTTGAATAAGATACCAGAAAAACTATCTGATCCAGGAAGTTTCACAATTCCATGTTTTCTGGGTAGTCTTAGTTCAATAGAAGCATTGGCAGACTTAGGTGCTAGTATAAATCTAATGCCGTATTCACTATACGCTAAACTAGACCTTGGAGAATTGAAACCAACCAGAATAAGCATACAACTAGCCGATAGATCAATAAAATATCCTAGAGGGATAATGGAGAACATGCTAGTTAAAGTTGGTACTTTAGTATTTCCAGTAGATTTTGTTGTTTTGGACATGGAAGAAGATTCTCAAGTTCCTCTCATATTAGGAAGACCATTCTTAAACACGGCTAAAGCAATGATAGACGTGTTCGGTAAGAAACTGACCCTAAGTATAGAGGATGAGAGTGTTACCTTTTCAGTTGATAGAGCAATGCAACAACCACAATCTGCAGATGATACATGTTATTATATTCAAACTATAGATGCACATGCAGAATTATTAGAAGAATTTCCAGAATTACAAGGAACAGGAGAATGTTCTTTAGGAGAAGGTAATGAACCAATTGATGAAGCTGAAATGTTAGCTACACTTATAGCTAATGGATATGAACCAACAACAGAAGAAATTCAAATGCTAAAAGAAGAAGACAGATATCGATATAAATCATCAATAGAAGAACCTCCGAAATTAGAGTTAAAGCCACTTCCAAACCATTTGGAATACGCTTATTTACATGGTGAATCTGAATTACCTGTAATAATATCATCTTCTCTTACTGAAAATGAGAAATCATAACTCATTTCTGTGTTGAAAGCTCATAAACCAGCCATTGCATGGAAGATTCATGATATTAAAGGAATAAGTCCTTCGTATTGCACACATAAAATCCTTATGGAAGAGGGTCATAAAACGTATGTGCAATGCCAACGAAGACTAAATCCTAATATGCAAGATGTAGTTAAGAAAGAGATTATTAAACTGCTAGATGCAGGTTTAATTTATCCAATCTCTGATAGTCCATGGGTAAGCCCAGTTCAATGCGTGCCTAAGAAGGGTGGCATGACTGTCATTACAAATGAGAAAAATGAGCTTATTCCTACTAGGACTGTAACAGGATGGCGTGTATGTATTGATTATAGAAAATTAAATGACGCCACCAGAAAAGATCACTTTCCCTTACCTTTCATAGATCAAATGTTGGAAAGATTAGCCGGAAATAGTTACTATTGTTTTCTAGATGGATTTTCCAGATATTTTCAAATTCCAATAGCACCCGAAGATCAAGAGAAAACCACATTCACGTGCCCTTATGGTACTTTTGCTTACAAACGCATGCCATTTGGACTTTGTAACGCCCCTGCAACCTTTCAAAGGTGTATGATGGCGATTTTTCATGACATGATAGAAGAATGCATGGAAGTTTTCATGGATGACTTTTCAGTCTTCGGTGATACATTTAAATCATGTCTAGTTAATCTGGAACGAATGCTAATTAGATGCGAAAAATCAAATCTAGTACTTAATTGGGAGAAATGCCATTTCATGGTTAAAGAAGGCATCGTTCTTGGACATAAAATTTCAAAAGAAGGAATTGAAGTGGATAGAGCTAAAGTAGATGTAATTGCTAAACTTCCACATCCCACCAATGTTAGAGGAGTTAGGAGTTTTCTAGGGCATGCCGGTTTTTACCGACGTTTCATAAAAGATTTTTCTAAAATTGCCACTCCTATGAATAAACTCCTAGAAAAGGATGCGCCATTCATCTTTTCAGATGAGTGTATCAAATCTTTTAATATTCTTAAAGAAAAACTCACTAATGCACCGATCATGATAACACCAAATTGGAATATACCATTTGAACTAATGTGCGATGCAAGTGATTTTGCAATGGGAGCCGTTTTAGGACAAAGGATTGAAAAACGATTTCAACCTATATATTATGCTAGTAAGACATTACAAGGAGCACAAACGAACTATAAAACTACTGAAAAAGAACTCCTTGCTATTGTCTTTGCTTTTGACAAATTTCGATCATATCTCGTTCTAGCAAAAACGGTGGTCTATACCGACCATTCTACTCTTAGATACCTATTTTCAAAACAAGATGCTAAACCAAGATTAATCCGTTGGATCTTACTCTTACAAGAGTTTGATATTGAAATCCGAGATAAAAGAGGAGCAGAAAATCTCGCCGCTGATCATCTTTCTCGTCTTGAAAATCCCGAATTAGAAGTTCTGAATGAATCGGCCATACAAGATAACTTTCCTGATGAATATCTATTGAAGATAGATTATAAAGAAATCCCATGGTTTGCAGACTATGCAAACTACTTAGTTTGTGGATTCCTTGAAAAAGGATTATCGTACCAAAGACGAAAGAAATTCTTCAGTGATATAAAACACTATTTCTGGGAAGATCCACATCTGTTTAAAAGTTGTCCCGATGGAATAATACGCCGATGTGTATTTGGAGATGAAGCTAGTAAAATTTTAAACCATTGTCACACAGGACCAACAGGAGGGCATTATAGGCCTCAACTAACAGCAAGAAAAGTTTATGAAGCTGGATTCTATTGGCCTACAATTTACAAAGACGCACACCTTCTTTGCAAATCCTGTGATGCATGTCAAAGGGCCGGAAAAATAAGTCAACGTGATGAAATGCCACAAAATGTCATCCAAGTATGTGAAGTATTTGACATTTGGGGTATTGACTTTATGGGTCCATTTCCAAAATCTCATAATAATCTATATATACTCGTAGCCATTGATTATGTATCTAAATGGGCGGAAGCACAAGCTCTCCCAACTAACGATGCACGAGTTGTAGTCAACTTTTTAAAACGTCTTTTTGCAAGGTTTGGAACACCGAAAGCTTTAATAAGTGATCGGGGTACTCATTTCTGTAATAATCAACTTGAGAAAGTTCTTAAAAGATATGGAGTAACTCATAAAATCTCCACCGCATATCATCCACAAACAAGTGGACAAGTTGAAAATACCAACCGAGCTTTAAAACGTATTTTAGAGAAAACCGTAGGATCAAATCCGAAGGAATGGTCCATTAAATTGGAGGATGCACTCTGGGCTTTTAGAACAGCCTACAAAACTCCAATTGGAACCACACCTTTTAGACTTGTTTATGGAAAAGCATGTCATCTTTCAGTAGAAATTGAACACAAAGCATTTTGGGCTTTGAAGACATGTAATCTTGATTTACATGAAGCTGGACGTCTACGATTAAGTCAACTAAATGAATTAGAATAATTAAGACATGAAGCATACGAAAATTCGTTAATCTATAAAGAAAGAACGAAGAAATGGCATGATAAAAGAATCAGAAGTTCAAAAGAATTTAAAGAAGGAGACAGAGTTCTTCTTTTCAATTCACGATTCAAGCTATTTCCTGGAAAATTGAAATCAAGATGGTCTGGACCATTCATAGTCAAAAGAGTTTTCCCATACGGAACGATAGAATTGATAAATTCAAATGGGATTGAATTTAAAGTTAATGGTCACAGAGTTAAACATTACATACATGGTCCGATGGAAGTCGACAACGAAGTTAATCACAATTTCGACACCACAGCTAACTAAGTGTGGGGAGAATCAAGTCTTTAAAGGATAATATGTATTTCTGTTAGAGTTAGATTGTCTGTTTTCGTGTAGTTCTCGAAAATGGAACCCGAATGGTCTTTCCCTAGCAGACCCTAAAGAACTAGTCTTCTCCCCCCATTCTGAATTTTTATTTTTTTTAGGTTTTTACAAAATGAAGACTGCCTGTGAACTAAACCATGGTCTAATGCTACACGCTTTGATCACTAAACGTAATAATGACATACTCCCGAATGAAATAGTATCAGTAATCAGAGAAAGAATGGACGGAGTTAGAAAAGAATCCAGATGCGAAGATAATAAGTTACAATTTGGTAAAGGAAAATCAAAATCCGCAGCGAAAAGAAGAGCACGACACCTAGAACGATGTCACAAATGCGGAAAATGGTCACATGGAGGTAAATGTTCAAATAATCAAACCTATTCAAATACCGAATTTGTTACTTTATGCAGAGACGGACCGTTCATATGTTTAGAAGAAAAGACACTGAATGCTCGAGGTTTCGCCTATGTAGCCATGGAAAATCAATTAAACCGACTATCTTATGAATGGGATAGATCATATAACTAAGAAATCTATTTTACAGGTATGTCTGTACAGTTTTTATTTTTATTTTTATTTTTAACCTTTTGATAATAAACGCTAATTTGTTCGCTAAAAAGTATTAAATTGGTATTGAATAAAATTAGGTTTGGCGACCGAAATTATTGATATCATTCAAAAATTTATTACATCACTGCGAAATTTAACGTTTATTCTTAAGGTATAAATATCTTTAAACAATCAACCCAAAATATTTCAAAAATTCGTCATGAGTTAAATTAGGTCTTGGAACCGAAATTACTTTACCGAAAAGAGGGGCGCATATTTTTGATAATATTTGATTGATTAAAGTGGGATAAAAAGACAAAAAGATTTTTAATTTTATTTTTACCATATTTTTAAAATTAATATTTAAATCTTAAATTAATATTGTAAACTTTGTAAAAATAATATATTTAAAATTGTAAATATTTGAAAAATTAATATAAGTTTAATATGAATTTATAAATTTTTAAATTAAGTTTGGTGTGAATTTTTAATTTTTAATTTTTAATTTTGAATTTTATATTTAAGTTGTGTGAATTTAAAAACAAAAATTTACTTTATCTCATTAAGTTAAGAATATGATTTTTAAAATTCGTCGTAAGTTGAAGACTAGGTCTTTGAACCGAAATTGCTTTACCCGAGGGAGGGACGAGAAATTTTATTATCATTATTTTTAATCTCATTGAATTAAAGTATGCCAAAAACATTAAAAAAACCCAAAAATCTTAGCTTTTAAAACAATCGCTACAAAAAGACAAATTTTAAAATTTTGTCGAGGGACGGACTAGGACATCGATCCGAAACGACCTCGTCCTAAATAACAAGGGAAACAAAATTTTAAAATTAAGTACTTAATTGTTTCAAAAGTTAATGATTATAAAAAAAAAAAAAAAAAAAAAAAAACAAACTCCGCGAGTCGCGGAGTTTGAAGGGTAAATCCCCGCGACTCGCGGAGGGACCGAAAATCAGAAAAAAAAATAAAAGAGCTGAACGATCAGTTTATGGACACACAACTCCACAACTCAAAAACTGCTGCGAAATACTGCCGAAAAACCACCCAAAAACACCCCAAAAATCCCAATTTTTAACCGTTAATCACCAAATTTTTTGCTAAAATCATGTTGAGAAGGATGCTATTTAAGAATTACTCAAGAAAAACGGTAAATTTCTACACCTAAACACCATTTAATTCGAAATTTGGTGTTCTTGAGCAAATTTTTCCCCAATTTGATTTTGATGCTTTTTAGTGTAATTAAGCTTAAATTGTTTATGTATTATGCTTGTATAACCTAGATTGATGCTGTTTAACATGATTAGAAGCCTTAAACTTCAAATTTTGAGTAATCTAGGGTTTGTGTTCTTGAGCAAATTTGGGGCTTTTTGATATAAACAGGTTATGGCCGATTTTTGTCATGAATTGTTGCTAAATTAAGTAGTGTAACATGTTTAGGTAGTTAAATGATCCAAACTTTGAGCCTAAACATGATTTTGAGAATTAAAGTGGACTTTTTCAAGTCTAAAATTCATGAACTTGATTTTTGAAAGATAATGCCATTTGAGACTTGTTTAATTGCTAGTAATGATTATTTTGACATGTTATTTGAGTTGAATGCTTATGAACTTGGCGAACATTTTCGTATATGCTTATTTGAAAAAGTGTAGATTTGATGAAAATATGAAAATGAGCTTAAGTTTGATATAAATTGATAATGTCATTGTAATTATTTTGATTGATGATTTTGCTGACACTAATGCATATTTGGATGCACAAAATTTGTGTTTGATGTGTTTTGCAGAATGAAAGGGGTGAATCTTCATCCCAAGCCCGCAATGCTCCTGCTGAGAATTTGGAACAACAGGAGGTGGATAACTACTACAAGCAGGATGTACCTTATCCAGTCATGACTTTTTCCGATATGCACTTGGAAGAGTTGCACCCGAACCTGAGATTTGACAGACTTTGGATAGATTATCCAAAATATCAACGGGGTTTGCATACTCTTCATTCCAAGGTTGTTGAGGTACCGAGGGTCATAGAATGGGGACCCTTAGAAGCTGTAGAATTGGCCGGGCCAATTAAGGAATTACTTGTACAGAGGTATGGTAATTCTTCTTTTAATGACTGGATATGTTTATTCACCATACGTAGACCTGTATATAAAGTATGGTGTGAAGAATTGTTATGTAGTATAGAGTTGAATGATCGGGTAGCTAGTTTAACCGATCGTTCTTTTATTAGATTTTTGTTAGGCGGTTCGATGCGCCACATGTCTTTACTGGACATGGCTCAGGCTTTACGTATATATACGCCTGAGGAGTTAGCGTCTGCCGATTGTAGAGGATTGATACTAAACGGTAGAAAGATAGATGAGAATTTTGATACACACGGTGTGTGGAGTCAAATGACAAGCTATCACCGTTTCAAAGGGGGAAATTACTCTTATTTGGATATAGATAGAGCCGAATTAAGAGTGATACATAGGTTTTTATCTAATTCGATTACACAAAGGGGTAAAAACAAGGAAAAAGTAAATGAACAGGATTTGTTTTACCATATGTGTATTCGAGACCCACAGAGCGCTGTAAGTATACCATATTGTGTGGGTTATTATTTATCAGCTATGGTTCGGGGGATGCGACCACATAGCATAATAGGAGGTGGTATTTTTATTACTTTGATTGGTGAATATCTCGGTGTGGATATAAGTCGGGGGGGATTATTAGTAGAAGAACCGGAACCCCGCGATACTATAGGTTTAAATGTATACCATGGTGAGAAAGTTTTGAAGAGGCGAAATAACGCCGCAGTACGATACCATGGTAGACATCCACAGGTGGAGAGAAACCAGCAGCAAGGTAATGTAGGAGGGGGGAATGAGATGCAAGAAATGCATAGGTTTATAGCTTCTCAGGAATACGAAAATGCTAGACAGAGAGCATTTGAAGATTGGCAAGTTCATCAGAACCAGATCATAGCTCATTGCCAACATATAGGTAGAAACTATATTCCTACACCGAAACCCATCTTCCCTCCTTGGTCCATAGAGATGCAGCCACCATATCCTACGTATGACCCTGCCGAAGCATTCTATAGAACTTATGGTTATGCCTGGAACCCCTATTGGTACCAATATCATCCTTAGTTTACTTATTATTTTTTATTATTTTGTAATTTGTAATTATTGATACGTTTAATACTTTTGTTAATATTGTAATCATTTTTATAATTATCTAACTTTTATTCTTAGATTTTAATAATTTTTGAACGTGGGGTAATATACCAAACTTCAAAAATATGTATATATGTTTGCAAGTTTATCTTATGTACACAACAGGGTAAAACAACGCATTTTCAAAGACTGGCATTAAGTTCAGCAAAAGCAACTAATTTTGACGACAAGATGCAAAATATATGTGAAATAACAACAAGACGGAATGAACAAATGATGTGCACCATTTATCATTCAGCAAACAAACGCCAATATATTTGGAAACTTTGGTAAAATTTAATCATTTTCATACAAATCACCCTCAATAATTTAAATTGTTACTGATTTCTTCCAAATGAGGGCATTGCAAGATCTTAAGTGTGGGAAGGGGTTAAATTCTTTCGGATTTTAAAAAAAAAAAAAAATTTATTTTATACACTTGGTTACCATTAAAAATACTAGTAAAGCAGTAGTTGTATTAGAATCTAGTGCTCTCTGATAAAAAAGAACAGCCCTAGTCTTATATACTGACTACCCAATTCTAGTAAAATTTTTCAAAATTTTCAATTAAATGAATTCAAATCATGTTTATACATATTTATGAACGATAAAACTAGGTTTTAACACCGAAATTATTGTTACCTCGGAAAGGACATAAATTAAGAAACAAACTAAAATGTCAAAATTCATTTAAAATGGAATAGAGGACGATAAAAAGGAAAATAAAAGCCAAGTGTGGGAAAATTTACCAAGTTATCTTAAACATATGTCACAATATATCTGTAACAAATAACTGAAAATACTTTTGCTTTGGACTAAACTAAACTATTTTACCCGATGAAAGAAAAGAAGAGATGGATCTACACGATGAATCAATTCCATCATTAAAAGGAAGTAAAGTCTTCCGAAAAAGACACGCGCTTCTTGATTTAGGTCATGAAGTTGTCGTCCAGACCAGCTGTAGGTTGACGAAAAATCTAGAAAAGTCATCACTAAAATCAGCAGAAAATCCACGGACCTCAGCATTAAACAGGGTCGCCAAGTGGTCAGATTTATCCTAACCATGAAAAGGATTTATCTCGTACAATGGGGGGCACCGTGCAAATTAGCTTGATAAGAATAATGAATCAGATCCCCAGAAAGGATAATCTCCTTAAAGATTAAAAATCAGCTTTTAAGACTGATATCACTCAATCCTAGAGATTGACCTTAAAGATTGAGAATTCAAACTCATGGAATTCAATGATATCTAAACTCGAGCTTGAACGAGAAAATATTTTGATCAAAATTATAAACCGATTTGTTTTCTGAAAACCCTATTTTTAATGCGTTCATTACCATTGAACGTAAAATCCTAGGAATTCACCTGGAATTCATTAGGTCACCTGAACCAAATCGGGTGTCAACCGTAAGAACGGTGGTTGCATAGCATGGTCGAAGACAGGACCTTGTGCCAGACCGAAAAATCATAGGATGATCTTTACTATTGCTCCTACAAAGGATAGTACTAGCATCCGACACATTTATAGACCATAATCAAAAGCATGTCAGGGGACATTGCCTTAACAGTTGCTTGTTCATCGCTTTTCTTTACAACCGGACGGTAGTTTACCGAAAGGTAATATACGGAGCAAGTATACTGGACGTGTTGCTTTCCTAACACAAGGTTAGCAAATAGTGACACAAAACCATAAGTTTTGAGCTAAAATTTTCAAATCTGAAACCCACAAAAATATTTTGCAACACCGGTGAAGGGTTATTCCGGAAAACTTATCTAGGATAAAAGCTAGATTGAATTTTCAAAGATCAAATGTTTTCATAAAGATCCAATTTCTTTAAGGATCTACATTTTCATAGTCATGTGGGACTGTAAACCGCCTTTCAAATGTGCACTTTGCTTTGGAAACCGAAAGTAAATCGGCTATTTGATTGCAAGTGTCGTTGACCTAAACCCGAGGCAACTGTGGATGACACACCCACCTTTAACCATGGTTCTATCGTTACTACCATTGTTTATACCGCCGTATAGAAATCACTGATGTACAAAGTGTGAAGAATAAAGAAGTGATTCTAGTATTTCAAAACAATATTGCTTGAGGACAAGCAACGCTCAAGTGTGGGAATATTTGATAATGCTAAAAACGAACATATATTTCATAGCATTATTCCTCAAGAAAGACAAGCTTTTAGTTGCATTTGTTCTATTTACAAGTGATATTCGTTTAAATAATAAAAGGTGAAGACAAAAGACAGATTCGACGAATTGAAGACGCAAACGACCAAAAAGCTCAAAAGTACAAAAGACAATCAAAAAGGTTCCAATTATTGATAAGAAACGTCTCGAAATTACAAGAGTACAAGATTCAAAACGCAAAGTACAAAATATAAAATTGTACGCAAGGACGTTCGAAAATCCGGAACCGGGACCAGAGTCAACTCTTAACGCTCGACGCAACGGACTAAAAATTACAAGTTAACTATGTATATAAATATAATATAATATATAATTAATTATATTAATTATATATATATTATATATATAATAAAAACCGTCGGCAGAGAAAGACTCCAAGATGTGAGCTGGAATTTCAAACTCCGCGACTTGCGGAGTTTGAAGGCAAAATTCACCGCGAGTCGCGGAGCCCCAAAATTGAAAACTGCCTATAAAGCCAACCGAATTCTGATCAAAATCTTAATATCTTTTTCTTCCTCATTCATACGTAAAATTTATATTTATATTTATAATTTATATTTTAATTTTAATTATAATTCTAATAATAAGGGTATGTTAGCGAATATTGTAAGGGTGTAAGTCGAAATTATGTCCGTGTAACGCTACGCTATTTTTAATCATTGTAAGTTATGTTCAACCTTTTTACATTAATGTCTCGTAGCTAAGTTATTATTATGCTTATTTAAAACGAAGTAATCATGATGTTGGGCTAATTACTAAAATTGGGTAATTGGGCTTTGTACCATAATTGGGGTTTGGACAAAAGAACGACACTTGTGGAAATTAGACTATGGGCTATTAATGGGCTTTATATTTGTTTAACTAAATGAAAGTTTGTTAATGTTAATATAAAGATTTACAATTGGGCGTCCCTATAAATTACCATATACACTCGATCGGACACGATGGGCGGGGTATTTATATGTACGAATAATCGTTCATTTAACCGGACACGGGAATGGATTAATAGCCACTAGAATAATTAAAACAGGGGTGAAATTACATTCAAGGGTAATTGGTGTAATTGCTAACAAAGTAGTAAAACCTTGGTTTACACGCAGTCGATAACCTGGTGTATTCATTAAACAAAGTATTAAAACCTTGTTACAATTCGAATCCCCAATTAGTTGGAATATTTAACATCGGGTATAATAATAATTTGACGAGGACACTCGCACTTTATATTTATGACTGATGGACTGTTATGGACAAAAACCAGACGGACATATTAAATAATCCAGGACAAAGGACAATTAACCCATGGGCATAAAACTAAAATCAACATGTCAAACATCATGATTACGGAAGTTTAAATAAGCATAATTCTTTTATTTCATATTTAATTTCCTTTATTTTATATTTAATTGCACTTCTAATTATCGCACTTTTATTTATTGTTATTTAATCGCACTTTTAATTATCGTACTTTTTAATTATCGCAAGTTTATTTTATCGCACTTTTATTATTCGCAATTTCATTATCGTTATTTACTTTACGCTTTAATTTAAGTCTTGTATTTATTTTATATTTTACATTAGGTTTTAACTGCGACTAAAGTCTTAAAATCGACAAACCGGTCATTAAACGGTAAAAACCCCCCTTTTATAATAATAATATTACTTATATATATATTTGCATTTTTATAAAAGTAAACTAATATAGCGTTGAGCTTTGTTTAAAGATTTCCCTGTGGAACGAACCGGACTTACTAAAAACTACACTACTTTACGATTAGGTACACTGCCTATAAGTGTTGTAGCAAGGTTTAAGTATATCCATTCTATAAATAAATAAATATCTTGTGTAAAATTGTATCGTATTTAATAGTGTTTTCTGCTAAAATTAATAACTATTTTATATACACCTCGCATAACATCAAATACCTTGGATCAGTTTTGGAGCTTCATTCACTCCATTCCCAACAACCTTATCTTCTCCAATTAAACTCTAGAGAGAGAGTTCAATCCTTGAGAGAGAAAGCTCCATTAAAGGGTGAAAAAGGTTGAATCGAGTCTTGGTGCAAGTTATGAAGTCGTTCATCTAGTCGATAGCTACGTGGTGATTGTGTTGGTAAGTTATAAACCCAATTTCTTACTTTAATTGCTTTAAGGGTTAGGGTTTGGGCTAGTGATGAACCAAAGTTAGTATTTTGGGGATTTTGGGTGAATATGGGTTATGAAGGCTCATTGATGACTAACCTAGGGTTTGAATGTGTTAATTGGACTTTCGAGTCTTAAATTTGGTTAGTTAGTTGCTAGAACACTTTAATAATATGTAAATGGGTGTTATTGGGTATGGATGACCCAAATGGGTGTGTTGACCTTGAAATGGGTCAAATGAGTCTTTAATGACCTAAGTGGCCTAGCAAGTATGAAAACGAGTTAGCCTTGTGACCTAAATGTGTTTTTAAACCAATCTTGACGAATGATTAGGGTTTTTGGTGTGTGTTGACCCAATTTAGGGTTAAGTTTGCAAATGAGTTGAAATTGCACCTTGGGTCAAAATGGCTTAGAATGGTGAAAGGGTTTGGTTGACCGACTTGAGTTTGCGTTTAATGAGGAGTATAATATGATAGGTACGTTACTTTGAGGTCTTGCAAGCTCGGGTATCTTTTCACAAGACTTTGAGGTGAGTGGAATAATTATATGCGTATGTATATAATGTATCTATTTGTTGTAGCGTGAAATGTGTAGTGTCGAGGTGCTAAGACACCATGTTTCACGTGAAGAGTGTAGCATCGAGGTGTTAAGATGCCACTCGGGTGTAGCATCGAGGTGTTAAGATGCCACCTAGGAGTGTAGTGTCAAGGTGTTAAGACACCACTCCGTAAATTAATGAGTGATGCATCGAGGTGTTAAGATGCCACTCGGGGTGATGTGCCGAGGTGTTAAGGTACCACCCTAGGGGTTAGTGGTGCGAGGTGTTAAGTGCCCTAACGGATGTTGTGAACACCGATGGCATTTTCGCGAGCGCCGTTCCCTTGTAATATTGGTTAACCATGGTTATTTGTGTTGTAAGCATATTATATTATTCGAGTTATATTCATATGCGGTTGTTATGCTAGCTTGTGGTATTGGAGATTTATAGCTTGCTATTGTGACGATAAGCTAAATGTGTATACTAGCGTGTTTGCGGTTTGGTGTGTAAGTGTATGCAAGTAGGTATAATTATATATGTATTCGTATAATTATTGCATTCACTAAGCTTTGCTTACCCTCTCGTTGTTTACCATTTTATAGGTTCGGTTTTGGACAAGGGTAAGGGCATCGTTTTGGACTAGAGATCCCGCTTGACGCTAGGGGACGCTTTTGGCTTTAGTAGCTCTTGGAGTTTGACCGATAGTTGGGTAGTTTAATCCCAAACGCCATGCTTATTGTGTAGTTTGGAACTTAAACTTTTTGGTGGTCGAAACTCTTAACTTGTACTAAACTTGTAATTTGGGTCGTGTGGGTCTCGCTTGTAAAACATTGATTTTATGTTTGACACATGTTAGTTTTACATATTTGGATGTATGGTAAAAAGCGTTTCGTCTAAAAGTGTCGGGAACTAGTCAATCTTTTTCGCATTTAAAAACTTTCCGGACAATCCACTTTGGCGCGCCGCGCCCCTACATGGCGCGCCGCGCGGGTATGCTGCACTGATTTTTTTTTTTATTTTGTATTTTCGCGTGGTTTGGTCGAGGGTTGGTTTGGGTTGTTACATCTGTATACATTTTTAAAACATGTATATAAATGTTTTCGACTTGTGGTGATTTCTACATATCGACAATCTCAATAAATGATAGTTCATAATAATACATCAATAGACTAAACAGTCAAAACATAATACATATTAATGCTTGAATGCAAAGTTTCCTTGAAAAATATGCCATGTAAGACTCCATGCACATAGCAGTTAAACAGCGGAAGCTTCTTTAATACCTGAGAATAAACATGCTTTAAAGTGTCAACCAAAAAGGTTGGTGAGTTCATAGTTTTTCATAATCAATCATTTCTGTAATAGTAATAGACCACAAGATTTCAGTTTTCATAAATATCCGTACACTCGCAAGTGTATAAAAGTATTCTATAAGTTGTTGAGCGCTTCGGTAACCATACTTAACAATTAATGTGGCATATTCCCTTTATTATGAAATCTCCCTACACTGTACCAAGTGTAGTAAAAACGAAGTACTATGCAACCTCTTACAATACTAGAGCGTATCTATCAATAGGGTTCGCGCTTACATCTCTTACAACATGTAAATATTAGTTACCAAGCTATTAGGGAAAATATGCAAAGTGCTACAACTCAACGTAGAATATGTTTTTAGTACTTGTGTCCATTTCGTAAAACAGTTATAAAAACAGCGCATGTATTCTCAGCCCAAAAATATATATTGCAAATACAATTAAAAAGGGAGCAAATGAAACTCACGTATCAATATTGCGGTTCAATATTGCAGAAAAAGTATGCAGACGCAACGGAAATGATAAATGCAAGGTTGACCTTTGATTCACGCACAATACCCCCGATCAATACCCATAACCTCCTTTTTTAATACCCATGAATTCCTTAGCTTTAACCCATTTGAAAAATCCATTTTGAAATCACTTGAACATAACCCCTTCGTAGTATTTTATGTATATTACTAATACTAATATTAATGATACTACTTAATAATAATACTAATATTAATATTAAGAGTAATAATAATAAAAATAATAATAAGAATTTAGTACTACGGAGTAATATATCTATATCTATCTATGTGAATGAATTGAACCATAAACATAATCGTTCCATATATATAGTATAAATATAATAATTTAATAATATTGAAATAAAATATAATATTATAATATTATAATAAAGTAATAATATAATAATATTAAAATAATATAATAATAAAAGAAATTAAACGTGTGAATTAGAATTCAATAATATCTACCGACAGTTTTCACGGACCGATATTTCGTACTCTTGTTGCTAATAATTGACGGGTAAAAGTATGAGTAAAAATTCTACTTTTTATATTTGAATACATATATATCTGTTTTGGTCTTAAGCTTTATGAAATTAGTTGTAAAAAGGTTCATTTATAAAGTTTATAAGCGTAATATGTGTTTTCCTAGTTTTTGACTGGACAAAGATATATAATATAATATAAATTTTAATATAATAATATAATAATATAATAATATTGAAATAAAATATAATAATATAATAATAAATTTAGAATCAAATTTGAATCGTAAACTTTTAAAAAGTCGTATTTATTAAATACTTCAGGGGTATATTATGTAACTTATAATTAATAATTTCTATCATGTCACTTTCATGTGAATAGTAAATTAATTAATTTCATTTCATTTACTATTCATATGAATAGTAAATGAATTAATTTTGATTCAACTATTTAAGCTACACGTTGTTGTACGTTGTGCTTTATAAATTGTACATTTTTAATTTAACTTCGTTTCTTAAAAAAAATTACAAAAATTATATCATAAAAATAAAACGACTTAATGCGTAAAATTTTTAATTTGAAATAGCATCGTTTAATAGTAAATTTTTATCATTTCATATATAAATCATGACGGGTTTGAGTTTTAAATTATAGGTTGTTCGTGAATCGTAGGGTAAAGTCCAATGGTTAATTAAATGTATGAAAAAAATATTTTAATGCAACGCATCAATTTGCTTATCTTGTCAGAATTATCATAGTTTAAATTTGACCGAAATTTCTGGGTCATGACAGTACCTACCCGTTAAAAGAAATTTCGTCCCGAAATTTGGCTAAGGAAAGTTGATAACGAAAACGAGGATATTTTCGTATCACGAAATATGATATAACTTGAATTCTTTAAATGAATTCGATTGTTAGTATAATCATTATCAAAGAAAATGATAAGATCGATGAATGGAGTATTTCGAGTACCCTAAATGGGTCGGGTTTCGTTTTATGATAAGCACAAGTTCAATAAATTTCTCACTATTGAGAAATACAAATGAAATGATAAAGATTTCTCCGGAAATACGATAGATAGGATTTCAAATGAGCATAACTAGTGTTATAAGCAGAAAGAAAAATGTAATGGCACGATTATATTAGCAAACTACTGGAATCATGGAAAGTATAGACCTATCAAGAAAATACATTCTTGGTATGTTCAGGTGTTAAGTAAAATAAAAGAGTCGCGTAACATGGTACATGGTGAGGGTAATGTTGATCAAGTACTACCTTCATCATGTGCCATTAGAACTTCCACATGACTTACTATAATATAATCACGTTGATCGGGCGTCATTATATTACACTAACTCATGCTTTCATTCCAACACTACTCTATAATTTCAATGAACTTAAATTCGAATGTTACAAAAATTTTGAAACTAAAACAGTTTCCGTTAGGATGTAATACAGATAACACGAAGAGATAATTAATTTCAGACAAGAATAGTTATGGAGGTATTTTTCAGAAATATTGAGGATATTTATAATGGAAGATACGATGATATCTTAGAATTTAAAAAAAAATTAAAATCAAAAGATGATGAAGAAAATTCTTCCGCAAGGATTTAGAATACGTAAAGAGATTGCATATCTTCTGAGATTTCCATCAGAAACTGAATTATCTAAATTCTTTAGGTACGAGTTTGTCCTTGTGATTTGTCAACAGCCTCCTTCATAGTTTGCTCAATCCGTTTTTCAGTTCCAAATTTCGTTTCTAACATACTTTTCTTTATTATCAACTTTTGACTATTAAGACCATCAACAGCTTTGGCTGCTTCATCCGCATTCTCATATATAACGAGTCCGATTCGTTGATTTTCAATCTGAGGTGCTTTCAAGAATTTTGAATTGGAGTGTTTGAACACAGGTTGTATCCGTTAGTATATAATGGTGGAGGTGAAATCATCGCGAATTATGAAAGATACGAATAATATTCTCCTCGGTTTTATGAATAACATTTTGAATTCAAAGTATGGTTTCGAAGGATGTAGGAATTTAAGATTGATGACAATTCTTAAATCTTGACTTGGATTTTGATTTGTCAAAATCAGAATATGTAATTGAATTGGCATGAAAAATGGTTGTCTTGATTTTTGTTAAATGATGTATATTGCTATGAAAGGAGAGAGTATAATTAACGATTGTCGAAACATCAGCGTAACATATTAATGTGAACTTAAGTATTTCTCGGGTATTACCTACCCGTTAAAATAAAATTTCACAAGTAATATTTTGTACAAAAGAACTTTTATTACAGTCTTTATGAAAATATATGTATGTATATTTTCTTCAGATGTAATATGGATTTAATGAGTTAATATTATATTAATCTCATTTGGTTTACGGTTGGAACTAGAAATGAATAATCCCTAAAACTTTAGAGATTACATAATCTTTGAGGAGTATTTCACTAATGTAATTAATACATCATTATTTATTCTTATTGATATTCCTTGGTGAAGGATGTTGATGCTCATGAAATACTTGTGAATTCCGCAAAGTACGAATGATGTTTTCTGGAAAGTTTCGAGTATATCGAAAATGGGAGTGTAAAATCAAACATGTAGTTGAATAATACACCTGGTTTATTATGAAATGGAATTCATTGGTTTGAAACAAAGATTGTAGTTAACTAAGAATGTACATCATAGCATATTAGTAATATGAATTAACCGAGTAGTATCTACCCTTTTTCAATTCATACTTAATAGCTTAGTACGAAAAAAAATATATTATGGTTTCCAAAATTCATATATATAATATATAGATTCTTTGAAAATAATGAGTTAATACTTCATAACTCGTTATTTCAATATACTCCTCGGTGATTGTGGTGTCGATATCGTCGGTGGTTATGGAGTTGGTGGAGCTTGTGGTGCTACAGGTGTTACTGGTGTTGGTGATACTAATGGTGATGCTGGTGGTACTTCTGGTGGTGCTTGTATAACCTGTCTAGCTTGTAGATCACACACCATTCTTGTCAGGGTTTCCTCTATCATCTCTATCCATCTACTCTTCTGGTTTATGGTTAGAACTAGAATAAGTAATCTCTAATTTTTTTTAGAAATTACATATTCTCTGCAGAATATTGCTTCAATGAAGTGATGAATCGATACTTCATCGTTTGTTGTTGTTGGTACTCCTTGGTACCTATGGTGCGTATGATGTTGATGCTCGAAGTACAGATTTTAGATGTGATATTGAGGTGTGGGATGCGGATGTGGTTGTTGGTGGTGGTAATGATACTGTTGATGTTGATTATGGTATTGTTGATGTCGATGATGCTTCCGGTGTTTGTGGTATTGAGGCTTCCGATGTGGATGTTGTTAGCGGTACTGGTGTTGTTGATGGTGCTTGTAATCCTTGCACCATATTCTCTAAAGCCGTCACGCGATAGCCAAGCTCGTTGACTTCTTCTATTACACCGGGATGATTGTCAGTTCGGACGAGCGGATGAATAAGATTCAGAATTTGGGATAGTATATAATCATGACGAGATACTCTGGAAATGAGAGAGAAAAGGGTGTTTCGAACAGGTTCCCCGGTAAGTGCTTCAGGTTCTTCGCCAAGAGGTGAATGTGGTGGATGGAAGGGATCACCTTCTTCTTGTCTCCAATGGTTAAGTAGATTACGAACCCATCCCCAATTCATCCAAAATAGATGATGGCTAATTGGTTGATCCATTCCGGTTACGCTGCTTTCGGAGCTCGGGTCAAATTCCATATCGGAATAGCTGTTGGAATCCGAGGAATTTGAACTAGATGTGGGATCCATCTTGTATAATCAGGGAAAGGTTTTTTGGTATGAAATAGATTATAGGACTTAGATTTGGTATTCTTCAATACATAATTTACATATGTATATATAATATCAAAATCCCATAAATTACGGAGGAATCTTTGGAAGATGTCAGGCAAACTTCGCAGTAACAGATATGCTAAGATAGGAATTCGTCTATACACTATTTATGCAATAAATACAGGAAAACGAGTCTAGACTTAAGAACGATAAGCAGGTAATTTCCGACAAGAAATGATAAGCAAAATTTATAATATGCAGATACGTTCGAAGTCCAGACTCGCTAATGCATCGTAACAACTACTGTTTAGACACACTAATGCAAATTCTGGTTCGCTAAGACCAACGCTCTGATACCAACTGTGATGGCCCGCCAAAATCCCTATTGACGCAGCACATCATTCATCGGTCCCATTGCGAGGTTTGCCCTCTATATGATACGTTTTACAAACATTGCATTCATTTCAAAAGACGTGCTTTCTATATAAGAAAGTTTTAAAATCTGTATACATTTTTAAAACATGTATATAAATGTTTTCGACTTGTGGTGATTTCTACATATAGACAATCCCAATAAATGATAGCTCATAATAATACATCAATAGACTAAACGGTCAAAATATAATACATATTAATGCTTGAATGCAAAGTTTCCTTGAAAAATATGCCATGTAAGACTCCATGCACATAGCAGTTAAACAGCGGAAGCTTCTTTAATACCTGAGAATAAACATGCTTTAAAGTATCAACCAAAAAGGTTGGTGAGTTCATAGTTTATCATAATCAATCATTTCCGTAATAGTAATAGACCACAAGATTTCAGTTTTCATAAATATCCGTACACTCGCAAGTGTATAAAAGTATTCTATAAGTTGTTGAGCACTTCGGTAACCATACTTAACAATTAATGTGGCATATTCCCTTTATTATGAAATCTCCCTACACGGTACCAAGTGTAGTAAAAAGGAAGTACTATACAACCGTTTACGATACTAGAGCGACTAGCCCGGTTGGGGTTGTCAAACCCGATAGATCTATCAATAGGATTCGCGCTTACATGCTCTTACAACATGTAAATATTAGTTACCAAGCTATTAGAAAAAATATTCAAAGTGGTACAACTCAACGTAGAATATGTTTTTAGTACTTGTGTCCATTTCGTAAAACAGTTATAAAAACAGCGCATGTATTCTCAGCCCAAAAATATATATTGTAAATGCAATTAAAAAGGAAGCAAATGAAACTCACGTATCAATATTGTGGTTCAATATTGCAGGAAAAGTATGCAGACGCAACGAAAATGATAAATGCAAGGTTGACCTTTGTGATGACCCGGAAATTTCTGACCAAATTTAAACTTAATCTTTGTATGATTAACATTTTCGACACGATAAGCAAAGTCTGTAAAACTGAATCTCAAAATTTTTGAACTACTTTTATATATTTAAATACCCTTCGGTTATTTTCGACGATTCGAGAACAATTATATGTAAATAGATACATATATACTATAACATGAAAAGGTAACAATGTATTAATTGTTTGATACCGTACATTAAACTTATTGGTTCAAATATCTATTTGAATATATATGATAAGTTGAAATATTTATTATTAAAATTTATTTATAAATAACTTCCAATGTGTATTTAAAAAAACTGATTTATATATATTAAAAAGATATATACATATATATAATTTCAAGTTATTTAGTAAACGATAGTAACATTTCAAATTGCTACAGTACCCAAAATGCTACAGTGTTTTTGAAAATCACTATTTGCTACAGTGAAATTGACTTTGCTACAGTGAATTGCTACAGTAAAAATTGACTTTTTTGCTACAGTGGTATATTTTATGGATGATTTAAGACTATATTTTGATAAAGGTACGATTCACGAAACGTAAAGTACAAGTTTTCTCAGCGTACGAAAGGGCGTTCGAAAAACCGGAACCGGGACATAAGTCGAGTGACAACGTACGACTTATCGGAACAAAAATTACAAGTCAACTATGCACGTGAATTTAATATAATATATAATTAATTAATTTAAATTATATATATTATATTTATATTTATTTTATATTATGTCGACAAGCTAGGAGCCAAAACAATGTGAGCTGTCCCTGGTCCTCATGCGAGTCGCATGGCCAGAAGGCCATTTCCATGCGAGTCGCATGACTCCAGATTTCAGGCCACATCTATAAATTTCAGTGTTTTCGCTCGATTTAAATCACACACATACACAAATATATATATATACTCCGTAATATTATTTATTATTTATTATTATTATTATTATTATTATTATTATTATTAAGATTATTATTAATCTTATTATTTTTTATTATTATTAGTGTTATTATTTTTGCGATACAAAAATAATAATGTACAAAAAATATTACGACGGAGTGCTGTCCAAGTAATTTTCAAAAATGAGTTTTCGAGCAAGCTAGAGCTAAGGAAATTATGGGTTATTGCCAAGGAGGTTATGGGTAATGTTCGGGGGTATTTTTTTTTTGTGAATCAAACCTCGTGTTTATCATCTCCGATGCGTCTACGTGCTTTCCTACAATATTGTATATCAATATTTAACTGTGAGTTTCATAAGATCCCTTTTACTCTCTACATTTTTGGGCTGAGAATACATGCAAATGCTTTATTAACCGATATACAATATTTATATGCGTGAGTTTCATATGCTCCCTTTTTAATTGCTTTTGCAATCTATATTTTTGGGCTGAGAATACATGCACTTTATTTTAAACGCAATGGATACAAGTACATACTAAATTCTACACCGAGTTTGAACCGAAAATCCCTTAGCTTTGGTAACTAGTAACTGCCGGTTATAAGAACTGGTGGGCGCGAGTAGTATTATATGGATCCATAGGGCTTGATATCCCCGTCCGAGCTAGAGCGCTAGCCTTTTAACGGACGTATGCTATTTGAGAAGCGTACACGTTGGTTTGCGTGTATTATTAAGATGATTATACAAAGGGTACAAATAATATAAGCATTAAAGTTTAGTTACCAGGGTGCTCAATTTTGTAGAACCGATTGATAAACGTTTCGGATGAAACAACTGAAATCTTGTGATCCACCTTTTATGTAAAACCTATTGATAACGTTTTAAATAAAACAACTGAACTTTTGTAATCCACATTGATATACGGATTATGTGTAATATTAAAACTATGAACTCACCAACCTTTGTGTTGACACTTGTTAGCATGTTTATTCTCAGGATTTTAGAAGTCTTCCGCTGTTTGCTTATACGTGATACAAGATATGTGCTTGGAGTCATACATGCTATATACAAGAAACTTGCATTCACCAAACCATTACCATGTATCTTATTTTGACTGTATTGTCAACAGATGTATTATTGTAAACCATTAAATGGTGATTGTCTATACGTAGAAATCATCAGATGTTAAAAACCTGGAATTTATATATTCATTTATGAAATACCTTTTCAAACGAATACAATGTTACAAAATGTATCACATAGAGGTCAAATACCTCGCAATGAAATCAATGAATGACGTGTTCGTCCATATGGATTTGGAGCGATCGTCTCAACCTTTGATTCACGAACAATACCCCCGATCAATACCCATAACCTCCTTTTTTAATACCCATGAATTCCTTAGCTTTAACCCATTTGAAAAATCCATTTTGAAATCACTTGAACATAACCCCGTCGTAGTATTTTATGTATATTACTAATACTAATATTAATGATACTACTTAATAATAATACTAATATTAATATTAAGAGTAATAATAATAAAAATAATAATAAGAATTTAGTACTACGGAGTAATATATCTATATCTATCTATGTGAATGAATTGAACCATAAACATAATCGTTCCATATATATAGTATAAATATAATAATTTAATAATATTGAAATAAAATATAATATTATAATATTATAATAAAGTAATAATATAATAATATTAAAATAATATAATAATAAAAGGAATCAAACGTGTGAATTAGAATTCAATAATATCTGCCGACGGTTTTCACGGACCGATATTTCGTATTCTTGTTGCTAATAATTGACGGGTAAAAGTATGAGTAAAAATTCCACTTTTTATATTTGAATACATATATATCTGTTTTGGTCTTAATCTTTATGAAATTAGTTGTAAAAAGGTTCATTTATAAAGTTTATAAGCGTAATATGTGTTTTTTCTAGTTTTTGAATGGACAAAGATATATAATATAATATAAATTTTAATATAATAATATAATAATATTGAAATAAAATATAATAATATAATAATAAATTTAGAATCAAATTTGAATCGTAAAATTTTAAAAAGTCGTATTTATTAAATACTTCAGGGGTATATTATGTAACTTATAATTAATAATTTCTATCATGTCACTTTCATGTGAATAGTAAATTAATTAATTTCATTTCATTTACTATTTATATGAATAGTAAATGAATTAATTTCGATTCAACTATTTAAGCTACACGTTGTTGTACGTTGTGCTTTACAAATTGTACATTTTTAATTTAACTTCGTTTCTTAAAAAAAATTACAAAAATTATATCATAAAAATAAAACGACTTAATGCGTAAAATTTTTAATTTGAAATGGCATCGTTTAATAGTAAATTTTTATCATTTCATATATAAATCATGACGGGTTTGAGTTTTAAATTTTAGGTTGTTCGTGAATCATAGGGTAAAGTCCAATGGTTAATTAAATGTATGAATAAAAATATTTTAATGCAACACATAAATTTGCTTATCTTGTCGGAATTATCATAGTTTAAATTTAACCGAAATTTCTGGGTCATGACACACGACTGCTAATGTTGTCTTTACAGCTGCTTCTCCTTCTATTCTTTTCCTATTTAAAAGCCAACAAGAACCCACCAAATACCGAATATATTATTGCTTGTATTATTATGGTTTCTTTCATAAAGTTAGGAATATGTTATTCCTTTTGAAAGTGTCGACACCTACACATGATTCCTCCTACTCAATTTTCTAAAGTAATGATACGTACAGTGAGATAACTACCCATTTCTTTTTCAATTTCAAACCATATTATTGTTTATGTATTGGTCCGATTACTATTATCAATTTTGGGTCTTGGACTTAGTCAAATTAACGGGATGTGGAGTGGGCTACTATTTAGCTGTTGGGCCAAAGTGAAGTGGGTCGCGGTTGCTACTTTCCTGCCTGTCTACTCGAGATAAATGGCTGTTGTGTACAGCTGAACCAGTGACGTACAATAACATGTAATGAGGACCGAGAATGATTGCTGTGGTGATTAAGAATGATCGATTATGAATTTGAAAAAAAATAACTAAGAGTATGATGGAGGTGACGATCGCTAAATTATGAAAGTGATTATAAATTGATAATTATGATGATCAATATGATATGATTATGATTTAGGATTATGATTATGATTTTGTGATTCTGATTACAAGTAGGATGATGATAAAGAGTAATGATACAGTGAGAATGAAAATGATGGATGATGTTAGCGAAGTGGATAAAATCGAAATCTTGTTAAAAGAAATTAAAATCTTAATTTGATCATAAATGAAATGTTGGAGCAGTGGTTGGGCGTGTTGTGTGTAACCGAGAGGTCTCGGGTTCGATTCCGGGCGGTGACATTATTTTTTTAGCCTATTTCTTTGAGGTAGTCATTTGTTTATTTTTATTAGTATTATTATTATTAGTATTATTAGTAAAAAGTATTATTATTATAGATAGTATAGTTATTATTATTATTATTATTATTATTATTATTATTATTATTATTATTATTATTATTATTATTATTAAAAATTATCATTTTTATTAAAACTATCATTATTATTATTATTAGAGTTATCATTATTTTTATCATTATTATTATTTTTTTGAAAATTACTATTATTATTAATTTTATGAATATTAAAATTATTACTATTATCATTATTATTTTAACATTAAAATTATTATTTTTAGCATTATTATTATTACTATCATTGTTTGTACTACTAATATTACTACTATATCATTACAAACAAATATTAATATAATTATTACATATAACATAACAAAATTAATATTTTTATTTATACATAAAATTAATATATGAAACATATAAGTTATTAATATAAAAATGATATAACTAATAAATTATATATATATATATATATATATATATATATATATATATATATATATATATATATATATATATATATATATATATATATATATATATATATATTTGTTCGGTTATAATCATGTGTGTTAATATATATATACATAATATTGGTTCGTGAATCCGAGGTCAACCCTACACTTGTTCAATGTAGTCATATGTATTTTTACTACAAAATACAATACTGTGAGTTTCATTTGCTCCCTTTTTCAATGCTTTTGCAATATATATTTTTGGGACTGAGAATACATGCGCTGCTTTTATAAATGTTTTACGAAATAGACACAAGTACTTAAAATTACATTCTATGGTTGGATTATTAACCGAATATCTCCCTTCAAGTCTGGTAACCTAAGAATTTAGGGAAATGGCCTCTGATTGATGCGAATCCTAAAAATAGATCTATGGACCTTGACAAGTCCCATTCGGGGTACGAATGCTTTAATACTTCGAGATTATTATTATACAGACGAGAGGTTCTGTTTGGGGATACTCTATGCATTAAAGATAACGTCGGTTACCAGGTGTTCAATCCATATGAATGATTTTTATCTCTACGTCGTGCGAAATGCCTGATACGAGATTACATATATATATAAGTAATAGAAATATGAAATCTTCTGGTCTATTAAAATTATGGAAATGATTGATTAAGATAAACTAATGAACTTACCAACCTTGTGGTTGACACTTTAAAGCATGTTTATTCTCAGGTATTAAGGAAATCTTCCGCTGTGCATTTGCTCATTTTAGAGATATTACTTGGAGTCATTCATGACATATTTCAAAAGACGTTGCATTCGAGTCATTGAGTTCATTAAGATTATTATTAAGTCAATTATAGTTGGATATATTATGAAATGGTATGCATGCCGTCAACTTTCCATGAAATGAAAGTTTATCTTTTAAAAACGAATGCAATGTTTGTAAAATGTATCATATAGAGGTCAAGTACCTCGCGATGTAACCAAATGTAATGTATTCGTCCAGATGGATTAGAAAGGGTCACGAAAGTTGGTATCAGAGCGGTGGTCGTAGCGAACCGGGTCTTGCATTAGTGTGTCTAACTAGGAGTTGTTAGGATGCATTAATGAGTCTGGACTTCGGCCTAGTAGTTGTAGGTTATATTAATGAGTCTAGACTTGAACCTGGTCTGCAAGTCAAAAGCTTTGATTACCATTCTTGTCGAAAAATATCTACTTATCATTTTCAGTCTCGACGCATCTTATTGTAGTTATTGCATGGATGGTGTACAGACAAATTCATATCCCATCACAATAAATCTTGTCTGTCACGTTTCCTTAATTCCCTCCGTAATCTACGGGATCTTCTATTCTATACATAGGTATCCTATGTAATTAGAATATCATATGATATCTGAAATTCATTTCATATCGAAAACCCTTTATCTAACTATACAAGATGGAACTCACAACTAGTTCAAGCTCCTCGGATTCCGACAACTATTTCGATATGGATATACACTTGAGCTCCGAAAGCAGTATAACCGGAATGGATCAGCCAATTAGCCATCATCAATTCTAGATGAATTGGGGCTAAGTTTGTAGTCGACTTAATCAATGGAGACGTGAAGAAGGTGATCCTTTCCACCAACCGAGTTCACCTCTTGGCGAAGAACCTGAAGCACTTACCGGCGAACCAGTTCGAAACACCATTTCACCCTCATTTCCCGAATATCTCGCCATGATTATATACTATCTCAAATTCTAAATCTTATTCATCCACTCGTTCCGACCGACGATCATCCCAGAATAATAGAAGAAGTCAACGAACTTCGCGCTCGAGTAATCAATTTGGTAATCAATTTGGAGAATATGGTGCAAAATTTACCAGCTTCAGCAACATCAGTACCGACAGCACCAGTACCACCAACAACAACATTTGCATCACACACCTCAACATCATAAACCTCGAACATCAACATCATACGCACCATAGATACCAAGGAGTACCAACAACAATGAACGATGAAGTATTGATCCATAACTTCATTGAAGAAATATTCTGCGAAGAATATGTGATTCCTAATAGTTTCCTAATAGTTAACGATGAAGTATTGATCCATAACTTCATTAATATTCTGCGAAGAATATGTGGTTCCTAATAGTTTTAGAGATTACTTATTCTAGCTCAAACCGAAAATCAAATGAGATTAATATCATATTAACTCATTAAATCTATGATTACATCTGAAGAAAATATATATGTATATATGTTTTCATAAAGATTGTAATTAAAAATTCTTTTGTACAAATTGTTAATGGTGAAAATATTTTAACGGGTAGGTAATACCCGAGGAATATTTAGATTGCCCATTAATCAGTTACACTGTACATTCTTCGAATCTGATTCAACAGTCATTTACTATCCTACTTACATCCACCGATATACATATCCGTTCACCATAGAATAACCATTTTTATTCAAATTTCATATTTGGATTTTGACCTATCAGAATCCAACAAGTGGCATAATGAAGAAAACATTGGACAAAATAAAATTTGTTAGAAACAAACAAATTAACTATGAAAAATTCTGTTAAGAATCCACGCTAACAAAATCCTAGGTAACTGTTCCTAGCTAACTGATTACATTTTATTTATCGCAATTTATTTATCGCAATTTATATTCTCGCAATTTTATTTATCGTCATTTAATTTCTGTTATTTATTTTACGCACTTTAAATATCGGGACACGTATACAAGGTTTTGAACATATCATATCGACGCATATATATATATATATATATATATATATATATATATATATATATATATATATATATATATATATATATATATATATATATATATATTATTTGGAATAACCATAGACACTCTATATGCGATAATGCTCGAGTTAGCTATACAGGGTTGAGGTTGATTCTACAATAATATATATACTTTGAGTTGTGATCGAGTCTGAGACATGTATACAATGGGTCATGATACGTATTAATTAATCCGAATACTATATATTAAACTAGATATGAATTATTGAATTAATAACTGTGGACTACTAACTGTGGATTACCAACATTGGACAATTAAAATGAATTAAAATATTGATTATAACATATGAAACTAAACATTTCTTCAAGTTTGCCACTTGATTTCATCTTAAACCTCATTTGTATCTTGACGATTACAATCCACGTTCAAACCTTTCATGATTCTTGAAAACACCTCAATCGAGAGGATGAACCAACCGCACTTCATCTACGGAAGAAGAGATTAATGCATATAGTTATGCACCTGAAAAACATTCGGAACCTGAGTAAACGTTTAACACGTATCTGTGCTAGCTCCTTTGGCGTTGTTATTACCGAAAATAACTTTGCAATCCCTTTCCAAAGTAGCAAATTTTGTCACAGCTCCAGCTAGTCAACTTCGACTTTTCACTCAGATTAGCCTTATTATAACCTAGATATATAAGTTTGCCTTTCGTCATCATTACCGGCAACCCATTTTTATCTCACCACATTAGCATAAACTTACCATCAATTTCATTACTCATTGATTTAAGTTTCTCCGAAAAACCAATTGTTCATTAAAAACCTTATCATATACTCATCCACACCTTATAACGAGAATGACCATACCAATTACCCGGAATTAACAATCAGTATTTTGAAATCTCGCAGCATGTTTACATCAACAGTTATATGTATACATATAACATTTATCTCTTGGAATCATGATCTTCCATCCTGGAATTCTGAAAAACACCAAGTCTACGAATCAATACTCTGAATTCTGAAAAAGCTGAATACAGCAGCAAAAACTGTACACGGCCTTAACAGTCGAAGGTATAAAGGTAAAGAATAGTATGTGGGCAAAGCTCGGAAAATTTGGAACTGTAAAACGTATTGAACAAACTATGAAGGAAGTTGTGGATAAATCACAAAGACTAAACCTGCCTTCAAAGAATCCAAATGATCCAGTGTCTGCCGAAGTCATTAAAAAATACCTTGCTACTGACTTTAAACCTTTACGGATAAATCTTCTTCATCGTCCATCAATATTAGAATTATAAGATATTATCGTATCTTTCCTTACAAATATCCTCAATATTTCTGAAGATATCTTCATAAATATTCTTGTCCAATATTAAATATCTCTCCGCGCTATCTGTGTTATATCATAAAAGGAAACTGTTTTAGTTTCTATATTCTGTAAACCTTCGAGTTTAAAATAAGAATGCTTTTGAAGTAGTGTTGGAAATTGATGCATGAGTTAGTATAATATAATGACACTTGATCAACGTGATTATATTACAGTAAGTCATGCTGAGTTTCTAATGGAACGTGATGATTCACAGATTATAACGTCATCATGTGCCATGTTACACGACTCTTACATTCTACTAAGTCTCTAAACAAAATCAAGAAAATATTTTCTTGATAGTTCTACCCTCCGTGATTCTGGTAATTTAATAAGTCAAATCGTGCTATTACATTTCTTTCTGCTAGTATATTATGTTCATTCGAAACTCCATACCTACAAATTCTGGACCATTACTTGCTTTATTTAAAGTCGGGAAGAGAAAACAAAAGCATGGAACTCCGAAATATAAAGGAGCATATAAAGCCTGATAACAACACATAGATTACAAACCATGTATATCAATGTTTATTGCAACATAAAGACATGGGAGAATTAAAAACACTATAACCCCAAGGACGAAGTAGAAGAAAACAGATTCCTCCGGTGGAAGTTGAAAAAGGAGAATGATTGTTGCGATAGTTAAGATAAGGACAAGGATCAGAACTGGATTAAGCATTTTCACAATCTTTTGAAATTAGGAATTGAGTATAGGAGTGGTAAAAATAATGGAACGGAAGAAGTTCATTTATAATGAAAATACCAGACAAAGAAATCAAGGCAGATTTCCGCATTTAATTATAGAGCTCATAATTTCCTTATTCGCCGAAAAATCAAATCTTTTAGATTTCGAAGATTTTCTTTAAATCCCTTAAATTCCGGAATTCAACCAAGACAACGTCAAAAGTTAAGACGAAATTTTATTTCTTCAATTCACTCTTTTGTGATAACTTCACTTATACGATTCGAATAATCGAATTGTTTTATCTGTATTACTCAATAATGATAAAACTCTACTTATCAGCTCATATGAGTCATGAAAACATATTTATTGTCAACCATAACGATTCGAATCAAATTTCGGGACGAAATTTCTTTAACGGGTAGGTACTGTGACGACCCGGAAATTTCTGACCAAATTTAAACTTATTCTTAATACGATTTCGACACGACAATCAAAGTCAGTAATGTTGAGTTTCAAAAATTGTGAACTGTTTACATGAAATCATTTGACCTTTGACTATTTTCGACGATTCACGAACAATTGCTTGTGTGTGTGTGTGTGTGTATATATATATATATATATATATATATATATATATATATATATATATAATGAGTTTAATTATAAATTAAATTATAGTTATTATAGAAATATTATTATAACTTTCATTATTATTATTAACATAAATATTTAATATTAATACCAGTGTTCTTATTATTATTACTATTATTATCATGATTATTATGAATAACTAAAAACTATCTTTTTATTTAAAATTATTTATATTATTTATATTATAATTAGTATTATTTGGATATTATTATTAATATTAATATCATTAATATTATTATTATTATTTTTAGTATTATTAATAGAAGTATTATTATTATTATTAATACATTTATATTTAATAGTTTTAAATATTAATATATATGTACGCAGTTTTATACAGCTATATATTTTAAGAAATCATTATTAATTCTTTTTAGATTATTATTATTGATATAATTATTATTATTAATATTAATTATGAATATTATATAAAAGAAATCATAAAATTCGATTTGGAATCAGAAGTTGTTTCATGTTCCTTTCAACTTTTAGAAAATTTTGGATTAATCACAATCAATACAGTTAAAGGGTACGATTTCTATTAGCCATCTCAATCTGTTTGCAGCTTTTTCTTTTCTTCTGTTTCTAATTGATTATTCATGTCTCTAAAAATCAATTTCCAGTACAAATCAAATCAATATCAAACAAATTCTGTTAGAAGTGGGTTTCAACTATTTCTAACTTTATGCTTCTTTTTCTGTTTTCTGCTTATAAGAATGCAGCTTCTTTTCGTAAACACCCATCAGGAACCGTAACAATCCATTACCTTGCTATCTAATTCCGGTTGCAAACCTTGAACCATCTCGTTTCTGATCACGTTGAGCTGCTCCTTTTGATGCTTACTTGTTTAATACTGTAAGTCACCACCACTATTATCATCTATCTATATAAATTTCTTGTCTTCTGATTGTAACAGTCGACAACCAAGACACCCATGACCATGTTGTGACTTCTCGAAGAACCCAACAAAACCATCAAGCTACTCGTTCCTGTTTCTATTCCGATCAGACCCAACACCATTTCATCCCTCCAAAACATTATCTATATTTGATAAACGGTTCATCATATATGGAATCACCGCCACCTTGAGTCACCTACAACCCTCACTCTTGTCCAACTTGAAACCGGTCTTCACTTCACCACCTTCGAAAAACCATCAGTAAACCACCTTATTTCGATTATTAATGCATACTACTACTACGTACCATGTTCCTGTTTCTTCTTCTTCGATGAAACAATCCACAAACACGACTGCTAATGTTGTCTTTACAGCTGTTACTCCTTCTATTCTTTTCCTATTTAAAAGCCAACAAGAACCCACCAAATACCGAATATATTATTGCTTGTATTATTATGGTTTCTTTCATAAAGTTAGGAATATGTTATTCCTTTTGAAAGTGCCGACACCTACACATGATTCCACCTACTCCATTTTCTAAAGTAATGATACGTACAGTGAGATAACTACCCATTTCTTTTTCAATTTCAAACCATATTCTTGTTTATGTATTGCGCCGATTACTATTATCAATTTTGGGTCTTGGACTTAGTCAAATTAACGGGATGTGGAGTGGGCTGCTATTTAGCTGTTGGGCCAAAGTGAAGTGGGCCGCGGTTGCTACTTTCCTACCTGTCTACTCGAGATAAATGGCTGTTGTGTACATCTGAACCAGTGACGTACAATAACATGTGATGAGGACCGAGATTGATTGCTGTGGTGATTAAGGATGATCGATTATGAATTTGAAAAAAAAAATAACTAAGAGTATGATGGAGGTGACGATCACGAAATGATGAAAGTGATTATAAATCGATAATTATGATGATCAATATGATATGATTATGATTTAGGATTATGATTATGATTTTGTGATTCTGATTACGAGTAGGATGATGATAAAGAGTAATGATACAGTGAGAATGAAAATGATGGATGATGTTAGCGAAGAGGATGAAAACCGAAATCTTGTTAAAATAAATTAAAATCTTAATTTGATCATAAATGAAATGTTGGAGCAGTGGTTGGGCGTGTTGTGTGTAACCGAGAGGTCTCGGCTTCGATTTCGGGCGGTGGCATTATTTTTTTTAGCCTATTTCTTTGAGGTAGTCATTTGTTTATTTTTATTATTATTATTATTATTATTATTATTATTATTATTATTATTATTATTAGTAAAAATTATTATTATTATAGATAGTATAGTTATTATTATTATTATTATTATTATTATTATTATTATTATTATTATTATTAAAAATTATCATTTTTATTAAAACTATCATTATTATTATTATTATTAGAGTTATCATTATTTTTTATCATTATTATTATTTTTATGAAAATTACTATTATTATTAATTTTATGAATATTAAAATTATTACTATTATCATTATTATTTTAACATTAAAATTATTATTTTTAGCATTATTATTATTACTATCATTGTTTGTACTACTAATATTACTACTATATCATTACAAACAAATATTTATATAATTATTACATATAACATAACAAAATTAATATTTTTATTTATACATAAAATTAATATATGAAACATATAAGTTATTAATATAAAAATGATATAACTAATAAATTTATATATATATATATATAAATTTGTTCGATTATAATCATGTGTGTTAATATATATATACCTAATATAGGTTCGTGAATCCGAGGTCAACCCTACACTTGTTCAATGTAGTCATATGTATTTTTACTACAAAATACAATACTGTGAGTTTCATTTGCTCTCTTTTTCAATGCTTTTGCAATATATATTTTTGGGACTGAGAATACATGCGCTGCTTTTATAAATGTTTTACGAAATAGACATAAGTACTTAAAATTACATTATATGGTTGGATTATTAACCGAATATCGCCCTTCAAGTCTGGTAACCTAAGAATTTAGGGAAATGGCCCCTGATTGACGCGAATCCTAAAGATAGATCTATGGACCTTGACAAGTCCCATTCGGGGTACGAATGCTGTAGTACTTCGAAATTATTATTATTATACAGACGAGAGGTTCTGTTTGGGGATATTCTATGCATTAAAGTTAACGTCGGTTACTGTAACGACCCGGAAATTTCCGACCAAATTTAAACTCTAATCTCTATATGGTTCCGACACGATAAGCAAAAACCCTAAAGTTGACCCGCATTTTTTTTCGATCGTTCTATACTTATAAGATTAATATTTACATAAATTAAAACTTACCAACATGATAAGTAATCCAAATTGTCGAGATTTATATTTCCGAAAAGAGTTTTACACAACGTTTGACCGTCTAGTTTGACCGACGATATCACGAACTATACAATATATGATAATTATACGTTTGCGTATATATATGTATATATACATATTTAACATGATTAATGAATGTTTTAATATCTTATTTTGTATCAAAAACTATAAGTTATAAGTATATTTTGAAACTACTAACTTAAGTTTTCAAAACGATAACTATACGTAACGTTATTTGACATAAATACTTAAGACTTATAATGTTTATACATATATCGTATAAGTAATGTATTTACTCACTTTTAAGACTTAAATACATAAAATCATATAAGTGTATTCACAAAAGATAGCTATATTTGAATCCTCATTCCATTTTTCACAAAATTTCTATACGTATATCTAGAGTATTTGTACTCGTATCATACCTAGCTTCTATACGTATTTACTATTGGTATATACACATCAAATCACCACCTAACCAGCCCTTGTTACTACCCTAGGTATAAGGTAATTGCTTTTGTATTATTGTTTGACAAATACATAAGATTACAAACTAAAATTTTGTCATGTTATCCTTAAAGATCACATTTTTAGGAGTATATATGTATCATCATTTTGATTCATTTACTACTTCAATCTCCTAGCTAAAACACACACACTTATAACCCTTAAACACCTTCAACAATTCAGTAAAGTTCTAAGAAGATCTAGCTTCAAAAACCTTACATAAACACCATAAGAAAACCATACAAAAACACTTCAAGAAAACCTTCCAAGAACACCAACTTACTTCCAATCTTTCATCCACTTCTATCACCCTTTTGATTCTAGCTTCTTACTCCTCTTTTACAGCAAACTTATCCAAGGAACTTGAGGTAGAATCTATGTTCATAACCTTGTTCGATTCATATATATATAGCTATCTTATTTTGTGGTACAAAAGTTTAACAACAAGAACATAGTTTGAATGTTTTCAAACTTGTTTGCAAACTAAATAGATCCTTCTAACTTAACTTTTAAAATACTTCAAGACCTGTAATATAACTTAAATATATGCTAATTTAATAAGGTAAAACTTGGTTTTTCAAAGTATAAGTATTTTTAGAAAAATGGTCATTAAATGATTTTTTTTGTAACAAAATGTTTAACTTCATATGTTCCACTAATGTTTCACTTATGCCGTATGATTTTGAATACAAACCAAGGTATTTACAGTTCATAGTCTTAAAGAAGAACTCGATCCAAGAAGATGGCAATTTGAATCAACGAAAACGGACTTGTAACGAAGAAACTATGACCGAAACAAAATTGGTTATCCTAGATCATTTCAACTACGGGATCAATTGGAAAAAAAGATATAAATCACATATTTCTAAGATAACATGATATTTTATATATATGTACTCATAATTCAATTTCATATGGTTCAGGATCACCCGTAAACAACACGAGAAGATTAATCATAAGATCCCATGATTGTACGCAACACGTCATTTGACAACACCGGTACTTTATGTACGCAACACGTCATTTGACAACACCGGTACCATGGGTCAAGATTAATCTCGACCAACACATATACGATGGGGTTTTATGGGAGTTTTATTTATTTCGTTGGGGGTTTATTTATTGCGGGTATATTAAACATCTAAAAATGAACCATTAAAATTGAATTACTAACATCGAAACGCTAACTACGGACTAAGGAATTATTCAAAGTATTAAAAGTATTATAAATATATATACGAGATGTTTGTTTAAAATGAAAATATATTGATATATTATATATGGATAGGTTCGTGATATCAACCGGAAGACCAAGTCAAAAATATATATATCTTCGAGACAACAGTGAGTATATAGTCCCACTTTTAAACTCTAAATATTTCGGGATGAGAATACATGTATTTTATGTTTTACGTTATGGACACAAGTAACTGAAAAATATATTCTACGTTGAGTTGTACCACTGGCATACTTCCCTGTAGCTTGGTAACTGTTATTTACAGCGGTATTGTAAACGCGAATCCTGTTGATAGATCTATCGGGCCTGACAACCCCAACCGGACTGGACGACCAGTATTCAACGGTTGCACAGTACTTCGTTTTGCGACTACACCTTGGTACGGTGTAGTAAGATTTCATATTAAAGGGAATATGCGACGTGATTAAATGTTAAGTATGGTTACCAAGTGCTCAACCACTTAGAATATTTTTATTGAAATGATTATATACGAAATCTTGTGGTCCATTGTTATAACGCTGCTAGCATCAAACCTATATATCTCACCAACTTTATGTTGACGTTTTAAAGCATGTTATTCTCAGGTACGAATTAAGTCTTCCGCTGTGCATTAGCTCATGTTAAGGATACTACTTGGGACCATTTAAGCTATGATACAAGGACGTTGCATTCGAGTCATTGAAGTTCATTAAAGACTATTGTTATGAAAATGGCAGATTAGATCATTTGGTTGTTATAAAATGTTAGGCTAATATGTCAACTCTCGATGTAATAATAGATTGCCTTTAAGAAATAAATGCAACGTTTGTAAAATGTATCATATAGAGGTCAAGTACCTCGCGATGTTATCAACTATTGTAATTCGTTTTTAATCTATATGGACGATGTCCGGATGATTAGTTTCGGATCCTTTCAGTTGGTATCAGAGCGTTGGTCTTAGCGAACCAGGCCTTGCATTAGTGTGTCTAACTAGTAGTTGTTAGGATACATTAAGTGAGTCTGGACTTTGACCGTGTCTGCCTGTCAAAAGTTTTGCTTATCAATCCTAGTCGGAAATCATCTGCTTATCATCCTTAGGGAACTGCCTGCTTATCATTCTTAAGTCTAGACACGTCTTACTGCATTTAGTGCATCGATAGTGTATAGACAAAATTCATATCTTAGCGTATCTGTTACTATAGACATTGCCTGACGTATTTCAAAGATTCTCCGTAAATCATGGGATTTTGATATTATATATACATATGTAAATTATGTATTGAAGAGTACCAAACCCAACTCCTATAATCTATTCCAAACCAAAAATTCACTTCTCCGACTATACAAGATGGATTCTTCATCCAGTTCGAATTCCTCCGACTTCGATAGCTACGCCGATATGGATTTCCATTCGAGCTCCGAGAACAGCGTCACCGGAATGGATCAACCAATTTCCCATCATCTATTTTGGATGAATTGGGGATGGGTTCGTAATATACTAAATCTCTGGAGGCAAGAAGAAGGTGATCCATTCCATCCACCAAATTGTCCTCTTAACGATGAACCTGAAGCACTTACCGGTGAACCTATTCGAAACACCATTTTCTCGCTCATTTCTAGAGTATCTCGTCATGATTACATACTATCCCATATTTCGAATCTTGTTCATTCGCTCGTTCCAACCGTCAATCATCCCGGTATAATAGAAGAAGTCAACGAGCTTCGCGCTCGGGTAGTGGCTTTAGAAAATACGGTGCGAAGGTTACAAACACCAGCAGCAGCACCAGCAGCATAATCTATACCACCATCATCAACGCCGACAGTACTCTTGTCACCCCCAAAATCTCAACATCACAATCTGTATCTCGAATATCAACATCACACGACTCAATATCTGTACTTCGAGTATGATCTTCGTTCTATATATCGTTCTACATCGATTATCTTCGCTTTACGTATCGTATGACGATTATGTAATTTCTAAAGTCTTAGAGATTATGTAATCTAGAATTAACGATAAATCAAATGAGTTTATTATCTTATTGACTCATTAAATCTATGATTATCTCTGAAGAAAATATATATGCAAGTATATTTTCATAAAGATAGTAATTAAAAATTCCTTCGTACAAACTAATAATGATGAAAATATTTTAACGGGTGGGTAGTACCCGAGGAATATTTAGAATTCACATTAATAAGTTATATTGTACATTCTTGAATCTGATTCAACGGTCATTTGTTATTTTACTTACAACCATCGATATACGTATCCGTTCACCCCAGAATAACCATTTCCATTTAAATTTCATATTTGAATTTTTTTTTTTACCTATCCAAATCCAACAAGTGGCATAAAGAAGAAACATTGGACAATTAAAATGAAATAAAATGTTGATTATAACATATGAAACTAAACAATTCTTCAATTTTGCCACTTGATTTCATCCTAAACCTCATTTGTACTTCGACAATTATAATCCTCATTCAAATCTTTTCATGATTCTTGAAAACACCTCGATCGAGAAGTTGAACCAGCCGCACCTCGTTTACGGAAGAAAGATTTATGCATACAGTGATGCACCTGAAAAATTTTCGAAACCGAAGTTATAGTTAAAACGTATCCGCGTCGAATTCCTTATCATTCATTATCAAAAACAATCATACGATTCCTTTTCAAGAAGCTAATTTTGTCACAGCTCCACTTCGACTTCTCAGTGAGACTACTCCTATTATAATCTCGATATTTATACTTTGTCCTTTCGACGTTGTTACCGGAGAACCTTTTTCACAACATCATCAGCAGACGTACCAGCAACTCGTTATCTCTTTGGCGAAACCCGCAATCAGTATTTTGAAAATCTCGTAGAAATTCTCCCAGTTATACCGAGAACGACTATCCCTAAGAATTACATTTTTCGAATGTGAAGTTCTGAAAAACATCCTGGACTATGAAGTAGTTCTTGAAATGCTGAAGAAGCAGAAAAAAAAAAAAAAAAAAAAAAAAAAAAAAAAAAAAAAAAAAAACTGTAAACGACTTTAACAGTCAAAAGTTTAATGATGAAGTACATTGTATTGGTAAAGCTTAGAAAAAGAGGAGAGTTGGAACTGGAAAACGGATTGAGCAAAGTATGAAGGAGGATGTAGATAAATCACAAGAACTGAATCTGCTTTCAAAGGATTCAAACGATTCAGTGCTTGCTGAAACCATTAGTAAAAAAAAAAAAAAAAAAACCTACCCCTTATCCTAAACCTTTCCCGATGATATTCTTCATCATCATCTTATCTTAGATATTATAAGATATCTTCATATCTTTTGTTATACATATCCTCCATATTTCTGGAGATATTCTCACAACTGTTCTTATCCAAAATCATGTATTTCTCCGTAATATCTGCGTTACAATATAAAAGAAACTGTGTTAGTTTCTAAGTTCTAAAACCTTCAAGTTTAAAATAGGAATGTTTTGAAGTAGTGTTGGGAACTGATACATGAATTAGTATAATATAATGAAACTTGATCAACTTCATTATATTACAGTAAGTCATGTTAAGTTTCTAATGGAATGTGATGATTCACAGTACCGTCATCATGTGCCATGTTACACGGCTCTTACATTCTATCAAGTCTCCAAACATATTAGAACGTATCACCTTGATAGTTCTATTTTTCCGGAATATTCGAGTAATTTAACGAATCAAGATCGTGCCATTACAATTTTATTCTAAAACCAATAGCTAGGTTCATTCCAAATTTTATACCTACAAATTCCGAACTATTGATCGCTTGACTCAAGGACGGGAAGAAGAAACGAAGGGACAAAGTCCCAAAATAGAAATTGGGGTATAGATCACAGCAAATAGGAGAGAATATTAACTATGGATGACAATGATTATGGAAAACAGAAGCAGGAGCATCGAAGTATAAGGAAAGATATCAAACCCAACAACCACCCAGAAACTACAAACCATGTATATCAATACGTATGGCGACGTAAAGACACGGGAGAATTAGAAACATTATAATTCCAAGAAAATCATAAAAGTGAATAGATTCTTCTGGCGGTAGATGGAAGAGAAGAATGAAAGATATAAAAGTTAGAAGTATAACAAAAATCAGAACGGGATGAAGCATTTCAAAGGATACCTTAAAGTAGGAATTAAGGAGAAAGAGTAGAAGATGCGAGTTGTGAAAAATAAGGAAACGAAGGGGTGGATTTATAGTGAAATATCCGACAGAGAAATCGAAACAGATTACCGCATTAAATCAAAGAAGATTCTGATCGCCGAATAACCAAATCTTATTACGTAAGATTTTTCCTAAATCCCTTAAATCCCGGAAATCAATTCTAAACCACGTCATCGATTAAAAACGATTCCATATTTACTCATTTCATTTTTTTTTTTGTGATAGCTTCGCTCGTGCGTCTCACATAACCAAATCGTTTTATCTAAATCTTTCAATAATGATAAAATTTCATTATTACCTCATATTCGTCATGAAAACATTCCTATGGTTATTTATGACAACCTCTACCAAATTTCGAGGACGAAATTTCTTTAACGGATGGGTACTGTAACGACCCGGAAATTTCCGACCAAATTTAAACTCTAATCTCTATATGGTTCCGACACGATAAGCAAAAACCCTAAAGTTGACCCGCATTTTTTTTCGATCGTTCTATACTTATAAGATTAATATTTACATAAATTAAAACTTACCAACATGATAAGTAATCCAAATTGTCGAGATTTATATTTCCGAAAAGAGTTTTACACAACGTTTGACCGTCTAGTTTGACCGACGATATCACGAACTATACAATATATGATAATTATACGTTTGCGTATATATATGTATATATACATATTTAACATGATTAATGAATGTTTTAATATCTTATTTTGTATCAAAAACTATAAGTTATAAGTATATTTTGAAACTACTAACTTAAGTTTTCAAAACGATAACTATACGTAACGTTATTTGACATAAATACTTAAGACTTATAATGTTTATACATATATCGTATAAGTAATGTATTTACTCACTTTTAAGACTTAAATACATAAAATCATATAAGTGTATTCACAAAAGATAGCTATATTTGAATCCTCATTCCATTTTTCACAAAATTTCTATACGTATATCTAGAGTATTTGTACTCGTATCATACCTAGCTTCTATACGTATTTACTATTGGTATATACACATCAAATCACCACCTAACCAGCCCTTGTTACTACCCTAGGTATAAGGTAATTGCTTTTGTATTATTGTTTGACAAATACATAAGATTACAAACTAAAATTTTGTCATGTTATCCTTAAAGATCACATTTTTAGGAGTATATATGTATCATCATTTTGATTCATTTACTACTTCAATCTCCTAGCTAAAACACACACACTTATAACCCTTAAACACCTTCAACAATTCAGTAAAGTTCTAAGAAGATCTAGCTTCAAAAACCTTACATAAACACCATAAGAAAACCATACAAAAACACTTCAAGAAAACCTTCCAAGAACACCAACTTACTTCCAATCTTTCATCCACTTCTATCACCCTTTTGATTCTAGCTTCTTACTCCTCTTTTACAGCAAACTTATCCAAGGAACTTGAGGTAGAATCTATGTTCATAACCTTGTTCGATTCATATATATATAGCTATCTTATTTTGTGGTACAAAAGTTTAACAACAAGAACATAGTTTGAATGTTTTCAAACTTGTTTGCAAACTAAATAGATCCTTCTAACTTAACTTTTAAAATACTTCAAGACCTGTAATATAACTTAAATATATGCTAATTTAATAAGGTAAAACTTGGTTTTTCAAAGTATAAGTATTTTTAGAAAAATGGTCATTAAATGATTTTTTTTGTAACAAAATGTTTAACTTCATATGTTCCACTAATGTTTCACTTATGCCGTATGATTTTGAATACAAACCAAGGTATTTACAGTTCATAGTCTTAAAGAAGAACTCGATCCAAGAAGATGGCAATTTGAATCAACGAAAACGGACTTGTAACGAAGAAACTATGACCGAAACAAAATTGGTTATCCTAGATCATTTCAACTACGGGATCAATTGGAAAAAAAGATATAAATCACATATTTCTAAGATAACATGATATTTTATATATATGTACTCATAATTCAATTTCATATGGTTCAGGATCACCCGTAAACAACACGAGAAGATTAATCATAAGATCCCATGATTGTACGCAACACGTCATTTGACAACACCGGTACTTTATGTACGCAACACGTCATTTGACAACACCGGTACCATGGGTCAAGATTAATCTCGACCAACACATATACGATGGGGTTTTATGGGAGTTTTATTTATTTCGTTGGGGGTTTATTTATTGCGGGTATATTAAACATCTAAAAATGAACCATTAAAATTGAATTACTAACATCGAAACGCTAACTACGGACTAAGGAATTATTCAAAGTATTAAAAGTATTATAAATATATATACGAGATGTTTGTTTAAAATGAAAATATATTGATATATTATATATGGATAGGTTCGTGATATCAACCGGAAGACCAAGTCAAAAATATATATATCTTCGAGACAACAGTGAGTATATAGTCCCACTTTTAAACTCTAAATATTTCGGGATGAGAATACATGTATTTTATGTTTTACGTTATGGACACAAGTAACTGAAAAATATATTCTACGTTGAGTTGTACCACTGGCATACTTCCCTGTAGCTTGGTAACTGTTATTTACAGCGGTATTGTAAACGCGAATCCTGTTGATAGATCTATCGGGCCTGACAACCCCAACCGGACTGGACGACCAGTATTCAACGGTTGCACAGTACTTCGTTTTGCGACTACACCTTGGTACGGTGTAGTAAGATTTCATATTAAAGGGAATATGCGACGTGATTAAATGTTAAGTATGGTTACCAAGTGCTCAACCACTTAGAATATTTTTATTGAAATGATTATATACGAAATCTTGTGGTCCATTGTTATAACGCTGCTAGCATCAAACCTATATATCTCACCAACTTTATGTTGACGTTTTAAAGCATGTTATTCTCAGGTACGAATTAAGTCTTCCGCTGTGCATTAGCTCATGTTAAGGATACTACTTGGGACCATTTAAGCTATGATACAAGGACGTTGCATTCGAGTCATTGAAGTTCATTAAAGACTATTGTTATGAAAATGGCAGATTAGATCATTTGGTTGTTATAAAATGTTAGGCTAATATGTCAACTCTCGATGTAATAATAGATTGCCTTTAAGAAATAAATGCAACGTTTGTAAAATGTATCATATAGAGGTCAAGTACCTCGCGATGTTATCAACTATTGTAATTCGTTTTTAATCTATATGGACGATGTCCGGATGATTAGTTTCGGATCCTTTCAGTTACCAGGTGTTCAATCCATATGAATGATTTTTATCTCTATGCTGTGCGAAATGCCTGATACGAGATTATATATATATATATATATATATATATATATATATATATATATATATATATATATATATATATATATATATATATATATATATATATATATATATATATATATATAATAGAAATATGAAATCTTGTGGTCTATTAAAATTATGAAAATGATTGATTACGATAAACTAATGAACTCACCAACCTTTTGGTTGACACTTTAAAGCATATTTATTCTCAGGTATTAAGGAAATCTTCCGCTGTGCATTTGCTCATTTTAAATATATTACTTGGAGTCATTCATGACATATTTCAAAAGACGTTGCATTCGAGTCATTGAGTTCATCAAGATTATTATTAAGTCAATTATAGTTGGATATATTATGAAATGGTATGCATGCCGTCAACTTTCCATGAAATGAAAGTTTGTCTTTTAAAAACGGATGCAATATTTGTAAAATGTATCATATAGAAGTCAAGTACCTCGCGATGTAACCAAATGTAATGTATTCGTCCAGATGGATTAGGACGGATCATGAAAAAGTATAAGTCTAATCTCAAGATCGAAAGCACCTCCAGTCCATTCTATTATGCGTTCATGTTAAGAGATCCAGCCAATCAAGAATAAATGATCGGTCGGCTTATTTTACCAATCTGGATTAATAACACATGGAAGAAAGATATCGGTCATCTCGGAAAACACGGGCAACAAGGATAATGTCGCCCGAGGATGAAGAAATGATCTTGTCGAAACCATCCTTGTCTGTGCATACTATAACACAACCAAACAACCCCATTTGCTTGAATGATTAACCAATGCTTTGTGATTCACCAGGAAGTTCTTATCGAATCAACCACTAAAAGATCTAACATGTCTGTACCAAACTGTTGGAGGGTAGTTTGCAACGAAACTTTGAAGCAAAAGAAGAAGAGACACGACCAGATTTACCATATGATGACCGACGGTTCGACCAACCCACATAAATGGGTCGACCAAACTCCGAGGATGCATTCAAGGATGTAACAGCCATAGAAGCACACAACGAATTAGAAAATGAGACAAAATCAAACATTCGGCTTGACCAATATCTTTGTTCGTTTTTTCATCTTTGATGAAAAAACTTTGTTTTAATGTTTTCGTCTTTTTGCCCCCAAAAAAAAAAAAAAAAAAAAAAGATAGTCTTTTTATGTTTATACTACATACATCATATCAAATAAACATCACAAACATCATGTGAATATCGTCCAGATTTATCAAACACTAATCAAATTCAAAATATAGTAAAAAAGTATATAACATAATGAGAGTGACAAACCCACCATTAATAGAATAAATGAAGTAAGGTTACAAATACAATGTTGGTATAAAAAACAATTAACAAGGACAATAAAAAACGTTCAAAATTTTAATTTAAAATATATATAATCATAAATAAATATAAATATTAAGATCAAGTGATCATCATAAAAGAACATAAATACCATCTTCCTAAACAGGATTACAAGTATCCGCAAACTCTACACTCAACTTGGTCATATAGATTTGGTCTCATTTAGATGAAAGACGGACTCGCTTTCCTTCAACAGTGAAGTTTTCACTGTGTTCAAGCTGCAGTAAAAAACAAAGGATATTAACTTCTACATATATTAACAAATAATATATTAACAAATAATTTGGCTGAATAAATCAACTTAAAACACTGAAAGCATTTTTTGACATGTTTAATATTTAGTTGAGGTTTCTAACTTGCCCTTTATGGATAAATTCGTACCTTATTTCTCAAAAACGCAAGAGCGTCCTTTTTTGAAGAGAAGTTGGATAAAGCTGATGATTGTTCATCGACAATAGCTTTAAGTTGTTTTAGTTTTAATGACTTTTCAGGTACCTGCAAAATATATATAAATTAGCACAAGAATGTCTCACATTAGGCTTCTATTTGTATATCAAATTGGAGTGATAGATATAAAAAAAACATACTTGGCCAAGAATCTTTCTGCACAGCTTCTTGAGCTTCACTTTCGATTCACTATACGTTTCTGATTTTGATATATTATCGTATTTACGTTTTGCTGGAGAATAATCATCTTCAGACTCGGATTCCTCTCTATCACTGTCGCTAAACGACGTTTTTTTACCTTGAAAGTGAACCCCAGCTACTTTCCTTGGACGATCTTTGATCCCAAGTCCCTGTTTTCCAGATGTTGCTTTATCCTACAAAAAATGGTATTTTTAAGTGAATTTTCAAAAATAAAAAGTGAAATTTCAAGAAAAAAGAAGTGAAATTTCAATAAAAACAAAGTAAAATTTTTTTTGGAAAAAGTGAAATTTCAAGAACAAAAAGAGAAATTTCAGCAAAGTGAAAAATTTCCAGAAAAAATTGAAATTTCAAGAAAAAAGTGAAATTTCAAGAAAAACCAAAATGAACGATGGTATTTAGTTGACCTTTAAAAGGTACAGAGAGAGAGAGAGTACATACTTGAACAAGTTTGTAAAGATTCTCTTGATCGTCCTCATGAAATGCAGTTCTTTTGTTACAGTTTTTCAAAACATCGGTTGTGCGAGTCTTCTTTCTTTTGGAATTAGCTCCAAGTAATCCTCCGGATACAAATCCATATTTATTACCCCACCACTCTTGGGGTATTTGTATTTCTTTATCATCTTCAGCTGCTAATTAAAAACAGTTAAAAGTACATGACATCAGCAGAATAAAAGATAATTATCAATATGGTAATATAAACATGGTGAACGTTTGTGAACCAAAAGCAAGGTTGCAAAACTCGCTACTCGGGGAGTACTTGGTCGCGACTTAAGAGGGAGTAATCGGAAACTCGAGGATTAATCGGGTTGGACTTTTTATACATTTAAATAATCAACTTCCAATTTGTATGTGAAAATATAGAAGAAAACCATAAACATAAACTTTATCATAATTGTCTAAAAACACAAACTTTATCATAATTGTCTAAAAACATAAACATAATCGTCCCTTTGTTCAAAAGCTCTAAAATTCTAGTTTTAATGACTTATTTTGACTTTGACGAGTTTGACCATCAAACTCGATTTTGACCCATTAACCGACGTTGATCGATTAATTCAACGAATTTTGGAAAATTGAATAAGTCTGTTCTTAAAAAGAAGTAATCGGGGACGTTTACAACAGTGACCAAAAGATAGACATTAGGTAGATTTAATTAAGAAAGAAATAAGAGTTTGTGAATGAATGTCATAATCGCGCTAATTTACCTTCTGTTTCAGTATTATCAGAAGCTTCTAAGTCTCCATCCTCATTACGAATAAAGTCAGGCTCCGAACTATCATTAACCTTTTTGACCTATAAAGGGAGAAAATGTAAAACCAAAATCAACTATCATGTAAAAAGTTCAAATCTGAGCCTTTTCGCATTTAGTTTTGTAGCCCAGACCTCTTCTTTACTGAGTGTTTTTTTTTATCTGTATATACTAAGTTTGTACATGTATTCAAGGCAAACATGCAGCCTTTCCTTGGACTCATATTATACATTTTAATCACCAACCGTAAACTCATTAACTGTAAAAAAATGCTGGTTCCTAATTTCAGAATTATGTTTTTCAACTGATCCAGTAAATATAACCACCCAATATGAATATACGTTGTTCCTATTTATACGTTATACTAACATACTATGTTATAAACAATAAACACTGACCCACACTGCCAGACCAATGAACCTACCGGATTAAGTTGGCTTCACTGACATGGTTTGTGTTAGAAGCCGGTTCAAGATAGCTAATCTACACAGAATAATAGAGAGGAAACAAAAATATAGCTTAAAGCTAAACTTTTCATTCATTCCTTTTTATCAGAACAACATAAATATTAATACTACTAAACGAATGTAAACTGCTACTACTAAAATTCAAAAGTGCAACTACTACTAAACTGCTACCAACATGGCAACACGTTAGTAACACGTACATTCGGTAATGTATCAGTTTGCAACATTTATTCAAACTAAGGGGTTCAGAAAGATGTGAAGCCAAGGTCACTGACCAAATCTTTTGCACAATCCAAATAGCACACATTTGAAAAATGAAAAAAAAAAAAAAAAAAAAAAAAAATCATCACATGCACTAATAAGCCAATAAAATAAATAAAAAACCATTTCCCTCTTTTTCTAAACCTATACGTACCAATGACTTAGTAAACAATAGAAAATTTCACCTGCTTAGGTTCTTATAATGGATCCTATAAACGTTTTCATCTAATAGTTGTAATTTATCAAATGTACACATAAAAACATGGTCTAAAACAAGCAGAAAAAGAAAATTTCAGTGTGTTCATTAACGTGTAGGGACAGAAAGAAATGGTAAAAGTTAGATCAAAAAACATACAAGAATTCCTTCAAGATCCTTAGCAGAGTATGCATTCACACGCTTCCCTTTCTCTCTTCTCTTGTATCTGATAACAAACAAATATAGATATCACAAACAAATCAATACAGATATCATCATATCATATTATTCGAAAACTGAAGTCTATTTGTGCAAAAATATGGACCTTCCTTGCGGCCGCGTAATCTTCATAGCAGTTTCAGTATCGCCTTTTATTGAACTTTTTTCGTCATCATCATCACCATCATCCTCAACAACTAAAAAGATCAGAAACAAAACAAACAGCCATAAGATAACAAATGTGACATCCACATTTTGGTAACAGACCAATAATCATTAGGCATACCTTCATTAATTTTAATTTCCGGTGCTTGCTATCAATATACATAACAAAAGGTAGATTAGTAATTAAATACATAAACAGTAAGATATAAGAGTTGAAAGATTAAAAAGCTTACAACTTTCAACTTTTTAAGAATATTATCAAACTGTGTAGTATCAAACGCCCACACATTCGGCTTCTCTACACCAACACCTGTACACATTTCCACAAAACCTTAAGATAGACTGAAGATAAATAAAATTAGGGCTTCAAATAATCATTCAATAATAATAATAATATTGATAAGAATACTAAATATATAAATTTACCAAGTGTATCTTGTTTGTTAGTAACCCTAACATGACCTTTGATTCCTTGTTTATCCTTGCCAAGACCTTCTCCTTCTTCCCATCCCTGTAAAACACATTCATTCATATATTCATATACATTTGCATATCATATAGTATATAATATATCAATAAAATGAATAATAATTATAATTAGGCTTTATAATTTGAAATCAATAAGATCTAAACTGACCATTTGTTTCATGAGGCGAAAGGCGGCGGAATTTTTGGCAACACCGACGTAACGAAGAGGAGCTTCCGGTGAGGCCATGATTCAACCGGAACTTGATTCCGGCAACGACAATTCACGAGGCGGCGAGTAACTAGGGTTTTGCAGTCGAGAAAAAAAATTATTTGATGGTGTTATACGCCGTCGTTTAGTTTCACACTTTCCACCAACCAAAAATATTTTTTTTTAATCCCTTGTATTTTACGTACTCCGTAATAATTAGTTCTTGTAAATTTAGTAGTAAAATATGGATGGTAATTAGTCAAATATGGATAGTAATCTTTGTACTATATATATGTGGATAATGAATACACATATACACACCATTTTTCTTACATATAAGAAATATACTCTCTCTCTCTTCCATTACTACTCTCTCATATTTAAGGATTGTATAGGCTTAGGTCAAAATTAGTTATAAGCCTACTGAATTATAACACGTTATCAGCACGAAGAGCTTAGTGTAATCAAAGGATATCTCAAACGATCACGAGTCACTAATCAAGGTATGAAATTATTAAGGTTTTTCAGACTCGGACATATCAAATTTTGGTCTACTAACATTTTGAACTACTAATTTTTATTAAGTTCTTAGTGCATTTGTATTGTTCTTATTATATGGTTGGCTCTGCCACCTAAATTATATATGGTCGACACTGTCGCCTAACTATCATTTATGTTTACTAACTTTTATTAACTTCACTAACATTTATATTTATGTTATTTAAGTTATATATGGCCGGTTATACCGCCTGAATTATATTTTCTGTAATCTAACTCTTATTAACTTCACTAACATTTATATTTATGTTATTTAAGTTATATATGGCCGGTTATACCGCCTGAATTATATTTTCTGTAATCTAACTCTTATTAACTTCACTAACATTTATATTTATGTTAATAAGACCTCATGATTGTACGCAACATGTCATTTGACAACACGGTACTTTATGTACGCAACACGTCATTTGACAACACGATACCATGGGTCGAGATTAATTCCGATCAATACGAATACGACGGGGTCTTTATATGTTATCTAACATTTATGATTACTTATGCAATTAATCATTATTTATTTCATGCATACTAATGTTTATTCTTAAATTTATAATTTTAAAAGTTAAAATAAAAAAAATAGTTTGTATTTTTATTAAAAGTAAATCTTAAAAGTTAAAATAAGAAAAAGTAGTTTGTACTTTTATTAAAAGTAAATCTTAAAAGTTAAAATACAAAAAGTAGTTTGTATTTTTATTAAAAGTAAATCTTAAAAGTTAAAATAAGAAAAAGTAGTTTGTATTTTTATTAAAAGTATATCTTAAAAGTTAAAGTAAGAAAAAAAAGGGGATGGTAAAATGGAATAGTTTTTTTGTCTAAAATGAAGTATTGAAAATGAAGTGGTCTCCTTCTATAACTAAAAAAAAAATATATACTTTTATCAAATGAATTTTTTTGTGGCCGACAATTTCAAACACGAGTCCGTGTTTAGTTTATCAAGAATATCTCTTGCTTTGGTGAAAGGTCACGATCACGATATCAGGTGTTGTGAAAGAATTAAAAAATTGGTCAAGTGGCCTTTTTAAAAACTAGAAAAAAAAATTTAAACAAAAAGTTTTTTTTTATATATTTATAATTTACGGGTAACGTAAAAAAAAGGAAGTTTTTTTATTAAAAAAAAAAAAAACAAAGAAAGTGTTTAAATGAGTTTTACAGAAAGGGGGAAAGCAAAGTAAAAAAAAAACTTTTTTCCAAACAAAGGTAAATGAAAGTAGGACTTAATACAAGAAAAAAGTAAACATCTCCTAGACGTGATAAAATCTATCAATGATAAGTATTAGACTTGATGAGCTAAATGTGACAAAAATGTTTCAACATGTCTTATGTTAATTTTCTAAAATAAGTTATTATTATTCCGAGTTTAACACATATACATATGTTAATTAAAAACAACCTTTTTGTTCTTATGTAGTGTTGGGTTGCAATTTTGGTTGTATGCCATAATTCCATCCAGTAGAGTGACAATAGAAAACTTTTGATGATAATCAATAAAAAACTTTTTTCCAAACTTGTCAAATGTTTTGTTAAAAACGTGACCGTTGAAAAAAGGAGGTTGAATAATAAAACTTAAAAAACAAATTATTTTTTTTAAGAGTGTGCATCAAAATGGCCCGTTTAATAATGGGGAGTAAAAATATAGTCAAATTGTTTCAACGAACAAGGGTTCAATTGGATGTCTCTTAAAAAAAATCCGCGGGTACGGGTGATGGATCCAATGGATCCGCATCCACGACCCGCGGGTGCTATCCCTAATTGTGACAAGTACAAATCAACTAAAAGTCTAAAAAAAAAATGCTCTTATAGGGACCAAATGTTCACAATAATTGCCTAAGCTAGATATGAAACAAATAGTTCATAAAAAAAAAAAAAAAAAGGTCGTTGTGCGTTTTCGGGATGATAGCCGAAATACACTTACAAAAGTAGGTCAGCCGTCAATTCTTTATGGCCATATCAACGTAGATCAATAAAATCATTTATGGTTTTGATAAAAGATTAATTAAAAATTAATTTTTTTTTGGTCTTGGATTCTCGGTAACAAAAGCAAATGTTGTTTTTGGTTGCCACAACAAACAAGACAGGGGTTGTTGACTTTTGTTGTTAAACATGGCACAAGTGAACAATAACAATAGATTATTGTTTTTGAAAAGAATAATGATGCGTTAATTTTATTGTATAAAATAAAATTAAAGAAAATGGTTTTCATTGATGACTATGAACAAACGCAAACAAAGTGTTTGTGGTATTTGGTGATTAAAAAAAAAAAGTGCATCTAAAGCTTCTACTGAAAATAATATGCATCTAAAGCTTCTACTGAAAATTAATGTGCAAGGTACAACGTATAACTATATGGTCAAATTCATTTGAGCCTTCGGAGTCACAAGTATATGATGTATATATATATTACTCAATTAACAAAATAGTAAATCTAAATTAATTCATATGAATAGTAAAACGAAATTAATTAATTTACTATTCACATAAAAAAGCGCATATGATAAAAAGCGCATCGCATATAATAAGCGCATATGATAAAAAGCGAATATGATGAAAAGCACAACGCATATGATGAAAATCGCATATGATTAAAAGCGCATATGGTGAAAAACACAGCGCATATGATTAAAAGCGTATATGGTGAAAAGGATATATGATAAAAAAAAAAAAACACATATGGTGATTTATAAAAAAAAAAAAAACACATATGGTGATTAATGGAAAGCACATATGGTGATTAATGAAAAGTATATTGTGAAAAAGAATCACAAATGTTTCTTGAAAGAATTCAAGGTAAGATATATGAACCAATTCATCCATCATGTGAACCATTTTGATATTTCATGGTTCTAATAGACGCATCTAGCGGATGGTCTCATATTTGTATGTTATCAAGCCGTAATATGGCATTTGCAAAGTTTCTTGCACAAATTATTAAATTGAGAACACATTATTCTGATTACACCATTAAAAGGATGAGACTTGATAATGCTGGTGAGTTAACATCTCAAGCATTTAATGATCATTATATATCTACAGGGATTGTTGTTGAACATCCAGTTGCTCATGTGCATACACAAAATTGGTTTAGCTGAATCAATAGATAAACGCTTACAGCTAATAACTAGACAATTGATAATGAGTACAAATCTCTCAATATTTATATGTGGACATGTAAATTTACATGCTGCGACATTAATTCGCATTATACCATGTGGAAGTCGTAAATATTTTCACTTAATACTTGATTTTGGCCAAGAGCCAAATATTTTCTACCTTAAAACATTGGTTGTGCAGTGTATGTTCCAATTGTATCACCACAACACAATAAAATAGTTCTTCAAAGAAAGATGATAATATATTTTGGATATAAAACATCTTCAATCATAAGATATATTGAACCCATGATGGGTGATGTTTTTACAGCACGTTTTGCTTATTGTCATTTTAATAAAACATTGTTCCCTAGATTAGGGGGAGAAATAAAAATAAAAAAAAAAATGATGCTTCATGATGCGAACATCAATTAAGGTATATTGAACTCGCACAAAAGAATGTGAAACGAAAGTTCAAAAATAATGCATATGCAAGAACTTGCAAATTAATTACTTTATGCATTTACAGATATAAAAAAGTGACTAAATCATATATACCAGCGATAAATGCTCCAGCTCGAACTGAAATTCCAAAAGCTGGCAATAATGTCACTGTTGAGTCTTTGCCACGCATCAAACGTGGAAGATCAATTGGTTCCGAAGATAAAAGTCCTCGGAAAAAAAAATCAGCTGATAATGAGGTAAGAGAAAGTGTTAAAGAAGAACCACAAATCAATATTTGTAACACCCGTTTTTCAGTTACACGTTATTTCGAGCGTCATTCGAAATACGAGACTTGTAAGTGTATATTTGGATCCCAAATAAAGTTGGAGTTGATGTTCTAAAACCTTACCATTGGATAGTAAATCTCATTACGTTTCCAACGATATTTGATTCATCAAAAACGGAGCTACGGTCAAAAAGTTATGGCCAAAACAAGTTTCTGAAATCTGACCTGTAGGGTGGAGCGGCGCTCCACCATATGGCGCGGCGCGCCGAAAGTGCCTGATGCGTTTTTTTCAGCATTTTAAAGGGTCAAATGAGGGGTACTTTGGTCCTTTCACTTATAGACGGATTTGTGGCTTTAATATCAGTTTTAGATCCACTTTTGGATCATTTTGACATCCATTCAAACACTCCCAATCTTAGAGAGAGAGAAATGAGTTTCTAGAGAGAGGAAGCTTGAGTTAATGATGAAGATGGTGATTTTTGCCCAAATTGGAAGCGGGTTTTGGTTCTCCTTGGTGTTTCTAGCTACTAGAGCTCGTTTTGGTGCTTGAGGTAAACCCTAATCCGAATTGTAGTGTTTGATTTCTTGTTTGAGTTAGGGTTTGTGTTAGTTAGAGTTATAAACCCATTTTATTGTGAAATTTGGGGGTTTTGGGTAAGATTCATGTAAGTAAGCCTAAATGGGTGACTTAGGGTTTCGATTGATTAAATTGTAAGTTTGGATCTTGCGTGTGTTGGTTAAACCTTAGAACACTTGTGTTGAATTGGTTTTTGGGTGTAAACCCTAATCTAGGTCAAAACGGGTCGAATGGGTATTTTGGAACAAGTAAGCTTGATTCGGTGTTAAATTAAGTTTCAAGTCAAGTTTTGGTAAGTCAAGTAGGTAAATACTTGATTTAAGTGTTAGTGGTTGTCTTGGAAATATAATCACTAGTCGTTAGTGATTTTGGGGCGTTTTATGACTTTGGTCAAAATGGGTAATTTGAATTGGGTCAAAATTAAGGATGACACTAATTTGGATTAAATGGATGTTAAACGATTTTGTTAAGTGTTAAATGATGTTTTTGGAATGAATTACTCGCAAGAAGTAATTTTGAGTTAAAATGATATTTTAAGATTTAGTCAAACGTGGTCAACCTTGTTATGGGTCAATATTGCACGTGTTGGGGTTTTTGTGTAATTGGCGTTTGAAATGACTACTACCTAAGTAGTAATTTAGTTTTAAGACCAAGGTTTGTTCTAATGGGTGTAAAGTATGATTTAGGGTTAAATCGTACTTTGTTGTGTTGGTTTGAATTACCACCCGAAGTGGTGATGTGTTAGTGTCCATTAGGTTTTAAATGGGCGGGTTTTGGCGAGCAAGGTGTAATCCCTCGGTTAAGGGATGTTTGTGTCGGATTCTCTTTTAGAGAATGTGTAATTTATGTGTATATTGTGCCTATGTGTATTATAGGTGATTACTTGCTCGGATTTGAGGACGAAGATCATGTTGTACATGACTTATGCGGGCATTCCAAGGTGAGTGGAATAATTATATGCGTATGTATATAATGTATCTATTTGTTGTAGCGTGAAAGGTGAAGTGTCGAGGTGTTAAGACACCACGTTTCACGTGAAGAGTGTAGCATCGAGGTGTTAAGATGCCACTCGGGTGTAGCAACGAGGTGTTAAGATGCCACCTAGGAGTGTAGTGTCGAGGTGTTAAGACACCACTCCGTAAAATAATGAGTGAAGCATCGAGGTGTTAAGATGCCACTAGGGGTGAAGTGCCGAGGTGTTAAGGTGCCACCCTAGGGGTTAGTGGTGCGAGGTGTTAAGTGCCCTAACGGATGTTATGAACACCGATGGCGTTTTCGTGAGCGCCGTTCCCTTGTACTATTGGTTAACCATGGTTATTTGTGTTGTAAGCATATTATATTATTCGAGTTATATATATATGCGGTTGTTATGCTAGCTTGTGGTATTGGAGATTTATAGCTTGTTATTGTGACGATAAGCTAATTATGTTCGCTAGCGTGTTTGCGGTTTGTGTAAGTGTTTGCAAGTAGGTATAATTATATATGTATTCGTATAATTATTGCATTCACTAAGCTTTTAGCTTACCCCTCTCGTTGTTTACCTTTTTACAGGTATTGCGTTATGAAACTAGCTAGTTGTTAGACTAGTTGCGTAGGAGCGCTTGGGCTCGATGGGGTAGCTTTTGGATATGCGGACGCGGATTGGGGATTTGGTAGTCCCCGGGATTATGCTCTTGGTATCGGGTTGGGTTATAGAGTCCTAACTCGTCTAAATGTAAATTGTGATTGAAACTTGTATTTTGTACGAAAGTCGTAAAACGGCCAATGTGGGCCCCATTATGTAAAACTTGATTTTATATTTGAAACAGGTTAGTTTTACATATTTGGATGTATGGTAAAAAGCGTTTCGTCTAAAAGTGTCGGGAACTAGTCAATCTTTTTCGCATTTTGAGACTTTCCGGACAGACCCGAATGGCGCGCCGCGCGGCCATCATGGCGCGCCGCGCCAGTTCACTGTGCAGCAATTTTTTTTTTTATTTTGTATTTTCACGTGGTTTGTTCGAGGGTTGGTTTGGGTTGTTACAAGTGGTATCAGAGCATAGTCTAAGGGAATTAGGTGACCTTCGAGTAGGTGCCTAGTCTTAGACTTATTGTTCGTTGTGCGTTATTTGCGGGACTTGTAGGGATACTTGTCGGATTAAGGTTTGTTAGTGCCTTAGAGTAGGTGACTAACTAGGACTTGTGTTGGTCCAAATTGTGATTATGTGGGGCCTTATTGTGTGTGTAAATTAGTGCCTTAGATATCTAGTGCCTAATGTAAGTAGGCGGACTTGAACGTTGTTTAGTGATAGTCACCTAGGTTGTAGGTTGACTTGTTGTTGCGATATACTTGTCTACATTTATTATTATATTGTATATAGGTGTATATATATACAGGTACCTATTTGGGTGGTGTTCTAGGGATGAATCTATTGGAGAGATTCAAAGGTTTGGCGGTTTTTGAGTGATCAAGTTTGCGGTAAGGACTTTGGTCATTCGGGTATTAGGAAATATCGCGTGTTATTTTGTGTGAATGTTGCGTCAGTCCGGATAAAGTACTTTGCGCGACCATGTGAAAATGGTAAGGTACGCATTTGTAATAGTGACCGATCACCATTATTACGAAAGTGTATCTTGACGTCAAGCATGACATGACAAGTACCGAACGGAGGAAACGTGGCATGGTTGGGGTAGAACGGGACGTATTTGGAATCTTTTATTGGTTCCTAGTTTATAGTGGTCTCGGGTGATGTGCTTGTTGGCACATCAAGTTCGTTAAGAGTCGGGAAGTGTACGATGGATTCGGTTAGTTAAGTGAGTGAGCCAACTCACGAGTTTGGTGCGTGCTTAGCCACCCTAAGTAGTGGGTGCATTATTGAGATTGTAATTGGTTTTAGTTACCCATCGTAACTAGGATGACCGATTTACACTTGCGTGTGTGCGACGAGGACTTGAATTCCGTAATGGAATACGACAAGTCTAATGATTGTAGTTTTGAGTTACACTCGGTAGAGTGTGTGGGTAGAGAATCGTGTTAGGATTCTAATTGTGAGTCGCCTTGGAATTGGCGAATCGAGGAGTCTTCGGATCATTAAACTCATGGGAGTGGGACCCATATGACGATGTTTAAGATCGTGTGTTGGTGTGTTGTGGATTATAGGGTAACATTCCTAACGGAATACCCCCGTCGTTGTGACTGTGCCGATAGGTGGAAGGGTGTAAGACTTGGTGCTCTCAAGCATCTCCTTAGTGTTAAATGAAGGGTTTCGTTAGGCTATATCGTTTTGGCCTTTTGAAAATTGCGGGTAGCGTGTGATCGCTAGGAACTTTCGATAAGACAATAAACCGTAAGGTTGTCGGGTAGGTATGACTTCGGGTCATTATTATAGAGAGATGGGTGACATCGGGAGTATGGAACCTAAAGATCGATTTTCTAAAATTCATTTGATTGTGGTGGGAGTCTGCATGACACTGCGTCAGGTGCCTTTTTATACCTGCTAGTGTAATGTTCAACTCCGGTAGTGGTGTGATCACTTTGTGCTTAGGGTGCCCGTGAGATACCCTTGGAAGCATCAGAGATTATAATAGTGATCGACGGGTGATGGTAATTCGACGATTGCGAAAGTCGAAGTTTAAGAGCATTGTGACGAATATTTCTTATGAAGTGACGGGTGAGCGAATCTTGTTGCTCTTAAGTGATAGACGGGTAGAGATAACCGGTGAGCCGGTGACGGACTTAATGGTCGGTTAGTCCGAAGGATATGATGAAGTGTTGACATTGTGGTGGACGCAATTATGTGTCGGAATTGGTCACTCTTCTCCATGAGAGTGAGCAATTGTTGAAAAAGCTCGTTGCGTGGAAGGGCGGGTGATCTCGACTGAGATGCACGACTGAGTAAGCGGAGTGACATATGCCTAGGCTTAGAGGCATATGTAGGACTTTGGTGGAGTTTACTTTTCAAACAATTAAGGTAGTTAGTTGTGAATTGTGGTATGAATGTGCGATGTCATCGCGTGTACGACGTCTCAAATGATTGTGCCTGTCGGCTCTGAGAGCTTAAAGTGAATTTGCGGTGAATTGATGCTTATGACCAACAGTGACAATGGTCAGGTGTGACGTGGAATTTCAATTCCGCGGGATGTTATCATCTTGGCGGTGAGAATAGGGAGATAAATCCTAAGTGGGGGAGTTTTTACTGTCGCCCGAGGAAAACTCCAGTGGTGTTATGTATAGTGAAATGTCGGAGCGTACCGTGCTAAGCCTCAATAGGTATTCGGAGTTCCTAACGAGGAAGAGTGACGGGTTGCTAATGTCGACTCGAGATCGTGCTTTACGATTGTGAGTTACAACTCTGGAATGTTATGCGTGAAGATTGTGAGGATGGGATCGAAGGAAGTGTAAGACTTCCTATGTAAGGTGGTCGTGTAGTACCAATGTGCGGTATGAGACCAAATGTGAAGTTTGAGATCCCGGAGTGAGAGAATGAAGTGTTGTTGCGAGTGCTCCCGTAGTGAAAAATCTGGGTTGTCATGAAACCCAGACAATATAATTGAATGAGAACGTGTTCGATATCGTGGCGAATATCGTATTTTCCCTGTCGGGAAATGCAATCGTGAAGATTGTCAGTGGATTATTCCACTTTATGGACGAATGTGAGGCGGAGAGTATCGATTTTGACTGTCTCACATCGAGACACGCAGATGTTGTTTGTTTACGAGAGTGTGCTCCCTAGTGATGCGACTGTTATTTGCATTGAAATGTTGAGACCATCCTTAACGGACGGTCTAGGTAGGAAAGTTCACCCGGCGTGGTGAATATTTTGTGAGTCGTGTGGCGAATTGCGGAAATTTTGTGATGATGATTCGCCGTTGACGGGATTTTGGTATACGAATAGCTTCTATGCGAGTACTAGGAAGCCGTATTGTATGGTTCAGAGGAGAAACCCTTGACGATGTGTTGATGCTTCGTCTAATTCGTGGTGTATTATTGTTGTCCTGGATTAATCCTGTGACGGATTGGTCGTGTGCGGATTGACTGATTGAGTGATATGGTTATGGACGTAGCTTGTGGCGAGTTGTAGCCGAGAGAACTTGAAGGTATATGTAGTGATTTTCGTATTTTCCTAAATGGAAATTCTGGACGTTGAGTGTATGAGATATCGTTTATTGCGGTAGTGCACGCTAGTGATTATTAGTGTGTGGTTAGATCTTCGGATTTGTAGAAGATGTTATGGATGTCGGGCTTGGTTGTGTTTCGTAAGATCGTGAGGCGTGACGATGATGTTTGTCGGTAAATTGTTCTACTCTTAGGACGATTGTGAAGTGTATGGTATGAGTTTGGATACTCGGCGTAGGAGCAACGGTTACGGTTGTTTCGACTCGTGGGTTGATTACCCAATATTGTGGTACCATGATGCGTTAGTGCACGAAGCGAGGATTCGGATGAGTTTACTACTTGTGTGACTTCGCGTTGGAAGCGGAAATATTCGTGGGAGAAGTGTTTAACTTTTAGAGTTTGTGCGGATCACGAGGACGTGATCCAATTTAAGTGGGGGAGAGTTGTAACACCCGTTTTTCAGTTACACGTTATTTCGAGCGTCATTCGAAATACGAGACTTGTAAGTGTATATTTGGATCCCAAATAAAGTTGGAGTTGATGTTCTAAAACCTTACCATTGGATAGTAAATCTCATTACGTTTCCAACGATATTTGATTCATCAAAAACGGAGCTACGGTCAAAAAGTTATGGCCAAAACAAGTTTCTGAAATCTGACCTGTAGGGTGGAGCGGCGCTCCTCCATATGGCGCGGCGCGCCGAAAGTGCCTGATGCGTTTTTTTCAGCATTTTAAAGGGTCAAATGAGGGGTACTTTGGTCCTTTCACTTATGGACGGATTTGTGGCTTTAATATCAGTTTTAGATCCACTTTTGGATCATTTTGACATCCATTCAAACACTCCCAATCTTAGAGAGAGAGAGATGAGTTTCTAGAGAGAGGAAGCTTGAGTTAATGATGAAGATGGTGATTTTTGCCCAAATTGGAAGCGGGTTTTGGTTCTCCTTGGTGTTTCTAGCTACTAGAGCTCGTTTTGGTGCTTGAGGTAAACCCTAATCCGAATTGTAGTGTTTGATTTCTTGTTTGAGTTAGGGTTTGTGTTAGTTAGAGTTATAAACCCATTTTATTGTGAAATTTGGGGGTTTTGGGTAAGATTCATGTAAGTAAGCCTAAATGGGTGACTTAGGGTTTCGATTGATTAAATTGTAAGTTTGGATCTTGCGTGTGTTGGTTAAACCTTAGAACACTTGTGTTGACTTGGTTTTTGGGTGTAAACCCTAATCTAGGTCAAAACGGGTCGAATGGGTATTTTGAGACAAGTAAGCTTGATTCGGTGTTAAATTAAGTTTCAAGTCAAGTTTTGGTAAGTCAAGTAGGTAAATACTTGATTTAAGTGTTAGTGGTTGTCTTGGAAATATAATCACTAGTCGTTAGTGATTTTGGGGCGTTTTATGACTTTGGTCAAAATGGGTAATTTGAATTGGGTCAAAATTAAGGATGACACTAATTTGGATTAAATGGATGTTAAACGATTTTGTTAAGTGTTAAATGATGTTTTTGGAATGAATTACTCGCAAGAAGTAATTTTGAGTTAAAATGATATTTTAAGATTTAGTCAAACGTGGTCAACCTTGTTATGGGTCAATATTGCACGTGTTGGGGTTTTTGTGTAATTGGCGTTTGAAATGACTACTACCTAAGTAGTAATTTAGTTTTAAGACCAAGGTTTGTTCTAATGGGTGTAAAGTATGATTTAGGGTTAAATCGTACTTTGTTGTGTTGGTTTGAATTACCACCCGAAGTGGTGATGTGTTAGTGTCCATTAGGTTTTAAATGGGCGGGTTTTGGCGAGCAAGGTGTAATCCCTCGGTTAAGGGATGTTTGTGTCGGATTCTCTTTTAGAGAATGTGTAATTTATGTGTATATTGTGCCTATGTGTATTATAGGTGATTACTTGCTCGGATTTGAGGACGAAGATCATGTTGTACATGACTTATGCGGGCATTCCAAGGTGAGTGGAATAATTATATGCGTATGTATATAATGTATCTATTTGTTGTAGCGTGAAAGGTGAAGTGTCGAGGTGTTAAGACACCACGTTTCACGTGAAGAGTGTAGCATCGAGGTGTTAAGATGCCACTCGGGTGTAGCATCGAGGTGTTAAGATGCCACCTAGGAGTGTAGTGTCGAGGTGTTAAGACACCACTCCGTAAAATAATGAGTGAAGCATCGAGGTGTTAAGATGCCACTCGGGGTGAAGTGCCGAGGTGTTAAGGTGCCACCCTAGGGGTTAGTGGTGCGAGGTGTTAAGTGCCCTAACGGATGTTATGAACACCGATGGCGTTTTCGTGAGCGCCGTTCCCTTGTACTATTGGTTAACCATGGTTATTTGTGTTGTAAGCATATTATATTATTCGAGTTATATATATATGCGGTTGTTATGCTAGCTTGTGGTATTGGAGATTTATAGCTTGTTATTGTGACGATAAGCTAATTATGTTCGCTAGCGTGTTTGCGGTTTGTGTAAGTGTTTGCAAGTAGGTATAATTATATATGTATTCGTATAATTATTGCATTCACTAAGCTTTTAGCTTACCCCTCTCGTTGTTTACCTTTTTACAGGTATTGCGTTATGAAACTAGCTAGTTGTTAGACTAGTTGCGTAGGAGCGCTTGGGCTCGATGGGGTAGCTTTTGGATATGCGGACGCGGATTGGGGATTTGGTAGTCCCCGGGATTATGCTCTTGGTATCGGGTTGAGTTATAGAGTCCTAACTCGTCTAAAAGTAAATTGTGATTGAAACTTGTATTTTGTACGAAAGTCGTAAAACGGCCAATGTGGGCCCCATTATGTAAAACTTGATTTTATATTTGAAACAGGTTAGTTTTACATATTTGGATGTATGGTAAAAAGCGTTTCGTCTAAAAGTGTCGGGAACTAGTCAATCTTTTTCGCATTTTGAGACTTTCCGGACAGACCCGAATGGCGCGCCGCGCGGCCATCATGGCGCGCCGCGCCAGTTCACTGTGCAGCAATTTTTTTTTTTATTTTGTATTTTCACGTGGTTTGTTCGCGGGTTGGTTTGGGTTGTTACAATATTCCTTCTGCAGAGGATATTGATAAATGTAAATACTAAAATTGCGATAAATTATGCAATATTATGGAACCGAAATGAAACTAAAATCTCTATGAGATATTTTCATATAATGTTACAATGACATCATGAATAAAGATGATGATCTGGAACTAAAATATGTCATTGAATATACAAAATGGACATGATTGAGCTCAATGGAAAGGAGCAATAAGAGCTGAATTAGAATCGCTCGATAAAAGAAAAGTTTTCGGATCAATCGTTATCACTTTTAAAGATGTGAAACGTATGGGATACAAATGAATTTTTATCCGAAAAGAAATGTGCAAATGAAGTTACAAGGCAAAACTAGACTTGTAACTCAATATTTCCCACAAAGACCAGAAATGAATTAGGAGAAAAAATTATCCTCCTGTAATGGATACAATTACTTATTAGATACTTAATCAACCTGGTAGTTATTTAAATGCATCTCATGAATGTTGTTACTACTTATCTGTATGGATCACTTAATAGTGATATATATGAATATACCTAAAGGGTTAAGGTATCATAAGCATCTAATGTAAAACCCAAGGGAATATATTCCATTAAATCACAAAGATTTCTAAGTGGGTTTATACAAACGGGACGTATGTGGTATAACCGATTAAATGACTACTTGATAAAAAAAAGGGGTATAAATATAAACTTATTTTGCACGTATGTTTTATAAAAACAATGTTCGGATATGAGATCGTAGTTGTTTATGTCAATGTTCTTAACATCATATGAACAAATAAAGAGATCTATGAAATCATTCAACTTCTAAAGAATTATTTTGAAATGAAAGATCTTGAAAAAACCAAGTATTACCTTGGATTGCAAATTGAGCATATGCCTAATGGTTTACTTGTACATCAAACAACTTATACCGAAAAGATTTTAAAACATTTTTTTTAAAGACAAACTCATTGTTGTTAGATCACTCAATATTGACACTGATCTATTTCATCCCTGCGAAGATCATGAAAATTTTAACAGATCAGAAGTTCTATATTTTAGTGCAATTGAGGTTCTTATGTATCTTATAGATTATACAAGATCTGACATTTCTTTTGCAGTTAATTTGTTGACAAGGTTCAGCTCAGCCCCTACCAAAAGACATTGGAATGGGATCAAACAAATAGTTTGATACCTTCGGGGAACTACTGATTTATAATTATTTTATTCTAACAACTCGAAACAAGATTTGTTTGGTTATACAGATGCAGATTATTTATCCGATCTACATAAAGCTAAATCTCAAACTGGATATGTATTCCTAAATGGAGGCACCGCAATATCATGACGTTCTCAAAACAAACACTTGTTGCAACATCATCAAATCATGCCGAAGTGATTGCATTACATGAAGCTACTCGGGAATGATTTTAGTTAAGATCAATGATACAAATCATTATTGATTCTTGTGGACTAGAACGCTATAAAAGCCTAACAACTATCTATGAAGATAATACAGCTTACATAGTACAAATGAAAGAAGAGTATCAAAAAATGACAGAACAAAACATAAATGCTGACGAGGCGCTAAAGTTATAAACAGTCTCAACGGTCATAAGTTTGATGGAAAAGAATGGTATATTAGTAAGGCTCAAAAAAAGACTGAAAGGGAATAGGAATTGAAACAACAGTTTGAACAAATCATGAAGGAGACTGTAGACAAATCACGTGGACCAAACTTGTACATAAAAGATTTAGATGATACAGTTTCAGATGAAAACCTCAGATTCTTCTCATATACTCAAGATCTCGTAAAAGACAACCAGATTAAAATGAGATACGTTCAATCAACAACTCTGTTGATCTTTATACCAAAGCACTGTCAATCGCTGTTTTTCAAAACATACATTCACAATATTGGCATGAGGCAAGTTCAAAAGATGTGACGACTCAGCGTTGTCTACTTGAGGGGGAGTCAACTCTATGCTGCACTCTTTTTCCCTTAGCTAAAGTTTTATCCCACTGGGTTTTCTTTAGCAAGGTTTTTAACGAGGCAGTATTAATTGCTCTTTAAAAAAAAAAATTACCATCCAAGGGGGAGTGTTGTAAATTTAGTAGTAAAATATGGATGGTAATTAGTCAAATATGGATAGTAATCTTTGTACTATATATATGTGGATAATGAACACACATATACACACCATTTTTCTTACATATAAGAAATATACTCTCTCTCTCTCTTCCATTACTACTCTCTCATATTTAAGGATTGTATAGGCTTAGGTCAAAATTAGTTATAAGCCTACTGAATTATAACATTCAATTTAATTTAATTTAATTCATTGAAAATTTTAATTAAATTAATACCCCAAATTTGAGAATTATTACGGTAAAGTTGCAAACTTTTTTGGTTAATCCAGAACGGATAATCAAGCTCTCCGAGCGCTAGATGTAGCGACCCCGACAAATTGTCAAGTGACGGCGTCGTCTATGTAGGTCCCATTGCATGGTCATAAGTCTTTAAGACAAAGTTTGACCAAAATATGTCGCCTTCATTTCAAAATAAAGATTGTTCCCAAAGTTTACAAGAATTGTTCAACCAAAAGTTAAGTTACAAGGTTATAAGTACAAAGGAAATCTAGGCGACACGGTTTAAAGTAAAGTCATAAGACGCTCCATGAAAAGCATGTATACTCGACATCCAAAGCAAGTATCAAATAATGAGCGGAAGCATGTTTCACATATCGTGTAAGACCTGAGAAAAACATAGAAATCTGTCAACGAAAACGTTGGTGAAATCATAGGTTTAAGTAAGTATGTGAGTAAAAGTAAAGTAAGCCGAACCACAAGATTTGTAAAGTTGAAATAATAGTAATACATTCTAAAGTTAATATTCACGAGCACCCAATTATCAAAGCTTAACATTCCGTCCGTTGAATACCCCATAAATTAGTGCTAGAACAACACTGTTTCCCGAAAATATATTTCATCCGTAGACGGTAGCGAACCGTCAAAGATGAGGGTTGTCAACCCATATGGCCATATAACATAAGTTCTCGCTTACACCATCTGATGTAACTAATGATAATCGGATTGAGGATTTTCGTTCTAAACTCGTATGTAGAATGTTTGTTTTCCCGTTCTTGTGTTCACTTAGTTCAAAAGAATCGTTTATGTTTTCTCATCCCAAAAGTAAGTTTAAAAGAGTAAAAGTGGGACTATGATCTCACCTTGTATGCACGAACCACAAAGTACTTCGACAAGTAAACGTGCAAGAAACAATGCTAGTCTTGACCTAAACAAATAGGTTGTATCAATAACGATAGTCACGAAGGGTCAAAGATGTTCAATTAGTCCTATGGCTCGTTACGACTCGATTAATATAGCACGTGGATCAATTTGTCAAGTTTCATGCACGACACAAGTAGTTAAGCATGTTAGAACGATTGTATAATCGTTTGGTTAAGTTTGACTAAAAGTCAAACTTGGTCAAAGTCAAAGTCAACGGGGTCGGGTCGGGTGTCCGACAATTTTCTCATGATGAGAAGTCATATACGAGCATAATAGTCAAGTTTCATGGTAAACGGGGTTATAGTAAAGCGGGAAACATTTTTGTGACATGAAAAACAAAGACAAATGAGCTGGGCAGTATGCGCGGCGCGCTATGGGTTGCGCGGCGCGCACCCAAGTGTAAATCTTGGTCAGAACTTAACCACGAAGGCAAACATCTGGGATTTCTAATTCTGCGCGGCGCGCGGGTATATGCGCGGCGCGCAATACCTGGGAAACATGCAGTTTGCAAAAAATGGTCCAAGTCACGAACCAAAATACAATTTAACACATCTCATGTACCGAAAACACTTAAAACGCATATCATATATCATTAGAAAGGTAATTTGACAAGGAGAATAACTAAACGCATTTACTCAATCAAAACCAAACAAACTCATATCAAAATCACCATTAATGCTCATCATTTATTACTCCAAGTTCATAAATGCCATATTATGATTCGGGAAATTAATGCACATGTGTAATACGCCGTTTTGAAGATAATCAAGCATACAATACAACTAAACGCAAACAAAACAACATGGCAATCATTCAATGCATCTAAGATTCATTTCAAGTTCATCAAACCCTAAACTAAATTCACCAAATTTCATAATCAAGTTTAGGAGGTTTCCTTAATCAAACTTTACATCAAAATAAAGCTAGTAACACTAGGAGCATAATTAAAACATGAAGTCTTAGCATCTAACAACATATAAACACTCAAATCTCAAGGTTAAGCATGTTATCTTTCAATATGAACTAGTTACATCAAAATAACAAGAACAAGCATACAAATCACATAATCATACTAGACTTGAGCCATAGACACTAATCAACAACCTTTTAACTCAAAAATCTCAAGAACACATAAAATTAGTGATTTTAGAAAGTTACCCAAAATTGATGAAATCGGTATGGAATCGAAGAGGATGTTGCAAGGATTCCAAATATGTATTTTGTTTGAATTGAAGCTTGCTAGAAATTAAATGGATGATGATTCCTTGATGTGGTGAATTGAAAGAAAATGTGAAAGTAGGAGAAGAAAAGAGAAAAGAAAATGAGAAAATGATGAGTGGATGAGGTTGAAGGTTTGACTAGTTGACCTAGTCAAATCTTTGGCCTCTTGGCAAAACTAGTCCCTCAACTTTGAATCGGGTGCGTTAAATTACCTACACAAGATATTTTGAAACGCGTATTAACGGGAGATGTTATAAACATATAACGGAGTTTGAAATAGTATAAAGGAAAAATAAACGGAAAAAGGCGGGATGTTACACTAGACATGGTACCAGGTGAATTTTCCATTATGCGTATCCTCTAGTCACACTCCCTTAAAGTTGCAAACTTGCAATATCAATATCAAATTTTTAATATAATAATATATTGATCTAATGTAATACAGTAACATATTGTGATTTTTTTTTTAAAGGCAAGTAAGTTATATATATATATATATATATATATATATATATATATATATATATATATATATATATATATATATATATATATATATATATATATAGGGGCAGGATCAATGGGAAAGTAACCAATCGGGGGAAAGCGGGGGAAGCAAAAAAAAAAAATTTCGTTTTTTTTGAATTTTTTTTTCCGGCATCAAGATCACACGAAAATATGAACATTTAGAAGTGACACTTCGTGATGAATGTTATTATTTAGGCGGGAAAACGATCGACAAAAATAACATTCAATATAATATTGTTCGTGAAGAATATGAACGTTTTTTTTCATGTTTTGTGAAGTAAAATTTAGCTCGATTTAGAGTTTAGGGTTTAGAGTTTAGGGTTTGGTGTTTTTAGGGTTTGGTGTTTTGGGTTTATTCCATAAACCCAAAACACCAAACCCTAAACCCTAAACTCTAAACCGTTCGTGTTAAAAACTCAATCTAAATCCTAAATCTAAACCCTAAATCTAAACCCTAATCCCTAAATTTCTAAACCCTAATATCTAAACCCTATAAACCCTAATATCTAAACCCTAATATCTAAATCCCAATAGCTAAAACCTCAAAATACGCTCGAAAAACACGATAATTGTTATATATTACTTCTTCGAGTGTTTTCCCGCTAAAATAAAAACATTTATCACAAAGTGTCTCTACTAAATGTTCATATTTTTATCTCATCTATAATGTTTGTGAACAAAGTTTTTTCAAAAAACGAAAAAAAAAAGTTTTTGCTTCCCCTCGCTTCCCCCCGAATGGTTACTTCCCTCTTGATCCTACCACTATATATATATATATATATATATATATATATATATATATATATATATATATATATATATATATATATATATATATATATATATATATATATATATATATATATATATATATATATATATATATATATATATATATATTACACAAAACAAACTAGCAAGAAGCTAGACAAGACACGAGACCACATAAACACACAAACAAACAAAAACTCGAACACACTAGCACGAGAACACAAAAGGAAACTCTCACACCCCTAACCCAACTACCAAAGATTCACGCAAAAAACCATACACGAGAACCACAAACATACACGACCGCGAAATGAACACCACGACTAGATATTGAATCTATGTTTCCGAGCCCGAGGACGCGCAGGAAGAGCAACATGAGCAACAATCAACTTCATCATTGTCCTCTTCCGAATATTTGATCACATTATCGATAAAATATCTATCATACCATCGAAATTTATCCCGACGTCGACTACGCTTCATATTTTTCCTTCCCCAAACATGTTTAATGAAATGACTTTTAATTAATGGATGGACTTTTCTCTCTTTAAAACGAAAACGAGCTACTACGGTAGATGTTGAACTATATATCACATCTTGCAAATCAACAGTATCCCTTTTGTTAAAGCTAGGATCACCCACATCAGATTCATCTGAAACCAGGCCTAGACCATTTGAGGAGCAATTACTCATCTCAGAATTCGGCCTGTAACTTGTCTCAAAATGCTCCCCACCAGATAAAATATCACTAGAATGGGTTGGCCCAATAAATGTGCTTTGATTTAGTGGGGAAGCCTGCTCAAGCCCAACCTGGCTTTGAATATTCATTGGAACAATCAAAGGTACACAGTAATCATCACGCGTGCTGTCTTTTCCTTCGATACATGCGCAGCCGACACTGGAATTCGCATCAGAACCTATCGGCTTTTGAGCTTCTCCCGTCATCTGACCGTCGTCGGAATTGATTACCGGTGTGGAGACCGCTGCCGGATAATCACCAGACAGAACCGAGGTCTCACTACTTTCAGTCGGAATAATCTCACCATCTTCAACGTCATCTGCATCATTTGCTGGGACAAAATTTACCGATCCATCAGGAGCTTTTTCCTTGTTACCTTCATCACAGGTTCCATTATTCACACCCACACTTGACGATTCATCATCCCCCAAGCTAGTGTCTTTGGCAAGTTCCGATTGGAACAATAAATTACTGGAGGTGCCATGAGTTTTTTTCCAAACCATCTCCGTCAGCGACCCGTTTCTTATTCACTTCGACCAAAGACCAAGTTAACCGCTCGTTGTTAAAGCTAAACACGAGATTGTGATTGCTTACCGATTCAGGAAGACTAAATTCAAAACATTTACCTCCGACCTTTATCTCGATACGATTAGTCACTGGAATCAGGAACTCCTTGGATTCTTGATTAATACCTGCAAGTGAATCTGCAGAACTTCTTCCTTCCCATTTTAATGGATTAGATGGACCACGGTTCCAAGGAGCAGGTGGAAAGTTATCATTTCCTTTAACATTCAGGTTGCTTTCACCATCCTTACTCAATGAACGGTTAGCTATATTTAAGCTCGAATCCACCTCCCATTTATTTGTATGGTGTTCAAGATTTTTGTGAAAGAATCAATATCAGTAATGCCATCAAATCGAACATATCCGAAACGTTGGCCGCTCGACAATCTCTTTCGTGCTAAGTACACGTCTTTAAGAACACCGTAATTCTCGAAGACTCTCCGACAATCAACTAGAGACCATGTATCCGGAAAGATGAAAATCATAAACGATGTTACTCGATTATCACACGACTTAACCATTGGCTTCGACATGAGTAAAAAGAACTAATGTTCTTTGAGGACTTTTAACAAACAGGTAGTGTGCAATGAGAAAATTTTGAAGAGAGAATAGCTTCCTTTATTTTTTCTGAAAAACGGTGAAAATTTGCACCTAGAGATCGAATGAATGGTGAAGAAATTAAGAACTGAAAGAGTTTGTAATAAATGAATTGGATTGATGGTGCTCGTGCACCATGTGACTGAAGCTGAAAATAGATGAAACTAATTCATACTTGATGTATTTGATTGCAATCAACAAGTTGACATTTTGATTAATTATGATTAATTGTGCATTGTATGAATTAATTATGATTCAACGTTGTATGTAAATAAAATCTCTTATAAAATTTGAGAAAACAAATTAGAAAATCATGAATACGTTACATTTATTTGTGTAAAAAATTAATTAGAAATAAAATTGTTTTGATATCCATAGTACCAAATTTCATAATAATTCTATAGGAGCCGAGAAATGTTTCAGTATTATTCTCGCTTCTCACTGATTTCTAACAAAATTCTCGTTGTTAAAAAAAAATTAAAAAATGCTTCACGCTTTGGACGGGTCGTCGAGAGAGTATGAAATGTTACAAGCCTTGTGAAGTAGTAGCAATTTGAAGTAGTATGAATTGTAGCTCAGCTGGTAGTTGTCTGCCTCTCTTAGCGAGAGGTCAGGAGTTTGGCTTCGCTGAGGTGCAACATTGCACTCAATGTTATCTCTGACCTTAAGTATCCACCCAAGTCGCATTTCGCTTCGTGTGGGGGCAACGGGGAGGGGGGTTTTACGTGCCATGCCCTCGGATTGGTCCGGGTTTCCTCCAGGACAATAGTTGGGGCGGGTTATGCAACTACGGGAGATGAACGCGTGTGTGCAGAATTTATTGTCAATATTGTCAGGGCTGATGGTATGTGTTGGTATTTGATGCATTTTCTCTATAGTGATTGTGCAGAATTGATTAGTCTGAAAATGTAAACATTAGTTGGATTTTTCAAAATATACATTTTAAAAAGAAATTAATAAGCCAATTACTTTGTTCATCTTTTTTTTTTTATTTTATTTATAATTTTCAATAATATTATATTAATATTAATACGAAGTATAAAGTTATCACATATTATCCTTTTTTACCGGCGGTTAGAAAAAGTATTATGACAACTACGTGTTAATGTTATCAACTGATCTTTATGAAAGTACACATGGGATCGTGTGTAGTAGTAATTAGTGTTCAGGTGGTATGGTTTCTTCGAGTTCGGGTGTGAGTGTTCATGTTGAGATGTGTATAGGAAAAATGTAAAAATTCACTCACTGGCAAATCCGAATTCTAAGAGATCGTGTGGGGTAATAATGTCGATTGCATGAAGATGTTAGACGTAGGTGTTGCCTTGGTGGACGTTGGATCATAAGCTGAATTTTCAAAACTTATAAAGATTAAAAAAAATATGATTGTTGCAGTGGTGGAATAAGAGGGGTTTGACCTTAATTCGGTTGTGGAAGGGGATTTGGACATGGAGTTATCATTTTCGAATCGTGCGGGTAAAGCCATTCGTCTTTTAAAAGCCAATGGTAAGCTCATGAAGCCTATTTTCATGAGTAAGAGTGATAGTGTTGTGGTCGAGAACTTTCGTAATAACTCGATGCTTGTTCGATGGAGTTGATCCTTTGTGGTCTTAGTTGGTTGGTACTTTGTCGTGTTTTTAGATGTGGTTTAGTTGTTGCCATTTCAGCTCTGTTTAGTTTGTTGATATATATTTTAGCTTGTTCCTTCTATTGTTTTTGGTTTGGGGTTTAGTTTGGTTTGTCATGGTCTGTAAGTTGTTGGCTTTTTTTTCATCGTTTGATGAAAGTCTCCTTATTTTAATAATACTCCGTAGTTCGTTTTTTTAAAGTACACACGAGATTACCTAAATATACTAAAACTCAAAAGTTTATTTCTGTTTATTTCTGGACAATTTCCTCATATCACACTTGCGCGTAGCTCTACCGAATTCTTTTACATGATTCCTTCACCGATGATCCGTTCGATCCTCATATATTCCTTTGTAATTGTGAATGGTCGAAGCCATCCTCACACCATCTCTTTCTTTGTGATAGTGATAGTTCATTCGTGATTGGTCGAAGACAATCTCTTAGAGTGTAGATTAGAAATAAGCCCACCCGTTTGTGGGTTTAGGGTTTCCTATGGTTTTATGCACTCTATATACAGTGTCTACTGTAATCGATAATAATATGGGGTTTTATTATGTAACATGGTATCAGAGCGGGTTGATCCAAGACCTAGTCAGCCGACATGTGCCGCTGCCTCTATACCGCCCGTCAAACCTTCCTATCCACATTTTCTTCGATTAACTAGTCAAAAGTTTTGTTTGCAGCATTGAAGAATATCATATCAGTTATAAAGTTTAACATGGTATCAGAAGTGTATGATCCTGGGTAAACTATAGTCATAGTCCTCTTTTCCTTGCCTCACCCGTATCTTTATTTTGGTATTACCTTTGTTTTAATTTCATGTGTTCTATGTTCTATATACTTCGGCCGTCATTTATGTACAATTATCTCTTCTATTCAAAAATCCACGCATGCTGTTTGTCGCCTTTTTCTTTTAATCTAAAGTCTCCATCCAACTTTTCTGTTTTTATTTCTTAATCTAAAAAATCTCAAATTCCAAATTACAATGCTTCATAAAAAACAATAATGAAAAAAAACTTTGTACCACCACTATGGCCGTCAATATTCCAGTTCCTTCTATCAATATTATTATTATTATTGTTTAATTATTTTTTTGCTAATTTCCTTTCCATCTTTCCCTACTCATTCAAACAACACAGCCACATAACAACCAAAAAAATACACTCCGCGTTTGATTCTATTCGACGGCCGCATCTTTTCAATCTTATTATTTCTAGAGAAAATTGGATAAATGATCCCTATGGTTGAGTAAATGGTCCCCGATGTTCATTTTCGAGGTTCGTGGTCCTTGTGGTTTTATAAACGCGTGTGGGTGGTCCCTCCGTTAAACGGACGTTAAATTGATTCGTTAAATTCAATCACATGCTTAACATGTGAGGGTAAAATTGTCTTTTTATCTAACACACCCACTATAACTCTCGGCAACATCACCATCTTCATCTTCATACCTAATTCACAAACCCTAACCAAATTTAAATAAAATTCCTAAACCAAATTCAAATTAAAATTCCAAACCAAATTCAAATTCACAAATTAATCACAAATTCATAAATTAATAACATACTCCATCTTATGGAAAATCAAAATATTCACAAACTCAAAAATTAATATTCAAGGTGTGTTCGACAACCCCAAAGGAGTTTGGATATGTGAACTGGATCATTGAAACTCAACACTTTTATTTCTTTGATAACCCCAAATCACAAACCCTAATCAACATCAAATTTATTTCCATTCCTAAATTTAAATCTAAACTCAAATCCAAAATTAAATTTAAACCCAAATCCAAATATTAATCCAACAGCTTTTCAAAAAAAAAAAAAAAAAAAAAAAATTTAATCCAACAACACCTTTAATCCATGAAGAATCACAGCCCAAAACATTATCAAGTTCATGGAATTATCGATGAACACGAGCAGAGACCTTCATATGAACAAAAATTTGATTTCGAAAAATCCTTCGTTTTAGTTGATGAAATCTAAATGAAATATGTTCCAAACCATGCTTAGAATGCTCGTCGATCATAATCAAAGCCTAAAACATCATTGAATTGTTGAATTTAATTCAAGAAGAACACTTTGACTTTTTCTCCCAAACTTTGACTCTTCGAATTTGTTCTCAAATCTTCGAACTAAGATCTGAAATTTTGTAGAGAGATTCAAGACATGAATTAGAGCTTTTCTGCATTTTTAGTTTTTGCAAAATGTTTACGAATCATTCCGAGGACCAAAACGACTTGAACTTGCGGTTAAGGATGAATACGGTTTGGAAATCGATGAATTCGTAACTGTTATTTGTAACTGAAGATCTTGTGTACGTTTGGAAATCGATGTACTTTGACATGAATCAGGTTGTGGTGGTGGTGATAATAACATCCTATTTGGGTTTGAACAAAAAATATATAGTGTAATATGTATAAATCAGCCCAATTTATTTCTAAAAGGTTTGTGAAAGATGAATTGGTACAGAAAATAGACAAAAGAACAGAAATACCCCTCACGTGTGTTGCACATGACATGACTTAACGGATTTTTTAACGGCTGTTACTAACAGGGACCACCCGTCATCATTTTGTAAACCACGGGGACCACGAACCTCGAAAATGAACATCAGGGACCATTTACCCCATTTCATGTAAACCACAGGGACCATTTATCTAGTTTTCTCTTATTTCTATATACTTAATTTTGTTTCTTTATATTATTAAATAATAATAATACTCGGCGTGGGGATAAGCCGTCTAGTTTAACTAGGTTCCAAACCCCGAAGGAAAAAAAAGAAGAATAGAAGGAAGAAAAAAACTTTTTTTGCAGCTTTGATGAAAATTGGTATTGTCGACAAAGTTACTTGCCCAAGTCCTGCTCAATCCTTAGGCAAAGCTAGCCACGACGTAAAAAAAACGTTATGGAAAAAAAAACGCAGTCAAGCAACGCAACCAATCAACGATTATCAGTCAATTCGGTGCATCAAACAAGAGAAAAAAAGAGTTATTTTTATTTGTTTTTTCTTTTTTTTGTACCCAGCGTTACCTTTCAGTCCGAGCTTTCGCGATTTTGCCGCTCGGCCTGCGGGGGAGTGTTAGAGTGTAGATTAGAAATAAACCCTGCCTGTTTGTGGGTTTAAGGTTTCCTAGGGTTTTATGCACTCTATATATAGCGTCTATTGTAATCGATAATAATATGGGGTTTTATTATGTAACACAATCCTCAAGGCATCTTTTTCTTTTTGGTTGTGATAGTTCGTTTGTGATTGGTTGAAGCCGTCCTCATGCCATTTTTTCTTCAGGTGATGAAAACCATCATGCCACATGTACCATATGTAGCGTTAATTTGGGTCTAAACATTTAAGTTTAATATTACTAATTTCTCGTAGTTGATACTCACACATGCAAATAGGTCTATATAAAGATAACGTTTACTATTAAAATGGAACCTTCATCGCAAAAATGAAGGATCTAAACCGGTACATAACAAACGAACTATGGGCTAATTAAGAAATGGTAGACTAACTTACGGAGCGAACTAATTAAAACCAGCCCAACAAGACGAAACTCAACAAAAGGCAACAACCTAATCCAATAACTATCAACCAAATTATACAATACAAAACAAAATAAATATAAAGAATTAGCCAAATACGGATTAGTACTATCTATCTATTGGCTACCGGATTAATAAAAAATTTATTGATGCTTACAAATGCGAGTAACTACGTAGCCTTAAATATCGAACCCAAAATTAGTAATTCTTCTATTTTAGCCTCTAGAAACTTGCTGGTTAGTTATATATAGCGAGTTAGTGACTGACCATAAATTCATTTCCACCGTCCCATCGAAGTACCGATAATCTTCACGTGCGTTTTCAATACCCTAATTTCGAGAATTAGGCGTTACGCTATTTCATTACTGACTAATTTTTACAGTACTCTACTGGAAACTATATCTAATCATATTATTACTGATTTTTAGTTTAGTCGCAATTGATTTTGAATTTGATAATTTGATATGAATTTGCCGAGAGTTTAACGCCAATTCTAACCGTGTCAATTTTGAACATGAAAACCTAACAATCTAAAAAATGTGGCACACATACAATGATACATACACACATACATGTATGTATAAACATAGGCGAAATGTATATTTATTAACGTTAATTTGTTTTTACGTTGCTATAGGATTGAAAATCAGCCGGCGAATAGGAAATGCATACGAGTAATTGGAGGCCTACACAGGTGCAAGTGGTGCTGTTGGTGATTCCTCCATGGAAACCGGCAATTGGAGGTCTCAACTGACAGCAGATTCACGGCAAAGGATAGTGAACAAGATGTATGTATATTGATACCATTGTCACAAACTTATTTTTATGTGGATTTATTATTATTAATATTTTTGACACTTAGATTTAATAGAGTCGATTTATATATTGAAATGATAATTTTTAATATGTTAACAAATGGAATTGCTCAATGAGATTCATTGGTAGTGATTATAGCCAAATAATCTTTCAATTTTTCTGCATTGTTTGCATGGTTATTAGCACTGTTGCAAAACAACCCGTCTCGAGCTGTTGCGACGGTTTGATGACTATCCCGTCCAGTCTCGAAGAAAACCGTCTAATATGACAGTCAACGGTCAAAATTCGGGTCAAAGTTGAAAAAAATCATGTCAAAGTCTGTCAAATTCGAAAAAGCCAGAAAGTCGGTAAAATTGGTCAAATTTGTCGTATTTTAGATTGAATTTTTTAGTATTAAATTAACGGTGATAGCGATTATGGGAACAAATTAGTCAATTAAAGTTTGTGACTTTAAAATAAGTACACATATAAGTATACATTTATAAACTTATATCTAAAAGTCAACTTTGGTCAATGATCATGCATATTTTTACCATAGGGTTTAATATGCCTGCTCAATACGTTAAAGGGGGGTTTAAGGATCTTAGAACAAGGCTCTCCGGTTCGGCTACCGTGAATAACCCTGGCCGACATGATGATGTCGGCGGGGTGGCCAAGTGATTAAGTCCACCTTCGATGACAGGTCGTCGACAAGAAGGCCCCAAGTAAGGTTGTAGGTGCCAGTTAACGAGAAACTAACATGTTAACCTTGAGAAGATGCTAGACGATGTTGGATACGTAAGACGTGTAGCAGATGATGGTTACGTACCGTGATTGTGTGCTTAGAATGATAATAAGGGTTTGTATATATAGGCAAACCCTAATTCTAGAATCATATAAGGTAATGATAATCTCGTCCATAACTAACTCCCCCGAATCACGGATATAATTATGGAAAAGATACTTACTTGGTAACCAAGTAACCGCTGTACCGGGAACAAAGACATTCGATACATAACCGCATGCCACATACCGCATACAAGGTATACGCATTCGCATGCTATCAAGGGCCCGCATACGGATGGAATGCGCATGCGGGTTGCGGTATCATTATGTCCCCCCCAGTTTGATGTTATATGACGCAAGACATATGATATCAAACTATTAAGCGAAAAAGAAAAAACAAGAAAACGGCTAGCATTTAATTTTCCGCGTGCGTTTCGATGTCATTAAATGCCTGTCACTGTCGCAGAAGCCCATTCGGCTGACAAGACGTAAAGTGGCAGTTGGCAGGCGCGTGCCAAGCCACGCGCTCCTATTGAACCATATCATCCTGACATCCACTCGCGTGCAGAAAATGCTACCCGTTGATTGCATAACACGTGTACAGCCACGATGAGACCGTTTCATCACATGGCCTCCAATCCACACTATAAATAGACTTCATTCACACACATTTCCACTTTTCTGCACCAAGCTTCCCTGATACGCTACCAATTTCAATTCCGATCAAAACTTGAATATTCCGGCCAACTGCTAAAGGTTAGTTATTCTCCGATCACTTTATAGAAAATGACTAAGGCTAACGAAACATATGTAGATAGTGTAGTGTCTATTATAGAGCAGAAGCATATTGATTCTTTAGTTAAACAATACCCACCGCTAGCACAGTATAATCCGGTGCCTCCCCAGTCTAATCAACGTGCTCATTCACCGCCGGAGAACAAGGTAGCTATATATGAGCATGCATTTAAGCATGGCAATTTTAGGGTGCCCCCTTCTGACTTCTTTTTGGGCGTTTTAGATCATTTTGGCGTAGGGTTAGGGCAATTACACCCTTACGCGATAGGGAAGATTGTACTGTTTGAGATGTGGTGCATTGCACTCAACAAGGTGCCCTTAGTTAAGGTGTTCTGCCATTTATACCGCTTAGCCAACCACCACAAATCCTGGTTCACATTCTTCGCCCGTCAAAACTTCACCAAAACCCCAAAATCGAATGCGGGTCACTGGAAAGAAACTTTCTTTTTCATTGATCAATATGTTGTTGGAGCCAACTTTCCGCAAACGCTTGTCTGGTGCGAAAGCATGGCCAAGGACGTGAACAAAACCCCCGTCCTTAATGACGAGGAAACGAAGTTGTTAGCGGAGTGCGCTAACGCACAGCTTGTGCACCGGTCTTATGGGAACGTTATGCTGCGGTTGGGAAGGATATCCGCGCACTGGCCATGGGAGAACATGCGTCCAGCCATAATCGCGCCGAATGGCAAGGGTAGGAATAGTATAAATGCATATGAATACTTAACCACTAACGTATACATACATGTTTTAATATTGTGCCTATGCTTGCAGAGATGAAGATGAAGAAAGTGCTTACCGCAGAGGAGATTGCGGTCATCTCCTTCCGCAAGCAGAACGTTAATGAGCCACTTGAGCAGGATAAGACTGGCGAGAACGAAGTGGACGCACCTGCCACCTCGGGCAACAAGCGCAAAGCTGCCGAAGCCACCCAAACCAAGCAGAAGAAGAAGAAGCTAACTCCTAAACAAAAGGAGGACATGCGGAATGACAACTTTGTCCCCGTCGATCCAACATCCGTAGATCTTTCTCCTCCTATCACCGGTAAGCATCTCTTATCTTTCGTAAACACCGTACGATTAACTTCACGTGCTAACGAGTTACTGATATGCAGAGCATATTGAGGAGACGCAGCAGGCGCCGCCGCAGGCAAATCCGGAACTGGAGGCTACCGCCACGTCCAGGGACAGGGCGATACACCTTGACTCTGATTCTACGCTAGTCCCACCGCCCGGTAGCTTCCGATTGGCAAACTTGGCACAGCTCACCCAGTCCTCCGCCGAAAACGCCGCAGAGCAGTCTGCGTTTCTGCAACAAATCTTTCCGGTGGAGTTCCGCAATCAGCTAGCCGCACTGCCCTTTCACTAAGAGCTCAATGCCTTCGTCCAGAACGGCCTTGTGTTCTTTGGTATGTTCGCGGATCAGGCCCGCTGCTCCACCAATTTGTATCAGGTGGCCGTGCGGAAAGAAACAGAGTTGCGACTGCTGCAAGTGGGCGTTGACCAGGTCAAGAAAGACAGGGATGCCGCAGAAGAAGCGCGCAAGGCGGTGGAGGTGACTGCGGCAGAGACAAAGGCGGCGCTGATTAAGGAAAGGAAAAAGAACCGTGAGCTGGTGGGGGCGGTTGACCAGGCTAAGGGGGAGACGGAGCGCCCGCGGATGGAACTAGAAAGGGTGCGCAGGGAGATGGATGATGCGGTGACTGGCCGTGAGCTAGCGGAGGCAGACTTGTCAAAGCTTCGCACCTCCCTTCCCGTCATCGCGCAGAAGGTAATGGACTCGGGACCCGTCACCGAATAGTTCAACGCCTACGTCGATGCGGTGAAAGAGCATGAAAATAACAAGGTCATGCTTGAGGTAATCAAAGGCTGCGACCTCACGCTACCGTACCCTGAGGTTGTGCGAAAACATTTGAAAGAGGGTACAGCTGAGGCGCTCCTAGAAGCAGAGCAGGACATCCAGTCCATCCCGATCCCCCTAATAGACGCGTTCGCTGCGGATCCCAACATGCCCATTGATGGGTTTCTCAAGGAGGATTTTTAGATTTTGTTTGTAACCATTTGCGCCGTAAGTCCCGTGTTGGGCAGGCATGTTAAACAATGACTGCAATAACCATAGTTGTAATATATGATATTATTTTGTGCATGCGTTGTGTATTAATTGTTTATATATCGCGAATCAAAACAAATGGTGGACAGCATGCCTATGCGCATAGTTAACCAAAACTCATGCGCATACGCAGGTACTGCGTAAAATAAACCAATATTTTAGCAATTTTACCTTTAACAATTTAGACTCAAAAGCTATTGCGTTATTGCTTTGTCATGTGCTAGAGGTGCACTTTAGCTGTATGGTAAGCAAAGCAACTAAAATCAAACCAATGCTTTTATACTTAAGAGTTTCTCAAGCAAACCAATGCGAGAGTAATTACGCACAAGCAAACCTATGCTTGTAGTTTTAAGTCGACTTGACAGCCATCTAGTCTGCGTGGCGCTTGGCTAGGGGAAAACCAATTCCCTTTGCCTGCCGTTGATGTCTAGCCTTGTAACCAAACAGGCTTCTGCCGCACGGGGGCTAGAGGACACCCCTTAAGTAGGCAGGAACCGCATACAAAAAAGAAAACAATAAACAACAAAAGTATGCGCGAGTAAATATTTAATTGGCATTAATCATGATTACAACCGCGACACATCCAAACGGACGGAAAATTCATAGAAAAAATAATGTGCTAAAATAAATTGGAGTGATCAGGTCCATCCAGCTACATATAACATTTTTTCAACAATGTCGCGTGCCAAGTGCGTTTCACAGGTTTTTCATCTAATGTCTCGCGATGGTATGCCCCGGTGTTGCTTGCTTTTGCTACTCTGTACGGACCTTCCCAACGGGGGCCCAATTTCCCAGTATCCTCCGCATGACTTGCGTCATTCTGACGCCAAACTAAATCCCAGCACCTATAATAGCCCGAACGCACACGCTGATTGTAGTACTTTGCAATTTTCTGTTTATTATTGGCTTCGTTTACCGCCGCAGAGAGTCTGCGTTCTTCAAACAGATTAAGATTTTCCCGCAAAGCTTCTGAGTTATTTTCCTCGTCAAAATTCTGTATGCGGAATTTTGGCACCCCTATTTCTGCGGGTACAACAGCTTCTGATCCATAGACCAAACTAAACGGAGTCTCACCAGTGCTCGCTTTGGGTGTTGTTCTATGCGCCCATAAAACTTTTGGTAGTTCGTCCACCCAACCAATGCGACCATGACCCAATCTAGCTTTGATTCCGGCCACTATATCCCAGTTGGTGACTTCGCATTGGCCATTCGCCTGCGGATGCACAACGGAAGTAAAAGTTTGCTTAATATTAAGCTCCGCGCACCAACTACGAAAGGATCCCCCGCAAACTGTGTACCGTTATCACTAACGATTTCGTTTGGTATGCCGAATCGACAAACAATGTCTTCCCATACAAAATTTCGCACCCTCTTTCCTGAAATTGTTTCCAGCGGTCGCGCTTCAACCCACTTAGTGAAATAGTCGATTGCAACAATCAAGAATTTGATGTTTCCTGCGTGTGCATAGTATGCGTAAGATACTGACGTAAATAGCATATGGTATAAAATAAATGATAATATTACCTCGGCCTTTTGGAAATGGTCCGACTGTGTCAATTGCCCATTTGCAGAATGGCCATGGTGAGGAGACCGGTATCATAGGATGCGCAGGTGCCCTGCTAATGGGTGCATGTATTTGGCAAGATTCGCATTGCTTAACTATTCGCGCGGTATCTGCGTACATAGTGGGCCAATAATAACCTAGCCGCATAATTTTTGACACAATAGACATGTGCCCCGAATGAAGAGTGCATGCATCCTCATGCACCTCGCGTATAACCTCCTCTGCCTCTTTCGGACCAATACACCTTAAGTGCGGCCCTAAATAATTTTTTCGATATAGGACGTCACCCTCAAGGGCATACAGTGGTGCCTTGGTGCGGACCTTCTTCGCATCAACGGAATCGGCAGGTGATGTACCGTCCCGCAGGAAAGCAATAATAGGTGTCATCCATGTTGAGCTGGATTCCTCAACAGGTGCCACCAAAGACATCATAACAATTGATTTCGCATGCAGTTCCTCTATAAGAACTTTCTTCCCCAGATGATCAAAAGCCAAAGCAGCCAATTTGCTAAGCGCATCTGCTTTCTTATTTTGCCCCCGCATTATGTGGGAGATTTGAAAAGCTTCAAACTGGTCAGCGAGGTTATGAACAAGCGATAAATATTTCTGCATGACAATGTCATGCGCTTCAAAGTCCCCGCTGACTTGACTACATACCAGCTTTGAATCCACATAAGCGTGCAGAATTTTAACATTCAATTTATATGCAATGCGCATACTTGCTAACAGAGCCTCATATTCTGCTTCGTTGTTCGTAACAGCAAAATTAAACCGCAGCGCATATGTATGCCCTTCACCATCTGGGCCAGTTAAAATTACGCCCGCACCCGCGCCAGCTGCGCTGCAGGCACCATCGGTGTATAATTCCCATGGTGACAAAGATGGCCCAGGCGCGTCCTGATGCGCTGCCGATGCTTCAACATCCGCAGGTAACTCCGCTAGGTAATCCGCTAGTATTTGACCCTTAACCGCGCTGCGCAAAGAAAAATTTATTTCATGTTCTCCTAACTCAACTGCCCATTTAGCCATTCGGCCAGAAATCTCAGGCTTGTATAACACCTGAAAGAAAAATGATTGCGTTAGTCAATGCGGTAACCCCGGACATTGTCGCAAATTAGGCATGTACCAACCTGTTTGATCGGTTGATCAGTTAGAACCACAATTGGATGTGCTTGAAAGTATCGGCGCAATCGCCGCGCTGTGTGAACTAACGCATATACTAGCTTTTCTATTGGTGAATAGTTTACTTCGCTTGATGTCAGCGTCTTGCTTACGAAGTAGACCGGCATTTGCGTCTGAGAAAACCACAGCGTTATATTTCTGCGAAATAAATAATGCATGTAAATAAGTGGATTACCTTTCCGCGATCTGCGATAAGAACCGAGCTGATAGCCTCTTTCGATGCCGCAAGGTACAGCGTAAACGTTTCTCCTGATACTGGCATGGTGAGTGTTGGTAATTCAGCGAGTACCTTCTTCATCTCCTGAAAGGCTGATTCTGCTTCCTGAGTCCATATGAAGTCTTTTTTCTTTAAACAATTCTTCAAAGTATTGAAGAATGGCAATTGTCGCTCTGGGGCCTTCAACAAAAACCGCGTGATCACCGCAAGCTTCCCGGTTAGACTCTGCACGTCTTTCTTTGTCTTCGGAGATGGTAAACTATCAATAGCTTCAATCTTTTTGGGATTTGCCTTGATTCCGCGCGCTGTCATCACATGACCTAGAAACTTGCCTTCCTCTTCCCCAAAACTACATTTGAGCGGGTTAAGCTTCATGTTGATCCTGCGTAGAGACGCAAACGTCTCTAGGATGTCTGCAAGCATTTCTTCTTCGGTGTTACTTTTAATCACCAAGTCATCGACATATGCTTCAAGATTCCTGCCAATTTGGTGCTTGAAGGCTGCGTCAATTACGCGCTGATAGGTTGCGCCTGCGTTCTTTAATCCGAAGGGCATCTTCGTATAACAATAGATACCCTGCGGTGTATGAAAAGCAGTTTTGTCTTCATCTTCTGCGGCCATTAAGATTTGGTGATAACCCTTATTTGCATCTAGAAAACACTTGTACCGAAAACCTGATAATGATTCCACCTTCCAGTCTATCTCCGGGAGAGTGTAGTTGTCCTTAGGACACGCTTTATTAATGTCTTTAAAATCAACGCACATCCGCCAATTACCGTCAGCCTTTTTGACTAACACATGATTAGCAACCCATGTCTGATACCGCACTTCCCGCAGAATATTTGCTTTGACAAGGTTATCTACTTCTGCGCACAACCAATCACTGCGCTCAAGAGCCATATGCCGCTTCTTTTGTCTAACAGGCGTGAGTGATGGATTAACATTCAACTTATGTTCCGCAATATCTCGCGGAACCCCAGTCATGTCTAATTCACGCCACGCGAAAACATCTGCCTTAGCGGATAATATTCCATGCAGTTTGGCCTTTGTTTCGGCTGACAAGCCTGCGCCAATTTTAATTCTCTTATCCGGATGTAAACGGTTTGCTATGACCGTACTGCTTGAGAGTTGTTCTCCCATGCTGGAAATGTTTACAGGCACAACTGAACCACACAACTCGGTTGTTTGATGGGACGCAATTGTGGCAACCTATCCCTTCGTAGGAAACTTAATCAAACCATGCACCACCGATGGTATAATGTTAAAACTGAAATGTCCCGTTCATATTGATTATAAACATTCCATATTAATTGATTTCGTTGCGAGGTTTTGACCTCTATATGAGACGTTTTTCAAAGACTGCATTCATTTTTAAAACAACCATAACCTTTATTTTATCAATAAAGGTTTTAAAAACATTACGTAGATTATCAAATAATGATAATCTAAAATATACTGTTTACACACGACCATTACATAATGGTTTACAATAGAAATATATTACATCGACATATGTTTCTTGAATGCAGTTTTTACACAATATCATACAAACATGGACTCCAAATCTTGTCCTTATTTTAGTATGCAACAGCGGAAGCTCTTAGTATTCACCGGAGAATAAACATGCTTTAAACGTCAACAAAAATGTTGGTGAGTTATAGGTTTAACCTATATATATCAAATCCGTAACAATAGACCACAAGATTTCATATTTCAATACACATCCCATATATAGAGATAAAAATCATTTATATGGTGAACACCTGGTAACCGACATTAACAAGATGCATATATAAGAATATCCCCATCATTCCGGGACACCCTTCGGATATGATATAAATTTCGAAGTACTAAAGCATCCGGTACTTTGGATGGGGTTTGTTAGGCCCAATAGATCTATCTTTAGAATTCGCGTCAATTAGGGTGTCTGTTCCCTAATTCTTAGATTACCAGACTTAATAAAAAGGGGCATATTCGATTTCGATAATTCAACCATAGAATATAGTTTCACGTACTTGTGTCTATTTTGTAAATCATTTATAAAACCTGCATGTATTCTCATCCCAAAAATATTAGATTTTAAAAGTGAGACTAAAACTCACTTTCACAGATATTTCCTTCCTCGGAAATAAGACTTGGCCACGGATCGATTCACGAACCTATACAAATATGTACATATATATCAAAGTATGATCAAAATATAATTACAACCATTTTTATTATGTTTTAAAGATTTGAGTGTATTAAGTCAGCTGTCCTCGTTAGTAACCTACAACTAGTTGTCCACAGTTAGATGTACAGAAATAAATTGATATATATTATCTTGAATCAATCCACGACCCAGTGTATACACGTCTCAGGCTAAATCACAACTCAAAGTATATATATTTTTGGAATCAACCTCAACCCTGTATAGCTAACTCCAACATTACTGTAGAGTGTCTATGGTTGTTCCAAATAATATATATACATGAGTCGATATGATATGTCAAAACATTTGCATACGTGTCTATGGTATCCCAAGATTACATAATATATTAGAATACATGTAATATATAATATAAGTTAGCTTGGATATGATTTGTATAGATTTGTTAAACATTTCCCGTAGCTAAAAAGATCAAAAAATATCCAATCTTGTTTTACCCATAACTTCTTCATTTTAAATCCATTTTGAGTGAATCAAATTGCTATGGTTTCATATTGAACTCTAATTTAAGAATCCAAATAGAAAAGGTATAGGTTTATAGTTGGAAATTTAAGTTACATGTCAATTACTAAAGAGGTAGTCATTTCCGTCGAAAGAACGACATCTTGATGACCATTTTGAAAAACATACTTTCACTTTGAGTTTAACCAAGATTTTTGGATATAGTTTCATGTTCATATGAAAAATCATTTTCCCAGAAAAACAACTTTTAAATCAAAATTTATCATAGTTTTTAATTATCCAAACCAAAACAGCCCCCGATTTCACTACGACGGCGTATATCCGATTTTATGGTGTTCATATAAGTTAGCATATCATATAGATATAGAATATGTGTTTAGTTGATTTTAAAAGTCAAGTTAGAAGGATTAACTTTTGTTTGCGAACAAGTTTAGAGTTAACTAAACTATGTTCTAGTGATTACAAGTTTAAACCTTCGAATAAGATAGCTTTATATGTATGAATCGAATGATGTTATGAACATCATTACTATCTCAAGTTTTCTGGATAAAACTACTGGAAATAAGAAAAATGGATCTAGCTTCAAAGGATCCTTGGATGGCTTGAAAGTTCTTGAAGCAGAATCATGACACGAAAACAGTTCAAGTAAGATTTTCACTCAAAATAAGATTGTTATAGTTGTAGAAATTGAATCAAAGTTTGAATATGAATATTACCATGAATTAGAAAGATAACCTACTGTAAATAACAAAGGTTCCTTGATCTTAGATGATTACCTAGAATGGATTAGAAAGCTTGGAAGTAGACTTGCAAACTTGGAAGTATTCTTGATTTTTATGAAACTATACTTATGGAATTTATGAAGAACACTTAGAACTTGAAGATGAAACTTGAGAGAGATCAATTAGATGAAGAAAATTGAAGAATGAAAGTGTTTGTAGGTATTTTTGGTCGTTGGTATATGGATTAGATATAAAGGATATGTAATTTTGTTTTCATGTAAATAAGTCATGAATGATTACTAATATTTTTGTAATTTTATGAGATATTTCATGCTAGTTACCAAATGATAGTTCCCACATATGTTAGGTGACTCACATGGGATGCTAAGAGCTGATCATTGGAGTGTATATACCAATAGTACATACATCTAAAAGCTGTGTATTGTACGAGTACGAATACGGGTGCATACGAGTAGAATTGTTGATGAAACTGAACGAGGATGTAATTGTAAGAATTTTTGTTAAGTATAAGTACTTTGATATGTGTCTTGAAGTCTTTCAAAAGTGTAAGAATACATATCAAAACACAACATGTATATACATTCTAATGGAGTCGTTAAGTCTTCGTTAGTCGTTACATGTAAGTGTTGTTTTGAAACCTTTAAGTTAACGATCTCAATTAATGTTGTTAACCCAATGTTTATTATATCAAATGAGATGTTAAATTATTATATTATCATGATATTATGATGTATGAATATCTCTTAATATGATATATACATTAAAATATCGTTACAATGATAATCGTTACATATAAGTCTCGTTTCGTAATTCTTGAGTTAGTAGTCTTGTTTTTACATATGTAGTTCATTGTTAACACACTTAATGATATATTTAAATATCATTTTATCATGGTAAATATAGTGTATCAATATCTTAATATGATACATATATATTTAGTTGTGACGATCGCTCCAAATCCATATGGACGAACACGTCATTCATTGATTTCATTGCGAGGTATTTGACCTCTATATGATACGTTTTGTAAACATTGCATTCTTTTCAAAAGGTACACAATAAATGAATATCAATTTCTAAGGTTTTCAACGTTTGATGATTTCTACATATAGACAATCACCATAAATAATAGTTTACCATAATACATCCGTTGACAATGAAGTCAAAATAAGATACACGGTGATGATTTTGTGAATGCAAAGTTTTCTTGAATAAAGCATGTATGACTCCATGCACATAGCTTGTATCACATATAAGCAAACAGCGGAAGACTTCTAGAAACCTGAGAATAAACATGCTTAAAAGTGTCAACACAAAGGTTGGTGAGTTCATAGTTTTAATATTGTGCATAATCTGTATATAAAGGTGGATCACAAGATTTCAGTTGTTCAATCCAGAAACGTTTATCAAAATATTCTACGAAATTGAGCACCCTGGTAACTAAACTTAACGTATATATAATTTGTACCCTTTGTATAATCATCTTAATAATACACGCAAACCAACGTGTACGCTTCTCAAATAGCATACATCCGTTAAAAGGCTAGTGCTCTAGCTCGGACGGGGATATCAAGCCCTATGGATCCATATACTACTACTCGAGCCCACCAGTTCTTATAACGGGCAGTTACTAGTTACCAAAGCTAAGGGATTTTCGGTTTAAACTCAGTGTAGAATTTAGTATGTACTTGTATCCATTGCGTTTAAAATAAATTGCATGTATTCTCAGCCCAAAAATATAGATTTCAAAAGCAATTAAAAAGGGAGCAAATGAAACTCACCTTAGCAGCATATAAAGTCGTTCACCAAAATGTGATCGAAACTCGAATTACCAAATAACCGTAGATCTCAACCTAGAGAACATATGTTGGTCAATAAATGTCTATCAAGCTAGGTCAGGTCATAGTGTATCACAATCCTAATGCTCGAGATCGACATACAAAAGTTATCCAAAGTCGTTTCAAAAAGTCAATTTTGACAGTTGTTTAACAAAACGAGACGTACCTTATATAAGGATTCATTTACTCGGTTGGTAATATTCAAAAATCCAATTTATCAATCTCGTAAACAAGTTGTTTAAATCTTAATTGCAGATTCAAAAGCAATTTCAATTAACGTCAATCATAATTCAGTTGATCATATCTTTTAACCCGTTCATCGAGTTTATTCGATATCTAAATGAAAAGTTATTGATTTTTCGCCAGCTTTCCGAAAACATGTATATCATATACCTTTTACCAGTAATATATGTATTTAATTCGTGATTCATTATAAACTGTTTAACGACGAAATTTAGTATACAAGTATGTATAAATATATATTCGAGCACTAGACATGGATACACTATTAATATATAATAGATAAGATATAAATGCTTACATATCAATATTGTGATTTAATATTGTAGGAAGGTATGTAGACGTAACGGAGATGATAAACACTAGATTTGATTCACAAATATACCCCCGAACATTACCCATAACCTCCTTGGCAATAACCCATAATTTCCTTAGCTTTATCCCGCTCATAAAACTTGTTTTGAATTTATTCGAGCAAAACCTCGTCGTAGTATTTTATGTGTAATACTAATAATAAGAATAATATTAATAATAATAAGATTTAATATTATTAATATTCTTAATAATAATAATAATAATAATATAATAAGTAAATAAATACGGAGTAATGGAATGAATTAGAAATAGATATGCTCGAGCTTTTATAGGTGTGGCCTGAATTCAGACCCTATGCGATCGCATGGTTCTGAAGGCCATTTGCCATGCGATCGCATGGCCCGTTTTTCCAGCTCACATATTTTTGTAATTTAGCTCGTCGACATAATTTAATATAATATATATAATATATTTAATTTATATAATTAATTATATATTATATTAAATTCACATGCATAGTTGACTTGTAATTTTTGTTCCGATAAGTCGTACGTTGTCACTCGACTTATGTTCCGGTTTCGGTTTTTCGAATGCCCTTTCGTACGCTGAGAAAACTAGTACTTTTCGTTTCGTGACTCGTATCTTTGTCAAAATATAAACTTAATCATTGATAACTATGTCACTCTAAGTGTAGCTTTAATCAATTAAGTGTTTTGGTTATTTACTTCTATAAATCATCGTCTCGTAGTATATACATATACATATACACACATATATATATATATATATATATTTTTTTTTTTGAAATAGTGTTTACTGTAGCACAGTTACTGTAGCAAAGACAATTTTTACTGTAGCAATTCACTGTAGCAAAGTCAATTTCACTGTAGCAAATAGTGATTTTCGATAAACAATGTAGCATTTTGGGTACTGTAGCAATTTGAAAATACTGTAGCAAATTAGTGTTTTACTGATTCATCTTAAACGCTTTAGTTAACTTATCTAAATATCAATCGAATCAATAAATGAATGTTACTATCATTTACTAAATAACTTGAAATTATATATATGTATATATCTTTTTAATATACATAAATCAGTTTTTAAATACACATTGGAAGTTATTTATAATTAATTTTAATAATAAATATTTCAACTTATCATATATATTCAAATAGATATTTAAACCAATAAGTTTGATGTACGGTATCAAACAATTAATACATCGTTACATTTTCAAGTTATAGTATATATGTATCTATTTACATATAATTGTTCGCGAATCGTCGAAAACAACAGAAGGGTATTTAAATATATAAAAGTAGTTCAAAAATTTTGAGATTCAGTTTTACAGACTTTGCTTATCGTGTCGGAAATGTTAATCATACAAAGATTAAGTTGAATTTTGGTCAGAAATTTCCGGGTCATCACATTAGTAGACGTTATCATAACGATAATCGTTATATATATCATTTCGAGTTTCTTAACTTAGTAATCTCATTTCTTATGTATATCACACATTGTTAATATACTTAGTGAGATACTTACTCATCATAATCTCATGTCAACCATATATATATGTCTATATATACCACAACATGTAGTTTTTACAATTTTGTAACGTTCGTGAATCGCCGGTCAACTTGGGTGATCAATTGTCTATATGAAACTTATTTCATTTAAACAAGTCTTAACAAGTTTGATTGCTTAACACGTTGGAAACATTTAGTCATGTAAATATCAATCTCAATTAATATATATAAACATGGAAAAGTTCGGGTCACTACAAAAACGTCGTATGAAATTTCTCCCAAGCAGCGCGTTGTACCGCGAAGTTGAACGTACCACATAAAAGTCAACCAACTCATTTCTGACCAACTGCGGATTCTTATCATCTGTGAGTTCTATTATTAGCTCTATCCGGCCTAGCGGCCATGAGCTTTCTCCGGAGAACCCAGATAACGTAATATCAGACTGGCGTAGCTGCGTTTTAACTTCTGCAGGGAGGAAACGATAGCAATGCTCATACATAATGTCGACGCCACTCTCGGTGTCAACATGCATGCGTTTAATTTGTACTCCGCAAGTAGGGATGCGACACTTGATGATAATGGGCTCGTTAACTGTGTCGATTGACATTACAGGAGGAAATGTGATTGGGAGAAGTTCCCAGTCATGGTGATCACTGTACTTTCTCCGCTGGCTAACTTTCTCTGCGTCGACCATATTAATGGTTAAGTCGGCTTTTTTTGTTTTATCAACTTTTTGCCATGTGAAAGTTTTAGCCTTCGACCCTTCCTCTGCGGATTTTCTCTTGTCCTTCTTAGGTGGTTTTAGGTGATCCAATTTATCTGCGCGCAGTGCCTCGAGTAATCGTTCCATCAAGTTTTTACACCGATTAGTGTCATGACCATAATCATCATGGAATTCACAATACTTTGTTTTATCACGCTTACCAAATTCTGTAAGCGGAGTTGGAACCGCAAAGGTCGCGCACACTGGTTTGGTTGCCAAAATTTTCTTTGGTGTTTTAGACAAACTTTTCAGCAGCGCATAGTTCTGATTATTGATGCCGCGCTGGTTACTGTTTCGATAATTGCCACTTGATTTCCCTTTATCATTTCTGATAGGACCACCGCTAGGATACCTTCCGCGAGAGTTGTTACCACGATTTTGATCGCGCGAACGATCATCATCGTCTTTCTTCTCGTTGCGTGAGCTAGCTGTTGGAATATCATTATCTTCGCCACTCCGCATATAGTCATGGCATTCATTAAGCGCTTCAGCGTAAGTTGTTGGGACTGTATGACGCAGACGCCTTACCAGTGTTGGATGACGTTCTGAGTTTATACCATGTATAAGTCCGGAAATCTGTTGCTCTGGCTTAAGATCTGGTATGCGCAGACACTCATTAGTATATCTTGTGAGAAATTCACCCAAAGATTCCTTGGACTTCTGCACAATATCATGACATTCGATATGAGTGCGTTTGCGTGGCCTCTGATTCTGATATTGCAGCAAGAACTTCGTCCGCAGGTCCATGAATCCGGATATGCTACCTGATGGGAGCTTATTAAACCATTCGCGAGAAATGCCCTGCAGCGTCATGGGAAATAACTGACATGCGACCGGATCCACCCAGCCTTGAGTGCGCATTGTGTAGTGACCCGAACTTTTCCATGTTTATATATATTAATTGAGATTGATATTTACATGATTAAATGTTTCCAACATGTTAAGCAATCAAACTTGTTAAGACTTGATTAATTGAAATAGGTTTCATATAGACAATTGACCACCCAAGTTGACCGGTGATTCACGAACGTTAAAACTTGTAAAAACTATATGATGACATATATATGGTTATATATATAGTTAACATTATATTATGATAATTAAACATATCATTAAGTATATTAACAATGAACTACATATGTAAAAACAAGACTACTAACTTAATGATTTTGAAACGAGACATATATGTAACGATTATCGTTGTAACGACATTTAATGTATATATATATCATATTAAGAGATATTCGTACATCATAATATCATGATAATATAATAATTTAAAATCTATTTTGATATTATAAACATTGGGTTAACAACATTTAACAAGATCGTTAACCTAAAGGTTTCAAAACAACATTTACATGTAACGACTAACGATGACTTAACGACTCAGTTAAAATGTATATACATGTAGTGTTTTAATATGTATTTATACACTTTTGAAAGACTTCAATACACTTATCAAAATACTTCTACTTAACAAAAATGCTTACAATTACATCCTCGTTCAGTTTCATCAACAATTCTACTCGTATGCACCTGTATTCGTACTCGTACAATACACAGCTTTTAGATGTATGTACTATTGGTATATACACTCCAATGATCAGCTATTAGCAGCCCATGTGAGTCACCTAACACATGTGGGAACCATCATTTGGCAACTAGCATGAAATATCTCATAAAATTACAAAAATATGAGTAATCATTCATGACTTATTTACATGAAAACAAAATTACATATCCTTTATATCTAATCCATACACCAACGACCAAAAACACCTACAAACACTTTCATTCTTCAATTTTCTTCATCTAATTAATCTCTCTCAAGTTCTATCTTCAAGTTCTAAGTGTTCTTCATAAATTCCAAAAGTTCTAGTTTCATAAAATCAAGAATACTTTCAAGTTTGCTAGCTCACTTCCAATCTTGTAAGGTGATCATCCAACCTCAAGAAATCTTTGTTTCTTACAGTAGGTTATCATTCTAATACAAGATAATAATCATATTCAAACTTTGGTTCAATTTCTATAACTATAACAATCTTATTTCAAGTGATGATCTTACTTGAACTTGTTTTCGTGTCATGATTCTGCTTCAAGAACTTCGAGCCATCCAAGGATCCATTGAAGCTAGATCCATTTTTCTCTTTTCCAGTAGGTTTATCCAAGGAAATTAAGGTAGTAATGATGTTCATAACATCATTCAATTCATACATATAAAGCTATCTTATTCGAAGGTTTAAACTTGTAATCACTAGAACATAGTTTAGTTAATTCTAAACTTGTTCGCAAACAAAAGTTAATCCTTCTAACTTGACTTTTAAAATCAACTAAACACATGTTCTATATCTATATGATATGCTAACTTAATGATTTAAAACCTGGAAACACGAAAAACACCGTAAAACCGGATTTACGCCGTCGTAGTAACACCGCGGGCTGTTTTGGGTTAGTTAATTAAAAACTATGATAAACTTTGATTTAAAAGTTGTTATTTTGAGAAAATTATTTTTATTATGAACATGAAACTATATCCAAAAATTATGGTTAAACTCAAAGTAGAAGTATGTTTTCTAAAATGGTCATCTAGACGTCGTTCTTTCGACTGAAATGACTACCTTTACAAAAACGACTTGTAACTTATTTTTACGACTATAAACCTATACTTTTTCTGTTTAGATTCATAAAATAAAGTTCAATATGAAACCATAGCAATTTGATTCACTCAAAACGGATTTAAAATGAAGAAGTTATGGGTAAAACAAGATTGGATAATTTTTCTCATTTTAGCTACGTGAAAATTGGTAACAAATCTATTCCAACCATAACTTAATCAACTTGTATTGTATATTATGTAATCTTGAGATACCATAGACACGTATACAATGTTTCGACCTATCATGTCGACACATCTATATATATTTCGGAACAACCATAGACACTCTATATGTGAATGTTGGAGTTAGCTATACAGGGTTGAGGTTGATTCCAAAATATATATAGTTTGAGTTGTGATCAATACTGAGATACGTATACACTGGGTCGTGGATTGATTCAAGATAATATTTATCGATTTATTTCTGTACATCTAACTGTGGACAACTAGTTGTAGGTTACTAACGAGGACAGCTGACTTAATAAACTTAAAACATCAAAATATATTAAAAGTGTTGTAAATATATTTTGAACATACTTTGATATATATGTATATATTGTTATAGGTTCGTGAATCAACCAGTGGCCAAGTCTTACTTCCCGACGAAGTAAAAATCTGTGAAAGTGAGTTATAGTCCCACTTTTAAAATCTAATATTTTTGGGATGAGAATACATGCAGGTTTTATAAATGATTTACAAAATAGACACAAGTACGTGAAACTACATTCTATGGTTGAATTATCGAAATCGAATATGCCCCTTTTTATTAAGTCTGGTAATCTAAGAATTAGGGAACAGACACCCTAATTGATGCGAATCCTAAAGATAGATCTATTGGGCCTAACAAACCCCATCCAAAGTACCGGATGCTTTAGTACTTCGAAATTTATATCATATCCGAAGGGTGTCCCGGAATGATGGGGATATTCTTATATATATGCATCTTGTTAATGTCGGTTACCAGGTGTTCACCATATGAATGATTTTTATCTCTATTTATGGGATGTGTATTGAAATATGAAATCTTGTGGTCTATTGTTACGATTTGATATATATAGGTTAAACCTATAACTCACCAACATTTTTGTTGACGTTTAAAGCATGTTTATTCTCAGGTGAATACTAAGAGCTTCCGCTGTTGCATACTAAAATAAGGACAAGATTTGGAGTCCATGTTTGTATGATATTGTGTAAAAACTGCATTCAAGAAACTGATTTCGATGTAACATATTTGTATTGTAAACCATTATGTAATGGTCGTGTGTAAACATGATATTTTAGATTATCATTATTTGATAATCTACGTAAAGCTTTTTAAACCTTTATTTATGAAATAAAGGTTATGGTTTGTTTTAAAAATGAATGCAGTCTTTGAAAAACGTCTCATATAGAGGTCAAAATCTCGCAACGAAATCAATTAATATGGAACGTTTTTAATCAATAAGAACGGGACATTTCACATTGCGCCCTCGAAACGCTGCAGGAAGTCATCCGGATCAGTCAAACCATTATAAGTACCCAGTGTATGGGGTATCTTTGGCGCTGATGGAAACGGATATGCAGTTATATGCGGAGGAAACTTATCAAAAGTAGTTGGTAGCTCAAAATGTGGTTTAACAGGGTCACCTTTAAGCCCTGCGAAGAAACGCCTCATCATATCCTGAACAAAATCAGGTTGTGAAAATAGGTGGACCATGTCAGGAGGTGCCGCCTGCATAAATTGGCTTGCGAGATTTGCCTGCCCCTGAATATTTTGCCAAGGCTGCCCTGAGGTCTGCAGATACAACCAAGGCTGATGCGTTGGAAAAGAAGGCAGGCTTGCCAGCGCAGAGTATACAGGTAGCTGAAAAGGTGCCAAAACCTGTGGCGCAGATGCCTGCGAGACCTGAGGATATGCCGCTATAAGCCCAACCGTATGCGCAGCGCTTTGCTGTTCTGCAGTTATCGGCGTCCAATGAGAATTGGCATCCGGAATGACACCGAACCCCCAACTATTAAGTAATGCCTGCGCATCCGCAGGAGTCAAAAACTGCGAAATTGGACGCGGTGGTTGCCAAGGTTGCAACGGTGTAAACGATGAATTCTGCTGAACACTCTGCATCTGCAGAGGGATTGAAACCGTGGTACTATAAATAGGTACCTGGCCGCAGCATACCACGTGCGGGCCTACTGTTTCACCGCTAGTGCCTACCAAGATGACCCTTGGATCCACCGCGGAAAAATCCAACCGCGTGGTGGTGACTGGCGAGTTTGCCCTTGGCGGTGTAATCCCACCTGGATATATCGGCTTATACCTCTGAAAAGGCTCGTCGGATACAGGCGGAGGATATGGCGCGTATCCCGCCCCCGTAGCCATAGCTTGCGTCTGCTGATTACCAGATGGCGTGTTTTGATTATCTGTTTGAGTACGTTCCGATGATTCTCCGGAAGTCATGATACTGTTAACCTTGAGAAGATGCTAGACAATGCTGGATACGTAAGACGTGTAGCAGATGATGGTTACGTACCGTGATTGTGTGCTTAGAATGATAATAAGGGTTTGTATATATAGGCAAACCCTAATTCTAGAATCATCTAAGATAATGATAATCTCGTCCATAACTAACTCCCCCGAATCACGGATATAATTATGGAAAAGATACTTACTTGGTAACCAAGTAACCGCTGTAACGGGAACAAAGGCATTCGATACATAACCGCACGGCGCATACCGCATACAAGGTATACGCATTCACATGCTATCAAGGGCCCGCATACGGATGGAATGCGCATGCGGGTTGCGGTATCATTAGTCAACATACGTCTCGACCCCCGTCTCGAACGTCTCAACCTTTTTAGGACCCAACCGTCTCGACCCCGTCTCACGTCTTTTGCAACCTTGGTTATTAGTAATTGTTTCCATCTGGCTCATATTTATTTGTTCTTCATATTTACATTGTTTCCATTTACATGTTCTACACTATTTTAAGCAACATGTGTTTCTCTTGCACAGACTGGATACCTTGATTAGGCATCCAGAGCAACTTAAACAAATAGCTGCGGAGTTTGAAGAAAATATTTACAATACTGCCACAAGCCAGGTTCGTTTGCTCTTTATTGTGTACAAGATAGAACTAAGATACTTGGTCACCTAATTTTATTAAATCATTTTGTTTATAGTCTGATTATCTACGTAAGATATCATTGAAGATGTCTGCTATGGAAGCTGGACCACACAATCCCATGCCAAATGCTATGCAATCGAACTCTGCTGCCAATAGTACACACCTATATGTATGTATAAATATCTAAAAAATGGATTTTGTTAACGTTAATATGTATTTTACTCTTACTATATGATTGAAAATAAGTTGTTAATAGGAGATAGATGTAAGTAATTGGAGACCTATGCAGGGTGCAGGTGGTGCTGTTGGTTACTCGCCCATGGAAACTGGCGATTGGAGGTCTCAACTGCCAGCAGATTCACGCCAAAGGATCGTGAACAAGATGTATGTATGCTGATGTCATTCTCTAAAAGTTACTTTTGTTTGGGTTTAAAATTTTTGATTATGTTTACAGCTTGAATTCTTACCTTAACTAAAACAATATTAATGGTTACCAGCATGTGTTTTCCTTTCACAGAGCGGATACCTTGAATAGGCATGTTCCTCCACAATACGGGCCACGGTCAGAGGAAGTTAAAAAGATAGCTGCGAGGTTTGAAGAGAAAATTTTTACTGTTGCCACAAGCGAGGTTTGTTGTATACAAGGAGTTATACATATATACAGTCATACATACAGACTAGGCAACAACTACATAGTAGAACTAGAAAATGAAATCATGTTTCTGTACACAGTTGGATACTTGGTCACATAATTTTCTTGATTTTATTTTGTTTCTAGTCTGATTATCTCCGTAAGATATCGGTGAAGATGCTTTCCTTTCCAAAAGCTATGCAGTCAAACTCTACTGCCAATAGTATAAACCCCTCAAATTCAGGTATTTTTACAAAATCCTTTTATTAATGTCTGATATTTGTAGGAAGAATCTTTAAATATTTTGATAATTGTATAAGCAGATTAGCTAGGGCTACGTTCTTTTATTTTTAGTTCTGTTTGTGATGTATTTTCGTTGTTCATTTGGTTTGCAGTCTGATCATGTATGAAGTTATCGTTGAAGATGTCACAATATGGCATGACCGATACATGGATATGGTCAAAAAAGTTTTTTTTATTATTTTAGCTGCTTTGAAAGCGTAGAAATTCGAATAATAATAAACTATGTCTTTTTAAAAGTACATCGACTCACTGTGTGTTTCATCTATAACATCGACTCATATTTGGTTTATGAGACTGACTTTGATTTATTGATTATAACATGCATGGAAACAAATTTGGACTACTCATATTTGCCTATTTGGTATATGAGACTGACTTTGATTATAACATGCATGGAAACAAATTTGGACTTGAATTCAAGCAATTGATCATTTTGTACCATATGTATAATGTAATTCGGGAAAATCTTAGCCTTAACAACCTATTAATAAGACTTGTATATTTGTCTGCCCATAAATGCATTTTATTAAAGATTCTAAAGACCATATAATTCATCAATTTGAATAACCTATTATGTACATAATGGTGAGTGCACTTGTACAGTGAGTCGCGATGTTGGAGTAAATTTGATGAGTTTGAAATTTATTGGTAAGTCATTAGTCAATGTTGGCTCAGGGTGGTGAAAGTCCTTCAAGATATAAGGGTGTAAATGAGGTGCAAAATTCTAAATTAAATGATGTCGAGGTGTTGGGTGAGGCATCCATACATGAAACGTCTTCATCGAGTGTGTGACGGTTGCTCCGACGAAGTCTCACCATTTTTCGACGCGTAAAATGATTAAGGGTATAGGTTCGAAACAATCGAGAAATGAATGTCGGTGTTACGGATAATTTTTTGAAGTATTGGCAAAGTATTCCAGATCCAAGTAGAATAACACAACTTTGAGGGTGATCTTTTAGTTGTTAATTTAGTTTGGTATTTGATTTAGTTGGTTGTTTGGTTGTGATGTTTTATTTATTTTTATGGTAGACTGTAACAACCCAAATCCATTTAACCAAAAACAGAGTACATTTTTTTTTTTTTATTTAGTTAGGTCCCATTAATATAATACATTTTCAACTCTGTTTTAATCGAAACATAACATCATAAGGATACATTTAACAATCTATCATGACCCTTGGCACACAAATTACACTTTACAAAATCATTTGTAATAATGGCCCGATCACAAGAAATACGGGTTAAGACTCAATAACCCAACCCAATACCAAGAGCATAATCCCGGAGACTACCAAATCCCCAATCCGCGTCCATATAACCAAAAGCTACCCCTTCGAGCCCAAGCGCTCCTACGCATCTAGTCTAACAACTAGCTAGCTTCATAACAAAATACCTGTAAAAAGGTAAACAACGAGAGGGGTAAGCATAAAGCCTAGTGAATGCAATAATTATACACATACATATATAATATACCTACTTGCAAACACTTACTCACATACCGCATACATGCTAGCAACACAATTAGCTTATCATCACAAGTACAAAGCCATTAACCTCCAATACCACAAGCTAGCACAACAATAGCATATATATAACTCGAACATTATCATATGCTACACTACAACACAATAACCATGGTTACCCGATCATACAAGGGAACGGTACTCGAAAGACCGCCGGAGTTCATAACATCCATTAGTGTTACTTAAACACCGCGTAATCACTAATTCCCCCGGGTGATGTCTTAAACACCGCGACTAATTCACCCTCATGACAACGTGGCATCTTAAACACCGCGACGAATCCACACGTCAATCAAAATAATGAGTGGTGTCTTAAACACCGCGACAATTCCACTCCCATGACAATGTGACGTCTTAAACACCGCGACACTACCACATGTCAATCAACCATGAGTAGTGTCTTAAACACCGCGACAATACTACTCGTTACTTAGAATGCGGTGTCTTAAACACCGCGACAATGCCACATTCATACTACACAAATAAATACATTATATACGTACACGCATAATTATTCCACTCACCTCGAATTGCCCGCACAAGTCATAAACGTAAATCGCCTCCAAAAGCAACCGAGCAAACCTTTTACCTATAATACGCATATAGATATACAAACAATCAACATACATTCTCTATGAGAGAATTCGACTTCAACACCCTTAACCAAGGGTTTACACCTATCACCACAAACCGCCCATTTAGACACATAAAGTGGACTTCACCAATTACCACTACGGGTGGTAATTCCGACCCATCCAACAAGTACAATTTAACCAAAATTGCTTATCATCCAATTAATCCAAAATTAAAGTCATTACCAAATTTGACCCATCTAAGTCAACCCATTTTGACATAAGTCCTAAAAACATCTTTAATCACTAACGGCTAGTGACTAACTTTCCAAAATACCATTTAACACTTGAATCAAACATTTATATACTTGGTTCATCAAATCTTGACCCATAACTTAGTTTGACACCGAATCAAGCTCACTTGACCCAAAATACCCATTCGACCCATTTTGACCTAGATTAGGGTTTACACCCAAAAATCAAGTCAATACAAGTGTTCTAAGGTTTAACCAATATACGCAAGACCCAAACTCATAATTTCATCACTCGAAACCCACTTTGACACATAAACCCTAATTTTGACCCATTTCAAAATTAGTCAACTCGAATACACCCAAAAGGGTTCCAACGCTTCCAAAATCACTAAACTAAGTGATTACACCCAAAACCAAAGCCTAATCATGGTCAAAACGTCAATCAACCCAAAACCCGCCATGTATCAAAATAACTAGTTTCCATAAACCCACTTCATCATCTAAATGGGTTTTACAACTAAAAAGCTAAAAACCCTAACTTGAATATGAAATCATAAGAATGAATTTCGGAGTTAGAACTTACCAATAGTACCACAAGGTAGCCGTGAACGATAGGAAGAACTTTAATTCTTGAGACCCGACCCGAAACACTCGTCTTCTTCCTCAAAACCTTGATTCTCTCTCTAAAACCCTTTCTCTCTCTAGGGTTTGATGAATGTGTGAGAGGGAAAGAAGATGGAAGAAGTGAGGTGGAAGTGGTGTTTGGATAAGCTTTTGGCCAGATTTGAGGTCCCCAAGTCGTCCATATGTGAAAAGACATTAATGCCCCTCATTAAACTCATTAAAAGGCTGAACAGCACCAGATCGTGCCTATTGTCGCGCCGCGGAGCAATTTGTCGCGCCGTGGCCCAAAGGGTGATTTTAGAACATGTTTTTCAAGCTTTCTGACCTTCAACATAGGCATTTGTCGCGCCGCGGAGCAATTTGTCGCGCCGTGACAATTGCCTGTTTCATCCGAACTTCAGCAAACTTGTTTTGGCCATAACTTTTTGACCGTAACTCCGTTTTCGATGAATCAAATATCGTTGGAAACGTAATAAGATTTTCTTTCCAATGGTAAGGCTTTGAAACATCAACACAAACTTTATTTGGGGTCGAAAAGGTACGTACACACCTTGTGACTCCAAACAACGTCCAGTTTTCTTCGACGTTCGAGCAAGCAACACGTACATGTCTCGTACACTTCATACACGCATGGTACACCATAAATACATTATGTACAATAAATATTTGGGTCTTACAACTCTCCCCCACTTAAACTCGATCACGTCCTCGTGATCTTCGTCACTTAACCCATCCGGACCTACATCCTATGGTCCTTCGACGTACTTTCGAACTCGAAGTCTCCGAAATTTCCCGTAACACGAAGATCTTACACCGCACTTAAGCGACCCTTCCGATGGATCACCCCCTTTCAACTTAATCTCCATCCGCGATTTACCAAATCCACGAATCCGAGCACTAGAAACTTGCTCAATCCCTCACATCGGGAAGAACTCAACCAATCTCGTACCGAGATATCACCCCTTTGGTATACCCTTAACAAGTACAATGCCAATAGTAGCCACGTCCTACAATAAGGTCAACATCCAAAACGACGAAGACCGAGTAAAAGTAAATCCTTACGAATAACACTTACCACTTAACATCCCTTCAAGTTCTCTCGGCTATAACTCGCAACAAGCTACATCCTTAACTATATCACCCAACGCGATCTACTAGGTCCACTACGCTGTGACCCAAGTCTTGCATTAGTCCAAATCGAGAAGGATTCATGCCGCGTTAAAACTCCGTGCTTCACCGGTTCATAAATTTACACTCAACCGTTCAATCATGAATGTTCTCCGATTCAAGAACCAACTCCCCTCGTCTCCACAACCGGGTCATTCCTTCAACGAAGAAATTTCGGTATCACCAACCAATCACACTAGGGATACAAACTTTCCCATGAATGGATCCGCACACGACCTTCCGTCTCTGAATTAATCCAGGACGACAATAATACACCACAAGTTAGACAAAACATCAACACTCAACACAGGGTTTCTCCCCTAAACCCAACAACACATCCATACAATACGGCTTCCTATCCCTAGCATGGAAACTATTTGTGTACTAGAATCCTGTCAATAGCGAATTATCATCCCAACAATTCGCAATTCGTCACGCGACCTCCAAAAGTATTCACCAATGTCAGGTGAATCCTCCAACTTAGGCCGTCCGTTAAGGATGGTTTCGACATTTCAATGCGGCTAACGGGTCGCATCACTAGAGAATGCACCCTCGCAAACAAACAAAACCCGCGTGTCTCTATGTGAGACAATCGGAAATAGAACTCCCCGCCCCACAATCATCCATAAAGTGGAATAATCCACCGACAATATCCACAATCACGTTTCCCGAAAGGGAAAATACAGTATCCATACCGAAATCGAACTCGTACCTACTCAACAGCACTATCCGGGTTTCGCACCAACCCAATTTTACAACACGAGAGCACCCGCAATGACAGTTACATTCTCTCACGTCCGTGATCTCTAACTTCACACTTGGTCCCATACCGCACTTGGTACTGCACGACCACATTATACAAGAAGACTTACGCTTCACTTGATCTAACACCACCGGAGATTCCTCGACAGTAAAAACTCCCCCACTTAGGATTTATCTCTCCATTCTCACCGCCAAGATGATAACATCCTGCGGAATTGTAATTGCACGTCATACCTGACCATTCTCACCGTTGGTCATAAACGTCAAATCACCGCAAATTCACTTTAGGCTCTTAGAGCCGACATGTACTATCACTTGAGACGTCGTACACGCGACGACATCGCACCGTCATACCACAAATCATAATTTACAGCTCTTCATCGTTCGCAAAGCGAACTCCACCAAAGTCCCACACACGCCTCTATGACTAGGCATATGCCACTCCGATAAATCATTCGTGCATCTCAGTCGAGATCACCCGACCTTCTACGCAACGAACCATTATCAACAATTACTCACTCTCATGGGGAAGAGTGACCAATCTGACACAATAATTGCATCGACCGCAATATCAACGCTTCATCATAACCTTCGACCTAATCGACCATTAAGCCCATCACCGGCTCACCGGTCATCCTTACTCGTCCATCACATAAGAGCAACAAGATTCGCTCATCTGCCACTTCATAAGAAGTATTTACTGCAATGCTCCTAAACTTTGACTTTTGCAACCGTCGAATTACTATCACCCGTCGATCACTATTTAAAATCTTCGATGCTTCCAAAGAGCATCTCACGGGCACCCTAAGCACAGAGTGATCACACCATCACCGGAGTTGAACATTACACTAGCAGGTATAAGAAGGCACCTGACGCAGTGTCATGCAGACTCCCACCACAATCTACCGAAATTTAGAAACTCGATCTTTGGGTTTCATACACCCGATGTCACCCGTCTCTCTATAATAATGACCTGGAGTCATACATACCCGAAAAACCTTACGGTTTATTGTCTTATCGAAAATTCCTAGCGATCACACGCTACCCGCAATAGTCCACAAGGCCAAATGATATAGCCTCACGAAACCCTTCATCTAACACTAAAGAGATGCTCGGGAACACCAAGTCTTACACCCTTCTACATCTCGATAACAACACTACTACAAGGGATATTCCGTTAGGAATGTTACCCTACAATCCATAACGCACTAACGCAATCATCGTCATACGGGTCCCACTCCCATGAGTTTAATGACCCAAGGACTCCCCGATTCGCCAATTCCAAGGCGACACACACAACAAGAATCCCAACACGATTCTCTAACCACACACTCTACCGAGTGTAACTCAAAACTACAATCATTAAACTTGTCGCATTCCATTACGGAATTCAAGTCCTCGTCGCACACACACAAGAGTAATTTCGTCATCCCAGTTACGATGGGTAACTAAAACCAATAACAATCTCAACAGTGCACCCACTACCCAGGGTGACTAAGCACGCACCAAAGTCGTGAGTTGGCTCGCTCACTTAACTAACCGAATCCATCGTACACTTCCCGACTCACAAAGAACCTGATGTGACAACAAGCACATCACTCGAGACTACCATACTCTAGGAACCAATAGAAGATTCCTAATTCGTCCTGTTCTACCCCAACCATGCCACGTTTCCTCCGTTCGGTACTTGTCATGTCATGCTTAGTGTCAAGATACGGTTTCGTAATAATGGTGATCATTCACTATTACAAATGCGTACCTTACCATTTCCACATGGTCACGCAAAGTACTTTATCCGGACTGACGCAACATTCACACAAAACAACACACGATAACTCCTAGTACCCGTATGACCAAAGTCCTTATCGTGAACTTGATCACTCAAAACCGCCAAACATACGAATCTCTCCAATAGATTCATCCCTAGGATACCGCACAAAAGATACCTGTATATATATACACATATATACAATATAATAATAGATATACACAAGTACACCGCAACAAGTCAACCTACAACCTAGGTGACTATTACTGAAACAACGTCCAAGTTCGCCTACTTACATTAGGCACTAGTAATCTAAGGCACTAATTTACACACGAAATAAGGCTCCACATAATCACACTTTGGACAAAAACAAGTCCTAGTTAGTCACCTACTCTAAGGCACTAACAAATCTCAATCCAACCCGTACTCCTACAAGTCTCGCAAGTAACGCACCACTGTCAATAAGTCTAAGACTAGGCACCTATTCCAAGGTCACCTAATTCCCTTAGACTATGCTCTGATACCACTTGTAACAACCCAAATCCATTTAACCAAAAACAGAGTACATTTTTTTTTTTTTTTATTTAGTTAGGTCCCATTAATATAATACATTTTCAACTCTGTTTTAATCGAAACATAACATCATAAGGATACATTTAACAATCTATCATGACCCTTGGCACACAAATTACACTTTACAAAATCATTTGTAATAATGGCCCGATCACAAGAAATACGGGTTAAGACTCAATAACCCAACCCAATACCAAGAGCATAATCCCGGAGACTACCAAATCCCCAATCCGCGTCCATATAACCAAAAGCTACCCCTTCGAGCCCAAGCGCTCCTACGCATCTAGTCTAACAACTAGCTAGCTTCATAACAAAATACCTGTAAAAAGGTAAACAACGAGAGGGGTAAGCATAAAGCCTAGTGAATGCAATAATTATACACATACATATATAATATACCTACTTGCAAACACTTACTCACATACCGCATACATGCTAGCAACACAATTAGCTTATCATCACAAGTACAAAGCCATTAACCTCCAATACCACAAGCTAGCACAACAATAGCATATATATAACTCGAACATTATCATATGCTACACTACAACACAATAACCATGGTTACCCGATCATACAAGGGAACGGTACTCGAAAGACCGCCGGAGTTCATAACATCCATTAGTGTTACTTAAACACCGCGTAATCACTAATTCCCCCGGGTGATGTCTTAAACACCGCGACTAATTCACCCTCATGACAACGTGGCATCTTAAACACCGCGACGAATCCACACGTCAATCAAAATAATGAGTGGTGTCTTAAACACCGCGACAATTCCACTCCCATGACAATGTGACGTCTTAAACACCGCGACACTACCACATGTCAATCAACCATGAGTAGTGTCTTAAACACCGCGACAATACTACTCGTTACTTAGAATGTGGTGTCTTAAACACCGCGACAATGCCACATTCATACTACACAAATAAATACATTATATACGTACACGCATAATTATTCCACTCACCTCGAATTGCCCGCACAAGTCATAAACGTAAATCGCCTCCAAAAGCAACCGAGCAAACCTTTTACCTATAATACGCATATAGATATACAAACAATCAACATACATTCTCTATGAGAGAATTCGACTTCAACACCCTTAACCAAGGGTTTACACCTATCACCACAAACCGCCCATTTAGACACATAAAGTGGACTTCACCAATTACCACTACGGGTGGTAATTCCGACCCATCCAACAAGTACAATTTAACCAAAATTGCTTATCATCCAATTAATCCAAAATTAAAGTCATTACCAAATTTGACCCATCTAAGTCAACCCATTTTGACATAAGTCCTAAAAACATCTTTAATCACTAACGGCTAGTGACTAACTTTCCAAAATACCATTTAACACTTGAATCAAACATTTATATACTTGGTTCATCAAATCTTGACCCATAACTTAGTTTGACACCGAATCAAGCTCACTTGACCCAAAATACCCATTCGACCCATTTTGACCTAGATTAGGGTTTACACCCAAAAATCAAGTCAATACAAGTGTTCTAAGGTTTAACCAATATACGCAAGACCCAAACTCATAATTTCATCACTCGAAACCCACTCTAATTTTGACCCATTTCAAAATTAGTCAACTCGAATACACCCAAAAGGGTTCCAACGCTTCCAAAATCACTAAACTAAGTGATTACACCTAAAACCAAAGCCTAATCATGGTCAAAACGTCAATCAACCCAAAACCCGCCATGTATCAAAATAACTAGTTTCCATAAACCCACTTCATCATCTAAATGGGTTTTACAACTAAAAAGCTAAAAACCCTAACTTGAATATGAAATCATAAGAATGAATTTCGGAGTTAGAACTTACCAATAGTACCACAAGGTAGCCGTGAACGATAGGAAGAACTTTAATTCTTGAGACCCGACCCGAAACACTCGTCTTCTTCCTCAAAACCTTGATTCTCTCTCTAAAACCCTTTCTCTCTCTAGGGTTTGATGAATGTGTGAGAGGGAAAGAAGATGGAAGAAGTGAGGTGGAAGTGGTGTTTGGATAAGCTTTTGGCCAGATTTGAGGTCCCCAAGTCGTCCATATGTGAAAAGACATTAATGCCCCTCATTAAACTCATTAAAAGGCTGAACAGCACCAGATCGTGCCTATTGTCGCGCCGCGGAGCAATTTGTCGCGCCGTGGCCCAAAGGGTGATTTTAGAACATGTTTTTCAAGCTTTCTGACCTTCAACATAGGCATTTGTCGCGCCGCGGAGCAATTTGTCGCGCCGTGACAATTGCCTGTTTCATCCGAACTTCAGCAAACTTGTTTTGGCCATAACTTTTTGACCGTAACTCCGTTTTCGATGAATCAAATATCGTTGGAAACGTAATAAGATTTTCTTTCCAATGGTAAGGCTTTGAAACATCAACACAAACTTTATTTGGGGTCGAAAAGGTACGTACACACCTTGTGACTCCAAACAACGTCCAGTTTTCTTCGACGTTCGAGCAAGCAACACGTACATGTCTCGTACACTTCATACACGCATGGTACACCATAAATACATTATGTACAATAAATATTTGGGTCTTACATAGACTCAGTCGTAGGTAATGGTTAGACTTTCGTTTTATAGTGTCGAGTCTTCCGTTATCCGGTTGTATCTTTGTCCGGTCCGTTCATCTTTTGATGAATTAAGCTTTGTTTTATAATATTCGTTATTTTTGTCAAAAAAAAAAAAAAAAAATAGTATGTACATACATTTTTTTTTTTGGCAAAAAACATATTATTAAATAAATAAAAATAGATCCGATGATCTAGTGCGTTACATGAGCTATTACATTGACAATACCCTATTACTCAAACATTAGTACAACATTACACGAGAATAAACCCCAACGCAACCGATAACGATAACAGTAACAACAATTTCCATAAATTAACCGCCACGTAAACCACCGAATCTTGAAAAAAGTCCTCACCTGAACCGAAGTTAGCGACAGCGAACAACAATCCACGAGCCCACCCGCCAAACCGCATCATCCCCATCAAATAACATTAAAACCAAATCGCCCGCAGGGCAACCCAATACCACCCGCCTTGAGACCGCATCAACCGATAACCTAAATCATAACCCCGTTGGCCAGAACATCCGAGCAAACCAAAAGCAATCGGCTCAAAAACCCTAACCTGTCAAGACCCTACCACACGGATGATCGGGTACCAACCGAGAAAACTACTCCAGGAGACCAATCTTTTGGCGCTTAACAACCCGAAAGTCACTAAGGCGGCAACAACACTGGGATGTTCCGAACCGAACCCAACGACAAGAGGATGGAACGAGCGGGATCAGATCCAACGAGACCACTAAGGGATAAAACGAACCTAAAGCCCACATCAATGAACAAACCCACACGAAACCCAACCAACCAAATCGAAGATAAACCCAAATCAGTAGCCCCAAACCAAAACCCACCAGGCCTGGCCCACCAGCCTCGAGCCCTGTAACATCCCAATTATTTAAGGTATTATTTTATGTGAATTTTATTGCTAAGAAATTAAATGGTAAAGGTTATTTTATTTTAGAATAGGCAAGAGTTAAGTTTGTTGGTTAAGTTAGGAAGGACTAATGGTGCAATATTAGATTTAAGGACTTCCCTAATTAGAAATATGGTGGGGAGGGTAGAAAGTGTAAATAAGCCAAAGTCATTTTAATAAAAGAAAAATTAATACCGATAATTCATTTCATCAGTTGTAAAAATATACAGAGAGTTTATATGTGTGTGTGTGTGTATCGACATTGGCAAGGGGAAGAGGAGGATCCATCAATTGTTAAAATTATAACCATGCAAGCTTGAATTAGTGAAATATAAGACATCTCAATCACCCTAGCAAGCTTTAATCTTCCAATTTCATCTTCTTTGTGAACAATTAGGGTTCTTGAACTCTAAAAGACAAGGTATGAGTTTTATGTCTAAGTATTGCTAATATTGAGTGTTTATGATGAGCTTTATGCTTAGAAGTTGTTGATTTGTTGAATTGTGCACATTTGTATGAGTTAGAATGAATTTGTTAATGATTTTGGAAGTAGATTCATGTATGAACTTGCATTATGGATTTATGGTATGAATATGGTGATTTTGGTGATGTTCTAGCTTAATTTCTAGTCATGCACACCAAGTGTTTGTTAAAATGCCTCAATGAAAAGTTTATGTGTTCTAACTAGTAATTTTGAAGAAGAATGTTTGTGTATAAATTGTTGTTGTTGTTATAAGTTATGAAATTTGGATAGTTGATGATTTAGGGTTACTTGTAATGGAAATGGAATTATGCACATTTTGATGTTTAAAGGAGGATTTGAAGAAATTGCATGTTATGTCCATAAGAAATGAACTAGAGGTTTAAATGTTTAAAGAAATGATGTTGAATTGATAATGTTGTTGTTTTAGAAAAGATGAGATCAAAGGCTATATGTGTGTTTGTTGTAATTAGGGGGTTAAGTAAATGTGTAAGTATATGAAGATGTGAAAATTTATGAAAGTTGTGATTTTTAATTGAGTTGTATGATTAATGGGATTAGCTCATGTATAGGTGCTAATCAAGGTAAAGAGGCTACAAGTGATCAAGGAAATTCGTTTAAGCAAGGTGAGTTTATAGGGGGTAAAATGGGCGGGTCAAGAGTGGCTTAGTGTTCTCGGATTGCATCCGTGCAAGAGAGTAACGACTAAGCGCACTAGTTGTGTAGCTTAGATAGAATTATTAGGTTCGCCTAATAATTGTATCTATGGTTGGTGTTTAGCTTAGGCAAGGTTATTACATTGCTAGTAATCTTATCTATGGTATGTTTTAGCTTAGACACATTAAGTGTCTATGTATGATATGACTATGAAATGTGATTATGATAGCTTAGGCATATGAGTATGCCTATGGTTAGCTTAGGCATGATTACTAGGGTCGGCCTAGTAAGTCATGTCTATGGTAAGAAAGAATCGGATCCGAAAGTAAGCAAGCAACCGTTAGGTTGAAGGATAAGTATTGTGATCTTATGCCCAATGTTTTATGTTTTAAATTACTTGCCTATAACTCACTAAGTGTAAAAGCTTACCCCCGTGTTGTTTCATGTTTTAGGAACTAAAGGTCATCGGGAAGGGAAAGAACCCGTTTGAAGTGTTAGCGGAGCATTGGCACTAGAGTAAGTGGTATTGCAAGTCTCTTTTGTAATCAGGCTCTATGGTTACCGCTTATCAACGCCAAGTATTTTGAATGTGTCATTTATGTTTTTGTCTAACCTTTGGGACCAAATGATGATTTGAAATGTGAAAACATGTCTTCGATGTATAATTGATGTTTGTGATGTTTAATGATGTTTAGAAACTGGTTTACTAAATCTGGTTCATGTATATTGATGATACAAAGGATTTCGATTGTTGAAATTGTAAAACTTGTGGCTTTGATAAATTGTTACAGATCAGATTCAGGACACAGAACTTGGTAACAGAACTTGATGATACAAAGGATTTTGGTAACAGAACTTGGGTTAAGAAGGGTTATTTTTCCAGTTTAAGGTCGCGCCGCGACAAAGCAGGCCGCGCCGCGGCATATGCCTTGTCTGGGCAATGACTTGATTTAAAAAAAAAAAAAAAAAAAAAAAATTTACTCGTTCTAAGGCGTTAAAAGTTGGTATCAGAGCTGTGGTTTAAGGGACTTGGATAACCCACGATAGGGATTATCTAGGCTTAAACCATTGTTGTGAAAGGATAAGCGGTTTAGGACTTGCATGAATGTTAAGGTCGTATAGTTGTGCCATGCTCCATAGGGTAGAGTCATTGACGAGACTTGTAGTATAATGATTGAGATCATGGTTGGTTTATGTATGGAGTTTAATACTCGTTAGTCATGAGTCATAGTAGATTAAATGCGTAATGAGATAGTGTAATAACAACAGGCCATTGTTATTACTTCATTTTGGTACACATGAACGTCTACTATGGTCATGGTGAATCGAGTTAGGAATTCTTTCGATTTGTTTGGTTATGATGATGATGATGTAGGTATTTGAACTAACGGGTTGAATGTAATTTTCAGAATGGCTATTGTATCACCGAATAGAGGTAATGAGGAGGACGACGAGTACGTCCACACCCCATCCATGGAGTCTATTGAAGACTCTCAAAATGAATCCGAAGAAGTTAACATGCCAAATGACATTTCGGGGCAAATAGGGCAAGCCTTGATACGTTATACCCCAACCTTGTTAGAGAAGATAAAGACGTTGATAAATGATCAATTAGACGAGAAGTTAAAGACTCTCATGACCAATAATCCTACCCTAAGAGGAGAAGGGGGGAGTGGGGCAAGACAAGAAGAAGTAGAAGTCCCGAGAAGAAAGGATGATCGTTTCGAGTATAAGAATTTTGCTAATTGCCATCCCCCGTAGTTCCATGGTAAGGTTGACCCAATTGTTAGTCAAAGGTGGATCGATGAGATTGAGGAAACTTTTATATTGTGTGAATGCCCCGAGCATTTAAAGGTAATTTATGCGGCTCATCAAATGAAGGGTAGTGGTTATGAATGGTGGAATTTCATAGTTAAGTCTCATGGGCGAGACGTAGCTACAAGTTTTTCATGGGATAAGTTTCGTGAAATGTTTATGACTCAATTTGCTCCACCCGCTGAAGTTAGTAGGTTGAAATCCGAGTTTATGAATATAGAGCATGGAATTAAATCGGTGACCGAGTTTAATGCCGAGTTCAATGATAAGTCTCGTTTTTGTTCGGACTTTGTGTCAAGTCCTAAGTTGATGATGGATCACTATCATAGAAGTTGAAATAGCGGATAACAAGACTGTCATGGTGTATAGTATTATTAAAGGGTGTGAAATTATTTTGGATGATGAAAAGTTTGTCTTTGATTTAATACCCATGCATATGGGGGAATTTCAAGTAATTGTGGGCATGGATTGGTTAGATGACAACGAAGGGATAATTTTGTGCCGTAAGAAGATTGTGTTAGTTCAATCACCAAGTGGGAAAGTTATATGGATTTATGGGGAACGGGCTAGGCGTGCTATTCCTATATGCACGTATGTTAGGGCTAAAAGATTTTTGTCTCATGGGTGTTGTGCGTTTTTGGCACATGTGGTTGATAATTCGAAAAAGGTTGTTGAATTAAGTGATGTACCTATTGTTAATGAGTTTCCGGATGTGTTTCCAAATGAGTTGCCCGGTATACCTCCCGAGCGAGAGGTAGAGTTTAGAATAGATTTGATACCCGGGGCCACGCCAATTGCCAAAGCTCCCTATCGATTAGCCCCGTCGGAAATGAGAGAAATGATGACTCATCTACAAGATTTGATAGATAAAGGTTTTATACGTCCTAGTAGTTCGCCTTGGGGAGCTCCGGTTTTGTTTGTGAAAAGGAAGGATGGGACAATGAGAATGTGTATAGATTATCGGGAATTGAATAAGGTCACTATTAAGAATAAGTATCCATTGCCAAGGATAGATGATTTGTTTGATCAATTACAAGGTGCAAGCTTCTTTTCAAAGATAGATTTAAGGTCGGGTTACCATCAATTGAAAGTGAGGAAAGAAGATGTCCCTAAAACGGCTTTTCGTACGAGGTATGGTCATTATGAATTTGTGGTTATGCCGTTTGGGTTAACAAATGCACCGGCCGCGTTTATGGATTTGATGAATAGGGTTTGTCGACCGATGCTTGATAGGTTTGTGATTGTATTTATTGATGATATTTTGGTGTATTCTAAGAGTGAAGAGGAACATGCGGTGCATTTAAGGCAAGTATTAGCGACTTTAAGAAAAGAAAGGTTGTTTGCTAAGTTCTCTAAATGTGAGTTTTGGCTTCGCGAAGTTCAATTTTTGGGATATGTCATTAATGAGAAGGGTATTTGTGTCGATCCGGTAAAGATTGAGGCGATAATGAGATGGGAACCACCTACGAATCCCACCGAGGTTAGAAGTTTTCTAGGCTTAGCGGGGTATTATCGACGGTTTATACAAGATTTTTCTAGAATAGCCACCCCTCTCACCAAGTTGACTCGTAAAAGTGTGTTATGGAGATGGGAAGAAAAGCAAGAACAAGCGTTTCAACTCCTTAAGGAGAAACTTGTTCAAGCTCCTATATTAGTTTTACCGGAAGGGAATGAGAACATGACGGTTTATTGTGATGCTTCTAAGAAAGGTTTAGGGTGTGTATTGATGCAAAATGGGAAGGTCATAGCTTATGCTTCCCGACAATTGAAGGAACACGAAAAACGTTATCCCACGCATGATTTAGAATTGACGGCCGTAGTTTTTGCTTTAAAGATTTGGCGTCATTATCTTTATGGTGTTAAGTTCTCCATTTATACCGATCATAAGAACTTAAAGTATTTATTTGATCAAAGGGATTTGAATGATAGGCAAAGGAGAGGTCTCGATTTGGTGAAAGATTATGATTGTGAGATTTTGTATCACCCCGGAAAAGCTAATGTGGTGGCGGATGCTCTTAATAGGAAGTCGAGTCACCAACCGATTAAGATAACGAGTTTAGTTATGGTAATATCACCTCAAATATTTGATAGTATTCGAGTTGCACAAAGTGAAGCATTATGCCCCGAAAACGTGAGAAAAGAAAGGATCAAGGGGCAAGTTGATGATTTTGTGTTAGATTCTCGTGGTTTAAGGCTTAGATATGGGAGAATTTGGGTACCTTTGCAAAGTAGTGTTAGAAGTGAGCTCCTTGACTTAGCTCACAAATCTAAGTATTCGATTCACCCCGGTGCTACGAAAATGTATAGAGATCTGAAGAAAGACTATTGGTGGCCGGGAATGAAGAGGGATATAGTTAAGTATGTGCACAAATGTCTTACTTGTCTTCAAGTGAAAGCCGACCATCAAATGCCTTACGGTAAGATGCAACCATTAGAAGTACCGGTTTGGAAATGGGAACACATTACAATGGATTTAGTGACTAAGTTGCCTAAGACCCCTCGACAACACGATGCAATTTGGGTTATTGTTGATAGATTGACTAAAAGTGCATTATTTTTGGCAATAAGAGAAGCTTCATCATCGGAAGCAATGTCTAAGTTGTATATGAAAGAAGTTGTTGCAAGGCATGGAGTGCCGGTTTCCATTGTTTCGGATCGAGACACCCGATTTACATCACGATATTGGAGAAAGTTTCAAGAGGAAATGGGTACTAAGTTACATGTGAGTACCGCGTTTCATCCGCAAACGGATGGTCAAAGTGAGCGAACTATACAAACTCTTGAAGATATGTTAAGAGCATGTGTCATCGATTTTGGCGGTAGTTGGGATACTCATTTACCTTTAGTTGAATTTTCGTACAACAATAGTTATCATTCCACTATTGGAATGGCGCCTTATGAGATGTTGTATGGAAGGAGGTGTAGAACCCCGATTTGTTGGGGCGAAGTAGGTCAACGAGAATTAGGAAGCACGGAAATAGTGCAACAAACCACCGAGATGATTGATCAAATTCGTGAAAGAATGAAGGCGGCACAAGATCGACAAAAGTCCTATGTGGATAAAAGGAGAAAACCGATAGAATTCCAAGTAGGTGATAAAGTGATGCTAAAAGTTTCTCCATGGAAAGGCATCATCCGTTTTAGAAAGAGGGGAAAATTGGGTCCAAGGTTCGTGGGACCATTCGAGATAGTGGCAAAGGTTGGGAAGGTGGCCTACCGTTTGGCTTTACCCAATGAATTGAGTAATATACATGACACGTTTCATGTGTCACAATTAAGAAAGTGTTTGGCGGATGAATCAACTTATGTTCCTTTGAATGAAATCGAGGTCGATAATAAGTTAAGATATGCGGAAAAGCCAATAAAGATTTTGGATCAAAAGGTTAAACACTTGAGAAATAAGTCGGTAATATTATTGAAGGTATTATGGCAATTTAGAAAAGGTTCTGAATGTACATGGGAACCCGAAGAATGGCTTATGAAGTATTATCCGTCGTTGCATCAAGAATGGTTCGCGAGGACGCGAACGATCCAAGAGGGGGAGAGTTGTAACATCCCAATTATTTAAGGTATTATTTTATGTGAATTTTATTGCTAAGAAATTAAATGGTAAAGGTTATTTTATTTTAGAATAGGCAAGAGTTAAGTTTGTTGGTTAAGTTAGGAAGGACTAATGGTGCAATATTAGATTTAAGGACTTCCCTAATTAGAAATATGGTGGGGAGGGTAGAAAGTGTAAATAAGCCAAAGTCATTTTAATAAAAGAAAAATTAATACCGATAATTCATTTCATCAGTTGTAAAAATATACAGAGAGTTTATATGTGTGTGTGTGTGTATCGACATTGGCAAGGGGAAGAGGAGGATCCATCAATTGTTAAAATTATAACCATGCAAGCTTGAATTAGTGAAATATAAGACATCTCAATCGCCCTAGCAAGCTTTAATCTTCCAATTTCATCTTCTTTGTGCACAATTAGGGTTCTTGAACTCTAAAAGACAAGGTATGAGTTTTATGTCTAAGTATTGCTAATATTGAGTGTTTATGATGAGCTTTATGCTTAGAAGTTGTTGATTTGTTGAATTGTGCACATTTGTATGAGTTAGAATGAATTTGTTAATGATTTTGGAAGTAGATTCATGTATGAACTTGCATTATGGATTTATGGTATGAATATGGTGATTTTGGTGATGTTCTAGCTTAATTTCTAGTCATGCACACCAAGTGTTTGTTAAAATGCCTCAATGAAAAGTTTATGTGTTCTAACTAGTAATTTTGAAGAAGAATGTTTGTGTATAAATTGTTGTTGTTGTTATAAGTTATGAAATTTGGATAGTTGATGATTTAGGGTTACTTGTAATGGAAATGGAATTATGCACATTTTGATGTTTAAAGGAGGATTTGAAGAAATTGCATGTTATGTCCATAAGAAATGAACTAGAGGTTTAAATGTTTAAAGAAATGATGTTGAATTGATAATGTTGTTGTTTTAGAAAAGATGAGATCAAAGGCTATATGTGTGTTTGTTGTAATTAGGGGGTTAAGTAAATGTGTAAGTATATGAAGATGTGAAAATTTATGAAAGTTGTGATTTTTAATTGAGTTGTATGATTAATGGGATTAGCTCATGTATAGGTGCTAATCAAGGTAAAGAGGCTACAAGTGATCAAGGAAATTCGTTTAAGCAAGGTGAGTTTATAGGGGGTAAAATGGGCGGGTCAAGAGTGGCTTAGTGTTCTCGGATTGCATCCGTGCAAGAGAGTAACGACTAAGCGCACTAGTTGTGTAGCTTAGATAGAATTATTAGGTTCGCCTAATAATTGTATCTATGGTTGGTGTTTAGCTTAGGCAAGGTTATTACATTGCTAGTAATCTTGTCTATGGTATGTTTTAGCTTAGACACATTAAGTGTCTATGTATGATATGACTATGAAATGTGATTATGATAGCTTAGGCATATGAGTATGCCTATGGTTAGCTTAGGCATGATTACTAGGGTCGGCCTAGTAAGTCATGTCTATGGTAAGAAAGAATCGGATCCGAAAGTAAGCAAGCAACCGTTAGGTTGAAGGATAAGTATTGTGATCTTATGCCCAATGTTTTATGTTTTAAATTACTTGCCTATAACTCACTAAGTGTAAAAGCTTACCCCCGTGTTGTTTCATGTTTTAGGAACTAAAGGTCATCGGGAAGGGAAAGAACCCGTTTGAAGTGTTAGCGGAGCATTGGCACTAGAGTAAGTGGTATTGCAAGTCTCTTTTGTAATCAAGCTCTATGGTTACCGCTTATCAACGCCAAGTATTTTGAATGTGTCATTTATGTTTTTGTCTAACCTTTGGGACCAAATGATGATTTGAAATGTGAAAACATGTCTTCGATGTATAATTGATGTTTGTGATGTTTAATGATGTTTAGAAACTGGTTTACTAAATCTGGTTCATGTATATTGATGATACAAAGGATTTCGGTTGTTGAAATTGTAAAACTTGTGGCTTTGATAAATTGTTACAGATCAGATTCAGGACACGTGTTGTGTCGCGCCGCGGAAAAGGGCTCCGCGCCGCGACAATGGTCACATTTTGGTAACAGAACTTGGGTTAAGAAGGGTTATTTTTCCAGTTTAAGGTCGCGCCGCGACAAAGCAGGCCGCGCCGCGGCATATGCCTTGTCTGGGCAATGACTTGATTTTAAAAAAAAAAAAAAAAAAAAATTTACTCGTTCTAAGGCGTTAAAAGCCCAAACCTGCAAGTTCAAATCGGCCAAAAAACCCAACTGATAATAGATAACAAAAACGGCCAGGATGCCGGAATCCGGCGAAATCATCCAAGGAAGCAAAGCTAAGGAGGAAGGAAGAGGGTGAAGCAAAATAGCCTTTTTGAAAAAAAAATATAGAAACGAAAAAGAAACAGAAAATCCGACAGTAATCTGGCAAAGATGCAGGCCACAAACCGGATATAAACTACGCCGGCCAAGCACAAAATTTGAGAAACATGGAAACCAAACCGCAAAGCTAACCTCAACACCACCGTACAAACCGTAAGTGAAAGAGAATGAAACTAACCGGAGAAGAAACCCGCCGGGGAAATTGTACGGACAAAACCAAGACAACCAGCGGTAACCCACCACAAACCACCAAAGACGCCACCGGCAAGCAGAATCCCGTCAAGACTCACCAGAGATGAACAGAGGACGGAACGAGAGAAAATCACCACGGGAAAAAGGACAAAAGGGGTAGATCTGTAGAGATGAGAAGAGAAAAGCGCTAAAAAGGACAAGAAATCAAATGCCTGACCTCTGGCGAGATGCCGAAGGCCATTACCGGCGGAGCAATTAACGGTGTAGCAGGAAAGGGATTTGTAGAAAGGGGAGAGTAGTATGTACATACATTACCTGAATTTCATCAAATACATTAATGTGAGAATCTAGGTTATAGACGAAATTTTTAAGTAACCGTGTGTTTAGACGAAAGTAGATGGAGCTACTAGCTAAAGTTAGAGCTTATAGTTGGAGCTAATTTATGAAGTTGAAAACTTGATTTTTGAAGCTAAAAACTGGAGCTTATTATTTTTCATAAGGTGTTATTTGTTTTTAAGATGTTTTTTTCTAAAGATAAGCGGGCCATGTCAAAAAACATATGGCCTAAATGTCTGTATGCTGAATAGTGAAGACTGTTTCTGTCTGCAACACTAAGAAATATATTTCTAAGTCTACGAGGTTGCAGACATAATAATACATTATTTTATCTTATGTTTTTAGGGAAATAAACAGTCTGCAGTAAAAACGTCCGCGTGCGTGCATACATAAGAAATAATATGATCTACAAACTTAAAAACAAACAACAATAAAATGTTTGGTAAAGTAGCTGAAGTTGGACCTTACTGTTGTGATTTGACTTAAAAGGACATTGTAAGTAACTAGAGGGGGGTTAATAGTTACTTAATACGATTTTTAAAACTTTTTCGATGATCAATAAGATTTGAACAATGCTTGATCACCTTAATCAACTCAAACTAATGTGTGGTGTGTTTATGTTTGTAATAGTGGGGAATGTAAAGTAAAAACATAAACAAAGATTTATAGTGGTTCGGGTGGATGTTAGCTAATCCACCTTAATTCACTCCCCGATTCAACTAATCGGGATTTCTTGCTTCATTAACCACCTTTCTCCAAATCCGGTGGAGATCCGATTTACAAGTCTTGTACTTCTCTTTAGACAACAAACCTAATCCTTCTATCCCTTTGAAAGATTACCTCCAACTTAGATCAACTTGTCTTCAACTTGGACAAGTATTAATCTCCAATGAGATTAATTAACTCCCTAGTTCACTTTAAGGAAGATGATAGATAAGCTAGTATATGCTTCTTATTAAAAAGTACAAAGACTCACCCTTTCTAATGATGACAATCCTAAGACAATTCTAAAGATTATTACAACACTATGCAAACTTACAAAAGATTAGAATTTGAAAGTAAGTTTACAAACACCCCTTTTATAATCTATGAGATTATAAAACTTCTCTTGCTAATCACAAACATATGTATGAATGTTATGTTTTTGTGATTCTCTGATGAATTTGAGTTGTAGCATGCAAGAGGTCCAAGTCTTCAAAGTTCTCCAAGTCGAGATAAAAACTCACCGTGGGTCGACCGCACGTGTTTCAGTCCAAAATATATATTCGTTTTATAACCGTTTGAATTAGTTTTGGACACCACTCCTTGGACGCTTTACTTCATTTAACAACTTGGACACCTTACTTCATTTAACACCTGAAAAAAGGTACCCAACATCCTATACAAGTACTATATGCATTAAATGTTCATTTACTTTGGATATATTGCATTGATAGTGATTTATCATGCTCAAAGTGGAAAGTCTAACATTCTTGGATACAAGTCATGATAATCATTTGAGGCAATCTCAGTTTTGTCATAATCCTTTATTTGTAATTAACACATTTGCTAAATCTCTATTGGTTAGTCAACATGTCATTGATGACACAAACCTACTTTAATCACAAAGCATGCTAGTATTCAAATTTGAACTTGTTTGTAATTAATCAAGTGTGGTAATGATATCTTGACAATTAAGCAAGTAATGACAATTAAGCATGTTGCAAGACATCAAGTTAATCAAGTTTAAACTTATTCATAAACTTAATTTTGGATTTAAGCAAACCTATGTGTGTTAATGTTTTATTGTTTTTCAAGTTTACTAGATTATGACATTTTAATATTTATCCAAGTAACACATGCATATATTAAAGTAGTCCAAATACTAGTTGGTAAAATTCAACTTGTAATACATAGCAAGACATGTTCCATACACATATCAAATAACTACATATTTAGCACTTAACGCATGTCAAATAATACACATGCACTAACGCATGCCAAATAATACACATGCACTGTGATGACCCGGAATATTTCGACTAATTTAAACCAATTCTCTATATGATTTAATATTATGTAAATATATATATATATATATATATATATATATATATGTACGTATATATATATATGTACAAGTAAAAATGACTTTGCTACAGTAAAACACTATTTGCTACAGTAAAACACTATTTGCTACAGTGAAACCGTATTTTGCTACAGTGCTACAGTAAAATGACTTTGCTACAGTGATTTGCTACAGTAAACACTATTGCTACAGTACACTATTTGCTACAGTACACTCTTTGATGTCGGCGAACTAGCAAACAAAACGGGAAAGGCGGCCATGCGATCGCATGGCAAAAACACTGAAAACTCATGCGATCGCATGAGCTACAGTAAATCGAAAAGTATTATAAATACGCCAGTTTGCTCAACGATTTTTTCACAAACTCTTTTCCTTATTCTGTAAGTTATTTATATTTATATTATAATTATAATTTTAATTTAAGTTTAATAATATTTGAGGGTGTTTTAATTCGGGTTTCAAACCGCTTTAAGCTAAGGAAATATTGGGTATTGTTCGGGGTATTGTTCTTGAATCCAAGGCCAACCATACAGTCGTCTACCATCATTACGTCTACGCAATTTGCCTACAATATTGAGTCTCAATATTGAACTGTGAGTTTATAGTCTCCCTTTTTAAATACTTTAAATATTTTTTGGCTGAGAATACATGCAATTTATTTTAAACGCGATAAGACACAAGTACATACTAAATTCTACACCGAGTTAAACCGAAAATCCCTTAGCTTTGGTAACTAGTAGCTGCCAGTACATGGGATATGGACTGGTGGGCGAGAATAATTGTATATGGATCCATAGGGCTTGACATCCCCGTCCGAGCTAGAGCGCTAGCCTTTTAACGGACGTATGTTATTTGAGTTTAAGACACGTTGGTTTGCGTGTATTAAAACGAATGGGGTAATTATCACTATAGCGTTAAGTTTAGTTACCAGGGTGCTCTGTTACGTAGAATCTATTGATAAACTTTTGATGAAATCTTGTGGTCTATCTTTATATATGTTTATGACTCGAGCAATTAAACCTATAACTCACCAACATTCGTGTTGACTTTTTAGTATGTTTTATTCTCAGGTCCTTAGAATGCTTCCGCTGTGATGTGCTTGTTGCCTGCATGGAGTCTCTCATGCTTTGTACAAAGTTTATTGCATTCAAAATAAAACTGCGTTGTGTAATAAATAATTGGACTGTGATGTCAACCTGTAAATTAAAGACTTATGTATTTCGGGGTTTTGCTTATACCTAAGCACTCGCTCACATGTTTATAACTTTCCATGTTTAGAAAGTCACTTATTTTAATGAATGCAATATTTTATCAAAACGTATCATATAGAGGTCAAAACTTCACTGTGGGATCAATGATTAATGTGCCGAGTCAATAGCGATTTTGACGGGTCGTTATAGTTGGTATCCGAGCTTGAGGTCATAGGGAACCAGAAATTACATTAGTGTGTTTAACTGGTAATTGTTAGGATGTATTAGTGAGTCTGGACTATGACCATATCTATTTTTACTGATTTTTGCTTATTATTTGGTCAAAAACATTATATGTGATATATTTATATGCTAACGTAATTGTTGTTTCAATTATGTGATAAATGACTTCTTCTAATCCTATCATTTTGTACGACTCGGAATCGGACACTAAATCTATTCTATCCACAACTGAAAAAGGCGTTCCAATACCTATTAAAGAAGAAACTGTGTTAGCCGGGGAATCTCAACTCCCGGTAAACCCAGAGGAGGTTCCAGCTCCACCCAGCTTTAGTTTTCCGGAGCCACAGTATCATTGGCATGGACCCATGATCCCTGGAGTAAACGAGGATCGTCCATTTCTAAACAAATATGGACATTGGTCCAGATATACCGCCGACGGGCGAGTTGTGCCGATTACGCCTGGCAGATTTCGGTTCATGACCACCGGTACATATTCTCGCAGTTCGTCATCATATTCTCCTACATATGACTCAGACAGTTCTTCATCAGACGAGATCAGTAAGGAGGAGGATTTCGCTAATGAAATAAAAGAGATCACTAAGGAGAAATTCCAACTTGCTATAGATAATAAAAACAACCACAATAATAAAAAGTCCTTAATTATTAAAAAGGAACAGGACCATTCGATCCGTAATCACCCTTATTGTATTAAACCCACTGAGGCAACGGGTACCTCAAAACCCCAACCAAAAATAAAATACACTGCCAGAATGTCTGTCGGACCATGTGCACACAAACAATTGGCAGAGAGAACCAAATGGGAAGAAGTTTCTAATAGTTCTAAATAAACGACCTCACAACCAAAAATCTTCCATGCGCTATCCTATTGCTTATGTGTGCTACTCTATCTTGTTATGTAGAATAATCATATGTAAAATATCGGTATTGTATGGTATTGTATTATTTTGGTTTATTAATAATAAATGCATGGAATGATTATTTGTTTTATTAATACTTATTATTATTATTACATAATAACGTAGTAACTCGCTATAATTTTTCATAGTGGAATATTATTAGGATTTTAGTAGTTAATTCCTAGTACTAGTTATTATGTATGAACTTAACGGGTAGGTAATACCCTAGAAATAATTATAAAATGCTAATAAGAAGAAAAGGCTTTTATAATAATCGGTTCATATTATTAATATGCTACGATTAACTATTGACAACTCATTTTACCTATAATATTCTATATGATTAAATTATATCTGTTGTGTTTATTGAAGAAACATGTCTCAAATGTCGGATGCTGAGTTTGAGCAACTAGTCGAGAAACGTGTGAATGAAAGAATTGCTGCAGCCGAGGCAGCAAAAGCAACAGCCGAAGCAGTAGCCAAAGCAGCAGCCGTAAACACAAACTCACGAAACGGATGCTCATACAAAACTTTTCAAGGATGCAAACCACAGACATTTAGTGGAACCGAGGGACCAGTCGGTCTAACCCGATGGTTTGAAAAGATGGAGTCCGTTTTCAAAATCAGTAATTGTGCAAACGGAGACAAGTCAAAGTATGCTTCGTGCACGTTACAAGACGGTGCACTTACTTGGTGGAACAATTATGCTAAAGCAGAAGGAATAGATACGGCATATGATATCTCTTGGGAAGAACTGAAAAAGATGCTAATCGAGGAGTACTGTCCTCGAAACGAGATCAGAAAAATGGAATCTGAGTTACGTAATCTGAAGGTTATCGGTGCGAATCTCAATAACTATGAAAAGCGTTTCATGGAACTAGCCTTGTTGTGTCCCGAATTGGTGCCAAACGAGAAACGAAAGATAGAAATGTATATTGACGGTTTATCGATCAATATCAAAGGAAATGTTACATCGTCCAAACCGAATACGATGCAGGAAGCCATGACAATGGCACACCAACTCATGGACCAGATCACAGAGAGTTCGATTAAGGCACCAATTACCGAAGTCAAGACAACTGAAGGAAAGAGAAAATGGGAAGACTATAAGGGAAAAAGTACTCACCTGAAGAAATAAGAAACTTTTAAAGGTAAACAAGATGGGGCAACTGCAAGTCCAAACTATAAGGGACCCCATCCGTTCTGCAAAATATGTTACACACATCATGCAGGTTATTGCCAAGTGGTCTGTGATAAGTGCAACAAGAAAGGACATGTGGCAAAAGATTGTTATGCCACCGTTTCTGAAGTAAAGACAAAATCGACCGATGTCAAGAAATGTTTTGGATGCGGGAAGTCTGGTCACTTTATAAATCAATGCCCTGATAGGGAGAAAAACAAAGAACCCGCACGTGGGATGACATTTAATGTTAGTGCCAGTAAAGCACGTGAGGATCCTAATCTTGTCACGGGTATGTTTACCGTTAATAATCAACTAGCTTCTATTATGTTTGATACGGGTGCTGATAGAAGTTATATGTGTAAAGACTTTAGTTTTAAACTAAAATGTGCATCATTACCTCTAGACGATAAATATACTATTGAATTAGCTAATGGTAAACTGATAAAAGCCGATAAAATTTGCCATGGTTGCGAAATGAATCTCGCTGGTGAAACCTTTAAAATCGATTTGATACCCGTAGAATTAGGAAGTTTTGACGTAATCGTTGGCATGGAATGGATGTCCAAAACAAGAGCGGAAGTTGTTTGCGCTGAGAAAGCAATCCGCATACCTCGTAAGGATGAAACGTCATTAATAATTTATGGGGAGAAGAGTAACTCGAAGCTGAACCTTATCAGCTGTATGAAGGCCCAGAAACTTATAAGAAAAGGTTGTTATGCTATTCTGGCACACGTAAAGAAGATCGATACTGAAGAAAGAAGCATTGATGACATGCCGGTTGTAAGAGAATATCCCGGAGTATTTCCAGAAGAATTACCGGGGCTACCTCCACACAGATGTGTAGAATTCCAGATTGATCTCATACCAGGAGCTGCACCTGTAGCCCGATCCCCATATAGACTTGCACCTTCAGAAATGAAAGAATTACAAGACCAGTTGCAAGAATTATCGGACCGTGGATTTATTCGTCCCAGTTTTACACCTTGGGGTGCTCCTATTCTGTTCGTCAAGAAGAAGGATGGATCTATGAGAATGTGCATAGATTACCGAGAATTAAACAAATTAACGATCAAGAATCGGTACCCATTACCGAGGATTGATGATTTGTTTGATCAATTGCAAGGATCAAGTGTTTATTCTAAGATTGATCTACGCTCCGGATATCATCAGCTGAGAGTAAAGGAAGAAGATGTTCCTAAAACCGCGTTCAGAACCCGTTACGGTCACTATGAATTTTTAGTCATGCCTTTTGGATTGACTAATGCTCCAGCAGTATTCATGGATCTAATGAATCTCATCTGTAGACCGTATTTAGACAAATTTGTCATTGTTTTTATCAACGACATATTGATTTACTCGAAGAACAAGGAAGAACATGAGCAACACTTAAGACTGGTACTAGAGATACTCAAGAAAGAAGAATTGTACGCAAAATTTTCGAAGTGTGATTTCTGGTTACAAGAAGTACAATTTTTGGGCCATGTTGTCAGTAAACATGGAATTAAAGTTGACCCCGCCAAGATCGAAGCCATTAGTAAATGGGAAACACCGAAGACTCCAACACAAATCCGCCAATTCTTAGGTCTTGCTGGTTACTACCGAAGATTCTTTCAAGATTTCTCTAGAATCGCCAAACCCTTAACTGCATTGACTCAAAAGGGAAAGAAGTATGATTGGTCCACGGAACAGGAATCCTCATTCCAGTTATTAAAGAAGAAGTTAACGTCTGCACCCATTTTGTCATTACCAGAAGGAAATGATGATTTCGTGATCTATTGTAACTCTTCGCGCCAAGGTTTAGGATGTGTATTAATGCAACGCACAAAAGTTATCGCATATGCCTCACGACAACTAAAAATTCATGAAAAGAACTATACGACGCATGATTTAGAACTTGGAGCAGTAGTTTTTGCACTCAAGATATGGAGACACTATCTATATGGCACCAAGTGTACAGTGTACACCGACCATAAGAGTCTTCAGCATATTTTTGATCAAAAACAACTCAATATGAGGCAACGTCGCTGGGTAGAGTTGTTAAACGATTACGATTGTGAAATCCGTTACCACCCCGGATAAAGCTAATGTTGTAGCTGATGCCCTAAGTCGAAAAGAAAGAGTAAAACCTCTTAGGGTCCGAGCTTTGAATATTACAATTCGTACTGATCTCACAAAGCAAATTCAAGCAGCACAGTTAGAGGCTTTAAAAGAAGAAAATGAAAAAGGCGAAATGAGCAGAGGGTTAGAAAAACAGCTTGAAGTAAAAGCCGATGGAACCCTGTATTTTGCTGATAGGATATGGGTACCAAAACATGGTAATCTAAGGCAACTAGTACTGGATGAAGCACACAAAACAAGGTACTCAATTCACCCAGGAAATGGGAAAATGTACCACGATCTCAAGAAGTTTTATTGGTGGCCTAATATGAAGACAGAAATTGCTACTTATGTAAGCAAATGTTTGACGTGTGCAAATGTCAAAGCTGAGCACCAAAAGCCGTCAGGATTACTGCAACAACCAGAAATTCTGCAGTGGAAATGGGAAAGAATAACCATGGATTTCATTACGAAATTGCTAAGGACTGCAAGTAGTCATGATACTATTTGGGTGATAGTTGATCGTCTAACTAAATCATCTCACTTCCTACCAATAAAGGAGACAGACAGTATGGAGAAATTAGCACGCCTATATTTGAAGGAAGTAGTTTCCAGGCATGGTGTACCCATCTCCATCATATCTGATCGCGACACCCGATTCACATCACGTTTTTGGCAATCATTACAAAAAGCATTGGGAACTCGATTAGATATGAGCACCTCTTATCACCCACAGACGGATGGTCAAAGTGAAAGAACAATACAAACATTGGAAGACATGTTACGGGCATGCGTGATTGACTTTGGAACCAGTTGGGATCGACACTTACCGTTGGCAGAATTTTCATACAATAACAGCTATCATACGAGCATCAACGCAGCGCCATTTGAAGCACTTTACGGTAGAAAGTGCAGATCTCCTATATGTTGGAGTTAAGTAGGAGAAAGACAACTTACTGGACCAGAAATTATTCACGAAACCACTGAAAAGATCATTCAAATACAACAGTGATTGAAAACGGCCATGAGTCGCCAAAAGAGTTATGCTGATGTAAGAAGAAAACCGCTAGAATTTCAAGTGGGCGACAAAGTCATGTTGAAAGTGTCACCCTGGAAATGCGTTGTACGATTCGGTAAACGAGGAAAGCTAAGTCCTAGGTACGTAGGACCCTTTGAAATCACCGAAAGAATTGAAATAGTTGCTTATCGATTAAAGCTACCGCAAGAACTTAGTAGTGTTCACAACACATTTCACGTGTCAAATTTGAAGAAATGTTTAGCTGAAGAGGATGTAGTAATTCCTCTTGACGAAATACGAATCAATGATAAACTCCATTTTATCGAAGAACTTGTTGAAATCATGGACCGTGAGGTCAAACAATTAAAACAAAGCAAAATACCGATAGTTAGGGTTCGTTGGAACGCTAGACGAGGACCCGAGTTTACTTGAGAACGTGAGGATCAAATGAAGCAAAAGTATCCACATTTGTTCACTGATATCGCTCATGAAACAGGTACTACTCAAAATTTCGGGACGAAATTTTCTTTAACGGGGAGGTTATGTGATGACCCGAAAAATTTCGACTAATTTAAACCAATTCTCTATATGATTTAATATTATGTAAATATACATATATATATATATATATATGTATGTATATATATATATATATATATGTACAAGTAAAAATGACTTTGCTACAGTAAAACACTATTTGCTACAGTAAAACACTATTTGCTACAGTGAAACCGTATTTTGCTACAGTGCTACAGTAAACCGACTTTGCTACAGTGATTTGCTACAGTACACTATTTGCTACAGTAAACACTATTGCTACAGTAAACACTATTTGCTACAGTACACTCTTTGATGTCGGCGAACTAGCAAACAAAACGGGAAAGGCGGCCATGCGATCGCATGGCAAAAACACTGAAAACTCATGCGATCGCATGAGCTACAGTAAATTGAAAAGTATTATAAATACGCCAGTTTGCTCAACGATTTTCTTCACAAACTCTTTTCCTTATTCTGTAAGTTATTTATATTTATATTATAATTATAATTTTAATTTAAGTTTAATAATAATAAGGTATATTTGAGGGTGTTTTAATTCGGGTTTCAAACCGCTTTAAGCTAAGGAAATATTGGGTATTGTTCGGGGTATTGTTCTTGAATCCAAGGACAACCATACAGTCGTCTACCATCATTGCGTCTACGCAATTTGCCTACAATATTGAGTCTCAATATTGAACTGCGAGTTTATAGTCTCCCTTTTTAAATACTTTAAATATTTTTTGGCTGAGAATACATGCAATTTATTTTAAACGCGATAAGACACAAGTACATACTAAATTCTACACCGAGTTAAACCGAAAATCCCTTAGCTTTGGTAACTAGTAGCTGCCAGTACATAGGATATGGACTGGTGGGCGCGAATAATTGTATATGGATCCATAGGGCTTGACATCCCCGTCTGAGCTAGAGCGCTAGCCTTTTAACGGACGTATGTTATTTGAGTTTAAGACACGTTGGTTTGCGTGTATTAAAACGAATGGGGTAATTATCACTATAGCGTTAAGTTCAGTTACCAGGGTGCTCTGTTACGTAGAATCTATTGATAAACTTTTGATGAAATCTTGTGGTCTATCTTTATATATGTTTATGACTCGAGCAATTAAACCTATAACTCACCAACATTCGTGTTGACTTTTTAGCATGTTTTATTCTCAGGTCCTTAGAATGCTTCCGCTGTGATGTGCTTGTTGCCTGCATGGAGTCTCTCATGCTTTGTACAAAGTTTATTGCATTCAAAATAAAACTGCGTTGTGTAATAAATAATTAGACTGTGATGTCAACCTGTAAATTAAAGACTTATGTATTTCGGGGTTTTGCTTATACCTAAGCACTCGCCCACATGTTTATAACTTTCTATGTTTAGAAAGTCACTTATTTTAATGAATGCAATATTTTATCAAAACGTATCATATAGAGGTCAAAACCTCACTGTGGAATCAATGATTAATGTGCCGCGTCAATAGCGATTTTGACGGGTCGTTATATGCACTAATATCAAGTAGTCAAGTAATATACATGTAATGACTAGCAAGAAATCACTAAGTAATCTTAGAATTAAGCACATAGTGATAACATAGCCTTAAACTAAGACTATGTAAGTTTTACTTGCAAAATGACATTTGCAAGATTAATGTATAATCATACGTTAATGTCCAACACATGTACAAGGAAAGAGCAACTCTTGGTTGGGACTTGGTGACCATCCTAAGAATGTAGATACATTTTAGGTGTACATGTTTTCCTAAAACACTTATGTGTTTTCTTTAATCAAGACTTAATCGTCATTAAGGTGTCATAAGGCGTGATTAACCAAGATTAGTGTTATAGTGACCAACACTCCTTTGAAAATGAAGGAGACAACTATCATAAGCATGTTTGAACAGGTTTCATGAATTATAGATGCCCGGAAGTGGTCAAACATTTTTCGATCAAAAACCAGACAGTAGGTTTCTGCGGTCGATCCACGGTCAGCCGTGGAGTCGACCGTGCATCTCAGGTTTCGTAAATCTGAGTGTAAGTCTCCACGGTCTGACCTGCGGCAGGTCGACCGTGGTTAAGCCGTGTACCATGTTTTTCATTTTAAGCTTTCTTTTGATTTTTGTCTTTTGCTAGAGCAAATGTGGCTTAGTGAACTTGTTTATTATGTCAAGATGTCTACCATCACCTTTAGCTATGTGCATATGTCATCATCAAAACACTTATTGTTATGGGCTAAGATTAGTATAGTCATTAAGCATAATCCCATATTAACCCACATTCTCCCCCAACAATTAACTCTATCACAAATTAAAAAATAACTAGTGAAATGATCCGTGGAACCACGGGTTTGTTTAAATGAAACAGTTTAATGATATATTTTAGGTATTGAGTGAATTTAAACGCTAAATTCATTTAGTTTAATGACCTGACGGATTTCGACTAAGAAACTTCTCGTTGTTTTTACAAACACATTGATGTGCTTAACTTGGTCGGAATAAATGAATTACATATATTCCTAGGGGTGTTCACGGTCCGGTTTGGTCCGGTTTTGATTAAATCTCAAACCAAACCGGCATTTACGGTTTAAACATATATCAAACCAGACTAGACCAAGAAAGTCGTCAAACTGGACGGTTTGGTCCGGTTTTGGCCGGTCCGGTTTAACCGGTTTGACGGTTTCAAGTTCCATAAGTTATTATTATTAAGTTTGTGTACATTTTTCTCCTTTTGTACCAAAAAGGCAAAACAAACAATGTGAATCCTTCGTAACTGATTCATAAGTTATTATTATTAAGTAACATTCTTTGTAGATACATCTTTATTAAGTCTTTACGTCTCCAAATTATATCAGTATACATCCCTTTTAAGTGAATGTGTCATGCATATTATATAATTATATTCCTCCTTTATATATAATTACATATTACATATACATCCTGCATATCAAATACAAATGCATCTATTTACTTCACTCACGAACAAAGCTAAACATGTTCGCATCTGCTATGTACGTATAAATATGTTTATTCAGTGAAATATATAGTTACATAAAATTAATATCAGTGACGTATATACAATCCGGTCCGGTCCGGTTTAACCGGCCGATGGCCTAATGAAACCGCAAACCGGACCGAGTTTCGCGGTTTGGAGATCTTAAAACCGGCGACCGGACCGCTAATATCTAAAACTGGACCGAACCAATAAATCGGTCCGGTCCAGCCGGTTTTCGCGGTTTGACGGTTTCGTGAACACCCCTACTCCTTCCTACCTCTTTTGTTCTCTCTTTTTCTAACCTAGAAAATATAAAACATGATCCAAAATTCATCAACTGAGAATTACAATTCTGATATGAGCATTTTGAATTCTTATATTGACTTGTTGACTTCAAATTGAATAGCTCGTGACAAGCACGTGGGTTCATTTAAATGTGCTAGGCACGTGACTGGTTGTAACAGCTTAAACAGATATGAAAACAAGCATCTGAAATAAATGACGAAGGAGACGAAGTCCAGTTATAACTAATTCTGTTTAGTTCTGTTAGTAGCAGTTATAGATGTCCAATTCGAAGTTGTATAAGTAGTTAGCTAGTGCTTAATTGCAGATTTAGCTTTTGAATCTATGAATTCCATTTGGTCACTTGTAATTCAATTCCGTTTTTCATTCTTCGTTCTCGGATTATCGATTGTTTTACCAGTTAATCTTCGATTCAATTGTGCATCTGGATTAATCCTATCGCATTGAACTACCGATCATCTTCTGGAATTAGGCGTTTTTGTTGTAGGTACGCTATTTCATCATTCGACTAGTTTTTATTTTTATACAACTTTATTTGTATCTATAAGTATCTACTTATAATATTACTGATTGTTAGTGGTTTCTACTAAGAGTAGTCGCAGTTGATTTTGAATTTGCTAAATTGACATGAATTTGTTGTGAATTTAACACCAATACTATCAGTATCATTTTCGAACATGAAAACCTAAAAATCTAAAAATTGTGGCACACATACATACACACCTACATGTATGTATAAATATAGGCGAAATAGATATTTATAAACGCTAATTTGTTATTTGTTTCTACCGTTGCTATAGGATTGAAAATTAGCCGGCTAATTAGGAAATGCATACGAGTAATTGGAGGCCCACGCAGGGTGCAGGTGGTGCTGTTGGTGATTCCTCCATGGAAACCGCCGATTGGAGGTCTCAACTGACGGCAGATTTACGGCAAAGGATAGCGAACAAGATGTATGTATATTGATACCATTCTCTTAAAGTTATTTTATGTAGGTTTATATTTTTGGCTATTCTTATAGCTTAGATCTAACAGAGTCGATTTACGTATTGAAATGATATTTGTTAATCTGATAACAAATGGAATTGCTCAGTGAGATTCATTAGGATTAAGAACTGTTATTGGAGGAAATAAGAAATTGTTTGTTATTGTCCGAAAGTATTGCGTATGTTTGGCAGAGATTATAGCCTTATAATATTTCAATTTTTCTGCATTGTTTGTATGGTTATTAGTAATTGTTTACATCTGGCTCATATATATTTGTTCTTCATACTTACATTGTTTCCATTTACATATTATACACTATTTTGTTTGTTGAAAATTTCACTTAACTACGTTATATGAGCAACATGTGTTTCTTTTGCACAGAATGGATACCTTGATTAGGCATCCTGAACAACTTAAACAAATAGCTGTGAAGATTGAAGAGCATATTTACACTACTGCCACAAGCCAGGTTTGTTGTGTTCTTTAAGTCTATACAAAGATTTAGAACTAAGATACTTGGTCAACTAATCTCCTTAATTTATTCTGTTTATAGTCTGATTATATCCGTAAGATATCAATGAGGACGTCTGCTGCGGAAGCTAGACCACAATATCCCATCCCAAACGCTATGCAGTCAAACTCTGCTGTCAATAGTACACACCTACATGTATGTATTAATACTGATGAAATGGTTTTTTGTTGACGTTAATTTGTTTTTACTGTTACTATGTGATTAAAAATTAGTCATTAATAGGAGATAGGTGGTGTTGTTGGTGACTCGTCCATTGAAAATGGCGATTGGAGGGCTCATCTGCATGCAGATTCACGACAAAGGATCGTGAACAAGATGTATGTATGCTGATGTCATTCTCTAAAAGTTACTTTTGTGTGGGTTTAAAATTATTGATTATGTTTAATGGCTGATATTTACTTGTTCTTTTTCACAGTAGCAACTTTAATTTACATTGTTTACAGTGACTGGTTTTCTACTCATTTTTTTTTTTTTTTTTTTTTTTTGAAAAAAGTTGGTTTATTAAACTGCTAACTTTTAAATACTTTATATGACCACCATGTGTTTCTCTTGGGCAGATTTGATACCTTGATTAGGCATCTTCCACAATACGGGTCAGAGTTTCTTAAAAATCTAGCTGCAGAGTGTGAAGAGAAAACTTTTACTGTTGCCACCAGCCAGGTTTGTTGTATACGAGGAGTTGTACATACAAATTAGCCAAGAACTACATAATTTAACTAGGAAATCAAATTACCTAATTTCCTTAATTCATTTTGTTTCTAGTCTGATTATCTCCGTAAGATATCCTTGAAGATGCTTATGGTGGAAACTAGATCACCATATCTCATGCCACACACTATGCGGTTGAACTCTGCTAACAATAGTATAAACCCCTCAGGTTCAGGTATTTTTACAAAATCCATATATTAAAGTCTGATATTTGTAGGAAAAATCCTATAAAAATATGGAAATGAGATTTGAATTTATTCAGGTATTCTATATTCTTCGGTTTGCTACTTATATTTAGTTCTGTTTTGTCAACTGTCATATGTTTTGAGGTACTTATGGTGTTTAATTTGGTTGTTCATTTGGTTTGCAGTCTGATCATGTATGGAGTTAGCGTTGAAGGTGTCACAAAATGGCATGACCGATACATGGATTATTTTAGTTGCTTTAATAGTGTAGATATTCGAATAATAACGAACTATGTCCTTTTAATAGCACATTGACTCAGCTGTGTGTTTCATCGATAACATCGACTCATATTTGGTATGAGACTGGCTTTGATTATAACATGCATGGAAACAAATTTGGACTTAAACTTAAGCAATCGATCATTTTGTACCATATACATCCATAAATGCATTTTATATAAGATTCTAAAGACCATAAAATACATCAATTTGGTCATTAGCTGCTATGAATGCTTGTTTTAAGAATGTTAATGTTCAGGAGACGTGTTTAATAAGGGAATGTGAAGTCCCTTTGGTTTTGGTTGATCATGGTCTGGTTACTGATTGTTTTGTCCCGTCTCCGAGTAGTGTCTGTGGTGGAATTGGTGATTTGGGTGATATCATATCCCCGACAGTTTCTTTGGGTCGTAAATTTGCATGTGTTGACAAGGTATGTGAGATGGATTGTGCGAGTTATAGACGAAATGTGTTCAATCATATGGCGTTTTAAGGTGGGTATGAGGATGTTGCAGCGTCGATAAGGTTAATGAGGTCGATGAGAGGGTTAAAGTGGTGGGCTCCTCTCGTGCGTCATCTTCCTCCGTCTCGGGTTCTGTAATTAAAGAAGAAAAAGAAGGCTAAGTTGGTTGCGGTGGATGAGGACGATGATTCGGGTTTCAATTCGGCGGCGGAGTTAGATATGGATTTCTCCTTTTCGAACCGTTCCGGCAAAGCCATTCGGTTCTCCAATGTGAGCGGCAAGTTTCTCAAGCCAATTTCAAACAACAACAAGGTTAGTATTGAAATAATAATAAATTGGTTGTTGGTAGATGTTGTTGGTGGATGTAGTTGGTGAAATAAGTGGATGGTTGTTGATGAGTTGTAGGTAAAACTTTTCATTACCTAACTTGCCTAACTCTCACCAAATCCTAATTCTTACTACTATAAATAGAGCCATAAGCAAGCATTCAAATCATCCCAAAAACACATTCTTCTTCTTATATTCTAAGAGTGTAATAGAGAGTTTGAGTTTAGTCTCCTAATTACAAGAGATATAAGGATTAGTAATTATCCTTGTAATTAGAGAGAAGTTGTAATTCCTATTATTCTTATTAGTGAAACGTTTCTTTCCTTGCTCGTGGTTTTTACCCTATTAGGGTTTTTCACGTTAAATCTCGGTGTTCCTTTATTGTCATTATTTCAATTATTACTAGCGGTTTGCTATAATTCGGTGTCGATTTTCTCAACAAGTGGTATCAAGAGCTAAGGTTCTAATATCTAGTGTGTATTAATCTACTTTTCGTATGCTCTGTGGTTGCCACGGGAGTGGATCGTCCACATCAGAAAATAAGTAAGATTAATTTCACTCGATAAAAGTTCCCGGGTACTATTTCTCATAAATATAGTATTGTCGAAAAGAAGATTGTGATTATAGAAATGTCTACGAAATTCGAAATTGAAAAATTTAACGGGAGTAATTTCTCGTTATGGAAATTAAAGATGAAAGCTATCCTGAGAAAGGATAAGTGTTTAGCGGCAATCAGTCAACGGCCATCCGAGTTCACTGATGAAAAATGGAAAGAGATGGACGGCCAGGCTATCGCAAATCTTCATCTGGCACTAGCAGATGGCGTTTTGTCTAGCATAGAAGAAAAGAAGACGACGAAAGAGATTTGGGATCACCTCGTAAAATTATACGAGACCAAATCACTCCACAACAAGATATTCCTTAAGAGGAAACTTTATGCGCTACGCATGAATGAATCTACTTCAGTTAATGAGCACATTAATTCTTTGAATACTCTATTTTCTCAACTCGCTTCATTAAGTTGCAATATAGAGCCAAAAGAACGTGCTGAACTTTTACTTCAGAGTCTACCTGACTCGTATGATCAACTCATTATTAACTTAACCAATAATGTTCTCTCGGAGAATCTAGTCTTAGTCTATGATGAAGTAGCAGCTGCTATTCTAGAAGAAGAAAATCGGCGCAATAACAAGGAGGACAAACAGGCCGGTTCACGACAAGTGGAGGCCTTGGTGGTGTCAGGAGGGAGAACAACGGAACGTGGCCCAAGTGGGAGTCACAATCATGGTAAACCGAAGTCTAAAAAGAAGAAGACCTATACATGCTACAATTGTGGCAAGAAAGGTCATCTGAAGAAGGATTTTCGGAGTTTAAATAACTCTAATCCTCAAGGAAATATCGCAAACATTTCATAAGATGAGACTGCTTTGATTAGTGAAGCAGTGGTAGCATATGAAGGCAGAAAGACATTTGTTGATGTCTGGTTATTTGACTCAGGGGCTACTTTTCACATGACCCCTAGAAGAGAATGGTTCAAACAATATGAACGTATCTCAGGAGGATCTGTATACAGTTGCAGTGATCACAAACTAAAGATCATTGGAATTGGAGATATCATTCTGAAGATGCACGATGGTACAATTCGTACTATTCAAGGTGTACGACACGTGGAGGGTTTGAAGAGGAACTTATTGTCTTTAGGATAATTAGATGATCTTGGTTGTAAGGTGGTGATACATGAGAAGATCATGATAATCAAGAAAGACGCGGTTGTACTTATGAAAGGAGAAAAGGTGGGTGCTAATCTATTCATTCTGAAAGGTGAGATGGTACAGGAATCGGAAGCATCTGTTGCTTCGAATAGTTCAGGTGATAAAGTTGCTATGACATGGCATCAAAACCTTGGACACATGTCTGAACAAGGTATGAAGATTCTTGTTGAAAGAAATCTTATTCCTGGTCTTATAAAGGTATCACTACCTTTCTGTGAGCATTGTGTAATCAGCAAGCAGCATCGCCTGAAGTTTAACACATCAAATTCTAGAAGTAAATTGGCTCTAGAATTGGTTCACTCTGATGTGTGGCAAGCACCAGTTCAATCCCTAGGAGGAGCAAAGTATTTTGTATCATTTATTGATGATTACACTATGAGATGTTGGGTGTACCCAATCAAGAGGAAGGCAGACGTGTTTGAAGTTTTCAAAGTTTACAAAGCGCGGGTTGAACTTGAATCTAGTAAAAAGATCAAGTGTTTGAGGACAGATAATGGAGGAGAATACACTGGTGATGAATTTGATAAGTTCTGCAAACAAGAAGGTATCAAAAGGCAGTTCACAACAGCATACACTCCTCAACAAAACGGAGTGGCAGAGCGGATGAACAGAACCTTGTTAGATAGAACGAGGGCGATGTTGGCAACTGCAAGCTTGGGGAAATCATTCTGGGCAGAAGTGGTCAGTACTGCCTGTTACGTTATAAATCGGTCACCGTCAACTGCAACTGAGTTGAAATCGCCGATGGAGATGTGGACTGGAAAACCAGTTGATTATTCAGATCTTTATATATTTGGAAGTCATGTGTACACAATGTACAATTCTCAAGAAACGACAAAGTTGGATCCAAAGTTCAGAAAGTGTTTGTTCTTGAGGTATGCTGATGGAGTTAAGGGGTATCGCTTGTGGGACCCCACTGCCCACAAAGTAATCATCAGTAGAGATGTTGTCTTTACGGAAGACAAAGATCTTAAAGATGTTAGCACTTCAAAAGAAACTACACCAATACAGGTTGGAAATGAATTTTATAAAGATTCTTCTGAAGCAGTACCAGAGCACGATGAAAATCATGTAGTCGTTGATGAAGCTCCAGCGACTCGTATTTCTAATCGGGAAAGGAAACGTCCAGGGTGGCACTCAGTTTATATTATGGAAAGCAATGTTGCATATTGTCTTCTAACAGAGGAAGGAGAGCCAACAACTCTTCGTGATGCACTAAATCATTCAGATGCATCTCAGTGGATGACAGTTATGCAGGAAGAAAATGAAGCTCTTCATAAAAATAAAACATGGGAACTTGTGCCATTGTCGAAAGGTAGAAAACCTATTGGAAATAAATGGGTGTATAAGATCAAGCGAAATGGCGATGATCAAGTGGAGTGGTATCGTGCAAGACTGGTGGTTAAAGGATATGCTCAGAAAGAAGGTGAAATGTCCCGTTCATATTGATTATAAACGTTCCATATTAATTGATTTCGTCGCGAGGTTTTGACCTCTATATGAGACGTTTTTCAAAGACTGCATTCATTTTTAAAACAACCATAACCTTTATTTTATCTATAAAGGTTTAAAAAGCATTACGTAGATTATCAAATAATGATAATCTAAAATATACCGTTTACACACGACCATTACATAATGGTTTACAATAAGAATATATTATATCAAAAATAAGTTTCTTGAATGCAGTTTTTACATAATATCACACAAGCATGGACTCCAAATCTTGTCCTTATTTTAGTATGCAACAACGGAAGCTCTTAATAATCACCTGAGAATAAACATGCTTAAAACGTCAACAAAAATGTTGGTGAGTTATAGGTTTAACCTATATATTATCAAATCATAATAATAGACCACAAGATTTCATATTTCAATATACATCCCATACATAGAGATAAAAATCTTTCATATGGTGAACACCTGGTAACCGACATTAACAAGATGCATATAAGAATATCCCCTATCATTCCTGGAAATCCTTCGGACATGATAAAAACGAATTCGAAGTACTAAAGCATCCGGTACTTTGGATGGGGTTCGTTAGGCCCAATAGATCTATCTTTAGGATTCGCGTCAATTAGTAGATCGGTTTACTATAGGTATCAATATTTATTCCTCCGGAACCTCTTCTTCTTCTTGTTCCTCCTCTTCCGATTCCTCCTCTTCTGGTTCCTCTTCTTCCGGTTCCTCCTCTTTCGGTTCCTCCTCTTCCGGTTCCTCTTCGAGAATTTGTGAATCTTCCCAAAATATATTCGACTCTTCATTATTATTAGGTGAATCAATGAGATTTGTACTAGAGGTAGACATCTATCACATAATATCAAACACGTTAAGAGATTAATATATCACAAAATATTTACATGTTAATAATATATAGTTTCCAACAAAAAAATGTTAAGCAATCGTTTTTGAAGAAAAACACGGTCGAAGTCCAGACTTACTAATGTATCCTAACAAACTCGGTAAGACACACTAATGCAATTTTCTGGTTCTCTAAGACCAACGCTCGGATACCAACTGAAATGTCCCATTCATATTGATTATAAACGTTCCATATTAATTGATTTTGTCGCGAGGTTTTGACCTCTATATGAGACGTTTTTCAAAGACTGCATTCATTTTTAAAACAACCATAACCTTTATTTTATCTATAAAGGTTTAAAAGCATTACGTAGATTATCAAATAATGATAATCTAAAATATACCGTTTATACACGACCATTACATAATGGTTTACAATAAGAATATATTACATCAAAAATAAGTTTCTTGAATGCAGTTTTTACATAATATCATACAAGCATGGACTCCAAATCTTGTCCTTATTTTAGTATGCAATAGCGGAAGCTCTTAATAATCACCTGAGAATAAACATGCTTAAAACGTCAACAAAAATGTTGGTGAGTTATAGGTTTAACCTATATATTATCAAATCATAATAATAGACCACAAGATTTCATATTTCAATATACATCCCATACATAGAGATAAAATTCATTCATATGGTGAACACCTGGTAACCGACATTAACAAGATGCATATAAGAATATCCTCTATCATTCCGGAAAATCCTTCGGACATGATATAAAGGAATTCGAAGTACTAAAGCATCCGGTACTTTGGATGGGGTTCGTTAGGCCGAATAGATCTATCTTTAGGATTTGCGTCAATTAGTAGATCGGTTTACTAATTCTTAGGTTACCAAGCAAAAGGGGCATATTCGGCTTCGATCATTCATCCATATAATGTAGTTTCAATTACTTGTGTCTATTTCGTAAAACATTTATAAAACTGCATGTATTCTCATCCCAAAATATTAGATTTTTAAAAGTGGGACTATAACTCACTTTCACAGATTTTTACTTAGTCGGGAAGTAAGACTTGGCCACTGGTCGATTCACGAACCTATAACAAATATGTACATATATATCAAAGTATGTTCAAAATATATTTACAACATTTTAATATGTTTTACTGTTTTAAATTTATTAAGTCAGCTGTCCTCGTTAGTAACCTACAACTAGTTGTCCACAGTTAGATGTACAAAAATAAATCGATATATATTATCTTGAATCAATCCACGACCCAGTGTATACACGTCTCAGGCTAGATCACAACTCAAAGTATATATATTTTTGGAATCAACCTCAACCCTGTATAGCTAACTCCAACATTACTGCATATAGAGTGTCTATGGTTGTTTCAAATAATATATATACATGGGTCGATATGATATGTCAAAACATTTGCATACGTGTCTATGGTATCCAAAGATTACATAATATATTAGAATACATGTATAATACAATATAAGTTAGCTAGGATATGATTTGTATAGAATTGTTACAATATTTCCCGTAGCTACAACAATAAAAAAATATCCAATCTTGTTTTACCCATAAATTCTTCGTTTTAAATCCGTTTTGAGTGAATCAAATTGCTATGGTTTCATATTGAACTCTATTTTATGAATCTAAATAGAAAAAGTATAGGTTTATAGTCTAAAATATAAGTTGCAAGTTGTTTTTGTAAGAGGTAGTCATTTCAGTCGAAAGAACGACGTCTTGATGACCATTTTGAAAAACATACTTCCACTTTGAGTTTAACCATGATTTTTGGATATAGTTTCATGTTCATAAGAAAAATCATTTTCCCAGAATAACAACTTTTAAATCAAAGTTTATCATAGTTTTTAATTAACTAACCCAAAACAGCCCGCGGTGTTACTACGACGGCGTATATCCGGTTTTACGGTGTTTTTCGTGTTTTCTGATTTTAAATCATTAAGTTAGCATATCATATAGATATAGAATATGTGTTTAGTTGATTTTAAAAGTCAAGTTAGAAGGATTAACTTTTGTTTGCGAACAAGTTTAGAATTAACTAAACTATGTTCTAGTGATTACATGTTCAAATCTTCGAATAAGATAGTTTTATATGTATGAATCGAATGATGTTATGAACATCATTACTACCTAAAGTTTAGTAGGTAAACCTACTGGAAGTGACTAGAAATGATCTAGCTTCAAAGGATCTTGGATGGCTTGAAAGTTCTTGAAGTAGAATCATGACACGAAAACAAGTTCAAATAAGATTATCACTCGAATTAAGATAGTTATAGTTATAGGAATTGAATCAAAGTTTGTATATGAGTATTACCTTGATTTAGAATGATATCTTACTGTAAACAACAAGTATTTCTTAAGGTTGGATGATCACTTTACAAGATTGGAAGTGAGCTAGTAAACTTGGAAGTATTCTTGATTTTATGAAACTAGAACTTGTAGAATTTATGAAGAACACTTAGAACTTGAGAGAGATCAATTAGATGAAGAAAATTGAAGAATGAAAGTGTTTATATGGATTAGATATAAAGGATATGTAATTTTGTTTTCATGTAAATAAGTCATGAATGATTATCAATATTTTTGTAATTTTATGAGATATTTCATGCTAGTTGCCAAATGATGGTTCCCACATGTGTTAGGTGACTCACATGGGCTGCTAAGAGCTGATCATTGTGGTGTATATATGTGATGACCCGGAAAATTTTGACTTATTTTGAACCAAATTCTCGATATGATTTAATGTTTCCGACATGATAAGCAAAGTCTGTAAAACTGAATCTCAAAATTTTTGAACTATTCAATTACCCATCGACTGTTCTCGACGATTCGCGAACAATTATATGTAAAAAGATACATATATACACTATAACTTGAAAGCGTAACAAAGTATTAATTGTATGATACTGTGCATAAAACTTATTGGTTTGAATATCTATTTGAATATATATGATAAGTTGGAATTGTAATTGTATGAATAACTTGCGATGTGTATTTAAAACGTGTTTATGAATATTAACTTGGTTATTAAACGTTTTGATTTAAAACAATATTATTAAATATACTTTGATAGATAACGAGACGATGATTTATAGAAGTAAATGACCAAAACACTCGAATGTATAAGTTATATTTCGAGTGATATAGTTTATGGACAGTTAAGTCTATATTTTGACAAATGTACGAGTCACGAAAGGTAAAGTGCCAGTTTTCTCAGTGTACGAAAGGACGTTCGAAAAACCGGAACTGGGACATAAGTCGAGTGACGACGTACGACTTATCGGAAGAAAAATTACAAGTCAACTAGACAAGAAAATATAATATATTATATAATTAATTAATTTAAATTATATATATTATATTTAATTATGTCGACAAGCAAAATAACAACAAAAGTGTGAGCTGGATTTTGGGGCCATACGATCGCATGGGAAATAGGCATAAAACCTATGCGATCGCATGGGGTCAGATTTCAGGAAAGGTCTATAAATTGAATTCGTTTTTGCTCGATTGCACACACACATATATCATCCATCTTACTCTGTATTTATTTATTTAATTATTATTATTAATATTATTATTATTATTATTATTATTATTATTATTATTATTATAATTATTATTATTAAGATTAATATTATTATTATTATTAGTATTATTATTAGTAGTATTATTATACATAAAATACTACGACGAAGTCATGAGCGTGTCACTTTCAAAATGGGTTTTCAAGCGGGATAGAGCTAAGGAAATTATGGGTTATAGCTATGGAGGTTATGGGTAATGTACGTGGGTATTATTGGCAAGTCAAACCTAGTGTTTATCATCTCTGTTGCGTCTACGTACTTCCCTGCAATATTGAATCACGATATTGATACGTGAGCATTCATATTTTATCTTTTATATATTAATTGTGTATCCATGTCTAGTGCTCGAGTATATATATTTATGCATGCTTGTATGCTAAATTTCGTCGTTAAACAGTTTATAATGAATCACGAATTAAATACATATATTACTAGTAAAAGGTATATGATATACATGTTTTTGGAAAGCTGGCGAAAAATCAATAACTTTTCATTTTGAAATCGCGTAATTTCGTTGAACGAATCAAAAGATATGATCAAATGTATTATGATTGACGTTAATTAGAATTGCTTTTGAATCTGCAATTAATATTTAAACAACTTGTTTGTAAGATTGATAAATTGGATTTTTGAATATTATCAACCGAGTAAATGAATCCTTATATAAGGTACGTCTCGTTTTGTTGAACTATTGTCAAAATTGACTTTTTGAAACGACTTTGGATAACTTTTGTATGTCGATCTCGAGCATTAGGATTGTGATACACTATGACCTGACCTAGCTTGATAGACATTTATTGACCAACATATGTTCTCTAGGTTGAGATCTACGGTTATTTGGTAATCCGAGTTTCGGTCACATTTTGGTGAACGACTTTATATGATGCTAAGGTGAGTTTCATATGCTCCCTTTTTAATTGCTTTTGAAATCTATATTTTTGGGCTGAGAATACATGCACTTTATTTTAAACGCAATGGATACAAGTACATACTAAATTCTACACCGAGTTTGAACCGAAAATCTCTTAGCTTTGGTAACTAGTAACTGCCGGTTATAAGAACTAGTGAGCGTGAATAGTTATATATGGATCCATAGGGCTTGACATCCCCGTCTGTTCCAGTTTTAGAAACCCTAACCTGAACTATAAAACAGACGTATGCTATTTGAGTTTAGTACACGTTGGATTGCGTGTATTGTACATGTTGGTTGCATGTATGTTAAAACAGGGGTACTTATTATATAAACGTTAAAGTTTAGTTATCAGGGTGCTCAATCTTGTAGAATATTTTGATAAACGTTTCTGGATGAAACAACTGAAATCTTGTGATCCACCTTTATATACAGATTATGCGAAATACTAAAACTATGAACTCACCAACCTTTGTGTTGACACTTGTTAGCATGTTTATTCTCAGGTTCCCTAGAAGTCTTCCGCTGTTTGCTTATATGTTGTACAAGATATGTGCATGGAGTCATGCATGCTTTATTCGAGAAAACGTTGCATTCACAAATCATTACTATCTATCTTATTTTGACTGCATTATCAACGGAAGTATTATTGTAAACTATTATATTACGGTGATTGTCTATATGTAGAAATCATCAGATGTCGAAAACCTTTGATTTAAATATTCAATTATGGTGTGCCTTTTCAAAAGAATGCAATGTTTACAAAACGTATCATATATAGGTCAAATACCTCGCAATGAAATTAATGAATGACGTGTTCGTCCATAGGGATTTGGAGCGATCGTCACAGTTGGTATCAGAGCGTTGGTCCTAGCGAACCAGGTCTTGCATTAATGTGTCTAATTGATAGTTGTTAGAATGCATTAGTAAGTCTGGACTTCGACTGTGTCTGCATGTCAAAAGTTTTGCTTATCATTTCTTGTCGAAAATTACCTGTCTATCATCTTAAGTCTAAACGCGTCTTATTGCATTGATTGCATAGATAGTATTGACAAAATTCATATCTTGGCATATCTATTACAGTAAACTTTGCCTGACATCTTCCGTAAAATTCTCCGTAACTTATGGAATTCTGGTATAATATATATATATATATATATATATATATATATATATATGTGTGTGTGTGTGTGTGTGTGTGTGTGTGTGTGTGTGTAAACTATGTATTGAGGAGTACCAAATTAGTCCTATAATCTATTTCATTCCAAAAATCTTTTCCTTGATTACACAAAATGGATCCTGTATCAAGTTTAAATTCCTTAGATTCCGACAGCTATTCCGATATGGATTTCCACTCAAGTTCTAAAAGCAGTGTGACCGAAATGGATCAACCAATTAGCCATCATCTATTCTGGATGAATTGGGGATGGGTTAGTAGCCTACTTAATCATTGGAGACAAGAAGAAGGTGATCCCTTCCATGCACCACATTCCCCTCTTGGCGAAGAACCTGAAGCACTTACCGGCGAACCTATTCGCAATACTATTTTCTCTCTCATTTCCAGAGTATCTCATCACGATTATATACTATCCCATATTCTAAATCTTATTTATCCGATCGTCCGAACCACCGATCATCCTGGTATAATAAAAGAAGTCAACGAGCTTCGTGCTCGGGTAGTGGCTTTGGAGAATATGGTGCAAAGGTTACAAACACCAACAGCAGCACCAGCAGCATAACTAGTACCACCATCATCAACACCAACAGGACCATTACCACCACCAACAACATCCCCATCATACGCTTCAACATCACAATCTGTACCTCGGATATCAACATCATACGCACCATAGATACCAAGGAGTATCAACAACAACAAACGAGTAAGTACGGATTCATAACTTCATCGAAGAAATATCCTACGGTGATTATATAATCTATAATCTTAGAAATTATCTATTCTAGCCCTAACCATAAATCAAATGAGTGAACCAAAATGATAGAAGGAAGAGTAGAAACCCTGACAAAAATGGTACATAAGGTATAAGCTAGACTTGTTTTACCAACAGCATCAACAATACCCTTAGCCTCACCAGCACAGTCAGTGCTGTCAACATCGTCAGAATCAGCAGCACCTCTAACATCACAAGTTTTGCCAGTTCAAGAATCACCGTGGACATCATTACGAATCAATAACGCGTATATTGTATCAACGAAATATTAACTCATTCTCTTTGAATAATTTATATGTATATCTTATATATATAAACCATAATAAATCTTTCTGTACTAAGCTATTATGTATGGAACTTAACTACTCGGTTAATTCATATTACTAATATGCTATGATGTACATTCTTCGTTAGCGACTTAATCATCGTTAACTACAATCTCTGTTTCAATTCAATGAATTTCATTTCATAATAAATCAAGTGTATTATTCAATTACATAATTGATTTTACATTCTCATTTTCGATGTACTCGAAACTTTCCAGAAAACATCATCTGTGCCTTGTAAGTTCACAAAATTCCACGAGCATCAACTTCCTTCACCGAGGAATATCAATAAGAATAAATAATGAAGTATTAATTTCATTAGTGAAATACTCTGCGAAAATTATGTAATCTCTAATGTTTTAGAGATTATTCATTTCTAATTCAAGTCAAAAATTAAATGAGCTTAATATGATATTAACTCATTAAATCTGTATTACATCTGAAGAAATATACATACATATATTTTCATAAAGACTGTAATGAAAATTCTTTTGTACAAAATATTACTTGTGAAATCTTTAACGGGTAGGTAATTCTCGAAAAATATATAAGTTCACAATTAATATGTTACACTGTACATTCTTCAACTTTGATTCAAAAATTATTAACAATGCTCACAACGATACACAATCATTTTCATACAAATTCAATTACATATTCTGATATTGACGGATCAGAATCCAAGTCATAACTCTGAACCCGTGACATCATTCTTAGATCTCTACATCTTTCAAAGCTATACTTTGACTTCAAAACTGTGCAAGATCCTTTAGCATTGTTTTTACCGAAAATAATCTTGCAATCCCTTTTCAAAGTATCCAGCTTTACCACACTTCCAACCAGTCAACTTCGACATATCAGATTAGCCTTATTATAATCTTGACATATACGTTTCTGTTACTGGGGAACCTTTCATGTCCCACTACATTAGCAGTAAATTTACCAACAACTTCATTGATCTTTGACCTTCCGAAAAATCATTATACTCATTGAAACTCTATCATTTACTCATCCACATCCTGTAACAATAATTGCCATACCAACTACCGGGAATTAGCAATCAGTATTTTGAATTTCGCAGCAATTCTACGCCAACAGTTATATATATACATATAATGTCTATCTTCTAGACTTACACACTTCGAATGTGAAGTTTCTGAAAAACACCCCAAACTGCGAAATTAGTTCTTCGAAATTGGAAAAATGCTGATGAAGCAGCAAAAACTGTAAACGACCTTAACAGTCAAAAGTTTGATAATAAAGAATAATATGGTGGTAAAGCTGAGAAAAAGAGAAGGTTTGGAACTGGAAAATGGATTGAGCAGACCATGAAGGAGGCTGTAGACAAATCACAAAGACTAAACCTGCCTTCAAAGAATACAAATGATTCAGTGTCTGCTGAAATCCATAAAAAATACCTTGCTCCTTACTATAAAACCTTTGCGGACAATATTCTTCATCATCATCTTATCTTAAATATTCTAAGATATCATCGTATCTCCCATTATAAATATCCTCCATATTTCTGAAGATATTTTCATAACCATTCTTATCTGAAATCATTACCTCTTCGCGCTATCTGTGTTACATCATAAAAGAAACTATTTTAGTTTCTAAAATCTGAAAACTTCGAAAAAAATTGATGTTTTGAAGTAATATTGGGAATTGAAGCATGAATTAGTATAATATAATGACACTTGATCAACGTGATTATATTACAGTAAGTCATGCTGAGTTTCTAATGGAACGTGATAAAGGTTCACAGATCACACCCTATCATGAACCATGTTACATAACTCTTTCATTCTATATAATCTCTAAATATATCAAGAAAATATTTTCTTGATGATTCGGTCTTTTCCGGATATTCTGGTAATTTGACAAATCAAATCGTGCTATTACCTTTCCTTTCTACTTTGTATATTATGATCATTCGAAACTCCATACCTACGAATTCTGGACCATTATTCGCTTGACTTGAAGTCGGGAAGAGAAAACAAAAGCATGAAGCTCTGAAATATAATGAAAAATATAAAGCCCGATAACAACCCCAAAATTTACAAACCGTGTATATCGATGCGTATAGCAATATAAAGACACGGGAGAATGAAAAATACTATAACCCCAAGGTAATAGTAGAAGAAAATAACTTCCTCTGATGGCAGATGAAAAAGAAGAATGAAGGATACGATAGCCAGGAAAATATCAATAATCAGAACTGGATTAAGCATTTTCACAATCTATTGGGATGTATGAAATAAGAAAGAAGATTATAGGAGTGGTGAAAATAAATGAAACAGAAGAGGTCAATTTATAGCGAAATATCAGACATAGCAATCGAGGCAGATTACGCATTTAATCAAAGGAAATCTTAATTTCCTTAAATTCTGAAGAATCAAATCTTATTTAGATTATGAAGATTTTCTATTCCTTAAATTTCGGAAATCAATCGTTACTACGTCATGAGTTAAAACAAATCTCTATTCTCCATTTCACTCTATTACGATAACTTCCCTCATACGCTTCGAGTAATCGGATTATTTTATCCATATTTCTTCATGAAAACATTTTTATTGTTAGCCATGACGACCTCACTTAAATTTCGGGACGAAATTTCTTTAACGGGTAGGTACTGTGATGACCCGGAAAATTTTGACTTATTTTGAACCAAATTCTCGATATGATTTAATGTTTTCGACACGATAAGCAAAGTCTGTAAAACTGAATCTCAAAATTTTTGAACTATTCAATTACCCATCGACTGTTCTCGACGATTCGTGAACAATTATATGTAAAAAGATACATATATACACTATAACTTGAAAGCGTAACAAAGTATTACTTGTATGATACTGTGCATAAAACTTATTGGTTTGAATATCTATTTGAATATATATGATAAGTTGGAATTGTAATTGTATGAATAACTTGCGATGTGTATTTAAAACGTGTTTATGAATATTAACTTGGTTATTAAACGTTTTGATTTAAAACAATATTATTAAATATACTTTGATAGATAACGAGACGATGATTTATAGAAGTAAATGACCAAAACACTCGAATGTATAAGTTATATTTCGAGTGATATAGTTTATGGACAGTTAAGTCTATATTTTGACAAATGTACGAGTCACGAAAAGTAAAGTGCCAGTTTTCTCAGTGTACGAAAGGACGTTCGAAAAACCGGAACCGGGACATAAGTCGAGTGACGACGTACGACTTATCGGAACAAAAATTACAAGTCAACTAGACAAGAGAATATAATATATTATATAATTAATTAATTTAAATTATATATATTATATTTAATTATGTCGACAAGCAAAACAACAAAAAAATTGTGAGCTGGATTTTGGGGCCATGCGATCGCATGGGAAATAGGCATAAAACCCATGCGATCGCATGGGGTCAGATTTCAGGAAAGGTCTATAAATTGAATTCGTTTTTGCTCGATTGCACACACACATATATCATCCATCTTACTCTGTATTTATTTATTTAATTATTATTATTATTATTATTATTATTATTATAATTATTATTATTAAGATTAATATTATTATTATTATTATTAGTATTATTATTAGTAGTATTATTATACATAAAATACTACGACGAAGTCATGAGCTTGTCACTTTCAAAATGGGTTTTCAAGCGGGATAGAGCTAAGGAAATTATGGGTTATAGCTATGGAGGTTATGTACGTGGGTATTATTGGCAAGTTAAACCTAGTGTTTATCATCTCTGTTGCGTCTACGTACTTCCCTTCAATATTGAATCACGATATTGATACGTGAGCATTCATATTTTATCTTTTATATATTAATTGTGTATCCATGTCTAGTGCTCGAGTATATATATTTATGCATGCTTGTATGCTAAATTTCGTCGTTAAACAGTTTATAATGAATCACGAATTAAATACATATATTACTAGTAAAAGGTATATGATATACATGTTTTTGGAAAGCTGGCGAAAAATCAATAACTTTTCATTTAGAAATCGCGTAATTTCGTTGAACGAATCAAAAGATATGATCAAATGAATTATGATTGACGTTAATTAGAATTGCTTTTGAATCTGCAATTAATATTTAAACAACTTGTTTGTAAGATTGATAAATTAGATTTTTGAATATTACCAACCGAGTAAATGAATCCTTATATAAGGTACGTCTCGTTTTGTTGAACTATTGTCAAAATTGACTTTTTGAAACGAATTTGGATAACTTTTGTATGTCGATCTCGAGCATTAGGATTGTGATACACTATGACCTGACCTAGCTTGATAGACATTTATTGACCAACATATGTTCTCTAGGTTGAGATCTACGGTTATTTGGTAATCCGAGTTTCGGTCACATTTTGGTGAACGACTTTATATGATGCTAAGGTGAGTTTCATATGCTCCCTTTTTAATTGCTTTTGAAATCTATATTTTTGGACTGAGAATACATACACTTTATTTTAAATGCAATGGATACAAGTACATACTAAATTCTACACCGAGTTTGAACTGAAAATCCCTTAGCTTTGGTAACTAGTAACTGCCGGTTATAAGAACTGGTGGGCGCGAGTAGTTATATATGGATCCATAGGGCTTGACATCCTCGTCTGTTCCAGGTTTAGAAACCCTAGCCTGAACTATAAAACAGACGTATGCTATTTGAGTTTAGTACACGTTAGATTGCGTGTATTGTACATATTGGTTGCATGTATGTTAAAACAGGGGTACTTATTATATAGATGTTAAAGTTTAGTTATCAGGGTGCTCAATCTTGTAGAATATTTTGATAAACGTTTCTGGATGAAACAACTGAAATCTTGTGATCCACCTTTATATACAGATTATGCGAAATACTAAAACTATGAACTCACCAACCTTTGTGTTGACACTTGTTAGCATGTTTATTCTCAGGTTCCCTAGAAGTCTTCCGCTGTTTGCTTATATGTTGTACAAAATATGCGCATGGAGTCATACATGCTTTATTCGAGAAAACGTTGCATTCACAAATCATCACTATTTATCTTATTTTGACTGCATTATCAACGAAAGTATTATTGTAAACTATTATATTACAGTGATTGTCTATATGTAGAAATCATCAGATGTCGAAAACCTTTAATTTAAATATTCAATTATAGTGTGCCTTTTCATAAGAATGCAATGTTTACAAAACGTATCATATATAGGTCAAATACCTCTTAATGAAATCGATGAATGACGTGTTCATCCATAGGGATTTGGAGCCATCTTCACAATATACCAATAGTACATACATCTAAAAGCTGTGTATTGTACGAGTACGAATACGGGCGCATACGAGTAGAATTGTTGATGAAACTGAACGAGGATGTAATTGTAAGCATTTTTGTTAAGTAGAAGTATTTTGATAAGTATCTTGAAGTCTTTCAAAAGTGTATGAATACATATTAAAACACTACATGTATATACATTTTAACTGAGTCGTTAAGTCATCGTTAGTCGTTACATGTAAATGTTGTTTTGAAACCTTTAGGTTAACGATCTTGTTAAATGTTGTTAACCCATTGTTTATTATATCTAAAGAGATGTTAAATTATTACATTATCATGATATTATGATATATTAATATATCTTAGAATGATATATATACAGTTAAATGTTGTTACAACGATAATCGTTACATATATGTCTCGTTTCGAAATTCTTAAGTTAGTAGTCTTGTTTTACATATGTAGTTCATTGTTAATATACATAATGACATGTTTACTTATCATTTATCATGATTAAACATAGTGTAACAATATCTTAATATGATTCATATGTAATTAGTAAGACGTTGTTATAACGATAATCGTTATATATATCGTTTCGAGTTTCTTAATTCAATAAACACAATTTTATGTATATAACTCATTGTTAAAATACCTAATGAGATACTTACTTATCATAATATCATGTTAATTATATATATAATCATATATATGTCATCATATAGTTTTTACAAGTTTTAACGTTCGTGAATCACCGGTCAACTTGGTTGGTCAATTGTCTATATGAAACTTATTTCAATTAATCAAGTCTTAACAAGTTGATTGCTTAACATGTTGGAAACACTTAATCATGTAAATATCAATTTCATTTAATATATATAAACATGGAAAAGTTTGGGTCACTACAGAAGGTACGGATTTTAATGAAATATTTTCTCCTGTGGTTCGACTTACAACAATTCGAGTAGTTCTAGCAATGTGTGCTACATTTGATTTGCATCTAGAGCAGCTAGATGTGAAAACTGCATTTCTTCTTGGAAATCTTGAAGAAGAAATTTATATGCTTCAGCCAGAAGGTTTTGAACTACAAAGAAAAAAGAACTTGGTTTGCAGGTTAAAGAAATCTCTGTACGGTCTCAAACAGGCGCCGAGATGCTGGTACAAGAGATTTGATTCTTTCATAATGAGTCTTGAATATAACAGACTTTATGCAGACCCTTGTGCATATTTTAAGAGGTTTGGGAACAATGATTTTGTCATTTTGCTGTTATATGTAGACGACATGTTGGTTGCAGGTCCCAACAAAGATCGTATTAATAAGCTGAAGGCTCAATTGGCTAGGGAGTTTGAAATGAAAGACTTGGGTGCCGCAAACAAGATTCTAGGGATGCAAATTCACCGAGACAGAGATAATATGAAGATTTGGATTTCTCAAAAGAATTATTTGAAGAAAGTCTTGCAGCGCTTCAATATGCAAGATAGTAAGCCAATCTCAACCCCACTTCCTACTAATTTCAAGTTATCCTCTGTTATGTATCCTAGCAGTGAATACGAGAGGAAGGAGATGTCTCGCGTACCGTATGCATCAGCAGTGGGAAGTTTAATGTTCGCAATGATATGTACAAGACCAGGCATTGCACATGCAGTGGGAGTAGTTATTCGGTACATGGCGAATCCTGGTTAAGAGCATTGGAATGCGGTAAAAAGGATCCTTAGATACATCAAGGGAACCTTAGACGTTGCATTATGTTATGGGGAACCGAAATTTATTGTCAAAGGATATGTGGATTTAGATTATGCAGGTGATATGGATAAAAGTAAATCCACCACAGCATATGTTTTCACATTTTGTGGTGGAATAGTAAGCTGGGTTTCAAAACTGCAGTCAGTTGTAGCCACGTCAACAACAGAGGCAGAATATGTAGCAGCTACTCAAGCTACTAAAGAAGCAGTATGGTTGAAGATGTTGTTGGATGAACTCGGGCACAAACAGAATAATATCACTTTATTTTGTGACAACCAGAGTGCCTTGCATCTTGCAAGGAATCTGGCATTTCATTCAAAGACAAAGCATATACGAGTTCAGTATCACTTCGTTCGTGAGAAAGTGGAAGAAGGAACAGTGGATGTGCAGAAAATTCATACTGACGACAATGTAGTTGATTTTCTAACAAAGTCAATCAACCGTGACAACTTTGTTTGGTGCTGTTCCTCATGCGGCCTAGCAGAAACGTAAGCAACATCATTGGCAAGGAAGGATTATCGTGTGAAGATTGATTGAGTCTTAAATCAAATTTTCAAGTGGGAGATTGTTGAAATAATAATAAAATTGGTTGTTGGTAGATGTTGTTGGTTGATGTAGTTGGTGAAATAAGTAGATGGTTGTTGGTGAGTTGTAGGTAAGACTTTTCATTACCTAACTTGCCCAACTCTCACCAAATCCTAATTCTTACTACTATAAATAGAGCCATAAGCAAGCAATCAAATCATCCTCAAAACACATTCTTCTTCTTATATTCTAAGAGTGTAATAGAGAGTTTGAGTTTAGTCTCCTAATTACAAGAGATATAAGGATTAGTAATTATCCTTGTAATTAGAGAGAAGTTGTAATTCCTATTATTCTTATTAGTGAAACGTTTCTTTCCTTGCCCGTGGTTTTAACCTATTGGGGTTTTCCACGTTAAATCTCAGTGTTCCTCTATTATCATTATTTCAATTATTACTAGCGGTTTGCTATAATTCGGTGTCGCTTTTCTCAACAGTTAGTGTTGAAGCCGAAAAATTTCTGAAAAATATGAAACGATTTGTTTGATGGGGTCGATCCTCCAGGCTCCAGGCTCTTTGTTTCTTACATAAGTTTCTTTCTAGCTAAATAAAAAAAAAACACTATGTACATGCTACCTGGATTTCATCCAATACATTAATGTGAAATTCTGGGCTTGCAGACGAAATCTTTTCATTAAACGTTTATCTCAAATTAACTAAAAATATGATGATAAAATAATCATTTCAATGACCTATTCTATGGCCTTTTATGTATTATCTCCCATATTAGGAAGTATAATTGAATAATTGAATGCTCAATCACAGTCCGGAAACCATACTTTATATACTGTATCGTAATTATGAATTATGAACTCATTTAAAGGTTATATTTAAACTTTTGAACGGTTTTACTCTTATTATACGAGTATAAAAGAGACTTCTTTTTGTAGCCACGAACTCGACTCATATATCTTTGGGGTTGAACATACGCCTACCTTGTTCCAAAATGAAAAAATATACAGTAATAAAAAAGATACACAAATGCATATACCCTACCAGTTTGTTAGCCTAAATTTTTAATTATATTCATCTTGGTTATGTATTTGGTCCAGCTATGATTAATTTTTTTTGGGGTAGGCGAGAAAATTCTTTTATGAACGAGCGCATTTGCTCCCGATAGAAGGTAAAACCACATGTAATCAAACCCCTCGAGCGCGAGACCTGATACCGGATGAATTGCGCATTATGCGCAATAGTTTAACCAAATGGGCTAAGATCAACCTTACTATAATTAAATATTTGGCTTATCTTATGGAAGACATTTATGACAACATTTTCAGACAAGTGTTCGAGTTTTATAGTATTATTGTTTTGGCAGTTGTACCCTAGACGACATACAAACGGTCGAACTATTTTTTAGGAACCTTTTTAAACATGGACATTGACATATAGTTGTTTTTGTTATACTTCGTTTAGCTTATGGGACATTGACATTGACATTGACATACATTATCAAAATATCTATAGATTCTATTATAATCCTAAAATGATGATGTCATAATTAAGCTATTCTCCTTTATAAGAAAAAAATCAAAAATAAAAAAAAAAATTTGAGAACATCTTGATGATGTCATAAAAATTAATTACTTTTATTTAAAATGATTAAACCCATAAAATCGTATATCTATATGTTGATTTTATAATACGGATTTTATTTTTTTAAAACAAAAATGTAACTAGATAAGTATAAACAATTATTCCCCCAATAATTCCTATAATTAGGCATAATTAAAACAAAAAATATACAAAAGGTTAGTATAATTACGTTAATATTATACGGATTTGTTTCTTTCCCAATTCACGTTAATATCTATATATTTATAGGTTAGTTTTTTTTTTTCTTTACTCTTTGTGATTCTTTTAAAAAATATAATCCCAATTCACGTTATTTAATATTAATCACTATTAATATTAATTAATATTAATATTACTGCAATATTTTTGAAATTTATAAAAAATTTTATAAGAAATTTGTAGGGATAAGAAATTTGTAAGGATAAGTATTAGTTTGTTTTTACGAAAATCTAAAAGTAATTAGATATAAATTATCAACAAACATAATTGTTGTAATCTTTTTGAAATTTAAACCAATCTTTTTGAATTTTAAACCAAGTGTAATTTAGAATTTGAATTTTATTTTTTTTAACCAAAATTGTAACTAGATAACTATAAACAATTATTCCCAAAATAATTTCGCGTAATTAAAAGTATTTTAGAATATGAATTTTTTTAAAACTAAAATTGTAACTAGATAACTATAAACAATTATTCCCACAATATTTCCTATCTATAAATATGCGTAATTAAAACAAAAAATATACAAACAAATCAATTCTTTATTAGTTATAGATTTATTTACGGCTCTCATAATGTATATATAAATACTCATTAACACATTAATAAAATAAACATCTTAATTCAAATTTCATCGAGACTCCAAAGGGTAAGCAAAAAATGTCGACAACTATCTATGACTACATTCAAGATTTAGATACTCTCAAAGACTCTTGGAAGCTAAAGGTCAAGATACTAAGCTTTTGAAAGAGTAATTTTTGGTTTGAGATGATTCTCATGGATGAAAAGGTACATATATTGTTGCGTTTATAATTTAATTATATGCCAATTTTTTAATCTACATATATAACTATTAATATATACGTTTAGATCATACGTTGTACATGATTTCAGAACTTTAAGGTTGTAATTTGACTTAGTTGGTGATTTATAGCTATAGCTTAACCTTATTTTTGATACGGTCAAAAAGAATATATTATGACATTTTGATTATGATGGTTAATTGGTTATGCTATAATTTCCAAGTAAATTGTTTACAGTTTACTTTCAACGCATGATCATGCTTTTTTTTAAGGCAAGTCCTCCAAAGTGTAGCATGATCATGCTTTTATATGGAGTATATTCTTAATGATCATGATTTTATATTTTATATGGAGTATATTCTAAATGTCTTTAAATATAGTGTTAAACAGCTTCGTTTAAACAAATCCGTGGAATCGGTGTAAGGTACAAAACATTAAGATTTAAATGTGTAATTTATTATAAATCACTATGGTGAAAGGTACTTAGATTTAAATGTGTTATGTGGTTGCAATTTTGACATAGTGGAATTTTTTTATGTGGGATTTGTGATCATATTATGGACATAATATTATGTTGTATGGACTTTTTTCAGATTCTTGCCTGTACAAGATGAGGTGAATGATGAAATAATGACTAGATCAACAAATGATGAATTGCATTTTGGTCAAGATAGGTTTATTGTATTTATCATAGTAGTAAATATGTAACTTCTATACATTAACATTTAACAATAATGAACGTTTTTTATAAAAGTTCTTTATTAAGATTTTTTAGAAGATTTATTTTATATAACCTGTGATTTCACGATTTCATTTAAACAACCCGTGATTCCACGGGTCATTCCACTAGTTTATAATTTAACTCTACCATGAATAAGTTTTATAACAAAAATATAGGATAGTCTAAAAAAAATTTATTTACTCTATAATTAATTCAAAACTTAAAATGGTAAGTGTTCCTCTGGTTGTGATGGGTGGTAAAAAGAAGAAAAAGGCCCAAGAAACAATGGCGACGGCTACGAGGGTATTAAGAAATCGGTTGGTAGAAGGTGAAATTTCGGTAACTGTTACGAAGAGCGGTGATAGTGAGGGTTCGTCAACGGACTCAGAAGCTGATCGATCAGTTAAACAAGATGATTTGCCGATGAATGAGTCGAAGATTAATGATGATTGTGTGAGTGTTCATAGCCAATCGTCTGATGATGATCTTGTTGATGAAAATCCTCCAACGCAGGAAGTTAACTCTCCTATGCAGTCTTCCATATGTAATATTCCTACTACCTTGAATTTTCCTCCTGTTGCAGAACATATTGTGTCTCCAGTGCAATCTCATATTGAGAAGGATAATGTATCGTCTCAGCTGACAGAGCATCCATTAGATGATAAGTCATACTTAAATGCTGTGTCTGGATCTAATGAGCTTAAAAAAGTGAACTTCAGATTTATAGATAAGTCAATCAGCTTAGAAGATGGCATAGATGTTGAAATTCCCATTGATTCGGTGAAAGAAGCCTCGGATAGATATCGTAATACGTTGTATGGTTACTTTATTGGTAACCGGATGGCGTTTTCGGTAGTGAAGAATTATGCACTCTATGTTTGGAAAAAATATGGGATCGATAAGATCATGATGAATTCTAAGGGATTCTTTTTCTTTAAATTCGCGATGGAAAGTGGTATGTTGTAAGTGTTGGAGTCGGGACCATGGATGATTCGTACAATTCCTATCATATTGAATAAATGGTCTCCGAATGTATCTTTGACAAAGGAAGATCATACCAAGGTTTCGGTATGGATCAAGATGCATGATATCCTGTTGGTGGGATACACTGAACTAGGATTGAGTGTTATAGCTTCTAAATTGGGAAAACCAATTATGCTTGAGTCTTTTACGAGTACGATGTGTGTCGAATCATGGGGACGTCCTAGTTTTGCCTGGTTTCATGACCCGTCCTAATCCATCTGGATGAATACATTACATTTGGTTACATTGCGAGGTACTTGACCTCTATATGATACATTTTACAAACATTGCATTCGTTTTTAAAAGACAAACTTTCTTTACGTTGACGGCATGCATACCATTCCATAATACATCCAACTATAATTGACTTAATAATAATCTTGATGAACTCAATGACTCGAATGCAACATCTTTTGAAATTTGTCATGTATGATTCCAAGTAATATCTCTAAAATGAGCAAATGCACCGCGAAAGATTTCTTTAATACCTGAGAATAAACATGCTTTCAAGTGTCAACCAAAAGGCTGGTGAGTTCATTAGTTTTTCATAATCAATCATTTTCAATAATATAATAGACCACAAGATACTCATAATTAGAAAACAATCTGTGCAGGTCTATTCCTGCTGTAAAATCATTCATATGAAGAACACCGAAACCTTTCAAACAACTCACCAACAGTAGCTAATGCGTAGTGCAATGAAAAAATCATCTCACCGTGGTAGTTAATACAATATAATTCTTACAACGGGGGCTAATGCGTACGTAATGCAAAATCATCCCTCCGAGGGTAGCTGAAACGGGGGCTAATGCGTACGCAATGCAAAATATCCCTCCGTTACCAACTACAAAGTCGACTATAATACAATACAATACAATACAATACATCGGTAGCTAACGCGTAGTGAAATGACAAAATCATCTCACCGATAGTAGTTAAAACGGTAGCTAACGCGTAGTGCAATGACGAAATCATCTCACCGTTACTAACTACTAAATCAAACTTCTGAATCCAAATAATTCTATCATAGAATGTAGTTTTGAATATTTGTGTCTATTTCGTCAATCATTTATAAAAAGCACTTCATGTATTCTCAGTTCAAAAATATATCTCAAAAGCATTTAGGAAACAGTTATAAAAACAGCGAATGTATTCTCAGTCCCAAAAATGTAAAGAGTAAAAGGGAATCAAATGAACTCACTTAATGTATTTTTGTAGTAAAAATACATATGACTATATTGAACAATGCAGGGTTGGCCTCGGATTCACGAACCTATATCATTTGTGTATACGCATTAATACACATAATCATCTTCGAATAAGTTTATATATATAACCTATTAATGGTAATATTTTTATATTGTTAATATATTTATATTTCATATATTCCTTTTATAAAATATTTTGTTATGTTATATATGTTACATATATATATTTATGTATTTCATTTGTTTATCAAAACAGTAGTTCTAATTATATTAAGTTAATATTAGTAAAAATAATGATAATAACATTAATAATATACTTTTGTTAATAATAACTCTATTAAGGAAAATAACAATGATACTAATAATAATAATACTTGTAAATATTAATTTTTATTGTTAATAATAGCTATGATACATAAATGATAACATTTAACAATAATCAATATAGTAATAATATTTATAGCAATAATAATGATTATGATATTTATAATTAGGATAATATTAGTAATAATGATAATTATAATAATAATTTTTACTTTAATACTAACAATAACAATAATAATAACAATAACAATAATAAATCAATAATAATAATAATAATAATAATAATAATAATAATAATAATAATAATAATAATAATAATAATAATAATAATAATAATAATAATAATAATAATAAGGTAACAAAAGTACTACCTCACATAAATTAGGCTTCAAAAAATAATAGAATGACATTGCCCGGACTCGAACCCTCGACCTCCCGCTTAATCCGAAACACCCTAACCATTCGACTGTCTTGTTTTATATGCCTAGACCCAGACCCGATATTAATTAAGCCTTCCTTTCCATTTCCCTTATTCTTCATCTTCTCATTGTCATTCGATCAGAGAACAACAAATTTTTTAACAGTGAGTTTCAAATTTGATTTAGAACAGAACACGACTGGAGGTGAAGGAATTAAAATCAACAGAATTGAAAGAAGAAAGAAAGATAAAATTAGTTACAGATATAAAGCTCGATACTGCACCGTATGAACTCCATACTCGATTCAAATTTCTAAACATTTTCAGATTGAAATTATTACTTGAATTATGTCGTAATCCATTCATATAAACTGTGTGAATCATTAGTTGATCCAAAATCATTGAAACGAACTCTAATTTTACTATAAACACTTCAGTTGACATTTAACATCGATACTTTGACTCAAAAATTTGGGTTCGATAGAAGAAATTGGAAGTTGGAACTTTGTAGATAGTTTGAATACATCAATCCTAACAATTCTTCATTATTACATTTGACAATTGATTCAAAACAGAGTTTTTACAAAAATTAATCAAGAACAGAGATAAAACGGTTCAGCTCCAAATTTTCTGTTTTAAATTCCGCAAATTGAATTTTATTAAAGTTGATATTTGATATTGATGATGGGAAAATCGATTATCTTCCCTCATATCACGAAACAACTGATTGTTAATTATACATATATGGTCGACAGGCTTAATCACTTAGATAGAAAAAATAAATAAAATAAAAATAAAAATAAAAGTGAAGTCGACTGATTTTGGTTTGTACTGATATGATTTTATAAATAGTATACATGACAAAATATTTCATTACTTTTATTCGCCCATAAATCTCGTGAGAACCGCCCAATTACACAAATGTGTAAAAATCTTGATGAAAAGTAGGGTATCCGCATTTCAGAGGTTACGAGTTGAAGTAAGATCGTTGAAGCTCTGGTGAAGGACTTGAATTGTCTTGCGACATCTAATCAATAAATGCTACGAGGTCATGAAAACTAATGAGTTAAATATTGTTTTGACTTTTATCAGGACACAAGTCCTTGGGTCAAAACTATTCACGTGCGAAGCTGTCACTAACAAGCGAGTTATGAATGATAAAACATGGGGTAGGTAGTTCGGTTAAGACGAGTCCCTCGTATATCAACAAATAAGATAATGAGTATCTTCCTTACTCATGTAATAACGTTAGAATTTCCGAATGAGTGGTGTACAAATTTTCTTTGACTCGCTTTCCATTCCTCATGTCACAATATTGGGACTTTTTATGAATTAACGTAATATAATCACGTTGGCATGACGCCATTATATTTCACTAACTCATAGTTCCATTCCAATATCACTACATAAGGTCAGGACACGTGGTCAACCTCGAATTTCAATACAATTTCCCTAAAAAAAAATTCTTAACAATGTGCTAAGGATAGCACAAGAGACAAAGACATCGAAAGTAATGAATAGGAGTAACGATGACATAAAAATGTCTTTGAAGTACCAAGAATCTCTAAAAGTCAAGAATGTCATTTTCCGTTTCAACAACCAAAGCACATAGGCACAACGGCACAAAGGCACGTAATATAACAAAAATTGTTATATACCCAAACACAATAGCTGACATTGAAATGCTGAGCCTTTAGAAGTCAAGAATGACATCTCGCGTAATATAACTAAAACGTTATATACATAACCCTAATAGATGACATAGAAATGCCGAGAATTCCAGAACACGTAATATAACTCAAACGTTATATCAATAAACACAATTGATGACATAGAAATGTCGAGAATTTCAGAAGTCAAGAACGACACCCCCTCGGTTTCACTAACCGAGGTGTTCTTATAAAAGATGAACTCGCATGAGTCAGAGAATACGCTTAAATCGGAATGGGAGTTCCTCCCGGATTCAGAACATAATAAAGATGTATGTATGATAACAATATACATACCAATACGATACAAATAATCACATATGATAATATATAATAGGCCGGGCTGTAGACTAGACTCACTAATGCACCCTATTGACTCGGGTAACGACATTAATGCAGCCTAATTTCCTACAACCAGAGCTCTGATACCAACTATAACGACCCGTCAAAGTACACTTGACGACCATCGTTATCTTGGTCCCACAGCTTGATCGAAACTCTATATGAATTTAATAAAACAACCTTGCATTCTTTATTTAAAAATGATTTCCTATAAAGGAAATCTACTAAAATGTATAAGTTTAGAAAAACTATACATAAATAGTTTAACCAAAAGTTGACCAAAACAAAGTCAACAAACATCCACTATTTAATGTAACAAAATAGAATGCAAGTTAATGTTTAACAAAAGCTGCCATCATAAATATGCAGACTCTCTAAGCACAGCGGAAGCAATCAATCATGAACCTGAGAATAAAACATGCGAGTAACTGTCAATAAAAATGTTGAGTGAATTATAGGTTTAATATTGCAAACAATATTTAAATTTAACCATAAAAATTTATGTTTGAAAACATAAAAACTCCTTTTTGGACCATAAAATTATATGATAGAAAACATATAATTAAAACATTATTCCATTTTCCGTGAGCCACCTGGTAACCACTTAACCATTTATTTACCCTTGCCAAACACAATAAAAAAATATACACCGAACAAGTGTATCTTCAACTAAATACGAAGTACTAAACATTTCGATTATAAATTGCTGGCGCGACTAGCTCGAAATGGGGTTGTCAAACCCGATAGATCTATCCGTAGGATTCGCGTTCACCAGTAGAAACCAGTGATTACAGTTACCAGACTAGGGAATATTTTTGTTCAACTCACAGTGAATAATTTAAACCAACTTCCACTTGTGTCCAAAATATAAATAAATTGCATGTATTCTCATCCCAAAAGATTTAAATAGAAAAATGGGACTATAACTCACCTTAATAGCAAACGAAGAACCACACAAATAAGCGAACAGCCACAAAGTAAAAGTGATCAGGAATGATCACAACGCCGACCTAAAAATAAAGCAGGTCGATATAACTAACTAACTTAGTTCAAGTCTTAGTATGATAGCTATTGTACATGTTGCAAGTAGACATAGAACAATACTCGGCATGCATCGGTTTGATCGGAACAGCTTACGGACACACACTTTCTATTTTTAGAAAGTTTCTATTTTAGCAGGTTTCTATTTTAGGAAAGTTTCGATTTTAGGAAAGTTTCTATTTTAGGAAAGTTTCTATTTTAGGAAAGTTTCTATTTTAGGAAAGTTTCCAAATTTAGAAAGTTTCCATATTTAGAAAGTTCTATTTTTAGAAAGTTTTTAAGTTAGGAAAGTTTCCTTATTTAGAAAGTCAACAAAAGTCAACTGTAAGTCAAAGTCAACCGAAAGTCAACTCAAAAGTCAACCTTGGTCAAACATAGTCAACATTAAATTTAGAAGTGTAAGTTTTAATAATAACATAAGTCATAATGCTTATTAAAGTTAAAAGTGTAAGGTTATGTCATAACATAAGTTTAATTAAATTAAAATGAATTATTAAATTTAACATAAGTTTAAATGATATAATTAATATAACATAAGTATTTAATTAATTAATTAAATATTAGTCATAATATAAGTATTATTAATTAATAATAAATTTTAAATCATATCATAAGTATTATTAATTAATAATGAATTATTAATCATATCATAAGTTTATAATTAAAATTATTAAATCATAAGTATTTAATAATTAAATCATAATTAAATAATAACTAAGTCTTATAATAATTAAATAATTATTTATTCCTTATTATAAGTCTTATAATAATAATAATCTCATAATATAAGTTTAATACTTATCATAAGTATTTTTCATTAATAATAAAAGTATTATTAATCATAAGTTTAATTAAAATGTTAATTAAATCATAAGTAATAATTAAATGATATAATAAATAAATATCATAAGTCTTAAATAATAAAAATTACTTCTTATATCATAAGTAATTAATCAATAATGAAAATCATTATTTTTATCATAAGTTTAATAATTAACCATAAGTTTTAAATTAAAAGTTCATCGGGTCGTATCTTGAGCCCCGGGTGTCGGTTTTCGGCGAGCCTTATATATATCTCCGCCTGTTCAAACCACCCGACACATTGGTGCACTCAAGAATACACTAAGAACAGTTCACAAGTCGTGGTGATCAGCCATGACCCCACTTGGAACTTCAATTCAATCAAAATCGTGTTTTAGTTGTAACGGGTGAACCGTGGCTCGGATTTAGGTGATCCGAACATGGAAATTCGTCCCACCATCAGTCCTAACATACTAAAACACCCTAAAGACACCAAATATGGTCACAAAGTCGGACCAAACCTGGTTCATACCAATATCACATTTCAATCTTAACAAAATACTAATTTGATCATATCTAGGGCTCCGGGAATCGAAACGACATGAATCCGGAGTCTAAAATTAATGTCTTGATGAGAAGAACTCATATAGATATTTTATTTTAACATTTATAATAGTCATAATCTCAGAAACACACGAATTAGCTGCTGTCCAGAATTTATCAAACCGAAAACATGTGATTATGAGTACTTCTATGCATACAAACATCATTACAATAATCCACAAACATCATACTACTAATATATAATCAAAATACAGAAAAATAATGAAAAATTGAAAGTTCTAGGGTTAGGGTTTATACCCTAATCGAGAAACAATTGGTATGATCGCGTAGAGAACGGAACGAGGAATCCGATTATAACTTAAGATATGAATACAAATATTCATATAACACATAATAATTAATATATTATTAGAAAAATAATAATATAGATCATAAAAAATAACGTGGCACGAATAACAATTAACGGTCGTTAAATAATTAACGGCAAAAGATAACGGAAAAAGCAGGGTCGTGACAGTACCTTCCCGTTACGGAAATTTCGTCCCGAAATTTAAACAGGTGCAGGGGTTGACTCAGCATTTGGGAACAAATGCGGGTACTTCTGCCTCATCTAATCTTCACGCTCCCAAGTGAACTCGGGACCGCGTCGTTCCATCTAACTCGAACAATAGGAATTCTACTCTGTTTAAGAGTCTTAACCTTTCGATCCATAATTTCAATAGGTTCCTCAATAAAATGTAGTTGCTTATCAACATGAAGTCCCTCTGTAGGAATAATTTCCTCGGCCTCGGCCAAACACTTCTTTAAATTCAATACATGAAAAACATCGTGAACAGCACTGAGTTCTTGTGGCAATTTCAAACGATAAGCCACGGGTCCAACTCTCTCAATAATTTTAAAAGGTCCAACAAATCGAGGATTTAACTTTCCCCTCTTACCGAAACGTATCACACCTTTCTAAGGTGATACTTTTAACATAACACGATCACCGTCCTGAAATTCAATATCGTTCCTTCCCTTATTGGCATAGCTCTTTTTTCGACTTCTGGCGGTTCTCAATCTTTCCTTAATCTGTACGATCTTCTCGGTAGTCTCATGAAAAATCTCTGGACCTGTGAGTTGAGCGTCCCCAACCTCATTCCAGCAGACAGGAGACCTACACTTTCTACCATATAAAGCTTCAAACGGTGCGGCTTTAATACTTGCATGATAGCTGTTGTCATAAGAAAATTCAGCTAGTGGCAAATATCTATCCCACCCATTACCAAAATCAATAACACACGTTCGAAACATGTCTTCTAACGCTTGGATGGTCCTTTCACTCTGACCATCAGACTGTGGATGATAAGCAGTGCTCATATCCAATTCTGTTCCCAAAGTTTCCTGTAAGGCCTGCCAAAACCTCGATGTAAATCGACTGTCTCGGTCCGAAAAAATAGATACGGGAACACCATGCCTCGAAACAATTTCCTTCAAATATAACGGGTAAACTTCTCCATCGAATCAGTTTCTTTAATCGACAAGAAATGAGCTGACTTTGTGAGTCGATCTACAATCACCCAAATGGTATCATATCCACCCACAACTCTTGGTAACTTCGTAACAAAATCCATCATAATACCTTCCCACTTCCACTCGGGAATCTCAGGTTGCACCAAAAGTCCAGACGGTTTCTGATATCTAGCTTTAACCTTAGCACAGGTCAAACACTTAGTTACGTACGTAGCCACATCAGCTTTCAAATTAGGCCACCAATACAGCTCCTTAAGGTCATGATATATCTTTCCTGAACCAGGATGAATAGAGTACCTAGACTTATGAGCCTCTTCTAGAACAAGCTGTCGCAGATCACCAAACCTCGGAATCCAAAGGCATCCCGTAAAATATTGAGTACCATCGGTTTGTACCTCTAACTGTTACTCAAGCCTCGGACCTTCCCGTTATAAAATTTTCCTCCTTCAAGGCTTCTTGTTGTGCCTCAAGAATCTGCCTAGCGAGGTTTGTTCTAACTGTCATATTCAAGGCCCTAAACCTACGAGGTTCAGCCCTTTCTTTACGACACAAGGCATCAGCCACAACATTGGCCTTACCCGGATGATATAAAAGTTCACAATCATAATCATTCAACGTCTCAATACATCTGTGCTGTCTCATGCTCAACTGTTTCTGATCGAGAATATGTTGAAGACTTTTGTGATCTGTGTACACAGTACTCTTAACCCCATACAAATAACGTCTCCAAATCTTAAGCGCAAAAACAACAGCTCCCAACTCTAAATCATGAGTTGTATAATTCTGCTCGTGAATCTTCAACTGACGTGATGCGTACGCAATAAATTTCTTTCGTTGCATCAAAACTCAACCAAAGCCTTGACGCGAAGCATCACAATAAACAACAAAATCATCATTACCCTCAGGTAGTGACAATATCGGAGCGGTAGTCAACTTCTTCTTCAAAATCTGGAAAGCAGTCTCTTGTTCATTCTTCCACTCATACTTCTTCCCTTTGTGCGCTAAAGCAGTCAGAGGTTTCGCTATACGAGAGAAATCTTGAATGAACCTTCTATAGTAACCTGCCAACCCTAGAAACTGACGGATCTGAGTAGGAGTTTTCGGAGTTTCCCACTTTTTAATCGCCTCAGTCTTAGCAGGATCAATTTGTATTCCCTGTTTACTAACAATATGTTCAAGGAATTGAACTTCTCTTAACCAGAAAGCATACTTAGAGAACTTAGCATACAACTCTTCTTTTCTCAATGGATCAAGCACTAACTTCAAATGTTCTTCGTGCACTTCATCACTCTTAGAATAAATAAGGATGTCGTCGATGAAAAAAAATAAAGAATTTGTCCAGATATGGGCTACGCACACGGTTCATGAGGTCCATGAACACAGCAGGCGCATTAGTCAATCCGGATGGCATAACAAGAAATTTGCAGTGACCATAACGGGTACGAAAAACGGTTTTCGGAATATCAGTTTCTTTAACGCGCAATTGGTGATAACCGGAACGAAGATCAATCTTAGGATAAACGGACGAACCTTGAAGTTGATCGAACAGATCATCAATTCTACGAAGAGGGTAACGATTCTTAACCGTAAGCTTGTTCAACTCGCGATAATCAATTAAACCATCAGAACGAACCACCTTTCTTCTTAACAAACAAACAGGAGCTCCCCAAGGGGACGAACTGGGATGAATGAAATATAGTCGCAACAATAAAGGAATAAATATATAGAGTAGTCACATTGGTGGCATAAATATAAAAGGCAAATCTCTCCAAGGAGATAACGAGGGTCATGGACTTCCAAGTAAATTTTCATTACATTTCCGAAAGGAAGACACACAAAAGGTGTGATATTTCAACGAGAGTGAACTTCCTTGTACAATGAGCGAGGAAATCTAGGATTCATCCATATTCTTAAATTTATGTGCGGATGAAAAGAACGCGAATCATGTGTTATAAAGAATGGTCGACTCTAAGTGAGATGAATCTCCAAAAATAATTTCGTGTACCTCAAAGTATTGAATCCTAGGATTGATGTTGCGGTTGACAGCGAATATTGAGAGTAGAAACTCCTCGAACGGTCTAGTGTAATATATATCCATGATACCTACTATAACAACAGTTGGGGTAGAAACCCACCTAGCGCCTTTTCTACAATAAAGTGAGCACCGAGTGTACCCCAGAAAATTGATTTATCGGTCCGCGTTTCGGCCATGTCCAACCAGAAGAGGGAAAATTTTATGAGCGTAAGGACTTCCCAACAATTTTATAAAACCTCCATCCAAAGTGGCGTAAGAGTTTTTATCGTTGAACTTAATGGTAGATTTCATCCTTAAACGGAGGATGAGGAAAATTGTGATCCAAACACACTGCAGAGTAATGCGAAATTTTTTTAATATAATCAATCAAAGAAGTTTTGAAAAAGCTCTAACGTCTGATGTAACCCCATAAATGGAACGAAGCTCTTAGTAAATTTAGAAGTATGTACAACGTGTACCATTTTATGTAAAACAATTTAGGTTAACTAGACAACTCAACAAGAGTGGTTTTAAAATAATTTTGAAGGTATAATTTAGTGTATACTAGCCAAAATAGATAAGGGTAAATTTATCCATTTGAATTCATACGTACATATGATGTGCAGCGGGGTGTATATAAAATAGCTTATTATTTTACTAGGAAAAACTATTAAATACGATACAATTTTACACAAGATATTTATTTATTTATAGAATGGATATACTTAAACCTTGCTACAACACTTATAGGCAGTGTACCTAATCGTACAGTAGTGTAGTTTTTAGTAAGTCCGGTTCGTTCCACAGGGAAATCTTTAAACAAAGCTCAACGCTATATTAGTTTACTTTTATAAAAATACAAATATATATATAAGTAATATTATTATTATAAAGGGGGGTTTTTACCGTTTAATGACCGGTTTGTCGATTTTAAGACTTTAGTCGCAGTTAAAACCTAATGTAAAATATAAAATAAATTCAAGACTTAAATTAAAGCGTAAAGTAAATAACGATAATGAAATTGCGAATAATAAAAATGCGATAAAATAAAAGTGCAATTAAATAACAATAAATAAAAGTGCGATAATTAGAAGTGCAATTAAATATAAAATAAAGGAAATTAAATATGAAATAAAAGAATTATGCTTATTTAAACTTCCGTAATCATGATGTTTGACGTGTTGATTTTAGTTTTATGCCCATGGGTTAATTGTCCTTTGTCCTGGATTATTTAATATGTCCGTCTGGTTTTTGTCCATAACAGTCCATCAGTCATAAATATAAATTGCAAGTGTCCTTGTCAAATTATTATTATACCCGAAGTTAAATATTCCAACTAATTAGGGATTCGAATTGTAACAAGGTTTTAATACTTTGTTTAATGAATACACCAGGTTATCGACTGCGTGTAAACCAAGGTTTTACTACTTTGTTAACAATTACACCAATTACCCTTGAATGTAATTTCACCCCTGTTTTAATTATTCTAGTGGCTATTAATCCATTCCCGTGTCCGGTTAAATGAACGATTATTCGTACATATAAATACCCCGCCCATCGTGTCCGATCGAGTGTATATGGTAATTTATAGGGACGCCCAATTGTAAATCTTTATATTAACATTAACAAACTTTCATTTAGTTAAACAAATATAAAGCCCATTAATAGCCCATAGTCTAATTTCCACAAGTGTCGTTATTTTGTCCAAACCCCAATTATGGTACAAAGCCCAATTACCCAATTTTAGTAATTAGCCCAACATCATGATTACTTCGTTTTAAATAAGCATAATAATAACTTAGCTACGAGACATTAATGTAAAAAGGTTGAACATAACTTACAATGATTAAAAATAGCGTAGCGTTACACGGACAGAATTTCGACTTACACCCTTACAACATTCGCTAACATACCCTTATTATTAGAATTATAATTAAAATTAAAATTAAAATATAAATTATATATATATATATCGTATATATTGAGAGAAGAGAGAAAATAAATTATTAAATTTGATCAGAATTCGGTTTCCTTTATAGCCAGAGTTGAAATTTGGGGCTCCGCGACTCGCGGCAAAAAACCCTTCAATCTCCGCGAGTCGCGGAGATAGTATTTACAGCTCAGTCCTTGGAGTTTTCTCTGCCGACGATTTTTTATATATAAATATAATATATATATATAATTAATATAATTAATTATATATTATATTATATTTATATACATAGTTAACTTGTAATTTTTAGTCCGTTGCGTCGAGCGTTAAGAGTTGACTCTGGTCCCGGTTCCGGATTTTCGAACGTCCTCGCGTACAATTTAATATCTTGTACTTTGCGTTTTGAATCTTGTACTTTTGTAATTTCGAGACGTTTCTTATCAATAATTGGAACCTTTTTGATTGTCTTTTGTACTTTTGAGCTTTTTGGTCGTTTGCGTCTTCAATTCGTCGAATCTGTCTTTTGTCTTCACCTTTTATTATTTAAACGAATATCTCTTGTAAATAGAACAATTGCAACTAAAAGCTTGTCTTTCTTGAGGAATAATGCTATGAAATATATGTTCGTTTTTAGCATTATCAACATATATGATTTTATAAATAGTATACATGACAAAATATTTCATTACTTCTATTCGCCCATAAATCTCGTGAGAACTGCCCAATTACACAAATGTGTAAAAATCTTGATGAAAAGTAGGGTATCCGCATTTCAGAGGTTACGAGTTGAAGTAAGATCGTTGAAGCTCGGGTGAAGGACTTGAATCGTCTTGCGACATCTAATCAATAAATGCTACGAGGTCATGAAAACCAATGAGTTAAATATTGTTTTGACTTTTATCAGGACACAAGTCCTTGGGTCAAAACTATTCACGTGTGAAGCTGTCACTAACAAGCGAGTTATGAATGATAAAACATGAGGTAGGTAGTTCGGTTAAGACGAGTCCCTCGTATATCAACAAATAAGATAATGAGTATCTTCCTTACTCATGTAATAACGTTAGAATTTCCGAATGAGTGGTGTACAAATTTTCTTTGACTCGCTTTCCATTCCTCATGTCACAATATTGGGACTTTTTATGAATTAACGTAATATAATCACGTTGGCCTGACGCCATTATATTTCACTAACTCATAGTTCCATTCCAATATCACTACATAAGGTCAGGACACGTGGTCAACCTCGAATTTCAACACAATTTCCCTAAAAACAATTTCTTAACAATGTGCTAAGGATAGCACAAGAGACAAAGACATCGAAAGTAATGAATAGGAGTAACGATGACATAAAAATGTCTTCGAAGTACCAAGAATCTCTAAAAGTCAAGAATGTCATTTTCCGTTTCAACAACCAAAGCACATAGGCATAACGGCACAAAGGCACGTAATATAACAAAAATTGTTATATACCCAAACACAATAGCTGACATTGAAATGCCGAGCCTTTAGAAGTCAAGAATGACATCTCGCGTAATATAACTAAAACGTTATATACATAACCCTAATAGACGACATAGAAATGCCGAGAATTCCAGAACACGTAATATAACTCAAACGGTATATCAATAAACACAATTGATGACATAGAAATGTCGAGAATTCCGGAAGTCAAGAACGACACCCCCTCGGTTTCACTAACCGAGGTGTTCTTATAAAAGATGAACTCACATGAGTCGGAGAATACGCTTAAATCGGAATGGGAGTTCCTCCCGGATTCAGAACATAATAAAGATGTATGTATGATAACAATATACATACCAATACGATACAAATAATCACATATGATAATATATAATAGGCCGGGCTGTAGACTAGACTCACTAATGCACCCTATTGACTCGGGTAACGACATCAATGCAACCTAATTTCCTACAACCAGAGCTCTGATACCAACTGTAACGACCCGTCAAAGTACACTTGACGACCATCGTTATCTTGGTCCCACAGCTTGATCGAAACTCTATATGAATTTAATAAAACAACCTTGCATTCTTTATTTAAAAATGATTTCCTATAAAGGAAATCTACTAAAATGTATAAGTTTAGAAAAACTATACATAAATACTTTAACCAAAAGTTGACCAAAACAAAGTCAACAAACATCCACTATTTAATGTAACAAAATAGAATGCAAGTTAATGTTTAACAAAAGTTGCCATCATAAATATGCAGACTCTCTAAGCACAGCGGAAGCAATCAATCATGAACCTGAGAATAAAACATGCGAGTAACTGTCAACAAAAATGTTGACTGAATTATAGGTTTAATATTGCAAACAATATTTAAATTTAACCATAAAAATTTATGTTTGAAAACATAAAAACTCCTTTATGGACCATAAAATTATATGCTAGAAAACATATAATTAAAACATTATTCCATTTTCCATGAACCACCTGGTAGCCACTTAACCATTTATTTACCCTTGCCAAACACAATAAAAAAATATACACCAAACAAGTGTATCTTCAACTAAATATGAAGTACTAAACATTCCGATTATAAATTGCTAGCGCGACTAGCTCGAAATGGGGTTGTCAAACCTGATTGATCTATCCGTAGGATTCGCGTTCACCAGTAGAAACCAGTGATTATAGTTACTAGACTAGGGAATATTTTTGTTCAACTCACAATGAATAATTTAAACCAACTTCCACTTGTGTTCAAAATATAAATAAATTGCATGTATTCTCATTTCAAAAGATTTAAATAGAAAAATGGGATTATAACTCACCTTAATAGCAAACGAAGAACCACACAAATAAGCGAACAGCCACAAAGTAAAAGTGATCAGGAATGATCACAACGCCGACCTAAAAATAAAGCAGGTCGATATAAATAACTAACTTAGGTCAAGTCTTAGTATGATAGCTATTGTACATATTGCAAGTAGACATAGAACAATACTCAGCATCCATCGGTTTGATCGGAACAGCTTACGGACACACACTTTCTATTTTTAGAAAGTTTCTATTTTAGCAGGTTTCCATTTTTGGAAAGTTTCTATTTTAGGAAAGTTTCTATTTTAGGAAAGTTTCTATTTTAGGAAAGCTTCCAAATTTAGAAAGTTTACATATTTAGAAAGTTTTTAAGTTAGGAAAGTTTCCTTATTTAGAAAGTCAACAAAAGTCAACTGTAAGTCAAAGTCAACCGAAAGTTAACTCAAAAGTCAACCTTGGTCAAACATAGTCAACATTAATTTTAGAAGTGTAAGTTTTAATAATAACATAAGTCATAATGCTTATTAAAGTTAAAAGTGTAAGGTTATGTCATAACATAAGTTTAATTAAATTAAAATGAATTATTAAAGTTAACATAAGTTTAAATGATATAATTAATATAACGTAAGTATTTAATTAATTAATTAAATATTAGTCATAATATAAGTATTATTAATTAATAATAAATTTTAAATCATATCACAAGTATTATTAATTAATAATGAATTATTAATCATATCATAAGTTTCTAATTAAAATTATTAAATCATAAGTATTTAATAATTAAATCATAATTAAATAATAACTAAGTCTTATAATAATTAAATAATTATTTAATCCTTATTATAAGTCTTATAATAATAATAATCTCATAATATAAGTTTAATACTTATCATAAGTATTTTTCATTAATAATAAAAGTATTATTAATCATAAGTTTAATTAAAATGTTAATTAAATCATAAGTAATAATTAAATGCTATAATAAATAAATATCATAAGTCTTAAATAATAAAAATTACTTATTATATCATAAGTAATTAATCAATAATGAAAATCATTATTTTTATCATAAGTTTAATAATTAAACATAAGTTTTAAATTAAAAGTTCATCGGGTCGTAACTTGAGCCCCCGGTGTCGGTTTTCGGCGAGCCTTATATATATCTCCGCCTGTTCAAACCACCTGACACATTGGTGCACTCAAGAATACACCAAGAATAGTCCACAAGTCGTGGTGATCAGCCATGACCCCACTTGGAACTTCAATTCAATCAAAATCGTGTTTTAGTCGTAACGGGTGAACCGTGGCTCGGATTTAGGTGACCCGAACATGGAAATTCGTCCCACCATCAGTCCTAACACACTAACACACCCTAAAGACACCAAAGATGGTCACAAAGTCGGACCAAACCTGGTTCATACCAATATCACATTTCTATCTTAACAAAATACTAATTTGATCATATCTAGGGCTCCGGGAATCGAAACGACATGAATCCGGAGTCTAAAATTAATGTCTTGATGAGAGGAACTCATCTAGATAGTTTATTTTAACATTTATAATAGTCATCATCTCAGAAACACACAAATTAGCTGCTGTCCAGAATTTATCAAACCGAAAACATGTGATTATGAGTACTTCTATGCATACAAACATCATTACAATAATTCATAAACATCATACTACTAATATATAATCAAAATACAGAAAAATAATGAAAAATTGAAAGTTCTAGGGTTAGGGTTTATACCCTAATCGAGAAACAATTGGTATGATCGCGTAGAGAACGGAACGAGGAATCCGATTATATGAACAATTGATTGATCCAAGCTTTAAAAATTGGTGAAATGATGATGATGGTGATGCTTAGGGTGACGGCCAAAAAAAGAAAAGGGAGAGGGAGAGAGTAACTTGCTAGGTTTAGGAAAATGGAAATTGGAAAAATAGAAATGTGATGTTAAAAATGAAAAATAAAAAAATGTGAGGGGATAAGGGGTGGGGTCGGCCGAAAATCACAAGGAGGTAGGCCCCACTAGTCCATAAAGCTTAATGTTCAATTCCTTGTGGCCCAAAAGCCCGAACGAGTCCCGAAACGCGAAAACGCACTTACGCAATTAAAAATCCGGAGAGATAACAAACGCGCGGCGAAAAATAAATATAAATACACTATATAAATATATGATCTTAAAATATCATATTTAAAATATTTAGGATTTAAAAATCTCAAAAACTCAACCGTTGGTTTGAAAACCGAAAAGATTCGCCGGATAAAAATCCGCGACACATCGAAACGTATAACTTAAGATATGAATACAAATATTTATATAACACATAATAATTAATATATTATTAGAAAAATAATAATATAGATCATAAAAAATAACGTGTCACGAATAACAGTTAACGGTCGTTAAATAATTAACGGCAAAAGATAACAGAAAAAGTAGGGTCGTGGCACATACCATTCCATAATACATCCAACTATAATTGACTTAATAATAATCTTGATGAACTCAAAGACTCGAATGCAACATCTTTTGAAATTTGTCATGTATGATTCCAAGTAATATCTCTAAAATGAGCAAATGCACCGCGGAAGATTTCTTTAATACCTGAGAATAAACATGGTTTCAAGTGTCAACCAAAAGGCTGGTGAGTTCATTAGTTTTTCATAATCAATCATTTTCAATAATATAATAGACCACAAGATACTCATAATTAGAAAACAATCTGTGCAGGTCTATTCCTGCTGTAAAATCATTCATATGAAGAACACCGGAACCTTTCAAACAACTCACCAACGGTAGCTAATGCGTAGTGTAATGAAAAAATCATCTCACCGTGGTAGTTAATACAATATAATTCTTACAACGGGGGCTAATGCGTACGTAATGCAAAATCATCCCTCCGAAGGTAGCTGAAACGGGGGCTAATGCGTACGCAATGCAAAATATCCCTCCGTTACCAACTACAAAGTCGACTATAATACAATACAATACAATACATCGGTAGCTAACGCGTAGTGCAATGACAAAATCATCTCACCGATAGTAGTTAAAACGGTAGCTAACGCGTAGTGAAATGACGAAATCATCTCACCGTTACTAACTACTAAATCGAACTTCTGAATCCAAATAATTCTATCATAGAATGTAGTTTTGAATATTTGTGTCTTTTTCGTCAATCATTTATAAAAAGCAGTTCATGTATTCTCAGTTCAAAAATATATCTCAAAAGCATTTAGGAAACAGTTATAAAAACAGCGCATGTATTCTCAGTCCCAAAAATGTAAAGAGTAAAAGGGAATCAAATGAACTCACTTAATGTATTTTGTAGTAAAAATACATATGACTATATTGAACAATGCAGGGTTGGCCTCGGATTCACGAACCTATATCATTTGTTTATACGCATTAATACACATAATCATCTTCGAATAAGTTTATATATATAACCTATTAATGGTAATATTTTTATATTGTTAATATATTTATATTTCATATATTCCTTTTATAAAATATTTTGTTATGTTATATATGTTACATATATATATTTATGTATTTCATTTGTTTATCAAAACAGTAGTTCTAATTATACTAAGTTAATATTAGTAAAAATAATGATAATAACATTAATAATATACTTTTGTTAATAATAACTCTATTAAGGAAAATAACAATGATACTAATAATAATAATACTTGTAAAATATTAATTTTTATTGTTAATAATAGCTATGATACATAAATGATAACATTTAACAATAATCAACATAGTAATAATATTTATAGCAATAATAATGATTATGATATTTATAATTAGGATAATATTAGTAATAATGATAATTATAATAATAATTTTTACTTTAATACTAACAATAACAATAATAATAACAATAACAATAACAATAACAATAATAAATCAATAATAATAATAATAATAATAATAATAATAATAATAATAATAATAATAATAATAATAATAATAATAATAATAATAATAATAATAATAATAATAATAATAATAATAAGGTAACAAAAGTACTACCTCACATAAATTAGGCTTCAAAAAAGAATAGAATGACATTGCCCGGACTCGAACCCTCGACCTCCCGCTTAACCCGAAACACCCTAACCATTCAACTATCTTGTTTTATATGCCTAGACCCAGACCCGATATTAATTAAGCCTTCCTTTCCATTTCCCTTATTCTTCATCTTCTCATTGTCATTCGATCAGAGAACAACAAATTTTTTAACAGTGAGTTTCAAATTTGATTTAGAACAGAACACGACTGGAGGTGAAGGAATTAAAATCAACAGAATTGAAAGAAGAAAGAAAGAAAAAATTAGTTACAGCTATAAAGCTCGATACTGCACCGTATGAACTCCATACTCGATTCAAATTTCTAGACATTTTCAGATTGAAATTATTACTTGAATTATGTCGTAATCCATTCATATAAACTGTGTGAATCATTAGTTGATCCAAAATCATTAAAACGAACTCTAATTTTACTATAAACACTTCAGTTGACATTTAACATCGATACTTTGACTCAAAAATTTGGGTTCGATAGAAGAAATTGGAAGTTGGAACTTTGTAGATAGTTTGAATACATCAATCCTAACAATTCTTCATTATTACATTTGACAATTGATTCAAAATAGAGTTTTTTTTCAAAAATTAATCAAGAACAGAGATAAAACGGTTCAGCTCCAAATTTTCTGTTTTAAATTCCGCAAATTGAATTTTATTAAAGTTGATATTTGATATTGATGATGGAAAAATCGATTATCTTCCCTCATATCACGAAACAACTGATTGTTAATTATACAGATATGGTCAACACGCTTAATCACTTAGATAGAAAAAAATAAAAAAAATAAAAATAAAAGTGAAGTCGACTGATTTTGGTTTGTACTGAATTGATTTGTACTGGCAATCAATTTAGAGACAGGAAAATCAATCAGACAAATTATAGAATAGAACAGATAGCTAAGTTTAACAAATCTGTACGAGTTTCCATTTTACAATTTATATTCAATTAAGTAATATATTAATAATAATTCTAAATATATATATTATAATAATTTTATTAATAATAATAAAAATAACAAATAAATAATAATAATACCAATAATAATAATTATTAATAATTTTGTTCATGGTAATATTAATATTAATAATAGTATTGATAATGTTATAAATAATAAAAATACTAATACTAATATTAACATTAATAGAATTAATAATAATATTAATAATAATATCGAATTAATACTTAATAATAATAAATATAATGATAGTAATAATAATAATTTTAATAAAAATCATAACAATGATAATAATAGTAATAATTTATAATAATAATTCTTAATGATAATGGTAATTATAATATCTAATAATAACACTAGTATTTATCATAATAACTAAAATTAAAATTTTACTACTAGTTATAATACTAATGTTATTAACAATGATAATAATATTAATAATAGTATAACAAATCAAATATATCAAATTTCATATAATTTTATATATACATATAATAATAACATTGATATTAATATTAATAATAATAATGAAAGTAATAACATAAATACTAATATAACACTATATTTTAACTTATAATTAATTTGATGTAATATATATATTTTATGATAACTTATATTGCGTATTGAATATTTATAAATTATATATATATATATATATATATATATATATATATATATATATATATATATATATATATATATATATATATATATATATATATATATATATATATATATATGGATTACTAAGTATACACTATTACTTATGTGTAGATTTCATATATTTATTTTAATATCAACTTAATTATTCTGCTTAATAGTTTACATTTTTAATTACAATTGATTAAGTTGTACTTTATTAGTTTAGATATTATCTATACACTTATATTTATATTTATATGTATTTATATATTTATTTTCAACAATTGTTCGTGAATCGTCGGGAGTAGTCAAAGGTCAGATGAATACATAAACATAGTTCCAAAATTTTCGAGACTCAACAATACAGACTTTGCTTATCGTGTCGAAACCATATAAAGATTAAGTTTAAATTTGATCAGAAATTTCCGGGTCGTCACAGTACCTACCCGTTAAAGAAATTTCGTCCCGAAATTTGAGTGAGGTCGTCATGGTTAACAATAAAAATGTTTTCATGGCGAATATGAGTTGTAAAATAGGGTTTTATCATTATTTAGTAATATAGATAAACAATTCGTTTATGTGAAGAGTACGAGTGAAGTTATCACAAAAAGTGAAATGAGTAAATGTAGATTCATCATATATTTTGACTTAGATAGGATTAATTTCCAGAGTTCAAGGAATTTATAGAAAATCTTCGTAATAAGATCTGATTCTTCAGGAATCAAGGAGATTAGGATCCGCTTTAAATGCGATCATCTATTTTGATTGCTCTGTCAGATATTTTTCTATAAATTTACCCCCTCCGTTCCCTTACATCTCACATCTTCTATTTTTTTCTTCTTTAATTCATACTTTTTAGCATTCGTTAATAATGCTCCATCCCGTTCTGATCCTTGATATACTCCTAACTTTCATATCTGTTATTCTTCTCTTTCATCTACCACCGGAGGATTTTATTTACTTTTACTATTACCTTGGGGTTAGAGTGTTTTTAATTCTCCCGTGCCTTTATGTGGCAATACGTATTGATATGCACGGTTTGTAATTTGTGTGTTGTTGTCGAGCTTTATATTTTCTTTTATATTTAAGAGTTCCATACTTTTGTCTTCTCTTCCCGACTTCAAGTCAAGCGAATAATGGTCCAGAATTCGTAGGTATAAATTTTGAAATGAACATAGTTAATGTTCTAAGAAGGGAATTGTAATGGTACGATCTTGATTTGTCAAATTACTAGAATATCCTGGAAAAGACCGAATCATTAAGAAAAAATATTTTCTTGATATGTTTAGAGGTTATGTAGAATACAAGAGTCGTGTAACATGGCACATGATGACATTATGATCTGTGAATCATCACATTCCATGTAGAAACTCAGCATGACTCACTTTAATATAATCACGTTGATCAAGTGTCATTATATTATACTAACTCATGCATCAGTTCCCAACATTACTTCAATAACATTCATATTTTAAGCTCGAAAGTTTACAGAATATAGAAACTAACAGTTTCTATATGATGTAACACTGATAGCATGAAGAGATTAATGATTTCAGATAAGAATAGTTATGAAAATATCTTCAGAAATATGGAGGATATTTATAATGAAAGATATGATGATATCTTGGAATTTCTAATATCGAAGGATGGTGAAGAAAATTTGTCCGCAAGAGTTTGGAGTCAGAAGCAAGGTATTCGCTAAAGATTTCATCAGAAATAGAATCATCAGGATTCTTAATGTACAAGTTTAGTCCTTTTGATTTGTTCAGAGACTCCTTCGTAGTTTGCTCAATCAGTTTTTCAGTTTCAAACTTTTTCTGAGCTTTACCAACATACTATTCTTTATCATCAAACTTCTGACGGTTAAGGTCGTTTTCGGTTTTTGCTGCTTCATTCAGCTTTTTCAACATTATGAGTATTGATTCGCATACTGGGTGTTTTTCAGAGTTTCAGAATGGAAGATCGTAATTCTAGGAGATAATTGTTATATGTATACATATAACTATTGATGTAAAAATGCTACTAGATTCGAAATACTGATTGCTGATTCTCGGTAATTGGTATGGCAATTATTGTTACAGGGTATAGATGAATACACGATGGGGTTTCAAAGAATATAATGATTTTTTGAAAAGTCCAAATTCATTGAAGTTGCTGGTAAGTTTAATGCTAATGTGGTGGAATATAAACGGTTCCCCGGTAACAATGACGACAGGCAAACTTATATATCGAGGTTATAATAAGGCTAATTCGAATGGAAGTCGAAGTTAATTTACTGAAGCTGTGACAAAATTGGCTAATTTGAAAAAGAGTTGCAATGTTATTTTCGGTAATAACAATGTCAAAGGAGCTAGCACAGACACGTGTTAAACGTTTACTCAGGTTCCGAATGTTTTCAGGTGCATAACTATATGCCTAAGTCTTTTCTTCCGTAGATAAAGTGCGGTTGGTTCATCCTCTCAATTGAGGTATTTTTAAGAATCATGAAAGGTTTGAACGCAGATTGTAATTGTCGGGATACAGATGAGGTTTAAGATGAAATCAAGTGGCAAACTTGAAGAAATATTTAGTTTCATATGTTATAATCAATATTTTAATTCATTTTAATTGTCTAATGTTATTAGTCCACAGTCGATAGTCCACAGTTAACAGTCCAATAATTCATATATAGTTTAATATATAATATTCGAATTAATTAATACGTATTGTGACCCGTGACCATGTCTCAGACTCGATCACAACTCAAAGTATATATATTATTTAAGAATCAACCTCAATCCTGTATAGCGAACTCGAACATTACAGCATATAGAGTGTCTATGGTTATTCCAAATAATATATATAGATGCGTCGATATGATATGTCAAAACATTGTATACGTGTCCCGACATTTAAAGTGCGTAAAATAAATAACATAAATTAAATGACAATAAATAAAATTGCAAGAATTTAAATTGCTATAAATAAATGTAATAAGGAATTAACAGTTAGCTAGGAACAGTTAGCTAGGATTTTGTTAGCGTGGATTCTTAGCAAAATTTCTCATAGTTAATTTGTTTGTTTCTAACAAATTTTTATTTTGTCCAATGTTTTTCTTCATTATGCCACTTGTTGGATTCTGATAGGTCAAAATCCAAATATGAAATTGAATGAAAATGGTTATTATGTGGTGAACGGATTCGTATATCTGTAGATGAGAGTAGGATAGTAAATGACTGTTGAATCAGATTCGAAGAATGTACATTGTAACATATTAATGTGAAATCTAAATATTCCTCGGGTATTACCTACCCGTTAAAATATTTTCATCGTTAATAGTTTATACGAAAGAATTTTTAATTACAATCTTTATGAAAAAATATATACATATATATTTTCTTCAGATGTAATCATGGATTTAATGAGTTAATATGATATTAATCTCATTTGATTTTCCGTTAGAACAAGAATATATAATCTCTAAAACATTAGAGATTATATAATCGTCATGTCGAACAAAGATAGATGATGTAGAACGTCATGTAGAATGAAGATAGTCGATGTAGAACGTCATGTAGAACGAAGATAGTCGATGTAGGACATCATGTATGATGTTTATGCTAGAGGTACAGACTGTGAGTTTGAGGCGTGTAGTGTTGAGGCTTGTGTTGCGGATGTTGTTGTTGGTGGTACTAGTGATGTTGGTGCTGAGGCTGATAATGTTACTGGTGTTGGTGATACTGCTGGTGCTTGCAAATTCTGTACCGTGCTCTCAAAAATTAACATTCAAGCTCGGAGTTCTTTAACTTCTTCTACTAACCCTGGTTGGTTATCAGTGTGAGGTAGAGGTCGGATATCTTTTCTAGTTCCGTTAATGGTAGCCTCAAGATGAAAAATTCTTGCAAAAAGGGTATAAACGGTGTTGCGAACAGGTTCGCCGGTGAGCGGGTCGAGTACTCCAAGGTTAGGTGGTAGATTAGGTTCATGATATAGGGTACCTTCTTCCCTTCTCCATAGGGTGAGTATGTCACGAACCCATCCCCATTTTCTCCAGTAATCACGGTAGTTGATTGGTTGGTGTGCTCCCGTCACGCTGTCTTCGAAGTCAGAGCAACTTGGTCGATTCGTAGAGGCCATCTTATGCGATTACAGAAAAGATTTCCGGTATGAAAAGATTAGTGATAGCAAGTGATAGTGGGATAGTATTCTCAATGCATAACATACTTAGATATATATATATATATATATATATATATATATATATATATATATATATATATATATATATATATATATATATATATATATATTACCGGGTCCCTTAAATTATGGAGAAATTTTCGAAAGATGTCAGACGAAGTCTACTGTGCTGTGATAGATACGCTAAGATATGAATTAGCAGATACGCTAAGATATGAATTAGCAGATACGCTAAGATATGAATTTGTCTATACACTATCTATGCAATAGAGGCAGTAAGATGTGTCTAGAATTTTAAGGATGATAAGCAAGTAATTTTCGACACGAAATGATAAGCAAAACTTTTGACATGCAGACACGGTCGAAGTCCAGACTCACTAATGCATCTAAACAACTATCAGTTAGACACACTAATGCAAGACCTGGTGCGCTAAGACCACCGCTATGATATCAACTTTCATGACCCGTCCTAATCCATCTGGACGAATACATTATATTTGGTTACATCGCGAGGTACTTGACCTCTATATGATACATTTTACAAACATTGCATTCGTTTTTAAAAGACAAACTTTCTTTACGTTGATGGCATGCATACCATTCCATAATACATCCAACTATAATTGACTTAATAATAATCTTGATGAACTCAATGACTCGAATGCAACGTCTTTTGAAATATGTCATGTATGATTCCAAGTAATATCTCTAAAATGAGCAAATGCATAGCGGAAGATTTTTTTAATACCTGAGAATAAACATGCTTTCAAGTGTCAACCAAAAGGCTGGTGAGTTCATTAGTTTTTCATAATCAATCATTTTCAATAATATAATAGACCACAAGATACTCATAATTAGAAAATAATCTGTGCAGGTCTATTCCTGCTGTAAAATCATTCATATGAAGAACACTGGAACCTTTCAAACAACTCACCAACGGTAGCTAATGCGTAGTGCAATGACAAAATCATCTCACCGTGGTAGTTAATACAATATAATTCTTACAACGGGGGCTAATGCGTACGCAATGCAAAATCATCCCTCCGAGGGTAGCTGAAACGGGGGCTAATGCGTACGCAATGCAAAATATCCCTCCGTTACCAACTACAAAGTCGACTATAATACAATACAATACAATACATCGGTAGCTAACGCATAGTGCAATGACGAAATCATCTCACCGATGGTAGTTAAAATGGTAGCTAACGCGTAGTGCAATGACGAAATCATCTCACCGTTACTAACTACTAAATCGAACCTCTGAATCCAAATAATTCTATCATAGAATGTAGTTTTGAATATTTGTGTCTATTTCGTCAATCATTTATAAAAGCAGTTCATGTATTCTCAGTTCAAAAATATATCTCAAAAGCATTTAGGAAACAGTTATAAAATCAACGCATGTATTCTCAGTCCCAAAAATGTAAAGAGTAAAAGGGAATCAAATGAACTCACTTAATGTATTTTGTAGTAAAAATACATATGACTATATTGAACAATGCAGGGTTGGTCTCGGATTCACGAACCTATATCATTTGTGTATACGCATTAATACACATAATCATCTTCGAATAAGTTTATATATATAGCCTATTAATGGTAATATTTTTATATTGCTAATATATTTATATTTCATATATTCCTTTTATAAAATATTTTGTTATGTTATATATGTTACATATTTATATTTATGTATTTCATTTGTTTATCAAAACAGTAGTTCTAATTATACTAAGTTAATATTAGTAAAAATAATGATAATAACATTAATAATATACTTTTGTTAATAATAACTCTATTAATGAAAATAACAATGATACTAATAATAATAATACTAATAATAATAATACTTGTAAAATATTAATTTTTATTGTTAATAATAGCTATGATGCATAAATGATAACATTTAACAATAATCAATATAGTAATAATATTTATAGCAATAATAATGATTATGATATTTATAATTAGGATAATATTAGTAATAATGATCATTATAATAATAATTTTTACTTTAATACTAACAATAACAATAATAATAACAATAACAATAATAAATAAATAATAATAATAATAATAATAATAATAATAATAATAATAATAATAATAATAATTAATAATAATAATAAGGTAACAAAAGTACTACCTCACATAAATTAGGCTTCAAAAAAGAATAGAATGACATTACCCGGACTCGAACCCTCGACCTCCCGCTTAACCCGAAACACCCTAACCATTCGACTGTCTTGTTTTATCTGCCTAGACCTAGACACGATATTAATTAATCCTTCCTTTCCATTTCCCTTATTCTTCATCTTCTCATTATCATTCGATCAGAGAACAACAAATTTTTTAACAGTGAGTTTCAAATTTGATTTAGAACAAAACACGACTGGAGGTGAAGGAATTAAAATCAACAGAATTGAAAGAAGAAAGAAAGAAAAAATTAGTTACAGCTATAAAGCTCGATACTGCACCGTATGAACTCCATACTCGATTCAAATTTCTAGACATTTTCAGATTGAAATTATTACTTGAATTATGTCGTAATCTGATAATGCTAAAAACGAAAATATATATTTCATAGCATTATTCCCCAAGAAAGACAAGCTTTTAGTTGCAATTGTTCTATTTACAAGTGATATTCGTTTAAATATTAAAAGGTGAAGACAAAAGACAGATTCGACGAATTGAAGACGCAAACGACCAAAAAGCTCAAAAGTACAAAATACAATCAAAGAGGTTCCAATTATTGATAAGAAACGTCTCGAAATTACAAGAGTACAAGATTCAAAACGCAAAGTACAAGATATTAAATTGTACGCAAGGACGTTCGAAAATCCGGAACCGGGACCAGAGTCAACTCTCAACGCTCGACGCAACGGACTAAAAATTACAAGTCAACTATGCACATAAATATAATATAATATTTAAATAATTCTTATAATTATTTAAATATTATAATATATTAAAAATTCGTCGGCAAAGAAAGACTCCAAAGTTGGTGAGCTGGAAAATCAAACTCCGCGACTCGCGGAGTTTGAAGGCAAAAATTGCCGCGAGTCGCGGAGCCCCAAATTCTGAAACCGCCTATAAAAGCAAACGCAGTTTGATCGCAAAAAAATCAAATATATATCCATCCATCTATCTATACGTAATATTTATATTTATAATTTATATTTTAATTTTAATTTTAATTTTAATCCTAATAATAAGGGTATGTTAGCGAATGTTGTAAGGGTGTAAGTCAAAATTCTGTCCGTGTAACGCTACGCTATTTTAATCATTGTAAGTTATGTTCAACCTTTTTAATTTAATGTCTCGTAGCTAAGTTATTATTATGCTTATTTAAAACGAAGTAATCATGATGTTGGGCTAATTACTAAAATTGGGTAATTGGGCTTTGTACCATAATTGGGGTTTGGACAAAAGAACGACACTTGTGGAAATTAGACTATGGGCTATTAATGGGCTTTATATTTGTTTAACTAAATGATAGTTTGTTAATTTTAATATAAAGATTTACAATTGAACGTCCCTATAAATAACCATATACACTCGATCGGACACGATGGGCGGGGTATTTATATGTACGAATAATCGTTCATTTAACCGGACACGGGAATGGATTAATAGCCACTAGAATAATTAAAACAGGGGTGAAATTATGTACAAGGACACTTGGCATAATTGATAACAAAGTATTAAAACCTTGGGTTACACTCAGTCGACATCCTGGTGTAATTATTAAATAAAGTATTAAAATCTTGTTACAGTTTAAGTCCCCAATTAGTTGGAATATTTAACTTCGGGTATAAGAATAATTTGACGAGGACACTCACACTTTATATTTATGACTGATGGACTGTTATGGACAAAAACCAGATGGACATATTAAATAATCCAGGATAAAGGACAATTAACCCATGGGCATAAAACTAAAATCAACACGTCAAACATCATGATTACGGAAGTTTAAATAAGCATAATTCTTTTATTTCATATTTAATTTCCTTTATTTTATATTTAATTGCACTTCTAATTATCGCATTTTTATTGTTATTGTATTTAATTGCACTTTTAATTATCGTACTTTTTAATTATCGTACTTTTTAATTATCGCAAGTTTTATCGCACTTTTATTTATCGCAATTTCATTATCGTTATTTACTTTACGCTTTAAATTAAGTCTTTTATTTATTTAATATTTTACATTTTGTTTTAACTGTGACTAAAGTTTTAAAATCGACAAACCGGTCATTAAACGGTAAAAACCCCCCTTTATAATAATAATATTACTTATATATATATATATTTGTATTTTTATAAAAGTAAACTAATATAGCGTTAAACTTTGTTTAAAGATTTTCCCTGTGGAACGAACCGAACTTACAAAAAACTACACTACTGTACGATTAGGTACACTGCCTATAAGTGTTATAGCAAGGTTTAAGTATATCCATTCTATATATAAATAAATATCTTGTGTAAAATTGTATCGTATTTAATAGTATTTCCTTGTAAAATATAAAGCTATTTTATATACACCTCGCATAACATCAAGTATATTTTTGGCGCCGCTGCCGGGGACAATCAAACTTAAAAGCCGGAAGCGCAACGTTAAATAAATAAAAAAAAAGATTTTTATTTTTAGTTTACTTTTATTAAAATTCACTTTTGTAAAAATACGTTTTTAATTATTCGAAAATATAAAAAGAAAACAAAAATATAAATATTTTTAAGAATTTGTTAAATATTTAAGTTTTGTAAAGTTTCTTTATTTTTATTTTATAAAAATATAAGTTTTATTTAAATATTTTATTTTTATTAAAACATATAAAAAAGGTCAAATTAAATCCTGTACCTGAGTTGAATTTAAGAACCCCGCGACTCGCGGAGTTTGCAGCTTCGAATACCGCAACTCGCGGAGCCTCCCTGACACACGTGACAGAAACCCTAATCAGCATTAAATACGGGGTAATTATTATTTATTTATTATTATTAACCCTAATTACTTATTTATTATTATAATTAGTTTTAAGTTTTTAAATTAAATTGTATTTTAGTTAAATTAGTTTAATTAAAATTTAAAATTAATACGTAGTTTAATAAAATAAATAATATAAAAATAATATTTTTATAAAAATTGTACTTTTTACAACTTTTTGTATATTTTTATATTTTTTCCTTTTTTAATTATTTTAGCGTAATATTTGTATTTTTCGCTCGTATTTAGTTTTAGGATATAGTTTTTGCCATAGTTATTTTTTACTTCTAGATTTTTAGGATTTGCCGTAAAATTCCTTAAGTGCTTTTTCTTTAGACTAAGATTTAGGTGCTTTAGAACTTTGCGACGCCTTTTTAAGTTTTAGTACCTCTTTTTAAGATATTTCCATTTGGGATATAGTTTTACTTGTAAGCTTTAATATTTTTAGACGCCTTTTACCTATGTATCAATTATCATTCCAATTAGTAATCTCAATTTGCGATTATAATTTTAAGTTAGTGATAGTAATAAGGTTGGGTTAGTTGAGTGTTTTTAAGTTCTAGAAGTCACTCTTTTTCTTTCTTATTTTTATTTTTCGACCTTTTTTCGACGCACTCTTTTTCTTTTTTATTTCTCGTCATTCTAGTTTTAGGACATAGATTTTTATTCTACTTCTTATCTAAATTTCTTAAAATTACGAAAATTTATTTTAAGTGGTTAAATTGATAGACATCAAAATTTTCTGGTTCGTAGTAATAGTTGGATTTGTACGTGGACCGGGTTATTGGAGCCAAACAGTCCTCAATTATATTGAGACCAAACGAATCCTGCCCCTCTGCTGCATCTTTTGGCTATTCGAAACGTGGGCAAAATCAGAAAAGTCTATTAATTGGATAACTTATATAATTTTTCTTTCTTTTTAAAAACTAATAGGATATTCAGTGAATGCACCGAGCAAGACGTTCACCACCTTTTGTACGTTCACCACCTGTAACTAGATCAAGACATTTAGCAAATATTACCGCCGTTGATTTTTCTTTAGAGTCGTCATCCAGTCGACCAAGTACTCCAGTTCAAATTTCCGATAATCCATTTTTTGAACCCGACCTCACAATTGAGAATCCGGAGAATATTCAGGGACGATTCATAGATCCTGAACCACTAAACTTTCCTCCGGAACCACCAATCATTCAAACAGAGATTGTTGAGGAACGAACCATTAAATCAGAATCCTCTAGTGATTCCGATTCAACAAATTCAATTATGGAGAATCTGGAACCTTTAAGTATGGAAGACCGAATGAGAGCTAAACGCACTGGCCAAGGTCACGCAATTACTTATCCAGACATTAATGCACCAGATTATGAAATCAAAGGACAAATTCTACACATGGTGACTAATCAATGCCAATTTAGTGGTGCGCCAAAGGAAGATCCAAATGAACATCTTCGTACCTTTAATAGGATCTGCACACTATTTAAAATAAGAGAAGTGGAAGATGAACAGATATATCTCATGTTATTTCCCTGGACTTTAAAGGGAGAAGCCAAAGATTAGTTGGAATCGTTACCTGAAGGGGCGATTGATACATGGGACGTTTTAGTTGAAAAATTTCTTAAACAATTCTTTCCGGCATCTAAAGCCGTAAGACTTCAAGGAGAAATTATTACGTTCACACAGAAGCCAAATGAAACTCTATATGTGAAATGTCCCGTTCTTATTGATTAAAAACGTTCCATATTAATTGATTTCGTTGCGAGGTTTTGACCTCTATATGAGACATTTTCCAAAGACTGCATTCATTTTTAAAACAAACCATAACCTTTATTTCATAAATAAAGGTTTAAAAAGCTTTACGTAGATTATCAAATAATGATAATTTAAAATATCCTGTTTACACACGACCATTACATAATGGTTTACAATACAAATATGTTACATCGAAATCAGTTTCTTGAATGCAGTTTTTACACAATATCATACAAACATGGACTCCAAATCTTGTCCTTATTTTAGTATGCAACAGCGGAAGCTCTTAATATTCACCTGAGAATAAACATGCTTTAAACGTCAACAAAAATGTTGGTGAGTTATAGGTTTAACCTATATATATCAAATCGTAACAATAGACCACAAGATTTCATATTTCAATACACATTCCATACATAGAGATAAAAATCATTCATATGGTGAACACCTGGTAACCGACAATAACAAGATGCATATATAAGAATATCCCCATCATTCCGGGACACCCTTCGGATATGATATAAATTTCGAAGTACTAAAGCATCCGGTACTTTGGATGGGGTTTGTTAGGCCCAATAGATCTATCTTTAGGATTCGCGTCAATTAGGGTGTCTGTTCCCTAATTATTAGATTACCAGACTTAATAAAAAGGGGCATATTCGATTTCGATAATTCAACCATAGAATGTAGTTTCACGTACTTGTGTCTATTTTGTAAATCATTTATAAAACCTGCATGTATTCTCATCCCAAAAATATTAGATTTTAAAAGTGGGACTATAACTCACTTTCACAGATTTTTACTTCGTCGGGAAGTAAGACTTGGCCACTGGTTGATTCACGAACCTATAACAATATATACATATATATCAAAGTATGTTCAAAAATATATTTACAACACTTTTAATATATTTTGATGTTTTAAGTTTATTAAGTCAGCTGTCCTCGTTAGTAACCTACAACTAGTTGTCCACAGTTAGATGTACAGAAATAAATCGATAAATATTATCTTGAATCAATCCACGACCCAGTGTATACGTATCTCAGTATTAATCACAACTCAAACTATATATATTTTGGAATCAACCTCAACCCTGTATAGCTAACTCCAACATTCACATATAGAGTGTCTATGGTTGTTCCGAAATATATATAGATGTGTCGACATGATAGGTCGAAACATTGTATACGTGTCTATGGTATCTCAAGATTACATAATATACAATACAAGTTGATTAAGTTATGGTTGGAATAGATTTGTTACCAATTTTCACGTAGCTAAAATGAGAAAAATTATCCAATCTTGTTTTACCCATAACTTCTTCATTTTAAATCCGTTTTGAGTGAATCAAATTGCTATGGTTTCATATTGAACTCTATTTTATGAATCTAAACAGAAAAGTATAGGTTTATAGTCAGAAAAATAAGTTACAAGTCGTTTTTGTAAAGGTAGTCATTTCAGTCGAAAGAACGACGTCTAGATGACCATTTTAGAAAACATACTTCCACTTTGAGTTTAACCATAATTTTTGGATATAGTTTCATGTTCATAATAAAAATCATTTTCTCAGAATAACAACTTTTAAATCAAAGTTTATCATAGTTTTTAATTAACTAACCCAAAACAGCCCGCGGTGTTACTACGACGGCGTAAATCCGGTTTTACGGTGTTTTTCGTGTTTCCAGGTTTTAAATCATTAAGTTAGCATATCATATAGATATAGAACATGTGTTTAGTTGATTTTAAAAGTCAAGTTAGAAGGATTAACTTTTGTTTGCGAACAAGTTTAGAATTAACTAAACTATGTTCTAGTGATTACAAGTTTAAACCTTCGAATAAGATAGCTTTATATGTATGAATCGAATGATGTTATGAACATCATTACTACCTTAAGTTCCTTGGATAAACCTACTGGAAAAGAGAAAAATGGATCTAGCTTCAATGGATCCTTGGATGGCTCGAAGTTCTTGAAGCAGAATCATGACACGAAAACAAGTTCAAGTAAGATCATCACTTGAAATAAGATTGTTATAGTTATAGAAATTGAACCAAAGTTTGAATATGATTATTACCTTGTATTAGAATGATAACCTACTGTAAGAAACAAAGATTTCTTGAGGTTGGATGATCACCTTACAAGATTGGAAGTGAGCTAGCAAACTTGAAAGTATTCTTGATTTTATGAAACTAGAACTTTTGGAATTTATGAAGAACACTTAGAACTTGAAGATAGAACTTGAGAGAGATCAATTATATGAAGAAAATTGAAGAATGAAAGTGTTTGTAGGTGTTTTTGGTCGTTGGTGTATGGATTAGATATAAAGGATATGTAATTTTGTTTTCATGTAAATAAGTCATGAATGATTACTCATATTTTTGTAATTTTATGAGATATTTCATGCTAGTTGCCAAATGATGGTTCCCACATGTGTTAGGTGACTCACATGGGCTGCTAAGAGCTGATCATTGGAGTGTATATACCAATAGTACATACATCTAAAAGCTGTGTATTGTACGAGTACGAATACGGGTGCATACGAGTAGAATTGTTGATGAAACTGAACGAGGATGTAATTGTAAGCATTTTTGTTAAGTAGAAGTATTTTGATAAGTGTATTGAAGTCTTTCAAAAGTGTATAAATACATATTAAAACACTACATGTATATACATTTTAACTGAGTCGTTAAGTCATCGTTAGTCGTTACATGTAAGTGTTGTTTTGAAACCTTTAGGTTAACGATCTTGTTAAATGTTGTTAACCCAATGTTTATAATATCAAATGAGATTTTAAATTATTATATTATCATGATATTATCATGTATGAATATCTCTTAATATGATATATATACATTAAATGTATTTAAAACGATAATCGTTACATATATGTCTCGTTTAAAAATCATTAAGTTAGTAGTCTTGTTTTTACATATGTAGTTCATTGTTAATATACTTTATGATATGTTTCTTATCATAGTATCATGTTAACTATATATATATATCCATATATATGTCATCATATAGTTTTTACAAGTTTTAACGTTCGTGAATCACCGATCAACTTGGGTGGTCAATTGTCTATATGAAACATATTTCAATTAATCAAGTCTTAACAAGTTTGATTGCTTAACATGTTGGAAACATTTAATCATGTAAATATCAATCTCAATTAATATATATAAACATGGAAAAGTTCGGGTCACTACAGTACCTACCCGTTAAATAAATTTCGTCCCGAAATTTTAAGCTGTTGAAGGTGTTGACGAATCTTCTGGAAATAGATGCGGGTATTTCTTCTTCATCTGATCTTCACGCTCCCAGGTGAACTCGGGTCCTCTACGAGCATTCCATCGAACCTTAACAATTGGTATCTTGTTTTGCTTAAGTCTTTTAACCTCACGATCCATTATTTCGACGGGTTCTTCGATGAATTGAAGTTTTTCGTTGATTTGGATTTCATCTAACGGAATAGTGAGATCTTCTTTAGCAAAACATTTCTTTAAATTCGAGACGTGGAAAGTGTTATGTACAGCCGCGAGTTGTTGAGGTAACTCTAGTCGGTAAGCTACTGGTCCGACACGATCAATAATCTTGAATGGTCCAATATACCTTGGATTTAATTTCCCTCGTTTACCAAATCGAACAACGCCTTTCCAAGGTGCAACTTTAAGCATGACCATCTCTCCAATTTCAAATTCTATATCTTTTCTTTTAATGTCAGCGTAGCTCTTTTGTCGACTTTGGGCGGTTTTCAACCGTTGTTGAATTTGGATGATCTTCTCGGTAGTTTCTTGTATAATCTCCGGACCCGTAATCTGTCTATCCCCCACTTCACTCCAACAAATCGGAGACCTGCACTTTCTACCATAAAGTGCTTCAAACGGCGCCATCTCAATGCTTGAATGGTAGCTGTTGTTGTAGGAAAATTCTGCTAACGGTAGATGTCGATCCCAACTGTTTCCGAAATCAATAACACATGCTCGTAGCATGTCTTCAAGCGTTTGTATCGTCCTTTCGCTCTGCCCATCAGTTTGTGGATGATAGGCAGTACTCATGTCTAGAAGAGTTCCTAATGCTTGCTGTAATGTCTGCCAGAATCTTGAAATAAATCTGCCATCCCTATCAGAGATAATAGAGATTGGTATTCCATGTCTGGAGACGACTTCCTTCAAATACAGTCGTGCTAACTTCTCCATCTTGTCATCTTCTCTTATTGGTAGGAAGTGTGCTGATTTGGTGAGACGATCAACTATTACCCAAATAGTATCAAAACCACTTGCAGTCCTTGGCAATTTAGTGATGAAATCCATGGTAATGTTTTCCCATTTCCATTCCGGGATTTCGGGTTGTTGAAGTAGACCTGATGGTTTCTGATGCTCAGCTTTGACCTTAGAACACGTCAAACATTCTCCTACGTATTTAGCAACATCGGCTTTCATACCCGGCCACCAAAAATGTTTCTTGAGATCCTTGTACATCTTCCCCGTTCCAGGATGTATTGAGTATCTGGTTTTATGAGCTTCTCTAAGTACCATTTCTCTCATATCTCCAAATTTTGGTACCCAAATCCTTTCAGCCCTATACCGGGTTCCGTCTTCCTGAATATTAAGATGCTTCTCCGATCCTTTGGGTATTTCATCCTTTAAATTTCCCTCTTTTAAAACTCCTTGTTGCGCCTCCTTTATTTGAGTAGTAATGTTATTATGAATCATTATATTCATAGATTTTACTCGAATGGGTTCTCTGTCCTTCCTGCTCAAGGCATCGGCTACCACATTTGCCTTCCCCGGGTGGTAACGAATCTCAAAGTCGTAATCATTCAATAATTCAATCCACCTACGCTGCCTCATATTCAGTTGTTTCTGATTAAATATGTGTTGAAGACTTTTGTGGTCGGTATATATAATACTTTTGACCCCATATAAGTAGTGCCTCCAAGTCTTTAATGCAAAAACAACCGCGCCTAATTCCAAATCATGCGTCGTATAATTTTGTTCGTGAATCTTCAATTGTCTAGACGCATAAGCAATCACCTTCGTTCGTTACATTAATACACAACCGAGACCTTGCTTTGATGCATCACAATAAATCACAAAATCATCATTCCCTTCAGGCAATGACAATATAGGTGCCGTAGTTAGCTTTTTCTTCAATAACTGAAACGCTTTCTCTTGTTCATCATTCCATTCAAATTTCTTCCCTTTATGCGTTAATGCAGTCAAGGGTTTTGCTATTCTGGAAAAGTCTTGGATGAACCTTCTGTAGTAACCAGCTAGTCCTAAAAACTGGCGTATGTGTTTCGGAGTTTTCGGGGTTTCCCACTTTTCAACAGTTTCTATCTTTGCCGGATCCACCTTAATACCTTCTTTGTTCACTATGTGATCGAGGAATTAAACTTCTTCCAACCAAAATGCACACTTTGAAAACTTAGCGTACAATTCTTCCTTCCTCAATACTTCTAACACCTTTCTCAAATGTTCACCGTGTTCTTGGTCATTCTTTGAGTAAATAAGTATGTCATCAATGAAAACAATGACAAACTTGTCAAGGTATGGTCCACACACTCGGTTCATAAGGTCCATGAACACAGCTGGTGCATTAGTTAAACCAAACGGCATGACCATAAACTCATAATGACCGTAACGTGTTCTGAAAGCAGTCTTTGGAATATCATCTTCTTTCACCCGCATTTGATGATACTCGGAACGTAAGTCAATCTTTGAATAAACAGACGAGCCTTGTAGTTGATCAAATAAGTCGTCGATTCTCGGTAGTGGGTAGCGGTTCTTGATGGTAAGTTTGTTCAACTCTCGGTAGTCGATACACAACCTGAATGTACCATCTTTCTTCTTGACAAACAAAACAGGAGCTCCCCACGGTGATGTGCTTGGTCGAATGAAACCACGCTCTAAAAGTTCTTGTAATTGGCTTTGCAGTTCTTTCATCTCGCTGGGTGCGAGTCTGTAAGGAGCACGAGCTATTGGTGCAGCTCCTGGTACAAGATCTATTTAAAATTCAACGGATCGATGTGGGGGTAATCCCGGTAATTCTTTCGGAAATACATCGGGAAATTCTTTTGCAATGGGAACATCATTGATGCTCTTTTCTTCAGTTTGTACTTTCTCGACGTGTGCTAGAACAGCATAGCAACCTTTTCTTATTAGTTTTTGTGCCTTCAAATTACTAATAAGATGTAGTTTCGTGTTGCCCTTTTCTCCGTACACCATTAAGGGTTTTCCTTTTTCTCGTATAATACGAATTGCATTTTTGTAACAAACGATCTCCGCTTTCACTTCTTTCAACCAGTCCATACCGATTATCACATCAAAACTCCCTAACTCTACTGGTATCAAATCAATCTTAAATGTTTCGCTAACCAGTTTAATTTCTCGATTCCGACATATATTATCTGCTGAAATTAATTTACCATTTGCTAATTCGAGTAAAAATTTACTATCCAAAGGCATCAATGGACAACTTAATTTAGCACAAAAATCTCTACTCATATAGCTTCTATCCGCACCCGAATCAAATAAAACGTAAGCAGATTTATTGTCAATAAGAAACGTACCCGTAACAAGCTCCGGGTCTTCCTGTGCCTCTACCGCATTAATATTGAAAACTCTTCCACGGCCTTGTCCATTCGTGTTCTCCTGGTTCGGGCAATTTCTAATAATGTGGCCTGGTTTTCCACATTTATAACAAACTACATTGGCATAACTTGCTCCGACACTACTTGCTCCGCCATTACTCGTTCCGACACCATTTGTTCCTTTCGTTCTATTAACCCCTGGTCCGTAGACCTCACACTTCGCCGCGCTATGACCATTTCTTTTACACTTGTTGCAAAATTTGGTGCAGAACCCCGAGTGATTCTTTTCACACCTTTGGCATAGCTGCTTCTGATTGTTGTTGTTGTTGCGGTTATTATTGTTGTTGGGATGATTGTTGTAGTTGCTGTTGTTGTTGTTGTTGTTGTTGGGCCGTTTGTTGTAGTTGCGATTGATGTTGCGATTGTTGGGATAATTGTTGCGATTATTGTTGTAATTGCTGTTGTTGTTGTATTGGTGATTCTTATCACCGTTTTCCTCCCACTTTCTTTTGACTTGCTTCACGTTGGCCTCTTCAGCAGTCTGTTCTTTAATTCTTTCTTCAATCTGGTTCACTAGTTTGTGAGCCATTCTACATGCCTGTTGTATGGAGGCGGGCTCGTGTGAACTTATATCTTCTTGGATTCTTTCCGGTAATCCTTTCACAAACGCGTCGATCTTCTCTTCCTCATCTTCGAATGTTCCCGGACACAATAGGCACAATTCTGTGAATCGTCTTTCGTACGTGGTAATATCAAATCCTTGGGTTCGTAACCCTCTAAGTTCTGTCTTGAGCTTATTGACCTCGGTTCTGGGACGGTACTTCTCGTTCATCAAGTGCTTGAATGCTGACCACGGTAGTGCGTACGCATCGTCTTGTCCCACTTGCTCTAGATAGGTATTCCACCATGTTAATGCAGAACCTGTGAAGGTATGCGTAGCGTACTTCACTTTGTCCTCTTCAGTACACTTACTTATGGCAAACACCGATTCGACCTTCTCGGTCCACCGTTTCAATCCGATCGGTCCTTCAGTTCCATCAAATTCCAAAGGTTTGCAGGCAGTGAATTCTTTGTAGGTGCATCCTACACGATTTCCTGTACTGCTAGATCCAAGGTTATTGTTGGTATGTAGCGCAGCCTGTACTGCGGCTATGTTTGAAGCTAGAAAAGTACGGAATTCCTCTTCATTCATATTCACGGTGTGTCGAGTAGTCGGTGCCATTTCCTTCAAAATAGTTAAATGGAACAAGTTAATCATACAGAATATTAAGAGTAGTTAATAGTATTTCGTAGCATAATATGAACTCATTTATAAAAGCTTTTTCTTCATATTAGCGTTTTATAAGTTTAAATTCGGGTAGTACCTACCCGTTAAGTTCATACTTAGTAGCTAATATACAATTCAACTACTACAATTCTATATGAAAAACTGATTATAATAATATTTCGCGTTCAAACTTTTATACAATATTTTACAAACTTACAATACCGCTTATTTTACATAAAGCATGAAATATAGCACACAATAACTTTGATACAAGATAGTTGTGAAGACAATTCTAGCTAGTACACAAGTCGTTCAGCAAAGGCAATAAAGACACGTAATTCATACGTCCAGAAACAAGTCATGCATTCTGGTTTTACTAGGACTACTTCCCATCCTTGGTTTTGTGCAACATAACCGTTATGGCCGTTGATAAGACAGCGTGTTGTAACGTCGTCAAAGGGACGAGGGTTACGTAATGTCCAACAGTCCCGTAATAATCTAAAAACCTCATTTCTTACCCCAATTACCGACTCCGTCACTTGTGGAAACGTTTTGTTTAATAGTTGTAGCCCGATGTTCTTGTTCTCACTTTGGTGAGAAGCGAACATTACTAATTCGTAAGCATAACATGCTTCTTTATGTTGCATGTTATCCGCTTTTTCTAAATCACGAAGTCCAATATTCGGATATATTGAGTCAAAATAATTTCTTAACCCGTTGCGTAAAATAGCATTTGGGTTCCCCGCAATATATGCGTCAAAGTAAACACATCGTAACTTATGGGTTTCCCAATGTGATATCCCCCATCAGACATTAATGCACCAGATTATGAAATCAAAGGACAAATTCTACACATGGTGACTAATCAATGCCAATTTAGTGGTGCGCCGAAGGAAGATCCAAATGAACATCTTCGTACCTTTAATAGGATCTGCACACTATTTAAAATAAGAGAAGTGGAAGATGAACAGATATATCTCATGTTATTTCCCTGGACTTTAAAGGGAGAAGCCAAAGATTAGTTGGAATCGTTACCTGAAGGGGCGATTGATACATGGGACGTTTTAGTTGAAAAATTTCTTAAACAATTCTTTCCAGCATCTAAAGCCGTAAGACTTCAAGGAGAAATTATTACGTTCACACAGAAGCCAAATGAAACTCTATATGTGAAATGTCCCGTTCTTATTGATTAAAAACGTTCCATATTAATTGATTTCGTTGCGAGGTTTTGACCTCTATATGAGACATTTTTCAAAGACTGCATTCATTTTTAAAACAAACCATAACCTTTATTTCATAAATAAAGGTTTAAAAAGCTTTACGTAGATTATCAAATAATGATAATCTAAAATATCCTGTTTACACACGACCATTACATAATGGTTTACAATACAAATATGTTACATCGAAATCAGTTTCTTGAATGCAGTTTTTACACAATATCATACAAACATGGACTCCAAATCTTGTCCTTATTTTAGTATGCAACAGCGGAAGCTCTTAATATTCACCTGAGAATAAACATGCTTTAAACGTCAACAAAAATGTTGGTGAGTTATAGGTTTAACCTATATATATCAAATCGTAACAATAGACCACAAGATTTCATATTTCAATACACATCCCATACATAGAGATAAAAATCATTCATATGGTGATCACCTGGTAACCGACAATAACAAGATGCATATATAAGAATATCCCCATCATTCCGGGACACCCTTCGGATATGATATAAATTTCGAAGTACTAAAGCATCCGGTACTTTGGATGGGGTTTGTTAGGCCCAATAGATCTATCTTTAGGATTCGCGTCAATTAGGGTGTCTGTTCCCTAATTCTTAGATTACCAGACTTAATAAAAAGGGGCATATTCGATTTCGATAATTCAACCATAGAATGTAGTTTCACGTACTTGTGTCTATTTTGTAAATCATTTATAAAACCTGCATGTATTCTCATCCCAAAAATATTAGATTTTAAAAGTGGGACTATAACTCACTTTCACAGATTTTTACTTCGTCGGGAAGTAAGACTTGGCCACTGGTTGATTCACGAACCTATAACAATATATACATATATATCAAAGTATGTTCAAAAATATATTTACAACACTTTTAATATATTTTGATGTTTTAAGTTTATTAAGTCAGCTGTCCTCGTTAGTAACCTACAACTAGTTGTCCACAGTTAGATGTACAGAAATAAATCGATAAATATTATCTTGAATCAATCCACGACCCAGTGTATACGTATCTCAGTATTAATCACAACTCAAACTATATATATTTTGGAATCAACCTCAACCCTGTATAGCTAACTCCAACATTCACATATAGAGTGTCTATGGTTGTTCCGAAATATATATAGATGTGTCGACATGATAGGTCGAAACATTGTATACGTGTCTATGGTATCTCAAGATTACATAATATACAATACAAGTTGATTAAGTTATGGTTGGAATAGATTTGTTACCAATTTTCACGTAGCTAAAATGAGAAAAATTATCCAATCTTGTTTTACCCATAACTTCTTCATTTTAAATCCGTTTTGAGTGAATCAAATTGCTATGGTTTCATATTGAACTCTATTTTATGAATCTAAACAGAAAAGTATAGGTTTATAGTCAGAAAAATAAGTTACAAGTCGTTTTTGTAAAGGTAGTCATTTCAGTCGAAAGAACGACGTCTAGATGACCATTTTAGAAAACATACTTCCACTTTGAGTTTAACCATAATTTTTGGATATAGTTTCATGTTCATAATAAAAATCATTTTCTCAGAATAACAACTTTTAAATCAAAGTTTATCATAGTTTTTAATTAACTAACCCAAAACAGCCCGCGGTGTTACTACGACGGCGTAAATCCGGTTTTACGGTGTTTTTCGTGTTTCCAGGTTTTAAATCATTAAGTTAGCATATCATATAGATATAGAACATGTGTTTAGTTGATTTTAAAAGTCAAGTTAGAAGGATTAACTTTTGTTTGCGAACAAGTTTAGAATTAACTAAACTATGTTCTAGTGATTACAAGTTTAAACCTTCGAATAAGATAGCTTTATATGTATGAATCGAATGATGTTATGAACATCATTACTACCTTAAGTTCCTTAGATAAACCTACTGGAAAAGATAAAAATGGATCTAGCTTCAATGGATCCTTGGATGGCTCGAAGTTCTTGAAGCAGAATCATGACACGAAAACAAGTTCAAGTAAGATCATCACTTGAAATAAGATTGTTATAGTTATAGAAATTGAACCAAAGTTTGAATATGATTATTACCTTGTATTAGAATGATAACCTACTGTAAGAAACAAAGATTTCTTGAGGTTGGATGATCACCTTACAAGATTGGAAGTGAGCTAGCAAACTTGAAAGTATTCTTGATTTTATGAAACTAGAACTTTTGGAATTTATGAAGAACACTTAGAACTTGAAGATAGAACTTGAGAGAGATCAATTAGATGAAGAAAATTGAAGAATGAAAGTGTTTGTAGGTGTTTTTGGTCGTTGGTGTATGGATTAGATATAAAGGATATGTAATTTTGTTTTCATGTAAATAAGTCATGAATGATTACTCATATTTTTGTAATTTTATGAGATATTTCATGCTAGTTGCCAAATGATGGTTCCCACATGTGTTAGGTGACTCACATGGGCTGCTAAGAGCTGATCATTGGAGTGTATATACCAATAGTACATACATCTAAAAGCTGTGTATTGTACGAGTACGAATACGGGTGCATACGAGTAGAATTGTTGATGAAACTGAACGAGGATGTAATTGTAAGCATTTTTGTTAAGTAGAAGTATTTTGATAAGTGTATTGAAGTCTTTCAAAAGTGTATAAATACATATTAAAACACTACATGTATATACATTTTAACTGAGTCGTTAAGCCATCGTTAGTCGTTACATGTAAGTGTTGTTTTGAAACCTTTAGGTTAACGATCTTGTTAAATGTTGTTAACCCAATGTTTATAATATAAAATGAGATTTTAAATTATTATATTATCATGATATTATCATGTATGAATATCTCTTAATATGATATATATACATTAAATGTCTTTACAACGATAATCGTTACATATATGTCTCGTTTAAAAATCATTAAGTTAGTAGTCTTGTTTTTACATATGTAGTTCATTGTTAATATACTTTATGATATGTTTCTTATCATAGTATCATGTTAACTATATATATATATCCATATATATGTCATCATATAGTTTTTACAAGTTTTAACGTTCGTGAATCACCGATCAACTTGGGTGGTCAATTGTCTATATGAAACATATTTCAATTAATCAAGTCTTAACAAGTTTGATTGCTTAACATGTTGGAAACATTTAATCATGTAAATATCAATCTCAATTAATATATATAAACATGGAAAAGTTCGGGTCACTACAATATGAGGGGTGGACAAGATTTGGAAAGTTATTAAGAGGATGTCCGCAACATGGTTTAGATACCTGTCAAATAGTACAAATATTCTACCAAGGATGCGACATCACTACAAGGAAAGACATCGATATAGCAGCTGGTGGTTCTATTATGAAGAAAACAGAAACTGATGCTTATAAAATTATTGATAACACTGCTTCCCACTCACATGAGTGGCACCAAGAAAAAGATATCGTTAGATCATCTAAAGCAGCTAGAGCCGATTCTAGCCATGACTTAGATTCCATTTCCGCAAAGATAGATGCTGTCGAGAGACGAATGGAAAAGATGACTAAGGATATTCACTCAATACGAATTAGTTGTGAGCAGTGTGGAGGACCACATTTGACAAAAGATTGTCTCAGTATTGAATTAACAATGGAACAAAGAGAGAATATTTCATACATAAACCAAAGGCCTGGAAATAATTATCAAAATAATTATCAACCGCCAAGACCGATCTACAATCAAAACCAGAATTATAATCGAAATATTCCATACAACAACCAACAAGGTCCTAGCAATCATCAAGTATCCAACAATACTTACAATCAGCAAAGACCTAATTTTCAAAACAAACCACCACAACAAACCGATGTTAAAAAGCCGAATTTAGAAGATATGATGACGAAGCTAGTTGAAACTCAAACGTAGTTTTTCACATCTCAAAAACAAACCAATGAACAAAATGCTCAAGCATTTAGAAATCAACAAGCTTCTATTCAAAATTGGAACAAGAAGTAAGTAACCTAGCAAGATTAATAGGTGAAAGAAAACCGGGAAGTTTACCTAGTGATACAAATGCTAACCCCCAGAATGAAACAGCTAAAGCTATTACCACAAGAAGTGGTACAACACTTAAACCACCTGAAATACCTGTAACTTCTGATGAAGCTATTCCTACTCTGCAAGAACCACAACCTGAACAAGATAAGGAAAAAGAACCGGTAGTTAAAAAGGTTAATGAAGATAACACAGTTAAGGCTAAACCTTATGTTAAACCATACCAACCACCACTTCCTTACCCGAGTAAAATGAAGAAAGATAAACTTGAAGTCGAGCAATCTAAATTCTTGGATATGTTTAAACAGATAAATGTAAATCTTCCTTTCATTGATGTGATTTCAGGAATGCCTAGATATGCTAAATTCTTGAAAGATCTAATCTCAAATAGAAAGAAAATGGAAGAACTCTCGGCTGTTACTATGAACGCTAATTGTTCAGCAGTGCTGTTGAATAACATACCAGAAAAACTATCTGATCCAGGGAGTTTCACAATTCCATGTTTTCTGGGTAGTCTTAGTTCAATAGAAGCATTGGCAGACTTAGGTGCTAGTATAAATTTAATGCCGTATTCACTATACGCTAAACTAGACCTTGGAGAATTGAAACCAACAAGAATAAGCATACAACTAGCCGATCGATCAATAAAATATCCTAGAGGGATAATGGAGAACATGCTAGTTAAAGTTGGTACTTTAGTATTTCCAGTAGATTTTGTTGTTTTGGACTTGGAAGAAGATTCTCAAGTTCCTCTCATATTAGGAAGACCATTCTTAAACACGGCTAAAGCAATGATAGACGTGTTCGGTAAGAAACTGACCCTAAGTATAGAGGATGAGAGTGTTACCTTTTCAGTTGATAGAGCAATGCAACAACCACAATCTGCAGATGATACATGTTATTATATTCAAACTATAGATGCATATGCAGAATTATTAAAAGAATTTCCAGAATTACAAGGAACAGGAGAATGTTCTTTAGGAGAAGGTAATGAACCAATTGATGAAGATGAAATGTTAGCTACACTTATAGCTAATGGATATGAACCAACAACAGAAGAAATTCAAATGCTAAAAGAAGAAGACAGATATCGATATAAATCATCGATAGAAGAACCTCCGAAATTAGAGTTAAAGCCACTTCCAAACCATTTGGAATACGCTTATTTACATGGTGAATCTAAATTACCTGTAATAATATCATCTTCTCTTACTGAAAATGAGAAATCACAACTCATTTCTATGTTGAAAGCTCATAAACCAGCTATTGCATGGAAGATTCATGATATTAAAGGAATAAGTCCTTCGTATTGCACACATAAAATCCTTATGGAAGAAGGTCATAAAACGTATGTGCAACGCCAACGAAGACTAAATCCTAATATTCAAGATGTAGTTAAGAAAGAGATTATTAAACTGCTAGACGCAGGTCTAATTTATCCAATCTCTGATAGTCCATGGGTAAGCCCAGTTCAATACGTGCCTAAGAAGGGTGGCATGACTGTCATTACAAATGAAAAAATGAGCTTATTCCTACAAGGACTGTAACAGGATGGCGTGTATGTATTGATTATAGAAAATTAAATGACGCCACCAGAAAAGATCACTTTCCCATACCTTTTATTGATCAAATGTTGGAAAGATTAGCCGGAAATAGTTACTATTGTTTTCTTGATGGATTTTCAGGATATTTTCAAATTCCAATAGCACCCGAAGATCAAGAGAAAACCACATTCACGTGCCCTTATGGTACTTTTGCTTACAAACGCATGCCATTTGGACTTTGCAACGCCCCTGCAACCTTTCAAAGGTGTATGATGGCGATTTTTCACGACATGATAGAAGAATGCATGGAAGTTTTCATGGATGACTTTTCATTCTTCGGTGATACATTTGAATCATGTCTAGTTAATCTGGAACGAATGCTTATTAGATGCGAACAATCAAATCTAGTTCTTAATTGGGAGAAATGCCATTTCATGGTTAAAGAAGGCATCGTTCTTGGACATAAAATCTCAAAGGAAGGAATTGAAGTGGATAGAGCTAAAGTAGATGTAATTGCTAAACTTCCACATCCCACCAATGTTAGAGGAGTTAGGAGTTTTCTAGGGCATGCCGGTTTTTACCGACGTTTCATAAAAGATTTTTCTAAAATTGCCACTCCTATGAATAAACTCCTAGAAAAGGATGCTCCATTCATCTTTTCAAATGAATGTAACAAATATTTTAATATTCTTAAAGAGAAACTCACTAATGCGCCGATCATGATAACACCAAATTGGAATCTACCATTTGAACTAATGTGCGATGCAAGTGATTTTGCAATGGGAGCCGTTTTAGGACAAAGGATTGAAAAATGATTTCAACCTATATATTATGCTAGTAAGACGTTACAAGGAGCACAAACAAATTATACAACTACTGAAAAAGAACTCCTTGCTATTGTCTTTACTTTTGACAAATTTCGATCATATCTCGTTCTAGCTAAAACGGTGGTCTATACCGACCATTCTGCTCTTAGATACCTATTTTCGAAACAAGATGCTAAACCAAGATTAATTCGTTGGATCTTACTCTTACAGGAGTTCGATATTGAAATCCGAGATAAAAAAGGAGCAGAAAATCTCGCCGCTGATCATCTTTCTCGTCTTGAAAATCCCGAATTAGAAGTTCTAAATGAATCGGCCATACAAGACAACTTTCCTGATGAATATCTATTGAAGATAGATTATAATAAAATCCCATGGTTTGCAGACTATGCAAACTACTTAGTTTGTGGATTCCTTGAAAAAGGATTGTCGTACCAAAAACGAAAGAAATTCTTCAGTGATATAAAACACTATTTCTGGGAAGATCCACATCTATTTAAAAGTTGTCCAGATGGAATAATACGCCGATGTGTATTCGGAGATGAAGCTAGTAAAATTTTAAACCATTGTCACACAGGACCAACAGGAGGGCATTATGGGCCTCAATTAACAGCAAGAAAAGTTTATGAAGCTGGATTCTATTGGCCTACAATTTACAAAGACGCAAACCTTCTTTGCAAATCCTGTGATGCTTGTCAAAGGGCCGGAAAAATAAGTCAACGTGATGAAATGCCACAAAATGTCATTCAAGTATGTGAAGTATTTGACATTTGGGGTATTGACTTTATGGGTCCATTTCCAAAATCTCATAATAATCTCTATATTCTCGTAGCCATTGATTATGTATCTAAATGGGCGGAAGCACAAGCTCTCCCAACTAACGATGCACGAGTTGTAGTCAACTTTTTAAAACGTCTTTTTGCAAGGTTTGGAACACCGAAAGCTTTAATAAGTGATCGGGGAACTCATTTCTGTAATAATCAACTTGAGAAAGTTCTTAAAAGATATTGTAACTCATAAAATCTCCAAGTGGACAAGTTGAAAATACCAACCGAGCTTTAAAACGTATTCTAGAGAAAACCGTAGGATCAAATCCGAAGGAATGGTCCATTAAATTGGAGGATGCACTCTGGGCTTTTAGAACAGGCTACAAAACTCCAATTGGAACCACACCTTTTAGACTTGTTTATGGAAAAGCATGTCATCTTCCAGTAGAAATTTAACACAAAGCATTTTGGGCTTTGAAGACATGTAATCTTGATATACATGAAGCTGGACGTCTACGATTAAGTCAACTAAACGAATTAGAAGAATTAAGACATGAAGCATACGAAAATTCGTTAATCTATAAAGAAAGAACGAAGAAATGGCATGATAAAAGAATCAGAAGTTTAAAAGAATTTAAAGAAGGAGACAGAGTTCTTCTTTTCAATTCACGATTCAAGCTATTTCCTGGAAAATTGAAACCAAGATGGTTTGGACCATTCATAGTCAAAAGAGTTTTCCCATACGGAACGATAGAATTAATAAATTCAAATGGGATTGAATTTAAAGTTAATGGTCACAGAGTTAAACATTACATAGATAGTCTGATGGAATTCGACAATGAAGTTAATCACAATTTCGATACCACAGCTAACTAAGTGTGGGGAGAATCAAGTCTTTAAAGGATAATATGTATTTCTGTTAGAGTTAGATTATCTGTTTTCGTGTAGTTCTCAAAAATGGAACCCGAATAGTCTTTCCATAGCAGACCATAAAGAACTAGTCTTCTCCCCCCATTCTGAATTTTTATTTTTTTAGGAAATGAAGACTGTCTGTGAACTAAACCATGGTCTAATGCTACACGCTTTGATCACTAAACGTAATAATGACACACTACCGAGTGAAATAGTATCAGTAATCAGAGAAAGATTGGACGGAGTAAGAAAAGAATCCAGATGCGAAGATAATAAGTTACAATTTGGTAAAGGAAAATCAAAATCCGCAGCGAAAAGAAGAGCACGACACCTAGAAAGATGTCACAAATGCGTAAAATGGTCACATGGAGGTAAATGTTCAAATAATCAAACCTATTCAAATACCGAATTTGTTACTTTATGCAGAGACGGACCGTTCATATGTTTAGAAGAAAAAACATTGAATGCTCGAGGTTACACCTATGTAGCTATGGAAAACTAATTAAACCGACTATCTTATGAGTGGGATAGATCGTATAACTAAGAATACTATCTCACAGGTAAGTCTGTACAGTTTTTATTTTTATTTTTATTTTTAACCTTTTGATAATAAACGCTAATTTGTTCGCTATAAAGTATTAAATTGGTATTGAATAAAATTAGGTTTGGCGACCGAAATTATTAATATCATTCAAAATTTTATTACATCACTGCGAAATTTAACGTTTATTCTTAAGGTATAATTATCTTTAATCAATCAACCCAAAATATTTCAAAAAATTCGTCATGAGTTAAATTAGGTCATGGAACCGAAATTACTTTACCGAAAAGAGGGGCGCATATTTTTGATAATATTTGATTGATTAAAGTGGGATAAAAGCCAAAAAGATTTTTAATTTTATTTTTACCATGTTTTTAAAATTAATATATAAATCTTAAATTAATATTGTAAACTTTGTAAAATCAATATATTTAAAATTGTAAATATTTGAAAAATTAATATAAGTTTGGTGTGATTTTATAATATGAATTTTTAAATTAAGTTTGGTGTGAATTTTTAATTTTTAAAATATGAATTTTTAATTTAATGCATTTCAAATTTTAAGTTTGGTGTGAATTTTTAATATTAATTTTGAATTTTATGTATTTTTATTTTAAGTTTGGTGTGAATTTAAAAACAAAAATTTACTTTATCTCATTAAGTTAAAAATATGATTTTTAAAATTCGTCGTAAGTTGAAGACTAGGTCGTTGAACCGAAATTGCTTTACCCGAGGGAGGGACGAGAACTTTTATTATCATTATTTTTAATCTTATTGAATTAAAGTATGACAAAAATATTAAAAAAAAACCCAAAAATCTTAGCTTTTAAAACAATCGCTACAAAAAGACAAATTTTAAAATTTTGTCGAAGGACGGTGATGATGTAGCGTGAGGGTACGAAATAGTATTATTTTTAATACAAAATACTACAAAATATGACACAAGTTTTATTAATTTACGGATGGGATATACCTAAACCTTGCTACAACACTATAGGCAGTGTACCTAATCGTAGAGTAGTGTAGTTTTTAGTAAGTCCGGTTCGTTCCACAGGGAGCTGGTGATACTTACTATATTTTTAACTATATTTATACAAAATATATATAATTATATAAGTAGTAATATTATTATAAAAGGGGGGTTTTACCGTTTAATGACCGGTTTGTCGATTCTATATTTTAAGCGTAAAGATAAATGACGATAATTAAAGTGCGTAAAATAATGACAATAAATAAAATGACAGTAAATAAAATTGCGAGTAATAAAATGACAGTAAATAAAGATACGATGAGAAATATAATAAAAGAATTATGCTTATTTAAACTTCCGTAATCATGATGTTTGACGTGTTGATTTTAATTTATTACCATGGGTTAATTGTCCTTTGTCCTGGTTTATTTGATACGTCTATCTGGTTTTTGTCCATAATAGTCCATCGGTCATAAAAATAAAGTGCGAGTATCCTCGTCAAATTACCCTTATACCCGAAGTCAAATATTCCAACTGATTAAGGATTTAAACTGTGACGCAGTTATCACTTCTGTCAACAATTACACCAGTTATCACTGTATGTAATCCACCCCTGTTTTAATTAGTTTATGAATATTAATTCATCCACTTGATCAGAATGAATAATCAATTACCCAACCCAATTGATTAATTAAATGATTATAACAGATTCCATATGAACATCACTAAATAGGACAACCATAATCATTATTAATTATTAGGTTAATTAATTTGAAGATAGGTTCGACAGACTCCAATGAGTTGTCACTCAATTAGACAATACCCCCCATCTATTAATAGTCAATAGTTCAATTTCCACAAGTGTCGGTCTTTTGCCCAAACCTTAATTATGGTCCAAAGTTCAATAACCCCTTCTTAATATTTTAGCCCAACATCACGATTACTTCGGCTCAAATAAGCATAATAATAACTTAGTTACGATACATTAATGTAAAAAGGTTGAACATAACTTACAATGATTAAAAATAGCGTAGCGTTACACGGACAGAATTTCGACTTACACACTCAAACGATCTCTATCATAAATCTTATTATTATCATAATTTAAAATTAAAATTAAGATTATTGTTATATCTTATTAAGTTAACATTATGATAGAGATATAGAATATAGATATTGATAATTGATATTGATAAATAAGAAAAAGATAGAAAAAGGTGTGTTTTTACATTACGATTACAAAGCCTTTTATAGGCGAATTTAGAAATTGAATTTTCACTTATGACCCCTGAACTATGCTCAATTAACAACTTTTTATTATTTAATATTATTCTTATTATGAATTATTTAAATATTATATTTTATTCTTGTGCATAGTTGACTCGTAATTTTTACACCGTTGCGTCGAGCGTTGAGAGTTGACTCTGGTCCCAGTTCCGGATTTTCGAACGTCCTTGCGTACAATTTTATATTTTGTACTTTGCGTTTTGTAACTTGTACTCTTGTCATTTTTAGACGTTCCTCATCAATAATTTGAACCTTTTTGATTGTATCTTGTACTTTTGAGCTTTTTGGACCTTTGTGTCTTCAATTCGTCGTTTTCGCCTTTTGTCTTCGCACTTATTTAAAATAAACGAATATTACTTGAAAATGGAACAATTGCAACTAAAATCTTGTCTTTCTTGGGGGATTTTGCTATGAAATATATGTTCCTTTTTAGCCTTATCAGACGGACTAGGACATCGATCCGAAACGACCTCGTCCTAAATAACAAGGGAAACAAAATTTTAAAATTAATTACTTAATTGTTTTAATTAGTATAAGATGTTAAAAAAAAAAGTACAAACTCCGTGACTCGCGGAGTTTGAAGGGTCAAACACCGCGACTCGCGGAGGGACCAAAATACAGAAAAAAAATAAAACGCCAAAACTGATCAGTTGCACAACCCAACACACCACAAAAACTGCGAAAATACACGAAAAAGACCTCCCAAATTCACAATTTTTCACCGTTAATCATCAAATCTTTTACTAAAATCATGTTGAGAAGGATGCTATCAAGGAATTACTCAAGAAAAACGGTAAATTTCTACACCTAAACACCATTTAATCCGAAAATTGGTGTTCTTGAGCAATTTTATACCCAATTCGATTTTGATGCTTTTTAGTGTAATTGTGCTTAAATTGCTTATGTATTATGCTTGTATAACCTAGATTGATGCTATTTAACATGATTAGAAGCCTTAAACTTCAAATTTTGAGTAATCTAGGGTTTGTGTTCTTGAGCAATTTGGAGCTTTTTGATATAAACAGGTTATGGCCGATTTTTGTCATGAATTGTTGCTAAATTAAGTAGTGTAACATGTTTAGGTAGTTAAATGATCCAAACTTTGAGCCTAAACATGATTTTGAGAATTAAAGTGGACTTTTTCAAGTCTAAAATTCATGAACTTGATTTTTGAGAGATAATGCCAATTGAGACTTGTTTAATTGCTAGTAATGATTATTTTGACATGTTATTTGAGTTGAATGCTTATGAACTTGACGAACATTTTCGTATATGCTTATTTGAAAAAGTGTAGATTTGATGAAAATATGAAAATGAGCTTAAGTTTGATATAAATTGATCATGTCATTGTAATTATTTTGATTGATGATTTTGCTGACACTAATGCATATTTGGATGCACAAAAATTGTGTTTGATGTGTTTTGCAGACTGAAAGGGGTGAATCTTCATCCCAAGCTCGCAATGCTCCTACTGAGAATACGGAACAACAGGAGGTGGATAACTACTACAAACAAGATATACCTCATCCAGTCATGACATTTTCTGATATGCACTTGGAAGATTTGCACCCGAACCTGAGATTTGACAGACTTTAGATAGATTATCCAAAATACCAAAGGGGCTTGCATACTCTTCATTCTAAAGCTGTTGAAGTACCTAGGGTCATAGAATGGGGACCATTAGAAGCTGTAGAATTGGCCGGGCCAATTAGGGAATTACTTCCACAGAGGTATGGTAATTCTACTTTTAACGATTGGGTACGGTTATTCAACATGCGTAGACCTGTATATAAAGTATGGTGTGAAGAATTGTTGTGTAGTATAGAATTAAATGATCGGGTAGATAGTTTAACCGATCGATCTTTTATTAGATTTTTGTTAGGAGGTTCGATGCGCCACATGTCTTTACTAGACATGGCTCAGGCTTTACGTATATATACGCCTGAGGAGTTAGCGTCTGCCAATTGTAGAGTGTTGATACTAAATGGTAGAAAGATAGACGAAAATTTTGATACGCATGGTGTATGGAGTCAAATGACTAGCCATCACCGATTCAAAGGGGGAAATTACTCTTATTTGGATATAGATAGAGCTGAATTAAGAGTAATTCATAGGTTTTTAGCCAATTCGATTACACAACGAGGTAAGAACAAGGAAAAGGTAAATGAACAGGATTTGTTTTACCACGTGTGTATTCGAGACCCACAAAGCGCTGTAAGTATACCTTATTGTGTGGGTTATTATTTATCAGCTATGGTTAGGGGGATGAGACCGCATAGCATAATAGGAGGTGGTATATTTATTACTTTGATTGCTGAATATCTCGGTGTGGATATAAGTCGGGGGGGATTATTAGTCGAAGAACCAGAACCCCGCGATACAATAGGTTTAAATGTATACCATGGTGCGAAGGTTTTGAAGAGGCGAAATAACGCCGCAGTACAATACCATGGTAGACATCCACAGGTTGAGAGAAACCAACAGCAAGGTAATGTGGGAGGGGGAAATGAAATGACAGAAATGCAAAGGTTTATAGCTTCACAAGAGTACGAAAATGCTAGACATCGAGCATTTGAAGATTGGCAAGTTCATCAAAACCAAATCATAGCTTATTGCCAACAAATAGGTAGAAACTATATTCCTACTCCATCGCCCGTATTTCCTCCCTGGTCTATAGAGATCCAACCACCGTATCCTACGTATAACCCAGCCGAAGCATTTTATAGCACATATGGTTATGCATGGAACCCCTTCTGGTATCAGTATCATCCCTAGTCTACTTAGTTTTTTTTTATTTTATTATTTGTAATGTTGATACATTTAATACTTATGTTGGATTTGTAATAGTTTTATAATTCTCTAAATTTTATTATTAGATTTTAATAATTTTTGAATGTGGGGTAATATACCAAACTTCAAAAATATGTATATATGTTTGCAGTTTATCTTATGTACACAACAGGGTAAAACAACGCATTTTCAAAGACTGGCATTAAGTTAAGCAAAAGCAACTAATTTTGACGACAAGATGCAAAATAAATGTGATATAACAAACAAGACGGAATGAACAAATGATATGCACCATTTATCATTCAGCAAACAAACGCCAATATGTTTGGAAACTTTGGTAAAATTTAATCATTTTCACACAAATCACCCTCAATAATTTAAATTGTTACTGATTTCTTGCAAATGAGGGCATTGCAAGATCTTAAGTGTGGGAAGGGGTTAAATTCTTTCGGATTTTAAAATTTTTACTTTATACACTTGGTTACCATTAGAAATACTAGTAAAGTAGTAGTTGTTTTAGAATCTAGTGCTCTCTGATAATAAAGAACAGCCCTAGTCTTATATACTGACTACCCAATTCTAGTAAAAAAATTTCAAAATTTTCAATTAAATGAACTCAAAATCATGTTTATACATATTTATGAACGATAAAACTAGGTTTTAACACCGAAATTATTGTTACCTCGGAAAGGACATAAATTGAGAAACAAACTAAAATGTTAAAATTCATTTAAAATAGAATAGAGGACAATAAAAAGGAAAATAAAAGCCAAGTGTGGGAAAATTTACCAAGATATTTTAAACATATGTCACATATTTCTGTAACAAATAATTGAAAATACTTTTGTTTTGAACGATAATTAACTGTTTTACCCGATTTACTGTAAGAAAGATGGATGTACACGATGAATCAATTCCATCATTAAAAGGAAGTAAAGTCTTCCGAAAAAGAAACGCGCTTCTTGATTTAGGTCAGGAAGTTGTCGTCCAGACCAGCTGTAGGTTGACGAAAAATCTAGAAAAGTCATCTCTAAAATCAGCAGGAAATCCACGGACCTCAGCATTAAACAGGGTCGCCAAGTGGTCAGATTTATCCTAACCATGAGAAGGATTTATCTCGTAAAATGGGGAGGGCGCCGTGCAAATTAGCTGGATAAGACTAATGAATTAGATCCCCAGAAAGGATAATCTCCTTAAAGATCAAAAATCAGTTTTTAAGACTGATATTACTCAATCCTAGAGATTGACCTTAAAGATTAAGAATTACAAACTCATGGAATTCGATGATATCTAAACTCGAGCTTGAACGAGAAAATATTTTGATCAAATTATAAACCAATTTGTTTTCTGAAAACCCATTTTCAATGCGTTCATTACCATTGAACGTAAAATCCTAGGAATTCACCTGGAATTCATTAGGTCACCTGAACTAAATCGGGTGTCAACCGTAAGAACGGTGGTTGCATAGCATGGTCAAAGACAGGACCTTGTGCCATACCGAAAAATTATAAGGGTGAGCTTTACTATTGCTCCTACAAAGGATAGTAATTGCGTCCGACACGTTATAGACCATAATTAAAAGCATGTCAGGGGACATTGCCTTAACAGTTACTTGTTCAACGCTTTCCTTTACAACCGGACGGTAGTTTACCGAAAGGTAATATACGGAGCAAGTATACTGGACGTGTTGCTTTCCTAATACAAGGTTAGCAAGTGGGTGACACAAAACCGCAAGTTTTGAGCTAAAATTTTCAAATCTGAAACCCACCAAACCCACAAAAAGAATTTGCAAACACCGGTGAAGGGTTATTCCGGAAAATTTATCTAGGGTAAAAGCTAGATTTAATTTTCAAAAGATCAAATGTTTTCATAAAGATCCAATTTCCTTAATGGATCTAAATTTTATAGTCATGTGGGACTGTAAACCATATCGTTACTGCCATTGTTTATACCGCCATATAGAAATCACTGATGTACAAAGTGTGAAGAATAAAGAAGTGATTCTGGTATTTCAAGACTATATTACTTGAGGACAAGCAACGCTCAAGTGTGGGAATATTTGATAATGCTAAAAACGAACATATATTTCATAGCATTATTCCCCAAGAAAGACAAGCTTTTAGTTGCAATTGTTCTATTTACAAGTGATATTCGTTTAAATATTAAAAGGTGAAGACAAAAGACAGATTCGACGAATTGAAGACGCAAACGACCAAAAAGCTCAAAAGTACAAAATACAATCAAAGAGGTTCCAATTATTGATAAGAAACGTCTCGAAATTACAAGAGTACAAGATTCAAAACGCAAAGTACAAGATATTAAATTGTACGCAAGGACGTTCGAAAATCCGGAACTGGGACCAGAGTCAACTCTCAACGCTCGACGCAACGGACTAAAAATTACAAGTCAACTATGCACATAAATATAATATAATATTTAAATAATTCTTATAATTATTTAAATATTATAATATATTAAAAATTCGTCGGCAAAGAAAGACTCCAAAGTTGGTGAGCTGGAAAATCAAACTCCGCGACTCGCTGAGTTTGAAGGCAAAAATTGCAGCGAGTCGCGGAGCCCCAAATTCTGAAACCGCCTATAAAAGCAAACGCAGTTTGATCGCAAAAAAATCAAATATATATCCATCCATCTATCTATACGTAATATTTATATTTATAATTTATATTTTAATTTTAATTTTAATTTTAATCCTAATAATAAGGGTATGTTAGCGAATGTTGTAAGGGTGTAAGTCGAAATTCTGTCCGTGTAACGCTACGATATTTTTAATCATTGTAAGTTATGTTCAACCTTTTTAATTTAATGTCTCGTAGCTAAGTTATTATTATGATTATTTAAAACGAAGTAATCATGATGTTGGGCTAATTACTAAAATTGGGTAATTGGGCTTTGTACCATAATTGGGGTTTGGACAAAAGAACGACACTTGTGGAAATTAGACTATGGGCTATTAATGGGCTTTATATTTGTTTAACTAAATGATAGTTTGTTAATTTTAATATAAAGATTTACAATTGAACGTCCCTATAAATAACCATATACACTCGATCGGACACGATGGGCGGGGTATTTATATGTACGAATAATCGTTTATTTAACCGGACACGGGAATGGATTAATAGCCACTAGAATAATTAAAACAGGGGTGAAATTATGTACAAGGACACTTGGCATAATTGATAACAAAGTATTAAAACCTTGGGTTACACTCAGTCGACATCCTGGTGTAATTATTAAACAAAGTATTAAAATCTTGTTACAGTTTAAGTCCCCAATTAGTTAGAATATTTAACTTCGGGTATAAGAATAATTTGACGAGGACACTCGCACTTTATATTTATGACTGATGGACTGTTATGGACAAAAACCAGATGGACATATTAAATAATCCAGGATAAATGACAATTAACTCATGGGCATAAAACTAAAATCAACACGTCAAACATCATGATTACGGAAGTTTAAATAAGCATAATTCTTTTATTTCATATTTAATTTCCTTTATTTTATATTTAATTGCACTTCTAATTATCGCATTTTTATTGTTATTGTATTTAATTGCACTTTTAATTATCGTACTTTTTAATTATCGCAAGTTTATCGCACTTTTATTTATCGCAATTTCATTATCGTTATTTACTTTACGATTTAAATTAAGTCTTTTATTTATTTAATATTTTACATTTTGTTTTAACTGCGACTAAAGTTTTAAAATCGACAAACCGGTCATTAAACGGTAAAAACCCCCCTTTATAATAATAATATTACTTATATATATATATATTTGTATTTTTATAAAAGTAAACTAATATAGCGTTAAGCTTTGTTTAAAGATTTTCCCTGTGGAACGAACCGGACTTACTAAAAACTACACTACTGTACGATTAGGTACACTGCCTATAAGTGTTGTAGCAAGGTTTAAGTATATCCATTCTATAAATAAATAAATATCTTGTGTAAAATTGTATCGTATTTAATAGTATTTCCTTGTAAAATATAAAGCTATTTTATATACACCTCGCATAACATCATAATCCATTCATATAAACTGTGTGAATCATTAGTTTATCCAAAATCATTAAAACGAACTCTAATTTTACTATAAACACTTCAGTTGACTTTTAACATCGATACTTTGACTCAAAATTTGGGTTCGATAGAAGAAATTGGAAGTTGGAACTTTGTAGATAGTTTGAATACATCAATCCTAACAATTCTTCATTATTACATTTGACAATTGATTCAAAACAGAGTTTTTGCAAAAATTAATCAAGAACAGAGATAAAACGGTTCAGCTCCAAATTTTCTGTTTTAAATTCCGCAAATTGAATTTTATTAAAGTTGATATTTGATATTGATGATGGGAAAATCGATTATCTTCCCTCATATCACGAAACAACTGATTGTTAATTATACAGATATGGTCGACATGCTTAATCACTTATATAGAAAAAAATAAATAAAATAAAAATAAAAGTGAAGTCGACTGATTTTGGTTAGTACTGAATTGATTTGTACTGGGAATCAATTTAGAGACAGGAAAATCAAGCAGACAAATAATAAAATAGAACAGATAGCTAAGTTTAACAAATCTGTACGAGTTTCCATTTTACAATTTATATTCAATTAAGTAATATATTAATAATAATTCTAAATATATATATTATAATAATGTTATTAATAATAATAAAAATAACAAATAAATAATAATAATACCGATAATAATAATTATTAATAATTTTGTTCATGGTAATATTAATATTAATAATAGTATTGATAATGTTATAAATAATAAAAATACTAATACTAATATTAACAACAATAGAATTAATAATAATATTAATAATAATATTGAATTAATACTTAATAATAATAAATATAATGATAGTAATAATAATAATTTTAATAAAAATCATAACAATGATAATAATAGTAATAATTTATAATAATAATTCTTAATGATAATGGTAATTATAATATCTAATAATAACACTAGTATTTATCATAATAACTAAAATTAAAATTTTACTGCTAGTTATAATACTAATGTTATTAACAATGATAATAATATTAATAATAGTATAACAAATCAAATATATCAAATTTCATATAATTTTATATATACATATAATAATAACATTGATATTAATATTAATAATAATAATGAAAGTAATAACATAAATACAAATATAACACTATATTTTAACTTATAATTAATTTGATGTAATATATATATATTTTATGATAACTTATATTGCGTATTGAATATTTATAAATTATATATATATATATATATATATATATATATATATATATAATATTAATAATAATAATGAAAGTAATAACATAAATACTAATATAACACTATATTTTAACTTATAATTAATTTTATGTAATATATATATTTTATGATAACTTATATTGCGTATTGAATATTTATAAATTATATATATATATATATATATATATATATATATATATATATATATATATATATATATATATATATATATATATATATATATATATATATATATATGTGTGTGTGTGTGTGTGTGTGTGTGTGTGTGTGTGTGTGTGTATTACTAAGTATACACTATTACTTATGTGTAGATTTCATATATTTATTTTAATATCAACTTAATTATTCTGCTTAATAGTTTACATTTTTAATTACAATTGATTAAGTTGTACTTTATTAATTTAGATATTATCTATACACTTATATTTATATTTATATGTATATGTATTTATATATTTATTTTCAACAATTGTTCGTGAATCGTCGAGAGTAGTCAAAGGTCAGATGAATACATAAACATAGTTCCAAAATTTTCGAGACTCAACAATACAGACTTTGCTTATCGTGTCGAAACCATATAAAGATTAAGTTTAAATTTGATCGGAAATTTTCGGGTCGTCACACCCGCTCTCTTGTAGAGGTGTCGGCCGAGAACGAGTTGAGAGAAACTTTAAAGATTGCGACTCCTAGTGTCGGGGGGGGGGGGGGGGGGGGGGTAATAACACAGTGGATGAGGTTCGAATTGAATATGAATGGAATCCTCCAAGATGTTCGGGTTGCAGAGTGTTTGGTCACACCGACTCCAAATGTCCTAAGAATGTAATTGATACGAAAGCTCAAGAAGTTGAAGTTGTATTGGAAGATGGTTTTAAGCTTGTACAACGTAAGAAAGTAAAGGGTATTGTTATTTGGAAACAACGAAAAGCTCTTAATGATGCTACTCATGCTGGTAAAGCTAAATCGCAATGGGTTTATAGACCAAAACAGAAGAATAAGAATGTTGAACAACCAAGGAATGATGTGGCTGATGGTCAAGTTGTAACGAGTAAGGGTAAACAAGTAAAAGTTCAAAATTCATTTGGAGCGCTTAATGATGATTACAATCTTGTGGATGAGCTTAGTGATGTTGAACCTGATGAAGAAGAAACTGCCAAGTTTATGGCCGCAAAAAATATGTCTAAAACGACGGCTCCGTTTGGTATGAAATCGGGGTGGTTGTAAATTCTTATAGTTTCTTATAAGGTGTGTGTCTTTGGTTTGTGCTAGTGCGATGTTTGATGTGTAGGGTCTAGCTTGTTTTGTGGTTGTTTGTGAGGCCTTAAGGTGCGTTTGCGGTCGTTGATCCTATTTGTATTTTTTATTATTTTTTGAAATAATATTAACCGGGTGAAACCCTTTACCCAAAAAAAAAAGCTTAAAATGGTAGAGTGTGTTTGGATGAAAGTAGCTGGAGCTGGAGCTTATAGCTGGAGCTGGAGCTTATGGGCTAGAGCTGGAGCTGGAGCTTAGTTTTAAAGCTGGTAGCTGGAGCTTATTATTTTTTATAAGTGTTTGGTAAATTAGCTGGAGCTTATTTTCTAGTTCATAAGCTCTACTTTTTTTTCAAAAGCTAGGGTGTGTTTGGTAGAGAAGCTTATAGGAGCTTATGAGAGCTTATAGGAGCTTGAGCTTATGGTTTTAATAAGCTCCAAGTAATAAGCTTTGTTTGGTAGACATAAAAAGTAGAGCTTATGAAAATCATAAGCTCTAGAAAAATAAGCTACTTCTAGTAGCTTATGAAAAAAAGTAGAGCTTATGAACTAGAAAATAAGCTCCAGCTAGTTTACCAAACACTTACAAAAAATAATAAGCTCCAGCTACCAGTTTAAAAAATAAGCTCCAGCTCCAGCTCTAGGATGTGTTTGGATGAAACTAGCTGGAGCTGGAGCTGGAGCTTATGGACTAGAGCTGGAGCTGAAGCTTATTTTTAAAGTTGGTAGCTGGAGCTTATTATTTTTTATAAGTGTTTGGTAAACTAGCTGGAGCCTATTTTCTAGTTCATAAGCTCTACTTTTTTTCATAAGCTACTAGAAGTAGCTTATTTTTTTAGAGCTTATAATTTTCATAAGCTCTACTTTTTATGTCTACCAAACAAAACTTATTACTTGGAGCTTATTAAAATCATAAGCCCAAGCTCCTATAAGCTCTCATAAGCTTCCATAAGCTCCTCTACCAAACACACCCCTAGTCCATAAGCTCTAGCTCCAGTTATAAGCTCCAGCTTCAGCTAGTTTCATCCAAACACACCCTATGTGTGTTTGGCGTGTAGCTTATTGGAGCTTATGGAAGCTTATGGGAGCTTGAGGTTATGATTTTAATAAGCTCTAAGTCATAAGCTTCGTTTGGTAGTAAAAAAAAGTAGAGCTTATGAAAATCATAAGCTCTGAAAAAAGAAGCTACTTGTAGTAGCTTATGAAAAAAAGTAGAGCTTATGAACTGAAAAATAAGCTACAGCTAGTTTACTAAACATTTATAAAAAATAATAAGCTCCAGCTACCAGCTTCAAAAACAAGCTCCAGCTCCTGCTCATAAGCTCTAGCTCCAGCTACTTTCGTCCAAACACACCCTAGAAGTAGCTTATTTTTCTAGAGCTTATGATTTTCATAAGCTCTACTTTTTATGTCTACCAAACAAAGCTTATTACTTAGAGCTTATTAAAATCATAAGCTCAAGCTCTCATAAGCTATCATAAGCTGCTACGCCTTAATGTTAAACGTAGCATGCTACTTTTATCAAGAGAAAGGACTTTCTCTACTCTTTGGAGTGTGTTATTCTAGAATAGAGGAAGGATTATCTACCCTTAACCTACCCCATACCCCAGTATAGGTGGGACTGGTTATTTGAGTTGTATTATTATTTCTCGATCTACCTCCAGTATAGGGAAAAAGTGGAATTGAATAGAATAAAATATACTCCGTTGTAGAATAGAATGGGGTCGTGGATTGATGGCTGTTGGCCATCATTCGATCCACATAACTTCACCCAACTTCGCCCCAAAGATCCTTCTGCTCCTTCCGTAAGTATCAATTCACATCATGTTATACTGTACTATATTATTCACATAAAATCTAGGGTTTTTTTTTTTTTTTTTTACCAGTTCAATTGAATGTCATATTGTCCCTTTCCAATTCTATCCAATTGTTTGATTGTCTGCAATAATAACCTCTATTTGAGGTTTATTGACTTGAAATATGCAAGTTTTGCTCAAATTATATCTGATATTACTTCTGTAATTTGTACTAATAGTTTATATATTGCTTTTTGTGTTTGTGTATTTGATGTAATCTTGATTTTGTTGGTATGAAATTAAAGTTAGTTATATAACTAAGATTGCATTGTTTTTGTTACCATTTGTGTGTGTGTGTGTGTGTGTGTGTGTGTGTGTGGAAGTAAGCATGGTTAAAAGCAGGTAATTCGGTTACATTTCATTGTTTTAATGATGTGGGGAGATGATAATTTGTAACATTAGAAGTAGAGTTTCTACATTCACTTGCACATTTAGTCATTTTCTTCAAAATTCAGTTTTCGATGCTTTTTGTTAACAATTACTTAATTATATTTTCCGTACATTGCATCCACTTCTTTTTGTTAATAGCATAATCACACAGAAAAATTCAATCTTGACATGACGAAACAATAGTCTTTAGATTAAATTGCTCTAGAAATTTAATCATTAGTTTTATGAAATCTTTGAGAGCTTAGTAATTTCGTGTTAACAATTTGCTTGCCTCAATCATGAACTTGTTAAGATTACATAATATCGAGACAATTTAAGATTTTGCTTGCCTCATAAGGTTGTTTACAAATGTTGAGTATTCTTTAATCCATTTATATCCTTGACACCACTTATAAAGTTCTATTGTCTGATAGCATAGCTCAATCCTAATTATATCTCACGCTCTTACTTTTTCTTAGATATTATTTACGATTTGTATCTTAGATATTATTATAAAAAGTGATGTAATTGCATTACAATAACATTCAGTGATCAGTGATAGGTTGGGGGTTTCATTGGAGTACATTTTGGGCAAATTTCGACCCAATTGACCTACCCAAAACCGTTTTAGTTGGTCTTTTGTAGATATTACCTTCGTGCCATTAATATGGCAACATCTGATTTCGGTTTGACAGCTCTTTTTGTTTAACAAAAATTTTCGAATGTGCTTGACCCTAATAAATAGTAGTAATTAACAATTCTATTAATTATATTGCATAATATTTTATTTCAATTGATAACATTTCCAAAAATGAAGCGGCTTTAAAGAAATTTCAGGGTTACGAAATCTTCACGTTCTTGAGAACTTGATTGCTATGTTGCACATTTTGCTAGATACCTCAAGAAATAATGACAATTATGCCCAATCTTTGTTTTTAAATTTGACTTTTTGCTGGGAATTAATTAGTTACTCAAGGGTCACAACTCATAAGTCATAACATTTGTTGGACGACCTAAAGTTTGTCTGCCCCATGTGCAGGGACTCTTTGCATGGTCAGTGTAGTCTAGGTGGGTAAATGTTGCTAAATACTACTTTGATCAAAAAAAGGTTCTTGTTAATTGTTGACATGTTTCACTAGCTTGCCGTTTTTGTGTATTGCGTTCTTGAATCTTGATGTGAGTCTTTTTTGTAGTAATATCTTCGGAAGCAAAAAACATATGAGAAGTGAGGTCACCACCAATACACCAACACCTTAACATTACTGTTTATGCCTACATTACATGCCTTAATTCAAAAAAGACAAGTTTGCCCTTCTTGGGTTACTGTATCTCATGACTATAAATCCATGCACCAATTCAAAGATATATACTTTATCCCATAAATGCACAAACGAATTCTAAAAGATCATTTGAATCTGTTCCCATTTTTGCAGCCGAGACCGAAGAGAACTGCTCCTGAGAATGTGGGTCACGAGCAGGAATACAAACATTCAAGAGCTTCTGCACCTTCGTCTTCATAACCTCAACCATGAGGCTTGTTGAATAGTCAACCTTTTCGGTAACTTATGATGTAAATATTCATCGTGGCTGATGCAATGTGTTGTGTGTTATTAGTAAAGTATGATGCTATATACTATAGAGCAATGTTTGCCTCTTGTTGTGTACTCTCAGATATACAGAATTGTACATTTTACATTTATAAAATAGTCAGAATATTGGATATTTAAAACAGAATTTGTTGCAGACCAATATAGGACTTTTATGCAAGTTTCCTTCTACATTCATGATCATTGTTTGTTAATTACATGAAGTATGTTTATACGTGTATTGCCATGCTAATTCGTTTGATGACGTAGCGATGATTTATTAATGAATGTTAATTATGTTTTAATAATGGCACAAGATTGATAAAACAACACTTTTGGTACATATTGTGCATGAAACAAACAATAGTAACTTTTAGTTGACTGCTTAGGTGTTCTATGGATGATGATTGAATATTGCAACACCCTTGATAAACTAGAATGCACAAGTTATTTTAGTTAGTTTTTTGGCTTATTGTAATGTTTATTTAAGTTATGTATTTTATTGCATTAAAAACCTACGCGAATGGATGTCTGAGTCATTTAGACGGGGTATGGTTTTCCTTGTTCACAATCCGAAAAGGACGAATATTTCTATTTAATATATGGAACTTGTGGTTATGGTGTAGTAGATTGACGCATTCTTCTCGCAGAGGAGATGCGGGTTCAAATCTTTGCACACATAATTAATTCTCAAGTTCATCCCCACATTACGTGGGATGTCTAAGTTGAGCTCACCAATTTAAATCTCTTCGCGAGAGAAGGTGTCTCAATAAAATAAGCCTGGCTGGGAGGTTTTACCGGAACCGTTCACGGACCTCTACCCGGACACTGCCCGTATGGATGTGTTCCCGGGCACCGTCGATCGGGTTCAGGTTTCTGCTCGAACGTGCGTGTTACGTGCAAATGATGAGGGTTGTTGAAATAAATGATCCGCTGATGCAAAAATCGCCGTTCAGAAAAGAAAAAAAAAAGACATTCTATATAATATATGTGGCTTAAATTGGTTATCGCATGACTCTTTCTGACCATTTTCTTGGTCACCTAAGATATGATGCTAGTGATGCTAAAACCTGAGACATCTTGTCATGATATCAATACCCTAATCACCAATACCCTAATCACCAGACTACTTTGAGATATCAATCAAATTTATTAAATTTATATTATAAGCAATTATGTTGGTTTGAACATTTGGATTGATTATTAGTATAACATAGTCGTTTATGTGTGCCTTGAATGTTGATTAACTTTTGTACTATTATGTTCTCATGTATCAATTTTCCAATTCATTACAGTCTAACCTTGAATTTAGTTTATCACTTGTTAGACAAGGAATTAAAGTTAGTTCACACATGAAGACCTGTGATGTACTATACTCTTGTAAGCTTCAATTTTGAGAACAAGAATTTAATTGGTATGCTTTGTAACTTGTTAGGCCCGAATATATTACAGCCACCTCAGATACTTTATACTATGGACCACTATTGAATAAAAAGTCCCAGGAAATTTTAAAAAATTCAACGGTCTAAAAATCTAAAATCAAGGAAACTATTTGACTTCAAATTACAGAACCAATAGGGGTTGAGTATAATTTTCGGCTAATTTACATTTTTGACTATTTTACCTTTGACCCATTACTTTTCTAAATATCAAATTCCAACCCCAACCTTGATATTGACTCAAAATCAATCCATTAGCAGCCATGTGTCTTAAATTCAAACTGTTTTTGTAGATGAAATAACAGTGAAACATGTTGATGACTTTATAAACACTTTGACTCATTTGTATTAGACTTGCTTTCTTGACTAACTTGCATTTATCAACTACAGTTTGATGATTTGATCAACGTTAATGTAGTTAATAATACTTTATAGAGGTTTGACAAGAAAAAATATTAGGCTCTGTCATGTTAGTTTTTTTACAATCTAATACTTATATAACGTTTTGCTGATGACAACATCTAATTTTATTAATTAACATTACGAACGCGCACTTCCGCGTGAATGGTACCTGGATGGAAATCAAAGTTTCACATCGGAAGTTGAAAAGAAATATTGTCTATGTGTAATGTAACTAATGATAACGTCTTTTAACCATGGAATTTAAATTATATATCTAATATCTATAGCTGTGTTTTTTGTTTACGGATCAAAGGACTATAATTATCATTTTCATATTATATACAACAACTACTACAATATTCAATCCCACGAATGTGAGGAATGAGGAAGGTAGGATATAGATAATCTTTCCTCAAATTTAGAAAAAAAAAGAAGTCACTTATTCAACCATCTATCTATAGTTAATATTAAAATCCTATAATGATGATGTCATTATTAGGCTAATTCCTTTGTTAAGAAAATATTAAAAAGAAAAAGAAAAAAAATCTAAGCATGGTGGGTGATGTCATTATAATAAATAATTTTGAATTAAAATTAAATCTTATTAATTAATTATTAGTTATTATTATAAATCTTGATAATAATTATTTTAATTATTAAAATTAAATGATTTTGAATTATTTTAATTAATTATTTTAAATTAAGTACAAGAATTTATAAAAGCTAGGCAGAAGGAAACCAATTCTAAATTTATATTTTAATTTATACTTTTAAAATAACATGACAACCAATATGATTTCTTATGATTGGATGTGTATTGTTTAATATGCATTTTAGGTGTTTGATAAATGTTCAGCTGACAAGTTTCTTAGTCAGACTCTCTGTGGTTCCACGGGTCATTAAACTAAATAACTTTAGCATTTACGTTCACTTAATACCTAAAACATATCATTAAACTATTTTGTTTAAACAAACCCGTAGTTTCACGGGTAATTTCACTAGTATATAGAGAAAAACGTATCTCTACTAACGGTTAGAAAAACTCATCCCTTCTGCTACTCGAGAATAGAGACACAATTTACAGAAGGAGCTCCGGTCAATATGATATCCTATTACATAGCTTCACATAAATTTTTAGTTTGAACTTTTGTGAAAACAGTAGTATGATTGGATATGAGTTGTAGGAGTAATAATTTAGATATTTTTTGATGACTTTTGAGCCATTTAACCACTCGTGTTCTTTACCATTCATTATTAGTTTGTCCCATCATGATCAATGGTAGGGAAGGTTTGGTTGAAATTCTCACTTTGTAATTAAAATGGATTGACTTGGTTTGATACGACTAGATGTAAATTTAAATATTCAGGTAACTTTTACGATTTCTAAAGGAGAATGTTGGTGGTAAAATGATTATAACTAAAATGATATATAATGACCATAATTAATATAATTTTCAATGCTGATCGAATAAATAAAAATAAAATAACAATGAACTTTTTTTTGAACAACAGTTATGGATCATTGAGGGGTACTATAGGGGACTTAATCACCCACGCGTTTACAGTGGCGGAACTTGAACCCGACCACAGATGAGGCGGATTTAAAAATTTAGTAAATTTTTCATTTACAGCTGGGGCAAACACTAAAAAAAGCCTAAGTAAATTTTTCTTAGTGTAAATTATTATTATTTTTTTAATCCAGTTGGAGCGGGTGCCCCGCCCAGTCTACACTATCATCTGCATCTGCGCGTTCATCTCCCGTAGTTGCATAATTCGCCCACAACTACTGCCCAGGAGGAAACCTGGCCCAATCTGCGGTAAAACCCCCTCCTCCACTGTCCTCGCAACGCGATGTGCGAAAAGGACCATTTGTTAGAATATAATCACTACAACAAAAAGACAACAAAGTCAAATAACCATTTTTAGTTATTTGACTTATTGGGATCAGACTTTAAACTCATCAATTCCCATTCCCTTTTTGACAAGTCACATGGGTCAACTAGCAGCCAACAAAACGGGTCAAAGGGCAGCTTCAATTCAGTAGGTTTCCCTTCTTGTACGGGTTCCAAAGTGATATTGGAGCCATCCCATATTTAGAATTAGCTGTTAGAATAACTTGTGTATAAAACACCATATCTTGTAAGCATTGAAAACCAATTCAATCTGTATCAATTTAACCAATACATAGATCAATTTTCTGCTTTCTAAATATCAAATTATCATGGTATCAGAGCTGAAAGTGTAGATCCAAGGATCATTACACCCTTCTTAGCTTAATCATTTACCCTTTTTCGTTTCAAAATGGCCGTCATGCCTAATGAAGGCGGCAACTATTCTCCACCCTCAGTTCAATCAACAAACCAATTCAATGAATTAACAAGCCAGTTAGCAAGTCTGCTGAGAAATAATACGAGTTTTCAGCAACCCAAAATATCTGATACATTAAAAATTAGTTTGAATTTTAACAGCTCAAACTACTCTTTGTGGCCTAGAATGATGAGGATTGAGCTATTTGTGATGATCCTTCCAAATCCGTTTGGACGAATACATCATTCATTGATTTCATAGTGAGGTTTTGACCTCTATATGATACGTTTTATAAACATTGCATTCTTTTAAAAAGGCACACCATAAATGAATATATAAATCCAAGGTTTTCGACATCTGATGATTTCTACATATAGACAATCACCGTATATAATAGTTTTTAACAATACATCCGTTGACAATACAGTCAAATAAGATACATGGTGATGATTTTGTGAATGCAAAATTTTCTCGAGTAAAGCATGTATGACTCCATGCATATAGCTTGTATAACGTATAAGCAAACAGCGGAAGACTTCTAGGAACCTGAGAATAAACACGCTTAAAAGTGTCAACACAAAGGTTGGTGAGTTCATAGTTTTAATGTTGCTCATAATCTGTATATAAAGGTGGATCACAAGATTTCAGTTGTTTCATCCAGAAACGTTTATCAAAATATTCTACAAGATTGAGCACCCTGGTAACTAAACTTTAACGTCTATATAATAAGTACCCTTGTTTTAACATACATGCAACCAACATGTACAATACACGCAAACCAACGTGTACTAAACTCAAATAGCATACGTCTGTTTTATAGTTCAGGCTAGGGTTTCTATACCTGGAACAGACGGGGATGTCAAGCCCTATGGATCCATATACAACTACTCGCGCCCACCAGTTCTTATAACCGGCAGTTACTAGTTGCCAAAGCTAAGGGATTTTCGGTTCAAACTCGATGTAGAATTTAGTATGTACTTGTATCCATTGCGTTTAAAATAGAGTGCATGTATTCGCAGCCCAAAAATATAGATTTCAAAAGCAATTAAAAAGGGAGCAAATGAAACTCACCTTAGCAGCACATAAGGTCATTGTGATGACCCGAAAATTTTCTAACAAATTTAAACTTTAATCTTTATATTATTCCTACACGATAAGCAAAGTTTGTTAAGTTGAATCTCAAGAATTTTAAACTTTGTTCATACATTCATTTAACCTCGACCAAATTCCAATGGTTCACGGACCATTATATGAACGGACATGATTATATATGTATATGTGTATATATTATAACTTGAAAACGTTAACAAAGTATTAGACGTATAATACTTTACACGAACGTATTTGTTTCGATATAGGTTTAATATAATTATCAACGGAATTAAAAGATAATATCAAATGATTGATTTATCAGATACATTGTATGATCGTGAGTCTCTATTGAGAGGTCCACTTTGATTTAGGAAACCTTTCCTTTTTAACGATAATCGGAATAAATGGTAAAGTGACCTACAAGTAAGAACAAATATGTCAATTAACGATTACTGGACAAAGGTTAGTAGAGATTAACTTTCAACACAATGATTGTCTCGTGTCTCTTGATAAAGTTAATTATTTAGTTTTCTTAATATTGAAAACGTTTTACGACATAGATGAAACCTTTTAAAGAATGATTTTGAATATAACTAATTCTGGAAAACTAAATTATATTTATTCGATTTAGTTCAAATATATGAAAGCGTTCTTCGAAATAATAGATTTTTAATTATTATAACGTTTCGATAAAAAGATGTGAATGTAATTAGTTTTAGAGAACTATAGTTATTCGATTTAGTATGGACACGTTTTTTGATATAATAGAATTTGATTGTTAAAATATTTTTATGGATTTTCAATGATATGAAAATGAAAATAAAGATAAATTAAAGGTTTCTAATGAGCACTAAAAGACTACAACATTTCATCTCAAGATTTCAAGTTAAAATGATGGAAATCACTAAACCTGCGCACTTGCACGAGAAAAATCATAACTAAATCATACTGACTCGAAAAATGGTGATTCCGGTGTCCAGACGTCCGTAACTCAAAAATATACAACTTTCGTGAAGACACCATACTCGAACCGCGTATCTATCTACGTGAAACGCGTAATGTTTGTCGACATAAAAATTTTGTCGACATAAAAAGTGATGGCGGCTTACAGTTTATTATTATTATATTATATATTATATTATTATATTATTATATATATATATATATATATATATATATATATATATATATATATATATATATATATATATATATATATATATATATATATATATATATATATATATATATATATGAACGAAGTACTTGTGATTAGGAACTTAAAAAACACGCACACACTCACATAAATAAATCACTCCGTATATTTCCTAGCTTAAATTTTAAATTAGTAGTATGGTACTGTAACAAGTGATACACGGGTATTTTAATTCGGGTTACAAATCGATTATAACTAAGGAAACGATGGGTTATTGCCAATGAGGTTATGGGTAATATTCGGGGATATATTTATGAATCAAACCTAGTGTTTATCATCTCCGTTACGTCTACGTACTTTCCTACAATATTGAATCTCAATATTGATATGTAAGTACTTATATTTTATCTTTTATATAATAATTGTGTATCCATGTCTAGTGCTCTAGTATATATATATATATATATATTTATACATGCTTGTATGCTAAATTTCGTCGCTAAACAGTTTATAATGAATCACGAATTAAATACATATATTACTGGTAAAAGGTATATGATATACATGTTTTTGGAAAGCTAGCGAAAAATCAATAACTTTTCATTTAGATATCGAATAGTTTCTATGAACGGATTAAAAGATATAAGCAACTGAATTATGATTGACTTTAATTGAAATTGCTTTTGAATCTATAATTAAGATTTAAACAACTTGTTTACGAGATTGATAAAATGGATTTTTAAATATTACCAACCGAGTAAATGAATCCTTATATAAGGCATGTCTCGTTTTGTTGAACTAAAGTCAGAATGGCTTTTTGAAATGACTTTTGATAAACTTCTGTATGTCGATCTCGAGCATTAGGATTGTGATACACTATGACCAGACCTAGCTTGATAGACATTTATTGACCAACATATGTTCTCTAGGTTGAGATCTACGGTTATTTGGTAATCCGAGTTTCGGTCACATTTTGGTGAACGACTTTATATGCTGCTAAGGTGAGTTTCATTGCTCCCTTTTTAATTGTTTTTGCAATATATATTTTTGGGCTGAGAATACATGCAATTTATTTTAAACGCAATGGATATAAGTATATACTTAATTCTACAATGAGTTTGAACTGAAAATCCCTTAGCTTTGGTAACTAGTAACTGCCAGTTATAAGAACTGGTGGGCGCGAGTAGTAGTATATGGATCCATAGGGCTTGATATCCCCGTCCGAGCTAGAGCACTAGCCTTTTAACGGACGTATGCTATTTGAGAAGAGTACACGTTGGTTTGCGTGTATTATTAAGATGATTATACAAAGGGTACAAATTATATATACGTTAAGTTTAGTTACCAGGGTGCTCAATTTCGTAGAATATTTTGATAAACATTTTTTGGATGAAACAACTGAAATCTTGTGATCCACCTTTATAAACAGATTATGCATAACACTAAAACTATGAACTCACCAACCTTTGTGTTGACACTTGTTAGCATGTTTATTCTCAGGTTCCCTCGAAGTCTTCCGCTGTTTGCTTATATGTTATACAAGCCATGTGCATGGAGTCATACATGATTTATTGAAGAAAACGTTGCATTCACAAAATCATCACCATCTAACTTATTTTGATTGCATTGTCAACGGAAGTACTATTGTAAACTATTATTTACGGTGATTATTTATATGTAGAAATTATCAGATGTCGAAAACCTTTAATTTAAATATTCATATATGGTGTGCCTTTTCAAAAGAATGCAATGTTTACAAAACGTATCATATAGAGGTCAAATACCTCGCAATGAAATCAATGAATGACGTGTTCGTCCATATGGATTTGGAGCGATCGTCACAGTCATTCACCGAAATGTAACCGAAACTCTGAATGCAAAATAACCGTAGATCTCAACCTTGAGAACATATGTTGGTCAATACATGTCTAACAAGCTAGGTCGGGTCATAGTGTATCACAATCCTAATGCTCGAGACCGACATGCAAAAGTTAACAAAAGTCATCTCAAAAGTCAACCTGACCCAATATGATCTTTGAATCTATACATGTTTATTATCATAGTATAAGTCTTGATAATTGAACGAATTTATAGTTTATCAAACTCAAAATATTATTTATTTCGGGAGCTATATTATATTTAAATTATCATGGCAATCGGAAATATTTTATTATTTCACTTAGTTTTCCAATACTTGTAAAATCGGATTATAGTGTTTATAAAGCTTTAAAACATGATAAGACAGTCAACTTTGACAATTGTTCAACAAGACGAGACGTGCCTTATATAGAAATTCATTTATTCGATTAGTAATATCTAAAAATCAAATTTATCAATCTCATAGACAAGTTGTTTAAATATTAATTTACAGTTTCAAACACAATTTTAATTAACGTCAAACATAATTCAGTTGACCATATCTTTTAATCCGTTCATCGAAATCACGCGATTTTTAAATGAAAAGTTAATAATTTTTCGCCAGCTTTTCAAAAACATGCATATCATATACTTTATATCATTAGCATATGTATCAAATTTGTGATTCATCATAAACTATCCAACGACAAAATTAAAGCATACAAGCATGCATAAACATATATACTCGAGCACTAGACATGGATACACTATTAATATATAAAAGATAAGATGTGAATGCTCACGTATCAACGGAAATGATAAACACTAGTTTGACCTCACGAGCAATACCCCCGAATAATACTCATCACCTCCTTAGCTATAACTCATAATTTCCTTAGCTCTATCCCGCTCGAAAAGCTTGTTTTGAAAATAACTTGCTCATGACCTCGTCATAGTATTTTATGTATAATAATACTAATAATAATAATAATAAGATTTATAATAATAATAATAATAATAATAATAATAATAATAATAATAATAATAATAATAATAATAATAATAATAATAAATATAAATATTGAGAGAAAGAAATAGAATGAATTGTAAAGGATTCGGCAGAAAACTGGGCTATTTATAGAAGAATTCTGATTCCTGACCCCCATGCGATCGCATGGGTTTTATGCCTATTTCCCATGCGATCGCATGGCCCCAAAATCCAACTCACATTTTTTTTTGTTTTCTTGTTTGTCGACATATTATTATATATATATATATATAATATATATATAATTTATATTAATTATATATATTATATTATATTCATGTACATAGTTGACTTGTAATTTTAGGTCCGTTGACTCGTACGTTGATACTCGGTTTATGTCTCGGTTCCGGATTTTCGAACGTCCTTTCGTACGCTTAGAAAACTTGTACTTTACGTTTCGTGATTCATACCTTTGTCAAAACATAGACTTAAATTATCAATAACTATGTTACCCGAAGTGTATCCTGAACGTTCGAGTGTTTTGGTCATTTGCTTCTTTAAATCAACTTCTCGTTGTTTATTAATATATATTTAATAATATTATTTAAAAATCTAAACGTTTTATAACTAGGTTAATAGTTATCATTTTTTGTAAAATATATATATTCATTTAGAAATATCAATTTATATATATATAATTGAAATATAATATAATGTTTATTTTATCAAAACTAATTATATTTCAATATATATAATTTAAAATCGTTTAAATAGTAGAAATTATTATATCACCTAACGTTTACGCTCTAAAACTGAATTTGATATAATTCATTTATGCACCAACGTTTATTTTAACTTCTTAAACGTTCTAAGTAACCTAACTAAATATTAATCGAATCAAAAATCAAATGTTATTATCGTTTACTTAATTCATTTGAAATTATATATATACATTCAATATTCATAAACACGTTTTAAATACATGTTGCAAGTTATTTATATATTTAATTCTAAAAATTAATATTCCAATTTATTGTATATATATATTTATACACATGTCCATTAATAAATGGTTGTTCGTGAATCATCGGGAGTAGTCGAAGGGTAATTGAATATATAAAAGTAGTTCAAAAATTTTGAGATTCAACTTTATAGACTTGCTTATCGTGTCGGAAACATTAATGATTAAGTTTAAATTTGGTCAGAAATTTTCGGGTCGTCACACTATTGGAGGTAAATCCAAGGCACTCCTTGCTCACCTGACCACTAATCCTCCTGTTAACGACCATGAATCATACGAACAATGTGAGCAAGAGGATCTAATCATTTTTTCATAGTTGATACAAAATATCGAACCAAGTTTGGCCAGCAATCTCACATCTTTCTCTACTACCAAACTACTATGGGAGTCATTAATTACCACCTATAGTAGTGGTGTTGACAAATTACAGACATATGATCTATATGTGATGACCCGGAAATTTCCGACCAAATTTAAACTTAATCTTTATATGACTTCATGTTTCCGACCCGATAAGCAAAGTCTGTAATGTTGATGTTTCAAAAACTTTGATCTGTGTTCCTATATTCAATTGACCTCTGACTATTTCCGACGATTCACGAACTATTGTCTGTAAATAAAAATGTAAATATAAATATAAGAATATATATATATATATATATATATATATATATATATATATATATATATAAAATAAGATACAAGATAATTAAGCATAAAGAATTTGTATATATATATATATATATATATATATATATATATATATATATATATATATATATATATAATTGTTATTAATAATTATTGTATTGTAATATATATAAAATATATATATGATAAATATTCAAATATCATTTTGTATAAAATATGTAATACATAATTAGGATTAATATATTATATGTAATTACAAGTTAGTATATGAATGTTATATTAATGTTATGATTATTACATTCAATATTACTATTAATATTGTTATTAAATTTTTTTTTTTTTTTTTTGAAAAGCAAGAAGGACTTATATTAAACAAACACGAATAGTACATGGTTGACTGGGCAACTTTAACAGCACGATACATCACGAAAGAAATAAGGAAAACAAATTACATCGTCTTACGCTAATTGCAAAGATTGCAACTAACAAAAGGGGTTAAAACTAAGGGTGTGAGAACCATTGTAGCCAATCCATAATATGACCCTTGCAACGTCGTGAAATCCAATCATATGAAAGAACTTGAACCTCGCTAAATAAAGATGGGACCATCTCGAGCTTATTCTTGAACACCTTTGCATTTCTATTCTTCCATAGAATGTAACAAACCACCCAACAAACCGCTTGCCATTGATTCTTTTTATGATCCTGTGCTACACAACCGAAAGTACCATTAAAAATATCCTCAAACCCGAATATAGCCAAATTATACCCCCACCATTTAAGAACTTTAGCCCAAATGTCTTTTGCCACTTGACAAGATAAAAGTATATGCTCCACCGTCTCAATGTCACCATCACAAATCGGGCATCTCACACTATTCAAGTCGATGCCCCGTTTATCTAACTCGAATCTTACTGGTATACGTCCTAATCTCGCCTGCCAAATAAACACCTCCACTTTTTTTGGATCCAAACCATTTCGCAACGACTCAATAGAATTAACCGCACGTGGTAGAATGATTTTTTCAACAATAACCGAACAGTCCTTGGCCGTATAAATGCCCTTCGAATTAAGATTCCAGCTCCAACAGTCTTTTTTACCTTCGGTCACCTGCAAGTTCTGAACAGTATCACGTAACTCATTTAGTTCACTATTCGTTCGGCCCATCGGTGGATAGGCCCAATTGCCGAGCCCATCTCCCTTAAATTCTTCAATTTTGCTACTGATGTTGATATCTTTGTCGATCTCTAGCCTGTGTAGTCTTTTGAATCTGTCCTTAAAGCTTGCGTTCCCCACCCAAATGTCATCCCAAAAAGAAGTGCTTTTCCCATCCCCGATTGAGCGTATGAAAGAATTAGAGAAAGAAATCCCTAACCCGTCCACATGTTTTCCTGCATCACAAATAGAATTCCAAAGGCTAGCGTTTGGATTCCGGGCAAGTCTGTTACCAAGTACAAGACCTCCATTAGAACCATAAATGCTACGAATAACGGTGACCCACAAAGTGTTAGTTTCGGTTTTAAACCTCCACCACCACTTACAAAGAAGAGCCAAATTTTTACTTTTTAAGGACATGATATTTAAACCTCCTTCTTCGTGAGGAAGAAGGATTTTTTCCCACTTAACCCATGACATTTTAGAATTAGAACCCGTCCCGTCCCAAAAAAAATTCCGTCTCACACTCTCGAGAGAATTAAGCACACAAGTAGGGGCACGAAAGAGCGAGAAATAATAGAGAGGTAGGCTAGAGAGAACCGACTTAACTAAAGTTAACCGTCCACCGAAAGAAATCATTTTTGCTCTCCAATCCGCTAACCTCTTGTTAAATTTCTCGATCACCGGGGACCAATCATTCAATTTCTTCATCCTATTACCCACGGGAATACCCAAATATATGAAAGGCAATCGACCGCCGAGACACGAACACCAAGACGCAAGAGCTTCCACATTATCATTACTAATGCCTATCACAAATAATTGACTTTTATTATAATTAACCTTCAACCCCGAAGCCCGTTCAAAACATTCCAACAAGTACATTAAATTTCGCGCATTACGTCTACTCCATTCACCAAAAAAAAATCGTATCATCCGCATATTGCAAATGGGAGATGACCACTTTATCTTTACCCACCTCCACCCCTTTATACATCCCTCTCTCAACCGCCACTTTCGTTAGGATATTAAGTCCCTCCGCTGCAATAATAAAAAGAAAAGGCGATAAAGGATCACCTTGGCGAACGCCCCTTTTAAGATTAAACTCACTTGTCGGAGACCCGTTTATGAGAATGGAGATTGTAGCCGATTTAAGACACGAGGAAATCCACTTGCACCATTTGGTACCGAACCCCATAAATTTCATCACTTCAAGAAGATAATCCCAATTAAGAGAATCAAAGGCTTTCTCGAAGTCTACCTTAAAAATTAGGCCGTGCTTTTTGTTTCGTTTAAGATCTTCGACCACTTCATTAGCAACTAACGCACCATCAAGAATATATCTACCCCCAAGAAACGCACTTTGTTCCATCCCTACAAGACGAGGTACCACTTTACGAATTCTCAAGGACAACATTTTCGCGATAATTTTATAATAACTGCATATAAGACTAATCGGACGATAATCACTAAAACTCAGCGGATCCGATTTCTTCGGAATAAGGGAAACAAAAGAAGCATTGCAACCCTTTGAAAACTCACCAAAACCCCAAAACCAGTTGATTGCACCTACCAAATCATCTTTGATTATGGACCAAAACTTTTTGAAAAAACCAAAGTTGAACCCATCCGGTCCCGGGGCCTTCGAACTACCATAACATTTGACCGATTCCCGAATTTCCTCTTCCGTGAAGTGAGCTTCTAAGAGCTCATTATCCGCTGATGTAATCGATTCAGAAAACAGCCCTTCAAGGCTTGGTCCATACGAATTATGCACCTCGAAAATGCTCTTAAAATGGTTGAAAGCAACTTCTTTGATTGTATTAGGATTTTCACACCAAGACCCGTTAACATTAATCCCCCGGATGTTGTTTTTATTATATTTTCTCTTTAAGGAATTATGGAAATATTTTGAGTTTTCGTCTCCATCTCCATCAATCATCCATCGAACACGGGCTTTCTGCTTTAGCATCCCTGTTTTAATTTTTTCCTTTTCCATCCATGTTTTTCTCGAGTTTAGCCATTTAGCTCGCTCTTCATCATTCAAGCAACCTACTTCAGCTTTCAATTCAAGATCCGTTACTACCTTTTTAACCGACTCAATCTCACTATCAAGCTTACCAAAGTGAACTTTACTCCATTCTTTAAGGTCACCTTTTAATCTTTTTAACTTGTTACGGAAAACGCAATCTTTCCGGTTACCCCCCATTGGACCAGACCAAGAATCGGCAATAACCTTGTCAATACCCTCAACCACGAACCAATCATCAAAGATTTTGAACGGTTTAGGCCCAAAATCCACCTCACCATCCGACAACGAAATAGGACAATGGTCCGATACACTTCTATCTAAAGCCACCACTTTTAGATCGGTCCAAAGGTTAAGAAATTCGTCTGAAACCAAGAATCTATCTAGCTTACTCATTTTCATCCCATCATCACTAACCCTAGTAAATTTCCTCCCACCCAAAGGAATGTCCACTAAACTATTTCTGTTAATGAACTCGTTAAACCTCTTAGCCCGATTATCATAAATTCACAATTCAATCTTTCCGACTTATCTCTAACCTCGTTAAAGTCCCCACAAATGACCCACGACACACCATCAATACACAAAATCTTGTCAAGCGAATCCCAAAATTTACATTTGTTAGCGTCATCATGCGGACCGTACACATTGACAATAATCGATTCATTACCCGACTTTTTCCATTTTCCCCGTATAGCAATAAAAAAGTCACCAATTAACTCACTAGAAACCTCGAAGATGTTTTTATCCCAAATTAATAATTGTCCGCCCGACTTACCAACCATTTGTTTTTGAACATACCCACAATCAATAGAACCCCAAAGCCCGAATAACCAATTGTCGACTAGTTTATGACATTTCGTTTCTTGCAATGCTAGAATAGAGGGCCTTTCTACGAAACATAAGCTTTTAACATCACCAAATTTACTTTCTTTCCCGGACCCGAACCCACGAATGTTTAAGGAGATAATCTTCATTAATAAACAGAAGATACGAACAGAGAAAAAAGACACTTACATATCTTTCTTGGTCCATTTTAGACCAAGATTGGTGCCGAATTCCTCTACTCCAATACTGTTTTCCGATATCAATTGGCTCACCTCCTTTTTCTTACTATTCCTATACGACGATGACTTCTTACTCAATTTTGATCTTCTACTACCACATGTCACACAATTAATCCCACTTGGTTCCTCAACGCCTTTTCCTTTCCTACTCGATCTCTTCGCATGCAAAATTTTTGATGAAGCTTTCCAGTTGCCGATGAAATTCCAGCAGCAGTTGGATGAATCAGAAGCGTAAACAACCCCTTTACTTGCTTTTTTAGGCAAATAGTTGTTAGCGGTATCCATAACATTCAAAGAGGATGAATCACCGGAAATCTTAGCCTTCTCCACCACGTCACCACCGAAATTCTTAATAGGACTGTTACAATCATCTTCATCCGTTGAGCAATCGGTATCACCAAGGTCCTCTATCACCACATTATCTCTTGGATCGGCCGAACTAATGACATTAGAATTATTTTGATTATTAGGCCCATCAACACTAGTCTCCTTTGCTGGATTATCACGAGTTACTGGGCCAGATTTATTAGTATTGAAGTTGGGCCCATTTAAGTTGAGGTGAGTTGGCCCAACACTGGCACCCGAATAACAACCCTCGGGGTTTACTTTTTTACCCGAGACGTTTGAGTTGCCAAGCAAACTATCATTCTTCACCTTGGTAACTGGAATCTTGGACTTGGAGAGATTTGCGGCTACAGGTGATTCTTTCACGTTGGACAAAAAAGCATCATCATTAATATCTTTATCAAAAAGTTGCTTAAATCCCATGCAGGAAGACCCATCGTCTTCCACCTGCACTGGTAAGCCGCCTTGACCGCCATCAATCTCCTGACCTTTTTCCGATCAAAACTCCCCATCTTTAAGTTCATCGGAAGCTTCATCACCAGACAAAGAATCCGGAATTCCTTCCTCATCTTCTGAACTATCCCAATCCGACTGTGAAACATTTTCCAAATCAAGTTCTACTTTATCATCACATTTAAGAATACCAACATGTTTGCACCATATGCCTGCCACCAATTTTACCATTCCATTGATGCGTTCGTCATTCTTAGTGTGGATCAGGACTTTTCCCGAAACTAGATTTTGATTCCCATGAATACTATTGCAATTTTTGAACTCCAGGGCTGGCCCCCACCACTCCGCAATTGATTTAAAGATACTACAAGACCAGTATTTGAACGGAACCCCTATGATCTCGACCCATGTTAATCTACCCGAATTGACTGAACGGCCATCCCACGATTTTAACTCATTAAAACACTTTTTCACCGGCGAATTAACATCACTTACAATATTTTTGGCCATAACACTGTTGGCACATATCAGTAACACATGTAGGCCACCAATGTACTTAATATGTATACCATCTAATCCGTTTACCAGCCCTATCGTGGAAATAAGGTTAAGTGCACCAAAGTTTTTCAGTTCACCAACGATAATACAATCTTCCATCCCAATCAATGGAGAGTTATCTTCAACCTCCACCGTACGAAACCTTTCAGCTTCTTCCGGTTCCCAGGCCTTTCTCGATCTAGATTTGGGCAGCAATGTTCTTAAATCTTCTATAGGTTTAGGTTCATTGAATAACCTAGATTTAGATCCGCCAAAAACCTCATTAAGAGCAGGGAACTCATCTCCACGACTAGTGCCCATCTTTGATGACCCCTTTGGTATCCAGACAGCACCACCAGTATTACCTTTTGTTCCATTACCTTGAAAAACAGGCCTGGTATTGAAACGATTTGAGTCCGAGTTATGCGAACGATTGACGGCACGAAAAACCCTAATTGGCCTTGAATCAAACTTTATGCCTTCTAGTCGACGAAGAAGCTGTGCCTCATCTCCAACACCGTGGAACCTGGCAAAAGCGAACTTGAGTCCATTTCTTAGTCGTTTGCCTGCCAAGTAGATGTCCCTAAGATCACCGAATTGCTTGAAGACCCGCCAAAGATCAGAAACGGCCCAATGGTCACCGAAATTAAAAAACATAAATGAAGTCAAACGATGCCCGAAAAACTTTGTTGTCGTCGGAACCCTAGGCTTTCCCTCTCCACGATCTCTCTGCCCCGTCGTACTAAACCTGTGTGCATGACTCTCTCTCCTCACACTCATTTTTTTTTTTTAAATTAAGAAAAAGGATAGAATGGGATTGAAATTACTGTCGGAAGCTGATGAAATAAGGGATCTAAACTTGAATTGACGATGGAGATAAAGATCGAGTGGGAAATCAGGACGAGATTTTGATGGATAAAGCTATAGATTGAAATTAAGGTCTTAAGAAAAAAGTGTAATAAAAAAATAGGCAAATCAAGTTCATCAATTGATTACCATTGTAGCTTTTGTGGATCTGATCTTTGAATTACGATCGATTTGGGGAGAAAAAAGAGAGAATTAACGTAGTGTTCTTGTTTTGAAAATTATACAACTCTGATGTACATCAAGTTCAATTAAGAATACAAACCGTTAATTATGCTAGATGGATTTATAGATCGATGATGTAATCAATGTATAATTCTATTTTCCGTCTAAAATAAAGAAATTGGGGCAAAATTAAGAGAATATAGTGACAAATATAAACTAATGAAATTGTGAATCGGAAATTGAATTTCAAACAGAGCTCGATAATACCTTCGAAGGCGGAAGGGATGGAGATTTGAAAACAATTTACTTGCCTTTTCAAAGTCAACGAGGATGATGCAACACCACCTGTTGATAAGGAGATGGAGATCTGTACGGATTTTCAACAAATTCGTGAGTTAATTCATCATGTACGATTACTAACAGTTACGTGGCATCAGATTCATGAGAATATAGTGAAGATTTGAGATGGAAAAAAAAAGTGGGGGTTTTTAGAGAGAGAAACAGGAAAAAAGAAAACTAATATTGTTATTAAAATAAATACTTGTATTATCAATATTATAAATCCTAATGTAAAATATAATGTTATATATAAAATCTAATATAAATTGTTATATTACTATTATTGATATTATCATATCTGAATTATTATTTTTATTTGATTTAGTATTATTACTAATATAATTATTAGTATTAGTATTTTATTATTAATAACATTATTAATATTAATGTTTATGAAATATATACATACATAATCAAATACATAAAACAGATATAAATATATATATATATATATATAACTACATATTAGGAATCTGTAATTTGGAATATGTATTATATATATATATATATATATATATATATATATATATATATATATATATATATATATATATATATATATATATATATATATATATATATATATATATATATTGTAGCGACCCGACCAAATCATGTTTGACGGCGCCGTCTACTTAGGTCCCGTTACGTGGTCATAAGTCTTTAAAACAACGTTTGACCAAAATATATGTCGCATTCATTTCAAATGTAAAGATTGTTCAAAGTTTACGAGAATAGTTCCACCACAAGTTACGATACAAAGTTTTTAAGTACAAATGAAACTTATGCGACACAATTTAAAAGTAGTCAAAAGACGCTCCATGTATGCATATATACTCGACATCCAATGCAAGTATCAAAATAATGAGCGGAAGCAGGTATCATGTATCGTTCAAGGACCTGAGAAAAACATAGAAATCTGTCAACGAAAACGTTGGTGAAATCATAGGTTTAAGTAAGTAAGTACAAGTGAACCACAAGATTTGCATCAATGAATTAATAGTAATACATTCCAAAAGTTTGTTTCACGAGCACCCAATTATCAATGCTTAACATTTCTCCCATTGAACCCCATCACTTAGTGCTAGAACATACACTGTTTCTCGAAAATATATTTCATTCGTAAACGGTAGCGAACCGTTTGAATGAGGGTTTGTCAAACCCATATGGATCCATACAACACAAGTTCTCGCTTACACCCGGCAAGTGTAACTAATGATAATCGAATTGAGGATTTTGTTCTAAACTCGTATGTAGAATGTTTGTTTTCCTGTACTTGTGTTCACTTAGTAAAGAAATGTTTATGTTTTCTCATCCCAAATGTAAGTTCAAAAAGAGTAAAAGTGGGACTATGATCTCACCTTGAGTGCACGAGTAGTAAAGTACTTCAACAAGTAAACGTGTGCAAAGAACAATGCTAATCTTGACCTAAACAATAGGTTGTATCAATAACGGTAAACGCGATAGGTCAAAAATGTTCAATTAGTCCTATGGCTCGTTACGACTCCATTATGTAGCATGTGAATCAAATTGTCACGTTTCATGCAAGATACAAGTATAAAAGCATGTTAGAACGATTGCACAACCATTTGGTTAAGTTTGATTAAAAGTCAACTTGGTCGGGTCAAAGTCAACGAAAAAGTCAACATGTTCGGGTCGGGTCCCGAACTATTTTTCTGAGGTTTTTAATCATATATGAGCATGTAGAACAAGTTTCATGTGAATCGGAGGTCCGTAGTATGCCAAACATTTTTCGTATTTTGGACATGGAGGTCAGAACCTGACCCCCTTATATGTCGCGCCGCGACAGGGAAGGGCCGCGCCGCGGCAAAGGCCGGGTGCTGGTGCCTGGCCAGTCCCAAATGTTCAAGTCTCAATCCAAAACCTTTTTGTGCATAAAACACAAACCGCTAACACTTAGGACTCGCACCTTATATCGTTGGAAAGGTAATTTGACAAAGAACACAACTAAATATATTTCACCAACCAAAAATGTTATTTGTAACAATCGGCTTTCCAAAGTAAATGATCAATTAATGCACACATTTAATACACAAATTTGATAAGTGCACATTTATGATTCAGGCATTTAATGCATACATATAACATGCCGTTTTGTAGGTAATCGAGCATACAATACAACTAACTACTTACTAACTACAATTCATGTCATTCAATGCATCAAATATTCATTTCAAGCTTATCAAACCCTAACCCGAATTCACCAAAATCACTAATCAAGTTTATGGAGTTTTCTCAAGCAACCTACACATCAAATTGAAGCTAGTGATACTAGGAACACAATTAGAACATGAACTTTTAACATCTAACAACATATGATCATCCAAAATTCAAGAACAACACACCAAAATTCAAGTTCATGCTAGTTACACTAAAACAACGAGATCGAGCATATAAATTACACACACGACATCACAATGAGCCATAGACACTAACTAACACCATTTCAAGTCAAAAACACGAATTTAGAGAAATCTAGAGTTTTAGAAATGTTACCCAAACGAGATGAAGTTGGTACCAAAATGAAGAGGATGAAGAGAGGATTACGAATATGTAATTTATTTTGTTGTAAGCCTCCTAGATCGGATTTAGATGATGATTGAATGAATTTGGAAATGGTGTGTGTGTTCTTGCTAGAGAGAAAGAGAGAGAGATGGAGATGATAATGAATGAGTGAAAGGGGTTTGACCCTTTGACCTAGTCAAGGGTTTGATCCCTTGTCAAGTTTAGTCCCTCAACTTTCGTTCGGGTGCGTGAATTACCTAAACGAGATAATTTAAAACGCGTATCAACGGGAGATGTTATAAACATATAACGGACTTTATATTAGTATAACGGAAAAGTAAATGGAAAAAGGCGGGATGTTACATTACCTACTCCTTAAAAGAAATTTCGTCCCGAAATTTAAGTAGGCGTAGTAGTCGTTGTTTCTTCCTCGAGATCTTGCGTTTCCGAATTCACGAATAGATGAGGATACTTCCTTTGCATTTGATCTTGTCTTTCCCAAGTAAACTCGGGTCCCCTTTTGGCGTTCCAACGGACTTTAACAATCGGGATTCGGCTTTGTTTCAATGTCTTGACGGAGGTGTCCACAATTTCAACCGGTTCCTCCACAAAATGAAGTTTGTCATCAATAGTAAGTTCCTCGAGAGGAATGACGATATCGGGTTCGGCAAGACACTTTTTCAAGTTAGATACATGGAAGGTAGGATGAACGGAGTTCAATTGAGGTGGAAGATCTAAACGATAAGCAACGGTTCCAATACGCTCCAAGATTTCGAAAGGACCAATATACCGTAGATTTAGCTTCCCACGTTTCCCAAAACGGATTACACCCTTCCAAGGTGCGACTTTTAACATGACGCGGTCACCGACTTGAAATTCAAGGTCGTTGCGTCTTTTGTCGGTATAGCACTTTTGACGACTCCGGGCCGTCCGAAGCCTATCTCGGATTTGAACGATCTTCTCGGTGGTTTCGTGAATGAGTTCGGGTCCGGTGATTTGTACGTCGCCTACTTCGGCCCAACAAAGAGGTGAACGGAATTTTCGGCCATATAGCGCTTCAAAAGGTGCGACTTTAATACTCGCGTGATAACTATTGTTGTAAGAGAACTCGGCGAGAGGTAAGTGCTTGTCCCAAGCTTTTCCGAAATCAACCACGCAAGCTCATAACATGTCCTCTAAGGTTTGAATTGTACGTTCGCTTTGTCCATCGATTTGAGGATGATATGCGGTGCTCATGTCTAAACGCGTTCCCAACGCTTCTTGCAAAGTACACCAAAATCTAGAAACGAAACGGCCATCTCGGTCGGAGATAATCGATAAAGGTACACCGTGTCGGGCTTCGATCTCCTTAATGTAAAGTTGTGCAAGTTTCTCCATTTTGTCCGTTTCTTTCATGGCCAGGAAGTGTGCGGATTTGGTGAGACGGTCAACAATAACCCAAATGGTATCATAACCGCCCGTCGTTTTTGGTAGTTTGGTGATAAAATCCATCGTTATTCTTTCCCACTTCCATTGCTGGATCTCGGGTTGTTGAAGTAGTCCGGACGGTCTTTGGTGTTCGGCTTTGACTTTGGAACATGTCAAACACTTGGAAACATAAGTAGCTACGTCCCTTTTGATGTTCGGCCACCAATATAGCTGTTTAAGGTCGTGGTACATCTTATTGGCACCGGGGTGAATCGAGTATCGTGACTTATGGGCTTCGTCTAAAATAAGGCTTCGTAGGTCCCCATAACTAGGCACCCAAATCCTTCCGGCGTAATATCGGAGTCCGGTCTCCCTAATTTCGAATCGAGAGACGAGAATGTTCAAGAGCTCGTGTGAAAGGTTTTCATCCTTGAGAGCCTCATCTTGGGCTACCCGAATTTGGCTATTAAGGTTCGTGTGAATGGTGATGTTTAAGGCTCGGACACGAAGAGGCACCGCTCTTTCTTTTCGACTTAAGGCATCGGCTACTACATTTGCCTTCCCGGGATGGTAACGAAGCTCGCAATCGTAATCGTTTAAGGTTTCAATCCACCTACGTTGTCTCATGTTTAGTTGCTTTTGATCGAAAATGTGTTGGAGACTTTTGTGGTCGGTGAAGATAGTACTCTTGGTTCCATAAAGATAGTGTCTCCACATTTTAAGTGCGAAGACAACGGCTCCAAGTTCGAGATCATGAGTCGTGTAATTCCGTTCATGAATTTTTAGTTGTCGAGAGGCATAAGCAATGAATTTCTTCCATTGCATCAATACACATCCAAAACCATGTTTCGAGGCATCGCAATATACAACAAAATCATCATTGCCTTCGGGAAGTGACAATATAGGAGCGGTGGTTAGCTTTGTCTTCAAGATTTGAAACGCGGATTCTTGCTCGGTCGCCCAAATGAATTTCTTTCCCTTGTGAGTTAAAGCGGTTAGAGGACGAGCAACCAAAGAAAAATCCTTGATGAATCTACGGTAGTATCCGGCGAGACCCAAGAATTGACGAATGTGAGTAGGAGTAGTAGGAGTCTCCCATTTGCTAATGGCTTCGATTTTTGTTGGATCGACTTTAATACCTTGGTCACTTACAACATGACCAAGAAATTGAACTTCCTTTAACCAAAATTCACACTTGGAGAATTTGGCATAGAGTTGTTCTTGTCTTAAAAGTTCAAGCACAAGTCGGAGGTGTTCCTCGTGTTCTTCTTCGCTTTTTGAATAGACTAAAATATCATCGATGAACACGATAACGAATTTGTCAAGATACGGTTTGCACACGCGGTTCATAAGATCCATGAACACCGCCGGTGTGTTAGTGAGACCAAATGGCATTACAAGAAATTCATAACTACCATAACGAGTTCGGAAAGCGGTTTTGGAGACATCTTCCCCCTTAACCCTTAATTGATGATAACCCGAGCGGAGATCGATTTTCGAATATACACAAGACCCTTGTAGTTGATCAAAAAGGTCATCGATGCGAGGAAGAGGATATCGGTTCTTAACCGTCAATTTATTTAGTTCACGATAATCAATGCACATTCGTAGGGATCCGTCTTTCTTATTAACAAACAAAATCGGAGCGCCCCAAGGTGAATGGCTAGGTTGGATAAAACCACGATCAAGTAGTTCTTGGATTTGACTTTGCAATTCTTGCATTTCGGATGGAGCGAGTCTATATGGTGCACGTGCTACGGGTGCGGCTCCCGGGATAAGATCGATTTGGAATTCTACCAGTCGATGAGGTGGAAGACCCGGCAATTCGTCGGGAAATACATCGGAAAAGTCACTAACAATTGGCACATCATCGATATGCTTATCATCGGACTCGACTTTCTTAACGTGGGCAAGGATCGCAAAACAACCCTTACGGAGCAGTTTTCTAACTTTAAGGCACGAAACGAGGTTGAGTCTGGTGCAACTCTTATCGCCATAAACAATCAAAGGTTCACCATTCTCGATAGGAATTCGGATTGCGTTAAGATCACAAAGGATGTGAGATTTCGTTTTGACTAACCATTTCATATCGATTATTACATCAAAGCTTCCTAGTTCCATGGGTATCAAGTCAATTTCAAATTCCTTACCCAAAATGTTTATCGTACACCCCCGGTAATATGTGTCGGCACTTAATAGTTTCCCGTTAGCCACTTCAACGGTATAAGTGGTATCTAATGGAAGAGGTGGAGTGCTAAAAGAATGAGTCAAAGTCTTGGATACAAAGCATTTATCGGCACCCGAATCGAATAAGCAAGAGACATAAGAATTGTTGAGAAGAAACGTACCCGTGACTAGTTCAGTGTCATCCCGGGCTTCCTCGGTGTTGATGTTGAAAGCTCGGCCGCGCGTATTGGGGTTATCTTTCTTCTTTGGGCATGCATTTCTATAATGACCCGTTTGGCCACATTCGTAACAAGTGCCCGTCTTTGGTGCATTGGGCTACTTTCGAGCGACGGGAGTGGCACTTTTACAATCGTTGGCCTTATGACCAACTCCTTGGCACCGGTGGCAAATTAACTTACTACATTCGCCAAAGTGATGTTTGTTGCATTTGTTGCAAAGAGGTAGGTTCCCGGCATAACCCTTCTTGCCGTCGGAGGTGTAAGGCTTCTTAGCAAAGTTGTTGTTGCTTGATTGGGAGGGTTCCCACTTTCTTTTGTTGCCGCCCGATTTATCCTCGGCCTTAGGTGCCGGAACTACGATTTCGTCAACCGTTTCTATCAATTTGCGGGCCATGTTCAAAGCTTCTTGATGATTAGTGGGTTTGGATGACATTACTCCGTGTTTGATACTCTTTGGAAGACCATCCATGTAAAGTTCAACCCTTAAAGCTTCGGGGTTCACAAGATTTGGGCACATCAAGGCTAGTTCGGAAAATCGTTGATTGTAAGCCTTGAGATCATTTCCGATCGCCTTTAAAGTTCTTAGCTCTTGTTCGAGCCTTCGGGTTTCTTCACAAGGGAAATATTCGACAATCATCTTTTCCCTCAAGTCGGCCCAAGAGAGGGCGTGAGCTTCATCGGTACCCACCGATTGTACATAAGTATTCCACCATGTAAGAGCGACACCGGCGAAGGTGTGAGTGGAGTATTTGACCTTGTCTTGGTCCCGACAACCGCTTATGCTAAAGACGGCTTCCGTTTGCTCAAACCATCGGGTGAGCACGACCGGTCCCCCGGTTCCATCAAAAGTGTGAGGTTTGCACCCCATGAAAGCTTTATAGGAGCATCCCTCGTTTGAGTTTCCTGCCCCATTGTTGTTGTTGTTGTTGTTGTTGTGGTTGTTATTATTGTTGTTGTTGGATGAGTGACCGGCCATGTCCGCATCTACGGCGGTAGCTATCATCCGTTCGAGAGCTTGTTCGGGAGTTTCATTACGGCGTACATGACGAGGAGCCATTGTTCCTTCAAGACACAAGAATATCATTGATTAGTATTCTCAATAATACTAACCGTGATATAGAATAAGGATAAAGAGAAGTTTTTCCTCGACTCGCCTTAAATTCTTTATGCCATAATGTCGGAACGTTCATATGAGTCACCGTAATATAATCCCGGAAATTATATTACCCTGATTCATATGTGCATTCGACATTATTCTATAAAGTCAAGGTGGCGTGTCAATCAAATTAAACAACGTGAGATTAAGATGAACTAAGAGTAGATATGAGTAGAAGCGTTCGAGTATAAATGCACAAGTAGTCAAGTAATTCCTACTTCAAGTCTATATGCCGGTTGTAGTCTAGACTCACCAATGTACCCTATGACTCGAGGTTGACACCAATGAACTCTAAATCCCTACAACCAACGCTCTGATACCATCTGTAGCGACCCGACCAAATCATGTTTGACGGCGCCGTCTACTTAGGTCCCGTTACGTGATCATAAGTCTTTAAAACAACGTTTGACCAAAAGATATGTCGCATTCATTTCAAATGTAAAGATTGTTCAAAGTTTACGAGAATAGTTCCACCACAAGTTACGATACAAAGTTTTTAAGTACAAATGAAACTTATGCGACACAATTTAAAAGTAGTCAAAAGACGCTCCATGTATGCATATATACTCGACATCCAATGCAAGTATCAAAATAATGAGCGGAAGCAGGTATCATGTATCGTTCAAGGACCTGAGAAAAACATAGAAATCTGTCAACGAAAACGTTGGTGAAATCATAGGTTTAAGTAAGTAAGTACAAGTGAACCACAAGATTTGCATCAATGAATTAATAGTAATACATTCCAAAAGTTTGTTTCACGAGCACCCAATTATCAATGCTTAACATTTCTCCCATTGAACCCCATCACTTAGTGCTAGAACATACACTGTTTCTCGAAAATATATTTCATTCGTAAACGGTAGCGAACCGTTTGAATGAGGGTTTGTCAAACCCATATGGATCCATACAACACAAGTTCTCGCTTACACCCGGCAAGTGTAACTAATGATAATCGAAATGAGGATTTTGTTCTAAACTCGTATGTAGAATGTTTGTTTTCCTGTACTTGTGTTCACTTAGTAAAGAAATGTTTATGTTTTCTCATCCCAAATGTAAGTTCAAAAAGAGTAAAAGTGGGACTATGATCTCACCTTGAGTGCACGAGTAGTAAAGTACTTCAACAAGTAAACGTGTGCAAAGAACAATGCTAATCTTGACCTAAACAATAGGTTGTATCAATAACGGTAAACGCGATAGGTCAAAAATGTTCAATTAGTCCTATGGCTCGTTACGACTCCATTATGTAGCATGTGAATCAAATTGTCACGTTTCATGCAAGATACAGGTATAAAAGCATGTTAGAACGATTGCACAACCATTTGGTTAAGTTTGATTAAAAGTCAACTTGGTCGGGTCAAAGTCAACGAAAAAGTCAACATGTTCGGGTCGGGTCCCGAACTATTTTTCTGAGGTTTTTAATCATATATGAGCATGTTAGAACAAGTTTCATGTGAATCGGAGGTCCGTAGTATGCCAAACATTTTTCGTATTTTGGACATGGAGGTCAGAACCTGACCCCCTTATATGTCGCGCCGCGACAGGGAAGGGCCGCGCCGCGGCAAAGGCCGGGTGCTGGTGCCTGGCCAGTCCCAAATGTTCAAGTCTCAATCCAAAACCTTTTTGTGCATAAAACACAAACCGCTAACACTTAGGACTCGCACCTTATATCGTTGGAAAGGTAATTTGACAAAGAACACAACTAAATATATTTCACCAACCAAAAATGTTATTTGTAACAATCGGCTTTCCAAAGTAAATGATCAATTAATGCACACATTTAATACACAAATTTGATAAGTGCACATTTATGATTCGGGCATTTAATGCATACATATAACATGCCGTTTTGTAGGTAATCGAGCATACAATACAACTAACTACTTACTAACTACAATTCATGTCATTCAATGCATCAAATATTCATTTCAAGCTTATCAAACCCTAACCCGAATTCACCAAAATCACTAATCAAGTTTATGGAGTTTTCTCAAGCAACCTACACATCAAATTGAAGCTAGTGATACTAGGAACACAATTAGAACATGAACTTTTAACATCTAACAACATATGATCATCCAAAATTCAAGAACAACACACCAAAATTCAAGTTCATGCTAGTTACACTAAAACAACGAGATCGAGCATATAAATTACACACACGACATCACAATGAGCCATAGACACTAACTAACACCATTTCAAGTCAAAAACACGAATTTAGAGAAATCTAGAGTTTTAGAAATGTTACCCAAACGAGATGAAGTTGGTACCAAAATGAAGAGGATGAAGAGAGGATTACGAATATGTAATTTATTTTGTTGTAAGCCTCCTAGATCAGATTTAGATGATGATTGAATGAATTTGGAAATGGTGTGTGTGTTCTTGCTAGAGAGAAAGAGAGAGAGATGGAGATGATAATGAATGAGTGAAAGGGGTTTGACCCTTTGACCTAGTCAAGGGTTTGATCCCTTGTCAAGTTTAGTCCCTCAACTTTCGTTCGGGTGCGTGAATTACCTAAACGAGATAATTTAAAACGCGTATCAACGGGAGATGTTATAAACATATAACGGACTTTATATTAGTATAACGGAAAAGTAAATGGAAAAAGGCGGGATGTTACATTACCTACTCCTTAAAAGAAATTTCGTCCCGAAATTTAAGTAGGCGTAGTAGTCGTTGTTTCTTCCTCGAGATCTTGCGTTTCCGAATTCACGAATAGATGAGGATACTTCCTTTGCATTTGATCTTGTCTTTCCCAAGTAAACTCGGGTCCCCTTTTGGAGTTCCAACGGACTTTAACAATCGGGATTCGGCTTTGTTTCAATGTCTTGACGGAGGTGTCCACAATTTCAACCGGTTCCTCCACAAAATGAAGTTTGTCATCAATAGTAAGTTCCTCGAGAGGAATGACGATATCGGGTTCGGCAAGACACTTTTTCAAGTTAGATACATGGAAGGTAGGATGAACGGAGTTCAATTGAGGCGGAAGATCTAAACGATAAGCAACGGTTCCAATACGCTCCAAGATTTCGAAAGGACCAATATACCGTGGATTTAGCTTCCTGAGTTTCCCAAAACGGATTACACCCTTCCAAGGTGCGACTTTTAACATGACGCGGTCACCGACTTGAAATTCAAGGTCGTTGCGTCTTTTGTCGGTATAGCACGTTTGACGACTCCGGGCCGTCCGAAGCCTATCTCGGATTTGAACGATCTTCTCGGTGGTTTCGTGAATGAGTTCGGGTCCGGTGATTTGTACGTCGCCTACTTCGGCCCAACAAAGAGGTGAACGGCATTTTCGGCCATATAGCGCTTCAAAAGGTGCGACTTTAATACTCGCGTGATAACTATTGTTGTAAGAGAACTCGGTGAGAGGTAAGTGCTTGTCCCAAGCTTTTCCGAAATCAACCACGCAAGCTCGTAACATGTCCTCTAAGGTTTGAATTGTACGTTCGCTTTGTCCATCGGTTTGAGGATGATATGCGGTGCTCATGTCTAAACGCGTTCCCAATGCTTCTTGCAAAGTACACCAAAATCTAGAAACGAAACGGCCATCTCGGTCGGAGATAATCGATAAAGGTACACCGTGTCGGGCTACGATCTCCTTAATGTAAAGTCGTGCAAGTTTCTCCATTTTGTCCGTTTCTTTCATGGCCAGGAAGTGTGCGGATTTGGTGAGACGGTCAACAATAACCCAAATGGTATCATAACCGCCCGTCGTTTTTGGTAGTTTGGTGATAAAATCCATCGTTATTCTTTCCCACTTCCATTGCGGGATCTCGGGTTGTTGAAGTAGTCCGGACGGTCTTTGGTGTTCGGCTTTGACTTTGGAACATGTCAAACACTTGGAAACATAAGTAGCTACGTCCCTTTTGATGTTCGGCCACCAATATAGCTGTTTAAGGTCGTGGTACATCTTATTAGCACCGGGGTGAATCGAGTATCGTGACTTATGGGCTTCGTCTAAAATAAGGCTTCGTAGGTCCCCATAACTAGGCACCCAAATCCTTCCGGCGTAATATCGGAGTCCGGTCTCCCTAATTTCGAATCGAGAGACGAGAATGTTCAAGAGCTCGTGTGAAAGGTTTTCATCCTTGAGAGCCTCATCTTGGGCTACCCGAATTTGGCTATTAAGGTTCGTGTGAATGGTGATGTTTAAGGCTCGGACACAAAGAGGCACCGCTCTTTCTTTTCGACTTAAGGCATCGGCTACTACATTTGCCTTCCCGGGATGGTAACGAAGCTCGCAATCATAATCGTTTAAGGTTTCAATCCACCTACGTTGTCTCATGTTTAGTTGCTTTTGATCGAAAATGTGTTGGAGACTTTTGTGGTCGGTGAAGATAGTAATCTTGGTTCCATAAAGATAGTGTCTCCACATTTTAAGTGCGAAGACAACGGCTCCAAGTTCGAGATCATGAGTCGTGTAATTCCGTTCATGAATTTTTAGTTGTCGAGAGGCATAAGCAATGACTTTCTTCCGTTGCATCAATACACATCCAAAACCATGTTTCGAGGCATCGCAATATACAACAAAATCATCATTGCCTTCGGGAAGTGACAAGATAGGAGCGGTGGTTAGCTTTGTCTTCAAGATTTGAAATGCGGATTCTTGCTCGGTCGCCCAAATGAATTTCTTTCCCTTGTGAGTTAAAGCGGTTAGAGGACGAGCAACCAAAGAAAAATCCTTGATGAATCTACGGTAGTATCCGGCGAGACCCAAGAATTGACGAATGTGAGTAGGAGTAGTAGGAGTCTCCCATTTGCTAATGGCTTCGATTTTTGTTGGATCGACTTTAATACCTTGGTCACTTACAACATGACCAAGAAATTGAACTTCCTTTAACCAAAATTCACACTTGGAGAATTTGGCATAGAGTTGTTCTTGTCTTAAAAGTTCAAGCACAAGTAGGATGTGTTCCTCGTGTTCTTCTTCGCTTTTTGAATAGACTAAAATATCATCGATGAACACGATAACGAATTTGTCAAGATACGGTTTGCACACGCGGTTCATAAGATCCATGAACACCGCCGGTGCGTTAGTGAGACCAAATGGCATTACAAGAAATTCATAACTACCATAACGAGTTCGGAAAGCGGTTTTGGAGACATCTTCCCCCTTAACCCTTAATTGATGATAACCCAAGCGGAGATCAATTTTCGAATATACACAAGACCCTTGTAGTTGATCAAAGAGGTCATCGATGCGAGGAAGAGGATATCGGTTCTTAACCGTCAATTTATTTAGTTCACGATAATCAATGCACATTCGTAGGGATCCGTCTTTCTTTTTAACAAACAAAATCGGAGCGCCCCAAGGTGAATGGCTAGGTTGGATAAAACCACGATCAAGTAGTTCTTGGATTTGACTTTGCAATTCTTGCATTTCGGATGGAGCGAGTCTATATGGTGCACGTGCTACGGGTGCGGCTCCCGGGATAAGATCGATTTGGAATTCTACCAGTCGATGAGGTGGAAGACCCGGCAATTCGTCGGGAAATACATCGGAAAAGTCACTAACAATTGGCACATCATCGATATGCTTATCATCGGACTCGACTTTCTTAACGTGGGCAAGGATCGCAAAACAACCCTTACGGAGTAGTTTTCTAACTTTAAGGCACGAAACGAGGTTGAGTCTGGTGCAACTCTTATCGCCATAAACAATCAAAGGTTCACCATTCTCGATAGGAATTCGGATTGCGTTAAGATCACAAAGGATGTGAGATTTCGTTTTGACTAACCAATTCATATCGATTATTACATCAAAGCTTCCTAGTTCCATGGGTATCAAGTAAATTTCAAATTCCTTACCCAAAATGTTTATCGTACACCCCCGGTAATATGTGTCGGCACTTAATAGTTTCCCGTTAGCCACTTCAATGGTATAAGTGGTATCTAATGGAAGAGGTGGAGTGCTAAAAGAATGAGTCAAAGTCTTGGATACAAAGCATTTATCGGCACCCGAATTGAATAAGCAAGAGACATAAGAATTGTTGAGAAGAAACGTACCCGTGACTAGTTCAGTGTCATCCCGGGCTTCCTCGGTGTTGATGTTGAAAGCTCGGCCGCGCGTATTGGGGTTATCTTTCTTCTTTGGGCATGCATTTCTATAATGACCCGTTTGGCCACATTCGTAACAAGTGCCCGTCTTTGGTGCATTGGGCCACTTTCGAGCGACGGGAGTGGCACTTTTACAATCGTTGGCCTTATGACCAACTCCTTGGCACCGGTGGCAAATTAACTTACTACATTCGCCAAAGTGATGTTTGTTGCATTTGTTGCAAAGAGGTAGGTTCCCGGCATAACCCTTCTTGCCGTCGGAGGTGTAAGGCTTCTTAGCAAAGTTGTTATTGCTTGATTGGGAGGGTTCCCACTTTCTTTTGTTGCCGCCCGATTTATCCTCGGCCTTAGGTGCCGGAACTACGATTTCGTCAACCGTTTCTATCAATTTGCGGGCCATGTTCAAAGCTTCTTGATGATTAGTGGGTTTGGATGACATTACTCCGTGTTTGATACTCTTTGGAAGACCATCCATGTAAAGTTCAACCCTTAAAGCTTCGGGGTTCACAAGATTTGGGCACATCAAGGCTAGTTCGGAAAATCGTTGATTGTAAGCCTTGAGATCATTTCCGATCGCCTTTAAAGTTCTTAGCTCTTGTTCGAGCCTTCGGGTTTCTTCACGAGGGAAATATTCGACAATCATCTTTTCCCTCAAGTCGGCCCAAGAGAGGGCGTGAGCTTCATCGGTACCCACCGATTGTACATAAGTATTCCACCATGTAAGAGCGACACCGGCGAAGGTGTGAGTGGAGTATTTGACCTTGTCTTGGTCCCGACAACCGCTTATGCTAAAGACGGCTTCCGTTTGCTCAAACCATCGGGTGAGCACGACCGGTCCCCCGGTTCCATCAAAAGTGTGAGGTTTGCACCCCATGAAAGCTTTATAGGAGCATCCCTCGTTTGAGTTTCCGGCCCCATTGTTGTTGTTGTTGTTGTGGTTGTTATTATTGTTGTTGTTGGATGAGTGACCGGCCATGGCCGCATCTACGGCGGTAGCTATCATCCGTTCGAGAGCTTGTTCGGGAGTTTCATTACGGCGTACACGACGAGGAGCCATTGTTCCTTCAAGACACAAGAATATCATTGATTAGTATTCTCAATAATACTAACCATGATATAGAATAAGGATAAAGAGAAGTTTTTCCTCGACTCGCCTTAAATTCTTTATGCCATAATGTCGGAACGTTCATATGAGTCACCGTAATATAATCCCGGAAATTATATTACCCTGATTCATATGTGCATTCGACATTATTCTATAAAGTCAAGGTGGCGTGTCAATCAAATTAAACATCGTGAGATTAAGATGAACTAAGAGTAGATATGAGTAGAAGCGTTCGAGTATAAATGCACAAGTAGTCAAGTAATTCCTACTTCAAGTCTATATGCCGGTTGTAGTCTAGACTCACCAATGTACCCTATGACTCGAGGTTGACACCAATGAACTCTAAATCCCTACAACCAACGCTCTGATACCATCTGTAGCGACCCAACCAAATCATGTTTGACGGCGCCGTCTACTTAGGTCCCGTTACGTGATCATAAGTCTTTAAAACAACGTTTGACCAAAAGATATGTCGCATTCATTTTAAATGTAAAGATTGTTCAAAGTTTACGAGAATAGTTCCACCACAAGTTACGATACAAAGTTTTTAAGTACAAATGAAACTTATGCGACACAATTTAAAAGTAGTCAAAAGACGCTCCATGTATGCATATATACTCGACATCCAATGCAAGTATCAAAATAATGAGTGGAAGCAGGTATCATGTATCGTTCAAGGACCTGAGAAAAACATAGAAATCTGTCAACGAAAACGTTGGTGAAATCATAGGTTTAAGTAAGTAAGTACAAGTGAACCACAAGATTTGCATCAATGAATTAATAGTAATACATTCCAAAAGTTTGTTTCACGAGCACCCAATTATCAATGCTTAACATTTCTCCCATTGAACCCCATCACTTAGTGCTAGAACATACACTGTTTCTCGAAAATATATTTCATTCGTAAACGGTAGCGAACCGTTTGAATGAGGGTTTGTCAAACCCATATGGATCCATACAACACAAGTTCTCGCTTACACCCGGCAAGTGTAACTAATGATAATCGAAATGAGGATTTTGTTCTAAACTCGTATGTAGAATGTTTGTTTTCCTGTACTTGTGTTCACTTAGTAAAGAAATGTTTATGTTTTCTCATCCCAAATGTAAGTTCAAAAAGAGTAAAAGTGGGACTATGATCTCACCTTGAGTGCACGAGTAGTAAAGTACTTCAACAAGTAAACGTGTGCAAAGAACAATGCTAATCTTGACCTAAACAATAGGTTGTATCAATAACGGTAAACGCGATAGGTCAAAAATGTTCAATTAGTCCTATGGCTCGTTACGACTCCATTATGTAGCATGTGAATCAAATTGTCACGTTTCATGCAAGATACAGGTATAAAAGCATGTTAGAACGATTGCACAACCATTTGGTTAAGTTTGATTAAAAGTCAACTTGGTCGGGTCAAAGTCAACGAAAAAGTCAACATGTTCGGGTCGGGTCCCGAACTATTTTTCTGAGGTTTTTAATCATATATGAGCATGTTAGAACAAGTTTCATGTGAATCGGAGGTCCGTAGTATGCCAAACATTTTTCGTATTTTGGACATGGAGGTCAGAACCTGACCCCCTTATATGTCGCGCCGCGACAGGGAAGGGCCGCGCCGCGGCAAAGGCCGGGTGCTGGTGCCTGGCCAGTCCCAAATGTTCAAGTCTCAATCCAAAACCTTTTTGTGCATAAAACACAAACCGCTAACACTTAGGACTCGCACCTTATATCGTTGGAAAGGTAATTTGACAAAGAACACAACTAAATATATTTCACCAACCAAAAATGTTATTTGTAACAATCGGCTTTCCAAAGTAAATGATCAATTAATGCACACATTTAATACACAAATTTGATAAGTGCACATTTATGATTCGGGCATTTAATGCATACATATAACATGTCGTTTTGTAGGTAATCGAGCATACAATACAACTAACTACTTACTACCTACAATTCATGTCATTCAATGCATCAAATATTCATTTCAAGCTTATCAAACCCTAACCCGAATTCACCAAAATCACTAATCAAGTTTATGGAGTTTTCTCAAGCAACCTACACATCAAATTGAAGCTAGTGATACTAGGAACACAATTAGAACATGAACTTTTAACATCTAACAACATATGATCATCCAAAATTCAAGAACAACACACCAAAATTCAAGTTCATGCTAGTTACACTAAAACAACGAGATCGAGCATATAAATTACACACACGACATCACAATGAGCCATAGACACTAACTAACACCATTTCAAGTCAAAAACACGAATTTAGAGAAATCTAGAGTTTTAGAAATGTTACCCAAACGAGATGAAGTTGGTACCAAAATGAAGAGGATGAAGAGAGGATTACGAATATGTAATTTATTTTGTTGTAAGCCTCCTAGATCGGATTTAGATGATGATTGAATGAATTTGGAAATGGTGTGTGTGTTCTTGCTAGAGAGAAAGAGAGAGAGATGGAGATGATAATGAATGAGTGAAAGGGGTTTGACCCTTTGACCTAGTCAAGGGTTTGATCCCTTGTCAAGTTTAGTCCCTCAACTTTCGTTCGGGTGCGTGAATTACCTAAACGAGATAATTTAAAACGCGTATCAACGGGAGATGTTATAAACATATAACGGACTTTATATTAGTATAACGGAAAAGTAAATGGAAAAAGGCGGGATGTTACATATATATATATATATATATATATATATATATATATATATATATATATATATATATATATATAATATTATATATAGATATATACATATAAATACTGGTATGTACAACTATAATTGCATGAATACATATTATGTTCTCCATCTCAATCCAACTTTATTAAATTGTTTTCTTATCGATCTATATATATATATATATATATATATATATATATATATATATATATATATATATATATATACAACTACATATTAGGAATCTGTAATTTGGAATATGTATTATATATATATATATATAAATATTATATATAGATATATACATATAAATACTGGTATGTACAACTATAATTGCATAAATACATATTATGTTCTCCATCTCAATCCAACTTTATTAATTTTTTTTCCTATCTGATCGATAACTTTATCACATACAACAATTATATGAATCAGTTTGATGTCTCCATCTAATTCCTATTAATTTTCTGTTTTTATTCTACTGGAACGAATATTTTTTTCTGTATATTTTGTCCTGCAATTCGTTAGAGGTCTATATCACGAATCAATTGAAATCAAACTTAACTGTTAAATCACGTACACCACATTATATGATTTACATACTGCAAAACGAAATTTAAATAAAGAAATTCAAAGAAAATACCCACGAAACCTCTGTTCTTTGTACATTTTGCAAAAGCCTTGAATCCAAAACAAATTTCATAATCCTTAAATGCTGTTTCGTTAGGAATCTCTTACTCAATCTATATGCAAAATCTCAACTTCCAATCCTTCAAAACGAGTTCTAATTTTCGAAGTCAAACTAAATTTTCAAAAGTCAAAGCCTTTGTTCTTGGTAAAAATTCGAGTTCAATTGTGTGTTTCAAGTTAAATTAAAGCTTTAGAAAGTTTTTAATGGTGATTTAAAATCCTTTTCATGTTATAAGTTTAATCTAATACGTCCTACAAATCTGAATTTGATTCTGGGTTTAATCGAGCTGTAACAGTTTCTTCTTTTTCTTTTTATTTTATTTTCACTTTGTTTTTAATTAAACTAATAGGTCTCTAAATTGTTTCTGTAACGATTTATATCCTAAAATTAATAAATTTAATTGTTATAATATGGTTGTGATTCTAGTCGACTGAAATTTGGGGAAGAGGAATAGGAATCAGGAAATTAACAGAAAATGAGTTATAATACTTTTGGAGGGTTTATAAAACAGAAAAATGGGTGCAGCCCAATGGTTAGGTGTTAGTCGGGTTATCGAGAGGTCTCAAGTTCGAACCTAGGCATGGACGGTTTTTTTAAAAGGGCCTATATCTTGAGGTTCGTTAATCCGAGGTCAACCCTGCATTGTTTAGTTATTCAATACCGTCATATGTATTTTTACTACAAAATACAGTATTGTGAGTTTCATTTGCTCTCTTTTTAAATGTTTTTGCAATATATATTTTTGGGACTTAGAATACATGCGCTTTTATAAATGTTTTATGAAATAGACATAAGTAATCGAAACTACATTATATGGTTGAATGGATCGAAGCCGAATATGCCCCTTTTAGCCTGGTAATCTAAGAATTAGGGAACATCACTAATTTTGAGAATCAGTGCACCCCTAATTGACGCGAATCCTAAAGGTAGATCTACGGGAACTAACAACCCCCATTCTGGAATTTGAAATGCTTTAGTATTTTGAAATTTATCATGTCCGATGGGTGTCCCGGAATGATGGAGATATTCTATATGCATCTTGTTAATGTCGATTATCAGGTGTTCAATCCATATGAATGATTATTTTTATCTCTATGCATGGGACGTATATTTATGAGAAATAAAAATGAAAATCTTGTGATCTATTAAAATGATTGAAATGATTATTTATGTTAAACTAATGAACTCACCAACCTTTTGGTTGACACTTTAAAGCATGTTTATTCTCATGTATGAAAGAAATCTTCCGCTGTGCATTTGCTCATTTTAGAGATATTACTTGGAGTCATTCATGACATATTTCAAAAGACGTTGCATTCGAGTCATTGAGTTCATCAAGATTATTATTAAGTCAATTATAGTTGGATATATTATGAAATGGTATGCATGCCGTCAACTTTCGATGAAATGAAAGTTTGTCTTTTAAAAACGAATGCAATGTTTGTAAAATGTATCATATAGAGGTCATATACCTCGCGATGTAACCAAATGTAATGTATTCATCCAGATGGATTAGGACGGGTCATGAAACTATATGTCAAAGCCACATAGATGAAACAAAACAACTTAAATCTTAAAGAGCTTTAGATCCGAATGCAAGGAATATGGGGTGAGCTCGAGATTCGAGACCCCAATCCTATGGAAAATGCATCAGACATCACAAGATACAACAAGATTAGAGCATAACAGAAGTTATTCCAATTTTTAAATGCCCTAGATAAAAAATACGACATAATTAAACGGGAGCTCCTCCGTTTGACTCCATTACCAACGGCAGAAGAAGCTTATGCTCTCGTTAGAAAAGAAGCAGCCCACCGTCAAATTCTAGGGTTATCAACGAATGATCCCTCAACCAATCATGACATTTGCAACCGGGTTGGCTGCAATTGATGACAAAGGATCGTCAGATCATTTAACTAATAAATCAAAGCTTAAATGTTTGGTTCATTTGACACCGAAGTGGTTTTTCATCAAAAATTGATAAATCAAAGCTTAAATGTACCAAATGTGGAAAATCACGACATACAAGGGACCAGTCCTCCGAGATTAAAGGGTTTCCTGATTGGTGGAACAAACCAGGAAAAGGAGCAGCAGCCGTGATCGAACTAGCCACAACCGCCACCACCACCGATGTAGGGTTTGGTGGTGCTGCAACCACCACTAGTGATGGTATGATTTCTCCTTTCTCTATCTATAATAACTTATCTGATAATAGAGGAGATAAGATTGGGGATAAACCGGTTGCTAACCCTAGGATTAATACACCCCTAAATAAAACTTGGGCTGACCTATTTACTAGTGGACTTACAAAACTAGACATGGGTATTAAAATGAATCTGGGTTTTAAAATTGGGTCAGAAAAGGGTATCAAGTCTAATAGTGGGCTAGACAAGGGTGTCAAGTTTAAAGTTGGGCCAGAAAAGGGGGTTACGAAAACAGGCCAATTTAGAACTAAAATTGGGCCTGCTGGACCTAAGCCTAAGAAATCTAACCCAACTAATTATGTTAGACATAAAAATAAATTAAAGTTAACTCCTATTAAACCCAAGTCAAATATTCCGTGTCAAAACTCGTTTTTCATTTTAGCAAAAATACCAGACGATTTTAAAATGACCTCTAAAGCTAATGTTGTGTCAAATAACTTTAAAAATACATTTGGATATTTGATTGTGGTGCAACGGACACAATGACTTATGATGAAAAAGATATTATTCTCAAAACTAAACCGCAGAAAAATAAAATACAAACGGCTAATGGTGAAGTTGTTCAGGTCAAAAGTGGTGGTACGATTGAAATTTCATCAATAATTAAATTATCTAATTGTCTATATATTTCGGCTTTATCTCATAAGCTGTTATCGGTAAGTCATGTTACAAAAGAATTAAACTGTAAAGTCCTGATGTATCCGACCTTCTGCATCTTGCAGGACATTCGGACAGGACTGTTGATTGGACGTGGCACTGAAAAAGGGGGGGGTTATACTATGTGGGCGAGGTTTCTCAACATGGCAAGGCACCGTGTCTCTTGCACACAGAACACCTACGAGAGAAGCCTGGTTATGGCATAGAAGATTGGGTCATCCTTCAGCCGGATATTTACATGCTTTATTTCCTAGTTTGTTTCCGTCAAATGTTGTTTTAAATTGTGAAACTTGTATTTTAGCCAAAAGCCACTGTAGTACATTTAAACCTAGTGATACTAGAAAAGATGTACCTTTTGTTTTTATTCATTTTGATGTGTGGGGTCCAGCTCTGATTATTGGGGGTAAACATTTGCGGTATTTTGTCCTGTTTATTGATGATCGTACGAGAATGACATGGATTTATTTTTTAATACACAAATCAGAAGTTTTATAAAATGATACAAACTCAATTTAATAAAAATATACAAATCTTATGATCTGATAATGGAGGTGAGTTTGTCAATATCTCCATGAAACTTTTTTGTAAACAAAATGGAATTATTCACCAAACCTCTTGTGCCCATACTCCCGAATAAAATAGAGTAGCTGAACGAAAAAAACAGACTACTCTTAAAAATGACAAGAGCTTTATCAATCGAATCTAAGGTTTTAAATAGTTTTTGGCCTGAAGCTCTTGCTTCTGCCACCTATCTCATTAACCAGTTACCTACTAAGGTTTTGGGCACTAAAACTCCTAGAGATACTCTGTCTCAATTTCACACTCTACCAACTTCATTAAACATTGAACAACGAGTTTTTGGGTGTTCTGTCTTTGTTCACATTCCTAAAACTGAGCGCGCTAAACTTGATCCGTGTGCCGAAAAATGTGTTATGGTTGGTTATGGCATAAATCAAAAGGGGTATCGATGTTATAGTCCGAGAAAAAGGCATGTCTTCACTACGATGAACTGCAACTTTATAGAAACGGAATACTTCTATAATAGCCAACTCACGAGTGAGGGTGAGAAAGAGGATAATGACACTCTTAGTTGGATATCTTGGATACCTAAATCTGACACCTTTCAAACACCAAATCCAAATCCCAAATCACCAAATCCATCAAATCCCGAATCACCAAATCTACCAAATCCCGAATCACCAAATCCACCAAATCTTGATCCCGAAATACCAAACATCGAACCAAATGAAAACTCCTCGAGCAATGAACAGGGAGAACAAAATAATCTGACTCCTACTAATACCACTGACAGATATGTTTTACCACAGAGAGTCAACATAGGAGTACCACCAAAGCGATATTCGCCAGAAAAAGAGGCTCAAAGATCAAGATACCCAATTGCCAATATTGCACAGGGGAATCTATCAAATGAAGCACAAAAATATAACTCTGCTCTATATTCTGAAGAGATTCCAGGTACGATTGAGCAATGAAATCCGACAAATGGAGAAAGGCTATGGAAGAAGAGATAGAAGCTCTTAAGAAAAGTGACACATGGGAGAAGTGTACGATTCCTCAAGGAAAAAGACCTGTAGGATGTTGATGGGTGTTTACGATAAAACCCAAACCAGATGGCACCATTGAGAGATATAAAGCTCGTCTTGTTGCTAAAGGATACACTCAAACCTATGGGATAGATTACACTGAAACCTTTTCCCCAGTGGCAAAAATTGATACTATCAGAGTTCTTTTTTCGATCGCTGCAAATGAAAACTGGCCGCTTCACCAATTTGATGTGAAGAATGTTTTTCTCCATTGTGAAATAAAAGAAGAAGTGTACATGGAAGCTCCACCAGGATTTGCGGGAAACTTTAATGATAGGGAAGTTTGTCGACTTAAAAAATCTTTGTATGGGCTAAAACAATCTCCACGGGCTTGGTTTGAGAAATTCACGTTATTATGAAAAAATATGATTTCAAATAAAGCAACTCGAATCATACTCTCTTCTTAAAATGAAAAGGAAAATTAATTACATGTTTAATCATTTATGCGGATGATATGATAATAACAGGAAATGATAAAGAAGAGATTTCTAACTTAAAGTCAAACGTATTTAAAGAATTTGAAATGAAAGATTTAGGCAAACTCAAATATTTCTTTGGGATTGAAGTATTAAGATCCCAACAGGGAATATTTATTTGTCAAAAGAAATACGTTCTTGATTTTCTTGCAGAAACATGTATGATCGATTGCAAACCAGCGGATACTCCCATGATTCCAAATCAAAAGTTGTATATGGAAGATGAGGTTGAACTTGCTGATAAGGGGCAATATCAAAGGATGGTGAGAAAACTCATTTACCTTATTCATACCCGACCAGATATAGCACATGCAGTAGGAGTTGTGAGTCACTTTATGCACCAACCACAAGTTCATCATATGGAAGCTGTATTGAGAATACTTAGATATTTAAAGAAAACAGCGGATCATGGAGTTATTTTTATAAGAAATGGACATTTAAAGACTCAAATTTACACTGATGCGAGCTGGGCCGGAGAAAAAGAAGATAGAAAATCTACATCCGGATTTTTTACACTCGGGGGTAATCTAGTGGCATGGAGAAGTAAGAAACAAAAGTTTTTTCACTTTCAAGTGCCGAGTCAGAATTTAGAGGAATAGCAAAAGGGGTAGTCGAAGCTTTATAGATTAAAAAGTTTCTAACAGAAATTGGATTTCCTCCAAAGGAAGCGATTCAAATCTTCTGTGACAATGAAGTAGCTATCGCCATCTCAGAAAATCCAGTTCAATACGATCGTACTAAACATGTGGAAATAGATCGTCATTTTATCCGGGAAAAGTTAGATGATGAAATCATCTCTCTCCCATCTATCAGATCAGAAGACCAGCTAGCTGATATCCTCACTAAGTCAATCAATGGAAGATTGTTTAGTGATGTTCTTGGCAAGTTGAATATTGGAAACCACACTATTCAACTTTAGGGGAAGTGTTATAATATAATCACTACAGCAAAAAGACAACAAATGGTTATTTGACTTATTGGGATGAGACTTTAAACTCATCACTTCCCTTTTTGACAAGTCACATGGGTCAACTAGCAGCCAACAAAACGGGTCAAAGGGAAGCTGCAAATCAGCAGGTTTCACTTCTTGTACATGGGGGTTCCAAAGTGATATTGAAGCCATCCCACATTTAGAATTAGCTGTTAGAATAACTTGTGTATAAAACACCATATCTTGTAATCATTGAAAACCAATTCAATCTGTATCAATTTAGTCAATACAAAGATTAGTTTTCTGCTTTCTTGAAGATGTAGTTAGGACCTTAGATCATACGTTGTATCTAGATTAATGGCGGAAACACTAATTAGAATGAGTCGAATACGTATTAGACTAACGGGATCGAATTAACCAATGAATAATTGATAGAATCGATGCCTAAGACTGTGTATTCGGTTGGTAAGGGTTTTGGGACGATTAGCAGCAAGTAATACGACGGCCTAAGGGTTTATGGTGTGTAACCTAACACAAAACCACGAAACCCGTATTTATACTAAATACAGTGACCATCGGCCGGTGGTCGGGGACCTTCGGCCGATGGTGACAGTCCCTCGACCGATGGTCCCTACCATCGGTCGATGGTCTTGAGCAGCCAACCGACTGCTTGACCTATTCACGACATTATACTAAGCATCATAAACACAAAGTATAAGTGTCCACGTACATATATGACTGAAATATCAAGTACATAACAAATAGAACAATAAACGTAATAGAACTCGGGATTTATGCACCAACAAACTCCCCCTAAGACCTAGTTCTATTCCATAAGTCTTCAGTCATCATACGGATCGATCACCATGTTGTTCAAGTAGCACAGCTTAGCCACTTTAACATACTGTTCAGCCTGTACCCTGTTTTCACGACGATAAAGCATACGGTTATAGTACAAAGTAAAAATATCAGTTTCGGTACAGTTCCTTAACCAGATCGGATCCAACACACGAATACAATCGATATCATCTTCCTTCAGCTTATCTAAAACAATCACAGCTTCCTCAGAACGATCATCATAAAACCACCAACGAAATCTCTGACTCCAATTATGCGGCAATTTTCTTAACGGAACCTTCTTCATAGTCTTTGCCGGCTTATACTTCAAAATTTGTCGAGATACTCCACTAATAGGATCAACCCTGTACTTAATCCTCGGATACTGTGGTCTAAAATCCTTCCAGTTATTTGAATTGTACGCGATTCGAACTTTCTTAACCAACAATGATGAGCGATCGTTCATTCCACAATACAACATCTTTAACCTGGCAATCTGCATAAGCTCAAAATACGGCAGTGACTTGAACTCATGACCATGTTTGATGTAGTCAACTCCAAACTCTCGTTTAATTGCAAACATGTTGAATTCTTCAATGTATACCCAGGCCAAGATCCTTCCTTTCGCACCTTTCCTCAAATTTATCATCTTCAAATACTTTGGCTCAAGCTTCGGTTTTTCACAATACTTTCGAATCCTCAAAATATCACGCCAGTCAGCTTCTAACTTCGCAGAAACCTCGTCATTATACTTGACTGGCAAGAACCCTTCAGGCAAAACCTCAGTTCTCTCTTTCTCTTTACACCTTCGATTCAAAACTTCGTCATCTGTTCTAAACAACTCCTCAAAACCAGGAAGATCTTCATTCCTATCATTCATATACGTAGGATATTCTTCAAAAGTAACATCTTCCATTAAACCATCAACTTCCACATCATCGATATCCTTAGAAATCTCAGGGCCAAAAGAATCATCCTCTGATGGAGGATCATCGGACTGTGCGTCAGCAGCTTTAGCTTCTTCTTGCTCTAGACGCACCAGCTCGTCCAGCTCAGCTCTGGTGAAGTTGTGAGGGATCTCCCCCTCCTCTAAATCATCATAAATAATAGAATGCTTGAGCTCATCCTGTTTAGACAAGAATTCACTAAAACTATAATCAATTTGTAAAGGAATTACTGACAGTGCTGTTTCTTTTGAAGTACCAGGAGCCACCACCATTTGAACATCAGTTTCTCCCTCTGGCAATTCAACCAGATCAAACTTCTCTTCCCAAGCAGTAATCTTAGCCAAAGCCGACTCTGCCACCTTTCTAGCTTCAGATGCTTCTTTCTTTGCAGCAGTTAACAACAATGATTGATCACCAACTTTCTTCTGTAACAAATCAACCTGAGTTCTCAACCTAGTAACATCCTCAGTTTTCACACGATTCTCTTCTCTCAACTCCTCCACTTTCGCATCCATATCCTTCTTCATTCTCAGATTATCAGCCATAACTTGAACATACAAATCATTCAGATTCTGAAGCGCAGATGAACTAACTCCTCCTTCTGCTCCTGTATGTGGTGCCTCCGGAGTTGGAGTAGACACAGTTTCTTGAGACAATTGTTGAACAATTGGCGGTGATTGATGTTGCGGTTGAGTTTGTTGATGTGGCTGACTTTGTTGATGTTGTTGACTTTGTGCTTGAGTAGGTGCAGTTCTTTGTGTAGCACCTGTAGCAGAACCACCTGGATTCTTCAAAACCAACTTAAACCTCTTGCTCGGTCTCATCTTTGTAGAAACCTGAGAACCTTCATCTTCTACCAGACGTCTCCTCTCACCTCTAGGAGCTTCTTCACCAGTACCAGTATTAACATCAACGGGCTCATCAGCCAAACCTCCAGTACCAGAACCACCTGTACCATGAGTATTCATCGGCTGATCAACCTCTTCATCACTGTTTGCTAGCTCAAAATCAGGCTCATGACCAGATAGACTGTTCTCATTCCTCCACTTCTTGCCTGGTGGACATTGATAATCTTCCCTCGCAAGATGACACACCAGCTTTCCATCACTAGCACTCTTCTTCTGATTTAAACGATTAAACGTAAGATCAGTCATATGTTTCAGCTCGATGACGTCCTTCTTTGATCTCGGTAGATCCATAGTTTGAGCATTAATCATTATCTGCAGGAACCTCGGATAAATCAAGTATTGTTGGCTCGTAACATTCTCCATCAACAGATCAAAGATAACACCCGAAAAATTGAAATCAGCTTTCAGAATCAAGGCAGCAAACATTCCCTGATAAATCTCACTCAGCTCATCAAATCCGCCTTGTAACGTACTCAAACACTTAACAATCACTAAAGACAGATATCTGTACGGTGGAGTGAATCCGCTTCTTTTGATCGTAGCACGTGTAATATCACCAGCATACTCACATCTCAGCACACATCCAGTAATCTTAGTCTTCGACAGTCTCTTGGGCATTTTCTCATCATCCTCAAACAAAAACGTGTTCCGAATAGTATACTTAGATATCTTAACCTCTTGATCACATACTCGACTTACTATCACAGGCTTATTATCAACAGTTTCCACTCTAGCGTTAGCCCAGAATTCTCTCTGGTGAGAATAGTAAGCAGTACATGGCATTGACACCGCAGCAAATATCCTTGAACGCTTCAAGAATTCAATCACAGTCTTGTACTTGCTAGAATTTGGACCTTTGTCATTTAGACACGCCATCAGATTAGAGTTAGGGCTCGCCTTCAACCCTGGAAGACTAGCAGATGTGGGTCCTCCTGATGATTCAGTCTCAGAACTGTGGACAGCTTGTTCTTGATCCATTTGTGCACCTGACATGATTAACAAAAACTGCAAACACAATTCTTAATCAGCGTTAAATTCATGATTAATTAAGTATCACTGATTTATCATCACAGAACATATCACATTAATACGATCACGGTTACATAATCACATGTTCAAAGTTAGAACATTACAGACATAAGATACCGTATCAATGCTAACAGGCTAGCATTATCAAATTACACAATAATCTGAAAATAATCAAACATAAACATAACATCAGAATCAATCATCCCATTATGGGATCCTCTGGCACTAACTTTTCTTCATGTTGAATCACACCAAGTTTCTCAAACAAGTTATACGGTAAAGCTGCATATGGGAATGGTTCTTCTGATTCAAGAAAATCTTTCATCACATGAATGAGCAAGTGTCCCACATTCACTTGAATACCCTCTAGTAGGCAATATAGAAACAAGACTTCAGTACCAGACAGCAAATGATCTCCTTCTCTCCTAAAAGTCACATTTCTTTTGATGATTCTCAAATGTATCTCATATTGTGGCAAGATATCTTCATCACTAACCTCAACTCTACCAGTATACACTACCTTCTCTGGCTTGCATAACCTAACAATAACATCTGACAATCTGAATCTACTGGGAATCTTTCTGATATCTTTGCTAGGGTACGGTATCTTAACCCCAGTATGAGGAACGTTTAACAGGTTTGAGAATTCCTCTAAAGTCCACCTATACTGTTGATTAAATAGACCCGAGTGTACAAACTTCTTCTTACCATCCTCTATAGCAACATTGGCGTAAAATTCTCTAAGTAGAGCAGGACAGTAATAATCCCCAATATCTATGAAAGCCTGACACCCAATCTGTTCCCAAGGACTATAAGTCTGTCGAGTCGCAATGACCTTTTGTTCTACTAAGATTGGTCGATATCTAGCTAGGATTCTCCTACGGTCGATGTTGAACATCCATTGACCAATAAATGAGCCACCTGACATTCTAATACAAACTACAAGCACAAGCATTAGATGGGAATCACAGAAATTATCAGAGACCAATCATTCAATTAAAATTAATCAAAATAATCTACCATCGGTCCAACAGAATGACCATCGGTCGATGGTGGAGACCATCGGTCCGTTGGTCTAGACCTACGGCAGATGGTCTAACCACATACACACACTGGTCAAATAACGACCTTCGGCCGAGTGACAAGATGTCCGGCCGATCGATGGACACCATCGGTCGATGGTCAGAGACCCTCGGCCGGAGGTAGTTCATCAGATCTGTGACCCTAAATTGATCAAATCGTCCAATTTGACGTTTCTAGTTCAAATTCCTGTTATAACGGATGCTAAAGGGGCCGTTTATCATACATCAAACATCAATTTCAACAGATCTCAAATAAAACTCATCTGATTTAAAGTTTATACTTCAAACACTAAATCATCGATTACAAACAAACGATTAAGAGTTATGTTACCTTGTTTACGGCGCTAAGATCACAAAGAAAAGATGAATAATAAAAACTGGATCAACACCTTTCTCCTTAACTTCAGAAAATTAGGGTAAAATCACACAATTTTGGCCAGAGTGACTGACCCGTTCGTCGCTGGGTCCTTTTATACCCTGTCAGTGACCATCGGCCGATGGTCAAGTCCGTCGGCCCGATGGTCTTGACACTCGGGCGAGGGTCTGAGTCCATCGGCCGGATGTAAAGACTGTCGGCCGGTGGTCTGACATGTGAAAACTTTTAAAACTTAACACTTTTCAATATCAGACTTTTACCCATTTACACTAACTCCCCCTGGGACTGATCTCCACAATAAAAAAACATCACGCTTTGTTCCTTTAAGCTCAAAACAACTTATATTCAAAACAATAAGAAACCTAAGGTTCCTTTCACAGTAAACCTTACCCAGAACTGAGTTGTGGACTTAAAAGATGAAATATAAATGCACATGCAACTAACACATGAATGCAAACTAATTCAGAAATGCATGCTCATGCAAATACACAAAGCAAATAACTGTACAAGATCAAGTGTATCATGATCAGCAATATAATAACAGATATAATCAGTAACATTTAACCTTTTAGATCTGTGGATAATAAACCTTTAACATCAGTTTCATAAAGCATTAACATTAACAAATTCATGATGTTATCAGCATAGGAACAAATAATACAGCTTATCATCAGTCACATTTTCAGAAGAATAACATATCTTTTTGTGAGTTGGCATATAAAATTGATTGAATCTTTTTGATTCGGGGATCAGAACTGAACTATATTGACATGTTATTCCATAGTTCATTCACGAACTTATTCATTAAAGCATATACAGAACAACCTTCAAATATATCAATAAACATTCATCAACTTTCACCCTAGACTTCGATGATCACGTTAGATTAATTACTTTAACATTTTTCAATGTCAGATTTACATCACAAAGTCAGTCCTCGTTTGAGATCGCACGATTTCTCGGGTAGAACAATTGAGCACAAACCTGTTGACGCTGTCCTCTTATCACATCAATGTACTTTCGATTCTATTGAACAGAACCATCTCACGATGTTTCTAGCAACCCTGTCAGCCTTTGGCTTCTACCTTAAACTTATACCTTTCGTTTCAGATAACATTGTTAATCTCAAATTTATTGCATACTCTGTTAAGGACGCATACCGGCCGCTATAAACCCCATACTTAAACGGAAATAGTATGATGTATGGTGTTGGATGGATGGAAGTGATATATATATTTGAGTGATGGAACGCTAAGATACCTTCCAGAAGATATTCCCTCTATCCAGGTCAATAGGCACAATCCCATATCACAGACAAAAGATGTAAAGTTCACTAATTGAGATGTGAACTAAATGATTTAAGTTCTCTATATCTGATGATCTGATAAATTCTCCCCCTCGGATGTAGATAACGAAATCGTTCAAATAAGTCTCCGATTGGAATGTATGTTGTCTCAAACATTGATAACCGAGAAATCTCTGAAACTCTGTTCAATTCTTGATCCATGATTCTCTTGCAGCTATGTAGTGCATCATGTTATTTACAAATTGAAATAAATACATAAATAAACATAAACAATCCATAACTTGCAAATTTTTTTTTTTTTTTTTTTTTTTTGGATTTTCTGATGTTGCATTTTCTCCTTACAATACATAAACAAAATAAATAAATAAATGATTACAACTAAACATAATGATGACGCACCACTGTCTTTGACATTTGTTATAACTGCACGGAAAACCAATCTTCGTATGTGGAAATCTACAACCCGATGATGTTGCCTTTTAAAAATCATTCTGTGTCTGTGATACAAAACTGCACTTCTCAACCCTTTTAGAGAAAACACCTCCCTTTGGGTACCCGATATGTATGTTGTTGGATTTCGGTCCAAGTAATAAAGGTAAATAGAAACAAGTATGCATCCTAGACAAAATATGCTCACCTTGGGGACTCACAAAATTATCCTTTTGCTACCGAGTATAAATCGTAGTAGGGGAGACCTCAACCGTCTGTCGAGTTTCTGTTCAATCATTTCTCGGTACATATTCAGTGATAAGTAGGTGACTACCCTCAACCGCTGTAAACCTTTCCACGATTTCCTCATCATGATATTTACGCGTTATTAGTGTGATCATCTCTATCTAGAATTAGATCAATAAAGTTTACCAACATATTATCAATCATCCTGTATTACTTGTTTTTCACAACTTACATGTCAGTTCAGTATTGCAATCACTTCCCCACAAACATAACAAGCAACTCATTTTCTGATTTTTCACTTTTTATGGATTTTCTATTTTTTCTGTACAAAAGCATAAAACTATCTAAAAACATAAGCAAACATGCAAATTTCAGTAAAAACTAATCTATCATGCAAACGAAAAATGCAAATGATCTAGAAGCTATCATGCAAAACTATTCAAACTCTACAAGCAGTTTCTAACCATTCACAACTCAGTCTCAGGCTTAGATTCCTCTGTGTCAGGAACCTCAGTTTCAGGAATTTCAGTTTCAGGAACTACATCTTGAAGCAACTTAACACCTATCTCATTTAATAGAAATTCAAAACGTGGTTTATCAAAAGCTTTTGTGAAGAGATCAGCCCTTTGGGCCGTAGTGTCAATTTGCACTACATCAATTAACTTTTTCTCATAGCAATCTCTAATGAAATGGTATTTAATCCCTATATGTTTCGTTTTAGAGTGATTTACGGGATTCTTAGTGACAGCTATGGCAGCAGTATTATCAACATAAATAGGGGTGTTAGAGATTTTCAAACCATAGTCACGTAGTTGCTGTTGTATCCAGATAACCTGTGATGTACAGCTGGCCGCGACAATATATTCTGCTTCACAAGTGGACTGAGCCACTGCTGTCTGCTTCTTACACTGCCAGGTTACTAGTTTGCTACCAAGAAATTGACACCCTCCTGATGTTGACTTGAAATCTTTCTTGCAACCTTCATAGTCTGAATCACTGTACGCTGTGAGATCAAAACCATCCTCACACGGATACCATAACCCTAAGCTGGGAGTATCTTTTAGATACCTCAGAATCTTCTTGACCACTAACATATGATGAACATTAGGGTTTGCCTGATAACGAGCACACAGGCACACCGCAAACATTATATCTGGTCTAGAAGCAGTTAGGTACATTAGAGAACCTATGATAGCCCTGTACAAAGTAGGGTCCACTGGAGCACCATCCTTATCTGGTGAAATCCCATGATTAACCGACAACGGAGTCTTAGCTGGTCTCTCTGTATCTACCTGAAAGCGCTTAAGGATATCAGCAACATACTTCGTCTGATGTAAGAAGATGCCTTTATCCGTTTGAGCTACCTGCAAACCTAAGAAAAACTTAATAGTTCCCATGGAACTCATCTTAAACTTTCGTTGCATAACCTTCTCGAACTCATCAACCATACTCTGATCTGTAGACCCGAAAATAATATCATCAACATAGACCTGCACTAACATAAGATGTTGTCCTTTCTTCTTGATGAAAAGTGTCTGATCAATGACACCTCTCCGAAAACCATTTTCAAGCATGTAGTTGGACAACGTTGCATACCAAGCTCTAGGAGCTTGGTGTAGACCATATAGCGCCTTTTCTAGTCGATACACCTTTTCTGGGAAATGCGGATCCTCAAAACCAGGCGGTTGTTCAACAAACACTTTCTCGTTTATCTCACCATACAAAAACGCACTCTTCACATCCATTTGATAAACTTTGAAACCCATATAGGACGCGAAGGACAAGAAAATCCTGATAGCCTCCAGTCTCGCAACTGGAGCAAAAACCTCATCATAGTCAATTTCCGGGATTTGCTGATATCCCTTAACCACCAATCTAGCTTTATTACGAATCACTATACCCTGCTCATCTTTCTTATTCTTCAAAACCCAACGAAGACCATAGGGTACACAACCATGCGGTGGATTGACTAACCTCCAATCCTTAAGATGTTTAAATTGCAACAGCTCTTCCTGCATAGCACTTACCCACTCATCGTACTTTAAAGCTTCGTATACATCTTCCGGCTCGATTTGACACACATAACATGAGTGGGCATGAACAAACACTCTCCCTGTCTTGTTCAATGATGAATAAAAAGCTGTCACCAAATTCGCACTTTCACTTTGAACATCTTCAACTGCAGTCATATTTTCAGTAACCGCGGGAACCTCAGATGTAGAGATAACTCCTGACGTGGATGCCCCAGATGTAGTAGTTTGAGGAGGATTGACACTAGGCAGTCCTCTTGTATCCACATAATAGTCTGCCAGACGCTTTGGTGGCAGAATAACACGATTCGATCTCCGTACACCTCCTGCATCTGCTATCTGTTCTGGATCAGTCACAGTAGATGGTTGGTTATATAGAGGATTCAGATGTCTCTCTATCAATACTGTACATTCCACATCATCATCTAACTCACTATCTTCATCTGTATCAACTACCCCGTCCTCATTAGACTCAAGATTACCTTGAACACTTTGTGGACTTGGTTGCACGCTAGAAACCGGATTCTGAACCTGCGTAGGATTAGTGATAACATTTTCTGAAGAATTCCGAGAATCAAACAATATCTGAGTCAGAAGTTCTTCCTCTGTAGCACCTGGTGGAAGATTGAATGAATCAAAAAGCTTATCATACTAAAACTGCCATGCATAACCTTTACTGACACGAGGCGGTGCATTGCGCTGAATATCAACTTCAAACTGTTCTTCCAGACGTTTTGTCTCATTGTTGTACACCCGCTTGTTCGGATTCCCGTAACCCAAGAAGATACCAGAAACAACCTTTGAATTAAATTTTCCTCCAGCATCACGTACCAAAATAGTACAAGGTGCGCCAAAGGGTTCGAAATGTTTAATATTAGGTTTTCTCTTATGCAGCAGCTCGTAACAAGTTTTACCATGACGCTTCACCACAAGAACTCTGTTCATAACATAACACGCTGTACTCACAGCTTCACCCCAGAAGGCAATCGGAAGACATGAATCAGCTAACATTGTTCTTGCGGTCTCAATCAAAGTCCTGTTCTTTCTCTCAGCAACACCATTTGACTGTGGTGTATAAGCAGGACTGAACTGCTGTTGTATCCCCTTTTCGTTACAAAACTGCAGCATCTGATTGTTCTTAAACTCCGTACCATTATCAGTACAAATCTTTCTCACTTTCAATTTATATAAACTTTCGAGCTTTAGAATCAGCACCTTAATATGCTCAAAAGTATCCGACTTATTCTTCAACATCACCACCCAAGAAAAACGTGAATATTCATCAGTAACTACCAAGCAATAGGATTCTCCTGTGAGAGTTTTACAGTTGACTGGACCAAAGAGATCCATATGCAACAGCTCCAAAGGAATGTTAACAGAATGATGCTTTTTGGTAGCATGTGACTTTTTCGTTTGTTTCCCCTGTTTACATAGAAGACACACATCAGGAATATGAAAACTTTTAAGATTAACACCATCAACTAATCCATTGTGTACTAGATTGTTCATCTTCCTCAGACTCAAATGACCCATACGCTTGTGCCATATGATAGACTCTTGTTCAGTAGCTTTAGAAACGAAAGCCTGATGGCCAGTAGCTTCCTTTACATGAGCCTTACGCATGTCAAGGATATAGAGATCCTTGCATCTGGGAGCAGCCATCAGAATCATGTCTTCCGGAATAACAAATTCTTTCTTCAAAATATAGCATTGTTTATCATCAAATGCTACTGTATACTTCTTGTCAGCAACCTGAGAGACTGAAAGCAGATTGTTTGACATCTGCTCCACAAAATTAACCTTATCAAAGCTGACATTTTCATTCGCGATTACACCTTGAGCAGTAATAAACCCTCCTTCACTACCAGCAAAAGAAACCGGTCCACCATCCACTGTTTTCACATTAGAAAGTAAGGACAAGTTCCCTGTCATGTGCCTGGACGCCCCACTATCAACAATCCATGTACTGCAGCGTGGATTGTAGGCGACCTGCACATTAAAGTAAGAGGATTAGTTAGAAAGGGCAACCCATGCCCTAATGGCAGTGGGTTTCCCGTCAATGCCAACAACTGGCAATTCCACCCATTGTCCCTTGGATCCCGAAGGACCTGCAGGACGTTGAACACCCTTCACCTCAGATTTTGGTCTCCAAACTGTATTTTTAGGCAATGGTTTTCTATAATAATCGTTAGTTTGAAAAACCTTTGAATCAATTACTTTCACATTTGAATTGTGCACAGGAGAAGATGATCTTCTATAAAAAGAACGATTTGGGCTGAGATCAATCTTCCTGCGGGGTGTCTGTCTAATGGGTCCACAATCCACAGCCCTGTGTCCCAGCCTCCCACATTTGAAACAGTTAACATTATCAAAATCATTAACATTAAACAACCTGCGTCTAATTGGTGAAAACTGTCTCCTAGGCTGTTCAGTACGTTGTCTAATCGTAGGGGGTGTCAAAACTTGTTTTTCAACAGTCTGACGCCGACTAGGCGGAACATACTTGGACACTTTCTCAGAATTAGAACTCCCACCTTTAGGTGGTTGTTCTACCTTAGGAACACTAACCTGCTGTTTTCCTGAATTATTTTCTTTAACAAACTTAATAGGAGTAGACAAAGTGGTCTTTTTATTACTCTGTTTGGGCCTTTCTACACTCTTTGTCGGCATCTTAAGACTCTCACTCCTATTATCACTGTGTTTTGGATTCTTAAGAATCGTAACTGGCTTAGTCACTGGCACAAATGGTTTGCTATCTTTCTCAGTGTCTATGTCAGTATCAGACTCAGTCTCATAAACAACCTCTGTAGGGTTCTTAGAATCAACAACCTTACTAGCACTAACTACTGGGGTCTCCTTAGGTTTACCATATGGTGGTTCCACCACTGGTTCCTTAAACTTCTCTACGGGCTTATTAACATACTCACCCATAAGAGGTGGTGCAACCTCAGAATATCCCAGACCCTCCCGTTTAGGATGATTAAAAGTCTGAGTCACATACGACATCCTCTGCCAGTTATCTATTCTAGCTTTCTCAGACTCATATTTTAACTTAAAAGAATCCTTTTCAGCCTTAAGAGTCTCTATTTGCCCCAAATACATTGTGATCACCTTTTCATCATCTCTAATGGTTGATTTCATGTGACCTATTTGGTTTTCTAGAGACTTAATCACCTCAACATATTCTTTCTGTTTGTTAAGGTAGAAAAGGGCATCTTCATAGTTCTTCTTGTTGGTCTGATTTTCTAAGCTTAGGTTCTTAAGGTCAGTCCTAAGTTTAGGGCAGGTTTCACAAGTAACAGGTATTTCACTTAGCTTAGAAATAACGCATTCAAGTCTTTCAATTTCCTGTTCATAACCAAAACAATAAGCACATTTAGAAATTGAATCAGTACATACCTTATCGTTACTGGAAGTATTAGCCATAAAAGCATAGTTATTCCTTCCATCCTGTGATTCTGCATCTGACTCTGATTCGTACTCCGAACTTGTGCTGTCCGAATAATCAGCTTCATAACCTTCCTTACCCTCACTATTATCTGAACTAACTTGACTTTGAACCGTCACAACTTTCTTATCACCACTCACAAAATCACGGTTGAGCAAATGACCCAACTCTTCTCTGAACCAAGTACCCTCATGACAACTTTTACCTTCTTCTTCATCGGATGGATCAGTAGTAAACTCAATGTCTGACAAATCTTTGGCTTTCCGGAACTTATCATACAGCTGTTCCTTAACCCTCTTTCTGAAACACCATTTCATAAGCTCCTCAGCTCTCTTTAACCTTGCATCACACTTGCACACATAGCATGTGCAGTTTGGATTATCTTTACCCTTACAACCTGCTCTTCTTCGAACTACTCTTTCTTCCTCAATTTCAGCCGGACTCTTTCCCACAAATACAACATTAGCTTTCTGAGCATCAACTGGAATAGACCAGTCACAAACTTCATCAGGATATATTGTGGAACCAGTTAAGGCTTTAGGTTGAGCAGAACCAGATGATTCCTTCTCAACAATGACGTGTTGGGGATTCACTGAGATGGTTGTACTAAGAAAAGGATCATGATAACCAGCCTTTGGTGGTCTAGTACAAGTCTTCTTGAAGTGACCAAGTTCATCACAGTTGTAACATCTAACCTTCGCCATGTCAAAACCAAACTTAGAATCCCTGTTTAAACTCAAAGATCGTTGACCAGTTCTCTTTAAATACTTCCTTGCACGCCTAACAATGCTACCCATACAGTACAGAATGTCCATCCTCTCTAGCTCATCTTCATCGATCTGATCATAATCTTCATTCTCGAGATGATTGTTAAGAACCTGTCCACTAATCATATCGTTGTAAGAGTTAACAACGATAGCAGCTAAAGCCATGTCCTCCTGAATGGACTCAATAGATCTTTTCCTGATATTTTCAGTTTGAAACATAGGACTCTGAGTCTGAGGTGGAATCTGAGTCTGCTGAGTCGGAACGTCCTCAATCATCTTAATTGTAGAGTTCTGTATTTTGGCATTAAAGTAACCAGATTGTGACTTTGGTGCAGATATCTGATTTGCATTTGCTGTGATGTACGCTGTCTGCAATGGAGCATGACCAGAAGAAGAAGCACTAGATGTGACATTGGCTGCTACAGTACCAAGCCTTTTCCTTTTGGCCTCAACCTGAATATCCTTCTCCATTAACTTTGAAGTAAATGCAGTCAATGTCAAAGGACGTGCAGAAGCAACATATAGGTTTTGGATCTTCTCTACTTCATAATCCCACTTCTCAGGAAGACCAAGTGCCAAGACTTTTATTGCCTTATCATCTTTTACCTCAATCCCATAATCCGTCATCTCGGCAACCAATAACCTGTACCTTTCTAAGGTCTGGCTCAAAGTTTCTGTTGGAAGGGCTGCAAACACCTTCCACTCATCCTTCAACACTTTACCTTTAGTTGCTTTATAAGTAGCAGTACCCTCAGTTGCGGACACAATAGCCTGCCAAAGAGTATAGCACGTCTTATAACGGTTCTTAAACTGACCGAAGATTTCCTTAGATAAGGCTTGCGTTAACTGAGCATAACACCGACACTCAAGATTATACCCTTCGCGTTCTGCGGGATCAAAATCATGAGTTTCTTTAGGTTCACCGTCAGCCCCTGATGGCCAAACAAAAGGAGTCTCAATACACTCCCAAAGTCGAGAATCTTGTCCATTAAGGTAAATCACAAACCTAACTTTCCATTCTAAAAAGTCTTTTAAGTTTTCAAGCCTCGGAACTTTATTGTTAGATCCTGATTCACTTTCGCTTAATAATAGTCTTTGGATTCCGGGTGCAATAACAAGTGCACTGTATTCGTTTGTTAATTTCTCGTTTGTATCAGACATTATTAACTGATTAAGAGATTAATTATGGATTAATTAAATTATTCTGGATTAAAAGAGGATCGGCCGATGGACTGAGACGATCGGTCGGAGGACTGAGACAATCGGTCGATGGTCTAAGGACGAACGGTCGATGGTCTAGACAAACGGTTCAAGGTTATCACAAACTGTCCTCCGGTTCAACTTAAGACGATCGGTCGAGTGTGAGTGATTATCGGTCGAAGGTCAAGACACTCGGTCGATGGTCAATGACGATCGGACGAGGGTAGTTCTTACGTATCTGGGCAGAAAAAAACTAGAGTTTTTGGCCAAAACTCAAATTTTGATTGATTCTAACGTTCTGGACTCAAACAAAACCGATGAAAACTTCACAAAAACACCTTTGAACACAAAAACACTCGAAAACACTGGATTTAAACGTAAAAGTTCCAACCTTTTAATTGAAACTCGTTTTGACACAAACCCTAATCACAAAAATCAAAAATTCGACTCAAAAACGTATGGATCAGCAACACAACGCTCTGATACCACTTTGAAGATGTAGTTAGGACCTTAGATCATACGTTGTATCTAGATTAATGGCGGAAACACTAATTAGAATGAGTCGAATACGTACTAGACTAACGGGATCGAATTAACCAATGAATAATTGATAGAATCGATGCCTAAGACTGTGTATTCGGTTGGTAAGGGTTTTGGGACGATTAGCAGCAAGTAATACGACTGCCTAAGGGTTTATGGTGTGTAACCTAACACAAAACCATGAAACCCGTATTTATACTAAATACAGTGACCATCGGCCGGTGGTCGGGGACCTTCGGCCGATGGTGACAGTCCCTCGACCGATGGTCCCTACCATCGGTCGATGGTCTTGAGCAGCCAACCGACTGCTTGACCTATTCACGACATTATACTAAGCATCATAAACACAAAGTATAAGTGTCCACGTACATATATGACTGAAATATCAAGTACATAACAAATAGAACAATAAACGTAATAGAACTCGGGATTTATGCACCAACATTTCTAAATATCAAATTATCACCCTTGAGTGGAATATAAAGGTTATGAGTCAACTTTGTGTGCAATGTTGCACCCCATGATAATCGAACTCCTGAATTCTCACTAAGAGAGGCAGACTATTATCACAATATGAGCTACAACACAAGGTTGTAGCTCATTAATTAACCATTCAATATCTTGATTCCAGAACACCAGAGAGAACTTTCTTTCTATCTTATGGAATGAAGAGGGTATATTAGTTATTTTACATCAAACACAATGGATTTGCTTCATTTCCTCTTAACTCACAATATGAGGAAGTTTGATTGTAACATGGTATGAGGGAACTACAGCGTTTAAGACAATTAATATAAGGGATACAATTGAAAAGTTGAAAAGTAGTAGTTAATTAACAAATTTAACAAATACAAGTAATCTGAAGTCAACTTTTTTTGTCTTTCTTGGTCATCTAATTATACCCGAAACCGAAATCGAATTTTTTAATTGGTGACGTCAGGCAATCCAGACGGGTGCCGTTCTTGATCGATATATTATATTTTGGAATAATTTTTTAAACAATTTTTCTACGTAAAGTTTGGCTAATGGTCCAAAAAAGGAATGCTTTAGAATTAGAATATATTTTGTTGGTCATCTTGTGATAAAAAATAGGGACGACTAAAGGTCAAAAAATGCCATTCATGTTTAATGTATTGATATCGATACATAAAGTGACGATTCTTTTAATTTTAGCATTAATAATACATAATAATCATAATTTTTATTAATTATTATTATTAATTACATTTTGCAATGTCGGCACCTTTTAAGAATCTCATAATAGATTTGTAAAACATGCAATTTGATGCAGAAAACAAAAGTTGATGGTACAAAATCTCATAGTATCATTGTATCTAGACTCTCATCAGTTTTTAGTTGGAGAACCCTTTAAGCTGTATCCATGATAAATTTAGCTGTATTGAAGAATAATTACATATTACATAATTACATTTAATTATAAGAAACTTTCCTTATCTGATATGGCTTTAGACAAAGATACAGACCATATGGTTTATGTTTATTTCCACATGCACGGGACCATGTAATCAAAACAGAGTAGTAGTGCATTGTATGCTTTGTAGTTGTGATTCTAGAATCGAAATCCAAGGTCTCGATTTTTATTCTAGTACTAATTATATTTGAATGTTATTTTAATGGTTATTTTTTTTGAACAGCGATTGGGATCACCCGAGGGAGACTAATATCACCCGTTGCGATCATCTCCCGTTTCGACTATGCCGATGCAGCGATAATAACCCCGGCCCCATCGCTGCCCGGGAGGAAACCTTGAAACCGATCCAAGGGCACGGCCAAGTAAAACCTCCATCCCCTTTACCCCCAAACGATATGGGAAAGGTGCCATGGGTGGATACTTCATGGCAGGGATGAAATTGTGTTTTTAATATGTAGTCAACGGGGGTCGAACTCCTGACCTCCCCTAAAGGAGGCAGACCACCAACCGCTGGACCACATCACAACTTCATTTTAATGGTTATTTACCTTAAAACAACTACAAATTCGAAATATATATATGTGGTTCGACTAGTTAAATTTAGTGATATCCTATATAATTTAAAGAAAAAGTTTTAAATTCGAAAAATATAGAGGGAATGTATTTAAATTTGGTGGTGTCTTATACATTTTAAAAAGTGTTTTTCACACAAAATTTTTAAACTAGTGGCATCCTGTGATTTCACAGGTCAAAGTGTAAACTTGATGTTTTAACTGTTTCTCCCAGATGTTATTAGTGTGTCTTTTTTTTAGTCAGGTACATTTAATATGTGACAAAATGTTGATGAAAAAGATCCGGTTCGGTTTATAATTGGCTAATTACCCATAATGTGAAGGACTGAAGGTCATACTTAATTTTGTCTATTGAGGTGACAGTTTAAAAACTGTGATTTCGTGCATATTTATATATGTATTTATTTCTATATCTATCTATATTTATCTATATCTATATCTATATCTATATTCTATATCTATATTTATAATTAAATCAGAACTATAATTATAATTATATTTATATATATCATAAACAAAATGTAACAATCATGATTACGGATTAATTTATAAAGTTTTGTCAGGTATACTCAAAATTAAAATTGTAATACTCCGTATAACCTATACATAGTACTAGCTACATTAATGAAAAATAACAGAAATAAACTTTATGTAAAATGACATGTACCAGTGTTCCTTTAATTTTTGGCCAAATTAGTTGATGCGTGTCCTATGCCATTGATTTATGGATGAAAATGGTAACAATATAATCGACATACAATTCAATGTTCCATGTGTTTTGTATGTTATCCACGTATTACCCGTGTCTAATGCACGTCTTACGTACGTGTACACGAAAAATAAAACGAAACATAATGTTAAAAGCGTTACTTATAGAGAGTACATATATCAATATTGCTACACATGATTAAACATGCCACGCGTTAAGGTTGTGCCCGTTTCATGGTCTTAATCAATGTTGAAATGCTTCAAAGTTTAGAGTACTCGTTTATATATCTATTTTCTATAACTAGAACGTGCAACAATGACTATTGAAACCGACTAAATTGTTACATGGATGAAAAACTTGTGCTAAAAGTTGTTTCTGGTACATGAGATGTTGAAGTCGTTTTTTCGTACACCATGTGACCCGAATCATTTAATGACACAATGTGATAAGTAGCTAGTTCGGTATATGCGTGTAAAGAAAATGAAATAAGGGACCACAATTGTCAATAGTAAGTAGTATGAGGGTGAAAGTGTAACTTAAATTTGTAGGCTAAGAAAAATTGTCCTAAGCATTCACCACAAAACTTAAAACAAAAAATTCTAACTATGAAAATTGATTTATTATGATCTTATATATGTTTACTAGACTAGATAAAGCATAACAAGGTGATATGTAACACATCATGGACAATGGTATAAATAAATATTTTTGTGTCAATGGTAGTATATATATGTAATTTCCCCCATATAAAACAGTTGAAAAATGTTTTAAATTATCACTCCGTACTTGAAAGCATGTAACTGTCACCAATATAAAATATTGTTCATGCAATACATATTTATGTCGTTAGACACTTATAATAATAATAATTGTAAATGTAATAAGTTAATGAAGATGAATCAAATGTGTAATTTTAAATATAAAAAAAAAATATCCAGATGTTTCCAATTACAAGACAACCTCTGTAAAACTATTACGTTGAACACAATAATACTAGCTTTGACTTAGAATATAGATACGTAGAAAAAGTCAAATGAAAATCACGAATTATGGAACTCTAGTCTACACAGATGAAAATCACATTATCCAAATTACAAATTACTTCATCATTTTGATTATCAACTAAAAAATAGATTCTTAACTATAGCTATTAAATTTATTGTTAACATACATAAAATAAACGTTACATATTTAATGATTAATTATTAATATTAATGTTAACTTAAGTGACAATAACTATATTATCAATTTTTTAACGGTAAAATCGACATCGAATGCTCTCATTTGTCACTCACACACACGTTAGGAGGAAACCCAATTCGCGATGATATTGACAGTAACATCGAAGGTTGAGAAAACCCGTCAGAGACCTTCCCAAATCGCATTGATATTGGTTGTACCATCAAAGATTGAAAATTCTCTGATTGAAGTGGGAATCGAACCTATGTTGGCAGTATACCAAATTGGATCTCACCCTCATACCACACAAGTCAAGCTTCGATGGTAACAATATTATCATATTAATTACAGTAGTTTTTTTTGGGGAGTGATATGTACGCAACCAATTTTTACACATACACAACCAAATATGCTTTACAGTATTGTACTGTACAACATTGTAAAACATGTTTGATCGTGTATTTGTAAAATTGGTTGTGTACATATCATCACCCTTTTTTTAATGCAACTTACATAACTCAATACAATTATTTTCCGAATATCAAAATAATATTTATCTGAGTCATAATGACGTCTCAAAAACTTGAAATGATCAATGCATCTGATAACATTTAATCCAAAATTAAATAATTATAATATGTAATACAGTTTTTTTTAATCATGAGGATGTTGGTGGCATGGTAAGACCCTGACCTTTCAATATGGAGGTCAAGAGTTCGATTCCTTCTATTCACAAAGTTATTCTCCCTCATGGTCACGAAAGTTCGCCTGTAATGACTCCGGGCTACTCGCAAAGCGGTTAGTCGCCCTAAGATTAGTCAGTTAAAGAAAAAGTTGGATACCCATGTTAAAAAAATACAGTCAGTTTTTTTTTTTTTTTTTTTTGCTTGTTAATAACATCATTAACTTTAGGTACGTGATTATGTTTAATAAATTTGAGTATAGTACACTAAACAAGTCTAAGGTTAGTTTGTTTTTTAATATGTTTTTGTCTGAAAATATGCATACCATGCTTGTAATGAAGATGTGGTCTAAAGGTCTGTACGCTGAATATAGAAGACTGTCTGTTTTTATGTCTGCAAAATCACTTAATCCTGTTTGCGCTACTTAAAAGCACATTTCTAAGTCTACGAGTTTGGAGACAGAATAAGACATTATTTTATCTTATGTTTTCGGAAAAATAAACGGTCTTCGGTATAAATGTATGTTAGCGTGCAAACATAAAAATAATAAGATGTGAAGATCAAACAAAACACCTAAAATTTTGATAAAATTAAGATGGCAGCCACCAAATACTTTTCACCAACGAACCTTCATAATTCCTTCCCAAACCCCACCCATTAAGTCCTCTATATAAATCTCTCTCCTACATTTCATCATCCACTCAACTCAGCTTAATTTAATTCACATTCGCCTGCTGTTTACTAAACTTTCATCGAACTTATAACTACGTACCAATTTTTTCATTTTTGTAACTCAAACAACGATAACAATGGATGTTGCCATGGTTAACGACAACAACTTGTCGAAAATCGCAACCAACAATGGACATGGGGAAAACTCGCCTTATTTCGATGGTTGGAAGGCTTACGACACCAACCCTTTCCACCTTCAACACAATCCCAACGGCGTTATCCAAATGGGCCTTGCCGAAAATCAGGTGCACATATAATTCAATAACCTTCACTTTAATTAAAGTTAAGACATAAACATAATGTACAACACTTTTTTCATAACAAAATAAAATAAATTTATATGTTAAACGTTTTTGCTAATTATTTTTTGTTTTTCTTTTCTTCAGCTTTGTTTTGATTTGATCCAAGAATGGATTGAGGCAAACCCAAGTGCATCAATATGTACACCACAAGGTGCTTTTGACTTCAAAGAGAAGGCTATCTTTCAAGACTACCATGGCTTGCCCGAATTTCGAACCGCCATTGCTAACTTCATGAGCCAAGTCCGAGGAAATCGTGTTACGTTCGACCCCACCCGAATTGTAATGAGTGGTGGCGCCACCGGTGCTCATGAAACCGTGGCGTTTTGCTTAGCCAATCCCGGCGAAGCATTATTAGTTCCGACCCCTTATTATCCGGGGTATGTATTCATTTCTTATATACATATAAATAAAAGTAAATAATAATAATAGTTGTCATTAAGGTATTTAAAAAGTTTGTACAATTCAATAACTGTCACATTAAATCCAATTGTAATCGGCAGTGTATAAGTTATTTATCCATCTTAACGACGGCCCATAGGGCTATTGTACTATGGACTATTGTCTATGTCTTATATATAACAAGAATGTTGTATATAATTTATATCGTGAGACTAAAGCATTTGGTTCTGAATTTTGTAGGTTTGATCGCGATTTGAGGTGGCGAACTGGGGTTAAGTTGTTACCCGTTGTTTGTGAAAGCTCGAATAACTTTAATATCACCCAAGAAGCTCTTGAAACTGCCTACGAAAAAGCGAAACTAGACAACATCAAAGTTAAAGGATTGCTTATAACTAACCCATCAAACCCATTAGGCACTCATTTCGATAAGGAAACTTTAAAAGATCTCGTGACCTTTATCAATGACAAAAACATACACCTCATATGTGACGAGATTTACGCAGGCACAGTAACGGCCGGTGACGAATTCGTTAGCATTGCAGAAATCATAGAGGAAGAGCCCGAATGCAACCGCGACTTAATTCATATTGTTTATAGTCTTTCAAAAGATATGGGGTTCCCAGGCTTTAGAGTGGGGATCGTGTACTCTTACAACGACCATGTTGTGAGTATCGCTCGAAAAATGTCGAGCTTTGGGCTTGTTTCAACTCAAACTCAACACATGCTAGCGTCTATGCTCTCGGATAATATGTTTGTTGTGAACTTTATATCCGAGAGTAGAATTAGGCTGGCCCACAGACATGATATGTTTACCCGTGGGTTAGCTCAAGTTGGAATAGGAAGTTTGGAAAGTAATGCGGGCTTGTTTTTCTGGATGGATTTGCGTCGATTTTTAAAAGAGCCAACGTTCGAATCAGAAATGACATTTTGGCGAATTATAATTAACGAGATTAAACTCAACGTTTCACCTGGACAATCTTTTCATTGCTCGGAGCCAGGTTGGTTTCGTGTTTGTTTTGCAAATATGGACGATGAGACCACAATGATTGCATTAAGGAGGATTAAAACATTCGTTCTAAAGAACAAAATGCTCGAAGTCAAGATCAAGACACAGAAACAATGTTGGCAAAACAACCAACACCTCAAGTTATCGTCAAGAAGGCTCGACGAGATATTGACTCCTCACCGTATGTCGCCACACTCTCCTCTCGCTTGGATGTCGCCGCATTCACCTCTGGCCTCGCCACTCGTTCGGGCACAAAATTAGGCAATACGTGTATGTTACAAGTGATATATAATTAAAGTCTTAATGTACTACTTGCAATAGACATAGCAAGGATTTTGACATAAAAGAAGGGTTGGGTGATATAGCGTGACAATTGTATAGTGTCTGTGACATGATTATTTGGTTCATGACATGACATGACCTGTCGTATTAAATAAATAAATACATGTTGTAATAAGATTGATTGTGATATATGAAAATTAATTGCTTATTTTTTGACAAGAAAAATATAATTAGTTGGATATATAAATGGTAAAATTGAAAAGTAAATAAAAAATAGTGTAATAATAAATTTGTAAACTCTATATTTTTTTTAGTATTTATAAACTACGTACGGAGTATTTACTAGGGAGCTTAACTTAAAATTCAGTTCTGGTTGTCTGGTACATAAACAAACAAAAGTTGGTTGCATACGGTACGTATTACCAAAAATCAATGGTTTTTATTTGAATTTTTAAATTCCACTTCAATTAAATTAATAAAGCAAATAACAGAATGACACAAGAACTTCCAAGCAGGAACCGAATGCGCCATTCCTAAAAAAAATAAGATAAAATATTATATTTATTACAGTATACGTATATAATAATACAGATAATAAATAGTAAATTTAAATTATAAAATATGAATATAAATATGAATATTAGTGATAACAAAGTAATGAAAAAACAACAAACAAAAAGAGAAAGAAATCAAAATATGACATGTCTAGAAATAGATTGATTCTTGCTTGTATTACACACTCAGATAGTGACGAATTCAGAAATATAATTCGACGGTGACAAAAGTTTGTTAAGAATATTTGAATTATAAAAGTTGCTTTAAACAACCTTTCGATTTTTTGAAGATAGTCTTTATGAAAGTTGTAAGAGGATAAAAGATATCCTCTCCTCTCGCTTTGTGTACTTAATACTTTTATTGAAATGATTGGGCTTTCAGGTGATTTTACATTCAAATGCTAGGTTATAAAAACTAAATTAAGCTAATAGGTTAACTTAATTCATTTCACCTAGTCTTCTACTCTTCTTCATTTTTTTGGTGACATCTTAACTTAAATCTTAACTAACTTACCTGATTGATTAGTAGTATAGAGGTCTTTGGGCTTTGATAACAATAATATACAATAAGCCCATCAATGTCTAAACATTTTGACATGTTACATAAACAAGCCCATTAAAGCTAATAATATGCATATGCTTTCACATAAATATGTTTAACAAGCCCAACTTTTAAGAACTATCACAAAATACCCGCATACATCTTAGAAAAAGATACCCGCTCTTCCGAATAGCGAAAACAAAGTCTATTTAGTGTAACTCTGTAAGAACCATCACAAAATGTTGGAGTTAATCGATTTGTGCTTTCCACATCGGGAGTATATAAGCTTAGGGGAACCTCCATCAATACTAGAGAACTCTTGAGCCATTTATATTTTTGGGTTCCTTCTATATTTATACATATAATTTTTGAAATTTAGTTTTTAAATGTATAAACTACAATCCGTTTAATTCTCGATTAATTACGAATTGTCGATTAGTACTTCCAAAGTCCCGACCGATTAATCTCCAAATAGCGAATTTTTGCAACCTTGCCTATAATTAGACAATATATATTTGATATATTTGAGTAATAATATTCGCCTTATATCGCCTAAACTGACTGAGAAAATGTTATCTTCATACAAGGTCTCAACGTTCAAATCATCTACTAATCTTCTACAGTATAAATAGCAGCATCAAACATGCTCAGCACCCACAGAACAAGTTGTGCTACTGTCTACCATATTTTATCTTACTTTTTGTGCCATTTTCAAATATTTAGACACATGACTACTTGCTCCCTTTATTCTTATTTTCAAAACAAAACTTAGCTGTCAAGTCCCATGCAAAACAATTCACTCAAAACCAAACAATTGTACATTTAGCTTAGAGAATTGTACCACCCCACCTGGTTGACTCAGTTTATCACAAAAGTGAGACAAAACGAATCATGATTTCAAAAGTATTTGCTGGCATTGTCACTCAACCACTTACCAAATACGGAGTAATCAATAAAAAAAATAATACAAAATTTAAGATTTTGTAAAGTTGAATTGTACGTACAACATGACCATAAATATTATTGGCTATATATATGACCCAAGAAAACCCAGCAAAACATCATAATTCAATTCATATCTATCTAATACTCTTCATTAGATTCAAGATTTATTGATTTATATTTATTCAAGATTTCAAATATGCAAAAAATACTTAAAGCTAGTTTAACAAGCCGAAGACCGATACCAATCAGAGGGCAGATCATGGTAAAGATAGCAGCAACCGCTTATCATTCAGTCGTTTCGGTGTTTTCAAAACTGCCACAAGCCGCCACAAACCACCATCTTTCTGGTGGCAGACCGCATCCGAGAGATCATGATGAACATAAGGAATTAGTTTGATGTATTACTAGACTAGATTCATTTTGATAATGCAATTTTAGTTTCTAGCTTTGTATCTCTTGAATGTCAATATGCAAAGTATTTGAATATTTAAGAAAATTAACTCTTTTTTTCCAAGCAGTTCTGTTAACTTAATCAGTTCTGTTAAAACTGCGTTACATTTACTTGATATAATCATACTAAAATTCAATCATAACAAAATAAAAATATTAAAGACAGGTCCCTGACTACATGCACAAATGCATGTATAAGTGACAAGGCATTATCGTTGTTGGGTTACTCTATGTTCCGCCTCCGTTGATGAATTAAAAGTTGTACTTAACTATATATTCATCCAGCTAGTGATAACCCTTGATCTTTAATATATGAAGAGTATTATGCTAATGAACATATTTGTTGACAATATAAATGGTTTGTGTTGTTATCCAATCATATATGCATGAATATTTGTTCAAGAACACATTCTCATGACAAGATAAAAACATAAATATTAGGGAGTAATACATTTTGTTGTCCAAATAATTTTTCATAAGAACTATCACTATACCAATGAACACAGATATTTTTATTGATAAGGAAAATAAGGACGATAAGGATGATAAATTGATAAGGACGATCGGAGTAACACATTTCATATTAGTAGATACACAATGATATTCGCCATAAGCGACTTACATTAGCTATCTGTCACAAATTTATAATGAGATCTTACTTACTATCTTGATAATAAATGTTTGTAAGCAACAATACTAGACCAATCAAGAGAGAGAATAAAGAAAATTAAGATCAAACTACTCTAACCATTCAATCTTATGACCAGTCTTTGAGTATTTATGATCTTAGCCATTGGACAAACATCAATTGTTTGGTTCAATGGTTGTATTGGTTTGTACGAGTTTTCTTCGGCGATCATACTCACTATTTGCGAAGATGCACATATTAGGAGATCAAGCGTTATTATTTGATCTTTGTAATGTTTTAATGTTACTAGAGGAGAGGTTCAATTGTAGTTTCCAAGTAGACCGTAGAATCGATTCATTCAAGCAGACTTGTTGATGTATGTATCTATTGTAATCTAATTTGATCTTCGGATTTGTTATATTTAAATTTCTGTTTTTCGAAAGAAAAAAAAAAGTGCTTGGTCCAAAAGCATTTCAATTGGTTTGTTGGCATTATATACCAACTTCAATTCTATGAAAAAACGTGTGTACTAATGAAAATAAATATTTTTTTATTTCAATTTGCAGAAAAGTGGTGAATTACCAAAAGATTTAAATTCCAAGTTGCAAAAAAGTATAAACTACCAAAAGTTTAAACATCATCACTGACATCATCATGGTCAATCCATAACTATATTGGAGTATCATTTTATTTCAAATTGATCATAAGCTTGTTGCACCATGTGCATTGGAAGATATAAAGTACATAAAGGTTCTGCTTTATCATTGTGTGAATTATATTAATCAGGAAGCAAATCATCTTATGTATTCACTTACTCAATAGTGGGAGACCAATTTCAATCATAAAAAGTAAAGAATGAGTTAATTATCAAATAAAGTTTTTCCCATTCAGCTTTAGCATAATTGGATACAAACCCCCTTGCAGATTTTATTCCAAAGCACAGATCCCATCCCTCCAAAAAAGAGCTCCCTTTTTTGGTTTTAAATTTTGAAAACAAAAAAATAAATTTTTACTCTTCAAATATTCTAAGCATATGATGTTGGTATTAAATTGTTTGTGGCACATAGTTTAATGAGAAATAACTTCCATATACTTTTAATCTATACATCAAAACTATACATATACAATGTATCATTATATTCTGTATATGCATTTGTAAATGTGGTGTAAATATCACTTTTCCAATGCCAAAACTATTTCAATGACAGTTAATCAACTAACCAAGTAACCATGAGGCACAATGCAACATGCACATGAAATGTTTCAGTACCATATAACACATGAGTACAAGTTACAAGGCAACCTTATCACTATCATTTAATCCATGAACAGGGTAAATTTGACATTCCCGATGTTATCATTTAATTTTAATATAATAATAATTAGCAGTCAAGGTTGAGTATAGTTTAACTTAACCATTCATCTCTTAAAACTGTTTACTCTGTGCTGATGAACTTTTACCATGTTCAAATATTACCATTTTATTAAGTTAACACATGCAAGGCTACATTTAAACTTTAGAAAAGATTTGAAGTTAGAAAATAGCATTGGGTCAGGGCCTCGGGCCCATGTTTTTTTAGGTATTAATGTACATTGATTTATCCCAAGTTGGTAGAGAAATATAAAATTTGTAAAGGAAGGTTGTAGTATTTTGGAATGTAGTAAATAGTGGAGCCAATATTGACTAATTCAAACAATATGGTATTCCCTAGAAAACCAGAGGGAACAATACCAGACAACCAGATGGTCCCTCATCCAATTCTAATTTATTTATTCAAAATCTATGTGTTCACACAAAGCTTTCCAGCGTGTTCACACACAAAGCTTTTTGACTTCTTGACTTTTAAAAGTCAACAAAGACTTCACTGAAATCTTGATGAGCAGTTGGTGTTAGTTTTTTATTTTTTGAAAGTCAAACACACACACTCTACACAAATATATACATAATGTCCATGCGTGGACTTGAACCCACGACCTCAAGGTCAGAGGGGCACCCCAATACCGGTAGACCTTTGGTGCAATTGGTGTTATTCAAAACCATGATAAACCATCTATCCATACCAGGCAGCTAGAGCATTTTTGACTGACTCTTTATTGAGTGAGTTTCTTTGTGACATTTGAACATTATACTCCATGTTTTATGTTATATCTGATCATTATATGTTATTTTTTTTTATTTTTTTGGAAAACTTGGTTTGGAATCACTGACATGATAGAAAAACCACTCACCAGATCATTTTCCACGCATGCCCGAGTTTCCGGACAGAAACCCGAACCGCATAACATGGACCCGATCCATCAATCTATACAGGCATGTGGATCAGGTCAAATTCTTGCGTACGGGACAATAAAACCTCCCTCGCGGACTTCTTACATAGCTAAAGATCGAACCCTTCACCTCTGCCGTAACCAATACTCAAGGTATCGGGGTTGAACCATTGGGCCACGAATGTGGTTCATTATATTTTATATCTGATTGGTCAATATGGCAAGACTAAAAAGAATTAGCTAAAAAATCCCTCTAAGTATACTCAAAGGTTTTTGCATTGTTATAATTAAGGGAGAAGGTGCAAAGGAGTTGCTAGTTTTGGCCTAAACCCATTTTGATCTGTATTAAAATTTGGGAGTTGATCCGTACACCACTTTGTTTTCGTCATACACCATCAAAAGAATTATTTAGACGGTTTTACCCTTCCTTTGAGAAGTTAAGGGGAGTTGGTGGTGAACAAAAGGAAGGGTAAAAATGTCCAAAATATTTATTTAGTGGTGTATGGCAAAAAAGAGGTGGTGTACGATCACCTCCCCTAAAATTTACCTAATTTGATCGGACCGGTTACTAAAGCCGCCGATTATGAGACTTCTAGGTTTGTGGGATCTGTATATAACCTTATACTTTATTTATTTTAGAAACAGACATATAGATTCTGTTTGTCCCATGTATTTTATACAGAATAAATAAAAAAAAACTAACCATTAATTTAAGAATTCTAAAGAGTCTTGACTCTTGAGTCAAAGTTAGAGTGTCTATATAAACCCATTTGCAGAAAGCATACCATCACACACACACACACACACACCAAGTGACTCATACTAAGTTTAAGTTAAGGATGTTTAACATGGAAAACAATTACAGAGAGAGCAAAAGAGTCATACCGAAAAGAGGGCTGATAAAGTCGAAGATCGCAACAATGGATTATCATTCAGTGGTTTCTGTTTTCTCAAAATCCACTTCTCATCACAATCTGTAGACTTGTACTGAGAGATAGAACAATATAGATGAATGTGATTCATAAAATTGTATGTTAGATGCGTACAATGTACATTAAGTTGATATGGCTTGTATTGTAAATTTTGCCTGGAATTAACTAATGTATGTTCATGATTTTGTATGTTGAATTGTTTGTTTTAATAGCTTGATAGTCCTAAAGTGGCTCTGTTATTAAACTTATGCAAATGCAGAATATAATGAAACTATTATATGTAATTAAAATTAAAAGTTAAAAGATATAATATAAAGGATTGGCTTTAATACTATAAACTCATGAATATAAAATAACACACTGATGTAAAGTTACATAACTCTTACCAGAATAGATTATCATTAGTTAATAAGAATATCAATGTGAAAATGAACAAATCTTAAACAAAGTTTCTAGGCAGATGCAGGTGGATATTGGTGATGAAGATGGTTGCTTAGATTTATACAGTAATTAACTAATTAATCTATCTATCTTTATTTTTTTTTTAATTATAAGAGAAGAGATACTAAAACATCGTGTACCAATTTACTCTTCAGTCTTCACTTAAAAGGCTTAATTTAATGGTCTTAAGTCTTAACAAGTACATTTACCAAGCACTTTCACACATTTCAGGCATGAGTTTTGTATGTTATCAATAAGACTTGTTTGAACGTGATAGAAGTGAACAATTAAGTTTTTTTTTTTTTTTTTTTTTCCCTTTCTTTGTTCCACCAAAGAACAACAACAACAATACCCAATCTCACGAATGTAGGGTATGGGGAGGTGAGGTGTAGACAATCATTCCTCGAACCCTAGATTAGAAGAAAGTCCCTACTACACCCGCGGGTATAGAACCCGTGGCTAGATAAGATCGTCCCTCCCTCTTCTCGAAGAGCCAAGAGATTGCTTCCTAAAGGACTTCCGGCCATGAATGCTCCTCCAAACGGAATAGTGCGGGCATACGTACCTGTAAGAGTTATGTGCAGAAATAGCAACCATACAAAGTATCCATAAAAGAAAACACATATAGCAGTTATGCACAACAGTAGGACAAAAAGCATGGATAATATAATGCGCAAAAATATGTAAATCCAAGTAGACATGCAAACAATCAAAATACACAGCCACCCAACCCATATTCCCACCCACACATAAGCATGTATAAATAACTATACCTAAACATGTATACATATAGAGCCATTCATAGGTATATATACCTAGGTACATGTACAAGCATACATATATAAACTTAGATACATGCACTTAGATACATACATTCAAACAGATACAAACATATACACAGAACCTATATATAACCTGAATAAAAACATATAGATACAGAGGCATATACACTCATACATAATATATATTGAAGCTATATAATATATAGATATAATTATATAAGTGGTGGTAAAAAAATATATACTACACATTGAAAAAAAAAAAAAAATACTCAATTATACTAATTCTACTCCTCCACAAACTCCTATCAGAAGTCATGTCCTCCGTCAGTAGAAGCTCTTTCATGTCGAGCTTCAATCTATCCTCCAATCTACGTTTGGGTCTACCCCTTCTCCTTACGCCCCCAACAACGAGTCTCGACTCTCCTAACCGGGGCTAAAAGTGGGCGCCTCATAACATGCCCAAACCATCTAAGTCGACCTTCCCTCAGCTTGTTGGTTATGTTCCCAACTTCCAAGTTCTCCCTAAAAACTCCATTTGGTATCATATCTAGCATGGTCTTACCACACGTCCACCTAAGCATCCTCATTTCTGCCACCTCCATCCTCCTCTCTTGGGCTTTCGTCATTGGCCAGCACTCTGAGCCGTACAACATGGCTGGTCTAAATGCCACCTTGAAGAATTTCCCTTTCAATTTAAAGGGTACATTCTTGTCACACAACACCCCTTTCGCTACCCTCCACTTCAACCATCCTACTCGTATACGATGCGTCACGTCCTCATCTATCCTTCCTGATTTGTGAAGCATCGAGCCTAAATATCTAAAGGACTCTTGTGGAGATAAAATCTGATCACCAATTCGGACATCCACTATATCCTCTTGTTCCTCTTCGTTCGTCTTAAAATCACATCTAAGGTACTCCGATTTAAGTCTGCTAATCCGTAGGCCCTTTGATTCTAGGGCCATCCTCCATTGCTCTAGTCTTCTGTTAAGCTCATCCTGGGAATCTGAAACTAATACAATATCGTCGACGAATATTAGGCACCATGGGATGTTATCTTGTATCCCATGAGTTAGTTCGTCTAAGATCAAAGCGAAAAGATATGGGCTAAGGGCCGATCCTTGATGTAAACCTACCTCTACCGGGAAAAACTCTGTGTTTCCTACCGTCGTACGTACCCGAGTCTTCGCCCCCTCATACATATCTCTAATGGTTCTTATATATCTACTTGGGACGCCCCTAACATTAAGAGTCTCCCAAATCAACTCGCGCGGGACACAGTCATAGGCCTTTTCCAAGTCTAAGAACGTCATGTGTAGGTTCTTTTGTTTTTTCCTATACTTCTCCATAAGGCTTCTAACGATGGGAATCGCCTCCATCGACGAGCGTCCTGGCATGAAACCGAATTGATTCTCTGAAACCATTGTCTCGCGTCGTAGCCTCGTCTCAATCACCGTCTCCCAAAGCTTCATAGTATGACTAAGTAACTTTATGCCTCTGTAATTACTACATATTTGCGTATCTCCCTTGTTCTTGTAAATGGGAATAACCTCACTGAGTCTCCATTCCATAGGCATCTTTGCGCTTCGAAACGTCGTGTTAAAAAGGTTTGTCAACCATCTAACCCCATCTCCTCCTAGGCACCTCCACGCCTGTAACAACCCGACTTTTTCGACTTGCTTTTGTGCTTTGTGTTTTTCACGAAACTGCGTATTTGTGCGTACTGTGCTATTTTAAACTCTGAAATCTTTATGCACATGGTTTACTTTCATTTATATATTAAAATGTGCCTTAGTATACGTAGGATACTTAACTTGATCACCGGAAGCCTTTATGACCGTTAGTGTCACTTGACGTTTCGAATAAACTGCGTACTGCGCACACGTTTAACTTTTGTCGTAATCGGAATATTATGACTACGAAATATTAATTATTATTTTATAATAATAATTACTTGGTTTTTTGGATGCTTAATTACGCGTAGTAATTTACTTATGCTTACTAGTTAGTCTTGTTGGACTTTCTACCTTATTGGACCTTAGCCCACCCTACACAAGTTAGTGGACTATTTAATTAGCCTAATTATTAATAGCTAGTGACCCATTAATAAGTAAGACAAATGCCCATTTATTAGAGGGAACATGCTAGCATTTATGTCAAGTACTATCCTTAATGTTGCATGGGATCCTAACATAAGCACCTACTTTAGACAACCATTAACCAAAAAGTAAACTTTTGTCCCCCTTGTCCCCCTCCCTTGCTCACGGCCTAAACACCACCACCACCTCCTCACCATCTATAAATACAAGCCTTATTCCATCCATTTTACACTTGCTCTCATTTGTATTTCACACACACTTACTCTCTAATTCTTTCTCTCTCTAAAAAGTGTAAGTAATTGATTTTTCTTCTTCTTCTTCCCTTACCTTACACGAATTCATCATCATCATTTAAAGATCTAGCTTTTTAGCTTTGATCTTGATTACATCTTGTAGATTCAAACTTAGATTTGAATCCTTCAAGAACATGGAAGATTCAAGCTTTCTAGCTTTGAATCTTTACCTACTTTGTAGATCTAAATCTTTTTACTTTAATCTTGTTATTTTGTTATAAAGATTCAAACTTGTGTTTGTAATCTTCATGTATCTTAAAGATCCAAGCTTTATGCTTCAAGACCTTCAAGAACAACCAAGATGCAAGCTTTCTAGCTTGAATCTTCATATCTTTTGTTGGATCTAAGTTTTCTAACTTATGATCTCATTATTTTGTTATAAAGATCAAAACGTGTGTTTATGGTCTTCATGTAACTTAAAGATCTAAGCTTTATGCTTCAAGGTCTTCAAGAACACTAAAGGTTCAAGCTTTCTAGCTTTGTGACCTTATAACTTGTGTGAAAAGGATCCAAGCTCTCTAGCTTAGGGTTCCATCACTTCATTTGATTTAGATTGTGTTAATACTTGTTTGATTGAAGTAAAGTTTGTAACTTTGTTTGTAAATAGGACTTGTATTTGTGTTAAGACTAAGGATATGATGTAACCTTGGTTCATCATCCATCTAAGACTCTTAAATGAGTTTTGTTCTTAATTGGTCTTAACATATTGTATGTTTATGGTAGAATCTTGGTCAAGGTGATGCTAACCAATCAACGATTTGTACACTTGAAGCTACAAGCATCAAGGATGAGAACCGTGATGAGCATCAAGCACCAAGAACCCCACCGGAGCACTTGTTTACTGTTTTTCAGGATCTTATCAGATTCCTAGACTTCTGGAAAATTGATTTTCAGTTATTTCTTTTCGATTAGATGACTTTTCGTTTAGGCCTCGTCTTAATCCAATATACGGTTTAGGATTTATGGCTATCCGAAAGTCACTACGCCCTTGTAACGTTGTGCTGAAATTTCTGACCTACTCGCACTTAAACCGTCGCCACAGTCAAACGAGGACGAGTTAGGTTCTGAAAATTGGTCAGCGGTTAGAGGACTCACATACAGAGCCATAGCCACTGACTACGCATCTTTTAGATTTACGTAGAGGTCGTAACAGCTGATCCAAGTCAACCTATTGTTTCGATCTCTATACTTGTTAAACTTACTTAGCTTTTACAATGATGAATGATGATGATGATGATGACACTTAAACTTATTTTATGTACTAATAGAACTTATAAAGATAACCTACTGACCTAGTAACCTTTTATTTAGGTTGACGACCTTTCGGACCGACTTACTACTTGCACACTTTCGTATTGACTTGTATTGCTTATTCACTGTGAGTTATAGCTTCCCTTTTTACTTATACTATTTTTGGGACTGAGAATACATGCGCTTTTTACGTTTTACTTACTTGACACGAGTACTTAAACTTTACATATGTGTGGGTCATATAACGGCATAAACTTTCACCTTAGCACGGTAACGTTTAACTATTGGTTTTTGAACCGGTAGATTCGAATCTTAGATATGGATCCATAGGGTTTGACATCCCCACTCGGGCTAGTCGCGCTAGTATTTAACGGGTGTTTAATACTTCGAGGACATACGCACTCGCCAGGTATACTTTTAGGGGGTGATATTTATATTTACGTTAAGTCTAGTTACCATGTGCCCACGGTTAAACATATACTTTTCTTACCACTTTGAAACATTGAAATCTCGTGGTCAACCTTACTGTTACAACTTAAACTATAGCTCACTAACATTATTGTTGACGTTTTTAAGCATGTTTTCTCAGATGCTTAGAGGTTTGTTGCTTCCGCTGTTAGACTTGCTGTCTTGGTGTTATTGATTTGCTGTTAAGGACCTACTGTGTTAGATTTCCGCTGCATTACTTAGAGATTTCTCAATCATGAAACTTTTATTTTGCATTCGCAACTTATGTTATTTGAATAATGGCTTTGTAATGACCTCTGTGTCACGTTATCTTTTGTGAAACGCTATCTTTCTATGAATGCAAACTGGTTTTCAAACAGCATATAGTATTTGACCGTGTAAAGATCATGTTGTTGACGAATCGTACACGATGGTTTTGTACGGGGCGTCACATTTGGTATCAGAGCATTGGTTGTAGGGAATTAGGTTGCATTAGTGAGTCTAGACCGGGCCGAGTAGGATTCACTAATAGGACTAATCTACAACTTGCTCGTTTACCTGTTACTGCTTACTACTGCCTGCTACTATGTTGTATTACTACATGTCACTGTTACTACTGCTGCATGCTACTGCTTACTTATACTGCTATATGATCTTGCTGCATGCTTACTCTTACTACTATGTGAACTTACTGCATGTTGCTCTTATTCTCGTTACTGCATGCTACTTCCTACTTTTGCATGTCACTTCTGCTTAATACTGTTGTTACTGCCATGCTATGCACTGCTGTAGACAATCTAGGCTGATATAGTTACTATGCCTGATTACGTGCTTGCTACACGTCTGCTTTTCGTTGTACCGACTTGAAGAACTTATCCTTCCCAGTTCAGATATTTTTCTGAACTACTTTCCCACTCGTCTAACCCTAAGAACCAGCAATGTAATCTACATGTTACTACTGTTCCACCATTCCAGAGAATCGAAACATTACTTCACGCAATCTAGGAGGAGTACCCCTCAGAATACACGTCCACTAAGGTTGATCCTCGGAGGAGGAGATATGCGAGGACTTGTCAGAGTAACCGCACCCCGAGCTTAACCTAATTAGCCACGTACGACGTATGAACATTATAAGGATGTTTAGTTTCTGCAAGGTGACTCGTATCCCGTACACTTTCATGACCGTCACTTAACTCTTTCATCCTCCACCGCTGCTCGACGATCTAACGACACTTCTGGACTTAGGTCCCCAGCACTCTTAAGCATTGGAGAAGTCGGGAGGACATCTCCTTTCACAAGGTCAGAGTGCCTTCTACTGATGCTCAGCCATACCCAAGTACTTGGAAGTCGCCTCAAGACGTATCGTATTACTACTTGCTACACGTATAACTCGACACGAGACCCGAATTGAATTCTAGAAAGGAACCTAACGACATTACCTGAACCGGAACATTTTGAAGAAATTTCGGGACATTTAGGCATTGATGCGTAACCTACGGAACCTACGCGCCCACACCAAGAAACCGTGAAATTAATTAAGTAGATTTTGTTGTGGGATAACATAGATATAGCACCGTTAGATGAAATTGAGTAGAACTTGAAGTGATCACGTTACATTGACCATATGGAGTGATATTGGAATGAACGTACGATTTAGTACAATATAATGACGCCAGGCCAGCGTGATTATATTGAAGTAAATCATGCAGAAGTCCCAATGTTACTATATAAGGAATATGAAATGATTCAAAGAAAACTTTGGTAGGAACCACTTGAATTTACGAATTATGGTCTGTTAGAGGTAGGGAAAGAATTACCACTTAGCCCAGATATTGTACAAGAAGGGCCTTGATTGCAGAATTGATAACCCGAAAATCTGTTATAGATATAGACATCCAGGACACTTAAGGAAAAAGTTCTCAAATAGAAAAAAACTTTGGACTTACTTGCGGTAGAGCAATCGTTATGGAGACTCGCATGGATCCTGATTATAGTTAGGGGACGATTCGTCACGACGTTTTATTTTCTCGAGGTTGTTTATTACTAGAGCGATAGAAACCTTATATCTGAGGACCTTAGTGTTATGACTAATAAGTCATTAACAACCATGAGGGTTAAGTATTCTATAGGACAAGCGAATGGTAAGCTGGCAGAGATAGAGGAATAATTTAAGGTAGTACCTTAAAATTAACAGGTGGGTCATTTGGAGATGACCTCATGTCAGCAAAACTTGGAAGTTTTAAAGTAGTACCTCATGTCAGCAAAACTTGGAAGTTTTAAAGTAGTAGTGGAAAGGATTAGTTACCTACACACAAGCAGATGTTATTTGAGAAGATTGATAGAATTTTTCACGACAGTATAATAAGATTGGTTGAAACGAAAATTAAGATTAACCTAACACCCATCAATTTAGGAAGCTCGATGTAATAGTTGGAATGGACTTTAGGATTAACCTAATACTCATCAAGTTAGGAAGCTTTGGTGAAATAGTTGGAACGGACTGGCTTTCAAGGATGAAGGTGAAAGTTATTTATAGTGAGGAGATTATTCGTATACCTCGCGAGAATGGCGAACCATTAATAGTTTGCGAGGAGAGAAGTAGCCGAAGCTAAACCTTATTAGTTGCATGAAGGCACAAAAGGTCAAAGCCGAATACCAAAAGCCACCTGCGTTATTATTGACCATCTCACCAAATCTGCTCACTCTCTAGCCATAAAAAAAACCGATGCAATGGATAAACTTGCACAACGATACATAAAGGAAATTGTATCCCGTCACTCCAGCGATTCAAATTATATATCAAAGACTACCCAAGAGTCTTATTTAATACTCATTCTTACGCGACTCTGAATCCTAACTTATTCCGAGAGATTTCTTATTTGATGATAATCACACCATCATCCTTCTTACTTCGATATTAGTCATACCAGTTCGAATTTTTTTTTTCCAAAATCAATGGGTGGTTAATTCTCATCCTCATACTCTCCCTTTCGTATCTCACTTATAAGCAACAACTTCACACTTAAGCATTTTTGGTCGAAGGACTTATGACCTACTAATAGTCATCAACCACATTTAAATTCAACAGTTTTCATTACCTCGTAACATTTTTGCTCAAATATCACCCGAAATTTTCAAAAATCTTTTACTCATAAATCTTTTTGTAACCTCCGAAATATGAAAATTTTGTTTACCAAAATTTTACTCACACTATTTTACTGTGCGATCCTCTCAAAGTTTTATAAAAATAAATTTATTTTATTGTCATTCGTACAAATTTTAGAAACCGTATATGATATATATAATAAAATAAATAATTACTTATTTTTGACTAGTACATATGAAATTTTACTTTCGCTTTTACAAAACAATTCTTTTATTCAAAAGATATTCTACTTGGAGTAGTCTATATTTACTAAGAACTTCGTTCCTTTTCTTACATTGTCACCTTAAACAATTTCTATAAAATTTTCGTTGCTTGTTATATAAAATTTTTCGTTTTATTCGTATCCAAGTCATCATGAAGACTTTACAACTATCGAAATCGAGAGATTCATGTGTGTGTGTGTGTGACAAAGGCACTTGCTGCCATGTCATACAGAGCCTTTGGGCATCCACTAACACTTAAACCATTCAAAATTATTGCGTTACCCCAGGGATCTTATTTGCCACACCTGTTGGAACGATGCTCTTTCTTACATAACTCTAAGTCCTGACTTATTCCAAGGGATTCATATTTAGTGATATTAACACCATTAGTATTCTGACTTTAACATTAGTCATAACCTGTTTGGCATTCTGCAAAGTCAAGAAGCGATTAACTTCTCGTCCTCATGCTCTATCCTTCATACCTCACTTTTTAGCAACGGCTTCGCACGTGAACATTTTTGGCCCAAAGACTTATGTCATGATAATTTTTAAAACTACCTTTAATTCATTTGTTTTTATTACTTAGTAACATGTCAACCGATGATTCAAAGATTTTTCACTCGATCTTTTTCAATTCGTAACCTTTGAAATACGAAAAACTATGTTTATCAAAATTTTTACACGTTGGTTTTTACACGTTGTTCATTTGTGCGGTCCCCACGAGATTTATGGACCAATGAAAGTAATAAAGTTTTTCTGTCACTTATGCGATTTATAAAATCATGTATGTATTTATATAATGAAGTTAACAAATTTACCCTGACTTATTTTGGGTTAATACATACTAAGTTATACCTTCAAATTATTTAAAAACCGCTCTTTTATTGAGTTGTTTAACTTAAGTCAAATAGTTTTGTGTAAAATGGTACACGTTGTACATACTTCTGAATTTACTAAGAACTTCGTTCCGTTTATGTTGTCACATCAAACATTTAAAGGTTTTCAAAACTTCCTTGGTCGATTTTACTAAAGGTTTTCATATTAGACTACACCATGTATGGATCACACATTTTCTCGTCCTCCGTTTAGGGATGAAGCTTACGATTAAGATCTTTGTTAAAAAAAATAAAATAAAATAAAAATAAAAAAAAACTCTTGAGCCTCCTTGGATGGCAGTTTTATAAAATTTGTTAAGAAGTCTTCGCGCTCATGAAATGTTCCCCTTAAGGATAGACTTGGCAAAAACGTGGGCCGATAAATCAGTTTTCCGATGTACACTCAGTGGTCACCCTATCGTAGGAAAGACATTAGGCAGGTTTCTACTCTCAATATTTCACGGCTAATCGCAACACTCTCATATCATCATCACTATGAATCAGTATGTCGAGGTACAAGAATCATTTTTGAATTTCTTTTCACTCGGGAAAAACCATTCTTAATGACCTTGGGTTCACATATCTTCTCATCCGCGCATCCCCTTAAGTATAAGGACAAATTCAGGATGAACCGCTCGGATAGTTCTCTCTCGTTCAAAGATCACACCTTTCGTGCGATTTTCTTTCGGAATTGTAGTGTAAGATACTGTAGGAATCTATGAATCTTGTTATCCTCTTGGAAGGGGACTGCTTAAAACATTTACGGCACTGATGTGGATAATCTACATGTTCCTTCCTCCGTTGGTTACAACTATATATTGGTCTAGTTAATGTTAACCCTAACTTCAACATGTAACTGAAAGGATAAAGTTACATTATGGAACTGTGCTTACATTCCATCCAAGGATAAGTTCACACGCAGTATGTTGTGATTGCCATGTTTTCCATTCTACCTGTCAGCTTTGTATTGCGACATAAGCGCTCAATATTTTAGATAAGTTTAGTAACATTCATGATGTATTTCATACATCCAGTTTACTGAAGATGCCTGTAGGGCTAAAAACATCATCTTTTCTTTTGTGGATATATTCAGAGGACATGTTCATGTTAACAAGAAACGAAATCAATTTATTGATCTCTTAGGACAAGAGACTTAATTAATGCCATATACCTATTTTTACTTTTACGCGCCCAAGTACCTTTCAAGGTAAATAGCTCACTTTTAAGCCCACGAATCTTTCGGAACTCTGATACGCTACTTCTTATTTAAATACGGTACCATTTTTAGTCACTCCTCAAATTTCGAGACGAAATTTCCATTAACAGGTGGGTAATGTAACAACCCGACTTTTTCGACTTGCTTTTGTGCTTTGTGTTTTTCATGAAACTGCGTATTTGTGCGTACTGTGCTATTTTAAACTCTGAAATCTTTATGCACATGGTTTACTTTCATTTATATATTAAAACGTGCCTTAGTGTACGCAGGATACTTAACTTGATGACCGGAAGCCTTTATGACTGTTAGTGTCACTTGACATTTCGAATAAACTGCGTACTGCGCACACGTTTAACTTTTGTCGTAATCGGAATATTATGACTACGAAATATTAATTATTATTTTATAATAATAATTACTTGGGTTTTTGGATGCTTAATTACGCGTAGTAATTTACTTATGCTTACTAGTTAGTCTTGTTGGACTTTCTACCTTATTGGACCTTAGCCCACCCTATACTAGTTAGTGGACTATTTAATTAGCCCAATTATTAATAGCTAGTGACCCATTAATAAGTAAGACAAATGCCCATCTATTAGAGGGAACATGCTAGCATTTATGTCAAGTATTATCCTTAATGTTGCATGGGATCCTAACATAAGCACCTACTTTAGACAACCATTAACCAAAAAGTAAACTTTTATCCCCCTTGTCCCCCTCCCTTGCACACGGCCTAAACACCACCACCACCTCCTCACCATCTATAAATATAAGCCTTATTTCATCCATTTTACACTTGCTCTCATTTGTATTTCACACACACTTACTCTCTAATTCTTTCTCTAGTCTTTCTCTCTCTAAAAAGTGTAAGTAATTGATTTTTCTTCTTCTTCTTCCCTTACCTTACACGAATTCATCATCATCATTTAAAGATCTAGCTTTTTAGCTTTGATCTTGATTACATCTTGTAGATTCAAACTTGGATTTGAATCCTTCAAGAACATGGAAGATTCAAGCTTTCTAGCTTTGAATCTTCACCTACTTTGTAGATCTAAATATTTTTACTTTAATCTTGTTATTTTGTTATAAAGATTCAAACTTGTGTTTGTAATCTTCATGTATCTTAAAGATCCAAGCTTTATGCTTCAAGACCTTCAAGAACAACCAAGATGCAAGCTTTCTAGCTTGAATCTTCATATCTTTTGTTGGATCTAAGTTTTCTAACTTATGATCTCATTATTTTGTTATAAAGATCAAAACTTGTGTTTATGGTCTTCATGTAACTTAAAGATCTAAGCTTTATGCTTCAAGGTCTTCAAGAACACTAAAGGTTCAAGCTTTCTAGCTTTGTGACCTTATAACTTGTGTGTAAAGGATCCAAGCTCTCTAGCTTAGGGTTCCATCACTTCATTTGATTTAGATTGTGTTAATACTTGTTTGATTGAAGTAAAGTTTGTAACTTTGTTTGTAAATAGGACTTGTATTTGTGTTAAGACTAAGGATATGATGTAACCTTGGTTCATCATCCATCTAAGACTCTTAAATGAGTTGTGTTCTTAATTGGTCTTAACATATTGTGTGTTGATAGTAGAATCTTGATCAAGGTGATGCTAACCCATCAACGAGTTGTACACTTGAAGCTACAAGCATCAAGGATGAGAACCGTGATGAGCATCATGCACCAAGAACCCCACCGGAGCACTTGTTTACTGTTTTTTGGGATCTGATCAGATTCCTGGACTTCTGGAAAATTGATTTTCAGTTATTTCTTTTCGAATAGATGACTTTTCGTTTAGGCCTCGTCTTAATCCGATATACGGTTTAGGATTTATGGCCATCCGAAAGTCACTACGCCCTTGTAACGTTGTGCTAAAATTTTTGAAAATTTATGGCCATCCGAAAGTCAAACGAAGACGAGTTAGGTTCTGAAAATTGGTCAGCGGTTAGGGGACTCACATACGGAGCCATAGCCACTGACTACGCATCTTTTTGATTTACGTAGAGGTCGTAGCAGCTGACCCAAGTCAGCCTATTGTTTCGATCTCTATACTTGTTAAACTTACTTAGCTTTTACAATGATGAATGATGATGATGATGACACTTAAACTTATTTTATGCACTAATTAACACTTTTACAATGGATTGATTTTACAATGGTGTTCTTGATTTTACAATGATGCTGAAACACAAACCCTATGGAGCCATAGACACTAATTAACACTTTTACAAGTAAAAATCATCAAGAACACAAAATCTAGTGATTTTAGAAAGTTACCCAAATGCAATAAAGTTGGTATGGATTCGAAGAGGAAGATGCAAGGATTCTGAATACGTAAATTGTTTGGATTGATGCTTGCCCGATTTGAAATAGATGATGATTCTTTGTTTTGGGTTTTGAGAAAAAAATGTGAAAGTATAAAAGAAAATGAAAAATGAAAAGGATAAAAAAAGGAGGTGGGTGTGACTAGTCCATCTAGTCACATCTTTGTTCAATTAGCGAAACTAGTCCCTCGAGTTCGGTTGCGGGTGCGTGAATTACCTAAACAAGATAATTTAAAATGCGTAACAACGGGAGATGTTATAAATATATAACGGACTTTAAAATGAATAAACGGAAAAAGGCGGGATGTTACATTACCTACCCCTTAAAAGAATTTTCGTCCCGAAATTTAAGTAGGCGTAGTAGTCGTTGTTTCTTCCTCGGGATTTTGCGTTTCCGAATTCGCGAATAGATGAGGATACTTCCTTTGCATTTGACCTTGTCTTTTCCAAGTAAACTCGGGTCCCCTTTTGGCGTTCCAACGGACCTTGACAATTGAAATTCGGCTTTGTTTTAATGTTTTGACGGAGGTGTCCACAATTTCAACCGGTTCCTCCACGAAATGAAGTTTGTCATCAATGGTAAGCTCCTCGAGAGGGATGACGATATCGGGTTTGGCAAGGCACTTTTTCAAGTTGGATACATGGAAAGTAGGATGAACGGAGCTCAATTGAGGCGGAAGATCTAAACGATAAGCAACGGTTCCAACACGCTCCAAGATTTCAAAAGGACCAATATACCGCGGATTTAGCTTCTCGCGTTTCCCGAAACGAATTACACCTTTCCAAGGCGTGACTTTTAACATTACGCGGTCACCGATTTGAAATTCAAGGTCGTTGCGTCGTTTGTCGGTATAGCTCTTTTGACGACTTCGGGCCGTTCTAAGCCTGTCTCGGATTTGAACGATCTTCTCGGTTGTTTCATGAATGAGTTCGGGTCCGGTGATTTGTGTGTCACCTACTTCGGCCCAACAAAGAGGTGAACGACATTTTCGGCCATATAAAGCTTCGAATGGTGCGGCGTTAATACTCACGTGATAACTATTGTTGTAGGAGAATTCGGCGAGAGGCTAGTGTTGGTGATTTTAGTGTTATCAACAGTCATTTTAGTTAATTGGGATTTGCTAGAAAGCAAAGGCTTATCGAATTAAGCTCAATGACGAGTTTGGAGAGTGCGGAGTGCACGCTCGTTCGAGTTAATTCAATAAGGTCTTGGAAATTACATCTTTTGATGAAAGGTAACCATGAATGGTTATATCATTTCATGAAGAGTGATGTCATTTCCTAAATGATGTGAATGAAAGGTTGCGTCTTTTCGTTGAAGGGTTACATCCTTTGGTTGAAAAGTTGCGTACTTTCACTCGCACTTTTTCGCTTCCTATAAATATAGGAATATGTTTTTGCTTTCATTTTAATAAACAGAAAACACACACATACTCTCTGACAATTTGATCAGTGATTTCATTGCCAAAAACACTGATTGCGTTCTTGTCTTATCCCTGTAAAGATTTCGTGCAACCAAGGCAATCGTAGGGTCGAAATACTTTATAGAGAAAGTGATTACACGATTCAAGAACGAATCCGGCAGTCAATTCTATCCCTTATTTCTAACAAATCTATAAAGTATATTCGTGATAACTGTGGATGGTGAATTTGTTGAGAATCGTTGAAGAAATATCCAATTGTGGAAGGCTATTTGTTCTGATTTTGGATGGTACAATTTTATGGTGAAAGCAAACACGGACGTACGGTTCATCATACGTTTATTAAGGCTATGGATATACAGGTTCGTTCATTTTAATTATTGTACAAATGGCATGGACTTGGTGATTAATAAAATACTATAAATATTACATATATTCAAGAGTAAATTGGTTGTTTACAAGTTGTGATCGGTTCAAATAATTGTCGTCAACAATTGTGATAAAAGATCACTGTGAACGTATGTAATGATAAAGTTTTTAAATAACTTTCATCATTTACAATTATGCATGCACTATTAATTAATTATTATGGTGATGCATGTGGAAACCCATGATGTTTTATGTTCTGATGTACGTTGTAAATATAATTATAATTATATGATGACACATAAATTTTATTACGAAATCATGTTATTGGTTTTGGTGGGCAACCCTTGTTTTGAGTAACTGTCAAAGTGAAAGGAAAACTACTGGTTCTCTATAAACCTTTGCGATTAATCATGGTTGATTTACTTCGTATCGGTTCACGATTACGATGGTAATGGATGTATGCAATGATCATACATGTTCAAGGGTATGTCATTTATTGATGTCATCATCATAAGTGGTTGCTGTACCAAATTTTGGTCCATAGTTGGACTATGATTTTTTATATTTAAATATAAGATCCATCAAACTTAATGGATTGTTAATGGGATATGGGTTTCTGGGTTTAACTTTGACAAATTTGTCAACCTTATGACTTATTGATAATGCTAAAAACGAACATATATTTCATAGTATTATTCCTCAAGAAAGACAAGCTTTTAGTTGCAATTGTTCTATTTACAAGTGATATTCGTTTAAATAATAAAAGGTGAAGACAAAAGGCAGATTCGACAAATTGAAGACAAAAAGGTCCAAAGAGCTAAAAAGTACAAGATACAACTAAAAAGGTTCAAAATATTGATGAGGAACGTCTCAAAATGACAAGAGTACAAGTTGCGGAACACAAAGTACGCGATTTAAAATAATACGCGAGGACGTCCGAAAATCCGGAACCGGGACCTGAGCCAAGAAGAAACGCCCGACGCAACGGACCAAAAATATCTAGTCTACTATGCACAAGAATATAATATAATATATATATAATTATATATAATTATATATTATATATATTATTATTATTATATTACGTCGGCAAGAAGAAAACAAAAGTAGTTGGCTGAATCCAGGGTAGCCATGCGACTCGCATGGCCAGAAGCACAAAACCATGCGAGTCGCATGGTGTGAGATTGCTGGTCAGGTCCTATAAATAGCCAGTTTTCTTACGAGTTTTAGGCATCTTTTTTCTCTTCCTCTTCATAAGTAATATATATTTATATTTATAATTTATATTTTAATTTTAATTATAATTCTAATAATAAGGGTATGTTAGCGAATGTTGTAAAGGTGTAAGTCGAAATTCTGTCCGTGTAACGCTACGCTATTTTTAATCATTGTAAGTTATGTTCAACCTTTTTATATTAATGTCTCGTAGCTAAGTTATTATTATGCTTATTTAAAACGAAGTAATCATGATGTTGGGCTAATTACTGAAATTGGGTAATTGGGCTTTGTACCATAATTGGGGTTTGGACAAAAGAACGACACTTGTGGAAACTAGGCTATGGGCTATTAATGGGCTTTATATTTGTTTAACTAAATGAAAGTTTGTTAATGTTAATATAAAGATTTACAATTGAGCGTCCCTATAAATTACCATATACACTCGATCGGACACGATGGGCGGGGTATTTATATGTACGAATAATCGTTCATTTAACCGGACACGGAAATGGATTAATAGCCACTAGAATAATTAAAACAGGGGTGAAATTACATTCAAGGGTAATTGGTGTAATTGTTAACAAAGTAGTAAAACCTTGGTTTACACGCAGTCGATAACCTGGTGTATTCATTAAACAAAGTATTAAAACCTTGTTACAATTCGAATCCCCAATTAGTTGGAATATTTATCTTCGGGTATAATAATAATTTGACAAGGACACTTGCAATTTATATTTATGACTGATGGACTGTTATGGACAAAAACCAGACGGACATATTGAATAATCCAGGACAAAGGACAATTAACCCATGGGCATAGAACTAAAATCAACACGTCAAACATCATGATTACGGAAGTTTAAATAAGCATAATTCTTTTATTTCATATTTAATTTCCTTTATTTTATATTTAATTGCACTTCTAATTATCGCACTTTTATTTATTGTTATTTTATTTTATCGCACTTTTAATTATCGTACTTTTTAATTATCGCAATTTAATTTTTATCGCATTTTTATTATTCGCAATTTCATTATCGTTATTTACTTTACGCTTTAATTTAAAATCTTGTATTTATTTTATATTTTACATTAGGTTTTAACTGCGACTAAAGTTTTAAAATCGACAAACCGGTCATTAAACGGTAAAAACCCCCCTTTATAATAATAATATTACCTATATTTATATTTGTATTTTTATAAAAGTTAACTAATATAGCGTTGAGCTTTGTTTAAAGATTTCCCTGTGGAACGAACCGGACTTACTAAAAACTACACTACTGTACGATTAGGTACACTGCCTATAAGTGTTGTAGCAAGGTTTAAGTATATCCATTCTATAAATAAATAAATATTTTGTGTAAAATTGTATCATATTTAATAGTTTTTCCTAGTAAAATATAAGCTATTTTATATACCACCCCGCTGCACATCAAGTATTTTTGGCGCCGTTGCCGGGGAACTAACATTCGCCGAAGCGAAACGCCATATTTTTAATTTTTAAGTTATAATTAGTTTTTGTAAAATTTATATTTTTGTTTAAAAAATTAAAAAGATAAAAAAAAAATTTAAAAGAAAAGCTTTTAAAATCGAAAAAAAAAAAAAAAAGTATTTTAAGTATATTTTTAAGTTTTTCTTTTATTTTTACAAAATTATAAAGTATTTTAAGTTTATTTTTAAGTTTTTATTCTAATTATATATATATATTTTATTTAAATTTAAAACAGAAAATAAAAGAAATTAAATATAAAATAATACGTGACCCGTCATTTGAACCAGTCCAGTTGAACTGGTCCAGTTCAGTCATGCGACTCGCATGACCCCCCCCCTAAAACCATGCGACTCGCATGAGGGGTCTGACAGGACCACATCTGAACCCTAATTTCGTAATAATTACGGATATTATTTATTATTATTATTTAAACCCTAGTTTTATTTATTATTATTAATTAAGTTTTAGTTATTTAAATTAATTATTACTTTTAACTAGTTTTAATTATATAATACTTAATACTTTAAATTATAAAATATAAAAATAATATTTTTATAAAATCTAATATTTTTATAACTTTTAATAACTTTTAATATTTTGTACCTTTTTAATCGTTGTAGCGTAACTTTTGTATTTTTAGCTCATAATTAATTTTAAACTTAGTTTTTGCTATAGTTATTTTTACTCCTAGATTTTTACAAAATGCCGTAGAATTCCTTAAGTGCTTTTTCTTTAGACTAAGATTTAGGTGCTTTAGAATTTTGCGACGCCTTTTTAAGTTTTAGTTTCTTTTTAAGTTATTTCCATTTGGGATTTAGTTTTTCCCTGTAAGCTTTAATATTTTTAGACCTTTTACTATGTATCAATTATCATTCCAATTAGTAATTTCAATTTGCGATTATAATTTTAAGTTAGTTGTAGTAATAAGGTTAAATTAGTTAAGTATTTTTAAAGTTTTTTTAAGTTTCTTTTATTTTTCCGTCACCTTTTATTTTTCAACCATTTCTTTTTCGACCTTTTGCGACGAACTCTTTTTCTTTCTTATTTCTCGCTATTCTAGTTTTAGGACTTAGAATTTTTTTTCTACTTCTTATCTAAATTTCTAAAAATTACGAAAATTTATTTTGAGTGGTTAAATTAATAGACATCAAAATTTTCTGGTTCGTAGTAATAGTTGGATTTGTACGTGGACCGGGTTATTGGAGCCAAACAGTCCTCAATTATATTGAGACCAAACGAATCCTGCCCCTCTGCTGCATCTTTTGGCTATTCGAAACGTGGGCAAAATCAGAAAAGTCTATTGATTGGATAACTTATTATAACTTTTCTTTCCTTTTAAAAACTAATAGGATATTCTGTGAATGCACCGAGCAAGACGTTCATCACCTTTTGTACGTTCACCACCTGTAACTCGATCAAGACATCGTTTAACAAATATAACCGCCGTTGATTTTTCTTTAGAATCGTCATCCAGTCGACCAAGTACTTCAGTTCAAATTTCCGATAATCCAGTTTTTGAAACAAACATCACAATTGAGAATCCAGAAAATATTCAGGAACGGTTCGTAGATCCTGAACCATTAAACTTTCCTCCGGAACCACCAATCATTCAAACAGAGATTGTTGAGGAACGAACCATTAAATCTGAAGCATCTAGTGATACCGATTCAACAAATTCAATTATGGAGAATCTGGAACCTTTAAGTATGGAAGACCGAATGAGAGCTAAACGCACTGGCCAAGGTCACGCAATTACTCATCCAGACATTAATGCGCCAGATTATGAAATCAAAGGACAAATTCTACACATGGTGACTAATCAATGCCAATTTAGTGGTGCGCCGAAGGAAGATCCAAATGAACATCTACGTACCTTTAATAGGATCTGCACACTATTTAAAATCCGAGAAGTGGAGGATGAACAAATATATCTCATGTTATTTCCCTGGACTTTAAAGGGAGAAGCCAAAGATTGGTTGGAATCGTTACCTGAAGGGGCGATTGATACATGGGACGTTTTAATTGACAAATTTCTTAAACAATTTTTTCCTGCATCTAAAGCCGTAAGACTTCAAGCAGAAATTGTTACATTCACACAGAAGCCAAATGAAACTCTATATGAGGCGTGGACAAGATATGGAAAGTTGTTAAGAGGATGTCCGCAACATGGTTTAGACACCTGTCAAATAGTACAAATATTCTACCAAGGATGCGACATCACTACAAGAAAAGACATAGATATAGCAGCTGGTGGTTCTATTATGAAGAAAACCGAAACTGATGCTTACAAAATTATTGATAATACTGCTTCCCACTCACATGAGTGGCACCAAGAAAAAGATATCATTAGATCATCTAAAGCAGCTAGAGCCGATTCTAGCCATGACTTAGATTCCATTTCCGCAAAGATAGATGCTTTCGAGAGACGAATGGAAAAGATGACTAAGGATATTCATGCTATACGAATTAGTTGTGAGCAGTGTGGAGGACCACATTTGACAAAAGATTGTCTCAGTATTGAATTAACAATGGAACAAAGAGAGAATATTTCATACATAAACCAAAGGCCTGGAAATAATTATCAGAATAATTATCAACCGCCAAGACCGATTTACAATCAAAACCAGAATTATAACCGAAATATTCCATACAACAACCAACAAGGTCCTAGCAATCAACAATTATCCAATAATACTTACAATCAGCAAAGACCGAATTTTCAAAATAAACCACCACAACAAACCGATGATAAAAAACCAAATTTAGAAGATATGATGACGAAGCTAGTTGAAACTCAAACGCAGTTTTTCACATCTCAAAAACAAACAAATGAACAAAATGCTCAAGCATTTAGAAATCAACAAGCTTCTATTCAAAATCTGGAACAAGAAGTAAGTAACCTAGCAAGGTTAATAGGTGAAAGAAAACCGGGAAGTCTACCTAGCGATACAAATGCTAACCCCCGGAATGAAACAGCTAAAGCTATTACCACAAGAAGTGGTACAACACTTAAACCACCTGAAATACCTGTAACTTCTGATGAAACTATTCCTACTCCACAAGAACCACAACCAGATCAAGATAAGGAAAAAGAACCGGTAGTTGAAAAGGTTAATGAAGATAACACAGTTAAGGCTAAACCTTATGTTAAACCATACCGACCACCACTTCCTTATCCGAGTAAAATGAAGAAAGAAAAACTTGAAGCCGAGCAATCCAAATTTTTGGATATGTTTAAACAGATAAATGTAAATCTTCCTTTCATTGATGTAATTTCAGGAATGCCAAGGTATGCTAAATTCTTGAAAGATCTAATCTCAAATAGAAAGAAAATGGAAGAACTCTCGGCTGTTACTATGAATGCAAATTGTTCAGCAGTGCTGTTGAATAAGATACCAGAAAAACTATCTGATCCAGGAAGTTTCACAATTCCATGTTTTCTGGGTAGTCTTAGTTCAATAGAAGCATTAGCAGACTTAGGTGCTAGTATAAATCTAATGCCGTATTCACTATACGTTAAACTAGACCTTGGAGAATTGAAACCAACCAGAATAAGCATACAACTAGCGGATCGATCAATAAAATATCCTAGAGGGATAATGGAGAACATGCTAGTTAAAGTTGGTACTTTAGTATTTCCAGTAGATTTTGTTGTTTTGGACATGGAAGAAGATTCTCAAGTTCCCCTCATATTAGGAAGACCATTCTTAAACACGGCTAAAGCAATGATAGACGTGTTCGGTAAGAAACTGACCCTAAGTATAGAGGATGAGAGTGTTACCTTTTCAGTGGATAGAGCAATGCAACAACCACAATCTGCAGATGATACATGTTATTATATTCAAACTATAGATGCACATGCAGAATTATTAGAAGAATTTCCAGAATTACAAGGAACAGGAGAATGTTCTTTAGGAGAAGGAAATGAACCAATTGATGAAGCTGAAATGTTAGCTACACTTATAGCTAATGGATATGAACCAACAACAGAAGAAATTCAAATGCTAAAAGAAGAAGACAGATATCGATATAAATCATCGATAGAAGAACCGCCGAAATTAGAGTTAAAGCCACTTCCAAACCATTTGGAATACGCTTATTTACATGGTGAATCTGAATTACCTGTAATAATATCGTCTTCTCTTACTGAAAATGAGAAATCACAACTCATTTCTGTGTTGAAAGCTCATAAACCAGCCATTGCATGGAAGATTCATGATATTAAAGGAATAAGTCCTTCGTATTGCACACATAAAATCCTTATGGAAGAAGGTCATAAAACGTATGTGCAACGCCAACGAAGACTAAATCCTAATATGCAAGATGTAGTTAAGAAAGAGATTATTAAACTGCTAGATGCAGGTTTAATTTATCCAATCTCTGATAGTCCATGGGTAAGCCCAGTTCAATGCGTGCCAAAGAAGGGTGGCATGACTGTCATCACAAATGAGAAAAATGAGCTTATTCCTACTAGGACTGTAACAGGATGGCGTGTATGTATTGATTATAGAAAATTAAATGACGCCACCAGAAAAGATCACTTTCCCTTACCTTTCATAGATCAAATGTTGGAAAGATTAGCCGGAAATAGTTACTATTGTTTTCTAGATGGATTTTCCGGATATTTTCAAATTCCAATAGCACCCGAAGATCAAGAGAAAACAACATTCACATGCCCTTATGGTACTTTTGCTTACAAACGCATGCCATTTGGACTTTGTAACGCCCCTGCAACCTTTCAAAGGTGTATGATGGCAATTTTTCACGACATGATAGAAGAATGCATGGAAGTATTCATGGATGACTTTTCAGTCTTCGGTGATACATTTAAATCATGTCTAGTTAATCTGGAACGAATGCTAATTAGATGCGAAAAATCAAATCTAGTACTTAATTGGGAGAAATGCCATTTCATGGTTAAAGAAGGCATCGTTCTTGGACATAAAATTTCAAAAGAAGGAATTGAAGTGGATAGAGCTAAAGTAGATGTAATTGCTAAACTTCCACATCCCACCAATGTTAGAGGAGTTAGGAGTTTTCTAGGGCATGCCGGTTTTTACCGACGTTTCATAAAAGATTTTTCTAAAATTGCCACTCCTATGAATAAACTCCTAGAAAAGGATGCGCCATTCATCTTTTCAGATGAATGTATCAAATCTTTTAACATTCTTAAAGAAAAACTCACTAATGCACCGATCATGATAACACCAAATTGGAATCTACCATTTGAACTAATGTGCGATGCAAGTGATTTTGCAATGGGAGCCGTTTTAGGACAAAGGATTGAAAAACGATTTCAACCTATATATTATGCTAGTAAGACATTACAAGGAGCACAAACAAACTATACAACTACTGAAAAAGAACTCCTTGCTATTGTCTTTGCTTTTGACAAATTTCGATCATATCTCGTTCTAGCAAAAACGGTGGTCTATACCGACCATTCTGCTCTTAGATACCTATTTTCAAAACAAGATGCTAAACCAAGATTAATCCGTTGGATCTTACTCTTACAAGAGTTTGATATTGAAATCCGAGATAAAAAAGGAGCAGAAAATCTCGCCGCTGATCATCTTTCTCGTCTTGAAAATCCCGAATTAGAAGTTCTGAATGAATCGGCCATACAAGACAACTTTCCTGATGAATATCTATTGAAGATAGATTATAAAGAAATCCCATGGTTTGCAGACTATGCAAACTACTTAGTTTGTGGATTCCTTGAAAAAGGATTATCGTACCAAAGACGAAAGAAATTCTTCAGTGATATAAAACACTATTTCTGGGAAGATCCACATCTGTTTAAAAGTTGTCCCGATGGAATAATACGCCGATGTGTATTTGGAGATGAAGCTAGTAAAATTTTAAATCATTGTCACACAGGACCAACAGGAGGGCATTATGGGCCTCAACTAACAGCAAGAAAAGTTTATGAAGCTGGATTCTATTGGCCTACAATTTACAAAGACGCACACCTTCTTTGCAAATCCTGTGATGCATGTCAAAGGACCGGAAAAATAAGTCAACGTGATGAAATGCCACAAAATGTCATCCAAGTATGTGAAGTATTTGACATTTGGGGTATTGACTTTATGGGTCCATTTCCAAAATCTCATAATAATCTATATATACTCGTAGCCATTGACTATGTATCTAAATGGGCGGAAGCACAAGCTCTCCCAACTAACGATGCACGAGTTGTAGTCAACTTTTTGAAACGTCTTTTTGCAAGGTTTGGAACACCGAAAGCTTTAATAAGTGATCGGGGTACTCATTTCTGTAATAATCAACTTGAGAAAGTTCTTAAAAGATATGGAGTAACTCATAAAATCTCCACCGCATATCATCCACAAACAAGTGGACAAGTTGAAAATACCAACCGAGCCTTAAAACGTATTCTAGAGAAAACCGTAGGATCAAATCCGAAGGAATGGTCCATTAAATTGGAGGATGCACTCTGGGCTTTTAGAACAGCCTACAAAACTCCAATTGGAACCACACCTTTTAGACTTGTGTATGGAAAAGCATGTCATCTTCCAGTAGAAATTGAACACAAAGCATTTTGGGCTTTGAAGACATGTAATCTTGATTTACATGAAGCCGGACGTCTACGATTAAGTCAACTAAACGAATTAGAAGAATTAAGACATGAAGCATACGAAAATTCGTTAATCTATAAAGAAAGAACGAAGAAATGGCATGATAAAAGAATCAGAAGTTCAAAAGAATTCAAAGAAGGAGACAGAGTTCTTCTTTTCAATTCACGATTCAAGCTATTTCCTGGAAAATTGAAATCAAGATGGTCTGGACCATTCATAGTCAAAAGAGTTTTCCCATACGGAACGATAGAATTAATAAATTCAAATGGGATTGAATTTAAAGTTAATGGTCACAGAGTTAAACATTACATACATGGTCCGATGGAAGTCGACAACGAAGTTAATCACAATTTCGACACCACAGCTAACTAAGTGTGGGGAGAATCAAGTCTTTAAAGGATAATATGTATTTCTGTTAGAGTTAGATTGTCTGTTTTCGTGTAGTTCTCGAAAATGGAACACGTATGGTCTTTCCCTAGCAGACCCTAAAGAACTAGTCTTCTCCCCCCATTCTGAATTTTTATTTTTTTTAGGTTTTTACGAAATGAAGACTGCCTGTGAACTAAACCATGGTCTAATGCTACACGCTTTGATCACTAAAAGAAATAATGACATACTCCCGAGTGAATTAGTATCAGTAATCAGAGAAAGAATGGACGGAGTTAGAAAAGGATCCAGATGCGAAGATAATAAGTTACAATTTGGTAAAGGAAAATCAAAATCCGCAGCGAAAAGAAGAGCACGACACCTAGAAAAATGTCACAAATGCGGAAAATGGTCACATGGAGGTAAATGTTCAAATAATCAAACCTATTCAAATACCGAATTTGTTACTTTATGCAGAGACGGACCGTTCATATGTTTAGAAGAAAAGACAATGAATGCTAGAGGTTACGCCTATGCAGCCATGGAAGACCAATTAAACCGACTATCTTATGAATATAATAGATCATATAACTAAGAAATCTATTTCACAGGTATGTCTGTACAGTTTTGTTTTTATTTTTATTTTTATTTTTTAACCTTTTGATAATAAACGCTAATTTGTTCGCTAAAAAGTATTAAATTGGTATTAAATAAAATTAGGTTTGGCGACCGAAATTATTGATATCATTCAAAAATTTATTACATCACTGCGAAATTTAACGTTTATTCTTAAGGTATAAATATCTTTAATCAATCAACCCAAAATATTTCAAAAATTCGTCATGAGTTAAATTAGGTCTTGGAACCGAAATTACTTTACCGAAAAGAGGGGCGCATATTTTTGATAATATTTGATTGATTAAAGTAGGATAAAAAGACAAAAAGATTTTTAATTTTATTTTTACCATATTTTTAAAAAATTAATATTTAAATCTTAAATTAATATTGTAAACTTTGTAAAAACAATATATTTAAATTATAAATATTTGAAAAATTAATATAAGTTTGGTGTGAATTTATAATATGAATTTTTAAATTAAGTTTGGTGTGAATTTTTAATTTATGAATTTTTAATTTTGAGTTTGGTGTGAATTTTTAATAGTAATTTTGAATTCTATATTTAAGTTGTGTGAATTTAAAAACAAAAATTTACTTTATCTCATTAAGTTAAGAATATGATTTTTAAAATTCGTCGTAAGTTGAAGACTAGGTCTTTGAACCGAAATTGCTTTACCCGAGGGAGGGACGAGAACTTTTATTATCATTATTTTTAATCTTATTGATTTAAAGTATGCCAAAAACATTAAAAAAACCCAAAAATCTTAGCTTTTAAAACAATCGCTACAAAAAGACAAATTTTAAAATTTTGTCGAGGGACGGACTAGGGCATCGTCCCGAAACGACCTCGTCTTAAAAAGAAACAAAATTTTTAAAATTTTATTTAATTCTATGTTTTAAAAGTTTAAGGTTTTAATTAAAAAAAAAAAAAAAAAAAAAAAAAAAAAAAAAAAAAAAAAAAAAAATTACCTGGAATTACCCCCCATGCGAGTCGCATGGGGATGGGCAGGAAGCCATGCGACTCGCATGGCTGTAAAAAACTGGACAGGATCAAAAAGGCAGCCGAGTTCTGCTTCTTTCACAACACACACACATATACACGAAAACTCTCCCAAATCCTCTCAAAAATCCGCCATTTTTCACCAAATTTCTTGCAAAACTTCACAATAATCATGCCTAGATTCAGTAGTCTAAACCCCTTCAGGAGAAAGGTAAAGATTTCACCCCTAATCTCTTTAAATTCAAATTTTTGTGTTCTTGAGCTAGAAAATTTATATTTTGATTTTGTTAAATTTAGGTGTAATTAGAGCTAAATTGTTGTTATATTATGCATGTATATCCTAGATAGAAGCTATTTAACATGAATTGAAGCTAAAAACTTCAAATTTTTAAGAATCTAGGGTTTGTGTTCTTGAACAATTTGGGGCTTTTTGATATAAACAGGTTATGGCCGATTTTTGTCATGAATTGTTGCTAAATTAAGTAGTGTAACATGTTTAGGTAGTTAATTGATCCAAACTTTGAGCCTAAACATGTTTTTGAGAATTAAAGTAGACTTTTTAAGTCTAAAAATTCATGAACTTGGACAATTTGATATAAAGGCCATTTGAAACTTGTTTCATTGCTAGTAGTGATTATTTGGCATGTTATTTGAGATAAATGCTTATGAACTTGATGTACATTTTTCGTATAGGCTTATTTGACAAAGTGTAGACTTGACAAAAATATGAAAATGAACACTAGTTTGATTTGAATGCCATGTAACAAGCGTTTAATTGCTATAATGATTATTGTTGACATGTTTAAGAGTTTAAATGTGATAAAACATTGTACACATTTTCGTATGTAAAAGTGTAGAATTGTTATTGTTAAGAAAATGTGTATAAAATGTGTTATGAATTGAACAGGTCATCATAATTGTTTCAAGTTATTATTTTGCTAACACTAATGCATATTTGGATGCACAAATTTTGTGTTTAATGTGTTTTGCAGAAAGCCGATACTGGAGGTTCAGGAGCATCATCGTCCAGGCAACCAGAGCCCGAACCGGAAATGTTTCATGAACAAGAACAACATATGCAACAAGAAGAAGAAGAACAGGAGGAGCAACATATTCCATATTACGATCAAGATCAATTATTCGTGAATCAGTTTCGTCAATTCGCTCCACATCAAAGGATTCTGAGTTTAGACATTAATGAAGATCAGTTACATCCAAATCTGAGATTTGATCGATGTTGGATAGAGTATCCAGATTATCAAAAGAACATGCACATTCTCTACTTTAAGGTTGTTGAAATGCCAAGGGCAATTGACTGGGTACCTTTGGAAACAGTTGACCTTGCCGAACCGATTCGGGGATTATTGGTGCAAAGGTATGGTAATTCTCAGTTTAACGATTGGATGCGCCTATTTTCCATTCGTAGAACCATATATAGGGAATGGTGTATAGAATTGCTTAGTACTATTAAGTTAAATAGTGATGTTAGGAGGATAGATGATAGAAGCTTTATTAGATTTCTGTTAGGTGGACGCATGTACAGAATGTCCATGATAGATTTAGCCAGGGCCTTACAGATTTACACCCCTGCTGAACTTTTGAGCCCCGACTGTAATAGCCTGATTGCCCAAGGAGAAAGGGTAGATAGGGAATTTGATATTAACGCTGTCTGGAGGCGTATGTCCCACTTTAATGAATTCCACGCCAGTGGAAATCATACATACTTAGATATAGACAGAGCTGAACTCCGGGTGATTCATAGATTCTTAGCAAACACAATTACACAAAGGGGTAGGAATAAGGAGAAATTGACCGTAAATGATTTGTTCTACCTCAAGTGTATTAGAGACCCGAGGAGTTTCGTTAACATTCCCTATTGTGTTGGTTATTATCTCGCTAATGTAGTTTCGGGGATGAAATCGGGGAGTATTATAGGTGGTGGTATTTTCATTACTCTCATTGGAGAGTATTTAGGTGTAGATAAGCACCAAGGGGGTCCAATGAACGAAATAGAGGACGGAGGTGAAACTATAAGTTCAAACCTTTATCACGGTGCAAGGGTATTATTGATGAGACGTGGTCGGGTACATCGATACGAGGGACCTCAGCGACAGGTAGAGAGAGGTTCGGATGACGAGATGGAGGAGGCGAACAACATTATAGGAGTTGTTCGGGAGACTGCTCTTGATTTAGGTATTCGTATGGAGGATGAATACATGACGAACTATGATAGGCATATGCAGTACGAGGCATGGCAACGCCGGAATGACTACGAGCATTCCCGGCAACGAGAGCATGACCGATGGGATTATCATCAGCGCCAAATTATAAGCCAGTTGCAGCCTGGTGAGATGTATTATCCGACCCGACCCGCATACTATCCCGCACATCAGCCAGAGATGAGACCACCCTATGATTCATATGATTATGACGCAGCATACCAGTACACCTATAATCAGCCATGGAACCCGGACGCGAACATGAATTGGGATCCATATCCTAATTTTCCTCCTAACCCACCTCCTGATCAGTAGAGATAAGTGGTAATTTCTATTTTTATTTTAAACACTTAACATTTTATTATGTTTATGTAATGTTTGATATTTTATTATTATTGTGTACTAATATTTTTCTTATAATTTGAAAGTGGGATGCCAAAGTTCCATTTCAAATTGCATGTATGATTATATTTGTATTGTATGTATTCTATTTTATGCACAAAACAGGGTAAAACAACGCGTTTTCAAAGACTGGCATTAAGTTCAGCAAAAGCAAGTAATTTTGACGACAATGATGCAAAATGTATGTGAAATAACAACAAGACGGAATGAACAAATGACGTGCACCATTTATCATTCAGCAAACAAACGCCAATATATTTGGAAACTTTGGTAAAAATTTAATCATTTTCACACAAATCACCCTCAATAATTTAAATTGTTACTGATTTCTTGCAAATGAGGACATTGCAAGATCTTAAGTGTGGGAAGGGGTTAAATTCTTTCGGATTTTAAAATTTTTATATTAAACACTTGGTTACCATTAAAAATACTAGTAAAGCAGTAGTTGTATTAGAATCTAGTGCTCTCTGATAAAAAAGAACAGCCCTAGTCTTATATACTGACTACCCAATTCTAGTAAAATTTTTCAAAATTTTCAATTAAATGAATTCAAAATCATGTTTATACATATTTATGAACGATAAAACTAGGTTTTAACACCGAAATTATTGTTACCTCGGAAAGGACATAAATTGAGAAACAAACTAAAATGTTAAAATTCATTTAAAATGGAATAGAGGACGATAAAAAGGAAAATAAAAGCCAAGTGTGGGAAAATTTACCAAGTTATTTTAAACATATGTCACATATATTTGTAACAAATAACTGAAAATACTTTTGCTTTGGACTAAACTAAACTGTTTTACCCGATGAAAGAAAAGAAGAGATGGATCTACACGATGAATCAATTCCATCATTAAAAGGAAGTAAAGTCTTCCGAAAAAGACACGCGCTTCTTGATTTAGGTCATGAAGTTGTCGTTCAGACCAGCTGTAGGTTGACGAAAAATCTAGAAAAGTCATCACTAAAATCAGCAGGAAATCCACGGACCTCAGCATTAAACAGGGTCGCCAAGTGGTCAGATTTATCCTAACCATGAGAAGGATTTATCTCGTACAATGGGGGGGCACCGTGCAAATTAGCTTGATAAGACTAATGAATCAGATCCCCAGACAAGGATAATCTCCTTAAAGATTAAAAATCAGCTTTTAAGACTGATATTACTCAATCCTAGAGATTGACCTTAAAGATTGAGAATTACAAACTCATGGAATTCGATGATATCTAAACTCGAGCTTGAACGAGAAAATATTTTGATCAAAATTATAAACCGATTTGTTTTCTGAAAAACCCATTTTCAATGCGTTCATTACCATTGAACGTAAAATCCTAGGAATTCACCTGGAATTCATTAGGTCACCTGAACTAAATCGGGTGTCAACCGTAAGAACGATGGTTGCATAACATGGTCAAAGACAGGACTTTGTGCCAAACCGACAAATTATAAGGGTGAGCTTTACTATTGCTCCTACCAAGGATAGTAATTGCATCCGACACGTTTTTAGACCATGAACAAATGCATGTCATTAGACATTGCCTTAACAGTTTCTTGTTCATCGCTTTCCTTTACAACCGGACGGTAGTTTACCGAAAGGTAATATACGGAACAAGTAAACTGGATGTGTGCTTTCCGATACCAGGATAGCAGTGGATTACACGAACCTAAAAGTTTTAAGCCAAAATATTGATCCACAAATATATTTTGCAACACCAAAGAATGGATTAAATCAGAAAACTTGTCTAGGATAAAATCTAGCTTGAATTTTCAATAGATCAAATGTTTTCATAAAGATCCAATTTCCTTAAGGATCTACATTTTTATAGTCATGTGGGACTGTAAACCGCCTTTTAAATGTGCACTTTGCTTTAGAAACCGAAAGTAAATCGGCTATTTGATTGCAAGTGTCGTTGACCTAAACCCGAGGCAACTGTGGATGACACACCCACCTTTAACCATGGTTCTATCGTCACTACCATTGTTTATACCGCCGTATAGAAATCACTGATGTACAAAGTATGAAGAATAAAGAAGTGATTCTAGTGTTTCAAGACAATATTGCTTGAGGACAAGCAACGCTCAAGTGTGGGAATATTTGATAATGCTAAAAACGAACATATATTTCATAGTATTATTCCTCAAGAAAGACAAGCTTTTAGTTGCAATTGTTCTATTTACAAGTGATATTCGTTTAAATAATAAAAGGTGAAGACAAAAGGCAGATTCGACAAATTGAAGACAAAAAGGTCCAAAGAGCTAAAAAGTACAAGATACAACTAAAAAGGTTCAAAATATTGATGAGGAACGTCTCAAAATGACAAGAGTACAAGTTGCGGAACACAAAGTACGCGATTTAAAATAATACGCGAGGACGTCCGAAAATCCGGAACCGGGACCTGAGCCAAGAAGAAACGCCCGACGCAACGGACCAAAAATATCTAGTCTACTATGCACAAGAATATAATATAATATATATATAATTATATATAATTATATATTATATATATTATTATTATTATATTACGTCGGCAAGAAGAAAACAAAAGTAGTTGGCTGAATCCAGGGTAGCCATGCGACTCGCATGGCCAGAAGCACAAAACCATGCGAGTCGCATGGTGTGAGATTGCTGGTCAGGTCCTATAAATAGCCAGTTTTCTTACGAGTTTTAGGCATCTTTTTTCTCTTCCTCTTCATAAGTAATATATATTTATATTTATAATTTATATTTTAATTTTAATTATAATTCTAATAATAAGGGTATGTTAGCGAATGTTGTAAAGGTGTAAGTCGAAATTCTGTCCGTGTAACGCTACGCTATTTTTAATCATTGTAAGTTATGTTCAACCTTTTTATATTAATGTCTCGTAGCTAAGTTATTATTATGCTTATTTAAAACGAAGTAATCATGATGTTGGGCTAATTACTGAAATTGGGTAATTGGGCTTTGTACCATAATTGGGGTTTGGACAAAAGAACGACACTTGTGGAAACTAGGCTATGGGCTATTAATGGGCTTTATATTTGTTTAACTAAATGAAAGTTTGTTAATGTTAATATAAAGATTTACAATTGAGCGTCCCTATAAATTACCATATACACTCGATCGGACACGATGGGCGGGGTATTTATATGTACGAATAATCGTTCATTTAACCGGACACGGAAATGGATTAATAGCCACTAGAATAATTAAAACAGGGGTGAAATTACATTCAAGGGTAATTGGTGTAATTGTTAACAAAGTAGTAAAACCTTGGTTTACACGCAGTCGATAACCTGGTGTATTCATTAAACAAAGTATTAAAACCTTGTTACAATTCGAATCCCCAATTAGTTGGAATATTTATCTTCGGGTATAATAATAATTTGACAAGGACACTTGCAATTTATATTTATGACTGATGGACTGTTATGGACAAAAACCAGACGGACATATTGAATAATCCAGGACAAAGGACAATTAACCCATGGGCATAGAACTAAAATCAACACGTCAAACATCATGATTACGGAAGTTTAAATAAGCATAATTCTTTTATTTCATATTTAATTTCCTTTATTTTATATTTAATTGCACTTCTAATTATCGCACTTTTATTTATTGTTATTTTATTTTATCGCACTTTTAATTATCGTACTTTTTAATTATCGCAATTTAATTTTTATCGCATTTTTATTATTCGCAATTTCATTATCGTTATTTACTTTACGCTTTAATTTAAAATCTTGTATTTATTTTATATTTTACATTAGGTTTTAACTGCGACTAAAGTTTTAAAATCGACAAACCGGTCATTAAACGGTAAAAACCCCCCTTTATAATAATAATATTACCTATATTTATATTTGTATTTTTATAAAAGTTAACTAATATAGCGTTGAGCTTTGTTTAAAGATTTCCCTGTGGAACGAACCGGACTTACTAAAAACTACACTACTGTACGATTAGGTACACTGCCTATAAGTGTTGTAGCAAGGTTTAAGTATATCCATTCTATAAATAAATAAATATTTTGTGTAAAATTGTATCATATTTAATAGTTTTTCCTAGTAAAATATAAGCTATTTTATATACCACCCCGCTGCACATCACTTATGTATGACGGTTATGTTCATACATACTTATATAAAATGGTTTTCTCAAAGCAAAATTATTGCATTAATAAGTTTTCGTCGGTTACTCCAACGGAAAAGAATTTTTAATTTTAGTCGTGAGATTGTTGGTTGACATTTAGTCGTTGGTAACTGTTGATATGGGACTACAATAAACCATCTATTTTGGTGATGGTTGTGACTTTTATTCACAGAAAGTATGGATACATGAGATAGAGATGTCAATGAAAGAATATGTATTTAATATATTCTTTGAATATTGACATGAACAACCCTTATAGTTATTAATAACTGTGATTGGTAACAATTAACGGATAGTAATAATTCGTTGGAAAAATTCACAAATCAATCTTATATGATTGTGTGATGACTATTTTGTTACTAAATAAAAATGACCATGAAGACTATGTTTATTGGTAAGATATGTCCACAAATCATTTGATGATATATCAAAATGGTGCAAATTAGTGAAACGAATATATTTTGATATGGAACAAGGATTAGATGTTGCTTAATTGTTTCTAATTACCGGGTTGCTTTGGAAAGTGGTGGTATGATGTATGTGATTACCGGTTATATCATTTCATGAAGAGTGATGTCATTTCCTAAATGATGTGAACGAAAGGTTGCGTCTTTTCGTTGAAGAGTTACATCCTTTGGTTGAAAAGTTGCGTACTTTCACTCGCACCTTTTCGCTTCCTATAAATATAGGAATATGTTTTTGCTTTCATTTTAATAAACAGAAAACACACACATACTCTCTGACAATTTGATCAGTGATTTCATTGCCAAAAACACTGATTGCGTTCTTGTCTTATCCCTGTAAAGATTTCGTGCAACCAAGGCAATCGTAGGGTCGAAATACTTTATAGAGAAAGTGATTACACGATTCAAGAACGAATCCAGCAGTCAATTATATCCCTTATTTCTAACAGCTAGTGCTTATCCCAAGCTTTTCCAAAGTCGACAACGCAAGCTCGTAGCATATCTTCCAAGGTTTGAATTGTGCGTTCGCTTTGTCCGTCAGTTTGTGGATGACATGCGGTGCTCATGTCTAAACGCGTCCCCAACGCTTCTTGTAAGGTACGCCAAAATTTAGAAACAAAACGGCCATCTAGTTCGGAGATAATCGATAAGGGTACACCGTGTCGGGCTACGATTTCTTTAATGTAAAGTTGTGCGAGTTTCTCCATGTTGTCGGTTTCCTTCATGACTAGGAAGTGCGCGGATTTGGTGAGACAGTCAACAATAACCCAAATAGTATCATAAACGCCAACCGTCTTTGGTAGTTTGGTGATAAAATCCATCGTTATCCTTTCCCACTTCCATTGCGGGATTTCGGGTTGTTGAAGTAGTACGGACGATCTTTGATGTTCGGCTTTGACTTTGGAGCAAGTTAGGCATTTTCCCACATAAGTAGCGACGTCCCTTTTAATGTTCGACCACCAATATTGTTCTTTAAGGTCGTGGTACATCTTATTGGCACCGGGGTGAATCGAATATCTTGACTTATGGGCTTCGTCTAAAATAAGGCTTCGCAAGTCCCCATAACTAGGTACCCAAATTCTTCCGGCGAAATATCGGAGTCCGGTTTCCTTAACTTCGAATCGAGAGGTGAGGACGTTCAAGTGTTCGAGAGAGATGTTTTCATCCTTGAGTGCCTCGTCTTAGGCTACACGAATTTGACTATTAAGGTTGGTGTGGATGGTGATGTTTAAAGCTCGGACACGAAGAGGCACCGATCTTTCTTTTCGACTTAAGGCATCGGCTACTACGTTTGCCTTCCCGGGATGGTAACGAAGCTCGCAATCATAATCGTTTAAAGTTTCAATCCACCGTCATTGTCTCATGTTTAGTTGCTTTTGATCGAAGATTTGTTGGAGGCTTTTGTGTTCGGTGAAGATGGTACTTTTGGTTCCATAAAGATAGTGTCTCCACATTTTAAGTGCAAAGACAACGGCTCCGAGTTCGAGATCATGTGTCGTGTAGTTTCGTTCATGAATTTTGAGTTGTCGAGAGGCATAAGCAATGACTTTCTTTCGTTGCATCAACACGCACCCAAAACCATGTTTCGAGGTATCGCAATATACAACAAAATCATCATTGCCTTCGGAAAGTGACAAGATAGGAGCGGTGGTTAGCTTTGTTTTCAAGATTTGAAATACGGATTCTTGTTCGGTCACCCAAATGAATTTCTTTCCCTTGTGAGTTAACGCGGTTAGAGGACGAGCAACCAAAGAGAAATCCTTGATGAATCTACGATAGTATCCGGCGAGACCCAAAAATTGACGGATGTGAGTAGGAGTGGTAAGAGTCTCCCATTTACTAATGGCTTCAATTTTTGATGGATCGACTTTAATAACTTGATCACTTACAACATGACCAAGGAATTGAACTTCCTTCAACCAAAATTCACACTTGGAGAATTTGGCATAGAGTCGTTCTTGTCTCAAGAGCTCAAGCACAAGTCGGAGATGTTGTTCGTACTCTTCTTCGCTTTTTGAATAGACCAAAATGTCATCGATGAACACAATAACGAATTTATCGAGATACGGTTTGCACACGCGGTTCATAAGATCCATGAACACCGCCGGTGCGTTAGTGAGACCAAATGGCATAACAAGAAATTCATAACTACCATAACGAGTCCGGAAAGCGATTTTGGAGACATCTTCCCCCTTAACCCTTAATTGATGATAACCCGAGCGGAGATCGATTTTTGAATATACACAAGACCCTTGTAGTTGATCAAAGAGGTCATCGATGTGAGGAAGAGGATATCGGTTCTTAACCGTCAATTTATTTAGTTCGCGATAATCAATGCACATTCGTAGGGATCTGTCTTTCTTCTTAACGAACAAAATCGGAGCACCCCATGGTGAATGGCTAGGTTGGATAAAACCACGGTCAAGTAGTTCTTGGATTTGACTTTGCAATTCTTGCATTTTGAATGGAGCAAGTCTATATGGTGCACATGCTACGGGTGCGGCTCCCGAAATAAGATCGATTTGGAATTCTACCGGTCGATGAGGTGGAAGACCTTGCAATTCGTCGGGAAATACATCGGAAAAGTCACCAACAATTGGCACATCATCGATATGCTTCTCATCGGACTCGAATTTCTTAACGTGGGCAAGGATCGCAAAACAACCCTTACGGAGTAGTTTTCTAACTTTAAGGCACGAAACGAGGTTGAGTTCGGTGCAACTCTTATCGCCATAAACAATCAAAGGTTCACCATTCTCAATAGGAATTCGGAGTGCGTTAAGATCACAAAGGATGTGAGATTTCATTTTAGCTAACCAATTCATATCGATTATTACATCTAAGCTTCCCAGTTCCATGGGTATCAAGTCAATTTCAAACTCATTACCCTAAATGTTTAACGTACACCCCCAGTAATATGTGTCGGCACTCAATAGTTTCCCGTTGGCCACTTCAATGGTATAAGTGGTATCTAATGGAAGTGGTAGAGTGCTAAAAGAATGAGTCAAAGTCTTGGATACAAAACTCTTATCGGCACCCGAATCGAATAAACAAGTAACATAAGTGTTGTTGAGAAGAAACGTACCCGTGACTAATTCATTGTCATCTCGGGCTTCCTCGGTGTTGATGTTGAAAGCTCGGCCGCGCGTATTGGGGTTATCTTTCTTCTTCGGGCATGCATTTCTATAATGGCCCGTTTGGCCACATTCGTAACAAGTGCCCGTCTTTGGTGCATTGGGCCCCTTTCGAGCGATGAGGGCGACACTTTTACATTCGTTGGCCTTATGACCAACTCCTTGGCACCGATGGAAAATTAGCTTGCCACATTCACCAAAGTGGTGCTTGTTGCATTTGTTGCAAAGAGGTAGGTTTCCGGCATACCCCTTCTTGCCGTTGGAGGTGAAAGGCTTCTTGGCAAAGTTGTTGTTGCTTGACTGGGGGGCTTCCCATTTGCTTTTGTTGTTACCCGACTTATCCTCGGCTTTAGGTGCCGGCACTACAATTTCTTCCACCGTTTCTATCAATTTGCGGGCCATGTTCAAAGATTCTTGATGATTAGTGGGTTTGGATGACATTAACCCGTGTTTGATGCTCTTTGGAAGACCATCCATGTAAAGTTCAACCCTTAAAGATTCGGGGTTCACAAGGTTTGGGCACATCAAGGCTAGTTCAGAAAATCATTGATTATAAGCCTTGAAGTTATTTCCGACCGCTTTCAAAGTTCTTAGCTCTTGTTCGAGCCTTAGGGTTTCTTCACGAGGGAAATATTCGACGATCATCTTTTCCCTTAAGTCGGCCCAAGAGAGGGCGTGAGCTTCATCGGTACCCACCGATTGTACATAGGTGTTCCACCATGTGAGGGCGACACCGGCGAAAGTGTGAGTGGAGTATTTGACCTTATCTTGGTCCCTACAACCGCTTATACTAAAAACGGCTTCCGTTTGTTCGAACCATCGAGTGAGAGTAACCGGTCCCCTGGTCCCATCAAAAGTATGAGGTTTGCACCCCATGAAGGCTTTGTAGGAGCACCCTTCGCTTGAGTTACCGGCCCCTTGATTGTTGTTGTTGTGGTTGTTGTTGTTGGAGGAGTGAACGGCCATGGCCGCATCCACGGCGGTGGCTATCATTCGTTGTAGAGCTTGTTCGGGTGTCTCATGGCGTGGCACACGACGAGGAGGCATTGTTCCTTCAAAACACAAGAATACCGTTGATTAGTATTTTCAATAATACTAATCATGATATGGAATAAGGATAGAAAGGAAAATTTTCCTTGACTCGCCTTAAATTCTTTATGTCATAATGTCGGAACGTTCAGATGAGTCACCGTAATATAATCCCGAAAATTATATTACCCTAATTCACATGTGCATTCGACATTATTTCACTAAGTCAAGGTGGTGCGTCAATCAAATTAAACAGCGTGAGATTAAGATGAAATAAGAGTAGATATGAGTAGAAACGTTCGAGTATAAATGCACAAGTAGTTAAGTAATTCCTACTTCAACTCTATATGCCGGTTGTAGTCTAGACTCACTAATGTACCCTATGACTCGGGGTTGACACCAATGAACTCTAAATCCCTACAACCAACGCTTTGTTACCATGTTGTAGCGACCCGACAAAATCGTCATTGACGGCGCCGTCTACTTAGGTCCCGTTACGTGGTCATAAGTCTTTAAAGCAACGTTTGACCAAAAGTATGTCGCATTCATTTCAAAAGTAAAGATGTTTCAAGGTTTACAAAGTAGTTCGACAACTAGTTACATCACAAAGTTTAAAGTACAATTGAAACATATGCGACACAATTTAAAAGTAGCCAAAAGACGCTCCATGTATGCATGTATACTCGACATCCAAGCTAGTATCAGAAGAAATGAGCGAAAAGCATGTATCACAAAACGTTCAAGGACCTGAGAAAAACATAGAAATCTGTCAACGAAAACGTTGGTGAAATCATAGGTTTAAGTAAGTAAGTACAAGTGAACCACAAGATTTGTAACATTGATATAATAGTAATACATTCCAAAAGTTAATATTCACGAGCACCCAATTATCAATGCTTAACATTCCTTCCATAGAACCCCATCACAATAGTGTTAGAACATACACTGTTTCTCGAAAATATATTCCATTCGTAAACGGTAGCGAACCGTTTGAATGAGGGTTTATCAAACCCATATGGATCCATACAACATAAGTTCTCGCTTACACCCGGCAAGTGTAACTAATGATAATCGAATTGAGGATTTTGTTCTAAACTCGTATGTAGAATGTTTGTTTTCCTGTACTTGTGTTCACTTAGTAAAAGAAACGTTTATGTTTTCTCATCCCAAATGTAAGTTCAAAAAGAGTAAAAGTGGGACTATGATCTCACCTTGAGTGCACGTGTAAAAGAGTACTTCAACAAGTAAACGTGTGCAAAGAACAAAGCTAGTCTTGACCTAAACAAATAGGTCGTATCAATGACGATAAACACGATAGGTCAAACTGTTCAATTAGTCCTATGGCTCATTACGACTCGATCATTATAGCATGTGAATCAAATTATCAAGTTTTATGCAAGGTACAAGTATAAAAGCATGTTAGAATGATTGCATAAGTATTTGGTTAAGTTTGATTAAAAGTCAACTTTGGTCGGGTCAAATTCAACACGTTCGGGTCGGGTCCCGAACTATTTTTCTGAGGTTTTTATTCATATATAAGCATGTTAGAACAAGTTACATGTGAATCGGAGGTGCGTAGCATAGCAAACATTTTTCGAATTTTGACAATGTAGGTCAGAACCCAAACACGGCAAATGCCGCGCCGCAACCAAAGAGGGCCGCGCCGCGACACTTAACGTGGTCTGGTGCCTGGTCAGTTTCAATTGTCCAAGTCTAAATCCAAACTTCATTTAAACACAAAACACAAACCGTAAACTCTTACGACACGTATCTTATATCGTTGGAAAGGTAATTTGACAAGGAACACAACTAAACACGTTTCATCAATCAAAAACATCATTTGCAAATATCGAGTTTCCAAATTAAATGATCAATTAATGCTCATCATTAATGCTCCAATTTCATAAATGCACAATTATGATTCGGGAATTAAATGCACACATGTGATACGCCGTTTCGTAGATAATTATGCACACAATGCAACTAAACACTTACCAACAACAATTCATGGCATTCAATGCATCAAATGCTCACATTTAGTTCTATCAAACCCTAACCAACATCACCAAAATCAATAATCAAGTTTATGAAGTTTTCTAAAACAACCTACACATCAAATTGAAGCTAGTGATACTAGTAACACAATTAAAGCATGCACTTATAACATTTAACAACATTCAAGCAGCCAAATCACCAATTCAAACACACCAAAGTTCAAGTTCATGCTAGTTGCTTAAAATAACGAGATCGAACATATAGATCATATATTCATGTTAGACATGAGCCATAGACACTAATTAACAATTTTACAAGTAAAAATCATCAAGAACACAAAATCTAGTGATTTTAGAAAGTTACCCAAATGCAATAAAGTTGGTATGGATTCGAAGAGGAAGATGCAAGGATTCCGAATACGTAATTTGTTTGGATTGATGCTTGCCCGATTTGAAATAGATGATGATTCTTTGTTTTGGGTTTTGAGAGAAAAATGTGAAAGTATAAAAGAAAATGGAAAATGAAAAGGATAAAGAAAGGAGGTGGGTGTGACTAGTCCATCCAGTCACATCTTTGTTCAATTGGCGAAACTAGTCCCTCGAGTTCGGTTGCGGGTGCGTGAATTACCTAAACAAGATAATTTAAAACGCGTAACAACGGGAGATGTTATAAATATATAACGGACTTTAAAATCAATAAACGGAAAAAGGCGGGATGTTACACATGTGCCCACGGTTAAACATATACTTTTCTTACCACTTTGAAACATTGAAATCTCGTGGTCAACCTTACTGTTACAACTTAAACTATAGCTCACCAACATTATTGTTGACGTTTTTAAGCATGTTTTCTCAGGTGCTTAGAGGTTTGTTGCTTCCGCTGTTAGACTTGCTGTCTTGGTGTTATTGATTTGCTGTTAAGGACATGCTGTGTTAGATTTCCGCTGCATTACTTAGAGATGTCTCAATCATGAAACTTTTATTTTGCATTCGCAACTTATGTTATTTGAATAATGGCTTTGTAATGACCTCTGTGTCACGTTATCTTTTGTAAAACGCTATCTTTTTATGAATGCAAACTGGTTTTCAAACAGCATATAGTATTTGACCGTGTAAAGATCCTGTTGTTGACGAATCGTATACGATGGTTTTGTACGGGGCGTCACAACGCCTCAATCGGAATTTGGTCTGGTCCTACTGCTTTGTTTCACTCCATCTTTCGTAGGGCCGATCTAGCTTCCTCCTGGTTAATCCTCGTGCAAAAACAGTTGTTTTGATATTGCTGAACCTCGTGGAGTTCCATGTTCCGCTCCGTTCTTTCCCTACCGAAGAGGGATGCAAAATACTCTTCCCATCTTTTCCTAATAAGGTCTTCTCTTACTATACTTTGACCTGCTTCATCCTTGATATATTTGACGTTAACTAAGTCCCTACCTCTTCGCTCCCTAGATTTAGCTATTCTATATATGTCATTGGCTCCCTCTTTAGAGTCTAGTTTCCTATATAAATCTTCATAAGCTTTGTCTTTTGCAATTGCAACGGCCTTCTTTGCTTCTCTTTTAGCTTCTTTATATTTTTCTTCTATCCTAGTTCTCTCTGCAGGTGTCCCTTCCCCAAAGAAAATGTGAGTAAATTGGAAGGAAACGAAAAGAAAGGTAGACAAGTTTTGTTACAGAGTAAGAAAAAAGAAGAATTGGATAGAAATTTGAGTCATTCTCCTAAACTTTGACCGATAATGATCTAACAAGAACCAAAAAGAAAAGAAAGAGATTAAGTTAAACATTTTCGGCAACGATTTGAAGCACATTGCCAACATATGCAGAGAAAATCGGTCAAACTCGGTCAAAATTCGGGATTACTAGCAAAAATTGATCGAAATCGGTCAGAGTCAAATTTGGTCAACATACGAGTACTCCTCGAGTTGCCAAGAACTCACTAAATGTGACTGACCCGTGTAGTGATTTTTGCAGCCTTGTGAGCGGCTTATATAATCTTTAGAGATAATGTGAATAGATTCGGATATCATCCCTTCATATTATTTTTTGTCATTCATCTAGTCATTTCTATTTAGTCTAATTGCATTCTTTTAAGGTCATCATGTTGCTAAATCTTGAATGGATCAAACATGGAAACATTCAGAGACAATACATTATGTTATGGTTCCTTATAGTAATGACCAAATCATGTTTTACTAAAATCAATCTCTCTACGAATATCTATATCTTACCTCTCATACTCTACCTTCCAACAAGATCGAGTAATGTTGTTAAGACAATGTGATAGTAACAAATTAAAGGAAAAAAAAGTTCATTTTTTATTAATGCAGGGAACTTGCAAGAAAGATAAAATATCACACTCTATCTTCAATTTAAATTAACTCAAGAACATATACCAAATTAACTACATTTAATTATTATTATTTTTAGCTCCTCTTTTAACTATAGAAATAAAATAGAGAGAGAGGGACAAATTATGTGCCTTACCACTTAATACTCCCTCCGTCCCAGATTAATTGTCCCCAGACAAAAAACACACAGTTTTAGAAAATCCCACTAACTTTATTTCTCCACCAATGAAATATCTTCTCTCTCCAGATCCACCAATGAAATATCTCATTTCCTTTCTATTTATGGAAGTAGACAATTAATTTGGGACATCCCAAAATGGAATACTGGACAATAATTTAGGGACGGAGGGAGTAACTATTTTCATAGTGACCAACCCATATGCACACTTTCAGCATATAAATCATGTTCCCATCATGGTACTAAAGATATTATCATAATTATACCAACTTTAACATTTTCTCTCCTTTTCCATTTCTAAAACGTGTAATCTGTTCTTCTAATAATAATTGAAACGAGATCCAATGAATCGTTCACAATTTATAACAAACATAATGACAGATGTCACACTGATCATATTAACCTCCCTAAAAAATGAACAAACATAGTCAATCCATAAAAAGGATGTTTCTTAGTCCACTGCTAAATGCTTGTTTATCAGACATAATTAGCTGTCAATATTGAAACACCATCAACATTATCTTAAGCCTATTGTATTCTATGATTTATGGTTTATATACTAGTGACTTTGCTAATCAGTGAGTTAAAACTTTTTATTATTACTCCATTATTTAATAGAACTAATGAACCAAATCAATTATAGATTCAGTGTGTCTTAATGTAACGTAGAAATAGAATCTTTATACAGCCTTGTCTCTTATTTTCTCACCACTAGAAGTTTCTTTTGTGCCCCTTGTATTCTAATAGTTGGTGCATTTTCTATATAAATACTAACTCAATTGTTAAAGGACATAACATCTTACTCACACACTAAATCATTAAGTATTACACATCAAACAATTCAAAACATGGAGAAAATATTTAGAGAAAATTTTACAAGCAAAAGAGTGATACCAGTAAGGGGCCAGATAAAATCGAAGATAGCAACAACAGCTTTTAATTCTCTAGTTTCAGTCTTCTCTCGAACGTATTTGCATCATATCGTTACTCATCAGAGAACCTACTAGACACCATAGTTTATATGTACCGGGATGTATGAAATATAAAATATATATTACGTAGTATTAATTTCTTTGTAATATCAGTTGAATGTTTTGTAAGTGATTGCACATAATAATACCCAGACTTCCATACAATCGTATCCACCATCTCAGCACCTTTTAACACAAGACAAAATATCTATCAAAGAATACACATTTATCTCATTACCTTTCGAAAACAACGTTAAAAGCTTCTACACAATCAAAAGCTACACCAATCCGCCCATTCCATGACAAAACATCCCGCTCAGGCATTTCATCGAACACTTGACTACATTACTTTTTAAATGCATATCTACCATACATAATCGTAATCGCATTATTCAAATACATCGAACACCCACATAGGTACCGTTTCTTAACATATAATCCTTAAATCTGTTCACCTTCATTGATATCAAACAGAGGTTACAGAGCACCAACTCACTACTCAAAGTCTCAAACTAAACTCTTTACGTTCAAACCCTAAACCCTTTCAAAAAAACACTCTTTCCCTTTGTAAATTCCCCTTAGACTACTAGCAACGGGCCGCCATTAGGCCGCCGTTTGAAAGGCGCCGTTGCTAGCACGCGTCTTGAGCTCCGCCGTTGAACCACCGTGGTCCGAAATGCTATGCAACGAACGTTTGGAGGACGGTGTTTTTTATTTAACCGAAATAAAAAAAATAGGAAAATTAAAAAAGTAGCCGTGGGATGTATAGGTTAATTTTTTTTTTCTTTTTTAATTAATACTAATTTATTTTCTATATATACACTCCCATTCAAAACTACAAACACCATTCACATTTACACTATGTCAAACACTTCAATTCAAAATGTCTTCCAAAAAATTCTCAAACAAAAGCAAAAACAAACCACCGAAAAACCTTCAAACAACGTCGATGTTGATATGTGGAATTCGTTAATGCAAGATACTGCACGACACAATGTTGTAGTCCGAGACCTTTCAACCGCCCACAAGGCGGTTTCGCACCTCCACAACAAAATTTCGGTTTCGGATACGGAAACCCACAAGGCGGTTTTGCGGGATACGGACCGCCTCAAGGCGGTTTTGCGGGATACCAACCCGGGTATCAACAAAACATTACCACAACAAATAGCATAGCGTCCGGAAATTCGCAACCCGATGTAGATGAGGTACAAGAAACTCAATTTGATGAGGAAGAAGTTGAAGAAATCGATACCCCCGAGTCTGGGAAAAAAGGAAAACGCGCGAAGGTTATGTGGACCGAAGAAGAAAGCCGAATTTTAGCGGAGTGTTGGGCGTGAGCTTCTGAAGATAACATTGTTGGGAACTCACAAACTACGGGAACATTTTGGTCCACCGTCCGAGCGGAGTACAAGACTTTGGTTCATGAGCCTCGCCTACAAGATCAATTAGCGGGAAAATGGAGTAAAATGTGTAAAGACATCAAGATCTTCATTGCAATTTATGAAAAGCTTGCAAAACATTGGCAAAGTGGACACTCGGACGCGGATATTATGAAACATGCGAAAAAACACTTCAAATTGCAAAATAAAAATAGGTCATTTGTTTATGAAGAAGCTTGGCGAAGTTTAAAAGAGTGTCCTCAATTTTTAGCTTATGAAGGTTTCAATAACAAACGCCTCCAACCCGAGCCAATTAGTCTCGAAGATCCCGACCCGATACCGATACCGAACACGAGTGCACCAAGTGTGGTGTCTATATTCCGAGGAGATCATATCCGTCGTCCTCGAAGTCGGGATAGTTCTAAAAGTGCTAGAAGTTCCGGTTCTTCGGATGCAGCTTCCCGGTTATCTTCGGAGGAGGCACGAGCTCGTGTTATTGATTCGGCGACTGCTACACGACTTACTATGGAGGAGTTACGAAAGGAAGCACAAACATACGAAATTTGATGGTTTAAGGCTTTTATCTCAACCGGTTTCCACCGACATTCCTCCAGAACAATATGATTTGGTCATGAAATATCGTAACAAGCTCGCACAATACGCCATAGAGTACAAGTTCGACGACGATGAAGAATAAATTATTTCGTTTAAATTTATAGCTTTTAATTATGTATTGTTTTTTTTATTATTAATTGTAATGTGTGTGTTTTATTTTAATGAAACTTTTTACTTTATTAAATTTTTTCGTTGCAATTATAAATTTTTTTTATATTATAAATATAATTATAAAAATAATAATCATAAATAATAATATTAATAAAAATATAAAATATTGAAGTGGGGTCAATGTCGTTGGTGTGGTGGTTGTTAGTGAATGTGGTTAAGAATGTGAAAGGAAGAAGCTGCTGGGGTGGCGCTTATGTGACCCAGTGTGATTGTAAAAATGATGTGATAGTTGAGAGTAGTCTTATAACATAACTATTAGTCATTGTACTCGAAATCACACCATTAAAACACTTCCCACCCAAATTCACATACTCATACTTAAAATAATTCTAAATTAACCCAATAATTTTTTTCATTTTTTGAATTAACATGTATTTCCGACTCGTTTTTATGACCGAAAAAATCACGAGAAGACCATCCGCATTGCGAGTAGAGCCTAACACAATGGGCTATTTTTTTCTCCTAAGATGCAAATTTGAAACCTCGGGTATATTTCACCCAACAAGTTTTTACCACTAGACCACCAACCTTGTGCTTCAATTAATCCAATAATTAGAAACACATTTTCCCCAAAACCTAAGTTCAAAACCCCAAATGAACAACCTTGATCGGATCAATTTGTAGGATCAATTTAACTGATTAAATCAATCGTTTATCTCAATATTGAGTGTGAAATCTCAATATTAAGTTTCTATCAAAAGCTAAGTTGAAACACTAATCGATTCGCAAAAGAATGAACATTTTAGAGTTAAAAATCGATAAACAAAGTTGCTAGATGATTGAGAGCAAAAGTATGCGGCTAGGGTCGTGCAAAAGTGAGTAACCTTGGAACCTGAAACCCTCTATTTATAAGGTATGACAGCCTCTCCGTACGAACGTGTTTCTGGTTCGTACGGATTGATCTGTGTCAGTCAATGTGCTATGTATGTATGAGATACTCATATGTACGGATCAATATAAATACTGGATTTAAACATTTTTCAAATATGCATTTGATCAACCAATAATATAACAAACATGCTAATCATATAAGTCAAACAAACACAAAGTATCAATGTCTATAAACAAACAAATGTTCAGTTACTTCGATAAACATGATAAATGCTAATGAACTATGGGCTTATAGAACATATATGATGTGTTAAGACGTAACCTTTAAAATGTAGACAATATGCTTAATAATTAACACATAATACAGGCAACTAAAACCCGATCATGCAGTAACTAGGAAGTAAATTGACCAGTTCGATCCACAGGGAGAAGTTTGTTTTAAGGACTTTAAACGATTAATTATTCTAAAGAGGGATTTGTGTTTGAAGTGATATTTTTGTTTAACGAAACAGTAAATAAATATAATGAATAACAAGAATGAGAATGTGGTGTTTACTTCTATGCTTGATAAATGACAGGGATTGTTCTTTTATAATTAAAACCGTTATGTAATAGTTACAATAGAGCAGCTTATATCAATTTCACAATATCTATAAACTTAAGAACTATGTTTAATCAACAAGATTCTTTCTTGGTTAAATTCACATAAAACCTAGTTTACTAAGAGCACTCTAAGTAAACTGCATGATTGTAAAACCTAAATATCATCCAATTACCATCCTATACTCACATATGGATGACTAGATCACTAGGTGTTGAAGTACGAGTTATAGCCTTTGATAAACTCATATAAATCAAGTCACAACTCATATAATTGAACTAGGATATAAATATGATTACAACAATGGATTTCTCGAAAGAACCAGGTGATTTAGATTGATTTAACTAATTAGACTCAACCCGGTTAAACTCACGTAAAGCCTAAACTACAAAAGTTACTTGAGGTAATTTCATGACTATGTTGTTTTGGAACTCCTTCAATTATCGGATTAAACACATAACGAAATCACCTAAGCTTATGTATCTTACCGTCTAGATTACTAGTTGTATTGAAGCACAAATTGTTCACTGAGTTAACTCACATTAATTGGTTTACAATTTATGTAATTGAAGTGATGAACTAAATAATCATAACTATGGTTATTGTAGTTGGACTAGATGATTTAATCAATCAAACATATATATAACTAGCATAACATCAAAGTATAGAACAATCCCAAGCCATAAATCTTACATTGAATTAAACACACAAGGCTTTTAGCCAAACATAATCATAATAGAACTAATGGAACAGTTAATACAAGTTGAATTCATGTTTAAAAAATATAGAACGATAATACCGATTGCGATGAATAATCCTAGCTTAATCTTGATGTTGAAAGAATGGAGATTGACTTGTAGCCTTCCTTGAGCCTTGAAAAACGTATTGAAATTGAGGGATAATGTAATAGTGAAGGTGTATCAAGTATGTAACCAAAGCCTCTCTTAAATAGGCTCAAAAGTTAGGTAAACTGGCCAGAAAAACACTAGATGCGCCGCATCTCCTTAGGATGCGCCGCATCCCTTTAAAGTTTGTTTAATCCAGCTCATTTAGCACTCAGGAACTATCGACAGGCAAGGGATGCGCCGCATCTCCCACCAGATGCGCTGCATCTGGTCTTCTAAATGCGTCTCATGGCCCTAAAACGTCGTATCTGAAACCTTCGGCAAAAACACGCATACAGATGCGCCTCATCCCTTTTGGGATGCGCCTCATCTGAGTCTGGAAGTGTATTTCTGGGCTGTTTTCGTTATCGGACTTCATTTTAAGCATCGTTTTCGCTGTTGGTCTTCATTTATTCAATCACAGTGGACTTTTACAAATATACATGAATTACAATACATACGTACAACAATTACATACAAATTGATATTAAATTGGATCGGAATACCGACAATAAACATGTATGATTTTGGCGTTATCAAAATCCCCACACTTAAACCTTGCTTGTCCTCAAGCAAGACTTACAAGAAATCGAAATTTACTATAGTGAACACACGCATTTAATTGAGAACACAAAAATGGGAATCATACTCACGCGATATAGTACACAAGACACACAAGTTATTTTGAAACACAAGAACTCACGCTATATGGAACGTACACTCGGATCACACTCAACACATTTTTTTTCACAATGGGACACACGCCCGCGTTTTGAGTATACACACACCTTTGGAGTACACACGCGAATTGAAATCACACCAAAGTCGAAAGGTGGGTTTTAAAGTCCACATTTCTTGAAAATTTGGATCCTTAAGGAAATTAGGACCTTTGCGAAAAACCTTTGATATTTTGAAAAATATTCATGTTAGTTTTTACGCTAATCAAGTTTTCCGGTTTTAACCTCAAAGTTCGGTTGAGGGTAACTGAAAATCGAAGCCTCAGTCAGTGCTTAGCAAGCTACTCGCCCCCATGATTGAAGTATCATGGAACTTGAAACCGGATATCCTAAAAATGGTTTTACACAATATAGTTCATAAAATAGCATAAGTTTTAGCAGATACTATATCATGTCCAAATATCATCGGTGAACCATGAGTTTGCACACCTCAATTTGTTATGGCATATGTATGTTGACCGCAGTCAACATAGATGTGGTTGATCTTTACGGAGATAATCCATCTGGGGATTAGATTCATTAGTCTTAAAAGCTAAATTGCACTGTGCCCCCCATTGTACGAGATAGATCTATATCATGGTTAGGATAAGTCTGACCACCAAAAACCCTGTTTGATGTTGAGGTGAGGTGGATTTCCAGCCAATTATAGGGATGACTTTTCAAGATTTTTCATCAACCTACAGCTGTTCTGGACTACATCTTCTAACATAGGTTAGCAAGTGTGTCATTGGAAGACTTGGCTTCCTTCACAATCATTACATTGATGAGCATTGGATTAGATTGTTAGAACAACAAAGTACTTGATGATTCTTTTCATTAAGAATGTGGTATAGCATGATGATTATCTCTTTTATATGACTACTAGTTTTATGATTTTTAACAAAATAAACTCAAACATTTGGTTGTTTCTTAATTTGTTTTGTGATAATAATTTCGGTGTATACACCTAGTTTTAAAATCTACAAATTTTAAACAAAATTTGAATTTATGAAGATAAAAGTTCAAAAAATTTCACCATTTTAAGCCTTTTTAACCAAAATCAAAACCCGAAAGAATTTATAACTTCCTCCCCACACTTGAGTTCATGTATCGCCCTCGTTACATGAAATTAGAAAAATTAAATTCAAGAGGGTTAAATAGTGTATAAGAGAGTTATTACTTTCTAGGTTTAAAACCGAAGTGTACGGGATGATGGCGCTGAACTGAATGCCAGCATAAGAACATCATCCACTTCTTGCAACCACAAATCAATCATCAATCAAGTATGTGCTGAACTTATTGCCAGTCTTTGTAAAAATGCAGCATATAGCACAATGCTCAACTGTATCAATCCAAATCAAGCAAACATTTCATAAAAACCATGGGGTTGTATTCTGTGTACCGAAAACACCCCACTTATAAAAACCTAAGGAAGTTAAATTAAGCAAATTACATCACAATTGAAATTACCATAATCCTAAACAAACCAAATGAAATAAATTGTTTTCAAACATAACCAAAATTGTTCAAATCATCAAAGAAGCAAACCATCATCCACGGAAGTCATCAATATAAACCTGCGAACATAAATCAAGGTTAGAAAAATCCCCAAAATGAGCTGCTTGGTCCAGCTCCACCTTCGTTTTGGTTTGCTGAGTCGTCGTCCTGAAATACTGAAGGGTTGTACCCTTGATAGGTCGCTTGAGCAGGGATGATAACAGTTTCTTCATTAGGAGGGTTAGGGGGTATGCAGGAGGATAAGGAGGCGGATATGGATCACCCATTCTAACCCATGGGTCGTATGCAAGCCAAGGAGAGGGAGAGTAGTTAGCGGGATCTGCAGCGTATGACACGATCTGATCATGTATCCAGTTAAGCTGAGCTTGCTGCCCAGCTTGAGTGTACCAAGTCCTATCATTCCCCTCGTCAATGTGCCCCCTCAAATCTTGATAAACTGTATCATAATGGTCGATTGTTCTCTGAGTTTCCCGAGTTTGATGAAGTCGTAATTCTGAAAATTGGGTGTTCATGTATGATTCCCAGTTACCCGGTGGACCCGAACCACTTGCACCTGTACCAACTTCATGGTGCACTTGTTCCTCTATAGGAACATCACCTCCTTCCTCCGGCTGAGCAGCAGGCTGTCTATCCACATATCTTCTTAACAACTTATCTGAACCCCTTTGCAAGATATTTGCCCCAATATAAAACTGGGTGTCAAATGCTACCATTGCTCTCTTCTCAAAACCATGCAAGTCAATGTTGTAAAATTTTGTAATTAAGGTAACAAAATGCCCTCCGCGGTTTGGGCTAATCTTCTTTTCACCTTTTTCACCCAACAAGAAAGTAAGAAACATTCTAGGAATATTAACATGGGCTTTGTTCCAAATTTGATCCACATACCAAATATCCAGATTTGTGACTTTTTCGCTACTATCTTTTCTGAAATTAATGGTGCTTGAAATAAACCTTTGAATGCACCTCTTTCTGTAGTCATTTATTTTGGAGCATGGATTCTTGCTTGCGTTATAGGCTGCATTGCTCATGTTACTCCATGCAGTTGCATGGTCAAAGTTGGAAACATAATATTCACAATTGGCGAAGTAATTTGAGAGTATGTTGACGGGCATTCCCTCATAGATACCAAGAGCACGAACAAATTGTAAGAGTGTCATTGTCCGGTCTTGGCCACCTAATCTGAACCTCATAAAAGAATTATTACCCGGAGAACCAAAACAACACCTCAAGGTGGCTAGAAACTCAATAGTGATCAATGGATAAACATCTTCTTTTAAACTAAATAATTGTTCCCAAGCTCTAACAATTCTTCCTTCGTATGGGATTCGAAGAACTTCTCGAATGTTCATTAATTCATTTGCCTCCACTAATGGTGACCAATCAATATATCTCCCTGGATGGATCGCTTTTGCTTTAACTTTCATTGCCTTCTTGCGATAATGAGGATCTTCCAAGATATCATTGATCCATTTATCTTCGGTTCGTTGATAAGGAATTTGCATAGCTTGACCGGTGTATTGCCATGCTTCCATGAACTCTTCTTCACTCTCTTGCTCCTCTTCACTTTCTTGTTGAGTTTGTTGAGCGGGTTCCTTTCCTTTTCTCATCCTAGTTGATGGACCTCTGATGTTAAAGCGAAGGGGTATAAAATACTTATTAATTTTTACAACAAAATACTATTAAATACAATACAATTTTACACAAGTTATTTATTTATTTATAGAGTGGATATACCTAAACTTTGCTACAACACTTATAGGCAGTGTACCTAATCGTACAGTAGTGTAGTTTTTAGTAAGTCCGGTTCGTCCACAGGAAACTTTAGCCAAGTTTAACGCTATATTTTTTTAAACTATATTTGTAAAAATACAAAAATATATATAAGTAATATTATTATTATAAAAGGAGGTTTTTTTTACCGTTTAATGACCGGTTTGTCGATTTTAAAACTTTAGTTGCAGTTAAAACCTAATGTAAAATATTAAAAATAAATATAACTTAATTTTAAGCGTAAAGTAAATAACGATAATGAAATTGCGATAAATAAAAGTGCGATAAAATAAAATTGCGATAATTAAAGAGAACAATAATTAAAAGTGCAATTAAATACGATGACAGTAAATAAAAGTGCGATAATTAAAAGTGCAATTAAATATGAAAATAAAGAATTATGTGTAGTGACCCGAACTTTTCCAAACCTTTCTATGATTATATGTTTAATGAAAAATATATTTACATGATTAAATATTTCCAACATGTTAAGCAATCAAACTTGTTAAGACTTGGTTAATTGAAACGGAAATTTTGTAAACGTCTGATTACCCAGTTTGACCAATGATTCACGAACGCTATAAGTTGTATATGAAATGATGATACATAAATGAATAAATATATATGTTTAACATGATATAATGATCATCAAGTATCTCATTAAAAATAGTAACAATAAGTTATATACTTAAAAAGGAGACTATTGACGTATGAAACTCGAAACGATACATATAACGATTATCGTTATAACCACGTCTTACTAAATATATATGAAGCATATTAATACATTGTTATATTATATATAACATGATAATATGATAATTAAATATATCATTAAGTGTATTAACAATGAACTACATAAGTAAAAACAAGACTACTAACTTAAGGATTTCGAAACGAGACATATATGTAACGATTATCGTTGTAACGACATTTAAATGTATATATCATATTAAGATATATTAATATATCATAATATCATGATAATATAATAATTTAAAATCTCATTTGATATTATAAACTTTGGGTTAACAACATTTAACAAGATCGTTAACATAAAGGTCTCAAAACAACACTTACATGTAACGACTAACGATGACTTAACAACTCAGTTAAAATGTATATACATGTAGTGTTTTAATATGTATTCATACACTTTTGAAAGACTTCAAGACACTTATCAAAATACTTCTACTTAACAAAAATGCTTACATTTACATCCTCGTTCAGTTTCATCAACAATTCTACTCGTATGCACCCGTATTCGTACTCGTACAATACACAGCTTTTAGATGTATGTACTATTGGTATATACACTCCAATGATCAGCTCTTAGCAGCCCATGTGAGTCACCTAACACATGTAGGAACCATCATTTGGCAACTAGCATGAAATATCTCATAAAATTACAAAAATATGAGTAATCATTCATGACTTATTTACATGAAAACAAAATTACATATCCTTTATATCTAATCCATACACCAACGACCAAAAACACCTACAAACACTTTCATTCTTCAATTTTATTCATCTAATTGATCTCTCTCAAGTTCTAACTTCAAGTTCTAAGTGTTCTTCATAAATTCTACAAGTTCTAGTTACATAAAATCAAGAATACTTTCAAGTTTTCTAGCTCACTTCCAATCTTGTAAGGTGATCATCCAACCTCAAGAAATCTTTGTTTCTTACAGTAGGTTATCATTCTAATACAAGGTAATAATCATATTCAAACTTTGGTTCAATTTCTATAACTATAACAATCTTATTTCAAGTGATGATCTTACTTGAACTTGTTTTCGTGTCATGATTCTGCTTCAAGAACTTCGAGCCATCCAAGGATCCGTTGAAGCTAGATCCATTTTTCTATTTTCCAGTAGGTTTATCCAAGGAACTTAAGGTAGTAATGATGTTCATAACATCATTCAATTCATACATAAAAAGCTATCATATTCGAAGTGGTAAACTAGTAATCACTAGAACATAGTTTAGTTAATTCTAAACTTGTTCGCAAACAAAAGTTAATCCTTCTAACTTGACATTTAAAATCAACTAAACACATGTTCTATATCTATATGATATGCTAACTTAATGATTTAAAACCTGGAAACACGAAAAACACCGTAAAACCGGATTTACGCCGTCGTAGTAACACCGCGGGTTGTTTTAGGTTAGTTAATTAAAAACTATGATAAACTTTGATTTAAAAGTTGTTCTTCTGGGAAAATGATTTTTCTTATGAACATGAAAATATATCCAAAAATCATGGTTAAACTCAAAGTGGAAGTATGTTTTCTAAAATGGTCATCTAGACGTCGTTCTTTCGACTGAAATGACTACCTTTACAAAAACGACTTGTAACTTATATTTAAGACTATAAACCTATACTTTTTCTATTTAGATTCATAAAATAGAGTTCAATATGAAACCATAGCAATATGATTCACTCAAAACGGATTTAAAATGAAGAAGTTATGGGTAAAACAAGATTGGATAATTTTTCTTGTGTAGCAACGTGAAAATTGGTAACAAATCTATATTAATCATATCCTAGCTAACTTATATTGTATTATACATGTATTCTAATCTATTATGTAATCTTGGGATACCATAGACACGTATGCAAATGTTTTGACATATCATATCGACCCATGTGTATATATTATTTGGAACAACCATAGATACTCTATATGCAGTAATGTGGGAGTTAGCTATACAGGGTTGAGGTTGATTCCAAAAATATATATACTTTGAGTTGTAATCTAGCCTGAGACGTGTATACACTGGGTCGTGGATTGATTCAAGATAATATATATCAATTTTTTTTGTACATCTAACGTTGGACAACTAGTTGTAGGTTACTAACGAGGACATCTGACTTAATAAACTTAAAACATCAAAATGTATTAAAAGTGTTGTAAATATATTTTGAATATACTTTGATATATATGTACATATTTGTTATAGGTTCGTGAATCGATCAGTGGCCAAGTCTTACTTCCCGACGAAGTAAAAATCTGTGAAAGTGAGTTATAGTCCCACTTTTAAAATCTAATATTTTTGGGATGAGAATACATGCAGGTTTTATAAATGATTTATAAAATAGACACAAGTATGTGAAACTACATTCTATGTTTGAATTATCGAAATCGAATATGCCCCTTTTTTATTAAAGTCTGGTAATCTAAGAATTAGGGAACAGACACCCTAATTGACGCGAATCCTAAAGATAGATCTATTGGGCCTAACAAACCCCATCCAAAGTACCGGATGCTTTAGTACTTTGAAATTTATATCATATCCAAAGGGTGTCCCGGAATGATGGGGATATTCTTAAATATGCATCTTGTTAATGTCGGTTACCAGGTGTTCACCATATGAATGATTTTTATCTCTATGTATGGGATGTGTATTGAAATATGAAATCTTGTGGTCTATTATTATGATTTTATAATATATAGGTTAAACCTATAACTAACCAACATTTTTTGTTGACGTTTTAAGCATGTTTATTCTCAGGTGATTATTAAGAGCTTCCGCTGTCGCATACTTAAATAAGGACAAGATTTGGAGTCCATGCTTGTATGATATTGTGAAAAAACTGCATTCAAGAAACTTATTTCGTTGTAACATATTTGTATTGTAAACTATTATGTAATGGTCGCGTGTAAACAAGATATTTTAGATTATCATTATTTGATAATCTACGTAAAGCTTTTTAAACCTTTATTGATGAAATAAAGGTTATGGTTTGTTTTAAAATGAATGCAGTCTTTGAAAAACGTCTCATATAGAGGTCAAAACCTCGCAACGAAATCAATTAATATGGAACGTTTTTAATCAATAAGAACGGGACATTTCATTATGCTTATTTAAACTTCCGTAATCATGATGTTCGACGTGTTGATTTTAGTTTATTCCCATGGATTAATTGTCCTTTGTTCTGGATTATTCAATATGTCCGTCTGGTTTTTGTCCATAACAGTCCATCGGTCATAAATTTAAAGTGCGAGTGTCCTCGTCAAATTATCCTTATATCTGAAGTCAAATATTCCAACTAATTGGGGACTTAAAATGTAACAAGGTCTTAATACTTTATTTAATAATTAAACCAGGATATCGACTGTGTGTAACCCAAGGTTTTAATACTTTGTTAACAATTACGCCAAGTGTCCTTGTACATAATTCACCCCTGTTTTAATAAGTCTAATAACTATTAATCCATTCCCGTGTCCGGTTAAATGAACAATTATTCGTACATATAAATATCCCGCCCATCGTGTCCGATCGAGTGTATATGGTTATTTATAGGTACGTCCAATTGTAAATATTTATATTAAATTAACAAACTATCATTTAATTAAACAAATATAAAGCCCATTAATAGCCCATAGTCTAATTTCCACAAGTGTCGTTCTTTTGTCCAAATTCCAATTATGGTACAAAGCCCAATTACCCAATTTTAATATTTAGCCCAACATCACAATTACTTCGGCTTAAATAAGCATAATAATAACTTAGCTACGAGACATTAAATTAAAAATAACATTAACCATAACTTACAGTGATTAAAAATAGCGTAGCGTTACACGGACAGAATTTTGACTTACACCCTTACAACATTCGCTAACATACCCTTATTATTAGAATTTAAAATTAAAATTAAAATTAAAATAAAAAAAAAAAAAAATATATATATATATATATATATATATATATATATATATATATATATATATATATATATATATATATATATATATATATATATATATATATATATATATATATATATATATACGTGAGATAGATAGAGGAAAGATTAGAAAAAGTGTGTAAAATTCGTGCAAAATTCGATGGCTTTTATAGGCCCACGTTGTACTATAGAGTTCCGCGAGTGTGGTGGTTTCCTTCACAAAAGTACCGCGAGTGCGGATCTATGGATTCCAGCTCACTCTTTGGATCCTAGCTTTGCCGACAGTTTTTAAAATATAAATATAATATATATATATATAATTTTAAGAATTATTTATATATTATATTATATTTACGTGCATAGTTGACTTGTATTTTTTAGTCCGTTGCTTCGAGCGTTGAGAGTTGACTTTGGTCCCGGTTCCAGATTTTCGAACGTCCTTGCGTACAATTTAATATCTTGTATTTTGTGTTTCGCGTCTTGTACTCTTGTAATTTCGAGACTTTTCTCACCAATAATTTGAACCACTTTGATTGTACTTTGTACTTTTGAGCTTTTTGGTCGTTTGCGTCTTCAATTCGTCGAATCTGTCTTTTGTCTTCACCTTTTATTATTTAAATGAATATCACTTGTAAATAGAACAATTGCAACTAAAAGCTTGTCTTTCTTGAGGGATAATGCTATGAAATATATGTTCGTTTTTAGCATTATCAAATATTCCCACACTTGAGCGTTGCTTGTCCTCAAGCAATATAGTCTTGAAATAAAAATACTAGAATCACTTCTTTATTCTTCACACTTTGTACATCAGTGATTTCTATACGGCGGTATGAACAATGGTAGTAGCGATGTGGTTTACAGTCCCACATGACTATAAAAATTTAGATCCTTAAAGAAATTGGATCTTTATGAAAATATTTGATCTTTTGAAAATTCAATCTAGCTTTTACCCTAGATAAGTTTTCTGGAATAACCCTTCACCGGTGTTTGTAAATTGTTGTTATGGGTTTGGTGGGTTTCAGATTTAAAAATTTTAGCTCAAAACTTATGGTTTTGTGTCACCCACTTGATAACCTTGTATTGGGAAAGCAACACGTCTAGTATACTTGCTCCGTATATTACCTTTCGGTAAACTACCGTCCGGTTGTAAAGGAAAGCATTGAACAAGCAACTGTTAAGGCAATGTCCCCTGACATGCTTTTAATTATGGTCTATAACGTGTCGGATGCAATTACTATCCTTGGTAGGAGCAATAGTAAAGCTCACCCTATAGTTTTTTTGGTCAGGCACAAGGTCCTGTCTTCGACCATGCTATGCAACCACCATTCTTACGGTTGACACCCGATTTGGTGCAGGTGACCTAATGAATTCCAGGTGAATTCCTAGGATTTTACGTTTAATGGTAATGAACGCATTAAAAATGGGTTCTCAAAAAACAAATTGGTTAGTAATTTTGATCAAAATATTTTCTCGTTCAAGCTCGAGTTTAGATATCATCGAATTCCATGAGTTTGAATTCTCAATCTTTAAGGTCAATCTCTAGGATTGAGTAATATCAGTCTTAAAAGCTGATTTTTGATCTTTAAGGAGATTATTCCTTCTGGGGATCTGATTCATTAGTCATATCAAGCTAATTTGCACGGCGCCCTACCCATTTTACGAGACAGATCCTCTCATAGTTAGGATAAGGCTGACCACTTTTTGACCCTGTTTGATGCTGAGGTCCGTGGATTTCCTGCTGATTTTAGTGATGACTTTTCTAGATTTTTTGTCAACCTACAGCTGGTCTGGACGACAACTTCATGACCTAAATCAAGAAGCGCGTTTCTTTTTCGGAAGACTTTACTTCCTTTTAATGATGGAGTTGATTCATCGTGTAGATCCATCTTTTCTTACAGTAAATCGGGTAAAACTGATTAAATTAGTCCAAAGCAAAAGTATCTTCAATTATTTGTTACAGAAATATGTGATATATGTTCAAAATAACTTGGTAAATTTTTCCCACACTTGGCTTTTTATTTTCTTTTATTTGCCTTTTTATTGTCCTCTATTCCATTTTAAATGAATTCTAACATTTTGGTTTGTTTCTAAATTTATGTCCTTTCCAAGGTAACAATAATTTCGGTGTTAACACCTAGTTTTATCGTTCATAAATATGTATAAACATGATTTTGAATTCATTTAATTGAAAATTTTGAAATTTTTTACTAGAATTGGGTAGTCAGTATATAAGACTAGGGCTGTTCTTTATTATCAGAGAGCACTAGATTCTAATACAACTACTGCGTTACTAGTATTTTTAATGGTAACCAAGTGTATAAGTCAAAAAAATTTAAAAATCCGAAAGAATTTAACCCCTTCCCACACTTAAGATCTTGCAATGCCCTCATTTGCAAGAAATCAGTAACAATTTAAATTATTGAGGGTGATTAGCGTAGGAAAAAAATTAAATTTTACCAAAGTTTCCAAACATATTGGCGTTTGTTTGTTGAATGATAAATGGTGCACATCATTTGTTCATTCCGTCTTGTTGTTACATCACATTTGTTTTTCGTTTTGTCGTCAAAAGTAGTAGCTTTTGCTGAACTTAATGCCAGTCTTTGAAAATGCGCTGTTTTACCCTGTTTTGTATATGAGATAAACTACAAACATATATATACATATTTTTGAAGTTGGGTATATCACCCCACATTCAAAAATTATTAAAAATCTAATAATAAAAGTTAGAAAATAAAAACTATTAAAGTATCAAAAGAAATATTAAAAATATAAAATTACAAGTTACCAAATAAATAAAAATAAAAGTAAAAGAAAATCAATGTTGATAAGGATGGTGCCAGTAGGGATCCCATTCATAGCCGTATGTACTGTAGAATGCTTGAGCTGGGTCATATGTAGGGTACGGTGTTCGGGTCTGTATAGTCCAGGAAGGAAATACGGGCATTGGAGTCGCAATGTAAGTTGCATTTATTTGTGCACGATGACTCATGATTTGGTTTTGATGATACTGCAAATCTTGAAATGCTCGTTGTCTAGCCATTTCATACTCATGATGAGCCATAAAAAGTTGCATTTCTGTCATCTCATTCCCCCCTCCCGCATTACCTTGCTGCTGATCTCTTTCGACCTGTGGATGCGAGCCATCATATGGTGCTGCAGCGTTATGTTTTTTCTTTAAAACCTTAGCACCATGATATACTTTCAAACCAATTGTATCATGGGGTTCCAGTGCTGCAATTATTAATCCCCCCCGATTTCTATCGACACCGAGATACTCAGCAATTAGGGTAACAAAGATACCACCTCCTATTATCCCATTAGGCCGTATACTCTTAACTATAGCTGATAAATAATAACCCACACAATAAGGTATACTCACAGCGCTCTGTGGGTCTCGAATACACATGAGATAAAATAAATCATTCTCATTTACTTTCTCTTTGTTCTTACCTCGCTGTGTAATCGAGTTTGCTAAGAACCTATGGATTACTCTTAGCTCAGCTCTATCAATATCAGTATAAGAGTTATTCCCCCCACGAAATCGGTTATGCCTAGTCATTCTACTCCATACACCATTCATATCAAAATTCTCATCAACCCTCCTACCCTCAACTATCAATCTTTGACAATCAGTAGATGCTAGTTCCTCAGGCGTATATATACACAAAGCCTGAGCCATATCTAGTAGAGACATATGGCGCATTACACCTCCTAATAAAAATCTAATAAAACTACGATCGGTTAAGGTAGATACCCGATCATTTATTTCAACACTACATAATAATTCTACACACCATTCTCTATATACACACCTACGTATATTAAAAAAACGTTCCCAATCAGTAAAAGTAGAATTACCATACCTTTATGTAAGTAATTCTCTGATTGGACCGGCCAATCCAACTGTTTCTAACGGTTCCCAATCTTTGACTCTAGGTACTTCAACAACATTAGACTGAAGGGTGTGCAAGTTCCTCTGGTATTTTGGATAATCTATCCAATATCGATCAAACCTTAAATTAGGATGTAAATTTGCCAATTCTTTATTTGAATATGGAATGAATTGATGCGGTAGTTCTTGTCTATATAGGTCATTAATCTCCTGTTCTGCTGCATTATCAGGAGGAGCATTGTGAGCCTGAGATGCGGATGAAGATTCACCCCTTTCAGTCTGCAAAACATATCAAACACAATTTTTTTGTGCATCCAAATATGCATTAGTGTTAGCAAAATCATAAATCAAAACAATTACAATGACATGTTTAATCTATATTAAACTTTATACACATTTTCATAATATTAACAATTCTACACTTTTACAAATGAACATATATGAGAATGTATACAATGTTCTTTAGCTTTTATCTCAAATAACATGTCAAAATAATCATTACTAGCAATTAAACAAGTTCCAATTGGCATTCATATCAATTAAATTGAGTTCATGCATTTTTGACTCAAAAAGTCTACTTTAATTCTCGAAAATCATGTTTAGGATCAAAGTTTTGATCATTTAGCAACATAAACATGTTACACTACTCAATTTAGTATAAACTAACAACAAAATTCGGCCATAACCCGTTTATATCAAAAAGCCCCAATTTTGCTCAAGAACACAAACCCTAGATTACTCAAAATTTGAAGTTTAAGGCTTCTAATCATGTTAAATAGCATCAATCTAGGTTATACAAGCACAATATACAATCAATTTAAACACAATTACACTAGAAATCATCAAAATCAAATTATGAATATTTTTGTTCAAGAACACTAATAATCCGAATTAAAGGGTGTTTAGATGTAGAAATTACCGATTTTCTTGAGTAACTTCTTGGTAGCATCCTTCTCAACATGATTTTAGAAAAAAATTTGATGTTTATCGGTGAAAAATCGCGATTTTGGGAGTGGTTTTGTGGGTTTTTTCTCAAAAAATGAGATGGGGTGTGTGGAAACTGGTCTGTTCGACCAGTTTATCTGGGTTGGGATTCCAGACCTCCGCGAGTGCGGTGGTGGGTACCCACAAAGTACCGCGAGTGCTGAATTTTTTTTTTTTATAAAACCTTAAACTTAATAAAACATATAATTTGATTAATTTAAAATTTTGTTTTCCTTTTTTGGACGAGGTTGTTTTGATACGTTGACCTAGTCCGTCCCTCAACAAAATTTTAAAATTTTGTCATTTTAAAGCGTTGTTTTAAAAGCAAAGATTTTTGGGTTTTTTTTAATGTTTTTGGCATACTTTAATTCAATAAGATTAAAAATAATGATAATAAAAATTCTCGTCCCTCCCTTGGGTAGAGCAATTTCGGTTCAACGACCTAGTTTTCAACTAACGACGAATTTTAAAAATCACATTTTTAACTTAACGAAATAAAGTACATTTTTATTTTTAAATTCACACCAAACTTAAATTTAAAATGCATAAAATTATAAATTCATATTATGAAAATTATAAATTCACACGAAATTTTTATTATGTTTTTATTTTTATACATACAAACTTATATTAGAAATATAAATTTTTCAAATATTTACAAACTTAAATATATTGATTTTAAAAAGTTTACATTAATAATTTAATATAAATTTTAAAAACAAAGTAAAAATAAAATTAAAAATCTTTTTGGTCTTTTATCCCACTTTAATCAATCAAATATTATCAAAAATATACGCCCCTCTTTTCGGTAAAGTAATTTCGGCTATATTACCTAGTTTTACTCCTGACGAATTTTTGAAATATTTTGGGTTGATTGATTAAAGATATTTATACCTTAAGAATAAACGGTAAATTTCGCAGTGATGTAATAAATTTTTTGTATGATATCAATAATTTCGGTCGCAAAACCTAATTTTATTGAATAACAATTTAATACTTTATAGCGAACGATTTAGCATTTATTATCAAAAGGTTAAAAATAAAAATAAAAATAAAAATAAAAACTGAAAACTGTACAAACTTACCTGTGAAATAGAATTCTCAATGACCTGTTTTAGCCCACTCATAAGAGAGTCGGACTAATTGGTTTTCCATAGCTACATAGGCGTAACCTCGAGCATTCAATGTTTTTTCTTCGAAACATATGAACGGACCATCTCTACATAAAGTAGCAAACTCGGTATTGGAATATGTTTGATTATTTGAATATTTACCTTCGTGTGACCATTTTCCGCATTTGTGACATCTTTCAAGGTGTCGTGCTCTTCTTTTCGCTGCGAATTTTGATTTTCCTTTACCAAAATGTAACTTATTATTTTCGTTCCTGGATTCTTTTCTTACTCCGTCCAATTTACCTCTGATTAATGATATCAATTCACTTGAAAGGGTGTCATTATTACGTTTAATGATCAAAGCGTGTAGCATTAGACCATGGTTTAGTTCACAGGAAGTCTTCATCTCGTAAAACCTAAAAAAAATAAAAATTCAGAATGGGGGAAGAAGACTAGTTCTTTAGGGTCTGCTAGGGAAAGACCATTCAGATTCCATTCTCGAGAACTACACGAAAACAGAACATCTAACTCTAACAGAAATACATATTATCCTTTAAAGACTTGATTCTCCCCACACTTAGTTAGCTGTGGTGTCGAAATTGTGATTAACTTCGTTGTCAACTTCCATTGGACTATCTATGTAATGTTTAACTTTGTGACCATTAACCTTAAATTCAATCCCATTTGAATTTATTAATTCTACTGTTCCGTACGGGAAAACTCTTTTGACTATGAATGGTCCAGACCATCTTGATTTTAATTTTCCAAGAAATAACTTGAATCGTGAATTGAAAAGAAGAACTCAGTCTCCTTCTTTAAATTCTTTTGAACTTCTGATTCTTTTATCATGCCATTTCTTCGTTCTTTCTTTATAGATTAACGAATTTTCGTATGCTTCATGTCTCAATTCTTCTAATTCGTTTAATTGACTTAACCGTAGACGTCCGGATTCATGTAAATCAAGATTACATGTCTTCAAAGCCCAAAATGCTTTGTGTTCAATTTCTACTGGAAGATGACATGCTTTTTCGTAAATGAGTTTAAAAGGTGTGGTTTCAATTGGAGTTTTGTAGGCTGTTCTAAAAGCCCAGATTGCATCCTCCAATTTCATGGACCATTCCTTCGGATTTGATCCTACGGTTTTCTCTAGAATACGTTTTAAAGCTCGGTTGGTATTTTCAACTTGTCCACTTGTTTGTGGATGATAAGCAGTGGAGATTTTATGAGTTACTCCATATCTTTTGAGAACTTTCTCAAGTTGATTATTACAGAAATGAGAACCCCGATCACTTATTAAAGCTTTCGGTGTTCCGAACCTTGCAAAAAGATGTTTTAAAAAGTTGACTACAACTCGTGCATCGTTAGTTGGAAGAGCTTGTGCTTCCGCCCATTTAGATACATAATCGATGGCAATGAGAATGTAGAGATTATTATGAGATTTTGGAAATGGACCCATAAAGTCAATACCCCAAATGTCAAATACTTCACATACTTGAATGACATTTTGTGGCATTTCATCACGCTGACTTATTTTTCCGGCCCTTTGACATACATCACAGGATTTGCAAAGAAGGTGTGCGTCTTTGAAAATTGTAGGCCAATAGAATCCAGCATCGTAAACTTTTCTTGCTGTAAGTTGAGGCCCATAATGCCCTCCTGTTAGTCCTGTGTGACAATGGTTTAAGATTTTACTAGCTTCTTCTCCGAATACACATCGGCGTATTATTCCATCGGGACAACTTTTAAACAAATGTGGATCTTCCCAGAAATAGTGTTTTATATAACTAAAGAATTTCTTTCGTTTTTGGTACGATAATCCTTTTTCAAGGAATCCACATACTAAGTAGTTTGCATAGTCTGCAAACCATGGAATTTCACTATAATCTATCTTCACTAGATATTCATCAGGAAAGTTGTCTTGTATGGCCGATTCATTTAGAACTTCTAATTCGGGATTTTCAAGACGAGAAAGATGATCAGCTGCGAGATTTTCTGCTCCCTTTTTATCTCGGATTTCAATATCGAACTCTTGTAAGAGTATGATCCAACGGATTAATCTTGGTTTAGCATCTTGTTTCAAGAAAAGGTATCTAAGAGCAGAATGGTCGGTATAGACCACCATTTTAGCTAGAACGAGATATGAACGAAATTTGTCAAAAGCAGAGACAATAGCAAGGAGTTCTCTTTCAGTAGTTGTGTAATTCGTTTGTGCTCCTTGTAACATCTTACTAGCATAATAAATAGGTTGAAATCTTTTTTCAATCCTTTGTCCTAAAACGGCTCCCATTGCAAAATCACTTACATCACACATTAGTTCAAACGGTAGATTCCAATTTGCAGTTATCATGATCGGTGCATTAGTGAGTTTTTCTTTAAGAATATTAAAAGATTTGATGCATTCATCTGAAAAGATGAATGGAGCATCCTTTTCTAGGAGTTTATTCATAGGAGTGGCAATTTTAGAAAAATCTTTTATGAAACGTCGGTAAAAACCGGCATGCCCTAGAAAACTCCTAACTCCTCTAACATTGGTGGGATGTGGAAGTTTAGTAATTACATCTACTTTAGCTCTATCCACTTCAATTCCTTCCTTTGAAATTTTATGACCAAGAACGATGCCTTCTTTAACCATGAAATGGCATTTCTCCCAATTAAGAACTAGATTTGATTGTTCGCATCTAATAAGCATTCGTTCAAGATTAACTAGACATGTTTCAAAAGTATCACCGAAGACTGAAAAGTCATCCATGAAAACTTCCATGCATTCTTCTATCATGTCGTGAAAAATCGCCATCATGCTCCTTTGAAAGGTTGCAGGGGCGTTGCAAAGTCCAAATGGCATGCGTTTATAAGCAAAAGTACCATAAGGGCACGTGAACGTGGTTTTCTCTTGGTCATCGGGTGCTATTGGAATTTGAAAGTATCCGGAAAAACCGTCAAGAAAACAATAGTAACTATTTCCGGCTAATCTTTTCAACATTTGATCAATGAAAGGTAAGGGAAAGTGATCTGTTCTGGTGGCGTCATTTAAAATTCTATAATCTATACAAACACGCCATCCTATTACAGTCCTAGTAGGAATAAGCTCATTTTCTCATTTATGATGACAGTCATGCCACCCTTCTTAGGTACGCATTGAACTGGGCTTACCCATGGACTATCAAAAATTGGATAAATTAAACCTGCATCTAGCAGTTTAATAATTTCTTTCTTAACAACATTTTGCATATTAGGATTTAGTCTTCGTTGGCGTTGTACATACGTTTTATGACCTTCTTCCATAAGGATTTTATGTGTGCAATACGAAGGACTTATTCCTTTAATATCATGAATTTTCTATGCAATAGCTGGTTTATGAGCTTTTAGCACAGTAATGAGTTGAGATTTTTCATTTTCCGTAAGAGAAGACGATATTATTACAGGTAATTCAGATTCACCATGTAAATAAGCATATTCCAAATGGTTTGGAAGTGGCTTTAACTCTAATGTCGGTGGTTCTTCTATCGATGATTTATATCGATATCTGTCTTCTTCTTTTAGCATTTGAATTTCTTCTGTTGTTGGTTCATATCCATTAGCCATAAGTGTAGCTAACATTTCAGTTTCATCAATTTGTTCAGTTCCTTCTCCTAAAGAACATTCTCCTGTTCCTTGTAATTCTGGAAATTCTTCTAACAATTCTGCATGTGAATCTATAGTTTGAATATAATAGCATGTATCATCTGCAGATTGCGGTTGTTGCATGGCTCTATCAATAGAAAAGGTAACACTCTCATCCTCTATACTTAGGGTCAGCTTCTTACCAAACACGTCTATTATTTCTTTGGCCGTGTTTAAGAATGGTCTTCCTAATATGAGAGGTACTCGAGAATCTTCTTCCATGTCCAGAATAACAAAATCTACTGGAAATACTAAAGTACCAACTTTAACTAGCATGTTCTCCATTAACCCTCTAGGATATTTTACTGATCGATCGGCTAGTTGTATGCTTATTCGTGTTGGTTTCAATTCTCCAATGTCTAGTTTAGCGTATAGTAAATATGGCATTAAATTTATACTAGCACCTAAGTCTGCCAATGCTTCTATTGAACTAAGACTACCCAGAAAACATGGAATTGTGAAACTTCCTGGATCTGATAATTTTTCTGGTATCTTATTCAACAGCACTGCAGAATAATTAGCATTCATAGTAACAGCCGAGTGTTCTTCCATTTTCTTTCTATTTGTGATTAGATCTTTCAAGAATTTAGTATATCTAGGCATTCCTGAAATCACATCAATGAAAGGAAGATTTACATTTATTTGTTTAAACATATCCAAGAATTTGGATTGCTCGGCTTCAAGTCTCTCTTTTCTCATTTTACTCGGGTAAGGAAGTGGTGGTTGGTATGGTTTAACATAAGGTTTAGCCTTAACTGTGTTATCTTCATTAACCTTTTCAACTACCGGTTCTGTTTCCTTATCTTGTTCAGGTTGTGGTTCTTATGGAGTAGGAATAGCTTCATCAGAAATTACAGGTATTTCAGGTGGTTTAAGTGTAATACCACTTCTCGTGGTAATGGATTTAGCTGTTTCATTCCGGGAGTTAGCATTTGTATCACTAGGTAGACTTCTCGGTTTTCTTTCACCTATTAACCTTGCTAGGTTGCTTACTTCTTGTTCCAAATTTTGAATAGAAGCTTGTTGATTTCTAAATGCTTGAGCATTTTGTTCATTGGTTTGTTTCTGAGATGTGAAAAATTGTGTTTGAGATTCAACTAGCTTCGACATCATATCTTCTAAATTTGGCTTTTTATCATCGGTTTGTGGTGGTTTGTTTTGAAAAATAGGTCTTTGCTGATTGTAAGTATTGTTGGATACTTGTTGATTACTAGGACCTTGTTGATTGTTGTATGGAACATTTCAGTTATAATTCTGGTTTTGATTGTAGATTGGTCTTGGCGGTTGATAATTATTCTAATAATTATTTCCAGGCCTTTGGGTTATGTATGAAACATTCTCTCTTTGTTCCATTGTTAGTTCAATACTGAGACAATCTTTTGTCAAATGTGGTCCTCCACACTGCTCACAACTAATTCGTATTGAGTGAATATCTTTAGTCATCTTTTCCATTCATCTCTCGACAACATATATCTTTGCAGAAATGGAATCTAAGTCATGGCTAGAATCGGCTCTAGCTGCTTTAGATGATATAACGATATCTTTTTCTTGGTGCCACTTATGTGAGTGGGAAGCAGTGTTATCAATAATTTTGTAAGCGTCAGTTGCTGTTTTCTTCATAATGGAACCACCAGCTGCTATATCGATGTCTTTCCTTGTAGTGATGTCGCATCCTTGGTAGAATATTTGTACTATTTGACAAGTATCTAAACCATGTTTCGGACATCCTCTTAATAACTTTCCAAATCTTGTCCACGCTTCGTATAGAGTTTCATTTGGCTTTTGTGTGAACGTAACAATTTCTCCTTGAAGTCTTACGGCTTTAGATGCCGAAAAAAATTGTTTAAGAAATTTTTCAACTAAAACGTCCCATGTATCAATCGCCCCTCCATGTAACGATTCCAACCAATCTTTGGCTTCTCCCTTTAAAGTTCAGGGAAATAACATGAGATATATCTGTTCATCCTCAACTTCTCGGATTTTGAATAAAGTATAGATCCTATTAAAGGTACGAAGATGTTCGTTTGGATCTTCCTTCGGCGCACCACTAAATTGGCATTGATTTGTCACCATGTGTAGGATTTGTCCTTTGATTTCATAATCTGGCGCGTTAATGACAGGTTGAGTAATTGCGTGACCTTGGCCAGTGCGTTTAGCTCGCATTCGGTCTTCCATACTTAGAGGTTCCAGATTCTCCATAATTGAATTTGTTGAATCTGAATCACTAGAGGATTCTGATTTAATGGTTGGTTCCTCGACAATCTCCGTTTGAATGATTGGTGGTTCTGGAGGAAAGATTAATGGTTCTGGATCTATGAATTGTCCCTGAATATTCTCCGGATTCTCAATTGTGAGGTCAGGTTCAAAAAATGGATTATCGGAAATTTGAATTGGAGTACTTGGTCGACTGGATGACGATTCTAAAGAAAAATCAACGGCGACAATATTTGCTAGATGTCTTGATCGAGTTACAGGTGGTGAACGTACGAAAGGTGGTGAACGTTTTGCTCGGTGCATTCACTGAATATCCTATTAGTTTTTTAAAAAGAAAGAAAAATTATATAAGTTATCTAATTAATAGACTTTTCTGCTTTTGCCCACGTTTCGAATAGCCAATAGATGCAGCAGGGAGCCAGAACCCTTTAAATCAGAAGCTCACAACCCAGCCACTAACAAATCCAACTATTACTACGAAGCAGAAAATTTAGGATGTCTATCAATTTAACCGCTTAAAATAATTTTTCGTTGAAATTTAAAGAAATTTTAGAGAAGAAAAATAAAATTCTATGTCCTAAAAACTAGAGCGTCGAGAAATAAGAAAGAAAAAGAGCGCGTCGAAAAACGTCGAAAAATAAAAGGTTGAAAAAATAAAATAAGAAAGTAGCGCGTCGAAACTTAAAATTCTAAAAATTAAATATTAAAAGTTGCGTCTAAAGGTATTAAAACTTAAAAGAAATTCTATATCCAAAACAGCAATAACTTAAAAAGGTACTAAAATATAAAAACGGCGTCGCAAAATTCTAAAGCACCTAAATCTTAGTCTAAAGAAAAAAGCACTTAAGGAATTTTATGGCAAAGCCTAAAAATCTAAAAATAAAAATAACTATGGCAAAATACTAAATTTAAAACTAAGTACGAGCGAAAAATACAAATATTACGCTAAAATGAATAAAAAGATACAAAATATAAAAATATACTTAAAGTTGTAAAAAGTACAATTTTTATAAAAATATTATTTTTATATTATTTATTTTATAAAACTATTAATTTTATAAGTAATAAAACTAATTAATACTTAAAAATACAAATTTAATTAAACTAAAACTAAATTATTATAATAATTAACCCTAATTAGGGTTTAATAATAATATTAATAATTAAATTAAAACCCTAATACGTAATTAATGCTGTCTGAGGTTGCAGCTGTCAGAGACCTCCGCGAGTGCGGATCCCAGCTGGCAAAAAGTACCGCGAGTGCGGATACCTCAGATACAGATCAGATGCAGGTCAAAAAATTCGACAAGTTCTGTTTTTTTTTATACTTTTTATGTTTTGTTTTTTAATTTTATGTTTTTATTTTATAGAAAATGTTTTATAATATAACTAAAACTTATATTTTAAATAAAAATAACTTATTAGTATTTTATAACTAAAAATACCTTTTTTTTAAAGACTTAAAGATATATATTTTTTTATGTTTTTATATTTTTGATATTTAAAACATATGTAAATATATTTTTATAAAAATAACGTAAAAACTAATTTTTATTTAATAGCGTCTCTCTTCGGCGTTAAGTATTGTTCCCCGGCAGCGGCGCCAAAAATTCTTGATGTTAAAGCGAAGGGTATAAAATACTTATTAATTTTTACAACAAAATACTATTAAATACGATACAATTTTACACAAGTTATTTATTTATTTATAGAGTGGATATACCTAAACCTTGCTACAACACTTATAGGCAGTGTACCTAATCGTACAGTAGTGTAGTTTTTAGTAAGTCTGGTTCGTCCACAGGAAACTTTAGCCAAGTTTAACGCTATATTTTTTTAAACTATATTTGTAAAAATACAAAAATATATATAAGTAATATTATTATTATAAAAAGAGGTTTTTTTAACCGTTTAATGACCGGTTTGTCGACTTTAAAACTTTAGTTGCAGTTAAAACCTAATGTAAAATATTAAAAATAAATATAACTTAATTTTAAGCGTAAAGTAAATAACGATAATGAAATTGCGATAAATAAAAGTGCGATAAAATAAAATTGCGATAATTAAAGAGAACAATAATTAAAAGTGCAATTAAATACGATGACAGTAAATAAAAGTGCGATAATTAAAAGTGCAATTAAATATGAAAATAAAGAATTATGCTTATTTAAACTTCCGTAATCATGATGTTCGACGTGTTGATTTTAGTTTATTCCCATGGGTTAATTGTCCTTTGTCCTGGATTATTCAATATGTCCGTCTGGTTTTTGTCCATAACAGTCCATCAGTTATAAATTTAAAGTGCGAGTGTCCTCGTCAAATTATCCTTATATCCGAAGTCAAATATTCCAACTAATTGGGGACTTAAACTGTAACAAGGTCTTAATACTTTGTTTAATAATTACACCAGGATATCGACTGCGTGTAACCCAAGGTTTTAATACTTTGTTAACAATTATGCCAAGTGTCCTTGTACATAATTCACCCCTGTTTTAATAAGTCTAATAACTATTAATCCATTCCCTTGTCCGGTTAAATGAACGATTATTCGTACATATAAATATCTCGCCCATCGTGTCCGATCGAGTGTATATGGTTATTTATAGGTACGTCCAATTGTAAATCTTTATATTAAATTAACAAACTATCATTTAATTAAACAAATATAAAGCCCATTAATAGCCCATAGTCTAATTTTCACAAGTGTCGTTCTTTTGTCCAAACCCCAATTATGGTACAAAGCCCAATTACCCAATTTTAATATTTAGCCCAACATCACGATTACTTCGGCTTAAATAAGCATAATAATAACTTAGCTACGAGACATTAAATTAAAAATAACATTAACCATAACTTACAGTGATTAAAAATAGCGTAGCGTTACACGGACAGAATTTTGACTTACACCCTTACAACATTCACTAACATACCCTTATTATTAGAATTTAAAATTAAAATTAAAATTATAATATAAATATATATATACGTGAGATAGATAGAGGAAAGATTAGAAAAAGTGTGTAAAATTAGTGCAGAATTCGATGGCTTTTATAGGCCCATGTTGTACTGTAGAGTTCCGCGAGTGCGGTGGTTTCCTTCACAAAAGTACCGCGATCTGTGGATTCCAGCTCACTCTTTGAATCCTAGCTTTGCCGACGGTTTTTAAAATATAAATATAATATATATATAATTTTAAGAATTATTTATATATTATATTATATTTATGTGCATAGTTGACTTGTAATTTTTAGTCCGTTGAGTCGAGCGTTGAGAGTTGACTTTGGTCCCGGTTCCGGATTTTCGAACGTCCTTGCGTACAATGTAATATCTTGTATTTTGTGTTTCAAGTCTTGTACTCTTGTAATTTCGAGACGTTTCTCACCAATAATTTGAACCATTTTGATTGTACTTTGTACTTTTGAGCTTTTTGGTCGTTTGCGTCTTCAATTCGTCGAATCTGTCTTTTGTCTTCACCTTTTATTATTTAAATGAATATCACTTGTAAATAGAACAATTGCAACTAAAAGCTTGTCTTTCTTGAGGGATAATGCTATGAAATATATGTTCGTTTTTAGCATTATCAACCTCCATAAACTTGTTCTTTCCTTTTATCCTACAAACAATCAAAATAGACAAAACAAAACCAAACAAAACAAACCAAATTAATTAGCGTTAGAAATCCAAATTCAAAACCTAACATTAGCCACAATTTATACACCAAAACCATTTAGAATAAGTTTAAACATGTTATATTATACATATCTAATAATCTCTCAAACTACATGCGAAACATAATCCTATCATGGTACGGACTTATTCCATCTTCAACAAACATGTACTAGTATGTCATATAATTAGAGACACTTTTACAAGCATAATCATACCAAACATGTTTAATTTCACCAAAACTTTCAATGCCATAACATATTAAACCATAAGCATTCGTCAATAATCATGTCTAACAATATGCTATCTATGGTTTTCATACATTTAAACATTAAAGTCAAGCCAAGTCGACATTTCACCAAAAAGCCTACCGCATAAAATGCTTTAACTCTCAAATGTAATCTTTCAAATCGAATAAACACTAAGTTAAGGCATAAATGAGTTTAGCATTAGTAATGTATTGCAACAATTCCACTTAGAACAACAACAAGTCAACACAAGTCAAAATCCCCAAATTAAGAACCCTAGATTTCAATTTATGCAAAATTATGTGATTCAGCAAGGATTCATGGCATTTTACTAGTGTAAACAAGTAGTTAAACATCAAACATCTCAATTTAAACAAGTAATGGTCAAAAATTCGAAACCCCCAAATTTCATCAAGAACCCTATTTTGCAAATTGAAGATTTAAGCATGTAATCATCAAATTAGAGTATGAACAAGGATTAATAGAAACATTACAAGCATAATATGACCAAAACATGAAGATTCAAATACCCCCACACTTAAAACAAGCAAAATCCGAATTGAAGAATGAAGAACATAAAAATCATGAAGAAATGAAGAGTAATCTTACCTTTAACATGTTAATAGTCGGATTTGTTTTTTAAAGATGGGATTAAACGGTTGATTTTGTGTTTAGAGATGAACGTTTTGAGAGAAAATGGAATGGGGTTCGGTTTTGTGTGTGAAATAATGAAAAAATGGGGTATATATTCGTATTTGGGTACAAAATCGCGCAGATCGGGAGAAAAATACCCTAGATGCGGCGCATCTGCGGAGGGATGCGGCGCATCTGTCTGTTTAAAAGAGGCACCAGAAAAAAAAAACACCCCAGATGCGGCGCATCTGGGGAACGATGCGGTGCATCTGCCTGCCTCAAAGAGGCGCATTGCCCAAATGAGGCGTATCCAAAACCTTTGGGATTTTTTCAACATGTTAAAGCGGTGCATCCCTGTTTAGATGCGGCGCATCTAGTCCTGGAACACCATTTTTTCATGTTTTTCATGTCCTAAACAATTTGGAAGGCTTCCTGTCAATTTGGTTCGTGTAATAACTTAGAAATCACTCAAAAACACTCAAATTTGTCAAAATATGTACACGAGTGGGACTATATACATGTTGTGAAGTTTAACGAGTCGTTCACGTGACTCCGTCCCAAGCTAATTAGCCTTGGGGAATATGGTGATGTCATCTCGAACCGTGGTGTCAACTCCATCGAAATAGAGTTTCAAGCGATGACCATTCACCTTAAAGGTATTTCCAGTTCCAAACAACTCAACGTACCCCGACGGGAATGCTTGTTTTACTAAATAAGGTCCCATCCATCGGGACCTCAACTTTCAGGGAGAAAATTTAAACTGTGAGTTAAAAACCAAAACCTTATCACCGGTTTTAAACTCTTTTACTTCCTTCAATCGGGCATCATGCCACCTTTTCATTTTCTCCTTATACGAGCTCGAATTCTCGTACGCTTCTAACCTTAACTCCTCCAATTCATGCATTTGCATGAATCGGTTTTCTCCGGCCTTTTCCATGTCCAAATTACAAAGCTTCAACGCTCAGTATGCTCGATTTTCTACTTCAACCAGTAGATGGCAAGCTTTACCATATACAAATTTAAATGGTATGGTACTGATAGGTGTTTTAAACGCAGTTCGAAAAGCCCACAACGCGTCATCTAACTTGCGTAGCCAAATCTTAGGATTGTTATCAACCGTCTTCTCAAGTATGCGTTTCAAGGCACGATTTGTGTTCTCTACTTGACCACTCGTTTGCGGGTGGTATGGAGTAGAGAAACGATGAGTTACGCCATACTTCTTCAACACCTTTTCAAGAAGGTTGTTGGCAAAATGTGTTCCTCGATCGGATATGAGCGCCTTTGGGATTCCAAAGCGCGAGAAGAGATTTTTCAAGAAGTTCACCACCACCCTAGCATCATTTGTAGGCAAAGCTTTTACTTCAGCCCACTTGGACACATAGTCAACGGCTACTAAGATGTACTTGCACTTATGGGAACTTGGAAATGGTCCCATGAAACCGATTCCCCAAATATCAAAGACTTCACAAACTTGGATGCCGTTTTGAGGCATCTCATCCCTTTTTGATATGTTACCCGTTCGTTGGCATGCATTGCAATTCCGACTGAAACTATGGGCATAGGGCCAATAAAAGGCCGAGTCAAGGATTTTTCTTGCGGTGTGGTTTGGTCCGAAATGACCGCCGGTCGGCCCTTGATGGCAATGCTCAAGAATTTGCTGAGCCTCTTTTCCGTACACACAACGGCGAATCACTTGATCCACACTAACACGAAATAGGTCGGGGTGTTCCCAGCAATAGGACTTCAAATCTGCAAAGAATTTCTTCTTTTGTTGATAAGAAAGTCCTTTTTGAAGAATGCCTGAAGCAAGATAGTTTGCAAAATGGGCAAACCATGGGATTTCAGATTCCTTGTCAACCCTCATTAGAGATTCGTCAGGAAATGTGTCTTGATGATTGTATCATCGAGTTTATCTAATTCAGGGTTTTCAAGTAGGGATAGATGATCGGCAGCTAGATTCTCGGCTCCTTTCTTGTCACGTATCTCAATGTCAAATTCTTGAAGTAAAAGAACCCAACGTATGAGACGATGCTTTGCATCTAGTTTCGAGAATAAGTACCTAAGGGCCGAATGGTCCGTGTAAACAATAGTTTTGGACAACACCAAATATGACCGAAATTTATCAAACGCATAAACAACCGCCAGGAGCTCCTTTTCCGTGGTGGTATAATTAATTTGAGCTGCCGTTAGAGTTTTGCTCGCATAATAAATTGGACGAAAATGATTATCGGGGCGTTGTCCTAAAACAGCACCTAAGGCATAGTCGCTCGCGTCACACATTAGCTCAAATGGCATACTCCAATCCGGAGATACGATAATGGGAGCTTGTATGAGTTTTGACTTTAGAATGGAGAATGCGTTCTCGCAATTTGAATCAAAGTCAAATGGAGCATCCTTTTCAAGAAGTTTGGTCATTGGGCGGGCGATTTTAGAAAAATCTTTGATAAATCGTCTATAGAATCCCGCATGACCAAGAAAGCTTCTAATGGCCTTAACATTCGACGGTATAGGTAGCTTAGAAATAACTTCAATTTTAGCTTTATCTACCTCTTTTCCCGCACGAGATAACTTGTGGCCAAGTACAATGCCCTCCTTCACCATGAAGTGGCATTTTTCCCAATTTAGGACCAAGTTTGCTTTCTCACATCGGATAAGCATACGTTCAAGGTTAAAAAGACACGATTCAAAGGAGTCTCCAAACACGGACAAGTCATCCATGAAGACTTCCATAAAATCCTCTACCATATCATCAAAAATTGCCATCATGCACCTTTGAAAGGTTCCGGGTGCATTGCATAAACCAAATGGCATGCGGTGATAGGCAAAGGTACCGAAAGGACAAGTGAATGTGGTCTTTTCTTGGCCGTTGGGATCAATTGGAATTTGGAAGTAACCGGAGAAACCATCTAGAAAGCAATAATATTCTTTCCCCGCTAATCTTTCAATTATTTGATCAATAAAAGGCAACGGGAAATGATCATTTCTAGTGGCATCATTGAGACGTCTGTAATCAATACAGACTCTCCAGCCAGTAACCGTTCTAGTTGGATCGAGTTCGTTCTTTTCATTTACAATAACGGTTGTACCCCCTTTTTGGGTACTACTTGTACTGGACTAACCCAAGGACTATCGGAGATGGGGTAGATCAACCCGGCGTCAAGAAGCTTGACTACCTCTTTTTTAACAACCTCTTTCATGTTGGAATTTAGCCTACGTTATCTTTGTACTACTGGTTTGAAGTCATTCTCAAGGAGAATTTTATGTGTACAGTAAGACGGGTTTATCCCTGGAATGTCGGTAGTTTTCCAGGCTATAGCCTTTTTATGGGTTTTCAAAACAGAGATTAACCTATCCTTCTCGTTACCGGAAAGATGTGAAGCAATAATGACCGGTAATTGAGATGTACCTTCAAGATAAGCATACTCTAAGTGTTTGGGTAGCTCCTTAAGCTCTAGTACGGGTGGTTCTGTCATACCCCGTACTAATCCATCTGGACGAAGTCACCAACTTCTTGTCCCATTGCGATGATCGACTCCAAATAATGTCTTTAAAATGAGCAAATGCACAGCGGAAGGTTTCTTTCATACCTGAGAATAGACATGCTTTCAAGTGTCAACCAAAAGGTTGGTGAGTTCATAAGTTTATCTTAAAACAATAAAATTCATCATTTTGATAGACCACAAGATTTAAATGCTGCATGGTACAAATGGGCCCGAATCCTATACCCACCTGTAATGTACATGCGATATCTTTTAAATACAGTACACCTTTCTCGTGTACGAGATCCATTTTTCATAAATCTTAGTAACCGTACACATATCTTGTGCACAAAAATAACATACACATAACCTGTGTATAAAATCATTCTCTCGATACATAACATTCACTTTTCATTGCTTTCATAGCTTGGCTTGGTAACCGACCTTAACATATAATGCGCATAAATAATATCCCCAAAACAGAACATCTCGTCTGTATAATAATCATATAAACTTCGAAGTACTAAACACCACGCCCACTAGCTCTTCCGTCTAATGAACATTCTGGGTGGGGGTGTTAAACCCGGTAGCTACCTTTAGGATTCGCGTCAATTAGGCGTGCACTAATTCTCAAAATTAGTGATGTTTCCTAATTCTTAGGTTACCAAGCAATAATAATCAGGGGGAAAATATTCATATCAATTGTGGCAATTATCACGTCCACATAATTCAATGGTGGCAATTATCACGTCCACATAATTCAATGGTGGCAATTATCATGTCCACATAATTCAATAATAATCCGCAGAACTTCTGTCTGCATAATAATTCATTCGAGGAATGTTTTTCTTGTGTCTATCTCATCAAACATTTATAAAAGAATTTTATGTATTCGCAGTTCAAAATATATTTCAAAAGCATTTAATAAAGCAGTTGTAAAAACAGCGCATGTATTCTCAGTCCCAAAAATGTAAAGAGTAAAAGGGAATCAAATGAACTCACCTAATGTATTTTGTAGTAAAAATACATATGACGACATTAAACAATGCAGGGTTGACCTCGGATTCACGAACCTATAACAAATATATATATTAACATATATATTTGTAATTGGACAAATTCTCATATAATTATTAGTGATATAAATTATATGTTTCATATATATATATATATATATATATATATATATATATATATATATATATATATATATATATATATATATATATATATTATTAAATTGTAACTTATTATAATGTATTCAAATTAATATTTATATTTAAATATGTGTTATTATTATTTATAATATTTTAAGATATATTTATACACTAGATGTAATTTAGTTATTATTATAGTTAACAAAAATATAGTATGTAATTTACTTTTTATATATAAATCTCTTTTGTTTATAAGATCAATAATTATAATAGTACTAAAATAGAGATAATAATACTAATAATAATAAAAATGATAATTTTTATAAAAATGATATGATAATAATAATAATGATAATAAGAATGATACTTTTGATAATTTTACTAATAATAATAATTCTAATAATACTTATAATAATTCTATTAATAATAATTATAATAATAATAACAATAATAATAATAATAATAATAATAAACATAATAATAACTAATAATAATAATAATAATAATGATAGAATAAAAGTGTATACCCTCTCCAAGCTTTTTTTCCTAAAAAAAAATGTCCAAGACGAGACTCAAACCCGCGACCTCTCGAAACCCCAAAACACTCTGAACCATTCCGCTATTCCTTTTTATCTGAATTGATACATTACTTATTTTTTTTTTATAACCCATATTTGTTGCAGCTCCTTCTTCCCTTCATTTTAAAAAATAAAATGCCACAGATGGAGATTGTACTCGCGACCTCTAGCTTAAGCACAAACACACCTAAACCATTGAACCATTATTCAGTTTCTGATTTGTACTCCGTATTAAAACCATATATCTTGTTATTGATTCGGCCCATCATGAATTCCTAATCCATTTAAAACAAAGATGGCCCAAATTTCAAGTCCATCACAATTCTAAATGGCCCATCATTTGTCTGATAAAAAAAAACGCAGCTGGCCCTTTAAACAAAGTGTTTGGCTAAACAAAAAAAAACACGCAGCAGCAACACTAATTCAATGATATCGGAAATTAAATACTCCGTAGCAGCTACAAACGATTGAAGCCCTTTCTTCTCCTTCTTCCTCTTTTTCATCAACATGTAGTCATCTTCTTAACCATGATCACGTCCACTAAGTTTGTTACATGTAGCTTGATGTTGTATGAAAGACAATATTACGTGTCTTTTGAAATCCCAAACAAAATATCTTAGCTTCATAATCATCATCTAAAAATATTTTAGTGCTCATGTTATCATAATGATTGACATAAAGTATATGGACTAGAGGACATATTTTAAATCTTTGGGACCAAGTGGGGTTTGGATCACTTAGATATTTATCCATACTTCCCTAATTTTCGTATTTTGAAAACCATTCTCAACTCAACTTGGTTACCTCATCATTCATAATATGAACTTCAACATCACTCGTTATTATCACTATTCTCGTAAACATTTTGATCATCATCATCATTCTTACATTATTTCATCACCATCGTTATCACGTAACATAATCATCAAATCATTATTACCGTTTCATTCATCATCTTCCTCATTGTTTTGTGGGATTTCGTGATTGTTTGAACCGTAACACAGCCAACAAGTTGCAACTCGTGGGTGAAGATTCGACCAACAGTTGCGGTAGTAAGTGTACTTGCTTCGGTTTGCAGCAGAATAGGAACACGAACAACAGTAGTAGCAGAATAACAGTCTTGTAGTTCGAGCAGTTCAAGATAGTGTCAATGGGTGACCAACGGTGATGGGTTTTGGATCAATATTAGCAAGCATGAGTGGGTTTCGGGTTTGTGTAGGCCGAATGAAACATAGCATTAGCAAGTAACAATGAACGTCAATGGTCAGTTTCAACGATGTTCGGTGTAACGACCCAACCCGTTAACCATCCGAAAATGTGCCATAATTTTTTTTTCTGGAACTGCCCATCTGGACGGTGTCCAAAAGCTTGGACGGCGTCCAGCACTTAAGACTGGGACGGCGTCCAACCATCTGGGACGGCGTCCAGATGTACTAAAACATTCTGATCAGTTTACAAACACACGCGGGCGAAAAACCCGCTTCCCGACACTTTTGAACCAAAACACTTTCACAATATATTACAATAGTTTAAACTAAGAGTTTTTTATAATAAAAACCGAGTTTTACGACACCGGGCCCACATCGACCCAAAATACCACAAGTGACTATTTCGACCCATTAGTTTATACAAAAACATAGACCGAGCATGGGATTGGGGACACGCTACTCAATCCTAATCAAATCCAAAAGCAAGTCTTCTAAAGCAAACTACGCAAGTCCACTAGTCCCCGCGCTTACCCGAGCCACCGCATCCATGCAATCTATAAAAATGTAAACAACGAGAGGGTAAGCTAACGCTTAGTGAATGATAATATACTACATACATATATATGTATGTAGTAGACACGCCACACAAATATCAAATACCGCATACCAAAACATCCAAGTATAAGGCAAGCTAAGCTAAGCATACCGTAGTCACTAAGCAACAAGCTATAGATACATCAACAAATATAAGTTCACCAACGACGATGTGAACAACGCCAAGAAGCTACACCCGGAGGGTTAGCTACATCACGACAATAAAACAATATATATATAACAATATATAAACGAATAAGGTTAAACCCTTAACCCATTACCGAATACCAAACACCACAATGAAGATTGGCCGAACAACCCGAGCCTTAGTGAATTCGCACAACCCGATATTCACTTCTTCACCAATTCAACAACCGAGGTTGGCCGAACTACCCGAGCCTTAGTGAATTCGCACAACCCGAGATTCACTACCTCATCACAAGATGACCGAACAACCCGAGTCATCATGAATCCGCACTACCCGAGATTCACTTCTCAACATCAAACCCACGGTCACGGGATTATAAAATCCACCACATCGGGGTTATCCACATCACAACAATATCAACCCTTCGCCTTTGGGGTTATAACATCCAAATCACAACCACGTGTGATAACGTACACACAACGTGTACCTCGCCAAAGGTAAACAACCAAAACGCACAACCGTGCCAATTGGACCTATACACAAGTCCATCAAATCCACCTATATGTGAAGTGAGCTCTATAACCGAGAACCACTTCACCCGACCCGCACCCATCCTACACATACATATGCACATAGGATATTAACACTCACCTTGTTGCCTTGATGAATGCTTCCAAATAAACCGCCACGCGCCAATGGAAAGTACCTATTCCATTATCACAAATACAACAACACAATTAGGGTTGACTTACAAACCAATCTAATTTACCCTTAGTGCAATTTCAACCCAAATGCACTTCCAAGCACAAACCGCGCCATAACTAACCAATAATCACTAACACGAGTGAAAATGGTCCTAACACACCAATTAAACCCGAACACAAGTGTTAAACACGGGTCATACCCATTTTGACACCAAAACCCTAATTTTGACCCATTTCAAAATTAGTTAACCAAACTCACCCAAAAAGGGTTCCATCACTTCCATAATCACTAATCCAAGTGATTAAACTCCAAATCAAAGCCTAATCAAGGCCAAAACGTCAACCGACCCAAAACCCGCCAAGTGACAAGAATAATAAGTCACTATAAACCCATTTCATTATCTAAAAGGGTTGTACAACAAACTAGCTCAAAACCCTAAATTGAATATCAAATCTAAACAATGAAATTCGGAGTTTGAGCTTACCAATACCACCACAACGTAGCTAGGAGCGAGATGAACAACTTTAGAACCCGAGCTTTTGCGAGAATCCGACTCCTTCTTCTCCAAATCAACCTCTCTCTCTCTAAAACCCCTGCTCTCTCACTAGAACAAGATGAGAGTGTTTGTGTGGGTGTTAGTGGAGCAAATGAGGCTCCTAGAACTGATCTTGTGGCCTTAACTCGTTCCATAAGTGAAAATACCATTTTGCCCCTCTAAAAATCTTAAAATAACCCAGCTGGCCCGACAGACAAACTGGACGGCGTCCCAATTTCTGGACGGCGTCCAGCCTTTAACATCTGGACGACGTCCCAACATCCTGGACGGCGTCCCGAACAACTAAAAAGTCAGAAACAGGATTAGGGTCTTACAACTCTCCCTCACTTAGAATCGATCACTTCCTCGTGATCCTCGTCACTTAACCAAACGGACGACACTCCACGGTCCTCAAACATAAGTCCCAAACCGACTTTCCTAAGCAGTTCTTCCCACTGACATGCCTTTAACAACTAAATCGTCACCCGCGATTTATCAAATCCACAATCCGAGCACTAAAACCATGCTCATTCCCTAACATTGGGAAAACTCAACCAATCTCGGACCGAGATATCAACCCTTCAGCGTACCATTACAGGTACAATGCTAGAAGCAACCAAGTCTCAATCCTAAAGTCAACAATCTGAGACGATAAAGACCGATCCAAACGAATCCCTACAGATTACAGTTAATACTAAACATCCCTTGTAGTGCGCAATACGACCAATACGCAACTACCGTAACATCATAACAAACAGCTAAAACTGATAGCGCCCAAAACGATCATGGTAACTCTAGATCTCAAGGTGTACAAAATCAACGATCGTCACACCCGTAACAACACGTGAGCGAAACACGGCTATCGCATCACTAAGCACATAACATAGTCCGCGCGACCCCACCATCGGCGTATAAAACAACCGATAGTTCCCACAACATGATCCTAACGACCCCACCATTGGTGCATAAAACAACCAATAGATCAAACCACGCGGTCCTTATGACCCCACCATCGGTGTATAAAACAACCGATAGATCACAACTCAACATGGCCGAAACAACCCGAGCCTGAACACATATGGAGGATGGTCGAAACAACCCGAACCTTAGTGAATACGCATAACCCGAAATTCACCTACCCAATCCATATATCTCACAACGAAATGACCACACAACCTGAGTCATCGTGAATACGCACAACCCGATATTCACCACCAACGCCACATAGTATAATCGAGGATGGCCGTACAACCCGAGCCTTAGTGAATCCGAACTACCCGACATTCACTATCTCAAACTATGAGTCCAACCAACAGGGACAATCGTACTACCTGAAATATAGTGAACACGAACAACCCGATATTCACGTCCCACAACACAACTCAGGAATGGTACTCGCATTTCCCACCGGTACTCGCATTTCCTGATAATGTTACACCATACCGACATAACACTACTCCCTTGACGAAGTCAGCGGACCCGAAGATCATGCTTCACCAATCAACAACCATGATGAAGTCAGCGGACCCTAAAGGTCATGCTTCACCAATCTCAATACCGGATGAAGTCAGCGGACTCCGAAAGTCATGCTTCACCGATATAACACCTCGCTCATGATGAAGTCAGCGGACCCCGAAATTCATGCTCCACCAATCACGTACTACCATGATGAAGTCAGCGGACCTCGAAGGTCATGCTTCATCAATCAACGCCCTTTTGGCCTCGAACAACGAGTAGCGTAACATCGCGCTCTGCTACGCCATAGTGAATCCTAACGGATACCACTAACCATTCACACACTCGAGCAAGAACCACCTATATCAAACATAGGCACAAAACAATAATTCTCTAGAAGAGAATCCGACACACACCTCCCTTAACCGAAGGATTTCACCTTGCTCACCAAACACGTCCATTATCTCTCAACGAGATTTACCACATTACCACCTTGGTGATAATTCAAATCCAAACCATAAGTACAATTTATCCGAAATTGTACTCTACCACAAACTGACCAAATTTCCGGATCTACCAAAAGCATCATCCGAAATCTCACACTACAACTTCCTCGGGCGGAAGTGCAACTCCCCCACTTGGAACTACGTTCCAATGTCACAACCCGTACAACCGTACAATGCTACCAAAGGTAGACTTTACCAACAATTGGGTTCACACGACCCATCACCATTCCTTGCTCCAACCTTGAGCATACGAAGGATTTTAACCTATCCTTAAACACTTCAAACGAGAGGTGTACCACAAATTACACGACTACACTCTCGCAATCATCCAATTGCTATAGCTTATCAACTTCACCTAGCCACTCATGTACTTAAGGGTTTCATCTCGGTACCCTAAGTACAATGTAACCACAACACAATCAGAGTCGAACAACATGCTAGTAGGTATGAAAGAGGCACCTAATTTCGCGTCACGTAGACTCCTTTACCAACATACATCGAGATTCAAAACACTCGATCTCAAGGGTTCCAACCACCCGACGAACCTCACGGTTCACCAATCTCAACACAAAAGCGTACATGCGCTTATCAACCGAACACCAAAACCCATTTCCATGGTTTGGTAGAAACATTTCCCAAATACTAAGGAATGCTTGGTTACACCAAGTCTTACGCCCTTCGTCCAAAAATCAATCATTACCATAGGGTAGTTCCATTAGGAACGTCACCCTTAACAATAACATGCACAACACAATGCAACAACAAAACCGAACTTGAACGCCACATAAATAAATATTCAAATGACATATTTATTAAAATGAAACGTACCTCAACGTCTCCTTACGGCATTCGCCGCCAGCTCGGGACAATCCGGCTTGCGATGCCCCTCCTTATGACAATAGTAGCACATCCCGTCATCACTTCTCGGCATTGTGCACTCCCACAACTTGTGGCCCCTAATACCACAATTGAAACATCTAGGTGCACGAGAATCCACCGTGCCTTTTCCCACATTACCCGTACTCGCACTTGCACCCTTATCTTTCTTACCCGGGGCGCCGTACGAATCAACCCGAACCTTACTTGAAGGTTCACACATCTTTGATCGCGTATACGACTCGAAACCTCTAGCCAAGTCGTATAATTCCGCAAAGGATTTCGCTTGACCCAGGCTAATTTTACTTTTCAAGTCATCATTCAAGGTCCGATAGAAATCCCCCATCAACAAGCGATCGTTTCCCAAATACTCCGGGCAAAAACGAGCCTTCGACATAAAGGTTGTCTTGAGAGTATTCAAGTCCATAGATCCTTGTCGCAAATTTCGCAAGTCATTACGTAATTCCCACAAATCGGCCAAAGTCCGGAACTCCTCAAAGAATTCCTCCTTAAACTCGTCCCACGATAAAGCCATAAATGTCTCGCCACCGACAAGATCAATCTTACCATCCAACCAATCCCTCGCCCTACCCCGTAACAAACTAGTAGCGAGTCTCGTCTTTTTCTCGGGAGGGCAATCAATAGTACGAAAACACCCTTCAACATTCGAAATCCAAGTTGTGCTCACCAAAGGATCCGGTTTCCCATCATACATCGGGGGTTTAGTTCTCATGAAGCTCTTAAGATAACGCTCCATTTCACCACTACTTTGAAGTTCGGAATACTTCCTATCCATTTCTTCTCGAAACGCACTCATTTGCTCCGCAACGGCAGCCGCAACTCTAGAGTTAAACTCCTCGTCATTCGTCTCGATCTCGTGTCGCGTCGTCATTCTAAAGAATACAAAACGATTAGTCCACGAACGTATAAAACAACACGCATAACACCGCCCCATCTTGCTCAACACTCGTCGTACATCACTTGTTAGACATGATTTGCACCCGTAATAAGGTTTGCAAGTCCTTATTACGCACACACGTCGTCTCAACTCGTTAGTACAACGACCGCCTCGCTCGATGATATAAACAAACACAACAAAAATTCTACGCGATATAAACACACGCGAGAATTATTATCACAACACAATAACATATTAATAATGTCCGCATTACTAATATAAACGTTAGTCCACCTACAAACAAGGCACTAACTATAGCCCATTCCGACCCGTAATCCTACAAGTCCCGCAACAAATTAAGCACACACAAAAGTCTAAGTCTAGGCACCTATCTCAAGTCACCTAAATCCCTTAGACCATGCTCTGATACCACTTGTAACGACCCAACCCATTAACCATCCGAAAATGTGCCATAATTTTTTTTTCTGGAACTGCCCATCTGGACGGCGTCCAAAAGCTTGGACGGCGTCCAGCACTTAAGACTGGGACGGCGTCCAACCATCTGGGACGGCGTCCAGATGTACTAAAATATTCTGATCAGTTTACAAACACACGCGGGCGAAAAACCCGCTTCCCGACACTTTTGAACCAAAACACTTTCACAATATATTACAATAGTTTAAACTAAGAGTTTTTCATAATAAAAACCGAGTTTTACGACACCGGGCCCACATCGACCCAAAATACCACAAGTGACTATTTCGACCCATTAGTTTATACAAAAACATAGACCGAGCATGGGATTGGGGACACGCTACTCAATCCTAATCAAATCCAAAAGCAAGTCTTCTAAAGCAAACTACGCAAGTCCACTAGTCCCCGCGCTTACCCGAGCCACCGCATCCATGCAATCTATAAAAATGTAAACAACGAGAGGGTAAGCTAATGCTTAGTGAATGATAATATACTACATACATATATATGTATGTAGTAGACACGCCACACAAATATCAAATACCGCATACCAAAACATCCAAGTATAAGGCAAGCTAAGCTAAGCATACCGTAGTCACTAAGCAACAAGCTATAGATACATCAACAAATATAAGTTCACCAACGACGATGTGAACAACGCCAAGAAGCTACACCCGGAGGGTTAGCTACATCACGACAATAAAACAATATATATATAACAATATATAAACGAATAAGGTTAACCCCTTAACCCATTACCGAATACCAAACACCACAATGAAGATTGGCCGAACAACCCGAGCCTTAGTGAATTCGCACAACCCGATATTCACTTCTTCACCAATTCAACAACCGAGGTTGGCCGAACTACCCGAGCCTTAGTGAATTCGCACAACCCGAGATTCACTACCTCATCACAAGATGACCGAACAACCCGATTCATCATGAATCCGCACTACCCGAGATTCACTTCTCAACATCAAACCCACGGTTACGGGATTATAAAATCCACCACATCGGGGTTATCCACATCACAACAATATCAACCCTTCGCCTTTGGGGTTATAACATCCAAATCACAACCACGTGTGATAACGTACACACAACATGTACCTCGCCAAAGGTAAACAACCAAAACGCACAACCGTGCCAATTGGACCTATACACAAGTCCATCAAATCCACCTATATGTGAAGTGAGCTCTATAACCGAGAACCACTTCACCCGACCCGCACCCATCCTACACATACATATGCACATAGGATATTAACACTCACCTTGTCGCCTTGATGAATGCTTCCAAATAAACCGCCACGCGCCAATGGAAAGTACCTATTCCATTATCACAAATACAACAACACAATTAGGGTTGACTTACAAACCAATAATTTACCCTTAGTGCAATTTCGACCCAAATGCACTTCCAAGCACAAACCGCCCCATAACTAACCAATAATCACTAACACGAGTGAAAATGGTCCTAACACACCAATTAAACCCGAACACAAGTGTTAAACACGGGTCATACCCATTTTGACACCAAAACCCTAATTTTGACCCATTTCAAAATTAGTTAACCAAACTCACCCAAAAAGGGTTCCATCACTTCCATAATCACTAATCCAAGTGATTAAACTCCAAATCAAAGCCTAATCAAGGCCAAAACATCAACCGACCCAAAACCCGCCAAGTGACAAGAATAATAAGTCACTATAAACCCATTTCATCATCTAAAAGGGTTGTACAACAAACTAGCTCAAAACCCTAAATTGAATATCAAATCTAAACAATGAAATTCGGAGTTTGAGCTTACCAATACCACCACAACGTAGCTAGGAGCGAGATGAACAACTTTAGAACCCCAGCTTTTGCGAGAATCCGACTCCTTCTTCTCCAAATCAACCTCTTTCTCTCTCTAAAACCCCTGCTCTCTTACTAGAACAAGATGAGAGTGTTTGTGTGGGTGTTAGTGGAGCAAATGAGGCTCCTAGAACTGATCTTGTGGCCTTAACTCGTTCCATAAGTGAAAATACCATTTTGCCCCTCTAAAAATCTTAAAATAACCCAGCTGGCCCGACAGACAAACTGGACGGCGTCCAGCCTTTAACATCTGGACGGCGTCTCACCATCCTGGACGGCGTCCCGAACAACTAAAAAGTCAGAAACAGGATTAGGGTCTTACATTCAGAGTAGATGGGTCTTGTTCCACCGAAACAGATGACAATCGCAGCAGCAATGGTTCCAACAGTGGAGGTTCGCAAGGTGGCATGGTGGTAATGGAGTGGAGAAAGAAAAAAAATGAAGTGTTGGTGGTCTTGTAATATGTGTAGTAGTAGCAGACACGATTATGTCAAAAATAACGAAGGTAGTCTTTAGTTTATAGAATTAGAAGTAATAAATAGATAGATGGGTTAATAGATGGTGAGGTGGTTCCCGGTTGAAGAGAGTGATGGTTGTCGGGTGTTTACTAGGTGATGAGAGTGGTGAATCATGGTGGTTTTAGGTTGATGAGCAAGGAAGAAGTATATCTATATGCATATGGATTTCATGTGTATATATATATATATATATATATATATATATATTCATATAATAAATATGGGATAGTTCAGTGAGTGGTAAATGTAATGGGACAAACACACAGTAACTAGCACAGTTATTTCAATTTAAATTTTTCGGATGATTGAAAGACAAGTGGGTTATCCACTATATAATTTATGTCTAGTCATTGAAATATAGGAATCGAAACAAATTGGTAACAGTGTGTCACCAGTAAAGCAGCCTCATTATTGTCATATACTACCGACAGTTTATCTCGAATGGCCATATCGTGTCCATTGCTAAACAGTTAATGTATAAAAGTGTCCCTAAAAATCTCAAATTTTTAGATTAAACATATTTAATTATTTCACTCATTACCTGTTTGAAACCTGATCAAAAAGGTTCGAAAATTATTTATTTTCTGTTCCAATTTATATGTACAGAGTACTAATATTTAAACTTAAAAAGGTAAAAATACTTTTAACAAATCTAAAATCTTCGTAATCGATTTACAGTTCAAGTTTTATTTTAATCCATCATAAACTTATACTAAATCTATATGAACGCTAACGAAATGTCAACCGAGTATTACTGACGTTTACTAATTAAGCTCGAAATCATTTATGTTCCCTTTCTATATATAAACAGTTTTAAAATAGCAAAGTTAATTGCTAAAACAAATATATTATATATTTTTTAAACAAATAGATTTAATATAACTTTATATATTTACAAGTAATATTTATATACATATTTATATATATCTATATATTCTATAGTTTCCATTAATCGCATTTTATTTTATTTATTTTACAATATAAATCCTAATAATCATATAATATAATATTCTAAATTATATTTCAAATTATAAATACCTATTTAAATATATATGTTATCTATTTACAAATAGTTGTTCGTGAATCGTCGGGAATGGTCGAAAGTCAAACAAATATATGAAACAGTTCAAAATATTTGTGACTCAACATTACAGACTTTGCTTATCATGTCAAAAATATTAAATCGTATCGAAAGTTTGGTTTAAAATTAGTCGAAATTTTCCGGGTCACTACAGTACCTACCCGTTAAGAAATTTCGTCCCGAAATTTGAGTGAGGTCGTCATGGCTAACAATAAAAATGTTTTCATGACGAATATGAGTCGATAAGTAGAGTTTTATTACCATAGAGTAATATGGATAAGATAATTCGATTACTCAAAAAGTACGAGTGAAGCTATCACAAAAGAGTAAAATGAGTAAAGTAAAGTTTCGTCATATCTATTGACGTAGACAGGGTTGATTTCTGGAATTCAAGGGATTTAAAGGAAATCTTCAAAATCTATAAGATCTGATTCTTCGGGATTTAAGGGAATTAGGATTTCTTTAATTTAATGCGGTCATCTGTCTCGATGGTTACGTCTGATTTTTCACTATAAATACACCCTTCTCATTTCCTTTATATTTTGGAGTTCAATATATCTGTTTTCTTTTACCGACTTTAAGTCAAGCAAATAATGGTCCAGAATTAGTAGGTATGGTGTTTCGAATGAACATGACTAATGTTTCTAAGAAAGAAACGGTAATCGCACAATCTTACTTGTCAAATTACCAGAATTACTGAGAATAGAACTATTAAGAATATATTTTCTTGATATGTTCAGAAGTTAAGCAGAATGAAAGAGTTATGTACCATGACACATGATGACGTTATAATTTATGAATCATCACGTTCCATTAGAAACTCAGCATGACTTACTGTAATATAATCACGTTGATCAAGTGTCATTATATTATACTAACTCATGCATCAATTTCCAACACTACTTCAAAACATTCATAATTCAAACTCAAATTTTAAAGAAATTTAGAAACTAAAGTAGTTTCCTTTATGATGTAATATTGATAGCACGAAGAGATAAATAATTTCGAACGAGAATATTTATGAAAATATCCTCAGAAATATCGAAGATATTTATGATGATATTTTCAGAATTGCTAAGATCGAAGGTTGATGAAGAAAGATTCTTCACGAGATTTAATATGAGTACGGAGCAAGATATTCTCTAAATATTTCATCGGATACAAAATTTATCTGGATTCTTTGAATATAGGGTTTGGTCCTTGTATCTGTCCTCGGTCTCCTTCATGGTTTGCTCAATCCATTTTTTTTCAGTACCAAATTTTCTATCGAGCGTTCCTAACACTTCCTTCTTTATCATCAAACTTTTGGCCGTTCAGATCATCTACAATTTTTGCTATTTCCTCTGCATTTAATGCTACCATATCTGAATCATCGGTTATCAATCCGAGGTGGTTTCAAGAGAATTGTGTTTTTAGATGATTAAACGCTGATGGTATTATGGTGGAATATAAAAGGTTCCTCGATAACAATAAAAGAGCACGCGTATATTTCAAGATTATAATAAGGCTAATTCAAATGAAAAGTCGAAGTTGACTTGCTGGAGCTGTGACAAAATTTGCTACTTTGAAAGGGATTACCAAGTTATTTTGGGTAATAATAACACTAAGGAATTAGCACAGCTACGTGTTAAATGTTTACTCAGCTTCTGAGAGTTCTTCAGGTGCATAACTATATGTATCAATCTTTTCTCCCAAAGATGAAGTGCAGTTGGTTCATTCTCTCAATTTAGGTGTTTTCAAGAATCATGAAAGGTTTGAACGCAGATTATAATTGTCAAGATACAAATGAGGTTTAAGACGAAATCAAGTGGCAAACTTGAAGAATTGTTTAGTTTCATATGTTATAATCAATATTTTAATTCATTTTAATTGTCCAATGTCGGCAGTCCACAGTTAACAGTCCAATAATTCATATATAGCTTATTATATAATATTCAAATTAATTAATACGTATCGTGACCCGTGCACATGTCTCAGACTCGATCACAACTCAAACTATATATATTATTGTAGAATCAACCTCAACCCTGTATAGCTAACTCCAGCATTACTGCATATAAAGTGTCTATGGTTATTCCAAATAATATATATAGATGCGTCGATATGATATGTCAAAACCTTGTATACGTGTCCCGATATTTAAAGTGCGTAAAATAAATAACAGAAATTAAATGACGATAAATAAAATTGCGAGAATTAAAATTGCGATAAATAAAATGCGATAAATAAATTGCGATAACTAAATTGCGATAAATAAAAGGTAATACGGAATTAACAGTTAGCTAGGAACAGTTAGCGTGGATTCTTAACAAAATTTCTCATAGTTAATTTGTTTGTTTCTAACAAATTTTATTTTGTCCAATGTTTTCTTCATTATGCCACTTGTTGGATTCTAATAAATCAAAATCCAAATATGAAATTGGATGAAAATGGTTGTTCTATGGTGAACGGATTCGTATCTCTGTGGATGTAAGTAGGATAGTAAATGACTGTTGAATCAAATTCAAAGAATGTACAGTGTAACTTATTAATGTGAAATGTAAATATTCCTCGGGTATTACCTACCCGTTAAAATATTTTCACCATTAACAGTTTGTACGAAAGAATTTTTAATTACAATCTTTATGAAAATATACTTACATATATATTTTCTTCAGATGTAATCATGGATTTAATGAGTCAATATGATATTAAACTCATTTGATTTATCGTTAGAACAATAATATATAATCTCTAAAACATTAGAGATTACATAATCGCCATGTCGAACGAAGATAAATGATTTAGAACGATTCGTAGATTGATAATTATGCTCGAGGTACATAATGAGATGTTGAGGCATAGATTGTTGATGATACTGGTGCTGTTATTGATGGTACTGTTGGTGTCGATGATGTTGCTGAAGCTGGTATGTTTTGCACCATATTTTCCAAAACTATTACTCGAGCACGAAGTTCGCTGACTTTTTGTATTACTCCGGGATGATTGTCGGTCGGAACGAGTGGTTGAATAAGGTTTAGAATTTTGGATAGAATATAATTGTGACGAGATACTCTGGAAATGAGAGAGAAAATGGTGTCTCGAACAGGTTCGCCGGTAAGTGCTTCAGGTTCTTCGCCAAGAGGACAATATGGTGGATGGAAGGGATCACCTTCTTTTTGATTCCAGTGATTAAGTAGGCTACGAACCCATCAGATGAATTGGGGATGACTGATTGGCTGATTCATTCTGGTGACACTGCTTTCGGAGATTAGGCGAAACTCTATATCGGAATAGCTGTCAGAATCTGAGGAATTCGAACTGGCTGAGGGATTCATCTCGTACGATCAGATGAAGGATTTTCGATAAGAAATAGATTATAGGATGTAGATTAGTACCCTGCAATACATAATTTACATATGCATATATAATACTAAAATCCCATAAGTTACGGAGGAATCTACGAAAGCTGTCAGGCAAAGGTAACAATAACAGATACGCTAAGATATGCATTTATCTATACACTGTCTATGCAATAGAGGCAGTAAGACGTGTCTAGACTTTAAGAATGATAAGCAAATAATTTTCGACACTAAATGATAAGCAAAACTTTTGACATGCAGACACGGTCGAAGTCCAGACTCACTAATGCATCTAAACAACTATCAATTAGACACACTATTGCAAGACCTGGTTCGCTAAGACCACCGCTCTGATACCACATGTCATACCCCGTCCTAATCCATCTGGACGAAGTCACCAACTTCTGGTCCCATTGCGATGATCGACTTCAAATAATGTCTTTAAAATGAGCAAATGCACAACGGGAGGTTTCTTTCATACCTGAGAATAGACATGCTTTCAAGTGTCAACCAAAAGGTTGGTGAGTTCATAAGTTTATCTTAAAACAATAAAATTCATCATTTTGATAGACCACAATATTGGAATGCTGCATGGTACAAATGGGCCCGAATCCTATACCCACCTGTAATGTACATGCGATATCTTTTAAATACAGTACACCTTTCTCGTGTACGAAATCCATTTTTCATAAATCTTAGTAACCGTACACATATCTCGTGCACAAAAATAACATACACATAACCTGTGTATAAAATCATTCTCTCGATACATAACATTCACTTTTCATTTCTTTCATAGCTTGGCTTGGTAACCGACCTTAACATATAATGCGCATAAATAATATCCCTAAAACAGAACATCTCGTCTGTATAATAATCATATAAACTTCGAAGTACTAAACACCACGCCTACTAGCTCTTTCGTCTAGTGAACATTCTGGGTGGGGGTGTTAAACCCGGTAGCTACTTTTAGGATTCGCGTCAATTAGGCGTGCACTAATTCTCAAAATTAGTGATGTTCCCTAATTCTTAGGTTACCAAGCAATAATAATCAGGGAAAAAATATTCATATCAATTGTGGCAATTATCACGTCCACATAATTCAATGGTGGCAATTATCACGTCCACATAATTCAATGGTGGCAATTATCATGTCCACATAATTCAATAATAATCTGTAGAACTTCTGTCTGCATAATAATTCATTCGAGGAATGTTTTGCTTGTGTCTATCTCGTCAAACATTTATAAAAGCATTTCATGTATTCGCAGTTTAAAATATATTTCAAAAGCATTTAATAAAGCAGTTGTAAAAATAGCGCATGTATTCTCAGTCCCAAAAATGTAAAGAGTAAAAGGGAATCAAATGAACTCACCTAATTTATTTTGTAGTAAAAATACATATGACGACATTAAACAATGCAGGGTCGACCTCGGATTCACGAACCTATAACAAATATATATATTAACATATATATTTGTAATTGGACAAATTCTCATATAATTATTAGTGATATATATATATATATATATATATATATATTATTAAGTTGTAACTTATTATAATGTATTCAAATTAATATTTATATTTAAATATGTGTTATTATTATTTATAATATTTTAAGATATATTTATACACTAGATGTAATTTAGTTATTATTATAGATAACAAAAATATAGTATGTAATATACTTTCTATATATAAATCTCTTTTGTTTATAAGATCAATAATTATAATAGTACTAAAATAGAGATAATAATACTAATAATAATAAAAATGATATTTTTTTATAAAAATGATATGATAATAATAATAATGATAATAACGATGATACTTTTGATAATTTTACTAATAATAATTCTATTAATACTTATAATAATTCTATTAATAATAATTATAATAATAATAATAATAATAATAATAATAATAATAATAATAATAATAATAATAATAATAATAATAATAATAATAATAATAATAATAAACATAATAATAACTAATAATAATAATGATAGAATAAAAGTGTATACCCTCTTCAAGCTTTTTTTTTAAAAAAAGAATACCCAAGACGAGACTCAAACCCGCGACCTCTCGAAACCCCAAAACACTCTGAACCATTCCGCTTTTCCTTTTTATCTGAATTGATACATTACTTATTTATTTTTTTTATAACCCGTATTTGTTGCAGCTCCTTCTTCCCTTCATTTTAAAAATAAAACGCCACAGATGGGGATTGTACTCGCGACCTCTAGCTTAAGCACAAACACACCTAAACCATTGAACCATTATTCAGTTTCTGATTTGTACTCCGTATTAAAACCATATATCTTGTTATTGATTCGGCCCATCATGAATTCCTAATCCATTTAAAACAAAGATGGCCCAAATTTCAAGTCCATCACAATTCTAAATGGCCCATCATTTGTCTGATAAAAAAAAAATGCAGCTGGCCCTTTAAACAAAGTGTTTGGCTAAACAAAAAAAAATACGCAGCAGCAACACTAATTCAATGATATCGAAAATTAAATACTCCGTAGCATCTACAAACGATTGAAGCCCTTTCTTCTCCTTCTTCCTCTTTTTCATCAACATGTAGTCATCTTCTTAACCACGATCACGTCCACTAAGTATGTTACATGTAGCTTGATGTTGTATGAAAGACAATATTACGTGTCTTTTGAAATCCCAAACAAAATATCTTAGCTTCATAATCATCATCTAAAAATATTTTAGTGCTAATGTTATCATAATGATTGACATAAAGTATATGGTCTAGAGGACATATTTTAAATCTTTGGGACCAAGTGGGGTTTGGATCACTTAGATATTTATCCATACTTCCCTAATTTTCGTATTTTGAAAACCATTATCAACTCAACTTTGTTACCTCATCATTCATAATATGAACTTCAACATCACTCATTATTATCACTATTCCCGTAAACATTTTGATCATCATCATCATTCTTGCATTATTTCGTCACCATCGTTATCACGTAACATAATCATCAAATCATTATTACCGTTTCATTCATCATATTCCTCATTGTTTTGTGGGTTTTCGTGACTGTTTGAACCGTAACACAGCCAACAAGTTGCAACTCGTGGGTGATGATTCGGCCAACAGCTGTGGTAGTAAGTGTACTTGCTTCGGTTTGCAGCAGAATAGGAACACGAACAACAGTAGTAGCAGAATAACAGTCTTGTAGTTCGAATAGTTCAAGATAGTGTCAATGGTGACCAACGGTGATGGGTTTTGGATCAATATTAGCAAGCATGAGTGGGTTTCGGGTTTGTGTAGGCCGAATGAAACATAGCAGTAGCAAGTAACAATGAACGTCAATGGTCGATTTCAACGATGTTCGGAGTAGATGGGTCTTGTTCAACCAAAACAGATGACAATCGCAGCAGCAATGGTTCCAACAGTGGAGTTTCGCAAGGTGGCATTGTGGTAATGGAGTGGAGAAAGGAAAAAAAAATGAAGTGTTGGTGGTCTTGTAATATGTGTAGTAGTAGCAGACACTATTATGGCAAAAATAACGAAGGTAGTCTTTAGTTTATAGAATTATAGGTAATAAATAGATAGATGGGTTAATAGATGGTGAGGTGGTTCCCGGTTGAAGAAAGTGATGGTTGTCGGGTGTTTACTAGGTGATGAGAGTGGTGAATCATGGTGGTTTTGGGTTGATGAGCAAGGAAGAAGTATATCTATATGCATATGGGTTTCATGTATATATATATATATATATATATATATATATATATATATATATATATATATATATATATATATATATATATATATATATATATATATATATATATATTCATATAATAAATATGGGATAGTTCATTGAGTGGTAAATGTAATGGGACAAACACACAGTAACTAGCACAGTTATTTCAATTTAAATTTTTCGGATGATTGAAAGACAAGTGGGTTATCCACTATATAATTTATGTCTAGTCATTGAAATATAGGAATCGAAACAAATTGGTAACAGTGTGTCACCAGTAAAGCAGCCTCATTATTGTCATATACTACCGACAGTTTATCCCGGATGGCCATGTCATGTCCATTGCTAAACAGTTAATGTATAAAACTATCCCTAAAAATCTCAAATTTTTAGATTAAACATATTTAATTATTTCACTCATTACCTGTTTGAAACCTGATAAAAAAGGTTCGAAAATTATTTATTTTCTGTTCCGATTTATATGTACGGAGTACTAATATTTAAACTTAAAAAGGTAAAAATACTTTTAACAAATCTAAAATCTTCGTAATCGATTTACAGTTCAACTTTTATTTTAATCCATCATAAACTTATATTAAATCTATATGAACGCTAACGAAATGTCAACTGAGTATTACTGACGTTTACTAATTAAGCTCGAAATCATTTATGTTCCCTTTCTATATATAAACAGTTTTAAAATAGCAAAGTTAATTACTAAAACAAATATATTATATATTTTTTAAACAAATAGATTTAATATAACTTTATATATTTACAAGTAATATTTATATACATATTTATATATATCTATAGTTTCTATAGTTTCCATTAATCGCATTTTATTTTATTTATTTTACAATATAAATCCTAATAATCATATTATATAATATTCTAAATTATATTTCAAATTATAAATACCTATTTAAATATATATGTTATCTATTTACAAATAGTTGTTCGTGAATCGTCGGGAATGGTCGAAAGTCAAACGAATATATGAAACAGTTCAAAATATTGGTGACTCAACATTACAGACTTTGCTTATCGTGTCAAAAATATTAAATCGTATTAAAAGTTTGGTTTAAAATTACTCGAAATTTTCCGGGTCGCTACAGGTTCTTCCAAGGAATTCTTTATACGGAATCTATCTTTATTTTCGATATCTTCAAATGATTCCTCTTCCTTGGGAATTCCTTCTTCTATGGTCTCATCATCCGTGACCACCTTCATCAACTCATCAAAATCTTCATCAATATTGAAGTATTCACTTTCACTTACCGGGGCAAACCCCGAGGTATCAATTTCAAGTAGCTTCTGCAATTCATCCTCAACACAAATATTTATAACATCAATTTGAAAACAAGAGTCATCGGTGGAAGTGGGTCGTTTCATGGCTTTGTCAATGTGAAAAATTATTCTATCGTTTCCCACACCTAGACTTAATTGTTCTTTTTGGACATTAATGATACCATCTGCGGTGTTAAGGGAAGGACGTCCTAAAATGATAGGAACTTTTGTGTCCTCTTGTATTTCTAGAATAATAAAGTCGACGGGAAAGATAAGTGAGCTAACTTTTACAAGAATTGAAACAACCCAACCCGTATTAAAACCGGCCCATAAAAATTTTTCCTTTTAATACGCGTTAAATAATACTTTAGGTCCCATTACACTAATTCCAAAACATATTTGTTACCAAAGTAAGTTCAATGAACTTAAAACATACATCAATAATTTAAACTCCCTAATACAATGGTTCATTAATTAAATCGTAATCCGGTTGTAATCATTATGACCCGACTAGTTACGTTTACACAAAACCGAGCATGGTGATTGGGGACTATGCTACCTAAATCCTAATCGAGTCCAAAAGCAAGATCTTCTACAGCAACCTAGCCAAGATCTCTAATCCCCAAGCTTACCCGAGCCGCCAAGCATGCGAACCTATAAAAATATCAACAACGAGAGGGTAAGCTAACGCTTACTGAGTGATAATATACTACATACATATATATGTATAAAATGGACACGCCACACAAAAGTCAAATACCGCATACCGAAGCATCCAAGTATAAGGCAACTACACTAAGCATACCGTACGATCTCTAAGCACAAGCTAAAGATATCAACAAAGTATAAGTTAGTTCACCAACGACGAGGTGAACAACGCCAATGAGCTACACCCGGAGGGTTAGCTACTTCACAACAATATAACAATATACGTATACAATATTTTACATGCTAAACAATATCCAACAACATAATATGGTTAACCATAACGCTATGGTGCTACCGACACGTGGTTCACACCATACACATTTGAGTCTCACTCTTTTATAGTGCTACCGGCACGTGGTTCACACTTCGACGCTACCGGCACGTGGTTCACGTTCATTTTATAGTGCCACCGGCACGTGGTTCACACTCGATGCTACCGGCACGTGGTTCACATCATTATATTTATAGTGCTACCGGCACGTGGTTCACACTCGATGCTACCGGCACGTGGTTCACATCATTATATTTATAGTGCTACCGGCACGTGGTTCACATCTTATCGCACACATGTTATGGCACTACCGGCTCGATGGTTCATGCCATAACACCCACAAATATATACGCCATATACACGTACGTATAAATACTCCACTCACAATATTAACCCTTCGCCATTGGGGTTATATAATCCACATCACACGCCCATGTGATAACGTACACACAAAGTGTGCACCTCGCCAAAGGTGGTCAACCAAAACGCACAACCGTGCCAATTGGACCTATACACAAGTCCATCAATCCACCTATATGTGAAGTGAGCTCTATGACCGAGAACCACTTCACCCGACCCGCACCCATCCTACACATACATATGCACATAGGATATTAACACTCACCTTAAGCCTTGATGAATGCAACCAAGTAATCCGCAACACGCCAATGGAAAGTACCTATTCCATTAACACAAATACAACAACACAATTAGGGTGGGTTTACAAATCGACCCAAATTGTCAAATAGTGCAATTTCGACCCAAATGCACTTCCAAGCTCAAACCGCGCCAAAACTAGCCAATGATCACTAACACAAGTGACAATGGTCCTAATATACCGATTAAACCCAAGCATAGGCGTTAAATACCAATCTTGCCCAATATGACACCTTAACCCTAATTTGACCCATTTCAAAATTAGTTAACCAAAATACACCCAAAGTGGCTCCAACACTTCTATAATCACTAATACTAGTGATTCAAGCTACATACAAGCCTTAAACATGGTTAAATCATTAACCAACCCAAAACCCACCAACATCAACAATAACTAGTTACAATTACCCAATTCACCTCCTAAATGGGTTTTACAACTAACTAGCTCAAAACCCTAAACTTGAATATCAAATTACAAATATGAAATTCGGAGTTGAGACTTACCAATACTACCAAAATGATGCCGTTGACGAGATGAACAACTTTAACACTTGAGGTTTGACCCGAAACAACCTCCTTCTTCTCCAAATGGAGTTCTCTCTCTCTCTAAAACTCTCCTCTCTCTCTAGGGTTTGAAGGTGAAAGTGTTTTTGAGTGAAAATGAGGATAATATGAGCCTTGAATCAGTCTTATGGCTCTAGAACCGGCCATAAGTGAATTTACCAAAACACCCTCAAAAGATTCCATTAAAATGGGTTAATAATGTCATTACAGCGACATTTGTCGCGTTTCGCGACACCTTGTCGCGTTTCGCGACACCAATACGCGACACACAACACTCAAACGCGACAAAGTGGACAGAAATCACCATCAGAAGTTGTCTCGTTTCAAGCATGTTTGTCACGGAACGCGACGCACCAGAATGCGACAAACTGCACTCAAACTCGACAGTTTATCTGATGTACTCCAATTTCACTTTTAAAACATCCCAAAGTCAATCGTGGTCAATGCATTACATCCAAACTATTAAATAATCATTCTTGGACTTCAAATGATGCCCCGAGCGTCATGTTTAGAAAAACGGGGTGTTACAACTCTCCCCCACTTAAATTCGATCACGTCCTCGTGATCCTAATCACTTAATCAATCCAAACCGACACACTACGGTTCTCAACAAACGTTTCAATCTGACTTTCATCACATTACTCATTAACCCAAGGACTAATCCATTAACTAAGACACACACTTGCACGCATTCTGAGCTGTGCAATACACGCAACAACCGAAGGTTACAACAATTACTTAGAATATGCGAAATCGCAACGTATTCTTCCAATTCCGTCAGGCAATTCTTCTCAAAGAGTTACCCTTAGCAACTAAATCGTCACCCGCGATTTATCAAATCACAATCCGAGCACTAAAACCTTACTCATTCCCTCGCATCGGGAAAACTCAACCAATCTCGAACCTAGATATCAATCCTTTAACGTACCCTTACCGAGTACAATGCTAAAAGCAACCAAGTCTCAACCCAAGGTCAACAACCCGAAACGATGAAGACCGAACCAAACGAATCCTTACTGATAACACTTACCACTTAACATCCTTTGTAGTGCACAATACAACCAATACGCCACTATCCTAACATCATAAGCAACGGCTAAAACCAAGAGCGCCCAAAACGACTATGGCAACGCTAATCCTAAGGTGTACAAAATTGACTATTGTCACACCCGTAACAACATGTGAGCGAAACACGGCTATCGCATCACTAATCACACAACATGGTCCTCACGATCCCACCATCGGTGTATAAAACAACCGATAGATCACACCACACGGTCCTTACGACCCCACCATTGGTGTATAAAACAACTGATAGATCACTTAACATCGGATGAAGTCAGCGGACCCCGTCATCGGTCATGCTTCACCAATATGTCACTACTCCCATGATGAAGTCAGCGGACCCCGAAGGTCATGCTTCACCAATCAACAATACCATGATGAAGTCAGCGGACCCCGAAGGTCATGCTTCACCAATCAACAATACCATGATGAAGTCAGCGGACCCCGAAGGTCATGCTTCACCAATCAACGCCCTTGTTGGCCTCGAACAACGAGTAGCGTAACATCGCGCTCTGCTACGCCATAGTGAATCCTAACGGATACCACTAACCATTCACACAATCGAGCAAGAACCACCTATATCAAACACAAGTACAAAACAATAATTCTCTAGAAGAAAATCCGATACGCACATCCCTTAGCCGAGGGATTTGGCCTTGCTCGCCAAACACGTCCTTTATCTCTCAACGAGATTTACCACATTACCACCTCGGTGGTAACTTACATCCAAAACCATAAGTACAATTTAACCGAAATTGTACTTTAACACAAATTGACCAAAACTAGGTCCCAACGCAAACTTTCGGATCTACCAAAAGTATCATCCGAAGTCTCAAACTAAAAACCTCCTCGTGCGGGAGTGCAACTCCCCCACTTGGAACTACGTTCCATATCCACAACTCGTACAACCGTACAATGCTACCAAAGGTAGACTTTACCAACAATTGGGCTCACACGACCCATCACCATAACTTGCTCCAACCTTGAGCATACGAAGGATTTTAACCTATCCTTAAACACTTCAAACGAAAAGTGTACCACGATTACACAAACTATACCCTCGCAATCATCCAATTGCTATAGTTTGTCAACTTTCACCCGATCACTCATGTACCTAAGGGTTTCACTTCGGTACCCTAAGTACAATGTAACCGCATCACAATCGGAGTTGAACACCACGCTAGTAGGTATAAAAGAGGCACCTAATGTCGCGTCATATAAACTCCATTACCAACATACATCGAGATTCAAAACACTCGATCTCAAGGGTTTCATCCCACCCGTCGAACCTCATGATTCATCAACTCCAACACCCAAGCGAACACGCGCTTAACAATCGAACACCAAAACCCATTTCCATGGCTTGGTAGAAACATTTCCCAAATACTAAGGAATGCTTGGTTGCACCAAGTCTTACGCCCTTCGCCCGTTAATCAAACGTTACCATAGGGTACTTCTATTAGGAACGTCACCCATAACAACAATATGCACAACACAAGGCATTTTACAACTCAAACACAAACGGAACTTAATAAATAATCAAAGGACATATTTATTAAAACGAAACGTACCTTAACGTCTCCTTGCCGCACCCGTCCCCGCTAACTTGGGACATTCCAACTTACGATGTCCTTCTTCTTGGCAATTGAAGCACACCATGCCATCACCCTTTGGCACCGAACATTCCCACGACTCGTGACCCCTCACGCCACAATTGTAACATCTAGGGGCACTAGAATCCAATATACTCGTCCGCGTACCACCCGTGCTCACGTTCGGACCCTTGGTCCTCTTACTTGGAGCACCATACGAAACAACCCTTCTCTCACTTGAAGGTTCACACCTCTTCGATTGTGAGTACGACTCGAAACCTCTAGCTAAGTCAAATAATTCCGCAAACGATTTCGCTTGACCCCGGCTAATTTTACTCTTCAAGTCGCCATTCAAGGTCCGATAAAAATCCCCCATCAACAACCGATCATTCCCCAAATACTCCGGGCAAAAACGAGCCTTTGCCATAAAGGTCGTCTTGAGAGTATTCAAATCCATAGAACCCTGTTGCAAATTTCGCAACTCATTATGCATTTTCGACAAATCGGCTGAAGTTCGGAACTCCTCGAAGAATTCCTTCTTAAACTCGTCCCACGATAACGCCATAAACGGTTCACCACCGACAAGATCAATCTTACCATCCAACCAATCCTTTGCCCTACCCCGCAACAAGCTAGTAGCGAGTCTTGTCCTCTTCTCGGGAGGGCATTCAATCATGCGAAAACATCCTTCGACATCCGAGATCCAAGTTGTGCTTACCAAAGGATCCGGTTTCCCATCGTACATCGGAGGTTTAGTCCTCATGAAGCCCTTAAGACAACGCTCCATTTCACTACTACCCCAAAATTCGAAATACCTCCTATCCATTCTTTCTTCCAACGCACTCATTTGCTCCGCAACGGCGACCGCACTCTAGTATTAAACTCTTCGTCATTCGTCTCAATCTCGTTTCGCATCGCCATTCTAAAGAATGCAAAACGATTAGTCCACGAACGTATAAAACCATACGCACAACACCGCCCCATCTTGCTCAACACCCGTCATACATCACTTGTTTGACACAATTTGCACCCGTAATAAGGTTTGCAAGTCCTTATTACGCACACACGTCGTCTCAACTCGTTAGTACAACGACCGCCTCGCTCGATGATATAACCAAGACAACGACAATTCCACGTGATATAAACACACGCAAGGGAATAGCATCACAACACAAGCCAAAAAATCCTAGTTAGTCCACCTACAAACAAGGCACTAACTATAACCCGTTCCGACCCGTTCACCTACAAGTCCCGCAACAAATAAGCACACACAAAAGTCTAAGTCTAAGCACCTATCTCAAGTCGCCTAAATCCCTTAGACCATGCTCTGATACCACTTGAAACAACCCAACCCGTATTAAAACCGGCCCATAAAAAATTTTCCTTTTAATACGCGTTAAATAATACTTTAGGTCCCATTACACTAATTCCAAAACATATTTGTTACCAAAGTAAGTTCAATGAACTTAAAACATACATTAATAATTTAAACTCCCTAATACAATGGTTCATTAATTAAATCGTAATCCGGTTGTAATCATTATGACCCGACTAGTTACGTTTACACAAAACTGAGCATGGTGATTTGGGACTACGCTACCCAAATCCTAATCGAGTCCAAAAGCAAGATCTTCTAAAGCAACCTAGCCAAGATCTCTAATCCCGAAGCTTACCCGAGCCGCCAAGCATGCGAACCTATAAAAATATCAACAACGAGAGGGTAAGCTAACGCTTAGTGAGTGATAATATACTACATACATATATATGTATAAAATGGATACGCCACACAAAAGTCAAATACCACATACCGAAGCATCCAAGTATAAGGCAACTACACTAAGCATACCGTACGATCTCTAAGCACAAGCTAAAGATATCAACAAAGTATAAGTTAGTTCACCAACGACGAGGTGAACAACGCCAATGAGCTACACCCGGAGGGTTAGCTACATCACAGCAATACAACAATATACGTATACAATATTTAACATGCTAAACAATATCCAACAACATAATATGGTTAACCATAACGCTATGGTGCTACCGGCACGTGGTTCACACCATACGCATTTGAGTCTCACTCTTTTATAGTGCTACCGGTACGTGGTTCACGTTCATTTTATAGTGCTACCGGCACGTGGTTCACACTCGATGCTACCGGCACGTGGTTCACATCATTATATTTATAGTGATACCGGCACGTGGTTCACACTCGATGCTACCGGCACGAGGTTCACATCATTATATTTATAGTGCTACCGGCACGTGGTTCACATCTTATCGCACACATGTTATGGCACTACAGGCTCGATGGTTCATGACATAACACCCACAAATAGATACGCCATATACATGTACGTATAAATACTCCACTCACAATATTAACCCTTCGCCATTGGGGTTATATAATCCACATCACACGCCCATGTGATAACGTACACACAAAGTGTGCACCTCGCCAAAGGTGGTCAACCAAAACGCACAACCGTGCCAATTGGACCTATACACAAGTCCATCAATCCACCTATATGTGAAGTGAGCTCTATGACCGAGAACCACTTCACCCGACCCGCACCCATCCTACACATACATATGCACATAGGATATTAACACTCACCTTAAGCCTTGATGAATGCAACCAAGTAATCCGTAACACGCCAATGGAAAGTACCTATTCCATTAACACAAATACAACAACACAATTAGGGTGGATTTACAAATCGACCCAAATTGTCAAATAGTGCAATTTCGACCCAAATGCACTTCCAAGCTCAAACCGCGCCAAAACTAGCCAATGATCACTAACACAAGTGATAATGATCCTAATATATCAATTAAACCCAAGCATAGGCGTTAAATACCAATCTTGCCCAATATGACACCTTAACCCTAATTTGACCCATTTCAAAATTAGTTAACCAAAATACACCCAAAGTGGTTCCAACACTTCTATAATCACTAATACTAGTGATTACAAGCTACATACAAGCCTTAAACATGGTTAAATCATTAACCAACCCAAAACCCACCAACATCAACAATAACTAGTTACAATTACCCATTTCACCTCCTAAATGGGTTTTACAACTAACTAGCTCAAAACCCTAAACTTGAATATCAAATTACAAAGATGAAATTCGGAGTTGAGACTTACCAATACTACCAAAATGATGCCGTTGACGAGATGAACAACTTTAACACTTGAGGTTTGACCCGAAACAACCTCCTTCTTCTCCAAATGGAGTTCTCTCTCTCTCTAAAACTCTCCTCTCTCTCTAGGGTTTGAAGGTGAAAGTGTTTTTGAGTGAAAATGAGGATAATATGAGCCTTGAATCAATCTTATGGCTCTAGAACCGGCCATAAGTGAATTTACCAAAACACCCTCAAAAGATTCCATTAAAATGGGTTAATAATGTCATTACAGCGACATTTGTCGCGTTTCGCAACACCTTGTCGCGTTTCGCGACACCTTGTCGCGTTTCGCGACACCAATACGCGACACACAACACTCGAACGCGACAAAGTGGACAGAAATCACCATCAAAAGTTGTCTCATTTCAAGCATGTTTGTCACGGAACGCGACGCACCAGAACGCGACAAACTGCACTCAAACTCGACAGTTTATCTGATGTACTCCAATTTCACTTTTAAAACATCCTAAAGTCAATCGTGGTCAATGCATTACATCCAAACTATTAAATAATCATTCTTGGACTTCAAATGATGCCCCGAGCGTCATGTTTAGAAAAACGGGGTGTTACAAGAATATCCTCGGCTATACCTATGGGAGTATCAAATGATTGGTTTGCTAATCGAATACCCATCCGAGTTGGTTTCAAGTCTCCTAAGTCAAGTTTTAAATATAACGAGTAAGGCATTAGGTTAACACTTGCACCTAGGTCGGCTAGTGCATCGTACACTACCGAATCACCCATCATACATGGTATGATAAAACTACCCGGATCTCCCAATTTTGGAGGTACATTTTGCCTTTTCAAGATGGCCGAACACTCTTCATGGAGGAATGTGGCAGAAACTTCGTGGTATTTACCCTTCGAGGATATGAGATCTTTCAAAAACTTCCCGTAATGGGGCATACCCTTAAGAACCTCCGCGAGTGACATGTTAATGCTGATTTGCTTGATCATATCCGCAAATTTCTGATATTAGCTCGCGAGTCTGTCTTTCTTCAATGCTTTTGGGTATGGAATAGGTACCTTGTACACCTTACTGGTGGTTCTTCACTTTTCTTCGATATCATCTCTGGTGGATCATCTTTCTCTTGTTCTTTTTCAATATGCTCATCTACATCAATGGGTACCTGTAAAACAGAAGGAGATAAAGGAACTTCTGGGGACTTAGGGGTCTCCGGGTTAATAGTTAAACCACTTCTAGTAGTTATAGCATTTACATGCTCATTCCTTGTTTGATTGTTGTTGGGATTCACTTGAGTATTTGAGGGGAGAGCACCCGACGGTCTCTCTGCTAATAACTGTGACATCCTTCCAACATCTCTTTCTAAATTTTGAATCGTAGTTTGTTGATTTCGAATTTGCTGAGTTTGAAGTTCCGCATTTTGCTCTTGTTTAACCATAAAATCTCTCAAAAGATCTTCTAAACCGGATTTCTTCTCGGGTTGTGGTTGTACATGTGCTTGTGGTTGTGGTTGTGGTTGATTGTGTTGGAAATTATTTTGGTAATTTCGTGGAGGTTGATTACGGTTGTTTAGGTGATTGTAACCTGGTGGTGCATTTCTTTGATTTTGATTTGAGAAATTCCGATTATTTTGGTAACCTGAATTTCCTCCGTGGTAATTATTGTTTGAACCTGAAGGTCCTCCTATTTGATAACTGTTGATAAGAGGATATTTCCGGTTCATTACTTCAACCGCCGAAAATTCGTCAAAATTCATTTCACCTTTACGCAAGTAACCTAAAAAATTTGCTTGCTCTTCCATTGTCATTTGATCACAATCTCTAGTAAGATGGGGACCTTGGCATAATTAATACCCTACCTTGATAGCATGCATTTCTTTTGTCATCTTCTCAATTTGCCTTCCTTGATTTGCCAATTGAACTTTTAAAGCAGCGATTTCATCATTGCTTTCAATACTAGCAACCGTGGTTGATCTAGAGAACTCCATCTCTTGATGCCAATTATGAGAATGTGCTGCTATATCGGCAATGATTGTGTGAGCTTCTTCGGGTGTTTTTTTCATGATTGATCCTCCTGCTGCAACATCAATATCCTTTCGAGTAGCCACATTGACTCATTTATAGAATATTTAGACCTTTTGGAATGTATTCAACCCGTGTTGAGGACATACCCTAAGCATTTTATTGAATCGGGTCCAAGCTTCATAAAGAGTCTCATTAAGCTTTTGCTTGAAGTGATTTATATCACTTTGCAACTTTGCTGCTTTTGAAGCAGGGAAGAATTCTGACAAAAACTTGTCCATCATATCATTCCAATCTTCGATATAACCTTCTGTTAATGAGCCTAGCCAATCTCTTACATCATCCTTTAATGACTATGGAAAGATTTTTAAACATGCGATATCATCGGTGACATCCTTGATCTTGAATAGCTTGCAAATGCTTACAAACTTACGAAGATGCTCGTTAGCATCCTCATTTGGAGCTCCACCGAATTGGCATGTATTAGTCACCATGTGGAGAAATTGACCCTTTATTTCAAAGCCGTCAGTCATCGTAGGTTGAATAATTGCGTGGCCTTGACCTGTTCTTGTTGCCTTCATTAATGCATCCATCGTTTGATTTGTAGCAGCCATCTCTTCCTCTTCTTTAATAACTGGCTCTATGATTGGTTGAATAACTGGTTCAGAGTTAGAATTTAATGAAAGTAATTCTAAACCCTGAGCAAGAGACTCTACTTCTTGAGCTCTTAGGCGTTCGTGAAGTTCTCTTTCAGGTTCAAGATATGAAGGAATTAAATTAGAGTTGGAAGAACGTAGATTCATGCATCAATACCTATCCTGCAATCACAACACCACAAACAAACCAATTGCAAAAACACAAGCTTATAATAAAAAGTAACTTTTCTAGGAATTGAATTCCTACAAAAGGATCGAATAATTCAAAGTTTATTAAAATCTTTTAACAAAACTGCTCCCCGGCGCCAAAAAGTTGATGTGTCAAGACGTAACCTTTAAAATGTAGACAATATGCTTAATAATTAACACATAATACAGGCAACTAAAACTCGATCATGCAGTAACTAGCAAGTAAATTGACCAGTTCGATCCACAGGGAGAAGTTTGTCTTAAGGATTTTAAACGATTAATTATTCTAAAGAGGGATTTGTGTTTGAAGTTGTATTTTTGTTTAACGAAACAGTAAATAAATATAATGAATAACAAGAATGAGAATGTGGTGTTTACTTCTATGCTTGATAAATGACAGGGATTGTTCTTTTATAATTAAAACCGTTATGTAATAGTTACAATAGAGCAGTTTATATCAATTTCACAATATCTATAAACTTAAGAACTATGTTTAATCAACAAGATTCTTTCTTGGTTAAATTCACATAAAACCTAGTTTACTAAGAGCACTCTAAGTAAACTGCATGATTGTAAAACCTAAATATCATCCAATTACCATCCTATACTCACATATGGATGACTAGATCACTAGGTGTTGAAGTACGAGTTATAGCCTTTGATAAACTCACATAAATCAAGTCACAACTCGTATAATTGAACTAGGATATAGATATGATTACAACAATGGATTTCTCGAAAGAACAAGGTGATTTAGATTGATTTAACTAATTAGACCCAACCAACTTAAACTCACGTAAAGCCTAAACTACAAAAGTTACTTGAGGTAATTTCATGACTATGTTGTTTTGGAACTCCTTCAATTATCGGATTAAACACATAACGAAATCACCTAAGCTTATGTATCTTACTCTAGATTACTAGTTGTATTGAAGCACAAATTGTTCACCGAGTTAACTCACATTAATTGGTTTACAATTTATGTAATTGAAGTGATGAACTAAATAATCATAACTATGGTTATTGTAGTTGGACTAGATGATTTAATCAATCAAACATATATATAACTAGCATAACATCAAAGTATAGAACAATCCCAAGCCATAAATCTTACATTGAAGCAAACACACAAGGCTTTTAGCCAAACATAATCATAATAGAACTAATGGAACAGTTAATACAAGTTGAATTCATGTTTAAAAAATATAGAACGATAATACCGATTGCGATGAATAATCCTAGCTTAATCTTGATGTTGAAAGAATGGAGATTGACTTGTAGCCTTCCTTGAGCCTTGAAAAACGTATTGAAACTGAGGGAGAATGTAATAGTGAAGGTGTATCAAGTATGTAACCAAAGCCTCTCTTAAATAGGCTCAAAAGTTAGGTAAACTGGCCAGAAAAACACTAGATGCGCCGCATCTCCTTAGGATGCGCCGCATCCCTTTAAAGTTTGTTTAATCCAGCTCATTTAGCACTCAGGAACTTTCGGCAGGAAAGGGATACGCCGCATCTCCCACCAGATGCGCCGCATCTGGTCTTCTAAATGCGTCTCATGGCCCTAAAACGTCGTATCTGAAACCTTCGGCAAAAACACACATACAGATGCGCCTCATCCCTTTTGGGATGCGCCTCATCTGAGTCTGGAAGTGTATTTCTGGCTGTTTTCGTTATCGGACTTCATTTTAAGCATCGTTTTCTCTGTTGGTCTTCATTTATTCAATCACAATGGACTTTTACAAATATACATGAATTACAATACATACGTACAACAATTACATACAAATTGATATTAAATTGGATCGAAATACAGACAATAAACATGTATGATTTTGGCGTTATCAATATACACCAGCAAACTCTCTCTAAGACCTAATTCATTTGAAACAAAAGAAATCGACATAGCATCACTAAGTATGGATATCATAAGCATAAGATACTCGAACAACCTTGTTCGTTTGATCCATATTGTTCAATTCATAAAATATCACTGCATAATCTTGAAATCATTCTTAGACGGGTTCTTAATCCACCTTAGTTCAAATCCTTATCGCCTCCTAGTTCTTTGCCTCGCTTTTAACACGGTCACCATTTCCTCAGTTTGGTTATCATAGTACCACCACTTGAAATAAGCACCAAAGTTTAGAAGCATCATCCTGACTGGTGCATGCTTTATAACAGCAGGTGATTTATACTTGATTATCTTTAATGGTTGTTTGGTTCTTGGATTTATCCTTGTTTTGAAGTACCGAATCTTCAGAAACTGCGGTTTCAACATCTTCCAACCATTTCGAAACTTTATCTTTATCAACTTTTGCAGATGATCAGCCAAGCGAGCTGTTTCTAATAGTCGATATCTCTATAATATTTAATTAAGCTAATTGCATCATTTCGAAGTACGACAGAGTCTTCAAATTATGAACACGTGTAAAGTAATCAACATTGTGCTCCCTCCTAACTCCATTGCAATTCATATCATCAAATTAAGCCCAACTAAGAATGTTCCCAAAGTCTTCTTGCCAGTACAATTGTAATGCAACTTGCATTTTGAAGCAAGAGCTTACTTCTCTTTAGCAATCCTTTTCATATACTTAACATATTGTTTCCATTCAGACTTTTTTTCTCAAATCCAATAACTCGTGCGACTCTTCGTCTTTAGGAGCGACCACTTCTTTGACATGGCACTTCATCCATCGGGACGGACTATGAGTATTGATTTGTAGTGTGGCTAATTTTGATATACGAATATATGTGTATGTATTTGTACATGTTGTTCTCACTAAGAGTTAGCATATTCCGTTATTGTTTTACTTTTTGTAGGTTCGGATTCCGATAAAGGAAAGGGTAGGATTGTGTGCTTGAGTAGTTGCGGATGTTTGCTTGTGACTTAAAGACTAGTACGTATGCTTTAAAAGATGGATTGTAGTTTTGACCGGGGTATAACTATCCGAAGAATACATGCTCTTGATACATTTGGTCTTCGAGTCTACGTAGTGGTTTGTGGGTCGAAATTAGCCCTTTTTTTTATAGGTCATATGTTTGGTACTAGTAACTTGGCTAATGTATTTGACTATATTATGGTGATAGATTTTGGTTGATGTAGTAATTAAAGTTAAAACAGGTTGTGTTTGTGTTGTTAAGTGTTGTTGTCCAAATGGGTTGCTTGAGTTGGGTCAAAATGATCATAAATAGCTGAAAATCTGAAATGTTGACAGGATGATCCGCATCCAAAACCCTCGACTTCAAATTTTATAATGTCACTCTCTCAGGATGAGCAACATCAGGTCCAGATGCGCCTGCCTCTGTCATTCTGACCTAATGCGCCACATCTGTGGTATAAAAAAAATTTCATTTTCAGGTAATGAGTTTTTGGACGTTTCATAACATGAACATGGATGAAAAACACATAAAAAATTCCATCTTCTGCAGCCCTTTTGTTACCTTTACTTATCTGATTGTTATTATTATTATTATTATTTTCCTTCTTTCAATTTCTCTTTATTCGAATCGTTTATACTGCTTGCTTTCATGTAATTTCAGGTTTTGATTTTACATTGTTTTGCGCATTTTTTTCAGTCAGTATAATCTTTCCATTTTTCCAAACTGCTTTTGTATCTTAAATTATTTTTTCTCTCATTTTTCAGCCTTACTTTTCGACGATTGCTTGTTTTGTGAATTTGATCCTGCCACATATACGTGTTGTTAAATTCGCCTTTTATCATCTATAATCTGAGAGGTTTGTGTAGCATATGTTCAATTTTGAAAATGTTTAGTCTTGAATACATTTGTTTTGGATTCGTATTGGGTGTTATATTTGTATGTTAAATTGACTATTACGCTCGAAGAAATTCATTCAAATAAGTCGCTTGGGATCATGAAAATATTAATAAATTGATGTTATGTTAACGAAAATCGACTGACTAAGAAATCATTTAAGGAACATCAAGTTATTTAAATTTATGTTTGCTTAGTTATTTTTTGTAACAAACATAATATCAAGTCAATTTAAGAAATCGACTGATTAAGAAATCATTTAAGGAACATCAAGTTATTTAGATTTATGTTTGCTTAGTTATTTTTTGTAACAAACATAATATTAACGAGGGATTTGTGACCGCGCTTCGCTGCTGGGTGATTTTTTTATGTTGTTCCATACGGTTTTATATGAAGCAATGTACATAAATGCTTAGTGGTTACATTTTCCATTACATGATCCTAGTTACGTAGAGTTTATGCTACATGCTAACTATTAGGTACAACAAAAGGGTGTTTGCATGAGGTTCTAATAAGTAGTGATATGCTAGCTATTAGCTACGTTGTTTTTTTACAAAAGATTGTTGGCTAGATCTTGTAGTAGTTACATAATCTTGTTTAAATAAGTGGCGGATGGTGCGTTTGATCCTCTAGTAGTTACAAAAGTTTGTTCAAAAGAGTGATGGAGACGTTCTCGGCGCGTTATTCGCGTTTTTCTTTGCTTTCGTTATATACAATTGGTACTTCAAGTAAACTAATCATGTCAGAGGCGGAATGTAGTGGAGGCTCAAATGTGCCTTGGCCTCCCCACCTTGTTGGGCTCCTAGTGTAATTTTTATAATTTTTTATGGGCTAAATTTGTTTTACTTAATTGGGCCTCTCTAAATTTTTTGTTTACGTAACTAGGCCTCCCTAATAAAAAACATCACGTTCTGCAACTGAATCACATGATAAATTTGGGGCTAAACATAATTTTAACGGACCCATTTTTGTAAGGGGATTATCACCAAAATGCCCATTTTTTTAAGCATGTTGACTGACAGCCCTTAAAAAAAAAGTTGACAATTTGCCCTCGCAAGGCGCAAGATGATTTGCGTCCTTGCGACCTTACGTCTTTGCGACCTTGCGGCCTTGCGTGTTTCCTTAAAAGAACTAGTTAAATAATCACTTTGCGTTCACTGTTCACCTCACAACCACACGTATACGCAAGCTGCTCTCTGGTGCCCTTTCGCTCGTCACTCGCAAGATCGTCATCAAGCTTCCTTACATCCTCGTAAACACTCGCAAATCACTCGCAAAATCTTCATCATCATCCTCACATCATCCTCCTCACATCTTCATCCTTACTAGATCATCTTCATCCTTCCATCTTCGATCTTCCCGAGTACAAGTGAGCTTCTACGCCACCACCATCATCGAATCACCATCATCGTTCACTATGTCTCAAGAACAGGTTACATTTCTTAGATCTATGTTATATTATTCGATCTACGTTAGATTTCTTAGATCTATGTGTTAAAACAAAGTTTTTGCACGCCAACTGTTCGCTAAAATGTGTCAACGAAATGTGTTTGTATATTATTGAGATTGCGTACGATACCCAGGACTTTTTGCTAGATTTAAGTTGTAAAAGTCGGTTGATATATAGACGCAGGGTTATCCTTGCTTCTTTGCGTATGCCTCACAATGTACGCAAGGTTACATTTGCGTCTTTGCGTATGACATAAGGTTAACCTTGCATGTGCACGCATGGTTTTTTGCGTCCTTGCGTCTCGAACCTAGGTTTTATTTGCGTCCTTGCGTGTGATGTTTAAATGTCCTTGCGTGTTGCGTCTTGTTTTATGCAAGATATATCTTGCGTCCTTGCGTATGTTTGCTGACTTATGATATTATACAGTTGTCTGGCGAAGTAGCCTCGAGAGTAAAAAGGCTGAAAGTTTCTCATCAAGAGACTAAAGAAGCTGAGAATGTGTTGCCAATGGATACTGAAAAGCCTACTGAAAAAGCTGTTGATAAACAAGCTGAGAATGTTGATGTGGTGTCTGAGGAAAAAGAGCAAATTGTTGATTTGACATTGGTTAATGAAGCAGAAAAACAACCAGACCAGACTGAGGTTTGTGTATGACGCAAGGAGTTCCTTGCGTCTTTGCATCTGTACACTATGTGACCCAAGCCTTTCTTGCGTCTTCTTTACTAATGGACACAAGACCTACCTTGCGTGTTTGCGTCTGCATTACACTGACGCAAGACAATTCTTACGTCTTTGCGTCTTCATTAATATATTTTTTTTTTATTTTGTAGAAAAAGGAAAAGAAGAGAAAAAGGAAGGGAAAGAATTGGGTTAGTGAGGAGGAAATTTGGTCCATGGTTGATAAATTAGTAAATGATCAAGGAACTTTGCAACCACCACCACCAAATGCATGGAGAGATCAAAATATTTGAATTTGTTGGACATCGTTTTTATGTTCATGAATAGATAACGTGCGTAAAAAGAGTGAAAGGCTTCAGGAAACACATTTGAAATACCATGTGCTATTGAAGGAGCACGATCAGAAATAAAGGTAATCTCTGACATACGATTACTCATACCACAACTCTCTAAATGATCTCTTAGATTGCCAAAAAACCATGACCAAACCTCGTTTGTCTCGCCTTCACCAATTCCATAAGCCAATGACAAAATTCCGTTATTGGCATCCATTGCAACAGCAACTAAATTTGTACCCAAGTATCCAGCTTTCAAATGTGCACCATCAACGATGATAATAGGGCGAACATTTTGGACAAATGATCGAATCTGTACGCAAACAAATCAAATGAGATTGCTATTAGTTTAAGATAAAACAATTTTAGGATGAATGATACCTACAACTGCGCCAAAAGACATGTAACACATCAAGAATCTATTTTCATTGTCAGTCACCACATTTGTCATGCTTCCTTGGTTATGAATCTTAATGTTATGAAGATAAATGGGAAGCATTCGGAACGAGTCATCCATACTGCCACGGAGCATCTCTATTGCATGACACTTGGCTCTCCATGCTTGATTGTAAGAAATGCTCACCCGAAAACGGTTGTCAACATCATCACTTATATATTTTGGTTTATAGTCTCGATTTGCAGCTTTGAATGATTCCATCAGAATACTTCCTAGCACCTTTTTGGTTGCATGTTTATTATTTCCCATAATTTGGGTACGTGAGCATGTGTGTACGTCATGCAATTTCTTTACGATGAAGTTGTCAGTTTTAACAACCGGTCCTAATCCTCCCGGACGGAGTCATCAACAGTTGGTCCCATCGCGATGATCGACTCCAAGTAATGTCCTTAGTATGAGCTAATGCACAGCGGAAGACTTAATTCGTACCTGAGAATAACATGCTTTAAAAAGTCAACATAAAGTTGGTGAGATATATAGGTTTGGTGCTAGCAGCATTATAACTATGGACCACAAGATTTAAAGTTTATACATAATACACTCCTCGTGTATAGAAAAGACGTTGAGCACTTGGTAACCATACTTAACTATAAGTCACAGCAGCATACTCTTAAATAAAACCTACACCGTACCAAAGTGTAGTAACGAGAACGAAGTACTGTGCAACCGTTTAAAACTGGTCGTCCAGCCCGGTTGGGGTTGTCAGGCCCGATAGATCTATCAACAGGATTCGCGTTTACGCTCCTCACGTAAATATTAGCTACCAAGTATAAAGAAATATGCCATGGTACAACTCAACGTAGATTTTATTTTTGATCACTTGTGTCCATAACGTAAATCATTTATAAAAACAGCGCATGTATTCTCAGCCCAAAAATATTTAGAGTTTAAAAGGGACTATATACTCACCATACTGTATTTTGCAGTAAAAATACATATAACATCATTTAACATGTGCAAGGTTGGCCTTCGATTCACGAACCTATATCATTTGTATATTTATTAACATACGTAATTGTAATCAAACAAATATATGTATCATCATTTGTGAGGTAATAAATTAACAAGTTTCATTAAATATATTTATATAGTAATATTAATGTAGTTAGGTTATGTCTATTAAATGTATACATATATATAAATCTTTATTTTTATGCTTATAACTTTAATTGCGTCATTTAAAACTCTTATTTTTCATATTTATCATTATTAATGATAATGATATAAATAATATTGATGACCATAAAAATAATAATCTTAGTGATATCAAAATATTAATTTTAGTAAAGATGATAATAATAATAATAATTCTAATACTTATATATTGATAATAAATTGTGTGATTTTAGTAATAATAAAAATAATAATAATAATAATAATAATAAAAATAATAATATTAAATATAATACTTATAACTAAGGTTATGTAATAATAATAATAATAATAATTTTAAGAAAAAGGAAACTACCTTAATGAACTTTTATAAAAAGAATTGCACTGAACCAGACTCGAACTCGTGACCTCTAACTTCATAAACACCCACTCAAACCGTTCCTCCATCTTTACTTTTCTGATTTGGTATATTTAACCCCGTTTTTATTATGTCCCCTTTCAACTCCACTTTCGTCTATCAGCACATATCTCGGCCCAACTAGGATACCCAATTATTTGGCCCAACAAAAAAAAAACACATTATGATCCATTAATCCTAATTGGCCCGTAGTAAAAAAAATCGATAGATTCTGTGCTTTTAAATATAGCAGCGAAACACAATTCAATTACACTTTTGGTTTAGATTGAAATTCGCTGGCTTTGGATCCCCATACACGTCCCTATCCTATAACCTACCTCACATTCCAATATCATTATCATGATAGGAACATACCAGCTGTAAATAAAAAGACTACCACTTTTATATCCACAAATGGATATCTCGACCCACAACAGGAAAGAATCACAAGCATATGATCAAGGTGGTTTCTGGGTTCAGTTTAAAAATAGGAAACAGACGAGTGAAGTAACAGCGGTTTTTGTGGTGTGTATGTAAAATAACAGAAATTGTGAAAAGAACAACTGCAGTAGCGGTTTGTTCGATAGTGATGACGTTTTATCAAGGGAAGAGGTAGAGAGAGTGATCTGGTTTATGATGGAGTGGTGCTCATATGGTGGTTTAACTCGAACAAACAACATCTAATAACAGTTGTGATCTGAAGGTGTGTGTGATGACGGTGATCGAATATAGACGAGAAACAGTAGCAGCAGAAATTACGGTTACATGGGTCTTTCATGGTGGCGTGTGGTTATGATTATGTCCAATGAAGGTGGCTAATGATCGAGTAGTGGGTTTTGTTTCAAACATATAGAAAAAGAGAAGGATGATGGTTTACGTTGGTTGAGATGGTTGTCGTGATTGAAGTGTTGGTCCACGATGGTGGGGTGATGGTGGTTTATAAGGTTCACAAAGAAGAATTGTAGAGAGAGATGATGGTGGTGTAAACCGTGGGTAGTGGTGATCTTGTGATGGTTGGGTGGCGATGGTTGATGATGGTTGTGCTCACGGTAGTGACGAATCATGGTGGGTTCAAGGTGGTTCCCGGTTACATAGTGGTGGTGCAAGGTTTATCACAGAAAAAGATAACAGGTGCAACTCGTGGTGATGGTTTATTGTGGTGGTTCTTGATGTGTAAGGGTGATAGTTCTCAAAGAAGGAAGAAACTTAACTAGGTGATTTGTTGTAAATTGTTGATCGAGTTTTATAGCGTAAAAGAGTCGACAGATTCATTCAAATCAGAAACAGAAACTTTATGTATAAGTACAAATAAATTGGTTCAGTTTTTCTTTGATTTGTACTATGAAATAAACAAAGAATCAATTATCTACAGTTTTTGATAAGGATTGAAAATAGTTTACTAATATCTTGTATTCATGTTTATTTATGTTTATATAATTAACCGTAAATTTGTATAGGTGTATATATATACTTATATATTAAATTTATATAAAGAAACATAATAATGTTTATTATACAAATATTAATATCTATTATTAGTGAAACAAATAATCATACAAGAAATAATAATTCTTGGTATCTAATATTAATACCAATAATAATACAATATCAATATCAAGTATATTGATAATTATTAATAAAAATTTTAATAATGATATTGATAATAATAATAATAAGTAACAATAATAATAAAGAAGATATTAATAATATTATTAATGATAATAATAATACTATACTAATGATAATAATGTTTACATTATTATTGATAGTAATACTATTAGTAATAATAATATAACAATTTATTTATATATAAATTTATTTATAAACAATTATTCGTGAATCGTCGGGTATGGTCAAAAGGGTAATTAATTATCCGAATATAGATTTTAGACTTTCTAGACTCAACATTAAGGTTTTTGCTTATCGTGTCGGAAACATATAGAGATTAGAGTTTAAATTCGGTCGGAAATTTCCGGGTCGTTACAGTACCCACCCGTTAAAGAAATTTCGTCCTCGAAATTTAGTAGTGGTCATCATGGATAACAATATGGATGTTTTCATGGCAAATATGAAGTGATAATGGAGTTTTATCATTATTGAAAGATATAGATAAAACAATTCTATTATGTGAAGCGTACGAGTGAAGCTATCACGAAAGAGTGAAATGAGTAAATATGGAATCGTTTTAACCAATGATATGGTTATGTTTGATTTCCGGAATCTAAGGAATTTAGGAAAATCTTACGTAATAAGATTCGGTTTTTCGGCGATCAAGATTTTCTTTGATTTAATGCGGCAATCTGTTTTGATTTTCTCTGTCGGATATTTCTCTATAAATTCACCCCTTCATTTCCTTATTTTCCACACCTTCTATTCTCTCTTCCTCTACTCATTCCTTAATATGCTCCATCCAATCCTGATTCTTTTCATATCTTTCATTCTTCTTTTTCCTATTTGCTGCTATTTTTACTACAATTTTTATTTCGAAGCTTCATTCTGTTTCTTTTCCTCCTTTTCAACTAAGCATCTCTTGTAATGGTCCGGAATTCACACATATGGATTTTGGAATGAACATTGTTAATGCTCTAAGATAGAAATGGTAATGGAACAAATTTTGATTTGTCAAATTACCAGAATACCCTGGAAAGATAGAACTATCAAGATGATATGTTTCTAATATGTTTGAAGATTGAATAGAATGTAAGAGCCGTGTAACATGGCACATGATGATGGTACTGTGAATCATCACATTCCATTAGAAACTCAACATGACTTACTGTAATATAATGAAGTTGATCAATTTTCATTATATTATACTAATTCATGCATCAGTTCCCAACACTACTTCAAAACATTCTTATTTTAAACTCGAAGATTTTAGAACTTAGAAACTAACATAGTTTCTTTTGCAGATATTACGGAGTGATAAATGATTTCAGATAAGGATAGTTGTGAAAATATCTCCAACAATATGGAGAATATGTATAACGGAAGATATGAAGATATCTTATAATATCTGAGATAAGATATTGATGAAGAATATCATCTGGAAAGGTTTAGGATAAGGAGTAGGGTTCTTACTAATAATTTCAGTAGACACTAAATCATTTGAATCCTTTGAAGTCGGGTTTAGTTCTCATGATTTGTCCACGGTTTCCTTCATACTTTGCTCAATCCGTTTTTCAGTTTTAACCCTTCTCTTTTTCTGAGCTTTTCCAACATACTTTACTTCATCGTAAACTTTTGACTGTTAAAGTTGTTTACGGTTTTTGCTGCTTCATCAGCATTTCAAGAACTACTTCATAGTCCAGGGTGTTTTTCAGAAACTCCACATTCGAAATATGTAACTCTTAGGGTTAGACGTTGTAGGTATGACGGGAGAATTTCTACGAGATTTTCAAAATACTGATTGCGGATTTTGCCAAAAAGATAAAAGGTTCTCCGGTAATGACGGCGAAAGGACAAGGTATAAATATCGAGGTTATAATAGGAGTAGTCTTACTGAGAAGTCGAAGTGGAGCTGTGACAAAAATTAACTACTTTGAAAAAGAATCGTATATTTGTTTTTGCTAATGAATGATAAGGAATTCGACGCGAATACGCTTTAACTATAACTTCAGTTTCGAAAGTTTTCCAGGTACATAACTGTATGTATAAATCTTTCTTCCGTAGACGAGGTGCGGCTGGTTCAACTTTCTCGATCGAGGTGTTTTCAAGAATCGTGAAAAGTTGTGAATGCGAATTGTAATCGTCGAGATACGAATGAGGTTTAAAATAGAATCAAGTGGCAAACTTGAAGAATTGTTTAGTTTCATATGTCATAATCAACATTTTAACTTATTTTAATTGTCCAAAGTTAGCAGTTCAATAGTCCAATTGTCCAATGGTCCAATAAATTCATATATAAATTAGATATATAATATTTGAATTACTTAATACGTATCGTGACCCGTGTACCGGACTCAATGTCGATCACAACTCAAAGTATATATATATTTTGGAATCAACTCCGACCCTGTATAGCCAACTCCCACCTTCACATATAGAGTGTCTATGGTTGTTCCTAAATATATATATATATGGGTCAATATGATAAGTCGAAACCTTGTATACGTGTCCCGTTATTTAAAATGCGTAAAATAAATAAATATATATCATGACCCATTATACAACGTGTTGTCTCAGATTTAATCCGACGTATTGTTGTACATGTGTCCCGACAGTATGTATAGTGCAGAAATTAAAATTTGCGAGAATGTAAATTGCGATAAATTAAATGTTAATCAGTTAGCTGGGAACAGTTAGCCGGGACAGTTAGCGTGGAATCCTTATCAGATTTCAATTAGTTAATTCGTCTGTTTCTAACAAATTTTATTTTGCTAATGTTTCTTCATTATGCCACTTGTTGGATTCGGATAGGTAAAAATCCAAATATGAAATTTAAATGGAAATGGTTAATCTGGGGTGAACGGACACATATATCGGTAGTTGTAAGTAGGATAATAAATGATCGTTGAATCAGATTCAAAGAATGTACAGTGTAACTTGTTAATGTGAATTCTAAATATTCCTCGGGTACTACCCACCCGTTAAAATATTTTCATCATTAACAGTTTGTACGAAAGAATTTTTAATTACAATCTTCATAAAAATATACTTGCATATATATTTTCTTCAGATGTAATTATGGATTTAATGAGTCAATAAGATATTATACTCATTTGATTTATCGTTAATACTGGATTACATGATCTCTAAAACATTAGAGATTTCATAATCACCATGTCGAACGAAGATATATGAGGTAGAACGTTACGTAAAGCGAAGGTAATCGATGTAAAACGATATATAGAACGAGAATTATACTTGAAGTACAGATGATAATATTGAAGCGTGTGATGTTGATATCCGAGGTACAGATCGTGATGTTGAGATTTACGACGTGTTTGTGGTTGGGGTGTTAAGAGTATTGTCGGCGTTGATGATGGTGGTACGGTTTATGCTGCTGGTGCTGCCGCTGGTGTTTGTAACCTCCGCACCAGATTTTCCAAAGCCATTACTCGAGCACGTAGTTCGTCAACTTCTTATATTATGTCGAGATGATTGACGATTGAAACGAGCGGATGAGTAAGATTCAAGTATAGGATAATATATAATCGTGTCGAGATACTCTAGAAATGAAAGGGTAAATGGTTTCTCGAACAGGTTCGCCGGTAAGTGCTTTCAGGTTCATCGCCAAGAGGCAATTTGAGGAGGATCTTTGATGTGAAATGATTTTCGAATATAGGATGATATTCTAACTTCATAGAATATCTATATGTGATACTAAAGATTTCGTAGGCTACAAAGGATGTTACGGCATATATCAGGCAAATCTACAGATACGCCAAGATAGGAATTATCAGATACGCTAAGATATGAATTTCGTCTATACACTATCGATACACTAAATGCAGTAGAGCGTGTCTAGACTTGAGAATAATAGGCAGGCAATTTCCTATGGATGATAAGCAGATGATTTCCGACTAGAAATGATAAGCAAAACTTTTGACAGGTAGACACGGTCAAAGTCCAGACTCACTAATGTATCCTATCAACTACCAGTTAGACACACTAATGCAAGGCCTGGTTCGCTAAGACCAACGCTCTGATACCAACTTTAACAACCGGTCCTAATCCTCCCGGACGGAGTCATCAACAGTTGGTCCCATCGCGATGATCGACTCCAAGTAATGTCCTTAGTATGAGCTAATGCACAGCGGAAGACTTAATTCGTACCTGAGAATAACATGCTTTAAAAAGTCAACATAAAGTTGGTGAGATATATAGGTTTGGTGCTAGCAGCATTATAACTATGGACCACAAGATTTAAAGTTTATACATAATACACTCCTCGTGTATAGAAAAGACGTTGAGCACTTGGTAACCATACTTAACTATAAGTCACAGCAGCATACTCTTAAATAAACCCTACACCGTACCAAAGTGTAGTAACAAGAACGAAGTACTGTGCAACCGTTTAAAACTGGTCGTCCAGCCCGGTTGGGGTTGTCAGGCCCGATAGATCTATCAACAGGATTCGCGTTTACGCTCCTCACGTAAATATTAGCTACCAAGTATAAAGAAATATGCCATGGTACAACTCAACGTAGATTTTATTTTTGATCACTTGTGTCCATAACGTAAATCATTTATAAAAACAGCGCATGTATTCTCAGCCCAAAAATATTTAGAGTTTAAAAGGGACTATATACTCACCATACTGTATTTTGTAGTAAAAATACATATAACATCATTTAACATGTGCAAGGTTGGCCTTCGATTCACGAACCTATATCATTTGTATATTTATTAACATACGTAATTGTAATCAAACAAATATATGTATCATCATTTGTGATGTAATAAATTAACAAGTTTCATTAAATATATTTATATAGTAATATTAATGTAGTTAGGTTATGTCTATTAAATGTATACATATATATCAATCTTTATTTTTATGCTTATAACTTTAATTGCGTCATTTAAAACTCTTATTTTTCATATTTATCATTATTAATGATAATGATATAAATAATATTGATGACCATAAAAATAATAATCTTAGTGATATCAAAATATTAATTTTAGTAAAGATGATAATAATAATAATAATTCTAATACTTATATATTGATAATAAATTGTGTGATTTTAGTAATAATAAAAATAATAATAATAATAATAATAAAAATAATAATATTAAATATAATACTTATAACTAAGGTTATGTAATAATAATAATAATAATAATAATTTTAAGAAAAAGGAAGCTACCTTAATGAACTTTTATAAAAAGAATTGCACTGAACCAGACTCGAACTCGTGACCTCTAACTTCATAAACACCCACTCAAACCGTTCCTCCATCTTTACTTTTCTGTTTTAGTTTCTGATTTGGTATATTTAACCCCGTTTTTATTATGTCCCCTTTCAACTCCACTTTCGTCTATCAGCACATATCTCGGCCCAACTAGGATACCCAATTATTTGGCCCAACAAAAAAAAACACATTATGATCCATTAATCCTAATTGGCCCGTAGTAAAAAAAATCGATAGATTCTGTGCTTTTAAATAAAGCAGCGAAACACAATTCAATTACACTTTTGGTTTAGATTGAAATTCGCTGGCTTTGGATCCCCATACACGTCCCTATCCTATAACCTACCTCACATTCCAATATCATTATCATGATAGGAACATACCAGCTGTAAAGAAAAAGACTACCACTTTTATATCCACAAATGGATATCTCGACCCACAACAGGAAAGAATCACAAGCATATGATCAAGGTGGTTTCTGGGTTCAGTTTAAAAATAGGAAACAGACGAGTGAAGTAACAGCGGTTTTTGTGGTGTGTATGTAAAATAACAGAAATTGTGAAAAGAACAACTGCAGTAGCGGTTTGTTCGATAGTGATGATGTTTTATCAAGGGAAGAGGTAGAGAGAGTGATCTGGTTTATGATGGAGTGGTGCTCATATGGTGGTTTAACTCGAACAAACAACATCTAATAACAGTTGTGATCTGAAGGAGTGTGTGATGACGGTGATCGAATATAGACGAGAAACAGTAGCAGCAGAAATTACGGTTACATGGGTCTTTCATGGTGGCGTGTGGTTATGATTATGTCCAATGAAGGTGGCTAATGATCGAGTAGTGGGTTTTGTTTCAAACATATAGAAAAAGAGAAGGATGATGGTTTACGTTGGTTGAGATGGTTGTCGTGATTGAAGTGTTGGTCCACGATGGTGGGGTGATGGTGGTTTATAAGGTTCACAAAGAAGAATTGTAGAGAGAGATGATGGTGGTGTAAACCGTGGGTAGTGGTGATCTTGTGATGGTTGGGTGGCGATGGTTGATGATGGTTGTGCTCACGGTAGTGACGAATCATGGTGGGTTCAAGGTGGTTCCCGGTTACATAGTGGTGGTGCAAGGTTTATCACAGAAAAAGATAACAGGTGCAACTCGTGGTGATGGTTTATTGTGGTGGTTCTTGATGTGTAAGGGTGATAGTTCTCAAAGAAGGAAGAAACTTAACTAGGTGATTTGTTGTAAATTGTTGATCGAGTTTTATAGCGTAAAAGAGTCGACAGATTCATTCAAATCAGAAACAGAAACTTTATGTATAAGTACAAATAAATTGGTTCAGTTTTTCTTTGATTTGTACTATGAAATAAACAAAGAATCAATTATCTACAGTTTTTGATAAGGATTGAAAATAGTTTACTAATATCTTGTATTCATGTTTATTTATGTTTATATAATTAACCGTAAATTTGTATGGGTGTATATATATACTTATATATTAAATTTATATAAAGAAACATAATAATGTTTATTATATAAATATTAATATCTATTATTAGTGAAACAAATAATCATACAAGAAATAATAATTCTTGGTATCTAATATTAATACCAATAATAATACAATATCAATATCAAGTATATTGATAATTGTTAATAAAAATTTTAATAATGATATTGATAATAATAATAATAAGTAACAATAATAATAAAGAAGATATTAATAATATTATTAATGATAATAATAATACTATACTAATGATAATAATGTTTACATTATTATTGATAGTAATACTATTTGTAATAATAATATAACAATTTATTTATATATAAATTTATTTATAAACAATTATTCGTGAATCGTCGGGTATGGTCAAAAGGGTAATTAATTATCCGAATATAGATTTTAGACTTTCTAGACTCAACATTAAGGTTTTTGCTTATCGTGTCGGAAACATATAGAGATTAGAGTTTAAATTCGGTCGGAAATTTCCGGGTCGTTACATCAGTGTGGCGTATTTTGTATGCATTACATTTCCACTCACAATTTGGCAACATGCATTTAGCGGTGAATCGAGATTTGTCCGACTTTACAGGCTTAATTTGGAAGTTTTCTTCAAGACATTTTGTGTATAGATGGTTTACAAAATCATCCTTGTTTAAAAAAGTTTGTCGAACTTTAATCAAATCGGATACTCTATAACTGGTTGTTATTTGGCTCGTACATTCAGTCTCTTGGTCATGCTCACTCAATAAAAGTGGCATATTCCAGAATACATCTTTTTTTTCTTCCTCTTCTTCATCTTCATCTTGATCTACTCTGTCATTTTCTTCCCCCGAATCACTAGACGCGACAACTGATTCAAAAGGGTGATCTGTTTTTTTAATTTTACATACGTTCTCAACTCCATAGTTGAAGAAATCAAACTCTTCTGTGTTTGAAGGTGGTATTTTAGGTCGTGCTTCTTCCAAATTGGGTGTCTGAAGGTTTGTTTGGGCCTCGCTTGTTGTAGGTTTTGTTGGACATCATGTGTTGGTAGGTTTTGATGGACATTGTGTGTTGGTAGGATTTGCAATGACTGTAAGTTTTCTGGGAGTTGAATTGTAACTTTGTTGACAATGTAAATATCAATAGGAGCATTTGATATTGCATGTTGTAGAAAATCACGAAAGTCTTCATAATCATCAGTAATATCAAAAATAAGATTATCGACAACATATCTCATTGAAACATGTGCATTAGGTGGCAAATTAATTTTTCTAAGAACATTTTTTAACAATATTCTTCGAGTAATTGGTTTTTGGGGAGCAACTGGGAGTTTTAATCGTGTTCTAAAACAATCTAGAGGCAAATACATAGGTAAGTTATTAATGAATTGAAAAGAACCACCACAACATATATGAATAACAAAGGTTTCATTATCACTACAACTCATTATTTAAAACAAGAGAAAAAATGGTGGAAAGTTACCTTAATGATGCTTGAAATTATATGATTTATGTGGAAATGAAGTGAAATGAAGCTGGTAATCTGTAGTTCCATGTATAATGATTATATAGAAATAAAAGGTTATCCGTAATAGTACAAAAATCTAACAAAATCTTATCCACAAAATCATAGAAATCTTATCGGGATAAGACGCAAGACGCAAGATGCAAGGACGCAAGGCGCAAAACGCAAGGACGCAAGGCTGTTTGTTGCGTTTGGCCTTAACGCAAGGATGCAAGGTCGCAAGGACGCAAGGAGTCTTGCGCCTTGCGAGGGAAAATTGTCAAACTTTTTTTTTAGAGCTGACAGTCAACAAGCTTCAAAAAAATGGGTATTTTGGTGATAATCCCTTTTGTAAGGATGATGGTGTAATTGTAGTTCAAATTTATTTACACATTTTTCCTATCTTACAAAGACGAATCTACTATTTGTTTTTCATATACATAAACAACAATAACAACAACAACAATATCCAATTCTGCACGGGGAAGATGAGATGTAGGCAATCTTTCCTATTCCTTAAAATAGAAAATAAGTCATTTCTCTACCCACGTGAAGGGAAAGAATCTCCACCACGGGGAGAGAAGGTCACTCCTCTCTATACTCGAGGGAAAAGAGATTGCTTCCGTAAGGACCTCTGACCAATAATTAATTTAAAACGATACGTACCTGAGTGTGTTATAGGCAAGGTTGTAAAAGTCGCGAGTCGGGGATGCATTAGTCGAGACCTAAAAAGGACGCGTCGGTCGAGTCGGGGACGCGTCGGGGACGCATCGGTCGTTGACCAACGTTGACTTTGTTAATAATTTCTTAAATATATATTTTATTTATATATGTATAAAATAGTTGATTCTGTACCATAAATTTCTTAAATAAGAACTTGAATTTAAATACAATCAAACTTCAAACTCAATTAATGTTATCGAGTACATAATCAGTAAGGACACAGAGAAAAGAGCGGCCCAAAAAATGAAAACAAACCCTAATTTTAAAACATATCACATCTTGACGAAAATTTGACTGATTTTGACCGTTTTTGACAAAATTTGACCGTCTTTGACAGACTTTGACCGAAATTTTAGCTTTGACCGTCTTTTGAGTCGTTTTCAGAAAAAATGGGACGGAGAACCCAAAAAAACGACGCATCGGCCGACGCGTCGGCTAAGTCGACCGACTTTTACAACACTAGTTATAAGGCGTTCTGGAGCAATGTTAGAGAGGAGCGATAGACATGTATAAACACATATAAACATACATAAACGTACATGCAAAAACATATATGCAAAAGCATACATACATACATAACAACCCTACATATATACATGCATACATGTAGGGGTGTTCAAAATATCCGAATCCGAAATCCGAATCCGAATCTGAAAATATCCGAAAAATCGGATATCCGAAAAATCGGATATCCGATTTTTCGGATTCGGATATCGGATGGAGTTTTTAAAATTTTCGGATATTCGGATATCCGAATATCCGAAAATTTTTAAAAAATCCGAAATATCCGAAAAATATCCGAAAATTATCCGAATATCCGGAAAATTATCCGAATATCCGGAAAATTATCCGAAAATATTCGAAGTTCTTCAAAAATATCGGATATTCGAATCCGAAATTTCGGATATCCGAAAATCGGATATCCGAAATTTCGGATTCGGATTTCGGATGGGGTTTTTCACTATCCGAATTTTCGGATATCCGAAAATTCGGATATCCGAATTTCGGATATCCGAAAATGAACACCCCTACATACATGTATACATACACACATACATTCATACATACATATATACTTAAACATACATACATAGTGACTAATAACCAACATTAGCCAATATACATTTAGGAGATGTTACAACCCAGATTTTAAAAGTTGCTGCAGAGAAACTAGTGGTATCAACATTCTATAGCAATCGGTGTATATTTTTGTAACTACAAACTGGCTACCACAAGTAAAATATAGCCCGAAGTATAGCATAGTTTTGTATCAAACACAATGCAAATCAGCTCTTCGCAAAATTACCGCCATGAAGCGATGTCGGCCATTTCACTTATTATTATTATTAGTTATTAAAAATCGGCTCTATTTTTAAGTCAACGGAAAACGTTGATTTATTGGCGTATTGGCTGCCGTTTAAAATGAATTCCATGTAGAATTTAAAATTAATTTGATTGTATCGTTTTCATGGCGTCTCAATTTTATTTTTTATTTTTATTTTTAATTTTATCTACTATTTTTTTTATAAAAAAATTCCTACTTATTGGCCAGAGGTCCACTCAGAAGCAATCTATTTATCCGTCGAATAGAGAGGATGACTTTCTCTACTTTTGAGAGTGTTTCACTCTGGGTGGAGAAATGACTTGTTTTTATTCTCGGATAGGGGAATGCTTGTTTACATCTCACATCCCCATACACCACTCATGTGGTATTGAGTTTTGTTGTTGTTGTTGTTGTTGTTGTTGTTGTTGTGTTGTTTAAGGCTCGCAAAGTTTACAAATTTTTTTTCATGTGCAATCATAATATGGTATTCTTAATTTAATTAGTTGTTAACAATTATTTGTAAGTTGATTTTATAATTGATAAAACATCAGAAGTGTGAATGAATAATTAATTATAAGTCAGTAAAATAAGAGAAGAAAAAAAATTACATAGTTATCAACAATAAATATAATAAACAACTAAATTAAATAGTTAATTTAATGGCCGATATTTTCATATATTACTAAATGATTTTAATCTTTCTTTGTATGTTTGAATTGTATAACGTGCAAAAGTTGTTTGCAAGAATTATATTAAGGCAAAACGAAGAAAGAAATTAGAGTCACTGCATACACAAGTACAAAACCTCAACATTCGCAATATTTAACACTATTTATTTAGATATTAAATGAAGACCTGTGTTCAAATTTTGATACTACGTTATCAAAATTATTAAATTATATTTATCGGCCCAAAGTTAAGAAAACAAGGTGCAAGTTGTTATAAAATTACCTAAACATAGCAACTTAACAATAATAATATTGTTCTAGTTGTTTTAATATGTTAGGGAACTACAGAAAAATTGCACCTTGCTTTGTAAACTGTGGGTAGATAAACATACTTAGATAATGTGATTAAATTTTGAAGACATATTTCAATTTTTTTTTTTTTGAAAGGCAAATATATATTATTACTCGAAACTCAAAATAATTACAAGATGTTCTCACAAAAGCATATCGATACCGAGATAGAATCTTATACTATGCTCTAAGGAATTAAACACAAGATTACATTAACAAGGAAATTGGACGAAGACATATTTCATTTAATATCCGAATTATGTTAGATATTGTAAATGTTGAGGTTGTGAACTCATGTATGCGGTAACCCAAATTCCGTTCTTCATTTTTCCTTCAAAGAATTATTGCAAACAACTTTTGGACTCTATACAATTCACACATACATACATTAAAAATTACAATCATTTACTAATCTAACAGAAGCTCGATCATCAACTTAAAAATAGGGGTGGCAATGGGCGAGAAAAAACCCGTGACCCGCGGGTACCCGATCCACGATGGGCGGGTAAATTCATTAAACCTTACCCGCGGGCACAGGTACATGTAAATATTTATACCCGCCAACGGGTCGATGGTATATACTACCTGTCGCGTGTAAAACCCGACCCGTGAATACATGAGACTTTTCTTAATTTACCCGCGAGTTTATACTTACAATTATTAATTTTGAAAGTTAATTTACTCGTAATTGAATAATGATTAATAATTTAATATTATATACAATTAAAAAACTTAATTTTCACGTCATTTTAGATATAACTTGTACATATATTTTTATAATTAATAAAATTATTTGGGTTTTCTAATAAAAAGTTGTATATATTATTACCCACGGGTCACGGGTACCCGGGGGTCACGGGCATGGGCAAAATATTTTTACCCTTGGGAGGATAACGGGTCTCAACGTGCAAAAAAAAAACCGACGGACGAGTCGCAGGTATATAGAACCCGTGCCCGTTGCCCGCGGGCGCCATCTTTACTTAAAAATTATATTTAACTGTTTACCTTTTATTTTACTAATTATGTATTTTATGATTCATTCACTTCTCATGTTTTATCAACTGAAAAATCAAGTTACAAATAATTGTTAACAACTAACTGAATAAAAAATACCATATTTTGATTGATACATGAAAAATTCATAAATTTTACGTTTCTTAACCTAGTAAATTTTCAAAAGAAAACTAAATTATACAATTAAACTTTTTATTAAAAGAGTAAATAATTATTGTAATTTAAGGGTAAAATAACAATTTTATCATTTAGACCGTTTATTTAGTAAAAAATAAATAATATTAGTCATTAACTGATTATTGCATATAGTCATCCATAAATTACTTGTTATCAAATCCCATATAAAATATAAGCTATGAAGAAGTAATTTTTTATTCTTAGAAAGTATACTCCTCATTTAATAAATAATAAAAGAAATAAGAAACGAAATAATCTTCTATTATTAATAAATTTCAAAACCTTAAACCAAAAGTGTATCCCTTAAAAGTTTTAAGGAAAAGAAATGAAGGGACAAAGAAAAAAAGGAGAAAAAACAAAAGAAACGAAAAACTGAATTAAATCTTTTCTATGTAACATATAAAACTCGACACATGTATCCTATCAAATCTTTTCGTACTCTTCTTATAAAGTTAAGATCAATATGTCTGATAAAGACATCCCGACCATGTATTTCTTTTCAAAATCCAAAAGTATCCTATCAAATGTTTTCTTTACTCTTCTTATAGTTACAGTGCATTTTTTAGTTTTTCAATTAAAAATAATGTGATGAAAAGAAAAAATAAATATATGATTAAATAAATATAAAATAATACATTTTAGTGTTGAATGGAGGTGAAAAAATATAGAAAAATAACAACTTTATGAACCTAATGTCACGAACATATATCGATAAGCTTTACGCGCGACTACTTATTTTTTACCAAGTCATTCTTGCTCGGGCCCTCAAACATTTCAAGTTAACTAAAAGAGGATAAAATAAAGATTAAATGGAATTATTGAATTACTATGTTGATTAATAAAATTTAACAATAGATAATACAAAATTTTTTGAGGTGTGTTGTATCAAATAAGGTCATTCATGTTTATACTACTACTATAAAATGGATGGTATAAACTAAATCAATATTTAGGATCTAAGTACTAGAAATGTAAAGTATATGTACATGATTTTAAAGATGTTCATAGATTAAATACTATTAGAAAAGAATCAAAGAGAAAATTCTAAAAGCTTTCATAGAATTTTTTGGACATTTCTTGATATAAGTTTGTTGAAAACTCATATTGGACTTCAAATTTAGTGGGTTGGGTTGAGCCATAACTTATTGAGTTAAGAAGTATAACAAGTAAAATAATAATAGAAAAAATTGCGTAGATGGCCCATGAACTTTGTCACAAAAGCATGTTAAACTTTTATCTTTTTTTTTCTGACTCAGATGACCTTGAACTATCAACATATAGCACCGATGGCCCAATTTCTAAACTCCGTTATCTTTTGGTCCGTTAAGTTGTGGGTGTGCGTGTCATGTGAGGGCAAATTCGTCCTGTCAAGTTTCCTTATTATTTATCAATAAAAAAACGTAACCTATATGCCAGTTTGATTGTTCAGTTATCTCTAAATTTCTAAACCCTAATTTTACACGAATCCTAGAAATCGATTGAGGCGAAAATAAATTCTGAGATGGTTCGTTGTTGGTGTGGTCGTACTTTTGTGATTACGTGTTCTTGGACAATAAAAAATCTTGGGTGTAGGTTTTATGGATGTCCAATTGAGGTATTGTATTATCTCAAAGGCATTTTTTTATCAAGTAACTCAGTGTATGAATGTTTGATGTTTCAGGGATCTCGTTGTAGGTTTGTTGGTTGGTATGATCCACCAATGTGTGAGCGTGCTACCATGATTATACCAGGACTGTTAGACGCAAAAAAATAGGAGTGATACAATTGCCAAATCTGCTTAAAATCAAGCTTTTGTGTTGAAGATTTTATTGTTTTTTAGTTGGTCAATTGACCAAAACGGTTTTGACCCGAATGTTCAACATTGGTCAACAGATTTATAGATTTTTTTTTCTTATTTTCATTATTATTATCATATTATTATTATTATATAACATTATAATAGAATTTTTTTAACAGATTCATAGATGCATTCTAAATATCATATTAAAATAAAAGGTTCAAATAACATGCTTGTTGTGCCGATAAAAAAATAGGTTTGTTGTGTTTGATTGTGTGTTTTTTGTTTGTTATTTGTTACAGCCGTATGAGAAGTCGAAGGGTTTTGGCAATCTGATTATTTACCCCATATAAACGTTTAGTCTGCAACAAATCTTATGTGTGTGGACGAATTTGCCTCACGTGACACACACACTAACAACTTAACGGACTAAAAGATAACAAAGTTTAGAAGTTGGACCATCGATACTATATGTTGATAGTTCAAGGTCATTTGAGGTGAAAAAAAGATAAATGTTTAACATGCTTTTTTGTGACAAAATTCATAAGTCATTCACTCAATGTATGTTTTTTGATTGGAAGACAATTAAATTAGAATAAAGGGAGTATAATATAAAGTGAAAAACTCGGTAACAGAGCGTAAAAGAGGCACAAATAGTCGCTTCTTCTTCTTCATTCGCAAACCCCTGTGAAACAACAACAAGAAAATGGATCCGTACTCGTTTTCATCATCGGCGGAGATGGCACAACAAACATGGGAACTCGAAAACGACATCGTAACAATGGAAACCCCTCAATCATCTGAATCCGATTCCATATACTTATTACGATGAATCCGCACAAGTCAAATTCCAACAAGATAAACCATGGGCTAACGATCCTCACTTTTTCAAAAGAGTAAAAATTTCAGCTCTATCTTTACTTAAAATGGTGGTTCATGCTCGTTCTGGTGGGACCATTGAAGTTATAGGTTTAATGCAAGGTAAAACTGATGGTGATTCGATTATTGTCATGGATGCATTTGCTTTACCTGTTGAAGGAACTGAAACTAAGGTTAATGCTCAAGCTGATGCTTATGAATATATGGTTGAGTATTCTCAGACTAATAAATAGGTACTACTACTGTATTTTTTGTTTAAACCCTAACCCTAATTTCGAAAATTATTGTGATTATGTTTGTGCCTATTGATTTTGATTTTGTTGATTTGTTGTTTTGTTATAGATTTTAGATTTTGTTAAACCCTAACCCTAATATCTTAAATTCTTGTGAAGGTTTGTTTACTTTATGTACAATATATGTCCAAATTATAGAGTTGAGAACTGTAGGAACAAATCTTAATCAATGAATTTTAATAATTGTGAAGGTTTGTTATATTTGTTATACCGAAACGATTTTAATAATAAACGAAACAGTTTTTAATGATTGTTATATGCAATGTAGGCAGGAAGACTAGAAAATGTTGTCGGGTGGTACCACTCGCATCCCGGTTACGGGTGCTGATTATCAGGTATTGATGTTTCTACACAAATGTTAAACCAGCAGTATCAGGAACCGTTTCTTGCTGTTGTTATTGACCCAACACGGACCGTTTCGGCGGGAAAAGTTGAGATTGGTGCATTTAGAACGTACCCAGAAGGATATAAGCGTCTGACGAACCTGTTTCTGAATATCAGACGATACCTCTTAACAAGATTGAAGACTTTGGTGTTCATTGCAAACAGGTCAGTTTTACAATCTGCCGATTATGTTTTGGATGCTCTAGGTTAGGTTGCAAAATTCGCTACTCGGGGAGTACTCGGTCGGGACTTTTTAAGAAGTACTCAGAAACTCGGGGACTACTAGGATGTTGACCAAGTTTGACTTTGACCGATTTTTCGAGTAATCCTGAGTTTTGACCGATTTTTTGAGTAATCCTGAGTCTTGACCGAATTTGACCGAGTTTGACCAAGTTTTGACCGATTATCGAGTTTTAACCAAGTTTTGAACAAGTTTGACTTTCACCGTGTTTTGACCAATTTTCCGAGCAATCCTGAGTTTTGACTGATTATCGAGTAATCTGAGTTTTGACCGATTTCCGAAGAATCCTGAGTTTTGACCGATTATCAGTAATCCTGAGTTTTGACCGAGTTTGACTTTGACCGAGTTTTGACCAATTTTTCGAGTAATCCTGAGTTTTGACTGATTTTCGAGTAGTCCTGAGTTTTGACCAAATTTGACCACGTTTGACTTGACCGAGTTTTTGACCGAATTTTCGAGTAATCCCGAGTTTTGACCGACTTTCTGACTAACCCCGAGTTTTGACTGTGTTTGACCGAGTACTCCCGAGTTGCAAAAACCGACTACTCCCTGAGTAATTGCGAGTTCTGCAATACTGACTCTAGTATCGATTTTTTTTTTTTTAAATTTGGTTGCGGTTTTGGTTGACAGTATTACACGTTGGATGTCACGTATTTCAAGTCGTCTCTCGATTGTCACTTGTTGGATCTTCTTTGGAACAAGTATTGGGTTAATAGTAATACCCTTTCATCGTTTCCTTTGCTTGGGAACGGTGATTACGTTGCTGGACAAATATCAGATCTTGGTACTTTTTTCTTAATAGTATTGATATAATATGTCTTTTTTCATGTTGATTAGGTTAATTTTGGTTTGGAATTCGATTATATTATTTTATTTTGTCATGCAGCTGAAAAATTGGAGCAAGCAGAACATCAGCTTTCTCATTCACGTATTGGTTCTCTTGTAAATTGAAAGTTTCCAGCCTACAATCTAGAAGCTCACCTTCTAGATGTTCAAAGTAGCCTTCTTTAAACACCATGTAGAAGAAGCAAAGATGAACACGATGACGGCCGCCCACCATCTCCGTTCACACGACACCTTCCTCGTTCACACCATTCCACCGCCATCAAAGTTTTAGTATAAATAGAGGTTGAAACCTCAATTGTAAATCATCCCAAATCACTCAGAGAAGTGTAATCACAACCTAGAGAGTGTGTGTGAGTTTGAGAGTTTTTTAGAGTTTTGTAAATACTCGTGTAATCTATTCTTGTGAGTAATAGAGTTATTTTCTCTCAAATTTATATCTCCCAACGTCCAGGCGATCCTCTCTTCCTAACAAGTGGTATCAAGAGCTTGGTTAGAGACGTTGGTTGAGTTTTTGGGTCTTCTGAAGTTATCTCAAAATTCAATTTTGAGTGTACCATTGGATTCGTCTCGTCGAACCGAGTCCAACGCAAAAAACGGCGACTTAAACGGAGTTATAACGAGCCCAGAAAACGTGGTCAAAGTTTGGTCAACTCGCCGGAGAAGACGACCGGTGCCGGAATTTTCGCCGGAGAAGACGATCACTGCAGCAGTCCTGTAGCAGCTGGCGGCACTATAGCAAGTTCCTGTAGCAGTACTGTAGCAATTCTGAAATTTTACAATTTGGTCCCTGAAATTTTCAGAAATTCATTCTTGGTCCTTGAAAGTTTAGAAAATTATAATTTTGCCCCATAAGTGGAATTTAAGCCGCGAAGTGTCTATTCCACCATTTTCAACCGTTCCGGACGTAACGGAGATCTCTGTTTTCTACAATTCAACCCCTTTTGTGTTGAAAAATTATTTGTAAGGTGATAATGTCCACAGAAGAGTCAACATCATCTTCCGGAGCTATGATTATGCTCACAGCCACAAACTACACGCTGTGGAAACCTCGGATAGAAGATCTCCTCAGCTGTAAGGATTTGTTCGATCCTATTGAATTGAAGGGTATAAACCCTGATTCTGCCAAAGAGAAAGAGTGGAAGAAATCAAACCGAAAAACTATTGGTCAGATCCGTCAATGGATTGATCATAGTGTCTTTCACCATGTTGCACAAGAGACAGACGCATATGTCCTCTGGAAAAAGTTGGAGGACATGTACCAGGCCAAGACTGCTCGGAATAAAGCCCTGCTGATGAGGCGTTTAGTCAACATGAAGCTCAAAAGTGGAACTTCAGTTGCCGAGCATACCAGTGAGTTCCAGAGCTTGGTCAACCAGTTATCGTCTGTAGAGATGCCGCTTGGCGATGAAGTTCATGCGCTACTGCTACTTAGTTCTCTTCCCGATAGTTGGGAAATGCTGGTCGTAACACTCAGCAACTCAGCTCCGAATGGCAAACTTACCATGTCAATGGTCAAGGATGCCCTATTCAGTGAAGAGGCAAGGAGAAAGGACATGGGCACAGATCAGACCCATGTCTTTGTCACAGAGAATCGGGGGAGACAGCGAATGAGTAGTAAAAATAAATGGAGAGGCAGAAGCAAGAGCAGGGGCAGGTCAGCTGATGGCAGAAAACCAACATATAAATGCCATCATTGTGGATTAGAAGGACATATGAAGAAGAACTGCTATAGATTGAAAGAGGAACAAAATCAAAGTAGTTCACAGTCGAAGAACAAGGGTGGAGAAACATTAGTTACTATCACTGGTGATGTAGCTTATTGTTCAACCCATGATGAGACATGCCTTCACGTCTCACGAGAAGACACGGAATGGGTGGTAGATACTGCATCTTCCTACCACGTGACTCCATACAAGGAATATTTCACAACATACAAAGCTGGTGACTTTGGAGCTGTGAAGATGGGAAATTCCAGTTCCGCTGAGATTGTCGGAATTGGTGATGTCAAGATAAAGACAAGGTCCGGAAGCACAATCACTTTGAAGGATGTCCGCCATGTGCCAGATCTTCTGCTGAATTTACTTTCTGGGGTAGCTCTCGACAAACAAGGCTATGATAGTCATTTCAGTAGAGGCACATGAAAATTGTCAAGAGGTGCTATGATAGTCGTTCGAGGACACATTTGTGGCACACTATACAAAACTCATGTGAAGATCTGCACAGACAGCATTAATGTTGCAGAAAAGGAGGCTTCACAAAATTTATGGCACCAGAGACTCGGTCACATAAGTCAGAAAGGGTTGTCTACCCCAATAAAGAAGAAGCTTATCAATGTAGACAAGGACGCTGCACTAGATCCTTGCAATCATTGTTTGTTTGGTAAGCAGCATAGAGTCACGTTTAATTCATCTTCAATGAGAAAATTAGAGTTACTCAGTCTGGTACACTCTGATGTTTGCGGTCCTTTCGAGGTTGAATCAATTGGCGGCAATCGATATTTTCTGACGTTTATCGATGATACTTCTTGAAAGGTGTGGGTATATTTCTTGCGGACGAAAGACCAGGTGTTCGATTACTTCAAACAGTTCCATGTCATGGTAGAACGTGAGACAGGAAAGAAGTTAAAGTGTCTTCGATCCGACAACGGCGGTGAATACTCTTCCAAGCATTTCGATGCCTATTGCAGATCATATGGCATCCGACATGAGAAGACAGTTCCACGTACCCCTCAACACAATGGTATAGCAGAAAGAATGAACCGAACAATCATGGAACGTGTTCGGAGCATGCTCAGTATGGCTAAGCTGTCAAAGCCATTCTGGGGAGAAGCAGTCAGAGCCGTATGTTACTTGATCAACCGATCTCCATCAGTACCACTAAATTTTGAAGTTCCGGAGAAACTTTGGTCTGGAAAGGATCCATCATACTCTCACTTAAGAGTATTTGGATGTTTGGTGTACGCACATGTATCCAAGGAGCTCAGGCAGAAGCTGGATGCAAGGACCACTCCATGCATATTCATAGGCTATGGAGATGAAGTATTTGGATACAGATTATGGGATCCAAAGGAGAAAAAGGTGATCAGAAGTAGGGAGGTGGTGTTCCATGAAAGCCAGACAATAGAAGATATTGAAAAGCCCTCAGTATCTCAGAAGTCAAATGTTGCTGCTCAGGTGCCAGAGGCAACAACAGAATCATTCATGAGAAATGAATTTTCAGTGCAAGAAGAAATGCCAGAAGTAGAAGATAATGAGAAAAATGACGGTGCTGAGCAGGGGGAGCCACAACCCCATCTGGCAGACGTTCCAGCACCATCACAAGGTCAAGATGATGGTGGATCTCCTCAGAATATTCCAGAAGTTCGTAGATCTGAACGAAGCCGGATTCCATCGAGTAGATATCCAGAATCCGAATACCTTCTACTTACTGAAGATGGAGAACCAGAGAGTTTTCATGAAGCAGTAACTCATAAGGATAAAGAAAAATGGTTGCTCGCAATGCAGGATGAGATGGATTCTCTGCAGAAAAATCAAACTTATGAGATTGTAGAACTTCCACGCGGGAAGAAGGCACTGAAAAACAAATGGGTGTTCAAGCTGAAAAAGGATGGTAGTGGAAAAGTGGTGAAATACAAAGCACGGCTTGTAGTCAAATGATTCCAATAGAAGAAAGGGATTGATTTTGACGAGATATTTTCACCAGTAGTCAAGATGACTTCAATTAGAGTCATACTTGGATTGGTCGCAAGTATGAACTTGGAGCTTGAACAGATGGATTTAAAGACAGCTTTTCTTCATGGAGATTTACAAGAAGAAATTTACATGGAGCAGCCGGAAGGTTTTAAGGTTTCAGGAGATAACCTCGTATGCAAGCTGAAGAAAAGTTTATATGGTTTAAAGCAGGCACCTAGGCAGTGGTACAAGAAGTTTGACTCGTGCATGGTGAGTCAAGGGTACAAGAAAACTGCAGCAGATGAGTGTGTCTACATTCAGAAGTTTTCTGAAGGAAATTTCGTTGCTCTTCTACTATATGTAGACGATATTTTGATCGTAGGGAAAGACACAACGAAGATCGACCAGCTGAAGAAGGAACTCTCGAAGTCTTTTGACATGAAAGATTTAGGACAGACTCAACAGATTTTGGGAATGCAGATAACCCGAGACAGGAAGAATAAAAGGTTATGGCTATCTCAGGAGAAGTATATTAAACGAGTGTTTTCACGTTTCAATATGAACAATGCCAAACCTGTTAGCATTCCATTAGCCAACCATTTCAAGTTGAGCAAGAGTTCTTGTCCCTCATCCAAGGAAGAGATTTGGGAGATGTCTTCAGTACATATTCTTCAGCAGTTGGAAGTTTAATGTATGCAATGGTGTGTACAAGGCCCGATATTGCTCATGCAGTGGGAACGGTGAGTCGTTTTCTCTCCAACCCCGGGAAAGAGCATTGGAATGCGGTAAAATGGATTCTCAGATATCTTAAAGGTACAACGAATCTATGTCTTTGTTACGGGGGAGCTGATCCAATCTTGGAAGGCTATACAGATGCGGATATGGCCGGAGATCCTGATAGTAGGAAATCTACTTCAGGATTCATTTACACTTTTGCAGGAGGAGCTGTTTCATGGCAGTCAAGACTACAGAAGTGTGTTGCATTATCCACAACTGAAGCAGAGTATATTGTTGCTGCAGAAGCTGGAAAAGAAATGTTGTGGTTAAAGCGTTATCTTCAAGAATTTGGAATCAAGCAAAAGGAGTACAGGGTACATTGTGACAGTCAGAGTGCTCTAGATTTGAGCAAGAACTCCATGTACCATTCCCGTACAAAACATATTGATATTCGCTATCATTGGATACGCGAGGTAATTGATCGACAACTGTTGAGACTAGTGAAGATCCATACAAAGGAGAATCCTGCAGATATGTTAACAAAGGTGGTGACTCGTGAGAAGTTGGAGTTATGCAGAGACATAACTGGAATGTTTGTGGATTCGACTGGAGGGGGAGAATTGAAAGTTTCCAGCCTACAATCTAGAAGCTCACCTTCTAGATGTTCAAAGTAGCCTTCTTTGAACACCATGTAGAAGAAGCAAAGATGAACACGATGACGGCCGCCCACCATCTCCGTTCACACGACACCTTCCTCGTTCACACCATTCCACCGCCACCAAAGTTTTAGTATAAATAGAGGTTGAAACCTCAATTGTAAATCATCCCAAATCACTCAGAGAAGTGTAATCACAACCTAGAGAGTGTGTGTGAGTTTGAGAGTTTTTTAGAGTTTTGTAAATACTCGTGTAATCTATTCTTGTGAGTAACAGAGTTATTTTCTCTCAAATTTATATCTTCCAACGTCCAGGCGATCCTCTCTTCCTAACATGTAGCACCCTCTCAAAAAAAGAAAGAGGCATGTGTGAACTTTATGCATTAAAAACTTGTACAAATGGCATATATGATATGATATTTGATAGTATGATGTAATCTATTTTCTATTCTTTAATTACAGGAAGAATCACAGCTTGCTAAAATTACACGTGATAGTGCAAAGATTACTGTAGAGCAGGTTCACGGTTTGATGTCACAGGTGAGCGTTCACTTTTTTAAAGTTCTTAGTTCGGTTTACCGATTTTGATATTATATATATTTTAACTATTTGGTATTCGTGTTGTTTTAATATTATTAGGTTATCAAGGACATTTTGTTTAACTCGGTCCGTCAGTCAAACAAATCACAGCCAGAGTCATCAGACCCTGAGCCCATGGTTCAATCCTGAAGATGGTCAATCCTTCAGCATATGCTCAAAGTTTGCTTAGAGCTTTATATAATTTTTTTATTTTTTTTTCATTTAAAGATTTCTAGATCTTGTTTTGAACTATCATTTTAGTACTAGAGTTGATCAAGTTATATCCATTTTCTTAGCAGTTGTTGATTTCTTCTGTTAGTATCTTTTTCACCAAACTAGCCAAAAACTTGGCTAAAAATCATTTGAAATGTTTTAACATGTTTGCCACCACCGTATGAATCGTTTTATCAATACAGAAATTTAATTGTTGCAAAATGTTGTAATGTGTCACACAACGTCCTGCACACGTAGTAGGCACTCAACCTATATATATACAGCTCCAAATATTGATGACGAAGTCCAGAAAATGCACATGTAGAATAACAACCCAATCTGTATGGCTAAAAAGCAAATACATGTTGTCTTCCCTTAACGGATCATTTACATAAATATCTCTGAACTTACCTGAATCGTTGCATGATATACCGGTTAATTAAAAAAAATCAATCCAGCTTTAAAGGGAGTTTGATGTGTGATTCAAATGTAAACGAGTAAACATAGGAGGTCTTCTCTCCACAGGTTACCCGGGACCTCAAAATATGCTACTATTAAGGTTTGAACATAAGACCTCTTGTGATGACGTAAGGACACTTACCTTTGCATTTACTCTCATAATCTGAATGAGTTTGTTTGCGGAGGTTGAATCAAGACCTGAAGTTGGTTCATCGAGCAACAAGATTGAAGGATCAACCAAGAACTCGTATCCTATACTCATCCTTTTTCTTTCTCCGCCTGATATTCCACTTATAAATCCTCCTCCTACTCGTGTTTGAAGACATCTTTTTTGTTTTCAGAAAATAAGAACAACGAACTAGTAAGAAAAACGTTAGATATATGCATATTTCTTCCATATTCTAGTGAAAGTTATATGCTAACCTTTCAAGTCCTAATTCCTTAAGAATGACTTCAACTCTTTCGTATTTCTGATTTTTACTCATGGTGCCTGAAAGTCTTGGAAATGCAGCAAAAATCAAGGTTTCCTCGACTGTTAATTGTGGGTAGAGCACATTGTCTTGTGTAACAAATACTATCCGGTACATAGCACACATGAATCAAATTAGCTAACATTATGCTCTAACTAAGTCAAATAGTTAACTACCACAGAGGTTAACCATGCACGCCCCAGACAGCTTGCAAAGTAGGTTATTGCTATTAGTCGGCTCGCAAAGCAAGTCAGAAACTCGAGCCCAAATAGGACCCCAAAAAAACTAAATAGCCAACTTCGATGGTCTACCTTCTTTTAAGAGCAGGGCTATATGGAACATCATTATATGTGACAGTTCTCTTGACGTTTTCACGTAATCTCCCTCCTATTAGTTTTAAAAGTATCGATTTCCCACTACCCGAAGGACCCATCAAAGCAAGGATCTCACCCGGGCCAATACTTTCCTGTTATGCGCTTCAAAATCTGATTATAGTTTCAACTAAAACTATCACACAATTGAGTGTTTTTACATCCATATTTTTTGCATCTAAAACATACCAAGAATATATTTATATAGTCATTAGTCTCTATGATACAATTGTTGAACGTGTTATCAAATTTATTTTTAGATACAAAAAAGAATCTGCAAATTTGTTGTGTGACCTTCACATATATGAGACGGTTAATATAAACCATGTTGTTGAGACTAAAATCTATATTGGTGATTGAGCGTGTAAAGAGAGTCTGCAATACATGGATAACAGAAACAAAAGAAAACAGAAATTTTTTTAGGATCGTTCTTTTTTCGACGTTCCTAGATTTTAAAAACAATCATAAAAAAGACTGAAACAAAAGAAAAAATATCCCACAATTGACGAACCAAAAGCAAGAAACTTTCATTTTCGAGTTGTAAACATAATTATGATTGGATTTTGATTTTAATAAACATAAGAACCACAATGTGTATAAGAACTACATTGTTTGAACCCAAATTGGCCGGGACACTTGGCTACACGAGTCCCCGATAAAATGAGTAGGCTCGATGGTTTCGTCACACATGTGATAAATCCCCATATCCCACTCCGATCCTGTATAGCTACGCCAACTGCTTTTACTACGGTACAACTTATCATGTCGATCTGTTGCGGACATCTGAATGCATAACGGACTATGAAGAGTATAATATATGCAATTACCCTTAATCACCCCTGAAGTATCCTCTACACAAAAGGACGAACTAAATCCCACAAACAAAGTTCTTTTACCAAGATCATTCACTTTCGACCATTCTCCATTTCCTAAATCATACTCAAAAACTTTAAAATTCTTTGTCTTATAAGTCACCAGCTCCGCCATAAAACCATCTTCCGTTAGTATCGTTAATAGTTCTTTGATTACAACCAACAACTTCTTCCTTTCATCATCCAATCCTAGAATATAAACTATTTCTAGTCCTCCGCTACGGAAACATTTAGGTAGTTGTGAAACATCAACAACGACTGGGTCATTTCCATGAGCATCACAAGATTTTATACGACAGTTCTCATCGATAAAATAAACTCGTCCGTCATAATAGGTTATATCGTGTATAGCCTCATGCCAACCTGTGTCAATACGTGTCCAATTAACATCTCCAATACAACAAAAAGCTAATTTAAGGCATCCCCATAACATCACCACCATTTGTGATTGACTTGAGAAAAGTACCTTTCGGATTCCATCATCATTATCTACATGTTCAAACATATCTGACAAATCGAACGTTTCACGCGATAATGGATTAACAAGTTTAGTAACATAATCATCTCTAACTGTTAACAACCACCCAGATGAAGATACACAAGATTTACCATATGCTTCCGGAAGATGTATCTTACGGATGGTATTATTCGAAAGAAAAAACAATTCACAAAATTCAATGTCTTCTTTTTTCTCTCCAAGAAAAAGAGATGGCAATCGTGAAGGAAGTCCATTAGTGTATGAGACTTTGACTTTGGTTACCGCTTGGACCGCAATCGAATGCCAAGACTTAGACACCCCCGAGAAATTGAGGTAATCTTCATAATAATCAAAATGTTTCTGAGCAACTATATCAAGTAATTTAGGATATTCCTCTGACAGATCCATTGTATCTTAATCAAACTATTTGGATTATTCTAAACACTACAAGCTGCAACAAGATAAATTGACAATAATTGTTAATTGCTAAATATAAAGATTGTCAATTACATCGACTCCTCGTCTATTAATCATTTATGAAATGTTTTGAAAAAATGAAGTCGATTTACTAAATCTGAATCTCAAAACGGTTCCTTATAGGCTTTGTTTATTATACAGTGGTGTAACATCCTAAATTTTTTATAAGGAATAATTTATGTTAAAATTAGTTGTTGACCCACATTTGACTAGATAAGGACCTATTATTGTAAAAAGTTTAAGTGAGGAAGGGTAAAAGGGTAATTATACATATAGCAAGCCTATAGGTGAGTCTAAACACTCCCATTTTCTCTTTGGTGCAGAATTTTAGTGTGTGTGTGTGGGTTTCTTGAGGGTGACGAATTTGAGAGAGATCAAGCTCAAGATCTTTGAAATCCTTTCATGCAATTGAGTTTTTGGGTAGAGTTAACCTTGCTAATACTTGCTAGCACCATTAGAAGTCTTGTTTCTTCCATCTTCATCTTCATTGAATTAACTTGGGGTTTGAAACCCTAACTTGAGGTATGATTAAATTATGTTTTATGGTTGATTTTTATGAGTCTAGATGGTGTTATTATTGTTAGAAATCAAGTTTTAACACCCTTGAAACCCTAATTCAAAATTAGGGTTAGGGTTATGGAATTGGGGATTTTGTAAAGATAATGAACTAGTTTAATGAATTGGTAATTTTAACTAGTAAATTGTAAATGGTTTAGTTTGGGTCAAAATCTAAGTCTTCACTTTTAGAAGAAAATTATTGATTATGTTAAGAAACTTTATGTACAAGTTAAAGGCTTGTATGATTTTGGTAATGAGGTAAGAAGACTTATAAATTGTAAGTTTTGTGTTCATGTCTAGAAGATGTCAAAATGAGTTTTGTGGGTTTAAAGGATAAACTCTAGTTTTAATTGGTCTTGGTTGACCAAATTGGAGTAATATGTGTTTTGAATGTGAAATTGAAAGACTCAAGTTGTAAGACTTGTGTTCTTATCTAAATGGTGTCAAAATGATTATGGGTCAATAGAGTAAACCCTAGCGAATTTGGGTCTTAAAGACTATGTATGAATGAATTGTGATATATGTGTATGTATATGCTTATTATTAGGTGGAATTGTGCTTGATGACGGATACGTTGACTTCTTGACTAGAATTGTTTGATAAATGGTTGTTGAATAGTTGCTTGAAAGTTGTTTGTTGCGTAAATTGCTCGGATTCGAGGTGAGTACAATTTGTGTTTACATGTTAATAAGATTTGCATTGGTATGCGGTTGTTTGTGATACGATTGGTATAAGGGCTCGGTTCACGTTGGGAACGCATCGGGCAGGATCTCGGTTCACGTTGGGAACGCATCGGGATCCATGGTAGACACATGCGCATTGTGATGTTTGGTATGATGGTAGGGTTCTCTGTTCACGTTGGGAACGCATCGGGAACCATATGAGAATTAAATGACTTGATTGGTTTGTTGTATGAGGATAATTGTTTATCTTTACGAATGTTATTAACATGTATGCACATATTGTATTCACTAAACGTTTCGCTTACTCGTTGTTGTTTAATTATTTTTATAGGTTCGAAAGCGGATAAAAGGAAAGGGTAAAGTTGTGGGGTTTATAACAAGTAGTATGCTTAAGGAGGTTGACTTGAAGACTAGCTTGTGCTTGTTGGTTGTAGAAGTTCTTTTGTTGGGTAGGAATCACCCAAGAACTCATGCTCTTGATATCTTGGTCTTTGAGTCAAGTTTTATTGAAATTGGGTCAAGTTTAACACGTTGTTTTAAATGGGTCGGATGTACCCAAATGGTCAAATTATTATATGTTGGGTATGATAAGGTAAGTTGGATGTAATATTCCAAAGCAAAACAGGTTGTAATCAAATTGTGTTTGTTGGTGTTAATTTGGGTATTTGAAAATGGGTCAAAGAAATTTTAAGGAGCTTTCTGATTTCAGTTTACCTTTATTTGCACAAGTGTGCAAGAATTTGCACAATTGTGCAGATTAGTGCATTTCGTGCTCAGCATAACAAAAAAGTTGTCGTTTTCGAAAAATGAGTCGAGGTCGTTTCAAGTGGTATCAGAGCGTGGTTTAAGGGATCTAGGTGATTGCTTGTAGAAATAGGATTGCCTAGACTTAAACCGTAGAGATTGTGTGCTATGTGTAAAAATGTGGGGCCTAAATATGTGATTGACGATTAGATATGGTATGATAAGATGAGACTAGTGCCTATTAAGATAGGTAGACGATTGACATGCCATGTTAGTATATTATGCTAGTTGTGTAGTACATGTCTTGTGTGTTGTTTTTCGGATATGTGTAATTGATTTGTCATGTTGAAATGTGTTAGACGAATTGTCGAGTAACATTGTGGATATGTGTAACGACCCTACTTTTTCCGTTATCTTTTACCGTTAATTATTTAACGTCCGTTAATTGTTTTTCGTGCCACGTCATTTCTATGATCTATATTATTATTTTAGTAATAATATATTAATTATTATGTGTTAAATGAATATTTGTATTCATATTTTACATTGTACGTTTCTACGTGTCGCGGATTTCTATCCGGCGAATCTTTTCGGTTTTCAAACCAACGGTCGCGTTTTTGGGATATTTAAATTCTAATTATTTTAAATATGATATTTTAAGATCATATAATTATATAGGGTATTTATATTTATTTTTCGTCGCGCGTTTGTTATCTCTCCGGATTTTTAATCGCTTAAGTGCGTTTTCGCGTTTCGGGAATCGTTCGGGCTTTCGGGCCACCAGGAAATAATCATTTAGCAACTTGGGCTAGTGGGGCCCACTCCACACACCCCCTTTTAGCCGAAATTCCAAGGGGGAGGGAGTAATACTCCCCATTTTCTTTTTTTTGGCATTTTAATTTTATCACTTCCACTTTTAATTAAAAACCTAAATTTAATTTGCTCTCCTCCCTCTTCCTTATCCCCTTGGGGATGGCACCAACACCACCACAACATCATCTTCATTAACCAATTTTATTACTTGGATCAAGATATGTAAGGCTCGCTGAAAACCTACACCTGGGGCTCAGGATACGACTCGATGAACTTTTGATTTAAAACTTATGACTAATTATTAAACTTATGATATAAATAATGGATTTCATTATCATTTAATTACTTATGATAAAAAAAACGAATTATTATTATTTACAACTTATGATATATATTTATTATATCATTTAATTAATACTTATGATTTAATTAACATATTAATTAAACATATGATTAATAATACTTCATTATTAATGGAAAATACTTATGATAAGTATTAAACTTATATTATGAGATTATTATAATAAGACTTATAATAAGGATTAATTAATTATTTAATTATTATAAGGCTTAGTTATTATTTAATTATAATTTAATTATTAAATACTTATGATTTAATAATTATAATTAGAAACTTATGATATGATTAATAATTCATTATTAATTAATAATACTTATGATATGATTTAAAATTTATTATTAATTAATAATACTTATATTATGACTAATATTTAATTAATTAATTAAATACTTATGTTATATTAATTATATCATTTAAACTTATATTAACTTTAATAAATCATTTTAATTTAATTAAACTTATGTTATGACATAATTAGACATATTTAACTTTAATAAACGTTATAACTTATATTATTTTTATAACTTACACTTTTAAAATTAATGTTGACTATGTTTGACCAAGGTTGACTTTTGAGTTGACTTTCGGCTGACTTTGACTTTCAGTTGACTTTTGTTGACTTTTTAATTAAGGAAATTTTCCTAACTTATAAACTTTCTTAAAATAGCAACTTTCTAAATTTGGAAACTTTTCAAAAATAGAAACTTTCTAAATTTGGAAATTTTCCAAAAATAGAAACTTTCCAAAAATAGAAACTTTCCAAAAATGGAAACCTGCTAAAAATAGAAACTTTCTAAAAATAGAAAGTGTGTGTCCGTAAGCTGTTCCGATCAAACCGATGCATGTTGAGTATTGTTCTATGACTACTTGCAACATGTACAATAGCTATCATACTAAGACTTGACCTAAGTTAGTTATTTATATCGACCTGCTTTATTTATAGGTCGGCGTTGTGATCATTCCTGATCACTTTACTTCGATTACTGTTCGCTTATATGTGTGGTTACTTCGTTTGCTTTTAAGGTGAGTTATAGTCCCATTTTTCTATTTTAACTCTTTTGGGATGAGAATACATGCAATTTATTTTATAATTTGTACACAAGTGGAAGTTGATTTAAATTATTCATTGTGAGTTGAACAAAAATATTCCCTAGTCTAGTAACTGTAATCACTGGTTTCTACTGGTGAACGCGAATCCTACGGATAGATCTATCGGGTTTGACAACCCCATTTCGAGCTAGTCGCGCTAGCAATTTATAATCGGAATGTTTAGTACTTCGTATTTTGTTGTAGATACACTTGTTCGGTGTATATTATTTATTGTATTTGGCAAGGGTAAATAAATGGTTAAGTGGTTACCAGGTGGCTCACGGAAAATGGAATAATGTGTTTATATGTTTTCTAGCATATAATTTTGTGGTCCAAAAAGGAGTTTTTATGTTTTTAAACATAAATTTTTACGGTTTAAATTAAATATTGTTTGCAATATTAAACCTATAATTCACTCAACATTTTTGTTGACAGTTACTCGCATGTTTTATTCTCAGGTTCATGATTGATTGCTTCCGCTGTGCTTAGAGAGTCTGCATATTTATGATGGCAGCTTTTGTTAAACAATAACTTGCATTCTCTTTTGATACATTTAATAGTGGATGCTGTTGAGTTTGTTTTGGTCAACTTTTAGTTAAGTAATAATGTATGGTTTTTCTAAACTTACATATTTTGATAGGTTTCCTTTATAGAAAATTATTTTTAAATAAAGAATGCAAGGTTATTTATTAAATTCATATAGAGTTATGATCAAGCTGTGGGACTAAGATAACGATGGTCGTCAAGTGTACTTTGACGGGTCGTTAAAGTTGGTATCAGAGCTCTGGTTGTAGGGAATTAGGCTGCATTGATGTCGTTACCCGAGTCAATAGGGTGCATTAGTGAGTCTAGTCTACAGCCCGACCTATATAAATATTATTATATGTGATTATTTGCATCGTATTGGTATGTATATTGTTATCATTCATACATCTCTATTATGTTCTGAATCTGGGAGTAACTCCCATTCCGATTTAAACGTATTCTTCGACTCATGCGAACTTATCCTTATAAGAACACCTCGGGTAGTGAAACCGAGGAATGTCATTCTTGACTTCTGAAATTCTCGACATTTCTATGACATCTATTATGATTATGTATATAATGTTTGAATTATATTACACGAGATGTCATTCTTGACTTCTAAATGCTCGGCATTTCAATGTCAGCTATTATGTTTAGGTATATAACATTCTTGTTATATTACGTGCCTATGTGCTTTGGTTTTTGAACCGGAAAACGTCATTCTTGACTTTTAGAGATTCTTGGTACTTCGAAGACATTTTTATGTCATCGTTACTCCTATTCATTACTTTCGATGTTTTTGTCTCTTGTGCTATCCTTAGCACATTGTTTAAGAAATCGTTTTAGAGAAATTGCGTGGAAATCCGAGGTTGATCGCGTGTCCTGACCTCATGTAGTGCTATTGGAATGGAACTATGAATTAGTGAAATATAATGGCGTCAGGCCAACGTGATTATATTACGTTAATTCATAAAGAAGTCCCAATATTGTGACATGAGGAATAGAAAGCGAGTCAAAGAAAATTTTTACACTACTCATTTAGAAATTTCGATGTATTACATGGGTAGGGAAAATATTTATTATCTTATTTGTTGATATACGAGAAGCTCGTTTTAACCAGATTATCTATCTCATGCTCTATCCTTCATAACTCGCTTGTTAGCATCAGCTTCGCTCGGGAACAGTTTTGGCCCAAGGACTCCTGTCCTGATAATAGTCAAAATAACATTTAACTCATTGGTTTTCATGACCTCGTAAGATTAGTTGGTTAAATATCACACGACGATTCAAGTCATTTACTCGATCTTTCACGATCTGACTTCAACTTGTAACCTTTGAAATACAGATACTCTGTTTATCATCGGGAGTTTTACACATTTGTTTAATTGGGTGGTTCTTACGGATTTATGGGTGAATAGAAGTAATGAAATATTTTATCATGTATACAATTTATAAAATCATATATGTACGTATGGATTCAAATAAATAAATTTACCCTTACCTATTTTGGCTAAGTATACACTAAATCATACCTTCAAAATCATTTTAAAACCACTCATTTATTGAGCTGTTTGACTAAGTCAATTTGTTTTATATAAAATGATACACGATGTACATACTTCTAAATTTACTAAGAACTTCGTTCCTTTTATGTTGTCACATCAAACGTTTAAAGCTTTTTCAAAACTCCTTTGATTGATTTTATCAAATTTTCGCATTACTTTACAGAGTGTTTGGATCACAGTTCTTCTCATCCTCCGTTTAAGGATGAAACTTACCATCAAGTTCATTGATAGAAACTCTTACACCACTTGGGATGCCGGTTTTATAAAATTTGTTAGAAAGTCTATGCGCTCATAAAATTTTCCCTCTTATGGTTGGACATGGTTCAGGGGTACACTCGGTGTTCACCCTATTGTAGAAAAGGCGTTAGGTGGGTTTCTACCCCAACTGTTGTTATAATGGGTATCATGGATATATATTACACTAGACCGTTTGAGGAGTTCCTACTCTCAATATTCGCTGCCAACCGCAACACCCACGTAAACATCAATCCTAGGATTCAATACTTTGAGTTACACAAAATTATTTTTGGAGATTCATCTCACCTGGAGTCGACCATTTTTTTTATAACCCATGATTCACGTTCTTTTCATCCGCACATAAATTTAAGAATATGGATGAATCCTAGATTTCCTCGCTCATTGTACCAGGAAGTTCACTCTCGTTGAAGTATCACACCTTTCGTACGTCTCCTTTCGGAAACGTAATGAAAATTTACTTTGAAGTCTATGATCCTCGTTATCTCCTTTGAGGGAATTGCCTTAAATATCTATGCCACCGATGTGGCTACTCCATATATTTCTTCCTTCATTGTTGCAACTATATTTCATTCGTCCCAGTTCATCCCCTTGGGGAGCTCCTGTTTTTTTTGTTAAGAAGAAAGGTGGTTCATTTTGATGGTTTATTGATTATCGCGAGTTGAACAAGCTTACAGATAAGAACCGTTACCCTCTTCCGAGAATTGATGTCTGTTCGATCAACTCCAAGGTTTGTCTGCTTATTCTAAGATCGATCTTCGTTCTGGTTATCACCAATTGCGCGTTAAAGAAACTGATGTTCCGAAAACCGCATTCAACACCCGTCATGGTCACTACGAATTTCTTGTTATACCGTCCGGATCGACTAACGCACCTGCTGTGTTCATGGACCTCATGAACCGTGTGTGTATACCCTATCTGGACAAATTCGTTATTGTTTTCATCGACGACATCCTTATTTATTCCAAGAGTGATGAAGAGCACGAGGAAATTTTGAAGTTAGTGCTTGACTTATTGAGAAAAGAAGAGTTGTACGCTAAGTTCTCTAAGTGTGCTTTCTGGTTAAGAGAAGTTCAATTCCTTGGACATATTGTTAATGAACAGGGAATACAAGTTGATCCTGCTAAAATTAAGGCGATTGAAAGGTGGGAAATTCCGAAAACTCCTACTCAGATTCGTCAGTTTCTAGGGTTGGCAGGTTACTATAGAAGGTTCATTCAAGATTTCTCTCGTATAGCGAAACCTCTGACTGCTTTAACGCACAAGGGGAAGAAGCATGAGTGGAAGGATGAACAAGAGAATGCTTTTCAGATTTTGAAGAAGAAGTTGACTACCGCTCCGATATTGTCACTACCTGAGGGTAATGATGATTTTGTTGTTTATTGTGATGCATCGCGTCAGGGCTTTGGCTGTGTTTTGATGCAGTGAAATAAAGTTATTGTGTAAGACCCGAATAATTGTAGTGTACATGTGTGTATATAAGTTACTCAGTTTTGGGGTTTTGGTTGCACATAATTAAAAAGAGAAAAGATGCTGAACTGGGAGGTCGCGCGCCGCGCGGCTAGATGGCGCGCCGCGCCATCTGTCTGCGACAGATTCCTTTCTTCTTTTAAAATAGATATTTTGAGGGCAATTGTGTAATTTCACTTTGGGGCCGAATTTAATACCCTAGATCAGTTTTGGGGAGCTCATTTACTACTCCCACAACAACTTCATCTTCTCCAATTAAACTCTAGAGAGAGAGTGCAATCCTTGAGTGAGAAAGCTCCATTAAAGGGTGAAAGAGGTTGAATCGGGTCTCGGTGCAAGTTATAAAGTCGTTCATCTAGTCGATAGCTACGTGGTGATTGTGTTGGTAAGTTTTAAAACCCAATTTCTTACTTTAATTGCTTTAAGGGTTAGGGTTTGGGCTAGTGATGAACCAAAGACCCATTTTGTTAGTATTTTGGGGATTTTGGGTGAATATGGGTTATGAAGGCTCATTGATGACTAACCTAGGGTTTGAATGTGCTAATTGGACTTTTGAGTCTTAAATTTAGTTAGTTAGTGCTAGAACACTTTAATAATATGTAAATGGGTGTTATTGGGTATGGATGACCCAAATGGGTGTGTTGACCTTGAAATGGGTCAAATGAGTCTTTAATGACCTAAGTGGCCTAGCAATTATGAAAACGAGTTAGCCTTGTGACCTAAATGTGTTTTAAACCCATCTTGACGAATGATTAGGGTTTTGGTGTGTGTTGACCCAATTTAGGGTTAAGGGTGCAAATGGGTTGAAATTGCACCATTGGGTCGAAATGGCTTAGAATGGTGAAAGGGTTGGGTTGACCGACTTGAGTTGCGTTTAATGAGGTGTATGATATGATAGGTACGTTACTTTGAGGTCTTGCAAGCTCGGGTATCTTTTCACAAGACTTTAAGGTGAGTGGAATAATTATATGTGTAGGTATATAATGTATCTATTTGTTGTAGCGTGAAATGTGTAGTGTCGAGGTGTTAAGACACCACGTTTCACGTGAAGAGTGTAGCATCGAGGTATTAAGATGCCACTCGGGTGTAGCATCGAGGTGTTAAGATGCCACCTAGGAGTGTAGTGTCGAGGTGTTAAGACACCACTCCGTAAAAATAATGAGTGATGCATCGAGGTGTTAAGATGCCACTCGGGGTGATGTGCCGAGGTGTTAAGGTGCCACCCTAGGGGTTAGTGGTGCGAGGTGTTAAGTGCCCTAACGGATGTTACGAACACCGATGGCGTTTTCGCGAGTGCCGTTCCCTTGTACTATTGGTTAACCATGGTTATTTGTATTGTAAGCATATTATATTATTCGAGTTATATTTATATGCGGATGTTATGCTAGCTTGGGGGTATTGGTGAATTATAGCTTGTTATTGCGACGATAAGCTAATGTTGTTTGCTAGCATGTTTGCGGTTGTGTAAGTGTATGCAAGTAGGTATAATTATATATGTATTCGAATAATTATTGCATTCACTAATCTTTGCTTACCCTCTCGTTGTTTACCATTTTATAGGTTCGGTTCTGGACAAGGGTAAGGGCATCGTTTTGGACTAGAGATCCCGCTTGATGCTAGGGGACGCTTTTGGCTTTAGTAGCTCTTGGAGTTTGACCGATAGTTGAGTAGTTTAATCCCAAACGCCATGCTCATTGTGTAGTTTGGAACTTAAACTTTTTGGTGGTCGAAACTCGTAAATCGTATTAAACTCGTAAAACGGCTGATGTGGGCCCCACTTGTAAAACATCATTTTTATGTTTGAATTGTGATAGTTTTACATATTTGAATGTGTGGTTAAAAGCGTGTCGTCTAAAAATGTCGGGAACTAGCCGATCTTTTTCGCATTTTAAAACTTTCCGGACAGACCACTTTGGCGCGCCGCGCCCCTACCTGGCGCGCCGCGCGGGTATGCTGCACAGGAAATTTTTTTTTTTTTATTTTGTATTTTCGCGTGGTTTGGTCGAGGGTTGGTTTGGGTTGTTACAAGTGGTATCAGAGCATGGTTTAAGGGATTTAGGTGACTTGAGATAGGCGCCTAGACTTAGACTTTTTGTGTGTGCGCTATGCGGGACTTGTAGGACTTTGGGTCGGATAGGGATTGGTTTGTGCATAGGTTTATGTAAACTAATCATGCGCTATTTGTTATGTATGTTTAGCGAGCATCGAGCGAGATGGACGTTGTACTAGCAAGTTAATGCGACGTGCTCGTGTAACAATGATTAGCTACCATTGTTACGGGCGTAAATCGTGTCGAACAAGCAATGTACGATGATTGTTGAGCAAGATGGGGTAGTGTGGTGTATATGTATATACATACGTGTTATGTCTTTTTGTTTCGCCGCTTAACCTACTTCGTTTTATAGAATGAAGACGAGAAACGAACCCGATCATGATAACGGAAGTACAAGTGAGGACGCCGAGTTTTCGGCCAAGGTTGAGGCCGTCTTTAAAAAGTTAAAAGCGGATTTTCTTACGGACGTCCGAAAAGTCTTCCAAGATTCGGTCGATGGGCAAGTGACCGATTTGATAAATGAACGAATGAAGGCCACTATCGAAGAGGCCCTTGATGCTAGAAACATTTATCCTCGTGGTGAAGGAGGTGAAGGAAGGCGGGACTTCCACTACAAGAATTTCATGGACGCTCAACGCCCGATGTTTAATGGGGTACGAGATCCTTTAAAAAGTACATGTTGGATCTCCGACATCGAGGGAGCTTTCCGTACCTTGGAATGTCCTCCCGAGAAGAAGGCGAGGTATGGCTCTAGCATGCTACGAGAAGAGGCTAAGTTATGGTGGGATGATAAAATCAACTTGTATGGTGAGGAACAATGTATGGGCTTGACGTGGGAAGAGTTTAAGAAGGAGTTTTTCAAGGAATACCGAACTTCTTTCGATCTCGATAGAATCCGGGACGAGTTGAACCATTTGCAACAAGGCTCAATGGACTTAGTTACTCTTAAGTCTACATTCTTGGCAAAGACTCGTTTTTGCCCGGAATATGTTGGTGATGATCATAAGCTCATGAAGGATTTCTACCGTACCTTGAATGATGAGTACAAGGGGAAGATTAGTCGGGGTATGGCTAAGTCTTTTGATGAATTGTTCGAGTTGGCTCGGGGTTTTAAGCCGGAGGTTCCAAGAAAGAGTGATTTCATGTTTTCCAAAAGAAAATTTGAAGGTTTTAGTTACTCTAACGCCTCAAGCAAGAAGAGCAAGATCAAGAGGGGGGCCGAAAGTGTCAATAGTGCAAAGAAGGGCACTACCGGCGAGTTTTCTTATATGTGCTACAATTGTGGGCAACCGGGTCATATGGCTCGTGAGTGTCCGAAACCACGTTCCGGGAACAAAGTCACTTGTTTTAATTGCGGCAAAGAAGGGCATAAGAAGCCGGAGTGTCCCGACTTGCGAAACAACAATGTGAAACGGTTAGAGAAGGCGGCGGGTACGGCTAGGGGTCGCAACTATTTGATGACCAATGATGAAGCCAAACAATCGCACGAAGTTGTCTCAGGTACTTACATGGTTAATTCTAATCCGGCAAGGATTCTTTTCGATAGCGGTGCAAATTTGTCGTTTGTGTCTCCTAAATTTGTGCCTAAACTTAATAGACCGTTAGCTAAGTTAAGTCGTCCGATAGAAGTCGAAATAGCGGACGGCAAGACGGTGCTAGTGGTTGATGTGTGTGAAAATTGTGATGTTGTTTTTGGTGCCGAAACCTTTAAAATTGATCTTATTCCAATGACCTTGGGCGACTTTGATATTGTCATTGGTATGGATTGGCTCGATCGTTATAGAGCCGATATTGCATGCCATGATAAGTTTATTCGTATGAAGACCCTAAGTGGGGGAGAGTTAATTATTCATGGTGATAAGCGAAGGAGACCGGTGCCGATACGCACTTTTGCACGGGCACGTCGTTTTGTTGTTACCGGTGGCATGGATTTCCTTGCTCATGTTGTTGATACTCGCAATGAGCCACCACCTATTCGTGAAATTCCGGTTGTTAGTGAATTCGAAGACGTTTTTCCGGACGAATTACCGGGTGTTCCGGCGGAAAGACAAGTTGAATTTCGCATCGAGTTGGTTCTGGGGGCTACCCCCATTGCTAAAACTCCTTATCGTTTAGCGCCAACGGAGATGCAAGAGTTGTTAAATCAAACCCAAGAGTTGGGCGAGAAGGGTTTTATTCGACCGAGTGCTTCGCCATGGGGCGCTCCGGTGTTATTTGTGAAAAAGAAAGATGGTAGTATGCGTATGTGCATTGATTACCGTGAGTTGAATAAAGTGACGATCAAGAATTGTTATCCATTACCTAGGATTGACGATTTATTTGATCAACTTCAAGGTGCAACGTATTTCTCTAAGATCGACCTACGGTCCGGCTATCACCAAATGCGGGTCCGTGAGGAAGACATAGAGAAAACGGCTTTTCGAACGCGTTACGGGCATTATGAGTTTGTAGTTATGCCCTTTGGTCTTACGAATGCACCGGCGGCATTCATGGATCTTATGAACCGAGTGTGCCAACCTATGTTGGACAAGTCGGTAATAGTGTTCATTGACGACATACTAGTCTACTCGAAAAGTATGAACGAACATGAACATCATTTGCGTGAAGTATTGAAGACGCTACGAAAGGAGAAGTTGTATGCAAAGTTCTCCAAATGTGAATTTTGGCTAAGGGAAGTTCAATTCCTTGGTCATATTGTGAACAAAAACGGGATTCAAGTAGATCCGGGGAAGATCGAAACGGTGAAGAGTTGGGGACGACCGACTACGCCTACGGAAATCCGAAGTTTTCTCGGATTGGCTGGTTATTATCGTCAGTTTATCCAAGATTTTTCTAAGATCGCTTCTTCGTTGACGAAATTGACAAGGAAGAATGCGAGGTTTGGTTGGGAGAACGAGCAAGAAATTGCTTTTCAATTGTTAAAAGAGAAGTTGTGTCAAGCTCCGGTGTTAGTGTTACCAGAAGGTGTTGAAGACTTGGTGGTTTATTGTGATGCTTCCTTAAATGGTCTCGGGTGTGTTCTAATGCAAAGAGGTAAGGTCATCGCTTATGCCTCTCGACAATTAAAGGAACATGAAACGAGGTATCCGACTCATGATCTTGAGTTGGCGGCGGTAGTGCATGCGCTGAAAATTTGGCGCCATTACTTGTATGGTGTCAAGTGTACGATTTATTCGGATCATAAGAGTTTGAAACATCTCTTTAATCAACGAGATTTGAATTATCGCCAACGTAGGTGGATGGATGTGGTGAAAGACTACGATTGTGAAATACTTTATCATCCGGGTAAGGCGAATGTGGTCGCGGATGCGTTGAGTCGAAAGAGTAAACATCCGGCGATAAAAGTGGGGTCGTTACGTTTGATTATTACCAACGATTTTCTTGAAAAGCTTGGTGAGATTCAAATAGAGGCTTATGTTCACAACAAGCATACGGAGCGAATCGGGGGCCAATCGGAGTTTATTACTATGGGTCCGCGTGGTTTGTTGTCCTTCCAAGGAAGGGTGTGGGTGCCTAAGATGGGTGATTACCGACGAGTGCTACTTGATGAAGCACATAAGTCAAAATACTCCATTCATCCGGGCGCGACGAAAATGTATCTTGACTTGAAGAAAGATTATTGGTGGCCGGGCATGAAACGTGATGTTGTGAAGTATGTTGAGCAATGTGTCACGTGTTTACAAGTAAAAGCCGAACACCAAAAGCCATATGGTAAGTTACAACCGTTAGAAATCCAGAAATGGAAATGGGAGCACATTACCATGGATTTCATTACAAAGTTACCTAAAACGGCGAGAACCCAATTCGATTCGATTTGGGTTATAGTTGACCGATTGACAAAAAGCGCTTTGTTTCTTCCCATTAAAGAAGCGATATCGTCGGAGACCTTGGCTAAGTTGTTCATCAAGGAAGTGGTCTCGTGACATGGGGTTCCTATATCTATTATTTCGGATCGAGATACCCGTTTTACATCTCGGTTTTGGGAAAAGTTTCATGAAGATATGGGTACGCAATTGAAGTTGAGCACAGCGTATCATCCTCAAACGGACGGTCAAACCGAACGTACGAATCAAACTTTGGAAGATATGTTACGAGCGTGCATCATTGACTTCGGTGGTAGTTGGGATGAGCATTTGCCTTTGGTGGAATTCTCGTACAATAATAGTTATCATACTAGTATCGGGATGCCACCTTACGAAATGCTTTATGGGCGTAGGTGTCGAACTCCCATTTGTTGGGGAGAAGTGGGTCAAAGAGAGATCGGGAGTACCGATTTGGTTTCAGAGACCAATAGCAAGATCGATTTGATTCGGGAACATTTGAAGAAGGCTCAAGATAGGCAAAAGTCGTATGCCGATAGACGTAGGCGATTGATTGAGTTCCAAGAAGGCGATATGGTGATGCTTAAGGTTTCGCCATGGAAGGGTATTATTCGATTTCGAAAACGGGGAAAGTTAGCTCCTCGGTTTATTGGGCCATTCAAGGTTTTAGCTCGTGTTGGTGAAGTTGCATATCGATTGGAATTACCCGAAGAGCTTGCGGGGATCCATAATACATTTCATGTTCCCCACCTCCATAAGTGTCTTGCGGATGATTCCTCATGGATGCCTTTAGACGAGATCGAGCTAAACAACAAGTTAGAATATGTCGAGGAACCTATTGCTATCCTTGACGAGAAGGTGAAAATGTTGAGAAATAAAGAGGTGAGAACTTTCAAGGTTCAATGGCGACGAAGTAAAGGTTCCGAGTTCACTTGGGAACCCGAAGAGTTCGTGTTGGTTTATCTTCCCTCGTGTCATGCGGCTTGGATTGCGAGGACGCAATCCGAATAAGTGGGGGAGAGTTGTAAGACCCGAATAATTGTAGTGTACATGTGTGTATATAAGTTACTCAGTTTTGGGGTTTTGGTTGCACATAATTAAAAAGAGAAAAGATGCTGAACTGGGAGGTCGCGCGCCGCGCGGCTAGGTGTTCCTTTCTTCTTTTTAAAATAGATATTTTGAGGGCAATTGTGTAATTTCACTTTGGAGACGAATTTAATACCCTAGATCAATTTTGGGGAGCTCATTTGCTACTCCCACAACAACTTCATCTTCTCTAATTAAACTCTAGAGAGAGAGTGCAATCCTTGAGTGAGAAAGCTCCATTAAAGGGTGAAAGAGGTTGAATCGGGTCTCGGTGCAAGTTATAAAGTCGTTCATCTAGTCGATAGCTACGTGGTGATTGTGTTGGTAAGTTTTAAAACCCAATTTCTTACTTTAATTGCTTTAAGGGTTAGGGTTTGGGCTAGTGATGAACCAAAGACCCATTTTGTTAGTATTTTGGGGATTTTGGGTGAATATGGGTTATGAAGGCTCATTGATGACTAACCTAGGGTTTGAATGTGCTAATTAGACTTTTGAGTCTTAAATTTAGTTAGTTAGTGCTAGAACACTTTAATAATATGTAAATGGGTGTTATTGGGTATGGATGACCCAAATGGGTGTGTTGACCTTGAAATGGGTCAAATGAGTCTTTAATGACCTAAGTGGCCTAGCAATTATGAAAACGAGTTAGCCTTGTGACCTAAATGTGTTTTAAACCCATCTTGATGAATGATTAGGGTTTTGGTGTGTGTTGACCCAATTTAGGGTTAAGGGTGCAAATGGGTTGAAATTGCACCATTGGGTCAAAATGGCTTAGAATGGTGAAAGGGTTGGGTTGACCGACTTGAGTTGCGTTTAATGAGGTGTATGATATGATAGGTACGTTACTTTGAGGTCTTGCAAGCTCGGGTATCTTTTCACAAGACTTTGAGGTGAGTGGAATAATTATATGTGTAGGTATATAATGTATCTATTTGTTGTAGCGTGAAATGTGTAGTGTCGAGGTGTTAAGACACCACGTTTCACGTGAAGAGTGTAGCATCGAGGTGTTAAGATGCCACTCGGGTGTAGCATCGAGGTGTTAAGATGCCACCTAGGAGTGTAGTGTCGAGGTGTTAAGACACCACTCCGTAAAAATAATGAGTGATGCATCGAGGTGTTAAGATGCCACTCGAGGTGATGTGCCGAGGTGTTAAGGTGCCACCCTAGGGGTTAGTGGTGCGAGGTGTTAAGTGCCCTAACGGATGTTACGAACACCGATGGCGTTTTCGCGAGCGCCGTTCCCTTGTACTATTGGTTAACCATGGTTATTTGTGTTGTAAGCATATTATATTATTCGAGTTATATTTATATGCGGATGTTATGCTAGCTTGGGGGTATTGGTGAATTATAGCTTGTTATTGCGACGATAAGCTAATGTTGTTTGCTAGCATGTTTGCGGTTGTGTAAGTGTATGCAAGTAGGTATAATTATATATGTATTCGTATAATTATTGCATTCACTAAGCTTTGCTTACCCTCTCGTTGTTTACCATTTTATAGGTTCGGTTTTGGACAAGGGTAAGGGCATCGTTTTGGACTAGAGATCCCGCTTGATGCTAGGGGACGCTTTTGGCTTTAGTAGCTCTTGGAGTTTGACCGATAGTTGGGTAGTTTAATCCCAAACGCCATGCTCATTGTGTAGTTTGGAACTTAAACTTTTTGGTGGTCGAAACTCGTAAATTGTATTAAACTCGTAAAACGGCCGATGTGGGCCCCACTTGTAAAACATCATTTTTATGTTTGAATCGTGATAGTTTTACATATTTGAATGTGTGGTTAAAAGCGTGTCGTCTAAAAATGTCGGGAACTAGCCGATCTTTTTCGCATTTTAAAACTTTCCGGACAGACCACTTTGGCGCGCCGCGCCCCTACCTGGCGCGCCGCGCGGGTATGCTGCACAGGAAATATTTTTTTTTATTTTGTATTTTCGCGTGGTTTGGTCGAGGGTTGGTTTGGGTTGTTACATATTGCGTACGCATCGCGTCAGTTAAAGATCCATGAACAGAATTATACAACCCATGATTTAGAATTGGGAGCTGTTGTGTTTGCGCTTAAGATTTGGAGACAGTATCTTTATGGGGTCAAAAGTACGGTGTACACCGATCACAAAAGTGTTCAACATATCCTTGATCAGAAACAGTTGAATATGAGGCAATGAAGATGGATTGAGACGTTGAATGATTATGATTGTGAGCTTTTATATCATCCGGGAAAGGCCAATGTTGTGGCTGATGCGTTAAGTCGTAAAGAAAGGGGCTGAACCTCGCAGGTTTAGGGCCTTGAATATGACAATTTGAACAAACCTCGCAAGGCAGATTCTTGAGGCACAACAAGAAGCCTTGAAGGAGGAGAATTTTGTAACGGGAAGGTCCGAGGCTTGAGTAAACAGTTAGAGGTACGAACTGATGGTACTCGGTATTTTGCGGGACATCTTTGGGTTTCGGAGTTTGGTGATCTGCGACAACTTGTTTTAGATGAGGCTCATAAGTCTAGGTACTCTATTCATCCTGGTTCAGGAAAAATGTATCATGATCTTAAGGAGCTGTATTGGTGGCCTAATTTGAAAGCTGAGGTGGCTACGTATGTGGCTAAGTGTTTGACCTGTGCTAAGGTTAAAGCCGAACATCAAAAACCATCTGGACTTTTGGTGCAACCCGAAATTCCCGAGTGGAAGTGGGAAGGTATTACAATGGATTTTATTACGAAGTTACCGAGAGTTGTGGGTGGTTATGATACCATTTGGGTGATTATTAACCGACTCACAAAGTCAGCTCATTTCTTACCGATTATGGAAACGGATTCGATGGAGAAGCTTACTCGTTTGTATTTGAAGGAGATTGTTTCAAGACATGGTGTTCATGTATCTATTATTTCAGACCGAGACAGTCAATTTATATCGAGGTTTTGGCAATCCTTACAGGAAGCCTTGGGAACTAAGTTAGATATGAGCACCGCTTACCATCCCCAGGCGGATGGTCGGAGTAAAAGGACCATTCAAACGTTAGAAGACATGTTACGAGCATGTGTTATTGATTTTGGTAATGGGTGGGATAGGTATTTGCCACTAGCTGAATTTTCTTATAATAACAGCTATCATACAAGTAATAAAGCCGCACCATTTGAAGCTCTGTATGGTAGAAAGTGTGGGTCTCCTATCTGCTGGAATGAGGTTGGGAATGCTCAACTCACATGTCCAAAAATTATTCATGAGACTACCGAGAAGATCGTACAGATTAAGGAAAGATTGAGAACCACCAGAAGTCGGCAGAAGAACTATGCCAATAAAAGAAGGAAAGATATTGAATTTCAGGTCGGTGACCGTGTTATGTTAAAGGTATCACCTTGGAAAGGTGTGGTACATTTTGGTAAAAGGGGAAAGTTGAATCCTCGTTTTGTTGGACATTTTGAAATTATTGAGAGAGTTGGACCCGTAGCTTATCGTTTGAAGTTGCCACAAGAACTCAGTGAAGTTCATGATGTTTTTCATGTATCGAATTTAAAGAAGTGTTTGGCTGAGGCCGATAAGACTATTCCTCTAGAGGAACTTCATGTTGATAAGCAATTACATTTTATTGAGGAACCTATCGAAATTATAGATCGAGAGGTTAAGACTCTCAAACAGAGTAGAATTCCTATTGTTCAAGTTAGATGGAATGCCAGACGCGGTCCCGAGTTCACTTGGGAGCGTGAAGATTAGATGAAGCAGAAGTACCCGCATTTGTTCCCAGATGCTGAGTCAACCCCTGCACCTGCTTAAATTTCGGGACGAAATTTCCGTAACGGGAAGGTACTGTAACGACCCTACTTTTTCCGTTATCTTTTACCGTTAATTATTTAACGTCCGTTAATTGTTTTTCGTGCCACGTCATTTCTATGATCTATATTATTATTTTAGTAATAATATATTAATTATTATGTGTTAAATGAATATTTGTATTCATATTTTACATTGTACGTTTCTACGTGTCGCGGATTTCTATCCGTCGAATCTTTTCGGTTTTCAAACCAACGGTCGCGTTTTTGGGATATTTAAATCCTAATTATTTTAAATATGATACTTTAAGATCATATAATTATATAGGGTATTTATATTTATTTTTCGTCGCGCGTTTGATATCTCTCCGGATTTTTAATCGCGTAAGTGCATTTTCGCGTTTCGAGAATCGTTCGGGCTTTCGGGCCACCAGAAAATAATCACTTAGCAACTTGGGCTAGTGGGGCCCACTCCACACACCCCCTTTTGGCCGAAATTCCAAGGGGGAGGGAGTAATACTCCCCATTTTCTTTTTTTTGGCATTTTAATTTTATCACTTCCACTTTTAATTAAAAACCTAAATTTAATTTGCTCTCCTCCCTCTTCCTTATCCCCTTGGGGACGGCACCAACACCACCACAACATCATCTTCATCAACCAATTTTATTACTTGGATCATCAATCAATTAACACCAACGCATTCCTCGTTCCGTTCTCTACGCGATCATACCAATTGTTTCTTGATTAGGGTATAAACCCTAACCCTAGAACTTTTAATTTTTATTTATTTTTCTGTATTTTATGTTTATATTATTAGTATGATGATTATTAGTTGTTGAAATGTTGATTGTATGCGTAGAATTGCTCGATTGCATATTTTTTCGGTTTGATAAAATTGGGACAGCAGCTTTTTCGTGTGTTTCTAATATTGTAGCTGATTTTGATCATAAAATAAAGTATATAAATGAGTTCCTCTCATCAAGACATTAATTTTAGACTCCAGATTCATGTCGTTTCGATTCCCGGAGCCCTAGATACGAGCAAAGTGGCATTTTGTTAAGATTGAAATGTGATTTTGGTATGAACCAGGTTTGGTCCGACTTTGTGACCATATTTGGTGACTTTAGGGTGTGTTAGTGTGTTAGGACTGATGGTGGGGCGAACTTTCATGTTCGGGTCATCTCAATCCGAGCCACGAATCACCCGTTACGTCTAAAACACGTTTTTGATTGAATTGAAGTTCCAAGTAGTGTATTGGCTGTACATCACGACTTGTGGACTGTTCTTGGGGTGTTCTTGAGTGTATCAAAGTGTCAGGTGGTTTGCTTAGGCGGAGAGATATGTAAGGCTCGCTGAAAACCGACACTCGGGGCTCAGGATACGACCCGATGAACTTTTGATTTAAAACTTATGACTAATTATTAAACTTATGATATAAATAATGGATTTCATTATCATTTAATTACTTATGATAAAAAAAGGAATTATTATTATTTACAACTTATGATATATATTTATTATATCATTTAATTAATACTTATGATTTAATTAACATTTTAATTAAACATATGATTAATAATACTTCATTATTAATGGAAAATACTTATGATAAGTATTAAACTTATATTATAAGATTATTATAATAAGACTTATAATAAGGATTAATTAATTATTTAATTATTATAAGGCTTAGTTATTATTTAATTATAATTTAATTATTAAATACTTATGATTTAATAATTATAATTAGAAACTTATGATATGATTAATAATTCATTATTAATTAATAATACTTATGATATGATTTAAAATTTATTATTAATTAATAATACTTATATTATGACTAATATTTAATTAATTAATTAAATACTTATGTTATATTAATTATATCATTTAAACTTATATTAACTTTAATAAATCATTTTAATTTAATTAAACTTATGTTATGACATAATTAGACATATTTAACTTTAATAAACGTTATAACTTATATTATTTTTATAACTTACACTTTTAAAATTAATGTTGACTATGTTTGACCAAGGTTGACTTTTGAGTTGACTTTCGGTTGACTTTGCTTTCAGTTGACTTTTGTTGACTTTCTAATTATGGAAATTTTCCTAACTTATAAACTTTCTTAAAATAGCAACTTTCTAAATTTGGAAACTTTCCAAAAATAGAAACTTTCTAAATTTGGAAACTTTCCAAAAATAGAAACTTTCCAAAAATAGAAACTTTCCAAAAATAGAAACTTTCCAAAAATGGAAACCTGCTAAAAATAGAAACTTTCTAAAAATAGAAAGTGTGTGTCCGTAAGCTGTTCTGATCAAACCGATGCATGTTGAGTATTGTTCTATGACTACTTGCAACATGTACAATAGCTATCATACTAAGACTTGACCTAAGTTAGTAATTTATATCGACCTGCTTTATTTATAGGTCGGCGTTGTGATCATTCCTAATCACTTTACTTCGATTGCTGTTCGCTTATATGTGTGGTTACTTCGTTTGCTTTTAAGATGAGTTATAGTCCCATTTTTCTATTTTAACTCTTTTGGGATGAGAATACATGCAATTTATTTTATAATTTGTACACAAGTGAAAGTTGATTTAAATTATTCATTGTGAGTTGAACAAAAATATTCCCTAGTCTGGTAACTGTAATCACTGGTTTCTACTGGTGAATGCGAATCCTACGGATAGATCTACCGGGTTTGACAACCCCATTTCGAGCTAGTCGCGCTAGCAATTTATAATCGGAATGTTTAGTACTTCGTATTTTGTTGTAGATACACTTGTTCGGTGTATATTATTTATTGTGTTTGGTAAGGGTAAATAAATGGTTAAGTGGTTACCAGGTGGCTCACGAAAAATGGAATAATGTTTTTATATGTTTTCTAGCATATAATTTTGTGGTCCAAAAAGGAGTTTTTATGTTTTCAAACATAAATTTTTACGGTTTAAATTAAATATTGTTTGCAATATTAAACCTATAATTCACTCAACATTTTTGTTGACAGTTACTCGCATGTTTTATTCTCAGGTTCATGATTGATTGCTTTCGCTGTGCTTAGAGAGTCTGCATATTTATGATGGCAGCTTTTGTTAAACAATAACTTGCATTCTCTTTTGATACATTTAATAGTGGATGCTGTTGACTTTGTTTTGGTCAACTTTTGGTTAAGTAATAATGTATGGTTTTTCTAAACTTACATATTTTGATAGGTTTCCTTTATAGAAAATCATTTTTAAATAAAGAATGCAAGGTTATTTATTAAATTCATATAGAGTTATGATCAAGCTGTGGGACCAAGATAATGATGGTTGTCAAGTGTACTTTGAGTACGGTAAGTAATGATACTCGGTTGAGTACGGGGTTAATGAATTCGGTAGTGATTCTGGACGTAGGTCTTCTTCGGTGATGGTGTGCCGGTGAGTCTTCGAGTCGTTAAACTCGCGGGAGTGAGACCCTTATAACGATTATTCGTGTTAGTGTCTTTGTGGGATTGTAGGGTAAGTTCTTTATGGAATTTTTCCCGTATTGACGGTTGTGTCTGTATGCGATGGAGTGTAAGCCTTGGTGTTACCAAGCAATCCCTAGTTTGTTGTGAAGGGTTTAGCTAGGCTATGCTGCTTAGCTTGGGCGAGTTCGTTGTGGTGTGTGTTTGTTGGGAAGACTGGTGGATTAATGAACTGTAAGATTCATCAGGTAGGTATGACCTCGGGTCATTAGGTTGTGTATTGGGTGACATTGGGTGACATTGGGTGTATGGAATCGTAGTAATTGAGTCTTTAAACCTCGATAGAGAGTGGTGGGAGTCGGCAAGACACTGCGTCAGGTACCCTTTTAATACCTGCTAGTGAGATGTTCGCCTTCGATGATTATGAAGTCGTATTTTGCTTAGGGAACTGGTGAGAGACCCTTGGGGGTAATGGTGGATGGTCGTTTTGTACGTTGGATTTTCACCATTCGACAATTGCGAGAGTCGAAGTTTGAGAATGTTGGAGTAAACACTTCGTATGAAGTAAAGAAGGACAATCTAAGATCCTTCACATGCTCAACGTTGGAGAAAAGTTTAATGGCATGTGTATGATGAGTTGGCGAGACGGATGAATCTCGTCTCTTTAATGAAGTTGAGTGTTTGAGGTTTCCAGATGGGGCTCGGACTTAACAGTCGGATAACTTGAGGGAGGTGTTGAGGTATTGATAATGCGGGTGACGCATTCACGATGTCGTAGTGATCACTCTTCCCCATGAGAGTGAGCATACGTATGTCGGAAGTTGGATAACTACGTGAATGAAAGGTCGAGTGGATTCGACTGAATTTAAGAATTGGTTAAGCAAGGTGGCGTATGCCTAGGTCCGGAGGCGTAGGTAGAATTTTGAAGAAGTCTACCTTGTGGTCAGCGGAGAGCGAGAGTGCGCGTTCTGTAGGTGTTATGTCATTGTTTGAATGACGCTAAAGGGTGATTGTGTACGTCAGTTATAATAGCTTGAGGTGAATTCTTGAGAATTCAAGGACTATGATGAACGATGAGAGTGGTCATGCCCGTCGGAGAGTGGTGAATTCGCAAGGTGTTGTCATCTTGGCGATATGAATGTGGAGCAGAGATCTAAGTGGGGGAGTTTATACGGTCGCACGAAGGAGCTATGGTAGTGTTATACCAGAAGATGTGTTGAAAAGAACCGTTCTATACCTCAATAAGGATTCTAGCTCCTATCGATATAGAGTAACGGGGCATTGGTATTGGACTCGAGGTCAGATGATTCGACCGCTGAGTTATGGTTCGAGAGTAACATGAGTGGAGTTTATGACGATATGTTTCGAATAAAGAGTCGGTTCTCTTATGAGGGGCGATCGGGTGTCACTAGTAAGTGATAGGAGGCCGTTGATGATCAATCCGGGAATTTCGAAGTGATTGTTTGAGTGTATCATGAAGGGTGTTTTCACAAAATTTAGCAGGATGGAATAAAGTTCGGATGGTGTTTGTGAGTGATTCTGAGTTTCTGCCGAGATGGATTGTCGTTTTCCCCTATTCGGGGAATATTATTTTAGGAATCATAAGTGGATTACTCCACTATGAGGACGATGGTATGGTGAGGAGTTCTAGTTCCGACTGTCTCATATAGAGACACACGGTTGTTTGCTTGGGTACGTGGGTGTGGTCCCTGGTATTGTGAGAGGTATCGTGAGACCTGAGATTAGGTTGGAATGTCGAGGTCGTCCTTACGAACGATCAAGGAAAGAGGCTCATCCGGCGTTGGTGAGCATATGGTGAGATGTGTGATGTGTGAAATCTAGTATATAATTTATCTCTGGAAAATGCCGGTTTAAAGATTACTACACACTAACGGGCAGTGTACCCGATCGTGTAATAGTATAAATTGGTAATCCGAAATCGTTCCAAGTACGAGATAGTTTGTTTTGGTGGCTATTTAACGATTAGCCAAATCAAAATTGATTAAAAGTAAAAGACGATATTTTTGTATTTTTAAGTTTATAAAAATAAATGTTGACTCAACAAAAAGTAAAGATATTTGAATTCAATAGATAGAAGAATGTTCGCCTAGATCTCCTATTCGCAGTGTTGGATGATTTGTTATTAAGCACTAGTTCTATTTATCAATGCACGTAATTACAGAGTCGGTTTACCCAGAGTTCTCTTTTAGCAAACACATCAAACTAGGATTTATTGGCTTAGGGTTCCCTTTCACCAAAGACCTCTTTCATTTGTGACTTAGTAATTAACTAATTATAAGATTAAGATTCAATTGATTACGCGTTCGCTCCACACAATTCACCCCTATTTCGTTCAATCAATGTTACCCGGTTTACCCCCTTGGTCCAGTAAGCACCCAATTGGTTAAGACAAATCAATTGGAAATTAGATCACTAAATTGAAACAGGGTTCCCTTTGTTCAAACAAGATTCACTAATCAATCTAGTAACAATAATCAACACCCACAAGAATGGTTCTTAATCAAAACTCATAATTATCATTCATTAATTAATAAAACTACATAGTATCATCCAAACATATGCAAATGTTCAATCTAGACAAACATTAAAAGTTTAGCCAAAAATCATGGCTAGAACAAAAATCACAATCAAAGTAATAGAAGAATTCATTGTTTTAAACAAAGAGATTAACCTAATTAATGATTGAATCTTGAATGATAAACGGATCGAGACTTGTTTCCGGAATGATTGATGTGTTAGAATCACCTTGAGAAACCCTAAAAATCACCTAAGTTCGTCAAAAAGCTGCTGGAAATTGTCTGGATGCCAAAATTGTCAAGTTAGGGTATTTTTCAGGCTTTAAATAGGAAACAAAAACTGAACCGAACTCAAAGTGGCGCGGCGCGCCAGGAACTCGCGCGGCGCGCCATTACCTTGCGCGGCGCGCCATATGCTGTGATTTTGATTTCTAGTTTCCTGAAAACTGTCGAACTGATTTTCATTCCCATTGGAGCGGCGCGCCACCTTTTGGAGCGGCGCTCCAAACCTCTTTTTGCTGAATCGGAGCTGAAAACTCACTAAAATCACCTGTTTTCGAACCAAACTCGAATCAAACCAATCCCTTTCACTTGCTTTCATATAAAATCACTAAAAACCATCAAATATCTTCAAAATTCATTTCTTTGGTCTTAGGACTCGAACTTTCATAACTCTTATCAAAATAACACCAAATCGTATCCAAAAGGACCAAAATGTATCCGATATCGCTAAGGAAAACGCGTACGAAATATGCGATATCAAACAACCCCACACTAGAGTTTTGCTTGTCCTCAAGCAATTAAACTCGATAATAATCTTCTACCATATGATAACTTCTTCAAACATGTATGTAGAACCAAATGAACAAGAAATCAAACCAACAACTAGCATGGGCACGATTTGGAGTAAATAACCACCATGGTTCCCACTTGCATTCCCCCGAAGTAACTTCCTAAACCACAACAATATGTAACGATTATAGTAACCAAAGTTAACCTCGAATTACGTACCATAACGACGAAGTAGAGAATCTCGAAAAATAAGTCTTCAAAGTAAACGGGAATCAAGTGGGAACCGAGCACCAAAAAGTATAGCAATCGAATAAATATGCCAAAAGAACGCACGGGCTACCCCGCAATTGGTCAAGCCAAGCCTCCCACAGTACCTAACATCGCGAGATGTCGGTAAGAAAATAATGTGCTTAGGAAGATACACATTACGTCTAGATATCATTGATAATCATGAGGTGATCATCTAATCCGTTAAGTCAACCATAAATATTGAGATTCATCAGGCTTAAAAGCTGATATCTTACCTTTTCGGAGGTTATCCATTGGGAATCTGATCAATCACTGACATTTTGTGTATCATGGTGCGCTTCCCATTTGGCTAGCAAATCTCCCTCATTGAGATAAGCTTTGACTACCAACTTCCCTGTTTGACGTTGAGGCCTGGTATATTTCCAGTCGATTTTAGCAATGACTTTTCAAGACTTTTCGTCACCCTACAACTGGTCTGGACTACATCTTCTGAAACAAATCAGCAAGTGTGTCGTTCGGGAGACTTGACTCCCTTAAGGATGGAAAAGATACATCCTGTGTGGTTAAATAAGGTGGTCGGGTGCAACATTGTCCTTGTTAGGAGAAACAATGAGGATCGCCCTGTTTAAGTTTTCGATCTAGCGAATGGTCCGGTTTCGACTATACGCCACTATCACCGTTCATATGGTTGACACCCGTTTTTTTACAAGTGACCTACGTATGAACTTTCATGTTCATGTAGGATTTCACATTCAAAATAATGAACATGTTTTGAAAGTTCAAGACTTTCCCCTCTAACAGTACCTCATCGTGAAATGATGGGTAATGAAATGGCACGCTTAAGAGGTATACGTACCAAGTGAAACGGTCGGAAGACTTTACTTCCTTAATGAGTGGATCTGAGTCACTCGGAAGTGCCAATCTATTTCAATTGACATCGGTTTGCCTACTTCCCACATTACAAGCTTTTCTGCTTGTTTTAAGAAAGGTAAGAAGTAGATACTACCCTTCCAATAAATCCCAAAAACATTTGGGTGCCATAGCTTTTGGCTATGGGTTGTGTTGTCTAAGCAAACACAAGCACGTAGCTATTGCTCCTAAAAAGGACAGCACTGGTGAAACTCAAGGCTCATCTTCCCACTGTATCACACCATTAAATGATGTAATAATAAAATGATATAGTTTCGGAAGTCTGCTATACCAAGTAACCAAAAGTTTTTGATCTGGCAAGTGATTCGGTCACAATCACGCTATGCAATCACCGCTCTCTCACGGTTTACACCCGTTTTAGTACAGGTTGAAATGTCCCGTTCTTATTGATTAAAAACGTTCCATATTAATTGATTTCGTTGCGAGGTTTTGACCTCTATATGAGGCGTTTTTCAAAGACTGCATTCATTTTAAAACAAACCATAACCCTTATTTCATCAATAAAGGTTTAAAAAGCTTTACGTAGATTATCAAATAATGATAATCTAAAATATCATGTTTACACACCACCATTACATAATGGTTTACAATACAAATATGTTACAACAAAATAAGTTTCTTGAATGCAGTTTTTACACAATATCATACAAGCATGGACTCCAAATCTCGTCCTTATTTAAGTATGCGACAGCGAAAGCTTTTAATAATCACCTGAGAATAAACATGCTTAAAACGTCAACAAAAATGTTGGTGAGTTATAGGTTTAACCTATATATATCAAATCATAATAATAGACCACAAGATTTCATATTTCAATACACATCCCATACATAGAGATAAAAATCATTCATATGGTGAACACCTGGTAACCGACATTAACAAGATGCATATATAAGAATATCCCCATCATTCCGGGACACCCTTCGGATATGATATAAATTTCGAAGTACTAAAGCATCCGGTACTTTGGATGGGGTTTGTTAGGCCCAATAGATCTATCTTTAGGATTCGCGTCAATTAGGGTGTCTGTTCCCTAATTCTTAGATTACCAGACTTAATAAAAAGGGGCATATTCGATTTCGATAATTCAACCATAGAATGTAGTTTCCCGTACTTGTATCTATTTTGTAAATCATTTATAAAACCTGCATGTATTCTCATCCCAAAAATATTAGATTTTAAAAGTGGGACTATAACTCACTTTCACAGATTTTTACTTCGTCGGGAAGTAAGACTTGGCCACTGGTTGATTCACGAACCTATAACAATATATACATATATATCAAAGTATGTTCAAAATATATTTACAACACTTTTAATATATTTTGATGTTTTAAGTTTATTAAGTCAGCTGTCCTCGTTAGTAACCTACAACTAGTTGTCCACAGTTAGATGTACAGAAATAAATCGATAAATATTATCTTGAATCAATCCACGACCCAGTGTATACGTATCTCAGTATTGATCACAACTCAAACTATATATATTTTGGAATCATCCTCAACCCTCTATAGCTAACTCCAACATTCACATATAGAGTGTTTATGGTTGTTCCGAAATATATATAGATGTGTCGACATGATAGGTCGAAACATTGTATACGTGTCTATGGTATCTCAAGATTACATAATATACAATACAAGTTGATTAAGTTATGGTTGAAATAGATCTGTTACCAATTTTCACGTAGCTAAAATGAGAAAAATTATCCAATCTTGTTTTACCCATAACTTCTTCATTTTAAATCCATTTCGAGTGAATCAAATTGCTATGGTTTCATATTGAACTCTATTTTATGAATCTAAACATAAAAATTATAGGTTTATAGTCGGAAAAATAAGTTACAAGTCGTTTTTGTAAAGGTAGTCATTTCAGTCGAAAGAACGACGTCTAGATGACCATTTTAGAAAACATACTTCCACTTTGAGTTTAACCATAATTTTTGGATATAGTTTCATGTTCATAATAAAAATCATTTTCTCAGAATAAAAACTTTTAAATCAAAGTTTATCATAGTTTTTAATTAACTAACCCAAAACAGCCCGCGGTGTTACTACGACGGCGTAAATCCGGTTTTACGGTGTTTTTCGTGTTTCCAGGTTTTAAATCATTAAGTTAGCATATCATATAGATATAGAACATGTGTTTAGTTGATTTTAAAAGTCAAGTTAGAAGGATTAACTTTTGTTTGCGAACAAGTTTAGAATTAACTAAACTATGTTCTAGTGATTACAAGTTTAAACCTTCGAATAAGATAGCTTTATATGTATGAATCGAATGATGTTATGAACATCATTACTACCTTAAGTTCCTTGGATAAACCTACTGGAAAAGAGAAAAATGAATCTAGCTTCAACGGATCCTTGGATGGCTCGAAGTTCTTGAAGCAGAATCATGACACGAAAACAAGTTCAAGTAAGATCATCACTTGAAATAAGATTGTTATAGTTATAGAAATTGAACCAAAGTTTGAATATGATTATTACCTTGTATTAGAATGATAACCTACTATAAGAAACAAAGATTTCTTGAGGTTGGATGATCACCTTACAAGATTGGAAGTGAGCTAGCAAACTTGAAAGTATTCTTGATTTTATGTAACTAGAACTTGTAGAATATATGAAGAACACTTAGAACTTGAAGATAGAACTTGAGAGAGATCAATTAGATGAAGAAAATTGAAGAATGAAAGTGTTTGCAGGTGTTTTTGGTAGTTGGTGTATGGATTAGATATAAAGGATATGTAATTTTGTTTTCATGTAAATAAGTCATGAATGATTACTCATATTTTTGTAATTTTATGAGATATTATCATGATGAAACTAAACGAGGATGTAATTGTAAGCATTTTTATTAAGTAGAAGTATTTTGATAAGTGTATTGAAGTCTTTCAAAAGTGTATAAATACATATTAAAACACTACATGTATATACATTTTAACTGAGTCGTTAAGTCATCGTTAGTCGTTACATGTAAGTGTTGTTTTGAAACCTTTAGGTTAACGATCTTGTTAAATGTTGTTAACCCAATGTTTATAATATCAAATGAGATTTTAAATTATTATATTATCATGATATTATCATGTATGAATATCTCTTAATATGATATATATACATTAAATGTCTTTACAACGATAATCGTTACATATATGTCTCGTTTAAAAATCATTAAGTTAGTAGTCTTGTTTTTACATATGTAGTTCATTGTTAATATACTTAATGATATTTTTACTTATCATAGTATCATGTTAACTATATATATATCCATATATATGTCATCATATAGTTTTTACAAGTTTTAACGTTCGTGAATCACCGGTCAACTTGGGTGGTCAATTGTCTATATGAAACATATTTCAATTAATCAAGTCTTAACAAGTTTTATTGCTTAACATGTTGGAAACATTTAATCATGTAAATATCAATCTCAATTAATATATATAAACATGGAAAAATTCGGGTCACTACAGTACCTACCCGTTAAATAAATTTCGTCCCGAAATTTTAAGCTGTTGAAGGTGTTGACGAATCTTCTGGAAATAGATGCGGGTATTTCTTCTTCATCTGATCTTCATGCTCCCAGTTGAACTCAGGTCCTCTACGAGCATTCCATCGAACCTTAACAATTGGTATCTTGTTTTGCTTAAGTCTTTTACCCTTACGATCCATTATTTCGACGGGTTCTTCGATGAATTGCAGTTTTTCGTTGATTTGGATTTCATCTAACGGAATAGTGAGATCTTCTTTAGCAAAACATTTCTTCAAATTTGAGATGTGGAAAGTGTTATGTACAGCCGCGAGTTGTTGAGGTAACTCACGTCGGTAAGCTACTGGTCCGACACGATCAATAATCTTGAATGGTCCAATATACCTTGGATTTAATTTCCCTCGTTTACCAAATCGAACAACGCCTTTCCAAGGTGAAACTTTAAGCATGACCATCTCTCCAATTTCAAATTCTATATCTTTTCTTTTAATGTCAGCGTAGCTCTTTTGTCGACTTTGGGCGGTTTTCAACCGTTGTTGAATTTGGATGATCTTCTCGGTAGTTTCTTGTATAATCTCCGGACCCGTAATCTGTCTATCCCCCACTTCACTCCAACAAATCGGAGACCTGCACTTTCTACCATAAAGTGCTTCAAACGGCGCCATCTCAATGCTTGAATGGTAGCTGTTGTTGTAGGAAAATTCTGCTAACGGTAGATGCCGATCCCAACTGTTTCTGAAATCCATAACACATGCTCGTAGCATGTCTTCAAGCGTTTGTATCATCCTTTCACTCTGCCCATCAGTTTGTGGATGATAGGCAGTACTCATGTCTAGACGAGTTCCTAATGCTTGCTGTAATGTCTGCCAGAATCTTGAAATAAATCTGCCATCCCTATCAGAGATAATAGAGATTGGTATTCCATGTCTGGAGACGACCTCCTTCAAATACAGTCGTGCTAACTTCTCCATCTTGTCATCTTCTCTTATTGGCAGGAAGTGTGCTGATTTGGTGAGACGATCAACTATTACCCAAATAGTATCAAAACCACTTGCAGTCCTTGGCAATTTAGTGATGAAATCCATGTTAATGTTTTCCCATTTCCATTCCGGGATTTCGGGTTGTTGAAGTAGACCTGATGGTTTCTGATGCTCAGCTTTGACCTTAGAACACGTCAAACATTCTCCTACGTATTTAGCAACATCGGCTTTCATATCCAGCCACCAAAAATGTTTCTTGAGATCCTTGTACATCTTCCCCGTTCCAGGATGTATTGAGTATCTAGTTTTATGAGCTTCTCTAAGTACCATTTCTCTCATATCTCCAAATTTTGGTACCCAAATCCTTTCAGCCTTATACCGGGTTCCGTCTTCCCGAATATTAAGATGCTTCTCCGATCCTTTGGGTATTTCATCCTTTAAATTTCCCTCTTTTAAAACTCCTTGTTGCGCCTCCTTTATTTGAGTAGTAAGGTTATTATGAATCATTATATTCATAGATTTTACTCGAATGGGTTCTCTGTCCTTCCTGCTCAAGGCATCGGCTACCACATTTGCCTTCCCCGGGTGGTAAAGAATCTCAAATTCATAATCATTCAATAATTAAATCCACCTACGCTGCCTCATATTCAGTTGTTTCTGATTAAATATGTGTTGAAGACTTTTGTGGTCGGTATATATAATACTTTTGACCCCATATAAGTAGTGCCTCCAAGTCTTTAATGCAAAAACAACCGCGCCTAATTCCAAATCATGCGTCGTATAATTTTATTCGTGAATCTTCAATTGTCTAGACGCATAAGCAATCACCTTCGTTCGTTGCATTAATACACAACCGAGACCTTGCTTTGATGCGTCACAATAAATCACAAAATCATCATTCCCTTCAGGCAATGACAATATAGGTGCCGTAGTTAGCTTTTTCTTCAATAACTGAAACGCTTTCTCATGTTCATCATTCCATTCAAATTTCTTCCCTTTATGCGTTAATGCAGTCAAGGGTTTTGCTATTCTGGAAAAGTCTTGGATGAACCTTCTGTAGTAATCAGCTAGTCCTAAAAACTGGCGTATGTGTTTCGGAGTTTTCGGGGTTTCCCACTTTTCAACAGTTTCTATCTTTGCCGGATCCACCTTAATACCTTCTTTGTTCACTATGTGACCGAGGAATTGAACTTCTTCCAACCAAAATGCACACTTTGAAAACGTAGCGTACAATTCTTCCTTCCTCAATACTTCTAACACCTTTCTCAAATGTTCACCGTGTTCTTGGTCATTCTTTGAGTAAATAAGTATGTCATCAATGAAAACAATGACAAACTTGTCAAGGTATGGTCCACACACTCGGTTCATAAGGTCCATGAACACAGCTGGTGCATTAGTTAAATCAAACGGCATGACCATAAACTCGTAATGACCGTAACGTGTTCTGAAAGCAGTCTTTGGAATATCATCTTCTTTCACCCGCATTTGATGATACCCGGAACGTAAGTCAATCTTTGAATAAACAGACGAGCCTTGTAGTTGATCAAATAAGTCGTCGATTCTCGGTAGTGGGTAGCAGTTCTTGATGGTAAGTTTCTTCAACTCTCGGTAGTCGATACACAACCTGAATGTACCAACTTCTTCTTGACAAACAAAACAGGAGCTCCCCACGGTGATGTGCTTGGTCGAATGAAACCAAGCTCTAAAAGTTCTTGTAATTGGCTTTGCAGTTCTTTCATCTCGCTGGGTGTGAGTCTGTAAGGAGCACGAGCTATTGGTGCAGCTCCTGGTACAAGATCTATTTGAAATTCAACGGATCGATGTGGGGGTAATCCCGATAATTCTTTCGGAAATACATCGGGAAATTCTTTTGCAATGGGAACATCATTGATGCTCTTTTCTTCAGTTTGTACTTTCTCGACGTGTGCTAGAACAGCATAGCAACCTTTTCTTATTAGTTTTTGTGCCTTCAAATTACTAATAAGATGTAGCTTCGTGTTGCCCTTTTCTCCGTACACCATTAAGGGTTTTCCTTTTTCTCGTATAATGCGAATTGCATTTTTGTAACAAACGATCTCTGCTTTCACTTCTTTCAACCAGTCCATACCGATTATCACATCAAAACTCCCTAACTCTACTGGTATTAAATCAATCTTAAATGTTTCGCTAACCAGTTTAATTTCTCGATTCTGACATATATTATCTGCTGAAATTAATTTACCATTTGCTAATTCGAGTAAAAATTTACTATCCAAAGGCATCAATGGACAACTTAATTTAGCACAAAAATCTCTACTCATATAGCTTCTATCCGCACCCGAATCAAATAAAACGTAAGCAGATTTATTGTCAATAAGAAACGTACCCGTAACAAGCTCCGGGTCTTCCTGTGCCTCTGCCGCATTAATATTGAAAACTCTTCCGCGGCCTTGTACATTCGTGTTCTCCCGGTTCGGGCAATTTCTAATAATGTGGCCCGGTTTTCCACATTTATAACAAACTACATTGGCATAACTTGCTCTGACACTACTTGCTCCGCCATTACTCGTTCCGACACCATTTGTTCATTTCGTTCTATTAACCCCGGGTCCGTAGACCTCACACTTCGCCGCGCTATGACCATTTCTTTTACACTTGTTGCAAAATTTGGCGCAGAACCCCGAGTGATACTTTTCACACCTTTGGCATAGCTGCTTCTGATTGTTGTTGTTGTTGCGGTTATTATTGTTGTTGGGATGATTGTTGTAGTTGCTGTTGTTGTTGTTGTTGTTGTTGTTGTTATTGTTGTTGTTGTTGTTGTTGTTGTTGTTGGGCCGTTTGTTGTAGTTGCGATTGATGTTGCGATTGTTGGGATAATTGTTGCGATTATTATTGTAATTGCTGTTGTTGTTGTATTGGTGATTCTTATCACCGTTTTCCTCCCACTTTCTTTTGACTTGCTTCACATTGGCCTCTTCAGCAGTCTGTTCTTTAATTCTTTCTTCAATCTGGTTCACTAGTTTGTGAGCCATTCTACATGCATGTTGTATGGAGGCGGGCTCGTGTGAACTTATATCTTCTTGGATTCTTTCCGGTAATCCTTTCACAAACGCGTCGATCTTCTCTTCCTCATCTTCGAATGCTCCCGAACACAATAGGCACAATTCTGTGAATCATCTTTAGTACGTGGTAATATCAAATCCTTGGGTTCGTAACCCTCTAAGTTCTATCTTGAGCTTATTGACCTCGGTTCTGGGACGGTACTTCTCGTTCATCAAGTGCTTGAATGCTGACCATGGTAGTGCGTACGCATCGTCTTGTCCCACTTGCTCTAGATAGGTATTCCACCATGTTAACGCAGAACCTGTGAAGGTATGCGTAGCGTACTTTACTTTGTCCTCTTCAGTAGACTTACTTATGGCAAACACCGATTCGACCTTCTCGGTCCACCGTTTCAATCCGATCGGTCCTTCGGTTCCATCAAATTCCAAAGGTTTGCAGGCAGTGAATTCTTTGTAGGTGCATCCTACACAATTTCCTGTACTGCTAGATCCAAGGTTATTGTTGGTATGTAGCGCAGCCTGTACTGCGGCTATGTTTGAAGCTAGAAAAGTACGGAATTCCTCTTCATTCATATTCACGGTGTGTCGAGTAGTCGGTGCCATTTCCTTCAAAATAGTCAAATGGAACAAGTTAATTATACAGAATATTAAGAGTAGTTAATAGTATTTCGTAGCATAATATGAACTCATTTATAAAAGCTTTTTCTTCATATTAGCGTTTTATAAGTTTAAATTCGGGTAGTACCTACCCGTTGAGTTCATACTTAGTAGCTAATATACAATTCAACTACTACAATTCTATATGAAAAACTGATTATAATAATATTTCGCGTTCAAACTTTTACACAATATTTTACAAACTTACAATACCGCTTATTTTACATATAGCATGAAATATAGCACACAATAAATTTGATACAAGATGGTTGTGAAGATAATTCTAGCTAGTACACAAGTCGTTCAGCAAAGGCAATAAAGACACGTAATTCATACGTCCAGAAACAAGTCATGCATTCTGGTTTTACTAGGATTACTTCCCATCCTTGGTCTTGTGGAACATAACCGTTATGGCCGTTAATAAGACAACGTGTTGTAACGTCGTCAAAGGGACGAGGGTTACGTAATGTCCAACAGTCCCGTAACAATCTAAAAACCTCATTTCTTACCCCAATTACCGACTTCGTCACTTGTGGGAACGTTTTGTTTAATAGTTGTAGCCTGATGTTCTTGTTCTCACTTTGGTGAGAAGCGAACATTACTAATCCGTAAGCATAACGTGCTTCTTTATGTTGCATGTTAGCCGCTTTTTCTAAATCACGAAGTCCAATATTCGGATATATTGAGTCAAAATAATTTCTTAACCCATTGCATAAAATAGCATTTGGGTTCCCCGCAATATATGCGTCAAAGTAAACACATCGTAACTTATGGATTTCCCAATGTGATATCCCCCATCTTTCGAACGAAAGCCTTTTATAAACCAAGGAATTCTTGGAACGTTCTTCGAATGTCTTACAAACTGATCTCGCCTTAAATAGTTATGCCGAAGAATTCTGACCGACTCTAGACAAGATTTTATCAATCATGTCTCCGGGTAGGTCTCTTAAAATATTGGGTTGTCTATCCATTTTGTGTTTTTATACTGTAAAATAGACAAGAGTTAGATTCATAAAAAAAATACTTATTAATACAAGCAATTTTTACATATATCATAAAGCATAAGCACACTATATTACATATATTACACCACACAAATACAACTATCTTATTCCGACTCGCTTGTTTCTTCTTCTTCGGTTTTGGTTCGTTTTGCCAAGTTTCTAGGGATATATGATGTTCCCCTAATACGAGCCGTCGTTTTCCACATTGGTTTAGAAAAACCTGGTGGTTTAGAGGTTCCCGGGTCATTGTTACAACTTAAGGACTTCGGGGGTTGACGATACATATAAAGTTCATCGGGGTTGGAATTAGATTTCTCTATTTTTATGCCCTTTCCCTTATTATTTTCTTTTGCCTTTTTAAATTTAGTTGGGGTAATTTCTATAACATCATCGGAATTCTCGTCGGAATCCGATTCATCGGAGAATTGGTAATCCTCCCAATATTTTGCTTCCTTGGCGGAAACACCATTGACCATAATTAACCTTGGTCGGTTGGTTGAGGATTTTCTTTTACTTAACCGTTTTATTATTTCCCCCACCGGTTCTATTTCTTCATCCGGTTCCGATTCTTCTTCCGGTTCCGACTCTTCTTCCGGTTCCTCTTCGAAACTTGTGAATCAGTCCACGAATCATTCCAATTTACATTTGACTCTTCATTATTATTAGGTGAGTCAATGGGACTTGTTCTAGAGGTAGAAATCTATCACATAATATCAAACGCGTTAAGAGATTAATATATCACATAATATTCACATGTTAAAAATATATAGTTTCCAACAAAATTTGTTAAGCAATCATTTTTCAAGTAAACACGGTCGAAGTCCAGACTCACTAATGCATCCTAACAAACTCGATAAGACACACTAATGCAAAATTCTGGTTCTCTAAGACCAACGCTCGGATACCAACTGAAATGTCCCGTTCTTATTGATTAAAAACGTTCCATATTAATTGATTTCGTTGCGAGGTTTTGACCTCTATATGAGACGTTTTTCAAAGACTGCATTCATTTTAAAACAAACCATAACCTTTATTTCATCAATAAAGGTTTAAAAAGCTTTACGTAGATTATCAAATAATGATAATCTAAAATATCATGTTTACACACGACCATTACATAATGGTTTACAATACAAATATGTTACAACAAAATAAGTTTCTTGAATGCAGTTTTTACACAATATCATACAAGCATGGACTCCAAATCTCGTCCTTATTTAAGTATGTGACAGCGGAAGCTCTTAATAATCACCTGAGAATAAACATGCTTAAAACGTCAACAAAAATGTTGGTGAGTTATAGGTTTAACCTATATATATCAAATCATAATAATAGACCACAAGATTTCATATTTCAATACACATCCCATACATAGAGATAAAAATCATTCATATGGTGAACACCTGGTAACCGACATTAACAAGGTGCATATATAAGAATATCCCCATCATTCCGGGACACCCTTCGGATATGATATAAATTTCGAATTACTAAAGCATCCGGTACTTTGGATGGGGTTTGTTAGGCCCAATAGATCTATCTTTAGGATTCGCGTCAATTAGGGTGTCTGTTCCCTAATTCTTAGATTACCAGACTTAATAAAAAGGGGCATATTCGATTTTGATAATTCAACCATAGAATGTAGTTTCACGTACTTGTGTCTATTTTGTAAATCATTTATAAAACCTGCACGTATTCTCATCCCAAAAATATTAGATTTTAAAAGTGGGACTATAACTCACTTTCACAGATTTTTACTTCGTCGGGAAGTAAGACTTGGCCAATGGTTGATTCACGAACCTATAACAATATATACATATATATCAAAGTATGTTCAAAATATATTTACAACACTTTTAATATATTTTGATGTTTTAAGTTTATTAAGTCAGCTGTCCTCGTTAGTAACCTACAACTAGTTGTCCACAGTTAGATGTACAGAAATAAATAGATAAATATTATCTTGAATCAATCCACGACCCAGTGTATACGTATCTCAGTATTGATCACAACTCAAACTATATATATTTTGGAATCAACCTCAACCCTGTATAGCTAACTCCAACATTCACATATAGAGTGTCTATGGTTGTTCCGAAATATATATAGATGTGTCGACATGATAGGTCGAAACATTGTATACGTGTCTATGGTATCTCAAAATTACATAATATACAATACAAGTTGATTAAGTTATGGTTGGAATAGATCTGTTACCAATTTTCACGTAGCTAAAATGAGAAAAATTATCCAATCTTGTTTTACCCATAACTTCTTCATTTTAAATCCGTTTCGAGTGAATCAAATTGCTATGGTTTCATATTGAACTCTATTTTATGAATCTAAACAGAAAAATTATAGGTTTATAGTCGGAAAAATAAGTTACAAGTCATTTTTGTAAAGGTAGTCATTTCAGTCGAAAGAACGACGTCTAGATGACCATTTTAGAAAACATACTTCCACTTTGAGTTTAACCATAATTTTTGGATATAGTTTCATGTTCATAATAAAAATCATTTTCTCAGAATAATAACTTTTAAATCTAAGTTTATCATAGTTTTTAATTAACTAACCCAAAACAGCCCGCAGTGTTACTACGACAGCGTAAATCCGGTTTTACGGTGTTTTTCGTGTTTCCAGGTTTTAAATCATTAAGTTAGCATATCATATAGATATAGAACATGTGTTTAGTTGATTTTAAAAGTCAAGTTAGAAGGATTAACTTTTGTTTGCGAACAAGTTTAGAATTAACTAAACTATGTTCTAGTGATTACAAGTTTAAACCTTCGAATAAGATAGCTTTATATGTATGAATCGAATGATGTTATGAACATCATTACTGCCTTAAGTTCCTTGGATAAACCTACTGGAAAATAGAAAAATTAATCTAGCTTCAACGGATCCTTGGATGGCTCGAAGTTCTTGAAGCAGAATCATGACACGAAAACAAGTTCAAGTAAGATCATCACTTGAAATAAGATTGTTATAGTTATAGAAATTGAACCAAAGTTTGAATATGATTATTACCTTGTATTAGAATGATAACCTACTGTAAGAAACAAAGATTTCTTGAGGTTGGATGATCACCTTACAAGATTGGAAGTGAGCTAGCAAACTTGAAAGTATTCTTGATTTTATGTAACTAGAACTTGTAGAATATATGAAGAACACTTAGAACTTGAAGATAGAACTTGAGAGAGATCAATTAGATGAAGAAAATTGAAGAATGAAAGTGTTTGTAGGTGTTTTTGGTCGTTGGTGTATGGATTAGATATAAAGGATATGTAATTTTGTTTTCATGTAAATAAGTCATGAATGATTACTCATATTTTTGTAATTTTATGAGATATTTCATGCTAGTTGCCAAATGATGGTTCCCACATGTGTTAGGTGACTCACATGGGCTGCTAAGAGTTGATAATTGGAGTGTATATACCAATAGTACATACATCTAAAAGCTGTGTATTGTACGAGTACGAATACGGGTGCATACGAGTAGAATTGTTGATGAAACTGAACGAGGATGTAATTGTAAGCATTTTTGTTAAGTAGAAGTATTTTGATAAGTGTATTGAAGTCTTTCAAAAGTGTATAAATACATATTAAAACACTACATGTATATACATTTTAACTGAGTTGTTAAGTCATCGTTAGTCGTTACATGTAAGTGTTGTTTTGAAACCTTTAGGTTAACGATCTTGTTAAATGTTGTTAACCCAATGTTTATAATATCAAATGAGATTTTAAATTATTATATTATCATGATATTATCATGTATGAATATCTCTTAATATGATATATATACATTAAATGTCTTTACAACGATAATCGTTACATATATGTCTCGTTTAAAAATCATTAAGTTAGTAGTCTTGTTTTTACATATGTAGTTCATTGTTAATATACTTAATGATATGTTTACTTATCATAGTATCATGTTAACTATATATATATCCATATATATGTCATCATATAGTTTTTACAAGTTTTAACGTTCGTGAATCACCGGTCAACTTGGGTGGTCAATTGTCTATATGAAACATATTTCAATTAATCAAGTCTTAACAAGTTTTATTACTTAACATGTTGGAAACATTTAATCATGTAAATATCAATCTCAATTAATATATATAAACATGGAAAAATTCGGGTCACTACACAGGTGACCTTCAATTAAGTTCCCCGAACTCGTAGGATTTCATGTCCAAAATAATGAACACGTGAAACGATTTTGGCTTCTTTGAAATCACGAAATATAATATAAAATACCAAGCCATATCAAAAACAAGAGTTTTGGTCGAATTTTCAATTGTTTTTCTATTTTTTTCTTTTTATAACTAACTTTTCTATTTTTTTTTTATATTTTACCCTAAATTTTTCAAATTTTTTTTTTTACGCCCAAAACCCGTGAAACGTCAAGTCTTTTAATATCAAAACTAGTATGATGATGACTTCATTAACAACCAACCCGAGAGATTTTACATATCCACCCCACACTTGAGATCAAGCAATGTCCCCATTACTTGAGATCAAAAATAGATTAAAATCGAAAGAGTAAGAAAAATAAAAACTTATCGAGGTAACCATTGATCGTGGAATGACAGTGACAGATGGCGCTGAACTTACTGCCTGCATAAGAACATCGTCCATTCCCGATCCTCACACCAATATCATCACTCAAGTTGTTTTGCTGAACTAAATGCCAGACTTGAAAAAAATTGTTTCACCAACATACCTAAGAAAAGAAAAACACACGAACTACATAAATGGGACAAGGTGGCACCACCCGGTACCGAAACGCCTTGTCCCCAAATAAATCCACAGTACATAAGCAAAATATAAAATTATCCAAGTATAAACCAATGAAACGGAAATAGTTTAAAACAAATTACAACATAATCACGCGCAACAATCAATCACTTCCCGGCCAAAAATCTCTGGTAGGGTCCCAGTTCACACCATACGTATCCTGACAAGCTTGGTACAGGTCATATGAAGGATCCGGTCTCGGAAGAGTAACAGACGTATAATCGGGAATTGTAGTTCGCGTCGGAATATACGCCTCCGGGTTATGACGCATCTGACGCTGAATTTGTCGCTGATGGATCTCCCACTGATTGTGGGCCCTAATTCCCCTAACATCGTACTCAACCCTGTCAGCACGCTCTCCTAAATGACCCAACTCTGTTCCAAACTGTCCTAGTGTTGTGTTAATCGACCCATAATTTTGTTGGTGCCAAGTCATCAAATCCTCATTATGCCTACGCTGCTCTGCCAACATTCGCTGATTATGCTCCACCTGAGCATCATATGCTGACCTGCTGTCCCTATACTCTAAATGAATACCGTCCACACTGTTCACCAAAGAATTCCAACTCTCTTCACCCATTGACCACGTACCCTGTACGTTCGCACCACTCGAGCTCCCAGCCTCATACGTGGATCGACTAGCTCCACGTCCACATCCTCGACCTGCACCATCACCTGGCTGTTGCTGTTGCTCTTCATCAGACCACAAAACCCATCCTGCTGGACCACGACGGATAAACTCAACCTTAGAGAAAAACAGAATATTTGTGGGCATCGCCTCAACTCCCACCACATCACATCGACTCGTCGGGACCGAAAACGCCCGAGCTAACCTAGTAACAAAATGCCCACCTAACAATGGGCGTTCCGTGCGGTTGTCCATTCCAATTTCCTGCAACCATACCCCTAACATACATGGGACATCGATCGGCTCCCTCAGTTTAATTTGTTGTAGGATCCAAAGATCCCTTCGCTGAATTTTGTTTGCGTTTCTCCTTGCCATAAACATAGTAGCTATCATCTTAAAAATTATTCGATCCTCAGGAAGTCTAAGCATCGACTGAACACTTCGACTCGAACTAAACGGACCAGCACTAGCAGTTGCCACAGTCGGCCAATAATCACTTTCACTGAAAACTTGCTCCCCAAACACTCTACAATTCATCAAATGCCACTTCAAATCATTATCAGTCAACTCAGGATATAGATCTAATGCCCGAGCCAGCTCAATCTTAGACATACGACGCTCTAACCCGCCAAGCCTAAACGATAAGAAATATGCCTCGGTCGGAGAGACTCGAGGTCGACAACTAACAGTTGAGAAAAACTCTATAGTTATCTGCTCATAAATATCCTCATTAATCTCAAATAACCTTTCATAAGGTCTCAAATCATTGCCCGCATAGACTACCCACAAGTAACGACGCAACTCCCGAACAATATTAGGACCCGCTGATGAAAGATGCGTCCAATCTAAATAATAAGTTCGCTCAATCGGACGAGCGCTATTTGTGGTGAACCTTTCCTCCAAATCCTCATTATTCGAGATATGAGATAACCATAATTCAGGATTATTCGGTGGTTGCCTTGGTTGTTCCTGGGATCCTCTTGATCTCTACATTCATGAAACAAGTAAAGAAAACAAAACAACAAACTCAAAAGTTAGTGTTAGTCATAATAATAGGCACCAAGTACCATTCACAACCAAACCATGTTTCATGCCAATCCACTTTTGAAAACAATCTCCAAGTTAACAAATAATACTTGTAAAACAATGCCAAGATCACAATCTATCTCATATCATACTATCATTTGAACCAATTCATCATAGCAACTACACTCACTTAACATCATTACCAAAATATTAGCAAACACAACTTTTCATAACACTTCTTACTTCCAAAAATCTAGAAAAGTTCATCATGTGTGCCAATCTTAACCAATGCCAATTACTACCACCAACATGCTCAACACAACTCAAAAATACATGTTTCATCTTCACTAGCATGGCATCATACATAACTAAACCAATTTTGCATTAAGTCAATCAAACCATTATGACCTGCCCATATGAACACAACCCCACACTAGTTTAAAAACACATAAACAATTCAAAAACTACATCAATTTCAAGCATAGAACACCTTAATCACCTACAAATTCGCAAGTCTCAAATATACAAACCCTAGATTTAATTACAACTTCTAAAAACACAAATTTAGTTATGAATTCAAAGCATATAATCTTTATCTAACCAAACCCATCAATAATTAGAACAAATAACCCCAATTAAAGAAACCCCACACTAATTCATCATGTAAATCAAAAATTAAGCAAGTAATTACATATAAGAAGATGAAATTAGTAAGATAAGAAACAAATTCGGACCTTTGGGTTAACCATTCTTGAAAGATTGGAAGTTAATTGCACAAGAAACTTAAGAATTGAAAATTAGTGTTTGTAGGATCTATGTGTTTGTAGGTGTAAAAGAGGTGTTGTGAATGAAAAGAAAGAAGGAATGGAGAGTAAATATAGCTGGTACCCGGTTTTTATTTTGTGTGGTGGAGAAAATTCATTTTTATATCAATTAAAAGGCAAAACAGTCTGACCGACAGCAAACGGCGCGGCGCGCCAAGTATCCGCGCGGCGCGCCAAAAGGTCGCGCGGCGCTCCATATAACTAAAAATCGAGTTCGAGAGTTTTCAAATATCTGGCACATCAGGTTTTTTTATGTGGAGCGGAGCGCACAAATACGGAGCGGCGCCCCAAATGCTGTTTTCTCAAAAATTCGCATTTTTAAGCCATTTTAACCCATTTTCTCAACCTAAAAACCCCCAAACAACCCCAACAAAAATTCGAGCATGATCACATTGCACATATCATCAAACAATCACAAAATATACAAACTATACAACAATGTGAAGTTTATTACCGAGTCATTCACAAGACTCGTTTCCAACTTCAAGTAACCTTAGGATCGGGTTCAACGTGAACCCCATCATCAGTCTCCAATGGACCATCGAAATATTTCTTCACACGATGTCCATTAACCTTAAAGGTTATACCACTAGCATTTTTCAACTCAATTGCACCATAAGGGTACACCTTAACAACCTCAAATGGTCCCGTCCACCGGGACTTAAGTTTTCCGGGTAGAAGCTTTAATCTAGAGTTAAATAAAAGCACTCGATCGCCTTCATTAAACTCTTTTGGACCCTTTAACCTCCTATCATGCCATAGCTTGGTTTTCTCTTTATAAATTAAAGAATTTTCGTATTCATCAAGGCGTAATTCACCAAGCTCATTCAATTGCCCCGCCCTTAGGCGTCCGGCTTCCTTCAAATCTAAATTGCACTTTTTAAGTGCCCACATAACCTTATGCTCAATCTCCAACGGGAGATGGCACGCTTTCCCATAAACCAACCGATAAGGAGTGGTACCAATTGGCATTTTGTAGGCGGTGCGAAACGCCCACAAAGCTTCATCGAGCTTGTTCGCCCACTCCTTCGGATTCGAACCCACTGTTTTCTCAAGAATCCCTTTAAGAGCTCGATTGGTGTTCTCAACTTGTCCGCTCGTTTGGGGATGGTATGAAGTAGAAACTTTATGGAGAACTCCATATCGCTTCAATACCTTCTCCATTTGAGCGTTACAAAAATGAGTACCCCTATCGCTAATTAAAGCTCTAGGAGTTCCAAATCGAGAAAATAAACACTTAAGAAAGGAAATCACAACTCGTGCATCGTTTGTGGGCAAAGCTTGAGCTTCGGCCCATTTAGACACGTAGTCAATAGCAACGAGTATGTAACTATAATTCTGAGATTTCGGAAATGGCCCCATAAAGTCAATTCCCCAAACGTCAAATATTTCGCAAACTTGGATGCTTTGTTGAGGCATCTCATCCAGTTTGGTGACTTTACCGGCCCTTTGGCAAGAATCGCACCACTTGCAAATCCTGTGGGCATTCGTGAAAATTGTCGGCCAAAAGAAGCCGGCATCATAGACTTTACGCCCCGTAATTTGGGGTCCAAAATGCCCACCGGTAGGCCAACTATGGCACTTGGTCAAAATACGCATACACTCCTCACCGGAAACGCACCGGCGGATGACCCCATCGGGATAACAACGAAAAAGATAGGGAGCTTCCCAGAAATAGTACTTAAGGTCACTGAAGAATTTCTTCCTCTTTTGATGTGACCACCCTTTTTCCAAGAATCTCCCAACGAGATAATTAGCAATGTCCATGTACCACGGCTCGTCCACCTTGTCCATCGACATGAGATATTCATCGGGAAAATCATCATGGATACTCGATTCGTGAAGGACTTCGAGATTTGGGTTCTCGAGTCTAGACAAGTGGTCAGCCGCTAGATTTTCGGCACCCTTCTTATCCCGGATCTCGATGTCGAATTCTTGCAAAAGCAAGATCCATCTAAGCAGTCGAGGTTTAGCATCCGGTTTCGAAAATAGGTACTTTAGAGTAGAATGGTCCGTAAAAACTATAGTCTTAGACAAGACTAAGTAGGACCGGAACTTATCAAAAGAAAAGACCACCGCAAGGAGCTCCTTCTCAGTGGTAGTATAATTCAATTGCGCTCCCTTCAAGGTCTTGCTTGCATAGTAGATGGGTCGGAATTGTTTCTCGACCCTTTGACCCAAAACAAAGCCAACAGCAAAATCGGAAGCATCGCACATAAGCTCGAATGGAAGGGACCAATTCGGAGCAATTATGATGTAGTGACCCGAACTTTTCCATGTTTATATATATTAATTGAGATTGATATTTACATGATTAAATGTTTCCAACATGTTAAGCAATCAAACTTATTAAGACTTGATTAATTGAAATACGTTTCATATAGACAATTGACCACCCAAGTTGACCGGTGATTCACGAACGTTAAAACTTGTAAAAACTATATGATGACATATATATGGATATATATATATATAGTTAACATGATACTATGATAAGTAAAAATATCATTAAGTATATTAACAATGAACTACATATGTAAAAACAAGACTACTAACTTAATGATTTTTAAACGAGACATATATGTAACGATTATCGTTGTAAAGACATTTAATGTATATATATCATATTAAGAGATATTCATACATGATAATATCATGATAATATAATAATTTAAAATCTCATTTGATATTATAAACATTGGGTTAACAGTATTTAACAAGATCGTTAACCTAAAGGTTTCAAAACAACACTTACATGTAACGACTAACGATGACTTAACGACTCAGTTAAAATGTATATACATGTAGTGTTTTAATATGTATTTATACACTTTTGAAAGACTTCAATACACTTATCAAAATACTTCTACTTAATAAAAATGCTTACAATTACATCCTCGTTTAGTTTCATCAACAATTCTACTCGTATGCACCTGTATTCGTACTCGTACAATACACAGCTTTTAGATGTATGTACTATTGGTATATACACTCCAATGATCAGCTCTTAGCAGCCCATGTGAGTCACCTAACACATGTGGGAACCATCATTTGGCAACTATCATGAAATATCTCATAAAATTACAAAAATATGAGTAATCATTCATGACTTATTTACATGAAAACAAAATTACATATCCTTTATATCTAATCCATACACCAATGACCAAAAACACCTACAAACACTTTAATTCTTCAATTTTCTTCATCTAATTGATCTCTCTCAAGTTCTATCTTCAAGTTCTAAGTGTTCTTCATAAATTCCAAAAGTTCTAGTTTCATAAAATCAAGAATACTTTCAAGTTTGCTAGCTCACTTCCAATCTTGTAAGGTGATCATCCAACCTCAAGAAATCTTTGTTTCTTACAGTAGGTTATCATTCTAATACAAGGTAATAATCATATTCAAACTTTGGTTCAATTTCTATAACTATAACAATCTTATTTCAAGTGATGATCTTACTTGAACTTGTTTTCGTGTCATGATTCTGCTTCAAGAACTTCGAGCCATCCAAGGATCCATTAAAGATAGATCCATTTTTCTCTTTTCCAGTAGGTTTATCCAAGGAACTTAAGGTAGTAATGATGTTCATAACATCATTCGATTCATACATATAAAGCTATCTTATTCGAAGGTTTAAACTTGTAATCACTAGAACATAGTTTAGTTAATTCTAAACTTGTTCGCAAACAAAAGTTAATCCTTATAACTTGACTTTTAAAATCAACTAAACACATGTTCTATATATATATGATATGCTAACTTAATGATTTAAAACCTGGAAACACGAAAAACACTGTAAAACCAGATTTACGCCGTCGTAGTAACACCGCGGGCTGTTTTGGGTTAGTTAATTAAAAACTATGATAAACTTTGATTTAAAAGTTGTTATTCTGAGAAAATGATTTTTATTATGAACATGAAACTATATCCAAAAATTATGGTTAAACTCAAAGTGGAAGTATGTTTTCTAAAATGGTCATCTAGACGTCGTTCTTTCGACTGAAATGACTACCTTTACAAAAACGACTTGTAACTTATTTTTCCGACTATAAACCTATACTTTTTCTGTTTAGATTCATAAAATAGAGTTCAATATGAAACCATAGCAATTTGATTCACTCAAAACGGATTTAAAATGAAGAAGTTATGGGTAAAACAAGATTGGATAATTTTTCTCATTTTAGCTACGTGAAAATTGGTAACAAATCTATTCCAACCATAACTTAATCAACTTGTATTGTATATTATGTAATCTTGAGATACCATAGACACGTATACAATGTTTCAACCTATCATGTCGACACATCTATATATATTTCGGAACAACCATAGACACTCTATATGTGAATGTTGGAGTTAGCTATACAGGGTTGAGGTTGATTCCAAAATATATATAGTTTGAGTTGTGATCAATACTGAGATACGTATACACTGGGTCGTGGATTGATTCAAGATAATATTTATCAATTTATTTCTGTACATCTAACTGTGGACAACTAGTTGTAGGTTACTAACGAGGACAGCTGACTTAATAAACTTAAAACATCAAAATATATTAAAAGTGTTGTAAATATATTTTGAACATAATTTGATATACATGTATATATTGTTATAGGTTCGTGAATCAACCAGTGGCCAAGTCTTACTTCCCGACGAAGTAAAAATCTGTGAACGTGAGTTATAGTCCCACTTTTAAAATCTAATATTTTTGGGATGAGAATACATGCAAGTTTTATAAATGATTTACAAAATAGACACAAGTACGTGAAACTACATTCTATGGTTGAATTATCGAAACCGAATATGCCCCTTTTTATTAAGTCTGGTAATCTAAGAATTAGGGAACAGACACCCTAATTGACGCGAATCCTAAAGATAGATCTATTGGGCCTAACAAACCCCATCCAAAGTACCGGATGCTTTAGTACTTCGAAATTTATATCATATCCGAAGGGTGTCCCGGAATGATGGGGATATTCTTATATATGCATCTTGTTAATGTCGGTTACCAGGTGTTCACCATATGAATGATTTTTATCTCTATGTATGGGATGTGTATTGAAATATGAAATCTTGTGGTCTATTATTATGATTTGATATATATAGGTTAAACCTATAACTCACCAACATTTTTGTTGACGTTTTAAGCATGTTTATTCTCAGGTGATTATTAAGAGCTTCCGCTGTCGCATACTTAAATAAGGACGAGATTTGGAATCCATGCTTGTATGATATTGTGTAAAAACTGCATTCAAGAAACTTATTTTGTTGTAACATATTTGTATTGTAAACCATTATGTAATGGTCGTGTGTAAACAGGATATTTTAGATTATCATTATTTGATAATCTACGTAAAGCTTTTTAAAACCTTTATCTATGAAATAAAGGTTATGGTTTGTTTTAAAAATGAATGCAGTCTTTGAAAAACGTCTCATATAGAGGTCAAAACCTCGCAACGAAATCAATTAATATGGAACGTTTTTAATCAATAAGAACGGGACATTTCAGTTGGTATCCGAGCGTTGGTCTTAGAGAACCAGAATTTTGCATTAGTGTGTCTTATCGAGTTTGTTAGGATGCATTAGTGAGTCTGGACTTCGACCGTGCTTACTTGAAACATGATTGCTTAACAAATTTTGTTGGAAACTATATATTTTTAACATGTGAATATTATGTGATATATTAATCTCTTAACGCGTTTGATATTATGTGATAGATGTCTACCTCTAGAACAAGTCCCATTGACTCACCTAATAATAATGAAGAGTCAAATGTAAATTGGAATGATTCGTGGACTGATTCACAAGTTCCCGAAGAGGAACCGGAAGAAGAGTCGGAACCGGAAGAAGAATCGGAACCGGAAGAAGAATCGGAACCGGATGAAGAAATAGAACCGGTGGGGGAAATAATAAAACGGTTAAGTAAAAGAAAATCCTCAACCAACCGACCAAGGTTAATTATGGTCAATGGTGTTTCCGCCAAGGAAGCAAAATATTGGGAGGATTACCAATTCTCCGATGAATCGGATTCCGACGAGAATTCCGATGATGTTATAGAAATTACCCCAACTGAATTTAAAAAGGCAAAAGAAAATAATAAGGGAAAGGGCATAAAAATAGAGAAATCTAATTCCAACCCCGATGAACTTTATATGTATCGTCAACCCCCGAAGTCCTTAAGTTGTAACAATGACCCGGGAACCTCTAAACCACCAGGTTTTTCTAAACCAATGTGGATCACGACGGCTCGTATTAGGGGAACATCATATATCCCTAGAAACTTGGCAAAACGAACCAAAACCGAAGAACAAGAAACAAGCGAGTCGGAATAAGATAGTTGTATTCGTGTGGTGTAATATATGTAATATAGTGTGCTTATGCTTTATGATATATGTAAAAATTGCTTGTATTAATAAGTATTTTTTTTTATGAATTTAACTCTTGTCTATTTTACAGTATAAAAACACAAAATGGATAGACAACCCAATATTTTAAGAGACCTACCCGGAGACATGATTGATGAAATCTTGTCTAGAGTCGGTCAGAATTCTTCGGCACAAATATTTAAGGCGAGATCAGTTTGTAAGACATTCGAAGAACGTTCCAAGAATGCCTTGGTTTATAAAAGGCTTTCGTTCAAAAGATGGGGGATATCACATTGGGAAATCCATAAGTTACGATGTGTTTACTTTGACGCATATATTGCGGGGAACCCAAATGCTATTTTACGCAATGGGTTAAGAAATTATTTTGACTCAATATATCCGAATATTGGACTTCGTGATTTAGAAAAAGCGGCTAACATGCAACATAAAGAAGCATGTTATGCTTACGGATTAGTAATGTTCGCTTCTCACCAAAGTGAGAACAAGAACATCGGGCTACAACTATTAAACAAAACGTTCCCACAAGTGACGGAGTCGGTAATTGGGGTAAGAAATGAGGTTTTTAGATTGTTACAGGACTGTTGGACATTACATAACCCTCGTCCCTTTGACGACGTTACAACACGCTGTCTTATCAACGGCCATAACGGTTATGTTCCACAAGACCAAGGATGGGAAGTAATCCTAGTAAAACCAGAATGCATGACTTGTTTCTGGACGTATGAATTACGTGTCTTTATTGCCTTTGCTGAACGACTTGTGTACTAGCTAGAATTATCTTCACAACCATCTTGTATCAAATTTATTGTGTGCTATATTTCATGCTATATGTAAAATAAGCGGTATTGTAAGTTTGTAAAATATTGTGTAAAAGTTTGAACGCGAAATATTATTATAATCAGTTTTTCATATAGAATTGTAGTAGTTGAATTGTATATTAGCTACTAAGTATGAACTTAACGGGTAGGTACTACCCGAATTTAAACTTATAAAACGCTAATATGAAGAAAAAGCTTTTATAAATGAGTTCATATTATGCTACGAAATACTATTAACTACTCTTAATATTCTGTATGATTAACTTGTTCCATTTAACTATTTTGAAGGAAATGGCACCGACTACTCGACACACCGTGAATATGAATGAAGAGGAATTCCGTACTTTTCTAGCTTCAAATATAGCCACAGTACAGGCTGCGCTACATACCAACAATAACCTTGGATCTAGCAGTACAGGAAATCGTGTAGGATGCACCTACAAAGAATTCACTGCCTGCAAACCTTTGGAATTTGATGGAACCGAAGGACCGATCGGATTGAAACGGTGGACCGAGAAGGTCGAATCGGTGTTTGCCATAAGTAAGTGTACTGAAGAGGACAAAGTAAAGTACGCTACGCATACCTTCACAGGTTCTGCGTTAACATGGTGGAATACCTATCTAGAGCAAGTGGGACAAGACGATGCGTACGCACTACCGTGGTCAGCATTCAAGCACTTGATGAACGAGAAGTACTGTCCCAGAACCGAGGTCAATAAGCTCAAGACAGAACTTAGAGGGTTACGAACCCAAGGATTTGATATTTCCATGTACGAAAGACGATTCACAGAATTGTGCCTATTGTGTCTGGGAGTATTCGAATATGAGGAAGAGAAGATCGACGCGTTTGTGAAAGGATTACCTGAAAGAATCCAAGAAGATATAAGTTCACACGAGCCCGCCTCCATACTACAGGCATGTAGAATGTCTCACAAACTCGTGAACCAGATTGAAGAAAGAATTAAAGAACAGACTGCTGAAGAGGCCAATGTGAAGCAAGTTAAAAGAAAGTGGGAGGAAAAAGGTGATAAGAATCACCAATACAACAACAACAGCAATTACAACAATAATCGCAACAATTATCCCAACAATCGCAACATCAATCGCAACTACAACAAACGGCCCAACAACAACAACAACAACAACAACAACAACAACAGCAACTACAACAATCATCCCAACAACAATAATAACCGCAACAACAACAACAATCAGAAGCAGCTATGCCAAAGGTGTGAAAAGAATCACTCGGGGTTCTGCACCAAATTTTGCAACAAGTGTAAAAGAAATGGTCATAGCGCGGTGAAGTGTGAGGTCTACGGACCAGGGGTTAATAGAACGAAAGGAACAAATGGTGTCGGAACTAGTAATGGCGGAGCAAGTAGTGTCGGAGCAAGTTATGCCAATGTAGTTTGTTATAAATGTGGAAAACCGGGCCACATTATTAGAAATTGCCCGAACCAGGAGAACATGAATAGACAAGGCCGTGGAAGAGTTTTCAATATTAATGCGGCAGAGGCACAGGAAGACCCGGAGCTTGTTACGGGTACGTTTCTTATTGACAATAAATCTGCTTACGTTTTATTTGATTCGGGTGCGGATAGAAGCTATATGAGTAGAGATTTTTGTGCTAAATTAAGTTGTCCATTGACGCCTTTGGATAGTAAATTTTTACTCGAATTAGCAAATGGTAAATTAATTTCAGCAGATAATATATGTCGGAATCGAGAAATTAAACTGGTTAGCGAAACATTTAAGATTGATTTGATACCAGTAGAGTTAGGGAGTTTTGATGTGATAATCGGTATGGACTGGTTGAAAGAAGTGAAAGCGGAGATCGTTTGTTACAAAAATGCAATTCGCATTATACGAGAAAAAGGAAAACCCTTAATGGTGTACGGAGAAAAGGGCAACATGAAGCTACATCTTATTAGTAATTTGAAGGCACAAAAACTAATAAGAAAAGGTTGCTATGCTGTTCTAGCACACGTCGAGAAAGTACAAACTGAAGAAAAGAGCATCAATGATGTTCCCGTCGCAAAAGAATTTCCTGATGTATTTCCGAAAGAATTACCGGGATTACCCCCACATCGATCCGTTGAATTTCAAATAGATCTTGTACCAGGAGCTGCACCAATAGCTCGTGCTCCTTACAGACTCGCACCCAGCGAGATGAAAGAACTACAAAGCCAATTACAAGAACTTTTAGAGCGTGGTTTCATTCGACCAAGCACATCACCGTGGGGAGCTCCTGTTTTGTTTGTCAAGAAGAAAGATGGTACATTCAGGTTGTGTATCGACTACCGAGAGTTGAACAAACTTACCATCAAGAACCGCTACCCACTACTGAGAATCGATGACTTATTTGATCAACTACAAGGCTCGTCTGTTTATTCAAAGATTGACTTACGTTCCGGGTATCATCAAATGCGGGTGAAAGAAGATGATATTCCAAAGACTGTTTTCAGAACACGTTACGGTCATTACGAGTTTATGGTCATACCGTTTGGTTTAACTAATGCACCAGCTGTGTTCATGGACCTTATGAACCGAGTGTGTGGACCATACCTTGACAAGTTTGTCATTGTTTTCATTGATGACATACTTATTTACTCAAAGAATGACCAAGAACACGGTGAACATTTGAGAAAGGTGTTAGAAGTATTGAGGAAGGAAGAATTGTACGCTAAGTTTTCAAAGTGTGCATTTTGGTTGGAAGAAGTTCAATTCCTCGGTCACATAGTGAACAAAGAAGGTATTAAGGTGGATCCGGCAAAGATAGAAACTGTTGAAAAGTGGGAAACCCCGAAAACTCCGAAACACATACGCCAGTTTTTAGGACTAGCTGGTTACTACAGAAGGTTCATCCAAGACTTTTCCAGAATAGCAAAACCCTTGACTGCATTAACGCATAAAGGAAAGAAATTTGAATGGAATGATGAACAAGAGAAAGCGTTTCAGTTATTGAAGAAAAAGCTAACTACGGCACCTATATTGTCATTGCCTGAAGGGAATGATGATTTTGTGATTTATTGTGATGCATCAAAGCAAGGTCTCGGTTGTGTATTAATGCAACGAACGAAGGTGATTGCTTATGCGTCTAGACAATTAAAGATTCACGAACAAAATTATACGACGCATGATTTGGAATTAGGCGCGGTTGTTTTTGCATTAAAGACTTGGAGGCACTACTTATATGGGGTCAAAAGTATTATATATACCGACCACAAAAGTCTTCAACACATATTTAATCAGAAACAACTGAATATGAGGCAGCGTAGGTGGATTGAATTATTGAATGATTACGACTTTGAGATTCGTTACCACCCGGGGAAGGCAAATGTGGTAGCCGATACCTTGAGCAGGAAGGACAGAGAACCCATTCGAGTAAAATCTATGAATATAATGATTCATAATAACATTACTACTCAAATAAAGGAGGCGCAACAAGGAGTTTTAAAAGAGGGAAATTTAAAGGATGAAATACCCAAAGGATCGGAGAAGCATCTTAATATTCGGGAAGACGGAACCCGGTATAGGGCTGAAAGGATTTGGGTACCAAAATTTGGAGATATGAGAGAAATGGTACTTAGAGAAGCTCATAAAACCAGATACTCAATACATCCTGGAACGGGGAAGATGTATAAGGATCTCAAGAAACATTTTTGGTGGCCGGGTATGAAAGCCGATGTTGCTAAATACGTAGGAGAATGTTTGACATGTTCTAAGGTCAAAGCTGAGCATCAGAAACCATCAGGTCTACTTCAACAACCCGAAATCCCAGAATGGAAATGGGAAAACATTACCATGGATTTCATCACTAAATTGCCAAGGACTGCAAGCGGTTTTGATACAATTTGGGTAATAGTTGATCGTCTCACCAAATCAGCACACTTCCTGCCAATAAGAGAAGATGACAAGATGGAGAAGTTAGCACGACTGTATTTGAAGGAAGTCGTCTCCAGACATGGAATACCAATCTCTATTATCTCTGATAGGGATGGCAGATTTATTTTAAGATTCTGGCAGACATTACAGCAAGCATTAGGAACTCGTCTAGACATGAGTACTGCCTATCATCCACAAACTGATGGGCAGAGCGAAAGGACGATACAAACGCTTGAAGAAATGCTACGAGCATGTGTTATTTATTTCAGAAACAGTTGGGATCGACATCTACCGTTAGCAGAATTTTCCTACAACAACAGCTACCATTCAAGCATTGAGATGGCGCCGTTTGAAGCACTTTATGGTAGAAAGTGCAGGTCTCCGATTTGTTGGAGTGAAGTGGGGGATAGACAGATTACGGGTCCGGAGATTATACAAGAAACTACCGAGAAGATCATCCAAATTCAACAACGGTTGAAAACCGCCCAAAGTCGACAAAAGAGCTACGCTGACATTAAAAGAAAAGATATAGAATTTGAAATTAGAGAGATGGTCATGCTTAAAGTTGCACCTTGGAAAGGCGTTGTTCGATTTGGTAAACGAGGGAAATTAAATCCAAGGTATATTGGACCATTCAAGATTATTGATCGTGTCGGACCAGTAGCTTACCGACTAGAGTTACCTCAACAACTCGCGGCTGTACATAACACTTTCCACGTCTCGAATTTGAAGAAATGTTTTGCTAAAGAAGATCCCACTATTCCGTTAGATGAAATCCAAATCAACGAAAAACTTCAATTCATCGAAGAACCCGTCAAAATAATGGATCGTGAGGTTAAAAGACTTAAGCAAAACAAGATACCAATTGTTAAGGTTCGATGGAATGCTCGTAGAGGACCCGAGTTCACCTGGGAGCGTGAAGATCAGATGAAGAAGAAATACCCGCATCTATTTCCAGAAGATTCGTCAACACCTTCAACAGCTTAAAATTTCGGGACGAAATTTATTTAACGGGTAGGTACTGTAGTGACCCGAACTTTTCCATGTTTATATATATTAATTGAGATTGATATTTACATGATTAAATGTTTCCAACATGTTAAGCAATCAAACTTGTTAAGACTTAATTAATTGAAATATGTTTCATATAGACAATTGACCACCCAAGTTGACCGGTGATTCACGAACGTTAAAACTTGTAAAAACTATATGATGACATATATATGGATATATATATATATATAGTTAAAATGATACTATGATAAGTAAACATATCATTAAGTATATTAACAATGAACTACATATGTAAAAACAAGACTACTAACTTAATGATTTTTAAACGAGACATATATGTAAGGATTATCGTTGTAAAGACATTTAATGTATATATATCATATTAAGAGATATTCATACATGATAATATCATGATAATATAATAATTTAAAATCTCATTTGATATTATAAACATTGGGTTAACAACATTTAACAAGATCGTTAACCTAAAGGTTTCAAAACAACACTTACATGTAACGACTAACGATGACTTAACGACTCAGTTAAAATGTATATACATGTAGTGTTTTAATATGTATTTATACACTTTTGAAAGACTTCAATACACTTATCAAAATACTTCTACTTAATAAAAATGCTTACAATTACATCCTCGTTTAGTTTCATCAACAATTCTACTCGTATGCACCCGTATTCGTACTCGTACAATACACAGCTTTTAGATGTATGTACTATTGGTATATACACTCCAATAATCAGCTCTTAGCAGCCCATGTAAGTCACCTAACACATGTGGGAACCATCATTTGGCAACTAGCATGAAATATCTCATAAAATTACAAAAATATGATTAATCATTCATGACTTATTTACATGAAAACAAAATTACATATCCTTTATATCTAATCCATACACCAACGACCAAAAACACCTACAAACACTTTCATTCTTCAATTTTCTTCATCTAATTGATCTCTCTCAAGTTCTATCTTCAAGTTCTAAGTGTTCTTCATAAATTCCAAAAGTTCTAGTTTCATAAAATCAAGAATACTTTCAAGTTTGCTAGCTCACTTCCAATCTTGTAAGGTGATCATCCAACCTCAAGAAATCTTTGTTTCTTACAGTAGGTTATCATTCTAATACAAGGTAATAATCATATTCAAACTTTGTTTCAATTTCTATAACTATAACAATCTTATTTCAAGTGATGATCTTACTTGAACTTGTTTTCGTGTCATGATTCTGCTTCAAGAACTTCGAGCCATCCAAGGATCCATTAAAGATAGATCCATTTTTCTCTTTTCCAGTAGGTTTATCCAAGGAACTTAAGGTAGTAATGATGTTCATAACATCATTCGATTCATACATATAAAGCTATCTTATTCGAAGGTTTAAACTTGTAATCACTAGAACATAGTTTAGTTAATTCTAAACTTGTTCGCAAACAAAAGTTAATCCTTCTAACTTGACTTTTAAAATCAACTAAACACATGTTCTATATCTATATGATATGCTAACTTAATGATTTAAAACCTGGAAACACGAAAAACACCGTAAAACCGGATTTACGCCGTCGTAGTAACACCGCGGGCTGTTTTGGGTTAGTTAATTAAAAACTATGATAAACTTTGATTTAAAAGTTGTTATTCTGAGAAAATGATTTTTATTATGAACATGAAACTATATCCAAAAATTATGGTTAAACTCAAAGTGGAAGTATGTTTTCTAAAATGGTCATCTAGACGTCGTTCTTTCGACTGAAATGACTACCTTTACAAAAACGACTTGTAACTTATTTTTCCGACTATAAACCTATACTTTTTCTGTTTAGATTCATAAAATAGAGTTCAATATGAAACCATAGCAATTTGATTCACTCAAAACGGATTTAAAATGAAGAAGTTATGGGTAAAACAAGATTGGATAATTTTTCTCATTTTAGCTACGTGAAAATTGGTAACAAATCTATTCCAACCATAATTTAATCAACTTGTATTGTATATTATGTAATCTTGAGATACCATAGACACGTATACAATGTTTCGACCTATCATGTCGACACATCTATATATATTTCGGAACAACCATAGACACTCTATATGTGAATGTTGGAGTTAACTATACAGGGTTGAGGTTGATTCCAAAATATATATAGTTTGAGTTGTGATCAATACTGAGATACATATACACTGGGTCGTGGATTGATTCAAGATAATATTTATCGATTTATTTCTGTACATCTAACTGTGGACAACTAGTTGTAGGTTACTAACGAGGACAGCTGACTTAATAAACTTAAAACATCAAAATATATTAAAAGTGTTGTAAATATATTTTGAACATACTTTGATATACATGTATATATTGTAATAGGTTCGTGAATCAACCAGTGGCCAAGTCTTACTTCCCGACGAAGTAAAAATCTGTGAAAGTGAGTTATAGTCCCACTTTTAAAATCTAATATTTTTGGGATGAGAATACATGCAGGTTTTATAAATGATTTACAAAATAGACACAAGTACGTAAAACTACATTCTATGGTTGAATTATCGAAATCGAATATGCCCCTTTTTATTAAGTCTGGTAATCTAAGAATTAGGGAACAGACACCCTAATTGACGCGAATCCTAAAGATAGATCTATTGGGCCTAACAAACCCCATCCAAAGTACCGGATGCTTTAGTACTTCGAAATTTATATCATATCCGAAGGGTGTCCCGGAATGATGGGGATATTCTTATATATGCATCTTGTTAATGTCGGTTACCAGGTGTTCACCATATGAATAATTTTTATCTTTATGTATGGGATGTGTATTGAAATATGAAATCTTGTGGTCTATTATTATGATTTGATATATATAGGTTAAACCTATAACTCACCAACATTTTTGTTGACGTTTTAAGCATGTTTATTCTCAGGTGATTATTAAGAGCTTCCGCTGTCGCATACTTAAATAAGGACGAGATTTAGAATCCATGCTTGTATGATATTGTGTAAAAACTGCATTCAAGAAACTTATTTTGTTGTAACATATTTGTATTGTAAACCATTATGTAATGGTCGTGTGTAAACAGGATATTTTAGATTATCATTATTTGATAATCTACGTAAAGCTTTTTAAAACCTTTATCTATGAAATAAAGGTTATGGTTTGTTTTAAAAATGAATGCAGTCTTTGAAAAATGTCTCATATAGAGGTCAAAACCTCGCAACGAAATCAATTAATATGGAACGTTTTTAATCAATAAGAACGGGACATTTCATATGATTGGTGCATTGATTAGTTTCTCCTTAAGAAGATCGAATTCCTTCCAGCACTTGTCGGAGAAATTCCACGGCGTGTCCTTTTCAAGGAGTTTGTTCATCGAGTTAGCGATTTTAGAAAAATCCTTAATAAACTGCCGGTAAAAACCGGCGTGCCCGAGAAAACTCCGAACACCCTTAACATCGGTGGGAGGTGGAAGGTTCTTAATAGTCGTTATCTTCGCAGGATCCACCTCAATACCGTCCTTGGAAATCTTGTGCCCGAGAACTATGCCCCCTTGAACCATGAAATGGCACTTTTCCCAATTGATCACAAGATTAGACTTTTCACATCATTCCAACATCCGTTCTAAGTTCAGAAGGCATGAATCAAAAGTGTCACCGAAGACCGAAAAGTCATCCATGAACACCTCCATGCAATCCTCTATCATATCGTGGAATATGGCCATCATGCACCTTTGAAAAGTGGCCGGAGCATTGCAAAGGCCAAAGGGCATGCGTCGGTATGAAAATGTGCCATACGGGCACGTGAAAGTAGTTTTCTCCTGGTCCTCGAGTGAGATAGGAATTTGGAAATAGCCCGAAAAACCATCAAGAAAACAATAAAAGCTGTTTCCCGCTAACCTCTCTAGCATTTGATCCATGAAAGGTAACGGGAAGTGGTCTTTACGTGTGGCGTCGTTCAACTTTCGATAGTCAATACAAACATGCCACCCCGTGACAGTCCGAGTGGAAATTAACTCGTTTTTATCATTGGTGGTAAGAGTCATACCACCTTTCTTAGCTACACAGTGTACCAGGCTAATCCAAGGACTGTCAGAGATCGGGTAAATCAGACCTGCATCGAGGAGCTTAATGATCTCTTTCTTTACGACATCTTGCATGTGCGGGTTCAACCTCCTTTGACGTTGCACCACAGGTTTGGAGTTATCCTCCATTAGGATTTTGTGGGTGCAATAGGAGGGACTAATACCCTTAATGTCGTGAATTTTCCACGCAATGGCCGGTTTATGGGCCTGCAGCATGGTTACAAGCTCAGTTTTCTGACCTGTAGTAAGAGAAGAAGAAATAATTACCGGAAGCTTAGATTCCTCCTGCAAATAAGCGTATTCCAAATGATCAGGAAGTGGCTTCAATTCTAACTCGGGAGGTTCTTCAATTAAAGACTTGCTCCGGTAATCCGCATCACGCTCGAGTTCTTTGAACTCCTCCTCAGTCGGCTCATAGCCGTTTCCCATCAAGGTGGTCAAAATATCCACCTCCTCAACCTGCAACTCTTCATCAATTTCAACCAATGAACGCTCTCTTGAACCTTGTAACTCTGGGAATTCCTGCAACAACTCAGAGTGGACATTTACAGTGTTAAGAAAATAGCATACATCATCGGTGTACGCAGGGTATTTTAAAGTATGGTCGATTGAAAAAGTTGCATGCAAATTATCTATCCGAAGGGTCAACTGTTGGCCATATACATCAATGATACACCTAGCAGTATTTAAAAATGGCTGACCCAAAATCAGTGGAATCCTATCATCCACTTCCATATCTAACACCACGAAATCTGCCAAAAAAACCAACGACCCGGTCTTAACTAGCATATTCTCGATAATTCCACGAGGGAATTTAATAGAGCGGTCTGCTAGCTGAATAGCCATTCGTGTGGGTTTCAACTCCCCAGGGTCTAGCTTCAAATAAATAGAATAGGGAATTAAATTTATGCTAGCCCCCAAATCTGCCAACGCCCTCATACAATCCAAGTTACCTAATAAACAAGGAATGGTAAAACTCCCAGGATCCTCAAGCTTCTCAGGAAGCTTGTTTGCAACTACGGCTGAGCATGCGGCATTCAACCTAACTAAAGACAAGTTCTCCAGCTTCTTCCTGTTAGTTAGCAAGTCCTTAAGAAACCTTGCATACTTGGGCATACCTGCAATCACATCAATAAAAGGAAAATTAATGTTAACTTTTTTAATCAAGTCCATGAACTTGGACTTTTTCGCCTCTAGCTTCTCCAGTCTCTGCTTTCTCGGGAATGGGAGCGTTGGTTGATACTCTTTAACTACCAGTTTAGCAGCAACAGTTTCTGGTACCCTCACAACCTTCTCAATCACCTGTTCCGGCTCCTTATCCCCCTCCGGTTCACTAATAATAACCGGCTCACTATCCTTAACCAAAGGCACTCGTAAATCATCCTCATCGGGCTTAGTCGGTGAATCATATGCTAAACCACTGCGTGTAGTGATAGCATTAACGTGCCCATTCTTTGGGTTATTATCGGTCTTACTCGGTAACTCCCCTGGTTTCCTCACATTATTCTGACTAGCAAGCTGACCAATTTGTTTCTCTAGATTCTGAATCGCTGCTTGTTGATTTCAAAACATTTGATCATTCTTCTCATTGTTCTGAGTAACAGTAGTAACAAGCTGAGTTTGAGATATCACAAGCTTCTCGATCATAGCTTCAAGATTGGACTTTTTCTCTTCGGCTTGGGGTTTCTGAAAATACCCTGGAGCTTGCTGTTGATATCCTCCACTAGAACCTGGCTGGAACCTCGAACCTTGATTACCTTGAAGATTATAGGGATTGTTGAAATTCCTATTAAACTGCGCACGTCCCTGAAACTGATTGTTGTTCTGTTGACTAATATAAGCTATCTCTTCCTTCTGATTCATAGTCAAACCTGCATCACAATCTTTTGCCAGATGCAATCCCCCACAATACTCACAACCCACCTTCATACCATGAATATCCTTATTTATCTTTTCCAAATTCCTACCAAAGGAATCCAACTTAGCACTTATAGACCTAAAATCGTCATATGCACCATGGGTTTCGGTCTTCTTAACTAAAGCTGAATGGAATGACTCATGATCTTGATGCCATTCGTGAGAGTAAGCAGCTTGCTTTTCAATTATCTCTAACACCTCTTCTTCGGTCTTATCCATTAACGTACCACCTGCTGCTTGATTAATAGTCTGATGAGTTGGGATATCACACCCCTTGTAGAAAATCTGAACCTTCTGTAAATCATTCAACCCGTGTTGCGGACATGAGCGTAACAAAGTAGCAAAACGGTCCCAAGCATCAAATAACGTCTCACTGCTCTTTTGTCTGAATTGTGAAATTTCTGCTTGAAGTCTAGCAGCTCGAGACGCAGGGAAAAATTTCGATAAAAACTTATCCTCCAAAGTCTCCCAAGAGGTAATCGTGCCCTCTGGTTGCTTATCTAACCATCTCTTGGCTTCTCCCTTAAGAGTCCAAGGAAAAAGCCTTGTCTTGACTGAAGTATCGGCAACCTCATGCAACTTAAACAAATTGCAAACATCATTAAAATTACGAAGATGCTCGTTAGCATCCTCAGTATCCTTGCCATAAAATCGGTAATCAGAAGAAATCAAATTCAGGATCGGCCCTGTAATTTGAAAAGGCTGAGTGATGTTCGGTTGAGTAATCGAGTTGCCTTGGCCCCCTCGTGTGGCCTTCAACTTTTGTGCCATAGTCTGAGGACGAGGTGGTTGTTCTTGGTCAGCCATATCTTCAGTCTCGAAAAGATCTAATGAAATGTAAGATTCTTCTTCTTCTCTGATTTCAGGTGGTGTATCGGGCACCACTGTTTCAGAACTACTACCCAAATTAATTATATTAGCACTTGAAGAAAAAGATGAATCCACTGTAGACTGTTGTTCGTGACTTAACGCTCTGAATAACTCTCTTTCAGGTTCTGCAAATGGTTGAAGAATCGGAGAATTAGAAGAACGCGTATGTGGAATGCACTACCTGTTACCTGCGAAATCACAACTAACAACTGATTAAATGCAACGATTCAACTGAGAATAACGAAAAGAAATAATGAACTATAACTAAACTAAACTAAGAACAATTAGATAACAATCTTAATTTTCGACACAACTGTCCCCGGCAGCGGCACCAAAAACTTGATGTGTGAAATTTAGTATATAATTTATCTCTGGAAAATGCCGGTTTAAAGATTACTACACACTAACGGGCAGTGTACCCGATCGTGTAATAGTATAAATTGGTAATCCGAAATCGTTCAAAGGACAGTTTAAACGTGAGAATTAAGATTGTACTAATAAAATAAAATAAGTTAATCTACGAAAATTGAAAGTACGAGATAGTTTGTTTTGGTGGCTATTTAACGATTAGCCAAATCAAAAATTGATTAAAAGTAAAAGACGATATTTTTGTATTTTTAAGTTTATAAAAATAAATGCTGACTCAACAAAAAGTAAAGATATTTGAATTCAATAGATAGAAGAATGTTTGCCTAGATCTCCTATTCGCAGTGTTGGATGATTTGTTATTAAGCACTAGTTCTATTTATCAATGAACGTAATTACAGAGTCGGTTTACCCAGAGTTCTCTTTTAGCAAACATGTCAAACTAGGATTTATTGGCTTAGGGTTCCCTTTCACCAAAGACCTCTTTCGTTTGTGACTTAGTAATTAACTAATTATAAGATTAAGATTCAATTGGTTACGCGTTCGCTCCACACAATTCACCCCTATTTCGTTCAATCAATGTTACCCGGTTTACCCCTTGGTCCAGTAAGCACCCAATTGGTTAAGACAAATCAATTGGAAATTAGATCACTAAATTGAAACAAGGTTCCCTTTGTTCAAACAAGATTCACTAATCAACCTAGTAACAATAATCAACACCCACAAGAATGGTTCTTAATCAAAACTCATAATTATCATTCATTAATTAATAAAACTACAAAGTATCATCCAAACACATGCAAATGTTCAATCTAGACAAACATTAAAAGTTTAGCCAAAAATCATGGCTAGAACAAAAATCACAATCAAAGTAATAGAAGAATTCATTGTTTTAAACAAAGAGATTAACCTAATTAATGATTGAATCTTGAATGATAAACGGATCGAGACTTGTTTCCGGAATGATTGATGTGTTAGAATCACCTTGAGAAACCCCAAAAATCACCTAAGTTCGTCAAAAAGCTGCTGGAAATCGTCTGGATGCCAAAATTGTCAAGTTAGGGTATTTTTCGGGCTTTAAATAGGAAACAAAAACTGAACCGAACTCAAAGGGGCGCGGCGCGCCAGGAACTCGCGCGGCGTGCCATTACCTTGCGCGGCGCGCCATATGCTGTGATTTTGACTTCTGGTTTCCTGAAAACTGTCGAACTGATTTTCATGCCCATTGGAGCGGCGCGCCACCTTTTGGAGCGGCGCTCCAAACCTCTTTTTGCTGAATCGGAGCTGAAAACTCACTAAAATCACCTGTTTTCGAACCAAACTCGAATCAAACCAATCCCTTTCACTTGCTTTCATATAAAATCACTAAAAACCATCAAATATCTTCAAAATTCATTTCTTTGGTCTTAGGACTCGAACTTTCACAACTCTTATCAAAATAACACCAAATCGTATCCAAAAGGACTAAAATGTATCCGATATCGCTAAGGAAAACGCGTACGAAATATGCGATATCAAAGTGCGACAGTTGACAATGTGAGATCTTGTTGATTACGAAATTCTGGTACAATAATAGTTTCCATGCTAGTGCTAGGAAGCCGTCTGACATTATGCATTGCTAAGAATATAGAAGAAACCTTGTGTGATGGGGTGGTAAATTGTTGAGAAGTGCGGTGTAATGATGTTGTCTAGGAATGAATTAAGAATGGATAGATTGGTTGTGAGTAGGTAGAAGGGACTTTTGGTGTTTCGAGGGTGATCGTATGATAATAGTTAAGATTCATCGTTAATTGGAATAGTCTGATTAAAGTGTTGGGTAAAGTCGGTTTCCAATTTAGAGACCTTTCATGATTTACCCAAGTTGACTTGGCTTGTTGCCACCAGTGGAGTTCTAATACAAATATAGCCTTGTGTTGGTTTTGGAGAACCACCGTAAAAGGTGCTCAATGAAGGAGAGTTTCAAATCTATTATTGGTATGGATTTTGGTAAGCGTGTGACTAATGGAGAATTACCGAATGCGGGTGAGGTAGAAAAATTTTACGCAAGCAGATGTGCGATTGGTTGAGTTGTGCTAGTGTGAGTCGTCGAGGTGCAGAGTATTATAGCGACATAAATACTCCTAGATTTGGATTAATGCAAGTATTAGTTCACGTCGGGGTGAACCCGGTAGATCGAAATTGATGAGTTAGTCATGGGCGTGGTTCGTTGCGGGTTGTAAAATAAGAGAAATTGTAGGGATACATGCTTTTTTCCGTGTTTCTTAAGAGTACATATTGGTCATTGGGTGTTTGAAATACTACTTTTTCTGGTGATGCCATTAGTAAATGCTAGTGAGTGATGAGATCGTTGTCCTATCAAGGGGTGGTGTAGACGTCGGGTCTCGACTTCGGAGGGTGGTTGTGTCTAGCAAGATTGTTGAACGTGGTTTCAAGACGTAGATAGTAGGTGTGCCGATGTTAAAGTGCTTACCTTTAGTACGTGGCATGGATCACGAGGACGTGATCCGAGATAAGTGGGGGAGAGTTGTAACATCCTATATTTTTTATAAGGAATAATTTATGTTAAAATTAGTTGTTGACCCACATTTGACTAGATAAGGACTTATTATTGTAAAAAGCTTAAGTGAGGAAGGGTAAAAGGGTAATTATACATATAGCAAGCCTATAGGTGAGTCTAAACACTCCCATTTTCTCTTTGGTGCAGAATTTTAGTGTGTGTGTGGGGGTTTCTTGAGGGTGACGAATTTGAGAGAGATCAAGCTCAAGATCTTTGAAATCCTTTCATGCAATTGAGTTTTTGGGTAGAGTTAACCTTGCTAATACTTGCTAGCACCATTAGAAGTCTTGTTTCTTCCATCTTCATCTTCATTGAATTAACTTGGGGTTTGAAACCCTAACTTGAGGTATGATTAAATTATGTTTTGTGGTTGATTTTTATGAGTCTAGATGGTGTTATTATTGTTAGAAATCAAGTTTTAACACCCTTGAAACCCTAATTCAAAATTAGGGTTAGGGTTATGGAATTGGGGATTTTGTAAAGATAATGAACTAGTTTAATGAATTGGTAATTTTAACTAGTAAATTGTAAGTGGTTTAGTTTGGGTCAAAATCTAAGTCTTCGCTTTTAGAAGAAAATTATTGATTATGTTAAGAAACTTTATGTACAAGTTAAAGGCTTGTATGATTTTGGTAATGAGGTAAGAAGACTTATAAATTGTAAGTTTTGTGTTCATGTCTAGAAGATGTCAAAATGGGTTTTGTGGGTTTAAAGGATAAACTCTAGTTTTAATTGGTCTTGGTTGACCAAATTGGAGTAATATGTGTTTTGAATGTGAAATTGAAAGACTCAAGTTGTAAGACTTGTGTTCTTATCTAAATGGTGTCAAAATGATTATGGGTCAATAGAGTAAACCCTAGCAAATTTGGGTCTTAAAGACTATGTATGAATGAATTGTGATATATGTGCATGTATATGCTTATTATTAGGTGGAATTGTGCTTGATGACGGATACGTTGACTTCTTGACTAGAAGTGTTTGATAAATGGTTGTTGAATAGTTGCTTGAAAGTTGTTTGTTGCGTAAATTGCTCGGATTCGAGGTGAGTACAATTTGTGTTTACATGTTAATAAGATTTGCATTGGTATGCGGTTGTTTGTGATACGATTGGTATGAGGGCTCAGTTCACGTTGGGAACGCATCGGGCAGGATCTCGGTTCACGTTGGGAACGCATCGGGATCCATGGTAGACACATGCGCATTGTGATGTTTGGTATGATGGTAGGGTTCTCTGTTCACGTTGGGAACGCATCGGGAACCATATGAGAATTAAATGACTTGATTGGTTTGTTGTATGCGGATAATTGTTTTTCTTTACGAATGTTATTAACATGTATGCACATATTGTATTCACTAAGCGTTTCGCTTACTCATTGTTGTTTAATTATTTTTATAGGTTCGAAAGCGGATAAAAGGGAAGGGTAAAGTTGTGGGGTCTATAACAAGTAGTATGCTTAAGGAGGTTGACTTGAAGACTAGCTTGTGCTTGTTGGTTGTAGAAGTTCTTTTGTTGGGTAGGAATCTCCCAAGAACTCATGCTCTTGATATCTTGGTCTTTGAGTCAAGTTTTATTGAAATTGGGTCAAGTTTAACACGTTGTTTTAAATGGGTCGGATGTACCCAAATGGTCAAATGATTATATGTTGGGTATGATAAGGTAAGTGAAGGTATTTCGTGTGCCCGAGAGACATATTAAATTAATGTGGCTAATATATTATGATCCAAGTCGGGTCATACCCAATAACAAGCTTACCGACACCTTATACGTATTTAAACTTAACGATTGGTTCGTTAAATAAATACGCGACACTTGGATTTTAGAAAATCGGTTTCTGAAATATTATCACTTGGGATAAATTATTTGGATAATTTATATTTAATTATTTATTGGTTAAATAATTAAGTTGTGTTATAATATATAAAATGGTTTATAAAATAAAAGAAACTTATCAAATGCATTATATTTATAAAGTTTTATATAAATTTGAACAAGTTTTATAAATTTATTATATACACATAAGTAATGTGCAGTTTTTTGGGGACTCCAAGGACTTCACCCATGCTTATTCTTTGATGCTTTCAATAACACAATCCCATAGGTGCATGCCATATACTTGTACCAAGGCTTGACCACTTCCTTCCAAGGAAATAGATAGATGCAATAGCTTAAAAAACTGCTGAAAACAGTCCCCAATTGCTTGCTGCTGGCCGTGGCATTTTCAGCTCAAAGGGGAGCTCAAATATTGTTTTTGCAAGCTTACATCTAGTGTCAATTAAATCCTAACTAATTACAAAGGTGTTGGGGTTATTGCTTGGGGTATTACACACTTGAGGCTTCAAGTTAGAAGCTATAAACTCTTCAATATCATCAAACATTCTGCTCATATTTGGGAGCTGCTGTTCGAATTTTTCAAAGGCAGAAAGGTGGGTTTTCAAGCTAGATCAACAAGGGTGTTGAGGTTATAAAGTCTAGCTAACTTAAGGGTGGTGTTGGAGGATCAAAGGCTTGAAGTTCTACACTTTTGTTCATCATCTTACTACCATTTTGGACAGCCCTTAAACTCGTTTTAAGGAGGTATAAACACTATCCTTTCTTGTTAATTAGTAAGTATTGTTTCACAACTTGATCCATGGGATTTACATTTAATTGGTTTAAAGACTAAACAAGTTTAATTGGTAATTACACGCTTCCGTTTATAATGATTCTTAAAAGGTTTTAAGATATATCAAACTTGTTAAATCCCAACAATGGTATCTAGAGCCGAAGTTGTTGAAATATGCATCGAATTGTTGTTTTAAAACCCATCAACTTTGCATTCTAAGTACATGCATGAAAGAAGAATGCAAAAATCATGGGTTTTGGGAGGGTGTTTGATGAATGCCGAATTGTTAGGGCTCCAAAATTGGGTTTGGGCTCTTGCATTTTGGTCACAATTGGTTGCATGTTAATGTTCACATCCTAGCCTTGACCGTGTGTTGATTGCATGCTATATTTGGTTGATTTATGATTCATTTGGTTTGTAATTATAATTATTCAATGGCATGTAATAATTGTTCAATTGGTTTGTAATAATTCATTCATTTGGTTATGTAATTCATTTTATATTTGGTATGTAAAATAGAATAGGTTGTAATTTCATTTTCTAGATAAAATGTATTAGGATACATATTTTGTAAAAAATGGAGATACAAGATGATGAATGAAGACTTGAAGAACACAAGTAGCATTTGGATGCAAGGTTAAGTGGGAGATTTGAAATCTCTTGCTTTGTGTTGAAAACCCTTACCCGGTGACATTTGTTTTCGGCTAAACAAATGTCCACCTAAATGGCTAGATTGTGAACATACTTATTTTGCATGTGTGGTTGTTTGTATGTTTATGGATTGTATGTTTGATTGTAACAAATTTATCACACAAGTTAACAACAAACATACAATTTAATTGGTTAAATTAGACGTATTAAGTACATGCAAAATGGTAATTTAAATGGTTGAATTAAAATTGCAACCAAAAACCTTAATAAATGGTTATTAAGAACATGAAAAGGATAACGTATATAAAATGGTTTATATCAAGTAATTGGCTCAATTACAAGACATGAAATTGGTTTTTCATAAGTACCATACACTAAATGCATGTTGGTGTATGGCATAAATGTTTTCTTAAACTAGAATTAACGAAAACTTAAAATCCCTTAATCGACAAGGTAAACAAGTTCAACGCCATCCTTTTGTGGGACACTTAAACATAGTAGGGAACTCATAATGGGATAAAGGTCACCTAACCGTTATGAGCTAACTAATATGGTTAAGGTAAAATTCGCATGCTTGTGGGATAAAGGTCACCTAACCACTTGTATGTTAATTTTACATGTTTACACAAGCAGGACGACTTGATTTGGGAATCATGAACTTAGGGTCACCGAAGCATGAGAAACAAATAGGCGTTGATGGGATAAATATGCCATGCAAAAGGATTGTATGATCCCATAATTTAGAAGTTGCAAAAGGATTGCAATTGTCATATAAATGACTACCTAGCTAAATCAAATAACGGGATAAAGGTCACCTAACCGAAATTTGATTTACCGTTGGATTCTAATATTTAATAAGACAATTATAATATAAAAGGGTATTGTTTATTAAATTAAAATTAATACTTAAACAACTTTGTTAAATTTTGTAGATGGCCGCCAATAACAACAACATGCAAAACGCACCTATTAACTTGAACAACCTATCGTTAAGGTCTCTCCTCGAGAAAGACAAACTCAACCATACGAACTTTATGGATTGGTTCCGCAATCTTAGGATTGTCCTCAAACTTGAGGATAAGGCGTATGTGTTGGAAGACCCCATTCCCGATCAATCCGATGAGGATGATACGGAAGGCATGGCTTATTGGGATAAGTATTGCGCCGATTCGGTGCAAGTCGCTTGCCTAATGCTTGGGACTATGATACCCGAACTCCAAAAGGATTTCGAACATCATAGTGCATATGACATGATTACGCAATTGAAGGAGATGTTCCTTCAACAAGCACGTGTCGAGCGCTTCGAAACGGTTCGAGCGTTACATGCATGTCGTATGGATGACACCCAATCCATATCCTCTTATGTCCTCAAAATGAAAAGCCTTATTGATCGCGCAAACCGTCTTAATCTCAACATATCTAATGAGTTAGCCACCGATCTTATCCTTAACTCCCTATCAAAAAGGTTTGATCAATTTGTAATTAATTACAATATGAATGGGATGGATAAGAGCATAGGTGAACTTCACGGTATGCTTAGAACGGCGGAAACTAGCATGGGTAAAAGGGCTTTACCCGTGTTAGCAATCGATCAAGGTGGATCCAAAGGTAACACCTCTAAACCTAAGGTGGCTAAGAGAAAAGGACCCGCCCATCAAGGCAAAGGGAAGGGGAAGATGGTTACCCCAACCATCAACAAGGCTAAGAAGCAAAAGGTAGCCGAGAAGGCAAACCCCAAGGAAGACCCATGTTTCGGTTGCGGTGAGATGGGTCATTGGAAACGAAACTGTCCGGTCTACCTTAAGGAGTTGAAGGACAAGAGGGATGCAGGGCAAACCTCAGGTAATATATATATGGTATATATAGAGCTTAGTATTACTTCTTCTAATACATGGGTATTAGACACGGGATGTGGAACTCATATTTGCAATTCTTTGCAGGGGTTCAAAAGAAGTGATCATAAGGCGGGAACATCAAGTCTCTATATGGGCAATGGTGCAAAGGTGCATGTTAAAGCTCAAGGAGATTTTATTTTAAAGCTTCCAAGCGGATTGGAACTTATTTTAGAAAATTTTTTGTATGCTCCGGATTTGTGTAGAAACATTATTTCTATTTCTCGCTTAAAACAATGTGGTTACGTTGTTAATTTTATTGATGATGATATTCATGTTTCTAAAGACAATGTATTCTATTTCAAGGCTTCGCCTTCAAATGGAATTTATGAATTGGTTCATGATGACGCATCATCGAGCTCTATATACCATACAAGCACCAAGAAACTCAAAAGGGATTTGAGTGATTCCTATTTATGGCATTGTCGCCTTGGCCATATAAACAAGAACCGAATGCATACACTTCAAAAGAATGGACTTTTGAAATCAAATGAACTAGACTCATTTGATGTATGTGAATCTTGTTTACAAGGCAAAATGACAAAAGCACCTTTCCAAGGGACCTATGAAAGGGCTAAAGACTTATTGGGATTAATACATTCGGATGTATGTGGACCCTTTAAGCCCATAACTAGGAATGGTGAAAGATACTTCGTTACTTTCATTGATGACTTCAGTCGTTTCGGATATGTCTACTTGTTAAGACACAAGGACGAAACGTTTGAAGCATTCAAAGAATATCAAAACGAAGTACAAAATCAACTCAATAGGACAATTAAGGTACTTCGTACCGATAGAGGAGGTGAATACCTAAGCGATGCCTTCCAAGATCATCTTAGGAGTTGTGGGATTATCTCACAACTTACTCCACCCGGAACACCCCAACTTAATGGAGTTTCCGAAAGGAGGAACCGAACCCTAATGGATATGGTTCGATCTATGATGGCAAGAAGCTCGTTACCTCTATCATTTTGGGGTTATTGTCTATGCTCCGTGGCTCGTATTCTAAATATGGCCCCAACCAAGAAAGTGGAACGAACTCCTCATGAGATGTGGTTTGGAAAACCTCCATCTCTATCATACTTAAAGGTATGGGGATGTGAAGCTTATCCTAAGCGTTACGTCCCTAATAAGTTGGATGCTCGATCCACGAAGTGTATCTTCATAGGATATCCCAAGGATGATATGGGATACTATTTCTATGATCCATCCGAGCAGAATGTATTTGTTGCTCGGAAGGCGGAATTCCTTGAAACTAAGTTCCTAATGGAAGGAAATAGTAAAAGGAAGATAGATCTTGAAGAGGTTCAAGATCAAATAGATGATACACAATTGGTTGACACTAGCACTCAACATGAAAATGTTGATAGTGATCAAATGGATGATCAAAATAAACAAGACATTCGTAGATCTGGTAAGATTAGCAATCCTCCTGAGAGATATGGTTTTCTCATAGATGGTTACTATACGGTTGATTTGGATGAACCAACAAACTACCAAGATGCTTTATCAAGGATTGATAAAGATAAATGGCAGGAAACCATGAAATCTGAGATGCAATCCATGTATGACAACCAAGTTTTGGGAACTTGTTACGCAACCTCCTGGCTCTAGGCTAGTTGATTGTAAATGGCTTTTCAAAATGAAAACCGACATACATGGAAACTTGGATACATACAAAGCTAGACTTGTAGCAAAAGGTTTCACTCAAACTCAAGGGATTGATTATGATGAAACTTTCTCGCCAGTGGCAATGCTAAAGTCTATTAGGATATTATTTGCCATTGCTGCTCACTATGACTATGAAATATGGCAAATGGATGTCAAAACCGCTTTCCTAAATGGATATCTTGAGGAAGATGTTTATATGGTACAGCCCGAAGGTTTTGTTGATCCGAAAAATCCTAAAAAGGTATGCAAGTTAAAGAAATCAATCTACGGATTGAAACAAGCATCTAGAATGTGGAATCATCGTTTTAATGAAGAGGCAAAGAAATTTGGCTTCATTAAAAATGGTGATGAAGCTTGTGTATACAAGAAGGCTAGTGGGAGCTCTATAATGTTCCTTTTGCTATATGTGGATGATATATTATTGTTTGGGAATGATATAACCACAATGCAAGAGGTCAAAACTTGGCTAAAAGGTTGCTTCTCCATTAAGGATCTTGGAGAAGCACAATACATATTGGGGATTGGGATCTACAGGGATAGATCCAAGAAACTGATAGGTTTAAATCAAAGTGCATACATTGAAAAGATCTTGAAAAGGTTCAAGATGGAGAACTCTAAGAAAGGTTTGGTACCTATTCAAAAGGGAACACTTCTCAGTTCATCTCAGTGCCCTACCACGAAAGATGAACAAGAGAGAATGAAGAAAGTCCCATACGCATCTGCTATTGGGTCTATCATGTATGCAATGATATGTACTAGACCGGATGTGTCATGCACTCTAAGCTTGACAAGTAGATACCAGAATAACCCAGGAAACAGTCATTGGATTGCTGTTAAAAGTATATTGAAATACCTTAGGAGGACTAAGGATATGTTTCTAATATATGGGTCTGGTGAGGAGGAACTCGCTGTAAAAGGTTACGTGGACGCGAGTTTCCAAACTGATCGAGATGATTCTCGATCACAATCCGGTTATGTCTTCACATTAAATGGTGGTGCGGTCTCTTGGAAGAGTTCAAAACAGGATGTTGTTGCATTATCCACTACAGAGTCGGAGTACATTGCCGCCTCATTGGCAGCTCAGGAAGCTGCATGGATGAAGAAATTCATAGACGACTTAGGAGTGGTCCCATCCATTCAGGACCCTCGTGAGATCTTTTGTGACAACGAGGGTGCGATTGCTCAAATCAAAGAACCTCGTGCTCACCAAAAGACCCGTCACATTGAGCGGAGATTCAACTACATAAGGGATGAAGTTGAAAAGGGAAAGATATGTATTCGCAAAGTTCACACAGATCTTAACATAGCGGATCCTCTCACGAAGCTCTTACATGGATCAAAACATGCTGGACATGTTTGTGCATTAGGGCTTCGATATTCTAGTGATTGGTCATGATCTGTTTTAAGTATTGTAACGGAACGAAGTAGTTCAAACTCATTTATACAATTATGGTATTAATTTATTTTGAGTTATGTTCTTATTTTGCATATTTTATCCATGAATAAGTAATTATTCTAAATTCCGTAGTCGATCACATTTGTGGGAACAAGTGTGAGGTTTAGACTATTATGAACTTGGATTGGTGTACATTCACGGGATGAATGTAGGGCAAGGTTGCAACCAAGGTTCATAGATATTTGTGGGATACAAATATTGGAAGACCCGCCATCAAGATTTACTAAATGGAGCCTTTGTGGTTGATCACATGTAATCTTGAGTAAAGGCGAATATCATTGTATCCTCTGACCTGAGATACATATTGGGTTCGGATATTTACCAAGTATTGTGCCTTGAATCTTTCCTTCGCTATTCTGAAACATGGTAGTTCATAAGGAAGAGCTCAGGTATAATGCAAGGTATATATCTAGGACGTATGTAGTCAAGATGGAATTTGTCCCTCTTATTCGTTGAGAGTCAGATGTTTAAGGCCTGAAAAGTTAAATCTAGAAGAGAGTGATCACTCTATATCTCTTGGATTTAACATGACATCTAGGATGAAAGGATATAATGTAAAGATTCACCTATTCATATTCGAGATGGGAACTCGAAAGGGATGATGTTATTGAATGGCACAAAGTCATAACATATTGGGGGTGATGGACGGTCGTTAGGTGGTATCCATCATTTGCATTAATTTCTTATGTTCCTCGTGCAAGTGGGAGATTGAAGGTATTTCGTGTGCCCGAGAGACATATTAAATTAATGTGGCTAATATATTATGATCCAAGTCGGGTCATACCCAATAACAAGCTTACCGACACCTTATACGTATTTAAACTTAACGATTGGTTCGTTAAATAAATACGCGACACTTGGATTTTAGAAAATCGGTTTCTGAAATATTATCACTTGGGATAAATTATTTGGATAATTTATATTTAATTATTTATTGGTTAAATAATTAAGTTGTGTTATAATTTATAAAATGGTTTATAAAATAAAAGAAACTTATCAAATGCATTATATTTATAAAGTTTTATATAAATTTGAACAAGTTTTATAAATTTATTATATACACATAAGTAATGTGCAGTTTTTTGGGGACTCCAAGGACTTCACCCATGCTTATTCTTTGATGCTTTCAATAACACAATCCCATAGGTGCATGCCATATACTTGTACCAAGGCTTGACCACTTCCTTCCAAGAAAATAGATAGATGCAATAGCTTAAAAAACTGCTGAAAACAGTCCCCAATTGCTTGCTGCTGGCCGTGGCATTTTCAGCTCAAAGGGGAGCTCAAATATTGTTTTTGCAAGCTTACATCTAGTGTCAATTAAATCCTAACTAATTACAAAGGTGTTGGGGTTATTGCTTGGGGTATTACACACTTGAGGCTTCAAGTTAGAAGCTATAAACTCTTCAATATCATCAAACATTCTGCTCATATTTGGGAGCTGCTGTTCGAATTTTTCAAAGGCAGAAAGGTGGGTTTTCAAGCTAGATCAACAAGGGTGTTGAGGTTATAAAGTCTAGCTAACTTAAGGGTGGTGTTGGAGGATCAAAGGCTTGAAGTTCTACACTTTTGTTCATCATCTTACTACCATTTTGGACAGCCCTTAAACTCGTTTTAAGGAGGTATAAACACTATCCTTTCTTGTTAATTAGTAAGTATTGTTTCACAACTTGATCCATGGGATTTACATTTAATTGGTTTAAAGACTAAACAAGTTTAATTGGTAATTACACGCTTCCGTTTATAATGATTCTTAAAAGGTTTTAAGATATATCAAACTTGTTAAATCCCAACAGTAAGTTGGATGTAATATTCCAAAGCAAAACAGGTTGTAATCAAATTGTGTTTGTTGGTGTTAATTTGGGTATTTGAAAATGGGTCAAAGAAATTTTAAGGAGCTTTCTGATTTCAGTTTACCCTTATTTGCACAAATGCGCAACAATTTGCATAATTGTGCAGATTAGTGCATTTCGTGCTCAGCATAAAAAAAAGTTGTCGCTTTTCGAAAAATGAGTCGAGGTTGTTTGAAGTGGACCGACTAAAAACCCTAAACTATTATACATCATTAATCCATGATCAATTTATAATTACAAGAAATACATCATCAATTTTTCATTAACATTATTATAAGTAATAAATTACAGTATACCAAAAAAATACCTCAATCGCGTCCAACTCAGAAAGGGTTAGCGTTAGACTGATCTATACAAACTTTGTTGTTCGGTTTTTAAATAAAGCAATCGCAACTGTTTGTAGCCACGATTTGCTTTTAACCTATTTCGTTGTCTAATGGCCTCTAACTTTTTAAAACAAACAAATGGTCCAAAGCCAAAGGTGAGTTAAATAGTACGGAGTAACATTTTATGTGTAGTATCTATATAATCTAATAAACCTCTAAAATGATAACATTATCATTAAATTAAATCATCCTTTACTTTTCATAATGATGATGTCATAATTATATATTAATTTAATTAAAAAAATAATACAAAATCTTTTATAAAAGGAAATATTAATCTCTCCTGAATTGTAATTTTATTTTTCTAAAAAAATTTAAAAGGCATTTATTATTATTAATTATTATTTTTATTATTAAAAATATAAATATAAACATTCAATTTTGAGATAACTTTATGTTTGTAAAATCAACGACAAGTTTCTTAGTCGGAATTCGTGGTTCCACGAGGCAATAAACTAAATGACTTTAACATTTACATTCACTTAATACCTAAAACATATCATTAAACTGTTTCGTTTAAATAAACCCGTGTTTTCACGGGTTATTTTACTAGTTTATCAAATCAAACAGTAAACTATCAGTAGTATTTTACGGAGTGTTTTTAAAGAAGCTAATATTTCATAAAGTAATTATACTGCATTTTATTCGGACTGAAATGAATTTTAATTTTGTGTCTACTTTATGTTTTTTTGTAAGCGAGGAAAGCCTCCAACGAGCACATTGGCTCCCCATATAAGGTAAAACCTCGGGTAATCAAGCCCCCGAGCGCGTGACCTGGTACCGGGTGAATTGCGCATTATGCGTACCCTCTAGTTACACTCCCTTTTTGAACAATTTGGCATAGCCAGAAATTGAACTCGAGTGGTGTGCTTCATTGGACAACTCGGTGGCCACTCAGGCAAGCCTGCGTGGTTGTCTACTTTATGTTGATGTCGCTAGAGATGTGTTGGTTTTCCGGTGATAACCTTTATCATCATCTACTCCATCAAACTATTGTTTATGCAAAATACTTCATTAGTTCTGTATTTTGATGGTTGATGAGGCTATTCTTCTTTTTTTTTCTCTTTGTCATGATGGGATCATCATCTGCAACAAAAGTTTTTGACGTCAGTTTTTTTTTTTCCGATTGGTTTGTTTTTTGAAGCTATTTCGTTATGAATTGTATGCTATCATTTTTTATATGCATATTGCATCACATCAACCACATAACGAACATGCTGTTCAAAATCATATGAGAAAAATACAAAATTCATTTAAATAAGTTGTTATAAATTTGTGTTCCAAAAATATGTCAAATAACATGTAGCTGATTCAGGTCAACAGACAAATTTTCCCTCTCTCTAAGAAAAGACACACCTAGTTTCCCTCCCTCACACTCCTGTACATCAACCCTAACTTTGTTTTGAGCCGCCACCACTTTTGAGCTTCTCCCTTCATCGATCTACTGCTTCACCAGAGTTTTGTAACTTCTTGATTTTGTCCTCACCTACGGCCACCGGCATCTCATCGGTGGTTCGGAGGATTCAATCTTTTTGTTCTCCGGTGAGTCAAGTCTCCACCACGTAGGAGGTCTGGTTTGTTTTCTTTATGCTTTCCTCTTCGTTTCTAACACTCCTCTTCCGATTTCACTCTGTGGTGTGCCGTTTGCTTTGTCCGGCGGCCTATTTTCGAGTTTTTTCGGTGGCCAGGCGACGAATGGTGCGTCGTTTTGACATCCATTATGTCCTCCGGTGGTTCTTCGGTGTTAGCTCTTCGGACCATGCTTCCTCATGCAGGTAAGTTATTATTTTTTTCTTCCGTTCATGTTCTGTCACATTGTACGGTGATCTTCTCTGACAGCTTTCTTTTTAGGCCGGTTTCAGGCGACGAACACCCTGGCGGTGTTCTGCGACTGGTCTTAGCATGGTAATCGGTTTTTTGTTTTGATCTCCGTTTGTTTACGGATCTAGGTTGTCGGGGTTTCTTTTTTCCGTTTCTCTATATTTTTTACGAAATGGCAAACTTTGTTCTTTTACCGGAGATGGTAGCTCCGGTTTCTTTTCTGTTTTCGTTCCTGGCCTCTCTGTGTTCCGTGTTTGTTGTGGTCTCGCCTGTAGTGATTTGTTGCCTGAGTCCATCTCGTTAAGGCTTTTGGTGACGGATTTTGGCAGGAATATTGTGACGACCCGGAAATTTCTGACCAAATTTAAACTTAATATTTATATGATTTCGTCACGATAAGCAAAGTCTGTTAAGTTAAATCTCAAAATTTTGAACTATGTTTAACCTCGACCAAATTTTGACGATTCACGAACGATTATATAAATGGATATGAATATGTATATATATATGTGTATGTATATATATATATATATATATATATATATATATATATATATATATATATATATATATATATATATATATATATATATATATTATAATTTGAAAACGTTAACAAAGTATTAAATGTATAATACTTTACGTTAAATGTATTTGTCTCAATATATGTTTGATATATTTATCTACGGAATTGGAAGGTAATACCAATAATTGATTTAGTAGATACTTCAACACTTATAAATCCCGTAAATATTATGATATGGTTATAGGTCTCTGTTGTGAGGTCCACGTTGATTTGAAAAATCATTCCTTTGTAACTATATACAGAATAATTGGTAAAGTAATCTACAAGTGAAAATGCGGAGTGTAAATAATTGAGATAATAGATGTCGACAAGATAAGCAACTTGACGTGTCACATTAAAATAATTTCATACATTTATTTATTCGTTGGACTTTAACCTTCAATTCACAAACAACCATTTGTTAATGGACATGTGTATATATATATATATATATATATATATATATATATATATATATATATATATATATATATATATATATATATATATATATATATATATAGTTTACAAAATGATAAAATATAATATTAACCTGGTTATAAAACGTTTATATTTTAAATATATATTAATAAACAGCGAGAAGTTGATTTAATGAAGCAAATGACCAAAACACTCAAATGATTAAGTTATACTTCTGGTAATATAGTTTATCATTGATTAAGTCTAATTATTGATAAATGTACACGTCGCGAAACGTAAAGTGCTAGTTTTCTAAGCGTACGAAAGGACGTTCGAGAAACCGGAATCGGGACATAAGTCGAGCATCAACGTACAAAACAACGGAGCTAAAGTTACAAGACAACCATGCACGAGAATATAATATAATATATAATTAATTAATATAAATTATATATATTAAATATAAAATAATATGTCGACAAACAAGAAAACAAATCAGGTTTGAGCTGGATCAGGGAGCTCCACGATCGCGGAGCTGTAAGGCACAAAAGCTCCACTATCGCGGAGCAGTAAAAATCAAAAATGTACTATAAAAGCTCGATCTGGTTCCAGTTTCTTTCCCCCATTCATTTTACTCCGTATCATTTAAATTATTTATATTTATATTTATATTATTATTATTATTATTATTATTATTATTATTATTATTATTAAGATTAATATTATTATTATTATTAGTAGTATTAATATTATTATTATTTATACATAAAATACTACGACGAGGTTCTGCTCGAATGTTTTCAAAATGGGTTTTTCGAGAGGGATAGAGCTAAGGAAATTATGGGTTATAGCTATGGAGGTTATGGGTATGGTTCGGGGGTATAGCTCTTGAGGTCAACACTAGCGTTTATCATCTCCGTTGCGTTTACTTACTTTCCTGCAATATTGAATCACAATATTGATACATGAGCATTCATATCTTATTTTTTATATATTAATAGTGTATCCATGTCTAGTGCTCGAGTATAAATGTTTATACATGCTTGTATGCTAAACTTCGTCGTTAGATAGTTTTACGATGAATCACGAATTTAATACATATACTACTGATATAAGGTATATGATATGCATGTTATTGGAAAGCTTGCGAAAAATAAATAACTTTTCATTTAGAAATCGCGTGATTTCGTTGAGCCAATTAAAAGATATGGTCAACTGAATTATGGTTAACGTTAATTGAAATTGTGTTTGACACTGTAAATTAATATTTAAACAACTTGTCTGTGAGATTGATAAATGGGATTTTTATATATTACTAATCGAGTAAATGAATTTCTATATAAGGCACGTTTTGTTTTGTTGATCAATCGTCAAAGTTGACTGTCTTATCATGCTTTAAAGCTTTATAAACACTATAATCTGGTTTTACAAGTATTAGAAAACTATGTGAAATAATAAAACATGTTCGATTGCCATGATAATTCAAATATAATATAGCTCCTGAAATAAATAATATTTTGAGTTTGATAAACTATAAATTCGTTCAATTATCAAGACTTATACTATGTTAATAAACATGTATAGATTTAAAGATCATATTGGGTCAGGTTGACTTTTGAGATGACTTTTGTTAACTCTTGCATGTCGGTCTCGAGCATTAGGATTGTAATACACTATGACCTGACCTAGCTTGTTAGACATGTATTGACCAACATATGTTCTCTAGGTTGAGATCTACGGTTATTTTGCATTCCGAGTTTCGGTCACATTTCGGCTAATGACCTTATGTGCTGCTAAGGTGAGTTTCATTTGCTCCCTTTTTAATTGCTTTTTCAATCTATATTTTTGGGCTGAGAATACATGCACTTTATTTTAAACGAAATGGATACAAGTACATACTAAATTTTACACTGAGTTTTAATCGAAAATCCCTTAGCTTTGGTAACTAGTAACTGCCGGTTAGAAGAACTGGTGGGTGCGAATAGTGGTATATGGATCCATAGGGCTTGACATCCCCGTCTGTTCCAGGTATAGAAACCGTATCCTGAACTATAAAACAGACGTATACTATTTGAGTTTAGTACACGTTGGATTGCGTGTATTGTACATGTTGCTTGCATGTATGTTAAAACAGGGGCACTTATTATAACGTTAAAGTTTAGTTATCAGGGTGCTCAATCTTGTAGAATAATTTGATAAATGTTTCTGGATGAAACAACTGAAATCTTGTGATCCACCTTTATATACGAATTATGCGCTTCATTAAAACTATGAACTCACCAACCTTTGTGTTGACACTTTTAAGCATGTTTATTCTCAGGTTCCTAGAAGTCTTCCGCTGTTTGCTTATATGTGATACAAGCTATGTGCATGGAGTCATACATGCTTTATTCGAGAAAACGTTGCATTCACAAAATCATCACCATGTATCTTATTTTGACTACATTATCAACGAATGTAGTATTGTAAACTATTAATTACGGTGATTGTCTATATGTAGAAATCATCAAACGTCAAAAACCTTGAAATTTGATATTCAATTATGGTGTGCCTTTTCAAAAGAATGCAATATTTACATAACGTATCATATAGAGGTCAGTACCTCACTGTGGAATCGATGAATGATGTATTCGTCCAAAGGGATTTGGAAGGATCATCATAGTTGGTATCAGAGCTTGAGGTCATAGGGAACCAGAATTTGCATTAGTGTGTTTAACTGGTAATTGTTAGGATGCATTAGTGAGTCTGGACAATGACCGTATCTGTTTTTACCAAGTTTTGCTTATCATTTCTTGTCAGAAATCACTTGCTTATCATTCTTAAGTCTAGGCACGTTTTCCTGTATTTATTGCATAGATAGTGTACAGACGAACTCATATTTTAGCATATCTATCACAGTAGACTTTGTCTGACACTTTTCCTAAATTTCCTCCGTAAATTACGGAATCTTTTTGCTACATATACGTATTCAAGAAAACGAAGATATCATTCAGTATTCAACACCCATTCATATCAAAAACCCTTTATCCGATCATATAATATGGATTTATCACCTGATTCCCCGAACTACTCGAGCTCCAATGACAGCATAACCAGAATGAACCAACCAATTAGTCATCATCTTTTCTGGATGAATTGGGGGTGGGTTCGTAGTCTACTTAATCATTGGAGACAAGAAGAAGGTGATCCCTTCCATACATCACATTGCCCTCTTGGCAAAGAACCTGAAGCACTTACCGACGAACCTGTTCATAATACCATTTTCTCTCTCAATTCCAGAGTATCTCGTCATGATTATATACTATCTCAAATTCTAGATCTTATTGGTCCGCTCGTACGAACTGACAATCACCCCGTTGTAATAGAAGAAGTCAACGAGCTTCACGCTCGGGTAGTGACTTTAGATAATATGGTACAAAGGTTACAAGCACCAACAGCAGCACCGGCATCAACCGTACCACCATCATCAACACCAACAGTATCATTACCACCACCACCAACAACATCCGCATCCCACACCTCAACATCACAATCTGTACCTTGAACATCAACGTCATACGAACAATAGATACCAAGGAATACCAACAACAACAAACGATGAAGTATTGATTCATAACTTCATCAAAGAAATATTCTGCAGAGAATATGTAGTTTTTAAAAGTTTTAGAGATTACTTATTCTAGTTCTAATTGTAAACCAGATGAGTGAGCGAATAGAAATAATGAAATAAAACCCTGATCGAAATGGTGCACGATTTACAAGCTAGATCTGTTTTACCAGCAGCATCAACAGTACCGTCAGCATCACCAGCACCGTCAGTACCGTCAGCATCGTCAGCATCAGCAACATCTATAACATCAAAAGCTCTTCCAGATCCATAATCACCGTAAACATCATCACTAATCAACAATGCGTATATTGTATCAACGAGTTATGAAGTATTAACTCATTCCTCCTGAAGAAATTATATGTATATTATATATATATATATATATATATATATATATATATATATATATATATATATATATATATATATATATATATATATATATATATATATATATATATATATATATATATATATGAATTTTGAGATCAAAATAAATCTTTTCTTACTAAGCTATTATTTATGAATTGAAAACGGGTAGATACTACTCGGTTAAATTCATATTACTAATATGCTATGATGTACATCCTTCGTTAACCACAATCTCCGTTTCAACTCAATGAATTCCATTTCATAATAAACTAAGTATATTATTCAATTATATGTTTTTAATTTTACACTTTCATCTTCGATGTATTCGAAACTTTCTAGAAAACCTCATTCGTACCTTGCGAAGTTAGCAAGAGTTCCATGAGCACCAACATGATTCACTAAGGAAATATCAATAAAACTGAATAACGAAGTATTGATTACATTAGTGTAATACTCCGCGAAGATTATTAAATCTTTAATGTTTTAGAGATTATTCATTTCTAATCCTGCCGAAAATCAAATGAGCTTAATATGATATTAGCTCATTAAATCTGTATTACATCTGAAGAAAATATACATACATATATTTTCATAAAGACTGTAATAAAATTCTCGGGTACAAAATATTACTTGTGAAACTTTTAACGGGTAGGTAATACCTGAAAGATATATAAATTCACAATTTATATGTTACATTCTTCGATTCTGATTCAGCAAATCATCAACTATACTCACTACTTTCACAACGTTATACATTCTTTCCTAGAAATCAAAACAACCATTCGCATTCAAATTTGATTACATATTCTGATTTTGAAAAATCAGAATCCAAGCCAAAATTTAACAGAAAACATCACTCTTAGATTCTTACATCTTTCAAAGCTATACTTTGAATTCAAAAATGTGCTAGAATATTACTTCTATTCATAAAACCCAGAAAAATATTTGTATCATTCAAAATTCTAGAACATTATATGTATCTTGACAATTACAATCTTCACGCAAACCCTTCAAACTTTTGAAAACACCTCGGATTGATAATCGACGATTCGGTTATGATAACTTTGAATGCTGATGAAGTAGCAAAAACTGTAAATGACCTTAACAGCCAAAAGTTTGATGATAAAGAATAGTGTGTTGGCAAAGCTCAGAAAAAGATAAGGTTTGGAACTGGAAAACGGATTGAGCAAACCATGAAAGAGGCTGTGGAAAAATCACAAAGACTAAACCTGCCTTCAAAGAATCCAAATGATTCAGTATCTGCTGAAGTCATTAACGAATACCTTGCTCCAGACTCTAAACCTTTACGCACAAATCTTCTTTATCATCTTTCGATATTAGAAATTCTAAGATATCATCGTATCTTTCATTATAAATATCCTCGATGTTTCTGAAGATATTTTCATAACTATCCTTATCTGAAATCATTTATCTCTTCGCGATATCAGTGTTACATCATAAAGGAAACTGTTTAGTTTCTATATTTTGTAAACATTCGAATTTAAAATATGAATGTTTTTGAAGTAGTGTTGGGAATTGAAGCATGAGTTAGTATAATATAATGACACCTGATCAACTTGATTATATTACAGTAAGTCATGCTGATTTTCTAATGGAACGTGATAAATGTTTACATATCATACCCTCATCATGAACCATGTTACATAACTCTTTCATTCTATTTAACCTCTAAACTATCAAGAAAATATTTTCTTGATGATTCGGTCTTGTTCGGATATTCTGGTAATTTGACAAATCAAATCGTGCTATTACCTTTCCTTTCTGCTTTGTATATTATGATCATTCGAAACTCCATACCTACGAATTCTGGACCATTATTCGCTTGACTTGAAGTCGGGAAGAAGAAGAAAATAAAAGCATGAAGCTCCGAAATAGAAATGGAAGTATAAATCGCGGCAAATAGGAGTGAGCATTAACTGTGGATGTCAATGATTATCAAAAGACAGAAACAGGCACTCCGAAATATAAGGGAAGATATAAAACCCAACAACAACTCAGAAATTACAAACCGTATATATCGATGCATATAACAATATAAACACAGGGGAGGACTAAAAACACTATAAAACCAAGAGTATAGTAGAAGTAAATAGATTCTTCCGGTGGGAGATGAAAAAGTAAAATGACAGATATGAAAGTTAGGAGTATATCAAGAAGTAGAACTCGATGGAGCATATTGACGAATGCTCTAAAATATGAATTGAGGGAGAAAGAATAGAAGATGTGAGCTGTGGAAATAAGTAAACGAAGGCAGTGGATTTAGAGTACAATATCCGACAGAGCAATCGAAATAGATCATTGCATTTAATCAAAGAAGATCCTAATTTCCTTAATTACCGAAGAATCAAATCTTATTACGAAGATTTTCTCTAAATCCCCTGAAATCCGAAAATCCACCGTGACTACGTCAAAAGTTAAATCTCTATCTCAACCTTTTGTGACAGCTTCACTCATACGCTTCGAGTAATTGAATTATGTTATTCATATTTTTCAATCATGATAAAACCCCACATATCAACTCATATTCGTTATAATAACATTCCTATTTTTAGCCATGATGACCTCACTCAAATTTCGGGACGAAATTTATTTAACGGGTAGGTATTTTGACGACCCGAAAATTTCTGACCAAATTTAAACTTAATCTTTATATGATTTCGTCACGATAAGCAAAGTCTGTTAAGTTAAATCTCAAAATTTTGAACTATGTTTAACCTCGACCAAATTTCGACAATTCACGAACGATTATATAAATGGATATGAATATGTATGTGTGTGTATATATATATATATTATAACTTGAAAACTTTAACAAAGTATTAAATGTATAATACTTTACGTTAAATGTATTTGTCTCAATATATGTGTGACACCGCTGATTTTTTTTTTTTTTATAAATACGTGGCGGAAGCATTAACGTTAATTAAACCATTATAATAATATAAACATATCATAATTACATAACCAAAACAGTTGACAGCTAGCATTTAACTAATACATATGGTGTCACGTGACGTTTCAACAAAAGTTTAGTTTTATAGGAAAAGACACATCAGAGTTGGCTCCTGTCAAACATAACATCAGCATGCCCCGTCTTCTCCCCAAAAGCATCATATCTACAAAAGCTAATAACCTGCAGGGAGGAGATGGAGGGGAATTAGCACGAAGCTAAGTGAGTACGACTAACCACAGGCAATAGTATACAGAACAGTTTTACTAATCATGTCACAAAGAGCTAACACACAAACATCACCCAAGTGCCGTCTACAGAGACTCTGGCGGCTCGGCCAAACCATTAACCACCAGTTGATCGGGCTGGGGCTTACCAGAAGTTCCTCCACCACCGTATGTATATACATAATCCACACGCGACGGACGCGTCATTCACATATATATACACCACGGTTGTCTAGGCTACCATAGAGGAACCCAACCCGCAGGTTGATCTCTCCTACCGAGGCTACCACACAATAGGGACGCACTGGGCTCCAGCAGACAAGCATCAACTAACATGCAGTCATCACAATAAACTAACTAACTATATCAATAAGTACAACTAACTAGCATGGCATTCATAATATAACATGCTACTCTATACTAAATTCCACAGTTAGTCCCACTCACCGATTACCAGCAAACGAGAAGGTGTTCAGCTATCTAATCACTGAACCTTCTCTTTCTCCTTTTCTCCTGAGAAATACACATACACGAGTTAGTTTATGTCCATAAACACCAAATAACACAAATATAGAAATTTTGTCAGAAAATCTGTCCGCTAAAATTTTTCTGTTTAACACTTGTGCACTTTTGAAATTTACATCAAAATCTCAAAATACAAACGGACAGCATAACGGCTAGAAATCAACACTTAGTAAAAATTTCACTGTCTAAGACCATCGGTCGATCGTCAGAGACTATCGGCCGATCGTCACTACTCCATCGGCCGGTGGACTACACCATCGGTCGATCGTTAAATTTTCAACCGTTCGTCGAAGGACTTCCACCATCGGTCGATCGTCTAGTCCGTCGACCGATCGTCTCACTCCATCGGTCGATGGTTAGAGACCATCGGCCGAGGGTAGTTCATCTGCAGAAGCTGAAGCCAAAGTGACGGGTTTCACCCAAATTCATCCAATTCTTGCTCTAGAGCTCGATTTTTACCTCAAAACTGACCAAATCTAAGACACTATACATCAAGAAACATAAACCCACAAGATTTGGACTCAAACAACATCAAATTCAACTCTTTTGACCCAAATTACCCACTTTGTAAAAACTATCACAAAAACCCAATTTTCTTGAAGATTAAATCATGAAAACTTGTGATTCTTACCTTGATAGAATCAGTAGATCATAAGGAACACGAAAATGTAAATGATTTGAGCTCAAGAACAAAGATTAGAAATTAGGGTTTGGTAGGATGGAGAGGTGAGTGAACGGGTGGGTTTGGGGAATTTTCTAGAAAATGGAAGAATAACCCTCCCACCAAACACTTATGAGTCTTAAAACTCATACATCACAACACACGGGTATTTATCAGTTATCTGATATCTTTCGTACATCATTTGGCAACCCAAACGAAGTCCAAATTAGATAAACAAACCTGTTCTGTGACCCTTGTCACAAACTGGTCCTAACCACATCATTATTTAATAATAAATTTTAAATAAAAATAAAAGCACATAGTAACACAATACTAACTTAAGGGTACTTTAGTAATCTTACATCTAGGCCCGATTGAGGATGTTACAATATGTTTGATATATTTATCTACGAAACTAGAAGGTAATACCAATAATTGATTTAGTAGATACTTCAACACTTATAAATCCCGTAAATATTATGATATGGTTATAGGCCTCTGTTGTGAGGTCCATGTTGATTTGAGAAATCATTCCTTTTTAACTATATATAGATTAATTGGTAAAGTAATCTACAAGTGGAAATGCGGAGTGTAAATAATTGAGATAATAGATGTCGACAAGATAAGCAAATTGACGTGTCACATTAAAATAATTTCATACATTTATTTATTCGTTGGACTTTAACCTTCAATTCACAAACAACCATTTGTTAATGGACATGTGTATATATGTATATATATATATATATATATATATATATATATATATATATATATATATATATATATATATATATATATATATATATTACAAAATGATAAAATATAATATTAACCTGGTTATAAAACGTTTAGATTTTAAATATATATTAATAAACAGCGAGAAGTTGATTTAATGAAGCAAATGACCAAAACACTCAAATGATTAAGTTATACTTCTGGTAATATAGTTTATCATTGATTAAGTCTAATTATTGATAAATGTACAGGTCGCGAAACGTAAAGTGCTAGTTTTCTAAGCGTACGAAAGGACGTTCGAGAAACCGGAACCGGGACATAAGTCGAGCGTCAACGTACAAAACAACGGAGCTAAAGTTACAAGACAACCATGCACGAGAATATAATATAATATATAATTAATTAATATAAATTATATATATTAAATATAAAATAATATGTCGACAAACAAGAAAACAAATTAGGTTTGAGCTGGATCAGGGAGCTCCACGATCGCGGAGCTGTAAGGCACAAAAGCTCCACGATCGCGGAGCAGTCAAAATCAAAAATGTACTATAAAAGCTCGATCTGGTTCCAGTTTCTTTCCCCCATTCATTTTAATCCGTATCATTTAAATTATTTATATTTATATTATTATTATTATTATTATTATTATTATTATTATTATTATTAATTATTATTATTAAGATTAATATTATTATTAATATTATTATTATTAGTAGTATTAGTATTATTATTATTTATACATAAAATACTACGACGAGGTTCTGCTCGCATGTTTTCAAAATGGGTTTTTCGAGAGGTATAGAGCTAAGGAAATTATGGCTTATAGCTATGGAGGTTATGTGTATGGTTCGGGGGTATAGCTCTTGAGGTCAACACTAGCGTTTATCATCTCCGTTGCGTTTACTTACTTTCCTGCAATATTGAATCACAATATTGATACGTGAGCATTCATATCTTATCTTTTATATATTAATAGTGTATCCATGTCTAGTGCTCGAGTATAAATGTTTATACATGCTTGTATGCTAAATTTTGTCGTTAGATAGTTTTACGATGAATCACGAATTTAATACATATACTACTGATATAAGGTATATGATATGCATGTTATTGGAAAGCTTGCGAAAAATAAATAACTTTTCATTTAGAAATCGCGTGATTTCGATGAACCAATTAAAAGATATGGTCAACTGAATTATGGTTAACGTTAATTAAAATTGTGTTTGAAACTGTAAATTAATATTTAAACAACTTGTCTGTGAGATTGATAAATGGGATTTTTATATATTACTAATCGAGTAAATGAATTTCTATATATGGCACATTTTTTTGTGTTGATCAATTGTCAAAGTTGATTGTCTTATCATGTTTTAAAGCTTTATAAACACTATAATCTGGTTTTACAAGTATTGGAAAACTATGTGAAATAATAAAACATGTTCGATTGCCATGATAATTCAAATATAATATAGCTCCTGAAATAAATAATATTTTGAGTTTGATAAACTATAAATTCGTTCAATTATCAAGACTTATACTATGTTAATAAATATGTATAGATTTAAAGATCATATTGGGTCAGGTTGACTTTTGAGATGACTTTTGTTAACTCTTGCATGTCGGTCTCGAGCATTAGGATTGTGATACACTATGATCTGACCTAGCTTGTTAGACATGTATTGACCAACATATGTTCTCTAGGTTGAGATCTACGGTTATTTTGCATTCCGAGTTTCGGTCACATTTCGGTGAATGACCTTATGTGCTGCTAAGGTGAGTTTCATTTGCTCCCTTTTTAATTGCTTTTGCAATCTATATTTTTGTGCTGAGAATACATGCACTTTATTTTAAACGAAATGGATACAAGTACATACTAAATTCTACACCGTGTTTGAACCGAAAATCCCTTAGCTTGGGTAACTAGTAACTGCCGGTTATAAGAACTAGTGGGCGCGAATAGTGGTATATTGATCCATCGGGCTTGACATCCCCGTCTGTTCCAGGTATAGAAACCCTATCCTAAACTATAAAAAGACGTATACTATTTGAGTTTAATACACGTTGGATTGCGTGTATTGTACATGTTGGTTGCATGTATGTTAAAATAGGGGTACTTATTATAATGTTAAAGTTTAGTTATCAGGGTGCTCAATCTTGTAGAATAATTTGATAAACGTTTCTGGATGAAACAACTGAAATCTTGTGATCCACCTTTATATACGAATTATGCGCAACATTAAAACTATGAACTCACCAACCTTTGTGTTGACACTTTTAAGCATGTTTATTCTCAGGTTCCTAGAAGTCTTCCGCTGTTTGCTTTTATGTGATACAAGCTATGTGCATGGAGTCATACATGCTTTATTCGAGTAAACGTTGCATTCACAAAATCATCACCATGTATCTAATTTTGACTACATTATCAACGAATGTAGTATTGTAAACTATTAATTACGGTGATTGTCTATATGTAGAAATCATCAAACGTCAAAAACCTTAGAATTTGATATTCAGTTATGGTGTGCCTTTTCAAAAGAATGCAATATTTACAAAACGTATCATATAGAGGTCAGTACCTCACTGTGAAATCGATGAATGATGTATTCGTCTAAAGGGATTTGGAAGGATCATCATAAATATATATGACTGTGGGTGTGAGTTTCTATTTATGTTCCCGTCTTCTTTTTGTCTACTTGTTCGCTTTTTCGTTCATACCATCTTCCTCGTCATTGGATTCAGTGTGGACTGGTCCGACGTTGTTGTCGCCTTATCAGTTTTTTTTATAAGCGCCAATAAATTAGTTTGCTGAGATGTTTCTTTCGGTTGTTTCTTCGTCATCCATAGGCTGGGTTTCAACTGGTTAAGTTTTTTGAGTGGATAGATTAGGGTCTTCTTGGTTATGCTGGCTAACGAGGGGTCTTCTCGGTTTTCTGGTTGCGGTCTCGAGGTTGGTGTTCTTGGGTTGCCCGACAGGTGGTTTAGTGGCAGGTTTACGATGTAGATGGTGGGTGCGGTTTATTATGGGGTTTATGGAGCGAGGTCTGCGTAGCCGACTTCGACTTGTGCTTTGACAGTTTGTTAGGTACGGTTTTCTTATAGGTGGTTATGTCATGGTTGTTGCAATATACTGTGATTAGGTGATGTGATGGTTGATTTGATTCATTCGATGCACTTATTGTAGGCAGTTTTATTTTTTTATCGTGGACACGTATCGTTAGTTGTATTTGGATTTGGGAATTGTAGCATTCATTAGCACGTATAACGTTGATTGTAATTGTTTACTGATGCGTTCAGCAAAACGTTTTGTAGGCTCGTTAGAGCGCATGTTGTATCACTATAACTCTACAAGATCACCAGATATATATATATATATATATATATATATATATATATATATATATATATATATATATATATATATATATAATATGTATTTTGACAAAAAAAAAAATAACATGTAGCTGCAAAGGTCCAACAGTTTTTTTTGGTATAGTATTTTTTTCTATTTCAAATCTGATGTAGATTATTGTAGAATGAACCTTTATATCCCTTGTGTCATATGTGAGCATTGAACAACAAAGTTGCAGCATTCTCTTCTGAAAGAATTTGAACTAATTGTGCCACAGTTGAGCGTTTCTGTCCAATCGCTACATAGACACAATACAATGTCTCACTCTTAGAGGTGCTCCTTGAGTTCATTTGCTTTTTGGTTTAATATAGTATAGATTGCAATAGATGTTTTTCCAGTTTGTCGGTCATCGATTATAAGTTCTCATTGACCACAGCCTATAGGAACCAGGCTATCTACCGCTTTTAACCCAGTTTGCATAGGCTCGTGCACAGATTTACGTTCAATAATCCCAGGGGCTTTCACTTCGACGTGAAATTGAACAACGAAGTTGCAGTAGCTTCAATTAAATTGTTGGTTATTATATTGTAACCTAACCAACTAATTTGTTTTTCCTTTTTTGGGGGAGGGTGAACGAAAATTCACATAGAAATCAAGATGTTCTCAATATGGAAATGTCCTGAACCGAAAGAATACAAGAGGAAACTCATAATGATTGATTGGTGTAGTTTATGTTTTTATTGCATTATAGTATGAATAACAATAGGAATGTGAATGTTAATACCTCTATATTAAGTTGCAAAACAGGAAGATGCGACAATAATCATTGGTTTTTTAATTCATAATAGGATGCAATGTCAAACTGTCATAGCCTAATATTAGGGCGTGCAAGGTAGGACCCATTATTAAAAAAGGTCCTCTTAAAAATATACTCCAACATTAAATACCTATGTATTGATTTGATATTACATTTTCTACGACTGTTATTTTAATTGATGCTACCACTTATTATGTTCTTTTAGTATTATTGAACTTATTATTATTATACTTACGTTCGTATGTAAAAGTCCTAGTTTTATTTATTGAACATGACCCGTAAAATTAATAGTATCACCCTACAAACTGTCATGTTTGCTCATTCTAAAAGGTTTGTGTTATGATATTGTTGTGTATGAAAGTCAAATGACTTTAATTTGTGTCGGTGTATTTTATACTACATGGGTAAATTATAGAAACATACATATATTAAACATTTAAAGGAATACATAAAACTCTTTTACACAGCCTATGAGCATAACTAATTAGTAATAATAAAATAACCCCATTAAAATGATGGAAAACCGTGTGTACTTTTACAATTGATTAACGCAGCGGATAGCTAAAATAGTAATCTTCTATTGTTTTATGAACAAAATTTTACAAGATTAAATAATCACATATTTAATAAAACATGCACACGATTAAACCTTCCCATCGATCCAGTTACACCACTAATAATTGTCAAAATATGTAATTCACAAAGTGAGTTAACGATATACCTTTCTTGAAGAAATTGACGAACGGAGAGAAACCTACGATCAAAAATATGACCGTCTCTTAGGATAGTCCACACTACACTTCAAACAACGTCAATGGATGCTAGTCCAAACCCAAGTAATAATTAATCAACCTTTGATTAATATTATGAATTCAAAATAATACTCTTTCTTGAAGAAACTGATGAACAGAGAGAAACCTACGATCAAAAATATGACCGTCTCTTAGGATAGTCCACACTACACTTCAAACAACGTCAATGGATGCTAGTCCAAACTCAAGTAATAATTAATCAACCTTTGATTAATATTATGAACTCAAAATAATACTCTGTATGAAACAATGTTATTTCTTTTCTTACTTTTTCTCTTTTCAATTCTCTCGTATGTTTTTATGAAGGAAAAAGACCATATATATAATATGAAGTAAAGTAAAACGTATCAATCAATCTGGATCACGGATATATTTTCCTTTATAAGACAAACAACTTTTTCAAAAAAAGATATTGAAATAGAATTAAGATACGGAGTATAAATTCATTAAACGATAAAGTCATATTTCTCAAATACTTTAGGGGTATGTTATGTAACTTATAATTAATAATTTCTATCATGTCACTTTCATGAGAATAGTAAATTAATTAATTTCGTTTCATTTACTATTCATATAAATAGTAAATGAATTAATTTCGATTCATTATTTTGTTACTTGAGTAATATATATACATCATATATATATATTTTATTTGACGTCTCGGTGTATATGTGTGTGACCCCGAAGGCTCAAATGAAGTTGGTCATATCGTTATATGTTGTACCTTGCACATTAATCCTACAAACTCCCACTTGTGCATGGCACAACACCAAGTAACTATACAAACAATGGTAAACGTCTAGCAACACGTCATTGTCCCTAAATTCATGTGAGGGTAGTTTCTCGAAACTGTTTATGGTAAGTTTTAAATGTCATTCGTCCTTTTGTTTCAGATACTTTAGTTAAACTTGAGAAATGGATCATCAGTCATTCTCATTTATTTAACAATTTTGTTTCTCGATCTTAGAACTGAATTAGATCACCAAATTAATTAAGTGTCATCTTAATTACATCTGGGTGCGGCCACACAAATATCTTATTCATTCATCGAAGAGCTCAAAAGGTATCTAACTCCAAACATTTTAGAGGAACAAATCCTATATTGCATACACTTATCTATCACGAGCTTTACATTATAACCAATAATGGCCTTTATAACAGCCTTATTCAGGACAGCGTTTAACCATACCAAAATACAATGCTACACTCATCAAGACGGGCGTGCATCTCAAGTCTAAGGACACAAAGACATAATCACTAAAAGATTCACTACTGACTACGATCTATGTAGTGACATCTCGTGGTTGGGTCATTCCAATATTCATCATCAATGAATACATATGAATTTTGGTCTCAACAAGTTAACTATTCATCATCAATGAATATAACCAAAATTTCACATTAATCTTAATTCATGTTATTCCCATAACATGACCGATTATGGAGATTTTGAATAATCAACAATTATTCATGGATTAAACATGCTAATATAGAACACAGTGATATAAATGAAATCGATCATACTAACTATATATCAATTCATTAATATAAAACTGCTTAATGTTCTAAAAATATCCAAATACTGAATTACAAATGGAAAAGATCAGAAGCATAACGAAGTCCAGTATTACTAGAATGATCATCATGCTTGTTGTGCATCATGGGCTTCATGAACTGGTTAACCACATTATCATTTGTATGAACCTTTAAGAATACTAATATCATTCCTCTTAATGACTTAATGAATGTAGTCAAACTTTTGAAGAATGTGCCAGATACTTTTATGTACATGTGATTCTTTCAAAAGTATATTAACACTCGAACTATCACAGTACATATTATAGAAGATTAAATGTTGTGTACTACTCTGAGTATAACAACAAACTTCCTTATCCAGACAGCTTTCTGAGCAGCTTCTCAGTCAACAATGTATTCTGCTTTTGTTGTAGATTGTTCAATAGTGCTCTGCCTAGAGCTCTTCCAATCAACTGTCTTGCCCATCATGACAAAGAAACAACGTGACAGGATTGAAAATCATCTCGATCAGTTTGGAAACTAGAATTAGTATAAAACTTAATACTTAACTCTTCTTCCAAACCACCGTAAACCAAGACATATCATTAGTACTCTGCAAATACTAAAGAATATTCTTAACAACAATCCAATGTACTTCACCTAGATTATGTTGACAATGACTCGTCAAACTCAAAACTAACGAAACATCGAGTATAGTACATATTATGGCATACATAATGGATCATATAGCCAAAACATATGTGATACATTTCATTTATCTCATCTCATCTGCTATGATGGGACTTTTGAGACTTTCTCATGGTTATGCCCTTTTGCATTGGCAAAGCTCCATGCTTGGAGTTTTGCATGCTAAATCTCTGCAAGATAATGTATGTACTTTGATTCAAACTAATAAGCCAATTGGATCTATTGTATAGATCCTCATTCCAATAATATAAGTAGCTTCATCAAGATCCTTTATGGAAATACATTTTCCAAGCCAAGACTTGATATCTTGCAAGTTGGAATGTTATTTCTAATAAGTAATATGTCATCAACATATAAGATCAAGAAGACTACTTTGCTCCCACTAGCTCTAATGTAAACTCAGGGCTTATCTAGGTTATGAGAAAAATTAAACACTTTGATTTTCTCATTAAACTTAAGATTCTAGCTCCTGGATGCTTGCTTTAATCCATAAATGGATTTTAGAAGCTTACCTACTTTATTAGGATGCTTAGGATTCATAAACCCTTTCGGCTGAACCATATATACGTCCTCGCTTAGGTCGCCATTTAGGAAAGCGGTTTTGACATCCATTAGCCATATTTTATTATCATGAAAAGTAAACATGGCAATAAGTATCTATAACAACCCGGAAAATTTCCGATTAAATTTAAACTTAACTTCAACTGTTTCCCAACAATTCACGAACAAATAATTGAAAATAAATATGTATATATATACATATAATAATCTGAAATATAAATTAAGATACGATTTAATTATAATTAAATATGTAAAATATACAATAATTGTTATACTATTACTATTATTAATATTAATATTAATATTAGTATTAGTAATATTATTATTTTCAATATATATATATATATATATATATATATATATATATATATATATATATATATATATATATATATATATATATATATATATATATTTGTTAAACTTGATACACTCATATTATTGCCACTAGTGAATATTAATGTTAAATATTATTATTATTAATTATTATTATAAATATAATTATTATTATTATAAGTATTATTATTATTATTAATTATTATTATAAATATAATTATTATTATTAATATATAAATTAAATTAATAAGTAATCAAACAAATACCTAAAATATGTAGCTGTTTTTGAATTTTTTATTATCTGGAATCCAGTCGACACTCAATTATCAGATACCTAATTTAGGTATAACCTGCTTTATATATTTTTTTTTATAATCGTGATCACCCAATATCAATAAACAATTATCCATAGTTTGCTTTACACATTTGATTTACATCATCAAACTCGTTATAAATTGATAGTAAGCTGCTGCCCATCGAAGATCAAACAGAAAATATTTTCTTTTTCATCGATACCTCTGTTTTTCAACTTCTAAGCCATATCCCGAAATCAAATCAAATTCAAAAATGTAATAATGCAATTTTGTTAGAAATCATTCACTTAAACAACTTGCAAAGTTACAAATGCCAATTCTTTCTATCAAGTTGTAATTTTTGAAGTCAAAGTTAATTGTAAAAAGTCAAACGATTGTTCAATCAAGAAATTCGAGTTCGTTTTTAATGCTTCAGTTAAATTGATAATTTTAAAAGTTTCTATGAGTGAATTAAAACCTTTTTCATTTAGGAATCATGATCCAAAATGTTTGCTAAATCAAAATCAAGTATTTTTTTTCCTTCTTGGTCTGCGTCCTACAGCAAGCTGTTATGATATCTATATTTTTTTTTTTCAATTAACATAACATTTAAATTTAATATTAATTTTTTATTATTATATTAAAACACTGAATTAAATAAAACACCCTTGGATCCCTGGTCGACTGTGAAACGGAAAAGAAGAAGGAGGAGAAGAATAGTTGTTGAACGGGTTATATGTTTATGTTGGTGTTATAAAATAGAAATAAAACGGATGGAGTAGTGGTCTTAGGTGTTTTGTGTAACCGAGAGGTCTCGGGTTCGAGTCCCGTCTTGGGCATATTTTTTTTAGAAAAGCTTTTAAAGGTAGCTTTCTTTATCAAAATTTTTATTATTATTATTGTTATTATTATTAGAATTATAATTATGATCACTATTATTATTATGATTTTAATTATTATTATTATTAGTATCATAACTATTATAATTATTATTATTACTAATAAAAGTTACCATGTATTATTATTATTATTATTATTATTATTATTAACATAATTAAAATTAAAAATTTAAATTACTATTATTATTGTTACTACCAAAAAATATTATTATTACTAGTATCATTAGTAGTATTATTATCATTTTTACAAAAATTTCTTTTCTATCATTAAAACTATATTATTATTATTATTTTTACCACTAGTATCATTATTATTATTTCTATTATGACTATTACATCAGTGTTGTAATCATTAATATTAATATTATCATTAAAATCAAATATAACTTTTATCTACCATTATTAACAGTATCTTACCAAATAAATATTATGTATATATTCATAAGTAATATTACATAAAAGTATGTAATAATCACATTAACAATTTTTATATAAACATCCGAATATAACAAGTTAGGTATTTTTAATATGATACTAATCAAATATATATATGTATATATATTAACATAACCATATAAATATTAATCATTTTTGTATATACAAATTAAATATATAAGATATATAGTTTAAGATACAATATATATAAACTTATTCGATTACGATTATATGTATTAATACATATATACTTGATATAGGTTCGTTAATCCAAGGATAACCCTACACTTGTTCAGTGCCATCAAACGCATAATTACTACAAACTATCGTATCGTATCGTGAGTTCATCTGCTCCCTTTTTATCTATATTTTTGGGCTGAGAATACATGCGCAACTTTTATAACTGTTTTATATGTTAGACAAAAGTACTCAAACTTTTATGCTGTATGTGTGCTTTGTCATGCTAAATCCCTTCCGTAATATCATTAATTGCTTGGTGAACGCAAACTTAGTTATTATGAATAGTGCTATTGAGAGTAACATCTCTAATCATTTAACCTCAGGTCTTTGGTTACATAATAATGATTCAAACTGACACTGACTGTTCAAGGTGTCTCGGGGTAAAATTTTGTTTAGTCGCGATATTACAAACAGCAACTCTTTAGATTGATATGATGGGTATCAATCAACTTTAAACTGAAATCTTGTGGTCTAATGCTATATTGAACTATTGATTTATGATAAACCTATGAACTTACTCAACCTCGTGTTGACTTTTTAAGCATGTTTATTCTCAGGTACTTAAATATTGCTTTCGCTGTATATATGTTGCTGTGATGATGATTTCTTGTCATGCTTGGAGTCTTCATGCATTACTCACCAATTCATTTAAAAATATTTAATGCTCTAAATACAATGTAATCTATTTATCTTCCGCTGCAAAACTCAATAAAACGTCTCATATAGAGTCGTTCTCGTTTATACAACTGTGATTAGATATAATTAGTCACAAATACCTTAGGACCTATTTGGGGGTGTGACAGATTGGTATCAGAGCAGAGCTGTTGTAGAGAATCAGGGTTGCATTTTATGTGTGCCTTATACAATTAGGTACCTTAGCAATATAGGACTACAACATTTCCTGACCATAGTGCCTTTAATTGTTGCCTTTAACTATTAAATGCTAGACTATACCTTAGAAACTATGCTTATTAAATTTTTAATATTCCTTAGAATGCCGAGCCAATCAGAGAACTCTGTCTACTCTCCAATTATGCCACCGCATTCAAAAGCGACACCTGTTGATTCTACTGACTCTAGCTCTAATTACTCACCGATATATAAACCAACGAGTACTTCTGAATGGGATGCTATTCAAAGCCTTCCTAACTACAATGGTGACTTCTCAGGCTATGAGCTTAAAGAAGAGCCTATTGAGGAATCATCTAAAAACTTATCTCTGAAGAGAAAGTAAACCGAAACCGCTACTGTAGATAAAGTCGGTCCATCAAAAAGGGCTAGCTCACCATTTCGTGAAAAATAACCTAGAAAACGAAAACAAAATCTTGAAAGAAATCATCATAGAATCCTTCGGAACTCAAACCGAAAGGCTAGAAGAACTTGTAAGTATAACACAGAAAAAGTGATGGAGAAAGTGATGAAAGTAAATGCTAATGAAGAAGGTGGCACCAGATGGGGTAAACAGTCCATGGTTTATCTCGAGTACCTTCACGACAATCAAAAGGCTAAAAATGACAAGTTTGAGAAGTTTATGAAGGAGGTTGAGGACGAGAAGAAGAAATATGAAGACTACTTCAATCTTAATATTTCCTAGTTTCTATCTATGTAAAGGCTATGCCTTAAACTATTTCCTATTCCCTACTAGGAAATCCATGTTTTCTGTTTTCGTTATTAATTCTGGCTTTAAGATTTCCTTTCTTGTAAGGGCTTTTGCCCCAAGTATTTTCTTTTTCAGTGTAATAAAGAGGTTTACCTCTACTCATTTAATAATAAAGTTGGGTATGTTTATTTAAAATAACTCGTCTTAACTCATTACAACTTTCTATGTGAACATACTTGTTTACTCGCTTCAAAGTATTGAATAAACCTTTATAACTTATTCATTAACTCAACCTATCTATGTTATTGAAGATAATGGTTCATTCACAAGCTCCTGCTACTACTCCAAACATTTGCGTATCTATATACCTTATACCTTTATGCATCAGTTTGCGAAGCGGTAAATGTCATTAGGTTATCACAGTATACGAATTGAAAGTCTTTTATCGAAAGATTATTAAATTACATACTTATCATTTTATGATCTCAACACGTCATACCGCCATTATTACATAAATGGAGGACACATCATATCTTATCATATCTTATCATATCTATCCCAATAGACTTTGTCTAACACTTATCCTAAATTTCCTCCGTAAATTACGAAAATCTTTTTGCTATATATACGTATTCAAGGACGAATATACCATTCAGTAACCAACATCCATTTCATATCAAACCCTATTCCAAACACATAATATGGATTCCTTGAACTCCTCAAGCTCCGATGGCAGCATAACTGGAACAAACGAACCAATCAGCCATTATCTTTTCTGGATGAATTTGGGGTGGGTTCGTAGTCGACTCAATCAATGGAGAAGTGAAGAAGGTGATCCTTTTCTCCTACCACATTTCCCTCTTTCGAAGAACCTGAAGTGCTTACCGGCGAACCGGTTCGGAACACCATTTTCTCTATTCTTTCCAGGGTATCCTGTCACGACTATATAATATCGAAGATTCTAGATCTTATTCATCCCTTTGTTCCAACCGCCAATCATCCCGAAATAAATACAAGAAATCAACGAGCTTCGCGCTCGAGTGGTGGCACTGGAGAATACGGCGCGATACCTACAAGCATCAGCAGTGAAATGTCCCGTTCTTATTGATTAAAAACGTTCCATATTAATTGATTTCGTTGCGAGGTTTTGACCTCTATATGAGACGTTTTTCAAAGACTGCATTCATTTTAAAACAAACCATAACCTTTATTTCATCAATAAAGGTTTAAAAAGCTTTACGTAGATTATCAAATAATGATAATCTAAAATATCCTGTTTACACACGACTATTACATAATGGTTTACAATACAAATATGTTACAACGAAATAAGTTTCTTGAATGCAGTTTTTACACAATATCATACAAGCATGGACTCCAAATCTTGTCCTTATTTAAGTATGCGACAGCGGAAGCTCTTAATAATCACCTGAGAATAAACATGCTTAAAACGTCAACAAAAAATGTTGGTGAGTTATAGGTTTAACCTATATATATCAAATCATAACAATAGACCACAAGATTTCATATTTCAATATATATCCCATACATAGAGATAAAAATCATTCATATGGTGAACACCTGGTAACCGACATTAACAAGATGCATATATAAGAATATCCCCATCATTCCGGGACACCCTTCGGATATGATATAAATTTCAAAGTACTAAAGCATCCGGTACTTTGGATGGGGTTTGTTAGTCCCAATAGATCTATCTTTAGGATTCGCGTCAATTAGGGTGTCTGTTACCTAATTCTTAGATTACCAGACTTAATAAAAAGGGGCATATTCGATTTCGATAATTCAACCATAGAATGTAGTTTCACGTACTTGTGTCTATTTTGTAAATTATTTATAAAACCTGCATGTATTCTCATCCCAAAAAATATTAGATTTTAAAAGTGGGACTATAACTCACTTTCACAGATTTTTACTTCGTCGGGAAGTAAGACTTTGCCACTGGTCGATTCACGAACCTATAACAAATATGTACATATATATCAAAGTATGTTCAAAATATATTTACAACACTTTTAATACATTTTGATGTTTTAAGTTTATTAAGTCAGCTGTCCTCGTTAGTACCTACAACTAGTTGTCCAACGTTAGATGTACAGAAAAAAATTGATATATATTATCTTGAATCAATCCACGACCCAGTGTATACACGTCTCAGGCTAGATCACAACTCAAAGTATATATATTTTTAGAATCAACCTCAACCCTGTATAGCTAACTCCCACATTACTACATATAGAGTGTCTACGGTTGTTCCAAATAATATATACACATGGGTCGATATGATATGTCAAAACATTTGCATACGTGTCTATGGTATCCCAAGATTACATAATATATTAGAATACATGTATAATACAGTATAAGTTAGCTAGGATATGATTAATATAGATTTGTTACCAATTTTCACGTTGCTACAACAAGAAAAATTATCCAATCTTGTTTTACCCATAACTTCTTCATTTTAAATCCGTTTTGAGTGAATCAAATTGCTATGATTTCATATTGAACTCTATTTTATGAATCTAAACAGAAAAAGTATAGGTTTATAGTCAGAAATATAAGTTACAAGTCGTTTTTGTAAAGATAGTCATTTCAGTCGAAAGAACGACGTCTAGATGACCATTTTAGAAAACATACTTCCACTTTGAGTTTAATCATGATTTTTGGATATAGTTTCATGTTCATAAGAAAAATAATTTTTCCAGAAGAACAACTTTTAAATCAAAGTTTATCATAGTTTTTAATTAACTAACCCAAAACAGCCCGCGGTGTTACTACGAAGGCGTATGTCCGGTTTTACAGTGTTCTTCGTGTTTCCAGGTTTTAAATCATTAAGTTAGCATATCATATAGATATAGAACATGTGTTTAGTTGATTTTAAAAGTCAAGTTAGAAGGATTAACTTTTGTTTGCAACAAGTTTAGAATTAACTAAACTATGTTCTAGTGATTACAAGTTTAAACCTTCGAATAAGATAGCTTTATATGTATGAATCAAATGATGTTATGAACATCATTAATACCTCAAGTTTTCTGGATAAATCTACTGGAAATGAGAAAAATGGATCTAGCTTCAAAGGATCCTTGGATGGCTTGAAAGTTCTTGAAGCAGAATCATGACACGAAGACAGTTCAAGTAAGATTTTCACTCGAAATAAGATTGTTATAGTTATAGAAATTGAATCAAAGTTTGAATATGAGTATTACCTTGTATTAGAAAGATATCTTACTGTAAATAAGAAAGATTTCTTGAGGTTGGATGATCACTCTACAAGATTGGAAGTAAGCTAGCAAACTTGGAAGTATTCTTGATTTTATGAAACTAGAACTTGTAGAATTTATGAAGAATACTTAGAACTTGAAGATAGAACTTGAGTGAGATCAATTAGATGAAGAAAATTGAAGAATGAAAGTGTTTGTAGGTGTTTTTGGTCGTTGGTGTATGGATTAGATATAAAGGATATGTAATTTTGTTTTCATGTAAATAAGTCATGAATGATTACTCATATTTTTGTAATTTTATGAGATATTTCATGCTAGTTGCCAAATGATGGTTCCCACATGTGTTAGGTGACTCACATGGGCTGCTAAGAGCTGATCATTGGAGTGTATATACCAATAGTACATACATCTAAAAGCTATGTATTGTATGAGTACGAATACGGGTGCATACGAGTAGAATTATTGATGAAACTGAACGAGGATGTAATTGTAAGCATTTTTGTTAAGTAGAAGTATTTTGATAAGTGTCTTGAAGTCTTTAAAAAGTGTATGAATACATATTAAAACACTACATGTATATACATTTTAACTGAGTCGTTAAGTCATCGTTAGTCGTTACATGTAAGTGTTGTTTTGGAACCTTTAGGTTAACGATCTTGTTAAATGTTGTTAACCCAATGTTTATAATATCAAATGAGATTTTAAATTATTATATTATCATGATAATATGATGTATTAATATCTCTTAATATGATATATATACATTAAATGTCGTTACAACGATAATCGTTACATATATGTCTAGTTTCAAAATCATTAAGTTAGTAGTCTTGCTTTTACATATGTAGTTCATTGTTAATATACTTAATGATATGTTTACTTATCATAATATCATGTTAACTATATATATCCATATATATGTCATCATATAGTTTTTACAAGTTTTAACGTTCGTGAATCACCGGTCAACTTGGGTGGTCAATTGTCTATATGAAACCTATTTCAATTAATCAAGTCTTAACAAGTTTGATTGCTTAACATGTTGGAAACACTTAATCATGTAAATAAAATTTTCATTTAATATATATAAACATGGAAAAGTTCGGGTCACTACAGTACCTACCCGTTAAATAAATTTCGTCCCGAAATTTTAAGCAGTTGGAGGTGTTGACGTATCTTCTGGAAATAAGTGCGGGTATTTCTTCTTCATCTGATCTTCTTGTTCCCAGGTGAACTCGGGTCCTCTACGAGCATTCCATCTAACCTTAACAATTGTTATCTTGTTTTGTTTAAGTCTTTTAACCTCACGATCCATTATTTCGACGGGTTCTTCGATGAATTGAAGTTTTTCGTTGATTTGGATTTCGTCTAACAGAATAGTGAGATCTTCTTTAGCAAAACATTTCTTCAAATTCGAGACGTGGAAAGTGTTATGTACAGCCGCGAGTTGTTGAGGTAACTCAAGTCGGTAAGCTACTGGTCCGTCACGATCAATAATATTGAATGGTCCAATATACCTTGGATTTAATTTAACTCGTTTACCAAATCGAACAACGCCTTTCCAAGGTGCAACCTTATGCATGACCATCTCTCTAATTTCAAATTCTATATCTTTTCTTTTAATGTCGGCGTAGCTCTTTTGTCGACTTTGGGCGATTTTCAACCGTTGTTGAATTTGGATGATCTTCTCGGTACTTTTTTGTATTATCTCCGGACCCGTAATCTGTCTATCCCCCACTTCACTCCAAAAAATTGGAGACCTGCACTTTCTACCATAAAGTGCTTCAAATGGCGCCATCTCAATGCTTGAATGGTAGCTGTTGTTGTAGGAAAATTCTGCTAACGGTAGATATCGATCCCAACTGTTTCCGAAATCAATAACACATGCTCGTAGCATGTCTTCAAGCGTTTGTATAGTCCTTTCGCTTTGCCCATAAGTTTGTGGATGATAGGCAGTACTCATGTCTAGACGAGTTCCTAATGCTTGCTGTAATGTCTGCCAGAATCTTAAAATAAATCGGCTATCCCTATCAGAGATAATAGAGATTGGTATTCCATGTCTGGAGACGACTTCCTTCAAATACAGTCGTGCTAACTTCTCCATCTTGTCATCTTCTCTTATTGGCAGGAAGTGTGCTAATTTGGTGAGACGATCAACTATTACCCAAATAGTATATCAAAACCACTTGCAGTCCTTGGCAATTTAGTGATGAAATCCATGGTAATGTTTTCCCATTTCCATTCCGGGATTTCGGGTTGTTAAAGTAGACATGATGGTTTTTGATGCTCAGCTTTGACCTTAGAACACGTCAAACATTCTCCTACGTATTTAGCAACATCGGCTTTCATACCCGGCCACCAAAAATGTTTTTTGAGATCCTTGTACATCTTTCCCGTTCCAGGATGTATTGAGTATATGGTTTTATGAGCTTCTCTAAGTACCATTTCTCTCATATCTCCAAATTTTGGTACCCAAATCCTTTCAGCCCTATACCGGGTTCCGTTTTCCCGAATATTAAGATGCTTCTCTGATCCTTTGGGTATTTCATCCTTTAAATTTCCCTCTTTTAAAACTCCTTGTTGCGCCTCCTTTATTTGAGTAGTAAGGTTATTGTGAATCATTATATTTATAGATTTTACTCGAATGGGTTCTCTGTCCTTCCTGCTCAAGGTGTCGGCTACCACATTTGCCTTCCCCGGGTGGTAACGAATCTCAAAGTCGTAATCATTCAACAATTCAATCCACCTACTGATGTTAAAGCTAAGGGGTATAAAATACTATTAAATTTTACAAGGAAATACTATTAAATACGATACAATTTTACACAAGATATTTATTTATTTAGAGAATGGATATACTTAAACCTTGCTACAACACTATAGGCAGTGTACCTAATCGTAGAGTAGTATAGTTTTTAGTAAGTCCGGTTCGTTCCACAGGGAAAATCTTTTAATCAAAGCTTAACGCTATATTAGTTTTATTTTATAAAAATACAAATATATATATAAGTAATATTATTATTATAAAGGGGGGTTTTTACTGTTTAATGATCGGTTTGTCGATTTTAAAAACTTTAGTCGCAGTTAAAACAAAATGTAAAATATTAAAAATAAATACAACTTAATTTAAAGCGTAAAGTAAATAACGATAATGAAATTGCGATAAATAAAAGTGCGATAAAATAAACTTGCGATAATTAAAAAGTACGATAATTAAAAGTGCAATTAAATACAATAACAATAAATAAAAATGCGATAATTAGAAGTGCAATTAAATATAAAATAAAGGAAATTAAATATGAAATAAAAGAATTATGCTTATTTAAACTTCCATAATCATGATGTTTGACGTGTTGATTTTAGTTTTATGCCCATGGGTTAATTGTCCTTTGTCCTGGATTATTCAATATGTCCGTCTGGTTTTTGTCCATAACAGTCCATCAGTCATAAATATAAAGAGCGAGTATCCTCGTCAAATTATCCATATACCCGAAGTTAAATATTCCAACTAATTGGGGACTTAAACTGTAACAAGATTTTAATACTTTGTTTAATAATTACACCAGTTTGTCGATTGAGTGTAATCCAAGGTTTTAATACTTTGTTATCAATTATGTCAAGTGTCCTTGTACATAATTTCACCCCTGTTTTAATAATTCTAGTGGCTATTAATCCATTCCCGTGTCCAGTTAAATGAACGATTATTCGTACATATAAATATCCCGCCCATCGTGTCCGATTGAGTGTATATGGTTATTTATAGGGACGTCCAATTGTAAATCTTTATATTAACATTAACAAACTATCATTTAGTTAAACAAATATAAAGCCCATTAATAGCCCATAGTTTAATTTCCACAAGTGTCGTTCTTTTGTCCAAACCCCAATTATGGTACAAAGCCCAATTACCCAATTTTAATATTTTTAGCCCAACATCATGATTACTTCGGATTAAATAAACATAATAATAACTTAGCTATGAGACATTAAATTAAAAAGGTTGAACATAACTTACAATGATTAAAAATAGCGTAGCGTTACACGGACAGAATTTCGACTTACACCCTTACAACATTCGCTAACACACCCTTATTATTAGGATTTAAAATTAAAATTAAAATTAAAATATAAATTATATATACATATACTACGTTGAGTGAAGAAGAAAAAGATGTGTTTAGTGTTACACCAAAGCTCGGTTTTTATAGGCATGTGATCTGGAAAAGAGGCTCATGCGATCGCATGGATTTATGCCTTCCAGGCCATGTGATCGCATGGCCAGCTGGGGAGAGCCACTTTTGGTTGTTTTCTTCTGCCGACGTTTATTTATAATAATATAATATATATATATATTAATTTTAAGAATTAATTATATATTATATTATATTCATGTGCATAGTTGACTTGTAATTTTTAGTCCGTTGCGTCGAGCGTTGAGAGTTGACTCTGGTCCCGGTTCCGGATTTTCGAACGTCCTTGCGTACAATTTAATATCTTGTACTTTGCATTTTGAATCTTGTACTCTTGTAATTTTGAGACGTTTCTTATCAATAATTGGAACCTCATTGATTGTATTTTGTACTTTTGAGCTTTTTGGTCGTTTGCGTCTTCAATTCGTCGAATCTGTCTTTTGTCTTCACCTTTTACTATTTAAACGAATATCACTTGTAAATAGAACAGTTGCAACTAAAAGCTTGTCTTTCTTGAGGAATAATGCTATAAAATATATGTTCGTTTTTAGTATTATCAAATATTCCCACACTTGAGCGTTGCTTGTCCTCAAGCAATATAGTCTTGAAATACTAGAATCACTTCTTTATTCTTCACACTTTGTACATCAGTGATTTCAATACAGCGGTATAAACAATTGTAGTAACGATGTAGTTTACAGTCCCACATGACTATAAAATTTAGATCCATTAAGGAAATTGGATCTTTATAAAAACATTTGATCTTTTGAAAATTAAATCTAGTTTTTTACCCTAGATAAGTTTTCCGGAATAACCCTTCACCGGTGTTTGCAAAATATTTTTGTGGGTTTGGTGGGTTTCAGATTTGAAAATTTTAGCTCAAAACTTGTGGTTTTGTGTCACCCACTTGCTAACCTTGTATTAGGAAAGCAATACATCCAGTATACTTGCTCCGTATATTACCTTTCGGTAAACTACCGTCCGGTTATAAAGGAAAGCGTTGAACAAGCAACTGTTAAGGCAATGTCCCCTGACATGCTTTTAATTATGGTCTATAACGTGTCGGACGCAATTACTATCCTTTGTAGGAGCAATAGTAAAGCTCACCCTTATGATTTTTCGGTCTGGCACAAGGTCCTGTCTTCGACCATGCTATGCAACCACCGTTCTTACGGTTGATACCCGATTTGGTTCAGGTGACTTAATGGATTCTAGGTGAATTCTTAGGATTTTACGTTCAATGGTAATGAACGCATTGAAAATGGGTTTTCAGAAAACAAATCGGTTTGTAATTTTATCAAAATATTTTCTCGTTCAAGCTCGAGTTTAGATATCATTGAATTCCATGAGTTTGAATTCTCAATCTTTAAGGTCAATCTCAAGGATTGAGTAATATCAGTCTTAAAAGCTGATTTTTAATTTTTAAGAAGATTATCCTTTCTGGGGATCTGATTCATTAGTCTTATCAAGCTAATTTGCACGGTGCCCCCCATTGTACGAGATAAATCCTTCTCATGGTTAGGATAAATCTGACCACTTGGCGACCCTGTTTTATGCCGAGGTCCGTGGATTTCCTGCTGATTTTAGTGATGACTTTTCTAGATTTTTCGTTAACCTACAGCTGGTCTGGACGACAACTTCATGACCTAAATCAAGAAGCGCGTGTCTTTTTCGAAAGACTTTACTTCCTTTTAACGATGGAATTGATTCATCGTGTAGATCCATCTCTTCTTTTCTTTCATCGGGTAAAACAGTTAATTATCATGTAAAACAAAAGTATTTTCAATTATTTGTACAAAAATATGTGATATGTATTTTGAATAACTCGGTGAAAATTTTCCACACTTGGCTTTTATTTTCCTTTTTATTGTCCTCTATTCCATTTTAAACGAATTTTAACATTTTGGTTTGTTTCTCAATTTATGTCCTTTCCGAGGTAACAATAATTTCGGTGTTAACACCTAGTTTTATCGTTCATAAATATGTATAAACATGATTTTGAGTTCATTTAATTGAAAATTTTGAAAAATTTTACTAGAATTGGGTAGTCAGTATATAAGACTAGGGCTGTTCTTTATCAGAGAGCACTAGATTCTAATACAACTACTACTTTACTAGTATTTCTAATGGTAACCAAGTGTATAAAGTAAAAATTTTAAAATCCGAAAGAATTTAACCCCTTCCCACACTTAAGATCTTGCAAGGCCCTCATTTGCAAGAAATCAGTAACAATTTAAATTATTGAGGGTGATTAGCGTAGAAATGATTAAATTTTACCAAAGTTTCCAAACATATTGGCGTTTGTTTGCTGAATGATAAATGGTACATATCATTTGTCCATTCCGTCTGTTGTTACATCACATTTATCTTGTTGTCAAAATTAGTAGCTTTTACTGAACTTAATGCCAGTCTTTGAAAATCGCTGTTTTACCCTGTTTTGTACAATTTACCATATACATACATACAAATATAAACATGCATGGCAATTTGAAATGGGACTTAATATCCCACTTTCAAATCCTAAATGTGAAATATTAGTACACAATAATAATAAAAATGATAAAGATTACATAAGTATATTCAATAACATAAGTTTAAACATGAATAAGTAAAAAGATAAAAACATAAAAATCATATAAATAACCAAATAGAACTAAATCAGTCTGGATATGGGTTCCAGTTCATCTCATCAGGTGGGTTCCATTGTTGGTTATAGGTGTTCTGATAGGCTTGATTATAGTCATACCGGTTAAAGGGTGGTCGGATATCGGGGCTGTGTGGCGGAAAATGAGCAGGTCGAGTAGGTACGTAATTATTTGGTACCTGATATGATAGCTGGCTTATGATTTGGTGCTGATGAACTAACCAGCTATCGTGTTGGCGTCGCCTATAATCCTCGTATACTCGCTCGGAGTTCCACTGCTCATACATACTATGTCTGGCCGCGTTCGTCATTGCTTCCTCATCTATACGAACGTGGACGTCAAGAATAGCATCTCCAAAGACATCCCTAATGTCTTCCGCCTCCTCTATTTCCTCGTCTGAGCCTCTCTCTACCTGAGGATGAGATCCCTCATAGGGTACTGCCTGGTTACGTCTACTTTTCAATACCTTAGCACCCACATAAACTTTCAATCCTAAGGGCTCAACCTATTCTCTACAAAGCTGTAATGGACCCCCTTAGTTCCTATCAACACCTAAATACTCTCCAATGAGAGTAACAAAAATACCTCCTCCTATTATACTCCCGTCCTGCATTCCCTCTACCATTTTAGATAAATAAAAAGCAACACAGTAAGGGATATTGACAAAGCTTCTAGGATCCCGAATACACTTTAGGTAGAATAAATCATGTAAGGTAATTTTTTCTTTATTATGACCTCTCTGTGTAATCGAGTTAGCCAAAAATCTATGAATAATACGAAGCTCGGCTCTGTCAATATGTGTATAGTAGGGTCCTCCTGCTCGTGTAAAAACATCAAAATGTAACATACGCCTCCAAATGGCGTCAGCGTCAAAGTTACTATCTACCCTTTCACCATAATGAATCAAATTTGTACAATCGGGTAATAGCAACTCACCAGGAGTATATATCTATAAGGCCCTGGCCATGTCCAGCATGGACATTCTGTACATCCTACCACCAAGGATAAACCTAAGAAATCTTCTATCATCTATTCTAACTATATTTGTATCAAATGATACAGTACTCATCAACTCAACACACCATTCCTTATATACAGGTCTACGAATGGTGAAAAGATGTTCCCAATCTGTAAAAGAAGAACTGCCATACCTTTGAACTAAAAGCTGTCTAACACGGTCAGCTAGATGGACCGTTTTCAAAGGGGCCCAATCGATTACCCTTGACACCTCTACATTTTTTGTTACCAATTTGAATTTGTTCCTTTGATATGTCTCGTAATCTCTCTATCTCCTATCAAATCTCAGATTAGGATGCAGAGTGTGCTCAGGAATCGTTGGGAATTCTACTGGCGGCCTCATTGGGAATACTATGAATTCATCAACAAACTGTACCGGATCATAATAAGGTATGTGCTGATCAGGCTGTTGTTGTGGTTCTTGTTGTGGTTCTTGTTGTGGTTCTTGTTCGTGTTGCATTTCTGGTTCTGGTTCTGGTGCTGGTGCTGGTCGTCTAGATGATGATGCTCCTGAACCTCCAGTATCGGCTTTCTGCAAAACACATTAAACACAAAATTTGTGCATCCAAATATGCATTAGTGTTAGCAAAATAACAACTTAAAACAATCACTATAACATGTTAAATCAAAATTAAACTTATACACATTTTCACAATTTTTCACAATTCTACACTTTTCAAATAAGTACATATGAAAATGTATACAAAGTTCATAAGCATTTAACTCAAATAACATGTCAAAATAGTCATTACTAATAATTAAACAAGTCTCAAATGGCAATTACATCAAATTAATCAAGTTCATGAATTTTGGACTTAAAAAGTCCACTTTAATCTCCAAAAATCATGTTTAGGATCAATGTTTGGATCATTTAACTATCTAAACATGTTACACTACTCAATTTAGCAATAATTCATGACAAAAATTGACCATAACCTGTTTATATCAAAAAGCCCCAAATTGCTCAAGAACACTAACCCTAGATTTCTAAAAATTTTGAAGTTTTTGGCTTCAAATCATGTTAAATAGCATCAATCTAGGTTATACATGCATAAAATACTAACAATTTAACACTAATTACACTAGAAATTAACAAAATTGCATTAGGAAAAAATTGATAATTATCACAAAAACTAGGAATTTATAGAGTTTAGGGGTGTAATTTTTACCATTTTGCTGAAGAATGAGAATCTAGGCATGATTAGAGCAAGAAAAATGACGAATTACGGTAGATTTTGGTGAATTTTGATGAAGATTTGAGAGTATTTTCGTATGTGTTGTGTGTGTGTTGGTGTGAGGCAGAACAGAACAGGCTGTATGTATCAGGCATGTTTTCCAGCTCCATGCGATCGCATGGAGTTGGAGTGCAATACCCATGCGATCGCATGGGTATCCGGGAACAGTGTTTTCAGGTTTTTTTTTTTTTTATAAAACCTTATACTTTATAAAACTTATAATTAATTAAATTTTAAAAATTTGTTTTCCTTTAGAAGCGAGGGTGTTTCGGATCGATGTCCTAGTCTGTCCCTTGACAAAATTTTTAAAATTTGTCAAATCAAAGCGCGGTTTTAAAAGTAAAGATTTTTGGATTTTTTTAATGTTTTTGGCATACTTTAATTCAATAAAATTAAAAATAATGATAATAAAAGTTCTCGTCCCTCCCTCGGATAAAGCAATTTCGGTTCAAAGACCTAGTCTTCAACTCACGACGAATTTTAAAAATCATATTTTTAACTTAGCGAAATAAAGTAAATTTTTGTTTTTAAATTCACACCAAACTTAAATTTAAAATGCATAAAATTAAGAATTCATATAATAAAAATTAAAAATTCACACCAAACTTATATTATATTTTTGTTTTTAAACATACAAACTTATATTAAAAAGATTAAAATTTTTCAAATATTGACAAACTTAAATATATTGATCTTACAAAGTTCACAATATTAATTTAAGATTTATATATTAATTTTAAAAACATGGTAAAAAAAATAATCTTTTTGGCTTTTATCCCACTTTAATCAATCAAATATTATCAAAAATATGCGCCCCTCTTTTCGGTAAAGTAATTTTGGTTCCATGACCTAATTTAACTCATGACGAATTTTTGAAATATTTTGGGTTGATTGATTAAAGATATTTATACCTTAAGAATAAACGTTAAATTTCGCAGTGATGTAATAAATTTTTGAATGATATCAATAATTTCGGTCGCCAAACCTAATTTTATTCAATACCAATTTAATACTTTATAGCGAACAAATTAGCGTTTATTATCAAAAGGTTAAAAATAAAAATAAAAAAATAAAAACTGTACAGACTTACCTGTGAGATAGTATTCTTAGTTATATGATCTATCCCATTCATAAGATAGTCGGTTTAATTGGTTTTCCATGGCTACATAGGCGTAACCTCGAGCATTCAGTGTTTTTTCTTCTAAACATATGAACGGTCCGTCTCTGCATAAAGTAACAAATTCGGTGTTTGAATAGGTTTGATTATTTGAACATTTACCTCCATGTGACCATTTTCCGCATTTGTGACATCTTTCTAGGTGTCGTGCTCTTCTTTTCGCTGCGGATTTTGATTTTCCTTTACCAAATTGTAACTTATTATCTTCGCATCTGGATTCTTTTCTTACTCCGTCCAATCTTTCTCCGATTACTGATACTATTTCACTCGAAAGTGTGTCATTATTACGTTTAGTGATCAAAGTGTGTAGCATTAGACCATGGTTTAGTTCACAGGCAGTCTTCATATCGTAAAAACCTAAAAAAAAATAAAAATTCAGAATGGGGGGAGAATACTAGTTCTTTAAGGTCTGCTAGGGAAAGACCATTCGGGTTCTATTTTCGAGAACTACACGAAAACAGAAAATCTAACTCTAACAGAAATACATAAAATCCTTAAAAGACTTGATTCTCCTCACACTTAGTTAGCTGTGGTATCGAAATTGTGATTAACTTCGTTGTCGACTTCCATCGGACTATCTATGTAATGTTTAACTCTGTTACCATTAACTTTAAATTCAATTCCATTTGAATTTATTAATTCTATCGTTTCGTATGGGAAAACTCTTTTGACTATGAATGGTCCAGACCATCTTGATTTCAATTTTCCAGGAAATAGCTTGAATCGTGAATTGAAAAGAAGAACTCTGTCTCCTTCTTTAAATTCTTTTGAACTTCTGATTCTTTTATCATGCCATTTCTTCGTTCTTTCTTTATAGATTAACAAATTTTCGTATGCTTCATGTCTTAATTCTTCTAATTCGTTTAGTTGACTTAATCGTAGACGTCCAGCTTCATGTAAATCAAGATTACATGTCTTCAAAGCCCAAAATGCTTTGTGTTCAATTTCTACTGGAAGATGACATGCTTTTCCGTAGACGAGTTTAAAAGGTGTGGTTCTAATTGGAGTTTTGTAGGCTGTTCTAAAAGCCCAGAGTGCATCCTCCAATTTAATGGACCATTCCTTCGGATTTGATCCTACGGTTTTCTCTAGAATACGTTTTAAAGCTCGGTTGGTATTTTCAACTTGTCCACTTGTTTGTGGATGATATGCGGTGGAGATTTTATGAGTTACTCCATATCTTTTGAGAACTTTCTCAAGTTGATTATTACAGAAATGAGTACCCCGATCACTTATTAAAGCTTTCGGTGTTCCAAACCTTGTAAAAACACGTTTTAAAAAGTTGACTACAACTCGTGCATCGTTAGTTGGGAGAGCTTGTGCTTCCGCCCATTTAGATACATAATCAATGGTTACGAGAATATATAGATTATTATGAGATTTTGGAAATGGACCCATAAAGTCAATACCCCAAATGTCAAATACTTCACATACTTGAATGACATTTTGTGGCATTTCATCACGTTGACTTATTTTTCCGGCCCTTTGACAAGCATCACAGGATTTGCAAAGAAGGTGTGCGTCTTTGTAAATTGTAGGCCAATAGAATCCAGCATCATAAACTTTTCTTGCTGTTAGTTGAGGCCCATAATGCCCTCCTGTTGGTCCAGTGTGACAATGGTTTAAAATTTTACTAGCTTCATCTCCGAATACACATCGGCGTATTATTCCATCTGGACAACTTTTAAACAGATGTGGATCTTCCCAGAAATAGTGTTTTATATCACTAAAGAATTTCTTTCGTTTTTGGTACGACAATCCTTTTTCAAAGAATCCACAAAATAAGTAGTTTGCATAGTCTGCAAACCATGGAATTTCATTATAATCTATCTTCAATAGTTATTCATCAGGAAAGTTGTCTTGTATGGCCGATTCATTTAGAACTTCTAATTCGGGATTTTCAAGACGAGAAAGATGATCAGCGGCGAGATTTTCTACTCCTCTTTTATCTCGGATTTCAATATCGAACTCTTGTAAGAGTAAGATCCAACGGATTAATCTTGGTTTGGCATCTTGTTTCGAAAATAGGTATCTAAGAGCAGAATGGTCGGTATAGACCACCGTTTTTGCTAGAACGAGATATGATTGAAATTTGTCAAAAGCAAAGACAATAGCAAGGAGTTCTTTTTCAGTAGTTGTGTAAATTGTTTGTGCTCCTTGTAACGTCTTACTAGCATAATATATAGGTTGAAATCGTTTTTCAATCCTTTGTCCTAAAACGGCTCCCATTGCAAAATCACTTGCATCGCACATTAATTCAAACGGTAGATTCTAATTTGGTGTTATCATGATCGGCGCATTAGTAAGTTTCTCTTTAAGAATATTAAAAGATTTGATACATTCATCTGAAAAGATGAATGGAGCATCCTTTTCTAGGAGTTTATTCATAGGAGTGGCAATTTTAGAAAAATCTTTTATGAAACGTCGGTAAAAACCGGCATGCCCTAGAAAACTCCTAACTCCTCTAACATTGGTGGGATGTGGAAGTTTAGCAATTACATCTACTTTAGCTCTATCCACTTCAATTCCTTCTTTTGAAATTTTATGTCCAAGAACGATGCCTTCTTTAACCATGAAATGGCATTTCTCCCAATTAAGTACTAGATTTGATTGTTCGCATCTAATCAGCATTCGTTCAAGATTAGCTAGACATGATTCAAATGTATCACCGAAGACTGAAAAGTCATCCATGAAAACTTCCATGCATTCTTCTATCATGTCGTGAAAAATCGCCATCATACACCTTTGAAAGGTTGTAGGGGCGTTGCAAAGTCCAAATGGCATGCGTTTGTAAGCAAAAGTACCATAAGGGCACGTGAACGTGGTTTTCTCTTGATCTTCGGGTGCTATTGGAATTTGAAAATATCCGGAAAATCCATCAAGAAAACAATAGTAACTATTTCCGGCTAGCCTTTCCAACATTTGATCAATGAAAGGTAAGGGAAAGTGATCTTTTCGGGTGGCGTCATTTAATTTTCTATAATCAATACATACACGCCATCCTGTTACAGTTCTAGTAGGAATAAGCTCATTTTTTTCATTTGTAATGACAGTCATGCCACCCTTATTAGGCACGCATTGAACTGGGCTTACCCATGGGCTATCAGAAATTGGATAAATTAAACCTGCATCTAGCAGTTTAATAATTTCTTTTTTAACTACATCTTGCATATTAGGATTTAGTCTTCTTTGGCGTTGCACATACGTTTTATGACCTTCTTCCATAAGGATTTTATGTGTGCAATACGAAGGACTTATTCCTTTAATATCATGAATCTTCCATGCAATGGCTGGTTTATGAGCTTTCAACACAGAAATGAGTTGTGATTTCTCATTTTCAGTAAGAGAAGACGATATTATTACAGGTAATTCAGATTCACCATGTAAATAAGCGTATTCCAAATGGTTTGGAAGTGGCTTTAACTCTAATTTCGGTGGTTCTTCTATCGATGATTTATATCGATATCTGTCTTCTTCTTTTAGCATTTGAATTTCTTCTGTTGTTGGTTCATATCCATTAGCTATAAGTGTAGCTAACATTTCAACTTCATCAATTGGTTCATTTCCTTCTCCTAAAGAACATTCTCCTGTTCCTTGTAATTCTGGAAATTCTTATAACAATTCTGCATGTGAATCTATAGTTTGAATATAATAACATGTATCATCTGCAGATTGCGGTTGTTGGATTGCTCTATCAACTGAAAAGGTAACACTCTCGTCCTCTATACTTAGGGTCAATTTCTTACCAAACACATCTATCATTGCTTTAGCCGTGTTTAAGAATGGTCTTCCTAATATGAGAGGAACTTGAGAATCTTCTTCCATGTCCAGAACAACAAAATCTACTGGAAATACTAAAGTACCAACTTTAACTAGCATGTTCTCCATTATCCCTCTAGGATATTTTATTGATCGATCGGCTAGCTGTATGCTTATTTTTGTTGGTTTCAATTCTCCAAGGTCTAGTTTAGCGTATAGTGAATACGGCATTAAATTTATACTAGCACCTAAGTCTGCCAATGCTTCTATTGAACTAAGATTACCCAGAAAACATGGAATTGTGAAACTTCCTGGATCAGATAATTTTTCTGGTATCTTATTCAACAGCACTGCTGAACAATTAGCGTTCATAGTAACAGCCGAGAGTTCTTCCATTTTCTTTCTATTCGTGATCAGATCTTTCAAGAATTTAGCATATCTAGGCATTCCTGAAATCACATCAATGAAAGGAAGATTTACATTTATCTGTTTAAACATATCCAAGAATTTGGATTGCTCGGCTTCAAGTTTCTCTTTCTTCATTTTACTCGGGTAAGGAAGTGGTGGTTGGTATGGTTTAACATAAGGTTTAGCCTTAACTGTGTTATCTTCATTAACCTTTTCAACTACCGGTTCTTTTTCCTTATCTTGATCAGGTTGTGGTTCTTGTGGAGTAGGAATAGCTTCATCAGAAGTTACAGGTATTTCAGGTGGTTTAAGTGTTGTACCACTTCTTGTGGTAATGGCTTTAGCTGTTTCATTCCGGGGGTTTGCATTTGTATCACTAGGTAAACTTCCCGATTTTCTTTCACCTATTAACCTTGCTAGGTTACTTACTTCTTGTTCCAAGTTTTTAATAGAAGCTTGTTGATTTCTAAATGCTTGAGCATTTTGTTCATTAGTTTGTTTTTGAGATGTGAAAAACTGCGTTTGAGTTTCAACTAGCTTCGTCATCATATCTTCTAAATTCGGCTTTTTATCATCGGGTTGTAGTGGTTTGTTTTGAAAATTAGGTCTTTGCTGGTTGTAAGTATTGTTAGATACTTTTTGATTGCTAGGACCTTGTTGGTTGTTGTATGGAATATTTCGATTATAATTCTGGTTTTGATTGTAGATCGGTCTTGGCGGTTGATAATTATTCTGATAATTATTTCCAGGCCTTTGGTTTATGTATGAAATATTCTCTCTTTGTTCCATTGTTAATTCAATACTGAGACAATCTTTTGTCAAATGTGGTCCTCCACACTGCTCACAACTAATTCGTATTGAGTGAATATCCTTAGTCATCTTTTCCATTCGTCTCTCGACAGCATCTATCTTTGCGGAAATGGAATCTAAGTCATGGCTAGAATCGGCTCTAGCTGCTTTAGATGATCTAACGATATCTTTTTCTTGATGCCACTCATGTGAGTGGGAAGCAGTGTTATCAATAATTTTATAAGCATCAGTTTTGGTTTTCTTCATAATGGAACCACCAGCTGCTATATCGATGTCTTTTCTTGTAGTGATGTCGCATCCTTGGTAGAATATTTGTACTATTTGACAGGTGTCTAAACCATGTTGCGGACATCCTCTTAATAACTTTCCAAATCTTGTCCACGCCTCATATAGAGTTTCATTCGGTTTCTGTGTGAACGTAACAATTTCTCCTTGAAGTCTTACGGCTTTAGATGCCGGAAAGAATTGTTTAAGAAAATTTTCAACTAAAACGTCCCATGTATCAATCGCCCCTTCAGGTAACGATTCCAACCAATCTTTGGCTTCTCCCTTTAAAGTCCAGGGAAATAACATGAGATATATTTGTTCATCTTCTACTTCTCGGATTTTAAATAGTGTGCAGATCCTATTAAAGGTACGAAGATGTTCATTTGGATCTTCCTTCGGCGCACCACTAAATTGGCATTGATTAGTCACCATGTGTAGAATTTGTCCTTTGATTTCATAATCTGACGCATTAATGTCTGGATGAGTAATTGCGTGACCTTGGCCAGTACGTTTAGCTCTCATTCGGTCTTCCATACTTAAAGGTTCTAGATTCTCCATAATTGAATTTGTTGAATCGGAATCACTAGAGGGTTCTGATTTAATGGTTCATTCCTCAACAATCTCTGTTTGAATGATTGGTGGTTCCGGAGGAAAATTTAATGGTTCAGGATCTATGAATCGTCCCTGAATATTCTCCGGATTCTCAATTGTGAGGTCGGGTTCAAAAAATGGATTATCGGAAATTTGAATTGGAGTACTTGGTCGACTGGATGACGATTCTAAAGAAAAATCAACGGCGGTAATATTTGCTAAATGTCTTGATCTAATTACAGGTGGTGAACGTACAAAAGGTGGTGAACGTCTTGCTCGGTGCATTCACTGAATATCCTATTAGTTTTTAAAAAGGAAAGAAAAATTATATAAGTTATCCAATTAATAGACTTTTCTGATTTTGCCCACGTTTCGAATAGCCAAAAGATGCAGCAGAGGGGCAGGATTCGTTTGGTCTCAATATAATTGAGGACTGTTTGGCTCCAATAACCGGTCTACGTACAAATTCAACTATTACTACGAACCAGAAAATTTTGATGTCTATCAATTTAACCACTTAAAATAAATTTTCGTAATTTTAAGAAATTTAGATAAGAAGTAGAATAAAAATCTATGTCCTAAAAACTAGAATAGCGAGAAATAAGAAAGAAAAAGAGCGCGTCGAAAAAGAAAAAGAAAAGGGTTGAAAAATAAAAGGCGTCGGAAAATAAGAAATAAAAAGAAATGACTTATAGAACTTAAAAACACTCGACTAACCCAACCTTATTACTATCACTAACTTAAAATTATAATCGTAAATTGAGATTACTAATTGGAGTGATAATTGATACATAGGTAAAAGGCGTCGAAAAATAAAAATAAGAAAGTAGCGCGTTGAAACTTAAAAAGGCACTAAAAACTAAAAATTAAAAGTTGCTTCTAAAAATATTAAAGCTTACAAGTAAAACTATATCCCAAATGGCAATAACTTAAAAAGAAACTAAAACTTAAAAAGGCGTCGCAAAATTCTAAAGCACCTAAACCTTAGTCTAAAGAAAAAGCACTTAAGTGATTTTACGGCAAGGCCTAAAAATCTAGAAATAAAAATAACTATGGCAAAAACTATGAATTAAAACTAAATACGAGCGAAAAATACAAAAGTTACGCTAAAACTATTAAAAAGGGACAAAATATAAAAATATATAAAAAGTTGTAAAAATTACAATTTTTATTAAAATATTATTTTTATATTATTTATTTTATAAAACTATTAATTTTATAAATTATTAAAACTAATTTAGAATTAAAATACAAATTATAAATAAACTAAACTAAATAATAAAATAATTATAACCTAATTAGGGTTATTAATTAATAATAATTATTATTATAAACCCTAATTTCGTACAGCTTATGTTTCAGACGAGTCAAATCACTCCATGCGATCGCATGGAGTGTATGCTATATATTCATGAGATCGCATGGCGTAGAAAATCGGGCCAGATAGGTTGGGCTGCTACAGTGTAGCCCGTAAACTTTTATATTTTTTTTTCTGTTTTGCTGTTTTGATGTTTTATAAAAAAACACAATATTTAAATAAAATTTATATTTTTAAATACTAAAAATAAAAATAAAGAAACTTTATAAAACTTATATATTTAAAAAACTCTTAAAAATATATAATTTTTTGTTTTTCTTTTTATATTTTTGAATTTTTAAAACGTATTTTTACAAAAACGTATTTTTATAAAAGTAAACTAAAAATAAAAATCTTTTTTTTTTATATAGCGTTGCGCTTCCGGCTTTTAAGCTAAATTTTTAAGATCCCCGGCAGCGGCGCCAAAAACTTGATGTTAAAGCTAAGGGGTATAAAATACTATTAAATTTTACAAGGAAATACTATTAAATACGATACAATTTTACACAAGATATTTATTTATTTAGAGAATGGATATACTAAAACCTTGCTACAACACTATAGGCAGTGTACCTAATCGTAGAGTAGTATAGTTTTTAGTAAGTCCGGTTCGTTCCACAGGGAAAATCTTTTAATCAAAGCTTAACGCTATATTAGTTTTATTTTATAAAAATACAAATATATATATAAGTAATATTATTATTATAAAGGGGGTTTTTTACCGTTTAATGACCGGTTTGTCGATTTTAAAAACTTTAGTCGCAGTTAAAACAAAATGTAAAATATTAAAAATAAATACAACTTAATTTAAAGCGTAAAGTAAATAACGATAATGAAATTGCGATAAATAAAAGTGCGATAAAATAAACTTGCGATAATTAAAAAGTACGATAATTAAAAGTGCAATTAAATACAATAACAATAAATAAAAATGCAATAATTAGAAGTGCAATTAAATATAAAATAAAGGAAATTAAATATGAAATAAAAGAATTATGCTTATTTAAACTTCCGTAATCATGATGTTTGACGTGTTGATTTTAGTTTTATGCCCATGGGTTAATTGTCCTTTGTCCTGGATTATTTAATATGTCCGTCTGGTTTTTGTCCATAACAGTCCATCAGTCATAAATATAAAGTGCGAGTATCCTCGTCAAATTATCCTTATACCCGAAGTTAAATATTCCAACTAATTGGGGACTTAAACTGTAACAAGATTTTAATACTTTGTTTAATAATTACACCAGGTTGTCGACTGGGTGTAACCCAAGGTTTTAATACTTTGTTATCAATTATGCCGAGTGTCCTTGTACATAATTTCACCCGTGTTTTAATAATTCTAGTGGCTATTAATCCATTCCCGTGTCCGGTTAAATGAACGATTATTCGTACATATAAATAACCCGCCCATCGTGTCCGATTGAGTGTATATGGTTATTTATAGGGACGTCCAATTGTAAATCTTTATATTAACATTAACAAACTATCATTTAGTTAAACAAATATAAAGCCCATTAATAGCCCATAGTTTAATTTCCACAAGTGTCGTTCTTTTGTCCAAACCCTAATAATGGTACAAAGCCCAATTACCCAATTTTAATATTTTTAGCCCAACATCATGATTACTTCGGATTAAATAAACATAATAATAACTTAGCTACGAGACATTAAATTAAAAAGGTTGAACATAACTTACAATCATTAAAAATAGCGTAGCGTTACACGGGCAGAATTTCGACTTACACCCTTACAACATTCGCTAACACACCCTTATTATTAGGATTTAAAATTAAAATTAAAATTAAAATATAAATTATATATACATATACTACGTTGAGTGAAGAAGAAAAATATGTGTTTTGTGTTACACCAAAGCTCGATTTTTATAGGCATGTGATCTGGAAAAGAGGCTCATGCGATCGCATGGATTTATGCCTTCCAGGTCATACGATCGTATGGCCAGCTGGGGAGAGTCACTTTTGGTTGTTTTCTTCTGCCGACGTTTATTTATAATAATATAATATATATATTAATTTAAAGAATTAATTATATATTATATTATATTCATGTGCATAGTTGACTTGTAATTTTTAGTCCGTTGCGTCGAGCGTTGAGAGTTGACTCTGGTCCCGGTTCCGGATTTTCGAACGTCCTTGCGTACAATTTAATATCTTGTACTTTGCATTTTGAATCTTGTACTCTTGTAATTTTGAGACGTTTCTTATCAATAATTGGAACCTCATTGATTGTATTTTGTACTTTTGAGCTTTTTGGTCGTTTGCGTCTTCAATTCGTCGAATCTGTCTTTTGTCTTCACCTTTTATTATTTAAACGAATATCACTTATAAATAGAACAGTTGCAACTAAAAGCTTGTCTTTCTTGAGGAATAATGCTATGAAATATATGTTCGTTTTTAGCATTATCACCTACGCTGCCTCATATTCAGTTGTTTCTGATTAAATATGTGTTGAAGACTTTTGTGGTCGGTATATATAATACTTTTGACCCCATATAAGTAGTGCCTCCAAGTCTTTAATGCAAAAACAACCGCTCCTAATTCCAAATCATGCGTCGTATAATTTTGTTCGTGAATCTTCAATTGTCTAGACGCATAAGCAATCACCTTCGTTCATTGCATTAATTAACAACCGAGACCTTGCTTTGATGCGTCACAATAAATCACAAAATCATCATTTCCTTCAGGCAATGACAATATAGGTGCCGTAGTTAGCTTTTTCTTTAATAACTGAAACGCTTTCTCTTGTTCATCCTTCCATTCAAATTTCTTCCCTTTATGCGTTAATGCAGTCAAGGGTTTTGCTATTCTGGAAAAGTCTTGGATGAACCTTCTGTAGTAACCAGCTAGTCCTAAAAACTGGCGTATGTGTTTCGGAGTTTTCGGGGTTTCCCACTTTTCAACAGTTCCTATCTTTGCCGGATCCACCTTAATACCTTCTTTATTCATTATGTGACCGAGGAATTGAACTTCTTCCAACCAAAATGCACACTTTGAAAACTTAGCGTACAATTCTTCCTTCCTCAATACTTCTAACACCTTTCTCAAATGTTCACCATGTTCTTGGTCATTCTTTGAGTAAATAAGTATGTCATCAATGAAAACAATGACAAACTTGTCAAGGTATGGTCCACACACTCGGTTCATAAGGTCCATGAACACAGCTGGTGCATTAGTTAAACCAAACGGCATGACCATAAACTCGTAATGACCGTAACGTGTTCTGAAAGTAGTCTTTGGAATATCATCTTCTTTCACCCGCATTTGATGATACTCGGAACGTAAGTCAATCTTTGAATAAACAGACGAGCCTTATAGTTGATCAAATAAGTCGTCGATTCTCGGTAGTGGGTAGCGGTTCTTGATGGTAAGTTTGTTCAACTCTCAGTAGTCGATACACAACTTGAATGTACCAACTTTCTTCTTGACAAACAAAACAGGAGCTCCCCACGGTGATGTGCTTGGTCGAATGAAACCACACTCTAAAAGTTCTTGTAATTAGCTTTGCAGTTCTTTCATCTCGCTGGGTGCGAGTCTGTAAGGAGCACGAGCTATTGGTGCAGCTCCTGGTACAAGATCTATTTGAAATTCAACGGATCGATGTGGGGGTAATCCCGGTAATTCTTTCAGAAATACATCGGGAAATTCTTTTGCGACGGGAACATCATTGATGCTATTTTCTTCAGTTTGTACTTTCTCGACGTGTGCTAGAACAGCATAGCAACCTTTTCTTATTAGTTTTTGTGCCTTCAAATTACTAATAAGGTGTAGCTTCGTGTTGCCCTTTTCTCCGTACACCATTAAGGGTTTTCCTTTTTCTCGTATAATGCGAATTGCATTTTTGTAACAAACGATCTCTGCTTTCACTTCTTTCAACCAGTCCATACCGATTATCACAACAAAACTCCCTAACTCTACTGGTATCAAGTCAATCTTAAATGTTTCGCTAACCAGTTTAATTTCTCGATTTCCGACATATATTATCTGTTAAAATTAATTTACCATTTGCTAATTCGAGTAAAAATTTACTATCCAAAGGCGTCAATGGACAACTTAATTTAGCACAAAAATCTCTACTCATATAGCTTCTATCCGCACCAGAATCAAATAAAACGTAAGCAGATTTATTGTCAATAAGAAACGTACCCGTAACAAGCTCCGGGTCTTCCTGTGCCTCTGCCGCATTAATATTGAAAACTCTTCCACGGCCTTGTCCATTCGTGTTCTCCTGGTTATGGCAATTTCTAATAATGTGGCCCGGTTTTCCACATTTATAACAAACTACATTGGCATAACTTGCTCCGACACTACTTGCTCCGCCATTACTCGTTCCGACACCATTTGTTCCTTTCGTTCTGTTAACCCCTGGTCCGTAGACCTCACACTTCGCCGCGCTATGACCATTTCTTTTACACTTGTTGCAAAATTTGGTGCAGAACCTCGAGTGATACTTTTCACACCTTTGGCATAGCTGCTTCTGATTATTGTTGTTGTTGTGGTTATTATTGTTGTTGGGATGATTGTTGTAGTTGCTGTTGTTGTTGTTGTTATTGTTGGGCCATTTGTTGTAGTTACGATTGATGTTGCAATTGTTGGGATAGTTGTTGCGATTATTGTTGTAATTGCTGTTGTTGTTGTATTGGTGATTCTTATCACCGTTTTCCTCCCACTTTCTTTTGACTTGCTTCACATTGGCCTCTTCAGCAGTCTGTTCTTTAATTCTTTCTTCAATCTGGTTCACTAGTTTGTGAGCCATTCTACATGCCTGTTTTTGGAGGCGGGCTCGTGTGAACGTATATCTTCTTGGATTCTTTCCGGTAATCCTTTCACAAACGCGTCGATCTTCTCTTCCTCATCTTCGAACGCTCCCGGACACAATAGGCACAATTCTGTGAATCGTCTTTCGTACGTGGTAATATCAAATCCTTGGGTTCGTAACCCTCTAAGTTCTGTCTTGAGCTTATTGACCTCGGTTCTGGGACGGTACTTCTCGTTCATCAAGTCCTTGAATGCTGACCACGGTAATGCTTAAGCATCATCTTGTCCCACTTGCTCTAGATAGGTATTCCACCATGTTAACGCAGAACCTGTGAAGGTATGCATAGCGTACTTCACTTTGTCCTCTTCAGTACACTTACTTATGGCAAAAACCGATTCGACCTTCTCGGTCCACCGTTTCAATCCGATCGGTCCTTCGGTTCCATCAAATTCCAAAGGTTTGCAGGCAGTGAATTCTTTGTAGGTGCATCCTACACGATTTCCTGTACTGCTAGATCCAAGGTTATTGTTGGTATGTAGCGCAGCCTGTACTGCGGCTATGTTTGAAGCAAGAAAGGCACGAAATTCCTCTTCGCTCATATTCAAGGTGTCTCGAGTAGTTGGTGCCATTTCCTTCAAAATAGTCAAATGAAACAAGTTAATCATACAGAATATTAAGAGTAGTCAATAGTATCTCATAGCATAATATGAACTCATTTATAAAAGCTTTTTCTTCATATTAGCGTTTTATAAGTTTAAATTCGGGTAGTACCTACCCGTTAAGTTCATACTTAGTAGCTAATATACAATTCTACTACTACAATTCTATATGAAAAACTGATTATAATAATATTTCGCGTTCAAACTTTTATACAATATTTTACAAACTTACAATACCGCTTATTTTACATATAGCATGAAATATAACACACAATAAATTTGATACAAGATGGTAGTGAAGATAATTCTAGCTAGTACACAAGTCATTCAGCAAAGGCAATAAAGACACGTAATTCATACGTCTAGAAACAAGTCATGCATTCTGGTTTTACTAGGACTACTTCCCATCCTTGGTCTTGTGGAACATAACCGTTATGGCCGTTGATAAGACAGCGTGTTGTAACGTCGTCAAAGGGATGAGGGTTACGTAATGTCCAACAGTCCTGTAACAATCTAAAAACCTCATTTCTTACCCCAATTACTGACTCCGTCACTTGTGGAAACGTTTTGTTTAATAGTTGTAGCCCGATGTTCTTGTTCTCACTTTGGTGAGAAGCGAACATTACTAACCCGTAAGCATAACAAGCTTCTTTATGTTGCATGTTAGCCACTTTTTCTAAATCATGAAGTCCTATATTCGGATATATTGAGTCAAAATAATTTCTTAACCCGTTGCGTAAAATAGCATTTGGGTTCCCCACAATATATGCGTCAAAGTAAACACATCGTAACTTATGGATTTCCCAATGTGATATCCCCCATCTTTCGAACGAAAGCCTTTTATAAACCAAGGCATTCTTGGAACGTTCTTCGAATGTCTTACAAACTGATCTCGCCTTAAATAGTTGTGCCGAGGAATTCTGACCGACTCTTGACAGGATTTCATCAATCATGTCTCCGGGTAGGTCTCTTAAAATATTGGGTTGTCTATCCATTTTGTGTTTTTATACTGTAAAATAGACAAGAGTTAGATTCATAAAAAAAAAATACTTATTAATACAAGCAATTTTTACATATATCATAAAGCATAAGCACACTATATTACATTTATTACACCACACGAATACAACTATCTTATTCCGACTCGCTCGTTTCTTCTTCTTCAGTTTTGGTTCATTTTGCCAAGTTTCTAGGGATATATGATGTTCCCCTAATACGAGCCGTCGTTTTCCACATTGGTTTAGAAAAACCTGGTGGTTTAGAGGTTTCCGGATTATTGTCACAACTTAAGAAATACGGGTGTTGACGATACATATAAAGTTCATCGGGTTTGGAATCAAATTTCTCTATTTTTATGCCCTTTCCCTTATTGTTCTCTTTTATCTTATTAAATTATGTTGGGGTAATTTCTATAACATCATCGGAATCCTTGTCGGGATCCGATTCATCGGAGAATTGGTAATCCTCCCAATACTTTGCTTCCTTGGCGGAAACATCATTGACCATAATTAACTTTGGTCGGTTGGTTGAGGATTTTCTTCTACTTAACTGTTTTATTATTTCCCCCACTGGTTCTATTTCTTCTTCCGGTTCCGATTCTTCTTCCGGTTCCGACTCTTTTTCCGGTTCCTCTTCGGGAACTTGTGAATCAGTCCACGAATCATTCCAATTTACATTTGACTCTTCATTATTATTAGGTGAGTCAATGGGACTTGTTTTAGAGGTAGACATCTATCACATAATATCAAACGCGTTAAGAGATTAATATATCACATAATATTCACATGTTAAAATTATATAGTTTCCAACAAAATTTGTTAAGCAATCATTTTTCAAGTAAACACGGTCGAAGTCCAGACTCACTAATGCATCCTAACAAACTCGATAAGACACACTAATGCAAAACTCTGGTTCTCTAAGACCAACGCTCTGATACCAACTGAAATGTCCCGTTCTTATTGATTAAAAACGTTCCATATTAATTGATTTCGTTGCGAGGTTTTGACCTCTATATGAGACGTTTTTCAAAGACTGCATTCATTTTAAAACAAACCATAACCTTTATTTCATCAATAAAGGTTTAAAAAGCTTTACGTAGATTATCAAATAATGATAATCTAAAATATTCTGTTTACACACGACTATTACATAATGGTTTACAATACAAATATGTTACAACGAAATAAGTTTCTTGAATGCAGTTTTTACACAATATCATACAAGATGGACTCCAAATCTCGTCCTTATTTAAGTATGCGACAGTGGAAGCTCTTAATAATCACCTGAGAATAAACATGCTTAAAACGTCAACAAAAAATGTTGGTGAGTTATAGGTTTAACCTATATATATCAAATCGTAACAATAGACCACAAGATTTCATATTTCAATATACATCCCATATATAGAGATAAAAATCATTCATATGATGAACACCTGGTAACCGACATTAACAAGATGAATATATAAGAATATCCCCATCATTCCGGGACACCCTTCGGATATAATATAAATTTCGAAGTACTAAAGCATCCGGTACTTTGGATGGGGTTTGTTAGGCCCAATAGATCTATCTTTAGGATTCGCGTCAATTAGGGTGTCTGTTCCCTAATTCTTAGATTACCAGACTTAATAAAAAGAGGCATATTCGATTTCGATAATTCAACCATAGAATGTAGTTTCACTTACTTGTGTCTATTTTGTAAATTATTTATAAAACTCGCATGTATTCTCATCCCAAAAAATATTAGATTTTAAAAGTGGGACTATAACTCACTTTCACAGATTTTTACTTCGTCGGGAAGTAAGACTTGGCCACTGGTCGATTCACGAACCTATAAAAAATATGTACATATATATCAAAGTATGTTCAAAATATATTTACAACACTTTTAATACATTTTGATGTTTTAAGTTTATTAAGTCAGCTGTCCTCGTTAGTACCTACAACTAGTTGTCCAACGTTAGATGTACAGAAAAAAATTGATATATATTATCTTGAATCAATCCACGACCCAGTGTATACACGTCTCAGGCAAGATCACAACTCAAAGTATATATATTTTTGGAATCAACCTCAACCCTGTATAGCTAACTCCCACATTACTGCATATAGAGTGTCTATGGTTGTTCCAAATAATATATACACATGGGTCGATATGATATGTCAAAACATTTACATACGTGTCTATGGTATCCCAAGATTATATAATATATTAGAATACATGTATAATACAATATAAGTTAGCTAGGATATGATTAATATAGATTTGTTACCAATTTTCACGTTGCTACAACAAGAAAAATTATCCAATCTTGTTTTACCCATAACTTCTTCATTTTAAATCCATTTTGAGTGAATCAAATTGCTATGGTTTCATATTGAACTCTATTTTATGAATATAAACAGAAAAAGTATATATTTATAGTCAGAAATATAAGTTACAAGTCGTTTTTGTAAAGGTAGTCATTTCAGTCGAAAGAACGACGTCTAGATGACCATTTTAGAAAACATACTTCCACTTTGAGTTTAATCATGATTTTTGGATATAGTTTCATGTTCATAAGAAAAATCATTTTCCCAGAAGAACAACTTTTAAATCAAAGTTTATCATAGTTTTTAATTAACTAACCCAAAACAGCCCGCGGTGTTACTACGACGGCGTATGTCCGGTTTTACAGTGTTCTTCGTGTTTCCAGGTTTTAAATCATTAAGTTAGCATATAATATAGATATAGAACATGTGTTTAGTTGATTTTAAAAGTCAAGTTAGAAGGATTAACTTTTGTTTGCGAACAAGTTTAGAATTAACTAAACTATGTTCTAGTGATTACAAGTTTAAACCTTCGAATAAGATAGCTTTATATGTATGAATCGAATGATGTTATGAACATCATTACTACCTCAAGTTTTCTGGATAAATCTACTGCAAATGAGAAAAATGGATCTAGCTTCAAAGGATCCTTGGATGGCTTGAAAGTTCTTGAAGCAAAATCATGACACGAAGACAGTTCAAGTAAGATTTTCACTCGAAATAAGATTGTTATAGTTATAGAAATTGAATTAAAGTTTGAATATGAGTATTACCTTGTATTAGAAAGATATCTTACTGTAAATAAGAAAGATTTCTTGAGGTTGGATGATCACTCTACAAGATTGGAAGTAAGCTAGCAAACTTGGAAGTATTCTTGATTTTATGAAACTAGAACTTGTAGAATTTAGGAAGAACACTTAGAACTTGAAGATAGAACTTGAGAGAGATCAATTAGATGAAGAAAATTGAAGAATGAAAGTGTTTGTAGGTGTTTTTGGTCGTTGGTGTATGGATTAGATATAAAGGATATGTAATTTTGTTTTCATGTAAATAAGTCATGAATGATTACTCATATTTTTGTAATTTTATGAGATATTTCATGCTAGTTTCCAAATGATGGTTCCCACATATGTTAGGTGACTCACATGGGCTGCTAAGAGCTGATCATTGGAGTGTATATACCAATAGTACATACATCTAAAAGCTATGTATTGTACGAGTACGAATACGGGTGCATACGAGTAGAATTGTTGATGAAACTGAACAAGGATGTAATTGTAAGCATTTTTGTTAAGTAGAAGTATTTTGATAAGTGTCTTGAAGTCTTTCAAAAGTGTATGAATACATATTAAAACACTACATGTATATACATTTTAACTGAGTCGTTAAGTCATCGTTAGTCGTTACATGTAAGTGTTGTTTTGGAACCTTTAGGTTAACGATCTTGTTAAATGTTGTTGACCCAATGTTTATAATATCAAATGAAATTTTTAATTATTATATTATCATTATAATATGATGTATGAATATCTCTTAATATGATATATATACATTAAATGTCGTTACAACGATAATCGTTACATATATGTCTCGTTTCAAAATCATTAAGTTAGTAGTCTTGCTTTTACATATGTAGTTCATTGTTAATATACTTAATGATATGTTTACTTATCATAATATCATGTTAACTATATATATATATATATATATATATATATATATATATATATATATATATATATATATATATATATATATCCATATATATGTCATCATATAGTTTTTACAAGTTTTAACGTTCGTGAATCACCGGTCAACTTGGGTGGTCAATTGTCTATATGAAACCTATTTCAATTAATCAAGTCTTAACAAGTTTGATTGCTTAACATGTTGAAAATACTTAATCATGTAAATAAAAATTTCATTTAATATATATAAACATGGAAAAGTTCGGGTCACTACAAGCAGCACCAGCAGCATAACCAGCAGCACCAGTACCATCAGAATCATCAACACCACAAGCAATACCAACAGCAATAGCATCACCACCAACAGCATCAGCTTCATCAACAACAACATCCGCATCTCACTTAGTACCTCAAACATCAACATCATATGCCCCATAGATACCAAGGAATATTAGTAATAATGAGTTAAGATGTATCGACTCATTTTTCCTGAAGAATTATATGTGTATACTTTATATATATATGATTTAGAACAATAATAAATCTTTTCGTACTAAGCTATTATGTGTAAATCTTAACTATTTGGTTAATTCATATCACTAATATGCTACAATGTACATCCTTCGTTAATGATTTAGCAATCGTTAATCACTGCTTCAACACAGTAAACTTCATTTCATAATATTTCTGCTGTCACAGAAATGTTAATTGTGAAAATATTTTAACGGGTAGGTAATACCCAAGAAATATTTAGATTTCACATTAATACATTACACTGTACACTCTACAAATTCTAATTCGATAATCAGTAACTATACATCCACAAGATATATATATCCGTTTACTAAAGAACAACCATCTTCATACAAATTCAATTATATATTCTGATTTTGACAAGTAAAGCTTTAGCAGGTGTTATCTTCCTAAAGATCATTACATTCATGAATTATATTCATTCGTATTCTGTGATGAATTATCACGTCAAACCATCGAAATTATCATTTATTACTTTTGAAATCAACAACGCTTATTCGTCAACCATTAGATGTGTTGACGATTACAATCAGCGTTTAATCATCTAAAAATAAAATTTCTTGAAACCATCTCGGATTGATAACCAATGATTCAGATATGGTAGTATTAAATACAAAGGAAACAGAAGAATTTTCCTCATCATTGGATCTTAGAAAATTCTAAGAAATCACTGTATCTTTCGTTATAAATAGCCTCTATATTTCTGAAGATATCTTCATAACGATTCTTGTCCGCAATTAATTATCTCTTTGCGATATCTTTATCACATCATAAAGGAAACTGGGGTAAAATTTAAAATTCAAAATATGAATGATTTTTGGAGAAGTGTTGGGAATTGAAGCATGAGATAGTATACTATAATGACGTCAGGCCAACGTGATTATATTACAGTAAGTCATGCTAAATTTTTAATGGAAGATGATGATTCATAAACTTTATAATCATCATTTTCCATGTTACACGACTCTTACATTCTATTTAACCTCTAAACATATCAAGAAAATATTTTTCTTGATGATTCGGTCTTTTCCAGATATTCTGGTAATTTGACAAATCAAATCGTGCTATTACCTTTCCTTCTGCTTTGTATATTATGATCATTCGAAACTTCATACCTAAAAATTCTAGACCATTACTCGATTTACTTAGAGTCGAGAGGAGAATAAAAAGGCAAAGAGCTCCGACATATAAGGAAAATATAAAGCCCGATAACGATACCGAAATTACAAACCGTGTATATCAATACGTATTGCAACGTAAAGACACGGGAGAATAATAAACACTATAATCCCTAGAGCATAGTAGAAGTAAACAGACTCCTCTGGAGGGAGTTGTAAAAGAAGGATGATTGTGGCGATAACCAATATAAGGTCAAGAACAAGAACTGGATTGAGCATATTAATAAAATCTTTTAGAAGTATGAATTGAGGAAGAAAGTATAGAAGTGGTGAAGATAATGGAACGGAAGAAGCTAATTTATAGCAAAATTTCAAACACATCAATCGAGGCAATTCACCTCATTTAATCAAGGAAATCCCAAAATTCCTTAATTTCTGGAGAATCAAATCTTATAGATTACGAAGATTTCCTTTAATCCCTTGAATTCCGAAAATCAACTTTAACCATGTCAAAAGTTAAGGCGAACATTTCATTTTCTCATTTCAATCTTTTACGATAGCTTCGTTTATACTCTTCCTGTAATCGAATCGTTTCATCCATATTACCCAATGTTGATAAAACTCTATTATTTAACTCATATTCATCATTCTTGTTGTAAAGAATGACGATCTCGATCAAACTTCATGACCGTGATTTTCACGAACTCCACTGTGTTTTGTCTACCCTAATATTGTGGCATAAACGCTCAAAATTTAAATAAGCTCAATATTATTCATAACACATTTCATATGTACTGAAATGCTTGTATAGCGTCATCATCTCTTTCTGAGAAAACCTAATAAATGACACTCTTGTTAAATCCTTTAGATAACCTCCGCATTAATAATAAAATGCACTTCGTAAAATTTATGGATCGTAAGATTTAAACACTCGAAACAAAACAATATTCTATCCATTGGAATTCACGCAAGGCCCCGAGTATACCTGGGAACGTGAAGACTAAATAAAACGAAAATATCCTCACCTGTTTACAAACAATGCGGACTGATGGCAACAACTAAATTTTGAGATGAAATTTCTTTTAACGGGTAGGTACTATAACAACCCGGAAAATTTCTGATTAAATTTAAACTTAACTTCAACTTTTTCCCAACAATTCACGAACAAATAATTGAAAATAAATATGTATAGATATACATATAATAATCTAAAATATAAATTAAGATACGATTTAATTATAATTAAATATGTAAAATATACAATAATTGTTATATTATTACTATTATTAATATTATTATTAATATTAGTATTAGTAATATTATTATTTTCAATATATATATATATATATATATATATATATATATATATATATATATATATATATAATTTGTTAAACTTGATACACTCATATTATTGCCACTAGTGAATATTAATGTTAAATATTATTATTATTAATTATTATTATAAATATAATTATTATTATTATAAGTATTATTATTATTATTATTATTATTATTATTAATTATTATTATAAATATAATTATAAATATAATTATTATTATTAATATATAAATTAAATTAATAAGTAATCAAACAAATACCTAAAATATGTAGCTATTTTCGAATTTTTTGTTATCTGGAATCCAGTCGACACTCAATTATCAGATACCTAATTTAGGTATAACCTGCTTTATATTTTTTTTATAATCGTTATCACCCAATATCAGTACACAATGATCCATAGTTTGCTTTACACATTTGATTTACATCATCAAACTCGTTATAAATTGATAGTAAGCTGCTGCCCATCGAAGATCAAACAGAAAATATTTTCTTTTTCATTGATACCTCTGTTTTTCAACTTCTAAGCCATATCCCGAAATCAAATCAAATTCAAAAATGTAATAATGCAATTTTGTTAGAAATCATTCACTCAAACAACCTGCAAAGTTTCAAATGCCAATTCTTTCTATCAAGTTATAATTTTTGAAGTCAAAGTTAATTGTAAAAAGTCAAACGATTGTTCAATCAAGAAATTCGAGTTCGTTTTTAATGTTTCAGTTAAATTGATAATTTTAAAAGTTTCTATGAGTGAATTAAAATCTTTTTCATTTAGGAATCATGATCCAAAACGTTTGCTAAATCAACATCAAGTATTTTTTTTCCTTCTTGGTCTGCATCGAACAGCAAGCTGTTATGATATCTATATATTTTTTTTCAATTAACATAACATTTAAATTTAATACTAATTTGTTATTATTATGTTAAAACACTGAATTAAATAAAACACCCCTAGATCCCTGGTCGACTGTGAAACGGAAAAGAAGAAGGAGGAGAAGAACAGTTGTTGAACGGGTTATATGTTTATGTTGGTGTTATAAAACAGAAATAAAACGGATGGAGTAGTGGTCTTGGGTGTTTTGTGTAACCGAGAGGTCTCGGGTTCGAGTCCCGTCTTGGGTATATTTTTTTTAGAAAAGCTTTTAAATGTAGCTTTCTTTATCAAAATTTTTATTATTATTATTGTTATTATTATTAGAATTATAATTATGATCACTATTATTATTATGATTTTAATTATTATTATTATTAGTATCATAACTATTATAATTATTATTATTACTAATAAAAGTTACCATGTATTATTATTATTATTATTAACATAATTAAAATTAAAAATTTAAATTACTATTATTATTGTTACTACCAAAAAATATTATTATTACTAGTATCATTAGTAGTATTATTATATTTTTTACAAAAATTTCTTTTCTATCATTAAAACTATATTATTATTATTATTTTTACCACTAGTATCATTATTATTATTATTTCTATTATGACTATTACATCAGTGTTGTAATCATTAATATTATCATTAAAATCAAATACAACTTTTATCTACCATTATTAACAGTATCTTACCAAATAAATATTATGTATATATTCATAAGTAATATTACATAAAAGTATGTAATAATCACATTAACAATTTTTATATAAACATCCAAATATAACAAGTTAGGTATTTTTAATTTGATACTAATCAAATATATATGTATATACAAATATTAATCATTTTTGTATATACAAATTAAATATATAAGATATATAATTTAAGATACAATATATAAACTTATTCGATTACGATTATATGTATTAATACATATATTCTTGATATACGTTCGTTAATCCAAGGATAACCCTACACTTGTTCAGTACCATCAAACGCATAATTACTACAAACTATCGTATCGTATCGTGAGTTCATCTGCTCCCTTTTTATCTATATTTTTGGGCTGAGAATACATGCGCAACTTTTATAACTGTTTTACACGTTAGACACAAGTACTAAAACTTTTATGCTGAATACGTGCTTTGTCATGCTAAATCCCTGCCGTAATATCGTTAATTGCTTGGTGAACGCAAACTTAGTTATTATGAATAGAGCTATTGAGAGTAACGTCTCTAATCATTTGACCTCAGGTCTTTGGTTACATAATAATGATTCAAACTGACACTGACTGTTCAAGGTGTCTCGGGGTAAAATTCTGTTTAGTCGCGATATTACTAACAGCAACTCTTTAGATTGATATGATGGGTATCAATCAACTTTAAACTGAAATATTGTGGTCTAATGCTATATTGAACTATTGATTTATGATAAACCTATGAACTCACTCAACCTCGTGTTGACTTTTTAAGCATGTTTATTCTCAGGTACTTAAATATTGCTTCCGCTGTATATCTGCTGCTGTGATGATGATTTATTGTCATGCTTGGAGTCTTCATGCATTACTCACCAATTCATTTAAAACATTTAATGCTCTAAATACAATGTAATCTATTTATCTTCCGCTGCAAAACTCAATAAAACGTCTCATATAGAGTTGTTTTCATTTATACAACTTTGATTAGATATAATTAGTCACAAATACCCCAGGCCCTATTTGGGGGTGTGACAGTATCCTAATTGTTTTAAGGCTCGCGACAGGTGAAAAACTTTCATCATAACCTTTTGTCACCAATCGAGCTTTAAAAGTTTTTACATTACCGTCCATATCAGTCTTCCTTTGAAGACCCATTTTTATCTCATTGTCTTACAATTGGGTAGAAGATCAATCAAGTCTCATACTTGATTATCCTTCATGGACTGCATATCTGTATTCATAGAATCTAGTCATTTTCAGATTCAGGATCTGATATGGCCTCACGCAGCTAGAGGGCTCATCATAATCCCTTAGTTGAGGTTTATCTGAATTAATCAGATAATTAAACCTCATAAGCCGATGATTTCTACTAGATCTATAAAGTGCAGGTGTAACACGTTCTGGCTCACCAACAGTGCGCTCAGTTTCAACGTGTAGATTGCTAGTGTTTACTGAAGGTATGTTAGTTTAAAGTACTTGAATTTCTTCAAGATCTACTTTACTCCCACTGACTTCTTGTAAGAGAAGATCTCTTTCCAGGAATTCAGCAGACCGAGCAGAAAACACATTGTCTTCAGCTTGGTAGTAAAAGTAGTAACCCATTTCCTTTATGTATTGTACAGAGTAACATTATATAGTTCTGGGTTCTAATTTGTTTGAAGTGTCATGCTTCACGTACGCTTTACAATCCCAGACTTTCAGATAAGACAACTTGGGATTCTTCCCATGCCATAACTCATATGGTGTCTTTTCTACTTTCATAGTTGAAATCACATTGAGTATGCCTGCAACAGACTCTCATACATATCTCTAAATGATGGTAGTAGAGAAATCAGACTCATCATAAATCAAACTATATCAAGTAAAGTTCGATTCCTCTTACTCAGACACACCATCGTGTTGTGGTGTGTAAGGTAGAGTGAACTATGAGACAATCCCACAATTCTTTAGGTGGTCCAAAAAACTCTTGACTCATAAACTTACTTACTCCATCAGAGCGAAGTGCTTTAATGGTCTTTCCAAGCTGATTATCTACTTCATTTTGGAATACTTTTGAATGTTAAAATAGCTTTATGTTTATGAATCAGCAAGTGAACATAATCATAGCTAATGTACTCATCAGTAAATGTAATGAAGTAAAATTAACTAAATCTATACATTGTACTTAAAGGGCTACATACAACAGTATGTATTAGTCCTAAAAGATCTTTAGCTCTTTTACCTAAATCAGAGAATGAAGCATTTGTCATCTTTTCACATAAACATAACTCGCATACATCAAATGACTCAGAGTCAATTGATTCCAAAAGTCCATTAGATTGGAGTTTTGAAATGCATTGTTTGTTTATATCACCAATATGATAATGTCATAGATAGGTCTTATTCAAGTCTTGCTTGAAGACTTTGACGATGTAGGTATACACATAATTCTTATTTGAAATTACACTATGCATATCAATTTCAAAAATACCATCACGTGGATAGGTATTAAGATAAATATATTATCCTTAGAAACTGAAATACCTAAGTGTGTAATTGCAAGTTCAAAACTAGCATCTTTCAAACTATGTCGCTCGCAGTATTGAGAGCATAATGCTATTGTTCCAACAAAACAATAAGACCACTTAGAGAAGTAAGTTCAGAGGTACCAATAGCTTTAACAAAAGCTTGATCCCCCTTGCCTACTTGCAAATCCAGTGTGTCTTTCTTCAGTCTATTACTTCTTCTCATTCCCTTCATATTGTTATAGATGTGAAGGCCATAACCAGTTATAAAGATCTAGGAATCACTAGAAGAAGTATATAACTATATATGGAATATACCTAATTTGCTAGTCTCACCAGCGTTGCCTTTTCTCAGTTCAGATTGGAAGATAGGACAACTTTCTTCTCCAATTGTCAACCTTTCCACAATGGAAACATTCTCCGTCTTTTGTTGGACTTTCCTTCTTGGAAGATGGAATATTTTTTCTAGCAAATGATTTGTCATTTTCCTTCCACAAAGTATTCGGCTTATTCTTTTTCACCCTTCAATCCTATTTCTTCCTGATCATCGAACAACATTCGATAATCATTTTGCTGAGCAGCAGCAACTGCCACAACAGGAAGAAAGGATATGGGTTCTAAACTTTATTCAACTTTCAATTATGCTTGAGAACAATTCTCAGGTTGCAGTGCCAGTCTAGGAAGTTTGAACATTGAGTTTATCCTTCTCCAACAAAGAAGGAAGTGTGTTTTGGTTTACGTTTTGATTATTTGACATCTACAACAGATATAAGATTCAATTTAGTATTTTTGATATTGAGATTTAATAAATTAACTACCCAAGTTTTTATAATATTTTTAAAAAACAATTAATTTACGAAAGCCTAAGATCCACATAGAGGTTCCATAGCCACATCTGTTGATCAGCTAGCAGTTATGGAGTCTACTGGTAGGTAGCGGGTACCAATTGCATTACAAGTACAACTCTTAGATCTTTATGGGACCTAGAGATATATGTAGTCCAACAAACCACTATTATCTAATGGCATGTTTGTCCCATCATTGCCTCGAACTCAGGTCTCACCGTGAATACGATTAAGTTGTCCAATTTGGAAACAGTGGAAATTCACGCAGTCTTACTAGATTAGAAATTCCACCTCGTGGTTATAATTCATGCTAGTCTTACTAGGTTAGAAAAATAACGAGGAGTGTTTGCAAGCTCATTGGATGGCATGACTTAAATTTGATGGGTATTTGAAAACGTTTGTGTCAACGAATAATGCATGCACACAAGATTCGCTATACTATTTGTTAAAAAACATTTTAACCAATTATATATATCACTCGTGTTTATGTATCGGGTTTGTTATTTAATTTCTAGCATAAAAATAACAAATACACAAACGTGTATCGTTTTAAAACAGTTTTAAAAGATGTCGTCCATATATATTATTTGAGTTTCAAAAAAAAAAAAAACATTTAACATTAAACTCGTTAGAATTTAACTTATTTTAAAATCATCAATTTTAATTTTTATAACTCGTTTAGAGTATTATTTAATGTTTTCATCAAAAACATATATAACTTGAGTCTCAAAATTATTTAACTTTAAACTCGTTAGAGTTTAACCTTTTAAAATCATCAATTTTAATATTTGAAACTCGTTACCGATTTTATTTAATGTTTTTATCAAAAACATTTAGCATATATATTCTAATCAACAATTATATATAAATGCAAAATTAAAACACAACCATACCATGCATCACACACACATAGCCTAGCCCAAAAATCCTATGATTGATCCAACGAGCCGACATGGGATCAAGAGGTCAAACTAAGGGTAATATCATAACTTCTACTTAATTTAAGAATTAAGTGAAACCTGACAAACGCCATCATTGTCAACTTGACCTGTTCGCCAGTTTCTAAATCAAAATCCACGTTGTGTAACATCTCGCATTTTTCCGTTAAATTATTTTAACGCCCGTCTTTTTTTTTAGATAATATCTTTCGTTATCTAAATTCGTACCTTTCGTTGACTAACATTCTAAATATTTCCGTTATTTGGTTATAACATCTCCCGGTTACTCTAGCGTTTTTAAAATATTCGTTTGGTTAATTCACGCATCCGCTTTGAAACTCGAGGGACCGAAGTTGCCAAGGGGCCAAACTAGTTGACTAGGTCAACTAGTCAACCCCATCTCATCCATTCATTCATACTTTCACCTCCTCATCTCCTTTTTCCTCTCTAACTCAAGAACACACTTTTTAACATCTTCAAAGAATCATCATCTAAATCAATCCAAGCAAGCAAACATCAAAACAAATTACATATTCGTGATCCTCTCATCATCCTCTACATTTTGGTACCAATTTCATCTCGTTTGGGTAACATTTCTAAAACTCTAGATTTCTCTAATTCGTGTTTTTGACTTGAAATGGTGTTAGTTAGTGTCTACGGCTCGTGTCTAGCAAGAATATATGAATTATTTGCTCGATCTTGTTGTTTTGCATGAACTAGCATGAACTTGAAATGAGTGTGCTTAATCTTGAATTTTGGATGATTAAATGTTGTTTTAATGTTAAAGTTCATGTATTAAATGTGTTACTAGCATCATTAGATTCATTTTGATGTGTAGGTTGATTTAGAAAAGCTCCATTTACAAAATGATTGAATTCATGATTTTGGTTAGGGTTTGATGAACTTTGAAATGAGCTTTTGATGCTTTGAATGCTATGAAATGTTATTAGTAAGTGTTTAGTTATGTTGTATGTTTAATTACCTTTGAAACGGCATATCATATGTGTAGATTGGATTCCCGAGTCAAGAAATGCATTTTATGAACTTAAAACTTTGATTTTGAACATTTAACGATCATTCGATGTGGTTTTTGTTTTTGTAAATGATGTTTTTGTTTAATGAAATGTGTTTAGTTGTATTCCTCATCAAAATGCCTTTCCAACGATATAAGATACGTGTTTTGAATGTTTACGGTTCATAAGTTATAGTTGTTTGAAGTTGGATTCGTCTAAGTGTTCAAACTGCCCAGAATTTGCTGAAACAGACAAAGATGCGGCGCATCACCTTTGGATGCGGTGCATCAGTGACAGATGCGGTGCATCTGTAAATGATGCGGCGCATCTGATGCTGACTGCCCAAAAATCTCGATTTTCGTTTAATTCTAACTATGCTACGCACCCCCGATTGACATGAAACTTGGCCAACATGCTCATATATGACTTCTAAGCTTAAGAAAATAGTTCGGGACCCGAACCGAACACGTTGACTTTTTCGTTGACTTTGACCAAGTTTGACTTTTAGTCAAACTTAACAAAATGCTTTTGCAATCGTTCTAACGTGCTTTTATACTTGATTCTTGCATGAAACTTGACAACGTGATTCACATGATATATATATTCGAGTCGTAACGAGCCATAGGACTAATTAAACACATTTCTACCGACCTTGTTTGTGTCTTACTCGGTATTGATATAACTTACTTGTTTAGGTCAAGGCTAAACAACTTTCATGCACACGTTTACTTTGTGAAGTACGTTTATACTCGTGCACTTGAGGTGAGATCATAGTCCCATCTTTCAACAACTTTTATACTTTTAAATCATGGGATGAGAAACATATACAGTTTTATACTACACACTTTTATACTTTGAACACAAGTATGGAAACAAACATTCTACAGCGAGTTAGAACAAAAAGCCTCAATTCGATTATCATTAGTTACACTTGCAGGGTGTAAGCGAGAACTTATATTATGTGATCACATGGGCTTGACGAGCCTCATTCGGACGGTTCGCTACCGTTAGCGGATGAAATATATTTTTGGGTTTAGTGTATGTTCTAACACTACGCAACAGGGTGCAAAACAGTTAAGTCTTGATAATTGGGTGCTCGCGAACATACTTTTGGAATGCAAACGATTTGGATAATCAACTATACAAAATCTTGTGGTTCAAAAACAACGTTTACAAACACCTATGATTTCACCAACATTTTTCGTTGACAGTTTTCTATATCTTTCTCAGGTTCATGAATGGCTATTTGATACATGCTTCTGCATACACTTTGATTACTTGCTTGGAGTCAAGCATACATGCATACGCTAGTGATAGCACCTTTGGATTCAAACAAATGTTTACATACTTACGCTATATATAGCAACCGTGACTTTCAACTAATTATGTCGCAAGTTATTTCATTTATACATTACTACTTTTGTAAACTTAAACTTGTTGTCGATCCGTTTGGTAAACTAAACTTTGTAAGTCTTATACTGAAAGGACCCGTTCATATACATTATAAACGATTCACAATAGTTGATTACATCGCGAGGTATTTGACCTCTATATGATACATTTTACAAACATTGCATTCGTTTTTAAAAGACAAACTTTCTTTACAACGAAAGTTGACGGCATACACACCATTTCATAATACATCCAACTATAATTGGCTTAATAATAATCTTGATGAACTCATTGACTCGAATGCAACGTCTTTTAAAATATGCCATGAATGACTCCAAGTAATATCCTTAAAATGAGCTAATGCACAGCGGAAGATTTATTTAATACCTGAGAATAAACATGCTTTAAAGTGTCAACCAAAAGGTTGGTGAGTTCATAGGTTTATCATAACAATCATTTCAATATATTAATAGACCACAAGATTTCCGTTTATAAATATATGTACACTCGCAAGTGTATAAAAGTATTCTATAAGTTGTAGGCACCCGGTAACAAGCCTTAACGTTCATGTTTTACCCTCTGAAGTACACCAGATCAGGTGTGTTTAAAATAACCTCGAAGTACTAAAGCATCCCATAGTCAGGATGGGGTTTGTCAGGCCCAATAGATCTATCTTTAGGATTCGCGCCTACCGTACATAGACAAGTAGTTTAATGTTACCAAGCTAAGCGTATATTTCTGGTTTAAACCCACGTAGAATTAGTTTTAGTACTTATGCCTATTTCGTAAAACATTTATAAAAACAGCGCATGTATTCTCAGTCCCAAAAATATATATAAAAGGGAGCAAATGAAACTCACAATACTGTATTTCATAGTAAAAATACATATAACGTCATTTAATAAGTGCAAGGTTGGCCTCGGATTCACGAACGTATCAATATTGAGATTCAATATTGCAGGAAAGTACGTAGACGCAACGGAGATGATAAACACTACATTGACCTCACGAGCATACCCATGAACCATACTCATCACCTCCATAGCTATAACCAATAATTTCCTTAGCTTCGACTCATTCAAAAAAACTATTTTGAAATCACTCGGACAGCACTCCGTCGTAATATTTTATGTATACTAATAATATCTTGAAATAATACAGAGCATATATATATATATATATATATATATATATATATATATATATATATATATATATATATATATATATATATATATATATATATATATATATATATATATATCAATTGAGAGAGTTTAGAGAAATATATTTTCAAGTTTCTATGAAATAATGAAACCTATTGAATTCTATTTATAATAGATTTTTGAATTATAAAAGTGAATTATTAAAGTATGAATTATTAAAGTGAATTATTAAAGTATGAATTATTAAAGTGAATTATTAAAGTATGAATTATTAAAGTATGAATTATTAAAGTATGAATTATTAAAGTTAAAGTAAAGTAAAGGTAAATTTAAAGTATAGTAAAAGTAAAAAAAACTATGTATGTATAATACGAGTATAAATATATATAATATTAATTTAAATCGTTATATATATTTAATGAAATAAAATATAAATATCGTTATATTTATTATACTGGTTAAGTGATGAGTTGTCAAAAGTGATTCTAGATATTTATAAAAGTTATATACGTTTTAATAATAAAGTTCTTTTTAAACTGAAAACGTCTTTATACGTTTGAAAATAGATTAATAGAATATTATGGAAACCAATTCTCCACTAACTTTTGTCTAACTTTCGTAAATGACACTTTTTGTTTTTATTTATAAATAGCTTTACAAATTATTCTGAATATCGTTAAGAGGAATAGATTTTCTCAAATCATAGTGGACCTCTCAACAGAGACTTGTAATCATAATTCAATGTTTCTGATAATTCAATCATTTAATATATTTTTTTTCGTCGAAAATCATATTGAAACAAATACGTTCGTGTAAAGTATTATACGTTTAATACTTTATTAATATTCTCAAGTTATAATATATATATACATATACATATCTATTTATATATAACGGTTCGTGAATCGTCGGAATTTGGTCGAGGTTATAATGAATGTATGAACACAGTTTAAAATTCTTGAGATTTAACTTAACAAACTTTGCTTATCGTGTCTGAATAATATAAAGATTAAAGTTTAAATTTGGTCGGAAATTTTCGGGTCGTCACATATACGTTTCAAATGAATGCGACATAATTTTGGTCAAACGTGTCTCATTTAGGGACTATGACCACGTAACGGGACCTAAGTTAACGGCGTCGTCAATGACGATTTTGTCGGATCGCTACAGATGGTATCAGAGCATTGGTTGTAGGGAACTAGGATATGCATTAGTGTGTCTGAATGAGTCGTTAGAACGCACTAGTGAATCTAGACTACAATCGAATAGTTAATCATTGCATTCTGACATACACTTGCTATAGATAGCACTTACTTGACTACTTGTGCATATATACTTGAATCATTCTTAGGCAAACTTCTTAATGGTACCAAGTTTTCATCGTATGAACTCGTATTCTGCAACTTTCTGGTAACACACGTGAATTCAAGATTCATACACATAAGGATGACGACGACTACATTAGTCACACTTGTTCGGGAACTCTGTCTCCCAGATTGTTATTCGCCACCGTATCAACTTACTATCGGTGTCACACCAGTGTTCTTCACTATCTACCATTTCTTGTTACTACCATCACTACTCTAGGTGAGTATCATCATCACTATTTATCACTACGGTTGCGTACTACTCGTTATCATGATTCGTTACTCTTTTCATACCTAAATACATTACCGTTTGACTTGAACCGCATTAACGTGAAAAATCATTTATACACTTCCCTCAGGGAACGCTTCTTTAGAGTTGCACTAATTCTTTCGATTCAATACGAGTCACATTAGAGACGTCGTTACACTTTGTTCATTTTAAATTTTCACGATTACACGAACTTGAATCTATGGAGTGATGTGGGAATGGAGGTATGAGTTAGCGTAATATAACGACACTCGATCAACGTGGTTATATTACGGTAAGTCATACCAAAGTTCTAATGACTCGTGATGGTGATTAGACTCGATCAACCTAGTCACCACCATGTGCCATGTACATGACTTCATTTTTCTTGTTTGAACATTCGAAAACTCCGAGAATACTGATAACAACTATACCAGGGACACACCTTCGATTATTTTCGAACCATACTTATGCTACACGTGTATACTATCTCGTTTTCGCACAGTTTTATCGGCGAACTTCAATATGCTTGTTATGCTCACATCGAGGCGGAAACTTCTCTCGCCTTACACTCGTACTTCCGTATAAGGAAATCTTTTATATAAATTCTCAATGGAGGGATAGACTCTTCACGTTATACTAGCATTCACCACGAGGGTGAATAGTCCTAATGAACGTTTTTCGGAAACCGATAAATCTTCCGCGGCGTGAATTTCTTGAGAAAAGAAAACTTGTTCCAACAAATGGTTTCAGGTCCTAACAAGCTTGTTCAAATGTATCTTAAAAGAAATGTACTTCATTTCGGATCGAGATGCTCGTTTCACTTCTAAAATTCGGGGTGCCTTACAAAAGCCTCGGGACCACGTTTAGACATGAGTACAACACATCAACCACAACCCGAAGGACCAAGCAACATACGATTCAAACCTTGGAAACCATAATACGAGTTCGTGTTATCGACTTCAAAATTTCTTGAGAAAAGTCTTTGCCTTTAACCAAATTCTCTTATAACTATAGTTATCACACGAGTATTGACGCCACACCTTTCGAAAACTCATATAGCCGCAATTGTCATTTTCTTAATCGTTGAGCCGAAGTAGGTGACAAGCAAACCACCGAACCCGAACTCATTCATGAAACAACCGAGAAATTGTTCAAATCCAAGAAAGACTCAAGACGGCCCGTAGTCGCCAAAAGAGCTACGCCGATGTTAGACGTAAACATTTCCAATTCCAAGTGGGTAACCGCTTAACATTAAAAGTCGCACCTTAGAAAGGTGTAATCCATTTTGGGAAACGTAGGAAGCTAAATCCGCGATACATTAATCCTTTTGAAATCTTGAGGCGTATTGGACTCGTTACTTACCGTTTCAAATTCCCAACTCAAACAAATTCCGTTCACCCTACGTTCTGTGTATCAAACTTAAAGATGTGTCTTGCGAACAAGAACTTGTTATCCTTTTCGATGAGCTTACTATCGATGACAAACTTCACTTTCTAGGAGGACCGGTTGAAATATTGAGTCGTGAAACCAAACTCTAAAACAACGTAAAAATCCTGACTGTCAAAGTTCGTTGAAATGCCCAAGGAAGTACCTTCACTTTTTCGTAGAATTGGCAACGCAAGATCTCAAGGAAGAAACAACGACTACTACTTCCAACTGAATTTCGGGATGAAATTTCTTTTAAGGTGTAGGTAATGTAACATCCCGGATTTTTTCGTTAAATTATTTTAACGCCCATCTTTTTTTTTTTAGATAATATCTTTCGTTATCTAAATTCGTACCTTTCGTTGACTAACGTTCTAAATATTTCCGTTATTTGGTTATAACATCTCCCGGTTACTCTAGCATTTTTAAATTATTCGTTTGGTTAATTCACGCACCCGCTTTAAAACTCGAGGGACCGAAGTTGCCAAGGGGCCAAACTAGTTGACTAAGTCAACTAGTCAACCCCATCTCATCCATTCATTCATACTTTCACCTCCTCATCTCCTTTTTCCTCTCTAACTCAAGAACACACTTTTTAACTTCTTCAAAGAATCATCATCTAAATCAATTCAAGCAAGCAAACATCAAAACAAATTACATATTCGTGATCCTCTCATCATCCTCTACATTTTGGTACCAATTTCATCTCATTTGGGTAACATTTCTAAAACTCTAGATTTCTCTAATTCGTGTTTTTGACTTGAAATGGTGTTAGTTAGTGTCTACGGCTCGTGTCTAGCAAGAATATATGAATTATTTGCTCGATCTTGTTATTTTGCATGAACTAGCATGAACTTGAAATGGGTGTGCTTAATCTTGAATTTTAGATGATTAAATGTTGTTTTAATGTTAAAGTTCATGTATTAAATGTGTTACTAGCATCATTAGCTTCATTTTGATGTATAGGTTGATTTAGAAAAGCTCCATTTACAAAATGATTGAATTCATGATTTTGGTTAGGGTTTGTTGAACTTTGAAATGAACTTTTGATGCTTTGAATGCTATGAAATGTTATTAGTAAGTGTTTATTTGTGTTGTATATTTAATTACCTTTGAAACAGCATATCATATGTGTAGATTGGATTCCTGAGTCAAGAAATGCATTTTATGAACTTGAAACTTTGATTTTGAACATTTAACGATCATTCGACGTGGTTTTTGTTTTTTTAAATAATGTTTTTGTTTAATGAAATGTTATTAGTTGTATTCCTCGTCAAAATTCCTTTCCAACGATATAAGATACGTGTTTTGAATATTTACGGTTCATAAGTTATGGTTGTTTGAAGTTGGATTCGTCTAAGTGTTCAAACTGCCCAGAATTTGCTGAAACAGACACATAGGCGGCGCATCACCTCTGGATGCGGCACATCAGTGACAGATGCGGCGCATCTGTAAGTGATGCGGCGCATCTGATTCTGACTGCCCAAAAATCTCGATTTTCGTTTAATTCTAACTATGCTACGCACCCCCGATTGACATGAAACTTGGCCAACATGCTCATATATGACTTCTAAGCTTAGGAAAATAGTTCGGGACCCGAACCGAATGCGTTGACTTTTTCGTTGACTTTCACCAAGTTTGACTTTTAGTCAAACTTAACAAAATGCTTTTGCAATCGTTCTAACGTGCTTTTATACTTGATTCTTGCATGAAACTTGACAACGTGATTCACATGCTATATATATTCGAGTCGTAACGAGCCATAGGACTAATTGAACACATTTCGACCGACCTTATTTGTGTCTTACCCGATATTGATATAAATTACTTGTTTAGGTAAAGGCTAAACAACTTTCATGCACACGTTTACTTTGTGAAGTACATTTATACTCATGCACTCGAGGTGACATCATAGTCCCATCTTTCAACAACTTTTATACTTTTAAATCATGGGATGAGAAACATATACAGTTTTATACTACATACGTTTATACTTTGAATACAAGTACGGAAACAAACATTCCACAGCGAGTTAGAACAAAAAGCCTCAATTCGATTATCATTAGTTACACTTGCAGGGTGTAAGCGAGAACTTATATTATGTGATCACATGGGCTTGACGAGCCTTATTCGGACGGTTCGCTACCGTTAGCGGATGAAATATATTTTCGGGTTTAGTGTATGTTCTAACACTATGCAACAGGGTGCAAAACAGTTAAGTCTTGATAATTGGGTGCTCGCGAACATACTTTTGGAATGCAAACGATTTGGATAATCAACTATACAAAATCTTGTGGTTCAAAAACAACGTTTACAAACACCTATGATTTCACCAACGTTTTTCGTTGACAGTTTTCTAAAAGTTTCTCAGGTTCATGAATGGCTATTTGATACATGCTTCAGCATACACTTTGATTACTTGCTTGGAGTCAAGCATACATGCATACGCTAGTGATAGCACCTTTGGATTCAAACAAATGTTTACATACTTATGCTATTTATAGCAACCGTGATTTTCAACTAATTATGTCGCAAGTTATTTCATTTATACATTACTACTTTTGTAAACTTAAACTTGTTGTCGATCCGTTTGGTAAACTAAACTTTGTAAGCCTTATACGTTTCAAATGAATGCGACATAATTTTGGTCAAACGTGTCTCATTTAGGGACTATGATCACGCAACGGGACCGAAGTTAATGGCGCCATCAATGACGATTTTATCGGGTCGCTACATGTTGCATCTTTATCTTTAATCTTCATCTTATTACATTTATTTAAAATTACTAATCTAATACTTTTACAAGTTAGAATAAACTTAAATACAATACTGTAAAGACCTCGACCTTATCCTCCCTGACGAAGTCTTCAACAGTTGATTCCATCGCGATGATCGACGCCAAATAATGCCCTTAACATTAGCTAATGCACAGCGGAAAACTTAATTTGTACCTGAGAATAAACATGCTTTAAAAAGTCAACATAAAGTTGGTGAGATATAGGTTTGATGCTAGCAGCGTTATAACTATGGACCACAAGATTTCATATGTAAACATTTTAATAAAAATAAATTCTAAGTGGTTGAGCACTTGGTAACCATACTTAACATTTAATCACGTCGCATATTCCCTTTATTATGAAATCTTACTACACCGTACCAAGTGTAGTCACGAAACGAAGTACTGTGCAACCGTTGAATACTGGTCGTCCAGTCCGGTTGGGGTTGTCAGGCCCGATAGATCTATCAACAGGATTCGCGTTTACAATACCGCTGTAAATATTAGTTACCAAGCTACAGGGAAGTATGCCAGTGGTACAACTCAACGTAGAATATATTTTTCAGTTACTTGTGTCCATATTGTAAAACATAAAATACATGTATTCTCATCCCGAAATATTTAGAGTTTAAAAAATGGGACTATATACTCACCATACTGTATTTTGTAGTAAAAATACATATAACATCATTGATCATGTATAAGGTTGGCTTCGGATTCACGAACCTATATCAGCGATATGTATATTAACACATATACTTGTAATCAAACAATTAAATCTTAAGTTATATTAACTAATAATTTAAATACCTTATTTCTCTATATATTTTAAATAAGTAATATTTATTATAAAAATGTTAATATAGTCAGGTTATATGTATTAAACATAATTTTTATATAACTTAATAGTTATTTAATAAGATAACATTAACGATAAAAATTTGTATTATTTTATATAGTAATAATAATTTTGATAAAAAAAAAGATAGTTTTTATAATAATAATAATAATATTAATAATATCAATAATAATAATAATAAAATTTATACTTTTAACAAAATAATAGTCTTTAAAAAAAATGGTAATAATAATAATAATAATAAAAATGATAATAATAATAATTTTAACATCTAAAACAATACCTAATAAAAATCTTCAAATTATCAAAGAATACCTTAGGAGTATTAAAAAGGAGTAAGGTGCCCATAACGAGACTCGAACTTGAAACCTCTCGCTTAAAATACAACGCCCTCTACCACCCGACTATCTCTATTTTCTGAATTTTATGAATCTAATTTTTATATAATTCAATAGTTGTCGCGTACCAGCACACAGCAAACAGCCCAGGCTTTCGGCCCACTTAATAACATCAGTAATAACCTGGCCCAATTAAGAAAGAAGCAAGCAGCCCAACAAATAGAAAAAAAAATTTACAATTTGCCGTAGCCTGGTATCGAACCAAGGACCTCTCGATACCCCCTTACAACACACTCTAACCACTAGACCGATTCTGTTTTTCTGAAATTATTTGACCCAGAATTTATTATAACCCGGATATACTTTGCCCCCTATCCTTCTTCTTCTTTCAAGTTAAACGAATCCAGTTAATCCCAAAACTATAATGATTTTCAAAGTTTATTTAGGACCAGTGTTGGATTCTTCTAAAATATCAAACAAACGAAAAAAAAAAAAATAAAATAAAATAAAATATTGAAACCGAAAAAAAATACAGCTGCTGTGTCTGTCGCAGCTTTTTTTTTTATAAAAAAAAATATAGATTTTTGATTTTAAGACTATTTTGTACAAAAGTTTATATATGAATTATATTTCTAATCGTTCCTGGAAACTCTAGGAATCATCACTTTATCCTAAAACATAACAACAAACACGAATTTTGTCATGAACGATTTAGTTGACTTTTGAAATAGAACCTTGACTCTTCGAATTCGAATTAGATTTTATGAATTGGAACCTGGAAATTTGAGTAAACATTCAGGACATGATTTAAGATACATCTGCGTTTTTGGATTTTTGAAATGGTTTCGATTTCGAATTATGAACAAAAAGGTAGTACATACAGAGGGTTTCGGAAAGCAGAAGAAATAGAAAAAAAATATATATAAATTTTGTATTCGTTTCAATCTGATTCTGTAAAACAAATAACTAATATGGGAAGAGAGGATAGCGATTTATAGCCAAAAATTCACGTGCATACAGGAAAAGGAAACAGAAAAATATATATGATAGAGATATAGATATCGTGTTTGTATATATATATGTAATATATTATTTATTTACTTTAATATTATTGATCAATAATTGATAATAATAATAATAATAATAATAATAATAATAATAATAATAATAATAATAATAATAATTATATAAATAACAATTTCTAATGATATTGGTAATAATACTTATAAGAGTAATAATCATAATGTAGCAAATTTCATGTATCAAAATCTATATATAATAATTTTATTTGTAATAGTGATATTAATATCAATATTAATATTTATTTTTATGGAAGTAATAATGATATTAATATAACAACTATAATTTGACTTGAAAAATAAATTTAATACACCATTGTTACGTTTTATTAATTATATAATATCTACTAATTATGTATTATAATATATATTGAATATTTAATATTCATACATTTTAAATAAATAATAACATACAATCACTAATTATATATAGCATCAAATATGTATGTTTATGTACATATATACATATATATATATTTATATATATTTATTTAAAATTAAAGGTTCGTGAATCGTCAGGCGTGGTCACAGGGTGACGGATTATCCGAATATAGATTTTGAACTTTCTAGACTCAACATTATGGATTTTTTTTTTATCGTGTCGGAGACATATAAAGGTTAAGGTTTAAATTTGATCGGAAATTTCCGGGTCGTTACAGTACCCATCCGTTAAAGAAATTTCGTCCTCGAAATTTGGTAGAGGTTGTTATGGGTAACAACAAGAATGTTTTCATGACGAATATAAGGTAATAATGGAGTTTTATCGTTATTGAGAGATATAGATAAAACGATTCGATTATGTGAAGCGTACGAGTGAAGCTATCACAAAAGAGTGAAATGAGTAAATAAATATATTCATTTCAACCGTTGACGTAGTTACTATTGACTTCCGGCATTTAAGGAATTTAAAAGAAAATCTTGGAAATCTAAAAGATTTGATTCTTCGGCGAATAAGGAAATTATGATCTTCTTTGTTTTAATGCGCCAATCTGTTTCGATTTCTCTGTCGGATATTTCACTATAAATCCACTCCTTTTGTTTCTTTATTTCCATATCTCACATCCTATTCTTCCTCCTCAGTTCATACCTTAAAGCATTCTTCAAAATGCTTCATCCCGTTCTAATTCTTGTTACACTTCTAACTTTCATATCTTTCATTCTTCTCTTTCAACTGCCGCCAGAAGGATCTATTTACTTCTATCATTTCCTTGGAATTATAATGTTTCTAATTCTCCCGTGTCTTTACGTTGCAATACGTATTGATATACACGGTTTGTAATTTCTGAGGGTTGTTATCGGCTTTTATATTCTTCATTATTTTTCAAAGCCTCATGCTTTTGTTTTCCTTTCCCGACTTCGAGTCAAGCGAGTAATGATCCGAAATTCGTAGGTATGAATATTTGGAATAAATATAGCTAATGCCTTAAGAAAGAAATGGTAACGGCACGATTTTGATTTGTCAAATTACCAGAAAAAGATGGAACTATCAGGAAGATATGTTCTCGATATATTTGGAGATTGGATAGAATGTAAGAGCCGTGTAACATGGCACATGATGATGGTACTGTGAATCATCATATTCCATTAGAAACTTAACATGACTTACTGTAATATAATGAAGTTGATCAAGTTTCATTATATTATACTAATTCATGCACCAGTTCCTAACACTACTTCAAAACATTCATATTTTAAATTTGGAGATTTCAGAATTTAGAAACTAACACAGTTTCTTTTATGATGTGATACAGATAGCGCGAGAAGATAGATGATTTCCGATATGAAAAGTTATAAAAAAAAAAATATCTTCAGAAACATTGAGGATATTTATAATGAAAGATATGATAATATCTTGGAACTTCTAATGCCGAAGGATGATGATGAAGAATAGTGTCAGCAAAGGTTTTAGAGTAAGGAGTAGGGTATGTACTAAGGATTTCAGCAGCACTGAATCTTTTAAATTCTTTGAAGTCAAACTTATTCTTTGTGGTTTGTCCACGGCTTACTTCATAGTTTCACATAATCCGCTTTTTGGTACTAAATTTTCTATTGTGTGTTTCCAATACTCCGTTCTTTATCGTCAACTTTTGGCTATTAAGACTATCTACAACATGCTGCTTCGTCAGCATTCTCAAAGTTAACGGATCTGGGTCATCGGTTATCAAACTGAGGTGGTTTCAGGAGAATTGTGTTTTTAGATAGTTAAACGCTGATGATGATGGGATATAAAAGGTTCTCCGGTAACGATGGCGAAAGAACAACGTATATATGCCGAGGTTATACTAAGAGTAATCTTACTGAGAAGTCGAAGTGGAGCTATGACATAATTTGCTACTTGAAAAGGAATCGTATGATTGTTTTTGCTTAATGAATGATAAGGAATTCGACGCGGTTACGATTTTATTATAACTTCGATTTCGAAAGTTTTTCAGGTGCATAACCGTATGCATAAATCTTTCTTCCGTAGACGGGGTGCAGCGGTTTCAACTTCTCGATCGAGGTGTTTTCAAGAATCATAAAAAGTTGTGAATGCGAATTGTAATCGTCAAGATACGAATGAGGTTTAAGATAGGATCAAGTGGCAAACTTGAAGATTAGTTTAGTTTCATATGTTATAATTCAATATTTTAATTCATTTTACTTGTCCAAAGTTAGCAGTCCAATAGTCCGATGGTTCAATGATTCATATATAATTTAATATATAATATTCGAATTAAATAATACGTATCGTGACCCGTGTACCGGTCTCGGTGTCGATCACAACTCATAGTATATATATATTTTGGAATCAACTCCGACCCTGTATAGCCAACTCCCACCTTCACATATAGAGTGTCTACGGTTGTTCCGAAATATATATATAGATGGGTCGATATGATAAGTCGAAACCTTGCATACGTGTCCCGTTATTTATAGTGCGTAAAAGTAAATAACAGAATTTAAATGACGATAAATAAAATTGCAAGAATGTAAATTGCGATAATGTAAATTGCGATAATATAAATTGCGATAAAATGTAATCAGTTAGCTGGGAACAGTTAGCCGGAACAGTTAGCGTGGAATCCTTAACAGATTTCAATTTAGTTAATTCGTCTGTTTCTAACAAATTTTATTTTGTCCAATGTTTCTTCTTTATGCCACTTGTTGGATTCGGATAGGTAAAAATCCAAATATGAAATTTAAATGGAGGTGGTTAATCTGAGGTGAACGGATACGTATAACGATGATTGTAATTAGGATAATAGATGACCGTTGAATCAGATTCGAAGAATGTACAGTGTAACTTATTAATGTGAATTCTAAATATTCCTCGGGTACAACCCACCCGTTAAAATATTTTCATCATTAACAGTTTGTACAAAAGAATTTTTAATTACAATCTTTATGAAAATATACTTGCATATATTTTCATCGGATGTAATTATAGATTTAATGAGTCAAAACTCATCTGATTTACCGTTAATACTAGATTACATAATCTCTAAAACTTTAGAAATTACATATTCACCATGTCGAACGAGGAAAAATGAGGTAGAATGATACGTAAAGCGAAGATAGCCGATGTAGATCGATGTGTAGAACGAAGTTCATACTCGAAGTACAGATGGTGATATTGAGGCGTGTAATGTTGATATTCGAGGTACAGATTGTGATATTGAGAGTTACGGCGCGGTTATGGTTTAGAGATGATAAGGGTACTGTCAACGTCGATGATGGTGGTGCTGATTATGCTGCTGGTGCTGCTGCTGGTGTTCGTAACCTTCGCACCAGGTTCTCCAAAGTCGTCACACGAGCGCGTAGTTCGTTAACTTCTTCTAGTACTACGGAATGATTGACGGTTGAAGCGAGTGAATGAATAAGATTCGAACTATGGGATAGTATGTAATCGTGATGGGATACTCGGAAAAAGGGGAGAGAAAATGGTTTCTCGAACAGGTTCGCCGGTAAACGTTTCAGGTTCATCGCCAAGAGGACACTTTAGTATATGGAAAGGATCCTCGATGTGAAATGATTTTCGGATGTCGTATGATATTCTAGCTATATAGAATATCTATAATACCAAAGATTTCGTAGACTACAGTGGAACCTACGGCATACGACAAGCAAGTCTACAATTGCGCTAAGATATGAATTTTTTTGTCTATACACTATCGATGCACTAAATGCAGTAAGACGTGTCTAGACTAAAGAATGATAAGCAGACAATTCCCTAAGGATGATAAGCAGATGGTTTCCGACTAGAGATGATAAGCAAAACTTTTGTGACAGGCTGACACGGTCAAAGTCCAGACTCACTAATGTATCCTAACAACTACCAGTTAGACACACTAATGTAAGGCCTGGTTCACTAAGACCAATGCTCTGATACCACCTGTAAAGACCTCGACCTTATCCTCCCTGACGAAGTCTTCAACAGTTGATTCCATCGCGATGATCGACGCCAAATAATGCCCTTAACATTAGCTAATGCACAGCGGAAAACTTAATTTGTACCTGAGAATAAACATGCTTTAAAAAGTCAACATAAAGTTGGTGAGATATAGGTTTGATGCTAGCAGCGTTATAACTATGGACCACAAGATTTCATATGTAAACATTTTAATAAAAATAAATTCTAAGTGGTTGAGCACTTGGTAACCATACTTAACATTTAATCACGTCGCATATTCCCTTTATTATGAAATCTTACTACACCGTACCAAGTGTAGTCACGAAACGAAGTACTGTGCAACCGTTGAATACTGGTTGTCCAGTCCGGTTGGGGTTGTCAGGCCCGATAGATCTATCAACAGGATTCGCGTTTACAATACCGCTGTAAATATTAGTTACCAAGCTACAGGGAAGTATGCCAGTGGTACAACTCAACGTAGAATATATTTTTCAGTTACTTGTGTCCATATTGTAAAACATAAAATACATGTATTCTCATCCCGAAATATTTAGAGTTTAAAAAATGGGACTATATACTCACCATACTGTATTTTGTAGTAAAAATACATATAACATCATTGATCATGTATAAGGTTGGCTTCGGATTCACGAACCTATATCAGCGATATGTATATTAACACATATACTTGTAATCAAACAATTAAATCTTAAGTTATATTAACTAATAATTTAAATACCTTATTTCTCTATATATTTTAAATAAGTAATATTTATTATAAAAATGTTAATATAGTCAGGTTATATGTATTAAACATAATTTTTATATAACTTAATAGTTATTTAATAAGATAACATTAACGATAAAAATTTGTATTATTTTATATAGTAATAATAATTTTGATAAAAAAAAAAGATAGTTTTTATAATAATAATAATAATATTAATAATATCAATAATAATAATAATAAAATTTATACTTTTAACAAAATAATAGTCTTTAAAAAAAATGGTAATAATAATAATAATAATAAAAATGATAATAATAATAATTTTAACATCTAAAACAATACCTAATAAAAATCTTCAAATTATCAAAGAATACCTTAGGAGTATTAAAAAGGAGTAAGGTGCCCATAACGAGACTCGAACTTGAAACCTCTCGCTTAAAATACAACGCCCTCTACCACCCGACTATCTCTATTTTCTGAATTTTATGAATCTAATTTTTATATAATTCAATAGTTGTCGCGTACCAGCACACAGCAAACAGCCCAGGCTTTCGGCCCACTTAATAACATCAGTAATAACCTGGCCCAATTAAGAAAGAAGCAAGCAGCCCAACAAATAGAAAAAAAAATTTACAATTTGCCGTAGCCTGGTATCGAACCAAGGACCTCTCGATACCCCCTTACAACACACTCTAACCACTAGACCGATTCTGTTTTTCTGAAATTATTTGACCCAGAATTTATTATAACCCGGATATACTTTGTCCCCTATCCTTCTTCTTCTTTCAAGTTAAACGAATCCAGTTAATCCCAAAACTATAATGATTTTCAAAGTTTATTTAGGACCAGTGTTGGATTCTTCTAAAATATCAAACAAACGAAAAAAAAAAAAAAAAAAAAAAATATTGAAACCGAAAAAAAATACAGCTGCTGTGTCTGTCGCAGCTTTTTTTTTTATAAAAAAAAATATAGATTTTTGATTTTAAGACTATTTTGTACAAAAGTTTATATATGAATTATATTTCTAATCGTTCCTGGAAACTCTAGGAATCATCACTTTATCCTAAAACATAACAACAAACACGAATTTTGTCATGAACGATTTAGTTGACTTTTGAAATAGAACCTTGACTCTTCGAATTCGAATTAGATTTTATGAATTGGAACCTGGAAATTTGAGTAAACATTCAGGACATGATTTAAGATACATCTGCGTTTTTGGATTTTTGAAATGGTTTCGATTTCGAATTATGAACAAAAAGGTAGTACATACAGAGGGTTTCGGAAAGCAGAAGAAATAGAAAAAAAAAATATTTAAATTTTGGATTCGTTTCAATCTGATTCTGTAAAACAAATAACTAATATGGGAAGAGAGGATAGCGATTTATAGCCAAAAATTCACGTGCATACAGGAAAAGGAAACAGAAAAATATATATGATAGAGATATAGATATCGTGTTTGTATATATATATGTAATATATTATTTATTTACTTTAATATTATTGATCAATAATTGATAATAATAATAATAATAATAATAATAATAATAATAATAATAATAATAATAATAATAATAATTATATAAATAACAATTTCTAATGATATTGGTAATAATACTTATAAGAGTAATAATCATAATGTAGCAAATTTCATGTATCAAAATCTATATATAATAATTTTATTTGTAATAGTGATATTAATATCAATATTAATATTTATTTTTATGGAAGTAATAATGATATTAATATAACAACTATAATTTGACTTGAAAAATAAATTTAATACACCATTGTTACGTTTTATTAATTATATAATATCTACTAATTATGTATTATAATATATATTGAATATTTAATATTCATACATTTTAAATAAATAATAACATACAATCACTAATTATATATAGCATCAAATATGTATGTTTATGTACATATATACATATATATATATTTATATATATTTATTTAAAATTAAAGGTTCGTGAATCGTCAGGCGTGGTCACAGGGTGACGGATTATCCGAATATAGATTTTGAACTTTCTAGACTCAACATTATGGATTTTTTTTTTTATCGTGTCGGAGACATATAAAGGTTAAGGTTTAAATTTGATCGGAAATTTCCGGGTCGTTACAAATACTATGAAAATGTAAAATAAATATAGTACAACTTTGGCTTCAAAATGGCCTTTTAATAAAATAAATAATCAATCATGACATAATATTGCCGTAATCAACAATCACAACAATCACAAATAATCAAACACATAGGTCGGGGCATTACGGGCTATGTATGCAATCACAATTTTAATAACTACATTATTAAAACCTATATATGGCTTGTCCATGGTTATAATGCATGTGTATAACCATGGAATATAACAATCAACAATTATAATAAATATTCAAGCCATAACAATTAAATCTACAATTTAAAATAGTGATATTCTTTCAATCATATTTGTGCGTCAAGAGGTTAAGTCTTGATCAACCGAGTTGACTTTAAAAACCAAAAAGGTTTCGACTTTCACCAATATACTACAAAGCTAAATCTAAAGAATAGTCACACGACAATTAAGATGGTGTAAAAGCGGCTCGGATACCACTGATGGAAAACCGTGTGTACTTTTACAATTGATTAACGCAACGGATAGTTAAAATAATAATCTTTTATTATTTTATGAACAAAATTTTACAAGATTAAATAATCACATATTTAATAAAACATGCACACGATTAAACCTTTCCATCGATCCAGTTACACCACTAATAATTGTCAAAATATGTAATTCACAAAGTGAGTTAACGATATACCTTTCTTGAAGAAACTGATGAACGGAGAGAAACCTACGATCAAAAATATGACCGTTTCTTAGGATAGTCCACACTACACTTCAAACAACGTCAATGGATGCTAGTCCAAACCCAAGTAATAATTAATCAACCTTTGATTAATATTATGAACTCAAAATAATACTCTTTCTTGAAGAAACTGATGAACGGAGAGAAACATACGATCAAAAATATGACCGTCTCTTAGGATAGTCCACACTACACTTCAAACAACGTCAATGGATGCTAGTCCAAACCCAAGTAATAATTAATCAACATTTTATTAATATTATGAACTCAAAATAATACTCTGTATGAAACAATGTTATTTCCTTTCTTACTTTTTCTCTTTTCAATTCTCTCGTTTGTTTTTATGAAGGCAAAAGACCATATATATAATATGAAGTAAAGTAAAACGTATCAATCAATCTGGATCACGGATATATTTTCCTTTATAAGACAAACCACTTTTTCAAAAAAAGATATTGAAATAGAAATAAGATACGGAGTATAAATTCATTAAACGATAAAGTCATAGTTCTCAAATACTTTAAGGGTATGTTATGTAACTTATAATTAATAATTTCTATCATGTCACTTTCATGTAAATAGTAAATTAATTAATTTCGTTTCATTTACTATTCATATGAATAGTAAATGAATTAATTTCGATTTACTATTTTGTTATTTGAGTAATATATATACATCATATATATATTTTATTTGACGTCTCGGTGTATATGTGTGTGACCTCGAAGGCTCAAATGAAGTTGGTCATATAATTATATGTTGTACCTTGCACATTAATCCTACATAAAATTCATTTTTATGATCGACAGTTATTAAATAAAGCATAAACATGTAGATTATGTGAAACACAAACGGTAAACAAAATACCAATACCAACAGCAATATTGCAAATACAAGTATTTAGCTAACAACTATTCGTACCAATACCAACAACAATGTTACAAATATAAAAGTATTTAGCTTACAACTATTTGTTCGAAGAAAATCAGTATACGAAAATGAAGAAACCGGTGCTACAAATATAAGCAAATTGCATGAAGCAAAAGCATTAACAAAATGCAAATAACTTACCGGATGAAATAACTACACGATACCGCACCACTCAACTATTATCCTTGAGAAGAACACAATAATACAGAGAATAGATGTGTTTGCAAACAAACACTATTAATGACAAAAACATTGTATTATATAATCCACTAAAAACAGAATAAACCGAGTTGTCTAATGAAGCATATCACCCTGATTCGATTCTTGGCTATTCCAAATTATTCAGAAATCAGAAAGGAGTGTGACCAGAGGGTGTGCATAATGCGCAATTCACCCAGTACCAGGTCTCACACTCGGGGGGCTTGATTACCCTATGTTTACTCTATATGGGGAGCCAATGTACTAGTTAATAGGGGGTTTCCTCGCTAATAAAAAAAAAAGAATAAAGTTAACTCTGAAAAACTGATAAAAGTATTACTCCGTAATAATTACCTTGAGACTCATGTAGAATAAAAGGTTAGAATATTACCCGTAGTTTTCAGGTGTGCACGTTGCAGATAAAAGTTTTCTTACCTTTCAAAAAAAAAAAAAAAAATGAAGGAAAAAAAAATTACTACGTACATCTTAATATTTCTGAGTTTATAGAGTAAAAGGAGTTGATATATCATATATATAATGTACACAGGTTTAGTGAGGGAACTTGTATTCGGATACAGACGAAACGGATACAGATGAAGTGAGTGTAAAAATTTAATAAATTTTCATTATCACCAAGAGTAAACACTAAAAAAACTTTATTTTAGGATTAAATAAAAATTAGTAAAAAAAATTTTCGTTAAATTCAGGTGGGGCTGAGGGGATACACTATGTTCCGCCCACATAATTAAAACTTATTTCATCCTGTATTAAATACATTATATTTCATTACTTTATGCAATATTTCATAACGTCTCAATTTTATTTTTATTTTAAAAAAAAAACTTTTTCTTACTTATTGGCCGGAGGTCCACTCGGAAGCAATTTCTCTATCCGTTGAATAGAGAGGGATGACTTTCTCTACTTTTGAGAGTGTTTTAACTCTGAGTGGAGAAATGACTTGTCTTTATTCTCGAATAGGGGAAAGATTGTCTACATCTCACCTCCCTCATACACCACTTTTGTGGTATTGGGTTTTGTTGTTGTGTTGTTGCTATTTTTAAAACACTCCGTAAAATACTACTGAGACTCCGGAATCTATATCTATATCTATATCTATATCTATATCTATATCTATATACTTATATAAAAGAGAGTTTAAAAAAGTGAATTGTCATTAGCACCTTAATTATAGGATATTGCGCCACTTGTAAATTCCACGTGTGAGAGTACCATAATTATTCTGCGGAGTAAATTTTAACATTTACTAATATTCTACTGAAATAAATTGAATAAAAGCTTGAAAAAGCAAACCTAATCTCCATCTCCATCGCTTTTAACAAACGGTTGTAACCCATCTAGCCTTAAATTAACGTTGCCAAATAATAAGGAAGAATCAAAGGCCGTAATCAAAAGTTGCAATCAAAGGGATTTAACTCCAACGTCGTTACACTTGCCAGATACTACAACAAAGGTTTACATCTTGCTATATCGCAGTACTAATTAGGGTTTATCACCTCGTGTTTAGTATTACTTTTATATTGGATTGAATGTTATCGTAACAGATGATTGTTTACTATATCTTCGTCATCATAAACAAACCACGTATAATAATCGTCGAAGAACTATCGATTACCTATTTCTTACGTCATCGATTTGTAGGTTTTCTTATCTGTTTAATAAATCAATTCTTAATATTTTTACCAGTATCAAAAATCGAAATTGGTGTTTGATAACCTAAAAAGTTTTCATTTTTTATATTGTTCAGTTATAATTTTTTTAATTGAAATAGTTCCCTTTATTCGGTTATATAGAATCGTTTCCTGCGATTGTTTATTTGTTACTCGAAATCTGTATTTACTTATCGTTACAAGCATTCATCAGCTGAGAAATCCATTCTTAGAAGAATCGACGATTAAGCGAGTCACTGAATAGATAGCCTGTTTGTAAGGGCAACATAAAGGTAGTAAAAGTTTTATGAATTACTTCATAGTGACCTGTTTTTGTGGTATCCGTGTCTATTTGTACAAGATGTTCTAAAATGGACAACTTATGTTTTCTAGGTAAGTTCTCTACTTTACGGTTTAATTTTGCTTCGAAACATCGTTTATCGATTCAGTGTACTTATGTTCTACTTTTAAAAGCATTGTACTACTTAGCGTGATTGCAGTAAACACTTCACGCTAACAAATGAAAAGTAATTTGTGAGCCAGACATAATCTAAATGATCCACCGGCAAGTAGTTGGTGTCGATCATCCGTTTAGAAGAAAATGAAGTCGGTGTCGTTACTTTACTATCATGAATGATGTAGGTATGGCTCATTCAGATTTGGATCATACATTTATACAAACATCGTTTGATTATATTAGCATAAGAGTTATAGCAAGAGTTATAGCAGCCGTAATTCATTTACGTTTTATATAGGTTAACATTTCATTCTCCTAACAAGACTATAGGGTTATGGTTTCAAGTAGTTAAATAATTGTAACGAGAAAAAAGCATTGGAATATTGTTTATTGCTCAAGATGAAGTTAGTGTAGCAAGATCATTGTATGTTTATGTTATTATAATTAAATTGTACATATGTTTATCACTTTATAATATTATATTTAAATTGAAATGAAATTGAATGCACAAAATTTAACATTCTCATCATTTACAAACCCATCTATATTCTATGTATATATGTATAAAAGATGATTTTGTGACACCCATGTGACTATTTTTCTTATTGTCATGGTACCCAAAAGCTAATTCGATCTGCTTTGAAGGGTGAAAATAATCATGCTCTATGGGTGGGCAATATTGGATATAGTTGGAAAACAACTGATGACATCAATCACACGAAGTAGAGAAACAGAGGGCAGATGTACCGGGGGATTGCATCAGTTAAAGCCATAAGCCAATGCAGGTGCTGTTTTCCGTTGAAATATTTGATTCCTCTAATTCGGCTTAAGAAGTACACTCAGTAGAATCTTTTGGTGGTTGGACACATGGACCACTCAGGTTGGTGACTAAATCATTAAAAAACATTATTCATCTGATCTTATGCTTTTTTAAAGTAAGGAGAAAAATTATCGATTTGATATAAAACAAAAAGTATAACATCTTGGTTATCAAAATAGTCTATATATATGTGTCGTACAATGTGATCATATGTTCTCCTCAATTAGTATCATACTCTCAGATTTATTTGATTTTAAATACATGTGTTTGTTAAGACTATTTTTCGTATATCTTGAGCGATTGCTCATAAGGATAATTGTTCTAAAAATTCACGCTTTTAACGATTATTTTTAACAGCCGTGCAACGCACGGGCTCAAAACCTAGTTTGATATATACTAGGTACATTTTTTTAAATGTTACTGTAAAGGTTAACCAACACACCTTTGGGCTTGGGTCGTTTGTTTGTTTGTTTTAGTCAGAGCCCATTAGACGATTAACACGTTGAAATCAAATCCTAACTCCAAAGCAGTTGCAACTTGCAATTGCTTTAGAACAAAACCTTCCGTGTAGAGTCTACGCAAAACCTTTCAGTCAGACGCAATTGAGGTATGTTTTTGGTTTCAATGATTTATTACTTATAATTATATTATAATTATAATAATTCTAATAATAATAATAATTTTAATGAAAAATTGATTATGTATTTCGTGTAATGATAAATTGATAATGATAATAACTAGTTGTTTACCCTCGCTTCGCGCCGGGGGCTCGGTTTTCAATGTATTTTATTGCGTTTAGTTTAACGATGATGTCGTTGAAGCGCAACTCGAGTCGAATTAAAAGGTATAACCCGTCAAAGATTTAAATGTTATTTTAAATTAATAATATAGGTGCATCTCTGCGGGTGGAGAAAAATATAAAGGAAACCAAAAAAGAAAAAATAAAAAAAAATTGTTACAACGGATAGAGAAAAATATAAAGGAAACAATCGGTACTATTCATATTTTTTGCTTAGTACATATTTGCTGCTGCTAATTATAAAGAAACCATCGGTACTATTCATTTTTTTTGTCTAGTAGGTATTTGCTGCGGGTGAAGAAAAATATAAAGGAAACCAAAAAAGAAAAAAATGGGAAAAAAACTGTTTAAAAAAAAATTGCTACAGCACCGTGAATAGTACTGTTCACGTGAATAGTGACCGGTGTACAACCATTGTTGCGTGGTGTACAAGTGATTAAAAACCATTGTTGCGTGGTGTACAAGTGATTAAAGCGTGCGAATTGTTGCGTGGTGTACTAACAGACAGAAGTTATGAATAGTACAATTCATAACTTCTATTCATAACTTCTGTCTGTTAGTATATATGGTAATGTATTAATTGTAGAATAGTTTTAGGTTTTTGCTGTCGGTACAATATATAATAAGAAAAGATTATAAGGAACCATTTTGTGATTCAGATTTAGTAAATCGAGTTCATTATCTTAATTCTTTTCATAAATGATAAATTGACGAGGAATTGATTCGTGTAACAATCGTTATCAATTTATTTTGTTGCAGTAGCTTGTTCTGTTTAATAATATTCAAATAGTTTGATTCAGATACAATGGATCTATCAGAGGCATATCCTGAATTACTTGATATAGTTGCTCAGAAACATTTTGATTATTATGAAGATTATCTCAATTTCTCGGGAGTGTCTAAATCTTGGCATTTGATTGCGGTCAAAGTTGTAACCAAAGTCAAAGTCTCATACACTAATGGACTTCCTTCACGGTTGCCATATCTTTTTTTTTAAAGAGAAAAAAGAAGATGTTGAATTTTGTGAATTGTTTTTCCTTTCAAACAATAGCACTCGTAAGATATGATTTCCAGAAGCACATGGTAAATCTTGTGTCTCTTCATCTGGGTGGCTGTTAACAGTTGGAGAAAATGATTTAGTTACTAAACTTGTTATGTGACGTCCTCCAGATAGGGCCTGAAAGAATAACGTCACTAAATATATCAAATCACAGTTGTATAAACGAGAACGACTCTATATGAGACATTATATTGAGTTTTGTAACGGAAGATAAATAGATTACATTGTATTTAATGAACAACGCATCAAATGTCTTTAATTGATATGATATGTAATGAAGACTCCAAGCATAGCAAGCAATCATCATCAAAGCAGGAGATATACAGCGGAAGCAATATTTAAGTACCTGAGAATAAATATGCTTAAAAAGTCAACACTAGGTTGAGTGAGTTCATAGGTTTGTCATAAATAATGATTTCAGTAATAGTGTTAGACCACAAGATTTTTGTTCATAAGCTTGGTCTCGCAGGGACCAATTAGTAGATCTCGCAGATCCAAAAGTTGTTCATAAGCTTGGTCTCACATGGACCAATTAGTAGATCACGTAGATCCAAAAGCTGTTCATAAGCTTGGTCTCGCAGGGACCAATTAGTAGATCTCGCAGATCCAAAAGTTGTTCATAAGCTTGGTCTTACATGGACCAATTAGTAGATCACGTAGATCCAAAAGTTGTTCATAAGCTTGGTCTCGCAGGGACCAATTAGTATGTAGATCCAAAAGTTGTTCATAAGCTTGGTCTCACAGGGACCAATTAGTAGATCTCGCAGATCCAAAAGTTGTTCATAAGCTTGGTCTCACATGGACCAATTAGTAGATCACGTAGATCCAAAAGTTGTTCATAAGCTTGGTCTCGCATGGACCAATTAGTAGATCTCGCAGATCCAAAAGTTGTTCATAAGCTTGGTCTCACATGGACCAATTAGTAGATCACGCAGATCCAAAAGTTGTTCATAAGCTTGGTCTCACATGGACCAATTAGTAGATCATGTAGATCCAAAAGTTGTTCATAAGCTTGGTCTCGCAGGGACCAATTAATAGATCACGCAGATCCAAAAGTTGTTCATAAAGTTGGTCTCGCAGGGACCAAAAAGTAGATCACGCAGATCCAAAAGTTATTCATAAGCTTGGTCTCACATGGACCAATTAGTAGATCTCGCAGATCCAAAAGTTGTTCATAAGCTTGGTCTCGCAGGGACCAATTAGTAGATCACGTAGATCCAAAAGTTGTTCAAAGTTTGCCCCAAAGACAAGTTGTGTTTATACTTGTCGGTTAGGGACTTAGTCGGACATAGCCGGGTATAGCATAGTTTAAAGTTGGTACTTGTGTCTAGCGTGTAAAACAGTTATAAAAGTTGCGCATGTATTCTCAGCCCAAAAATATATATAAAAAGTTTAAAAAGGGATCTATAAACTCACCTTAAATAGCAGTTGAAGTATTCCTTGAAAGGAATGAAATGAATGGAAATAAGTTACCGGGATCTCAACCTAGAGATAGAATGTACGATCAGATGTTGTCTAATAGACATAAGTATGGTAACTATACCAATGATAATGGTTTTCTGAAAGAGATTCCATTTTCAGAAAGGTTACTATCTATGGAAAGTTTCCACTTTTAGTAAGTTTCCATGTTTAGTAAGTTAGTGTTGAATACTAGTGAGTTGTTCTTAATAAGTCCACTACTTATTAAGTGTGTAAGTGACTAAGTGTTGTTCACTTAGTGAGTGTATGATTACTATAGTCGGGTTTGATATTGTGCACCATACCCAAACATCTATGCCACCACCGAGTCACTTGAATGATCTATTTTTACCGGTTGGCCCAGGATTTCTCGACCAAAATCTAAGTTTGGCATTCGAAATCCACAAGCGTCCTATAGTGGTACCAACGATCACCCTAGGCCTTAATTAGCGTTGAGGTTCATATATAGTGAACGTTATCTTGATTATAACCTTGGTGATAATAACGATAGTAATAATAATAATAATTGAAAATGGAAACATCACTCACGTATCAATATTGTGACTCAATATTGCAGGAAAAAGTACGCAGACGTAACGGACATTACAAATGCTAGGCTGACCTCACGAACAATACACATAACCTCCATAGCTATAACGCATATTTTCCTTAGCTCTATCTGAAATGTCCCGTTCATATTGATTATAAACGTTCCATATTAATTGATTTCGTTGCGAGGTTTTGACCTCTATATGAGACGTTTTTCAAAGACTGCATTCATTTTTAAAACAACCATAACCTTTATTTTATCAATAAAGGTTTTAAAAACATTACGTAGATTTTATCAAATAATGATAATCTAAAATATACTGTTTACACACGACCATTACATAATGGTTTACAATAGAAATATATTACATCGACATATGTTTCTTGAATGCAGTTTTTACACAATATCATACAAACATGGACTCCAAATCTTGTCCTTATTTTAGTATGCAACAGCGGAAGCTCTTAGTATTCACCTGAGAATAAACATGCTTTAAACGTCAACAAAAATGTTGGTGAGTTATAGGTTTAACCTATATATATAAAATCGTAACAATAGACCACAAGATTTCATATTTCAATACACATCCCATACATAGAGATAAAAATTATTCATATGGTGAACACCTGGTAACCGACATTAACAAGATGCATATATAAGAATATCCCCATCATTCCGGGACACCCTTCGGATATGATATAAATTTCGAAGTACTAAAGCATCCGGTACTTTGGATGGGGTTTGTTAGGCCCAATAGATCTATCTTTAGGATTCGCGTCAATTAGGGTGTCTGTTCCCTAATTCTTAGATTACCAGACTTAATAAAAAGAGGCATATTCGATTTCGATAATTCAACCATAGAATGTAGTTTCACGTACTTGTGTCTATTTTGTAAATCATTTATAAAACCTGCATGTATTCTCATCCCAAAAATATTAGATTTTAAAAGTGGGACTATAACTCACTTTCACAGATATTTCCTTCCTCAGAAATAAGACTTGGCCACGGATCGATTGACGAACCTATACAAATATGTACATATATATCAAAGTATGATCAAAATATAATTACAACCATTTTTATTATGTTTTAAAGATTTGAGTGTATTAAGTCAGCTGTCCTCGTTAGTAACCTACAACTAGTTGTCCACAGTTAGATGTACAGAAATAAATCGATATATATTATCTTGAATCAATCCACGACCTAGTGTATACACGTCTCAGGCTAGATCATAACTCAAAGTATATATATATATATATATTTGGAATCAACCTCAACCCTGTATAGCTAACTCCAACATTACTGCATATAGAGTGTCTATGGTTGTTCCAAATAATATATATACATGGGTCGATATGATATGTCAAAACATTTGCATACGTGTCTATGGTATCCCAAGATTACATAATATATTAGAATACATGTATAATACAATATAATTTAGCTAGGATATGATTTGTATAGATTTGTTAAACAATTTCCTGTAGCTAAAAAGATCAAAAATATCCAATCTTGTTTTACCCATAACTTCTTCATTTTAAATCCGTTTTGAGTGAATCAAATTGCTATGGTTTCATATTGAACTTAAGTTTATGAATCTATACAGAAAACGTATAAGTTTATAGTCAGAATTACAGGTTACAGGTCATTTTTGTAAAGGTAGTCATTTCAGTCGAAAGAACGACGTCTAGATGACCATTTTGGAAAACATACTTCCACTTTGAGTTTAACCATGATTTTTGGATATAGTTTCATATTCATAAGAAAAATCATTTTCCCAGAAGAACAACTTTTAAATCAAAATTTATTATAGTTTTTAATTAACTAACCCAAAACAGCCTGCGGTGTTACTACAACGGTGTATATCCGGTTTTACGGTGTTTTTCGTGTTTTCCGGTTTTAAATCATTAAGTTAGCATATCATATAGATATATAACATATGTTTAGTTGATTTTAAAAGTCAAGTTAGAAGGATTAACTTTTGTTTGCGAACAAGTTTAGAATTAACTAAACTATGTTCTAGTGATTTCAAGTTTAAACCTTCAAATAAGATAGCTTTATATGTATGAATCGAATGATGTTATGAACATCATTACTACCTCAAGTTTTCTGAATAAAACTACTTGAAATGAGAAAAATGGATCTAGCTTCAAAGGATCCTTGGATGGCTTGAAAGTTCTTGAAATAGAATCATGACACGAAAACAGTTCAAGTAAGATTTTCACTCGAAATAAGATTGTTATAGTTGTAGAAATTGAATCAAAGTTTGAATATGAATATTACATTGAATTAAAAAGATAACCTAGTGTAAATAACAAAGATTCCTTGATTTTAGATGATTACTTGGAATGGATTAGAAAGCTTTGAAGTAGACTTGCAAACTTGGAAGTATTCTTGATTTTTATGAAATTATACTTATGGAATTTATGAAGAACACTTAGAACTTGAAGATGGAACTTGAGAGAGATCTATTAGATGAAGAAAATTGAAGAATGAAAGTGTTTGTAGGTGTTTTTAGTCGTTGGTATATGGATTAGATATAAAGGATATGTAATTTTGTTTTCATGTAAATAAGTCATGAATGATTACTCATATTTTTGTAATTTTATGAGATATTTCATGCTAGTTGCCAAATGATGGTTCCCACATGTGTTAGGTGACTCACATGAGCTGCTAAGAGCTGATCATTGGAGTGTATATACCAATAGTACATACATCTAAAAGCTGTGTATTGTACGAGTACGAATACGGGTGCATACGAGTAGAATTGTTGATGAAACTGAACGAGGATGTAATTGTAAGCATTTTTGTTAAGTAGAAGTATTTTGATAAGTGTCTTGAAGTCTTTCAAAAGTGTATGAATACATATTAAAACACTACATGCATATACATTTTAACTGAGTCGTTAAGTCATCGTTAGTCGTTACATGTAAATGTTGTTTTGAAACCTTTAAGTTAACGATCTTGTTAAATGTTGTTAACCCAATGTTTATTATATCTAATGAGATGTTAAATTATTATATTATCATGATATTATGATATATTAATATATCTTAATATGATATATATATATATATATATATATATATATATATATATATATATATATATATGTATATATATATATATATATATATATATATATATATATATATATATATATATATATATATATATATATAAATGTCGTTACAACGATAATTGTTACATATATGTCTCGTTCCGAAATCATTAAGTTAGTAGTCTTGTTTTTACATATGTAGTTCATTGTTAACACACTTAATGATATATTTAAATATTATTTTATTATGTTAAATAAAGTGTATCAATATCTTAATATGATACATATGTATTTAGTAGACGTTATCATAACGATAATCGTTATATATATCATTTCGAGTTTCTTAACTTAGTAATCTCATTTCTTATGTATATCACACATTGTTAATATACTTAGTGAGATAATTACTCATCATAATCTCATGTCAACCATATATATATGTCTATATATGCCACAACATGTAGTTTTTACAAATTTGTAACGTTCGTGAATCGCCGGTCAACTTGGGTGATCAATTGTCTATATGAAACTTATTTCATTTAATCAAGTCTTAACAAGTTTGATTGCTTAACACGTTGGAAACATTTAGTCATGTAAATATCAATCTCAATTAATATATATAAACATGGAAAAGTTCGGGTCACTACAGTACCTACCCGTTAAATAAATTTCGTCCCGAAATTTTAAGTTGTTGAAGGTGTTGACGAATCTTCTAGAAATAGATGCGGGTATTTCTTCTTCATCTGATCTTCACGCTCCCAGGTGAACTCGGGTCCTCTACGAGCATTCCATCGAACCTTAACAATCGGTATCTTGTTTTGCTTAAGTCTTTTAACCTCACGGTCCATTATTTCGACGGGTTCTTCAATGAATTGAAGTTTTTCATTGATTTGGATTTCGTTCAACGGAATAGTGAGATCTTCTTTAGCAAAACATTTCTTCAAATTTGAGACGTGGAAAGTGTTATGTACCGCCGCGAGTTGTTGAGGTAGCTCCAGTTGGTAAGCTACTGGTCCGACACGATCTATAATCTTGAATGGTCCAATGTACCTTGGATTTAGTTTCCACCGTTTACCAAATCGAACAACGCCTTACCAAGGTGAAACCTTAAGCATGACCATTTCTCCAATTTCAAACTCTATATCTTTTCTTTTACTGTCCGCGTAGCTCTTTTTTTGACTCTGGGCGGTTTTCAATCGTTGTTGAATTTGGATGATTTTATCGGTAGTTTCTTGTATTATCTCCGGACCCGTAATCTGTCTATCCCCCACTTCATTCCAACAAATCGGAGACCTGCACTTTCTATCATAAAGTGCCTCAAACGGCGCCATCTCAATACTAGAATGATAACTGTTGTTGTAGGAAAATTCTGATAACGGTAGGTGTCGATCCCAACTGTTTCTGAAATCAATAACATATGCTCGTAGCATGTCTTTAAGCGTTTGTATCATCCTTTCGCTCTGCCCATCAGTTTGTGGATGATAGGCAGTACTCATGTCTAGACGAGTCCCCAATGCTTGTTGCAATGTCTGCCAGAACCTTGAAACAAATCTACCATCCCTATCAGAGATAATAGAGACGGGTATTCCATGTCTGGAGACAACCTCCTTCAAATACAATCGCGCCAACTTCTCCATTTTGTCATCTTCTATCATTGGCAGGAAGTGTGCTGACTTGGTGAGATGATCAACTATTACCCAAATAGTATCATAACCCCTTGCAGTCCTTGGCAATTTAGTAATGAAATCCATGGTAATGTTTTCCCATTTCCATTCCGGGATTTCAGGTTGTTGTAGTAGACCTGATGGTTTCTGATGTTCAGCTTTGACCTTTGAACACGTCAAACATTCTCCTACATATTTAGCAATATCGACTTTCATACCCGGCCACCAAAAGTGTTTCTTGAGATCTTTATACATCTTCCCTGCTCCGGGATGTATTGAATATCTGGTTTTATGTACTTCTTTAAGTACCATTTCTCTCACATCTCCAAACCTTGGTACCCAAATTCTATCAGCCCTATATCGGGTTCCATCTTCCCGAATATTAATATGTTTCTCTGATCCTTTGGGTATCTCATTCTTCAACTTTCCTTCTTTTACAACCCCCTGTTGCGCCTCCTTTATTTGAGTAGTAAGGTTAGTACGAATAATTATATTCATAGCTTTTACCCGTATAGGTTCTCTGTCCTTTCTACTCAAAGCGTCGGCTACTACATTCGCCTTCCCCGGGTGGTATCAATCTCAAAATCATAATCATTCAACAGTTCAATCCACCTGCGTTGTCTCATATTCAGTTGCTTCTGATTAAATATATGTTGGAGACTTTTGTGGTCGGTATATATAATACTTTTGACTCCAAATAAATAATGCCTCCAAGTCTTTAATGCAAAAACAACAGCACGCAATTCCAAATCGTGAGTTGTATAATTTTGCTCGTGAATCTTCAATTGTCTAGACGCATAAGAAATCACCTTCGTTCGTTGCATTAATACACAACCGAGACCTTGCTTTGATGCGTCACAATAAATCACAAAATCATCATTCCCTTCAGGCAATGACAATATAGGTACCGTAGTTAGCTTTTTCTTTAATAACTGAAATGCCTTCTCTTGTTCATCCTTCCATTCAAATTTTTCCCTTTATGCGTTAATGCAGTCAAGGGTTTTGCTATTTTGGAGAAATCTTGGATGAATCTTCTGTAGTAACCAGCCAATCCTAAAAATTGACGTATATGCTTCGGAGTTTTTGGGGTTTCCCACTTTTTAACGGTTTCGATCTTTGCCGGGTCCACCTGGATACCTTCTTTGTTCACTATATGACCGAGGAATTGAATTTCTTCCAACCAAAATGCACACTTTGAAAACTTAGCGTACAGTTTTTCTTTCCTCAATACTTCCAGCTCTTTTCTCAAATGTTCTTCGTGCTCTTGATCATTCTTTGAGTAAATAAGTATGTCATTGATGAAAACAATGACAAACTTGTCAAGATATGGCCCACACACTCGGTTCATAAGGTCCATGAACACAGCTGGTGCATTAGTCAATCCAAACGGCATAACCATAAACTCGTAATGACCATAACGCATCCTAAAAGCAGTTTTTGGAATATCATCCTCCTTTACTCGCATTTGATGATATCCAGAATGTAAATCGATTTTCGAATTAACTGACGAGCCATGTAGTTGATCAAATAAGTCGTTAATTCTCGGCAGTGGATAACGGTTTTTGATGGTAAGTTTATTCAACTCACTGTAGTCAATATACAACCTAAATGTACCATCCTTCTTTTTTACAAACAAAACAGGAGCTCCCCATGGTGATGTACTTGGTCGTATGAAACCACGCTCAAGAAGTTCTTGTAATTGGCTTTGAAGTTCCTTCATTTCGCTGGGTGCGAGTCTGTATGGAGCACGAGCTATTGGTGGAGCTCCCGGTACAAGATCTATTTGAAATTCAACGGTTCGGTGTGGAGGTAATCCCGGTAATTCTTTCGGAAATACATCGGGAAATTCTTTTGTGACGGGAACATCATTGATGCTCTTTTCTTAAGTTTGTACTTTCTCGACGTGTGCTAGAATGGCATAGTAACCTTTTCTTATTAGTTTTTGTGCCTTCAAATTACTAATAAGATGTAGCTTCATGTTGCCCTTTCCTCCGTACACCATTAAGGGTTCTCCTTCTTCTCGTACAATGCGAATTGCATTTTTGTAACATACGATCTCTGCTTTCATCTCCTTCAGCCAGTCCATGCCAACTATTACATCAAAACTCCCTAACTCTACTGGTATCAAATCAATCTTAAATATTTCGCTACCCAGTTTAATTTCTCGATTCCGGCATATATAATCTGCTGAAATTAATTTACCGTTTGCTAATTCGAGTAAAAATTTACTATCCAATGGCGTCACTGGACAACTTAATTTAGCACAAAAATCTCTACTCATATAGCTTCTATCCGCACCCGAATAAAATAAAACGTAAGCAGATTTATTGTCAATAAGAAACGTACCCGTAACAAGCTCCGGGTCTTCCTGTGCCTCTGCCGCATTAATAATGAAAACTCTTCCGCGGCCTTGTCCATTCGTGTTCTCCTGGTTCGGGCAATTTCTACTAATGTGGCCCAGTTTTCCACATTTATAACAAACTACATTGGCATAACTTGCTCCGACACTACTTGCTCCGCCATTACTCGTTCCAACACCATTTGTTCCTTTCGTTCTATTAACCCCTAGTCCATAGACCTCACACTTCGCCGTGCTATGACCATTTCTTTTACATTTATTGCAAAATTTGGTGCAGAACCCCGAGTGATACTTTTCATACCTTTGGCATAGCTGCTTCTGATTGTTGTTGTTGTTGTTGCGGTTTTTATTGTTGTTGGGATGATTGTTGTAGTTGTTGTTGTTGTTTTGCCATTTGTTGTAGTTGCGATTGATGTTGCGATTGTTAGGATAGTTGTTGTTGTTTTGGTGACTCTTATCACTGTTTTCCTCCCACTTTCTTTTGACTAGTTTCACGTTGGCCTCTTCGGCCGCCTGTTCTTTAATTCTTCCCTCAATCTGGTTCACTAGTTTGTAAGCCATTCTACATGCCTTTTGTATGGAGGCAGGCTCGTGTGAACTTATATCTTCTTGGATTCTCTCCGGTAACCCTTTCACAAACGCGTCGATCTTCTCTTCCTCATCTTCGAACGCTCTCGGACACAATAGGCACAATTCTGTGAATCGTCTTTCGTACGAAGTAATATCGAATCCCTGTGTTCGTAACCCTCTAAGTTCTGACTTGAGCTTATTGACCTCGGTTCTAGGACGGTACTTCTCGTTCATCAAGTGCTTGAATGGTGACCACGGTAGCGCGTAAGCAGCTTCTTGTCCCACTTGCTCTAGATAGGTATTCCACCATGTTAACGCAATACCTGTGAAGGTATGCGTAGCGTACTTCACTTTGTCTACTTCAGCACACTTACTTATGGCAAAGACCGATTCAACTTTCTTGGTCCACCGTTTCAATCTGATTGGTCCTTCGGTCCCATCAAATTCTGAAGGTTTGCAGGCAGTGAATTCCTTGTAGGAGCATCCTACACGATTTCTTGTGCCGTTAGCTGTATTGCTAGATTCAGAGTTATTGTTGGTATGTAGCGCAGCCTGTACTGCGGGTATGTTTGAAGCAAGAAAGGCACGAAATTCCTCTTCGCTCATATTCAAGGTGTGTCGAGTAGTCGGTGCCATTTCCTTCAAAATAGTCAAATGAAACAAGTTAATCATACAGAATATTAAGAGTAGTCAATAGTATCTCGTAGCATAATATGAACTCATTTATAAAAGCTTTTTCTTCATATTAGCGTTTTATAAGTTTAAATTCGGGTACTACCTACCCGTTAAGTTCATACTTAGTAGCTAATATACAATTCAACTACTACAATTCCATATGAAAAACTTGATTATAATAATATATCACATACAAATATTCTTCAAACTTACAACTTCGCTATATTACATATAATATGAAATATAGTACACTATGATACAGGACAGTTTTGAAGATAAATCTTGTTAATACGCAAGTTGTTCAGCGAAGGAAATAAAGACACGTAATTCATAAGTCCAGAAACAAGTCATGCATTCTGGTTTTACTAAGACGACTTCCCATCCTTGGTCTTGTGGAAAATAACCGTTATGACCATTGGCTAGGCAGCATCTTCTAATCTCGTCAAAAGGACGAGGGTTTCGTAATGTCCAACAGCCCCGTAATAATCTAAAAACCTTGTTTCTCACCCCAACTACTGAATCCGTCACTTGTGGGAAAGTTTTATTTAAAAGCTGCAATTCGATATTATTTTTCTCACTTTGGTAAGAAGCGAACATCACTAACCCGTAAGCATAACATGCTTCTTTATGTTGCATGTTAGAAGCTCTTTCTAATTCACGAAATCCTATGTTGGGATATGTTGAGTCAAAATAGGTTCTTAACCCGTAGTGTAAAATTGCATTTGGGTTCCCCGCATTTAACGCTTTAAAGAAAACACGGCGTAACTTACGGTCTCCCCAATGTGATATACCCCACCTATCAAAGGAAAGCCTTTTATAAACTAAGGCATTTCTGGAAAGTCTTTCAAATGTTTGACAAGTTAATTTCGCCATAACTAAATGTGCTGATGAATTCTGACCGACTCTAGACAAGATTTCCTCAATCATATCCTCTGGTAGGTCTTCTAAAATATTCGGTTGTCTACCCTTAACGTCCATTTTGTTTTTATACTGTAAAATAGACAAGGATTAGATTCGTAAAAACAAACAATACAAGCAATTTTTACATAGAACATAAAAGTACAAGCACACTACAATACATTTATTACACAACATGCTCACACCCCTCTAATCTGAATCACTGGTTTCTTCTTCTTCGGACTTGGTTCTTTTTCCTAATCTTCTAGGGATATATAAGGTTCCTCTAATACGAGTCGTCTTTTTCCACATTGGTTTAGAAAACCCTGGTGGTTTAGAGGTTCTCGGGTTATTGTCACGATATTGAAAATACGGGTGTTGACGGTACATATAAAGTTCATCGGGGTCAGAATCAGATTTCTCTATTTTGATGTCTTTTCCCTTATTATTTTCTTTTGCCTCATTAAATTAGGTCGGGGTAATTTATATAACATTATCGGAATCCTCATCAGGATCCAATTCATCGGAAAATTGGTAATTTTCCCAATATTTTGCTTTCTTAGCGGAAACACCTTTGACCATTATTAACTTTGGTCCATTGATTGAGGATTTTCTTTTATTTGACCGATTTTCTGTGGTTTCTACTATTCCCCCCTCCGGAACCTCTTCTTCTTCTGGTTCCTCTTCTTCTGGTTCCTCTTCTTCCGGTTCCTCTTCTTCCGGTTCCGTTTCCTCTTCTTCCGATTCTTCGGGAACTTGTGAATCTTGCCAATATATATTCGACTCTTCGTTATTATTAGGTGAGTCAATGGGATTTGTGCTAGAGGTAGACATCTATCACACAATATCAAACATGTTAAGAGATTAATATATCACATAATATTTACATGTTAATAATATATAGTTTCCAACAAAAATGTTAAGCAATCATTTTTAAAGAAAACACGGTCGAAGTCCAGACTTACTAATGCATCCTAACAAACTCGATAAGACACACTAATGGAAATTTTCTGGTTCTCTAAGACCAACGCTCGGATACCAACTGAAATGTCCCGTTCATATTGATTATAAACGTTCCATATTAATTGATTTCGTTGCGAGGTTTTGACCTCTATATGAGACGTTTTTCAAAGACTGCATTCATTTTTAAAACAACCATAACCTTTATTTTATCAATAAAGGTTTTAAAAACATTACGTAGATTATCAAATAATGATAATCTAAAATATACTGTTTACACACAACCATTACATAATGGTTTACAATAGAAATATATTACATCGACATATGTTTCTTGAATGCAGTTTTTACACAATATCATACAAACATGGACTCCAAATCTTGTCCTTATTTTAGTATGCAACAGCGGAAGCTCTTAGTATTCACCTGAGAATAAATATGCTTTAAACGTCAATAAAAATGTTGGTGAGTTATAGGTTTAACCTATATATATCAAATCGTAACAATAGACCACAAGATTTCATATTTCAATACACATCCCATACATAGAGATAAAAATCATTCATATGGTGAACACCTGGTAACCGACATTAACAAGATGCATATATAAGAATATCCCCATCATTCCGGGACACCCTTCGGATATGATATAAATTTCGAAGTACTAAAGCATCCGGTACTTTGGATGGGGTTTGTTAGGCCCAATAGATCTATCTTTAGGATTCGCGTCAATTAGGGTGTCTGTTCCCTAATTCTTAGATTACCAGACTTAATAAAAAGGGGCATATTTGATTTTGATAATTCAACCATAGAATGTAGTTTCACGTACTTGTGTCTATTTTGTAAATCATTTATAAAACCTGCATGTATTCTCATCCCAAAAATATTAGATTTTAAAAGTGGGACTATAACTCACTTTCACAGATATTTCCTTCCTCGGAAATAAGACTTGGCCACTGATCGATTCACGAACCTATACAAATATGTACATATATATCAAAGTATGATTAAAATATAATTACAACCATTTTTATTATGTTTTAAAGATTTGAGTGTATTAAGTCAGATGTCCTCGTTAGTAACCTACAACTAGTTGTCCACAGTTAGATGTACAGAAATAAATCGATATATATATTATCTTGAATCAATCCACGACCCAGTATATACACGTCTCAGGCTAGATCACAACTCAAAGTATATATATATTTGGAATCAACCTCAACCCTGTATAGCTAACTCCAACATTACTGCATATAGAGTGTCTATGGTTGTTCCAAATAATATATATACATGGGTCGATATGATATGTCAAAACATTTGCATACGTGTCTATGGTATCCCAAGATTACATAATATATTAGAATACATGTATAATACAATATAAGTTAGCTAGGATATGATTTGTATAGATTTGTTAAACAATTTTCCGTAGCTAAAAAGATCAAAAATATCCAATCTTGTTTTACCCATAACTTCTTCATTTTAAATCCGTTTTGAGTGAATCAAATTGCTATGGTTTCATATTGAACTTAAGTTTATGAATCTATACAGAAAAAGTATAAGTTTATAGTCAGAATTACAGGTTACAAGTCATTTTTGTAAAGGTAGTCATTTCAGTCGAAAGAACGACGTCTAGATGACCATTTTGGAAAACATACTTCCACTTTGAGTTTAACCATGATTTTTGGATATAGTTTCATGTTCATAAGAAAAATAATTTTCATATAAGAACAACTTTTAAATCAAAATTTATCATAGTTTTTAATTAACTAACCAAAAACAGCCCGAGGTGTTACTACAACGGCGTATATCCGATTTTACGGTGTTTTTCGTGTTTTCCAGTTTTAAATCATCATGTTAGCATATCATATAGATATAGAACATATGTTTAGTTGATTTTAAAAGTCAAGTTAGAAGGATTAACTTTTGTTTGCGAACAAGTTTTGAATTAACTAAACTATGTTCTAGTGATTTCAAGTTTAAACCTTCAAATAAGATAGCTTTATATGTATGAATCGAATGATGTTATGAACATTATTACTACCTCAAGTTTTGTGGATAAAACTACTGGAAATGAGAAAAATGGATCTAGCTTCAAAGGATCCTTGGATGGCTTGAAAGTTCTTGAAATAGAATCATGACACGAAAACAGTTCAAGTAAGATTTTCACTCGAAATAAGATTGTTATAGTTGTAGAAATTGAATCAAAGTTTGAATATGAATATTACCTTGAATTAGAAAAATAACCTACTGTAAATAACAAAGGTTCCTTGATCTTAGATGATTACTTGGAATGGATTAGAAAGCTTTGAAGTAGACTTGCAAACTTGGAAGTATTCTTGATTTTTATGAAATTATACTTATGGAATTTATGAAGAACACTTAGAACTTGAATATGGAACTTGAGAGAGATCTATTAGATGAATAAAAATGAAGAATGAAAGTGTTTGTAGGTGTTTTTGATCGTTGGTATATGGATTAGATATAAAGGATATGTAATTTTGTTTTCATGTAAATAAGTCATGAATGATTACTCATATTTTTGTAATTTTATGAGATATTTCATGCTAGTTGCCAAATGATAGTTCCCACCTGTGTTAGGTGACTCACATGGGCTGCTAAGAGCTGATCATTGGAGTGTATATACCAATAGTACATACATCTAAACGCTGTGTATTGTACGAGTACGAATACGGGTGCATACGAGTAGAATTGTTGATGAAACTGAACGAGGATGTAATTGTAAGAATTTTTGTTAAGTAGAAGTATTTTGATAAGTGTCTTGAAGTCTTTCAAAAGTGTATGAATACATATTAAAACACTACATGTATATACATTTTAACTGAGTCGTTAAGTCATCGTTAGTCGTTACATGTAAATGTTGTTTTGAAACCTTTAAGTTAACGATCTTGTTAAATGTTGTTAACCCAATGTTTATTATATCTAATGAGATGTTAAATTATTATATTATCATGATATTATGATATATTAATATATCTTAATATGATATATATACATTTAAATGTCGTTACAACGATAATCGTTACATATATGTCTCGTTCCGAAATCATTAAGTTAGTAGTCTTGTTTTTACATATGTAGTTCATTGTTAACACACTTAATGATATATTTAAATATCATTTTATCATGTTAAATAAAGTGTATCAATATCTTAATATGATACATATGTATTTAGTAGACGTTATCATAACGATAATCGTTATATATATCATTTCGAGTTTCTTAACTTAGTAATCTCATTTCTTATGTATATCACACATTGTTAATATACTTAGTGAGATAATTACTCATCATAATCTCATGTCAACCATATATATATGTCTATATATACCACAACATGTAGTTTTTACAAATTTGTAACGTTCGTGAATCGTCGGTCAACTTGGGTGATCAATTGTCTATATGAAACTTATTTCATTTAATCAAGTCTTAACAAGTTTGATTGCTTAACACGTTGGAAACATTTAGTCATGTAAATATCAATCTCAATTAATATATATAAACATGGAAAAGTTCGGGTCACTACACTATCCCGCTCATAAAATCCGTTTTGAAATGACCCGCTCATGACTTCGTCGTAGTATTTTATGTATAAATAATAATATGTTATAATTCACTAGGCTTATAACTACCTTTAGTGGTTTGATTCTTGATTAAGAATACTAATAATGAAGTGTAAGAACAAAGATGATAATGGAGAGAAAGAAAGAAATACTTTGTAAGTGTGAGAAATGGTGCAAGTTTAATGCTTGCATTCATGAGTATTTATAGCCTAAAATTTCAATATAAAAATACATACTTTATGTACTAAAATTGACTATATGTATACTAGTTTATAATTTTATTTTTAGTCAACATAAGGATGTACTAGTTTATACTCTTTTATTTATTTTTAGTCAACATAAGGATGTATTTATTTAGCATTCTTTTTAGTCTCATTATTATTATTATTATTATTATTATTATTATTATTATTATTATTATTATTAATATATATATATATATATATATATATATATATATATATATATATATATATACTACCTTTGTAAGTGTGAGAAATGGTGCAAGTTTAATGCTTGCATTCATGAGTATTTATAGCCTAAAATTTCAATATAAAAATACATACTTTATGTACTAAAATTGACTATATGTATACTAGTTTATAATTTTATTTTTAGTCAACATAAGGATGTACTAGTTTATACTCTTTTATTTATTTTTAGTCAACATAAGGATGTATTTGTTTAGGATTCTTTTTAGTCTCATTATTATTATTATTATTATTATTATTATTATTATTATTATTATTATTATTATTATTATTATTATTATTATTATTATTATTATTATTATTATTATTATTATTATTACATTTACTACATGATAAGTATTATTTTCTTTTTACTAATTCATTACATTGAAAATAAATATATATATATATATATATATATATATATATATATATATATATATATATATTCATTTTGAAATATATATTTGAAATATATATTTAATATTTAGTTTTTTTTTCAAAATCAATTATATTTTAAAGTTTATTTTAAAATCGTTTAAATAATAGAAATTATTATAACACGTAACATTTTTAATTAATATATATATATATATATACATAAAATTGTTCGTGAATCGTCGGAATCATATAAAAGTTAGGTTTAAATTTTGTCGAAAATTTTCGGGTTGTCATAGTACCTACCCGTTAAAAGAAATTTCGTCCCGAAATTTAGTTGTTGCCATCAATCGTCGTTGTTTGTAAACAGGTGAGGATATTTCCGTTTTATTTGGTCTTCACGTTCCCAGGTATGCTCGGGGCCTTTCGTGACTTCCAACGGATAGAATATTGTTCTGTTTCAAGAGTTTAAATCATACGAACCATTATTTTTACAGGTTCTTCTACGAAGTGCATTTTATCATTAATGCGGAGATCATTCAAAATGATGATGTTTTACAAGTCATATCAGTAAATTAGATACATGAAATGTGTTATGAATAATATTGAGCTCATTTAAAACCTTGAGCGTTTATGCCACAATATTAGGGTAGACAAACAGAGAGGAGTTCGTGAAAATCACGGTCATGAAACTTGATAAAGATCGTCATTCTTTATCATCAAACTTTTGGCCATTAAGACCATCTATATCTTTTGCTGCTTCGTCAGCATTCTCAAGGTTAACGAATCTGAATCATTGATTATCAATCCGAGATGGTTTCAAGAAATTTTATTTTTAGATGATCAAACGCTGATTGTAATCGTCAACGGATCTAATGGTTGACGAATAGGCGTTTTTGATTTCAAAAGTAATAAATGATAATTTCGGTGGTTTGATGTGATAATTCATCATAGAATACGAATGAATATAATTCATGAATGTAGTGATCTTTAGGAAGATAACACCTGCTAAAGCTTTTAATTAGATTCTGATATGTCAAAATCAGAATATGTAATTGAAAATGGTTGTTCTTTAGTGAACGGATATATATATCTTGTGAATGTAAGTAGTATAGTTAATAATTGCTGAATCAGAATGGAAGAATGTATAATGTAATATATTAATGTGAGATATAAATATTTCTCGGGTATTACCTACCCGTTAAAATATTTTCACAATTAACAGTTTGTACAAAAGAATTTTTAATTACAATCTTTATGAAGATATTCGTTCATATATGTATTCTTCAGATATAATATAGATTTAATGAGTTAATATAATATTAAACTCATTTGATTTGCAGTTGGAACGAGAATAAATAATCTTCAAAACTTGAGAGATTACATAATCGTCGCGGAATATTTCGCTAATGAAGTTATGAATCAATAATTCATCGTTCATTATTATTGATATACCTCGGTATATGATGTTGGTGCTCATGGAATTCTTGTGAAATTCATAAGGCATGAATGATGTTTTCTAGAAAGTTTCGAGTACATCGAAAACAGATGTGTAAAATCAAACATGTATTTGAATAATACACTTGATTTATTATGAAATAGAGTTTATTGTGCTGAAACAGTGATTAACGATTGTTAAGTCATTAACGAAGGATGTACATCATAGCATATTAGTGATATGAATTAACCAAGTAGTATTTACTAGTTAAGATTCACACGTAATAGCTTAGTACGAAAAGATTTATTATTATTCCAAACCACATATATATAAAGTATACATATATAATTCTTCAGGAAGAATGAGTCAATACATCTTAACTCATTATTACTAATATTCCTTGGTATCTATGTGCGTATGATGTTGATATCTGAGGTACCGAGTGTGATGTTGAAACGTGGGATGCGGATGTTGTTGTTGATGAAGCTGGTGTCGTTGGTGGTGATGCTATTGGTACTAGTGGTACTGGTGGTGATGCTGGTTATGCTGCTGGTGCTGTTGATGCTTGTAGAATTCACACCATATTCTCCAGAGCCACCACTCGAGCGCGAAGCTCGTTAATTTCTTCTATTATACTGGGATGATTGGCGGTTCGGACAAGGGGACGAATAAGATCTAGAATTCTAGATATTATATAATCGTGATGGGATATCCTGGAAATGAGGGTGAAAATAGTGTTTCGGATCGGTTCGCAGGTAAGTGCTTCAGGTTCATCGCCAATAGGACAATGTGATGGGTGAAAAGGATCACCTTCTTCACTTCTCCATTGATTAAGTCGACTACGAACTCATCCTCAATTCATCCAGAAAAGATGATGACTAATTGGTTGGTTCGTTCCAGTTACGCTGCCATTGAAGCTCGAGGAGTTTGAGGAATCAAGTGAGAAATCCATATTATGTGATCGGATAAGGGTTTCGATATGAGATGAGTTGTTGAATATTGAATAATATATTTGTCTCCTTGAATATGTATATATAGCAAAAAGATTTTCGTAATTTACGGAGAAAATTTAGAAAAAGTATTAGACAAAGTCTATTGAGATAGATATGATAAGATATAATAAGATATGATGTGTCTATACTCCAATAATGGCAGTATGACGTGTCGAGATCATAAAATGATAAGTATGTAATCTGATAATCTTTCGATTAAAGACTTTCAATTCGTATACTGTAATAACCCAATGACATTTTCCGGTTCGCAAACCGATGCATAAAGGCATAAGGCATATAGGTACGTGATATAACAGGGAGTTATATACATTTGAGTATGAATAGTAATAATTATAGGAGATTCAAAAATCATGGATAATGTTTCATGTAATACATATGTAATACACAAAACCATGATAAATGACATAGGAATGTCAAGAATTTTTGAAATCATGGTGTTGCATTTAAATGCGGTGGCAGAATTGGATAACACTTAGGAGAATGAGCAGAGTTCTTAGATTGACTCGGCATTCTAAGATAAGTAAAGTTTCTAAAGTATAGTGTAGTATTTATCAGTTAAAGGCAACAAGTAATGAAATGTCCCGTTCATATTGATTATAAACGTTCCATATTAATTGATTTCGTTGCGAGGTTTTGACCTCTATATGAGATGTTTTTCAAAGACTGCATTCATTTTTAAAACAACCATAACCTTTATTTTATCTATAAAGGTTTAAAAATCATTACGTAGATTATCAAATAATGATAATCTAAAATATACCGTTTACACACGATCATTACATAATGGTTTACAATAAGAATATATTACATCAAAAATAAGTTTCTTGAATGCAGTTTTTACATAATATCATACAAGCATGGACTCCAAATCTTGTTCTTATTTTAGTATGCAACAGCGGAAGCTCTTAATAATCACCTGAAAATAAACATGCTTAAAACGTCAACAAAAATGTTGGTGAGTTATAGGTTTAACCTATATATTATCAAATCATAATAATAGACCACAAGATTTCATATTTCAATATACATCCCATACATAGAGATAAAAATCATTCATATGGTGAACACCTGGTAACCGACATTAACAAGATGCATATAAGAATATCCCCTATCATTCCGGGAAATCCTTCGGACATGATAAAAAGGAATTCGAAGTACTAAAGCATCCGGTACTTTGGATGGGGTTCGTTAGGCCCAATAGATCTATCTTTAGGATTCGCGTCAATTAGTAGATCGGTTTACTAATTCTTAGGCTACCAAGCAAAAGGGGCATATTCGGCTTCGATCATTCACCCATATAATGTAGTTTCATTTACTTGTGTCTATTTCGTAAAACATTTATAAAACTGCATGTATTCTCATCCCAAAATATTAGATTTTAAAAGTGGGACTATAACTCACTTTCACATATTTTTACTTCGTCGGGAGCAAGACTTGGCCACTGGTCGATTCAAGAACCTATAACAAATATATTTACAGCATTTTTAATACATTTTGATGTTTTAAGTTTATTAAGTCAGCTGTCCTCGATAGTGACGTACAACTAGTTGTCCATAGTTAGATGTACAGAAATAAATTGATATATATTATCTTGAATCAATCTACGACCCAATGTATACACGTCTCATGCTAGATCACAACTCAAAGTATATATATTTTTGGAATCAATCTCAACCCTGTATAGCTAACTCAAACATTACTGCATATAGAGTGTCTATGGTTGTTCCAAATAATATATATACATGAGTCGATATGATATGTCAAAACATTTGCATACGTGTCTATGGTATTCCAAGATTACATAATATATTAGAATACATGTATAATACAATATAAGTTAGCTAGGATATGATTTGTATAGAATTGTTACAATATTTCCCGTAGCTACAACAATCAAAAAAATATCCAATCTTGTTTTACCCATAACTTCTTCGTTTTAAATCCGTTTTGAGTGAATCAAATTGCTATGGTTTCATATTGAACTCTATTTTATGAATATAAACAGAAAAAGTATATGTTTATAGTCAAAAATATAAGTTACAATTCATTTTTGTAAGAGGTACTCATTTCAGTCGAAAGAACGACGTCTTGATGACCATTTTGAAAAAACATACTTCCACTTTGAGTTTAACCATGATTTTTGGATATAGTTTCATGTTCATAAGAAAAATCATTTTCCCAGAAGAAAAACTTTTAAATAAAAGTTTATCATAGTTTTTAATTATCAAATCCAAAACAGCCCGCAGTGTTACTACGACGGCGTATGTTCGGTTTTACGGTGTTTTTCGTGTTTCCAGGTTTTAAATCATTAAGTTAGCATATCATATAGATATAGAACATGTGTTTAGTTGATTTTAAAAGTCAAGTTAGAAGGATTAACTTTTGTTTGCGAACAAGTTTAAAATTAACTAAACTATGTTCTAGTGATTTCAAGTTTAAACCTTCGAATAAGGTAGTTTTATATATATGAATCGAATGATGTTATAAACATCATTACTACCTCAGGTATTGTGGATAAACCTACTGGAAATGAGAAAAATAGATCTAGCTTCAAAGGATCCTTGGATGGCTTGAAAGTTCTTGAAGCAGAATCATGACACAAAAACAAGTTCAAGTAAGATTTCCACTCGAAATAAGATTGTTATAGTTATAGAAATTGATTCAAAGTTTGAATATGAGTATTACCTTGTATTAGAAAGATATCTTACTATAAATAAGAAAGATTTCTTGAGGTTGGATGATCACTTTACAAGATTGGAAGTAAGCTAGCAAACTTGGAAGTATTCTTGATTTTATGAAACTAGAACTTATAGAATTTATGAAGAACACTTAGAACTTGAAGATAGAACTTGAGAGAGATCAATTAGATGAAGAAAATTAAAGAATGAAAGTGTTTGTAGGTGTTTTTGGTCGTTAGTATATGGATTAGATATAAAGGATGTGTAATTTTGTTTACATGTAAATAAGTCATGAATGATTACTAATATTTTTGTAATTTTATGAGATATTTCATGCTAGTTGCCAAATGATGGTTCCCACATGTGTTAGGTAACTCACATGAGCTGCTAAGAGCTAATCATTGGAGTGTATATACCAATAGTATATACATCTAAAAGCTGTGTATTGTACGAGTACGAATACGGGTGCATACGAGTAGAATTGTTGATGAAACTGAACGAGGATGTAATTGTAAGCATTTTTGTTAAGTATAAGTATTTTGATAAGTGTATTGAAGTATTTCAAAAGTGTATGAATAAATATTAAAACACTACATGTATATACATTTTAACTGAGTCGTTAAGTCATCGTTAGTCGTTAGATGTAAATGTTGTTTTGAAACCTTTAGGTTAACGATCTTGTTAAATGTTGTTAACCCATTGTTTATTATATCTAAAGAGATGTTAAATTATTACATTATCATGATATTATGATATATTAATATATCTTAGTATGATATATATACAGTTAAATGTTGTTACAACGATAATCGTTATATATATGTCTCGTTTCGAAATCATTAAGTTAGTAGTCTTGTTTTTACATATGTAGTTCATTGTTAATACACTTAATGACATGTTTACTTATAATTTATCATGATTAAACATAGTGTAACAATATCTTAATATGATTCATATGTATTTAGTAAGACGTTGTTATAACGATAATCGTTATATATATCGTTTCGAGTTTCTTAATTCAATAAACTCAATTTTATGTATATAACTCATTGTTAAAATACCTAATGAGATACTTACTTATCATAATATTATTTTAACTATATATATAATCATATATATGTCATCATATAGTTTTTACAAGTTTTAACGTTCGTGAATCACCGGTCAACTTGGGTGGTCAATTGTCTATATGAAACCTATTTCAATTAATCAAGTCTTAACAAGTTCGATTGCTTAAAATGTTGGAAACACTTAATCATGTAAATAACAATTTCATTTAATATATATAAACATGGAAAAGTTCGGGTCACTACAGTACCTACCCGTTAAATAAATTTTGTCCCGAAATTTTAAGCAGTTGGAGGTGTTGGCGTATCTTCTGGAAATAAGTGCGGGTATTTCTTCTTCATCTGATCTTCTTGTTCCCAGGTGAACTCGGGTCCTCTACGAGCATTCCATCAAACTTTAACAATTGGTATCTTGTTTTGCTTAAGTCTTTTAACCTCACGATCCATTATTTCGACGGGTTCTTCGATGAATTGAAGTTTTTCGTTGATTTGGATTTCATCTAATGGAATAGTGAGATCTTCTTTAGCAAAACATTTCTTCAAATTTGAGATGTGGAAAGTGTTATGTACAGCCGCGAGTTGTTGTGGTAATTCAAGTCGGTAAGCTACTGGTCCGACACGATCAATAATCTTGAATGGTCCTATATACCTTGGATTTAATTTCCCTCATTTACCAAATCGAACAATGCCTTTCCAAGGTGCAACCTTAAGCATGACCATCTCTCCAATTTAAAATTCCATATCTTTTCTTTTAATGTCGGCGTAGCTCTTTTGTCGCCTTTGTGCGGTTTTCAACTGTTGTTGAATTTGGATGATCTTCTCGGTAGTTTCTTGTATTATCTCCGGACCCGTAATCTGTCTCTCCCCCACTTCACTCCAACAAATAGGAGATCTGCACTTTCTACCATAAAGTGCTTTAAACGGCGCCATCTCAATGCTTGAATGGTAGCTGTTGTTGTAGGAAAATTCTGTTAACGGTAGATGTCGATCCCAACTGTTTTCGAAATCAATAACACATGCTCGTAGCATGTCTTCAAGCATTTGTATCGTCCTTTCGCTCTGCCTATCAGTTTGTGGATGATAGGCAGTACTCATGTCTAGACGAGTTCCTAATGCTTGCTATAATGTCTGCCAGAATCTTGAAATAAATCTGCCATCCCTATCAGAGATAATAGAGATTGGTATTCCATGTCTGGAGACGACTTCCTTCAAATACAGTCGTGCTTACTTCTTCATCTTGTCATCTTCTCTTATTGGCAGGAAGTGTGCTGATTTGGTGAGACGATCAACTATTACCCAAATAGTATCAAAACCACTTGCAGTCCTTGGTAATTTAGTGATGAAATCCATGGTAATGTTTTCCCATTTCCATTCCTGGATTTCGGGTTGTTGAAGTAAACCTGATGGTTTCTGATGCTCAGCTTTGACCTTAGAACACGTCAAACATTCTCCTACGTATTTAGCAACATCAGCTTTCATACCCGGCCACCAAAAATGTTTCTTGAGATCCTTGTACATCTTCCCCATTCCAGGATGTATTGAGTATCTGATTTTATGAGCTTCTCTAAGTACCATTTCTCTCATATCTCCAAATTTTGGTACCCAAATCCTTTCAGCCCTATACTGGGTTCCGTCTTCCCGAATATTAAGATGCTTCTCCGATCCTTTGGGTATTTCATCCTTTAAATTTCTTTCTTTTAAAACTCCTTGTTGCGCCTCCTTTATTTGAGTAGTAAGGTAAGTGTGAATCATTATATTCATAGCTTTTACTCGAATGGGTTCTCTGTCCTTTCTGCTCAAGGCGTCGGCTACCACATTTGCCTTCCCCGGGTGATAACGAATCTCAAAGTCGTAATCATTCAATAATTCAATCCATCTGCGCTGCATCATGTTCAGTTATTTCTGATTAAATATGTGTTCAAGACTTTTGTGATCGGTATATATAATACTTTTGACCCCATATAAGTAGTGACTCCAAGTCTTTAATGCAAAAACAACCGCGCCTAATTCCAAATCATGCGTCGTATAATTCTGCTCGTGAATCGTCAATTGTCTAGACGCATAAGTAATTACTTTCGTTCGTTGCATTAATACACAATCGAGACTTTGCTTTGAGGCATCACAATATATCACAAAATCATCATTCCCTTCAGGTAATGACAATATAGGTGTCGTAGTTAACTTTTTCTTCAACAATTGAAACGCTTTTTCTTGTTCATCCTTCCATTCAAATTTCCTCCCTTTATGCGTTAATGCAGTCAAGGGTTTTGCTATTTTGAAAAAATCTTGGATGAATCTCCTGTAATAACCAGCTAGCCCAAAAAATTTGCGTATGTGTTTCGGAGTTTTCAGGGTTTCCCACTTTTCAACTGTTTCAATCTTTGCTGGATCCACCTAAATACCTTCTTTGTTCACTATATGACCGAGGAATTGAACTTCTTCCAACCAAAATGCACACTTTGAAAACTTAGCGTACAGTTTTTCTTTTCTCAGCAACTCTAGCACTTTTCTCAAATGTTCTTCGTGCTCTTGATCATTCTTCGAGTAAATAAGTATGTCATCGATGAAAACAATGACAAACTTGTCAAGATATGGCCCACACACTCGGTTCATGAGGTCCATGAACACAGCTGGTGCGTTAGTCAATCCAAACGGTACAACCATAAACTCGTAATGACCGTAACACGTCCTAAAAGCAGTCTTTGGAATGTCATCCTCTTTCACCCGCATTTGGTGATATCCAGAACGTAAATCGATCTTCGAATAAACCGACGAGCCTTGTATTTGATCAAATAAGTCATCGATTCTCGATAATGGGTAACGGTTCTTGATGGTAAGTTTGTTCAACTCTCGATAGTCGATACACAACCTGAATGTACCATCTTTCTTCTTGACAAACAGAACAGGAGCTCCCCATGGTGATGTACTTGGTCGAATGAAACCATGCTCTAAAAGTTCCTGTAACTGATTTTATAATTCTTTCATTTCGCTGGGTGCGAGTCTGTATGGAGCACGAGCTATTGGTGCAGCTCCTGGTACAAGGTCTATTTGAAATTCAACGGATCGATGTGGGGGTAATCCCGGTAATTCTTTCGGAAATACATCGGAAAATTCTTTTGCGACGGGAACATCACTGATGTTCTTTTCTTCAGGTTTAACTTCCTCGATATGTGCTAGAATAACGTAACAACCTTTTCTTATTAGTTTTTGCGCCTTCAAACTACTAATAAGATTTAACTTCGCGTTGTTCTTTTCTCCGTACACCATTAAAGGTTTTCCTTTTTCACGCATAATGCGAATCGCATTTTTGTAACAAACAACCTCTGCTCTTACCTTTTTCAACCAGTCCATACCAATTATTACATCAAAACTCCCTAACTCGACTGGTATTAAATCAATCTTAAACGTTTCATCACCCAGTTTAATTTCTCTATCCCGACATATATTATCTGCTGAAATTAATTTACCATTTGCTAATTCGAGTAAAAATTTATTATCCAAAGGCGTCAATGGGCAACTTAATTTAGTACAAAATTCTCTACTCATATAGCTTCTATCCGCACCCGAATCAAATAAAACATAAGCAGATTTATCGTCAATAAGAAACGTACCTGTAACAAGCTCCGGGTCTTCCTGTGCTTCTGCCGCATTAATATTGAAAACTCTTCCACGACCCTGCCCATTAGTATTCCCTTGATTCGGGCAATTTCTAATAATGTGGCCTGGTTTTCCACATTTATAACAAACAGCGTTGGTATTACTTGCTCCGACACTATTCGTTCCGGCATTACTTGTTCCGACACTATTTGTTCCTTTAGTTCTGTTAAAATTTGGTCCGTAGACCTCACACTTTGTCGCGCTATGACCATTTCTTTTAGACCTGTTGCAAAATGTCATGCAAAACCCCTGATGATTTTCTTCACACCTATGACATGGCTGTTTTTGGTTTTTGTTGCCGTTAATGTTATTGAGGTTGTTGTTGGGATTGTTATTGTTGTTGAAACGGTTGTTGTAGTTGTTGTTGTTGTTGGGATGTTTGTTGTAGTTATTGTTAGGATTGCGGTTATTGTTGCGATTGTTGTTGCGGTTGTAGGGATAGTTGTTGCGATTGTGGTTGTAATTGTTATTGTTGTTGTACTGGTGACTCTTGTCACCGTTTTCCTCCCACTTCCTCTTGAGTTGTTTCGTGTTGGCTTCTTCGGCCGCCTGCTCTTTAATTCTTCCCTCAATCTGATTTATGAGTTTATGAGCCATTCGACTTGCCTTTTGTATGGAAGCGGGCTCGTGTGAACTCACATCTTCTTGAATCCTTACTGGTAACCCTTTTACAAACGCGTCGATCTTCTCTTCTTCATCTTCGAACGCTCCCGAACACAATAGGTACAACTCTGTTAATATTCGTTCATACGTGGTAATGTCGAACCCTTGTGTTCGTAACTCTCTAAGCTCTACATTGAGCTTATTGACTTCGTTTCTAGGACGGTACTGTTCGTTCATCAATTGTTTGAATGCCGACCACGGTAGTGCGTAAGCATCATTTTGTCCTACCTGTTCAAGATAGGTGTTCCACCACATTAACGCAGTACCTGTGAAGCTATGCGTAGCGTACTTAACTTTGTCCTCTTCAGTACACTTACTTATGGCAAACACCAATTCGACTTTCTCGGTCCACCATTTCAATCTAATTGGTCCTTCGGTTCCATCAAATTCCAAAGGTTTGCAGGCAGTGAATTCTTTGTAGGAGCATCCTACACGATTTCTTGCGCCGTTAGCTGCATTGCTAGATTCAAAGTTATTGTTGGTATGTAGTGCAGCCTGTACTGCAGCTATGTTTGCAGCAAGAAAGGTACGAAATTCTTCTTCGCTCATATTCATGGTGTGTCGAGTAGTCGGTGCCATTTCCTTCAAAATAGCCAACTGAATCGAGTTAATCATACAGAATATTAAGAGTAGTCAATAGTATTTCGTAGCAAAATATGAACTCATTTATAAAAGCTTTTTCTTCATATTAGCGTTTTATAAGTTTAAATTCGGGTACTACCTACCCGTTAAGTTCATACTTGGTAGCTAATATACAATTCAACTACGACAATTCCATATGAAAAACTGACTATAATAATATATCACATATAAATATTCTTCAAACTTACAACATCGCTATATTACGTATAACATGAAATATAGTACACTTTGATACAGGACAGTTTTGAAGATAAATCTAGTTAATACGCAAGTTGTTCAGCAAAGGAAATAAAGACACGTAATTCATAAGTCCAGAAATAAGTCATGCATTCTGGTTTTACTAAGACGACTTCCCATCCTTGGTCTTGTGGAAAATAACCGTTATGACCATTGGCTAGGCAGCATGTTGTAATGTCGGCAAAAGGACGAGGGTTTCGTAATGTCCAAAGCCCCGTAATAATCTAAAAACCTTGTTTCTCACCCCAACTACTGAATCCGTCACTTGTGGGAAGGTTTTATTTAAAAGTTACAATCCGATGTTCTTTTTCTCACTTTGGTAAGAAGCGAACATCACTAACCCATAAGCATAACATGCTTCTTTATGTTGCATGTTAGAAGCTCTTTCTAATTCACGAAATCCTATGTTGGGATATGTTGAGTCAAAATAGGTTCTTAACGCGTAGCTTAAAATTGCATTTGGGTTCTCCGCATTTAAGAAAACACGGCGTAACTTACGGTCTCCTCAATGTGATATACCCCACCTATCAAAGGAAAGCCTTTTATAAACTAGGCCATTTCTGGAAAGTCTTTCAAATGTTTGACAAGTTAATTTTGCCATAATTAATTGTGCTGATGAATTCTGACGGACTTTAGACAAGATTTCCTCAATCATATCCTCTGGTAGATCTTCTAAAATATTCGGTTGTCTACCCTTAACATCCATTTTGTTTTTATACTTTAAAATACACAAGGATTAGATTCGTAAAAGATAATTAACAAACAATACAAGCAATTTTTACATAGAACATAAAAGTACAAGCATACTACAATACATATAATACACAACATGATTACAACCCTCTAATCTGAATCACTGGTTTCTTCTTCTTCGGACTTGGTTCGTTTTCCTAATTTTATAGGAATATATGGTGTTCCTCTAATACGATCCGTCGTTTTCCACAATGGTTTAGAAAAACCTGGTGGTTTAGAGGTTTCCGGGTCATTGTTACATTTTAGGAAATACGGATGTTGCCGATACATATAAAGTTCATCGGGGTTGGAATCGGGTTTCTATATTTTTATACCTTTTCCCTTATTATTTTCTTTCGCTTTATTAAATTGGGTCGAGGTAATTTCTATAACATCATCGGAATCCTCATCGGGATCCGATTCATCGGAAAATTGGTAATCTTCCCAATATTTTGCTTCCTCGGCGGAAACACCATTGACCATTATTAACTTTGGTCCGTTGGTTGAGGATTTTCTTTTATTTAATCGATTTACTATAGGTATCAATATTTCTTCCTCCAGAACCTCTTCTTCTTCCGGTTCCTCCTCTTCCGGTTCCTCTTCTTCCGGTTCCTCCTCTTCCGGTTCCTCTTCTTCCGGTTCCTCTTCGGGAATTTGTGAATCTTCCCAAAATATATTCGATTCTTCATTATTATTAGGTGAATCGATGGGATTTGTACTAGTGGTAGACATCTATCACACAATATCAAACACATTAAGAGGTTAATATATCACATAATATTTACATGTTAATAATATATAGTTTCCAACAAAAGTGTTAAGCAATCATTTTTAAAGAAAACACGGTCGAAGTCCAGACTCACTAATGTATCATAACAAACTCGATAAGACACACTAATGCAAATTTCTAGTTCTCTAAGACCAACGCTCGGATACCAACTGAAAGACAGTTGGGGACAACCACCGTGAAACAACCCAACCCGTATTCCATACGATAAATTTTTTTTTAAATAATACACATTTACGCGCCATTTAAATATGTAAACCATTCCACACGTTTCGTTAAACATACAACAAGTTTAGTGTTTACAAAAGGCACAAAGGCCATTAACGAATGTGATACAAGTTTGACCAATACAAAAATGATAGTTTGAAACCAAACAACACATCGAGCATGGTTTGGGGCTAAACTACCCAAAACGCTAGGCCAACTTCCAAAAGCTCCAACATAACATCATCAAGGGACACCTAGTGCCCAACAACCCCCTTGCCCTTGTCCACACCTGCATCTAAAAAGATAAACAACGAGAGGGGTAAGCTAATACTTAGTGAGTGCAACAATTATACGTTTACATATACAACCTACTTACTTGCAATCACTTGCACATTTTACCGCATACATGCTAGCAATATAAATAATCATACCATCCCAAGTATATTACCAAAATTTCCACCATACGAGCTAGCATAACAATAGCATATAGTTTTAACAATATAATATGCTACAATCCACACACAACCATGGTTAACCAATCGAACGAGGGAACGGTGTTTAAAGACCGTCGGAGTTCACAACAACCATTAGTGCACTTAACACCTCGTACACTAACCCCACGGGTGGCATCTTAACACTTCGATACTTCACCCCGAGTGGCATCTTAACACCTCGATGCTTCACCCATCTATTCTACGGAGTGGTGCCTTAACACCCCGACACTTCACCCCTAGGTGGCATCTTAACACCTCGATGCTTCACCCATCACGTGAGAAGTGGTTTCTTAACACCTCGACACTTCACAACTCATACTACACAAATAAATACATCATATATGCACGCATATAATTATTCCACTCACCTTAACACCTCGGTGGTGATTTAATGCTTCCGAAGGCTTCAAAGCAAAGTACCTATTACATAAGTACACATTCAATTACACAACTAGTGGAATTAACCACATTACACATACTTGAGCATTTAATGACCCGATTCGCATTAAATGACTCAACCACACCAAAACCGCCCTTAAATGGCCAAGACCCGACTTTAATCACTATAGCTAGTGAATTAAAGTCTACTAACTTCAACTAACACAACTTAAGGCATTTCATACCCATTTCACCCAATTAGGTCAACTAGTACATTTTTGACACGTTTTAATTACTTAGACTCACAATCAAGTCAAACTCACCCATTAACACTTCTTTCATTAATCTAAAAGTGTATTAGTGACTAACAACACCATTTGACACTTACAACCTCAAATCACAATACCAAAACCCTAGATTGTAGCTAGTAGGGTTTCATTACAACAACATAACTCAAATTCACCCAGTTTACCCTCAAATGGGTCATACAAGTCTCTAGTAACCAAAACCCTAGCCATTAACCAATTAAAACTTAAAACATAAAGTTAGAACTTACCAAGACTATCCTCTTGTAGCTAGTAACAAGGAGAACAACTTTAATTCTTGCTCCTAGGTTTGATTCATAAATCTCCAACTTCAAATCTTAAGTTTAATCTAAATGGGTTTTGTGTTTTGGGAGACAAAATGGAAAGAAAAGAGAAAAGAAATTGCATTAAATGAATAAGTGGCTGAGATTTAATGCTCCCATCAGACTTACATGTCAAATTACCAATTTACCCCTTAAATTCCCTTAAAATGAGCTAAGTCCGACACCAGTTCAGCAGAACTGTCGCGGCGCGGCCTTAATCGTCGCGGCGCGGCGTATAAAAGGAAAATAGACCTTTCTTAACTCAACTTCTGATCCAGATTTCCTTTGTTTGTCGCGTCGCGGCCCAAATCGTCGCGGCGCGGCATTAGCCTATGCCTGAACAGTTCGACAACCTAAAACACATTTCGATTTTAATTAATTCGTACACTTAAATCCCGCTTCCTATATTCGCCTATCCCTCAACAATAGTCTCACAAGACTTAACGATATCAAAACCCATGTATAAACTTGTATATACACACATTATCAAGTATATATATATATATCTACACGTATATCTATACAATTATGCGTAATCTAGCGAGTTACAAACGTACAAATGATTAAGTATGTACCTTTCAATATGTACGGGATGTTACAACTCTCCCCCACTTGAATCGGAGCGCGTCCTCGCGATCCAAGCCACATGACAAGCCTGGAGATAAACCAAAACTACTTTTCGGATTCCCACGTAAACTCGGAACCCTTTCGATGTCGCCACTGCACTTTGAAGGTTCTAACTTCCTTGTTTCGCAACATCTTTACCTTTTCATCAAGGATCGCAATCGGTTCTTCCGCATATTCTAACTTTTTATTCAAAGTAATCTCATCTAAAGGCACCCAAGTCGAGTCATCCGCAAGAGACTTACGAAGATGGGAAACATGAAACGTGTTATGGATTCCCGCAAGTTCTTCGGGTAACTCTAGTCGATAAGCAACCTCACCAACACGTGCCAAAACCTTGAAAGGACCAATAAACCGAGGGGCTAACTTTCCTCGCTTTCGAAACCGAATAACACCCTTCCATGGAGAAACCTTAAGCATCACCATGTCACCTTCTTGAAACTCAATCTTTCTTCTACCTTTATCGGCATAAGACTTTTGTCTATCTTGTGCCGCTTTAAGTCGAGCCCGAATCATCTAAATCTTACAATTCGTCTCCAAAACCAAATCGGAGCTCTCGATATCTCTTTGACCCACTTCTCCCCAACAAATGGGAGTTCGACACCTACGCCCATAAAGCATCTCAAACGGTGGCATTCCAATACTAGTGTGGTAACTATTATTGTACGAGAATTCCACCAATGGCAAGTGCTCATCCCAACTTCCACCAAAATCAATAATACACGCCCTTAACATATCCTCCAACATTTGGTTCGTACGCTCGGTTTGACCGTCCGCTTGAGGATGATACGCCGTGCTCATTTTCAATTGAGTACCCATATCTTCATGAAACTTGTTCCAAAACCGGGACGTAAAACGAGTATCTCGATCCGAAACAATAGATATAGGAACCCCATGTCTCGATATCACCTCCTTGATAAACAACTTGGATAAAGTCTCCGATGATATCATTTCCCGAATGGGAAGAAACAAAGCACTTTTCGTCAATCGATCAACTATCACCCAAATCGTATCATATTGGGTTCTCACCGTCTTCGGTAACTTAGTAATGAAGTCCATGGTAATGTGCTCCCGTTTCCATTTCGGGACTTCCAAAGGTTGTAACTTACCGTACGGCTTTTGGTGTTCGGCTTTAACTTGCAAACACGTGACGCATTGTTCAACATACTTAACCACATCACGTTTCATACCGGGCCACCAATAATCTTTTTTCAAGTCATAGTACATCTTTGTTGCACCCGGATGAATGGAATACTTTGACTTATGTGCTTCATCTAGTAGCACTTGTCGGTTACCACCCATCTTAGGTACCCACACTCTTCCTTAAAACGACAACAAACCATGCGAGCCCATAGTAATGAACTCCGTTTGCCCCACAATCCGCTCTTCATGCTTGTTGTGAACATACGCTTCTATTTGAATCTCACCAAGTTTTACAAGGAAATCGTTAGTAATAATCATGCGTAACGATCCTACTCGTATCACCGGATGTTGACTCTTTCGACTCAACACATCCGCGACCACATTCGCCTTTCCCGGATGGTAAAGTATCTCACAATCATAATCCTTTACCACATCCATCCACCTACGTTGACGATAATTCAAATCTCGTTGAGTAAAGAGATGTTTCAAACTCTTATGGTCCGAATAAATCATACACTTGACACCATACAAGTAGTGGCACCAAATTTTCAACGCATGAACCACCGCCGCCAATTCAAGATCGTGAGTCGGGTATATCTTTTCGTGTTCCTTTAATTGTCGAGAGGCGTAAGCGATGACTTTACCTCTTTGCATCAAAACACACCCGACCCCATTTAAAGAAGCATCACAATAAACCGTCATGTCTTCTACCCCTTTCGGCAACACTAACACCGGAGCTTGGCACAATTTCTCTTTTAACAATTGAAAAGCGATTTCTTGCTAGTTCTCCCAATTGAACCTTAGGTTCTTCCTCGTCAATTTAGTCAAAGGAGAAGCAATCTTAGAAATGTCTTGGATGAACCGACGATAATAACCGGCCAATCCGAGAAAGCTTCGGATTTCCGTAGGCGTAGTCGGTTGTCCCCAACTCTTCACCGTTTCTATCTTCTCCGGGTCTACTTGAATTCCTTCTTGATTCACGATATGGCCAAGGAATTGAACTTCCCTTAGCCAAAATTCACATTTGGAGAATTTTGCATACAACTTCTCCTTCCGCAATTTCTTCAACACTTCACGCAAATGGTGCTCATGTTCCTTCATACTCTTAGAATAAACAAGTATGTCGTCGATGAACACAATTACCGACTTGTCCAACATAGGTTGGCACACTCGGTTCATAAGATCCATGAATGCCGCCGGTGCATTCGTAAGACCAAAAGGCATAACTACAAACTCAAAATGCCCATAACGCGTTCGAAAAGCCGTTTTCTCTATGTCTTCCTCACGGACCCGCACTTGATGATAGCCGGACCGTAAGTCAATCTTAGAAAAATACGTTGCACCTTGGAGTTGGTCAAACAAATCATCAATCCTAGGTAATGGATAGCGATTCTTGATTGTCACTTTGTTCAACTCCCGATAATATATGCACATCCGCATACATCCATCTTTCTTTTTCACAAACAAGACCGCAGCACCCCATTGCGAGGAGCTCGGTCGAATGAAACCCTTTTCAAGCAACTCTTGGGTTTGATTTAACAACTCTTGCATTTTCGTCGGCGCTAAACGATAAGGAGTTTTAGCAATGGGAGTAGCTCCCGGAACCAACTCAATGCGAAATTCTACTTGTCTTTCCGCCGGAACACCCGGTAACTCATCCGGAAAAACGTCTTCAAACTCATTAACCACCGGAATTTCACGAATAGGTGGTGGCTCATCACGAGTATCAACAACATGGGCAAGATAACACACACCACCACTCTTGAGAAAACGTCGTGCCCGTGCATAAGTGCATAATGGTACGAGTCTCCTTCGTTTATCACCATGAATAATCAACTCTCCACCACTTGGGGTTCTCACACGAATGAATTTATCATGGCATGCAATATCGGCCCTATAACGATCGAGCCAATCCATACCAACAACAATATCAAACTCACCCAAAGTCATCGGAATGAGATCGATTTTAAACGTTTCAGTACCAAACACAACATTACAATCTTTACACACATCAACCCCTAGCACCGTCTTACCATCCGCTATTTCAACTTCTACCGGATGACTTAACTTAGCTAGCGGTTTGTTAAGCTTAGACACAAATTGAGGCGACACAAAAGACAAATTAGCACCGCTATCAAATAATATCTTTGCCGGATTAGAGTTAACCATGAAAGTACCTGAGACAACTTCATTGGAATGCTTGACCTCATCATTGGTCATCAAATAATTTCGCCCCTTAGCCGTGCCCACCGCCTTCTCTTACCTCCTAACATGATCACCCCGCAAGTCGGGACACTCCGGCTTCTTATGCCCTTCTTTACCGCAATTAAAACAAGTGAGCTTGGTTGTGGATGATTGTTTTGGGCACTCACGAGCCATGTGCCCCCTTTGCCCATAATTGTAGCAAGCATAAGTAAAATCACCGGAAGCACCCTTCTTAACACTACCAACACTCTCGGAGCCCTTCTTGTGCTTCTTGTTAGAAAAGTTCGAATGACTAATAGCTTCAAACTTCTTTTTGCCGAAGGTAAAGCCACTCTTTCTCAAGATGAGCGACTCAAACTCTTTGGCCATATCAAACAACTCATCAAAACTCTTCACTACGTTCACACTAATCTTTTCTTGATAATTGTCATTCAAGATTCGGTAAAAGTCTTCCTTCAACATCTTATCATTCCCGACATACTCCGGGCAAAATTGAGTTTTTGACAAGTAAACGGATTTAAGAGTATTCAAATCCATCGACCCTTGCCTCAAGGAACGCAACTCATCCTTAAGCCTAGTAAGATCGACCGAAGTTCGGTACTCTTTGAAGAACTCCGTTTTGAACTCATCCCAAGTAAAATCCATGCATTGTTCCTCGCCATAAACTTGGATTTTTGCATCCCACCATAGCTTCGCATCACCTCTTAGCATGCTACAACCATACCTTGTCTTTTTATTAATCGGGCATTCACAAGTTCGAAAGGCCCCCTCCATATCGGAGATCCACAGGGCACTCTTTAACGGGTCTCTTTCGCCCTCAAAAGTACATGGTTGAGCATCCTTGAAATTCTTATAGAAAAAGTCACGTCTTCCCACATTATCTTCATGTAGGACGGCCTTAACTTGTTCTTTAACTACATTGACCAATTGCTCGTCAATTGAGTCTAGGAACATCTTCTTGATATCCACAAGGTACTCCGCCTTTTGACTTTTAAGAATGGCCTCAATCGTGGCCGTCAACTCGGCGTCCTCACTAGTGCCACCATTTTCGGTGTCGTGTCCGTATCTCATCTTCATTCTATAAAACGGAAAAGATTAAACAACGAACGAAACAAAAGGACATAACACGTATGCATATACGTATACCCCACACTACTCCATCTTACTCAACAATCGTCGTACATTACTTGTTTGACACGATTTGCACCCGTAACAATGGTAGCTAATCATTGTTACGCGAGCACGTCGCATTAACTTGCTAGTACAATGTCCATCTCGCTTGATGATTGCTAAACACAACACAAATCAATTAGCACGAGGTTAGTTCACATAACCAAAGCACTAACAATTCCCGATTAGACCCAAAGTCCTACAAGTCCCGCATAAAAGCGCATGCACAATAAAGTCTAAGTCTAGGCACCTATCTCAAGTCGCCTAAATCCCTTAGACCATGCTCTGATACCACTTAAAACAACCCAACCCGTATTCCATACGATAATTTTTTTTTAAATAATACACATTTACGCGCTAATTAAATATGTAAACCATTCCACACGTTTCGTTAAACATACAACAAGTTTAGTGTTTACAAAAGGCACAAAGGCCATTAACGAATGTGATACAAGTTTGACCAATACAAAAATGATAGTTTTAAACCAAACAACACATCGAGCATGGTTTGGGGCTAAACTACCCAAAACGCTAGGCCAACTTCCAAAAGCTCCAACATAACATCATCAAGGGACACCTAGTGCCCAACAACCCCCTTGCCCTTGTCCACACCTGCATCTAAAAAGATAAACAACGAGAGGGGTAAGCTAACGCTTAGTGAGTGCAACAATTATACGTTTACATATACAACCTACTTACTTGCAATCACTTGCACATTTTACCGCATACATGCTAGCAATATCAATAATCATACCATCCCAAGTATATTATCAAACTTTCCACCATACGAGCTAGCATAACAATAGCATATAGTTTAAACAATATAATATGCTACAATCCACACACAACCATGGTTAACCAATCGAACGAGGGAACGGTGTTTAAAGACCGTCGGAGTTCACAACAACCATTAGTGTACTTAACACCTCGTACACTAACCCCACGGGTGGCATCTTAACACTTCGATACTTCACCCCGAGTGGCATCTTAACACCTCGATGCTTCACCCATCTATTCTACGGAGTGGTGCCTTAACACCCCGACACTTCACCCCTAAGTGGCATCTTAACACCTCGATGCTTCACCCGTCACGTGAGAAGTGGTGTCTTAACACCTCGACACTTCACAACTCATACTACACAAATAAATACATCATATATGCATGCATATAATTATTCCACTCACCTTAACACCTTGGTGGTGATTTAATGCTTCTGAAGGCTTCAAAGCAAAGTACTTATTACATAAGTACACATTCAATTACACAACTAGTGGAATTAACCACATTACACATACTTGAGCATTTAATGACCCGATTCGCATTAAATGACTCAACCACACCAAAACCGCCCTTAAATGGCCAAGACCCGAATTTAATCACTAAAGCTAGTGAATTAAAGTATACTAACTTCAACTAACACAACTTAAGGCATTTCATACCCATTTCACCCAATTAGGTCAACTAGTACATTTTTGACCCGTTTTAATTACTTAGACTCACAATCAAGTCAAACTCACCCATTAACACTTCTTTCATTAATCTAAAAGTGTATTAGTGACTAACAACACCATTTGACACTTACAACCTCAAATCACAAGACCAAAACCCTAGATTGTGGCTAGTAGGGTTTCATTACAACAACATAATCCAAATTCACCCATTTTACCCTCAAATGGGTCATACAAGTCTCTAGTAACCAAAACCCTAGCCATTAACCAATTAAAACTTAAAACATAAAGTTAGAACTTACCAAGACTATCCTCTTGTAGCTAGTAACAAGGAGAACAACTTTAATTCTTTCTCCTAGGTTTGATTCATAAATCTCCAACTTCAAATCTTAAGTTTAATCTAAATGGGTTTTATGTTTTGGGAGAGAAAATGGAAAGAAAAGAGAAAAGAAATTGCATTAAATGAACAAGTGGCTGAGATTTAATGCTCCCATCAGACTTACATGTTAAATTACCAATTTGCCCCTTAAATTCCCTTAAAATGAGCTAAGTCCGACACCAGTTCAGCAGAACTGTCCTGGCGCGGCCTTAATCGTCGCGGCGCGGCGTATAAAAGGAAAATAGACCCTTCTTAACTCAACTTCTGATCCAGATTTCCTTTGTTTGTCGCGTCGCGGCCTAGATCGTCGCAGCGCGGCATTAGCCTATGCCTGAACAGTTCGACAACCTAAAACACATTTCGATTTTATTTATTTCGTACACTTAAATCCCGCTTCCTATATTCGCCTATCCCTCAACAATAGTCTCACAAGACTTAACGCTATCAAAACCCATGTATAAACTTGTATATGCACACATTATCAAGTATATATATATATATCTACACGTATATCTATACAATTAAGCGTAATCTAGCGAGTTACAAACGTACAAATGATTAAGTATGTACCTTTCAATATGTACGGGAAAAACGGGATGTTACACACCGTCCCACCCAGTGCCTTCCCAGCTAACCGCCTGGTGACCACTGAGTGTACTTCAAATACTGATTTTAGGGCATGCCTCTCGGCTACTGCCAACCCTCGTAAGGGATCGCAAGGAGTAAGAGCCAATGCTTCGTCACATGTAACACTGTGAGAACCTCTTTTATGACTAACCCGCCACATATGGACGGTGTTATACCAGCTCTGATGCCAACTGAAATGTCCCATTCATATTGATTATAAACGTTCCATATTAATTGATTTCGTCGCGAGGTTTTGACCTCTATATGAGACGTTTTTCAAAGACTGCATTCATTTTTAAAACAACCATAACCTTTATTTTATCTATAAAGTTTTAAAAATCATTACGTAGATTATTAAATAATGATAATCTAAAATATACCGTTTACACACGGCCATTACATAATGGTTTACAATAAGAATATATTACATCAAAAATAAGTTTCTTGAATGCAGGTTTTACATAATATCATACAAGCATGGACTCCAAATCTTGTCCTTATTTTAGTATGCAACAGCTGAAGCTCTTAATAATCACCTGAGAATAAACATGCTTAAAACGTCAACAAAAATATTGGTGAGTCATAGGTTTAACCTATATATTATCAAATCATAATAATAGACCACAAGATTTCATATTTCAATATACATCCCATACATAGAGATAAAAATCATTCATATGGTGAACACCTGGTAACCGACATTAACAAGATGCATATAAGAATATCCCCTATCATTCTGGGAAATCCTTCGGACATGATAAAAACGAATTCGAAGTACTAAAGCATCCGGTACTTTGGATGGGGTTCGTTAGGCCCAATAGATCTATCTTTAGGATTCTCGTCAATTAGTAGATCGGTTTACTAATTCTTAGGCTACCAAGCAAAAGGGGCATATTCGGCTTCGATCATTCACCCATATAATATAGTTTCATTTACTCGTGTCTATTTCGTAAAACATTTATAAAACTACATGTATTCTCATCCAAAAATATTAGATTTTAAAAGTGGGACTATAACTCACTTTCACAGATTTTTACTTCGTCGGGAGTAAGACTTGGCCACTGGTCGATTCACGAACCTATAACAAATATATACATATATATATCAAAGTATGTTCAAAATATATTTACAACATTTTTAATACATTTTGATGTTTTAAGTTTATTAAGTCAGTTGTCCTCGTTAGTAACCTACAACTAGTTGTCCATAGTTAGATGTACAGAAATAAATTGATATATATTATCTTGAATCAATCCACGACCCAGTGTATACACGTCTCAGGCTAGATCACAACTCAAAGTATATATATTTTTGAAATCAACCTCAACCCTGTATAGCTAACTCAAACATTACTGCATATAGAGTGTCTATGGTTGTTCCAAATAATATATATACATGGGTCGATATGATATGTCAAAACATTTGCATACGTGTCTATAGTATCCCAAGATTACATAATATATTAGAATACATGTATAATACAATATAAGTTAGCTAGGATATGATTTGTATAGAATTGTTACTAACAATATTTCCCGTAGCTACAACAATCAAAAAAATATCCAATCTTGTTTTACCCATAACTTCTTCGTTTTAAATCCGTTTTGAGTGAATCAAATTGCTATGGTTTCATATTGAACTCTAATTTATGAATCTAAACATAAAAAGTATAGGTTTATAGTTGGAAATATAAGTTACAAGTCATTTTTGTAAGAGGTACTCATTTCAGTCGAAAGAACGACGTCTTGATGACCATTTTGAAAAACATACTTCCACTTTGAGTTTAACCATGATTTTTGGATATAGTTTCATGTTCATAAGAAAAATAATTTTTCCAGAATAACAACTTTTAAATCAAAGTTTATCATAGTTTTTAATTATCAAACCCAAAACAGCCCGCGGTGTTACTACGACGGCGTATGTCCGGTTTTACGGTGTTTTTCGTGTTTCCAGGCTTTAAATCATTAAGTTAGCATATCATATAGATATAGAACATGTGTTTAGTTGATTTTAAAAGTCAAGTTAGAAGGATTAACTTTTATTTGCGAACAAGTTTAGAATTAACTAAACTATGTTCTAGTGATTTCAAGTTTAAACCTTCGAATAAGGTAGTTTTATATATATGAATCGAATGATGTTATGAACATCATTACTACCTCAGGTATTGTGGATAAACCTACTGGAAATGAGAAAAATAGAGCTAGCTTCAAAGGATCCTTGGATGGCTTGAAAGTTCTTGAAGCAGAATCATGACACGAAAACAAGTTCAAGTAAGATTTCCACTCGAAATAAGATTGTTATAGTTATAGAAATTGAATCAAAGTTTGAATATGAGTATTACCTTGTATTAGAAAGATATCTTACTGTAAATAAGAAAGATTTCTTGAAGTTGGATGATCACTTTACAAGATTGGAAGTAAGCTAGCAAACTTGGAAGTATTCTTGATTTTATGAAACTAGAACTTATAGAATTTATGAAGAATACTTAGAACTTGAAGATAGAACTTGAGAGAGATCAATTAGATGAAGAAAATTTAAGAATGAAAGTGTTTGTAGGTGTTTTTGGTCGTTGGTATATGGATTAGATATAAAGAATGTATAATTTTGTTTACATGTAAATAAGTGATGAATGATTACTAATATTTTTGTAATTTTATGAGATATTTCATGCTAGTTGCCAAATGATGGTTCCCACATGTGTTAGGTGACTCACATGGGCTACTAAAAGCTGATCATTGGAGTGTATATACCAATAGTACATACATCTAAAAGCTGTGTATTGTACGAGTACGAATACAGGTGCATACGAGTAGAATTGTTGATGAAACTGAACAAGGATGTAATTGTAAGAATTTTTGTTAAGTATAAGTATTTTGATAAGTGTCTTGAAGTCTTTCAAAAGTGTATGAATACATATTAAAACACTACATGTATATACATTTTAACTGAGTCGTTAAGTCATCGTTAGTCGTTAGATGTAAATGTTGTTTTGAAACCTTTAGGTTAACGATCATGTAAAATGTTGTTAACCCATTGTTTATTATATCTAAAGAGATGTTAAATTATTACATTATCATGATATTATGATATATTAATATATCTTAGTATGATATATATACAGTTAAATGTTGTTACAACGATAATCGTTATATACATGTCTCGTTTTGAAATCATTAAGTTAGTAGTCTTGTTTTTACATATGTAGTTCATTGTTAATACACTTAATGACATGTTTACTTATCATTTATCACGATTAAACATAGTGTAACAATATCTTAATATGATTCATATGTATTTAGAAAGACGTTGTGATAACGATAATCGTTATATATATCGTTTCGAGTTTCTTAATTTACTAAACTCAAATTGTTAAAATACCTAATGAGATACTTACTTATCATAATATCATGGTAACTATATATATAATCATATATATGTCATCATATAGTTTTTACAAGTTTTAACCTTCGTGAATCACCGGTCAACTTGGGTGGTCAATTGTCTATATGAAACCTATTTCCATTAATCAAGTCTTAATAAGTTCGATTTCTTAACATGTTAGAAACACTTAATCATGTAAATAACAATTTTATTTAATATATATAAACATGGAAAAGTTCGGGTCACTACAAGTAAAGGCACTATGGTCAAGGAAAGTTGTAGTCCTACATTGCTAAGGTACCTAATTGTATAAGGCACACATAAAATGCAATCCTGGTTCTCTACAACAAACTGCTCTGATACCAATCTGTAACGTCCTCCAGATAGGGCCTGGAAGAATAACGTCACTAAATATATCAAATCACAGTTGTATAAACAAGAACGACTCTATATGAGACGTTATATTGAGTTTTGCAGTGGAAGATAAATAGATTACATTGTATTTAATGAACAACGCATCAAATGTCTTTAATTGATATGATATGTAATGAAGACTCCAAGCATAGCAAGCAATCATCATCCAAGCAAGAGATATTGTAACGACCCGACTTCGTTATACCAAAAATACGCCATAAAAAAAAATTCTGGACCTGTACATCTGGACGGCGTCCAGGTTCTTGGACGGCGTCCAGTACTGAAGGCCTGGACGGCGTCCAGCCTTTTTGGACAGCGTCTCGTTGCTCTGTCAGGGACTGATCCCCGTGCTCACTTACGTGAGCGGAAATCCCACTTCCCGGCACTATTAAACGAAAACCTTTTTACAACATATCAATTTAAGTAAAACTAATAGATTTCCAACATCGAAACAAGTTTTACATTATCGGGCCCACAATCGCCCATGTTACGGATTTCGTTCAAAAACAAAAGTTTCGACCATAAGAGTTTAATTTCCAAACGACACCTAGAGCATGGTGTTTGGGGTTAAACTACCCAAATCTTGGCCGAACTTCCAAAAGCTATACCCCCGAGAGCCACTACTAATCCAAACGAATACCTTTGCCCTTGTCCACGCCGGAGCCTAAAAAGGTAAACAACGAGACGGTAAGCTAACGCTTAGTGAATGCAATAATTATACACATACATATATAATATACCTACTTGCAATCACTTACTCACATACCGCATACATGCTAGCAACACAATTAGCTTATAATCTCAAATACAAAGCTAGTAACCTCCAATACTGCAAGCTAGCAACAACAATGGCATATATATAGTATGCTACACTACAACACAATAACCATGGTTAACCAATCGAACGAGGGAAAGGTATTTAAAGGACCGTCGGAGTTCATAACAACCATTAGTGTACTTAACACGTCGTACACTAACCCCACGGGTGGTATCTTAACACGTCGATACTTCACCCTGGGTGGCGTCTTAACACGTCGACACTTCACCCCGAGTGGTGTCTTAACACTTCGACACTTCACTCTTCATTTTACTTGAGGTGGCATCTTAACACGTCGATACTTCACCTCGAGTGGCGCCTTAACACATCGGCACTTCACCCTTCATCTTACTTGGAGTGGCATCTTAGCACATCGATACTTCACTCCGGGTGGCGTCTTAACACATCGACACTTCACCCCGGGTGGCATCTTAATACATCGACACTTCACCTATCATATTACTTTGAGTGGTGTCTTAGCACATCGATACTTCACTCGTCACGTGAACGTGGTGTCTTAGCACATCGACACTTCACATCTCACGCTACAACAAATAAATACATTATATACCTACGCATATAATTATTCCACTCACCTCAAAGTCTTTTGTGAAGGATAACCGAGCTTGCAAACTTCAATGTAACGTACCTATTACATTATGCACATAATCAATCACAAGATCAAGTTGGTCAACCAACTCACTCACCATTCTAGTGTCACTTTGACCCAAGGTGCAATTCCGACCCATTTGCACACTTAACCCTAATATTGGGTCAACTTCGCCAAAAACCCTAACTCTAGCCATTTATGGTCTTAATACACATATAATCACAATGTTATCGCATTTTTACCCTAACAAGACAACTTAGGTCATCAAAGACCTGTTTTACCCATTCGAGGCTTTCCACACCCATTCGGGTCACCACATACCCAAATAACACCCACTTACATAACATTTAGTGTGCTAGTAGTTAACTAACCAAATTAAGACTCATAAACACATTTAGCATTTCAAAACCCTAGGTTAGTCATCCTTTGAGTCTTCATGACCCAAACTTACCCAAAAATCCCCAAATCACTAACAAATAGGTTTTATACACATCACTAACCCAAACCCTAACCCTTAAACAATTAATAGTAAGGAAATCAAGGTTAAGACTTACCACTACAATCAAAATGTAGCTAGTGGGGAGATGAACAACTTTAATGCTCGAGCTCTAACCCGAAACAAGCTTCCTCTACTTCGATTTGAGCTTTCTCACACTTGGATCACTCTCTCTCTCTCTCTAGAATTTAAGTGGAAGAGGTTTGGTGGTTGTAAATGGAGTAAATGAGGCTCCATAAACTGATCTAGGGCCTTAAAGTCGTTCACATGTGCAATTACCAAAATACCCCCTTCAAAATGTCTTAAAATAAACTAGCTGGCCCGCCAGTTCAACTGGACGGCATCCAGAATACTGGACGGCGTCTAGCCCTTCACAATGGGACGGTGTCCCACTCTTTTGGACAGCATCCAAAGCCACAGCAAAAACAGGATCTTACAACTCTCCCCCACTTGAACCGGATTGCGACCTCACAATCCAAGCTGCGTGACAAGCAGGAAGATACACAAGAACAAACTCTTTGGGCTCCCAAATAAACTCGGAACCTATACTACGACACCATTGAACTTTAAAAGTTCTCACCTATTTATTTCTCAATCTTTTCACTTTTTCGTCAAGTATAGCAACCGGCTCCTCAATATACTCTAACTTGTTGTTTAGCTCAATTTCGTCTAAAGACACCCACGAAGAATCATCCGCAAGACACTTACGGAGATGGGAAACATGAAATGTATTATAGATCCCCGCAAGTTCTTCGGGTAATTCCAAATGATATGCAACTTCGCCAACACGAGCAAAAACTTTAAATGGGCTAATAAACCGAGGAGCTAACTTTCCCCATTTTCGAAACCGAATAATACCTTTCCATGGCGAAACCTTAAGCATCACCATGTCACCTTCTTGGAATTCAATCATTCGTCTACGTTTGTCGGCATACGACTTTTGTCTATCTTGAGCCTTTTTCAAATGAGCCCGAATCATATCAATCTTGCTATTCGTCTCTAAAACCAAATCGGTACTCCCGATTTCTCTTTGACCAATTTCACCCCAACAAATCGGAGTTCGGCACCTCCGCCCATAAAGCATCTCGTAAGGTGGCATCCCGATACTAGTATGATAACTATTATTGTACGAGAATTCCACCAAAGGTAAGTGCTCATCCCAACTACCACCGAAATCAATAATACACGCCCGTAACATATCCTCCAAAGTTTGATTCGAACGTTCGGTTTGACCGTCCGTTTGAGGATGATACGCCGTGCTCAATTTCAATTGTGTACCCATATCTTCGTGAAACTTTTCCCAAAATCGAGATGTGAAACGGGTATCTCGATCCGAAATAATAGATATAGGAACCCCATGTCGAAAGATTACTTCCTTGATAAACAACTTATCCAAGGTCTCCGACGATATCGCTTCCCGAATGGGAAGAAACAAAGCACTTTTCATCAATCGATCAACTATCACCCAAATCGTATCAAATTGGGTTCTCGCCATCTTTGGTAACTTTGTGATGAAATCCATGGTAATGTGCTCCCATTTCCATTTCAGAATTTCCAACGGTTGTAACATACCATACAGCTTTTGGTGTTCGACTTTAACTTGCAAACACGTGACACATTGTTCAACATACTTTACAACATCACGTTTCATGCCCGGCCACCAATACTCTTTCTTCAAATCAAGATACATTTTCGTCGCGCCCGGGTGAATGGAATACTTGGACTTATGTGCTTCATCAAGTAGCACTCGTCGATGATCACCCATTTTAGGCACCCACACTCTTCCTTGAAAAGATAACAAACCATGCGGACCTAAGGTAATAAACTCTGTTTGTCCCACGATTCGTTCCTCATGCTTATTATTAACAAAAGCTTCTATTTGAGTCTCGCCAAGCTTTACAAGAAAATCGTTAGTAATAATCATGTGTAACGATCCTACTCGTATCGCCGGATGTTGACTCTTTCGATTTAACGCATCCATGACCACATTCGCCTTACCCGGATGATAAAGTATTTCGCAATCATAGTCTTTCACCACATCCATCCATCCATCTACGTTGACGATAATTCAAATCTCTTTGATCAAAAAGATGTTTCAAACTCTTGTGATCCGAATAAATCGTACACTTGACACCATACAAGTAATGGCGCCAAATTTTTAACGCATGAACAACCGCCGCCAACTCAAGATCATGAGTCGGATATCTCGTTTCGTGTTCCTTTAATTGTCGGGAGGCATACGCGATGACTTTACCTCTTTGCATTAGAACACACCAGAGCCCGTTTAAAGACGCGTCACAATAAACCGTCATGTCATCTACACCTTCCGGCAACACTAACACCGGAGCTTGACATAACTTCTCTTTTAACAATTGAAAGGCAATTTCTTGCTCGTTCTCCCAATTAAAGCTTGCCTTCTTTCTCGTCAATGGAGAAGCGATCTTAGAAAAGTCTTGGATAAACCGACGATAATAACCGGACAATCCAAGAAAACTTCGAATTTCCGTGGGCGTAGTCGGTCATCTCCAACTCTTTACCGTCTCAATCTTCCCCGGATCTACTTGAATACCATTTCCGTTCACAATATGGCCAAGGAATTGAACTTCCCTTAGCTAAAATTCACATTTGAAGAATTTAGCGTACAACTTCTCCTTCCACAACGTCTTTAACACACACCGCAAATGAAGTTCATGTTCCTTCATACTCTTCGAATAGACAAGTATGTCGTCAATGAACACAATTACCGACTGGTCTAACATAGGTTGGCACACTCAGTTCATAAGATCCATGAATGCTGCCGGTGCATTCGTAAGACCAAAAGGCATTACCACAAACTCAAAATGCCCATAACGCGTTCGGAAAGCCGTTTTCTCAATATCTTCCTCACGGACCCGCATTTGGTGATAGCCGGACCGTAGGTCGATTTTAGAGAAATACGTTGCACCTTGGAGTTGGTCAAACAAATCGTCAATCCGAGGCAATGGATAACGATTCTTGATCGTCACTTTATTCGACTCCCGATAATCGATGCACATCCGCATACTACCATCCTTCTTCTTCACAAATAAAACCGGAGCGCCCCATGGCGAAGCACTCGGTCGAATGAAACCCTTCTCAAGCAACTCTTGGGTTTGATTTAACAACTCTTGCATTTCCGTTGGCGCTAAACGATAAGGAGTCTTGCATTATAGTATGCTACACTACAACACAATAACCATGGTTAACCAATCGAACGAGGGAACGGTATTTAAAGGACCTTCGGAGTTCATAACAACCATTAGTGCACTTAACACGTCGTACACTAACCCCACGGGTGGCATCTTAACACGTCGATACTTCACCCTGGGTGGCGTCTTAACACGTCGACACTTCACCCCGAGTGGTGTCTTAACACTTCAACACTTCACTCTTCATTTTACTTGAGGTGGCATCTTAACACGTCGATACTTCACCTCGAGTGGCGCCTTAACACATCGGCACTTCACCCTTCATCTTACTTGGAGTGGCATCTTAGCACATCGATACTTCACTCCGGGTGGCGTCTTAACACATCGACACTTCACCCCGGGTGGCGTCTTAACACATCGACGCTTCACCCGTCATATTACTTTGAGTGGTGTCTTAGCACATCGACACTTCACTCGTCACGTGAACGTGGTGTCTTAGTACATCGACACTTCACATCTCACGCTACAACAATTAAATACATTATATACCTACGCATATAATTATTCCACTCACCTCAAAGTCTTTTGTGAAGGATAACCGAGCTTGCAAACTTCAATGTAATGTACCTATTACATTATGCACATAATCAATCACAAGATCAAGTTGGTCAACCAACTCACTCACCATTCTAGTGTCACTTTGACCCAAGGTGCAATTCCGACCCATTTGCACACTTAACCCTAATATTGGGTCAACTTTGCCAAAAACCCTAACTCTAGCCATTTATGGTCTTAATATACATATAATCACAATGTTATCGCATTTTCACCCTAACAAGACAACTTAGGTCATCAAAGCCCGTTTTACCCATTCGAGGTTTTCCACACCCATTCGGGTCACCACATACCCAAATAACACCCACTTACATAACATTTAGGTATGCTAGTAGTTAACTAACCAATTTAAGACTTATAAACATATTTAGCATTTCAAAACCTAGGTTAGTCATCTTTTGAGTCTTCATGACCCAAACTTACCCAAAAATCCCCAAATCACTAACAAATGAGTTTTATACACATCACTAACCCAAACCCTAACCCTTAAACAATTAATAGTAAGGAAATCAAGGTTAAGACTTACCACTACAATCAAAATGTAGCTAGTGGGGAGATGAACAACTTTAATGCTCGAGCTCTAACCCGAAACAAGCTTCCTCTACTTCGATTTGAGCTTTCTCACACTTGGATCACTCTCTCTCTCTAGAATTTAAGTGGAAGAGGTTTGGTGGTTGTAAATGGAGTAAATGAGGCTCCACAAACTGATCTAGGGCCTTAAAGTCGTTCCCATGTGCAATTACTAAAATACCCCCTTCAAAATGTCTTAAAATAAACTAGCTGGCCCGCCAGTTCAACTGGACGGCATCCAGAATACTGGACGACGTTCATCCCTTCACAATGGGATGGCGTCCCACTCTTTTGGACGGCGTCCAAAGCCACAACAAAAACAGGATCTTACAGATATATAGCGGAAGCAATATTTAAGTACCTGAGAATAAACATGCTTAAAAAGTCAACACTAGGTTGAGTGAGTTCATAGGTTTGTCATAAATAATGATTTCAGTAATAGTGTTAGACCACGAGATTTTTGTTCATAAGCTTGGTCTCGCAGGGACCAATTAGTAGATCTCGCAGATCCAAAAGTTGTTCATAAGCTTGTTCTCACATGGACCAATTAGTAGATCACGTAGATCCAAAAGTTGTTCATAAGCCTGGTCTCGCAGGGACCAATTAGTAGATATCGCAGATCCAAAAGTTGTTCATAAGCTTGGTCTCACATGGACCAATTAGTAGATTACGTAGATCCAAAAGTTGTTCATAAGCTTGGTCTCACAGGGACCAATTAGCAGATCACGTAGATCCAAAAGTTGTTCATAAGCTTGGTCTCACAGGGACCAATTAGTAGATCTCGCAGATCCAAAAGTTGTTCATAAGCTTGGTCTTACATGGACCAATTAGTAGATCACGTAGATCCAAAAGTTATTCATAAGCTTGGTCTCGCAGGGACCAATTATTAGATCTCGCAGATCCAAAAGTTGTTCATAAGCTTGGTCTCACATGGACTAATTAGTAGATCACGTAGATCCAAAAGTTGTTCATATGCTTGGTCTCGCAGGGACCAATTAGTAGATCACGCAGATCCAAAAGTTATTCATAAGCTTGGTCTCACATGGACCAATTAGTAGATCACGTAGATCCAAAAGTTGTTCATAAGCTTGGTCTCGCAGGGACCAATTAGTAGATCACGCAGATCCAAAAGTTGTTCATAAAGTTAGTCTCGCAGGGACCAAAAAATAGATCACGCAGATCCAAAAGTTATTCATAAGCTTGGTCTCACATAGATCAATTAGTAGATCTTGCAGATCCAAAAGTTGTTCATAAGCTTGGTCTCACAGGAACCAATTAGTAGATCACGTAGATCCAAAAGTTGTTCAAAGTTTGCCCCAAAGACAAGTTATGTTTATACTTGTCGGTTAGGGACTTAGTCGGACATAGCCGGGTATAGCATAGTTTAAAGTTGGTACTTGTGTCTAGCCTGTAAAACAGTTATAAAAGTTGCGCATGTATTCTCAGCCCAAAAATATATATAAAAAGTTTAAAAAGGGATCTATAAACTCACCTTAAATAGCAGTTGAAGTATTCCTTGAAAGGAATGAAATGAATGGAAGTGACCGGGATCTCAACCTAGAGATAGAATGTACGATCAGATGTTGTCTAATAAACATAAGTATGGTAACTATACCAATGATAATGGTTTTCTGAAAGAAATTCTATTTTCAGAAAGGTTACTATCTATGGAAAGTTTCCACTTTTAGTAAGTTAGTGTTGAATGCTAGTGAGTTGTTCTTAATAAGTCCACTACTTATTAAGTGTGTAAGTGACTAAGTGTTGTTCACTTAGTGAGTGTATGATTACTGTAGTCGAGTTTGATATAGTGCACCATACCCAAACATCTATGCCACCGCCGATTTACTTGAATGATCTATTTTTACCGGTTGGCCCAGGATTTCTCGACCAAAATCTAAGTTTGGCATTCGAAATCCACAAGCGTCCCATAGTGGTACCAACGATCACCCTAGGCCTTAAGTAGCGTTAAGGTTCATATATAGTGCACGTTATCTTGATTATAACCTTGGTGATAATAACGATAGTAATAATAATAATAATTGAAAATGGAAACATCACTCACGTATCAATATCGTGACTCAATATTGCAGAAAAACGTACGCAGATATAACGGACATTACAAATGCTAGGTTGACCTCACGAACAATACCCATAACCTCCATAGCTATAACCCATACTTTCCTTAGCTCTATCCAGCTCATAAAACCCGTTTTGAAATGACCCGCTCATGACTTCGTCGTAGCATTTTATGTATAAATAATAATATGTTATAATTCAGTAGGCTTATAACTACCTTTAGTGGTTTGATTCTTAATTAAGAATACTAATAATGAAGTGTAAGAACAAAGATGATAATGGAGAGAAAGAAAGAAACACTTTGTAAATGTGAGAAATGGTGCAAGTTTAATGCTTGCATTCATGAGTATTTATAGCCTAAAATTTCAATATAAAAATACATACTTTATGTACTAAAATTGACTATATGTATACTAGTTTATAATTTTATTTTTAGTCAACATAAGGATGTACTAGTTTATACTCTTTTATTTATTTTTAGTCAACATAAGGATGTATTTGTTGAGGATTCTTTTTAGTCTCATTATTATTATTATTATTATTATTATTATTATTATTATTATTATTATTATTATTATTATTATTATTATTATTATTATTACATGATAAGTATTATTTTCTTTTTACTAATTCATTACATTGAAATATATATATATATATATATATATATATATATATATATATATATATATATATATATATATATATATATATATATATATATATATATATATATATATATTCATTTCGAAATATATATTTGAAATATTTATTTAATATTTAGTTTTTTTTCTTTTTCAAAATCAATTATATTTTAAAGTTTATTTTAAAATCGTTTAAATAATAGAAATTATTATAACACGTAACGTTTTTAATTTATATATATATATATATATATATATATATATACATACATAAAATTGTTCGTGAATCGTCGGAATCATATAAAAGTTAGGTTTAAATTTAGTCGGAAATTTCCGGGTTGTCATATGTTAGTCCGTTATCACGTGAATCCTTCGATTTTCTGGATATGTATGAATATTGGGATCATGATGATGGAATCCGAAAGGTACTCTTCTCAAGTCAATCACAAGTGGTGGTCGTGTTATGGGGATGCGTTCGATTAGGTATTTGCTCTATTGGAGATGCTAATTGGACATCTATTGAAACAAGTTTTCATGGGGCTATACATGATATAACCTATTATGACGGGCGGGTTTATTTTATCGATGGGAACTTGCGTATAAAATCTTGTGATGCTCATGGAAATGACGGGTCGTTGTTGATGTTTCACAACTACCTAAATGTTTCCGTAACGAAGGACTAGAAATAGTTTATATTCTAGGATAGGATGACGAAAGGAAGAAGTTGCTGGTTGTAATTAGAGACCTATTAATGATACTAACGGAAAATGGTTTTAGGGCACATCGGGTGAGTTACACGACAAAGAATTTTCGAGTTTTCGAGTATGATTTAGAAACTGAAAAATGGTCGAAAGTGGATGATCTTGGTAAAAAGACTTTGTTTGTGGAATTTAGTTCATCATTTTGTGTAGAGGATACTTCGGGGGTGATTAAGGGTAATTGCATATATTATACTCATCATAGTCCATTATGCATTCAGATGTCGTGCGGAACAGATCGACATGATACGTTGTACCCTAGTCAAAGCAGTTGGCATAGCTATACTGGATCGGAGTGTGATATGGGGATTTATCATATGTGTGACGAAACCATCGAGCCTACTCATTTCGTCGGTGAATCGTGTAGCCAAGCCACCGGCCAATTTGGGTTCAAACATTGTAGTTTCTTTAAACATTGTGGTTCCTAAATCGTAATTATGTTTACTACTCGAAAATGAAAGTTTCTTGGTTTATGTTAATGTTGGGACATTTTTCTTTTAATTCTGTTATCCTTGTAATGGTAGTTTCTCTATATGTGTACTTGTTTTCCTTGACTTAAGCTTTTGATAATGTGTGGTCCTTGATATATATATATATATATATATATATATATATATATATATATATATATATATATATATATATATATATATAAAACTAGGAAAGAGTTTGCTCCCCATTTCACAAGGGCCAGAAAAGAGAAGAGAAAAAAGAGCACCGGGTACAAGAAGAATGGAAAATAATAAATGTCAACTTCGAAACGTTAACTTTGGAGCAATGAGAGGAGGTTTTAGATTTGTTAAAAGGGAAATTGATCAAATGCCCTTAAATCGCAAAGTGTTTAACAATAAGCCTTTGGTTTTTCGTAATTGTAGTTTTGCTCTCTGACCACGCTTCACGCACCATGCACCGTTTGTGCAAGTCCATGCGTGGTGCGTACGTTGCCGAGATTGTCATCGAGGCAACCTAATTTCTGGCGCAACACGCACTTAGCACCACACACCGTGTGTGATGGGTGTTGAGAGTTGTTACAAAACTCAACTTTGAATGTTCATTTCTTTTGACTCGTAGCCCGTGATTCAATCCTGAAGATGGTTTTTTTGAAATTTTTTTTCATTTAAAGATTTCTAGATCTTGTAATGAACTATCATTGTAGTACTAGAGTTGAGCAAGTTATATCCATTTTCTTAGCAGTTGTTTTCTTTTATTAGTATCTTTTTCACCAAACTAGCCAAAAACATGGCTAAAAATCATTTGAAATGTTTTAACATGTTTGCCACCGTATGAATCGTTTTATCAATAGAGAAATTTTTAATTGTTGCAGAATGTTATAATGTGTCACACAACGTAGTACGGTAGTAGGCACTCAACATATACATATACAGCTACAAATATTGATGACGAAGTCCAGAAAATGCACATGTAGAGTAACAACCCAATATGTATGGCTAAAAAGCAAATACATGCTTGGATACCTGGCAAAGTAAACTCATTTGGGTTTCCTTAAGACCAATATGTGTTTTAGACAAATAATAAGGAATGAGTCCATTGGGTCTAAACCTATAAAATTCAACAAAAAGTCAACCCGTTTGGGTGCGAGCCCTTTGGATTTTGACCCAAACCTGACCCCACGTGATTCCCACTAGATGAATTGCTTCTATCTTATACATGTGCTGCAGATACTAGATGAATACAATAGACCAGAGACTATCAATAAGAATCAAAACTAAAACAATAATAAGAGTGAACATGAAAGGATGAGGGTGCTAATTAGAACTATTTACCATGCTGACTGCTTTTTTATACTAAGAAATGCCTTTAGGAGTCACAATATTGTCAGGGACACTAATGTCATTTACTTGACCTGCTGCTAAATCTAGCAATTGAGTGTTGTTTAATGGTGTTTTTAATTTTACATCTATATGTTTTTTCAAACTAAAACATACCAAGAATAGACCTATATAGTCATTAGTCTTTATGATACAATTGCTGAACAACATATTATTAATTAAATTTATATACATAATGAAACTGCAAATTTGTTGTTATGACCTTCACATACACGAGACTGTCAATAGAAACCATGTTGTTTGGACTAATATCTACTATTGGTGATTGAGTGTGTACGAATCTAGTTGTCTGGCGATTGGTTATGGTTTCATTCCTTTCTCATTTTCTTCTCTTGGGGAATTAGAGAAGGAGGCTGTTTCTTTGCTAAAGCGGGTTCAGAAGAGTTCGATGGCGCAAGATATTGGTGCCGGTGCTGCTGCTCATATTTTTACTAGGATAGGTTTTGCTATTGCTAGAGGTGTGGGGGCCCAGATTGTCTCTAGGCTTCCCACTAATTTTTTGTAAGTTTTAAAACTTTTAAGTTAATAATAATAATAATAATAATAATAATAATAATAATAATAATAATAATAATAATAATAATAATAATAATAATAATAATAATAATAATAATAATAATAATAATAATAATAATAATAATAATAATAATAATAATAATAATAATAAACTTAAAAAAAGACTGAAACAAAAAGAAAATATCTCACAATTGACGAACCAAAAGCAAGAAACTTTCATTTTCGAGTTGTAAACATAATTATGATTGGATTTTGATTTTAACTAACATAAGAACCACAATGTGTATAGGAACTACATTGTTTGAACCCTAAGTGGCCGAGAGACTTGGTGATCCGTTACAAGATAAAAATAGCTCGGCGATCTTGCAAGGGTGTGATTATAGATATGTTTGTTATAGAAACTCGTATAAAAGAAGTATAATACTATAACAAACACAACATTAAATGGGGAAAATAGAAATGTATTGCTTTCTCTCTTTTAATACAATCATTAAAAGGCATAAAACTCCTTTTTGTTTCTCTACTTCATATATATATATATATATATATATATATATATATATATATATATATATATATATATATATATATATATATATATATATATATATGTGTGTGAAAATATGGCACCTTATGTTTTCTCTCTACCTTACAAACATACAAAATGTAAAATAAAGGCCTATCTATTTTCTCTAGCCTTCTCATGAAAGTAAAGTACTAGGATGTTTTCTTCTTTCCTTTACATCTTCATTTATACTATGTAAAAGAAGCATAAAGATTCCCATGTTCCATGTTAGTCATGTACATCATGGCGTGTATATTTGTTAAACGTGGTATATACTTCCACGTTTTTATTTCTTTTGTGGAGCCCAAAAAGTGGAGCAAGTAAATTACCACTTTCTTTGTTAACTCTCCTTGATTCTCGGATAGAGTTTGGGTTTTTTCCAGCGGATCATTCCTCCCCTTCTCCGGCGAAGATGATCGACTCCCGTCGATCCTAGAACACTCTTTTTTTTTTTTCTTCTTCTTGCCCATTCTTTGCAATCTTTGAACTACCTCGCGGAAGCTTTATATGTTGTCACACAAAGGAAAGAACCAAATCTGATACCTATGATCCGTTATAAGATTTAGATGAGAACGACGATCTTATAAGGATATGATTATAGATATGTTTGTTATAGATACTCGTATAAAAGAAGTATAATACTATAACAAACACAACATTAAATGGGGAAAATAGAAATGTATTGCTTTCTCTCTTTTAATACAATCATTAAAAGGCATAAAACCCCTTTTTGCTTCTCTAGTTCATATATATATATATATATATATATATATATATATATATATATATATATATATATATATATATATATATATATGAAAATATGAACTAGACACCTTATGTTTTCTCTCAACCTTACAAACATATAAAATGTAAAAATAGAGGCCCATCTATTTTCTCTAGCCTTCTCATGAAAGTAAAGTACTAGGCTGTTTTCTTCTTTCCTTTCCATCTCCATTAATACTATGTAAAAGAAGCATAAAGATTCTCATATTCGATGTTAGTCATTTACATCATGGGCTGTATAGTTGTTGAACGTGGTATACACTTCCACGTTTTATTTCTTTTGTGGAGCCCAAAAAGTGGAGCAAGTAAATTACCACTTTCTTTGTTGACTCTCCTTGATTCTCGGATAGAGTTTGGGTTTTTTTCCAGGAAAATATGTAATATGTGTTGGAAACTAAACTTGATTTTGGGCTATGTGTTTTAGATTTGGGCTTGCAAGTATACAAATATTTTGGATCAAGATTATAGCCCATTATGTAGAAGCTTCTTGTAATATGTAGTAGTGAAAGTGTGTAGAATGTGTGTAGAATGTGTGTAGAATAATCTTGTAAAATATCTAGGTCTAGAAATACTAGGAAATATCTAGATAGTAGTAGATAATGGAGTGATCTAGACTACTCCATTGAGTAGTATAAATAGAGGGCTTCACCCCTCATTTGTAATCAAGCAACAAAGCAATTCAATAAGCAAATCAAGTAATAAACAAAGCCTTCAAGATCAATCAAACTTCTAAATCATCAATCCTCTCTTTCACAAATAATATACATAACCTCCTATTTCTAACAAATTGGTATCAAGAGCTTGGTTCGACAAGATGATGGCCAACAATGTCATCACGTTTCCTCGCCTCACAAAGGATAATTATGATCGATGGAGCATCCAAATGAAGACCTTCCTAGGTGGACAAGACTTATGGGAGATTGTGGAGGAAGGCTATGAGGAACCTGCAGAAAAAGGTCCTCTCGGCAAGGAGAAAAAATTAATGAAGACGAACGATCAAAAGGCTCTTTCCATCATCCAACAAAGTGTAGATGATGGAGCTTTTGAGAAAATTGCAAGTGCAACCACCGCCAAGAAAGCATGGGAGATCTTGGAGAATTCTCACAAGGGAGTTGAAAAGGTGAAAAAGGTTCGACTACAAACACTACGAGGTGAGTTCGAATCCTTAAATAAGAAAGACTCAGAATCAATTTCCGATTATTTTACAAGAGTCTTGGCGATTGTCAATCAATTAAAGAGGAATGGCGAAACTTTAAGTGATGTGAGGGTCATTGAGAAAATTCTTAGATCATTAGATTCAAAATTCGACTATATAGTCGTAGCCATTGAAGAATCTAAAGATCTAGAATCAATGACTATCGATGAACTCATGGGTTCACTACAAGCCCATGAAGAGAGGTTCAATAAGAAAAATAAGGAGCCTTTGGAGCAAGCTTTACAAGCAAAACTCTCTTTCAAGGAAGAGAACAGTGAAAAGACTAATCAACCGAGTCAACGAGGTCGTGGTCAAGTACGTGGCCGAGGACGAGGACAAGGATATATCAAACGTGGAGGTTATAGTTCTTACAGAAATGAAGAAAGAAGTCAAAATTTTCACCCGACAAGAGGTCGCGGGAGAGGCTACACAAGTAGAAGGCCAAGGTATGACAATTCTCAAACCAAATGCTATAATTGTCATAAATTTGGCCATTATGCTTCGGAATGCGAGAAGTCAGACAATTACGTGCAAGAAAGAGCAAATTTAGCACAAGAAGATACTGAAGCCGTGGAAAACACTTTGTTACTAGCATGCAAAGGTGAAGATAACGGTGAATCAAATTTGTGGTATCTCGACACGGGTGCAAGCAACCATATGTGCGGTGACAAAAACATGTTTGTGGAGTTAGACGAGGTAATTAGTGGAAATATCACCTTCGGAGATTCCTCTAAAGTCCCGGTTAAAGGCAAAGGTAAGATTCTCATCCGCTTGAAAAATGGAAGGCATCAATTTATCTCTAACGTGTATTATGTGCCCAATATGAAGACGAATATACTGAGTATTGGACAACTCTTGGAGAAAGGCTATGATATTCACATGATAAATCGTACCCTTTCTTTAAGAGACCAAAAAGGAGGTTTGATTGCTAAGGTGCCAATGTCAACGAATAGGATGTTCATGCTAAATATTCAACATGACATTCCAAGATGTTTAAAAGCATGTTTCAAAGATAATTCTTGGCTTTGGCACATGAGATACGGGCACTTAAATTTTGGAGGCTTAAAATTATTATCAAGTAAAGGAATGGTGAAGGGTTTGCCTCCAATTAATCATCCGGATCAAATATGTGAGGGATGCCTTCTAGGAAAGCACTTCCGAAATAGTTTTCCAACAGAAGCTTCTAGTAGAGCGAAGAAACCTCTACAACTTATTCACACGGATGTGTGTGGACCCATCAGCCCACCGTCTTTTGGTAAAAATAGATATTTTCTTCTATTCATTGATGATTTTAGTCGAAAGACATGGGTCTATTTTCTAAAAGAGAAGTCGGAAGCTTTTGGAATGTTCAAGAAGTTTAAAGCATTTGTGGAGAATCAAAGTGGTCTCACCATAAAGGCGTTGAGATCCGATCGTGGAGGAGAGTTCACATCCAAGGAATTCAAGAAATTTTGCGACAACAACGGGTTACGACGTCCTCTAACTCTTCCGTATTCACCTCAACAAAATGGTGTTGCGGAAAGAAAAAATAGGACCATTCTTGATATGGCCCGGAGTATGTTAAAGAGCAAAAGGATGCCTAAGGAGTTTTGGGCTGAGGCAGTGGACTGTGCGATCTATCTAGCAAATCGCTCGCCCACTAGAAGCGTCAAGAACAAAACGCCCATTGAAGCTTGGAGTGGAGGGAAGCCCGGCATCTCACACCTTCGAGTGTTCGGAAGTGTGGCATATGCTCATGTGCCAGATCAGAAGAGGACGAAGCTCGATGATAAAAGCGAGAAACTCATATTCGTGGGCTATGACTCAAGTTCGAAGGGTTACAAGTTATACAATCCCAATACTGGTAAAGTAATCTCAAGTCGAGATGTGGTGTTCGATGAAGAAGCAACATGGGATTGGAATGTTCCCGAAGAGGAGAACTACGACTTTCTCCCTTATCCATTCGAGAGTACTGCAAAGAACGAAGAATATCTAGAAGTTCAAGAACCTTCTGGTACACCATCTCCGCACTCTCCACATACTCCAACCACTACACCTAATGAAGTGACACCAACATCAGGAGGAGAATCAAGTAGGCTACAACATCACACAAGGAGCATTAGGGAGTTGTACGAGGTAACCCAGCCTATGGAGGATCTATCATTGTTCTGCCTTCTTGCCGATTGTGAGCCAATAAGCTATGAAGACGCAACAAAAAGCCAAAAATGGAAATGTGCTATGGACGAAGAGATTCAAGCAATCGAGAAGAATAATACGTGGGATCTTGCCACACTACCAAAGGGACATAAGGCTATTGGTGTAAAGTGGGTGTACAAGGCCAAGAAGAATTCCAAAGGTGAAGTTGAAAGATACAAGGCAAGGTTAGTGGCGAAGGGATATAGTCAACGAGCCGGCATAGACTATGACGAGGTATTTGCTCCCGTCGCTCGTCTAGAAACTATAAGATTGATAATCTCACTTGCGGCTCAACATAATTGGAAGATTTATCAAATGGATGTCAAATCTGCGTTCCTTAATGGCCACTTAGAAGAAGAAGTCTATATAGAACAGCCTTTGGGATACATCGTGAAAGGCCAAGAGAATAAGGTGCTAAAATTGAAAAAGGCCTTATACGGGTTGAAGTAAGCGCCTCGAGCATGGAATAGCAGGATAGACAAGTATTTCCAACAGAATGACTTTACAAAATGCCCACATGAGCATGCTCTATATACCAAAGTAAGCAAGGAAGGAGATGTTATGATTGTGTGCCTATATGTGGATGACTTGATATTCACTGGTAGTAATCCCAAAATGTTTGATGAGTTCAAGAAAGCAATGGTTCGGGAGTTCGAGATGACCGACATTGGACTTATGGCTTACTATCTTGGGATCGAAGTAAAACAAAAGAAAGAAGGAATATTCATATCCCAAGAAGGTTATGCGAATGAGGTGCTCAAGAAGTTTAAGATGAATGACTGCAAGTCAATGAACACACCGGTGGATTGCAATCTCAAATTGTCAAAAGATGATGAAGGATACTTGGTGGACCCAACACAATACAAGAGTTTGGTTGGAAGTCTGAGGTACCTAACCTGCACGAGGCCAGATATTCTCTACGGAGTTGGACTAGTAAGTCGATATATGGAAGCACCTACAATAAATCACTTGAAGGCGGCCAAGAGGATACTTCGCTACATCAAAGGTACGATTGACTATGGCCTGTTTTATTCGCCTTCTAATCACTTCAAGCTAGTTGGATACAGTGATAGTGATTGGGCTGGAGACATAGATGATCGTAAGAGTACGAGTGGTTTCGTGTTCTATATGGGAGATACGGCGTTCACATGGAGCTCGAAGAAGCAACCCATTATGACTTTGTCAACGTGTGAAGCCGAGTTTGTAGCAGCAACATCGTGCACCTGTCATGCAATATGGCTCAGGAAGTTACTAAATGAGCTTAAGTTTTTTCAAAAGGAACCTACAGAGATATATGTGGATAACAAGTCTGCGATTGCTCTAGCAAAGAATCCAGTCTTCCATGATCGAAGCAAACACATCGATACAAAATACCATTACATAAGGGAGTGTGTTACAAATAAAGAGGTGCAGATAAAGTACGCGAAGTCACTTGACCAAGTTGCTGATATTTTCACAAAGCCCCTAAAACACGAGACATTTCAGAGATTACGGAATATGCTCGGAGTGACGAAATCAAGTTTAAGGGGGGCTGTTGGAAACTAAACTTGATTTTGGGTTATGTGTTTTAGATTTGGGCTTGCAAGTATACAAATATTTTGGATCAAGATTATAGCCCATTATGTAGAAGCTTCTTGTAATATGTAGTAGTGAAAGTGTGTAGAATGTGTGTAGAATGTGTGTAGAATAATCTTGTAAAATATCTAGGTCTAGAAATACTAGAAAATATCTAGATAGTAGTAGATAATGGAGTGATCTAGACTACTCCATTGAGTAGTATAAATAGAGGGCTTCACCCCTCATTTGTAATCAAGCAACAAAGCAATTCAATAAGCAAATCAAGTAATAAACAAAGCCTTCAAGATCAATCAAACTTCTAAATCATCAATCCTCTCTTTCACAAATAATATACATAACCTCCTATTTCTAACAATATGGAGAGAAAAAGCCTTCAACTTACAATCCACATTTGTAAAATGGAGTAAAAACACTTTTATTCCATATTACTTTGTTTTTGTTTCATTTTGTCGATTACAAATACATCCCTCAAAACAATCAATTTATACTCTTACGAATACATCGTGTTCATTTTTATTCGTAACGGATCAAAGGTATCAGAGGGGGTCCTTCCTTTGTGTGACAACCGATAAAGCTTCTGCGAATTCGTTCAAGTTGCATTGGAATGGCAAAGAAGAAGAAGAAAAAACAACAACCTTCTAGGTCTACCATGGCTAATGAGGCGAAAACATCATCAACAACATTAATAAGAACAATATGCGCTGTTCTTCTTCAGCCGGAGAAAGGGAGGAGTGATCCGTATGGATCGTACCCGACTCCGAGAATCAAGGAGGCAAGAGAGAGTCAAAGACTTGATCCAGAAATGTCTCAACTAAAATACAACACATGGGTTATTTGTTTAGTGGAGCAAGTTACCCATGATCCCATGATCATGTGGGACGTACGTGAATCATGGAGAAAATTAAAGTGAATGAAACCACACAGGCTTGCCTGAATGGCTACCGGGTTGCCCAATGAAGCACACCACCCGGGTTCAATCCTTGGCTATGTCAAATTGTTCAAAAAGGGAGTGTGACAAGAGGGGGCGCATAATGCGCAATTCACCAGGTACCAGGTCTCGCGCTCGGGGGGCTTGATTGCCCAAGGTTTTACCTTCTATGGGGGAGCCAATGTGCTCATTTATAGGAGGGTTTACTTGCTTACCCAAAAAAAAAAAAAAAAAAAATGATGTGAATGAAAGAATTGGGACTATGCCTTTATTTTACTTTTTTGGTAATGTGTAAAATAGAGAGAAAAAGCCTTCAACTTGCAATCCACATTTGTTGTTGAAGAGAAATCACCAAACAAAACAAAAGCCTCTTATTTTACTTGGTATGAATTAGAGATATAGCCTCTAGTACTTTATGTTTATGTAAAGACTAGAGAGAACAAATATGCCTTTAATTTACTATCCAATTATATGCAAGTTAAAGAGAGTGCTTCATTTACAATTTAAGATATATAATATCTTTGTATTTGAAAGAGGGGATAGCCTTTGATTACTATTGTTTTAAAAGTAATTAAAGAGGAGGAATAAAATAACCTTATTCCCCATATTGCATTTGTGTTCTACTTTCTCTTCACATTATCGATTAAAAAAAAAAAAAAAAAAAAAAAAAAAAAAAAAAAAACTCAAATTGGGATATTGTCCCACAAGCCTCTAGTTACATTACATGTGTAAAAACTAGAGAGAATGAATAACCAAAAAGATTTGTTTGTCTACGTATTGTTTTCTGTTCTAACAACAAAACAACGTACAACGCATCACCCTTGCAAGATCGTCGAGCTATTTTTATCTTGTAACGGATCACTTGACTAGACGAGTCTTCAATGAAATAAACTCTGGGCAGTATTATAGGAATTTGGATGAGGACAATATATTATTATTTATTTTTTTTTTGACAAAAAAACGATAACATTAATAACTGATCCGGAGATCAACTCATAGAACCGATACAATAGAGTCTAAAACGAGCTCTAACAAATAATACACGGTCCTAATCAAACGGCTCACCAACAGGGTGAGAAAACGCGTTTTACAAATGATCAAATACAACTAAAGCTATAACAATAAGAAACTAAAATACCGGTTATACTTGTGTGTTATTTATTTAAAGTAATAATTGTGTCAAATCTATACATCTATACATTATTATAAAGCGCGTACTATAAATCCTACGTGTCAACTTCTGGTTAAATTATGACACATGTCAGCTCCACATTATACTCTCCACATTATACTCTGCCACATGTCACTACATCATTAAATAATAAGATTTTGATAAGATTTATTAAATTTTAAATTTTGATTGATATCAATTCCTAATATATATCCTACATCTCTATTTCTATCTCTATCTCTACTTCTCTACTCTCTACTATATATTATAACAAAAACAATATTACCAGATCATCTTAACTAAAAATACAAATGGCAAAATTTCAACCGTTAGATTCACAAGCAACTTTGATTTAGAACCATTAGATTAAACTTAATAGGAATATTTACAAATATATGAGAGATCAACATGTGTATTACAATAATAATAAAAATATAAATACGTAATAAAATATAAATAAATAAAAATATATAATCAAACGTAGTATTTTTGGATAAGGTATTTGAATGTGCTGATTTTAGGGAACCTAACACTTTAACATCTCCTTGTGTTACCATATTGGTTTATTAGTTCGTAAAGAAATTTCAAGATGCGTAATCCAAATTTCATATGTACTCCTATTAGTTAATATAATCAGTCCTTTGAATTTTCAAGTAGATATTCAAAATAGATTTAAAAATAATATATAACGGAATAGAACATGTTGCTGATTATAGAACGCAATTATTAGTGTATATACTAATAGGTAAACTTTTGATCACGAATTTAGTAACTTCAAATGAGGTAATCACTTTTTGTATGTATTAGTATTACTAACTTTACACAATATTTTTTTTATCCTCACGATATACAAAAGTTCTATAGATTATACAAAACTTTTTTATTTTTATTATTTGTTTTTAGCCGGATTTCCACGCACACACGCATTTTCGAGCTGAAACCGAACCACATAACAGAGAGTCCCGATCCATCAATTCATACGGGCATGTGAATCGGGTCGAACTCGTGTGTACGGGACCGTAAAACCTCTCTTACGAACTTTTTAACGGAGCCAAGGATCGAACCTTTAACCTTCAACCGTGCCCATTCACTATTTATTATTGTAATTATTATTATGATATTTGTAAACATCACAATAATACAATTAACTATTTTTTGAATGATTGTCATATGGGCTCATATATATCAACAACATAAATATTGAGAGACTGTCCTAAAGCAAGCTAATACCCTCAATTGATCTCTTTGATAGTGTTACTTTAAGATATTGATAAATTAGCGAGATTATTATAATTTGTGAAATTTGAATTATAGTAAAGCATAAGTTTCGTGCATAATACATTTTTCATTCTTTCTATCTAATATTATTATGCATGATAAATTATAAGTGTGGTATTATATTTGCATTTTTGATCTCATATATTACATATTGTAATTGTATGCAATATATCAAGTAGAGCAATCTGAATAACTGTTATAAAATAAATATGATTTTATTACAATGTAAACAAATTGTAGATGTTAAGTTATTAACACAACGTAAAATCACTTTTGAAATTTTTCTACACCACGAGCTCTTAAACTTAAAAAAATTTTTAAAATTTGTTAACACTACGGTCTTTTAAACTCAAAAGAATTTTTAAAATTGTTAATATTACGGACTCTTAAACTTAAAGAAATAATTGTTTAAAAAATCAATTAATTTTGCACAATTAATTTTGCACAATTATTTTACTCATCGTGCAACGCACGGGCTCTAAAATCTAAAACCTGGTAAATAAATAAATAGTGCAGTTTCCCCTAAATTGAAAAGCAAACCGATCTATCTTCTCGATTACCCTACGGCTGAAACACAGGGCATATCACACACAAAAACTCACGTATTCCAATCAAATCAGTTTCTTTTCTCCTAATCAAAGATGTTAACGAGGCATAAGGTACGTAATTCTCGATTATATGGTTAATAATAATTGTTATTCATCCTGTATTTTTCGTAGTTTTTTTTTTTTTTTTTTTTTTTTTTGCTTACAACTTGCGTGATACATGTGATTATGTCGGTAATCGCAAGTCGGAAGGTATAGGGGTGTTTGTTTTAATTCGTATAACCGATGGATTATTCGCAACTTGCGTGATACACATGAGTTTAGTTCGGTTATCGCAAGTCGTCTTAAGGTGCATGCAGGGGGTGTTTGTTTTTGTTACTAAAACCGGGTATATGCTGAATAATTACTGTTCTTCATATTGTTAATCCCCTGCGAATTGTTCATGATTTGGGAAATTAGGGTTTATGCATTTTTGGGTTAAAATAGTGTAAATTGTTGTTATGAAAAAAATTCACATGTTACTTGTGCTAGATATGCTTCTAATTTGGATGGTTTAATGGGGTCAGTACTCAGTAGTTATGAGTTACAAGTTTAGATATATATATATATATATATATATATATATATATATATATATATATATATATATATATATATATATATATATATATATATAGTGGTAGGATCAAGAGGGAAGTAACCAATCAGGGGGAAGCTGGGGAAGCAAAATTTTTTTTTTTTTTTCGTTTTTTGAAAAAACTTTGTTCACGAACATTATAGATTTGATGAAAATATGAACATTTAATAAAGACACTTTGTGATAAATGTTTTTATTTTGGCGGAAAAATGCTCGAAGAACTAATATATAACAATTATCGTGTTTTTCGAGCGTATGTTGAGGTTTTAGATATTAGGGTTTAGATATTAGGGTTTAGAAATTTAGGGTTTAGGGTTCAGATTTAGGATTTAGATTGAGTTTTTAACACGAAATGTTTAAAGTCCATAAACCCAAAACACCAAACCCTAAACCCTAAACCCTAAACTCTAAATCGAGCTAAATTTTACTTTACAAAACATGAAGAAAAAAAACGTTAACATTCTTCACGAACAATATTATCTTGAATGTTATTTTTGTCGATCGTTTTCCCGCCTAAATAATAACATTCATCACGAAGTGTCTTTTCTAAATGTTCATATTTTCGTGTGATCCTGATGCATGAAAAAATATTCCAAAAAAGCGGAAAAAAAAAAATTTCCTTCCCCCGATTGGTTACATCCCCATTGATCTTGCCCCTATATATATATATATATATATATATATCCAGGCATAGCCTGGATGGCCACCGACACTTCCAGTGAAGGGAGCCACCCGGGTTCGATTCGTGGCACTGCCATCTCGTTCAAAAAGGGAGCTCACCTGAGGATGCTTTACCTGGTAACCGTGAGGGTCGGCTTGCGGTTTACCCGTGGGTTTACCCGCTGCGTTGGGGCCAATGTGCCTGCTTCGTAGTTGGGGTTCCACCGTTACCCAAAAAAAAAAAAAAAAATTATATATATATGTTATAAGTTAAAGTACGTAATAAATTACTAGAGTAAAAGTATATATGTTAGTTGGAATTGGTTTTCTATGGAGGGTGTACCTTTTTCTCTTTAGTAAAGATGAAATGAAATGAGCAGTATGTTTTCATGGTAATCGTTGGCTATATGTATAGCATTAGTTAACCTGTGGTGAATATGTGAAAAGAAAAAAAGAAAAAAGAAAGAACAAAAGTTGTTTCATTTTTGGTTCCCAGCAATTTCTTCATTTATATTGGGTATAAAAACTGTTTAATCGTTGGCTTATATATGTATAGCAGCACTAATCTTGGTTTTTGTTGATGTGTTTTGCAGATTTCCTCCGAGAAGCAAAACACATCTAAGAGCGCTGATGCTGAGGAGCAGGTGATTATTAAGAAACACTGGCTTTTGGAGATGGATACTTTGAAAGATGTTGGGATATACAAGAAATTAGAGGAGAGGTTGAGACAACATTACGCGTCACCAAAAGGTTCCGTCTATCATTATGACGATTGGGAATTTCTCATGTATACGTCGGATCGGAATGTTTTCAAGGACCTTTGCGAAGAGTTCCATTCCAGTTATATGATTTTAAAGAAATCCCGAAAGACATAGATGATACGGAGTTCATGAGATTTAAATTGGGTGGGAAGCCCCGTAGTATGTCTTTGTATGAATTTAGTAGGGTCTTAAGAATTTACTCATTGAAAGAGATGGATTATACTGATTGGGACGACTTTAGAAGTTACATCTGGTCGGGTGCTCGCGTATCTGATATGAATAACAAGGAGGATTTTGACCCAAAAACAGTCTGGAAAAAGTTTAGCTCTACGACCTCTTGGGGTGAGGGTAAGGTGTCGCGTATGGATATGGATGATGTTATATACCGTTTGATCCACATGTTTCTAAGCCTTAATATTTTCCATACGAGTGAGGACACGGACAAGGTTACCTTGTCTGACCTGTGGCACCTGGAACAAATATCATCACCTGAAAAACATGTTTGCATTCCTTATTATGTGGCCTACTATTTAAAACATTTTGCTCGGGGGGGGGGGGGGGGGGGGGGGGGGGGGGGGGGGGGGGTAAGGGTCAAATAACAATTTGTGGTGGGCATTTTGTGACATCAATAGCCCAACACTATAGGGTCATACATATATTAGATGGGCAGCCCAAAATAATGCTACCCGGTGCGAGGGGGAATCCCATGGTTACTATCCAACATTATCTCCAAGTAAATGTTCCTGGGTTGACCATTTTTCAGCCGGTTATAAAGAAAAAGAAAGATGAACCAATCGATCATACTAGGAAGGCAGGAGGTCATGAATATGAGCAGAAGCAGAAGCAGCAGCAGCATAATATCGGGGCATATGAAAGGGTTATGGCTACGTTGAAGGAAGAGCACCACCTGATATCTGCAACGCAATTTACTGAAATTCAGAAAACAATTGATGATATCTGCAAGGGTTATGGCTACGTTGGTTTGAAGTGAAAACACTCTCTCGTCCCCTTATTGGACCTTTATTTTACAAATAATTTTTAAGATTTTTTTTAGTAAGATTACAACTCAACCTACTATATCATTTCATTGGTTTTTATTACTGTAATAGTTTCTAAACGTTGATAAGGATTCTAGCTAAGAAATTTATCATGTTAACCATTAACGACATACGTTTGAAAAATCTATATTATATAATACGAGCATGTTATGAAGATAATATTTATCAGGATTCTAGCTATGAAATTTATCATTTTAACGACATACCTTTGAAAAATCTATATGATATAATACGAGTATGTTATGTAGATATACATATGTGTGCTAAGTGATCGCTTTGAAGCATACATTTGGTAACTTATGCATTATTACAGACGTCAAAATAACCGACTACTTTTTCTTGAAATTGCTTCTTCGACTCTATCCACAACACAATATAGCGGTAAATTGCTATTGGTCCTTCAACTACATTTATATTGATACTTTTCATCCTTGATCTATAATACACTAGTTTAATACACGCGGATTCGCGGGATTTTGAAAGACATATTATAATATCTTTATGATATACTCCGTAATTTGTTGTACGTTAAGAAAAAGGTGCTAGTGTGCAACTCGACTTCAACTTGGCCCAACCTAAAATTTGTATTGATATTTAATCAGCTAAAACACCTAGATAGAAGTGGAAGGAGATGTTAACGCCACATCAGATGTATTGCATTAGAACGTAACATAATGTAACCTTTTTTATTAGAAGAGTGTGTATTTGTGTGTTTTTATCTCATTATTTTATCTTCCACTGCATATCCATTCTCTTACCATGCATCCCTTACAGATATTATGGGTATTTGAGTAACCAATTGTAATATACTAGCTCTTTCCTTCCAAGCCACTAGGACCTAACTTATTTTACATATCTAGCTTATTTTATATCTCTCGAGGGAAATAATTTACCTTCCTCCCTTATTTATTAAACTACTAATATTAGTATTATTCATTTATTCATTATTATTATAACATATACTTTATCACTAATTACTTATTTGTGATAAATTATTACCATATATACTAATATCAAACAAAATTTTGGTTGTTTCATTGTTTGGTAAACGTAGTTTTTACCAAGGGAAATTTATGTAAAGTGAATTATACATAAGGAATAGAATATGTAAATATATAGGGTTAAAAATACCAGATATAATAACTAGGAGGGCTAAAGTGTAATATTTTAATTCAACATAATAACTCTTAGATAAAACCCATGACGAGATTTATCTTTTTTCCCTCTGCGATTTAGGTTTCATCGTTGTCACCGTTAAACTCGAATTAATTTTACGAACAAAACGCAACTAGCTATATTTGAAACGGATATCTTTTTTTTTATGAAAGAAAACATTATACGTAGTATATAATAAACAAACCCAACTAATTATATCAATTAGATGTTTAGAGCAAGTCGTAAGATTATGAGTTTTTAAAAGAAAAGACCTGAGTTCAAGTCCTCATGCCCCTTTTCTCTCTTTTTGTTTGCAACTTTTTTATCTCAGTTCTCGCTCAACATTATGTACATATGTAAACATGATGTTATGGTTATGTTTCCTTATTTATGCGATTTTTCTGGCGTTAAAAACGTGGAGTCCATTAGGTATATTAGCTACTAACCATGTGTTTCCAAACATACTTATAGCAACGCGTTTTTAAATATGTAAATACATAACGCTACGTTAAATATGAGTATGAAATTCGAAAGGTCCCGCCGCATTGCACGGGCTGGTAATTTTCTAGTTGAGTCTAATAATACTTGCTCTATTAATAATTATATTAATATTAATAATTATATTGGCTAGACGAGTCTCCAATGAAATAAACTCTGGGGACTATTATAGGAATTTGGATGAGGATTATATTATTTAAAGTAATAATCGGGTCAAATGAATAAATAGGGCAGTTTCCCCTAAATAGAAAAACAAACCGATCTATCTTCTCGATTACCCTACGGCTGAAACACAGGGCATATCACACACAAAAACTCACGTATTCCAATCAAATCAGTTTCTTTTCTCCTAATCAAAGATGTTAAAGAGGCATAATGTACGTAATTCTCGATTATATGGTTAATAATAATTGTTATTCATCCTGTATTTTTCGTAGTTTTTTTTTTTTTGCTTACAACTTGCGTGATACATGTGATTAAGTCGGTAATCGCAAGTCGGAAGGTATAGGGGTGTTTGTTTTAGTTCGTATAACCGATGGATTATATGCTGAATAATTAATTTTGTTGATCAAATACTTTTTGGATGTTTACTTGTGAAACAAATACCAAAATTTCTTCATTTATAGTGCGTATCAAAAGTGTTTAATCCTGTTAAATATTTTGGATATTATATGTATGTATAGCACTACTAATCTTGGTTTTATTGCCAACACTACTGACATATTATCGGTTAAATAATTGGGTATTTTGTTGATGTGTTTTGCAGAAAAACAAGATGGGCAAGGAGGAGCTGATTATTAAGAAACATTGGCTTATGAACATGAGTCTTATGGATGATGTTGGGTTATACAAGACTGTAGTAAAGGGCAAGTTGAGACAAAAATACTCGTCACCAGAAGGAAAATAGTATTTTTATGAGGATTGGGAATTATTGATGTATACGGATCGATATGTTTTCGAGGACCTTTGCCGTGATTTCCATTACACCTATAGTTTTAAAGAAAACCCAGAGAGCATGGAGGATAAGGAGTTCATGAAATTTCGTTTGCGTGGGGTTGAACATAGTATGTCTTTAAAGGATTTTACGAGGTGCTTAAAGATCTACACACCGAAAGAGATGGATGAAAAGTACTTTTTAATCGATTACATCTGGAACGGTGCACGGGTTTCTAAGATGAATGATATTGACCCAAACAAAGTCTGGAAAGAGTTTAGTACGACCTCCTCTTATGGTGATGGTAAAAAGGTGTCGCGTATAGATATGAATGATGTTGATTTCCGTTTGATCCACATGTATTTGAGCCTTAATATTTTCCATAGGAGTGAGGACACAGACAAGGTTACCTTGTCCGACCTGTGGTACCTGAAACAAATAAAGTCCAAAACTCGTGTCAACATTCCTTATTGTGTGGCCTACTATTTGAAAGATTTTGCGGGTTTTTTTTTTTTTATTACGAGGAACCCCCTAGCGACGAGCCATAATGGCTCCCCTCTAGTTGGTAAACCCCGGGTAAACGGCAAGCCAGGCCTCCACCGCTACCAGGCAAAGCATCCTCTAGTCAGTCAGTCACTAAATGGAGCTCGCCCCAAGGTATTTTGCCTTGAAGGGAATCGAACCCGTGACCTCTTGCTTCATTGGAAGTCCTGGTGGCCACCCGGCTATGCGTGGATGGTTAAGATTTTGCGGGTTGTGGGGGGCATTTTGTGACCTTAATAGCCCATCACTTGGGGATCATAGATGATAAAAGTGGCGGGCCCGTCAGACAGCCACCCATTTTGAGGGGGAATCACGTGATATCAACTGACGACTATCGTGATGCACATATTATTTCTTTGTCGGAAGTCAAAGGGTTTACCGTTTTTCAGGAGGGTCTAGAAGAAAAAGATCCAATCGACATTTACAAAATCAGCGCTGACAAGGCAGTTCTACAAGTTGAAGATGACGATGACGATGATGATGAACATAAGCAGCAGCAGCAACATGGCGGGGGGATATATGAATTGTTTATGTCTAAGTTGGAGGAGCTCCAATTTAACCCTGAAAGGTCAGATCACCTATCTAAGAAGCAATTAATTGAAATTCAGAAAAAAATTGAGTTGCAAAGATGTGGAGATCGTGTCTAGACGCTGCCCAAGGGGAAGAAGAAGAAGAAGAAATGATTGTTTGTGCCTGAATCTCCTTTATTTTTGTTATGTTTAATTAAATCTTGTTATCTTTGTTGCTTTTTCTTTTTGTATGGGAATCGGAATTTAATTATGTCTTTCACTTCTACTATGCTTGTAGTATAAGATGGTGTTTGGGAATGCGATATGAACATGATTTTTTAGATTATTGCATTTTGAAAATGCAAATAATCAGTTTATAGTGTTTGGTAATATAAATTTGAAAATCAATTATTTACGATTTAACAAGATGATAACGCAGTTTTGAAGAAGTAAGGTAGTAGTTACTGCACACAAAACGTGATTTTGGATACTAGCGTGCTCATCAAAAATTATTGAAATACCCCTCAATCTAGGTGACGCAAAATGTAAAGATTCATTATACCTTCTTATTATGGTCACCCTTTTCAATGTGTTGTTAATATTTTCTTTACAGTTGGAGTTTGCGCATATACATATCAGAAAGGTTTGTATGTTACTAGTATTAATTATCGATTATTAATAAAACATTGTTGTAATACGTCTTAAATAAATGATACTACGTACGTGTTAAAATAATTATATAAAATGTTCAACTATATTTCATATGCTAAGTGATGATCGGATACACTAATCTGATCAGATGTTTATAAATCATTTCATTTTTAAAAAGAATAATAGTAAAGGCATACACCTTATAATAAATATGAATATATAAATATTAAATAGTATATGTTAAATAGAAATACAGAATTATAATTCTTTATATGCAATCTTATAACCAAAAGATGTCTATATTACTCATTTTATCAAATAAGTGTTGAATAATCTAATTTTCCAAACAATCAAAAAGTTGATTATCTGATTATTTCAATATCAAACTGCATAATCTAATCCAAACACCATTGTCTAAAACACGTTTTGCTACAGGTGATTATTTGATTATAATTATTAAAACACATAATCAATTTTCAGAACGTTAACTCAAACACCCCCTAAATATCTGTTTATGGATGATGATTGTATTCCTACTTATGAACTTTGACCTTGTTTATTTTGTTTTATGTAGCCATTTGGGCACCCGTGTTGGGGTCCCCTTTTGTGTGTTCTGTTGCCATCATGATGCTAAGCCTTGATGTTGTGACGATCCGGAGATTTCCGATCAAATTTAAACTTAATCTTAATATGATCTCGACACGATAAGCAAAGTCTGTAATGTTGAGTCACAAAAATTTTGAGCTGTTTCATATATTCGTTTGACTTTCGACCATTCCCGACGATTCACGAACAACTATTTGTAAATAGATAACATATATATATATAAATAGGTATTTATAACTTGAAATATAATTTGGAAAATTATATAATCTAATTATTAGAATTTATGTTGTAAAATAAATAAAATAAAATGCGATGTAATGGAAAATATATTCATGAATATATTGATATATATATAAATATGCATATAAATATTACTTGTAAATATATAAAATTATATTAAATTTATTAAAATTATCATTATCATATTGTTATTTATCATATATTTTTACTAGTCTATTTATCAATATTATTATTATTATTAATATTATTAATTATTAATAATATTATTAATAGTGTGAATATATTTGTTGATTATCAAACTTATGAATTATGTATGTATATATATATATATATATATATAAAATACGATTATATATATATACATATCATTACATATACAGCTATTTATATATACTACTGTATTATACATATATATATACAAGATAATTACGAATTCTGTTATGCATCCCAATCATGTAAATTTAATTGTCTGATTTCCAAATCTTGATTGGTACGAATGAAATCAGAAAAGTTTAACCTACTCTTTTTTTTCTTCCCTTTCTGTTCCTAATTTGCAAAACTGTCGACCCAATGGTGAGATAAAACAAAACGATCGTATCCACTAGCTTTAATTATTCGATTTTTTCCTCTTTAAATATAGTTAATTACATCTGCAAATCAGTGATATACTTCTGTTTATCCTATTCGCTTTATCTATTTAAATTTCAATATGATTAATTAAGAACCTTGCTCGATGCTACTGCTTCCTTTATTCTTGCTTTTAATCGATCACCTTTTCAACTACAATTATCACCACCAACGTCCATCACCTCCTACCATCAAGAATCGTCGCCATACCAACTGGGACATCACCTCCACGATGACCATCACCTACAACATCCAGTTACCCTCCAACACCATTGAACCATAACCATTCTCAATCACGTTATTTTTTATGTTGATGATCCCCATCGTGTTCATATTTTCTGCAGACGACCCATAAATAAACCCACTTCAAATCGTAAACACAACCACCACCTCACCTTTTTACTAGTCGCTGTTGTCTTATGTTTTCTGTTTCGAACCATGAACAAACCACACATCTACGAGCTGTTGCAGCTATGTTCGGTTTGAAATACAATTCAGGTAACAATTGGCATTAGATTTATAATGGCACGTTACCTTTTCTTTCCTTTCTAGCCGACAAGTTATCAAATAAGATAATACCCACTCACTCTCTTGGAGATGTCCATGTTAACGTGGAACATTATATAAATAAAAGAAACCGACACCTTTTTTTTTCCCCTTTTGCCCGTATTCTAATATATGCCTGTTTCAATCTCAACCTACTCCAAAAGTCAAACTTTTGGCTATTCATATTACATGTGGGTAAATAAACTAATAAGAAAGCATGCTGTATTTTTAGTGGACGACAAAAGAAACATATATAATCCCCACTTGCTATTAAATGATGATGAATTGAGTGATAAGAACTTTACAGCTGGAGTTTCGATCCTATTCCAAAACCAGTGAGCCGAGATGTCCTTTAATGTTGGGCCACTTGAAATTAAATTGGGTTTGTGAGTTGGGCTGTGGACTTGTGCTTATTTTTGGACCGAAACTAGCATCACACTATCTTTATCAAACCACAAGACCCACCTCATTTATCTGTTAATCATCGTGGTTAGTTGAACGAAAAATTCTGCTGTAGTTATATACGGTTCTTGTGCAACGATAATGATGATGTTAAATAATGAATGATCATGATGATACATCATACAAGAATCAGTGAACGAAGGGTAAAAGCTGATGAAACACGTGGTGAAGGGCTCCAGCTTTTCACTTTTCTGTTTTCTCTTATTTTGTTATTATTATTTTTTTTCCCTGTCGAAGTTTACACAACAAGTTTGGGCCGTGACCTTTGAGTTTATTAAACAGATTCATTGAGCCATGTTCTTGTTAATGGGCTGTGATCCAATTTGTTTCCTTTTTATTAGACTAAAACGATAGAATGATGCATGAATAAAGATGATGATGATAAGTGATTAGGAAATTGATGATGATGTTGTTATGTTATTAGATGGTGATGATGAAAAGAATTAAATGGGTTTGAAGAAGATGAAACAGAAATATTGGTTTAATAAGATTAAAGATTCGATTTATTTTAGAAAGGAATAGATGGACGAGTGGTTTAGAGTGTGGGTGTTTATTCGAGAGGTCATGGGTTCGAGCCCCGTTTGTGGCATATTTTTTTGAAAAAGAAGAAGAAAGGGAAAACAGGAAGAAAAGGGGGTTATATAAATATAAGTATCATATTAATTAGAAATGAAACAGACAGAGCTTTGGTTAAGGATGTTATCGGGTTAGCGAGATGTCGCGGGTTCAAACTCGGACTTGGGCATTTTTTTTAACGACTACTTCTTTGAGGTAGTTATTTATTTATTATTATTATTATCTTATTTTTATTATTATTGCTATTATTATAATTATTATTATGATTATGATGATTTTTATGTTATTATTATCTAACTAGTATTATTAATATCATTATTTTAAAAGTATCAATTTTTATAAAATTATTATTTGTTATTATTATTATTATTATTATTATTATTATTATTGTATTATTATTATCGTCATTTTTAACAATAATATTATTATTATCATTATCGATTAATACAAAAGTTACTAATAGTATTATTATTTTCATTACAATATATATTATTTATAATTATTACATATATCATAAAACTAACTAATTTACTATTTTAACATAAAGGTAACATATATAAATATATATAACATTTGAAAATAACAAATACATTATAATAAATAATATATTATATAACTAATAAATATAAACTGGTTTGATTATTATTATATGTTAATTACACATTTTAATATATATAACTGATCTAGGTTCGTGAATCCGAGACCAACCCTACACTTGTTCAATGACGTCATATGTATTTTTACTACAAAATACAGTATGGTGAGTTTTATTTGCCTTTTTACCCTTTATATTTTTGGGCTGAGAATACGTGCGCAATTTTTATAAATGTTTTACGAAATAGACACAAGTAATCGAAACTATATTATATGGTTGAATGATCGAAGCCGAATTTGCCCCTTTTGCTTGGTAGCCTAAGAATTAGGGAACATCACTAATTTTGAGAATTAGTGCACGCCTAATTGACGCGAATCCTAGAGATAGATCTATTGGGCCTAACAAACCCCATCCAAAGTACCGGATGCTTTAGTACTTCGAGTTTTATATCATGTCCGATGGATGTCCCGGAATGATGGAGATATTCTTATATGCATCTTGTTAATGTCGGTTACCAAGTGTTCAATCCATATGAATGATTTTTTTGTCTCTATGCATGGGACGTATATTTATGAGAACTGGAAATGAAAATCTTGTGGTCTATTAAAATGATGGAAATGAATATTTATGATAAACTAATGAACTCACCAACCTTTTGGTTGACACTTTAAAGCATGTTTATTCTCAGGTATGAAAGAAATCTTCCGCTGTGCATTTGCTTATTTTAAGGATATTACTTGGAGTCATTCATGACATATTTCAAAAGACGTTGCATTCAAGTCGTTGAGTTCATCAAGATTATTATTATGTCAATTATAGTTGGATAAATTATGAAATGGTATGCATGCCATCAACTTTCGATGTAATGAAAGTTTATCTTTTAAAAACGAATGCAATGTTTGTAAAATGTATCATATAGAGGTCAAGTACCTCGCGATGTAACCAACTATTGTGAATCGTTTGTAATTGATATGGACTTCATCCGGATAGATTAGGACAGGCCATGAAAGTTAGTATCAGAGCGGTGGTCTTAGCGAACCAGGTCTTATATTAGTGTGTCTAACTAATAGTTGTTTAGATGCATTAGTGAGTCTGGACTTCGACCGTGTCTGCATGTCAAAAGTTTTGCTTATCATTTCGTGTCGAAAATTACCTACTTATCATCCTTAGGAAATTACTTGCTTATCATTCCTAGTCTAGATACATCTTACTGCATTGATTACTTAAATAGTGTATAGACAAATCCGTATCTTAGCGTATCTGTTACTGTAGACTTTATCTGACACGTTTCCTTAATTTTCTCCGTAATCTACGGGATCTTCTGTACTATATTAGATATTCTATATAATTAGAATATTATCTGATAACCGAAAATCATTTCATATCGAAAATCCTCTAACTGATCATAAGAGATGGATCCTACACCTAGCTTGGATTCCATTAGTTTCGGAAGCGATTTCGAGATGCGTATGGAAGTAGACTCTGAAGTCAATGAACCCGAAGTGTCTCCACCGTTTAGCTTTTTTTCTTTCTGGAGGAGATGGGGGTGGGTCCGAGACTTACTCACTCGATGGAGAAATGAAGAAGGCGAGCCCTACCGCGAACCAAACTTACCTCCTAACATCGGAGAAAATGATGTACTCACCGGTGAACCTATGCGCAACACTGTATTCACCCTTCTTGCTAAAGTTTCCCACCTCGAAGGTCGCATTACTGCAATCTCAGAAAATATTCAACCTCTACTTCCGAATACCAATCGAAGGGGAATATTAGAAGAAGTTAGGGAACTTCGAATTGATAATCAAGATCTATCGAATCAGATGAGTGGATGGATAGAAATGATAAAGGGTAGGATAGAAACCCTGACAAGAATGGTGCGTGATCTACAAGCTATACTTACTACACCAACATCATCACCAACCTCAGCACCAACAACACTTGTAGCACCGACACCAACAGTACCACCAACAATCCAAGTTTCAACATCACACGCCTCAACGTCTCATTATGTACCTCGAGCATAATCATCGTTCTACGAATCGTTCTACATCATTTATCTTCGTTTGACATGACGATTATGTAATCTTCAATGTTTTAGAGATTATATATTCTAGTTCTAACGGTAAATCAAATGAGATTAATATCACATTAACTCATTAAATCCATGATTACATCTGAGGAAAATATATATGTAAGTATATTTTCATAAAGATTGTAATTAAAAATTCTTTTGTACAAACTGTTAATGGTGAAAATATTTTAACGGGTAGGTAATACCCTAGAAATATTTAGATTTCACATTAATAAGTTACACTGTACATTCTTCGAATCTGATTCGACAGTCATTTACTATCCTACTTACAACCACCGATATACGTATCCGTTCACCGCAGAATAATCATTTTCATTCAATTTCATATTTGGATTTTGACCTATCAGAATTCAACAAGTGGCATAATGAAGAAAACATTTGACAAAATAAAATTTGTTAGAAACAGACAAATTAACTATGAGGAATTTTGTTAAGAATTCACGCTAACAAAATCCTAGCTAACTGTTCCTAGCTAACTGATTACATTTTATTTATCGCAATTTATTTATCGCAATTTATATTCTCGCAATTTTATTTATCGTCATTTAATTTCTGTTATTTATTTTACGCACTTTAAATATCGGGTCACAATACGTATTAATTAATTCGAATATTATATATGAATTATTGAATTGCTAACTGTGGACTAGTAACTGTGGACTAGTAACTGTGGACTACCAACATTGGACAATTAAAATGAATTAAAATATTGATTATAATATATGAAACTAAACAATTCTTCAAGTTTGCCACTTGATTTCATCTTAAACCTCATTTGCATCTTGACGATTACAATCTGTGTTCAAACCTTTCATGATTCTTGAAAACACCTCAATCGAGAGGATGAACCAACCGCACTTCATCTACGGAAGAAAAGATTTATGCATATAGTTATGCACCTGAAAAACTCGCAGAAATTGAGTGAACGTTTAACAAGTATCTGTGCTAGCTTCTTTGGCATAGTTATTATCAAAAATAACTTCGTAACTCCTCTTCAAATTAGCCAATTTTGTCACAGCTCCATAAAATCAACATCGACTTTTTATTCGAATAAGTCTTATTATAACCTTGATGTATACAAATGCCCTTTCGTCATTGTTACCAGAAAACCTTTTATATTCCGCCAAAATAGCAGTAAACTTACCAACAACTTCATTGATCTTTGACTTTCCAAAAAATCGTTATATTTATCGAAACCCTATCATATACTCATCCGCATTTTGTAAACAAGAATTGCCATACCGATTATCGAGAATTAGCAATCAGTATTTTGAAATCTCGCAGCATGGCTACATCAACAATTATATGTATACATATAATCTTATCTCTTAGAATTATGATCTTCCACTCTGAAATTTTGAAAAGCACCCAGTCTAAAAATCAATACTCCAAATTCTGAAAAAGCTGAAAACAGCAGCAAAAACTGTACAAGCTGAATACAGCAGCAAAAACTGTACAAGCTGAATACAGCAGCAAAAACTGTACACGACCTTAACCGTTGAAGGTATAAAGATAAAGAATAGTATGTTGGCAAAGCTCAGAAAAGTTGGAACTGGGCACCGGATTGAGCAAACCATGAAGGAGACTCTGAACAAATTACAAGGACTAAACTTGTACATAAAGAATCCAGATGATTCTATTTCTGATGAAATCTTTAGCAAATACCTTACTCCTTAACCACTCTAAATCATCGTGAATGAATTTCTTCATCACAATTTGATGCTGAAATCCTAAGATATCATCGTACCTTTCTTTATTAATATCCTTAATATTTCTGAAGATATCTTCATAAATATTCTCGTTCGATATTAATTATCTCTCTACGCTATCCGTATTATATCATAAAAGGAAACTGTTTTAGTTTCTATATTCTGCGAACCTTTGAATTTAAAATATGAATGTTTTTGAAGTAGTGTTGGAAATTGATGCATGAGTTAGTATAATATTGTGACGACCCGGAAATTTTTGACTAAATTTAAACTTTATCTTTATATTATTCTGACACGATAAGCAATGTTTGATAAGTTAAATCTCAAGGATTTTAAACTATGTTTATACATTCATTTAAACCTCGACCAAATTCCAATGATTCACGAACCATTAAATGAACATATATGAATATGTATGTATATGTGTATATGTTATAAATTGAAAATGTCAACAAAGTATTTAAACGTATAATGCTTTATATGAACGTATTTGTTTCAATATGATTATCGATGAAATTAAAAAATATATATATTAAATGATTGAATTATCAGAAACTTTGAATTATGATTACAAGTCTCTCTTGAGAGGTCCACTATGATTTGAGAAAATCTATTCCTCTTAACGATATTCAGAATAATTTGTAAAGCTATTTATAAATAAAAATAAAAAGTGCCATTTACGAAAGTTAGACAAAAGCTAGTGGAGAATTGGTTTCTATAATATTCTATTAATCTATTTTCAAACGTACAAAAACGTTTTCAGTTTAAAAAGAACTTTATTATTAAAACGTATATAACTTTTATAAATATCTAGAATCACTTTTGACAACTCAGTACTTAACCAGTATAATAAATATAACGATATTTATATTTTATTTCATTAAATATATATAACGATTTAAATTAATATTATATATATTTATACGCGTATTATACGTACATAGTTTTATACTTTTACTATACTTTAACTTTACATTTACTTTACTTTTACTTTACTTTAACTTTAATAATTCACTTTAATAATTCATATTTTAATAATTCACTTTAATAATTCATACTTTAATAATTCACTTTAATAATTCATACTTTAATAATTCACTTTAATAATTCATATTTTAATAATTCACTTTAATAATTCATACTTTAATAATTCACTTTAATAATTCAAAAATCTATTATAAATAGAATTCAATAGGTTTCATTATTTCATAGAAACTTGTAAATATATTTCTCTAAACTCTCTCAATCGAATTACATATATATATATTTACTTAGTATTATTTCAAGATATTATTAGTATACATAAAATATTATGACGGAGTGATGTCCGAGTGATTTCAAAATAGTTTTTTTTGAATGAGTCGAAGCTAAAGAAATTATGGGTTATAGCTATGGAGGTGATGGGTATGGTTCATGGGTATGTTCGTAAGGTCAATCTAGTGTTTATCATCTCCGTTGCGTCTACGTACTTTTCTGCAATATTGAATCTCAATATTGATACGTGAGCACTCATAACTTAACTTTTATATATCAATAGTGTATCCCTGACTAGTGCTCGAGTATATAGGATTATGCATGCTTGTACATTCGATATTGTCTTTAGATAGGTTTGTTTAATCCTGAATTAGATACATATGCTACTGAGATAGGGTATATGATATGCATGTCATTGGAAAGCTAGCAAAAAATTAAGAACTTTTTATTTAGATATCGAATGGTTTTGATGAACGGATTAGAAGTTATAGTCAACTGAATTTTAGTATTATTGTTAAAATGATTATTATTACTATCGTCGTTATTATTTTAATAGAAATATCATTGTTATTATAAAATATCATTATTACTATTATGTTAGTATTATCATTTTATCATAATAACATTTTTAGTAAATATAAATATTGTTATTTTTTTATAGAATATTAATAATTATTATTACAAAATAATACAACTTTTACTTATTATTATTATGATCAATATTATTTTATCAAATAAATAGGGGATGCAAAGATATTTTTCACCACGCGTAATATCATTACATTAATAATACTTACCACTATAGTTTTACGATATTAAGTGAACTTTATAAATTTTACTACTTGAGATATATAAAAGTATATTTTATCATATATAAATGTTAATATAAATTTTTATTAATAAATAACTTTTATTATTATAAAATCTAATAAATATATTTAAATATATAAAATGACTATAGTTAAGTTATATAATAAACACGTATAAATTTTAGAAGTCATTTTGGGTCAAGTTGACTTTTGTTGACTTTTGTATATTAGTCTCGAGCATTAGGATTGTGGTACACTATGACTTGACCAAAAATTATTAGACAAATATTGACCAACATATAAATATATATAATTAATATAGGTTCGTGAATCCGAGGCCAACCTTGCACTTGTTAAATGACGTTATATGTATTTTTACTACGAAATACAGTATGGTGAGTTTTATTTGCTCCCTTTTATATATATTTTTGGGACTGAGAATACATGCGCTGTTTTTATAAATGTTTTGCGAAATAGACACAAGTACTAAAACTAATTCTACGTGGGTTTAAACCAGAAATATACCCTTAGCTTGGTAACATTAAACTACTTGTCTATGTACGGTAGGCGCGAATCCTAAAGATAGATCTATTGGGCCTGACAAACTCCATCCTGACTATGGGATGCTTTAGTACTTCGAGGTTATTTTAAACACACCTGATCTGGTGTACTTCAGAGGGTAAAACATGAACGTTAAGGCTTGTTACCGGGTGCCTACAACTTATAGAATACTTTTATACACTTGCGAGTGTACATATATTTATAAACGGAAATCTTGTGGTCTATTAATATATTGAAATGATTGTTATGATAAACCTATGAACTCACCAACCTTTTGGTTGACACTTTAAAGCATGTTTATGTAACGACCCGGATTTTTCCGATCGTTTTACACTTATAAGATTAATATTTACATAAATTAATACTTACCAACATGATAAGCAATCTAAATTGTTGAGATTTATGATTTTGAAAAGAGTTTTACATAACGTTTAACCGTCTAGTTTGACCGATGATATCACGAACTATACAATATATGTTAATTATACGTTTGTGTATATATATGTATATATATATATTTAACATGATTTAAGGATGTTTAAATATCTCATTTTGTATTAATAACAATAAGTTATAAGTATATTTTGAAACTACTAACTTAAGCTTTCAAAACGATAACTATACGTAACGTTATTTGACATAAATACTTACGACCTATAATGTTTATACATATATCGTATATATAATGTATTTAATCACTTTTAAAGACTTAAATACATAAAACAATATAAGTATATTCACAAAAGATAGCTATATTTGAATCCTCATTCCATTTTTCACAAGATTTCTATACGTATATCTAGAGTATATGTACTCGTATCATACCTAGCTTCTATACGTATTTACTATTGGTATATACACATCAAATCACCACCAACCAGCCCTTGTTCATGCCTTATGTATAAGGTAACTACTTTTGTTATTTAGTATGACAATTTCACATGATTAAAAGATCTTTTCACAAAATTACAAATTTATACACCTTTTACACCACCATAAATACATGCATCCATTTTCAATTTTTGGAACATCATTTCTCTAGCTAAACACACACACTTACTAGCCTCATGTCTCTCTAAGAACTCCAGCAAAAATCCTCTCAAGAATCACCTTAAACATCACCATAAAAAGATCAACAAAAACACTACAAAAATACAACTTTCAATTCAAGTTTATGTCTTAAGTTGCTTCCAATCTTTCATCCAATTTCATCACTCTTTTGGTTCTAGGTTTTTACTCCTCTTTTACAGCAATCTTGTCCAAGTAACTTGAGGTAGTAACTTTGTTCATAACCTTATTCGATTCATATATATATAGCTATCTTATTGTATGGTATACAATTTTAACAACAAAAACATAGTTTGAATGATTTCAAACTTGTTTGCAAACTAAATAGATCATTCTAACTTAACTTTTAAAATACTTCAAGACCTGTAATATAACTTAAATATATGCTAATTTAACAAGGTATAACTTGGTTTTTCAAAGAATACCTTAAAAAACTGTTTTTATGACGTCGGAGTGCAACCGGGGGCTGTTTTGGGTTGGATAATTAAAAACCATCTTGAACTTTGAATTGGAGGTTTATATTCTGGAAAAATGATATTTCTTATGAATATGTTAACACATAAAAATTTCATGATTTAATTCATAGTATAAGTATTTTTAGAAAAATGGTCATTAAATGATGTTTTTGTAACAAAAATGATTAACTTCATAAGTTTCACCAAAATTTGACCTATGACCTATGATTTCGAATACAAACTAAGGTATTTACAGTTCATATTCTTAAAGAGGGACTCGATCCAAGGAAGTGGAAAGTTGAATCAACGAAAACGGAGTTGTAACGAAGAAATTATGACCAAAACAAAATCGGATATCCAAGACTAGTTTAGCCACGAAAATAATTGGAGAAAATTAAATAAATCACATCTTCCTAAAGTAACATGATATTTTATGCATATGTACTCATAATTTAATTTTATATGGTTCAGGATCACCCGTAAACAATACGAGAAGATTAATCATAAGATCCCATGATTGTACGCAACACGTCATTTGACAACACCGGTACTTTATGTACGCAACACGTCATTTGACAACACCGGTACCATGGGTCAAGATTAATCTCGACCAATACATATACGATGGGGGTTTTATTTATTTCATTGGGGGTTTATTAAACAACTAAATATGAACCATTAAAATTGAATTACTAACATCGGACTGCTAACTACGGACTAAGGAATTATTAAAAGTATTAAAAGTATTATAAGTATATATATGTGACGATTGTTTAAAAAGAAAAGGTATTGATATATTATATATGGATAGGTTCGTGATATCAATCGGAGACCAAGTCGAAATTACATATCTTCAAGACAAAAGTGAGTATATAGTCCCACTTTTAAACTCTAAATATTTCGGGATGAGAATACATGTATTTTATGTTTTACGCTATGGACACAAGTAACTGAAAAATATATTCTACGTTGAGTTGTACCACTGGCATACTTCCCTGTAGCTTGGTAACTAATATTTACAGCGGTATTGTAAACGCGAATCCTGTTGATAGATCTATCGGGCCTGACAACCCCAACCGGACTGGACGACCAGTATTCAACGGTTGCACAGTACTTCATTTCGTGACTACACCTTGGTACGGTGTAGTAAGATTTCATAATAAAGGGAATATGCGACGTGATTAAATGTTAAGTATGGTTACCAAGTGCTCAACCACTTAGAATATTTTTATTAAAATGTTTATATATGAAATCTTGTGTTCCATTGTTATAACGCTGCTAGCATCAAACCTATATATCTCACCAACTTTATGTTGACGTTTTAAAGCATGTTATTCTCAGGTATGAATTAAGTCTTCCGCTGTGCATTAGCTCATGTTAAGGATACTACTTGGGACCTTTTAAGCCATGATACAAAGACGTTGCATTCGAGTCATTGGAGTTCAATAGAGAATATAAATAAGTAAATGACAGATTAGGTCATTTGGATATTATGAAATGTTAGACGAAAATGTCAAATATTGATGTAATGATAGTTTGCCTTTTAAGAATAAATGCAACGTTTGTAAAATGTATCATATAGAGGTCAAGTACCTCGCAATGTTATCATATGTTATTGTATTCGTCCCTATGGATTGGGTCGGGTCGTCTCATGTGGTATCAGAGCGTTGGTCTTAGCGAACCAGGCCTTGCATTAGTGTGTCTAACTGGTAGTTGTTAGGATGCATTAGTGAGTCTGGACTTTGACCGTGTCTACATGTCAAAAGTTTTGCTTATCATATCTAGTCGAAAATCATCTGCTTATCATCCTTAAGAATTGCCTGCTTAGTATTCTTAAGTCTAGACACGTCTTACTGCATTTGGTGCATCGATAGTGTATAGACAAAATTCGTATCCTAGCGTATCTGTTGCTATAGACATTGCCTGACGAATTTCAAAGATTCTCCGTAATTCACGGGATTTTGAGTATTATAAATACATATGTAAATTATGTATTGAAGAATACCAAACCCAACTCCTATAATCTATTCCAAACCAAAAATTCATTTCCCTGACTGTACAAGATGAACTCCGCGTCCAGTTCGAATTCCTCCGACTCCGACAGCTACGCTGATATGGATTTCCATTCGGGCTCCGAAGGCAGCGTCACTGGAATGGATCAACCAATTTCTCATCATCTATTCTGGATGAATTGGGGATGGGTTCGTAGCATACTAAATTATTGGAGACAAGAAGAAGGTGATCCCTTTCACCCACCGAATTGCCCCATTGGCGACGAACCTGAAGCACTTACCGGCGAACCTGTTCGAGAAACCATTTTCTCTCTCATTTCTCGAGTATCTCGTCACGATTATATCCTATCCCATATTTCGGATCTTGTTCATTCACTCACTCCAACCGCCAATCATCCTGGTGTACTAGCAGAAATTAACGAACTTCGCGCTCGTGTGACGGCTTTGGAGAACACGGTGCGAAGGTTACAAACACCAGCAGCAGCACCAGCAGCATAACCAGTACCGTTAACAACATCAACCTCGTAATCTTCAGTACCAGTAGCATCATCGACGTCAATGACATCATCAGCATCAACACCAACCGTATCATTATCACCACCAACAATCACATCCGCACCACGTACCTCAACATCATCATCTGAACTTCGAATATGATCTTTGTTCTACATATCATTCTACACCGATTACCTCTTCTTTACGTATCGTTCTTTGTTCGACATGACGATTATGTAATCTCTAATGTTTTGGAGATTATGTAATCTAGTAATAACGATAAATCAAATGAGTTGAATATTTTATTGACTCATTAAATTCATAGTTACCTCCGAAGAAAATATATATGCAAATATATTTTCATAAAGATTGTAATTAAAAATTTCATTCGTACAAACTGTTAATGATGAAAATATTTTAACGGGTGGGTAGTACCCAAGGAATATTTAGAATTCACATTAACAAGTTACACTGTACATTCTTCGAATCTGATTCAACGATCATTTATTATCCTACTTACAATTACCGATATACGTATCCGTTCACCCCAGATTAACAATTTCCATTTAAATTTCATATTTGGATTTTTACCTATCCGAATCCAACAAGTGGCATAATGAAGAAACATTGGCAAAATAAAAATTGTTAGAAACAGATGAATTAATTAATTGAAATTGTGATAGGATTACACGCTAACTGTTCCGGCTAACTGTTCCCAGCTAACTGATTAATATTTAATTTATCGCAATTTACATTCTTGCAATTTTAATTTCTGTACTTTACATACCGTCGGGACACATGTACAACAACACGTCGGATTAATTCTGAGACAACACGTTGTATAATGGGTCATGATATATATTTATTTATTTTACGCATTTTAAATAACGGGACACGTATACAAGGTTTCGACTTATCATATTGATCCATCTATATATATATTTCGGAACAACCATAGACACTCTATATGTGAAGGTGGGAGTTGGCTATACAGGGTCGGAGTTGATTCCAAAATATATATATACTTTGAGTTGTGATCGACACCGAGACCAGTACACGGGTCACGATACGTATTAAGTAATTCGAATATTATATATTTAGTTCATATATGAATTTATTGAACCATTGGACAATCGGACTATTGGACTGCTAACTTTGGACAATTAAAAATGAGTTAAAATGATGATTATTACATATGAAACTAAACAATCCTTCAAGTTTGCCACTTGATTCTATTTTAAACCTCATTTGTATCTTGACGATTACAATTCGCATTCACAACTTTTCATGATTCTTGAAAACATCTCGATCGAGAAGTTCAACCAGCCGCACCTCGTCTACGGAATAAAGATTTATGCATACAGTTATGCACCTAAAAATTTTTGAACTCGAAGTTATAGTTAAAACGTATCCGCATCGAATTCCTTATCATCCATTAGCAAAAACAATCACGCGATTCCTTTTCAATTAACTAATTTTGTCACAGCTCCACTTCGATATCTCAGTAAGACTACTCTTATTACAATCTCGATATATATATATATATACGTTGTTCTTTCGCCATCGTTACCGGAGAACCTTTTATATTCCATCATATTACCATCAGCGTTTAATCATCTAAAAATACAATTCTCCTTAAACCATCTTGGTTTGATAACCAATGACCCAGATCCGATAACTTTGAAAATACTGACGAAGCAGCATGTTGTAGAAGGTCTTAATGACCAAATGTTGATGATAAAAGAAGGAAGTGTTAGGAACGCTCGATAGAAAATTGGTACTGAAAACCGGATTGAACAAACCATGAAGGAGACTCTGAACAAGTTACAAGGACTAAACTTGTACATAAAGAATTATGACGATTCTGTAGCAAACACCTTGCTTCTGAATCTAAACCGTTACGGGTCAATCTTCATCATCATCCTTCGACATTAGAAATTCCAAGATATTATCATATCTTTCATTATAAATATCCTCAATATTTCTGAAGATATTTTCACCACTATCCTTATCTGAAATCATTTATCTCTCTGTAATATATGCGTTACAATATAAAGGAAACTGTGTTAGTTTCTAAATCCTTCAAGTTTAAAATAGGAATGTTCTGAAGCAGTGTTGGGAACTGATGCATGAACTAGTATAATATAATGAAACTTGATCAACTTCATTATAGGAAGTCATGTTAAGTTTCTAATGGAATATGATGATTCACAGTACCGTCATCATGTGCCATGTTACACGACTTTTACATTCTATCCAATTCCGAAACATATTAAGAACAAATCATCTTGATAGTTCTATTTTCCTGGATATTCTGGTAATTTGACAAATCAAAATCGTGCCATTACCATTCCTTTCTTAGAGCATTAGCTATGTTCATTCCGAATTTTATACCTACGAATTTCGCACTATTGATCGCTTGACTCAAGGACGGGAAGAAGAAACGAAGGGACAAAGTCCCAAAATAGAAATTGGGGTATAGATTACAGCAAATAGGAGAGAGTATTAACTATGGATGACAATGATTATGGAAAACAGAAGCAGGAGCATCGAAATATAAGGAAAGATATCAAACCCAATAACCACCCAGAAACTACAAACCGTGTGTATCAAGACATATGGTGACGTAAAGACACGGGAGAATTAGAAACATTATAATTCCAAGAAAATCATAAAAGTGAATAGATTCTTCTAGCGGTAGATGAAAGAGAAGAATGAAAGATATGAAAGTTAGAAGTATAACAAAAATCAGAACGGGATGAAGCATTTTAAAGGATACCTTAAGGTATGAATTAAAGGAGGAAGAGTAAGAGATGTGAGGTATGGAAGTAAGAAAGGGAAGGAGGTGGATTTATAGTGAAATATCCGACAAAGAAATCGAAACAGATTATCGCATTAAATCAAAGGAGATCCTGTTTTCTAAATCATCGAAGAACCAAATCTTATTACATAAGATTTTCTTTAAATCCCTTAAATTCTGGAAATCAATCCTAATCTCGACATCGGTTAAAACAATTCTATATTCACTCATTTCATTCTTTTGTGATAGCTTCACTCGTGCGCTTCACATGACCGAATCGTTTTATCCATATCTTCCAATAATGATAAAACTCTATTAATACCTCATATTCGTCATGAAAACATTCCTATTGTTATTTATGACAACCTCTACCAAATTTCGGGACGAAATTTCTTTAACGGGTGGGTACTGTAACGACCCGGATTTTTCCGATCGTTTTACACTTATAAGATTAATATTTACATAAATTAAAACTTACCAACATGATAAGCAATCTAAATTGTTGAGATTTATGATTTTGAAAAGAGTTTTACATAACGTTTAACCGTCTAGTTTGACCGATGATATCACGAACTATACAATATATGTTAATTATACGTTTGTGTATATATATGTATATATATATATATTTAACATGATTTAAGGATGTTTAAATATCTCATTTTGTATTAATAACAATAAGTTATAAGTATATTTTGAAACTACTAACTTAAGCTTTCAAAACGATAACTATACGTAACGTTATTTGACATAAATACTTACGACCTATAATGTTTATACATATATCGTATATATAATGTATTTAATCACTTTTAAAGACTTAAATACATAAAACAATATAAGTATATTCACAAAAGATAGCTATATTTGAATCCTCATTCCATTTTTCACAAGATTTCTATACGTATATCTAGAGTATATGTACTCGTATCATACCTAGCTTCTATACGTATTTACTATTGGTATATACACATCAAATCACCACCAACCAGCCCTTGTTCATGCCTTATGTATAAGGTAACTACTTTTGTTATTTAGTATGACAATTTCACATGATTAAAAGATCTTTTCACAAAATTACAAATTTATACACCTTTTACACCACCATAAATACATGCATCCATTTTCAATTTTTGGAACATCATTTCTCTAGCTAAACACACACACTTACTAGCCTCATGTCTCTCTAAGAACTCCAGCAAAAATCCTCTCAAGAATCACCTTAAACATCACCATAAAAAGATCAACAAAAACACTACAAAAATACAACTTTCAATTCAAGTTTATGTCTTAAGTTGCTTCCAATCTTTCATCCAATTTCATCACTCTTTTGGTTCTAGGTTTTTACTCCTCTTTTACAGCAATCTTGTCCAAGTAACTTGAGGTAGTAACTTTGTTCATAACCTTATTCGATTCATATATATATAGCTATCTTATTGTATGGTATACAATTTTAACAACAAAAACATAGTTTGAATGATTTCAAACTTGTTTGCAAACTAAATAGATCCTTCTAACTTAACTTTTAAAATACTTCAAGACCTGTAATATAACTTAAATATATGCTAATTTAACAAGGTATAACTTGGTTTTTCAAAGAATACCTTAAAAAACTGTTTTTATGACGTCGGAGTGCAACCGGGGGCTGTTTTGGGTTGGATAATTAAAAACCATCTTGAACTTTGAATTGGAGGTTTATATTCTGTAAAAATGATATTTCTTATGAATATGTTAACACATAAAAATTTCATGATTTAATTCATAGTATAAGTATTTTTAGAAAAATGGTCATTAAATGATGTTTTTGTAACAAAAATGATTAACTTCATAAGTTTCACCAAAATTTGACCTATGACCTATGATTTCGAATACAAACTAAGGTATTTACAGTTCATATTCTTAAAGAGGGACTCGATCCAAGGAAGTGGAAAGTTGAATCAACGAAAACGGAGTTGTAACGAAGAAATTATGACCAAAACAAAATCGGATATCCAAGACTAGTTTAGCCACGAAAATAATTGGAGAAAATTAAATAAATCACATCTTCCTAAAGTAACATGATATTTTATACATATGTACTCATAATTTAATTTTATATGGTTCAGGATCACCCGTAAACAATACGAGAAGATTAATCATAAGATCCCATGATTGTACGCAACACGTCATTTGACAACACCGGTACTTTATGTACGCAACACGTCATTTGACAACACCGGTACCATGGGTCAAGATTAATCTCGACCAATACATATACGATGGGGGTTTTATTTATTTCATTGGGGGTTTATTAAACAACTAAATATGAACCATTAAAATTGAATTACTAACATCGGACTGCTAACTACGGACTAAGGAATTATTAAAAGTATTAAAAGTATTATAAGTATATATATGTGACGATTGTTTAAAAAGAAAAGGTATTGATATATTATATATGGATAGGTTCGTGATATCAATCGGAGACCAAGTCGAAATTACATATCTTCAAGACAAAAGTGAGTATATAGTCCCACTTTTAAACTCTAAATATTTCGGGATGAGAATACATGTATTTTATGTTTTACGCTATGGACACAAGTAACTGAAAAATATATTCTACGTTGAGTTGTACCACTGGCATACTTCCCTGTAGCTTGGTAACTAATATTTACAGCGGTATTGTAAACGCGAATCCTGTTGATAGATCTATCGGGCCTGACAACCCCAACCGGACTGGACGACCAGTATTCAACGGTTGCACAGTACTTCGTTTCGTGACTACACCTTGGTACGGTGTAGTAAGATTTCATAATAAAGGGAATATGCGACGTGATTAAATGTTAAGTATGGTTACCAAGTGCTCAACCACTTAGAATATTTTTATTAAAATGTTTATATATGAAATCTTGTGTTCCATTGTTATAACGCTGCTAGCATCAAACCTATATATCTCACCAACTTTATGTTGACGTTTTAAAGCATGTTATTCTCAGGTATGAATTAAGTCTTCCGCTGTGCATTAGCTCATGTTAAGGATACTACTTGGGACCTTTTAAGCCATGATACAAAGACGTTGCATTCGAGTCATTGGAGTTCAATAGAGAATATAAATAAGTAAATGACAGATTAGGTCATTTGGATATTATGAAATGTTAGACGAAAATGTCAAATATTGATGTAATGATAGTTTGCCTTTTAAGAATAAATGCAACGTTTGTAAAATGTATCATATAGAGGTCAAGTACCTCGCAATGTTATCATATGTTATTGTATTCGTCCCTATGGATTGGGTCGGGTCGTCTCAGTTTATTCTCAGGTATTAAAGAAATCTTCCGCTGTGCATTAGCTCATTTTAAGGATATTACTTGGAGTCATTCATGGCATATTTTGAAAGACGTTGCATTCGAGTTATTGATTTCATCAAGATTATTATTAAGCCAATTATAGTTGGATGTATTATGAAATGGTGTGCATGCCGTCAACTTTCGTTGTAAAGAAAGTTTGTCTTTTAAAAACTAATGCAATGTTTGTAAAATGTATCATATAGAGGTCAAATACCTCGCGATGTAATCAACTATTGTGAATCGTTTATAATGTATATGAACGGGTCCTTTCAGTTGGTATCAGAGCGGTGGTCTTAGAGAACCAGGTCTTGCATTAGTGTGTCTAACTGATAGTTGTTAAGATGCATTAGTGAGTCTGGACTTCGACCGTGTCTGCATGTCAAAAAGTTTGCTTATCAATTCTAGTCGAAAATCATCTACTTATCATCCTTAGGAAATTACCTTCTTATCATCTTAAGTCTAGACGCGTTTTTCTGCATTTATTGCATAATAGTGTATAGACGGATTCTTATCTTAGCACATCTATTACTGTGAACTTTGACTGTCATCTTTTCAAAGATTCTCCGTAATTTACGGAATTTTGGTATTATATATACATATGCAAATTATGTAATTGAAGAATACCAAATCTAAATTCTACAATCTATTTCATACCAAAAATTCTTTCCCTGATCCTACTAGATGGATCCCTCAACCAGTTCGAATTCCTCAGATTCCGACAGCTATTCCGATATGGATATCTACCTGAGCTCCGAAAGTAGCATCACCGGAATGGATCAACCAATTTCCCATCATCTATTTTGGATGAATTGGGGATGGGTCCATAGTCAACTCAACCATTGAAGACAAGAAGAAGGTGATCCCTTCCATTCACCACATTGCCCTCTTGGCAATGAACCTAAAGCACTTACCGGCGAACCTGTTCGAGTCACCATTTTCTCACGCATTGCTAGAGTATCTCGTCATGATTATATACTATTCCATATTGCAAATCTTATTCATCCGCTCTTTCCAACCGCCAATCATCCTGGGGTACTAGCAGAAATTAACGAACTTCGCGCCCGAGTAGTGGCTTTGGAACACATGGTGCACGGATTACAAACACCATCAGCAGCACCAGCAGCATAACCAATACCGCCAGTAACATCCACATCGCAAGCCTCAATACCAAAAGCTTCAGCAGCATCACCAGTAGTTACCGGCAGTATCATCAGCATCAACAATATCGTCAGCATCACCATCACCGTCAGTACTGTCAGCATCATCAGCACTAGCAGCACCTATAACATCACAAGTTCCGTCAGTTCAAGAATCGCAGTGGACATCATCATTGATCAACAACGAGTATTTTGTATCAACGAGTTATGAAGTATTAACTCATTCTTCTGAAGAAATTATATATATATTTTATATATATGAATGCTGAAACTATAAAAATCTTTCGTACTAAGCTATTGAATATGAATTGAAAAAGGGTAGATACTACTCAGTTAAATTCATATTACTAATATGCTATGATGTACATCCTTCGTTAACAACCTAACCATCGTAACTACAATCTTTGATTCAATTAAATGAATTCGGTTTCATAATAAACCAAGTGTATCATTCAATAACATGTTTGATTTTACACTTTCATCTTCAATGTACTCGAAACTTACTGGAAAACAACATTCGTATCTTGTGAAGTTAGCAAGAGTTCTATGAGCATCAGCATAATTCACTAAGGAAATATCTATAAGAATAAATATTGAAGTATTGATTACATTAGCGAAATACTTCGCGAAGATTATGTAATCTCTAATGTTTTAGAGATTATTCTTTACTAATCCAAGCCGAAAATCAAATGAGCTTAATATGATATTAACTCATTAAATCTGTATTACATCTGAAGAAAATATACATACATATATTTTCATAAAGACTGTAATGAAAAATTCTTGTTCAAAATATTATTTGTGACATTTTTTAACGGGTAGGTAATACCCGAGAGATATATAAATGCACAATTAATATATTACATTCTTCGATTCTAATTCAGTAAATCATCAACTATACTCCCTATTTTCACAACAGTATACCTTCTTTTATAAGAAATCAAAACAACCATACTCATTCAAATTCAATCACCTATTCTGATTTTTGAAATCTCAGAATGCAACTCGAGATATAAGAAAAACCATCACTCTTAGATCCTTACATTTTTTTTCAAAGCTATACTTTGACTTTAAAACTGTGATAGAACATCACTTTTAATTGTAACACTCAAAAGGATACGAGAATCAATCGAGATTTATTACAAATTTATCCTTTGGATATTGACAATGACAAGCTGCATTTAAAACGCTTCGAAATTTTGGAAGACACTTCAAATAAGGAACAATCGAGATGATGATCCAATCACACATTACCCGAAGTCTTGTACCTGAAAAACTCTCGAACCCAAAGTCATAGTTTAACACGTATCCGCGTTGAATTCTTTAGCATTTATTAGTAAAAACAACCTTACGATTCTTTTCAAAGTAGCCAGTTTTGTCACAGCTCCAACAAGTCAACTTCGACTTTTCAGTAAAACTAATTTTATTATAACTTCGATAGATACGCTGCCCTTTCACCGTCGTTACTGTGGAACCTTTCATATCTCACCACATTAGCAGTAAACTTATCAACAACTTCATTAACCTTCGACTTAAACCTCTCCGAAAAGTCACTATACTTATTCATTGAAACTCCATCTCTTACTCATCCGCATCTTGCAACAAGAATTGCCATACCAATTACTGAAAATCAGCAATCAGTATTTTGAAATCTCGCAGCGTTTCTACTTCAATAGTTATATATACATATAACGTCTACCTCCTAAACTTACACACTTCGAATGTGAAGTTTCTAAAAAACATCTCAAACTGTGAATTAGTTCTCGAAATGCTAATGAAGCAGCAGAAACTGTAAACGACTTTAACAGTCAAAAGTTTGATTACAAAGAATAATGTGTTGGTAAAGCCCAAAAAAGAGAAGAGTTGGTACTGAACAATGGATTGAGCAGACCGTGAAGGAGACCAAGGACAAATACAAGAACCAAAGTCTGTATTTAAAGAATCTTGATGATTCTGTTTCTGACGAAGTCATTAACGAATACCTTGCTCCTGACTCTAAACCTTTGCGGACCTTATACTTCATCATCATCTTATCTTAAATATTATAAGATATCTTCGTATCTCTCATTATACATATTCTCCATATTTCTGGAGATATTTTCACAACTATTCTTATCTGAGATCATTTATCTCTCCATAATATCTGTAACATAAAAGAAACTGTGTTGGTTTATAAATTCTGAAAAAAAATTCAAATATGAATGTTTTGAAGTAGTATTGGGAACTGAAGCATGAGTTAGTATAATATAATGAAACTTGATCAACGTGATTATATTACAGTAATTCATGCTGAGTTTCTAATGGAACATGATGATTAACAGAACATACCGTCATCATGTGCCATTTACACGACTCTTACATTCTACCAAATCTCCAAACATATTAAGAACATATCTTCTTGATAGTTCTATCTTTCCGGATATTCTGGTAATTTGCCAAATCAAGATCGTACCATTACGATTTCCTTCTTAGAACATTAACTATGTTCATTCTGAAATTCATATCTGCGAATACTGGACCATTACAAACGTTGCTTAATCGCAAGAAGAAGAAACGAAAGGACAAAACTCCAAAATAGAAATTGGAGTATAAATCGCAGCAAATAGAATGGAGCATTAACCGTGGATGTCAATGATTATAAAAGACAAAAGCAGGGGCTTTTAAATATAAGGGAAGATATAAAACGCAACAACCACCCAAAAATTATAAACCATATATATCGATGCATATAGCAATATAAAGACACGGAAGAACTAAAAACACTATAAAACCGAGAGTATAGTAGAAGTAAATAGATTCTTCCGGAGGCAGATAAAAAAGAAGAACGACAGATATGAAAGTGAGGAGTATATCGAGAATCAGTACTGGATGAAGCATATTGACAAATACTTTAAAATATGAGTTGAGGGAGAAAGAATAGAAGGTGTGAGTTGTAAGGAAACGAAGGATGTGGATTTATAGTGAAATACCCGACAGAGAAATCAAGATGGATTATCGTATTAATTCGAAGAGAATCATAATCTCCTTAATCACCGAAGCATCAAATCCAACATAGATTACAAAGATTTTCTTTAAATTCGGAGATCAATTGTGATGATGTCAAAAGATATGACGAATCACTATAATCTTATTTCCTTCATTTACGATAACTTCCCTCATACGCTTCGAGTAATCGAATTATTTTATCCATACTTCTTAGACATGATAAAACTTCATAATCGTCATAATAACATTCTCATTGTTAGCCATAATGACCTCTATCAAATTTCGGGGACGAAATTTCTTTAACGGGTAGGTACTGTGACGACCCGGAAATTTTCGACTAAATTTAAACTTTATCTTTATATTATTCTGACACGATAAGCAATGTTTGATAAGTTAAATCTCAAGGATTTTAAACTATGTTTATACATTCATTTAAACCTCGACCAAATTCCAATGATTCACGAACCATTAAATGAACATATATGAATATGTATGTATATGTGTATATGTTATAAATTGAAAATGTCAACAAAGTATTTAAACGTATAATGCTTTATATGAACGTATTTGTTTCAATATGATTATCGATGAAATTAAAAAATATATATATTAAATGATTGAATTATCAGAAACTTTGAATTATGATTACAAGTCTCTGTTGAGAGGTCCACTATGATTTGAGAAAATCTATTCCTTTTAACGATATTCGGAATAATTTGTAAAGCTATTTATAAATAAAAATAAAAAGTGTCATTTACGAAAGTTAGACAAAAGCTAGTGGAGAATTGGTTTCTATAATATTCTATTAATCTATTTTCAAACGTACAAAAACGTTTTCAGTTTAAAAAGAACTTTATTATTAAAACGTATATAACTTTTATAAATATCTAGAATCACTTTTGACAACTCAGTACTTAACCAGTATAATAAATATAACGATATTTATATTTTATTTCATTAAATATATATAACGATTTAAATTAATATTATATATATTTATACGCGTATTATACGTACATAGTTTTATACTTTTACTATACTTTAACTTTACCTTTACTTTACTTTTACTTTACTTTAACTTTAATAATTCATACTTTAATAATTCACTTTAATAATTCATACTTTAATAATTCACTTTAATAATTCATACTTTAATAATTCACTTTAATAATTCATATTTTAATAATTCACTTTAATAATTCATACTTTAATAATTTACTTTAATAATTCAAAAATCTATTATAAATAGAATTCAATAGGTTTCATTATTTCATAGAAACTTGTAAATATATTTCTCTAAACTCTCTCAATCTAATTACATATATATATTTACTTAGTATTATTTCAAGATATTATTAGTATACATAAAATATTACGACGGAGTGATGTCCGAGTGATTTCAAAATAGTTTTTTTTGAATGAGTCGAAGCTAAGGAAATTATGGGTTATAGCTATGGAGGTGATCGGTATGGTTCATGGGTATGCTCGTAAGGTCAATCTAGTGTTTATCATCTCCGTTGCGTCTACGTACTTTTATGCAATATTGAATCTCAATATTGATACGTGAGCACTCATAACTTAACTTTTATATATCAATAGTGTATCCCTGACTAGTGCTCGAGTATATAGGATTATGCATGCTTGTACATTCGATATTGTCTTTAGATAGGTTTGTTGAATCCTGAATTAGATACATATGCTACTGAGATAGGGTATATGATATGCATGTCATTGGAAAGCTAGCGAAAAATTAAGAACTTTTTATTTAGATATCGAATGGTTTTGATGAACGGATTAGAAGTTATAGTCAACTGAATTTTAGTATTATTGTTAAAATGATTATTATTACTATCGTCGTTATTATTTTAATAGAAATATCATTGTTATTATAAAATATCATTATTACTATTATGTTAGTATTATCATTTTATCATAATAACATTTTTAGTAAATATAAATATTGTTATTTTTTTTATAGAATAATAATAATTATTATTACAAAATAATACAACTTTTACTTATTATTATTATGATCAATATTATTTTATCAAATAAATATGGGATGCAAAGATATTTTTCACCACGCGTAATATCATTACATTAATAATACTTACCACTATAGTTTTACGATATTAAGTGAACTTTTTAAATTTTACTACTTGAGATATATAAAAGTATATTTTATCATATATAAATGTTAATATAAATTTTTATTAATAAATGACTTTTATTATTATAAAATCTAATAAATATATTTAAATATATAAAACGACTATAGTTAAGTTATATAATAAACACGTATAAATTTTAGAAGTCATTTTGGGTCAAGTTGACTTTTGTTGACTTTTGTATATTAGTCTCGAGCATTAGGATTGTGGTACACTATGACTTGACCAAAAATTGTTAGACAAATATTGACCAACATATAAATATATATAATTAATATAGGTTCGTGAATCCGAGGCCAACCTTGCACTTGTTAAATGACGTTATATGTATTTTTACTACGAAATACAGTATGGTGAGTTTCATTTGCTCCCTTTTATATATATTTTTGGGACTGAGAATACATGCGCTGTTTTTATAAATGTTTTACAAAATAGACACAAGTACTAAAACTAATTCTACGTGGGTTTAAACTAGAAATATACCCTTAGCTTGGTAACATTAAACTACTTGTCTATGTACGGTAGGCGCGAATCCTAAAGATAGATCTATTGGGCCTGACAAACTCCATCCTGACTATGGGATGCTTTAGTACTTCGAGGTTATTTTAAACACACCTGATCTGGTGTACTTCAGAGGGTAAAACATGAACGTTAAGGCTTGTTACCGGGTGCCTACAACTTATAGAATACTTTTATACACTTGCGAGTGTACATATATTTATAAACGGAAATCTTGTGGTCTATTAATATATTGAAATGATTGTTATGATAAACCTATGAACTCACCAACCTTTTGGTTGACACTTTAAAGCATGTTTATTCTCAGGTATTAAAGAAATCTTCCGCTGTGCATTAGCTCATTTTAAGGATATTACTTGGAGTCATTCATGGCATATTTTGAAAGACGTTGCATTCGAGTTATTGATTTCATCAAGATTATTATTAAGCCAATTATAGTTGGATGTATTATGAAATGGTGTGCATGCCGTCAACTTTCGTTGTAAAGAAAGTTTGTCTTTTAAAAACGAATGCAATGTTTGTAAAATGTATCATATAGAGGTCAAATACCTCGCGATGTAATCAACTATTGTGAATCGTTTATAATGTATATGAACGGGTCCTTTCAAATATAATGACACTTAATCAACGTGATTATATTACAGTAAGTCATGCTGAGTTTCTAATGAAACGTGATGATTCACAGACCATAACGTCATCATGTTCCATGTTACATAAATTTTTCATTCTGCTTAACTTCTAAACATATCAAGAAAATATATTCTTGATAGTTCTATTCTCAGTGATTCTGGTAATTTGACAAATCAAATCGTGCTATTACATTCTTTCTTGTTTAGAACATTAAGTTCATTCGAAGTTCCATACTTATAAATTTTGAACCATTACTTGCTTTACTAGAGGTCGAGAGGAGAATAAAAAGGTAAAGAGCTCTAAAATATAAGAGAAAATATAAAGCCCAATAGCAACACGGAGGTTACAAACTGTGGATATTAATACGAATAGCAATATAAAGACACGGCAAAATTAAGAATAGTATCACCCCAAGAGCGAAGTAGAAGTAAACAGATTCCTCTGGTGGGAGTTGGAATAGAAGAATGATTGTTGCGATAGTCAGAATGAGGTTAAGAACCAGAGTTGGATTAAGCATATTCACAATCATTGAAAGTATGGATCGAGAAAGAAAGTATTGGAGTGGTGAAAATAATGGAACGGAAGAAGTTCATTTATAGTGAAAATACCAGACAAAGCAATCGAGACAGATAATCGCATTTAATTATAAAGAATCTTAATTTCCCTATTTACCGAAGAATCAAATCTTTTAGATTTCAAAGATTTTCTTTAAAATCCCTTGAATTCCGGAATTCAACCGCGAATACATCAAGAGTTATAACGAACTTTATTTCCTTATTTCACTCTTTTGTGATAGCTTCATCCATACACTTCAAGTAACCGAATCGTTTTATCTACATTACTCAATAATGATAAAACTCTATTTATTAACTCATATTCGTCATAAAAACATTTTTATTGTTAGCCATGACGACTACACTCAAATTTCGGGACGAAATTTCTTTAACGGGTAGGTACTGTGACGACCCGGAGATTTCTGATCAAATTTAAACTTAATCTTAATATGATCTCGACACGATAAGCAAAGTCTGTAATGTTGAGTCACAAATATTTTGAGCTAGTTTCATATATTCGTTTGACTTTCGACCATTCCCGACGATTCACGAACAACTATTTGTAAATAGATAACATATATATTTAAATAGGTATTTATAACTTGAAATATAATTTGGAAAATTATATAATCTAATTATTAGAATTTATGTTGTAAAATAAATAAAATAAAATGCGATGTAATGGAAAATATATTCATGAATATATTGATATATATATAAATATGCATATAAATATTACTTGCTTTTAATCGATCACCTTTTCAACTACAATTATCACCACCAACGTCCATCACCTCCTACCATCAAGAATCGTCGCCATTCCAACTGGGACATCACCTCCACGATGACCATCACCTACAACATCCAGTTACCCTCCAACACCATTGAACCATAACCATTCTCAATCACGTTATTTTTTATGTTGATGATCCCCATCGTGTTCATATTTTCTGCAGACGACCTATAAATAAACCCACTTCAAATCATAAACACAACCACCACCTCACCTTTTTACTAGTCGCTGTTGTCTTATGTTTTCTGTTTTGAACCATGAACAAACCACACATCTACGAACTGCTGCAGCTATGTTCGGTTTGAAATACAATTCAGATAACAATTGGCATTAGATTTATAATGGCACGTTACCTTTTCTTTCCTTTCTAGCCGACAAGTTATCAAATAAGATAATACCACTCACTCTCTTGGAGATGTCCATGTTAACGTGGAACATTATATAAATAAAAGAAACTGACACCTTTTTTTTTCTCCCTTTTGCCCGTATTCTAATATATGCATGTTTCAATCTCAACCTACTCCAAAAGCCAAACTTTTGGCTATTCATATTACATGTGGGTCAATAAACTAATAAGAAAGCATGCTGTATTTTTAGTGGACGACAAAAGAAACATATATAATCCCCGCTTGCTATTAAATGATGATGAATTGAGTGATAAGAACTTTACAGCTGGAGTTTCGATCCTATTCCAAAACCAGTGAGCCGAGATGTCCTTTAATGTTGGGCCACTTGAAATTAAATTGGGTTTGTGAGTTGGGCTGTGGACTTGTGCTTATTTTTGGACCAAGACTAGCATCACAGTATCTTTATCAAACCACAAGACCCACCTCATTTGTCTGTTAATCATCGTGGTTAGTTGAACGAAAAATTCTGCTGTAGTTATATCCGGTTCTTGTGCAACGATAATGATGATGTTAAATAATGAATGATGATGATGATACATCATACATGAATATGTGAACGAAGGGTAAAAGCTGATGAAACACGTGGTGAAGGGCTCCAGCTTTTCACTTTTCACTTTTCTGTTTTCTCTTATTTTTTTATTATTATTTTTTTTCCCTGTCGAAGTTTACACAACAAGTTTAGGCCGTGACCTTTGAGTTTATTAAACAGATTCATTGAGCCATGTTCTTGTTAATGGGCCGTGATCCAATTTGTTTCCTTTTTATTAGACTAAAACGATAGAATGATGCATGAATAAAGATGATGATGATAAGTGATTAGGAAATTGATGATGATGTTGTTATGTTATTAGATGATGATGATGAAAAGAATTAAATGGGTTTGAAGAAGATGAAACAGAAATATTGGTTTAATAAGATTAAAGATTCGATTTATTTCAGAAAGGAATAGATGGACGAGTGGTTTAGAGTGTGGGTGTTTATTCGAGAGGTCATGGGTTCAAGCCCCGTTTGTGGCATATTTTTTTGAAAAAGAAGAAGAAAGGGAAAACAGGAAGAAAAGGGGGTTATATAAATATAAGTATCATATTAATTAGAAATGAAACAGACAGAGCTTTGGTTAAGGATGTTATCGGGTTAGCGGGATGTCGCGGGTTCAAACTCGGACTTGGGCATTTTTTTTAACGACTACTTCTTTGAGGTAGTTATTTATTTATTATTATTTTTATCTTATTTTTATTATTATTGCTATTATTATAATTATTATTATGATGATTTTTATGTTATTATTATCTAACTAGTATTATTAATATCATTATTTTAAAAGTATCAATTTTTATAAAATTATTATTCGTTATTATTATTATTATTATTATTATTATTATTATTATTATTATTATTATTATTATTATTATTATTATTATTGTATTATTATTATCGTCATTTTTAACAATAATATTATTATTATCATTATCAATTAATACAAAAGTTACTAATAGTATTATTATTTTCATTACAATATATATTATTTATAATTATTACATATATCATAAAACTAACTAATTTACTATTTTAACATAAAGGTAACATATACAAATATATATAACACTTGAAAATAACAAATACATTATAATAAATAATATATTATATAACTAATAAATATAAACTGGTTTGATTATTATTACATGTTAATTACACATTTTAATATATATAACTGATCTAGGTTCGTGAATCCGAGATCAACCCTACACTTATTCAATGACGTCATATGTATTTTTACTACAAAATACAGTATGGTGAGTTTTATTTGCCTTTTTACCCTTTATATTTTTGGGCTGAGAATACATGCGCAATTTTTATAAATATTTTACGAAATAGACACAAGTAATCGAAACTATATTATATGGTTGAATGATCGAAGTCGAATATGCCCCTTTTGCTTGGTAGCCTAAGAATTAGGGAACATTACTAATTTTGAGAATTAGTGCATGCCTAATTGACGCGAATCCTAGAGATAGATCTATTGGGTCTAACAAACCCCATCCAAAGTACCGGATGCTTTAGTACTTCGAGTTTTATATCATGTCCGATGGATGTCCCGGAATGATGGAGATATTCTTATATGCATCTTGTTAATGTCGGTTAACAGGTGTTCAATCCATATGAATGATTTTTTTGTCTCTATGCATGGGACGTATATTTATGAGAACTGAAAATGAAAATCTTGTGGTCTATTACAATGATGGAAATGAATATTTATGATAAACTAATGAACTCACCAACCTTTTGGTTGACACTTTAAAGCATGTTTATTCTCAGGTATGAAAGAAATCTTCCGCTGTGCATTTGCTTATTTTAAGGATATTACTTGAGTCATTCATGACATATTTCAAAAGACGTTGCATTCAAGTCGTTGAGTTCATCAAGATTATTATTAAGTCAATTATAGTTGGATAAATTATGAAATGATATGCATGCCGTTGATGTATGCGAGGTGGTGTATGAAATAGTTATATTTTTATTGCGAAATACTATTAAATATGATACAATTTTACACAAGTTATTTATTTATTGAATGGGATATACCTAAACCTTGCTACAACACTTATAGGCAGTGTACCTAATCGTAGAGTAGTATAGTTTTTAGTAAGTCCGGTTCGTTCCACAGGGAGCTGGCTTATTTTACACTATATTTTAAATAACTATATTTGTACAAAATATTTATAATTATATATAATAATATATAAAAGGGGGTTTACCGTTTAATGACCGGTTTGTCGATTTTAAAACTTAAGCGTAAATATAAATGACAATAATTAAAGTGCGTAAAATAAATAACAATATAATAATTATGCTTATTTAAACTTCCGTAACCATGATGTTTGACGTTTTGATTATAATATATTACCCTGGGTTAATTGTCCTTTGTCCTGGATGTATTTGAAACCTATCTGGTTTTTGACCAAAATAGTTCATCGGTCATAATTATAAATTGCTCGGCAAATTTAACCTTATACCCGAAGTCAAATATTCCAACTAATTGAGGACTTAAACTGTAACAAGGTCTTAATACTTTGTTAACAATTACACCAATTACCCTTGAATGTAATCCACCCCTGTTTCATTGAGTCCAGTGACTATAAATCCATCCCCGTGTCCGGTCAAATGAACAATAATTTGTACTTATAAATATCCCGCTCATCGTGTCCGATTAAGCGTACGTGGTTATATATAGATACGTCAAATCATAACCTTTATATTAAATTAATGAGGTATCGTTAATTTAATATAAAGCCCATTAATAGCCCATAGTCTAATTTCCACAAGTGTCTGTCTTTTGTCCAAACCTCAATTATGGTACAAAGCCCAATAACCCCATTTTTAATATTTAGCCCAACATCACGATTACTTCGGCTCAAATAAGCATAATAATAACTTAATTACGAGACATTAATTTAAAAAGGAAAAACATAGCTTACATTGATTATTTATCGCGTAGCTTTACACAGACAGAACTTCGACTTTAAAACCCGTAAAATAACCTTTTCATAACCCAAACTAATCTAATATAAAACTACACTATACTATATATATATATATATATATATATATATATATATATTATATCTATTACAGAGGGAGTATATATTTATTTGTGTATCTTTTCTGGCCAAAACTCGTTGCCTTTTATAGATGTGGCCAGGATTATGAAGCCATGCGATCGCATGGATTTTTGCCTTCCAGGCCATGCGATCGCATGGCCAGCTGGATCCAGCCACATTGTTTTGTTTCCTTGCTTGTCGATGTTTTATTTAAATATATATAATATATAATATATAAATAATTTATATAATTATTTAAATATTATATTATATTCTTGTGCATAGTTGACTTGTAATTTTTGGTCCGTTGCGTCGGGCGTTGATAGTTGGCTCAGGTCCCGGTTTCGGATTTTCGAATGTCCTTTCGTATAATTTAATATTTTGTACTTTGCGTTTTGCAATTTGTAATTTGCACAAAAAATTATTTTCCTTAACTCCCAAAATCCGCGCAAGTCTTTTAACTCAATTTTTGGGACGCTTTTGAGTGCACTATGGCTTTAAGGACCCTTTTCCAGTTTTAGGACGCTTTTTTTCTTCAATTCTTTAATCTTCGTGCTTCGTCTTCGTATTTATTTATTTAAACGATTACAACTTAAAAATAGAATAATTAAAACTAAAAACTTTACATATTGGGATGATATTGCGACTAAATATATGTTCATTTGGAGCATTATCAAATATCCCCACACTTGAACGTTGCTTGTCCTCAAGCAATACAGAACTTGAAATTAAATCACACGAATCACTTCTTTATTCTTCACACTTTATACATTAGTGATTTTGATACGGCGGTATAAACAATGATAGTAACGATGTGGTTTACAGTCCCACATGACTATAAAAATTTAGATCCTTAAGAAAATTGGATCTTTATGAAAACATTTGATCTTTTGAAAATACGATCTAGATTTTACCCTAGATAAGTTTTTCGGAATAACCCTTCACCGATGTTTGCAAAATATTTTTGTGGGTTTTGTGGGTTTCAGATTTTAAAATTTTAGCTCAAAACTTGCGGTTTTGTGTCACCCACTTGCTTACCTTGTATTAGGAAAGCACACGTCCAGTATACTTGCTCCGTATATTACCTTTCGGTAAACTACCGTCCGGTTGTAAATAAAAGCGTTGAACAAGCAACTGTTAAGGCAATGTCTAATGATATGCAGATGTTCATGGTCTACAACGTGTCGGATGCAATTACTATCCTTTGTAGTAGCAATAGTAAAGATCACCCTATAATTTTTCAGTCTGGCACAAGGTCCTGTCTTCGACCATGCTATGCAACCACCGTTCTTACGGTTGACACCCGAATTGGTTCAGGTGACCTAATGAATTCCAGGTGAATTCCTAGGATTTTACGTTCAATGGTAATGAACGCATTGAAAATAGGTTTTCAGAAAACAAATCGGTTTGTATTTTGATCAAAATATTTTCTCGTTCAAGCTCGAGTTTAGATATCATTGAATTCCATGAGTTTGTTGAAATGTCCCGTTCTTATTGATTAAAAACGTTCCATATTAATTGATTTCGTTGCGAGGTTTTGACCTCTATATGAGACGTTTTTCAAAGACTGCATTCATTTTTAAAACAAACCATAACCTTTATTTCATAAATAAAGGTTTAAAAAGCTTTACGTAGATTATCAAATAATGATAATCTAAAATATCCTGTTTACACACGATCATTACATAATGGTTTACAATACAAATATGTTACATCGAAATCAGTTTCTTGAATGCAGTTTTTACACAATATCATACAAACATGGACTCCAAATCTTATCCTTATTTTAGTATGCAACAGCGGAAGCTCTTAATATTCACCTGAGAATAAACATGCTTTAAACGTCAACAAAAATGTTGGTGAGTTATAGGTTTAACCTATATATATCAAATCGTAACAATAGACCACAAGATTTCATATTTCAATACACATCCCATACATAGAGATAAAAATCATTCATATGGTGAACACCTGGTAACCGACAATAACAAGATGCATATATAAGAATATCCCCATCATTCCGGGACACCCTTCGGATATGATATAAATTTCGAAGTACTAAAGCATCCGGTACTTTGGATGGGGTTTGTTAGGCCCAATAGATCTATCTTTAGGATTCGCGTCAATTAGGGTGTCTGTTCCCTAATTCTTAGATTACCAGACTTAATAAAAAGGGGCATATTCGATTTCGATAATTCAACCATAGAATGTAGTTTCACGTACTTGTGTCTATTTTGTAAATCATTTATAAAACCTGCATGTATTCTCATCCCAAAAATATTAGATTTTAAAAGTGGGACTATAACTCACTTTCACAGATTTTTACTTCGTCGGGAAGTAAGACTTGGCCACTGTTGATTCACGAACCTATAACAATATATACATATATATTAAAGTATGTTCAAAATATATTTACAACACTTTTAATATATTTTGATGTTTTAAGTTTATTAAGTCAGCTGTCCTCGTTAGTAACCTATAACTAGTTGTCCACAGTTAGATGTACAGAAATAAATCGATAAATATTATCTTGAATCAATCCACGACCCAGTGTATACGTATCTCAGTATTGATCACAACTCAAACTATATATATTTTGGAATCAACCTCAACCCTGTATAGCTAACTCCAACATTCACATATAGAGTGTCTATGGTTGTTCCAAAATATATATAGATGTGTCGACATGATAGGTCGAAACATTGTATACGTGTCTATGGTATCTCAAGATTACATAATATACAATACAAGTTGATTAAGTTATGGTTGGAATAGATTTGTTACCAATTTTCACGTAGCTAAAATGAGAAAAATTATCCAATCTTGTTTTACCCATAACTTCTTCATTTTAAATCCGTTTTGAGTGAATCAAATTGCTATGATTTCATATTGAACTCTATTTTATGAATCTAAAAAGAAAAATTATAGGTTTATAGTCGGAAAAATAAGTTACAAGTCGTTTTTGTAAAGGTAGTCATTTCAGTCGAAAGAACGACGTCTAGATGACCATTTTAGAAAACATACTTCCACTTTGAGTTTAACCATAATTTTTGGATATAGTTTCATGTTCATAATAAAAATCATTTTCTCAGAATAACAACTTTTAAATCAAAGTTTATCATAGTTTTTAATTAACAAACCCAAAACAGCCCGCGGTGTTACTACGACGGCGTAAATCCGGTTTTACGGTGTTTTTCGTGTTTCCAGGTTTTAAATCATTAAGTTAGCATATCATATAGATATATAACATGTGTTTAGTTGATTTTAAAAGTCAAGTTAGAAGGATTAACTTTTGTTTGCGAACAAGTTTAGAATTAACTAAACTATGTTCTAGTGATTACAAGTTTAAACCTTCGAATAAGATAGCTTTATATGTATGAATCGAATGATGTTATGAACATCATTACTACCTTAAGTTCCTTGGATAAACCTACTGGAAAAGAGAAAAATGGATCTAGCTTCAATGGATCCTTGGATGGCTCGAAGTTCTTGAAGCAGAATCATGACACGAAAACAAGTTCAAGTAAGATCATCACTTGAAATAAGATTGTTATAGTTATAGAAATTGAACCAAAGTTTGAATATGATTATTACCTTGTATTAGAATGATAACCTACTGTAAGAAACAAAGATTTCTTGAGGTTGGATGATCACCTTACAAGATTGGAAGTGAGCTAGCAAACTTGAAAGTATTCTTGATTTTATGAAACTAGAACTTTTGGAATTTATGAAGAACACTTAGAACTTGAAGATAGAACTTGAGAGAGATCAATTAGATGAAGAAAATTGAAGAATGAAAGTGTTTGTAGGTGTTTTTGGTCGTTGGTGTATGGATTAGATATAAAGGATATGTAATTTTGTTTTCATGTAAATAAGTCATGAATGATTACTCATATTTTTGTAATTTTATGAGATATTTCATGCTAGTTGCCAAATGATGGTTCCCACATGTGTTAGGTAACTCACATGGGCTGCTAAGAGCTGATCATTGGAGTGTATATACCAATAGTACATACATCTAAAAGCTGTGTATTGTACGAGTACGAATACGGGTGCATATGAGTAGAATTGTTGATGAAACTGAACGAGGATGTAATTGTAAGCATTTTTGTTAAGTAGAAGTATTTTGATAAGTGTATTGAAGTCTTTCAAAAGTGTATAAATACATATTAAAACACTACATGTATATACATTTTAACTGAGTCGTTAAGTCATCGTTAGTCGTTACATGTAAGTGTTGTTTTGAAACCTTTAGGTTAACGATCTTGTTAAATGTTGTTAACCCAATGTTTATAATATCAAATGAGATTTTAAATTATTATATTATCATGATATTATCATGTATGAATATCTCTTAATATGATATATATACATTAAATGTCTTTACAACGATAATCGTTACATATATGTCTCGTTCAAAAATCATTAAGTTAGTAGTCTTGTTTTTACATATGTAGTTCATTGTTAATATACTTAATGATATGTTTACTTATCATAATATCATGTTAACTATATATATAACCATATATATGTCATCATATAGTTTTTACAAGTTTTAACGTTCGTGAATCACCGGTCAACTTGGGTGGTCAATTGTCTATATGAAACCTATTTCAATTAATCAAGTCTTAACAAGTTTGATTGCTTAACATGTTGGAAACATTTAATCATGTAAATATCAATCTCAATTAATATATATAAACATGGAAAAGTTCGGGTCACTACATTTGTAATTCTCAATCTTTAAGGTCAATCTCAAGGATTGAGTAATATCAGTCTTAAAAGCTGATTTTTGATCTTTTAAGGAGATTATCCTTTCTGGGGATCTGATTCATTAGTCTTATCAAGCTAATTTGCACGGTGCCCTCCCCATTTTACGAGACAGATCCTCTTATGGTTAGGATAAGTCTGACCACTTGGCGACCCTGTTTGATGCTGAGGTCCGTGGATTTCCTGCTGATTTTAGAGATGACTTTTCTAGATTTTTCGTCAACCTACAGCTGGTCTGGACGACAACTTCCTGACCTAAATCAAGAAGCGCGTATCTTTTTCGGAAGACTTTACTTCCTTTTAATGATGGATTTGATTCATCGTGTAGATCCATCTTTTCTTTTATCTTTATTATAATATTACGGGTAAAACAGTCAATTTAGTCCAAAACAAAAGCACCTGCAATAACTTTATAGAAACATGTGATAGATAGTTTTTTAATTGAATAACTTGGTACATTCTCCCCACACTTAGTTTCTGTCTTTGCCTTTTTATTCTCCTTTATTTCATTTTAAATGAATTTAAGTGTTTTAGGGTGTTTCTCAATTTATGTCCTTTCCGAGGTAACGATAATTTCGGTATTAACATCTAGTTTTCATCGTTCATAAATATGTATAAACATGATTTTCAATTCATTTATTTGAAAATTTTTAAAATTTTCACAAAATTTAGAAAATAAGCCAAGTATAAACCCGAGAGAATTTATAACTCTTCCCCACACTTGAGATCATGCAATGCCCTCATTTGCATGAAATCAGACTATAATTATAAATTCATGAGGGTGATTAGTGTAAAAAAGTGATTAAAAATACCAGTTTGTAATTTCAAAGCTCGTTGAATGATAGATGGCACGCCTCATCGTTCATTCCTTCTTGTTTTATCACACATGTTATTCTTCAAAAACAGTTGCTTTTCTGAACTGTTTGCTAATTTTTGAAAATGCGTCTTTTACCCTAGTCGTGCATTTTTATTAACGAGTAATGCACTAACCCGAACCCATAGTTTAACGTTAAGTGAGGTTAGACTTCCCCACACTTAGCTGACGACATGTGAAGTCGGTAGAATAAGTTCCACGAATTAAAATAGTGAGCCACTTATTTACATCTCGGGTGGTATAAAATATATCAATGGGTTTAAAGTTTAGACCCACCCGAATATCACTATTTAATTCTTTTTTAAGTGTAGCTTTTAGTAAATGGATATGTCTTTTTTCTGGTTTTTGGTCAAATGGATCGATATACACCGACATACATATTATAGGGTGGAAAATTCCTAACATTTTCTTCCTTTTATTCTCGGGATCAAAGTTTTCACCTCTATTACCCAATTGGGTGAAATTCGAGGTGTCATTATCTATTACAGCTCGTAGTTCATCTTCGGTAGATGAATCGTCTATTGAGAATATTGGGTTGGAAGGTTGTGGCTGGATTGAAGCAAATTCTTCTTCATTAACGGTCCTTATCGGTTCCTCCACTTTGGTCTCGGGGGTAAAATTTTCAACGTTATCGTTTTCCCAAGAGTACCAATTTGTCACCCTTACTTCTTCTTCATCCATTGATGGATCGATGATTTCGTCGGTAGAGGCTAATGTGTCGATATGTTGTGAAATTGGTAAGACTGAATAAAAAGTATCATCGGGATAGTTGGTGATTTCGGAGCTCTCGAATTCATCAAAATTCGATGATATGAGATTTTCTTGCACACGACTCCTCAGATCAACAGGTGTGTAATCTGATAGAGTTTCAGCTTGCCGATTTACAAACTCTCTCATTTGTTCATTTTGAGCATCAAGTTCTTCGAGTTTGATTTTCATATAATCTAAAGAATTTTCAGGCACATAATTTTCCTCGTCTTCTGGTTGTTGAGTTTGGATATATTCTTGGGAATAATCCCAATTAGAATTGTATTCCTCATAATCATTCCATTCAGGTTCCATGGGTGCATAATTTTCCATAGGAACGTAATAATAACATTCCCATGTTGAGTGATAATCTCCACAGATTTCACAACCAGTTATTGCTTCGTCATTCGTGATCCAAGATTGACCGAATGAATTTTCATCAACACTCGTTTGAGAGTATTGATTTAATTGATTTCGCATGTCAGAAAGAGTTTCCAACATATTCTCAAAATTTTCCATAATACACTTATTACCAAATTTTAGCTACAATGTGGTGCATTTGCTAATTATCCTATTAGTTATAAAACTAAAAATTATATAAGTTATCAAATTAATAGACTTTTCTGATTTTCACGTTTCGAATAGCCAAAAGATGTAGCAGGGAGCCAGAACCCTTTAAATCGGAAGCTCACAACTCAGCCACTAACAAATCCAACTATTACTACGAACCAGAAAATTTGGATGTCTATCAATTTAACCGCTTAAAATAATTTTTCGCTTTTGAAATTTTAGAGAAGAAATAGAAAATTCTATGTCCTAAAAAGTAGATCGGTGAGAAATAAGAAAGAAAAAGAGCGCGTCGAAAAACGTCGAAAAATAAAAGGTCGAAAAAATAATAGGCGTCGAAAAATAAAAATAAGAAAGTAGCGCGTCGAAACTTAAAAAGGAACTAAAAACTAAGAATTAAAAGTTACGTCTAAAAATATTAAAGCTTAGAGAAATACTATTTCCCAAAACGGCAATAACTTAAAAAGGTACTAAAATTTATAAAAACGACGTCGCAAAATTCTAAAGCACCTAATTCTTAGTCTAAAGAAAAAGCACTTAAGGGATTTTACGGCAAAGCCTAGGAATCTAGAAATAAAAATAACTATAGCAAAAACTATGACTTAAAACTAATTGCGAACGAAAAATATACAAATGATTAAAATATACAAATTATAAAAAGAGACAAAAAATGATAAAATTACCTATTTTTAAAAAATATTATTTTTATATAATTATTTATAAAAGTATTAATTTTATATATTAATAAAACTAATTAAAACTTAATATTACTAATTTTAAATAAAACTAAAACTAAATATTAAAATAAATAACCATAATTAATAATAATAATTATTTATAAACCCTAAACGTATTTAATGCTCGAGTCAGACCTGTCAGGGCAGGCCATGCGATCGCATGGTCTTGAGGCTTCTGGCTCATGCGATCGCATGGGCCTGTAAGTCCAGTTTTTTTTTTTTTTTTTTATAACTTTATATTGTTTTTCTAAAAATATATATAAATATATTTATACAAAAATAAATTAAAAATACTACGTTTTACCGACTCCGCTGCAGCGGCGCCAAAAACTTGATGTATGCGAGGTGGTGTATGAAATAGTTATATTTTTATTGCGAAATACTATTAAATATGATACAATTTTACACAAGTTATTTATTTATTGAATGGGATATACCTAAACCTTGCTATAACACTTATATGCAGTGTACCTAATCGTAGAGTAGTATTGTTTTTAGTAAGTCCGGTTCATTCCACAGGGAGCTGGCTTATTTTACACTATATTTTAAATAACTATATTTGTACAAAATATATATAATTATATATAATAATATATAAAAGGGGGTTTACCGTTTAATGACCGGTTTGTCGATTTTAAAACTTAAGCGTAAATATAAATGACAATAATTAAAGTGCGTAAAATAAATAACAATATAATAATTATGCTTATTTAAACTTCCGTAACCATGATGTTTGACGTTTTGATTATAATTTATTACCCTGGGTTAATTGTCCTTTGTCCTGGATGTATTTGAAACCTATCTAGTTTTTGACCAAAATAGTTCATCGGTCATAATTATAAATTGCTCGGCAAATTTAACCTTATACCCGAAGTCAAATATTCCAACTAATTGGGGACTTAAACTGTAATAAGGTCTTAATACTTTGTTAACAATTACACCAATTACCCTTGAATGTAATCCACCACTGTTTCAATGAGTCCAGTGACTATTAATCCATCCCCGTGTCCGGTCAAATGAACAATAATTTGTACTTATAAATATCCAGCTCATCGTGTCCGATTAAGCGTGCGTGGTTATATATAGATACGTCAAATCATAACCTTTATATTAAATTAACGAGGTATCGTTAATTTAATATAAAGCCCATTAATAGCCCATAGTCTAATTTCCACAAGTGTCGGTCTTTTGTCCAAACCCCAATTATGGTACAAAGCCCAATAACCCCATTTTTAATATTTAGCCCAACATCACGATTACTTCGGCTCAAATAAGCATAATAATAACTTAAGTACGAGACATTAATTTAAAAAGGAAAAACATAGCTTACATTGATTATTTATCGCGTAGCTTTACACAGACAGAACTTCGACTTTAAAACCCGTAAAATAACCTTTTCATAACCCAAACTAATCTAATATAAAACTACACTATATATATATATATATATATATATATATATATATATATATATATATATATATATATGTATATATATATATATATATATATATGTATATATATATATGTATATATATATATATATATATGTATATGTATATATATATATATATGTATATACATATATATATATGTATATATATATATATACATATATATATGTATGTATATATATATATGTATGTATATATATATATATATATGTATATATATATATATATATATCTATTACAGAGGGAGTATATATTTATTTGTGTATCTTTTCTGGCCAAAACTCGTTGCCTTTTATAGATGTGGCCAGGATTCTGAAGCCATGCGATCGCATGGATTTTTGCCTTCCAGGCCATGCGATCGCATGGCCAGCTGGATCCAGCCACATTGTTTTGTTTCCTTGCTTGTCGACGTTTTATTTAAATATATATAATATATAAATAATTTATATAATTATTTAAATATTATATTATATTCTTGTGCATAGTTGACTTGTAATTTTTGGTCCGTTGCGTCGGGCGTTGATAGTTGGCTCAGGTCCCGGTTCCGGATTTTCGAACGTCCTTTCGTATAATTTAATATTTTGTACTTTGCGTTTTGCAATTTGTAATTTGCACAAAAAATTATTTTTCTTAACTCCCAAAATCCGCGCAAGTCTTTTAACTCAATTTTTGGGACGCTTTTGAGTGCACTATGGCTTTAAGGACCCTTTTCCAGTTTTAGGACGCTTTTTTCTTCAATTCTTTAATCTTCGTGCTTCGTCTTCGCATTTATTTATTTAAACGATTACAACTTAAAAATAGAATAATTACAACTAAAAACTTTACATATTGGGATGATATTGCGACTAAATATATGTTCATTTGGAGCATTATCAGCCGTCAACTTTCGATGTAATGAAAGTTTATCTTTTAAAAACGAATGCAATGTTTGTAAAATGTATCATATAGAGGTCAAGTACCTCGCGATGTAACCAACTATTGTGAATCATTTATAATCGATATGGACTTCGTCCGGATGGATTAGGACGGGTCTTGAAAGATGTTGTGTGTATACATACACATAGTATCTATGTATGTATGTAGCTGTCAGATATTTATTTAAGTTTCAACCTTTTACTTTCAAGGCAAAGTATAATTAGGTATAAATTCGCAATACCAAATTTTAGCTCCTACATGAAATAGGAATGATATGTTTTGGTTGAGATAGTGAATCGGGCAATTAATATAAGACCATGTACTGCTGCAGTAAGATCCTTTCACTGGAGGGCTGACTAGCAACATCGTAATGTTCTATACGAATACCAATCTAAATAATCTAACATTGTAGATGAGGGTGTGGTTTAATGATCTAAGGTTGGTAACATCCAGATCACCAACCGGTTTTCGACTACAAATCTGTTTCCAAATTACCCGCTAATAATGGTGAAGTTTATTGTTTATTATGTATGTATTTATGCCTTTCGTCTATATTTACACATTTAACTTTGATATTTACTATTGTATTTAAATGTATAAAAGTCCAATCCGATAAATCTAATCCCCGATTGTATCTTCAATTTCACCTAAATTAATCTCTCCAAAGTTACTACCGATTAACACCCGATTAGTAATTTTTACAACATTATTAGTTTCTTTGTTAGTACCATGCCTGGCAAACATGTCGGGTTGAGACATAAACGGGTTTGGGTCAATACGGGTCATGGGTGGAACTGTTCTCAACTCTCAAACGAGATGAACGAGTCGGGTCTGAACGGGTTGAGTTGGATCCAGTCGAGACCCATGTTTTCTTATAAAATTTTAGAATAATATACTTTTTCAAAGTTGCAGTAAATGCACATCCAATCAGAGCTGCAACATCAGACCTAGGGGTAGAGCAATGATTTTAGTTCAGCAGCATCACCCCTTGCAGGCCAGCACTACCGAGCTGGGGGACTTAACGATACACATAACAGATACACATATTCGTTAACCGTAAATCACACTTAAGTATGCTACTAACAGCATACGGGAGAGCAAGCTGGCGTTTATGTAATGTCATCATCCATGTTGTTTGGACTAATATCTACTATTGGTGATTGAGTGCGTAAAGACCGTCGGTAGTACATGGATAACATAAACAAAAGAAAACATAAATATTTTAGGATCCGTCATTTTTAGACGTTCCTAGATTTTAATAATAATAATCATAAAAAAAGACTGAAACAAAAAGAAAATATCCCACAATTGACGAACCAAAAGCAAGAAACTTCCATTTTCGAGTTGTAAACATAATTGTGATTGGATTTTGATTTTAACTAACATAAGAACCACAATGTGTATAGGAACTACATTGTTTGAACCCAAATTGGCGGAGAGACTTGGGTAGACAAGTCTCCAATGAAATGAGTAGGCTCGATGGTTTCGTCACACATGTGATAAATTCCCATGTCCCACTCTGATCCAGTATAGCTACGCCAATTGCTTTGACTACGGTACAATTTATCATGTCGATTTGTTGCAGACATCTGAATGCATAATGGACTATGATGAGTATAATATATACAATTAGCCTTAATCACCCCGGAAGTATCCTCTACACAAAAGGACGAACTAAATCCCACAAACAAAGTTCTTTTACCAAGATCATTCACTTTCAACCATTCTCCATTTACTAAATCATACTCAAAAACTTGAAAATTCTTTGTCTTGTAAGTTACCAGCTCTGCCATAAAACCATCTTCCGTTAGTATCGTTAATAGTTCTTTGATTACAACCAACAATTTCTTCCTTTCATCATCCAATCCTAGAATATAAACTATTTCTAGTCCTCCGCTACGGAAACATTTAGGTAGTTGTGAAACATCAACAACGACAGGGTCATTTCCATGAGCATCACAAGATTTTATACGAAACTTCTCATCGATAAAATAAACTCGTCCGTCATAATAGGTTATATCGTGTATAGCCCCATGCCAACATGTTTCAATACGTGTCCAATTAACATCTCCAATACAACAAAAAGTTAATTTAAGGCATCCCCATAACACCACCACCATTTGTGATTGACTTGAGAAAAGTACCTTTCGGATTCCATCATCATAATCTGCATGTTCAAACATATCCGGCAAATCGAACGTTTCACGCGATAACGGATTAACAAGTTTAGTAACATAATCATCTCCAACTGTCAACAACCACCCAGATGAAGACACACAAGATTTAACATATGCTTCCGGAAGACGTATCTTACGGATGGTATTATTTGAAAGAAAAAACAATTCACGAAATTCAACGTCCTCTTTTTTCTCTCCAAGAAAAAGAGATGGCAATCGTGAAAGAAGTCCATTAGTGTATGAGACTTTGACTTTGGTTACAGCTTGTACAGCAATCGAATGCCAAGACTTAGACACCCCCGAAAAATTGAGATAATCTTCATAATAATCAAAATGTTTCTGAGCAACTATATCAAGTAATTCAGGATATGCCTCTGACAGATCCATTGTATCTTAATCAAACTATCTGGATTATTTTAAACACAACAAGCTGCAACAAGATAAAATTGATAATAATTGTTAATTGCTATTTATCATTTATGAAAATAATTTAAAAAATAAACTCAATTTACTAAATCTGAATCTCAAAACGGTTCCATATAGGCTTTAATTTATTATACATTGGACAGACTCCAAAACCCTAAAACTATTCTACATCATTAATCGATTATCAATTTATCATTACACGAAATACATCATCAATTTGTCAGTAAATATAATACAACATTAATCTCTCGTTAACATTATTAAAAGTAATAATATTGAACACTAAAAACATACCTCAATCGTGTCCAGCAGAAAGGGTTTGCGTTAGACTCTACACCAACGGCGTTGTTCTTCTGTCTTTAAATAAAGCAATCGCAACTGCTACGGGGCTAAGATTTGTTTTTGGGTGATGATACACAACAAATTTTTACAAATACACAACCGTTTTACAGTGTTGTACAGTACAACACTGTAAAACATGTTTGGTTGTGTATTTGTAAAAATTAGTTGGGTATATATCACTGCCCTTTGTTTTTAACATGGTTACTTGTTTAGTCGTCTAATGGGCTTTGACTTTCAAAAACAAACAAATGGCCCAACCCCAAAAGTGTGTTAATTAACTTTTAACATTTTATATGCGTAGTATCTATCAAAAAGTAAACTATCAGGTAGTATTTTACTGATTATTATTTTTAAAAAAGCCAATACTGCAAAAAGTAATGAAATACATCGTATTTTAATTTTAATACGGCATGTGAGATTTAATACTGCATAAGTTTTTGGGCTTTAAGACCACTCTCAACTATGGCATACTTTCTCAATTCTTTTCAGCGCCACATCAGCTTTCTCACTCCATCTTCCTCACCACTTCCTTCCATAACACTTCCATAACAGACAATTGTCAACCGTAACATACTTCCTCAAATTGTATTATTATTATTATTATTATTATTATTATTATTATTATTATTATTATTACTAGCTTAATGCACGCGAATTCGCCGTGCTTATTTATGAGACTAATCAAGAAGTAATTTAAAACTCCATAAACTAACCCTAGCTAATTAAATTTTTAAGTGAGCCACGTATGTCAGTATTTTATATATAGTCCACCCTGTAAAATCAATAAATAAATAAAAAAAGCTTCATCAACCACACAGTCTACTACATCCTATCATCAAATATAACAAAAGGTATTTGCTAATTAGTTTCAAAACATGGACCTTAAGGTTCGAAATGCATAGGAGACCAAGAGCTAATGGAACGGCTTTTCTGATATTCTGTTCCCCATACTGCAAAACATGCTCTAAAGAATGGATTGCGATATCGAGATCTAGTTCTTCAGCCATCGGAACCATAGCTATACTCAACACGGCTGGACCCTAGAACGTTTCACCCTTTTCAAGGTGCTGGGCACATTGACCAAGAAAGTGTTGAACCACTATGAGAAAAAAGAACACTTCAATGGGTCAAACCAATCACAAATAAATGGGTCATAGTTTACACCTTTAATTAAAACTTTTAACAAATTACCTTCAAAACATTTCCTGTCCCAGCAAATAGTATAAATGTATGTATGAACTGTTAAAACTGAAAAATGCACTATTGCATCCATTTTTATAAAATTAAGAATAAAAGATGGGGATGATTCGCACACACTGTTTTTTGATCCTCACACACCAATTTACTTGAACTCCTCCCTAATAATAGGGTAAAAGGGTGTGTGAAGATCAAAAAACAGTGTGTGAGAATCATCCCCCATAAAAGATATAGCTTGATTAAAAAATTATCTGTATAGGTATTTTGTGTCAATGATGAACCATGAACCATTATACTCAGAATGAGAAAGATGAACAAACTGAATCGAAATCCATCTGGTTCCAAACTGATTGAGACCACTTGAAACTCTACAGGTCCAAAATCAAAGAACTTCTGCACAATTACAAATTATTTTCATTATCCATTATATCCATAAGATTTTAAATTTCTCACTTATTGTCTTAAATCTAGTATGGAGTGAAATATATTTAAAGAAACATCAGAATGCATACCGTAGCACCGAGGCTCAACTATCACTAGCTTGGGTGCATCACCAAGGAATCGATGTGGTTCTAATACCTGGAACAATAAAGTGTGAAAATTTAGACCAAAACATTGGGGCTTTGTCGTTAAAGCTAACATCAGAAGAACTGGAAACTTGAATCGTTCGCTTCTTGTGATGCGGTGAAAGGGGACAGAACTTAACTTACAATATAACCAAAGGTACCAATGCAGAATGATATCAAAACTTGTAAAATGAAAAACGAATAAATTTATGGATTAGTGCAGACTTGAATATATTCTGGTTGATAAAAACCATCATAACCTGTACTAAATGTAATATTTGAAATGGGTCAAAAATTAAAAAGTCAACTTATAAAGGTTAAATGGTATGAACTGATAGGTTGCAAGTAACTCAAGAAAACATGCTTAAATGCCACAATGATAGAAAAAGTCACTTCAATATAACATACTCCGTACACATTCAACTCGGAATTAACCTGCCCAAATGAAACCCTATAAAAATAAGACAACCACTTGACATAATACACAACCCAACCCACCTAGTGTAAACTCAACATGTACAACAACCTGAAAATCAGTAGCACATAAAAAACCTTAAACCAATTTTCCAAATCTAGATTGACCTTGATTGGCGTTGCTGAAATCCACGCATACACCCTGACTGAACATGTGTAAACAAAACAGCAGTCCCTGAACTGAATTTACAGATTAATTATATACTCTGTAAATGTATATTAAAAGTTAAAGACTCGCAAACAAATGAATAGAGGATTTACCTGCAAGTGATGTAATAGCCATAGATGCAAACGCATATTTAAAAACGTTACCACACTCACCAACGATGACCCATCGAGATTGAATGGATATTAATACACGTCTCAGTACGTAGCGTTTGTTTCTTCCCTCAATATATCTCACACATATTTGTATCCAGTACCATCCTTCGCCTACGTTTGATAGTTTTTACACACGTTCAAGAAATCGTTAATCGCCTAATACACCCAGTTATTTAAAATAAACCTACGTATTTGATTCATCATCAAATATTCATTTTAACACACTACATGATCGATCATCATGTACTTTATCATTCTTACATTTAAATGTATAAGATAGCAATTCGATGATACCTGTTGGTCCACCAGGACCATTTCCAGAGATGACAAGGAGGATGGATTATTGGCCCAGTATTTCTTCCATACAAAATGCACTTTCACCTTATTGTTGTAGTCATCATTACATTTCCTGATTTCACTGAGAGGAGTAAAAACTTGGAATGAAGACATGATGGCGGTTATGGTTGCTAGTGTGCTTAATGTGTTTAACATTTTTTTTTTTTTGAAAGGCAATAATAATTCTATTAATATCGATAAAAACTAGCAAGATGCTAGGTAATACAAAAGAGAATTACATCACACGAAACTCCACCGAACCTTCTACACTACAATGACTTCAGCACGAAACGACAACACACGAGCTACACGTGACAAGCTAGAATAAAAACCTACAACAACGAAGATTCTAAAACTAACACGAACACGAATCCTAACAAAAGAGTTAGGACAAAGTAACCTGCCAACCATCAAAAGAAATAAACCTGATAACCAAAAACATATCATATTACCACTTAAGGGCAGCACCCAACTGAAAGCATGAAGCGGAGCATAGAGAAAACGACCCGACCCGAAACCACACCAAGAAACCCACGAAAATCCAACCCGAAATCCGATCACGCAATCAAATCGAGTGGTGATAATGTAATATGTCAAAATGATTAACAAAGAAGTAACCCTCAATAGTTGAACACGATTACACGAATCAGATACACACGACCATGAACCAAGCAATACCCACGATAAAGGACCATGAGCGGGGATCACCTGCAACCCACGAATGACTTGAAACCAGCCATACAAGACCCCCAAAATTGGGTCCACCGACTTGAACCACGAGAACTTTCACCAGTACATTACATATCGATTGTAAGTATACAAACTTCATACGCATAACCGACAACCACGAAAATCACGAATGGACGACCACAAACCCACGAATCGACAACCACGTACTGGTGAAACCCAAGACATGAAACCTCAGCCGCGAAATCCACAACCACGAATATAAACTACGAAAGTACCTGAAGTCAAGAGCAGAAAGAAGGTGATGGAGCAAGAGAACCCGAATCAGCCGGCGGCGGAGAAAGGCACGAAAACCACCGGCATCCACGAAACTCCGGCAAATCGCAAAGACCCACAAATTACCAAGTGCATGTCACCTGTAGATCTGCGTCGGGGAAGCAAGGAGACAAGATCCGATCCGGCAGAACCGCCAGAAATAACTCACCGATGCAACCTTAATTGTTGATCTAACTGAATTGAAAGAAAACGCCTAAAACGAGAATTACATGCGAAATAGATAAAACAGATGATAAAGGGTGAGGAAAGGAGGTCCTCCGGACCGCCGGCGAAAACCGACGGCCGGAGGAGGAGTAATGTGGGTGGCGGCGACTAGATTTGAGTTAGGGTTTGTTATTTGTTGAGAGAGAGAGCAGAGGGTGTGAAATTATGTTTAATTTGAATCTCCAATGTGTTTAACATTTACATAACGCATATTCATTACATAATAACATAACATATTGCGAGTTATGAACACATAATCTTTCAGTATCCTTATTCATTAATCACTATCATTTGACTACATAAAACTAACAAACATAGTCATCTCTTGATAAACTTAATCATATCTGACAATTTCGTTGTCTTAACTAACTATTCATCATATTTATTTGATATTGATTATTAACTAACAATTATAGTCATATCTTAATAAGTAGATTCATTGTCTCATGATCACTATACATGTAAAATTTAATAAACAAATTCGTTATCGAATTCGATTTACGTGAATGAAGATTTCATTATCGAATTTGATTTTAGGGCGTGAATGAATTAGGGTGTGTTTTTTGGAGAGGAAATTAAGGTTGAACTCCTATTTTATGATATTTAGAGTTGAATCAATTGAGTCAGATTCATAGAATGTTTAACTCTTACGTTGTATTCAAAGACTATACAAAATAAAGTGGAAGACTACAGAATAAAATGTTAATACTTCATAACTGATTAGGATGTTGTGTTTTTGTTGCGGTGATATTCATTCCGGGCAGAAGCAATTTGATATGCTTTATTCAGTAATAAAATTGAATCACAAAACAATAATAAGATAATATTATGATGCTTAGCATGTAAGATACATGAACCATAAACATATAACCTTAACGAAGCAAAGATCTAATATTTAATTAGGTGATTACAAACTTTTATATATAAAAACATAAACATTAATCACCTAACAAATAACATACCATATAAATAGGAATCGACAACACTATGTTTTAATACTGTTGATCGGCACACTAATCACGATGATTGAATTACATGAAGGTAGAATGGATTGGTGTTTTTCTACATATGTGTATGTTTTCATAAGTGATAGTGTACCCCACCTCCGGCACGATTATCAGCTTGAAAGTTTGCTTCGGAGGATATGGCTACAGTATATGGAACGAAGGAAACTCCAGCTACAGTGAACGAGGTCATGAAATCAGAGCAACAACAGTGAGCTTAGAGCCCATAAAACCTCGGTCAATTACAAAGTCAAGACTAGTAAAACCATTCCTAGCTCGGTGCACGCCTATACCACAAAGGAAAGGGGACAAGCTCACTTTCCTTTGCAGGTTTACCAAAAGGGAAAGTCAACTAGTGATCCAAAATCATTGGGAACTAGCAAACTGGTATGGAAAGCCGTTCCATTCCACTTATAAATGGTATAGAATGCAGGAAACATTCCACATTCAATCCATACACACATGATAACACAATCATGTTATACCATTTGCTTCGGTGGCGTAAAACAGTCTCCTGACTGTTACCTTCGGGGAATCGCCAGCGAACATAATCAAAACCAAAATCACCCAATTCCAATCTCTGTGACTTGTATGTCTCCATACTCATACTAATCGCCGGTTATTGTACAAACAATTGGCGCCATCCGTGGGACTCACATCTTATTCATTTTGTTGAGCAAGAACCGACGCAATGGCAGACTCCAGTCACATACCTCCAGGCTTCACGCCACCCAGAATTACACAAGCCTCAGATTCAACACAACTAGAGTTCTCAACTGTGGGAACCTTAACCAGGTCACCCGCCACTCCGGCTATACTCGTCTCCACGAACCTCCATGGCTCCCATTCCGCAGAGCCACCACTGTTAATAGACAAAAACTTTGTCTTGAATAATTATGATCATATCAGATCGGTGATAAAGAACCTAAGGGACACAGGAGTCTTACAAAGTAGAAGGATGCTAACATACGAAAGTGAGGAGTATGACGAGGAGATAGAGATGGAGCGTCCGAATCAAACTTCACAACCTAGGATCCCACCAGCAAACTCGTCGGCCGAAACTGTGACTCGTGCTGGGGAAACTCCCAATATTTCTCAGGTAACCCTAAGTATATCTACAACACCCCTCTACAGTTGTAACACCACAGCTCCGACTGTGTCCCTAACACCCCAAGCGCCAAATATACATATACCACCACCTCACCCGAGTTGGGGTAGCTTCGGACAACCCAACCAATATATGTGGGGCCAAGGAAATCCCCATGTCACCCCAAACTTACCATGTGTAGAGATAACTCCTGCAGGCAGCCAACCAAATGCTTCAGTACCACCAGTGACCAACCACGCCTATTTCCAAAGTTGGAACCAACCACCGCAACAGCTGACCACCACCTGGATATATCCTTCTAACCCAGGGGGAATATGTTACACCCAAGGCCACCAAGCACCACCCTCAAACACACCCAACAGCAACTTCTGGATAAACCAAAAAACTTCGTTCGTGCCCTACATCCAAAACTGTGCATTCACCGATGGGATGAAGATACCTTCGCATCTAATTTATTACGAAGGAAAAGATGATCCTGATGATTTCCTTAATATATTCGAGGGGGCAGCACGAATGGCCAAATGGGACATACCCGTAGCATGCCATGCATTCTCTTACATGTTAAAGGGAGATGCTAGGGTTTGGTTTGACTCCCTACCAAAAGACTCCGTAGCTAGCTTCGACGACCTAAAACGACAATTTAGGTCTAAGTTTAGTCAGCAAAAATGACACAAGAAGAATCATGTGGCTGCCCATGGGATAAAGCAAAAGGATAGCGAAGGATCTAGAGCCTTTCTCGCTAGGTATACCAACGAAACACAGCAAATTCCCAACCTACCAGAATCTCAAAGAATTTATGGGTTACTCTACGGATCTAGGGTCAGGCCTCTCATTGAACACCTTAGCCGAGACCTACTGAACACTTACGAAGCGTTGTTAGAAAAGGCATATGTATGGTTGGATGCTAATGAGACAGCGGGTAACTTCGTCCTAGACGACACTTCCATGAGTAAACGAAAGGAGAAGTCGGAAAAAAGGGAAGACAGACATGGTAGGAAAGAGGATAGGGGGAGGTTCCACCCTTATCGAAGGGAAACCGGAGCTGGGATCTTGGGAGCATTAATGAAAACTCCTAAGGAAATCCTAGCAACAGAAAAAGCTGCCAACAAGTTCAAAGCCCCGGGAAAAATGTTCAACAGAGGAAGAAATAGGGACATGACCAAATTTTGTGACTTCCACAATGATTTTGGGCATGATACCGACGAATGTTTCAACCTCAAAACAACCATTGAGGAGGCTGTAAGGTCGGGCAAACTGTCCCATCTCATAAAGGGAATTCGGGAACCTAAGAAAGAGAGGATACAGGAAAAGAAAATGGAGGATAAGAGGCAAGAAGTAGAAAATGCAATCCTAGCCATAGATTCATACCAGCCCTACAAGAAAAGAGAGAGATGCCGTATCACCAGAGAATGGAGCGAAGTGTCATTCCCAGCTCTCGATACCATATGTCCTTCGGACCTACCGGTCACCATAAACGGAAAGATCTTTAACAGAGAATTACTAAGGATATACCTTGACAGTGGAAGTGCTTGTGACGTAATGTACGAACATTGCTTCGAAAGGTTAATTCCCGCTATCAGAGCACGGTTAGGTGCCCTAAGAGTACCCTTGGTTGGGTTCTCCGGAGAAAGATGTTGGCCCATCGGAGAAATTGATCTTGACTTCACCATAGTGGAACCACCACTGACAAGAACGGAAACCCTTGATTTCGTGGTAGTTCGAGAAAACTCCCCACACAACATCCTGCTTGGGAGGGTAGCTATGAAAAAGATGGGCATAATCGTATCCACGGTCCATCAAATGGTCAAATTCCATAACTACGAAGGAATCGGCACCCTCGCATCAACATATGACAGAAACAAGGTAATCTTAGCCATAAAGGAAACAATGAAGGAGCCAACCGAGTGTATCCAGGAAGCTTTGGAGGAAGATCCCCAAGTAGAAAAGATATCAGTAAACCCGATGTTTCAAGATCAACATATCAGCATAGGGAAAAACTTGCCAGCATCCACCAAGCAAAAGCTCCGGAAGTTACTTCAAGCCAATGTGGATGTATTTTCTTGGGAGAATAGTGACATGACTGGGATACCACGAACCATCAACGTGCAAGGGTCGCCCTTCGTAACGGAGCATCGGCTCAATGAACATAAACACCTCGAACCAGTGCATCAGAAAAAGCGAAATTTAGCACTAGAGAGGGACGAAGCAGCTTGTGAAGAAGTAGAAGGTTTGTTAAGAGCATGAATAATTCGCGAAGCAAAATACCCTTCATGGGTTGCTAATCCTATGATGGTGAAAAAATCAGATGGAGGATGGAGAATGTGTGTCGATTTCACCAACATCAACAAAGCCTGTCCCAAGGATTGCTATCCTCTGCCCGAAATCGACTGGAAAATCGAATCCCTCACCGGGTACCGGTACAAAAGCTTCCTAGACGCTCACAAAGGATACCATCAAATCAAAATGGCTAAAGAGGACGAAGAAAAAACATCTTTCTTCACCAGCAAGGGAATCTATTGTTATCAAAAGATGCCCTTTGGTCTAAAAAACACAGGGGCAACTTATCAAAGGTTGGTTGACAAAGCCTTTCATAATCAGCTGGGAAGAAATCTGGAGGCCTATGTAGATGACATGGTAATCAAAAGTCGGAAGGAGGAAAATTTAATAGAGGATATTCAAGAAATTTTTGATAAGCTCCGGGCCATAAACATGAAGCTTAACCTGAAGAAATGTTCCTTCGGTGTGGAAGAAGGAAAATTCCTCGGGTATTACATCACCAGAAAGGGGATCCAGGCGAATCCAGAAAAGGTGGACAAATTAAAGCAGCTTCAAGCTCCAGCAACCATCAAAGACATTCAGAGCCTAAATGGGAAGCTAGCGTCGCTCAGCAGATTCGTATCAAGAGGAGCAGAGAAACAACTCCCCTTTTTCAAAATTCTAAAGGGATGCTTAGGAAAAAAGAAAATCGTCTGGAACGAAGAAGCGGAGAAGGCATTCGTTGAAATGAAGGAATACATCGCCAAACTCCCTACCTTAACCTCACCCGAAGTAGGTAAAACACTCTTCATATACCTGGCTGCTTCGAAAGAGTGCATCAGCACAGTATTGGTTACCGAGCGAGAAAGAACACAAGTACCAATATACGTCGTTAGCCGAGTACTTTAAGGAGTCGAACTAAACTATCCAGAGCTAGAAAAGCTCACCCTAGCACTCGTCCACACAGCTAGAAAACTCCAAAGGTACTTCCAAGCACATCAGATAGTGGTGCTTACCAACAAACCAATCAGGGAAGTGCTCTCGAAACCGAAAAAATCGAGGAGAATGGCCAAATGGGCCATTGAGTTAGGAGAACATGACATCGAGTTCCGAGTCAGACGTGCAATCAAAGGACAAGTCCTAGTAGATTTCATCACCGAAACAGATAGTGTGAATGAAGAAGACACGAAAAACTCAACCTAAGTCATCACCCCAAAGATCGAAAATGAAGAATGGAAGTTATACACCGACGGTGCATCAAGTTCCGATGGATCAGGTGTGGGTTTAATGCTAGTAAATCCGGAAGGAAAAGAGTTCACTTATGCACTTCGTTTCGAATTTGACACAACCAACAACGAAGCAGAGTACGAAGCTCTACTAGCAGGGCTGAGAATGGCAAAGGAATTAAAAATTCTTCACCTCCGAGCCTTCGTCGACTCACAGCTAGTGTGCAACCAGATCAAGGGTGTGACGATCGCTCCAAATCCATATGGATGAACACGTCATTCATCGATTTCATTGCGAGGTATTTGACCTCTATATGATACGTTTTGTAAACATTGCATTCTTTTGAAAAGGAAAATCATATATGAATATTTAAATCAAATGTTTTCGACATCTGATGATTTCTACATATAGACAATCACCGTAAACAATAGTTTACAATAGTACTTCCGTTAACAATGCAGTCAAAATAAGATACATGGTGATGATTTGGTGAATGCAACGTTTTCTTGAAAAATATGCCATGTAAGACTCCATGCACATAGCTTGTCTAACATATAAGCAAATAGCGGAAGGCTTCTAGGGAACCTGAGAATAAACATGCTAACAAGTGTCAACACAAAGGTTGGTGAGTTCATAGTTTTAATGTTTCATATCATCTGTATATAAAGGTGGACCACAAGATTTCAGTTGTTTCATCCAGAAATGTTTATCAAAATATTCTACAAGATTGAGCACCCTGGTAACTAAACTTTAACGTTTTAATAAGTACCCATGTTTTAACATACATGCAACCAACATGTACAATACACTCAAACTAACGTGTACTAAACTCAAATAGCATACGTCTATTTTATAGTTCAGGCTAGGGTTTCTATACCTGGAACAGACGGGGATGTCAAGCCCTATGGATCCATATACTACTACTCGCGCCCACCAGTTCTTATAACTGGCAGTTACTAGTTATCAAAGCTAAGGGATTTTCGGTTCAAACTCGGTGTAGAATTTAATATGTACTTGTATCCATTGCGTTTAAAATAAAGTGCATGTATTCTCAGCCCAAAAATATAGATTGCAAAAGCAATTAAAAAGGGAGCATATGAAACTCACCTTAGCAGCATATAAAGTTGTTCACCATAATGTGACTGAAACTCGGATTACCAAATAATCGTAGATCTCAACGTATCAATATTGTGATTCAATATTGCAGGGAAGTACGTAGACGCAACAGAGATAATAAACACTAGGTTTGACTTGCCAATAATACCCACGTACATTACCCATAACCTTCATAGCTATAACCCATAATTTCCTTAGCTCTATCCCGCTTGAAAACCCATTTTGAAAGTGACGCGCTCATGACTTCGTCGTAGTATTTTATGTATACTACTAATACTTAATTTGAATATTGCACTAGAATTATTACGGAATAAAAATATATGAAATAAATATATATGTACATATATGTGTGTGTGTTTCTGCAATCGATTGATCGATCGATATATATAGTTAGAAAATAATATTATAATAATAAAAGGAATCAAACGTGTTTAATTATAATAATATAATAATATAATAAAATAATAAAATAATAATATAATAATAAAAGAAATCGTACGTTTATAATCATAATAATATAATAATATGATAAAGTAATAATGTAATAATAAAATAAAAATATAATAATATAATAAAGTAAAATATAATAATATAATAATAAAATATTTTAAAAGTCGTATTTTTACCATACTTCAGGAGTATTTTATGTAACTTATAATTAATAATTTTAATCAGGTCACTTTCATGTGAATAGTAAATGAATTAATTTCGTTTCATTTATTATTCAATGAATAGTAAATGAATTAATTTAAATTCAACTATTTAAGCTACACGTTGTTGTACTTTGTGCTTTACAAATTGTATATTTTTAATATAACTTCGTTTCTTAAAAAAAATTACAAAAATTATATTATAAAAATAAAACGACTTAATACGTAAAATTTTTAATTTGAAATGACATCGTTTAATAGTAAATTTTTAATCATTTCGTATATAAATATTATAAAATTTAGTTTTCCAAAACTACTTATATTTAAATAGATATTTAAACCAAAAACATATTAACAATCAATTGAATATTATGCTGTTTAGTTCTCCACTAACTTTTATCTAACCTTCGTCATCTAACACTTTACCATTTATTCCGAATACTGTTAAAAATGAATGATTTCTCAAATTAGTGTGGACCTTACAACAGAGACCCGTAACAATATCATAATCATTAAGAGGCCTGATAAATATCTTTTAATTCAATCGTTTGGCATTATCTTTTAACTCCGTAGTTAAATATATCAATCAGATAATTAAACCAATAAGTTTAATGCACATTAACGCATAATTAATACTTTGTTACACTTTTAAGTTATAGCATATATATGTATCTATTTACATATAATTGTTCGCGAATCGTTGAGAACAATCGAAGGGTATTTGAATAGTTTAAGAATTTTGAGATTCAGTTTTACAGACTTTGCTCATCGTGTCAGAAATGTTAAAGATTAAGTTTAAATTTGGTCAGAAATTTCTGGGTCATCACAAAGGGCACCTTTGAAGCAAAACAACCTACCATTCAACAATACTTGTCAAAAGCAAAAGAACTGTTCGAAAGCTTCAAAAGTTTTGATATAGAGCATGTTCGAAGAAGTCAAAACAAAAAGGCAGACGCACTGAGAAAACTTGCTTCGTTGGCATTTGAACACCTGGCAAAAGAAGTCTTGGTGGAGGTGCTAGAAAAGAAATCAATCTTAGAGGAAGAAGTTAATGACCTCATACAAGAAGATGAGGTGACATGGATGACTCCGCTACAGGCATATCTCGAATCAGGGAAGCTACCAGACGATAGAAACGAAGCAAGGAAGATAAGGATAAAGGCACCTTCGTACAAAATAATGAACAGAGCACTATATCGAAGATCATTTCTTACCCCATGGCTTCGATGTGTGGGGCCAAAGCAGGCAACTATCATCATCCAAGAGATGCACGAAGGGATATGTGGTTTACATGCGGGTCCAAGGTCAGTGGTCGCCAAAATCATGAGACTAGGATACTACTGGCCTACGATGCACCATGACACCACGATGATACTACAAACTTGTGAGTCTTGTCAAATCCACTTAAATGTCCCAAGGCTACCCAAGCAAGAGCTAATCTCTGTCACATCTGCGTGACCGTTTGTAAAATGGGGAATAGACATAGTCGGACCCATTAGTGATACACCAGGAAGCCCTAGATTCCTACTGGTAGCAATCGATTACTTCACCAAATGGGCCGAAGCAAAACCGTTAGCAACAATCACTGGTAAGCAGATAGAAAAATTTGTCGGGGAGCACATTGTATGTAGGTTCGGAGTCCCCCAGGAAATAGTCTCAGACAATGGGAAACAATTCGCAGAAGGAATATTCCCAAAATTCTGTGAACAATTGAAAATCCAACAAAGCTTCACCTCGGTATATCATCCCCAAGGTAATGGACAGGTAGAGGTGACAAACCGAGACATAATCAAAGGAATAGAGAAGCGCTTGGGTAAATGCAGAAAGGGGTGGGTCGATGAACTTTCCCTGATGCTGTGGACACATAGAACAACTCCAAAACAAAGCAACGGTGAAACCCCGTATAGCCTTGCATATGGAACAGAAGCCGTCCTTCCCGCAGAAATACAGGTGTTAACAAAAAGAACAGCAAACAATGAAAACAACGAAGTAAACCTTCGAGTTAATTTGGATCTGCTTGAAGAAAGAAGAGAAGCAGCTGTGATTCGGGAGGCCTCATACAAGCGAATGATTGAAGGCTACTACAACAAGAGAGTAAAGCCCTTAACCTTTAAAGTAGGAGAATATGTCCTAAGGTTAAACAGTGCAAGCAAGGTAGAATAGGAAGGAAAATTGGGACCAAATTGGGAAGGCCCCTATGTGATTGCACAAGTGTTGGGAAAAGGCTCCTACAAGCTGGAAACAATGGGTGGTAAACCAATACCAAGGGCATGGAATGCAACCAACCTCAAAAAATTTTATCATTAGAAGTCTTGTACTTTTTATTTTGTAACATGTAGTTGAAAGTTGCGCTATTGGTAGTTGAAGTCTATAAACTTCCTACACGAGACTTAATGAATTTCTCAACTACTTTTGATAAATTAATGTCTTGACGAAATTAAAACTCCATACAGAGCATTATGTGAGAAAAATGACAGCAGGAAAAATAACCCTGTCATAATCCACACTATACCGAGCAACGAAGCAGACTATGCTTCAACACACTCGATGTAAGGAAACAAGTTTTCCTTAAAAGTGATCACTGCACCACCATCCTGCAAGGTAGAGAGTTTTTACCCATCCAAGCAGGATAAAAATCCATGGTAACACATAATAAAAAGCATGCTAAAATTAAACGAACTAAGAGTTATGTCATACATGACCATTGTTCAAAAGGGCAATAAAACCCAGGCACCTAGGCCAAGCACAAAAGATAATTGTTTCAAATGATTACAAACACCAACTAATTAACAGGGACATCAACTTTCCCAGATTCTCCCATAGCCTCAGGAGCATCAAGGAGAGTTTCTTCATCATCTTCTTGAACAACAGGCACAACGACAGCGACAGTCTTCAAAAGCTCACCAGGCTGGGCATCAATCTTGGCTGAAACGGTCTTGACATAATCAAAATCAACTTGCTCAAGCTCATCAAAAGCAGAGTCAACCATCACCTGTCCTTGATCAGTATAATCCGCAAAGTCAGCAAGCTGCACGATCCCCTTAGACGCCAAATCCCTTATCAGATCAGACCTGGCCTGAACTTTAGAAGCTAACACCACATTACCAAAAAGTCGCCTAAAATTTGCACTTTTCAGTAATTGCTGACAAGCATGAGGAATAACCTGAGAAACAACTTGAGAGTAATCAGACTTCAAAAACTCACAACGCTTCTTGTAGTCTTTTAACTCGTCAGCAATGGCAACTTTCTGAACCTCGCCCACCTTAACCTGCCTCTGTAAACCTGCTATTTCATCACGCGCAGCCTTCAAATCCTCTTCATAACTAGGAGCCATCAATATCTGCTGCTCAAGCTTTTTCATCCTTTTACCCATAGAAGCATGACTCTCCCTCAAAGTTTCAAGCTCAGCAGTATGCTTATGTAGGAGAGAAGAAGCAATATGACCCATGGAAACAGCTTGATAGTTGATAATAGAGTAAGCATCATGAAAGCTCCTCATATCATCAGCAAAAAAATTCCCCCAGTTATTGGGAACAAGACTATCAATAAGATCAAAGCAGTTGCTTGGAGCAGGAACTTCAGAATACACAGGCAGATCTGCAAAACAAAAAGAATAAATAAAAATAAACAATAACCAACGAAGCAAAGGTTGAAGTAAAACATACCGAACAAAGGGTTAGCAGCAACAATGTCATCACTTGCTTCATCTTGAAGCTGGCCGAAGTTTTGCTTTTTCACAGAAGTAGCATCAGGATGAGCTTTTCGCTTCATCACACCTTTAGCTTTGTGACGATGTGCCACCCTAGCTCCAACTCCTAGTGCAAGGGATGCAAGAGGTTGGTCATCCTGAGTATCTACATCAATAGGAGCTTCCACTCGCTTCAAGTTTTCCTTCGTATTAAACTTTTATGAACTCACTTCGACATGGTCAGCCTTTGGCATACTAGATATCTCCATAAAGCCAGAACATGTAGGAGATCCAACATCTTTGGCAACAGTCGACCTAGCTTGGACAGCAACAGTATACTCCTTCAAAACCTAAGCCTTAACAACGTTCCTCAAAGACATCTCTGTCAAAATCACAAAAAAAAAATGTAAGCAGTTAGAGAGGCAACCAACTATACACAAAAGCAAAAACGAAACATACCCTTCTCCCCGTAAAAGAACACAGGAGTAGCAGTACCCTCCTCCCAATCAAGTGCCATCCCCAACTTAAAAAGTATAGCATCGGGGTAAGTGGAAGGTATGATGGGATGGTTACAAATCCTCCCAAACAAAACATCATCTTCAGGAACAAAAGGGATAGGATCCTTGTATTCCTTAGGAACAAACGCCCTCTCAGGATCAGAAACGAAAGGATAATCTTTCGGACACAGAAATGACTTTTTCAGAAAAACAAAGGAACATTTCCAATTACGAATATCAGGAAATTGGGAAGCAAAGCAATAAACAGGAGGAGGAGCACCTCTCCTACTTTTTCGTTTTTGAACGGTAACCCAATCACCGGTATCACCAGTGCGAAAGAAACGGCAAAAAAGATCAACAGAAGGTTCACCACCGTAGGCCCTACACATTACCTCAAAAGCCATAACCTTTTTCACAGCCAAGGGATGAAAAACAGAAATATTCACTTTAAAGTGATTCAAAACACTGAGAAGAAAAGGGGAAACAGGAACCCTAACGTTACACTCAGTAAATAATTGGGTATATACGCCAATGTAACCCTTAGGAGGATCCAAGATGTGCCTATCGCTAGCAGGAATAACGATATCACCAGATTTCAAACTGAGCATCTCAATCAGATACGACAGCAAGGAGGGATTAACATCGCTAAAAGAGGCCTTAATACCACGTTTAGACATGGTAAAAATAAACAAAAAACAGAAGAAAAGTGTAAGAGAAAATGGAGAATACCTTAGTGTGCGAAGAAGAAAGGTTTCCAGAAAAGCAAAAATTTGAATGAAAGATAAACACAGATAAAAGGGAGAAGAGGAAGGGTTAAACCCTTAAGGGAAAGAGAAAGTCGATTGTCAAATCAAACTGCAGGACACCCTCGGTAACCGCAAGTAATTTGGAAGATCGTGCCCTCAACTCAAAAACAGATAAGATTCTCTCATTAAGGGTAAAAAGGTAATTTCGGGGACAAAAGTATTAAAGGACGCAGTTAATTGTCAAATCAATGCAGCAAAAGTAATTATTACTAAGTTTAACTTCACGAAGCTCATATGTTGATACTTACGCTCCGTAAAATTAAACTGGGGGGCTTGATAGTGTACCCCACCTCCAGCACGATTATCAGCTTCAAAGTTTGCTTCGGAGGATATGGCTACAATATATGGAAAGAAGGAAACTCCAGCTACAGTGAACGAGGTCATGAAATCAGAGCAACAACAGTGAGCTTAGAGCCCATAAAACCTCGGTCAATTACAAAGTCAAGACTAGTAAAACCATTCCTAGCTCGGTGCACGCCTATACCACAAAGGAAAGGGGACAAGCTCACTTTCCTTTGCAGGTTTACCAAAAGGAAAAGTCAACTAGTGATCCAAAATCATTGAAAACTAGCAAACTGGTATGGAAAGCCGTTCCATTCCACTTATAAATGGTATAGAATGCAGGAAACATTCCACATTCAATCCATACACACATAATAACACAATCATGTTATACCATTTGCTTCGGTGGCGTAAAATAGTCTCCTGACTGTTACCTTCGGGGAATCGCCAGCGAACATAATCAAAACCACAATCACCCAATTCCAATCTCTGTGACTTGTATGTCTCCATACTCATACTAATCGCCGGTTATTGTACAAACAATAAGATATCATCGACGTTTTTTGCGGAAGAAACCTAGGGTTTATTTCGGTGATGCGAGATTTGCTGAAACAAAAGGGTTTTTTGGTAATCAAACAAATCAGGTACTTGATTATGAGGTCATAATGAAGATTAGTGAAAAATGGATGGTCTAGATTAGTGATCATTAATTAATGAATTGATAGGATTCGTTGAAGCAACTTAAAATGACCTATTTTCAGTTTTGTTATTATATATAGTATAGATTATTATTATTATTATTATTATTATTATTATTATTATTATTATTATTATTATTATTATTATTATTATTATTATTATTATTATTATTATTTGTCTTATTTATACTCATATTACATATTATTTATTACATAGACACTTACATCTCATATACTCCTACTCCCTATTATTTGTGATCACACAAAATAATAATATTATTATTACCCCATCTTCATTCTCATCTTCTTCCCAACTAAACTACTCGTATCTTATATCATTAAACAAAACTTTTCAAAGCTTTTTTAAAGAAAGACACATAATTAAAAATATATACAGTTTGAAATAAACATAGAGGACCCACCATTTATCAGTTTACTTCGTCTTGAAATCTGCTATTAAAAAAAATCGAAGGGTGAAAGTGGTTGTGCTATCAGAGGGCGGTCGAGGGCGGCTACAATGCCAACGGCGCCCTCACATGCTTTGTAGACGGCGACTCCTATGGCGTGTCGTTGGGAGTGGTCTAAGCCCAATATTTTTAGTTACTTATATTCTAAATATTCTCAAAAGCCGTCTTCTTAAGGTGGAATAGAATATTTTGAAGTTACCTGGTTACCTTATTTGGGTTATATGCACTAAATATTGTTAATTTGAGAGTTGAAGTAATTCAATGAAAATATGAAGATCTTTGACAACAATCAATTAGTAGTGTGATGTCACTTAGTTGCGATTTAATGGTGTATCTTAGGGGATACATGCATAAAAACATCGTTTCTGTACAAAAGAAATGATTGAAAAGCATAAAAGATAGCAATAATTGGCAGTTTTTGACATTTTCCGTCCAGCGCTGACGGGGCCGTCCAGCGTTATGCGTAAGCCCTGTAGGCAGCTTCTATGCTTAAGCCCTTGATTAAGCGCGTAAGCAGCACGCAGCCACGTCAGCACACGCCAAAGGCGGTTCCGTATATTTCGCATTCATGAATTAATCAGCGTTTGACACGTGTTTCCCGAGAATTTCGGACATTCTGTGGCTATAACTAGACCCATTGGGTCACCACATTTCGTATCGGAACTTCAGTCAGAGAGAAGTACATTTTCTCTCTCACACAGTACTTTCTCACTCTAAAACATTAACCGCTTAGCAACAGAACGCTACACGGACCAATTCCAGATTTGTCCAAAGATTGATTGAGGCCACCCCACGGATTTCTCATCCGTGTTCCGGGTCTGCAGGGATTACTTTCCGAGGGCAAACATCAATCTACAATATATCGCTCAACGCTGGCTGTTATTGTACTGTACTGGTACCTTTCATTCGCTATACGAAAAATAGTACCAACATGATAGATGCAGTAGTCTTGATAGTGTGGCAACATCGCGGTGAACTGGTCATATGTTTTTTTTGCAAAAAAAAACTAAGAACTAAAAACAGTAAAGTTTCATTTGACGAAAGCCCAAAAGATAAAACACAAAAGCACAGTTGACAACAATAATGAACAACAAACGAACCTAAACTTAGCAAAGGAAACCCAATGAACAAATCAAACCAACATGAAACCAACCTGAAAAACCAATCTACAACTAGAATAACGAAATTACGAACGACGACTGAAGCAAAACAAAAACTAAACAACCAGCTTACTTTGGGATCAAAATCCCAACATCATCATCAAAATCTTCCAAGGAAATGTTGAATTGTTCCAACTCCGTTCACACATATATTTTCTTGTTGTTCACACTCTTAGGATTAATCAGTATTCAACTCGAGTAAATTCACGTGTTTAAGTTTTCATAAGAATGTTGTATCGCTCCAACTGGTTATATGTTCACAACAGGTGAAATTCCTAATTTTATGCCTTAGAACATTACTTTGTAAGGTACGTTCGGTGAAAATTTATAAGGTTGAAAAGTCATATTCCGAGTCAAAACTTATTTTTTATATACTCATAAGTGTTTAACCAACATTAACAAGGAATATAGCTTAAATATGTGAATTTACATGATAGGATATACAAACACATTGTTGAGGTTTAGGACCCAACAATAAGAGTGATTTCCAGAAAAATCACCCTTCCACAAAGGCACAAAGACAAACGAAGAAAATAACAAAGAAAAATAAGAACACAATAATTTAACGTGGTTATATGTAATCAACAGTTGATTACTTTAATCCACGGACAAAACTAGATAGATTTTATTGATAGAATTCGTGACACATGGTATGGGTTACATTAGGATGTTTATATAGGCATAACATAACAAGGAAACAACTTAGGGACCAACAAAATTCGGTTTTGGAAAGTTTTGCCCGTCAAACCCATGTTCACGATCGCGAGGCTCTCCATGCCTATAATCTCGCGATTGCGAGATAGGTCCCGAGGTCAAACTCCAGTCGCGAATCCAGCTTTCCATCTCGCGAACTCTTATCCATGCAGCTCTCGCGATCGCGGCTTTCATCTTCGCGGTCAGGAGCCTTGTGTTTCTCCGTTTTGTTCAAGCTACTTCACTCCAACACACATAACTCTATAAAGGGTCATTTGTGTAATTTTTCATTTTGTAAGCTCTTACATATTTTAATAAGCTACTTTGGAGTTCTTTTTCTATACATTTACTATGTCATAAGCTTTTGAAATTTTGCCCACCAAGCCATGCTAGAAGTTGGAGATGTAGAAAGACACCTACTCCAAGAAGCTAATCAACAAACACACCGTAATAGTGATGGAAAATCGTGTGTACTTTTAACAAATCAGATTAACGTAGCGGATAGTTAAAATAATAATCTTTTATTATTTCATAAAACATTTACAAGATTAAATATTCATATATTTAATGAAACATGCACACGATTAATTTATCCCAATTAGATCCAGTTACACCATAATAATTGTCATGAATATTAAAACAAAAGAGGAGTTAACGATATACCTTTCTTGGAGAAATTGATGAGACGGAGAGAAACTTACGATCAAAAGTATGACCGTCTCTTTGGATAGTCCACACTACACTTCAAACGACTGTCAATGGATGCTAGTCCAAACCCAAAGTAACAAATTAATATAATCAAATTATATTAATAAACAATAGATAAATATTACTCCGTATTGATTTCCTTTCATAAACAAAATGGCATGTAGCTTTCTTGATCTTTGAGATGTAAGAAAAAGTTTTAATTTTGTTTGTTTGTTTTGTTACTCGGTACCAAAAACAAGAACCAATATATATATTTGAGGAGTACATGTAAAAACAACTCGTGAACCTTTTTCAATTAACCCGTGAATTCAAATTAGATCAAATATATATCATAAAGTCGTATTTCTCAAATACTTTAGGGGTATATTATGTAACTTATAATTAATAATTGTCGATTTCATGTGAATAGTAAATTAATTAATTTCGATTCATTTACTATTCATATAAATAGTAAATGAATTAATTTCGATTTACTATTTTGTTACTTGAGTAATATATATACATCATATATATATATATATATATATATATATATATATATATATATATATATATATATATATATATATATATATATATATATATATATTATTTGACGTCTCGGTGTATATGTGTGTGACCCCGAAGGCTCAAATGAGGTCGACCATATAGTTATATGTTGTACCTTGCACATTAATCCTACAGACTCCCACTTGTGCATGACACAACACCAAGTAACTATACAAACAATGGTAAGTGTCTAGCAACACGTCATTGTCCCCAAATTCATGTGAGGGTAGTTTCTCAAAACTGTTTATGGTAAGTTTTAAATGTCATTCGTACTTCTGTTTCAGATACTTCAGTTAAACCTGAGATATGGATCATCGGTCATTCTCATTTGTTTAACAATTTTGTTTCTCGATCTTAGAACTGAATTAGATCACCAAACTAATTAAGTATCATCTTAATTACATCTGGGTGCGGCCACACAAATATCTTATTCATTCATCGAGGAGCTCAAAAAGTATCTAACTCCAAACATTTTAGAGGAACAAATCCTATATTGCATACGTGTGTCTATTACGAGCTTTACATTATACCCAATAATGGCCTTTATAACAGCCTTATTCAGAACAGCGTTTAACCATATCAAAGTACAATGCTATACTCATCAAGACGGGCGTGCATCTCAAGTCTAAGGACACAAAGACATAATGACTAAAAGATTCACTACTGACTACGATCCATGTAGTGACATCTCATGGTTGGGTCATTCCAATATTCATCATCAATGAATACATATGAATTTTGATCTCAACAAGTTAACTATTCATCATCAATGAATATAACCAAAATTTCACATTAATCTTAATTCATGTTATTCCCATAACATGACCGATTATGGAGATTTTGAATAATCAACAATTATTCATGGATTAAACATGCTAATATAGAATACAGTGATATAAATGAAACTGGTCATACCAACTATATATCAATTAATTAAGATAAAACTGCTTAATGTTCCAAAAATATCCAAATACTAAATTACAAATTAAAAAGATCAGCAGCATAACGAAGTCCAATACTACTAGCATGATCATCATGCTTGTTGTGTGTCATGGGCTTCGTGAATGGGTCAGCCACATTATCATCTGTATGAACCTTAAGAATACTAATATCATTCCTCTCAATGACTTCTTGAATGTAGTCAAACTTTCGAAGAATGTGTCTGCTACCTTTACGTACACGTGATTCTTTCGCAAGTATAATAGCACTTGAATTATCACAGTACATTTCCATAGGGGATTCAATGCTGGGAACTACTTCGAGTTCAGCAATAAACTTCCTAATTCAGACAGCTTCTTGAGCAGCTTCTGAGGCAGCAATGTATTCTGCTTCCGTTGTAGACTGTGCAACTGTGCTCTACTTTGAGCTTCTCTAATCAACTGCCTCGCCATTCATGACAAAGACATACCCTGATTGGGATCGAGAATCATCTCGATCAGTTTGAAAACTAGCATCTGTATAACATCTAATACTCAACTCTTCTTCCAAACCACCGTAAACCAAGAACATATCTTTAGTTCTCCTCAAATACTTAAAAATGCTCTTAACAGTAATCCAATGTTCTTCACCTGGATTCTATTGATAACGACTCGTCAAACTCAAAGCTAACGAGACATCAGGTCTTGTACATAACATGGCATACATAATGGATCCTATATCCGAAGCATACAGAACACATTTAATTTGATGTTTCGTAGAGGTGTATATGAAATAGCTTATATTTTACTAGGAAAAACTATTAAATACGATACAATTTTACACAAGATATTTATTTATTTATAGAATGGATATACTTAAACCTTGCTACAACACTTATAGGCAGTGTACCTAATCATACAGTAGTGTAGTTTTTAGTAAGTCCGGTTCGTTCCACAGGGAAAATCTTTAAACAAAGCTTAACGCTATATTAGTTTAATTTATAAAAATACAAATATATATATAAGTAATATTATTATTATAAAAGGGGGGGTTTTTACCGTTTAATGACTGGTTTGTCGATTTTTAAAACTTTAGTCGCAGTTAAAACCTAATGTAAAATATTAAATAAATAAAAGACTTAATTTAAAGCGCAAAGTAAATAACGATAATGAAATTGCGATAAATAAAAATGCGATAAAATAAAATTGCGATAATTAAAAATACGATAATTAAAAATGCAATTAAATACAATGACAATAAATAAAAGTGCGATAATTAGAAGTGGAATTAAATATAAAATAAAGGAAATTAAATATGAAATAAAAGAATTATGCTTATTTAAACTTCCGTAATCATGATGTTTGACGTGTTGATTTTAGTTTTATGCCCATGGGTTAATTGTCCTTTGTCCTGGATTATTCAATATGTCCGTCTGGTTTTTGTCCATAACAGTCCATCAGTCATAAATATAAAGTACGAGTATCCTCGTCAAATTATCCTTATACCCGAAGTCAAATATTCCAACTAATTGGGGACTTAAACTGTAACAAGGTTTTAATACTTTGTTATCAATTATGCCAAGTGTCCTTGTACATAATTTCACCCCTGTTTTAATAATTCTAGTGGCTATTAATCCATTCCCGTGTCCGGTTAAATGAACGATTATTCGTACATATAAATACCCCGCCCATTGTGTCCGATCGAGTGTATATGGTTATTTATAGGGACGTCCAATTGTAAATCTTTATATTAAAATTAACAAACTATCATTTAGTTAAACAATTATAAAGCCCATTAATAGCCCACAGTCTAATTTCCACAAGTGTCGTTCTTTTGTCCAAACCCCAATTATGGTACAAAGCCCAATTACCCAATTTTAGTAATTAGCCCAACATCATGATTACTTCGGTATTAAATAAGCATAATAATAACTTAGCTACGAGACATTAAATTAAAAAGGTTGAACATAACTTACAATGATTAAAAATAGCGTAGCGTTACACGGACAGAATTTCGACTTACACCCTTACAACATTCGCTAACATACCCTTATTATTAGAAATTAAAATTAAAATATATATATATATATATATATATATATATATATATATATATATATATATATATATATATATATATATATATATATATATATACACGTTTATAGAGAGATTGATAAAAGGATATATAAAACGATCAAAATGCGTTAGCTTTTATAGGCATTTTTGTCCAGGGTATCTCCGCGAGTCGCGGTCCCTTTGCACTACAAACTCCGCAAGTCGCGGAGTTCTTAAACCCAGCTCACACAAGTTTAGATCCTAGTCTGCCGACGGTTTTAATATATAAATATAATATATATATAATTTATATAATTAATTATATATTATATTATATTTATATACATAGTTAACTTGTAATTTTTAGTCCGTTGCGTCGAGCGTTGAGAGTTGACTCTAGTCCCGGTTCCGGATTTTCGAACGTCCTTGCGTACAATTTAATATCTTGTACTTTGCGTTTTGAATCTTGTACTCTTGTAATTCTGAGACGTTTCTTATCAATAATTGGAACCTCTTTGATTGTATTTTGTACTTTTGAGCTTTTTGGTCGTTTGCGTCTTCAATTCGTCGAATCTATCTTTTGTCTTCACCTTTTATTATTCAAACGAATATCACTTGTAAATAGAACAATTGCAACTAAAAGCTTGTCTTTCTTGAGGAATAATGCTATGAAATATATGTTTGTTTTTAGCATTATCAAATATTCCCACACTTGAGCGTTGCTTGTCCTCAAGCAATATAGTCTTGAAATACTAGAATCACTTCTTTATTCTTCACACTTTGTACATCAGTGATTTATTTACGGCGGTATAAACAATGATAGTAATGGTGTGGTTTACAGTCCCACATGACTATAAAAATTTAGATCCTTTAAGGAAATTGGATCTTTTATGAAAATATTTGATCTTTTGAAAATTAAATCTAGCTTTTACCCTAGATAAGTTTTCCGGAATAACCCTTCACCGGTGTTTGCAAAATATTTTTGTGGGTTTGGTGGGTTTCAGATTTGAAAATTTTAGCTCAAAACTTATGGTTTTGTGTCACCCACTTGCTAACCTTGTATTGGGAAAGCAACACGTCCAGTATACTTGCTCCGTATATTACCTTTCGGTAAACTACCGTCCGGTTGTAAAGGAAAGCGTTGAACAAGCAACTGTTAAGGCAATGTCCCCTGACATGCTTTTAATTATGGTCTATAATGTGTCGGACGCAATTACTATCCTTTATAGGAGCAATAGTAAAGCTCACCCTTATAATTTTTTGGTCTGGCACAAGGTCCTGTCTTTGACCATGCTATGCAACCACCGTTCTTACGGTTGACACCCGAATTGGTTCAGGTGACCAAATGAATTCCAGGTGAATTCCTAGGATTTTACGTTCAATGGTAATGAACGCATTGAAAATGGGTTTTCAGAAAACAAATCGGTTTTATTTTTGATCAAAATATTTTCTCGTTCAAGCTCGAGTTTAGATATCATCGAATTTCATGAGTTTGTAATTCTCAATCTTTAAGGTCAATCTCTAGGATTGAGTAATATCAGTCATAAAAGCCGATTTTTGATCTTTAAGGAGATTATCCTTTCTGGGGATCTGATTCATTAGTCTTATCCAGCTAATTTGCACGGCGTCCTCCGCATTTTACAAGACAGATCCTCTCATGGTTAGGATAAGTCTGACCACTTGGCGACCCTGTTTGATGCTGAGGTCCGTGGATTTCCTGCTGATTTTAGTGATGACTTTTCTAGATTTTTCGTCAACCTACAGCTGGTCTGGACGACAACTTCTTGACCTAAATCAAGAAGCGTGTTTCTCTTTCGGAAGACTTTACTTCCTTTTAATGATGGAATTGATTCATCGTGTAGATCCATCTCTTCTTTTCTTTCATCGGGTAAAACAGTTAATTATCGTCCAAAACAAAAGTATTTTCAATTATTTGTACAAAAATATGTGATATATATTTTGAATAACTTGGTAAAAATTTCCCACACTTGGCTTTTATTTTCCTTTCTTTGCCTTTTTATTTTCCTCTATTTCATTTTAAATGAATTTTAACATTTTGGTTTGTTTCTCAATTTATGTCCTTTCCGAGGTAACGACAATTTCGGTGTTAACACCTAGTTTTATCGTTCATAAATATGTATAAACATGATTTTGAATTCATTTAATTGAAAATTTTGAAATTTTTTTACTAGAAGTGGATAGTCAGTATATAAGACTAGGGCTGTTCTTTGTTATCAGAGAGCACTAGATTCTAATATAACTACTGCTATACTAGTATTTTTAATGATAACCAAGTATTTTAAATCAATTTTTTTTTTAAAATTCCGAAAGAATTTAACCCCTTCCCACACTTAAGATCTTGCAATGCCCTCATTTGCAAGAAATCAGTAACAATTTAAATTATTGAGGGTAAATAGCGTAGAAAAATGATTAAATTTTACCAAAGTTTCCAAACATATTGGCGTTTTTTTTTTCCGAACCTTATAACTTTATAAAATATAAAATTAATTTAAAAATTAAAATTTTGTTTCTTTTTAGGATGAGGGTGTTTCGGATCGATGTCCTAGTCCGTCCCTCGACAAAATTTTAAAATTTGTCAATTTAAAGCGCGGTTTTAAAAGCAAAGATTTTTGGGTTTTTTAATGTTTTTGGCATACTTTAATTTAAATAAGATTAAAAATAATGATAATAAAAGTTCTCGTCCCTCCCTTGGGTAGAGCAATTTTGGTTCAAAGACCTAGTCTTCAACTCACGACGAATTTTAAAAATCATATTTTTAACTTAATGAAATAAAGTAAATTTTTGTTTTTAAATTCACACCAAACTTAAATTTAAAATGCATAAAATTAAAAATTCATATTTTAAAAATTAAAAATTCACACCAAACTTATATTATATTTTTGTTTTTATACATACAAACTTATATTAAAAATATTAATTTTTCAAATATTTACAATTTTAAAGAAGTTTATATTATTATTTTAATATTAATTTATATTAATTTTAAAAACATGATAAAAATAAAATTAAAAATCTTTTTGGTCTTTTATCCCACTTTAATCAATCAAATATTATCAAAAATATACGCCCCTCTTTTTGGTAAAGTAATTTCGGTTCCGTAACCTAATTTAACTCATGACGAATTTTTGAAATATTTTGAGTTGATTGATTAAAGATATTTATACCTTAAGAATAAATGTTAAATTTCGCAGTGATGTAATAAATTTTTGTATGATATCAATAATTTCGGTCGCAAGACCTAATTTTATTGAATACCAATTTATTACTTTATAGCGAACAAATTAGCGTTTATTATCAAAAGGTTAGAAATAAAAATAAAAATAAAAATAAAAATAAAAACTGTACAAACTTACCTGTGAAATAGATTTCTTAGTGATATGCTCTAGCCCACTCATAAGATAGTCGGACTAATTGATTTTCCATGGCTACATAGGCGTAACCTCGAGCATTTAATGTTTTTTCTTCTAAACATGTGAACGGTCCATCTCTGCATAAAGTAACAAATTCGGTGTTTGAATAGGTTTGATTATTTGAACATTTACCTTCGTGTGACCATTTTCCGCATTTGTGACATTTTTCAAGGTGTCGTGCTCTTCTTTTCGCTGCGGATTTTGATTTTCCTTTACCAAATTGTAACTTATTATCTTCGCATCTGGATTCTTTTCTTACTCCGTCCAATTTACCTCTGATTAATGATACTATTTCACTTGGAAGTGTGTCATTATTACGTTTAGTGATCAAAGCGTGTAGCATTAGACCATGGTTTAGTTCACAGGAAGTCTTCATTTCGTAAAAACCTAAAAAAAATAAAAATTCAGAATGGGGGGAGAAGACTAGTTCTTTAGGGTCTGCTAGGGAAAGACCATTCGGGTTCCATTTTCGAGAACTACACGAAAACAGAAAATCTAACTCTAACAGAAATACATATTATCCTTTAAAGACTTGATTCTCCCCACACTTAGTTAGCTATGGTGTTGAAATTGTGATTAACTTCGTTGTCAACTTCCATCGGACTATTTATGTAATGTTTAACTCTGTGACCATTAACCTTAAATTCAATCCCATTTGAATTTATTAACTCTACTGTTCCGTATGGGAAAACTCTTTTGACTATAAATGGTCCAGACCATCTTGATTTCAATTTTCCAGGAAATAGCTTGAATCGTGAATTGAAAAGAAGAACTCTGTCTCCTTCTTTAAATTCTTTTGAACTTCTGATTCTTTTATCATGCCATTTCTTCGTTCTTTCCTTATAGATTAACGAATTTTCGTATGCTTCTTGTCTTAATTCTTCTAATTTGTTTAATTGACTTAACCGTAGACGTCCAGCTTCATGTAAATCAAGATTACATGTCTTCAAAGCCCAAAATGCTTTGTGTTCAATTTCTACTGGAAGATGACATGCTTTTCCATAAACGAGTCTGAAAGGTGTGGTTCCAATTGGAGTTTTGTAGGCTGTTCTAAAAGCCCAGAGTGCATCCTCCAACTTAATGGACCATTCCTTCGGATTTGATCCTACGGTTTTTTCTAGAATACGTTTTAAAGCTCGGTTGGTATTTTCAACTTGTCCACTCGTCTGTGGATGATAAGCGGTGGAGATTTTATGAGTTACTCCATATCTTTTAAGAACTTTCTCAAGTTGATTATTACAGAAATGAGTTCCCCGATCACTTATTAAAGCTTTCGGTATTCCAAACCTTGCAAAAAGACGTTTTAAAAAGTTGACTACAACTCGTGCATCGTTAGTTGAGAGAGCTTGTGTTTCCGCCCATTTAGATACATAATCAATGGCTACGAGAATGTAGAGATTATTATGAGATTTTGGAAATGGACCCATAAAGTCAATACCCCAAATGTCAAATACTTCACATACTTGAATGACATTTTGTGGCATTTCATCACGTTGACTTATTTTTTCGGCCCTTTGACAAGCATCACAGGATTTGCAAAGAAGGTGTGCGTCTTTGTAAATTGTAGGCCAATAGAATCCAACATCATAAACTTTTCTTGCTGTTAGTTGAGGCCCATAATGCCCTCCTGTTGGTCCTGTGTGACAATGGTTTAAGATTTGATTGGCTTCATCTCCGAATACACATCGGCGTATTATTCCATCGGGACAACTTTTAAACAGATGTGGATCTTCCCAGAAATAGTGTTTTATATCACTGAAGAATTTCTTTCGTTTTTGATACGACAATCCTTTTTCAAGGAATCCACATACTAAGTAGTTTGCATAGTCTGCAAACCATGGTATTTCATTATAATCTATCTTCAATAGATATTCATCAGGAAAGTTGTCTTGTATGGCCGATTCATTTAGAACTTCTAATTCGGGATTTTCAAGACGAGAAAGATGATCAGCGGCGAGATTTTCTGCTCCTCTTTTATCTCGGATTTCAATATCAAACTCTTGTAAGAGTAAGATCCAACGGATTAATCTTGGTTTAGCATCTTGTTTCGAAAATAGGTATCTAAGAGCAGAATGGTCAGTATAGACCACCGTTTTAGCTAGAACGAGATATGAACGAAATTTGTCAAAAGCAAAGACAATAGCAAGGAGTTCTTTTTCAGTAGTTGTGTAATTCGTTTGTGCTCCTTGTAACATCTTACTAGCATAGTATATAGGTTGAAATCGTTTTTCAATCCTTTGACCTAAAACGGCTCTCATTGCAAAATCACTTGCATCGCACATAAGTTCAAACGGTAAATTCCAATTTAGTGTTATCATGATCGGTGCATTAGTGAGTTTCTCTTTAAGAATATTAAAATATTTGATACATTCCTCTGAAAAGATGAATGGAGCATCCTTTTCTAGGAGTTTATTCATAGGAGTGGCAATTTTAGAAAAATCTTTTATGAAACGTCGGTAAAAACCGGCATGCCCTAGAAAACTCCTAACTCCTCTAACATTGGTGGGATATGGAAGTTTAGCAATTACATCTACTTTAGCTCTATCCACTTCCATTCCTTCCTTTGAGATTTTTTGACCAAGAACGATGCCTTCTTTAACCATGAAATGACATTTCTCCCAATTAAGTACTATATTTGATTGTTCACATCTAATATGCATTCGTTCAAGATTAACTAAACATGATTCAAATGTATCACCGAAGACTGAAAAGTCATCCATGAAAACTTCCATGCATTCTTCTATCATGTCGTGAAAAATCGCCATCATGCACCTTTGAAAGGTTGCAGGGGCGTTGCAAAGTCCAAATGGCATGCGTTTGTAAGCAAAAGTACCATAAGGGCACGTGAATGTGGTTTTCTCTTGGTCTTTGGGTGCTATTGGAATTTGAAAATATCCGGAAAAACCATCTAGAAAACAATAGTAACTGTTTCCGGCTAATTTTTCCAACATTTGATCAATGAAAGGTAAGGGAAAGTGATCTTTTCTGGTGGTGTCATTTAATTTTATATAATCAATACATACACGCCATCTTGTTACAGTCCTAGTAGGAATAAGCTCATTTTTCTCATTTGTAATAACAGTCATGCCACCCTTCTTAGGCACGCATTGAACTGGGCTTACCCATGGACTATCAGAAATTGGATAAATTAAACCTGCATCCAGCAGTTTAATAATTTCTTTTTTAACAACATCTTGCATATTAGGATTTAGTCTTCGTTGGCGTTGCACATACGTTTTATGACCTTCTTCCATAAGGATTTTATGTGTGCAATACGAAGGACTTATTCCTTTAATATCATGAATCTTCCATGCAATGGCTGGTTTATGAGCTTTCAACACAGAAATGAGTTGAGATTTTTCATTTTCAGTAAGAGAAGACGATATTATTACAGATAATTCAGATTCACCATGTAAATAAGCGTATTTCAAATGGTTTGGAAGTGGCTTTAACTCTAATGTCGGTGGTTCTTCTATCGATGATTTATATCGATATCTGTCTTTTTCTTTTAGCATTTGAATTTCTTCTGTTGTTGGTTCATATCCATTAGCTATTAGTGTAGCTAACATTTCAGTTTCATCAATTGGTTCAGTTCCTTCTCCTAAAGAACATTCTCCTGTTCCTTGTAATTCTGGAAATTCTTCTAATAATTCTGCATGTGAATCTATAGTTTGAATATAATAACATGTATCATCTGCAGATTGTGGTTGTTGCATTGCTTTATCAACTGAAAAGGTAACACTCTCGTTCTCTATACTTAGGGTCAGTTTCTTACGAAACACGTCTATCATTGCTTTAGCCGTGTTTAAGAATGGTCTTCCTAATATTAGAGGAACTTGAGAATCTTCTTCCATGTCCAGAACAACAAAATCTACTAGAAATACTAAAGTACCAACTTTAACTAGCATGTTCTCCATTATCCCTCTAGGATATTTTATTGATCGATCGGCTAGTTGTATGCTTATTCTTTTTGGTTTCAATTCTCCAAGGTCTAGTTTAGCGTATAGTGAATACGGCATTAAATTTATACTAGCACCTAAGTCTGCCAATGCTTCTATTGAACTAAGACTACCTAGAAAACATGGAATTGTGAAACTTCCTGGATCAGATAATTTTTTTGGTATCTTATTCAACAGCACTGCTGAACAATTAGCATTCATAGTAACAGCCGAGAGTTCTTCCATTTTCTTTCTATTCGATATTAGATCTTTCAGAAATTTAGCGTATCTAGGCATTCCTGAAATTACATCAATGAAAGGAAGATTTACATTTATCTGTTTAAACATATCCAAGAATTTGGATTGCTAGGCTTCAAGTTTCTCTTTTTTCATTTTACTCGGGTAAGGAAGTGGTGGCTGGTATGGTTTAACATAAGGTTTAGCCTTAACTGTGTTATCTTCATTAACCTTTTCAACTACCGGTTCTTTTTCCTTATCTTGATCAGGTTGTGGTTCTTGTGGAGTAGGAATAGCTTCATCAGAAGTTACAGGTATTTCAGGTGGTTTAAGTGTAATACCACTTCTTGTGGTAATGGCTTTAGCTGTTTCATTCCGGGGGTTAGCATTTGTATCACTAGGTAGACTTCTCGGTTTTCTTTCACCTATTAACCTTGCTAGGTTACTTACTTCTTGTTCCAGATTTTGAATAGAAGCTTGTTGATTTCTAAATTCTTGAGCATTTTGTTCATTGGTTTGTTTCTGAGATGTGAAAAACTGCATTTGAGTTTCAACTAGCTTCGTCATCATATCTTCTAAATTTGGCTTTTTATCATCGGTTTGTGGTGGTTTGTTTTGAAAATTAGGTCTTTGCTGATTGTAAGTATTGTTGGATACTTGTTGATTACTAGGACCTTGTTGGTTGTTGTATGGAACATTTCGGTTATAATTCTGATTTTGATTGTAAATTGGTCTTGGCGGTTGATAATTATTCTGATAATTATTTCTAGGCCTTTGGTTTATGTATGAAATATTCTCTCTTTGTTCCATTGTTAGCTCAATACTGAGACAATCTTTTGTCAAATGTGGTCCTCCACACTGCTCACAACTAATTCGTATTGAGTGTATATCCTTAGTCATCTTTTCCATTCTTCTCTCGACAGCATCTATCTTTGCAGAAATGGAATCTAAGTCATGGCTAGAATCGGCTCTAGCTGCTTTAGATGATCTAACGATATCTTTTTCTTGGTGCCACTCATGTGAGTGGGAAGCAGTGTTATCAATAATTTTATAAGCATCAGTTTCTGTTTTCTTCATAATAGAACCACCAGCTGCTATATCGATGTCTTTCCTTGTAGTGATGTCGCATCCTTGGTAGAATATTTGTACTATTTGACAAGTGTCTAAACCATGTTGCGGACATCCTCTCAATAACTTTCCAAATCTTGTCCATGCCTTATATAGAGTTTCATTTGGTTTTTGTGTGAACGTAACAATTTCTCCTTGAAGTCTTACAGCTTTAGATGCCGGAAAGAATTGTTTAAGAAAATTTTCAACTAAAACGTCCCATGTATCAATCGCCCCTTCTGGTAACGATTCCAACCAATCTTTGGCTTCTCCCTTTAAAGTCCAGGGAAATAACATGAGATATATCTGTTCATCCTCCACTTCTCGGATTTTAAATAGTGTGCAGATCCTATTAAAGGTACGAAGATGTTCGTTTGGATCTTCCTTCGGCGCATCACTAAATTGGCATTGATTAGTTACCATGTGTAGAATTTGTCCTTTGATTTCATAATCTGGCGCATTAATGTCTGGATGAGTAATTGCGTGACCTTGGCCAGTGCATTTAGCTCGCATTCGGTCTTCCTTACTTAGAGGTTCCAGATTTTCCATAATTGAATTTGTTGAATCTGAATCACTAGAGGATTCTGATTTAATGGTTCGTTCCTCAACAATCTCTGTTTGAATAATTGGTGGTTTCGGAGGAAAAATTAATGGTTCAGGATCTATGAATCGTCCCTGAATATTTTTCGGATTCTCAATTGTGAGGTCGGGTTCAAAAAATGGATTATCGGAAATTTGAATTGGAGTACTTGGTCGACTGGATGACGATTCTAAAGGAAAATCAACGGCGACAATATTTGCTAGATGTCTTGATCGAGTTATAGGTGGTGAACGTACAAAAGGTGGTGAACGTCTTGCTCGGTGCATTCACTGAATATCCTATTAGTTTTTAAAAAGGAAGAAAAATTATATAAGTTATCCAATTAATAGACTTTTCTGATTTTGCCCACGTTTTGAATAGCCAAAAGATGCAGCAGAGGGGCAGGATTCGTTTGGTCTCAATATAATTGAGTACTGTTTGGCTCCAATAACCCGGTCCACGTACAAATCCAACTATTACTACGAACCAGAAAATTTTGATGTCCATCAATTTAATCACTTCAAATAAATTTTCTTAATTTTAAGAAATTTAGATAAGAAGTAGAATAAAAATCTATGTCCTAAAAACTAGGATGGCGAGAAATAAGAAAGAAAAAGAGCGCGTCGAAAAAGGTCGGAAAAGAAAAGGGTTGAAAAAAAAAAAGGCGTCGAAAAATAAGAAAGAAAAAGAGTGAATATAAAACTTTAAAACACTCGACTAACTCAACCTTATTATTATCACTAACTTAAAATTAAAATTGCAAATTGAGATTACTAATTGGAGTGATAATTGATACATAGGTAAAAGGCGTCGAAAAAGAAAAATAAGAAAGCAGCGCGTCAAAACTTAAAAAGGAACTAAAAACTAAAAAATTAAAAGTTGCGTCTAAAAATATTAAAGCTTACAAGTAAAACTATATCCCAAATGGCAATATCTTAAAAAGGTACTAAAACTTAAAAAGGCGTCGCAAAATTCTAAAGCACCTAGATCTTAGTCTAAAGAGAAAGCACTTAAGGGATTTTACGGCAAAGCCTAAAAATCTAGAAAAAAAAAAAACTAAGGCAAAAACTATGACTTAAAACTAATTACGAGCGAAAAATACAACAAATTACGCTAAAACAATTAAAAAAGGACAAAATATAAAAATATACTAAAAGTTGTAAAAAGTACAATTTTTATAAAAATATTATTTTTATATTATTTATTTTATAAAACTATTAATTTTGTAAATTAATTAAACTAATTAAACAAAATAATAACTTAAATTAACTAATTAAAAACTAAAAACCTAATTAGGGTTTTAAATAAAATAATAATAATAATAATTACTCCGTAATGATGCTGGTTAGGGTTTCTGTGTACGCGTGTCAGGGTGGCTCCGCGAGTCGCGGTGCCACGTACCAGAAAACTCCGCGAGTTGCGGATGTTAAAATTTTAAATGCACAAATATCGTTCGACAGGTTCTGTAGTTTTTTTTAAATTATATTTTATATGTTTTTCTGTTTTTAATAATTATATAAAATATAATAAATAAAAACTTATATTTTAAAAACTAAAATAAAAAATAGAAATACTTTATAATTTTATAAATAAAAATCTTAAAAATAGATTTATATATATTTTTTTATATATAGCGTTGCGCTTCCGGTGTTTAAGCAAGAAATTGAGTTCCCCGGCAGCGGCGCCAAAAATACTTGATGTTTCGCAGAGGTGTATATGAAATAGCTTATATTTTACTAGGAAAAACTATTAAATACGATACAATTTTACACAAGATATTTATTTATTTATAGAATGGATATACTTAAACCTTGCTACAACACTTCTAGGCAGTGTACCTAATCGTACAGTAGTGTAGTTTTTAGTAAGTCCGGTTCGTTCCACAGGGAAAATCTTTAAACAAAGCTTAACGCTATATTAGTTTAATTTATAAAAATACAAATATATATATAAGTAATATTATTATTATAAAAGGGAGGTTTTTACCGTTTAATGACCGGTTTGTCGATTTTTAAAACTTTAGTCGCAGTTAAAACCTAATGTAAAATATTAAATAAATAAAAGACTTAATTTAAAGCGTAAAGTAAATAACGATAATGAAATTGCAATAAATAAAATTGCGATAAAATAAAATTGCGATAATTAAAAATACGATAATTAAAAATGCAATTAAATACAATGACAATAAATAAAAGTGCGATAATTAGAAGTGCAATTAAATATAAAATAAAGGAAATTAAATATGAAATAAAAGAATTATGCTTATTTAAACTTCCGTAATCATGATGTTTGACGTGTTGATTTTAGTTTTATGCCCATGGGTTAATTGTCCTTTGTCCTGGATTATTCAATATATCCGTCTGGTTTTTGTCCATAACAGTTCATCAGTCATAAATATAAAGTGCGAGTATCCTCGTCAAATTATCCTTATACCCGAAGTCAAATATTCCAACTAATTGGGGACTTAAACTGTAACAAGGTTTTAATACTTTGTTATCAATTATGCCAAGTGTCCTTGTACATAATTTCACCCCTGTTTTAATAATTCTAGTGGCTATTAATCCATTCCCGTGTCCGGTTAAATGAACGATTATTCGTACATATAAATACCCCGCCCATCGTGTCCGATCGAGTGTATATGGTTATTTATAGGGACGTCCAATTGTAAATCTTTATATTAAAATTAACAAACTATCATTTAGTTAAACAAATATAAAGCCCATTAATAGCCCATAGTCTAATTTCCACAAGTGTAGTTCTTTTGTCCAAACCCCAATTATGGTACAAAGCCCAATTACCCAATTTTAGTAATTAGCCCAACATCATGATTACTTCGGTATTAAATAAGAATAATAATAACTTAGCTACGAGACATTAAATTAAAAAGGTTGAACATAACTTATAATGATTAAAAATAGCGTAGCGTTACACGGACATAATTTCGACTTACGCCCTTACAACATTCGCTAACATACCCTTATTATTAGAAATTAAAATTAAAATTAAAATTAAAATATATATATATATATATATATATATATATATATATATATATATATATATATATATATATATATATATATATATATATATATATATATATACGTTTATAGAGAGATTTATAAAAGGATATATAAAACGATCAAAATGCGTTAGCTTTTATAGGCATTTTTGTCCAGGGTATCTCCGCGAGTCGCGGTCCCTTTGCACTACAAACTCCGCAAGTTGCGGAGTTCGTAAACCCAGCTCACACAAGTTTGGATCCTAGTCTGCTGACGGTTTTAATATATAAATATAATATATATATAATTTATATAATTAATTATATATTATATTATATTTATATACATAGTTAACTTGTAATTTTTAGTCCGTTGCGTCGAGCGTTGAGAGTTGACTCTGGTCCCGGTTCCGGATTTTCGAACGTCCTTGCGTACAATTTAATATCTTGTACTTTGCATTTTGAATCTTGTACTCTTGTAATTCTGAGACGTTTCTTATCAATAATTGGAACCTCTTTGATTGTATTTTGTACTTTTGAGCTTTTTGGTCGTTTGCATCTTCAATTCGTCAAATCTATCTTTTGTCTTCACCTTTTATTATTTAAACGAATATCACTTGTAAATAGAACAATTGCAACTAAAAGCTTGTCTTTCTTGAGGAATAATGCTATGAAATATATGTTTGCTTTTAGCATTATCATCATTCGTCTTATCTCATCAGGTGTGATAGGACTTTGAGACTTGCTCAAGGTTATGCCCTTTTGCATGGACAATGCTCCGCGCTTGGAGTTTTGCATGTTAAATCTTCGCAAGATTTTGTCAATGTATGTACTTTGACTCAAACCAATAAGCCTTTTGGATCTATTTCTATAGATCCTGATTCCAAGAATATACTTAGCTTCTCTAAGATCTTTCATGGCAAAACATTTTTCAAGCCAAGATTTGACATCTTGCAAAGTTGGAATGTCATTTCCGATAAATAGTATGTCATCAACATACAAGATTAAGAAGACAACTTTGCTCCCACTAGCTCTAATGTAAACACAGGGCTCATCTTAGTTTTGAGAAAAACCAAACTCTTTGATTTTCTGATCAAACTTAAGGTTCCAGCTCCTGGATGCTTGCTTTAATCCATAAATGGATTTTAGAAGCTTGCATACTTTAGTAGGATGCTTAGGATTCACAAACCCTTCCGGCTGAACCATATATACGTCCTTGCTTAGGTCGCCATTTAGGAAAGCGGTTTTGACATCCATTTGCCATTTTCATAATCATGAAAAGCAGCTATGGCAATAAGTATCCTAATTGATTTAATGCTCACGACTGGTGAAAAAGTTTCCTCATAATCAATTCCTTGAGTTTGAGTATAACCTTTTGCCACCAACTGAGCCTTAAAAGTATTTACATTACCGTCCATGTCAGCCTTCTTCTTGAAGACCCATTTACTGCCCACTGTCTTGCAATTGGGTGGAAGATCAATCAAGTCCCATACTTGATTATCTTTCATGGACTGCATCTCTGCCTTCATAGCATCTCGCCATTTATTAGATTCTGGATCTGACATGGCTTCACCGTAGCTAGAGGGTTCATCATAATCCCCTAGATGAGGTTCATCTGAATTAATCAGAAGATTTAACCTCTCAGGTTGATGAGGAGTTCTACTAGATTTACGAAGTATAGGTGCAACACGTTCTGGCTCACCAACAATGTGTTCAGTTTCAACGTGTGGTTGGCTAGTGCCTTCAAAAGGTGTGTTACTTTGTGATTCTTGAATTTTCTCAAGATCTACTTTACTCCCACTGACTCTTGTAAGAGAAGATCTCTTTCAAAGAATTCAGCAAACCGAGCAGTAAACACTTTTTTTCAGCTTGGAAGTAAAAATAGTAACCCATTGTTTTCTTTGGGTATCCCACAAAGTGACATTTGATACCTCTGGGTTCTAACTTATTTGATGTGTCACGTTTAACATACGCTTCACAACCCCAGACTTTCAAATAAGACAACTTAGGACTCTTTCCATGCCATAACTCATATGGTGTCTTTTCTACCTTCTTGGTTGGAACCATATTGAGTATGCGTGTAGCAGACTCTAATGCATAACCCCAAAAAGACATCGGTAGAGTAGTTAGACTCATCATAGATCGAACCATATCAAGTAAAGTTCGATTCCTTCACTCCGACACACCATTGTGCTGTGGTGTGTAAGGTGGAGTGAATTGTGAGACAATCCCACAATTCTTCAGGTGGTCTAAAAACTCTTGACTCATATATTCCCCTCCCCTATCAGAGCGAAGGGCTTTAATGGTCTTTCCAAGTTGATTCTCTACTTCATTTTGGAAGATTTTGAATATTTCAAAAACTTCATGTTTATGTTTCAGCAAGTAAACATAACCATATCTACTATAATCATCAGTAAATGTAACAAAGTATGATTCACCATTTCTAGACATAGTTCTAAAAGGGGCACATACATCAGTATGTATTAGTCCTAAAAGATCTTTAGCTCTTTCACCTAAACTGGAGAAAGGAGCCTTTGTCATCTTTCCACATAAACATGACTCGCATACATCAAATGACTCAGAGCCAGTTGATTCCAAAATCCCATCCGATTGGAGTTTCGAAATGCATTGTTGATTTATATGACCAAGACGACAATGCCATAGATAGGTCTTATTCAAGTCTTGCTTGAATCATTCGGCAGTACAGGTATATACATAATTATTATTTGAAATAACACCATGCATATCAATTTCAAAAATACCATCACGTGGAATAGCATTAAAATAAAATACATTATTCTTAGAAACTGAAATACCAAAGTACGTAAATGTAAGTTCAAAACCAACATTTTTCAAAAGAGAAACTGAAATTACATTGCTCGTAATACTAGGAGCATAATGACATTGTTCCAACAAAACTATAAGACCACTAGGTAGAGTAAGCTCATAGGTGCCAATAGCTTCAATAGCAGCTCGAGCTCCATTGCCCACTCTTAAGTCTAGTGTGTCTTTCTTTAGTCTCTTACTTCTTCTCATTCCCTGCATATTGTTACAGATGTGAGTACCACAACCAGTATCAAAAATCCAGGAATCACTAGAAAAAGTATATAACTGTATATGAAATATACCTGATTTGCTGGTCTGGCCAGCTTTGCCTTTTCTCAACTCAGATAGGTAGGAAGGAAAATTCCTCCTCAAGTGGACAACTTTTCCACAGTGGAAACATTCGGCGTCTTTCGCTGGGTTTTCTTTCTTGGGAGGTGGTGGAATTTTCTTCTTAGAAATTGACTTGCCTTTTCCTTTTCCCCAAGTTTTCGGCTTATTCTTTTTCACCTTACCATCCCTAATCATCAGGACACCTGGATTGGAAACCTTATATGGAATATCCTGTTTAGCAGTTTTGAGCATCGAGTGCACCTCTGCCAGAGATTTCTCCCAACCTTGCATATTGTAATTCATCACAAACTGGTGATACGATTTTGGTAGTGAAACCAAAACTGTGTTCACAGCCAAGTTAGGCGGCAAGGTAGTTCCAAGTTTTTCCAATCGGTCAATGTAGCTTTTCATTTTTAAGACACGAGAGCTCACTGATTGACCCTCCTCCATTTTGCATGTTTGAAGAAGCTTATAAGTTTCATATAACTCTTGACTAGCCTGTTTCTGAAACATATTTTTCAGCTCAGTCATCATATCATATGCTGTACGATCTTCTATTTCCTTTTGAAGGTCAGAAGTCATACTAGCAAGCATGATTAAAGCTGTCTTCTCTTGCTCATCAAACAACTTCAGATAAGCATTCTTTTGAGCAGCAGTAGCTGTCTCAGGAGGAGCTTCGGGTAAGGGTTCTTCAATTTTGTTCAACTTTCCTTCATATTTGAGAACAATTCTAGGTTGCGGTACCAATTGAGAAAGTTTGAACCATTGAGTTTCTCCTTCTCCAACAAAAAACGGAGGGTGTTTTGGTTTACATTTTGATTATTTGACATCTACAAAAGAACAAGGTTCAATTTTAGTATTTGCGATATAATACTTTAATAAATTAATTACCCAAGTTTTAATATATTTAAAAACAATTAATTTACGAAAGCCTAAGATCCACATAGAGGTTCCATAACTACATCTGTTGATCAGCTAGCAATTATAGAGTCTACTGGTAGGTAGCGAGTACCAATTGCATCACATGTGCAACTCTTAGATCTTTATGGGACCTTGAGATATGTGTAGTCTAACAAACCACTATTATCTATTGGAATGTTTGTCCCATTCTTGCCTCGAACTCAGGTCTCACCGTGAATACGATTAAGTCGTCCAATTTGGAAACAGTGAAAATTCAGCCTAGTCTCACTCGTAACTGAAAATCCACCTCGTGGCTATAATTCGATTAGGTCTCACCGTAATCAAAAAATAACAAGGAGTGTTTGCAAGCTCATTGGATGGCATGACTTAAATTTGACGGGTATTTTTAAAAAGTTTGTGTTAACGAATAATGCATGCACACAAGATTCACTACACTATTTGTTAAAAATCATTTTAAACAGTTTTATATATGTCGATCGTGTTTATGCGTCTAGTTTGTTATTTTATTTTATATATAAAAGTAACAAATACACAAACGTGTATCATTTTAAAACAGTTTTAAAAGATGTCGCCCATATATATATATATATATATATATATATATATATATATATATATATATATATATATATATATATATATATATATATATTATTTGAGTTTCAAAAAAAAATATTTAACTTTAAACTCATTAGAGTTTAACTTTTTAAAATCATCAATTTTAACCTTTGAAAGTCGTTACTAGTTTTATTTGATGTTTTCATTAAAAACAATTAGCATATATTATAATCAACAATTAAATATAAATGCGTAAAAATAAAACACAACCATACCATGCATCACACACACATAGCCTAGCCCAAAAATCCTATGCTTGATCCCATGAGCCGACATGGGATCAAGAGGTCAAACTAAGGGTAATATCGTAGCTCTCACTTGATTCAAGAATCAAGTGCAAACTTGACAAACGCCATCGTTGTCAACTTGACCTGTTCGCCATCTTCTAAGCCAAAAACATGTTGTATTTTATCTTCAATCTTCATCTTGTTACATTTATTTAAATTTGAAAATACAACTAAACTAGTACTTTTACAAATTGAAATAAACTTAAATACAATACTATGAAAATGAAAAATAAATATAATACAACTTTGGCTTCAAAATGGCATTATTAATAATACAAATAATCAACATGACATAATATTGCCGTAATCAACAATCACAACAATCATACATAGATCGGGGCATTATGAGCTATGTGTGCAATCACAATTTTAATAACTACATTATTAAAACTTAAATATGGCTTGTCCATGGTTACAATGCATGTGTATAACCATGGAATAAAACAATCAACAATTATAATAAATATTCAAGCCATAACAATTAAATCTACAATTTAAAAAGTGATATTCTTTCAATCATATTTGTGCGTCATGAGGTTAAGTCTAGATCAACCGAGTTGACTTTAAAAACCAAAAAGGTTTCAACTTTCACCAATATACCACAAAGTTAAATCTAAAGAATAGTCACACGACAATTAAAATGGTGTAAAAGCGGCTCGGATACCACTGATGGAAAATCGTGTGTACTTTTAACAAATCAGATTAACGCAGCGAGTAGTTAAAATAATAATCTTTTATTATTTCATAAAACATTTACAAGATTAAATATTCATATATTTAATTAAACATGCACACGATTAATTTATCCCTATTAGATCCAGTTAAACCATAATAATTGTCATGAATATTAAAACAAAAGAGGAGTTAACGATATACCTTTTTTGGAGAAATTGATGAGACGGAGAGAAACTTACGATCAAAAGTATGACCGTCTCTTTGGATAGTCCACACTACACTTCAAACGACCGTCAATGGATGCTAGTCCAAACCCAAAGTAACAAATTAATATAATCAAATTATATTAATAAGCAATAGATAAATATTACTCCGTATTGATTTCGTTTCATAAACAAAATGGCATGTAGCTTTCTTGATCTTTGATATGTAAGAAAAAGTTTTAATTTTTTTTGTTTGTTTTGTTACTCAGTACTAAAAACAAGAACCAATATATATATTTGAGGAGTACATGTAAAAACAACTCGTGAACCTTTTTCAATTAACCCGTGAATTCAAATTAGACCAAATATATATCATAAAGTCGTATTTTTCAAATACTTTAGGGGTATATTATGTAACTTATAATTAATTATTGTCGCTTTCATGTGAATAGTAAATTAATTAATTTTGATTCATTTACTATTTATATGAATAGTAAATGAATTAATTTTGATTTACTATTTTGTTACTTGAGTATATATATATATATATATATATATATATATATATATATATATATATATATTATTTGACGTCTCGGTGTATATGTGTGTGACCCCGAAGGCTCAAATGAGGTCGGCCATATAGTTATATGTTGTACCATGCACATTAATCTTATAAATAGGGCTCGTGAGTATGTGAGTCAATTACAAATTAAATTTTACTTGACAACGTAGCTTTTAAAAGTATATGAAAGCTTACATTTATATTTTCATAAACTCCGGCTTATATCCCTTTATATAATTACTAGTGAAATGACCCGTGGAAACACGGGTTTGTTTAAACGAAACAGTTTAATGATATGTTTTAGGTATTAAGTGAATGTAAATGTTAGTGTCATTTAGTTTATTGCCCCGTGGAACCACGAATTCTGACTAAGAAAATTGTCGTTGATTTTACAAGCATAAAGTTCGCTCAAAGTTGAATATTTATATTTATATTTTAATAATAATAATCATTATTAATAATAATAAATGTCTTTTAAATTTTTTTAGAAAAATAAAATTATAATTTAGGAGAGATTAATATTTCTTTTTATAAAAGATTTTGTATTATTTTTTTAATTAAATTAATATATAATTATGACATTATCATTATGAAAAGTAAAAGGTAATTTAGCTTAATGATGAAGTCGTCATTTTAAAGGTTTATTAGACTATATAGATGTGTCATATGTTTACGTGTCTTATTATATCAATTAATATTATATGTTTAAACAAGATTTAAGAGCCTGTGCGTTGCACGACTACTTTTAATCAAATAAACTGGAATCGCAAAATGTTATAGCAATTAACAGTATGATAAACACAGTATCACAAGTATTGTTGTGGATGAAATAAACGTAATCTGCTTAAGTATTTTTGTTTTATACAAACACATAGATTATGGCTATTAAATCGGACATTAGCAAAACATAAAACACATCACCAACAGTAGCAAACATGGTAGTTGTGGTTTCGAAAAACATCAAAACATGGTGAAATATCACCTTTAGACGTGCACGACGGTTTTCATGGCTAAATACAAAACTAATTTGATTGGCAAGAACAATTAGAGCAATATAACAACTGCGGGCAATGACTCTTCCTCACAGGTTTATTTAGAGTTACCCAATAGAGTCTTCTTGTTTGCTCTTGACTTTTGAATGTATGTCATGGGGCTGCAAGTCACTCTCCAAAATATACAAATAAAAGCATGGTGCATGTTGTCTTCAATCTTCGCTGGTTAGCCCGCCCATATTGCGATCTATACGAATACGAATTTATAAAATAAAAAAACACTTGTTTGTAAAGGTTAAATAAATAAGCATCTAAAAAAATTTTTCCCACCGGTTAGCCCGCCCTCATTTTGTCCCCAAGGTCCGTTATGTAATCGTGTACCATTGCACAACTTAAATAGTTTCAACAATAAATATAACAAATAGTTAAACAACGTAGTTAGTTTACAAACCACAACTTCGCGAGATTATGCATGAGTATTACTTTACTCTTTACAATAATATTAGGGATTTATTAAAATTGATAGAATATTTGTGTAATAAGTTAAGTAGGTAACGATATATATAGTGTGGTTCTTTTTATAACTATGTTTCGTTGCAGCATAAATTGTTACTCGGATCATTCTTCGTATCCATACTTTGATTTCTAACATTTAGCGTGATTCATTTTCTTCAAATCTAAATTAATAAAAGCTTCTTTAAAGGGCGGTCAACTTGTATCTGCTATAACTTGATTCAATTTATTCCATATCACGATTATTATCAGATTCCTCATAGCAACAACAAATCATGTCAAAATTAGCTCTATCAAGCACATAATACTTTACCCATTTGGAATTTGGATTGGTCCCCAGTTTTGACAAGCACATAATATTACTACCCATATGGGCACCATTTTGAAATTCAACCCACATCCCAAATTATACCCATTTTGACACATTAAATGTAATACGGAGTATGAAACAACTTATTCATTTCCTAGTTGAACATGAAAAACAATCAATCTAAAAACAACAAACTATATGATGCATGAGATGAGAGATTTAAGAATAGAATTTTTACACCACTTTATACTCCAACTCTATTTTTTATGTGCTTATAGGGCTTCAACATTAACATGCTGAGAAAGCTATCCTTTCCCACCAGAATAGGTTAACTACATTCATTTTCGTTTCCACTTCTATCCCTTTTGCCCATGCTCAGTTATGCTAAAAGGTGTGTTCTACATAATTTGAACATGCATAGTAATTAATAAGTTTCCCACTTCTATGAATTAGCCTTTGTACACACTTACTCATATGATTTGTGTTATGTAAAATATTCAAGTCATAACTTGGTCTTCTGGCGATTGTCTTGGTATAGTTACTAAAACCAAGAGGCACAAAAGATGATGTAAATGCAAGCATGTACTTCAGGGTTATACTTGGCAATTTACCATATGCACTTACTACATGAAGAAGTTGAGATTCAACTTCTTACCCTTTAGAGTCGTCAAGGGCACTATTCTCACACACAACCTATGAAATATGAATTACACAGAATATATGTATTAAAATTAGAAAAGTAGACCGCCAAAATGCATTGAATATATGTAAAGAACATTAATTGCATGGAACCTAATGTAGTATATATTCATTCAATGGAAGCCTTAGAACAACAGATCTCTTTCACCTAAGAGAATTGTAGAAAACAACAGCTCACTCAAGAATGGGACGTCAGTGGTCCGCCGGCAAGCTCGTTCTGATCTTGGATGCAGTACATTGGAATTCTGAAGCACCATCACAAACACTACCATGCATCCGCTTGCAGTGTGATAAGAAAACTGATTTAATTTGAGTAGAACCAAAACAACCATACACTTCAATGAACAACAACAATTTCATAACAACCCATGTTTTTGACACCAAATATTATGATTTATGATCAATCAGGAAAAAATACAACAAAACATTTTATGTTTAATACATGAAATATGAGATTCAAATAAACCTTAGGCAAATACTATCAACAAAAATTACGACATAAACGATGATAGCAATGAACATCGTTGTAGCATATTTTCACATGAAAGAAATTTGCAGTTGAATTTATGTTTTATTAAGAAAAAAAGATACCTAATAACAAACTGGAAAATTAAAAAAAAAAAAACTTTAAATTTTATGAATCTGTAACTGCGTCATCGTATTATCTTGAACCATGTAAGTATGTATATAATCAAATTTCACAACATTATAAAACTACTTATTAATGGGTAACAGATTATAGCTTTTTACAAAAAAATAAAAATAAATAATAAAAAAAATCAGTACCTTCTATACTTTACTACTCCGTATGTATAAGAATACCACAGATATATGAGATGCGAAAGATTGAATTGATTTACATGGATACAGTAGTACAATATATATAGCTAGAGTACTAAATAACATATAAATATGATACAAATAAATAGGAGAGTAGGTTGTTGACTCCTTAATATGTGCAATAGATAGTTGCAGCTCACACAACTCATGTGTCCGTAATACGCCCCCTTAAGATGGAGGTACCGTCGGTGACTCCAATCTTGGATCGAAATCGTAGAAATGGTTGGCTGGGAAGTGGTTTAGTCAATGTGTCTGCTAGTTGATCCTTGTTGCTTATGTGAAGAACCTGAAGAGTGCCGTTTTGAATATGCTCTCAAACAAAGTGGTAATCAAGTGCAATGTGCTTCATTTTACTATGAAAAACTGGATTGGCACACACGTATGTTGCACCGACGTTGTCACAAAATAGTGAGGGGACATAGGGCTGTTTAATACCCAATTCGGTGAGCAGATTCTGAATCCACAGAAGTTCGAAGGTTGCATTAGCTATGGCTTTGTATTCTGCTTCGGTAGACAAGCGAGATATTGAATTTTGGTGAGCAGACTTCCTTCCAGGATATAATGTTGCCGCCTAGATACATGATATACCTGTGGTAGATCGTCCGAATTCAGCTGTTCCTCCCCAGTCAGAGTCGCTAAAGGCTTGTAGCTGTTGATGCATATTTTGTATGGCCGTCACTGGGCGAATAACGTCTATTCTTACATTGTACACCTAGTTTATATACACGCATGAAACTGATCAGTTATAGGAGCATATGTAACTGTTGGGCTATTCATGTCGATAGGCCCATTAGGGCAACTTAAGTCTAGGTCGTCTATATATATCAGTTTATGTGTGTCTTTAGGGTTAAGAGATTAGGAGTCTAAACCCTAATTTTGGAGAGCTGCATTCGGTGATCGTGTGCATAGGGGAGATCATGCTCGATCTCCCCTGGCCACCGATGTTTCTCAGTTTAAATCAATTGTAAGTTTAACGTTCATATTAATAATATTGATTTATGTTTGATTCATCGTGTTTATCTCTTCCGTATTTGATTTTGCTCGTTCATGGTTGTTTTTGATCCTTAACTGGACCAAAAAATTGGTATCAGAGCTGGTACAACCGAGCTCGTGATTAGATCAAATGTTAAAGACGTTAATTTCTGCTGTAAATTCGTTTCTAGATCTAACAGTTGACTTTTGTTGACTATTATGGGGTTTTGAGATCTAGATCGAATTAAGAAAAAGTGTTTTAATAGAAAGGTTGAAAATCATCTCGTGAATGTTTCTTCAAAGTTTCAGAATCTAATTCGTTATATTCATCGAGATCTGAGAAGTTTTTGTTTTCAAAAAATCGAATCTGAAATCGATTTGATTCAAGATTTTGGTTATGTTTTGGGTGAATCTGAGAATGGGTTTACGTTTATTGGGTTCTAATGGTGATTCCTGCAAATTTTGGTGCGTTTTGGTGGAGATTTGATATGTTTTTGATGAAGGCCGCCACCAACCACCATGGAAGCACCATACCGCCGCCGCATATTCATCCTTCAATTTCTCCGGTGTTATTGAGTCTCCATGCGTACAAAAATCTTAAACGTGTAATTAACACGCTGGAGAACATCTTTCACGCGTGTTTCTGGAAAATTAACGCAAAAATTTCGCGAATTTCGAGCTGAAAAAACTTGTGTGCGTACGTGAATTGAGGAAGAAGAAACAGAAACTGCAAAAATTTTTGGGTGAGATAATATTGTGAAGTTCTTTTGCTTTGGGTCCCACATGTTCCCCACTTTATTCCTTTGTCCCCTTGTTTCCTATGTTCCAACATTGCAAAGATTCTCTTCATTTTATTTCACGATTGATAAGCATGTACATATGGATCATTCAGCTACCCAGATCCATTTAATTCAAATGTAACCATGACCCAGCAAATTGGATCCGACCCAATTTCAACCAACAATTAATATTTAACAGTTGTAGTCCTTCTCTGTTAGTTTACCTAACGGCTGTTAAAACCTCAAGGACCACTAGTGCAAAATGTTTAACAAATTTTCAGAATTTTTAGTTTTCGTCCCTGAACTTTCTGAAAATTTCATATTCAGCCCCTGAACTTTGAAAAATTTACAAGTTTTGTCCCTAAAGTTTTGAAGTTTTAAACCTTTGGTCCTCAACTTTCGTAAGTTTTTCATCCAAGGTCCTTAATGTTTATCATTCATTATTTCCACACGAAACCTTTCTAGTATGTTATTCACTAAAGTATTGATGTATAAAGTTTAGTGGACAACCTCCTTGTCCGTTAGACTTATTTAGTAAGTGAGTACGGAAACACTTATTTTGAGAAGTATTATGGGGTAGTCGGGAGCATACGACTATTTATGGGCCTACAACGTTTATTATTTCGCACTTCTTGATATTCCGCTATAGAGGGAATATGTTTGTTCCAGTTTCGCCTAGTAGAGCGAACTGAGGTTGATGTTTCGCGATCATGAGATACAAATTTGATTTTCTTTGGTAGTTTAATGGCAATAAAGACTTATTTGACTTATTAATTGTGGAACGGACTCCTCTACATATTTTGCCTTTACAAGAAGCAAGTCAGGATGAACGTTAGTGCTACGATGTCTAAAAGGATACAGCTAACAATGAGGGGGAAGATTCTACATTTTATGATTCTGAGAGAGTCGGTTTGTTTGAAGAGTTTATTAGAGATATCGATAGGGATCTCAGCTCAGTCTTAGGGGGAATCTTGCTGCATTTGTACTATGATTAACACGTATGAGTTAAAAGAAACTACAGGATGACAATTAGCATTTCGACCTCAATGAGCGGAAACATTGATGTTCGAAGTTTGGGTTTTCACGTATTCTGGAAGACTTTTGATGGAGCTTGTGATTCACAAGTTTATGGTACTACAGCAGAGATTGACTGAAGATTGCAAGAAGTGTTTACAATCATTCGCCAGCAACATCCAAGGGAGAAATTGTTGATGCATATTTTGTATGGCCGTCACTGGGCGAATAACGTCTATTCTTACATTGTACACCTAGTTTATATACACGTGTGAAACTGATCAGTTATAGGAGCATATGTAACTGTTGGGCTATTCATGTTGATAGGCCCATTAGGGCAACCTAAGTCTAGGTCGTCTATATATATATATATATATATATATATCAGTTTATGTGTGTCTTTAGGGATAAGAGATTAGGAGTCTAAACCCTAATTTGGGAGAGCCGCATTTGGTGATCCTGTGCATAGGGGAGATCATGCTCGATCTCCCCTGGCCACCAATTTTTCTCAGTTTAAATCAATTGTAAGTTTAACGTTCATATTAATAATATTGATTTATGTTTGATTCATCGTGTTTATCTCTTCTGTCTTTGATTTTGCTCGTTCATGGTTGTTTTTGATCCTTAACCGGACCAACAGTAGCGTTAAAGGTTGACCTCTTCGTAGAAACAACCCATGATGAATGGTTCCTTTTAGATAACATAGTAGTCATTTTAAAGCACTCCAGTGGACATCGGAAGGGCTGGTCGGGTTATAGCTAAGTATTGTAGCTGCCCCATGAACCAGCGAAAAGTTGTAGAGTCCGTTGATTTAGTTGGATCTGGGTGAGGTAGGCAAGTAGGTGTGGCCATAAGGGGTGTTGACATCCTTGGCTCCATCCATCTTTTGAGTGATAAGAATATCACGTATGTGTTTGTGTTGAGATAAGAAGAGGCCAAGGTTTGTTGAAATGACTTCCACACCAAGGAAGTGGTGTACCTCTCCAAGATCTTTCAAGGCGTATTTCTCATTTAGTTGATGCATTAGCTTGTCGATGACTTGTACATTGTTTCCTTTAATTAGTATATCGTCAAGATACACAAGTAGATAAATGGATACGGCCGGAGTGTTATATATAAAAAGCGATGCATCGGCTATGGAATTGATGAATCCTAGCGACATTAGGTGGGTTTTAAATATAGTGTACCATGCTCGCGGAGCTTGTTTTAACCTATAGATAGCTTTTTGGAGTTTGCAAATGTGGTTCGGATAGTCGGGGTTCACAAATCCTGGTGGTTGAATCATATATACGTCCTCATGGAGCGTTCCATTTAGAAAGGCGTTGTTTATGTCGAGTTGACGAATTTTCCAATTTTCCCCCATGGTAAGACAGAGAATCACACGTATTGTAACTGGCTTGGTAACAGGGCTATATGTATCCGAGTAGTCGATGCCCGGGTGTTGATGAAAACCTTTCACAACAAGGCGAGCTTTAAACTTTTGAATGCTTCCATCAGGTAATCGTTTTATTCAAAAGACCCATTTTTTGCCTACTAAATTTTCGGTTGACTTTAGAACCAGATCCCATGTATGGTTGGATATAAGTGCATTGAATTCCTCAGACATTACTTTGCGCCATTGGGGTTGTTTGAGTGAGAGTATTCGAGTTTGTGATTTGTTGGCGTAGAGTACAGATAGCCGATCCCATGCTTTTTTGGAGGTGGAAACTGAGGCGATATGTGTCTGGATTATGGGAGTTAGACTACCAAGCATGGCATTTATGAGTACCTGATCTTGACGGTACCATTGTAAATATGCAGGATTTGGTTTGTTTTCTAAGGTTTTGGGTGGTGCCGTGATGGTGCCATCGATGTAACCAATTAGGTCATAACCGATTAGGGCTGAGAAGAGCTGACGACGCCAAACGACGAAGTTCATGGGCTAATTTGGTTGGTAAGTGGGTGGGTGAATTCAATTGGATGATATCTTTGCTTGTGGACGACAAAGTAGTGGTGAAGGTATGGATCAAAAAAATTGATGCGTTTAAGCTTGTAAGGCTCTGATTACCATATAAGAATACCACTTTCTGATGTAGTTCAGCGGTTGGTGGCCTGCTTCCTTTAGGGTAGGTCAGGAGTTCGACCCCCGTTGGCTACATATTAAAAACACAATTTCATCTCTGCCATGAAGTATCTACCCATGGCACATTTCCCATATCGTTTGGGGGGGGGGGGGGTTTAAGGGGAGGGGGTTTTACTTGACCGTGTCCTTGGATCGGTTTCAAGGTTTCCTCCCGAGCAGCGATGGGGGCGGGATTATTATCGCTGTATCGACATAGTTGAAACGGGAGATGATCGCAACGGGTGGTAAAGTCCCCCTCGGGTGATCTCAATCGTTGTTAAGAAAAAAAAGAATACCACAAATATATGAGATGCAAAAGATTGAATTGATTTACATGGATACATTAATACAATATATATATCTAGAGTACTAAACAACAGATAAATATGATACAAATAAATAGAAGAGTAGGTTGTTGACTCCTTAATATGTGCAATAGATAGTTGTAGCTCACGTGCAACTCATGTGTCCGTAATTTTGATCATTATAAAAAGATTTTAAACACAGTCACATGCTGATGATCAAGTCTGAAATAACTAATTAGTTGAAGTCCAGACAACAACAAATCCCAGATATTTAAGGTCATGTTCCACTTTTTCCTGAAAACCAAATGCAATATTTTGATCAACATAATGGACAATCAAAAACAGTGTTCTAATATTAATTTCAGTGCAGTGCCAATCAAGAAGAGGATGCTGCTAGATATATTAGTTCATTGCTTTTGATATAAATGGTCATTTTCAAACTAAATTACTTTAGAATAGGTTGATATGACTATTGTTTCATTTCAACTATTAGACTATAGTAAAAGGAATATGTGTCAACTACGTCAAAAGGGATATATGTCAAATAGAATCCATAATCAGTTAATTTGCATTGAAGTTCCATAATATTTTTTAGTAAAGAATAAAATATATTTGACTTTAGAAGTCTAACCTAACTTGACCAGCCTGACCAACCCATTTTGTTATTGTAAGTTTCTAGGCGTAGTTTTTCGTCTTATCATAGTAGCTAATCTTATAACTTAAAGTTTTTAAGGAGTCCTTTTCCTAATTTGAGCCTACATGAAAATTTGCGATTTTTAGAAATTTAGCATATACAATATGTATACAATTTATACACTCCAGAGAGTTTTGTTAGGACTCATACTGTCACACATGATATATCTTACTACTATGAGAACTTTGTTATTTTCTTAATTATAGAAGTCCTAATTTACACAAAAGGGTACCATAACTTCAGTGAGGTTATATTACGCATCAACGGAAACGAAGGTTTAACAACAAAAGATTTCGTTTTCTAAAAAATTTGTAAAAACGAATTCTAATTACCTGCCCCAATCACCCAAGATAGGTCAGCCACCCGCTGCACGAGCCTACTTACCATCTTCTGAAAATGCATATACGATACTCCGTCTACCTGCAATTAAAACACGTCCGTTGACATAAGGAGAGCCAATTCACACCTTTTTGCATTAATTATTTAATATTTTCAAGATGATCCAACAGAAATATGGATTCCGACCCCATTGAAGAAAAAAGTGTTGAAGTGCGAAGTTCGAATTAAACATGGTTTGCTGAATCTGTGAAATTGGTGACCGCGAGTTTAGAGTTATGGTCGCAAGAACTCACATCTGTGCTGAGAAAAAACAAAACTCGCGACCACCAGAATTTCATCGTGGTCGCGAGAATGGTTCTGACGGGAGAAAATTCTAGAATTGAGTTTTCTTGCTCGTTAAGTTGTTTCTTTGTTCAGATATGCCTATATAAACACCCTATGTAACCAATACAATGTGTGCACGAAATTAATAGTGAATAAAATATGGTTTGCGCATGTGGGCTAAACCCTTCTCCGTGTTTTGGAGTTGGGATATAACCACGTTAAAATCCCGTGTCGTTTTATGCTTTTATTTATCGTGATGCTTTAATTATTCGTTTGTCGTTCGTGGGTTAGTGATTAGTATAAATCACTTGTCTTGTTTAGGTCCTAAATCCTAACAAGTGGTATCAAGAGCTTCAAGGTTACGAGTTCGGGCACAATGGCGAATTGAAAGCACGTGTTTTCGATATGGTTGATGAATCGGTTTTTTCAGCAGGGTATTTAAAACGATGGGCTTAAGGATTTGTCTTAAAACATGTATCGAGACCAGGTGACTTAGTTGTTCACGGTAATCTTGGGGTATGTCTATGTATCCATGAAGATTAATCACACCAAGGTTAGTCTGATCATGGCTTATGATGCAACTAGTCGACGAATTGCATTATGATAGTGATGGTTCGCGAAGGCTTACAGAGTCAGAGGTCGGGTTCGATAGGTTCGTTGTGGAGAGATTTTTCGGGAGATCTGGGTGTCAGATCTGAGTTCTCGTTCTTCGCGATCCCGTGTGAAAGAATAATTGAACTTTCAAATTCGGAGTTCCAGGAGCTGTTGTAGTAGAAAATTTGTAGTGGGTTCGTTAACCGTTGGATCAACTTGATTTTTTGTGTGTGGATAGTAGACTTACTGATCTACACATGGTAAAAATTTGAGGGTGATCTGACTGTTGGATATTATGATATGATTTTTCAAATCTGGGCAGTTTTCAGGATGAAGTTTTTCGGGTTTGATGACGCTAGCGTGAGATGGTTTGGTCTCGGAAGCTTTAAGCAATACGAGCTATGTTTTCGAAGATGTGGGTTTGTTATGGAAGCTCAGGAGGTTGATTTTTTCTCTTGATTTAGAGCGATTGTTGTAACGAACAAGATGCATCGAGTTGAAAGTTGATAGTGGGAGTTATTCGGGAAGTTTGGTGCTTGCGGGGTTTGGAAACAGGATGAACAATGGTGTTTGGTTAATATTCTAGGGTTTATGGAGTATGCGGGTGGATTAGAGTTCCTTGTCACTAAGGAAATTGGTTGTCGAAGGGAGTCAGATAGAACGCGTTCTACGGTTGCTAGGTTCTTGGTTGAAGTTTCAACGAAGGGAGAGGTTTTCTTTAATGGTGATCAATTATAAGTTCTTAGGTGATGGAAGAAGGGAGGATAATCTTGAAAGTCCCGGAACTTGAGCTTTCTTGGATCATTAAGGGTGTCGGAAACTCAGTGTGAGTTTGGTAACCAACAAAAGTTATCGAGCTAGTGGGAGTTAGTCGACTAGTACAGTTGTGGAGATGATTCTGCGACGTTGTCTCCAATGTTGTCAAGATTATTGTGATGATTTCGGGTAACACTAGGGCTTCGAGTACTTGTTTTAATCTCCGATGGCAAAATAATTTTTGACTGACCGGTGGTACGAACCAAGTTTCTTCTCGAGTAGCCGCGGTTTTATTTCTTACTCGTACAGTGGGAGTGTGCTTGGGATGAGAAGATGGGTTTATGAAATTCATAGCTATGAGGAGGTCAGTGAACCAGCGAGAAATTGAAAAGTTGAAAAGTTAGTAGATTTCGAGGTTGTGACTGCGTTCTCACTTGAGCCCTGATGAAGAGTCTACGAGGGCGTCTGTTGGATTTTCTGATTGTTGGAAAGAAAATCATAGATAGACGGGGAAATCCTGTACGAGGGTGATCATTGACATGTGTGTTCGGGATTGGACATGTCTAGGGTGATTGGTGAGGCGGTGTAGTCTCATGAAAAACCCTATAATTGAAGGGTCGCATACTTTGATTGGTCTTCTGATGTAGGAAGATGATCTTCGTGTTAGAAGATGGTGGCGATAGAAACCGAGATGGCCCAAGCTAGTAACTATGTGATTGGAGTATCACTCAACAGTGTTTTTTTTATATCGAAAGACTTCACTTGCTCGTAGGCTAACGAGTGAAGTGCGGCGTGATTCGGGTGTCTCATCCGGCGGTATCAAAAGGAGTTGGCAATCGGTTAATCTAGAGTTATAGTGGGTTTGTTTAAACATAGTGACGCGTTGGCAAAGGTTGTAAAATGTCTCTTTCGAGTGGGAGATTGTTGGAGTGCGAAGTTCGAATTAAACATGTTTGCTGAATCTGTGAAATTGGTGACCGCGAGTTTAGAGTTATGGTCGTAAGAATCACATCTGTGCTGAGAAAACAAAACTCGCGACCACCAGAATTTCATCGCGGTGGCGAGAATTGTGACGCCCCGTACAAAATCAACGTGTACGGATCTTCAACAACAGGATCTTTACACGGTTACAACACTATATGCTGTTTTAAAACAAGTTTTGCATTCATGAAAAGGTAACGTTTTTACCAACGTCAAATGTTTTACGAAAGATGACGTCTTTACCAATGTCAAATGTTTTACAAAAGATGACGTCTTTACCAACGTCAAATGTTTCACAAGGATAACGTTCTTCTACGAATAGAAAGCCTTAACATAAGTACGTGACACAAAGGTCATTACAAAACCATAGTTCGAAAATAACATAAGTTGTGAATGCAAAGTAAAGGTTCCATGATTGAGACATCACTAAACAATGCAGCGGAAGTCTAACAAAGCGAGTTTGTAACAGCAAGTCTATAACACTAAGACTAATACAGCAAGTCTAACAGCGGAAGCAACAACGTCTAAGCACCTGAGAAATACATGCTTTAAAATGTCAACACGAATGTTGGTGAGCTATAGTTTGGTTGTAATCAGCAATGTAATGTAGACCACGAGATTTCGTATTCAAAACAGTATGAAAAGTATATGCTTATCCGTGGGCACCCGGTAACTAACTTAACAAAGTAATATAAATATCACCCCCTAAAAGTACACTTGGCGAGTGCATATGTTCTCGAAATATTAAACACCCATTAAATGCTAGCGCGACTAGCCCGAGTGGGGATGTCAAACCCTATGGATCCATATCTAAGATTCGTGTCTACCGGTTCATAAACCAATAGTTAAACGTTACCGAGTTAAGGGGAAAATTTGTGCCGTTATATCACCCACACATATATAAAGTTTAAGTACTCGTGTTTAGTATGTAAAATATAAAAAGCGCATGTATTCTCAGTCCCAAAAATAGTTAAAGTAAAGAGGGAGCTATAACTCACAGTGAATGTGCGGTAAAATCGATACGAAAATGTAAGCAAGTAGTAAGTCGGTCCAAACAAGTAAGTTGGTCGATCCAAAAGGTCCTCAACCTAAGTCAATGGTTACTAAGTCCGTAAATCATCCCCAAAAGTTTAAAAGTAATTAAGTTAAGTCTTAAGCATCATCATCGTCATCATCATTCGTAAAAGATAAAGTAAGTATTCAACAAGAATAGAGATCGAAACAAAAGGCTGAATGTGGATAGCTGCTACGACCTCTATACAAACTGAAAAGATGCGCAACCAGTAGCCAAGGCTCCGTATGTGAGTCCTCTTACCGCTGTCAAATTTTCAGATCCTAACTCGATGTCGTTTGACCGTGGCGACAATTCAAGCGCGAGTAGGTCAGAAATTTCAGCACGTCGTTACAAAGGCGTAGTGATTTTCGGAAGGCTATAAATCCTAAATCGTATATCGGATTTAGGCAATCTTAAACGAAAAGTCATATACTCGAACCGAAATATTTGGAAATCAACTTTCCAGAAGTCCCAGGAGTCTGATCAGACCCGGTAAAACCGAAAACAAGTGCTCCGGTGGGTTTCTTGGTGTTTGATGCTCATCACAGTTCTCATTCTTGATGCGTGTAAGCTTCAAGTGTACAACTCTTTGATGTTTTAGCATCATGATGTTAAAGCGAAGGGGTATAAAATACTATTAATTTTTACAAGGAAATACTATTAAATACGATACAATTTTACACAAGATATTTATTTATTTATAGAATGGATATACCTAAACCTTGCTACAACACTTATAGGCAGTGTACCTAATCGTACAGTAGTGTAGTTTTTAGTAAGTCCGGTTCGTTCCACAGGGATCTTTAGCCAAGTTTAACGCTATATTTTTAACTTATAATTGTAAAAATACAAAAATATATATAAGTAGAATTATTATTATAAAAGGGGGTTTTTACCGTTTAATGACCGGTTTGTCGATTTTAAGACTTTAGTCGCAGTTAAAACATAATGTAAAATATTAAATATATAAAAGACTTAATTTAAAGTGTAAAGTAAATAACGATAATAAAAGTGCGATAATTAAAAAGTACGATAATTAAAAGTACAATTAAATAAAATGACAGTAAATAAAAGTGCGATAATTAAAAGTGCAATTAAATATGAAATAAAGGAAATTAAATATGAAATAAAGATATTATGCTTATTTAAACTTCCGTAATCATGATGTTTGACGTGTTGTTTTTAGTTTAGTACCATGGGTTAATTGTTCTTTGTCCTGGATTATTCGATATGTCCATACGGATTTGTCCATAATAGTCCATCAGTCATAAATATAAAGTGCGAGAGTCTTCGTCAAATTATCCTTATACCCGAAGTCAAATATTCCAACTAATTGGGGATTCGAATTGTAACAAGGTCTTAATACTTTGTTTAATGAATACACCAGGTTATCGACTGCGTGTAGTCCAAGGTTTTACTACTTTGTTAACAATTACACCAATTACCCTTGAATGTAATCCACCCCCGTTTCAACAAGTCTATTAACTATTAATCCAGTTCCGTGTCCGGTAAAATGAACAATTATTGGTATTTATAGATATCCCGCCCACCGTACCCAGTCAAGCGTATGTGGTTATATATAAATACGTCAAATTATAAGTCTATATATTAAATTAACGAGGTATCGTTTAGTTAATATAAAGCCCATTAATAGCCCATAGTCTAATTTCCACAAGTGTCGTTCTTTTATCCAAACCCCAATTATGGTCCAAAGCCCAATTACCCAATTTTAATATTTAGCCCAACATCATGATTACTTCGGCATTAAATAAGAATAATAATAACTTAGCTACGAGACATTAAATTAAAAAGGTTGAACATAACTTACAATGATTAAAATAGCGTGGCGTTACACGGACAGAATTTCGACTTACAACCCTACAACATTTGCTAACATACCCTTATTATTAGAATTTAAAATTAAAATTAAAATTAAAATATAATATATATATATATATATGTATGTATATATATATATATATATATATATATATATATATATATATATATATATATATATATATATATACGAGTGAGAGATAGATGAAAGATGGATATATGATCAACTAAAACCGCGAATTTATAGGCATGTGGCAAGCTACCTACTTCCATGCAATCGCATGGATTTAACACTTCCAGGCCATGCGATCGCATGGCTTGCTTTTCCAGCTCACAGGTCTTTGTTTGTTTATTTGCCGACGTTTTAATAAATAAATATAATATATAAATAATTTTAAGAATTATTTAAATATTATATTATATTTATGTGCATAGTTGACTTGTAATTTTTAGTCCGTTGCATCGAGCATTGAGAGTTGACTTTGGTCCCGGTTCTGGATTTTCGAACGTTCTTGCGTACAATTTAATATCTTGTATTTTGCGTTTTATGTCTTGTACTCTTGTAATTTTTAGACGTTTCTCACCAATAATTTGAACCACTTTGATTGTACTTTGTACTTTTTAGCTTTTTGGTCGTTTGCGTCTTTAATTCATCGAATCTGTCTTTTGTCTTCACCTTTTATTATTTAAACGAATATTACTTGTAAATAGAACACTTGCAACTAAAAGCTTGTCTTTCTTGAGGGATAATGCTATGAAATATATGTTTATTTTTGGCATTATCAAATATTCCCACACTTGAGCGTTGCTTGTCCTCAAGCAATATAGTCTTGAAATAAAAATACTAGAATCACTTCTTTATTCTTCACACTTTGTACATCAGTGATTTCTATATGGCGGTATGAACAATGGTAGTAACGATGTGGTTTACAGTCCCACATGACTATAAAAATGTAGATCCTTTAGGAAATTGGATCTTTATGAAAACATTTGATCTTTTGAAAATTAAATCTAGTTTTAACCCTAGATAAGTTTTTCGGAATAACCCTTCACCGGTGTTTGCAAAATGTTTTTTTTTTGTGGGTTTGGTGGGTTTCATATTTGAAAATTTTAGCTCAAAACTTGCGGTTTTGTGTCACCCACTTGCTAACCTTGTATTAGGAAAGCAACATGTCCAGTATACTTGCTCCATATATTACCTTTCGGTAAACTACCGTCCGGTTGTAAAGGAAATCGTTGAACAAGCAACTGTTAAGGCAATGTCCCCTGACATGCTTTTAATTATGGTCTATAACGTGTTGGATGCAATTACTATCCTTTGTAGGAGCAATAGTAAAGCTCACCTTATAGTTTTTCGGTCTGGCACAAGATCCTGTCTTTGACCATGCTATGCAACCACCGTTCTTACGGTTGACACCCGATTTGGTTCAGGTGACCTAATGAATTCCAGGTGAATTCCTAGGATTTTACGTTCAATGGTAATGAACGCATTAAAAATGGGTTTTTCAGAAAACAAATCAGTTTGTAATTTTGATCAAAATATTTTCTCGTTCAAGCTCGAGTTTAGATATCATCGAATTCCATGAGTTTGTAATTCTCAATCTTTAAAGTCAATCTCAAGGATTGAGTAATATCAGTTTTAAAAGCTGATTTTTGATCTTTTAAGGAGATTATCTTTTCTGGGGATCTGATTCATTAGTCTTATCAAGCTAATTTGCACGGCGCCCTCCCCATTTTACGAGACAGATCCTCTCATGGTTAGGATAAGTCTGACCACTTGGCGACCCTGTTTGATGCTGAGGTCCGTGGATTTCCAGCTGATTTTCGAGAAAACTTTTCAAGGTTTTTCGAAGACTCTACAACTGGTTTGGACGATAACTTCCTGACCTAAATTAAGAAGCGCGTGTCTTTTTCAGAAGACTTTGCTTCCTTTTAATGATGGAATTGATTCATCGTGTAGATCCATCTTTCTTTCAAATATATTTCAAGAAATTGGGTAAAACTGATAAAATTGTCCAAAATAAAAGTATCTTCAGTTATTTGTACAAAAATATGTGATATATGTTTTAAATAACTTGGTAAATTTTTCCCACACTTGGCTTTTATTTTTCTTTCTTTGCCTTTTTATTGTCCTCTATTCCATTTTAAATGAATTCTAACATTTTGGGTTGTTTCTCAATTTATGTCCTTTCTGAGGAAACAATAATTTCGGTGTTAACACCTAGTTTTATCGTTCATAAATATGTATAAACATGATTTTGAGTTCATTTAATTGAACATTTTGAAAATTTTACTAGAATTGTGTAGTCAGTATATAAGACTAGGGTTGTTCTTTATTATCAGAGAGCACTAGATTCTAATACAACTACTGCGTTATTAGTATTTTTTTTAATGGTAACCAAGTGTATAAGTCAAAAATTTTAAAAATCCGAAAGAATTTAACCCCTTCCCACACTTAAGATCTTGCAATGCCCTCATTTGCAAGAAATCAGTAACAATTTTAAATTATTGAGGGTGATTAGCGTAGAAAAATGATTAAAATTTTACCAAAGTTTCCAAACATATTGGCGTTTGTTTGCTGAATGATAAATGGTGCATATCATTTGTTCATTCCGTCTTGTTGTTACATCACATTTGTTTTTCGTTTTGTCGTCAAAATCAGTAGCTTTTGCTGAACTTAATGCCAGTCTTTGAAAATGCGCTGTTTTACCCTGTTGTGTACAATTGACAATATACATACATACAAATATAAACATGCATGGTAATTTGAAATGGGACTTAAAATCCGACTTTCAAATCAAATATGAAATATTAGTACAAAATAATAAAAATATCAAACAATACATTAATATATCACAATATCATATGTTTAAACATAAATAAATATCATAAAAAGATAAAAATCATAAAAATCACGAACGGAACTATATCAATCTGGATAGGGGTTCCAGTTCATGTCGTCATCCGGGTTCCATGGTTGGTGATAGATGTACTGGTAGGCCTGGTTAGGGTTGTAGAGAGTATATGGTGGTCTCATCTCGGGCTGGTGTGGAGGATAGTAAGCGGGTCGGGTCAGAACGTAGTGATCCTGAGGTGACAGCTGGCTCATAATCTGTCACTGATGATAGTCCCATCTATCATGTTGTCGTTGTCTAGAATGCTCGTAATCATTCCGGGCTTGCCACTGCTCCATCTGATGAAATCTCTCTGCGTTTGTCATATCTACCTCATCTACACGCTAGTAGACGTCAGTCATAGCTTCCCTAATGACATCCCTAATGTCATTCGCTTCCTCCATTTCCTCATCTGAAACTCTCTCTACCTGAGGATGACTACCTTCATAGGGTACTGGCTGGTTGCGTCTGCTCTTTAATACCTTAGCACCCTGATAGACCTTCAATCCTAAAGGCTCAACCTGTTCCCTACATTCCAAAAGTGGACCCCCTTGGTCCCTATCTACACCTAAATACTCTCCAATGAGAGTAACAAAAATACCTCCTCCTATAATCCCCCCTTCCTGTATTCCTTCCACCATTTTAGACAAATAAAAACCAACACAGTAGGGGATATTAACAAAGCTTCTTGGGTCTCGAATACAATGTAAGGTCATTTTCTCTTTATTGTGACCTCTCTGTGTAATCGAGTTAGCCAGAAATCTATGAATTATACGAAGTTCAGCTTTGTTAATATGTAAGTAGGAGTGTTTTCATCCCAGCGTAAAAACATTATAGTTTGACATACACCTCTAGACGGCGTTCGCGTCAAAATTTCTATCTACCCTTTCACCACGATAAATCAAATTCATACAATCGGGTAGTAGTAATTCACCAGGAGTATATATCTGTAAAGCCCTGGCCATGTCCAGCATGGACATCCTGTACATCCTACGGCCAAGTATAAATCTAAGAAAACTTCTATCATCTAATCTATCTACATCTACATTTAACACTATAGTACTCATAAGCTCAACACACCATTCCTTATATACATGTCTACGAATGGTGAATAGACGTTCCCAATCGGTAAAAGAAGAACTGCCATACCTTTGGATCAGATGCTCCCTAACTGAGTTAGCTAGTTGGACCCTTTCCAAAGGATCCCAATCGATTACCCTTGGCACTTCTACATTTTTCGGTATCAGTTTGAATTTGTTACTTTGATATGATGTGTAATCTCTCTAGCTTCTATCGAATCTCATATTAGGATGCAACGTGTGTTCATGAATCATTGGGTATTCTACTGGTGGATGTATCGGAAATACTTTGAAGGCATCAACAAATTGTAGCGGATCATAATAAGGTAAGTGTTGATCAGGCTGTTGTTGTTGTTCCTGTTGTTGCTCCGGTTCAGGTTTATATTGCATTTCTGGTTCAGGTTCTGGAGCAGGTCGTCTAGATGATGATGAAGCACCATCAGTATCTGTAAATCTCTGCAAAACACATTAAACACAAAATTTGTGCATCCAAATATGCATTAGTGTTAGCAAAATGACAACTTGAAATAATTAAATTAACATGTTCAATCAAAATTAAACGTATACACATTTTCACAATTTTAACAATTCTACACTTTTTCAAATAAGCATATATGAAAATGTATACAAAGTTCATAAGCATTTAACTCAAATAATATGTCAAAATAGTCATTACTAGCAATTAAACAAGTCTCAAATGGCAATTATATCAAATTAATCAAGTTCATGAATTTTGGACCTAAAAAGTCTACTTTAATTCTCAAAAATCATGTTTAGGATCAAAGTTTGGATCATTTAGCTACCTAAACATGTTACACTACTTAATTTAGCAATAATTCATGACAAAAATTGTCCATAACCTGTTTATATCAAAAAGCCCCAAATTGCTCAAGAACACAAACCCTAGATTCCTAAAAATTTTGAAGTTTTTTGCTTCAAATCAGGTTAAATAGCATCAATCTAGGTTATACATGCATAATATACTAACAATTTAACTCTAATTACACTAGAAACTAACAAAATCAAATTAGGTAAAATATAGCTCAAGAACACTAAAAATTAAATTTAAAGAGATTTAGGGGTGAAATTGTTACCCTTCTTGATAGACTCCTTATCAAATTCATGTTTAGAGCGGATTGTAGAGAGAAATTTAGTTGAATTTGGTGAAAATTTGATGAAAATTGAGAATTTTTGGGGTGTATGTTCGTGTGTTTTGTGTGTGGTGGAGTGTAGAAACAGACCCGCTCGAACTTTTGTTTCGGGCCAAAAATTCAGCTCCATGCGATCGCATGGTCCTGAAGGCCAAATCCCATGTGATCGCATGGGGTCCGGGTACATTAACTTTTTGTTTTTTTTTTATAAAAACCTTATACTAATGAAACATATAATTAATTAAAAATTAAAATTTTGTTTCTTTTTAGGATGAGGGCGTTTTGGAATGATGTCCTAGTCCATCCCTCTACAAAATTTTAAAATTTGTCATTTCAAAGCGCGGTTTTAAAAGAAAAGATTTTTGGGTTTTTTTTAATGTTTTTGGCATACCTTAATTCAATAAGATTAAAAATAATGATAATAAAAGTTCTCCTCCCTCCCTTGGGTAGAGCAATTTCGGTTCAACGACCTAGTTTTTAACTCACGACGAATTTTAAAAATCATATTTTTAACCTAGCGATATAAAGTAAATTTTTTTTTAAATACACACTAAACTTAAATTTAAAATGCATAAAATTAAAAATTCATATTATTAAAATTAAAATTTCACACCGAATTTATATTATATTTTTATTTTTATACATACAATCTTATATTAAAAATATTAATTTTTCAAATATTTATAAAATTAAATATATTGATTTAAAAATTTACAATAATAATTTAATATTTATATATTAATTTTAAAAACATGGTAAAAATTAAAAATTAAAAATTAAAAATCTTTTTGGTCTTTTATCCCACTTTAATCAATCAAATATTATTAAAAATATACGCTCCTCTTTTCGGTAAAGTAATTTCGGCTATATTACCTAGTTTTACTCCTGACGAATTTTTGAAATATTTGGGTTGTTTGATTAAAGATATTTATACCTTAAGAATAAACGGTAAATTTCGCAGTGATGTAATAAATTTTTGTATGATATCAATAATTTCGATCGCAAAACCTAATTTTATTGAGTATCAATTTAATACTTTATAGCGAACAATTTAGCGTTTATTATCAAAAGGTTAAAAACAATAAAATAAAAATAAAAACTGTACATACTTACCTGTAAGATAGAATTCTCAGTGACCTGCTTTAGCCCACTCATAAGATAGTCGGACTAATTGGTTTTCCATAGCTACATAGGCGTAACCTCGAGCATTCAATGATTTTTCTTCGAAACATATGAATGGCCCTTCTCTGCATAAAGTATCGAACTCGGTATTGGAATATGTCTGATTCGTCGAGCATTTTCCTTCGTGTGATCATTTTTCGCATTTGTGACATCTTTCAAGGTGTCGTGCTCTTCTTTTCGCTGCGGATTTTGATTTTCCTTTACCAAAATGTAACTTATTATGATCGTTTCTGAGTTCTTTTCTTACTCCGTCCAATTTGGCTCTTATTACTGATACCAGGTCACTCGGGAGTGTGTCATTATTACGTTTAGTGATCAAAACGTGTAGCATTAGACCATGGTTTAGATCAAAGGAATTTTTCATCTCGTAAAACCTAAAAAAATAAAAATTCAGAATGGGGGGAGAAGACTAGTTCTTTAGGGTCTGCTAGGGAAAGACCATTCAGATTCCATTCTCGAGAACTACACGAAAATAGAATATCTAACTCTAACAGAAATACATATTACCCTAAAAAGATTCGAACCTCCCCACACTTAGTTAGATGTGGTGTTGAAATTGTGATTAACTTCGTTGTCAACTTCCATCGGATCATGTACGTAATGATTAACTCTGTGACCATTAACTTTAAATTCAATCCCATTTGAATTTATTAACTCTATTGTTCCATATGGGAAAACTCTTTTGACTATGAGTGGTCCAGACCATCTTGATTTCAATTTTCCAGGAAATAGCTTGAATCGTGAATTGAAAAGAAGAACTCGGTCTCCTTCCTTAAATTCTTTTGAACTTCTGATTCTTTTATCATGCCATTTCTTCGTTCTTTCTTTATAGATTAACAAATTTTCGTATGCTTCATGTCTTAATTCTTCTAATTCGTTTAGTTGACTTAATCGTAGACGTCCAGCTTCATGTAAATCAAGATTACATGTCTTCAAAGCCCAAAATGCTTTGTGTTCAATTTCTACTGGAAGATGACATGTTTTTTCGTAAACGAGTCTAAAAGGTGTGGTTCTAATTGGAGTTTTGTAGGCTGTTCTAAAAGCCCAGAGTGCATCCTCCAATTTCATGGACCATTCCTTCGGATTTGATCCTACGGTTTTCTCTAGAATACGTTTTAAAGCTCGGTTGGTATTTTCAACTTGTCCACTTGTTTGTGGATGATAAGTAGTGGAGATTTTATGAGTTACTCCATATCTTTTAAGAACTTTCTCAAGTTGATTATTACAAAAATGAGTACCCCGATCACTTATTAAAGCTTTCGGTGTTCCAAACCTTGCAAAAAGACGTTTTAAAAAATTGACTACAACTCGTGCATCGTTAGTTGGGAGAGCCTGTGCTTCCGCCCATTTAGATACATAATCAATGGCAACGAGAATGTAGAGATTATTATGAGATTTTGGAAATGGACCCATAAAGTCAATACCCCAAATGTCAAATACTTCACATACTTGAATAACATTTTGTGGCATTTCATCACGTTGACTTATTTTTCCGGCCCTTTGACAAGCATCACAGGATTTGCAAAGAAGGTGTGCGTCTTTGAAAATTGTAGGCCAATAGAATCCAGCGTCGTAAACTTTTCTTGCTGTGAGCTGAGGCCCATAATGCCCTCCTGTTGGTCCTGTGTGACAATGGTTTAAGATTTGACTGGCTTCATCTCCGAATACACATCGACGTATTATTCCATCGGGACAACTTTTAAACAAATGTGGATCTTCCCAGAAATAGTGTTTTATATCACTAAAGAATTTCTTTCGTTTTTGGTACGATAATCCTTTTTCAAGGAATCCACATACTAAGTAGTTTTCATAATCTACAAACCATGGAATTTCATTATAATCTATCTTCAATAGATATTCATCAGGAAAGTTGTTTTGTATGGCCGATTCATTTAGAACTTCTAATTCAGGATTTTCAAGACGAGAAAGATGATCAGCGGCGAGATTTTCTGCTCCCTTTTTATCTCGGATTTCAATATCGAACTCTTGTAAGAGTAAGATCCAATAGATTAATCTTGGTTTGGCATCTTGTTTCAAAAATAGGTATCTAAGAGCAGAATGGTCAGTATAGACCACCGTTTTAGCTAGAACGAGATATGAACGAAATTTGTCAAAAGCAAAGACAATAGCAAGGAGTTCTTTTTCAGTAGTTGTGTAATTCGTTTGTGCTCCTTGTAACGTCTTACTAGCATAATATATAGGTTGAAATCGTTTTTCAATCCTTTGTCCTAAAACGGCTCCCATTGCAAAATCACTTGCATCGCACATTAGTTCAAACGGTAGATTCCAATTTGGAGTTATCATGATCGGTGCATTAGTGAGTTTTTCTATAAGAATATTAAAAGATTTGATGCATTCATCTGAAAAGATGAATGGAGCATCCTTTTCTAGGAGTTTATTCATAGGAGTGGCAATTTTAGAAAAATCTTTTATGAAACGTCGGTAAAAACCGGCATGCCCTAGAAAACTCCTAACTCCTCTAACATTGGTGGGATATGGAAGTTTAGCAATTACATCTACTTTAGCTCTATCCACTTCAATTCCTTCCTTTGAAATTTTATGACCAAGAACGATGCCTTCTTTAACCATGAAATGGCATTTCTCCCAATTAAGTACTAGATTTGATTGTTCACATCTAATAAGCATTCGTTCAAGATTAACTAGACATGTTTCAAAAGTATCACCGAAGACTGAAAATTCATCCATGAAAACTTCCATGCATTCTTCTATCATGTCGTGAAAAATCGCCATCATGCACCTTTGAAAGGTTGCAGGGCCGTTGCAAAGTCCAAATGGCATGCATTTGTAAGCAAAAGTACCATAAGGGCACGTGAATGTGGTTTTCTCTTGATCTTTGGGTGCTATTGGAATTTGAAAATATCCGGAAAAACCGTCAAGAAAATAATAGTAACTATTCCCGGCTAATCTTTCCAACATTTGATCAATAAAAGGTAAGGGAAAGTGATCTTTTCTGGTGGCGTCATTTAATTTTCTATAATCAATACAAACACGCCATCCTGTTATAGTCCTAGTAGGAATAAGCTCATTTTTCTCATTTGTGATGACAGTCATGCCACCCTTCTTAGGTACGCATTGAACTGGGCTTACCCATGGACTATCAGAAATTGGATAAATTAAACCTGCATCAAGCAGTTTAATAATTTCTTTCTTAACAACATCTTGCATATTAGGATTTAGTCTTCGTTGGCGTTGCACATATTTTTTATAACCTTCTTCCATAAGGATTTTATGTGTGCAATACGAAGGACTTATTCCTTTAATATCATGAATCTTCCATGCAATAGCTGGTTTATGAGCTTTTAGCACAGAATTGAGTTGAGATTTTTTATTTTTTGTAAGAGAAGACGATATTATTACAGGTAATTCAGATTCACCATGTAAATAAGCATATTCCAAATGGTTTGGAAGTGGTTTTAACTCTAATTTCGGTGGTTCTTCTATCGATGATTTATATCGATATCTGTCTTCCTCTTTTAGCATTTGAATTTCTTCTGTTGTTGGTTCATATCCATTAGCCATAAGTGTAGCTAACATTTCAGTTTCAATAATTGGTTCAGTTCCTTCTCCTAAAGAACATTCTCATGTTCCTTGTAATTCTGGAAATTCTTCTAACAATTCTGCATGTGAATCTATAGTTTGAATATAATAACATGTATCATCTGCAGATTGAGGTTGTTGCATGGCTCTATCAACAGAAAAGGTAACACTCTCGTTCTCTATACTTAGGGTCAGTTTCTTACCGAACACGTCTATTATTGCTTTAGCCGTGTTTAAGAATGGTCTTCCTAATATGAGAGGAACTCGAGAATCTTCTTCCATGTCCAAAATAACAAAATCTACTGGAAATACTAAAGTACCAACTTTAACTAGCATGTTTTCCATTATCCCTCTAGGATATTTTACTGATCGATCGGCTAGTTGTATGCTTATTCGTGTTGGTTTCAATTCTCCAAGGTCTAGTTTAGCGTATAGCGAATATGACATTAGATTTATACTAGCACCTAAGTCTGCCAATGCTTCTATTGAACTAAGACTACCCAGAAAAAATGGAATTGTGAAACTTCCTGGATCAGATAATTTTTCTGGTATCTTATTCAACAGCACTGCAGAACAATTAGCATTCATAGTAATAGCTGAGAGTTCTTCCATTTTCTTTCTATTTGTAATTAGATCTTTCAAGAATTTAGCATATCTTGGAATTCCTGAAATCACATCAATGAAAGGAAGATTAACATTTATTTGTTTAAATATATCCAGAAATTTGGATTGCTCGGCTTCAAGTCTCTCTTTTCTCATTTTACTCGGGTAAGGAAGTGGTGGTTGGTATGGTTTAACATAAGGTTTAGCTTTAACTGTGTTATCTTCATTAACCTTTTCAACTACCGGTTCTGTTTCCTTATCTTGCTCAGACTGTGGTTCTTGTGGAGTAGGAATAGCATTATCAGAAATTACAGGCATTTCAGGTGGTTTAAGTGTAATACCACTTCTTGTGGTAATGGCTTTAGCTGTTTCATTCCGGGGGTTAGCATTTGTATCACTAGGTAGACTTTCTGGTTTTATTTCACCTATCAACCTTGCTAGGTTACTCACTTCTTGTTCCAAATTTTGAATAGAAGCTTGTTGATTTCTAAATGCTTGAGCATTTTGTTCATTGGTTTGTTTTTGAGATGTGAAAAACTGAGTTTGAGATTCAACTAGCTTCGTCATCATATCTTCTAAATTTGGCTTTTTATCATCGGTATGTGGTGGTTTGTTTTGAAAAACAGGTCTTTGCTGATTGTAAGTATTGTAGGATACTTGTTGATTGCTTGAACCTTGTTGGTTGTTGTATGGAACATTTCAGTTATAATTCTAGTTTTGATTGTAAATTGGTCTTGGCGGTTGATAATTATTTCCAAGCCTTTGGTTTATGTATGAAACATTCTCTCTTTGTTCCATTGTTAGTTCAATACTGAGACAATCTTTTGTTAAATGTGGTCCTCCACACTGCTCACAACTAATTCGTATTGAGTGGATATCTTTAGTCATCTTTTCCATTCGTCTCTCGACAGCATCTATCTTTGCAGAAATGGAATCTAAGTCATGGCTAGAATCGACTCTAGCTGCTTTAGATGATCTAACAATATCTTTTTCTTGGTGCCACTCATGTGAGTGGGAAGCAGTGTTATCAATAATTTTGTAAGTGTCAATTGCGGTTTTCTTCATAATGGAACCACCAGCTGCTATATCTATGTCTTTTCTTGTAGTGATGTCGCATCCTTGGTAGAATATTTGTACTATTTGACAAGTGTCTAAACCATGTTGCGGACATCCTCTTAATAACTTTCCAAATCTTGTCCACGCCTCATATAGAGTTTCATTTGGCTTTTGTGTGAATGTAACAATTTCTCCTTGAAGTCTCACGGCTTTAGATGCCGGAAAGAATTGTTTAAGAAAATTTTCAACTAAAACGTCCCATGTATCAATCGCCCCTTCAGGTAACAATTCTAACCAATCTTTGGCTTCTCCCTTTAAAGTCCAGGGAAATAACATGAGATATATCTGTTCATCCTCAACTTCTCGAATTTTAAATAAAGTACAGATCTTATTAAATGTACGAAGATGTTCATTTGGATCTTCCTTCGGCACACCACTAAATTGGCATTGATTTGTTACCATGTGTAGGATTTGTCCATTGATTTCATAATTTGGCGCATTTATGTCAGGTTGAGTAATTGCGTGACCTTGGCCAGTGCGTTTAGCTCTCATTCGGTCTTCCATACTTAGAGGTTCCAGATTTTCCATGATTGAATTTGTTGAATCTGAATCACTAGAGGATTCTGATTTAATGGTTGGTTCCTCTACAATCTCTGTTTGAATGATTGGTGGTTCCGGAGGAAAGATTAGTGGTTCAGGATCTCTGAATTGTCCCTGAATATCTTCCGGATTCACAGTTGTGAGGTCGGGTTCAAAAAATGGATTATCGGAAATTTGAATTGGAGTACTTGGTCGACTGGATGACGATTCTAAAGAAAAATCAATGGCGAAAATATTGGCTAGATGTCTTGATCGAGTTACAGGTGGTGAACGTACAAAAGGTGGTGAACGTTTTGCTCGGTGCATTCACTAAATATCCTATTAGTTATAAAAGATAAAAATTATTAAAGTTATCAAATTAACAGACTTTTCGGCTTTTGCCCACGTTTCGAATAGCCAAAAGATGTAGCAGGGAGCCACTAACAAATCCAACTATTACTACGAAGCAGAAAATTTGGATGTCTATCAATTTAACCACTTAAAATAATTTTTCGTCGAAATTTTGAAGTTTAAAGAAATTTTAGATAAGAAATAGAAAATTCTATGTCCTAAAAAACTAGAGCGGCGAGAAATAAGAAAGAAAAAGAGCGCGTCGAAAAACGTCGAAAAATAAATAGTCGAAAAATAATAAAAAGAACGTAGCGCGTTGAAACTTAAAAGTCTAAAAACTAAAAATTAAAAGTTGCGTCTAAAATATTAAAGCTTAAAAGGAATTCTATATCCAAAACAGTATAAACTTAAAAAGTACTAAAATTTATAAAATGGTGTCGCAAAATTCTAAAACACTTAAATCTTAGTCTAAAGAAAAAGCACTTAAGGGATTTTACGGCAAAGCCTAAGAATCTAGAAATAAAAATAACTATGGCAAAAACTATGACTTAAAACTAAATACGAACGAAAAATACAAATATTACGCTAAAACAAATAAAAAGAAACAAAATGTAAAAATTAACTTAAAGTTGTAAAAAGTACAATTTTTATAAAAATATTATTTTTATATTATTATTTTATAAAACTATTAATTTTTATAATTTATTAAAACTAATTAAACTAAATAATACAAATTAATAATAAAAACTAAACTAATTAATTAAATAAACAACCCTAATTAGGGTTTTAATTATAATAATTAAAATATACTCCGTAATTAATGCAGAATTAGGTCAAGTCTGGCGTGTCAGTGCTACTCATGCGATTGCATGAGATATACACCTCTGGGCTATGCGATTGCATGGGCTAGGGTTTCGGGCCAGAGTTGGGCTGCTACAGTGATCGGGCCGAGTGTTTTTCTTTTATTTTTTTTTCTATTTTTCTGTTTTTAAATATTTAAATAAAATAATAAAATACTTATATTTAAAAATTAAAATAGAAATAAAAAAATACTTTTTAACTTTATATATTTTAAACAAACTCTTAAAAATAAATATATAGATATTTTTCTTTTATATTTTTGAATTTGTAATATTTAAAACGTATATTTTTTTTTACAAAGAACTTAATAAAAATCTAATAAATTTTTTTTTATATAGCGTTGCGCTTCCGGCGTTTTAGTGTCCCCGGCAGCGGCGCCAAAAATACTTGATGTTAAAGCGAAGGGGTATAAAATACTATTAATTTTTACAAGGAAATACTATTAAATACAATACAATTTTACACAAGATATTTATTTATTTATAGAATGGATATACCTAAATCTTGCTACAACACTTATAGGTAGTGTATCTAATCGTATAGTAGTGTAGTTTTTAGTAAGTCCGGTTCGTTCCACAGGGATCTTTAGCCAAGTTTAACGCTATATTTTTATCTTATAATTGTAAAAATACAAAAATATATATAAGTAGAATTATTATTATAAAAGGAGGTTTTTACCGTTTAATGACCGGTTTGTCGATTTTAAAACTTTAGTCGCAGTTAAAACCTAATGTAAAATATTAAATATATAAAAGACTTAATTTAAAGCGTAAAGTAAATAACGATAATAAAAGTACGATAAATAAAATTGCGATAATTAAAAAGTACGATAATTAAAAGTACAATTAAATAAAATGACAGTAAATAAAAGTGCGATAATTAAAAGTGCAATTAAATATGAAATAAAGGAAATTAAATATGAAATAAAGGAATTATGCTTATTTAAACTTCCGTAATCATGATGTTTGACGTGTTGTTTTTAGTTTAGTACCATGGGTTAATTGTTCTTTATCCTGGATTATTCGATATGTCCATACGAATTTGGCCATAATAGTCCATTAGTCATAAATATAAAGTGCGAGAGTCTTCGTCAAATTATCCTTATACCCGAAGTTAAATATTCCAACTAATTGGGGATTCGAATTGTAACAAGGTCTTAATACTTTGTTTAATGAATACACCAGGTTATCGACTGCGTGTAGTCTAAGGTTTTACTACTTTGTTAACAATTACACCAATTACCCTTGAATGTAATCCACCCCTGTTTCAACAAGTCTATTAACTATTAATCCAGTTTCGTGTCCGGTAAAATGAACAATTATTGGTATTTATAGATATCCCGCCCACCGTACCCAGTCAAGCGTATGTGGTTATATATAAATACGTCAAATTATAAGTCTATATATTAAATTAACGAGGTATCGTTTAGTTAATATAAAGCCCATTAATAGCCCATAGTCTAATTTCCACAAGTGTCGTTCTTTTATCCAAACCCCAATTATGGTCCAAAGCCCAATTACCCAATTTTAATATTTAGCCCAACATCACGATTACTTCGGCATTAAATAAGCATAATAATAACTTAGCTACGAGACATTAAATTAAAAAGGTTGAACATAACTTACAATGATTAAAAATAGCATGGCGTTACACGGACAGAATTTCGACTTACACCCTTACAACATTTGCTAACATTTATTATTAGAATTTAAAATTAAAATTAAAATTAAAATATAATATATATATATATATATATATATATATATATATATATATATATATATATATATATATATATATATATATATATATATATATATATGTACGAGTGAGAGATAGATGAAAGATGGATATATGATCAACTAAAACTGCGAATTTATAGGCATGTGGCCAGCTACCTACTTCCATGCGATCGCATGGATTTAACACTTCCAGGCCATGCGATCGCATGGCCTGTTTTTCCAGCTCACAGGTCTTTGTTTGTTTATTTGCCGACGTTTTAATAAATAAATATAATATATAAATAATTTTAAGAATTATTTAAATATTATATTATATTTATGTGCATAGTTGACTTAAAATTTTTAGTCTGTTGCGTCGAGCGTTGAGAGTTGACTTTGGTCCCGGTTCTGGATTTTCAAACGTTCTTGCGTACAATTTAATATCTTGTATTTTGCCTTTTGCGTCTTGTACTCTTGTAATTTTGAGACATTTCTCACCAATAATTTGAACCACTTTGATTGTACTTTGTACTTTTTAGCTTTTTGGTCGTTTGCATCTTCAATTCATCGAATCTGTCTTTTGTCTTCACCTTTTATTATTTAAATGAATATTACTTGTAAATAGAACACTTGCAACTAAAAGCTTGTCTTTCTTGAGGGATAATGCTATGAAATGTATGTTCGTTTTTGGCATTATCACATCACTTTAACCAAGTTTCAACCATCAACACACCATGTCAAGACTAAGGAGAAATACAACTCACTTAAGAGTTTTAGATGGATGATGAACCAAGGTTACATCATGTTCTTAGTCTCAACACAAATACAAGTTCTGAAATTTAAAGATACAAACTTTGATTCAATCAAACAAGCAAGACATAAATTTTATCAAAAAAAGTAATGAAACCCTAAGCTATAAAGCTTGGATCCCTTAACAAATAATTATGAGATTTCAAAGCTAGAAAGCTTGAATCTTTTATGTTCTTGAATATCTTTAAAGCAAGAAGCTAGATCTTCAAGTTTCATGAAGATCATAAACACAAGTTTTGATCTTTTAGCAAAAACAAAGTGATATTAAGCTATAAAACTTAGATCCATCAAAGTAATGAAGATTCAAAGCGAGAAAGTTTGAATCTTTTATGTTCTTGAAGGATTCAAATCAAAGTTTGAATCTACAAGATATAACAAGATCAAGTAGCTAAAAAGCTTGATCTGATGATGATGATGATGATGTCGTGTATAAGAAGAAAAGAAGAAGAAGAAAAAATTTTAAAACTTACCATTTTTGTGTGAGAAAGACTAGAGAGAAAATTAGAGAGTAAGTGTGTGTAAAATGAGAATGAAATCAAGTGTGAAATGGGTGAATGAGGCTTGATATTTATAATGGTGGTGGGTGGTGTAGGCCGTGGGTTTTGGGGGGGTGGGGGGGGGACAAGGGGACAACTTTTTTGCTTTTTGCTTAGTGGTGGTCTAAAGGTGGTGTTTATTGTTGGGATCCCATGCAACACATGTGGTAATGGTTAACAAAAATGTTATTATGTTGGATCATCTTAATGGGTTTTTGTCCTACATCTTAATGGATTATAAATCCATTAAAGTTGGGCTAATTCAAGGGTCCATTAACTAGAGCAGGGTAGGCTTAAGTCCATTAAGATAAAAGTCCAATAAGACTAACTAGTGTGCATTAGTAAATTACTAAGCATAATTAAATAACCAATAAGCCAAGTAATTGTCACTAGAAAATAACAATTAGTATTATGTAGCCATAATATTCCAATTATGACAAAATTATTTATAGTTCCGAGAGACTCTTGGGCTCAGAAGTGGGCTATTTACCTTGAAAGGTACTTGGGCGTATAAAAGTAAGAATATGTATATGCCATTAATTAAGTCTCTTGACCTTAGAGATCAACAAATTGATTTCGTTTCTTGTTAACATGAGTATGTCATCTGAATATATATATCCACAAAAGGAAAGATGATGTTTTTAGCCTTACAAGCATCTTCAGTAAGCTGGATGCATGAAATACATCATGAATGTTACCAACTCATCTAAAACATCGAGCGCTTATGTCGCAATACAGAGCTGATAGGTAGAATGGAAAACATGGTGATCACAACCATGCGATTTGATGTCTGGATAGTGTTAGCCACGGATTTTACTAACCCCTTAATTTCGGAAGGAGACCATAGGCATAAAGAACCCGATATTTAAGAAATGTTTCATTTGAATAAATGAATTGAAATTTTAGCTGAGAGTGACTAATCAGACTTACATTCAATGCAAGCCATAATTATTTATAGTGTCTTCAGGACGGTCTGAACGAACAATGAAAGATATCACCCAGTTTAACATACTGCATGTGAACTTATCCTGGGATGGAATGAAAGCACAGTTCCATAATGTAACTATATGCTGTCAGTTACATGCTGAAGTTAGGGTTAACATTGACTAGAACAACATATAGTTGCAACCAACGAAGGTAGAAATATATCGAATAACCACATTAGTGTTATAGATGTTTTAAGCAGTACCTTCCAAGAGGATAACAAGATTCATAGATTTTTAAAGTATTTTCCATTACATTTCTGAAAGAAAATCACATGAAAGGTGTGATCTTTGAATGAGAGTGGACTCTTCGTACAATGAGCGAGTTGATCTGAATTTATCCTTATACTTAAGGGGATGCGCGGATGAGATGATACGTGAACCCTTGGTCATAAAGAATGGTTACTCCAAGTGAAAAGAATCTCAAAAATGATTTCTTGTACCTCAACATACTGATTCATAGAGATGATGTTTACGAGGGGGTTGCGATTAGCCGTGAAATATTGAGAGTAGAAACCCACCTAGTGTCTTTCCTACAATAGGGTGACCACTGAGTGTACCTTAGAAAACTGATTTATCAGCTAGTGTTTTTGCCATGTCTAACCTTAAGAGGAACATTTTATGAGCGCAAGGACTTCCTAACAAATTTCATAAAACTGTCATCCAAAGTGGCTCAAGAGTTTTTAACAAAGATCTTAATGGCAAGCTTCATCCCTAACGGAGGGCGAGAAGAAGTGTGATTCATACATGGTGTAGTTTAATACGAAAACCTTTAATAAAATCAACCAAGGAAGTTTTGAAAAACCTTTAAACGTTTGATGTGACAACATAAACAGAACGAATTTCCTAGTAAATTTAGAAGTATGTATAACGTGTACCATTTTGCACAAAACTATTTAACTTAAGTTAAACAACTCAATAAAGGAGCGATTTTTAAATAATTTGAATGTATAACTTAGTATGTACTAACCAAAATAAGTAAGGGTAAATTTATTAACTTAATTATATACATATAAGATTTTATAAATCGGATAAGTGACAGGAAATTTTTTATTACTTTCATTTGTCCATAAATCTCGTGAGGACCGCACAAATAAACAACGTGTAAATTTTTTTTATAAACATAGTTTTTCGTATTTCAGAGGTTACGAGTTGAAAAGATCGAGTGAAAAATCTTTGAATCATCGGGTGACATGTCACTAGGTAATGAAAACTAATGAATTAAATGTAGTTTTGATAATTATCAGGACATAAGTCTTTGGGCCAAAAATGTTCACGTGCGAAGCCGTTGCTAAAAAGTGAGGTATGAAGGATAGAGCACGAAGATGAGAAGTTAATCGCTTCTTGACTTTGCAAATTGCCAAACAGGTTATGACTAAATATTAAATTCGGAATACTGGTGGTATTAATATCACTAAATGAGAATCTCTTGGAATAATTCAGGACTTAGATTTATGTAAGAAAGTGCATCGTTCCAACAGGTGTGGCAAATAAGATCCCTGGGGTAACGCAATAATTTTGAATGGTTTATGTGTTAGTGGATGCCCAAAGGCTCTGCATGACGTGGTAGTAAGTGCCTTTATCACACACACACACACACATGAATCTCTTGATTTCGACGGTTGTAAAGTATTCATGATGACTTAGATACGGATAATACAAAAAAATTTATATAACAAGCAACGAAAATTCTATAGAAATCGTTTAAGGTGACAATGTAAGAAAAGAAACGAAGTTCTTAGTAAACCAGAGTTATGTACAACATGTACCATTCTAAGTAAAATATCTTTTGAATAAAGGAATTGATTTGTAAAAGTGAAAGTAAAATTTCATATGTACTAGTCAAAAATAAGTAATTATTTACTTTATCATATATAACATATATGATTTCTAAAATTTGTACGATTGGCAATGAAATAATTTATTTTTATAAAAATTTGAGAGGATCGCACAGTAAAATAGTGTGTGTGAAATTTTGACAAACAAAATTTTCATATTGCGGAGGTTACAAGTTGGAAAAAGATTGATGAGGATCGAGTAAAAGATTTTTGAAAATTTTGGTTGATATTTGAGCAAAAATGTCACGAGGTAATGAAAACTATTGAATTTAAATGTGGTTGACGACTATTAGTAGGGCATAAGTCCTTCGACCAAAAATGCTTAAGTGTGAAGTTGTTGCTTATAAGTGAGATACGAATGGGAGAGTATGAGGATGAGAATTAACCACCCATTGATTTTGGAAGATTTTGAACTGGTATGACTGATAATGCTAAAAACGAACATATATTTCATAGCATTATTCCTCAAGAAAGACAAGCTTTTAGTTGCAATTGTTCTATTTACAAGTGATATTAGTTTAAATAATAAAAGGTGAAGACAAAAGACAGATTCGACGAATTGAAGACGCAAACGACCAAAAAGCTCAAAAGTACAAAAGACAATCAAAAAGGTTCCAATTATTGATAAGAAACGTCTCAAAATTACAAGAGTACAAGATTCAAAACGTAAAGTACAAGATATTAAATTGTACGCAAGGACGTTCGAAAATCCGGAACCGGGACCAGAGTCAACTCTCAACGCTCGACGCAACGGACTAAAAATTACAAGTTAACTATGCATATAAATATAATATAATATATAATTAATTATATTAATTATATATATATTATATTTATAAATAAAAACCGTCGGCAGAGAAAGACTCCAAGGACTGAGCTGTAAATTCATTCTCCGCGACTCGCGGAGTTTGAAGAGGATTTCACCGCGAGTCGCGGAGCCCCAAAAATCGAAAATCCCTATAAAGCCAACCGAATTCTGATCACAATTCACAATCTTTTTCTTCTCTTATCATACGTAAACGATATATATATATATATATAATTTATATTTTAATTTTAATTTTAATTCTAATAATAAGGGTATGTTAGCGAATATTGTAAGGGTGTAAGTCGAAATTCTGTCCGTGTAACGCTACGCTATTTTTAATCATTGTAAGTTATGTTCAACCTTTTTACATTAATGTCTCGTAGCTAAGTTATTATTATGCTTATTTAAAACGAAGTAATCATGATGTTGGGCTAATTACTAAAATCGGGTAATTGGGCTTTGTACCATAATTGGGGTTTGGACAAAAGAACGACACTTGTGGAAATTAGACTATGAGCTATTAATGGGCTTTATATTTGTTTAACTAAATGATAGTTTGTTAATGTTAATATAAAGATTTACAATTGGGCGTCCCTATAAATTACCATATACACTCGATCGGACACGATGGGCGGGGTATTTATATGTACGATTAATCGTTCATTTAACCGGACACGGGAATGGATTAATAGCCACAAGAATAATTAAAACAGGGGTGAAATTACATTCAAGGGTAATTGGTGTAATTGTTAACAAAGTAGTAAAACCTTGGTTTACACGCAGTCGATAACCTGGTGTATTCATTAAACAAAGTATTAAAACCTTGTTACAATTCGAATCCCCAATTAGTTGGAATATTTAACTTCGGGTATAATAATAATTTGACGAGGACACTCGCACTTTATATTTATGACTGATGGACTGTTATGGACAAAAACCAGATGGACATATTAAATAATCCAGGACAAAGGACAATTAACCCATGGGCATAAAACTAAAATCAACACGTCAAACATCATGATTACGGAAGTTTAAATAAGCATAATTCTTTTATTTCATATTTAATTTCCTTTATTTTATATTTAATTGCACTTCTAATTATCGCACTTTTATTTATTGTTATTTAATCGCACTTTTAATTATCGTACTTTTTAATTATCGTAAGTTTATTTTATCGCACTTTTATTATTCGCAATTTCATTATCGTTATTTACTTTACGCTTTAATTTAAGTCTTGTATTTATTTTATATTTTACATTAGGTTTTAACTGCGACTAAAGTCTTAAAATCGACAAACCGGTCATTAAACGGTAAAAACCCCCCTTTATAATAATAATATTACTTATATATATATTTGTATTTTTATAAAAGTAAACTAATATAGCGTTGAGCTTTGTTTAAAGATTTCCCTGTGGAACGAACCGGACTTACTAAAAACTACACTACTGTACGATTAGGTACACTGCCTATAAGTGTTGTAGCAAGGTTTAAGTATATCCATTCTATAAATAAATAAATATCTTGTGTAAAATTGTATCGTATTTAATAGTGTTTTCTGCTAAAATTAATAACTATTTTATATACACCTCGCATAACATCAAGTATTTTTGGCGCCGCTGCCGGGGACTTATCTTAAAAGCCGGAAGCGCAACGCTAATATAAAAAAAAAAGATTTTTAGTTTACTTTTATTAAAAATTCGTTTTTGTAAAAATACGTTTTAATTATTCAAAAATATAAAAATAAAAACAAAAATATAAGTATTTTTAAGATTTTGTTAAATATTTAAGTTTTATAAGTTTCTTTATTTCTATTTTAGTTTATAAAAATATAAGTTTTATTAACTATCTTTTATTTATAGAAAAAAATTAAAAACAGAAAATAAAAAAAAAATAAATAAAGAAAAAACGCGTCGAATTTAAAGCTGTCATCTGAATTTTTGAACCCCGCGACTCGCGGGGTTTGATGCAATAATTACCGCGACTCGCGGAGGGTACCTGACACACGGACAGAAGCCCTAATTCAGCATTAATTACGGGTTTTAATTAATTATTATTATTATTTAACCCTAATTATTATTATTATTATTATTAGTTTTATTTTAAGATTTACTTTTTATTTAATTTATGTATTTAGTATTAATTAGTTTTAATTAAATTGTAAAATTAGTAGTTTTATTAAATAAATAATATAAAAATAATATTTTTATAAAAATTGTCCTTTTTACAACTTTTTGTATATTTTTATATTTTGTACCTTTTTAATCGTTGTAGCGTAATATTTGTATTTTTAGCTCATATTTAATTTTAAACTTAGTTTTTGCTATAGTTATTTTTACTCCCAGATTTTTAGGCTTTGCCGTAGAATTCCTTAAGTGCTTTTTCTTTAGACTAAGATTTAGGTACTTTAAAATTTTGCGACGCCTTTTTAAGTTTTAGTTTCTTTTTAAGTTATTTCCATTTGGGATTTAGTTTTTCCTGTAAGCTTTAATATTTTTAGACCTTTTACTATGTATCAATTATCATTCCAATTAGTAATTTCAATTTGCGATTATAATTTTAAGTTAGTTGTAGTAATAAGGTTAGGTTAGTCAAGTATTTTTAAGTTTTTATAAGTTTCTTTTATTTTTCCGTCACATTTTATTTTTCAACCATTTTTTTCTTTTTCGACCTTTTTTCGACGAACTCTTTTTCTCTCTTATTTCTCGCTATTCTAGTTTTTAGGACATAGATTTTTATTCTACTTCTTATCTAAATTTCTTAAAATAACGAAAATTTATTTTAAGTGGTTAAATTGATAGACATCAAAATTTTCTGGTTCGTAGTAATAGTTGGATTTGTACGTGGACCGGGTTATTGGAGCCAAACAGTCCTCAATTATATTGAGACCAAACGAATCCTGCCCCTCTGCTGCATCTTTTGGCTATTCGAAACGTGGGCAAAATCAGAAAAGTCTATTGATTGGATAACTTATTATAATTTTTCTTTCCTTTTTAAAACTAATAGGATATTCAGTGAATGCACCGAGCAAGACGTTCATCACCTTTTGTACGTTCACCACCTGTAACTAGATCAAGACATTTAGCAAATATAACCGCCGTTGATTTTTCTTTAGAATCGTCATCCAGTCGACCAAGTACTTCAGTTCAAATTTCCGATAATCCATTTTTTGAACCCGACCTCACAATTGAGAATCCGGAAAATATTCAGGAACGGTTCATAGATCCTGAACCACTAAACTTTCCTCCGGAGCCACCAATCATTCAAACAGAGATTGTTGAGGAACGAACCATTAAATCAGAATCATCTAGTGATACCGATTCAACAAATTCAATTATGGAGAATCTGGAACCTTTAAGTATGGAAGACCGAATGAGAGCTAAACGCACTGGCCAAGGTCACGCAATTACTCATCCAGACATTAATGCGCCAGATTATGAAATCAAAGGACAAATTCTACACATGGTGACTAATCAATGCCAATTTAGTGGTGCGCCGAAGGAAGATCCAAATGAACATTTACGTACCTTTAATAGGATCTGCACACTATTTAAAATACGAGAAGTGGAGGATGAGCAGATATATCTCATGTTATTTCCCTGGACTTTAAAGGGAGAAGCCAAAGATTGGTTGGAATCGTTACCTGAAGGGGCGATTGATACATGGGATGTTTTAGTTGACAAATTTCTTAAACAATTCTTTCCTGCATCTAAAGCCGTAAGACTTCAAGCAGAAATTGTTACGTTCACACAGAAGCCAAATGAAACTCTATATGAGGCATGGACAAGATATGGAAAGTTATTAAGAGGATGTCCGCAACATGGTTTAGACACCTGTCAAATAGTACAAATATTCTACCAAGGATGCGACATCACTACAAGAAAAGACATAGATATAGCAGCTGGTGGTTCTATTATGAAGAAAACCGAAACTGATGCTTACAAAATTATTGATAACACTGCTTCCCACTCGCATGAGTGGCACCAAGAAAAAGATATCATTAGATCATCTAAAGCAGCTAGAGCCGATTCTAGCCATGACTTAGATTCCATTTCCGCAAAGATAGATGCTGTGGAGAGACGAATGGAAAAGATGACTAAGGATATTCACTCAATACGAATTAGTTGTGAGCAGTGTGGAGGACCACATTTGACAAAAGATTGTCTCAGTATTGAATTAACAATGGAACAAAGAGAGAATATTTCATACATAAACCAAAGGCCTGGAAATAATTATCAGAATAATTATCAACCGCCAAGACCGATTTACAATCAAAACCAGAATTATAACCGAAATATTCCATACAACAACCAACAAGGTCCTAGCAATCAACAAGTATCCAATAATACTTATAATCAGCAAAGACCTAATTTTCAAAACAAACCACCACAACAAACCGATGATAAAAAGCCGAATTTAGAAGATATGATGACGAAGCTAGTTGAAACTCAAACGCAGTTTTTCACATCTCAGAAACAAACCAATGAACAAAATGCTCAAGCATTTAGAAATCAACAAGCTTCTATTCAAAATCTGGAACAAGAAGTAAGTAACCTAGCAAGATTAATAGGTGAAAGAAAACCGGGAAGTCTACCTAGTCATACAAATGCTAACCCCCGAAATGAAACAGCTAAAGCTATTACCACAAGAAGTGGTACAACACTTAAACCGCCTGAAATACCTGTAACTTCTGATGAAACTATTCCTACTCCACAAGAACCACAACCTGATCAAGATAAGGAAAAAGAACCGGTAGTTGAAAAGGTTAATGAAGATAAAACAGTTAAGGATAAACCTTATGTTAAACCATACCAACCACCACTTCCTTACCCGAGTAAAATGAAGAAAGAAAAACTTGAAGCCGAGCAATCCAAATTCTTGGATATGTTTAAACAGATAAATGTAAATCTTCCTTTCATTGATGTGATTTCAGGAATGCCAAGATATGCTAAATTCTTGAAAGATCTAATCTCAAATAGAAAGAAAATGGAAGAACTCTCGGCTGTTACTATGAATGCTAATTGTTCAGCAGTGCTGTTGAATAAGATACCAGAAAAATTATCTGATCCAAGAAGTTTCACAATTCCATGTTTTCTGGGTAGTCTTAGTTCAATAGAAGCATTGGCAGACTTAGGTGCTAGTATAAATCTAATGCCGTATTCACTATACACTAAACTAGACCTTGGAGAATTAAAACCAACCAGAATAAGCATACAACTAGCCGATAGATCAATAAAATATCCTAGAGGGATAATGGAGAACATGCTAGTTAAAGTTGGTACTTTAGTATTTCCAGTAGATTTTGTTGTTTTGGACATGGAAGAAGATTCTCAAGTTCCTCTCATATTAGGAAGACCATTCTTAAACACGGCTAAAGCAATGATAGATGTGTTCGGTAAGAAACTGACCCTAAGTATAGAGGATGAGAGTGTTACCTTTTCAGTTGATAGAGCAATGCAACAACCACAATCTGCAGATGATACATGTTATTATATTCAAACTATAGATGCACATGCAGAATTATTAGAAGAATTTCCAGAATTACAAGGAACAGGAGAATGTTCTTTAGGAGAAGGTAATGAACCAATTGATGAAGCTGAAATGTTAGCTACACTTATAGCTAATGGATATGAACCAACAATAGAAGAAATTCAAATGCTAAAAGAAGAAGACAGATATCGATATAAATCATCGATAGAAGAACCTCCGAAATTAGAGTTAAAGCCACTTCCAAACCATTTGGAATACGCTTATTTACATGGTGAATCTGAATTACCTGTAATAATATCGTCTTCTCTTACTGAAAATGAGAAATCACAACTCATTTCTGTGTTGAAAGCTCATAAACCAGCCATTGCATGGAAGATTCATGATATTAAAGGAATAAGTCCTTCGTATTGCACACATAAAATCCTTATGGAAGAAGGTCATAAAACGTATGTGCAACGCCAACGAAGACTAAATCCTAATATGCAAGATGTAGTTAAGAAAGAGATTATTAAACTACTAGATGCAGGTTTGATATATCCAATTTCTGATAGCCCATGGGTAAGCCCAGTTCAATGCGTGCCTAAGAAGGGTGGCATGACTGTCATTACAAATGAAAAAAATGAGCTTATTCCTACTAGGACTGTAACAGGATGGCGTGTATGTATTGATTATAGAAAATTAAATGACGCCACCAGAAAAGATCACTTTCCCTTACCTTTCATAGATCAAATGTTGGAAAGATTAGCCGGAAATAGTTACTATTGTTTTCTAGATGGATTTTCCGGATATTTTCAAATTCCAATAGCACCCGAGGACCAAGAGAAAACCACATTCACGTGCCCTTATGGTACTTTTGCTTACAAACGCATGCCATTTGGACTTTGCAACGCCCCTGCAACCTTTCAAAGGTGTATGATGGCGATTTTTCACGACATGATAGAAGAATGCATGGAAGTATTCATGGATGACTTTTCAGTCTTCGGTGATACATTTAAATCATGTCTAGTTAATCTGGAACGAATGCTAATTAGATGCGAAAAATCAAATCTAGTACTTAATTGGGAGAAATGCCATTTCATGGTTAAAGAAGGCATCGTTCTTGGACATAAAATTTCAAAAGAAGGAATTGAAGTGGATAGAGCTAAAGTAGATGTAATTGCTAAACTTCCACATCCCACCAATGTTAGAGGAGTTAGGAGTTTTCTAGGGCATGCCGGTTTTTATCGACGTTTCATAAAAGATTTTTCTAAAATTGCCACTCCTATGAATAAACTCCTAGAAAAGGATGCGCCATTCATCTTTTCAGATGAGTGTATCAAATCTTTTAATATTCTTAAAGAGAAACTCACTAGTGCACCGATCATGATAACACCAAATTGGAATCTACCATTTGAACTAATGTGCGATGCAAGTGATTTTGCAATGGGAGCCGTTTTAGGACAAAGGATTGAAAAACGATTTCAACCTATATATTATGCTAGTAAGACGTTACAAGGAGCACAAACAAACTATACAACTACTGAAAAAGAACTCCTTGCTATTGTCTTTGCTTTTGACAAATTTCGATCATATCTCGTTCTAGCAAAAACGGTGGTCTATACTGACCATTCTGCTCTTAGATACCTATTTTCAAAACAAGATGCTAAACCAAGATTAATCCGTTGGATCTTACTCTTACAAGAGTTTGATATTGAAATCCGAGATAAAAGAGGAGCAGAAAATCTCGCCGCTGATCATCTTTCTCGTCTTGAAAATCCCGAATTAGAAGTTCTAAATGAATCAGCCATACAAGACAACTTTCCTGATGAATATCTATTGAAGATAGATTATAAAGAAATCCCATGGTTTGCAGACTATGCAAACTACTTAGTTTGTGGATTCCTTGAAAAAGGATTATCGTACCAAAGACGAAAGAAATTCTTCAGTGATATAAAACACTATTTCTGGGAAGATCCACATCTGTTTAAAAGTTGTCCCGATGGAATAATACGTCGATGTGTATTTGGAGATGAAGCTAGTAAAATTTTAAACCATTGTCACACAGGACCAACAGGAGGGCATTATGGGCCTCAACTAACAGCAAGAAAAGTTTATGAAGCTGGATTCTATTGGCCTACAATTTACAAAGACGCACACCTTCTTTGCAAATCTTGTGATGCATGTCAAAGGGCCGGAAAATAAGTCAACGTGATGAAATGCCACAAAATGTCATCCAAGTATGTGAAGTATTTGACATTTGGGGTATTGACTTTATGGGTCCATTTCCAAAATCTCATAATAATCTATATATACTCGTAGCCATTGATTATGTATCTAAATGGGCGGAAGCACAAGCTCTCCCAACTAACGATGCACGAGTTGTAGTCAACTTTTTAAAACGTCTTTTTGCAAGGTTTGGAACACCGAAAGCTTTAATAAGTGATCGGGGTACTCATTTCTGTAATAATCAACTTGAGAAAGTTCTTAAAAGATATGGAGTAACTCATAAAATCTCCACCGCATATCATCCACAAACAAGTGGACAAGTTGAAAATACCAACCGAGCTTTAAAACGTATTCTAGAGAAAACCGTAGGATCAAATCCGAAGGAATGGTCCATTAAATTGGAGGATGCACTCTGGGCTTTTAGAACAGCCTACAAAACTCCAATTGGAACCACACCTTTTAGACTTGTTTATGGAAAAGCATGTCATCTTCCAGTAGAAATTGAACACAAAGCATTTTGGGCTTTGAAGACATGTAATCTTGATTTACATGAAGCCGGACGTCTACGATTAAGTCAACTAAATGAATTAGAAGAATTAAGACATGAAGCATACGAAAATTCGTTAATCTATAAAGAAAGAACGAAGAAATGGCATGATAAAAGAATCAGAAGTCCAAAAGAATTTAAAGAAGGAGACAGAGTTCTTCTTTTCAATTCACGATTCAAGCTATTTCCTGGAAAATTGAAATTAAGATGGTCTGGACCATTCATAGTCAAAAGAGTTTTCCCATACGGAACGATAGAATTAATAAATTCAAATGGGATTGAATTTAAAGTTAATGCTCACAGAGTTAAACATTACATACATGGTCCGATGGAAGTCGACAACGAAGTTAATCACAATTTCGACACCACAGCTAACTAAGTGTGGGGAGAATCAAGTCTTTAAAGGATAATATGTATTTCTGTTAGAGTTAGATTGTCTGTTTTCGTGTAGTTCTCGAAAATGGAACCCGAATGGTCTTTCCCTAGCAGACCCTAAAGAACTAGTCTTCTCCCCCCATTCTGAATTTTTATTTTTTTTTAGGTTTTTACGAAATGAAGACTGCCTGTGAACTAAACCATGGTCTAATGCTACACGCTTTGATCACTAAAAGAAATAATGACATACTACCGAGTGAAATAGTATCAGTAATCAGAGAAAGAATGGACGGAGTTAGAAAAGAATCCAGATGCGAAGATAATAAGTTACAATTTGGTAAAGGAAAATCAAAATCCGCAGCGAAAAGAAGAGCACGACACCTAGAACGATGTCACAAATGCGGAAAATGGTCACATGGAGGTAAATGTTCAAATAATCAAACCTATTCAAATACCGAATTTGTTACTTTATGCAGAGACGGACCGTTCATATGTTTAGAAGAAAAGACACTGAATGCTCGAGGTTACGCCTATGTAGCCATGGAAAATCAATTAAACCGACTATCTTATGAATGGGATAGATCATATAACTAAGAAATCTATTCAACAGGTATGTCTGTACAGTTTTTATTTTTATTTTTATTTTTATTTTTAACCTTTTGATAATAAACGCTAATTTGTTCGCTAAAAAGTATTAAATTGGTATTAAATAAAATTAGGTTTGGCGACCGAAATTATTAATATCATTCAAAAATTTATTACATCACTGCGAAATTTAACGTTTATTCTTAAGGTATAAATATCTTTAATCAATCAAACCAAAATATTTCAAAAATTCGTCATGAGTTAAATTAGGTCTTGGAATCGAAACAACTTTACCGAAAAGAGGGGCGAATATTTTTGATAATATTTGATTGATTAAAGTGGGATAAAAAGACAAAAAGATTTTTAAATTTATTTTTACCATGTTTTTAAAATTAATATTTAAATCTTAAATTAATATTGTAAATTTTGTAAAAACAATATATTTAAAATTGTAAATATTTGAAAAATTAATATAAGTTTGATATGAATTTATGAATTTTTAAATTAAGTTTGGTGTGAATTTTTAAAATATAAATTTTTAATTTTATGCATTTCAAATTTTAAGTTTGGTGTGAATTTTTAATAATAATTTTGAATTTTATATTTAAGTTGTGTGAATTTAAAAACAAAAATTTACTTTATCTCATTAAGTTAAGAATATGATTTTTAAAATTCGTCGTAAGTTGAAGACTAGGTCTTTGAACTGAAATTGCTTTACCCGAGGGAGGGACGAGAATTTTTATTATCATTATTTTTAATCTTATTGATTTAAAGTATGCCAAAAACATTGAAAAAACCCAAAAATCTTAGCTTTTAAAACAATCGCTACAAAAAGACAAATTTTAAAATTTTGTCGAGGGACGGACTAGGACATCGATCCGAAACGACCTCGTCCTAAATAACAAAGGAAACAAAATTTTAAAATTAAGTACTTAATTGTTTTAATAAGTTAATGATTATAAAAAAAAAAAAAATACCAAACTCCGCGACTCGCGGAGTTTGGAGGGTAAATCCCCGCGACTCGCGGAGGGGTCGGAAATCAGAAAAAAATATAGAGCTGCAAACTGATCAGTCCACACCCCCAACAACTCAAAAAAAACTGCTGCGAAAATAGCTCCGAAAATACACCCAAAAACACCCCCAAAATCACAATTTTTAACCGTTAATCACCAAATCTTTTGCTAAAATCATGTTGAGAAGGATGCTATCTAAGAATTACTCAAGAAAAACGGTAAATTTCTACACCTAAACACCATTTAATTCGAAATTTGGTGTTCTTGAGCTATTTTTTCCCCAAATTGATTTTGATGCTTTTTAGTGTAATTAGACTTAAATTGTTTATGTATTATGCTTGTATAACCTAGATTGATGCTGTTTAACATGATTAGAAGCCTTAAACTTCAAATTTTGAATAATCTAGGGTTTGTGTTCTTGAGCAAATTTGGGGCTTTTTGATATAAACAGGTTATGGCCGATTTTTGTCATGAATTGTTGCTAAATTGAGTAGTGTAACATGTCTAGGTAGTTAAATGATCCAAACTTTGAGCCTAAACATGATTTTGAGAATTAAAGTGGACTTTTTCAAGTCTAAAATTCATGAACTTGATTTTTGAAAGATAATGCCATTTGAGACTTGTTTAATTGCTAGTAATGATTATTTTGACATGTTATTTGAGTTGAATGCTTATGAACTTGGCGAACATTTTCGTATATGCTTATTTGAAAAAGTGTAGATTTGATAAAAATGTGAAAATGAGCTTAAGTTTGATATAAATTGATAATGTCATTGTAATTATTTTGATTGATGATTTTGCTGACACTAATGCATATTTGGATGCACAAAAATTGTGTTTGATGTGTTTTGCAGAATGAAAGGGGTGAATCTTCATCCCAAGCCCGCAATGCTCCTGCTGAGAATTTGGAACAACAGGAGGTGGATAACTACTACAAGCAGGATATACCTCATCCAGTCATGACCTTTTCTGATATGCACTTGGAAGAGTTGCACCCGAACCTGAGATTTGACAGACTTTGGATAGATTATCCAAAATATCAACGGGGTTTGCATACTCTTCATTCTAAGGTTGTTGAGGTACCGAGGGTCATAGAATGGGGACCCTTAGAAGCTGTAGAATTGGCCGGGCTAATTAGGGAATTACTTGTACAGAGGTATGGTAATTCTTCTTTTAATGACTGGGTATGTTTATTCACCATACGTAGACCTGTATATAAAGTATGGTGTGAAGAATTGTTATGTAGTATAGAGTTGAATGATTGGGTAGCTAGTTTAACCGATCGTTCTTTTATTAGATTTTTGTTAGGCGGTTCGATGCGCCACATGTCTTTACTGGACATGGCTCAGGCTTTACGTATATATACGCCTGAGGAGTTAGCGTCTGCCGATTGTAGAGGATTGATACTAAACGGTAGAAAGATAGATGAGAATTTTGATACACACGGTGTGTGGAGTCAAATGACAAGCCATCACCGTTTCAAAGGGGGAAATTACTCTTATTTGGATATAGATAGAGCCGAATTAAGAGTGATACATAGGTTTTTAGCTAATTCGATTACACAAAGGGGTAAGAACAAAGAAAAAGTAAATGAACAGGATTTGTTCTACCATATGTGTATTCGAGACCCACAAAGCGCTGTAAGTATACCATATTGTGTGGGTTATTATTTATCAGCTATGGTTCGGGGCATGCGACCACATAGCATAATAGGAGGTGGTATTTTTATTACTTTGATTGGTGAATATCTCGGTGTGGATATAAGTCGGGGGGGGATTATTAGTAGAAGAACCGGAACCCCGCGATACTATAGGTTTAAATGTATACCATGGTGCGAAAGTTTTGAAGAGGCGAAATAACGCCGCAGTACGATACCATGGTAGACATCCACAGGTGGAGAGAAACCAGCAGCAAGGTAATGTAGGAGGGGGGAATGAGATGCAAGAAATGCATAGGTTTATAGCTTCTCAGGAATACGAAAATGCTAGACAGAGAGCATTTGAAGATTGGCAAGTTCATCAGAACCAAATCATAGCTCATTGCCAACATATAGGTAGAAACTATATTCCTACACCGAAACCCATCTTCCCTCCTTGGTCTATAGAGATGCAGCCACCGTATCCTACGTATGACCCTGCCGAAGCATTCTATAGCACTTATGGTTATGCCTAGAACCCCTATTGGTACCAATATCATCCTTAGTTTACTTATTATTATTTTTTTATTTTGTAATTTGTAATTATTGATACGTTTAATACTTTTGTTAATATTGTAATCATTTTTATAATTATCTAACTTTTATTCTTAGATTTTAATAATTTTTGAATGTGGGGTAATATACCAAACTTCAAAAATATGTATATATGTTTGCAGTTTATCTTATGTACACAACAGGGTAAAACAACGCATTTTCAAAGACTGGCATTAAGTTCAGCAAAAGCAACTAATTTTGATGACAAGATGCAAAATATATGTGAAATAACAACAAGACGGAATGAACAAATGATGTGCACCATTTATCATTCAGCAAACAAACGCCAATATATTTGGAAACTTTGGTAAAAATTTAATCATTTTCACACAAATCACCCTCAATAATTTAAATTGTTACTAATTTCTTGCAAATGAGGGCATTGCAAGATCTTAAGTGTGGGAAGGGGTTAAATTCTTTCGGATTTTAAAAATTTTTACTTTATACACTTGGTTACCATTAAAAATACTAGTAAAGCAGTAGTTGTATTAGAATCTAGTGCTCTCTGATAAAAAAAGAACAGCCCTAGTCTTATATACTGACTACCCAATTCTAGTAAAATTTTTCAAAATTTTCAATTAAATGAATTCAAAATCATGTTTATACATATTTATGAACGATAAAACTAGGTTTTAACACCGAAATTATTGTTACCTCGGAAAGGACATAAATTAAGAAACAAACTAAAATGTTAAAATTCATTTAAAATGGAATAGAGGACGATAAAAAGGAAAATAAAAGCCAAGTGTGGGAAAATTTACCAAGTTATCTTAAACATATGTCACATATATCTGTAACAAATAACTGAAAATACTTTTGCTTTGGACTAAACTAAACTGTTTTACCCGATGAAAGAAAAGAAGAGATGGATCTACACGATGAATCAATTCCATCATTAAAAGGAAGTAAAGTCTTCCGAAAAAGACACGCGCTTCTTGATTTAGGTCATGAAGTTGTCGTCCAGACCAGCTGTAGGTTGACGAAAAATCTAGAAAAGTCATCACTAAAATCAGCAGGAAATCCACGGACCTCAGCATTAAACAGGGTCGCCAAGTGGTCAGATTTATCCTAACCATGAGAAGGATTTATCTCGTACAATGGGGGGCACCATGCAAATTAGCTGGATAAGACTAATGAATCAGATCCCCAGAAAGGATAATCTCCTTAAAGATTAAAAATTAGCTTTTAAGACTGATATTACTCAATCCTAGAGATTGACCTTAAAGATTGAGAATTACAAACTCATGGAATTCAATGATATCTAAACTCGAGCTTGAACGAGAAAATATTTTGATCAAAATTATAAACCGATTTGTTTTCTGAAAACCCTATTTTCAATGCGTTCATTACCATTGAACGTAAAATCCTAGGAATTCACCTGGAATTCATTAGGTCACCTGAACTAAATCGGGTGTCAACCGTAAGAACGGTGGTTGCATAGTGGTCAAAGACAGGACCTTGTGCCAGACCGAAAAATCATAGGATAAGCTTTACTATTGCTCCTACCAAGGATAGTAATTGCGTCTGACACGTTATAGACCATAATTAAAAGCATGTCAGGGGACATTGCCTTAACAGTTGCTTGTTCAACGCTTTCCTTTATAACCGGACGGTAGTTTACCGAAAGGTAATATACGGGACAAGTAAACTGGACGTGTTGCTTTCCAAATACAAGGTTAGCAAGTGGGTGACACAAAACCGCAAGTTTTGAGCTAAAATTTTCAAATCTGAAACCCACCAAACCCACAAAAATATTTTGCAAACACCGGTAAAGGGTTATTCCGGAAAACTTATCTAGGGTAAAAACTAGATTTCAAAAGATCAAATGTTTTCATAAAGATCCAATTTCCTTAATGGATCTAAATTTTTATAGTCATGTGGGACTGTAAACCATATCGTTACTACCATTGTTTATACCACCTTATAGAAATCACTGATGTACAAAGTGTGAAGAATAAAGAAGTGATTCTAGTATTTCAAGACAATATTGCTTGAGGACAAGCAACGCTCAAGTGTGGGAATATTTGATAATGCTAAAAACGAACATATATTTCATAGCATTATTCCTCAAGAAAGACAAGCTTTTAGTTGCAATTGTTCTATTTACAAGTGATATTAGTTTAAATAATAAAAGGTGAAGACAAAAGACAGATTCGACGAATTGAAGACGCAAACGACCAAAAAGCTCAAAAGTACAAAAGACAATCAAAATGGTTCCAATTATTGATAAGAAACGTCTCAAAATTACAAGAGTACAAGATTCAAAACGTAAAGTACAAGATATTAAATTGTACGCAAGGACGTTCGAAAATCCGGAACCGGGACCAGAGTCAACTCTCAACGCTCGACGCAACGGACTAAAAATTACAAGTTAACTATGCATATAAATATAATATAATATATAATTAATTATATTAATTATATATATATTATATTTATAAATAAAAACCGTCGGCAGAGAAAGACTCCAAAGACTGAGCTGTAAATTCATTCTCCGCGACTCGCGGAGTTTGAAGAGGATTTCACCGCGAGTCGCGGAGCCCCAAAAATCGAAAATCCCTATAAAGCCAACCGAATTCTGATCACAATTCACAATCTTTTTCTTCTCTTATCATACGTAAACGATATATATATATATATATATATATATATATATATATATATATATATATATATATATATATATATATATATATATATATATATATATATATAATTTATATTTTAATTTTAATTTTAATTCTAATAATAAGGGTATGTTAGCGAATATTGTAAGGGTGTAAGTCGAAATTCTGTCCGTGTAACGCTACGCTATTTTTAATCATTGTAAGTTATGTTCAACCTTTTTACATTAATGTCTCGTAGCTAAGTTATTATTATGCTTATTTAAAACGAAGTAATCATGATGTTGGGCTAATTACTAAAATTGGGTAATTGGGCTTTGTACCATAATTGGGGTTTGGACAAAAGAACGACACTTGTGGAAATTAGACTATGGGCTATTAATGGGCTTTATATTTGTTTAACTAAATGATAGTTTGTTAATGTTAATATAAAGATTTACAATTGGGCGTCCCTATAAATTACCATATACACTCGATCGGACACGATGGGCGGGGTATTTATATGTACGAATAATCGTTCATTTAACCGGACACGGGAATGGATTAATAGCCACAAGAATAATTAAAACAGGGGTGAAATTACATTCAAGGGTAATTGGTGTAATTGTTAACAAAGTAGTAAAACCTTGGTTTACACGCAGTCGATAACCTGGTGTATTCATTAAACAAAGTATTAAAACCTTGTTACAATTCGAATCCCCAATTAGTTGGAATATTTAACTTCGGGTATAATAATAATTTGACGAGGACACTCGCACTTTATATTTATGACTGATGGACTGTTATGGACAAAAACCAGACGGACATATTAAATAATCCAGGACAAAGGACAATTAACCCATGGTCATAAAACTAAAATCAACACGTCAAACATCATGATTACGAAAGTTTAAATAAGCATAATTCTTTTATTTCATATTTAATTTCCTTTATTTTATATTTAATTGCACTTCTAATTATCGCACTTTTATTTATTGTTATTTAATCGCACTTTTAATTATCGTACTTTTTAATTATCGTAAGTTTATTTTATCGCACTTTTATTATTCGCAATTTCATTATCGTTATTTACTTTACGCTTTAATTTAAGTCTTGTATTTATTTTATATTTTACATTAGGTTTTAACTGCGACTAAAGTCTTAAAATCGACAAACCGGTCATTAAACGGTAAAAACCCCCCTTTATAATAATAATATTACTTATATATATATTTGTATTTTTATAAAAGTAAACTAATATAGCGTTGAGCTTTGTTTAAAGATTTCACTGTGGAACGAACCGGACTTACTAAAAACTACACTACTGTACGATTAGGTACACTGCCTATAAGTGTTGTAGCAAGGTTTAAGTATATCCATTCTATAAATAAATAAATATCTTGTGTAAAATTGTATCGTATTTAATAGTGTTTTCTGCTAAAATTAATAACTATTTTATATACACCTCGGATAACATCAATGACTAATATCGAAGTAAGAAGGATGATGGTGTGATTATCATCAAATGAGAAATCTCTCATAATAAGTTAGGATTTAGAGTCGCGTAAGAACGAGTATCAAATAAGATTCTTGGGTAGTCTTTAATATAGAATTTGATTTGCTGAAGTGACGGGATACAATTGAAAGGACCCATTCATATACATTATAAACGATTCTCAATAGTTGATTACATCGCGAGGTATTTGACCTCTATATGATACATTTTTCAGACGTTGCATTCGTTTTTAAAAGATAAACTCTCTTTACATCGAAAATTGACAGGCATGCATACCATTTCATAATATCCAACTATAAATGGCCTAATCTGTCATTTACTTAATAATAACCGCTATTGAATTCAACGACTTGAATGCAACGTCTTTTGAAATATGCCATGAATGACTCCAAGTAATATCTTTAAAATGAGCAAATGCACAGCGGAAGATTTCTTTAACACCTGAGAATAAACATGCTTTAAAGTGTCAACCAAAAGGTTGGTGAATTCATTAGTTTATCATAATCATTCATTTTCATAATTTTAATAGACCACAAGAATTTCATTTCCATTTCTCATAAATATACGTCCCATGCATAGAGACAAAAATCATTCATATGGATTGAACACCTGGTAACCGACATTAACAAGATGCATATAAGAATATCCCCTATCATTCCGGGAAATCCTTCGGACATGATAAAACGAATTCGAAGTACTAAAGCATCCGGTACTTTGGATGGGGTTCGTTAGGCCCAATAGATCTATTTTTAGAATTCGCGTTAATTAGGGGTGCACTAATTCTCAAAATTAGTGATGTTCCCTATTTCTTAGGCTACCAAGCAAAAAGGGGCATATTCGGCTTCGATCATTCAACCATATAATGTAGTTTCGATTACTTGTGTCTATTTCGTAAAACATTTATAAAAATTTCGCATGTATTCTCAGCCCAAAAATATAAAGGGTAAAAAGGCAAATGAAACTCACCATACTATATTTAGTAGTAAAAATACATATAACATCATTGAACAAGTGCAATGTTGGCCTCGGATTCACGAACCTATATTAATTATATATATTTATATGTTGGTCAATATTTGTCTAACAATTTAAGTCAAGTCATAGTGTACCACAACCCTAATGCTCGAGACTAATATGCAAAAGTCAACAAAAGTTAATTTGACTCAAAATGATTTCCAAATTTTATACATGATTAGTATATATTTAAAATATCGTCGTTTTATATTTTTAAATATTTTTAAAAGATTTATTAGAGTGAATAATATAATTCATTTATTAATAAATAAAATTTTATATTAAAATTTATTTAATAAAATATACTTTTATATATATTAAGTAATAAAATTTATAGAGTTCATTTAATATCATAAAGATAATATGATAGGTATTATTAAAGTAATTTATTACACGTAGTAAAATATATTTGTATCACATATTTATTTGATAAAATAATATCTATAATAAATGTAAGTAAAAGTTGTATTATTTTGTAATAATAATTATTATTATAAAAATATCAATATTTATAATTACTAAGATGACATTATGATAAAACGATAATTGTAATTATGATAACTCTAATATTTACGATACTTTTTAATATTATCTTTAAAATAATAATTCTATTTAAAATGATAATAATAATGATATTTTATAATAACTGTGACATTTCTATTAAAATGATAATTTTTGTTAAAATGATAGTTTTAATACTAACGATACTTTTAATAATAATAGTAATGATAAAAATAATAAGAACGATAATTTTATCTAAATCAATATCTTATAATATTTTAATTTCATCATGATACTCTTACTCATTATTTCCTAATCGTTTCGTTTAATAGCTTTTAATCGTCTTTTATATCGTGTTCATAATAATGATAATAATATTAATCAAAATAATTAGGTGTTACTAATATTAGTTTTAATTACAATAATACTAATAATGATAATTACTATGACATTATTAACGATAATACTAATAATTATTTTAATGATAATATAATAATAACAATAACAATAACAATAACCATTTTTAAATAATGATATATATATTAATAACGATAATAATGATAATGATAATAATAATAATAATAATAATAATAATAATAATAATAATAATAATAATAATAATAAGCATAATTAGATAATAATAATAATAATACTAATTATAACTTTAACGATAATAACGATAGTGATAATAATAAAAATAACAATTTTTAATGATAAATCCTTTTATTGATAAAGATATTAATAATAATAATAATAATAATAATAATAATAATAATAATAATAATAATAATAATAATAATAATAATAATAATAAGATAAAACTAGAACGACGATAATAACGACGAAAATAATAATCATTTTTAATAATAATACCAAATTTCAATTGACTATAACTTCAAATCTGTTCATCGAAACCATTCGATATCTAAATGAAAAGTTCTTAATTTTTCGCTAGCTTTCCAACGACATGCATATCTTATATCTTATCTCAGCCGCATATATAACTAATTCAAGATTCAACATAACCTATCTAATGGCAATATCAAAAGTACAAGCATGCATAATCCTATATACTCGAGCACTAGTCAGGGATACACTATTAGTATGTAAAAATTAAATTATGAGTACTCACGTATCAATATTGAGATTCAATATTGCAGGAAAGGTACGTAGATGCAACGGAGACGATAAACACTAGGTTGACCTCTCGATCATAACCCATGAACTACACCCATCACCTCCATAGCTATAACCCATAATTTTCTTAGCCCTATCCCACTCGAAAAACACGTTTGAAATAATTTGCCCATAACCTCGTCGTAGTATTTTATGTATATTACTAATAATAATACTACTACTAAATATGATTAATAATAATAATAATAATATTAATCTTAATAATAATAATAATATTAATTATAATATATAATTATGTATATATGATGCAGAGAGATAGATAGAAGAAGTTATGAATGCACAAACTGCATCGCTCGACTTTTAAAGGAACTGAGCCACCTAACCACCACCATGCAATCGCATGGTTTGAAAGGAGGATGGCCATGCGATCGCATGGCCTAGTTTTCCAGCTCACTTACACGACTAAAACGCTGCCGACACTGATTTATATTATTTTATATTTAATATATTTAATTTATATAATTACTTATATATTATATTATATTTACGCTCATGGTAAAAATGTAATTTTTACTCAAATGACTTGGACGTTGTCACTCGACTCATGTACCACTTTCGGTTTTTCGAGCACACTTTCGTACGTTTAGAAAACTAGCCTTTTACGTTACGCGACGTGTACCCTTATTAATAATTTGACTTTCTCATCCATAAATTACCTTATAATAAATGTAACTTATAAAATTGAGCGTTGTGGTCATTTTCTTCTATAAATCAGAGTCTCGTTGTTTACTAAAATACGTTTAATCATTTTAATGTAAAACATTAATTTACTTAACTTGTCGATATCCATCTTCTAAGTTATCTATATTCTACAATTTTACTTCCACGTTAATTAATATACAAGTTTAATAGTTTATCTTATCAAAAGTCACGAGACAATTATTGTAAAGCATAAATTGAAAATCAAACGGGAATCTCCACTAACCCTTGTCTAGTTCCCGTTAATTGACACTTTTGTTCCTTCTAATAAATCACTTTACCAATTATTCCGAATACCGTTAAAAAATATATTTCTCAAATCATAGTGGACCTCTTAACAGAGACTCGTAATTATAATTCAATGTATCTAATAATTCCATCATTTGATATCATCTTTTAATTCCATTGATAACTATTAGAATATATTTTGAAACAAATACGTTTATATAAAGTATTATACATCTAATATGATGTGCAAGAGGTGTAGTACAAAATAGTATTATTTTTAATATGAAATACGGCGAAATATGATACAAGTTTTATTTATTTATATAGAATGGGATATACCTAAACCTTGCTACAACACTTATAGACAGTGTACTTAATCGTAGAGTAGTGTAGTTTTTAGTAAGTTCGGTTCGTTCCACAGGGAGCTAGCTGAGTTTAACGCTATATTTTTAACAACTATATTTATATAAAATATATAAATTATATATAGTAATATTATTATAAAAGGGGGTTTTTACCGTTTAATGACCGGTTTGTCAATTTTAAATAAAGCGTAAAGATAAATGACGATAATATAAATGATAGAATTTAAATTGTGATAAAGTAAATTGCAGTAATTAAAATGACAGTAAATAAAGGTACGATGAAATATGAAATAAAAGTATTATGCTTATTTAAACTTCCGTAATCATGATGTTTGACGTTTTGATTTCAATTTATTACCCTGGGTTAATTGTCATTTGTCCTGGATTATTTGATACCAATTTGGTTTTTGTCCATAATAGTCCATCGGTCATAATTATAAAATGCTCGTCAAATTAACCTTATTCCCGAAGTCAAATATTCCAACTAATTAGGGATTCGAACTGTAACAAGGTTTTAATACTTTGTTTAATGATTACACTAGGTTATCGACTGCGTGTATTCCAAGGTTTTATTACTTTGTTAACAATTACACCAATTATCCTTGTATGTAATCCACTCCTGTTTTATTAAGATATGAACATTAATTTACCCACTTGATCAGTTTGAATAATCAATAACCCAACCCGAATAATTAATTAAATGATCATAAAAGATGTCGTATAAACGTCACTAAATAGGACATGCATAATCATTTAATAATTATTAGATTAACTAATTTAAAGATAGGTTCGACAGATTCTAATGAGTTGTCATTCGATTAGACAATACCCCCCATCTATTAATAGTTCATAGTCCAATGTCCACAAGTGTCGGTCTTTTGTCTAAACCCGAATTATGGTACAAAATCCAATAACCCCATCTTAAATATTTAGTCCAACATCACGATTACTTCGGCTCAAATAAACATAATAATAACTTAGTTACGAGACATTAATTTAAAAAGAAAGAACATAGCTTACAGTGGTGATTAATCGTGTAGCGTTACACGGACAGAGTTTCGACTTAAAACTCGTAAAACATTTCTTACAATAACTCAACTAAACCATAACTTTATTATTAAAATTAACTTAAATTAAAATTATAATATAAATATATATTACATTGATGAAGGAAAAGAAAAAGATGTGTAGAATTCGAGCAGAATGCGTGAGCTTTTATAGGCCCACTTTGAACTGTACAGCTCCGCGAGTGTGGTACTTTTGTGCCTTACAGCTTCGCGAGTGCGGAGCTTCGGATTCCAGCTCACCAAATTGAGTTGAACGTGGGCTGCTGAATATTATAATATATAATATAATAATATATAATTATATATAATTATATATATATTATATTATATTATTGTGCATAGTTGACTTGTAATTTTAGCTCCGTTGAGTCGTACGTTGATACTCGGTTTATGTCTCGGTTCCGAATTTTTGAACGTCATTTCATACGCGTAGATATCTTGTACTTTGCGTTTCGCAACTTGTACTCTTGTCAATATTTAGATGTTAATTATCAATAATTGAAACCACTTGGATTGTAACTTGTACATTTGAGCTTTTTGGTCATTTGCATCTTCAAATCGTCGTTTTTGTCTTTTTGTCTTCGCACTTATTTATTTAAACGAATATTACATAAAAATAGAACAATTGCAACTAAAAGCTTTACATATTGGAAGGATATTGATACTAAATATATGTTCATTTGGAGCACTATCAAATATCCACACACTTGAACTTTGCTTGTCCTCAAGCAATACAGAACTTGAAATTAAAATCACACTCCACTCGAATCACTTTTTTATTTTCACACTTTATACATCAGTGATTTTGATACGGCAGTATACACAATGATAGTAACGATGTGGTTTACAGTCCCATATGACTATAAAAATTTAGATCCTTTAAGGAAATTGAATCTTTATGAAAATATTTGATCTTTTAAAAATTCATTCTAGCTTTTACCCTAGATAAGTTTTCCGAAATAACCCTTCACCGGTGTTTGCAAAATGCTTTTGTGGATTTTGTGGGTTTCAGATTTGAAAATTTTAGCTCAAAACTTGCGGTTTTGTGTCACCCACTTGTTAACCTTATATTAGGAAAGCAACACATCCAGTATACTTGCTCCGTATATTACATTTCGGTAAACTACCATCCGGTTGTAAAGGAAAGTGATGAACAAGAAACTGTTAAGGCAATGTCTAATGACATGCAGTTAATCATGGTCCACAACGTGTCGGATGCAATTACTATCCTTTGTAGGAGCAATAGTAAAGATCACCCTAAAAATTTTCGGTCTGGCGCAAGGTCCTGGCGTCCACCATGTTATGCAACCACCGTTCTTATGGTTGACACCCGATTTGGTTCAGGTGACCTATTGAATTTCGGTGAATTCTTAGAATTTTTCGTTCAATGGTAATGAACGCATTGAAAATAGGTTTTCAGAAAACAAATCAGTTTTAATTTGATCAAAATATTTTCTCGTTCAAGCTCGAGTTTAGATATCATTGAATTCCATGAGTTTGTAATTCTCAATCTTTATGGTCAATCTCAAGGATTGAGTAATATCAGGCTTAAAAGCTGACTTTTAATCTTTAAGGAGATTATCCTTTCTGGGGGTCTGATTCATTAGTCTTATCAAGCTAATTTGCACGGCCCCCTCCCCATTTTACGAGACAGATCCTCTCATGGTTAGGATAAGTCTGACCACATGGCAACCCTGTTTGATGCTGAGGTCCGTGGATTTCCTGCTGATTTTAGAGATGACTTTTCTAGATTTTTCGTCAACCTACAGCTGGTCTGGACGACAACTTCCTGGCCTAAATCAAGAAGCGCGTGTCTTTTTCGGAAGACTTTACTTCCTTTTAATGATAGAATTGATTCATCGTGTAGATCCATCTATTCTTTCAACGGTATTACAATAAATCGGGTAAAACTGATTAGTTTAGTCCAAAGCAAAAGTACCTGCAATAATCTGTACCAAATATGTGATATGTGTTTTAATGAAATTGGTAAATTCTTCCCACACTTAGCTTTTATTTATTCTTTTCTTTGCCTTTTTATTCTCTTCTATTCCATTTTAAATGAATTCAAGCGTTTTGGGTTGTTTCTCCATTTATGTTCTCTCCGAGGTAACAATAATTTCGCCATTAACACCTAGTTTTATCGTTCATAAATATGTATAAACATGATTTTGAATTCATTTAGTTGAAATTTTTTTAAATTTTCACAAAATTTGGCAATTAAACTAAGTATATACCCGAGAGAATTTATAACCCTTCCCCACACTTGAGATCATGCAATACCCTCATTTGCATGAAATCAGATTATAATTATAGATTCATGTGGGTGATTAGTGTAGAAAAGTGATTAAAAATACCCAGTTTGTAATTACTAAGCTCGTCGAATGATAGATGGCGCGCCTCATCGTTCATTCCTTTTGTTGTAATTTCACATATGTTTTGCGTCTTATCGTCAAAATTAGTAGTTTTTGCTGAACATAATGCCAGTCTTTGAAAGTGCGCTGTTTTACCCTATTTTACATAAGATAAACTACAAACATATATATACATATATCATTATTAATTTTTTTTTAAAAACCTTTATTTATTAAAACAATTTAAATGAATAATTTTTTTAAAAAATTTTGTTTCCTTTTACTTTAGGTAGTTTCGGTATGTTTACCTAGTCCGTCCCTCGACAAAATTTAAAATTTGTCGTTAAAGCGATTGTTTTAAAAGCAAAGATTTTTGAGTTTTTTTAATTTTTTTAAAAGTAAAAGGATTTTTTTAATTTTTTTTTTGTATACTTTAGATCAATAAAATTAAAAATAATGATAACAAAATTTTTCGCCCCGCCCTCAGGTAAAGCAATTTCGATTCTATGATCTAGTCTTTAACTTACGACGAATTTTAGAAATCATTTTTTAAACTTAATGAAATAAATTAAATTTTGTTTTTAAATTCACACAAAACTTAAATTTAAAAAGCGTATTAATTTCATACAAACCTACAAAACAAAATAAAATTCAGAATGGGGGAAAGAAAATTAGTTCTTTAGTGTCTGCTAGTGGAAAAGACTAATCGGATTCCATTCTCGGAACTACACGAGAACAGAACAACTAACCCTAGACAGCATTATTTCTTAGAACATTTGAATCTCCCCACATTTAGGTAGCTGTGGTGTCAAATTTGTGATTAACTTCATTGTCAATTTCTTTTGGAGCATAATCAACTTGCATATCTGTGACTTTTGCTATAAGCCATTGGTCGGATTCTTGTGTAATATTCACAAATTCAACTAGTTTTGCCTTTTCTTTAGGCGATAGATTGAATATTAACCAGTTACATAACTTAAAGTTCCCCTTGGTTCTAGCATCGCGAATCCGTTTAATAAGTTTCTTCATCGAACTATTAATAACGGGGTCATTTAATTTCGTATCAACATCAGGGTTCTTTGTTATCAGGTCATCATTAGGTGTTACTTAATTTTCCCCACACTTAGGTGTTTTATTATTGTTAAGCACTACCGTTGGAGTTGGTAAAACAATGTGGTTCTTACCAATCATTTTTGTTGGTTCAACGGTTTTAGTTGGTGGAGATTTAGACTTCCGAATCACAAAGGTGATTGATTTTTCATCATTACTAAGTGTCATTCTACCCTCTCTTACATCAAATAACGCCCCGGTGGACGCTAAGAATGGTCGACCTAAAATTAGAGGAATGTTTGGGTCCTCTTCTATGTCAATGATAATAAATTCGACTAGAAAGGTTAAATTACCTACTTGAATGGGTAGGTTGTCAGCAATTTCAACTGGATGCCTAATGGTTTGATCAAAGAGTCGAACACTCATTTTCGTTAGACTTAACTCACCTACTCCTAATCTCTTATATAATGAAAGAGGCATAACACTTATACTCACACCTAAATCTGCTAGTGCATTATACATTACACAATCACTAAGTAGACAAGGAACAATAAATTCACCCGGATCACCTAACCTGGGTGGAGGTTTTGGTGGAACTGTCTTTTCCGGATTTATTTTTACGGTTTTTGTTTCTTGCACTTTCTTATTCTTCTTCTTCTTTCCAGAGGTATCACAAACTTTATTACCTATTACTTGCTCATACTCAACTCCTTTTCTTGGAAACAGGATGGGTGGTCGGTATGGTGCCACCACTGGATTTACATACTCGGGTGGTGGTGGTGTTGTAACTTCTTCATTGTTACTCACATCTAAAACCTTCTCATCTTCTGAGGCTGGTTTTTCAGAATTCATTGAAACCATATTAACATTCTCATTTCGAGGATTTACTTTAGTATCACTCGGTAGCTTTCCTTATTCCCTTTCACTCATCATGCTAGCAAGAGTACCTACGTGTTTTTCTAGATTCAAAATGGAAGCTTGTTGAGTTCTTAACGACTGATCAAACCTCTCATTCGTTTGGGTTTGAGTTGCAATAAATTGTGTTTGAGATTCAACTAGCTTTTGTACCATTTCTTCCAGATTTGACTTTTTCTCTTCGGTTTGTTGTGGTGGTTTATACAAGCTAGGTCTTTGTTGATTGAAAGTGTTGTTTTGAGTTGGTTGGTTATTCAGACCTTGTTGGTTGTACGAGTTATTATTGGGTCCATTTAGATTGTAAAGAATGTTTTGATTTCGATTGAAGTTTGGCCTTGGCGGTTGATAATTATTTTGATAATTATTTCCCGGCCTTTGGTTCATATAGAAAACATTCTCACGTTGTTCCATCGTTTGTTCAATGTGACAATCTTTCCTTAAGTGTGGTCCACCGCATTGCTCATAACTGATTCGTATTGCGTGAATATCTTTAGTCATCTTTTCCATTCATCTCTCGAAAGCATCTATTTTTGCGGAAACGGAATCAAAGTCATGGCTAGAATCGGCTCTAGCCGCTTTAGATGATCTAACGATGTCTTTTTCTTGGTGCCACTCATGTGAGTGGGAGGCTGTGTTATCAATAATTTTGTAAGCTTCAGTTGCGATTTTCTTCATAATGGAACCACCAGCTGCTATGTCGATGTCTTTTCCTGTAGTAATGTCGCATCCTTGTTAGAATATTTATAGTATTTGATAAGTGTCTAAACCATGTTGAGGAGATCCTCTCAACAACTTTCCAAATCTTGTCCATGCTTCATATAAAGTTTCATTTGGCTTTTGCGTGAACGTAACAATTTCTCCTTGAAGTCTCACGGCTTTAGATGCCGGAAAGAATCTTTTAAGAAAATTTTAAACTAAGACATCCCATGTGTCAATCGCTCCTTCAGGTAACGATTCTAACCAATCTTTGGCTTCTCCCTTTAAAGTCCAGGGAAACAACATGAGATAGATCTGTTCATCCTCAACTTCTCTGATTTTAAATAGAGTACAGATCCTATTAAAGGTTCGAAGATGTTCGTTTGGATCTTCTTTTGGCGTACCACTATATTGGCATTGATTAGTTACCATGTGTAGGATTTGTCCTTTGATTTCATAATCTGGCACATTAATGTCTGGCTTAATAATGGTGTATCCTTGGCCAGTGTGTTTAGCCCTCATTCGGTCTTCCATACTTAGAGGTTCCGGATTTTTCATGATTGAATTTGTTGAATCTGAATCACTAGAGGGTTCTGACTTAATGGTTTCTTCCTCGAAAATCTCTGGATGAGTGATTTGTTGTTCAGGAGGAATGATTAGTGGTTCAGGATCTCTGAATTGTCCCTGAATATCCTCTGGATTCTCAATTGTGAGGTCGGGTTCAAAAAATGGATTATCGAAAATTTGAATTGAAGTACTTGGTCGTCTAGATGATGATTCTAAAGAAAAATCAACGGCGACAATGTTGGCTAGATGTCTTGATCGAGTTACAGGCGGTGAACGTATGAAAGGTGGTGAACGTTTTGCTCGGTGCAGCATTATAAGCTATCAAATTAATAGACTTTTCTGATTTTACTCACGTTTCGAATAGCCAATAGATGCAGCAGGTAGCCAGGACCCTTTAAATCGGAAGTCCACAACTCGCCACTAACAAATCCAACTATTACTACGAACCAAAAAATTTGGATGTTTATTAATTTAACCGCTTAAAATAATTTTTCGTCGAAATTTTGAAGAAGATATAATCTATGTCCTAAAAACTAGAGCGTCGAAATGAAAAAGAAAAGCGCGTCGAAAAATAAGAGTCGAAAAACAAACGTCGAAAAATAAAAAGTCGAAAAACAATAATAAGAAAGAAAAGCGTCGAAACTTAAAAGTCTAAAAACTAAATATTAAAAGTTGCGTCTAAAGGAATTAAAGCTTAAAAGGAATTCTATATCCAAAACGGCAATAACTTAATAGGCACTAAAATCTATTAAATATTAAAGCGATAAGCAACGTCGTAAAATTCTAAAGCGCCTAAATCTTAATCTAAAGAAAAAGCACTTAAGGGATTTTACGGCAAATCCTAAGAATCTAGAAATATAAATTAACTACGGCAAAAACTAATCTTTAAACTAATTACGAACGAAAAATATACAAATTACGAATAAACGATAAAAATATAAAATTTATAAAAAGAAACAAAAAAAATGATAAAATTACTTATTTTTATAAAAATATTATTTTTATATTATTATTTTATAAAAGTATTAATTTATATAATTAATAATAATATTAAAACTTAATATTACTAATTATAAATTAAAACTAAAAACTAAATACTAATTAAATAAATCAAAACCTAATTAGGTTAATAATAATTAATTAAATTATTAAAACCTAATCAGCAATTAATGCGTATAAGGTTGCAGGTATCAGACAGCTCCGCGAGTGCGGATGCTTGATGCCCAAAAGTCTCCGCGACTGCGGAGTTTGCAGATTCAGATTTCGTGCAGGCCAAATTCGTGCAGGTTCAGTTTTTTTTTAAATAAAATAAACTTATATTTTAAAAATTAGAAATAAAACTAAAAATACTTTTTAATTTTATATATATTAAACAAACTCTTAAAAATATATTTTTTTTCTTTTTTTATATTATTATTATTTTTTTAATATATTTTTTTAAAAATATAGCGTTTTACCTCTCCCCGGCAGCGGCGCCAAAAACTTGATGTGCAAGAGGTGTAGTACGAAATAGTATTATTTTTAATATGAAATACGGCGAAATATGATACAAGTTTTATTTATTTATATAGAATGGGATATACCTAAACATTGCTACAACACTTATAGGCAGTGTACCTAATCGTAGAGTAGGGTAGTTTTTAGTAAGTCCGGTTCGTTCCACAGGGAGTTAGCTGAGTTTAACGCTATATTTTTAACAACTATATTTATATAAAATATATATAATTATATATAGTAATATTATTATAAAAGGGGATTTTTACCGTTTAATGACCGGTTTGTCGATTTTAAATAAAGCGTAAAGATAAATGACGATAATATAAATGATAGAATTTAAATTGCATTAATTAAAATGACTGTAAATAAAGGTACGATGATTATTTAAACTTCCGTAATCATGATGTTTGACGTTTTGATTTTAATTTATTACCCTGGGTTAATTGTCCTTTGTCCTGGATTATTTGATACCTATTTGGTTTTTGTCCATAATAGTCCATCAGTCATAATTATAAAATGCTCGTCAAATTAACCTTATTCCCGAAGTCAAATATTCCAACTAATTAGGGATTCGAACTGTAACAAGGTTTTAATACTTTGTTTAATGATTACACCAGGTTATCGACTGCGTGTAATCCAAGGTTTTATTACTTTGTTAACAATTACACCAATTATCCTTGTATGTAATCCACCCCTGTTTTAATAAGATATGAACATTAATTTACCCAATTGATCAGTTTGAATAATCAATTACCCAACCCGAATAATTAATTAAATGATCGTAAAAGATGTCGTATAAACGTCACTAAATAGGACATGCATAATCATTTAATAATTATTAGATTAACTAATTTGAAGATAGGTTCGACAGATTCTAATGAGTTGTCATTCGATTAGACAATATCCCCCATCTATTAATAGTTCATAGTCCAATGTCCACAAGTGTCGGTCTTATGTCCAAACCCGAATTATGGTACAAAATCCAATAACCCCGTCTTAAATATTTAGTCCAATATCACGATTACTTCGGCTCAAATAAGCATAATAATAACTTAGTTACGAGACATTAATTTAAAAAGGAAGAACATAGCTTACAGTGGTGATTAATCGTGTAGCGTTACACGGACAGAGTTTCGACTTAAAACCCGTAAAACATTTCTTACAATAACTCAACTAAACCATAACTTTATTATTAAAATTAACTTAAATTAAAATTATAATATAAATATATATTACATTGATGAAGGAAAAGAAAAAGATGTGTAGAATTTGAGCAGAATGTGTGAGCTTTTATAGGCCCACTTTGAACTGTACAGCTCCGCGAGTGTGGCACTTTTGTGCCTTACAGCTCCGCGAGTGCGGAGCTTCGGATTCCAGCTCACCAAATTGAGTTAAACGTGGGGTGCTGAATATTATAATATATAATATAATAATATATAATTTTATATAATTATATATATATATATATTATATTATATTATTTTGCATAGTTGACTTGTAATTTTATCTCCGTTGAGTCGTACGTTGATACTCGGTTTATGTCTCGGTTCTGGATTTTCGAACGTCGTTTCGTACGCGTAGATATCTTGTACTTTGCGTTCTGCGTCTTGTACTCTTATCAATATTTAGACGTTAATTATCAATAATTGGAACCACTTGGATTGTAACTTGTACATTTGAGCTTTTTGGTCATTTGCGTCTTCAAATCGTCGTTTTTGTCTTTTGTCTTCGTACTTATTTATTTAAACGAATATTACATAAAAATAGAACAATTGCAACTAAAAGCTTTACATATTGGAAGGATATTGATACTAAATATATGTTCATTTGGAGCACTATCATAATACTTTGTTAATATTTTCAAGTTATAATATATACACATATACATATATAATCATGTTCGTTCATATAATGGTTCGTGAATCATTGGAATTTGTTCGAGGTTAAATGAGTGTATAAACACAGTTTAAAATTCTTGAGATTCAACTTACAAACTTTTCTTATCGTGTCGGGAATATATAAAGATTAAAGTTTAAATTTGGTCGAAAATTTTCGTGTTGTCACAGTACCTACCCGTTAAAGAAATTTTGTCCCGAAATTTGATTGGGATAAGTATGTTTTGATGACGCATATAAGCTGAAGATTAGGGTTTTATCATCATTGAGTAATATGGATAAAACTATTTGATTTTGTGAAGAGTACGAGTGAAGCTATTACCAAAAGAGTGAAATGAGTAGGTATAGATTCGTCATATCTTTTGACGTAGATAGGATTGATTTCCAAGTTCAAGAGATTTGGAGAAAATCTTCATAATAGGATTTGATTCTTCGATAATCAAGGGAAATAGGATTTGCTTTAAATGCGATCATCTGTTTTGATTTCTTTGTCAGATATTTTACTATAAATCTACCTCTTTCATTTCCTTTTAACTCACACCTTCCATTATTTCTAACTCATACTTTAAAGAATTCATCAATATACTCCATTCAGTTCTGCTTCTTGATATATTCCTAACCTTCATATCGGTCATTCTTCTTTTTCATCTACCACCGGAAGAATCTATTTACTTCTACTATACACTTGGTTTTATAGTGTTTTTAGTTCTCCCGTGTCTTTATATTGCTATATGTATTGATATATACGGTTTATAATTTCTGGGTGGTTGTTGGGTTTTATATCTTTTCTTATATTTCGATGTCCCTGCTTTTTGTCTCCCATAATCATTGTCATCTCCAGTTAATGCTTTCTTTTATTTGCTGCGATTTATACTCCAATTTCTGTTTTGGAGCTTTATCCTTTCGTTTCTTCTTCTTGCGAGTAAGTACCACTTATAATGGTCCATAATTTGCAGATATAAATTTTGGAATGAACATTGTTAATGTTCTAAGAAGGAAATGGTAATGGCACAATCTTGTTTTGTCAAATTTCCAGAATATCCTGAAAAAGACCGAATCATCAAGAAATATTTTCTTGATATTATAGAGGTTAAATAGAATACAAGAGTCGTATAACATGGCACATGATGATGTTATGATCTGTGAATCATCACGTTCCATTTAGAAACTCAGCATGACTTACTGTAATATAATCACGTTGATCAAGTGTCATTATATTATACTAACTCATGCTTCAGCTCCCAACACTACTTCAAAAATATTCCTATTTTAAACTCGAATGTTTCAGAATTTAGAAACTAAAATAGTTTCTTTTATGATGTAATACAGATATCACGAAGAGGTAAATGATTTCAGATAAGAATAATTATGAAAATATCTTCAGAAATATGAAGGATATTTATAATGAAAGAAATGATGATATTTTAGGATTTCTAATATCAGAGGATGATGAAGAATATTGTCCGCAGGGGTTTATGATCAGGAGCAAGATATTTGTTATTGACTTCAGCAGATACTGAATCATTTGGATTCTTTGAATGTAGGTTTCGTCCTTGTGATTTGTCCACAGCCTCTTTCATACTTTGCTCAATCCGTTTTCCAGTTCCAAAACTTCTCTTTTTCTGCGCTTTGCCAGCACACTATTCATTATCATCAAACTTTTTACTGATAAGGTCGTTTTATAGTTTTTGCTGCTTCATCAATATTTCGAGAACTATTTCGCAGTTCAGGGTGTTTTTCAGAAACTTCACATTCAAGTAGGTAAGTCCAGGTGATAGACGTTATATGTACACATATAAATGTTGGCGTAGACATGCTGCGAGATTTCAAAATACTAATTCCTAATTCCCAATGATTCGTATAGTAATTCTCGTTACAAGATGAGAATGAGTAAATGATGGGGTTTTGGTAAATATAATGATTCTTCGGAAGGTCAAAGATCAGTGAAGTTGTGAATAAGTTTATTGCTAATGTGGTGGAACATGAAAGGTTCTCCGGTAATAAAAGGGTAATCATATATATCAAGATTATGATAAGACTACTCCAAATAAAAAATCGAAGTTGTCTTGCTGGAGCTGTGATAGAATTTGTTACTTTGAAAAGGAATTGCAAAGTTATTTTTGCTAATAAATGCCAAAGGATCTGACACAGATATGTGTTGAATTATGACTTTGGTTTCGAGAGCTTTTTAAGTACATAACTGTGGGTAATATGTGGTTGAATCATCATCTCGATTGCTCATTATTTGAAGTGTCTTCAGAAATTTTCGAAGGGTTTGAACACAGATTGTAATTGTTAATATACATTTGATGTTCTAACACAGTTTTGAAGTCAAAGTATATCTTTGAAAGATGTAAGAACCTAAAAGTGATGGTACCGGTTATATCTCGAATTGAATTATGAGGTTTCAAAATCAGAATATGTAATTGGGTTTGAATGAGTATGGTTGTTTTGATTTCTATGAAAGAATGTATATTATTGTGAAAGTAGGAAGTATAGTTGATAATTTGCTTAATCAGATTCGAAGAATGTAACATATTAATTGTGAATATACATATATCTCTCGGGTATTACCTACTCGTTAAAAAAAATTCACAATTAATATTTTGTACAAAAGAATTTTATTACAGTCTTTATAAAAATATATATGTATATATTCTCTTCAGATGTAACATAGATTTTAATGAGTTAATACTAAATTAAACTCATTCGATTTACGGTTGGAACTAGAATTGAATAATCCCTTAAAGGCTTTAGAGATTACATAAGTATTTCTTCAATAATATTGAAATTATGAATTAATACTTCATTATTTGTTGAGGCGTGATGTTGGTTTTCGTTAATTTTTTGTGAACTTCGCAAAGTACGAATGATGTTATCTGAAAAGTTTTGGTTACATCGATGATGAAAGTGTAAAATCAAATATATACTTGATTTATTAGGAATTGGAATTTGTTGAATTGAGACAGAGATTGTAGTTAACGATGGTTAAGTTGCGGGCGAAGGACGTACATTATTGCATATTTGTAATATGAATCAACCGAGTAGTTAAGATTCACACACAATAGCTTAGCATGGAAATATTTATTTTTATTTCAAAATATATATATATATAAAATATACATATAATTCCTTCAGAGGGAATGAGATAATTCTTCGTAACTCTTTGATACAATATACGCGTTATTGATTCGTAGTGATGTCCACAGTGATTCTTGAACTGACGGAGTTTGTGATATTATAGGTGTTGTTGATTCTGATGTTGACTGTACTGACGATGCTGGTGACGCTTATGGTACTGTTGATGCTGTTTATAAAACAATTTAGCTTATTAATCACACACCATTTTTGTCAGGGTTTCTACTCTTCCTTCTATCATTTTGGTTCGCTTAACTGATTTATGGTTAGGGCTAGATTAGATAATCTCTAAGACTTTAGAGATTACATAATCGTCGCGGAATGTTTCTCCAATGAAGTTATGAATTAATACTTCGTCAGTTATTATTGTTGGTACTCCTTGGTATCTATGGTGCGTATGACATTGATGCTCGTGGGACAGATTGTGAAGTTGAGGTTTATGACGCGGTTGTGGTTGGAGGTGGTAATGGTACTATTGGCGTTGATGATGGTGATACTGGTTATGCTGCTAGTGCTGCTGCTGGTGTTTGTAACCTTTGCACCATATTCTCCAAAGCCATTTTCCGAGCGCGAAGCTGTTTGACTTCTTCTATTACACCGGGGTGATTGTCAGTTCGGACAAGCGGATAAATAAAATCTAAAATTTGATGTAATATATAGTCGTGACGAGATACTCTAAAAATGAGAGAGAAAATGGTGTTTCGGACAGGTTCGCCGGTAAGTGCTTCTGGTTCTTCGTCAAGAGGGCAATATGGTGGATGGAAGGGATCACCTTCTTCTTGTCTCCAATGATTGAGGAGGCCACGAACCCATCCCCAATTCATCCAGAATAGATGATGACTGATTGGTTGATCCATTCCGGTCACACTGCTTTCGGAGCTTGAGTGGGATTTCATTTCGGAATCCGAGGGACTTGAACTGATGACGAATTCCATTTCGTACGATTGGATAGAGAATTTTTCAATATAAAATGATTTTCCGGCTTGTGACGACCCGGAAATTTCTGACCAAATTTAAACTTAATCTTTGAATGTTCCGATACGATAAGCAAAATCTGTAATGTTGAGTCCCGAAAGTTTTGGAATTTAATTCATGTAATCAATTACCCTTTGACCGTTCTCGACGATTCACGAACAATTGTGTGTAAATAAAAAGGTAAGTATATGTGACGATCCTTCCAAATCCCTTTGGACGAATACATCATTCATTGATTTCATAGTGAGGTTTTGACCTCTATATGTTACATTTTGTAAATATTGCATTCTTTTCAAAAGGTACACAATAAATGAATATCAATTTCTAAGGTTTTCAACATTTGATGATTTCTACATATAGACAATCACCATAAATAATAGTTTACCACAATACATTCGTTGACAATGCAGTCAAAATAAGATACACGGTGATGATTTTGTGAATGCAAAGTTTTCTTGAATAAAGCATGTATGACTCCATGCACATAGCTTGTATCACATATAAGCAAACAGCTAAAGACTTCTAGAAACCTGAGAATAAACATGCTTAAAAGTGTCAACACAAAGGTTGGTGAGTTCATAGTTTTAATGTTGCGTATAATCTGTATATAAAGGTGAATCACAAGTTTTCAGTTGTTTCATACAGAAACATTTATCAAAATATTCTACGAAATTGAGCACCCTGGTAACTAAACTTAACGTATATATAATTTATACCCTTTGTATAATCATCTTAATAATACACGCAAACCAACGTGTACGCTTCTCAAATAGCATACGTCCGTTAAAAGGCTAGTGCTCTAGCTCGGACGGGGATATCAAGCCCTATGGATCCATATACTACTACTCGTGCCCACCAGTTCTTATAACTGGCAGTTACTAGTTACCAAAGCTAAGGTATTTTCGGTTCAAACTCAGTATAGAATTTAGTATGTACTTGTGTCCATTGTGTTTAAAATAAAGTGCATGTATTCTCAGCCCAAAAATATAGATTTCAAAAGCATTTAAAAAGGGAGCAAATGAAACTCACCTTAAAAGCACATAAAGTAATTCACCGGAATGTGACCGAAACTCGAAATGTAAAATAGCCGTAGATCTCAACCTAGAGAACATATGTTGGTCAATACATGTCTAACAAATTAGGTCTGGTCATAGTGTATCACAATCCTAATGCTCGAGACCGACATACAAAAGTTAACAAAAGTCATCTCAAAAGTTAACCTTACCCAATATGATCTTTAAATCTATACATGTCTATTAACATAATTAAGTCTTGATAATTAAACGAATTTATAGTTTATCAAACTTAAAATATTATTTATTTCAGGAGCTATATTATATTTGAATTATCATGGCAATCGAACATATTTTATTATTTCACATAGTTTTTCAATACTTGTAAAATCAGATTGTAGTGTTTATAAAGATTTATAACATGATAAAACAGTCAACTTTGACAATTGCTCAATAAGACGAGACGTGCCTTATATAGAAATTCATTTACTCGATTAGTAATATTTAAAAATTCAATTTATCAATCTCATGGACAAGGTGTTTAAATATTAATTTACAGTTTCAAACACACTTTCATTTAACGTTAACCATAATTCAGTTAACCATATCTTTTAATCCGTTCATCGAAATCACGCGATTTCTAAATGAAAAGTTAATAATTTTTCGCTAGCTTTCCAATGACATGCATATCTTATACCTTATCTCAACTACATATGTAACTAATTCAGGATTCAACATAACCTATCTAATGGTAATATCAAAAGTACAAGCATGCATAATCCTATATACTCGAGCACTAGTCAGGGATACACTATTAATATATAAAAATTAAATTACGAGTACTCAAGTATCAATATTGAGATTCAATATTGCAGGAAAGGTACGTAGACGCAATGGAGATGATAAACACTAGTTTGACCTCATGAGCATGCTCCCGATCATTACCCATAACCTCCATAGCTATAACCCTAATTTCCTTAGCTCTATCCCTCTCAAAAACTTATTTTGAAAACATGCGAGCAGAACCTCGTCGTAGTATTTTATGTATAAATAATACTAATAATAATACTAATATCAAAAATAATAAGTTTAATATTAATAAACTTAATAATATATATATATATATATATATATATATATATATATATATATATATATATATATATATATATATACGTATCTATGGAGTAATGTGAAGCAAAATGAATCAAAAACTGAATCGCTCGCATTATATAGCAATTTCAGCTACCTAACCCCCCCATGCAAGTGCATGGGGTTTGAGTGTTAAAACCATGCGAGTGCATGGTGCTAAAAAATATCTCACATTCTAAACGCTACCGAAACATATGTGTATTTATATATATATTATTTAATATATAATATATTTAATCTTTAGAATTAATTAAATATTATATTATATTTACGTGCGTAGTAAAAATGTAATTTTTGTTCAAGTGACTCGTACGTTGTCACTCGACTCATGTACCACTTTCGATTTTTCGAACGCACTTTCGTATGTTTAGAAAACTAGCCTTTTACGTTACGCGACGTGTACCCTTATTAATAATTTGACTTACTCATCAATAAATTATCTTATAAAAAAATGTAACTTATAAAATTGAGCGTTGTGGTCATTTGCTTCTATAAATCTGTGGCTCGTTGTTTATTAAAATATATTATTTTAAATCAGGACGTTTTATGACTAAGTTAATATATATATATATATATATATATATATTTTATTTAGAATTGTAAATTTGTACATAATATATATGTTTGAAATATTTATCTAATGATATAAAGATAAAGTTTAAATTTGTTCAGAAATTTCTGGGTCGTCACAGTATATATATGAATTCTACACATAAGTAACATTATATATAATGTAATATATAAATAATAAGGATTCAATATATTATATAATTGGTGAATATGATATAATTAATAAATTAGTAACATATTAAATTTAGTTATAAGTTTAAGTATAATTGCTATATTAATATTATTATCAATACTTTCATTATTATTAATATTAATATTAATATTAATATTAATATTAATAAAGGTATCATTAATATTATTATATAAAGTATATATATATATATATATCTATATGAAATTAAGTAAGTATAAATTATTATGATATTATTATTGTTAATATTACTATAACTAACAATATTATTTGTACCAATAATAATAATAATAATAATAATTTTATCAGTATTAGATATATTATTATTTTCTATAGATACTATATAGATATGGATGTTGATACATATAACTTGTTGTAGTATTAATATTACATATTATGGTTATCATTATTAATGTCATTTCTATATCATTATAATGAGACGAAAAATTATGGCTAAGATTATTATTATTTTTCTTTATAATTACCACCATCATTAAAAATCATTATGATTAACATTTGTATTAATTATAAAAGATATCATTATTGCTATTATTAATACTATCATAATATTATTAACACTCTTATTATTAATATCTTTAACAATATTATTGATAATATTACTAACAAAATTCATTAATAAAAATTATTATTAATTAGTATTAATATTATTATTAATATTAATATTAATATTAATATTATTATTAATATTAATATTAATATTAATATTATTATTATTATTATTAATATTTATTTAGATTATTATTAAAATAATTATAATTATTAATTATTAACAATAATAATTATATAAATCAATCGTACAACTTTGGATTCAATTATGTTCCCAATCTCAATCAACTTTCCTTACATTTTGTTTTGTTTCTGATTTTATTAGATTTCCAGATCATTAAAGTGTACGAATTCGTTTAGGGTCATTGTCTATTTTTTTATATATATATAATTTTTTTTTTGTTATTTATCTTCCCTGCTCGATGTGTCGACCAAAATCTCCACTATGTAAATTGATTTCATCAGGTTGTTGAAAATCATTCAGTTTTCACTATCATTTATCAATTATAACATACTGCTGTGAGAATTAAATTAAATCGAAAAGAAATTTAAAAGAACTCGTACTCCCATGTTCTTACTTCCATTTTCCAAAAATTCGAATTCGAAACACTTTTAAAAATCTATGAATGCAGTTAGGTTAGAAATCTTCCAAATAAAGTATCTAGAAAGTTTCGATCTTTAATTTTTCATATTCATCAAGAATTTTCAAAGTCAAAGATTTTGAAAAATAAAGTCAACAGTTGTTCTTGAATCAAATTCGAGATATGTGATACGATTTGAGTTCAATTGATGATTCATAAAGTTTCCATGAATGATTTACAAACTTTTTCATGTTAACATTATAGCCTAAAACATTCTAGATTACACAATCAATTTTTTTTTTCTCTTCAAAACCGCGACGGGAACAGCAGCCCAGCAGTTTTTTTTTAATTTTTTTTATTTTTAATAAACCTAAACCTTTGAAAATAAATTCATTACAGTTAGTATTTTAAAACAACAAGTTTATTGTTGTTATAATTGGGTTCAGTTCCTGGTCGACTAGAAGTATAAGAAGATGAAGAACATATATATTCATGGGTTAAATATTAATGAAATGGGTATTAATCAGAAAAAACGGAGACAGATGAGTGGTTAAGTGTTGGTGCGGGTTATCGAGAGGTCGAGGGTTCGATCCTAGGCTGAAACATATTATTTTTGAACAAGCTTTTTAAGGTAGTTTCATTTTCAAATTTATTATTAATATTATTAATATTATTATTATTATTATTATTATTATTATTATTATTATTATTATTATTATTATTATTATTATTATTATTATTATTATTATTATTATTATTAAGATTACAAATATGATTGTTATTATTAAGATTATTATTATTATTGTTATTGTTATTATTATTATGATTATGATTATTATAATTAGTGTTATTATGAAAATAAAACAAGTTATTATTAGTGTTATTATCAATTTTAATGAACATAAGTATTATTACTAATATTATCATTATTATCATAAATATGATTATCATTATTAGTATTATCATCATTAATATTAATATCAAGATTATTATTATTATTAATGCTAATATGATTATAGGTATTATCATGAATATTACTATTATGTAACTACTAAAATCGTTATCATAACTATCATTTACAGTAAAATTAATACTTTTATAGTTATTTTTATTAATATCATTATTAGTATTATCACTAATGGAAATATTAACATTATTACCTCTATTAGAAAACTTAATTATTATAATTATTATAATTTTACCATATTTAATATTATTTTAGTATTATTATAATTACTATTTTTCAAACAAATGATATATATAAATATATATATATTTAATACATATAACATAACAAAATTTATAATTGTATATACAAAATGAAAATATGAAGACATATACATATTATTAATATAAATATGACATAACTAATAAATTCATATATATACAAATGTTCGATTGCAAATATGTGTATTAATATATATAAAAATGATATAGGTTCGTGAATCCGAGGCCAACCCTGCATTGTTCAATTTAGTCATATGTATTTTTACTACAAAATACAGTATGGTGAGTTTTATTACTCCCTTTTTAAATGCTTTTGCAATATATATTTTTGGGACTGAGAATATATGCGTTGTTTTTATAAATGTTTTATGAAATAGACACAAGTAATCGAAACTACATTATATGGTTGAATGATCGAAGCCGAATATGCCCCTTTTGCTTGGTAACCTAAGAATTAGTAAACCAGTCTACTAATTGACGCGAATCCTAAAGATAGATCTACTGGGCCTAACGAACCCCATCCGTTTGAGCGGATGCTTTAGTACTTCGATGTTGTTTTTATCATGTCCGAAGGATTTCCCGAAATGATAGGGGATATTCTTATATGCATCTTGTTAATGTCAGTTACCAGGTGTTCAATCCATATGAATGATATTTTTGTCTCTATGCATGGGACGTATATTTATGAGAACTGAAAATAAAAATCTTGTGGTCTATTAAAATGATGAAAATGATTGTTTATGATAAACTAATGAACTCACCAACCTTTCGGTTGACACTTTAAAGCACGTTTATTCTCAGGTATGAAAGAAATCTTCCGCTGTGCATTTGCTCATTTTAGAGATATTACTTGGAGTCATTCATGACATATTTCAAAAGACGTAGCATTCGAGTCGTTGAGTTCATCAAGATTATTATTAAGTCAAGTATAGTTGGATATATTATGAAATGGTATGCATGCCGTCAACTTTCGATGTAATGAAAGATTGTCTTTTGAAAACGAATGCAATGTTTGTAAAATGTATCATATAGAGGTCAAGTACCTCGCGATGTAATCAACTATTGTGAATCGTTTGTAATCGATATAGACTTCATCTAGATGGATTAGGACGGGTCTCTACAGTTGGTATCAGAGCGGTGGTCTTAGCGAACTAGGTCTTACATTAGTGTGTCTAACTGATAGTTGTTTAGATGCATTAGTGGGTTTGGACTTCGACCGTGTCTGCATGTCAAAAGTTTTGCTTATCATTTCGTGTTGAAAATCATCTACTTATCATCCTTAGGAAATTACCTGCTTATTATTCCTAAGTCTAGACACGTCTTACTGCCTCTATTGCATAGATAGTGTATAGATAAATTCATATCTTAGCGTATATGTTATTGTTACCTTTACCTGACAGCTTCCGTAGATTCCTCCGGAACTTATGGGATTTTAGTATTATATATGCATATGTAAATTATGTATTGCAGGGTACTAATCTACATCCTGTAATATATTTCTTATCAAAAATCCTTCATCTGATCGTACGAGATGAATCCCTCCACCAGTTCGAGTCCCTCAGATTTCGATAGCTATTCCGATAGTTATTCCGACAGCTATTCCGACATGGATATTCACCTAAGCTCCGAAAGCAGTGTCACCAGAATGAATCAATCAATCAGTCATCGCCAATTCATCTGATGGGTTCGTAGTCGATTTAATCAATGGAGACGCGAAGAAGGCTATCCTTTTCACCAACCGAATTTACCTATTGGCGATGAACCTGAAGCACTTACCAGTGAATCAGTCCGAAACACCATTTTCACCCTCATTTCCTGAATATCTCAACACGATTATATTCTATCTAAAATTCTAAACCTTATTCATCCGCTCGTTCCGACCGACAATCATCCCGGAATAATAGAATAAGTCAAAGAACTTCACGCTCGAGTAATCAATTAGGAGAGTATGGTGCAAAAATTTACCAGCTTCAGCAACATCACCGGCACCAACAGTACCATCAGTAATAGCATCAGTATCATCAACAATCCATGCCTCAACATCTCATTCTGTACCTCAAGCATAATCATCGTTCTACATGATGTTCTACATCATTTATCCCCGTTCAACCTGGCGATTAAGTAATCTCTAAAGTTTTGGAGATTATCCATTCTAATTCTAACGATAAATCAAATGAGATTAATATCATATTAACTCATTAAATCCATGATTACATCTGAAGAAAATATATATGTAAGTATATTTTCATAAAGATTGTAATTAAAAAAATTCTTTTGTACAAACTGTTAATGGTGAAAATATTTTAACGGGTAGGTAATACCCGAGGAATATTCAGATTTCACATTAATAAGTTACACTGTACATTCTTCGAAGCTGATTCAACAGTCGTTTACTATCCTACTTACATCCACCGATATACAAATTCATTCACCACAGAATAACCATTTTCATCCAATTTCATATTTAGATTTTGATTTATCAGAATCCAACAAGTGGCATAGTGAAGAAAACATTTGACAAAATAAAATTTGTTAGAAACAAACAAATTAACTATGAGAAATTTTGTTAAGAATCCACGCTAACTATTCCTAGCTAATTGTTCCTAGCTAACTGATTACATTTTATTTATCGCAATTTACATTCTCGCAATTTTATTTATCGTCATTTAATTTCTGTTATTTACTTTACGCACTTTATTTATCATCATTTAATTTCTGTTATTTATTTTTACGCACTTTAAATATCGGGACACGTATACAAGGTTTTGACATATCATATCGACGCATCTATATATATTATTTGGAATAACCATAGACACTCTATATGCAGTGATGCTGGAGTTAGCTATACAGGGTTGAGGTTGATTCTACAATAATATATATAGTTTGAGTTGTGATCGAGTCTGAGACATGTACACGGGTCACGATACGTATTAATTAATTCGAATATTATATATTAAATTATATATGAATTATTGGACTGTTAACTGTGGACTATCGACTATGGACTAATAATATTGGACAATTAAAATGAATTAAAATATTGATTATAACATATGAAACTAAACATTTCTTCAAGTTTGCCACTTGATTTCATCCTAAACTTCATTTGTATCTTGATGATTACAATCTGCGTTCAAATCTTTCATGATTCTTGAAAACACCTCAATCGAGAGGATAAACCAACCGCACTTCATCTACGAAAGAAAAGATCGATGCATATAGTTATGCACCTGAAAACACTCGGAATCTGAGTAAACGTTTAACACGTATCTGTGCTAGCTCCTTTGGCATTGTTATTTCCAAAAATAACAATGCAATTCTTTTTCAAATTAGCCAATTTTTCACAGCTCCAGCAAATTAACATCGACCTTTCATTCGAATAAGTCTTATTATAACTTTGTTGTATAAGTCTACCTTTCGTCATCATTACCGGAGAACCTTTTATATCTCACCACATTAGCAGTAAATTTACCAACAACTCCGTTGATCTTTGACTTTTCAAAAAATCACTATATTCAGTGAAACCCTATCACTTACTCATTTACATCTTATAACGAGAATTACTATACCAACTACCGGGAATTAGCAATCAGTATTTTGAAATCTCGCAGCATGTCTACATCAACAGTTATAAGTATACATATAATCCTTATCTCTTAGAATTATGATCTTCCACTCTGAAATTTTGAAAAGCACCCAGTCTACAAATCAATACTCCAAATTTTGAAGGAAAAAAAAATCTGAATACAGCAGCAAAAACTGTACACGACCTTAACCGTCGAAGGTATAAAGATAAAGAATAGTATGTTGGCAAAGCTCAGAAAAGTTGGAACTGGAAACCGGATTGAGCAAACCATGAAGGAGACTCTGAACAAATTACAAGGACTAAACTTGGACATAAAGAATCCAGATGATTCTATTTCTGATGAAATCTTTAGCGAATACCTTACTCCTTAACCACTCTAAATCATCGTGAATGAATTTCTTCATCACAATTTGATTCTAAAATCCTAAGATATCATTGTACCTTTCTTTATTAATATCCTCAATATTTCTGAAGATATCTTCATAAATATTCTCGTTTGATATTAATTATCTCTCTACGCTATCAGTATTATATCATAAAAGGAAACTGTTTTAATTTCTATATTTTGTAAACCTTCGAATTTAAAATATGAATGTTTTCGAAGTGGTGTTGGGAACTGAAGCATGAGTTAGTATAATATAATGACACTTGATCAACGTGATTATATTACAGTAAGTCATGCTGAGTTTCTAATGAAACGTGATGATTCACAGACCATAACATCGTTATGTGCCATGTTACACGACTCTTACATTCTATCTAATCTATAAACATATCAAGAACATAATATCCTAATAGTTTATCTTTTCTCTTGAATTATGGTCAGATAACCAATCAAGATCATGCTATTACAATCTCTCTCTTAGAACATTAGTCATGTTCACTCGAAACTCTATAACTACGAATTCTGTAGCATTATTCGTTTGACTTAAAGTCGGGAAGAGAAAACAAAAGTATTGTAACGACCCGGATTTTTCCGATCGTTTTACACTTATAAGATTAATATTTACATAAATTAAACCTTACCAACATGATAAGCAATCTAAATTGTTGAGACTTATGTTTTTGAAAAGAGTTTTACACAATGTTTGACCGTCCAATTTGACCGATGATATCACGAACTATATAACATACGATAATTATACGTTTGTGTATATATATGTATTTTTATATATTTAACATGATCTAAGAATGTTTTAACATCTCATTGTGTACTAATAACAATGAGTTATAAGTATATTTTGAGACTACTAACTTAAGTTTTCAAAACGATAACTACATTTGACGTTCTTCGACTTAAATACTTAAAACTTATAATGCTTATACATGTATCGTATAGATATGTATTTTATCACTTTTAAAGGATTTATATACATAAAACAATATAAGTATATTTACAAAAGATAGCTATATTTGAATCCTCGTTCCGTTTTCTCAAGATTTTTATACGTATATCTAGGGTATATGTACCCGTATCATACCCAGCTTCTATACATATTTACTATTGGTATATACACATCACAATCACTTTATTAGCAGCCATGAGTCAGCCAATTTTGGATCTTAGCATGCATGATTAATCAATTTGGCATATTACAAGACTTTTGCACAATATTACAAATTTATACATCTTTTCACCACCATTTATACTCCATTCCATTTTCATTTTTACTACACATTTTCTCTAACCAAAAACACACTCTTAGGAACCTTAAGTATTCTTCACAATCTCAGCAAATAACCATGAAGATCTAGCTTCAAAAACAACCCTTAATCATCATAAGAAAATTCATTCAAGAACACTTCAAAAATCCTTCCAAGTAAACAAGTTTACTTCCAACCTTTCAATCCAACTCCACCACTCTTTTGATTCTAGGATTTTTCTAATCTCTTACAGTAACTTTGTCCAAGTAACTTGAGGTAGTAACCTTATTCATAATCTTATTCAATTCATATTCATATAGCTATCTTATTTTGTGGTATAAAATTTTAACAACAAGAACATAGTTTGAATGATTTCAAACTTGTTCGCAAACTAAATAGATCCTTCTAACTTGACTTTTAAAACACTTCAAGACCTGTAATATATCATAATGATATGCTAACTTAACAAGATATAACTTGGTTTTACAAAGAACACCTTAAAAACTGAATCTACGTAGTCGGAGTGCAACCGGGGGCTGTTTTGGGTTGGATAATTAAAAACCATCTTAAGCTTTGAATTGGAAGTTTATATTCTGGAAAAATGATATTTCTTATGAATATGTTAACACATTAAAATTTCATGGTTTAACTCAAAGTGTAAGTATTTTTAGAAAAATGATCATTAAATGTTGTTTTTATGATGGAAAATGATCACTTTCATAAGTTTCACCAAAGTTTGACCTATAACCTGTGATTTCGAATACAACCTAAGGTATTTTCAGTTCATATTCTTAAAATTTGACTCGATCCAAGGAAGTGGCAAGTTAAACCAACAAAAACGGAGTTGTAATGAAGAAACTACGACTAAAACAAGATCGGGTATGCGAAGCTAGTTTAGCTACGAAAATATTTGGAGAAAAATTAAATTAATCATATATTTCTAATTAATATGATATTTCATATATATTTACTTATGATTTGATTTTATATATTCCAGGACCACCCGTAAATAACACGAGAAGATTAATCATAAGACCTCATGATTGTACGCAACACGTCATTTGACAACACGGTACTTTATGTATGCAACACGTCATTTGACAACATGGTACCATGGGTCAAGATTAATTCTGATCAATACGAATATGATGGGGTCTTTATTTATTTTATTGAGCAACTAATTGTGGACCACTAACATCGGACTGCTAACTACGGACTAAGAAAATATTAAAAGTATTAAAAGTATATATATATATATATATATATATATATATATATATATATATATATATATATATATATATATATATATATATATATATATATATATATATATATATATGTAACGATTACTTAAAAAGAAAATATGTTGATATATTATATATATGGTTAGGTTCGTGATATCTATCGGAGACCAAGTCGTGATAAATACCTTCAAGGCAAATGTGAGTATATAGTCCCACTTTTAAACTTTAAATATTTCGGGATGAGAATACATGCATTTTATGATTTATGTTATGGACACAAGTGATTAAAAATATATATTCTACATTGAGTTGTACCACTGGCATACTTCCCTGTAACTTGGTAACTATTATTTACATGAGGTATTGTAAACGCGAATCCTGTTGATAGATCTATCGGGCCTGACAACCCCAACCGGACTGGACGACCAGTATTCAACGGTTGCACAGTACTTCGTTTCGGTGACTACACTTGGTACGGTGTAGTAAGATTTCATAATAAAGGGAATATGCGACGTTGATTAAATGTTAAGTATGGTTATCAAGTGCTCAACAACTTAGAATATTTTTATTAAAACGTTTATATATGAAATCTTGTGGTCTATATTTATAACGCTGCCGGCATTAAACCTATATCTCACCAACTTTATGTTGACGTTTTAAGCATGTTTATTCTCAGGTGATAACTAAAAGCTTCCGCTGCAACATGTTGAATTTAATCAAGATCTTGAGTATGCATATTTGTGTCAAAAATAAAACTGCATATCGGAGGATTTGTAATGTAAAATATGTTGGAAGTCGTATTGTTATTATCACATGTAAAGTTTGTAAGTCTAAGATTATCGCTAAACGATAATCATTATTAAGTTGTTTAAACCTTGTATTTGTAATAAAAGCTATGGTTTGTATTGTAAAAACGAATGCAGTTTTTGAAAAATGTCGCATATAGAGGTCAATACCTCGCGATGAAATCATATGTTATTGTATTCGTCCTTATGGTTAAGGTCGGGTTATGACATGTGGTATCAGAGCGTTGGTCTTAGAGAACCAGAAAATTTGCATTAATGTGTCTTATCGAGTTTGTTAGGATGCATTAGTGAGTCTGGACTTTGACCGTCTTTGATTTAGAAAACTATTGCTTATCCCTTTTGGTTAAAAAAAATTAATATGTAAATATTATGTGATACTAACATGCTAGTTGTTATGTGATAGATGCCTAGCTTAGAACTTGTTATCACATTCAGCGACTCCGAACCAGAATCTTCATATGGTGTTCCAGTCATTAACCTATCCGATGATGAAAACGACACCTTTGGGGAAGACTCACAATTTTCGGATGAATTAATTGAAGAGGAACCTGAAAGTGATCCTGAGGAGGAAGAAATACAGGAAATTACGAAAGACAAGTTCGAAAGAAGAAAGAAACGAAAGGCTACTGAATTGGAAAATCCAAATCCCAAGTTTAGTGAGGATGTTGTGGCACCAACTCCACCAGACACTTCCACCCCTATTCTCGCTATTCCTATTAGTTCTATCCCGGCATCCAGTTCTTCAGCCCCTCCGCCAAAATGCAGGGAGACAGTCAAGATAACCTATAAGCGATTTCTTTGAACACAAACGTTTTGGGTTAAATGATGCCCTGTTGTTTTAAACCATGGGATCATATAATGTTTTGTATAATATTACTAGTGTGGTTTGCTTAATGTTTGATGTAAGATAAGCATATGTAAAATAGTGAAGTGTGAAATGCAATAATTTTCCATGGTTGAGTATTATTTGGGTGATAGTAATTTATTTTCGTACTAAGCTATTAAGTATGAACTTTAACGGGTAGGTACTACCCTAGATATAATTATAAAATGCTAATAAGAAGAAAAGGCTTTTATAATAATAACTGGTTCATATTATTAATAAGCTACGATGTACTGTAAATACATACTACATCTATAATATTCCATGTGAATAATTATTTTTTTTCATTCTTATTGAAGATTATGGCGCGATTAAACCGAATGACGGAACAAGAAATCGAGGAACTCATCAATCAGCGAGTGGATGACAGAATGTTATGGGTCGAGGCTGCGAGAGGTGCTGCAGTTAACCCAAATCCTCGTGTGGGATGTACTTACAAAACTTTTCAAGGTTGCAAGCCCTCATCATTCAGTGGAACAGAAGGACCAGTCGGTTTAACCCGGTGGATCGAAAAGATTGAGTCTGTGTTTAAAATCAGTGGTTGTATTGAGAAGGACATGACCAAGTATGTATCGTGCACCTTACAAGATAGTCCACTCACATGGTGGAAAAACTATGTGAAGGCCGTAGGAGGAGATGTAGCTTATGATACTCCCTGGGAAGAATTCAAAACAATGCTAATCAACGAGTATTGTCCAAGGAACGAGGTTAGGAAGTTGGAAGCTGAATTACGAAGCCTGAAAGTTGTTGGTACTGAACTCACCAACTACAATCAGCGATTCATGGAATTAGCTTTGCTATGTCCCGAATTGGTACCAACCGAAGAACGGAAGATAGAACTGTACAAAGATGGTTTACCTAAAAATGTCAAAGCAAATGTTACAGCATCGAAACCCAAGACTATTCACGAAGCCATCACCATGGCGAACGAGTTGATGGACCAGATTATTCTGGATAAGAACACCGATGTCAAGACATCGGGAAACAAAAGAAAGTGGGAAGGTAATCATCAACAATCCAACAAGAAACCACGCAAGGTGCGGGTAGCGGTTCGAACTCAGGTTACAAAGGAAAAAATCCTTTATGTAACAGATGCCACAAACATCACTCTGGTTATTGTAATGTAGTGTGCGAAAATTGTAATTGAAGGGGTCATCTTGCTGAAGATTGTCGGATTCCTGTTACAAATACAAATGGCACCAAGACTCCTACCACTAATGCAAATAGAACTGCCTTGGCCACTGTTACCTGTTATGGGTGTGGGAAAAGGGTCATTATAAGAGCCAGTGTCCGAATCCAGAGAAGAATAATGGATCTGCACGTGGAAGAGCATTTGTTATTAATGCTAGAGAGGCGTGTGAAGACCCGGAGCTTGTTACGGGTACGTTTACCATTAATAACTTATCCGCATCTATTATATTTGATACTGGTGCCGATAGAAGTTACGTGAGTAGAGACTTTTACGCTAAATTGAATTGTTCATCATTACCTCTAGATGCTAAGTACATGATTGAGTTAGCTAATGGTAAACTAATTAAAGCCGATAAAATTTACCGTGATTGTAAAATAAATTTAGCCGGAGAAACATTTAAGATTGGTTTGATACCTGTAGAATTAGGAAGTTTTGATGTAATAGTCGGCATGGACTGGATGTCCAAAATAGGAGCTGAAGTTGTGTGTGCCAAGAAGGCAATTCGCATTCCTCGTAAGGATAAAACGCCAGTAATGATTTATGGAGAGAAGGGTAACTCAAAGCTAAAACTCATTAGTTGTTTGAAAGCTAAAAAGTGCTTGAAGAAAGGGTGTTATGCTATCTTAGCACATGTTAATAAATTCGAAACGAAGGAGAAAGTGAAGAGCATCAATGATGTGCCTGTGGCAAGAGATTTTCCTGAAGTCTTTCCGGAAGAGTTGTCGGGATTACCTCCATTTAGGTCTGTAGAATTTCAAATAGATCTAGTACCAGGAGCTGCACCAGTGGCTCGTGCTCCATATAGACTTGCACCATCTGAGTTAAAAGAACTTCAGAGTCAGTTAAAAGAATTACTGGACCGTGGATTCATACGACCAAGTACTTCACCGTGGGGAGCTCCGATTTTATTTGTCAAGAAGAAAGATTGATCTTTTAGGATGTGTATAGATTATCGTGAATTAAATAAGTTAACTATCAAGAATCGGTATCCACTATCGAGAATTGACGACTTATTTGATCAACTGCAAGGATCATGTGTGTACTCAAAAATCGACTTAAGATCGGGCTATCATCAATTACGTGTCAAAGAAGAAGATATTTCAAAAACTGCTTTTCGGACACGTTATGGTCATTACAAATTTTTGGTTATGCCGTTTGGGTTGACTAATGCGCCAGCTGTATTCATGGACCTCATGAATCGAGTTTGTAGTCCGTATTTAGATAAGTTTGTTATCGTTTTCATTGACGATATTCTTATCTATTCCAAGAGTGAGCAAGAGCATGAGCAGCATTTAAGGTTGGTATTAGAATTGTTAAAGAAAAGAACAGTTATACGCCAAATTTTCTAAGTGTGCATTTTGGTTGAAATAAGTGAAATTTCTTGGCCACGTTGTTAGTAGCAAAGGAATTCAGGTTGATCCAGCTAAAATTGAGGCCATTGAAAAATGGGAGACTCCTAAGACACCAACGCAGATACGCCAATTTTTGGGTTTAGCCGGTTATTATAGAAGGTTTATTCAAGATTTTTCCCGAATAGCTAAACCATTAACAGCGTTAACGCAAAAAGGAAAGAAGTACGAATGGACCTCTGAGCAGGAGAGTGCATTTCAATTACTGAAGAAGAAGTTGACTACGGCGCCTATTTTATCGTTACCTGAAGGGAACGATGATTTTGAGATATATTGTGATGCTTCACGACAAGGTTTTGGTTACGCCCTTATGCAACGGAAGAAAGTTATAGCATACGCATCCCGACAATTGAAGATTCACGAGCAAAATTATACAACACATGATTTAGAATTGGGAGCAGTAGTGTTTGCATTGAAGATATGGAGACACTATTTATATGGGGTTAAATGCACTGTGTTTACTGATCATAAAAGCCTTCAACATATTTTTGATCAGAAACAGCTGAACATGAGGCAACGTAGGTGGGTCGAGCTGATAAACAACTATGATTGTGAGATTTGCTATCATCCCGGGAAAGCGAATGTAGTGGCCGATGCTCTAAGCAGAAAGGAACGGGAACCAATTCGAGTACGAGCAATGAACATAAAAATTCGCATGAATCTCAACTCACAAATCAAAGAGGCTCAACGAGAAGCTCTTACTAAAGAAAACATAGGAAAGGAAATAATGAAGAAGTATGAGAAGCAACTCGTTATGCGGGAAGACGGAATTTGATATTTTGCAAACCGTATTTGGGTACCGAAGTTGGGTGGATTAAGGAAGTTGATATTGAATGAGGCACATAAGACAAGATACTCGATACATCCTGGAGTTGGAAAGATGTATCAAGATCTTAAGACGCATTATTGGTGGCCTAATTTGAAGACAGACATTGCAACATATGTTGGGGAATGTTTAACTTGTTCCAAAGTCAAAGCAGAACACCAGAAGCCGTCAGGGTTACTTTAACAACCAGAAATCCCATAATGGAAATGGGACGGTATTACCATGGATTTCATCACAAAGTTACCTAAGACTGCCTGGGGTTATGACACCATTTGGGTAATAGTTGATCGTCTCACCAAATCTGCACATTTCTTGCCTATAAAGGAAACGGATAGAATGGAGAAACTATTACGATTATATATAAAGGAAATTGTTTCAAGGCATGGAATACCTATTTCCATTATATCCGATCGTGATAGTAGATTTACATCAAAGTTTTGGCAATCACTACAGGAGGCCCTGGGAACTCGTTTGGATATGAGCACCGCATATCATCCACAAACTGACGGGCAGAGTGAAAGAACAATTCAGACTCTTGAAGACATGCTCAGGGCATGTGTGATTGATTTTGGAAACGGATGGGATAAGTATCTACCATTAGCAGAATTCTCGTATAATAACAGTTATCATGCGAGCATTAAAGCTGCACCATTTGAAGCACTATATGGAAGGAAGTGTAGATCCCCTATCTGTTGGAATGAAGTAGGAGATCGACAATTAACTGGTCCCGAGATCATACACGAAACGACTGAGAAGATCAAGGAGAGATTGAAAACAGCCCGTAGTCGCCAAAAGAGCTACGCGGATGTCCGAAGGAAACCATTAGAGTTTCAGATCGGTGACATGGTTATGCTAAAGGTGTCACCTTGGAAAGGTGTAATACGTTTTAGAAAAAGAGGTAAACTGAACCCAAGGTATGTAGGCCCGTTCAAGATCATCGAACGCATCGGACCGGTAGCCTATCGACTCGAGTTACAACAACAACTCACCGGAGTACATAATACATTTCACATTTCAAACCTTAAGAAGTGTCTTGCAAAGGAAGACCTCACCATTCCTCTTGAAGAAATCCAAGTCGACGAGAAACTACAATTCATAGAAGAACCAGTCGAAATCATGGACCGTGAAGTTAAACAACTCAAGCAGAGCAACATACCGATCGTTAAGGTTCGTTGGAATGCTCGAAGGGGTCCCGAGTTTACTTGGGAACGAGAGGATCAGATGAAACAAAAGTACCCACATTTGTTTCCCGAGAACGCAAAATAGGTACAATTTTAAAATTTCGGGACGAAATTAATTTAACGGGTAGGTACTGTAACGACCCGGATTTTTCCGATCGTTTTACACTTATAAGATTAATATTTACATAAATTAAACCTTACCAACATGATAAGCAATCTAAATTGTTGAGACTTATGTTTTTGAAAAGAGTTTTACACAACGTCTGACCGTCCAATTTGACCGATGATATCACGAACTATATAACATACGATAATTATATGTTTGTGTATATATATGTATTTTTATATATTTAACATGAACTAAGAATGTTTTAACATCTCATTGTTTACTAATAACAATGAGTTATAAGTATATTTTGAGACTACTAACTTAAGTTTTCAAAACGATAACTATATGTAACGTTCTTCGACTTAAATACTTAAAACTTATAATGCTTATACATGTATCGTATAGATATGTATTTTATCACTTTTAAAGGATTTATATACATAAAACAATATAAGTATATTTACAAAAGATAGCTATATTTGAATCCTCGTTCCGTTTTCTCAAGATTTTTATACGTATATCTAGGGTATATGTACCCGTATCATACCCAGCTTCTATACGTATTTACTATTGGTATATACACATCACAATCACTTTATTAGCAGCCATGAGTCAGCCAATTTTGGATCTTAGCATGCATGATTAATCAATTTGGCATATTACAAGACTTTTGCACAATATTACAAATTTATACATCTTTTCACCACCATTTATACTCCAATCCATTTTCATTTTTACTACACATTTTCTCTAACCAAAAACACACTCTTAGGAACCTTAAGTGTTCTTCACAATCTCAGCAAATAACCATGAAGATCTAGCTTCAAAAACAACCCTTAATCATCATAAGAAAATCCATTCAAGAACACTTCAAAAATCCTTCCAAGTAAACAAGTTTACTTCCAACCTTTCAATCCAACTCCACCACTCTTTTGATTCTAGGATTTTTCTCATCTCTTACAGTAACTTTGTCCAAGAAACTTAAGGTAGTAACCTTATTTATAATCTTATTCAATTCATATTCATATAGCTATCTTATTTTGTGGTATAAAATTTTAACAACAAGAACATAGTTTGAATGATTTCAAACTTGTTCGCAAACTAAATAGATCCTTCTAACTTGAATTTTAAAATACTTCAAGACCTGTAATATATCATAATGATATGCTAACTTAACAAGATATAACTTGGTTTTACAAAGAACACCTTAAAAACTGAATCTACGTCATCGGAGTGCAACCGGGGGCTGTTTTGGGTTGGATAATTAAAAACCATCTTAATCTTTGAATTGGAAGTTCATATTCTGGAAAAATGATATTTCTTATGAATATGTTAACACATAAAAATTTCATGGTTTAACTCAAAGTGTAAGTATTTTTAGAAAAATGATCATTAAATGTTGTTTTTATGATGGAAAATGATCACTTTCATAAGTTTCACCAAAGTTTGACCTATAACCTGTGATTTTGAATACAACCTAAGGTATTTTCAGTTCATATTCTTAAAATTTGACTCGATCCAAGGAAGTGGCAAGTTAAACCAACAAAAACGGAGTTGTAATGAAGAAACTACGACTAAAACAAGATCGGGTATGCGAAGCTAGTTTAGCTACGAAAATATTTGGAGAAAAATTAAATTAATCATATATTTCTAATTAATATGATATTTCATATATATTTACTTATGATTTGATTTTATATATTTCAGGACCACCCGTAAACAACACGAGAAGATTAATCATAAGACCTCATGATTGTACGCAACACGTCATTTTACAACACGGTACTTTATGTACGCAACACATCATTTGACAACATGGTACCATGGGTCAAGATTAATTCTGATCAATACGAATACGATGGGGTATTTATTTATTTTATTGAGCAACTAATTGTGGACCACGAACATCGGACTGCTAAATACGGATTAAGAAAATATTAAAAGTATTAAAAGTATATATATATATATATATATATATATATATATATATATATATGTAACGATTACTTAAAAAGAAAATATGTTGATATATTATATATATGGTTAGGTTCGTGATATCTATCGGAGACCAAGTCGTGATAAATACCTTCGAGGCAAATGTGAGTATATAGTCCCACTTTTAAACTCTAAATATTTCGGGATGAGAATACATGCATTTTATGATTTACGTTATGGACACAAGTGATTAAAAATATATATTCTACATTGAGTTATACCACTGTCATACTTCCCTGTAACTTGGTAACTATTATTTACATGAGGTATTGTAAACGCGAATCCTGTTGATAGATCTATCGGGCCTGACAACCCCAACCGGACTGGACGACCAGTATTCAACGGTTGCACAGTACTTCGTTTCGGTGACTACACTTGGTACGGTGTAGTAAGATTTCATAATAAAGGGAATATGCGACGTTGATTAAATGTTAAGTATGGTTATCAAGTGCTCAACAACTTAGAATATTTTTATTAAAACGTTTATATATGAAATCTTGTGGTCTATATTTATAACGATGCCGGCATTAAACCTATATCTCACCAACTTTATGTTGACGTTTTAAGCATGTTTATTCTCAGGTGATAACTAAAAGCTTCCGCTGCAACATGTTGAATTTATGCAAGATCTTGAGTATGCATATTTGTGTCAAAAATAAAACTGCATATCGGAGGATTTGTAATGTAAAATATGTTGGAAGTCGTATTGTTATTATCACATGTAAAGTTTGTAAGTCTAAGATTATCGCTAAACGATAATCATTATTAAGTTGTTTAAACCTTGTATTTGTAATAAAAGCTATGGTTTGTATTGTAAAAACGAATGCAGTTTTTGAAAAATGTCGCATATAGAGGTCAATACCTCGCAATGAAATCATATGTTATTGTATTCTTCCTTATGGTTAAGGTCGGGTTATGACAAGTATGAAGCTCTAAAATATAAAGGAAACAAAGGGAATGGATTTATAGTAAAATATCCGACAGAGCAATCGAAATAGATCATCGCATTTAACCAAAGAAGATTCTAATTTCTTTAATTACAGAAGAATCAAATCTTATTTAGATTTCGAATATTTTCTTTAATTTCCTTGAATTTCAGAAATCAACCGTGATTTCGTCATCGATTAAAACGAATCTGCATTTACTCATCTCAATCTTTTGTAATAACTTCACTCGTACACTTCACATAATCGAATCTTTTTATCTATATTAATCAATAATGATAAAACTCTATTTATCAACTCATATTCGTCATGAAAACATTCTTATTGTTATCCATGACCATCCCAATCAAATTTCGAGACGAAATTTCTTTAACGGGTAGGTACTGTGACGACCCGGAAATTTCCGACCAAATTTAAACTTAATCTTTGAATGTTCCGATACGATAAGAAAAATCTGTAATGTTGAGTCCCGAAAGTTTTGGAATTTAATTCATGTAATCAATTACCCTTTGACCGTTCTCGACGATTCAAGAACAATTGTGTGTAAATAAAAAGGTAAGTATATATATGAATTCTATACATAAGTAACATTATATATAATGTAATATATAAATAATAAGGATTCAATATATTATATAATTGGTGAATATGATATAATTAATAAATTAGTAACATATTAAATTTAGTTATAAGTTTAAGTATAATTGCTATATTAATATTATTATCAATACTTTCATTATTATTATTATTATTAATATTAATATTAATAAAGGTATCATTAATATTATTATATAAAGTATATATATATATCTATATGAAATTAAGTAAGTATAAATTATTATGATATTATTATTGTTAATATTACTATAACTAACAATATTATTTGTACCAATAATAATAATAATAATTTTATCAGTATTAGATATATTATTATTTTCTATAGATACTATATAGATATGGAAGTTGATACATATAACTTGTTGTAGTATTAATATTATATATTATTGTTATCATTATTGATGTCATTTCTATATTATTATAATGAGAAGAAAAATTATGATTAAGATTATTATTATTTTTCTTTATAATTACCACCATCATTAAAAATCATTATGGTTAACATTTGTATTAATTGTAAAAAATATCATTATTGCTATTATTAATACTATCATAATATTATTAACACTCTTATTATTAATATCTTTAAAAATATTATTGATAATATTACTAATAAAATTGCATCATTCATAAAAATTATTATTAATTAGTATTAATATTAGTATTAATATTATTATTGTTATTATTATTATTATTATTATTATTATTATTATTATTATTATTAATATTTATTTAGATTATTATTAAAATAATTATAATTAATAATTATTAACAATAATAATTATATAAATCAATCGTACAACTTTGGATTCAATTATGTTCCCAATCTCAATCAACTTTCCTTACATTTTGTTTTGTTTCTGATTTTATTAGATTTCCAGATCATTAAAGTGTACGAATTCGTTTAGGGTCGTTGTCTATTTTTTTTTTATATATATATATATTTTTTTTGTTATTTATCTTCCCTGCTCGATGTGTCGACCAAAATCTCCACTATGTAAATTGATTTCATCAGGTTGTTGAAAATCATTCAGTTTTCACTATCATTTATCAATTATAACATACTGCTGTGAGAATTAAATTAAACCGAAAAGAAATTTAGAAGAACTCGTACTCCCCTGTTCTTACTTCCATTTTCCAAAAATTCGAATTCGAAACACTTTTAAAAATCTATGAATGCAGTTAGGTTAGAAATCTTCTAAATAAAGTATCTGGAAAGTTTCGATCTTTAATTTTTCATATTCATCAAGAATTTTCGAAGTCAAAGATTTTGAAAAATAAAGTCAACAGTTGTTCTTGAATCAAATTCGAGATATGTGATACGATTTGAGTTCAATTGATGATTCATAAAGTTTCCATGAACGATTTACAAACTTTTTCATGTTAACATTATAGCCTAAAACATTCTAGATTACACAAACAATTTTCTTTTTTTTTTCTCTTCAAAATCGCGACGGGAACAGCAGCCCAGCAGGTTTTTTTTAATTTTTTTTTATTTTTAATAAACTTAAACCTTTGAAACTAAATTCATTACAGTTAGTATTTTAAAACAACACGTTTATTGTTGTTATGATTGGGTTCAGTTCCTGGTCGACTAGAAGTATAAGAAGATGAAGAACATATATATTCATGGGTTAAATATTAATGAAATGGGTATTAATCAGAAAAAATGGAGACAGATGAGTGGTTAAGTGTTGGTGCGGGTTATCGAGAGGTCAAGGGTTCGATCCTAGGCTGAAACATATTATTTTTGAACAAGCTTTTTAAGGTAGTTTCATTTTCAAATTTATTATTAATATTTTTATTATTATTATTATTAAGATTACAAATATGATTGTTATTATTAAGATTATTATTATTATTGTTATTGTTATTATTATTATGATTATGATTATTATAATTAGTGTTATTATGAAAATAAAACAAGTTATTATTAGTGTTATTATCAATTTTAATGAACATAAGTATTATTACTAATATTATCATTATTATTATAAATATGATTATCATTATTAGTATTATCATCATTAATATTAATATCAAGATTATTATTATTATTAACGCTAATATGATTATAGGTATTATCATGAATATTACTATTATGTAACTACTAAAATCGTTATCATAACTATCATTTACAGTAAAATTAATACTTTTATAGTTATTTTTATTAATATCATTATTAGTATTATCACTAATGGAAATATTAACATTATTACCTCTATTAGAAAACTTAAGTATTATAATTATTATAATTTTACCATATTTAATATTATTTTAGTATTATTACAATTACTATTTTTCAAACAAATGATATATATAAATATATATATATTTAATACATATAACATAACAAAATTTATAATTGTATATACAAAATGAAAATATGAAGACATATACATATTATTAATATAAATATGACATAACTAATAAATTCATATATATACAAATGTTCGATTGTAAATATGTGTATTAATATATATAAAAATGATATAGGTTCGTGAATCCGAGGCCAACCCTGCATTGTTCAATTTAGTCATATGTATCTTTACTACAAAATACAGTATGGTGAGTTTCATTACTCCCTTTTTAAATGCTTTTGCAATATATATTTTTGAGACTGAGAATACATGCGCTGTTTTTATAAATATTTTACAAAATAGACACAAGTAATTGAAACTACATTATATAGTTGAATGATGGAAGCCGAATATGCCGCTTTTGCTTGGTAACCTAAGAATTAGTAAATCAGTCTACTAATTGACGCGAATCCTAAAGATAGATCTATTGGGAAAAACGAACCCCATCCGTTGGAGCGGATGCTTTAGTACTTCGATGTTGTTTTATCACGTCCGAAGGATTTCCCGGAATGATAGGGGATATCCTTATATGCATCTCGTTAATGTCGGTTACCAGGTGTTCAATCCATATGAATGATATTTTTGTCTCTATGCATGAGACGTATATTTATGAGAACTGAAAATGAAAATCTTGTGGTCTATTAAAATAATGAAAATGATTGTTTATGATTAACTAATGAGCTCACCAACCTTTCAGTTGACACTTTAAAGCATGTCTATTCTCAGGTATGAAAGAAATCTTTCGCTGTGCATTTGCTCATTTTAGAGATATTACTTGGAGTCATTCATGACATATTTCAAAAGACGTTGCATTCGAGTCGTTGAGTTCATCAAGATTATTATTAAGTCAAGTATAGTTGGATATATTATGAAATGGTATGCATGCCGTCAACTTTCGATGTAATGAAAGATTGTCTTTTCAAAAATGAATGCATTGTTTGTAAAATGTATCATATAGAGGTCAAGTACCTCGCGATGTAATCAACTATTGTGAATCATTTATAATCGATATGGACTTCATTCAGATGGATTAGGACAGGTCTTTACACGGCTATCGGGTGGTATTCTATTTACATAGGATATCTATATATATAGATCAAAAGATTTCGTAAATTACGGAAGAATTTACGGAATATATCAGGAAAAGTTTAAAGTAACAGATACGATAAGATATGATTTAGCAGATACGCTAAGATATGAATTTTGTCTATACACTACTCATGCAATTAATGTAGCAAGACGTGTCTAGACTGAAATGTCCCATTCTTATTGATTAAAAATGTTCCATATTAATTGATTTCGTTGCGAGGTTTTGACCTCTATATGAGACGTTTTTCAAAGACTGCATTCATTTTTAAAACAAACCATAACCTTTATTTCATAAATAAAGGTTTAAAAAGCTTTACGTAGATTATCAAATAATGATAATCTAAAATATCCTGTTTACACACGACCATTACATAATGGTTTACAATACAAATATGTTACATCGAAATCAGTTTCTTGAATGCAATTTTTACACAATATCATACAAACATGGACTCCAAATCTTGTCCTTATTTTAGTATGCAACAGCGGAAGCTCTTAGTATTCACCTGAGAATAAACATGCTTTAAACGTCAACAAAAATGTTGGTGAGTTATAGGTTTAACCTATATATATCAAATCGTAACAATAGACCACAAGATTTCATATTTCAATACACATCCCATACATAGAGATAAAAATCATTCATATGGTGAACACCTGGTAACCGACATTAACAAGATGCATATATATAAGAATATCCCCATCATTCCGGGACACCCTTCGGATATGATATAAATTTCGAAGTACTAAAGCATCCGGTACTTTGGATGGGGTTTGTTAGGCCCAATAGATCTATCTTTAGGATTCGCGTCAATTAGGGTGTCTGTTCCCTAATTCTTAGATTACCAGACTTAATAAAAAGGGGCATATTCGATTTCGATAATTCAACCATAGAATGTAGTTTCACGTACTTGTGTCTATTTTGTAAATCATTTATAAAACCTGCATGTATTCTCATCCCAAAAATATTAGATTTTAAAAGTGGGACTATAACTCACTTTCACAGATTTTTACTTCGTCGGGAAGTAAGACTTGGCCACTGGTTGATTCACGAACCTATAACAATATATACATATATATCAAAGTATGTTCAAAATATATTTACAACACTTTTAATATATTTTGATGTTTTAAGTTTATTAAGTCAGCTGTCCTCGTTAGTAACCTACAACTAGTTGTCCACAGTTAGATGTACAGAAATAAATCGATAAATATTATCTTGAATCAATCCACGACCCAGTGTATACGTATCTCAGTATTGATCACAACTCAAACTATATATATTTTGGAATCAACCTCAACCCTGTATAGCTAACTCCAACATTCACATATAGAGTGTCTATGGTTGTTCCGAAATATATATAGATGTGTCGACATGATAGGTCGAAACATTGTATACGTGTCTATGGTATCTCAAGATTACATAATATACAATACAAGTTGATTAAGTTATGGTTGGAATAGATTTGTTACCAATTTTCACGTAGCTAAAATGAGAAAAATTATCCAATCTTGTTTTACCCATAACTTCTTCATTTTAAATCCGTTTTGAGTGAATCAAATTGCTATGGTTTCATATTGAACTCTATTTTATGAATCTAAACAGAAAAGTATAGGTTTATAGTCGGAAAAATAAGTTACAAGTCGTTTTTGTAAAGGTAGTCATTTCAGTCGAAAGAACGACGTCTAGATGACCATTTTAGAAAACATACTTCCACTTTGAGTTTAACCATAATTTTTGGATATAGTTTCATGTTCATAATAAAAATCATTTTCTCAGAATAACAATTTTTAAATCAAAGTTTATCATAGTTTTTAATTAACTAACGCAAAACAGCTCGCGGTGTTACTACGACGGCGTAAATCCGGTTTTACGGTGTTTTTCGTGTTTCCAGGTTTTAAATCATTAAGTTAGCATATCATATAGATATAGAACATGTGTGTAGTTAATTTTAAAAGTCAAGTTAGAAGGATTAACTTTTGTTTGCGAACAAGTTTAGAATTAACTAAACTATGTTCTAGTGATTACGAGTTTAAACCTTCGAATAAGATAGTTTTATATATATGAATCGAATGATGTTATGAACATCATTACTACCTCAAGTTTAGTAGGTAAACCTACTGGAAGTGACAAGAAATGATCTAGCTTCAAAGGATCTTGGATGGCTTGAAAGTTCTTGAAGTAGGATCATGACACAAAAACAAGTTCAAGTAAGATTTTTACTCGAATTAAGATAGTTTATAGTTATAGAAATTGAATCAAAGTTTGAATATGAATATTACCTTGAATAAGAAAGATAACCTACTATATATAACAAAGGTTTCTTGATCTTAGATGATTACTTGGAATGGATTAGAAAGCTTGGAAGTAAATTAGTAAACTTGAAGGGATTTTTGAAGTGTTCTTGAAGTGTTCTTCCTATGATGATTATAGCTTGATTATTGAAGTGATTTTTGATGAAGATGATGATTAAATACTGGAAAAATACGTTCATAATAGTGTGTATGTGTTGAGAGAGAATTAGAAAGAGAATTGGAAGTGAAATGGAGTGAATGATGAGTGGTAATTGGTGAGTGGTGAGTGGGGTTAAAAGGAGTTCTAGTTAGTTGACTAGCTCATGGTAGAAGTTAAAATTGATTAGTCATACATGAAATAATCAAGGGTGGAATCCCATGCTAGTTCCTATTGGTATATACCCATAGTAAGTACGTTTTGAAGCTGTGTATCATACGGGTAAGAATACGACTAGAATTCTTGATGAAAGAAAAGAATGGGAAAGTAACTGTAACCATTTTCGTTAAGTATGAGTGTTTTGATATATGTCTTGAAGTCTTCCAAAAGTATTTTAATACATCTAAATACACTACATGTATATACATTTTAACTGAGTCGTTAAGTCATCGTTAGTCGTTACATGTAAGTGTTGTTTTGAAACCTTTAAGTTAACGATCTCAATTAATGTTGTTAACCCATTGTTTATTATATCTAATGAGATGTTAAATTATTATATTATCATGATATTATGATATATTAATATATCTTAATATGATATATATATACATTTAAATGTCGTTACAACGATAATCGTTACATATATGTCTCGTTTCGAAATCCTTAAGTTAGTAGTCTTGTTTATATGTATATAACTCATTGTTAATATACTTATGGAGATACTTACTTATCATAATCTCATGTTAACCATATGTATATCCATATATATATCGTCATGTCATTTTTACAAGTTTTTAACGTTCGTGAATCGCCGGTCAACTTGGGTGGTCAATTGTCTATATGAAACATATTTCAATTAATCAAGTCTTAACAAGTTTGATTGCTTAACATGTTGGAAACATTTAATCATGTAAATATCAATCTCAATTAATATATATAAACATGGAAAAGTTCGGGTCACTACAGTACCTACCCGTTAAATAAATTTCGTCCCAAAATTTTAAGCTGTTGAAGGTGTTGACGAATCTTCTGGAAATAGATGCGGGTATTTCTTCTTCATCTGATCTTCATGCTCCCAGGTGAACTCAGGTCCTCTACGAGCATTCCATCGAACCTTAACAATTGGTATCTTGTTTTGCTTAAGTCTTTTAACCTCACGATCCATTATTTCGACGGGTTCTTCGATGAATTGGAGTTTTTCGTTGATTTGGATTTCATCTAACGGAATAGTGAGATCTTCTTTAGCAAAACATTTCTTCAAATTTGAGACGTGGAAAGTGTTATGTACAGCCGCGAGTTGTTGAGGTAACTCAAGTCGGTAAGCTACTGGTCCGACACGATCAATAATCTTGAATGGTCCAATATACCTTGGATTTAATTTCCCTCGTTTACCAAATTGAACAACGCCTTTCCAAGGTGCAACTTTAAGCATGACCATCTCTCCAATTTCAAATTCTATATCTTTTCTTTTAATGTCAGCGTAGCTCTTTTGTCGACTTTGGGCGGTTTTCAACCGTTGTTGAATTTGGATGATCTTCTCGGTAGTTTCTTGTATAATCTCCGGACCCGTAATCTGTCTATCTCCCACTTCACTCCAACAAATTGGAGACCTGCACTTTCTACCATAAAGTGCTTCAAACGGCGCCATCTCAATGCTTGAATGGTAGCTGTTGTTGTAGGAAAATTCTGCTAATGGTAGATGTCGATCCCAACTGTTTCCGAAATCAATAACACATGCTCGTAGCATGTCTTCAAGCGTTTGTATTGTCCTTTCGCTCTGCCCATCAGTTTGTGGATGATAGGCAGTACTCATGTCTAGACGAGTTCCTAATGCTTGCTGTAATGTCTGCCAGAATCTTGAAATAAATCTGCCATCCCTATCAGAGATAATAGAGATTGGTATTCCATGTCTGGAGATGACTTCCTTCAAATACAGTCGTGCTAACTTCTCCATCTTGTCATCTTCTCTTATTGGCAGGAAATGTGCTGATTTGGTGAGACGATCAACTATTACCCAAATAGTATCAAAACCACTTGCAGTCCTTGGAAATTTAGTGATGAAATCCATGGTAATGTTTTCCCATTTCCATTCCGGGATTTCGGGTTATTGAAGTAGACCTGATGGTTTCTGATGCTCAGCTTTGACCTTAGAACATGTCAAACATTCTCCTACGTATTTAGCAACATCGGCTTTCATACCCGGCCACCAAAAATGTTTCTTGAGATCCTTGTACATCTTCCTCGTTCCAGGATGTATTGAGTATCTGGTTTTATGAGATTCTCTAAGTACCATTTCTCTCATATCTCCAAATTTTGGTACCTAAATCCTTTCAGCCCTATACCGGGTTCCGTCTTCCCGAATATTAAGATGTTTTTCCGATCCTTTGGGTATTTCATCCTTTAAATTTCCCTCTTTTAAAACTCCTTGTTGCGCCTCCTTTATTTGAGTAGTAAGGTTATTATGAATCATTATATTCATAGATTTTACTTGAATGGGTTCTCTGTCCTTCCTGCTCAAGGCATCGGCTACCACATTTGCCTTCCCCGGGTGGTAACGAATCTCAAAGTCGTAATCATTCAATAATTCAATCCACCTACGCTGCCTCATATTCAGTTGTTTCTGATTAAATATGTGTTGAAGACTTTTGTGGTCGGTATATATAATACTTTTGACCCCATATAAGTAGTGCCTCCAAGTCTTTAATGCAAAAACAACCGCACCAAATTCCAAATCATGCGTCGTATAATTTTGCTCGTGAATCTTCAATTGTCTAGACGCATAAGAAATCACCTTCGTTCGTTGCATTAATACACAACCGAGACCTTGCTTTGATGCGTCACAATAAATCACAAAATCATCATTCCCTTCAGGCAATGACAATATAGGTGCCGTAGTTAGCTTTTTCTTCAATAACTGAAACTCTTTCTCTTGTTCATCCTTCCATTCAAATTTCTTCCCTTTATGCGTTAATGCAGTCAAGGGTTTTGCTATTCTGGAAAAGTCTTGGATGAACCTTCTGTAGTAACCAGCTAGTCCTAAAAACTGGCGTATGTGTTTCGGAGTTTTCGGGGTTTCCCACTTTTCAACATTTTCTATCTTTGCCCGATCCACCTTAATACCTTCTTTGTTCACTATGTGACCGAGGAATTGAACTTCTTCCAACCAAAATGCACACTTTGAAAACTTAGCGTACAATTCTTCCTTCCTCAATACTTCTAACACCTTTCTCAAATGTTCACAGTGTTCTTGGTCATTCTTTGAGTAAATAAGTATGTCATCAATGAAAACAATGACAAACTTGTCAAGGTATGGTCCACACACTCGATTCATAAGGTCCATGAACACAGCTGGTGCATTAGTTAAACCAAACGGCATGACCATAAACTCGTAATGACCGTAACGTGTTCTGAAAGCAGTCTTTGGAATATCATCTTCTTTCACCCGCATTTGATGATACCCGGAACGTAAGTCAATCTTTGAATAAACAGACGAGCCTTGTAGTTGATCAAATAAGTCGTCAATTCTCGGTAGTGGGTAGCGGTTCTTGATGGTAAGTTTGTTCAACTCTCGGTAGTCGATACACAACCTGAATGTACCATCTTTCTTCTTGACAAACAAAACAGGAGCTCCCCACGGTGATGTGCTTGGTCGAATGAAACCACGCTCTAAAAGTTCTTGTAATTGGCTTTGCAGTTCTTTCATCTTGCTGGGTGCGAGTCTGTAAGGAGCACGAGCTATTGGTGCAGCTCCTGGTACAAGATCTATTTGAAATTCAACGGATCGATGTGGGGGTAATCCCGGTAATTCTTTCGAAAATACATCGGGAAATTCTTTTGCGACAGGAACATCATTGATGCTCTTTTCTTCAGTTTGTACTTCCTCGACGTGTGCTAGAACAGCATAGCAACCTTTTCTTATTAGTTTTTGTGCCTTCAAATTACTAATAAGATGTAGCTTCGTGTTGCCCTTTTCTCCGTACACCATTAAGGGTTTTCCTTTTTCTCGTATAATGCGAATTGCATTTTTGTAACAAACGATCTCTGCTTTCACTTCTTTCAACCAGTCCATACCGATTATCACATCAAAACTCCCTAACTCTACTGGTATCAAATCAATCTTAAATGTTTCGCTAACCAGTTTAATTTCTCGATTCCGACATATATTATCTGCTGAAATTAATTTACCATTTGCTAATTCGAGTAAAAATTTACTATCCAAAGGCGTCAATGGACAACTTAATTTAGCACAAAAATCTCTACTCATATAGCTTCTATCCGCACCCGAATCAAATAAAACGTAAGCAGATTTATTGTCAATAAGAAACGTACCCGTAACAAGCTCCGCGTCTTCCTGTGCCTCTGCCGCATTAATATTGAAAACTCTTCCGCTACCTTGTCCATTCGTGTTCTCCTGGTTCGGGCAATTTCTAATAATGTGGCCCGGTTTTCCACATTTATAACAAACTACATTGGCATAACTTGCTCCGACACTACTTGCTCCGCCATTACTCGTTCTGACACCATTTGTTCCTTTCGTTCTATTAACCCCTGGTCCGTAGACCTCACACTTCACCGCGCTATGACCATTTCTTTTACACTTGTTGCAAAATTTGGTGCAGAACCCCGAGTGATACTTTTCACACCTTTGGCATAGCTGCTTCTGATTGTTGTTGTTGTTGCGGTTATTATTGTTGTTGGGATGATTGTTGTAGTTGCTGTTGTTGTTGTTGTTGTTGTTGGGCCGTTTGTTGTAGTTGCGATTGATGTTGCGATTGTTGGGATAATTGTTGCGATTATTGTTGTAATTGCTGTTGTTGTTGTATTGGTGATTCTTATCACCGTTTTCCTCCCACTTTCTTTTGACTTGCTTCACATTGGCCTCTTCAGTAGTCTGTTCTTTAATTCTTTCTTCAATCTGGTTCACTAGTTTGTGAGCCATTCTACATGCCTGTTGTATGGAGGCGGGCTCGTGTGAACTTATATCTTCTTGGATTCTTTCCGGTAATCCTTTCACAAACGCGTCGATCTTCGCTTCCTCATCTTCGAATGCTCCCGGACACAATAGGCACAATTCTGTGAATCGTCTTTCGTACGTGGTAATATCAAATCCTTGGGTTCGTAACCCTCTAAGTTCTGTCTTGAGCTTATTGACCTCGGTTCTGGGACGGTACTTCTCGTTCATCAAGTGCTTGAATGCTGACCACGGTAGTGCGTACGCATCGTCTTGTCCCACTTGCTCTAGATAGGTATTCCACCATGTTAACGCAGAACCTGTGAAGGTATGCGTAGCGTACTTCACTTTGTCCTCTTCAGTACACTTACTTATGGCAAACACCGATTCGACCTTCTCGGTCCACCGTTTTAATCTGATCGGTCCTTCGGTTCCAACAAATTCCAAAGGTTTGCAGGCAGTGAATTCTTTGTAGGTGCATCCTACACGATTTCCTGTACTGCTAGATCCAAGGTTATTGTTGGTATGTAGCGCAGCCTGTACTGCGGCTATGTTTGAAGCTAGAAAAGTACGGAATTCCTCTTCATTCATATTCACGGTGTGTCGAGTAGTCGGTGCCATTTCCTTCAAAATAGTCAAATGGAACAAGTTAATCATACAGAATATTAAGAGTAGTTAATAGTATTTCGTAGCATAATATGAACTCATTTATAAAAGATTTTTCTTCATATTAGCGTTTTATAATTTTAAATTCGGGTAGTACCTACCCGTTAAGTTCATACTTAGTAGCTAATATACAATTCAACTACTACAATTCTATATGAAAAACTGATTGTAATAATATTTCGCGTTCAAACTTTTATACAATATTTTACAAACTTACAATACCGCTTATTTTACATAAAGCATGAAATATAGCACACAATAACTTTGATACAAGATAGTTGTGAAGATAATTCTAGCTAGTACACAAGTCGTTCAGCAAAGGCAATAAAGACACGTAATTCATACGTCCAGAAACAAGTCATGCATTCTGGTTTTACTAGGATTACTTCCCATCCTTGGTCTTGTGGAACATAACCGTTATGGCCGTTGATAAGACATCGTGTTGTAACGTCGTCAAAGGGACGAGGGTTACGTAATGACCAACAGTCTCGTAATAACCTAAAAACCTCATTTCTTACCCCAATTACCGACTCCGTCACTTGTGGGAACGTTTTGTTTAATAGTTGTAGACCGATGTTCTTGTTCTCACTTTGGTGAGAAGCGAACATTACTAATCTGTAAGCATAACATGCTTCTTTATGTTGCATGTTAGCCGCTTTTTCTAAATCACAAAGTCCAATATTCGGATATATTGAGTCAAAATAATTTCTTAACCCATTGCGTAAAATAGCATTTGGGTTCCCCGCAATATATGCGTCAAAGTAAACACATCGTAACTTATGGATTTCCCAATGTGATATCCCCTATCTTTCGAACGAAAGCCTTTTATAAACCAAGGCATTCTTGGAACGTTCTTCGAATGTCTTACAAACTGATCTCGCCTTAAATAGTTGTGCCGAAGAATTCTGACCGACTCTAGACAAGATTTCATCAATCATGTCTCCGGGTAGGTCTCTTAAAATATTGGGTTGTCTATCCATTTTGTGTTTTTATACTGTAAAATAGACAAGTGTTAGATTCATAAAAAAAATACTTATTAATACAAGCAATTTTTACATATATCATAAAGCATAAGCACACTATATTACATATATTACACCACACGAATACAACTATCTTATTCCGACTCGCTTGTTTCTTCTTCTTCGGTTTTGGTTCGTTTTGCCAAGTTTCTAGGGATATATGATGTTCCCCTAATACGAGCCGTCGTTATCCACATTGGTTTAGAAAAACCTGGTGGTTTAGAGGTTCCCGGGTCATTGTTACAACTTAAGGACTTCGGGGGTTGACGATACATATAAAGTTCATCGGGGTTGGAATTAGATTTCTCTATTTTTATGCCCTTTCCCTTATTATTTTCTTTTGCCTTTTTAAATTCAGTTGGGGTAATTTCTATAACATCATCGGAATTCTCGTCGGAATCCGATTCATCGGAGAATTGGTAATCCTCCCAATATTTTGCTTCCTTGGCGGAAACACCATTGACCATAATTAACCTTGGTCGGTTGGTTGAGGATTCTCTTTTACTTAACCGTTTTATTATTTCCCCCACCGGTTCTATTTCTTCTTCCGGTTCCGATTCTTCTTCCGGTTCCGATTCTTCTTCCGGTTCCGACTCTTCTTCCGGTTCCTCTTCGGGAACTTGTGAATCAGTCCACGAATCATTCCAATTTACATTTGACTCTTCATTATTATTAGGTGAGTCAATGGGACTTGTTCTAGAGGTAGACATCTATCACATAATATCAAACACGTTAAGAGATTAATATATCACATAATATTCATATGTTAAAAATATATAGTTTCCAACAAAAATGTTAAGCAATCATTTTTAAAGAAAACACGGTCGAAGTCCAGACTCACTATTGCATCCTAACAAACTCGATAAGACACACTAATGCAAATTTTCTGGTTCTCTAAGACCAACGCTCTGATACCAACTGAAATGTCCCGTTCTTATTGATTAAAAACGTTCCATATTAATTGATTTCGTTGCGAGGTTTTGACCTCTATATGAGACGTTTTTCAAAGACTGCATTCGTTTTTAAAACAAACCATAACCTTTATTTCATAAATAAAGGTTTAAAAAGCTTTACGTAGATTATCAAATAATGATAATCTAAAATATCCTGTTTACACACGACCATTACATAATGGTTTACAATACAAATATGTTACATCGAAATCAGTTTCTTGAATACAGTTTTTACACAATATCATACAAACATGGACTCCAAATCTTGTCCTTATTTTAGTATGCAACAGCAGAAGCTCTTAGTATTCACCTGAGAATAAACATGCTTTAAACGTCAACAAAAATGTTGGTGAGTTATAGGTTTAACCTATATATATCAAATCGTAACAATAGACCACAAGATTTCATATTTCAATACACATCCCATACATAGAGATAAAAATCATTCATATGGTGAACACCTGGTAACCGACATTAACAAGATGCATATATATAAGAATATCCCCATCATTCCGGGACACCCTTCGGATATGATATAAATTTCGAAGTACTAAAGCATTCGGTACTTTGGATGGGGTTTGTTAGGCCCAATAGATCTATCTTTAGGATTCGCGTCAATTAGGGTGTCTGTTCCCTAATTATTAGATTACCAGACTTAATAAAAAGGGGCATATTCGATTTTGATAATTCAACCATAGAATGTAGTTTCACGTACTTGTGTCTATTTTGTAAATCATTTATAAAACCTGCATGTATTCTCATCCCAAAAATATTAGATTTTAAAAGTGGGACTATAACTCACTTTCACAGATTTTTACTTCGTCGGGAAGTAAGACTTGGCCACTAGTTGATTCACGAACCTATAACAATATATACATATATATCAAAGTATGTTCAAAATATATTTACAACACTTTTAATATATTTTGATGTTTTAAGTTTATTAAGTCAGCTGTCCTCGTTAGTAACCTACAACTAGTTGTCCACAGTTAGATGTACAGAAATAAATCGATAAATATTATCTTGAATCAATCCACGACCCAGTGTATACGTATCTCAGTATTGATCACAACTCAAACTATATATATTTTGGAATCAACCTCAACCCTGTATAGCTAACTCCAACATTCACATATAGAGTGTCTATGGTTGTTCCGAAATATATATAGATGTGTCGACATGATAGGTCGAAACATTGTATACGTGTCTATGGTATCTCAAGATTACATAATATACAATACAAGTTGATTAAGTTATGGTTGGAATAGATTTGTTACCAATTTTCACGTAGCTAAAATGAGAAAAATTATCCAATCTTGTTTTACCCATAACTTCTTCATTTTAAATCCGTTTTGAGTGAATCAAATTGCTATGGTTTCATATTGAACTCTATTTTATGAATCTAAACAGAAAGGTATAGGTTTATAGTTGGAAAAATAAGTTACAAGTCGTTTTTGTAAAGGTAGTCATTTCAGTCGAAAGAACGACGTCTAGATGACCATTTTAGAAAACATACTTCCACTTTGAGTTTAACCATAATTTTTGGATATAGTTTCATGTTCATAATAAAAATCATTTTCTCAGAATAACAACTTTTAAATTAAAGTTTATCATAGTTTTTAATTAACTAACCCAAAACAGCCCGCGGTGTTACTACGACGGCGTAAATCCGGTTTTACGGTGTTTTTCGTGTTTCCAGGTTTTAAATCATTAAGTTAGCATATCATATAGATATAGAACATGTGTGTAGTTAATTTTAAAAGTCGTGTTAGAAGGATTAACTTTTGTTTGCGAACAAGTTTAGAATTAACTAAACTATGTTCTAGTGATTACGAGTTTAAACCTTCGAATAAGATAGTTTTATATATATGAATCGAATGATGTTATGAACATCATTACTACCTCAAGTTTAGTAGGTAAACCTACTGGAAGTGACAAGAAATGATCTAGCTTCAAAGGATCTTGGATGGCTTGAAAGTTCTTGAAGTAGGATCATGACACAAAAACAAGTTCAAGTAAGATTTTTACTCGAATTAAGATAGTTTATAGTTATAGAAATTGAATCAAAGTTTGAATATGAATATTACCTTGAATAAGAAAGATAACCTACTGTATATAACAAAGGTTTCTTGATCTTAGATGATTACTTGGAATGGATTAGAAAGCTTGGAAGTAAATTAGTAAACTTGAAGGGATTTTTGAAGTGTTCTTGAAGTGTTCTTCCTATGATGATTATAGCTTGATTCTTGAAGTGATTTTTGATGAAGATGATGATTAACTACTGGAAAAATACGTTCATAATAGTGTGTGTGTGTGTGTTGAGAGAGAATTAGAAAGAGAATTGGAAGTGAAATGGAGTGAATGATGAGTGGTAATTGGTGAGTGGTGAGTGGGGTTAAAAGGAGTTCTAGTTAGTTGACTAGCTCATGGTAGAAGTTAAAATTGATTAGTAATACATGACATAATCAAGGGTGGAATCCCATGCTAGTTCCTATTGGTATATACCCATAGTAAGTACGTTTTGAAGCTGTGTATAATACGGGTAAGAATACGACTAGAATTCTTGATGAAAGAAAAGAATGGGAAAGTAACTGTAACCATTTTCGTTAAGTATGAGTGTTTTGATATATGTCTTGAAGTCTTCCAAAAGTATTTTAATACATCTAAATACACTACATGTATATACATTTTAACTGAGTCGTTAAGTCATCGTTAGTCGTTACATGTAAGTGTTGTTTTGAAACCTTTAAGTTAACGATCTCAATTAATGTTGTTAACCCATTGTTTATTATATCTAATGAGATGTTAAATTATTATATTATCATGATATTATGATATATTAATATATCTTAATATGATATATATACATTTAAATGTCGTTACAACGATAATCGTTACATATATGTCTCGTTTCGAAATCCTTAAGTTAGTAGTCTTGTTTATATGTATATAACTCATTGTTAATATACTTATGGAGATACTTACTTTTCATAATCTCATGTTAACCATATGTATATCCATATATATATCGTCATGTCGTTTTTACAAGTTTTTAACGTTCGTGAATCGCCGGTCAACTTGGGTGGTCAATTGTCTATATGAAACATATTTCAATTAATCAAGTCTTAACAAGTTTGATTGCTTAACATGCTGGAAACATTTAATCATGTAAATATCAATCTCAATTAATATATATAAACATGGAAAAGTTCGGGTCACTACATAGACTAATAATGATAAGCAGGTAATTTCCTAAGGAAGATAAGCAGGTGATTTCCGACTAGAAATGATAAGCAAAACTTTTGACATGCAGACACGGTCGAAGTCCAGACTCACTAATGCATCCTAACGACTTATCAGTTAGACACACTAATGCAGACCTGGTTCACCAAGACCACCGCTCTGATACCAACTGAAAGGACCCGTTCATACACATTATAAACGATTCTCAATAGTTGATTACATCGCGAGGTATTTGACCTCTATATGATACATTTTTCAGACATTGCATTCGTTTTTAAAAGATAAACTCTCTTTACATCAAAAATTGACAGACATGCATACCATTTCATAATATCCAACTATAAATGACCTAATCTGTCATTTACTTAATAATAATCTCTATTGAATTCAACGACTTGAATGCAACGTCTTTTGAAATATGCCATGAATGACTCCAAGTAATATCTTTAAAATGAGCAAATGCACAGAGGAAGATTTCTTTAACACCTGAGAATAAACATGCTTTAAAGTGTCAATCAAAAGGTTGGTGAGTTCATTAGTTTATCATAATCATTCATTTCCATAATTTTAATAGACCACAAGAATTTCATTTCCATTTCTTATAAATATACGTCCCATGCATAGAAACAAAAATCATTCATATGGATTGAACACCTAGTAACCAACATTAACAAGATGCATATAAGAATATCCCCTATCATTCCGGGAAATCCTTCGGACATGATAAAACGAATTCGAAGTACTAAAGCATCCGGTACTTTGGATGGGGTTCGTTAGGCCCAATAGATCTATCTTTAGGATTCACGTCAATAAGGGGTGCACTAATTCTCAAAATTAGTGATGTTCCCTAATTTTTAGGCTACCAAGCAAAAAGGGGAATATTCGGCTTCGATCATTCAACCATATAATGTAGTTTCGATTACTTGTGTCTATTTCGTAAAACATTTATAAAAAATTTCGCATGTATTCTCAGCCCAAAAATATAAAGGGTAAAAAGGCAAATGAAACTCACCATACTGTATTTCGTAGTAAAAATACATATAACATCATTGAACAAGTGCAAGGTTGGCCTCGGATTCACGAACCTATATTAATTATATATATTTATATGTTGGTCAATATTTTTCTAACAATTTAAGTCAAGTCATAATGTACCACAATCCTAATGTTCGAGACTAATATGAAAAAGTCAACAAAAGTCAACAAAAGTCAATTTGACTCAAAATGATTTCCAAATTTTATACATGATTAGTATATATTTTAAATATCGTCGTTTTATATTTTTAAATATTTTTAAAAGATTTATTAGAGTAAATAATATAATTCATTTATTAATAAATAAAATTTTATATTAAAATTTATATAATAAAATATACTTTTATATATATTAAGTAATAAAATTTATAGAGTTCATTTAATATCATAAAGATAATATGATAGGTATTATTAAAGTAATTTATTACACGTAGTAAAATATGTTTGTATCACATATTTATTTGATAAAATAATATCTATAATAATTGTAAGTAAAAGTTGTATTATTTTGTAATAATAATTATTATTATAAAAATATCAATATTTATAATTACTAAGATGACATTATGATAAAACGATAATTCTAATTATGATAACTCTAATATTTACGATACTTTTTAATATTATCTTTAAAATAATAATTCTATTTAAAATGATAATAATAATGATATTTTATAATAACAGTGACATTTCTATTAAAATGATAATTTTTATTAAAATGATAGTTTTAATACTAACGATACTTTTAATAATAATAGTAATGATAAAAATAATAAGAATGATAATTTTATCTAAATCAATAACTTATAATATTTTAATTTCATCATGATACTCTTACTCATTATTTCCTAATCGTTTCGTTTAATAGCTTTTAATCGTCTTTTATATAGTGTTCATAATAATGATAATAATATTAATCAAAATAATTAGGTGTTACTAATATTAGTTTTAATTACAATAATACTAATAATGATAATTACTATGACATTATTAACGATAATACTAATAATTATTTTAATGATAATATAATAATAACAATAACAATAACAATAAATATTTTTAAATAATGATATATATATTAATAACGATAATAATAATAATGATAATGATAATAATAATAATAATAATAATAATAATAATAATAATAATAATAATAATAATAATAATAATAATAATAATAATAATAATAATAATAATAATAATAATAATTAGATAATAATAATAATACTAATTATAACTTTAACGATAATAACGATAGTAATAATAATAAAAATCTCAATTTTTAATGATAAATAGTTTTATTGATAAAGATAATAATAATAATAATAATAATAATAATAATAATAATAATAATAATAATAATAATAATAATAATAATAATAATAATAATAATAATAATAATAATAATAATAATAATAAGATAAAACTAGAACGACGATAATAAGTAACGACGATAATAATAATCATTTTTAATAATAATACCAAATTTCAATTGACTATAACTTCAAATCTATTCATCGAAACCATTCGATATCTAAATGAAAAGTTCTTAATTTTTCGCTAGCTTTCCAACGACATGCATATATTATATCTTATCTCAGCCGCATATATAACTAATTCAGGATTCAACATAACCTATCTAATGGTAATATCAAAAGTACAAGCATGCATAATCCTATATACTCGAGCACTAGTCAGGGATACACTATTAGTATGTAAAAATTAAATTATGAGTACTCAAGTATCAATATTGAGATTCAATATTGTAGGAAAGGTACGTAGACGTAACGGAGACGATAAACACTAGGTTGACCTCTCGAGCATAACCCATGAACTATACCCATCACCTCCATAGCTATAACCCATAATTTCCTTAGCCCTATCCCACTCGAAAAACACGTTTGAAATAATTTGCCCATAACCTCGTCGTAGTATTTTATGTATATTACTAATAATAATACTACTACTAAATATGATTAATAATAATAATATTAATCTTAATAATTATAATAATAATATTAATTATAATATATAATTATGTATATATGATGCAGAGAGATAGATAGAAGAAGTTATGAATACACAAACTGCATCGCTCGACTTTTAAAGGAACTGAGCCACCTAACCACCACCATGCGATTGCATGGTTTGAAAGGAGGATGGCCATGCGATCGCATGGCCTAGTTTTCCAGCTCACTTACACAACTAAAAGGCTGCCGACACTGATTTATATTATTTTATATTTAATATATTTAATTTATATAATTACTTATATATTATATTATATTTACGCTCATGGTAAAAATGTAATTTTTACTCAAATGACTTGGACGTTGTCACTTGACTCATGTACCACTTTCGGTTTTTCGAGCACACTTTCGTACGTTTAGAAAACTAGCCTTTTACGTTACGCGACGTGTACCCTTATTAATAATTTGACTTTATCATCAATAAATTACCTTATAATAAATGTAACTTATAAAATTGAGAGTTGTGGTCATTTGCTTCTATAAATCAGAGTCTCGTTGTTTACTAAAATACGTTCAATAATATTGACACGTTTTATATTTAATTTATACATTAACGCGTTTGTAAAATATATATATATTCTTACTTAAAAATATAATTTTGTATATCTTATATATAATTGAAATATCTATCTAATTATAATTCAAAGTTCAAAACGTTTAAGTAATAGAAAATATTATGTCGTATCACGTTTTACGTTTTTGAAACAATATATATATATATATATATATATATATATATATATATATATATATATATATATATATATATATATATATATATATATATATATATATAATTTATGATACAAAGCTTTAATTAAGTTTCTTAAAACTTATGAACAATTTATCTTATAAAACGTTTCACTAATAAAGTTCTTTAAAAATTGTTTTTGTACGTTTGAAACAATATTAAATAAATAGAAAACTTTGTTTTCCAAAACTAAGTATATTTAAGAATCATTTTACTAACAAGGTTATATTAGTAGAAATTGCTATATCGTAAAATGTGACGACCCGAAAATTTCTGACCAAATTTAAACTTAACCTTTATATGTTTCCGACACGATAAGCAGAATTTGTAATGTTGAATCTCAAAAACTTTGGAACTACATTCATGTAATCAATTACCCTTTGACCGTGTTCGACGATTCACGAACAATTATGTGTATATAGATATGTATATATAATATTAATTGAAAACATTAACAAAGTATTAGATATATGATACTTTACATGAACGTATTTGTTTCGATATATTTATCGACAGAATTAAGAGATAATATCAAATGATTGAATTATTAGATACATTATGATATGATTACGGGTCTATGTTATGAGGTTCACTGTGATTTAAGAAATCTATTCTTTTTGACAACATTCGGAAAATGGTAAAGTAATTTACAAATGAGAACAAACTGTCACATAACGAGAGTTAGACAGAAGTTAGTGGAGAATTGAATTTCATAATACTTGATTGATCTATTTTCAAACGTGCAAAAACGTTTTTCAATATAATAGAATTTGTTTATTAAAATGTCTTTGTTAAATAATGTAAGTTGAAATATTGGTTATTAGATATATAAATAACTTGCAACGTGTATTTAAAGCGTGTTTATGTATATTAAATAAATATATGATAATTAAGTATGCCATTAAGTATATTAACAATGGATTATATATATAAAATGAGACTACTAACTTAAGGGTTTCGAAACTATATATATATATATATATATATATATATATATATATATATATATATATATATATATATATATATATATATATATATATATATATATATATATATATATATATATATAACGCTTAACGACGTTATAACTCCTAAGTTAAAATGAATATATATGTATGGTATTAAGATGTATTGATACACTTTTGAAAGACTTAAATACACATATTACTATACTTACACTCAACAAAGATAGCTATACTCGTATTCGCATTCGATTTCCTAAAGAATTCTATTCGAAGTCTACTCGTATTAATATGGTATTTATACATAGTTTCTAGATGTATTTATATACCAATAGTAAAACATCATTTTTAACCTTTTATCATGGAAAATGACATCTTTGTTATTATATATGATTCATGAAACATCTTTAGACATCAAAACAAAAACATTTTATACCCGTATTATACCCGTAATATACACAGCTTCTAGATGTATTTACTATTCGTATATACCAATAGTAAAACATCATTTTCAACCTTTTTAATCATGGAGAAACATGTTTAAATATATAGAATCACATTTTGTAATCTTATATGACTAATTTAAGCTAGATTACAAAACTAATTTTGTTTTTATTACTTATATAATTATATATATTACATATATACTTATATATATCTATATATATTACACATAACTATTTTTTTCATTCATATTCTTCCCTCCTTCATAAACCACGACCAAAAACACTTAAACCTTCATATCTTTGATCAAAAATCCAATCTATAATCATCTTATAAGAATCATTCAAGAACACTTCATGAAGATCATCCATTTCAAGTTTATACTTTCAATCTTTTGAATCCATTCCAAAAACTCTTTGAAGATCAAGAAACCTTCATTTATTTTAGTAGTTTTTCACTTCTTAATCAAGGTAAAACATATTCAAGCTTTAGTTCAATTCATATAATCATAACTATCTTAAATCAAGATACAATTCTTACTTGAAACTTTTGTTGATTCCAAGCTTCTACATCAAGAATTCTAAGCTATAGAGGACATCATCTACTCAAAGATCATTTTCTTATTTTTCCAGTAACATCACTCTTTAAACTTGAGGTAGTAACCTTATTCAAAATCTCGTTCGATTCATATTCATATAGATATCTTATTTTGAGTTTATAATTTACAACAACTAGAACATAGTTTAGTTAATTCTAAATTGTTCGCAAACAAACTTAATCCTTCTAACTTGACTTTTAAAATACTTCAACACATGTATTATGATAGTATGTTAAGCTAACATAAGGATATAAAACTTGTAAACACGAAGAACACCTTAAAACTGAACATACGCTGTCATAGATCATCGGGGGCTGTTTTGGGTTTAATTTTGAAAACCTATCTTAAACTTTGAATTAAGAGTTTTCCTTCTGTAATAAATGTTATTTCATATGGATATGAAACATATCCAAAAATCATGGTTAAACTCAAAGTGGAAGTATGTTTTTTCAAAATGGTCATCAAGACGTCGTTCTTTCGACTGAAATGACTACCTTTTACAAAACGACTTGTAACTTGTATTTCTGACTATAAACCTATACTTTTTCTATTTAGATTAGTAATATTTGATTCAATATGAAACCATAGAAATTTTATTCACTCAAAACGGATTTAAACGAAGAAATTATGGGTAAAACAAAATCTTCTAAAATTAACGTTGTATGGACGAAATTTATATTATAAAAACTATATTAACCATATCCTTGCTAACTTTTCCTATATCCTATATATATTTAGACATGTTATTAGTAGTATAACAAAATATTATAATCTTGGTTATTTCTGTGATTGTATATATGTATAATAATATTCTTGGTACGTCCTAACACAATAATTATACAATACGTTTTGATAAATCCTAAGACAATACGTACACAATACGTCTTAGTTAATTCTAAGACAATACGTATACAATACATCTCTGGGTTGATGCCAAGACAATACGTATACAATACGTCGTGGGGTAATTCTAAGATTATATATATATATATATATATATATATATATATATATATATATATATATATATACCGATTATTGGACTATTGGACTATTGGACTATCGGACTGTTAGACCACTAACATTGGACTACTAACTTGACAATTTAAAGTATCATATAAGTATGATATAATTATTAATCAAATATAATTATAGTATAGTTGATACATATTATTATTATTATAGGTTCGTAAATCTGTCGAAGGCCGAATCGTATTTTTCATCGAATAGAAAAGTAATATTATTTACTATCAACGACTTACAAGTGAGTTTCATTTGCTCCCTCTTTAATTGCTTTTGCAATATATATTTTTGAGCTGAGAATACATGCACTGCTTTTATGTTTGACGAAATAGACACAAGTACTTAAAAACATATTCTACGTTGAGTTGTACCACTTTGCATATTTTTCCCTAATAGCTTGGTAACTAATATTTACATGTTGTAAGAGCATGTAAGCACGAATCCTATTGATAGATCTATCGGGTTTGACAACCCCAACCGGGCTAGTCGCTCTAGTATCGTAAACGGTTGCATAGTACTTCGTTTTTACTACACTTGGTAGAGTGTAGGGAGATTTCATAATAAAGGGAATATGCTACATTAATGGTTAAGTATGGTTACCAAAGCGCTCAACAACTTATAGAATACTTTTATACACTTGCGAGTGTACGGATATTTATGGAAACTGAAATCTTGTGGCCTATTCCTATTACAGAAATGATTGATTATGATAAACTAATGAACTTACCAACCTTTTGGTTGACACTTTAAAGCATGTTTATTCTCAGGTTTGAACGAAATCTTTCGCTGTGCATTTGCTCATTTTAGAGATATTACTTGGAGTCATTCATGGCATATTTTAAAAGACGTTGCATTCGAGTCGTTGAGTTCAACGAGATTATTATTAAGTCATTTATGATTTGGATATATTATGAAAGGGTATGCATACCTGTCAACTTTCGATGTAATGAAAGTTTGTATTTTAAAAACGAATGCAATGTTTGTAAAATGTTTCATATAGAGGTCAGAACCTCGCCATGTAATCAACTATTGTGAATCGTTTATAATCGATATGAACGGGTCCTTTCAGTTGGTATCAGAGCGATGGTCTTAGCGAACCAGGTCTGCATTAGTGTGTCTAACTGATAGTCGTTATGATGCATTAGTGAGTCTGGACTTCGACCGTGTCTGCATGTCAAAAGTTTTGCTTATCATTTACTGTCAGAAATTACCTACTTATCATTCTTAGTCTAGACATGTCTTACAGCATTAATTACATGAATAGTGTATAGACAAAATTCATACCTTAGTGTATCTGTTACTGTAAAATTTGCCTGACATATTCCGTAAATTCCTCTGTAATCTACGAAATCTTTTGCTCTATATATATAGATATTTTATGTAATTAGAATACCACCCGATAGTCGGAAAATCATTTCATATCGAAAAATCCTTTATTAAATCGTACGAAATGGAATTCATCATTAGCTCAAGTCCCTCGGATTCCGAAATAGAATCCCACTCAAGCTCCGAAAGCAGTGTGACTGGAATGGATCAACCAATCAGCCATCATCTATTCTTGATGAATTGGGGATGGGTTCGTAGCCTCCTTAATCATTGGAGACAAGAAGAAGGCAATCCTTTCCATCCACCACATTGCCCTATTGGCGAAGAACCTGAAACACTTACCGGCGAACCTGTCCGAAACACCATTTTCTCTCTCATTTCCAGAGTATCTCGTCACGATTATATACTATACCAAATTCTAGATCTTATTTATCCGCTTGTCCGAACCGACAATCACCCCCGTGTAATAGAAGAAGTCAACGAGCTTCGCGCTCCGGTAGTGGCTTTGGAGAATATGGTGCAAAGGTTACAAACACAAGCATCAGCACCAGCAGCATAACCAGTACCACCATCATCAACGCCAACAGTACCATTACCACCCACAACCACAACCGTGTTGTAAACCTCAACTTCACAATCTGTCCCACGAGCATAGATGTCATATGCCATATAGATACCAAGGAATACCACAATGATGAAGTATTGATTCATAACTTCATTGGGGAAACATTCTACGGCGATTATGTAACTTCTAAAGTTTAGAAATTATCTATCCTAGCCTTAACCATAAATCAAATGAGTTTAATCTAATATTAACTCATTAAATCTATATTACATCTGAAGAAATACACACATATATATTTCCATAAAGACTATAATAAAATTCTTTTGTACAAAATATTAATTGTGAAATTTTTTTTAACGGGTAGGTAATACTCGAGAGATATATAAATTCACAATTAATATGTTACATTCTTCGAATCTGATTCAGCAAATCATCCATTATACTCCCTACTTTTATAACAATATACATTCTTTTATAGAAATTAAAACAACCATACTCATTCAAAATCTAATTACATATTCTGATTTTGAAATCTCAGAATCCAACTTGAGATATAACCAAAATCATCACTCTTAAATCCTTACACCTTTCAAAGCTATACTTTGACTTCAAAACTGTACTAGAACATCACTTCTATTCATGGAACCCAGAAAAATATTAGTATCATTCAAAATACTAGAACATCATATGTATATTAACAATTACAACTTGTATTCAAATCCTTCGAAATTCCTGAAGACACTCGAAATGATAATCCAACCACATGTTACCCGCAGTCTTATACTTGAAAAACCCTCGAAACCAAAGTCATAGTTTAACATGTATCCGTGTCAGACCCTTTTGGCATTTATTAGCTAAAATAACTTTTCAATCTCTTTTCAAAATAGACAGTTTTGTCACAGCTCCAGCAAATCACCTTCAATTATTCATTCGAATAAGCCTTATTATAACGATTACCCCTTCATCATTGTTACCGGGGAACCTTTCATATCTCGCCACATTAGCAGTAAACTTATCAACAACTTCATTAACCTTCGACTTAAGCCTCTTCGAAAAGTCACTATACTTATTCATTAAAACCCCATCATGTACTCATCTGCATCTTATAACGAGAATTGCCATACCAATTACCAGAAATTAGCAATCAGTATTTTGAATCTCGCAACGTTCTACGTCAATAATTATATATATACATATAACATCTATCTTCTAGACTTACATACTTTGAATGTGAAGTTTCTAAAAAACATCCCAAACTGCGAACTAGTTCTCCGAAAAAAAATGCTGAAGAAGCAGCAAAAACTGTAAACGACTTTAACAGTCAAAAGTTTAATGATAAAGAATGGTATGGTGGTAAAGCTGAGAAAAAGAGAAGGTTTAGAACTGGAAAATGGATTGAGCAGACCATGAAGGAGGCTGTGGAAAATTCACAAAGACTAAACCTGCCTTCAAAGGATCCAAATGATTCAGTGTCTGCTGAAATCGTTAGCAAACACCTTACTTATTATTCTAAACCTTCACAGACAAATCTTCTTCATCATCCATCGATGTTAGAAATTCTAAGATATTATCGTATCTTTTATTATAAATATCTTCGATATTCCTGAAGATATTTTCACAACTATTCTTATCCGAAATCATTTATCTCTTCGCAATATCTGCATTACAACATAAAAGAAACTGTGTTAGTTTCTAAATTTTGAAAAATTCAAATTTAAAATATGAATGTTTTTGAAGTAATGTTGGGAACTGAAGCATGATTTAGTATAATATAATGACACTTGATCAATGTAATTATATTACAGTAAGTCACGCTGAGTTTCTAATGGAACGTGATGATTCACAGACCATACCGTCATCATGTACCATTTACACGACTCTTACATTCTACTCAATCTCCAAACATATTAAGAACATATCTTCGTGATAATTCTATCTTTCCGGATATTCTGGTAATTTAAAAAATCAAGATAGTGCCATTACGATTTCCTTCTTAGGACATTAACTATGTTCATTCCGAAATTCATATCAACAAATTTTGGACTATTACATGCGGTGTTTAATCGCAAGAAGAGGAAACGAAAGAATGAAACTTTGAAATAGGAAATTGGAGTATAAATCGCAGCAAATAGGAGAAGACATTAACTGTAGATGACAATGATTATAGAAGACAGAAGCAAGGACTTGGAAATATAAGGGAAGATATAAAGCCCAATGACAACCCAGAAATTATAAACCATATATATCGATGCATATAGCAATATAAAGACACGGGAGAACTAAAAACACTATAAAACCAAGAGTATAGTAGAAGTAAATAGAATCTTCCGGCGACAGATGAAAAAGAAGAACGACAGATATGAAAGTGAGGAGTATATCAAGAATCAACACTTGATGGAGCATATTGATGAATGTTTTAAAGTATGAATCAAGGGAGAAAGAATAGAAGGTGTGAGTTGTGGAAAATAAGGAAACGAAAGGGGTGAATTTATAGTGGAAAAAAAATCCGACAGTGAAATCGAAACAGATTATTGCATTAATCAAAGAAGATCCTGATTTCCTTAATCGTCAAAGAACCAAATCTTATTACGAAGATTTTCTTTAAATCCCATGAATTCCGGAATTCAATCATAACTACGTCATCGGTTAAAACGAATATACATTTACACATTTCACTCTCTTGCGATAGCTTCACTTATACTCTTCGCGTAATCAAATTGTTTTTTCTATATTACTCAATGATGATAAAACTCTATTCATCAACTCATATTCGTCATAAAAACATTTTTATAGTTACCCATGACGAACTCGATCAAATTTTGGGACGAAATTTCTTTAACGGGTAGGTACTGTGACGACCCGGAAATTTCTGACCAAATTTAAACTTAACCTTTATATGTTTCTGACATGATAAGCAGAATTTGTAATGTTGAATCTTAAAAACTTTGGAACTACATTCATGTAATCAATTACCATTTGACCGTGTTCGACGATTCACGAACAATTATGTGTATATAGATATGTATATATAATATTAATTGAAAACATTAACAAAGTATTAGATATATGATACTTTACATGAACGTATTTGTTTCGATATATTTATCGACAGAATTAAGATATAATATCAAATGATTGAATTATCAGATACATTATGATATAATTACGGGTCTATGTTATGAGGTCCACTGTGATTTAAGAAATCTATTCTTTTTGACAACATTCGAAAATTGGTAAAGTAATTTACAAATGAGAACAAACTGTCACATAACGAGAGTTAGACAGAAGTTAGTGGAGAATTGAATTTCATAATACTTGATTGATCTATTTTCAAACGTGCAAAAACGTTTTTCAATATAATAGAATTTGTTTATTAAAATGTCTTTGTTAAATAATGTAAGTTGAAATATTGGTTATTAGATATATAAATAACTTGCAACGTGTATTTAAAGCGTGTTTATGTATATTAAAAAAATATATGATAATTAAGTATGCCATTAAGTATATTAACAATGGATTATATATATAAAATGAGACTACTAACTTAAGGGTTTCGAAACTATATATATATGTAACGCTTAACGACGTTATAACTCCTAAGTTAAAATGAATATATATGTATAGTATTAAGATGTATTAATACACTTTTGAAAGACTTAAATACACATATTAATATACTTACACTCAACAAAGAGAGCTATACTCGTATTCGCATTCGATTTCCTCAAGAATTCTATTCGAAGTCTACTCGTATTAATATGGTATTTATACATAGTTTCTAGATGTATTTATATACCAATAGTAAAACATCATTTTCAACCTTTTATCATGAAAAATGACATCTTTGTTATTATATATGATTCATGAAACATCTTTAGACATCAAAACAAGAACATTTTATACCCGTATTATACCCGTAATATACACAGCTTCTAGATGTATTTACTATTCGTATATACCAATAGTAAAACATCATTTTCAACCTTTTTAATCATGGAGAAACATGTTTAAACATATGGAATCACATTTTGTAATCTTATATGACTAATTTAAGCTAGATTACAAAACTAATTTTGTTTTTATTACTTATATAATTTTATATATTATATATATACTTATATATATCTATATATATTACACATAACTATTTTTTTTCATTCATATTCTTCCCTCCTTCATAAACCATGACCAAAAACAATTAAACCTTCATATCTTTGATCAAAAATCCAATCTATAATCATCTTATAAGAATCATTCAAGAACACTTCATGAAGATCATCCATTTCAAGTTTATACTTTCAATCTTTTGAATCCATTCCAAAAATTCTTTGAAGATCAAGAAACCTTCATTTATTTCAGTAGTTTTTCACTTCTTAATCAAGGTAAAACATATTCAAGCTTTGGTTCAATTCATATAATCATAACTATCTTAAATCAAGATAGAATTCTTACTTGAAACTTTTGTTGATTCCAAGCTTCTACATCAAGAATTCTAAGCTATAGAGGACATCATCTACTCAAAGATCATTTTCTTATTTTTCCAGTAACATCAATCTTTAAACTTCAGGTAGTAACCTTATTCAAAATCTCGTTCGATTCATATTCATATAGATATCTTATTTTAATTTTATAATTTACAATAACTAGAACATAGTTTAGTTAATTCTAAACTTGTTCGCAAACAAACTTAATCCTTCTAACTTGACTTTTAAAATACTTCAACACATGTATTATGACAGTATGTCAAGCTAACATAAGGATATAAAACTTGTAAACACGAAGAATGAAATGTCCCGTTCTTATTGATTAAAAACGTTCCATATTAATTGATTTCGTTGCGAGATTTTGACCTCTATATGAGACGTTTTTCAAAGACTGCATTCATTTTTAAAACAAACCATAACCTTTATTTCATAAATAAAGGTTTAAAAAGCTTTACGTAGATTATCAAATAATGATAATCTAAAATATCCTGTTTACACACGACCATTACATAATGGTTTACAATACAAATATGTTACATCGAAATCAGTTTCTTGAATGCAGTTTTTACACAATATCATACAAACATGGACTCCAAATCTTGTCCTTATTTTAGTATGCAATAGCGGAAGCTCTTAGTATTCACCTGAGAATAAACATGCTTTAAACCTCAACAAAAATGTTGGTGAGTTATAGGTTTAACCTATATATATCAAATCGTAACAATAGACCACAAGATTTCATATTTCAATACACATCCCATACATAGAGATAAAAATCATTCATATGGTGAACACCTGGTAACCGACATTAACAAGATGCATATATAAGAATATCCCCATCATTCCGGGACACCCTTTGGATATGATATAAATTTTGAAGTACTAAAGCATCCGGTACTTTGGATGGTATTTGTTAAGCCCAATAGATCTATCTTTAGGATTCGCGTCAATTAGGGTGTCTGTTCCCTAATTCTTAGATTACCAGACTTAATAAAAAGGGGCATATTCGATTTCGATAATTCAACCATAGAATGTAGTTTCACGTTCTTGTGTCTATTTTGTAAATCATTTATAAAACCTGCATTTATTCTCATCCCAAAAATATTAGATTTTAAAAGTGGGACTATAACTCACTTTCACAGACTTTTACTTCGTCGGGAAGTAAGACTTGGCCACTGGTTGATTCACGAACCTATAACAATATATACATATATATCAAAGTATGTTCAAAATATATTTACAATACTTTTAATATATTTTGATGTTTTAAGTTTATTAAGTCAGCTGTCCTCGTTAGTAACCTACAACTAGTTGTCCACAGTTAGATGTACAGAAATAAATTGATAAATATTATCTTGAATCAATCCACGACCCAGTGTATAAGTATCTCAGTATTGATCACAACTCAAACTATATATATTTTGGAATCAACCTCAACCCTGTATAGCTAACTCCAACATTCACATATAGAGTGTCTATGGTTGTTCCGAAATATATATAGATGTGTCGACATGATAGGTCAAAACATTGTATACGTGTCTATGGTATCTCAAGATTACATAATATACAATACAAGTTGATTAAGTTATGGTTGGAATATATTTGTTACCAATTTTCACGTAGCTAAAATGAGAAAAATTATCCAATCTTGTTTTACCCATAACTTCTTCATTTTAAATCCGTTTTGAGTGAATCAAATTACTATGGTTTCATATTGAACTCTATTTTATGAATCTAAACAGAAAAAGTATAGGTTTATAGTCGTAAAAATAAGTTACAAGTCGTTTTTGTAAAGGTAGTCATTTCAGTCGAAAGAACGACGTCTAGATGACCATTTTAGAAAACATACTTCCACTTTGAGTTTAACCATAATTTTTGGATATAGTTTCATGTTCATAATAAAAATCATTTTCCCAGAATAAAAACTTTTAAATCAAAGTTTATCATAGCTTTTAATTAACTAACCCAAAACAGCCCGCGGTGTTACTACGACGGCGTAAATCCGGTTTTACGGTGTTTTTCGTGTTTTCAGGTTTTAAATCATTAAGTTAGCATATCATATAGATATATAACATGTGTTTAGTTGATTTTAAAAGTCAAGTTAGAAGGATTAACTTTTATTTGCGAACAAGTTTAGAATTAAATAAACTATGTTCTAGTGATTACAAGTTTAAACCTTCGAATAAGATAGCTTTATATGTATGAATCGAATGATGTTATGAAAATCATTACTGCCTCAAGTTCCTTGGATAAACCTACTGGAAATGAAAATAGATCTAGCTTCAAAGGATCCTTGGATGGCTTGAAAGTTCTTGAAGCAGAATCATGACACGAAAACAATTTCAAGTAAGATTTCCACTCGAAATAAGATTGTTATAGTTATAGAAATTGAATTAAAGTTTGAATATGATTATTATCTTTTATTAGAAAGATAACCTACTATAAGTAACAAAGGTTTCTTGATCTTGGATGATTACTTGGAATGGATTTAGAAAACTTGGAAGTAAACTTGCAATCTTGGAAGTATTCTTGATTTTATGAAACTACAACTTTTGGAATTTATGAAGAACACTTAGAACTTGAAGATAGAACTTGAGAGAGATCAATTAGATGAAGAAAATTGAAGAATGATAGTGTTTGTAGGTGTTTTTGGTCGTTGGTGTATGGATTAGATATAAAGGATATGTAATTTTGTTTTCATGTAAATAAGTCATGAATGATTACTCATATTTTTGTAATTTTATGAGATATTTCATGCTAGTTGTCAAATGATGGTTCCCACATGTGTTAGGTGACTCATATGGGCTACTAATAGCTGATCATTGGAGTGTATATACCAATAGTACATACATCTAAAAGCTATGTATTGTACGAGTACGAATACGGGTGCATACGAGTAGAATTGTTGATGAAACTGAACGAGAATGTAATTGTAAGCATTTTTGTTAAGTAGAAGTATTTTGATAAGTGTCTTGAAGTCTTTCAAAAGTGTATGAATACATATTGAAACACTACATGTATATACATTTTAACTGAGTCGTTAAGTCATCGTTAGTCGTTACATGTAAATGTTGTTTTGAAACCTTTAGGTTAACGATCTTGGTGAATGTTGTTAACCCATTGTTTATTATAACAAATGAGATGTTAAATTGTTATATTATCATGATATTATGATATATAATATATCTTAGTATGATATATATACAGTTAAATGTCGTTACAACGATAATCGTTACATATATGTCTCGTTTCGAAATCATTAAGTTAGTAGTCTTATTTTTACATATGTATTTCATTTTTAATACACTTAATAATATATTTACTTATCATTTAACATAATTAACCAAGTGTATCAATATCTTAATATGATTCATATGTACCTAGTAAGACGTTGTTATAACGATAATCGTTATATATATCGTTTTCGAGTTTCTTAAATTAATAGTCTCATTTTTATGCATATAACTCATTGTTAAAATACCTAATGAGATACATACTTATAATAAAATCATTTTAACTATATATATAACCATATATATGTCATCGTATAGTTTTTACAAGTTTTAACGTTCGTGAATCACCGATCAACTTGGGTGGTCAATTGTCTATACGAAACCTATTTCAATTAATCAAGTCTTAACAAGTTTGATTCCTTAACATGTTGGAAACACTTAATCATGTAAATAACAATTTCATTTAATATATATATATATATATATATAAACATGGAAAAGTTCGAGTCACTACAGTACCTACCCGTTAAATAAATTTCGTCCCGAAATTTTAAGCAGTTGGAGGTGTTGACGTATCTTCTGGAAATAAATGCGGGTATTTCTTCTTCATCTGATCTTCAAACTCCCAGGTGAACTCGGGTCCTCTACGAGCATTCCATCGAACCTTAACAATAGGAATCTTGTTTTGTTTAAGTCTCTTAACCTCACGATCCATTATTTCGATGGGTTCTTCAATGAATTGAAGTTTTTCATTGATATGGATTTCGTCCAACGGAATAGTGAGATCTTCTTTAGCAAAACATTTCTTCAAATTTGAGACGTGGAAAGTGTTATGTACAGTCGCGAGTTATTGAGGTAGCTCCAGTTGGTAAGCTACTGGTCCGACACGATCTATAATCTTGAATGGTCCAATGTACCTTGGATTTAGTTTCCCCCGTTTACCAAATCGAATAACGCCTTTCCAAGGTGAAACCTTAAGCATGACCATTTCTCCAATTTCAAACTCTATATCTTTTCTTTTACTATCCGCGTAGCTCTTTTGTCGACTCTGGGCGGTTTTCAATCTTTGTTGAATTTGGATGATTTTCTCGGTAGTTTCTTGTATTATCTCCGGACCCGTAATCTGTCTATCCCCCACTTCACTCCAACAAATCGGAGACCTGCACTTTCTACCATAAAGTGCTTCAAACGGCGCCATATCAATGCTTGAATGGTAGCTGTTGTTGTAGAAAAATTCTGCTAACGGTAGATGTCGATCCCAACTGTTTCCGAAATCAATAACACAAGCTCGTAGCATGTCTTCAAGCGTTTGTATCATCCTTTCGCTCTACCCATCAGTTTGTGGATGATAGGCAGTACTCATGTCTAGACGAGTTCCCAATGGTTGCTGTAATGTCTGCCAGAATCTTGAAATAAATCTGCCATCCCTATCAGAGATAATAGAGATTGGTATTCCATGTCTGGAGACGACTTCCTTCAAATACAGTCGTGCTAACTTCTCCATCTTGTCATCTTCTCTTATTGGCAGGAAGTGTGCTGATTTGGTGAGACGATCAACTATTACCCAAATAGTATCAAAACCACTTGCAGTCCTTGGCAATTTAGTGATGAAATCCATGGTAATATTTTCCCATTTCCATTCCGGTATTTCGGGTTGTTGAAGTGGACCTGATGGTTTCTGATGCTCAGCTTTGACCTTAGAACACGTCAAACATTCTCCTACGTATTTAGCAACATCGGCTTTCATACCCGGCCACCAAAAATATTTCTTGAGATCCTTGTACATCTTCCCCGTTCCAGGATGTATTGAGTATCTGGTTTTATGAGCTTCTCTAAGTACCATTTCTCTCATATCTCCAAATTTTGGTACCCAAATCCTTTCAGCCCTATACCGGGTTCCTTCTTCCCGAATATTAAGATGCTTCTCCGATCCTTTGGGTATTTCATCCTTTAAATTTCCCTCTTTTAAAACTCCTTGTTGCGCCTCCTTTATTTGAGTAGTAAGGTTAGTGTGAATCATTATACTCATAGATTTTACTCGAATGGGTTCTCTGTCCTTTCTGCTCAAGGCGTCGGCTACCACATTTGCCTTCCCCGGGTGGTAACAAATCTCAAAGTCATAATCATTCAACAATTCAATCCACCTACGCTGCCTCATATTCAGTTGTTTCTGATTAAATATGTGTTGAAGACTTTTGTGGTCGGTATATATAATACTTTTGACCCCATATAAGTAGTGCCTCCAAGTCTTTAATGCAAAAACAACCGCGCCTAATTCCAAATCATGCGTTGTATAATTTTGCTCGTGAATCTTCAATTGTCTAGACGCATAAGCAATCACCTTCGTCCGTTGCATTAATACACAACCGAGACCTTGCTTTGATGCGTCACAATAAATCAAAAAATCATCATTCCCTTCAGGCAATGACAATATAGGTGCCGTAGTTAGCTTTTTCTTCAATAATTGAAACGCCTTCTCTTGTTCATCCTTCCATTCAAATTTCTTCCCTTTATACGTTAATGCAGTCAAGGGTTTTGCTATTTTGGAGAAATCTTGGATGAATCTTCTGTAGTAACCAGCCAATCCTAAAAATTGACGTATATGCTTCGGAGTTTTTGGGGTTTCCCACTTTTCAACGGTTTCGATCTTTGCCGGGTCCACCTGGATACCTTCTTTGTTCACTATGTGACCGAGGAATTGAACTTCTTCCAACCAAAATGCACACTTTGAAAACTTAGCGTTCAGTTTTTCTTTCCTCAATACTTCTAGCACTTTTCTCAAATGTTCTTCGTGCTCTTGATCATTCTCTGAGTAAATAAGTATGTCATCGATGAAAACAATGATAAACTTGTCAAGATATGGCCCACACACTCGGTTCATAAGGTCCATGAACACAGCTGGTGCATTAGTCAATCCAAACGGCATAACCATAAACTCGTAATGACCATAACGCGTCCTAAAAGCAGTTTTTGGAATATCATCCTCCTTTACTCGCATTTGATGATATCCAGAACGTAAATCGATCTTCGAATAAACCGACGAGCCTTGTAGTTGATCAAATAAGTCGTCAATTCTCGGCAGTGGATAACTTTTTTTGATGGTAAGTTTGTTCAACTCTCTGTAGTCAATACACAACCTAAATGTACCATCCTTCTTCTTGACAAACAAAACAGGAGCTCCCCATGGTGATGTGCTTGGTCGAATGAAACCACGTTCTAATAGTTCTTGCAGTTGGCTTTGCAGTTCTTTCATCTCGCTGGGTGCGAGTCTATAAGGAGCACGAGCTATTGGTTCAGCTCCTGGTACAAGATCTATTTGAAATTCAACAGATCGATGTGGGGGTAATCCCGGTAATTCTTTCGGAAATACATCGGGAAATTCTTTTGCGACGGGAACATCATTGATGCTCTTTTATTAAGTTTGTACTTTCTCGACGTGTGCTATAACAGCATAGCAACCTTTTCTTATTAGTTTTTGTGCCTTCAAATTACTAATAAGATGTAGCTTCGTGTTGCCCTTTTCTCCGTACACCATTAAGGGTTTTCCTTTTTCTCGTATAATGCGAATTGCATTTTTGTAACAAACGATCTCTGCTTTCACTTCTTTCAACCAGTCCATACCAATTATCACATCAAAACTCCCTAACTCTACTGGTATCAAGTCAATCTTAAATGTTTCGCTAACCAGTTTAATTTCTCAATTTCGACATATATTATCTGCTAAAATTAATTTACCATTTGCTAATTCGAGTAAAAATTTACTATCCAACGGCGTCAATGGACAACTTAATTTAGCACAAAAATCTCTACTCATATAGCTTCTATCCGCACCCGAATCAAATAAAACGTAAGCAGATTTATTGTCAATAAGAAACGTACCCGTAACAAGCTCCGGGTCTTCCTGTGCCTCTGCCGCATTAATATTGAAAACTCTTCCGCGGCCTTGTCCATTCGTGTTCCCCTGGTTCGGGCAATTTCTAATAATGTGGCCCGGTTTTCCACATTTATAACAAACTATATTGGCATAACTTGCTCCGACACTACTTGCTCCGCCATTACTCGTTCCGACACCATTTGTTCCTTTCGTTCTGTTAACCCCTGGTCCGTAGACCTCACACTTCGCCGCACTATGACCATTTCTTTTACACTTGTTGCAAAATTTGGTGCAGAACCCCGAGTGATACTTTTCACACCTTTGGCATAGCTGCTTCTGATTGTTGTTGTTGTTGTTGTTGCGGTTGTTATTGTTATTGGGATGATTGTTGTAGTTGCTGTTGTTGTTGTTGTTGTTGTTATTGTTGTTGTTGGGCCGTTTGTTGTAGTTGCGATTGATGTTGCGATTGTTGGGATAATTTTTGCGATTATTGTTGTAATTGCTGTTGTTGTTGTATTGGTGATTCTTATCACCGTTTTCCTCCCACTTTCTTTTGACTTGCTTCACATTGGTCTCTTCAGTAGTCTGTTCTTTAATTCTTTCTTCAATCTGGTTCACTAGTTTGTGAGCCATTCTACATGCATGTTGTATGGAGGCGGGCTCGTGTGAACTTATATCTTCTTGGATTCTTTCCGGTAATCCTTTCACAAATGCGTCGATCTTCTCTTCCTCATCTTCGAACGCTCCCGGACACAATAGGCATAATTCAGTGAATCGTCTTTCGTATGTGGTAATATCAAATCCTTGGGTTCGTAACCCTCTAAGTTCTGTCTTGAGCTTATTGACCTCGGTTCTGGGACGGTACTTCTCGTTCATCAAGTGCTTGAATGCTGACCACAGTAGTGCGTACGCATCATCTTGTCCCACTTGCTCTAGATAGGTATTCCACCATGTTAACGCAGAACCTGTGAAGGTATGCGTAGCGTACTTCACTTTGTCCTCTTCAGTACACTTACTTATGGCAAACACCGATTCGACCTTCTCGGTCCACCGTTTCAATCCGATCGGTCCTTCGGTTCCATCAAATTCCAAAGGTTTGCAGGCAGTGAATTCTTTGTAGGTGCATCCTACACGATTTCCTGTACTGCTAGATCCAAGGTTATTGTTGGTATGTGTAACGACCGGGATTTTTCCGATCATTTTATACCTATGAGATTAATATTTACATAAATTAAACCTTACCAACATGATAAGTAATCTAAATTGTTGAGATTTATGTTTTTAAAAAGAGTTTTACACAACGTTTGACCGTCCAATTTGACCGATGACATCACGAACTATATAACAAATGATAATTATACGTTTGTGTATATATATGTATTTATATATATTTAACATGATCTAAGAATGGTTTAACATCTTATTGTGTACTAATAACAATAAGTTATAAGTATATTTTGAAACTACTAACTTATGTTTTCAAAACGATAACTATACGTAATGTTCTTCGACATAAATACTTATAACCTACAATACTTATACATGCATCGTATAGATATGTATTTTATCACTTTTAAAGGGCTTACATACATAAAACAATATAAGTATATTTACAAAAGATAGCTATATTTGAATCCTCGTTCCGTTTTCTCAAAGATTTCTATACGTACACCTAGGGAATAGGTACCCGTATCATACCCATCTTCTAGATGTATTTACTATTGGTATATACACATCAAATCAACCTTTTAATCAATCATGTTACTGCCCTAGGTATAAGGTAATTAGAATTTGGAAGTTTATTGACTAATTACATAAGATAACAAACTAAAAATTTTGTCTTGTCTACCTTAAATCACGTTTTTAAAGGGGGGTATGGGATCATCATTTTGATTCAAATTTTACTTCCATCTCTTAGCTAAAAACACACATCCTCATGAGCCTTAAACACCTTAACCATCTCAGCCCACAACCATGAAGATCTAGCTTCAAAAACAACAATTAAACATCATAAGAAAACCTTTCCAAGAACACTTCAAAAATCCTTCCAAATTTACAAGTTTACTTCCAACCTTTTGATCCAACTCCACCACTCTTTTGGTTCTAAGATTTTTCTCATCTTTTACAGTAACTTTGTCCAAGTAACTTGAGGTAGTAACCTTGTTCATAACCTTATTCGATTCATATTTATATAGCTATCTTATTTTGTGTTGTAAAATTTTAACAACAAGAACATAGTTTGAATGATTTCAAACTTGTTTGCAAACTAAATAGATCCTTCTAACTTAACTTTTAAAACACTTCAAGACCTGTAATATATCATAATGATATGCTAACTTAACAAGATATAACTTGGTTTTACAAAGAACATCTTAAAAACTGAATCTACGTCGTCGGAGTGCAACCGGGGGCTGTTTTGGGTTGGATAATTAAAAACTATCTTAAGCTTTGAATTGGAAGTTTATGTTCTGGAAAAATGATATTTTTTATGAATATGTTAACACATAAAAATTTCATGGTTTAACTCAAAGTGTAAGTATTTTTAGAAAAATGATCATTAAATGTTGTTTTTATGATGGAAAATGATCACTTTCATAAGTTTCACCAAAGTTTGACCTATAACCTGTGATTTTGAATACAACCTAAGGTATTTTCAGTTCATATTCTTAAAATTTGACTCGATCCAAGGAAGTGACAAGTTGAACCAACAAAAACGGAGTTGTAATGAAGAAACTACGACTAAAACAAGATCGGGTATCCGAAGCTAGTTTAGCTACGAAAATATTTGGAGAAAAATTAAATTAATCATATATTTCTAATTAATATGATATTTCATATATATTTACTTATGATTTGATTTTATATATTTCAGGACCACCCGTAAACAACACGAGAAGATTAATCATAAGACCTCATGATTGTACGCAACACGTCATTTGACAACATGGTACCATGGGTCAAGATTAATTCTGATCAATACGAATACGATGGGGTCTTTATTTATTTTATTTAAGCAACTAATTGTGGACCACTAACATCGGACTGCTAACTACAGACTAAGAAAATATTAAAAGTATTAAAAGTATATATATATATATATACATATATATATATGTAACGATTACTTAAAAAGAAAATATGTTGATATATTATATATATGGTTAGGTTCGTGATATCTATCGGAGACCAAGTCGTGATAAATACCTTCAAGGCAAAAGTGAGTATATAGTCCCAATTTTAAACTCTAAATATTTCGGGATGAGAATACATGCATTTTATGATTTACGTTATGGACACAAGTGATTAAAAATATATATTCTACGTTGAGTTGTACCACTGGCATACTTCCCTGTAACTTGGTAACTATTATTTACATGAGGTATTATAAACGCGAATCCTGTTGATAGATCTATCGGGCCTGACAACTCCAACCGGACTGGACGACCAGTATTCAACGGTTGCACAGTACTTCTTTTCGGTAACTACACTTGTTACGGTGTAGTAAGATTTCATAATAAAGGGAATATGTGACGTTGATTAAATGTTAAGTATGGTTATCAAGTGCTCAACAACTTAGAATATTTTTATTAAAATGTTTATATATGAAATCTTGTGGTCTATATTTATAACGCTGCCGGCATTAAACCAATATCTCACCAACTTTATGTTGACGTTTTAAGCATGTTTATTCTCAGGTGATAACTAAAAGCTTCCGCTGCAACATGTTGAATTTAAGCAAGATCTTGAGTATGTATATTTGTGTCAAAAATAAAACTGCATATCGGAGGGTTTGTAATGTAAAATATGTTGGAAGTCGTATTGTTATTATCACATGTAAAGTTTGTAAGTCTAAGATTATCGCTAAACGATAATCATTATTAAGTTGTTTAAACCTTGTATTTGTAATAAAAGCTATGGTTTGTATTGTAAAAACGAATGCAGTTTTTGAAAAATGTCGCATATAGAGGTCAATACCTCGCAATGAAATCATATGTTATTGTAATCGTCCTTATGGTTAAGGTCGGGTTATGACATGTGGTATCAGAGCGTTGGTCTTAGAGAACCAGAAAATTTGCATTAGTGTGTCTTATCGAGTTTGTTAGGATGCATTAGTGAGTCTGGACTTTGACCGTGTTTGATTTAGAAAACTATTGCTTATCCCTGTTGGTTACAAAAAAATTAATATGTAAATATTATGTGATACTAACATGCTAGTTGTTATGTGATAGATGTCTAGCTTAGAACTTGTTATCACATTCAGCGACTCCGAACCAGAAACTTCAGATGGTGTTCCAGTCATTAACCTATCCGATGATGAAAACGACACCTTTGGGGAAGACTCACAAGTTCCGGATGAATCAATTGAAGAAGAACCGGAAAGTGATCCTGAGGAGGAAGAAATACAGGAAATTACGAAAGACAAGTTCGAACGAGGGAAGAAACGAAAGGCTACTGAAATGGAAAATCCAAATCCCGAGTCTAGAGAGGATGTTGTGGCACCAACTCCACCAGATACTTCCACACCTATTCCCGCTATTCCTATTAGTTCTATCCCGACATCCAGTTCTTCGGTTCCTCAGCCAAAACGCAGGGAGACAACCAGGAAAACCTTTAAGCGATTTCTTTGAACACAAATGCTTTGGGTTAAATGATGCGCTGTTGTTTTAAACCATGGGATCATATAATGTTTTGTATAATATTACTAGTGTGGTTTGCTTAATGTTTGATGTAAGATAAGCATATGTAAAATAGTGAAGTGTGAAATGCAATAATTTTCCATGGTTAAGTATTATTTGGGTGGTAGTAATTGATTTTCGTACTAAGCTATTAAGTATGAACTTTAACGGGTAGGTACTACCCTAGATATAATTATAAAACGCTAATAAGATGAAAAGGCTTTTATAATAATAACTGGTTCATATTATTAATAAGCTACGATGTACTGTAAATACATACTACATCTATAATATTCCATGTGAATAATTATTTTTTTATTCTTATTGAAGATTATGGCGCGATTGAACCGAATGACGGAACAAGAAATCCAGGAACTCATCAATCAGCGAGTGAATGACAGTATGTTATGGGTCGAGGCTGCAAGAGGGGCTGCAGTTAACCCAAATCCTCGTGTGGGGTGCACTTACAAAACTTTTCAAGGTTGCAAGCCCTCATCATTCAGTGGAACAGAAGGACCGATCGGTTTAACCCGGTGGATCGAAAAGATTGAGTCTGTGTTTAAAATCAGTGGTTGTATTGAGAAGGACATGACCAAGTATGCATCGTGCACCCTACAAGATAGTGCACTCACGTTGTGGAAAAACTATGTGAAGGCTGTAGGAGGAGATGTAGCTTATGATACTCCTTGGGAAGAATTCAAAACAATGCTAATCAACGAATATTGTCCAAGGAACGAGGTTAGGAAGTTGGAAGCTGAATTACGAAGCCTAAAAGCTGTTGGTACTGAACTCACCAACTACAATCAGCGATTCATGGAATTAGCTTTGCTATGTCCCGAATTGGTACCAACCGAAGAACGGAAGATTGAACTGTACAAAGACGGTTTGCCTAAAAAGTTCAAGGCAAATGTTACAGCATCCAAACCCAAGACTATTCATGAAGCTATCACCATGGCAAACGAATTGATAGACCAGATTATTCTGGATAAGAACACCGATGTCAAGACATCGGGAAACAAAAGAAAGTGGGAAGGTAATCATCAACAATCCAACAAGAAACAAGAAACCACGCAAGGTGCGGGTAGCGGTTCAAACTCAGGTTACAAAGGACGAAATCCTTTATGTAACAGATGCCACAAACATCACTCTGGTTATTGTAATGTGGTGTGCAACAATTGTAATCGAAAAGTTCATCTTGCTGAAGATTGTAGGGTTCCCGCTACAAATACAAACGGTAATAAGACTCCTGCCACCAATGCAAATAGAACTGCCTTGGCCACTGTTACTTGTTATGGGTGTGGGAAACATGTCATTATAAGAGTCAGTGCCCGAATCCAGAGAAGAATAATGGATCTGCACGTGGAAGAGCATTTGTTATTAATGCTAGAGAGGCGTGCGAAGACCCGGAGCTTGTTACGGGTACGTTTACCATTAATAACTTATCCGCATCTATTATATTTGATACTGGTGCCGATAGAAGTTACGTGTGTAGAGACTTTCACGCTAAATTAAATTGTTCATCATTACCTCTAGATGCTAGGTACATGATTGAGTTAGCTAATGGTAAACTAATTAAAGCCAATAAAATTTGCCGTGATTGTAAAATAAATTTAGCCGGAGAAATATTTAAGATTGATTTGATACCCGTAGAATTAGGAAGTTTTGATGTAATAGTCGGCATGGACTGGATGTCCAAAATAGGAGCTGAAGTTGTGTGCGCCAAGAAGGCAATTCGCATTCCTCGTAAGGATAAAACGCCAGTAATGATTTATGGAGAGAAGGGTAACTCAAAGCTAAAACTCATTAGTTGTTTGAAAGCTCAAAAGTGCTTGAAGAAAGGGTGCTATGCTATCTTAGCATATGTTAATAAAGTCGAAACGAAGGAAAAAGTGAAGACCATCAACGACGTGCCTATGGCAAGAGATTTTCCTGAAGTATTTCCGGAAGAGTTACCAGGATTACCTCCATTTAGATCTGTAGAATTTCAAATAGATCTAGTACCAGGAGCTGCACCAGTGGCTCGTGCTCCATATAGACTTGCACCATCTGAGATGAAAGAGTTACAAAGCCAGTTACAAGAATTACTGGACCGTGGTTTCATTCGACCGAGCACTTCACCGTGGGGAGCTCCGATTTTATTCGTCAAGAAGAAAGATGGATCTTTCCGAATGTGTATAGATTATCGTGAATTAAATAAGTTAACTATCAAGAATCGGTATCCACTACTGAGAATTGATGACTTATTTGATCAATTGCAAGGATCATGTGTTTACTCAAAAATCGACCTAAGGTCGGGCTATCATCAACTACGCGTCAAAGAAGAAGATATTCCGAAAACTGCTTTTCGGGCACGCTACGGTCATTATGAATTTTTGGTCATGCCGTTTGGATTAACGAATGCGCCAGCTGTATTCATGGACCTCATGAATCGAGTTTGTAGTCCGTATTTAGATAAGTTTGTTATCGTTTTCATTGACGATATTCTTATCTATTCCAAGAGTGAGCAAGAGCATGAGCAGCATTTAAGATTGGTATTAGAATTGTTAAGAAAAGAACAATTATACGCCAAATTTTCTAAGTGTGCGTTTTGGTTAAAAGAAGTGCAATTTCTTGGTCATGTTGTTAGTAGCAAAGGAATTCAGGTTGACCCAGCTAAAATTGAGGCCATTGAAAAATGGGAGACTCCTAAGACACCAACACAGATACGCCAATTTTTGGGTTTAGCCGGTTATTATAGAAGGTTTATTCAAGATTTTTCCCGAATAGCTAAACCATTGACAGCGTTAACACAAAAAGGGAAGAAGTACGAATGGACCTTTGAGCAGGAGAGTGCATTTCAATTACTCAAGAAGAAGTTGACCACGGCACCTATTTTATCGTTACCTGAAGGGAACGATGATTTTGAGATATATTGTGACGCTTCGCGACAAGGTTTTAGTTGCGTCCTTATGCAACGAAAGAAAGTTATTGCATACGCATCCCGACAATTGAAGATTCACGAGCGGAATTATACGACGCATGATCTAGAATTGGGGGCAGTAGTGTTTGCATTGAAGATATGGAGACACTATTTATATGGAGTTAAATGCACTGTGTTTACTGATCATAAAAGCCTTCAACATATCTTCGATCAGAAACAGCTAAACATGAGGCAACGTAGGTGGGTAGAGCTGATAAACGACTATGATTGTGAGATTCGCTATCATCCCGGGAAAGCGAATGTAGTGGCCGACGCTCTAAGCAGAAAGGAACGGGAACCAATTCGAGTACGAGCAATGAACATAAAAATTCGCATGAATCTCAACTCACAAATCAAAGAGGCTCAACGAGAAGCTCTTACTAAAGAAAACATAGGAAATGAAATAATGAAGAAGTATGAGAAGCAACTCATTATGCGGGAAGACGGAATTCGATATTTTGCAAACCGTATTTGGGTACCGAAGTTGGGTGGATTAAGGAAGTTGATATTGAATGAGGCACATAAGACAAGATACTCGATACATCCTGGAGTTGGAAAGATGTATCAAGATCTTAAGACGCATTATTGGTGGCCTAATTTGAAGACAGACGTTGCAACATATGTTGGGGAATGTTTAACTTGTTCCAAAGTCAAAGCAGAACACCAGAAGCCGTCAGGGTTACTTCAACAACCAGAAATCCCAGAATGGAAATGGGACGGTATTACCATGGATTTCATCACAAAGTTACCTAAGACTGCCTGGGGTTATGACACCATTTGGGTAATAGTTGATCGTCTCACCAAATCTGCACATTTCTTGCCTATAAAGGAAACGGATAGAATGGAGAAACTATTACAATTATACATAAAGGAAATTGTTTCAAGGCATGGAATACCTATTTCCATTATATCCGATCGTGATAGTAGATTTACATCAAAGTTTTGGCAATCACTACAGGAGGCCCTGGGAACTCGTTTGGATATGAGCACCGTATATCATCCACAAACTGACGGGCAGAGTGAAAGAACAATTCAGACTCTTGAAGACATGCTCAGGGCATGTGTGATCGATTTTGGAAACGGATGGGATAAATATCTACCATTAGCAGAATTCTCGTATAATAACAGTTATCATGCTAGCATTAAAGCTGCACCATTCGAAGCACTGTATGGAAGGAAGTGTAGATCCCCTATCTGTTGGAATGAAGTAGGAGATCGACAATTAACTGGTCCCGAGATCATACACGAAATGACTGAGAAGATAGTGCAAATCAAGGAGAGATTGAAAACAGCCCGTAGTCGCCAAAAGAGCTACGCCGATGTCCGAAGGAAACCGTTAGAGTTTCAGATCGGTGACATGGTTATGTTAAAGGTGTCACCTTGGAAAGGTGTAATACGTTTTGGAAAAAGAGGTAAACTGAACCCAAGGTATGTAGGCCCGTTCAAGATCATCGAACGCATTGGACTGGTAGCTTATCGACTCGAATTACCACAACAACTCGCCGGAGTACATAATACATTTCACGTTTCAATCCTTAAGAAGTGTCTTGCAAAGGAAGACCTTACCATTCCTCTTGAAGAAATCCAAGTCGACGAGAAACTACAATTCATAGAAGAACCAGTCGAAATCATGGACCGTGAAGTTAAACAACTCAAGCAGAGCAACATACCAATCGTTAAGGTTCGTTGGAATTCTCGAAGGGGTCCCGAGTTTACTTGGGAACGAGAGGATCAGATGAAACAAAAGTACCCACATTTGTTTCCCGAGAACGCAAAATAGGTACAATTTTAAAATTTCGGGACGAAATTTATTTAACGGGTAGGTACTGTAACGACCCGGATTTTTCCGATCATTTTATACCTATGAGATTAATATTTACATAAATTAAACCTTACCAACATGATAAGTAATCTAAATTGTTGAGATTTATGTTTTTAAAAAGAGTTTTACACAACGTTTGACCGTCCAATTTGACCGATGACATCACGAACTATATAACAAATGATAATTATACGTTTGTGTATATATATGTATTTATATATATTTAACATGATCTAAGAATGGTTTAACATCTTATTGTGTACTAATAACAATAAGTTATAAGTATATTTTGAAACTACTAACTTAAGTTTTCAAAACGATAACTATACGTAATGTTCTTCGACATAAATACTTATAACCTACAATACTTATACATGCATCGTATAGATATGTATTTTATCACTTTTAAAGGGCTTACATACATAAAACAATATAAGTATATTTACAAAAGATAGCTATATTTGAATCCTCGTTCCGTTTTCTCAAAGATTTCTATACGTACACCTAGGGTATAGGTACCCGTATCATACCCATCTTCTAGATGTATTTACTATTGGTATATACACATCAAATCAACCTTTTAATCAATCATGTTACTGCCCTAGGTATAAGGTAATTAGAATTTGGAAGTTTATTGACTAATTACATAAGATAACAAACTAAAAATTTTGTCTTGTCTACCTTAAATCACGTTTTTAAAGGGGGGTATGGGATCATCATTTTGATTCAAATTTTACTTCCATCTCTTAGCTAAAAACACACATCCTCATGAGCCTTAAACACCTTAACCATCTCAGCCCACAACCATGAAGATCTAGCTTCAAAAACAACAATTAAACATCATAAGAAAACCTTTCCAAGAACACTTCAAAAATCCTTCCAAATTTACAAGTTTACTTCCAACCTTTTGATCCAACTCCACCACTCTTTTGGTTCTAAGATTTTTCTCATCTTTTACAGTAACTTTGTCCAAGTAACTTGAGGTAGTAACCTTGTTCATAACCTTATTCGATTCATATTTATATAGCTATCTTATTTTGTGTTGTAAAATTTTAACAACAAGAACATAGTTTGAATGATTTCAAACTTGTTTGCAAACTAAATAGATCCTTCTAACTTAACTTTTAAAACACTTCAAGACCTGTAATATATCATAATGATATGCTAACTTAACAAGATATAACTTGGTTTTACAAAGAACATCTTAAAAACTGAATCTACGTCGTCGGAGTGCAACCGGGGGCTGTTTTGGGTTGGATAATTAAAAACCATCTTAAGCTTTGAATTGGAAGTTTATGTTCTGGAAAAATGATATTTTTTATGAATATGTTAACACATAAAAATTTCATGGTTTAACTCAAAGTGTAAGTATTTTTAGAAAAATAATCATTAAATGTTGTTTTTATGATGGAAAATGATCACTTTCATAAGTTTCACCAAAGTTTGACCTATAACCTGTGATTTCGAATACAACCTAAGGTATTTTCAGTTCATATTCTTAAAATTTGACTCGATCCAAGGAAGTGGCAAGTTGAACCAACAAAAACGGAGTTGTAATGAAGAAACTACGACTAAAACAAGATCGGGTATCCGAAGCTAGTTTAGCTACGAAAATATTTGGAGAAAAATTAAATTAATCATATATTTCTAATTAATATGATATTTCATATATATTTACTTATGATTTGATTTTATATATTTCAGGACCACCCGTAAACAACACGAGAAGATTAATCATAAGACCTCATGATTGTACGCAACACGTCATTTGACAACATGGTACCATGGGTCAAGATTAATTCTGATCAATACGAATACGTTGGGGTATTTATTTATTTTATTTAAGCAACTAATTGTGGACCACTAACATCGGACTACTAACTACAGACTAAGAAAATATTAAAAGTATTAAAAGTATATATATATATATATATATATATATATATATATATATATATATATATATATATATATATATATATATATAACGATTACTTAAAAAGAAAATATGTTGATATATTATATATATGGTTAGGTTCGTGATATCTATCGGAGACCAAGTCGTGATAAATACCTTCAAGGCAAAAGTGAGTATATAGTCCCACTTTTAAACTCTAAATATTTCGGGATGAGAATACATGCATTTTATGATTTACGTTATGGACACAAGTGATTAAAAATATATATTCTACGTTGAGTTGTACCACTGGCATACTTCCCTGTAACTTGGTAACTATTATTTACATGAGGTATTGTAAACGCGAATCATGTTGATAGATCTATCGGGTCTGACAACCCCAACCGGACTGGACGACCAGTATTCAACGGTTGCACAGTACTTCTTTTCGGTAACTACACTTGGTACGGTGTAGTAAGATTTCATAATAAAGGGAATATGCGACGTTGATTAAATGTTAAGTATGGTTATCAAGTGCTCAACAACTTAGAATATTTTTATTAAAACGTTTATATATGAAATCTTGTGGTCTATATTTATAACGCTGCCGACATTAAACCTATATCTCACCAACTTTATGTTGACGTTTTAAGCATGTTTATTCTCAGGTGATAACTAAAAGCTTCCGCTGCAACATGTTGAATTTAAGCAAGATCTTGAGTATGCATATTTGTGTCAAAAATAAAACTGCATATCGGAGGATTTGTAATGTAAAATATGTTGGAAGTCATATTGTTATTATCACATGTAAAGTTTGTAAGTCTAAGATTATCGCTAAACGATAATCATTATTAAGTTGTTTAAACCTTGTATTTGTAATAAAAGCTATGGTTTGTATTGTAAAAACGAATGCAGTTTTTGAAAAATGTCGCATATAGAGGTCAATACCTCGCGATGAAATCATATGTTATTGTAATCGTCCTTATGGTTAAGGTCGGGTTATGACAGTATGTAGCGCAGCCTGTACTGCGGCTATGTTTGAAGCTATAAAAGTACGGAATTCCTCTTCATTCATATTCATGGTGTGTCGAGTAGTCGGTGTCATTTCCTTCAAAATAGTCAAATGGAACAAGTTAATCATACAGAATATTAAGAGTAGTTAATAGTATTTCGTAGCATAATATGAACTCATTTATAAAAGCTTTTTCTTCATATTAGCGTTTTATAAGTTTAAATTCGGGTAGTACCTACCCGTTAAGTTCATACTTAGTAGCTAATATACAATTCAACTACTACAATTCTATATGAAAAACTGATTATAATAATATTTCGCGTTCAAACTTTTATACAATATTTTACAAACTTACAATACCGCTTATTTTACATAAAGCATGAAATATAGCACACAATAACTTTGATACAAGATAATTGTGAAGATAATTCTAGCTAGTACACAAATCGTTCAGCAAAGGCAATAAAGACACGTAATTCATACGTCCAGAAACAAGTCATGCATTCTGGTTTTACTAGGACTACTTCCCATCCTTGGTCTTGTGGAACATAACCGTTATGGCCGTTGATAAGACAGCGTGTTGTAACGTCGTCAAAGGGACGAGGGTTACGTAATGACCAACAGTCTCGTAATAACCTAAAAACCTCATTTCTTACCCCAATTACCGACTCCGTCACTTGTGGAAACGTTTTGTTTAATAGTTGTTGCCCGATGTTCTTTTTCTCACTTTGGTGAGAACCGAACATTACTAACCCTTAAGCATAGCATGCTTCTTTATGTTGCATGTTAGCCGCTTTTTCTAAATCATGAAGTCCTATATTCGGATACATTGAGTCAAAATAATTTCTTAACCCGTTGCGTAAAATAGCATTTGGGTTCCCCGCAATATATGCGTCAAAGTAAACACATCGTAACTTATGAGTTTCCCAATGTGATATCCCCCATCTTTCAAACGAAAGTCTCTTATAAACCAAGACATTCTTGGAACGTTCTTCGAATGTCTTACAAACTGATTTCGCCGTAAATAGTTGTGCCGAAGAATTCTGACCGACTCTAGACAAGATTTCATCAATCATGTCTCCGGGTAGGTCTCTTAAAATATTGGGTTGTCTATCCATTTTGTGTTTTTATACTGTAAAATAGACAAGAGTTAGATTCATAAAAAAAATACTTATTAATACAAGCAATTTTTACATATATCATAAAGCATAAGCACACTATATTACATATATTACACCACACGAATACAACTATCTTATTCCGACTCGCTCGTTTCTTCTTCTTCGGTTTTGGTTCGTTTTGCCAAGTTTCTAGGGATATATGATGTTCCCCTAATACGAGCTGTCGTTTTCCACAACGGTTTAGAAAAACCTGGTGGTTTAGAGGTTCTCGGGTCATTGTTACAACTTAAGGGCTTCGAGGGTTGACGATACATATAAAGTTCATCGGGGTTGGAATTAGATTTCTCTATTTTTATGCCCTTTCCCTTATTATTTTCTTTTGCCTTTTTAAATTCAGTTGGGGTAATTTCTATAACATCATCGGAATTCTCGTCGGAATCCGATTCATCGGAGAATTGGTAATCCTCCCAATATTTTGCTTCCTTGGCGGAAACACCATTGACCATAATTAACCTTGGTCGGTTGGTTGAGGATTTTCTTTTACTTAACCATTTTATTATTTCCCCCACTGGTTCTATTTCTTCTTCCGGTTCCGATTCTTCTTCCGGTTCTGACTCTTCTTCCGGTTCCTCTTCGGGAACTTGTGAATCAGTCCACGAATCATTCCAATTTACATTTGACTCTTCATTATTATTAGGTGAGTCAATGGGACTTGTTCTAGAGGTAGACATCTATCACATAATATCAAACGCGTTAAGAGATTAATATATCACATAATATTCACATGTTAAAAATATATAGTTTCCAACAAAATTTGTTAAGCAATCATTTTTCACGTAAACACGGTCGAAGTCCAGACTTACTAATGCATCCTAACAAACTCGATAAGACACACTAATGCAAAATTCTGGTTCTCTAAGACCAACGCTCGGATACCAACTGAAATGTCCCGTTCTTATTGATTAAAAACGTTCCATATTAATTGATTTCGTTGCGAGGTTTTGACCTCTATATGAGACGTTTTTCAAAGACTGCATTCATTTTTAAAACAAACCATAACCTTTATTTCATAAATAAAGGTTTAAAAAGCTTTACGTAGATTATCAAATAATGATAATCTAAAATATCTTGTTTACACACGACCATTACATAATGGTTTACAATACAAATATGTTACATCGAAATCAGTTTCTTGAATGCAGTTTTTACACAATATCATACAAACATGGACTCCAAATCTTGTCCTTATTTTAGTATGCAATAGCGGAAGCTCTTAGTATTCACCTGAGAATAAACATGCTTTAAACGTCAACAAAAATGTTGGTGAGTTATAGGTTTAACCTATATATATCAAATCATAACAATAGACCACAAGATTTCATATTTCAATACACATCCCATACATAGAGATAAAAATCATTCATATGGTGAACACCTGGTAACCGACATTAACAAGATGCATATATAAGAATATCCCCATCATTCCGGGACACCCTTCGGATATGATATAAATTTCGAAGTACTAAAGCATCCGGTACTTTGGATGGGGTTTGTTAAGCCCAATAGATCTATCTTTAGGATTCGCGTCAATTAGGGTGTCTGTTCCCTAATTCTTAGATTACCAGACTTAATAAAAAGGGGCATATTCGATTTCGATAATTCAACCATAGAATGTAGTTTCACGTACTTGTGTCTATTTTGTAAATCATTTATAAAACCTGCATTTATTCTCATCCCAAAAATATTAGATTTTAAAAGTGGGACTATAACTCACTTTCACAGATTTTTACTTCGTCGGGAAGTAAGACTTGGCCACTGGTTGATTCACGAACCTATAACAATATATACATATATATCAAAGTATGTTCAAAATATATTTACAACACTTTTAATATATTTTGATGTTTTAAGTTTATTAAGTCAGCTGTCCTCGTTAGTAACCTACAACTAGTTGTCCACAGTTAGATGTACAGAAATAAATCTATAAATATTATCTTGAATCAATCCACGACCCAGTGTATACGTATCTCAGTATTGATCACAACTCAAACTATATATATTTTGGAATCAACCTCAACCCTGTATAGCTAACTCCAACATTCACATATAGAGTGTCTATGGTTGTTCCGAAATATATATAGATGTGTCGACATGATAGGTCGAAACATTGTATACGTGTCTATGGTATCTCAAAATTACATAATATACAATACAAGTTGATTAAGTTATGGTTGGAATAGATTTGTTACCAATTTTCACGTAGCTAAAATGAGAAAAATTATCCAATCTTGTTTTACCCATAACTTCTTCATTTTAAATCCGTTTTGAGTGAATCAAATTGCTATGGTTTCATATTGAACTCTATTTTATGAATCTAAATAGAAAAAGTATAGGTTTATAGTCGGAAAAATAAGTTACAAGTCGTTTTTGTAAAGGTAGTCATTTCAGTCGAAAGAACGACGTCTAGATGACCATTTTAGAAAACATACTTCCACTTTGAGTTTAACCATAATTTTTGGATATAGTTTCATGTTCATAATAAAAATCATTTTCCCAGAATAACAACTTTTAAATCAAAGTTTATCATAGTTTTTAATTAACTAACCCAAAACAGCCCGCGGTGTTACTACGACGGCGTAAATCCGGTTTTACGGTGTTTTTCGTATTTTTAGGTTTTAAATCATTAAGTTAGCATATCATATAGATATATAACAAGTGTTTAGTTGATTTTAAAAGTCAAGTTAGAAGGATTAACTTTTATTTGCGAACAAGTTTGGAATTAACTAAACTATGTTCTAGTGATTACAAGTTTAAACCTTCGAATAAGATAGTTTATATGTATGAATCGAATGATGTTATGAACATCATTACTGCCTCAAGTTCCTTGGATAAACCTACTGGAAATGAGAAAAATAGATCTAGCTTCAAAGGATCCTTGGATGGCTTGAAAGTTCTTGAAGCAGAATCATGACACGAAAACAATTTCAAGTAAGATTTCCACTCGAAATAAGATTGTTATAGTTATAGAAATTGAATTAAAGTTTGAATATGATTATTACCTTGTATTAGAAAGATAACCTACTATAAGTAACAAAGGTTTCTTGATCTTGGATGATTACTTGGAATGGATTTAGAAAACTTGGAAGTAAACTTGCAATCTTGGAAGTATTCTTGATTTTATGAAACTACAACTTTTGGAATTTATGAAGAATACTTATAACTTGAAGATAGAACTTGAGAGAGATCAATTAGATGAATAAAATTGAAGAATGAAAGTGTTTGTAGGTGTTTTTGGTCGTTGGTGTATGGATTAGATATAAAGGATATGTAATTTTGTTTTCATGTAAATAAGTCATGAATGATTACTCATATTTTTATAATTTTATGAGATATTTCATGCTAGTTGCCGAATTATGGTTCCCACATGTGTTAGGTGACTCAAATGGGCTGCTAATATCTGATCATTGGAGTGTATATATCAATAGTACATACATCTAAAAGCTGTGTATTGTACGAGTACGAATACGGGTGCATACGAGTAGAATTGTTGATGAAACTGAACGAGGATGTAATTGTAAGCATTTTTGTTAAGTAGAAGTATTTTGATAAGTGTCTTGAAGTCTTTCAAAAGTGCATGAATACATATTAAAACACTACATGTATATACATTTTAACTGAGTCGTTAAGTCATCGTTAGTCGTTACATGTAAATGTTGTTTTGAAACCTTTAGGTTAACGATCTTGTTGAATGTTGTTAACCCATTGTTTATTATAACAAATGAGATGTTAAATTGTTATATTATCATGATATTATGATATATAATATATCTTAGTATGATATATATACAGTTAAATGTCGTTACAACGATAATCGTTACATATATATCTCGTTTCGAAATCATTAAGTTAGTAGTCTTATTTTTACATATGTATTTCATTGTTAATACACTTAATAATATATTTACTTATCATTTAACATAATTAACCAAGTGTATCAATATCTTAATATGATTCATATGTACCTAGTAAGACGTTGTTATAACGATAATCGTTATATATATCGTTTTCGAGTTTCTTAAATTAATAGTCTCATTTTTATGTATATAACTCATTGTTAAAATACCTAATGAGATACATACTTATAATAAAATCATTTTAACTATATATATAACCATATATATGTCATCGTATAGTTTTTACAAGTTTTAACGTTCGTGAATCACCGGTCAACTTGGGTGGTCAATTGTCTATATGAAACCTATTTTAATTAATCAAGTCTTAACAAGTTTGATTGCTTAACATGTTGGAAACACTTAATCATGTAAATAACAATTTCATTTAATATATATATAAACATGGAAAAGTTCGGGTCACTACAAAGAACACCTTAAAACTAAACATACGCCGTCATAGATCTTCGGGGACTGTTTTGGGTTTAATTTTGAAAACCTATCTTAAACTTTGAATTAAGAGTTTTCCTTCTGTAATAAATGTTATTTCATATGGATATGAAACATATCCAAAAATCATGGTTAAACTCAAAGTGAAAGTATGTTTTTTCAAAATGGTCATCAAGACGTCGTTCTTTCGACTGAAATAACTACCTCTTACAAAATGACTTGTAACTTGTAAGATCCTGTTTTCTTTTTGGGTTTGGACGTCGTCCAAACATTTGGGACGCCGTCCCACATTGAAGATCTGGACGCCGTCCAACAGTTAGGGACGCCGTCCTAGTTTGAAGACCTGGACGCCGTCCAACATTTTGGGACGCCGTCCAGGATGGCTGGCAGGCATGTCTTTTTGCTTTTAGATATTTTAGATGGGTAAATTGGTAATTTCACTTGGTGGACGAATTAAAGGCCTTAGGATCAGTTTGGTGAGCTCATTACTTCATTTCTCAACCACCAAACATCATCCATTCATTCTAGAGAGAGAAGGGGTGGTTAAGTGTGAGAAAGCTTAAATCGGGGAAGAAGAAGCTCATTTCGGGTTAGAACTCGGGAGTTAAAGTTGTTCATCTCCTCCTTAGCTACGTTTTAATTGTTGTGGTAAGCCCTAAACTTGATTACCTTAGTTTAATATGTTTAAGGGTTAGGGTTTGGGTTAGTATTGCACATAAAACCCATTTGTGAGTAATTTGGGGTTTTTGGGTAAGTTTGGGTCATGAAGACCCAATTGGTGACTAACTTAGGGTTTTGAAAGGGTAAATGGTGTAAATGGGTCTTAAAGACCTAAGTAAATACTAATACACTTATAGTTAATGTTAGTGGGTGTGATTTGGGTTGTGGGTGATCCAAATGGGTGTGTTGACCTAGAAATGGGTCAAATGGGTCTTTGATGACCTAGGTTGTCTTGCATATATGAAAACGAGTTAACTTTGTGGTTAAAAGTGTGTTAAGACCTTAATTGGCTAAAGTTAGGGTTTTTGGTGAAGTTAACCCATTATTAGGGTTAAAGGTGCAAAATGGGTCGGGATTGCACTTAGGGTCAAAAGACTCTAGATTGTTAAGTGAGTTGCTTGACCGACTTGAGTTGTGAATTGATTATGTGCTAAAATGTAATAGGTACGTTACATTGACGTTGCAAGTTCGGTTATCTTACACGAAGACTTTGAGGTGAGTGGAATAATTATATGCGTACGTATATAATGTATCTATTTGTTGTAGCGTGAAAGGTGTAGTATCGAGGTGTTAAGACACCACGTTTCACGTGAAGAGTGTAGCATCGAGGTGTTAAGATGCCACTCGGGTGTAGCATCGAGGTGTTAAGATGCCACCTAGGAGTGTAGTGTCGAGGTGTTAAGACACCGCTCCGTAAAATAATGAGTGTTGCATCGAGGTGTTAAGATGCCACTCGGGGTGATGTGCCGAGGTGTTAAGGTGCCACCCTAGGGGTTAGTGGTGCGAGGTGTTAAGTGCCCTAACGGATGTTACGAACACCGATGGCGTTTTCGCGAGCACCGTTACCTTGTACTATTGGTTAACCATGGTTATTTGTGTTGTAAGCATATTATATTATTCGAGTTATATTTATATGCGGATGTTATGCTAGCTTGGGGGTATTGGTGAATTATAGCTTGTTATTGCGACGATAAGCTAATGTTGTTTGCTAGCATGTTTGCGGTTGTGTAAGTGTATGCAAGTAGGTATAATTATATATGTATTCGTATAGTTATTGCATTCACTAAGCTTTGCTTACCCTCTCATTGTTTATTTTTTTTATAGGCTCGGGCGTTGACAAGGGTAAGAGCGTTCAATTGGATTAGTGATCTCCCGCTTGTTTTGTTACGGGATGCTTTTGGGTGTTAGCTTTTGGAGTTCGACCGAGATTGGGTAGTTTAACCCCAAACACCATGCTCTAGTGTCGTTTGGAACTTAAACTTATATTTGGTCGAAACCTTTATTTTAGAACGAAACTCGTAAAATGGGCGATGTGGACCCGTTGATGTAAAACTTGATTTGATGATGAAAATCTCTTAGTTTCATTTATATTGACTTGTGGTAAAAAGGTTTTCGTTTGAAAGTGTCGGGAAGCGGGTTTTCCGCTCATGTGAGTTGGACCCGTGATCAGTGGCTGGAAGGCCATTGGGACGCCGTCCCAATTCCTTGGACGCCATCCCAGTTGGTTAAGCTGGACGCCGTCCCAAAACTCTGGACGCCGCCCCACCCTTCTGAGCTGGACGCCGTCCAGGATTCTGGACGCCGTCCAGATGCACTGCCTTAAATTTTTTTTTTTGGTACGCGTTTTTGGGTTATGAAGTCGGGTTGTTACAAGTGGTATCAGAGCATGGTCTAAGGGATTTAGGTGACTTGAGATAGGCGCCTAGACTTAGACTTTTTGTGTGCGCGTTTATGCGGGACTTGTAGGACTTTGGGTCGGATCGGGATGGTTAGTGCATAGGTTTATGTGAACTAATCATGCGCTAATTGTTGTGTTGTGTTTAGCAATCATCAAGCGAGATGGACGTTGTACTAGCGAGTTAACGCGACGTGCTCGCGTAGTAATGACTAGCTACCATCACTACGAGTGCAAATCATGTCAAACAGGTAATGTACGACGATTGTTGAGCGAGATGGAGTAGTGTGGCGTATATGTATGTATATATGTAATCTGTTCTTCCGTTTTGTGGTTTAACCTAATTCGTTTTATAGAATGAAGACAAGAAACGGTCTCGAACATGATAATGGAAGTACAAGCGAGGACGCCGAGTTTTCGGCCAAGGTTGAGGCCGTCTTTAAGAAGTTAAAAGCGGATTTTCTTGCGGACGTTCGAAAGGTCTTTCAAGATTCGGTCGATGGGCAGGTGACCGATTTGATAAATGAACGAATGAAGGCCACTATCGAAGAGGCCCTTGACGCTAGGAATATCTACCCTCGCGGTGAAGGAGGTGAAGGAAGGCGGGACTTCCACTACAAGAACTTCAAGGATGCTCAGCCCCCGATGTTTAATGGGGTGCGGGATCCTTTAAAAAGTACATGTTGGATCTCCGATATTGAGGGAGCTTTCCGTACCTCGGAATGTCCTCCCGAGAAGAAGGCGAGGTATGGCTCTAGCATGCTACGAGAAGAGGCTAAGTTATGGTGGGATGATAAAATCAACTTGTACGGTGAAGAACAATGTATGGGCTTGACTTGGGAAGAGTTCAAGAAGGAGTTTTTCAAGGAATACCGAACTTCTTCCGATCTCGATAGAATCCGGGACGAGTTGCACCATTTGCAACAAGGCTCAATGGACTTAGTTACTCTTAAGTCTACATTCTTGGCAAAGACTCGTTTTTGCCCGGAATATGTTGGTGATGATCATAAGCTCATGAAGGATTTCTACCGTACTTTGAATGATGAGTACAAGGGAAAGATTAGTCGGGGTATGGCTAAGACTTTTGATGAATTGTTTGAGTTGGCTCGGGGTTTTGAGCCGGAGGTTCCAAGAAAGAGTGATTTCATGTTTTCCAAAAGAAAATTTGAAGGTTTTAGTTACTCTAACGCCTCAAGCAAGAAGAGCAAGAGCAAGAGGGGGGCCGAAAGTGTCAATAGTGCAAAGAAGGGCACAACCGGTGGGTTTTCTTATACGTGCTACAATTGTGGGCAACCGGGTCATATGGCTCGTGAGTGTCTGAAACCACGTTCCGGAAACAAAATCACTTGTTTTAATTGCGGCAAAGAGGGGCATAAGAAGCCGGAGTGTCCCGATTTGCGAAATGACAATATGAAACGGTTAGAGAAGGCGGCGGGTACGGCTAGGGGTCGCAACTATTTGATGACCAATGATGAAGCCAAACAATCGCACGAAGTTGTCTCAGGTACTTACATGGTTAATTCTAATTCGGCAAGGATTCTTTTCGATAGCGGTGCAAATTTGTCGTTTGTGTCTCCTAAATTTGTGCCTAAACTTAATAGACCGTTAGCTAAGTTAAGTCGTCCAATAGAAGTCGAAATAGCGGACGGCAAGACGGTGCTAGTGGTTGATGTGTGTGAAAATTGTGATGTTGTTTTTGGTGCCGAAACCTTTAAAATTGATCTTATTCCAATGACCTTGGGCGACTTTGATATTGTCGTTGGTATGGATTGGCTCGATCGTTATAGAGCCGATATTGCATGCCATGATAAGTTTATTCGTGTGAAGACCCTAAGTGGGGGAGAGTTAATTATTCATGGTGATAAGCGAAGGAGACCGGTGCCGATATGCACTTTTGCACGGGCACGTCGTTTTGTTGTTACCGGTGGCATGGCTTTCCTTGCTCATGTTGTTGATACACGCAATGAGCCACCACCTATTCGTGAAATTCCGGTTGTTAGTGAATTCGAAGACGTTTTTCCGGACGAATTACCGGGTGTTCCGGCGGAAAGACAAGTTGAGTTTCGTATTGAGTTGGTTCCGGGAGCTACTCCCATTGCTAAAACTCCTTATCGTTTAGCACCAACGGAAATGCTTGAGTTGTTAAATCAAACCCAAGAGTTGCTCGAGAAGGGTTTTATTCGACCGAGTGCTTCGCCATGGGGCGCTCCGGTGTTATTTGTGAAGAAGAAAGATGGTAGTATGCGTATGTGCATTGATTACCGTGAGTTGAATAAAGTGACGATCAAGAATCGTTATCCATTACCTAGGATTGACGATTTGTTTGATCAACTTCAAGGTGCAACGTATTTCTCTAAGATCGAGCTACGGTCCGGCTATCACCAAATGCGGGTCGGTGAAGAAGACATAGAGAAAACAGCTTTTCGAACGCGTTACGGGCATTATGAGTTTGTAGTTATGCCCTTTGGTCTTACGAATGCACCGGCGGCATTCATGGATCTTATGAACCGAGTGTGCCAACCTATGTTGGACAAGTCGGTAATAGTGTTCATTGACGACATACTAGTCTACTCGAAAAGTATGAACGAGCATGAACATCATTTGCGTGAAGTATTGAAGACGCTACAAAAGGAGAAGTTGTATGCAAAGTTCTCCAAATGTGAATTTTGGCTAAGGGAAGTTCAATTCCTTGGTCATATTGTGAACGAAAACGGTATTCAAGTAGATCCGGGGAAGATTGAGACGGTGAAGAGTTGGGGACGACCGACTACGCCTACGGAAATCCGAAGTTTTCTCGGATTGGCCGGTTATTATCGTCGATTTATCCAAGACTTTTCTAAGATTGCTTCTCCATTGACGAAATTGACAAGAAAGAATGCTAGGTTTAATTGGGAGAACGAGCAAGAAATTGCTTTTCAATTGTTAAAAGAGAAGTTGTGTCAAGCTCCGGTGTTAGTGTTACCGGAAGGTGTTGAAGACATGGTGGTTTATTGTGATGCTTCCTTAAATGGTCTCGGGTGTGTTCTAATGCAAAGAGGTAAAGTCATCGCTTATGCCTCTCGACAATTAAAGGAACATGAAACGAGGTATCCGACTCATGATCTTGAGTTGGCGGCGGTTGTGCATGCGTTGAAAATTTGGCGCCATTACTTGTATGGTGTCAAGTGTACGATTTATTCGGATCATAAGAGTTTGAAACATCTCTTTAATCAACGAGATTTGAATTATCGCCAACGTAGGTGGATGGATGTGGTGAAAGACTACGATTGTGAAATACTTTATCATCCGGGTAAGGCGAATGTTGTCGCGGATGCGTTGAGTCGAAAGAGTCAACATCCGGCGATAAAAGTGGGGTCGTTACGTTTGATTATTTCCAACGATTTTCTTGAAAAGCTTGGTGAGATTCAAATAGAGGCTTATGTTCACAACAAGCATACGGAGCGAATCGTGGGCCAATCGGAGTTTATTACTATGGGTCCGCGTGGTTTGTTGTCTTTCCAAGGAAGGGTGTGGGTGCCTAAGATGGGTGATTACCGACGAGTGCTACTTGATGAAGCACATAAGTCAAAATACTCCATTCATCCGGGCGCGACGAAAATGTATCTTGACTTGAAGAAAGATTATTGGTGGCCGGGCATGAAACGTGATGTTGTGAAGTATGTTGAGCAATGTGTCACGTGTTTACAAGTAAAAGCCGAACACCAAAAGCCGTATGGTAAGTTGCAACCGTTAGAAATTCCGAAATGGAAATGGGAGCACATTACCATGGATTTCATAACGAAGTTACCTAAGACGGCGAGAACCCAATTTGATACGATTTGGGTGATAGTTGACCGGTTGACAAAAAGTGCTTTGTTTCTTCCCATTAAAGAAGCGATATCGTCGGAGACCTTGGCTAAGTTGTTTATCAAGGAAGTGGTCGCTCGACATGGGGTTCCTATATCTATTATTTCGGATCGAGATACCCGTTTTACATCTCGATTTTGGGAAAAGTTTCATGAGGATATGGGTACACAATTGAAGTTGAGCACGGCGTATCATCCTCAAACGGACGGTCAAACCGAACGTACGAATCAAACTTTGGAAGATATGTTACGGGCATGCATCATTGACTTTGGTGGTAGTTGGGATGAGCATTTGCCTTTGGTGGAATTCTCGTACAATAATAGTTATCATACTAGTATCGGGATGCCACCTTACGAAATGCTTTATGGGCGTAGGTGTCGAACTCCCGTTTGTTGGGGAGAAGTGGGTCAAAGAGAGATCGGGAGTACCGATTTGGTTTTAGAGACAAATAGCAAGATCGATTTGATTCGGGAACATTTGAAGAAGGCTCAAGATAGGCAAAAGTCGTATGCCGATAAACGTAGACGAACGATCGAATTTCAAGAAGGCGATATGGTGATGCTTAAGGTTTCGCCATGGAAGGGTATTATTCGATTTCGAAAACGGAGAAAGTTAGCTCCTCGGTTTATTGGGCCATTCAAAGTTTTAGCTCTTGTTGGCGAAGTTGCTTATCGTTTGGAATTACCCGAAGAACTTGCGGGGATCCATAATACATTTCATGTTTCCCACCTTCGTAAGTGTCTTGCGGACGATTCCTCATGGATGCCTTTAGACGAGATCGAGCTAAACAACAAGTAGGAATATGTCGAGGAACCGATTGCTATCCTTGACGAGAAGGTGAAAATGTTGAGGAATAAAGAGGTGAGAACTTTCAAGGTTCAATGGCGGCGAAGTAAAGGTTCCGAGTTTACTTGGGAGCCCGAGGAGTTTATCTTGGTTTATCTTCCTGCTTGTCATGCGGCGTGGATTGCGAGGTCGCAATCCGGTTCAAGTGGGGGAGAGTTGTAAGATCCTGTTTTCTTTTTGGGTTTGGACGCCGTCCAAACATTTGGGACGCCGTCCCACATTGAAGATCTAGACGACGTCCAACAGTTAGGGACGCCGTCCTATTTTGAAGACCTGGACGCCGTCCAACATTTTGGGACGCCGTCCAGGATGGCTGGCAGGCATGTCTTTTTGCTTTTAGATATTTTAGATGGGTAAATTGGTAATTTCACTTGGTGGACGAATTAAAGGCCTTAGGATCAGTTTGGTGAGCTCATTACTTCATTTCTCAACCACCAAACATCATCCATTCATTCTAGAGAGAGAGGGGGTGGTTAAGTGTGAGAAAGCTTAAATCGGGGAAGAAGAAGCTCATTTCGGGTTAGAACTCGGGAGTTAAAGTTGTTCATCTCCTCCTTAGCTACGTTTTGATTGTTGTGGTAAGCCCTAAACTTGATTACCTTAGTTTAATATGTTTAAGGGTTAGGGTTTGGGTTAGTATTGCACATAAAACCCATTTGTGAGTAATTTGGGGTTTTTGGGTAAGTTTGGGTCATGAAGACCCAATTGGTGACTAGCTTAGGGTTTTGAAAGGGTAAATGGTGTAAATGGGTCTTAAAGACCTAAGTAAATACTAATACACTTATAGTTAATGTTAGTGGGTGTGATTTGGGTTGTGGGTGATCCAAATGGGTGTGTTGACCTAGAAATGGGTCAAATGGGTCTTTGATGACCTAGGTTGTCTTGCATATATGAAAACGAGTTAACTTTGTGGTTAAAAGTGTGTTAAGACCTTAATTGGCTAAAGTTAGGGTTTTTGGTGAAGTTAACCCATTATTAGGGTTAAAGGTGCAAAATGGGTCGGGATTGCACTTAGGGTCAAAAGACTCTAGATTGTTAAGTGAGTTGCTTGACCGACTTGAGTTGTGAATTGATTATGTGCTAAAATGTAATAGGTACGTTACATTGACGTTGCAAGTTCGGTTATCTTACACGAAGACTTTGAGGTGAGTGGAATAATTATATGCGTATGTATATAATGTATCTATTTGTTGTAGTGTGAAAGGTGTAGTGTCGAGGTGTTAAGACACCACGTTTCACATGAAGAGTGTAGCATCGAGGTGTTAAGATGCCACTCGGGTGTAGCATCGAGGTGTTAAGATGCCACCTAGGAGTGTAGTGTCGAGGTGTTAAGACACCACTCCGTAAAATAATGAGTGTTGCATCGAGGTGTTAAGATGCCACTCGGGGTGATGTGCCGAGGTGTTAAGGTGCCACCCTAGGGGTTAGTGGTGCGAGGTGTTAAGTGCCCTAACGGATGTTACGAACACCGATGGCGTTTTCGCGAGCGCCGTTCCCTTGTACTATTGGTTAACCATGGTTATTTGTGTTGTAAGCATATTATATTATTCGAGTTATATTTATATGCGGATGTTATGCTAGCTTGGGGGTATTGGTGAATTATAGCTTGTTATTGCGACGATAAGCTAATGTTGTTTGCTAGCATGTTTGCGGTTGTGTAAGTGTATGCAAGTAGGTATAATTATATATGTATTCGTATAGTTATTGCATTCACTAAGCTTTGCTTACCCTCTCGTTGTTTATTTTTTTTATAGGCTCGGGCGTTGACAAGGGTAAGAGCGTTCAATTGGATTAGTGATCTCCCGCTTGTTTTGTTACGGGATGCTTTTGGGTGTTAGCTTTTGGAGTTCGACCGAGATTGGGTAGTTTAACCCCAAACACCATGCTCTAGTGTCGTTTGGAACTTAAACTTATATTTGGTCGAAACCTTTATTTTAGAACGAAACTCGTAAAATGGGCGATGTGGACCCGTTGATGTAAAACTTTATTTGATGATGAAAATCTCTTAGTTTCATTTATATTGACTTGTGGTAAAAAGGTTTTCGTTTGAAAGTGTCGGGAAGCGGGTTTTCCGCTCATGTGAGTTGGACCCGTGATCAGTGGCTGGAAGGCCATTGGGACGCCGTCCCAATTCCTTGGACGCCGTCCCAGTTGGTTAAGCTGGACGCCGTCCAGATGCACTGCCTTAAAAAAAAAATTTTGGTACGCGTTTTTGGGTTATGAAGTCGGGTTGTTACATAACTTGTATTTCTGACTATAAACCTATACTTTTTCTGTTTAGATTAGTAATATTTGATTCAATATGAAACCATAGCAATTTGATTCACTCAAAAAGGATTTAAAACGAAGAAATTATGGGTAAAACAAAATCTGCTAAAATTAACGTTGTATGGACGAAATTTATATTATAAAAACTATATTAACCATATCCTTGCTAACTTTTCCTATATCCTATATATATTTAGACATGTTATTAGTAGTATAACAAAATATTATAATCTTGGTTATTTCTGTGATTGTATATACGTATAATAATATTCTTGGTACGTCCTAACACAATAAGTATACAATACGTTTTGATAAATCCTAAGACAATACGTACACAATACGTCTTAGTTAATTCTAAGACAATACGTATACAATACGTCGTGGGGTAATTCTAAGATTATATATATATATATATATATATATATATATATATATATATATATATATATATATATATATATATATATATATATATATATATATACCGATTATTGGACTATTGGACTATTGGACTATCGGACTGTTGGACCACTAACATTGGACTACTAACTTGACAATTTAAAGTATCATATAAGTATGATATAATTATTAATCAAATATAATTATAGTATAGTTGATACATATTATTATTATTATAGGTTCGTGAATCTGTCGAAGGCCGAATCGTATTTTTCATCGAATTGAAAAATAATATTATTTACTATCAACGACTTACAAGTGAGTTTCATTTGCTCCCTCTTTAATTGCTTTTGCAATATATATTTTTGGACTGAGAATACATGCGCTGCTTTTATGTTTGACGAAATAGACACAAGTACTTAAAAACATATTCTACGTTGAGTTGTACCACTTTGCATATTTTTCCCTAATAGCTTGGTAACTAATATTTACATGTTGTAAGAGCATGTAAGCGCGAATCCTATTGATAGATCTATCGGGTTTGACAACCCCAACCGAGCTAGTCGCTCTAGTATCGTAAACGGTTGCATAGTACTTCGTTTTTACTACACTTGGTACAGTGTAGGGAGATTTCATAATAAAGGGAATATGCTACATTAATGGTTAAGTATGGTTACCGAAGCGCTCAACAACTTATAGAATACTTTTATACACTTGCGAGTGTACGGATATTTATGGAAACTGAAATCTTGTGGTCTATTACTATTACGGAAATGATTGATTATGATAAACTAATGAACTCATCAACATTTTGGTTGACACTTTAAAGCATGTTTATTCTCAGGTTTGAACGAAATCTTTCGCTGTGCATTTGCTCATTTTAGAGATATTACTTGGAGTCATTCATGGCATATTTTAAAAGACGTTGCATTCGAGTCGTTGAGTTCAACAAGATTATTATTAAGTCATTTATGATTTGGATATATTATGAAAGGGTATGCATACCTGTCAACTTTCGATGTAATGAAAGTTTGTATTTTAAAAACGAATGCAATGTTTGTAAAATGTATCATATAGAGGTCAGAACCTCGCCATGTAATCAAATATTGTGAATCGTTTAAAATCGATATGAACGGGTCCTTTCATAAAACATTTCAGAGAAGTAAGATTGAATATACTTTTCATAGGTTTCAAGTTTTTAACGTTTGTTGGTGCAACGTGATATAAAGTCTAAAGATTAGATAAACATATGAAATTATTTTAATGTAAAATGTTAATTTACTTAACTTGTCGATATCCATATTCTAAGTTATCTATATTCTACAATTTTACTTCCATGTTAATTAATATACAAGTTTAATAGTTTATCTTATCAAATGTCACGAGACAATTATTGTAAAGCATAAATTGAAAATCAAACGGGAATCTCCACTAACCCTTGTCTAGTTCCCGTTAATTGACACTTTTGTTCCTTCTAATAAATCACTTTACCAATTATTCCGAATACCGTTAAAAAAATAGATTTCTCAAATTATAGTGGACCTCTTAACAGAGACTCGTAATTATAATTCAATGTATCTAATAATTCAATCATTTGATATCATCTTTTAATTCCATTGATAACTATTAGAATATATTTTGAAAAAAATACGTTTATATAAAGTATTATACATCTAATACTTTGTTAATGTTTTCAGGTTATAATATATACACATATACATATATAATCATGTTCGTTCATATAATGGTTCGTGAATCATTGGAATTTGGTCGAGGTTAAATGAGTGTATGAACACAGTTTAAAATTCTTGAGATTCAACTTACAAACTTTGCTTATCATGTCAGGAATATATAAAGATTAAAGTTTAAATTTGGTCGGAAATTTCCGGGTTGTCACAACAATTTCCTTTATGTATCATTGTACAAGTTTATCCATTGCATCGGTTTCTTTCATGGCTAGAAAATGAGCAGATTTGGTGAGGCGGTCACCGATAACCCAGATAGTGTCATAACCGCCTACCGTTTTCGGTAGCTTCGTGATGAAATCCATTGTTATTCCTTCCCATTTTCATTGTGGGATTTCGGGTTGTTGAAGTAACCCAGATGGCTTTTGGTATTGGGCTTTGACCTTGGAACAAGTCAGACACTTCCCAACATAAGTAGCAATGTCATTTTCTCATGACCTCTTGTGCCTTCATGCAACTAATAAGGTTCGGCTTCGGGCTACTCCTCTCCCCGTAAACTATTAATGGCTCACCATTCTCGCGAGGTATACGAATAATCTCCTCACTATAAATAACTTTCGCTTTCATCCTTGAAAGCCAGTCTATTCCAACTATTACATCAAAGCTTCCTAACTTGATGAGTATTAGGTTAATCCTATAGTCCATTCCAACTATTACATCAAACTTCCCAAATTGATGGATGTTAGGTTAATCTTAAGGTTCATTCTGACCAAATCATTATTATACTACCGTGAAAAATTCTATCAATCTTCTCAAATATCATCTGCTTGTGCGTAGGTAATTAATCCTTTCCAACTACTACTTTAAAACTTCCAAGTTTTGTTGACATAAGGTCATCTCCAAATGACCCACCTGTTAACTTTAAGGTACTACCTTAAATTATTCCTCTATCTCTGCCAGCTTACCATTAGCTCGTCCTATAGAATACTTAACTCTCATGGTTGTTAATGGCTTATTAGTTATAACAATAAGGTTCTTAGATATAAGATTTCTATCGCTCTAGTATTAAACAACTTATAGACAATAAAACGTTGTGACGAAACGTACCTAACTAAAATCAGGATCCATGCGAGTCTCCATAGCTGAGATAACGATTGCTATACCGCAAGTAAGTCCAAAGTTTTTCCTATTTGAGAACTTTTTCCTTAAGTGTCCAGGGTGTCTATATCTATAACAAATTTTTGGGTTATCAATTCTGCAATCAAGGCCCTTCTTGTACGGTATCTGGGCTATGTGGTTATTCTTTCCCTACCTCTAACAGACCATAATGCGTATACTCAAGTGGTTCCCACCAAAATTTTCTTTGAATCACTTCATATTCCTTACGTAGTAACATTGGAACTTCTGCATGATTTACTTCAATATAATCACGCTGGCCTGGCGTCATTATATTGTACTAAATCATACGTTCATTCCAATATCACTCCATATGGTCAATGTAACGTGATCACTCCAAGTTCTACTCAATTTCATCTAACGGTGCTTTATCTATGCTATCTCAAAACAAAATCTACATAATTAGTCTCACAGTTTCTCGGTGTGGGTGCGTAGGTTCCGTATGTCCTGCATCAATGCCTAAATGTCCCGAAATTTTCTTCAAAATGTTCGGGTTCAGGTAATGTCGTTAGGTTCCTTTCTAGAAATTTAATCTGGGTCTCGTGTCGAGTTGTACGTGTAGCAAGTAGTAATACGATATGTTTTGAGATGACTCCCAAGTTTTTGGGTATGGCTGATCATCAGTAGGAGACACTCTGACCTTGTAAAAGGAGGTGCCTTCCCGACTTCTCCAATGCTTAAGAGTGTTAGGGACCTAAGTCCAGAAGTGTCGTTAGATCGTCGAGCAGTGGTGAAGGATGAAAGAGATAAGTGACGGTCATGAAAGCGTACGGGATACTGGTCAACTTGCGGAAATTGAACAACCTTCTAATGTTCATACGTTTTACGTGGCTAATTAAGGTGAGCTCGGGGGGTGGGGCGAGGTGCGGTTACTCCGAAAAGTCCTCACATATCTCCTCCTCCGAGGATAGACTTCAGTGGGCGTGTAATTCGAGGGGTACTCTTCCTAGATTGCGTGAAGTAATGTTTCGATCTCTAGGACTATGGAACGGTAGCAACAGGTGGATTACATTACTAGTTCTTAGGGTTAGACGAGTGGAAAGAGGGTTCAGAAAAACATCTGAACTAGGAAAGATAAATTTTCTAAGTCGGTACAGCGAATAACAGACATGTAGCAAGAACGTAATCAGGCATAATAACTACAGCAGCCTAGATCGTCTACAGCAGTACATAGCATGGCAATAGTAACAATATTAAACAGAAGTAACATGCAATCAAAAGCAGATAGTAGCATGCAGTAGCGAGAATAAGCAATAGCATACAGCAAGTTCATATGGCAGTAAAAGTAAGGAGTAGCATGCAGCAGGTTCATATAGCAGTAAAGGTAAGCAGTAGCATGCAACAGTTCCACAGAAACAAGTAAACGAACAAGTTGTAGATTAGTCCTATTAGTGAATCCTACTCGACTCAGTCAAGACGCACTAATGCAACCTAATTCCCCACAACCAATGCTCTGATACCAAATGTGACGCCCCGTACAAAATTAACGTGTACGGATCATCAATAACAGGATCTTTACGCGGTTATAACACTATATGCTGTTTTAAAACAAGTTTCGCATTCATGAAAAAGTAACGTTTTTACCAACGTCAAATGTTTTACAAAAGATGAAGTCTTTACCAACATCAAATGTTTCACAAGGGTAACATGCTTCTACGAATAGAAAGCCTTAACATAAGTACGTGACACAAAGGTCATTACAAAACCATAGTTCGAAAATAACATAAGTTGTGAATGCAAAGTAAAAGTTCCATGATTGAGACATCTCTAAACAATACAGCGGAAGTCTAACACAGCGAGTCTGTAACAGCAAGTCTATAGCCCCAAGACTAATACATCAGGTCTAACAGCGGAAGCAACAAAGTCTAAGCACCTGAGAAATACATGCTTTTAAATGTCAACACGAATGTTGGTGAGCTATAGTTTGGTTGTAATCAGCAATATAATGTAGACCACGAGATTTCGTATTCAAAACAGTAAGAAAAGTATATGCTTATCCGTGGGCACCCGGTAACTAACTTAACAAAGTAATATAAATATCACCCCCTAAAAGTACACTTGGCGAGTGCGTATGTTCTCGAAGTATTAAACACCCGTTAAATGCTAGCACGACTAGCCCGAGTGGGGATGTCAAACCCTATGGTTCCATATCTAAGATTCGCGTCTACCGGTTCATAAACCAATAGTTAAACGTTACCGAGCTAAGGGGAAAACTTGTGTCGTTATATCACCCACACATATATAAAGTTTAAGTACTCGTGTCTAGCATGTAAAACATAAAAAGTGCATGTATTCTCAGTCCCAAATATAGTTAAAGTAAAAAGGGAGCTATAACTTACAGTGAATGTGCGGTAAAATCGATACGAAAATGTAAGCAAGTAGTAAGTTGGTCCAAACAAGTAAGTTGGTCGATCCAAAAGGTCCTCAACCTGAGTCAACGGTTACTAAGTCAGTAAATCGTCCCCAAAAGTTTAAAAGTAATTAAGTTAAGTCTTAAGTATCATCATCGTCATCATCATTCGTAAAAGATAAAGTATGTTTTCAACAAGAATAGAGATCGAAACAAAAGGCTGACTGCGGACAGATGCTACAACCTCTATACAAATTGAAAAGATGCGCGGCCAGTGGCCAAGGCTCCGTATGTGAGTCCTCTTACCGCTGTCAAATTTTCAGATCCTAGCTCGATGTCATTTGACCGTGGCGACGGTTCAAGCGCGAGTAGGTCAGAAATTTCAGCACGTCATTACAAAGGCGTAGTGATTTTAGGAAGGCTATAAATCCTAAACCGTATATCGGATTTAGGTGAGTCTTAAACAAAAAGTCATCTACTCGAACCGAAATATCTGGAAATCAACTTTCCAGAAGTCCCAGGAGTCTGATCAGACCCGGTAAAACAGAAAACAAGTGCTCCGGTGGGTTTCTTGGTGTTTGATGCTCATCACGGTTCTCATTCTTGATGCGTGTAAGCTTCAAGTGTACAACTCTTTGATGTTTTAGCATCACTTTAACCAAGTTTCTGTGATGACCCGGGAATTTCCGACCAAATTTAAACTTTATCTTTAAATGATTTCAACACGATAAGCAAAGTCTGTAATACTGAAGTCTCAAAACCTTTTGAACTGTGTTCATGTATTCATTTACCCTTTGACTATTCCCGACAATTCACGAACAACTGTTTGTAAATAGATATGTATATATAAATATATGTATATAAATAATAACTCAAAATACGTTAATAAACTATTATATGAGTTAGTTGTTATGTAATATAATTTATGATGTAATAAATAAATTACCTAAATTTTAAGGTAATAAATAATTATCATTTTGTTTCAAACTAGAAATTTCACTTACTTTTTCTTATGTCAAATTTTTCTACTTATAAACCACATAAATATTTTTACTTCATAACGTGCAAGATAATTATGATATATTGTTATTTACATAATGTACATATAGGGTACTTTCTAGACCACGACTTTTTTTGAAATCATTGAATTTTGAAAAGGACATGTTAATTCGTTTTTGAAAGCCTGTCCAAATGAACCACAACAAATGGGAGCTTGTTTCCATTCTTATAGTGTTGTTACTTGAAGAGAACAAATTATAAAATATTATCAATAACTAAAGTTGTGGACCTCAATTAAAGAAAATGTTAAGTGCTTGATCAAAACAAAATAAATATCACAGATATGTTTGAATTGAAACAAGGAAAGCTAAACTTTTCCTTTTTTCCATTTGACATGTTTGTTATTATATTAATTATTATATCTTCATATCATTATTGTTATTACTACATATATACATCTACATGCATAGAACATGGCAACTGGTAATTATCATTGATGATTAGTATTAATACTATTAATGTAATTATACTAGTTATTTATAAATAAAAAAATATATATATATAGGAATTTGCTATACATATACAAATATATAATCAATATATATAAATACAGATATTTATGATTACCTATACATATATAGAATACCAATATACATATAAATAAATAAAGATACAAGCAAATATATATAAATACAGTGAATAACATATATAAATACAAATAAATACATGTTTATATGTAAGAGTATGTATTCTGTTTGCTTTCGTTATCAATCCAGGTTGTAAATTGTCCTATAATAGCAATCTGGTACGATTCAAACCCAATTAGTCTTAGTAACAAACAAAATCAATCTTATTCGATTGTTTTCTTTCTAAAAGATCCTTCTGACAGGATTTGGAATTTGTCGAGCCAATCATGTTAGTAAACAATTGTTAATTGAGCTAAATTGAATTATCATTACGTCTGTTAACCACTACATAATACTCCACTAAAAGCAAACTGAATTAAAAACAACAAGTACTTAAAAACCTTCTTCAACAACGAGCCACTTCACCATCCCTTCAACCTACATCTTCCAACGGTCACCACAACCCTTGGCCTGTCATTATCTTCCACCTTAACCGTCATCACTAACACCTTCCATCACTTTTACAACCTCACCATGGAACCGCTGTTTGATCTTACTCTCACTCGTCTCCTGTTTGTTTCAACTACTATCATCTTCGTTTTTGTGGTACAAACACAAACCGAGAACCACCTTCGGACCACCATAATCACCACCTCACGCCATATATATATATATATATATATATATATATATATATATATATATATATATATATATATATATATATATATATATCCACTGATATAACGGTTTGTATATTATTAAAGCTATTTATATATTATTATTTTTTCCGATGATAGTAGAACCGAGATCCTCATGCACCCATTTATATAATCTGGACAGTCCCACTAAAAAGGAAATCTTCAATAAAGTGCTTGGAAATCTTATACAACTTGCCTTCACTCTTTTATTTGGCCGACAAAATTTTAGTGGATACTCCACTTAATTGTTATTGAATATAGAAAAAGAATAGCGAATGTTTGAGCCAAGTATTTTTTTTCTTGCCTTTGACGGAAACATTTGGTGATACGGATGGGAATATGAGGTTGAGTTGATATGTGGATGAGCTGTAAAGGAATAACGAGCACTAGGTTTTTTTTTTTTTTTTAAATGCAAATCACAGTGTACATTTAATAAGCTAGTGGGTTCCAAATTGTTATTTATTTTTTTTGCCGAGAATTATTTTGTTGGTTGGGTCGCAGATTTTTTTTTAAAAAAAAGGTGATGGACGATATCATTATTTTTAATGAATGAAGATTAGTGAACTTTGGTTTAGTTTAACCAGAGTGTCCACGTAATGGAATGATGAAAATGAATATGATGGTGATACGAGCTTGACATGATAATGATACTATGATGATTATGTTTATGATTCATGAAAACGATAATGATGATAATGGGTATGCATGATGATGACGACTCATTGATGATGATGATGATAAGTGGGTTTTAAGTGAAGAAGAAAAAGGAAGTAGAAATTATGGGATTAAATAGAGTTATGTTGTGAACTAAGACAGAAATGAAAGGGTAGAGCAATGGTTAGAGGAGTGTTGGTTAAGTGAGAGGTCGCGTGTTCGAGTCTGGGTGGTGATATTATATTTTCTTTTTGAGCCTATTCCTTGGAGGTAGTCATTTGTTTATTTATATTATTACTATTATTGTTATAGTCATAATTATTATTATCATCATTATTATTATTAAAATAGAATATTACTATTATTATTATGAAAATAAATATATAGATTATAAATAAGGATATTAATATGAAAATGATAAAAGTTAAAATTTAGTTACACTTTAAATGAAATACTAATATTACCATTATTATCACTATTATTATTATTATTGTCATTAACATTATCATTGTTATTAAAATGTTCATTTATTATTAAAGTTAGTATTATTATTAAAATTATCATTTTTTTATCATTATTATTAGAATTATCATTTATTTTTATCATAGTATTATTTTTATCATTATTATAATTAGTATAATTAAGTTATTAATTATTAATATATCAAATAAAGATTTTCTATAAAAATATAATTATGACATACAACACAACTATAATAATATTTTTGTAATAAATATTAGTTATCTATTTAAAGTCTATACAAATAAATATATCTAATTAAGTATTAATATATAAATTAATAAAATAACAGTTAAATAATAATATATATATTTATTCGATTACAAGTATATGTTTTAATATATATATGAATAATATAGGTTCGTGAATCCGAGGCCAACCCTGCATTGTTCTGTTGTTCAAAATAGTCATATGTATTTTTACTACAAAATACATTAGGTGAGTTTATTTGATTCCCTTTTACTCTTTACATTTTTGGGACTGAGAATACATGCGCTGCTTTTATAACTGTTTTACAAAATAGACACGAGTAAATGAAACTACATTCTATGGTTGGATTATTAAACTGAATATGCCCCTTTATAGTCTGGTAATCTAAGAATTAGGGAACAGACACCCTAATTAACGCGAATCCTAAAGATAGATCTATCGGGCCTAACAAGCCCCATCCAAAGTACAGGATGCTTTAGTACTTCGAAATTTATATCATGTCCGAAGGAGGATCCCGGAATGATGGGGATATTCTTATATGCATATTGTTAATGTCAGTTACCAGGTGTTCAATCCATATGAATGATATTTTTTTTGTCTCTATGTATGGGACGTATGTTTATGAGAATTGGAAATATGAAATCTTGTGGTCTATTAAAATTATGAAATGATTTTTTTTGCTAAACTAATGAACTCACCAACCTTTTGGTTGACATTTGAAAGCATGTTTATTCTCAGGTACGAAAGAAATCTTCCGCTGTGCATTTGATCATTTTAAAGATATTACTTGGAGTCATTCATGACATATTTTAAAAGATGTTGCATTCGAGTCCTTGAGTTTATCAAGATCATTATTAAGTCAATTATAGTCGGATATATTATGAAATGGTATGCATGTCTGTCAACTTCAGTTGTAATGAAAGATTGTCTTTTCAAAACGAATGCAATGTTTGTAAAATGTATCATATAGAGGTCAAGACCTCGCAATGTAATTAACTGTTGGGAATCGTTTATAATCGATATGGACTTCGTCCGAATGGATTAGGACGGGTCCTTTCAGTTTTAACCATTAACACACCATGTCAAGACTAAGGAGAAATACAACTCACTTAAGAGTTTTAGATGGATGATGAACCAAGGTTACATCATGTTCTTAGTCTCAACACAAATACAAGTTCTAAAATTTAAAGCTACAAACTTTGATTCAATCAAACAAGCAAGACATAAATTTGATCAAACAAAGTAATGAAACCCTAAGCTAGAAAGCTTGGATCCCTTAACAAATAATTATGAGATTTCAAAGCTAGAAAGCTTGAATCTTTTATGTTCTTGAAGATCTTTAAAGCAATAAGCTAGATCTTCAAGTTTCATGAAGATCATAAACACAAGTTTTGATCTTTTAGCAAAAACAAAGTGATCTTAAGCTATAAAACTTAGATCTATCAAAGTAATGAAGATTCAAAGCTAGAAAGCTTGAATCTTTTATGTTCTTGAAGGATTCAAATCAAAGTTTGAATCTACAAGATATAACAAGATCAAGAAGCTAAAAAGCTTGATCTTATGATGATGATGATGATGTCGTGTATAAGAAGAAAAGAAGAAGAAGAAGAAGAAGAAGAAGAAAATTTAAAACTTACCATTTTAGTGTGAGAAAGACTAGAGAGAAAATTAGTGAGTAAGTGTGTGTAAAATGAAAATGAAATCAAGTGTGAAATGGGTGAATGAGGCTTGATATTTATAATGGCGGTGGGTGGTGTAGGCCGTGGGTTTTGGGGGGGGGGGACAAGGGGATAACTTTTTGCTTTTTGCTTAGTGGTGGTCTAAATGTGGTGCTTATTGTTGGGATCCCATGCAACACATGTGGTAATGGTTAACAAAAATGCTAGTATGTTGGCTCATCTTAATGGGTTTTTGTCCTACATCTTAATGGATCATAAATTCATTAAAGTTGGCCTAATTCAAGGGTCCATTAACTAGAGTAGAGTGGGCTTAAGTCCATTAAGATAAAATTCCAATAAGACTAACTAGTGTGCATTAGTAAATTACTAAGCGTAATTAAGCAACCAATAAGCCAAGTAATTGTCACTAGAAAATAACAATTAGTATTACGTAGCCATAATATTCCAATTATGACAAAAGTTAAACGTGTACCAAGTACGTAGCTCGCTTTAAACGACAAGTGACACTAACGGTCATAAAAGCATTCGGGGATCAAGTTAAGTAACCAAGTACTTAATAGCACGTTGTAAGGTATTAACGAAAGTAATTAACATGAATAATGATCCCATAATAACACAGTACGCATAAATACGCAGTTTTGCGAAAGTAATAAGCACAAATATAAGTCAAAAAAGTCGGGCCGTTACAAGAATGGTTCTGATGGGAGAAAATTCTAGAATTGAGTTTTCTTGCTCGTTAAGTTGTTCCTTGTTTAAATCCGCCTATATAAAACACCCTATGTAACCAATACAATATGTGCACGAAATTAATATTGAAAAATCTCTGGTTTGCGCCCGTGGACTAAACCCTTCTATGTGTTTTGGAGTTGGGATATAACCACGTTAAAATCCCGTGTCGTTTTATGCTTTTATTTATCATTATGCTTTAATTACTCGTTTGTCGTTCGTAGGTTAGTGATTAGTATAAATCACTTGTCTTGTCTGGGTCCTAAATCCTAACAAAAATTCATAAAATTATACCAGAACACTATAGATTATAAAGTTTTATCAGCTAATAAGAAAGTTCAATATACTTAACTAACTGATCACTGTTTTTGAGTAAATCTCAGTATTATAAATGGAAAAATTCAACTACTTGCTGAAAAAAACTACATTATAACTCATGGGAACTAAGAACTAAAGCAAAACCATAGACACACACACACACACACACACACACACACACAAACATGAATTAGTAACACAAGTCAGAACACCTGATCATGAATTCGAAGCCCAAATATTCAATAATCACATTGAATAAAACCTCGAGTTTAATTTTAAAAATCAAAGCATGCAAATGTTGCATCCATTAATACGCGAAGATTCAAGACAATGTATCAGTTATAGACTTATGGTCATCAATAATATTTCATAGACCGGGATGCAAATTTGAATACAGATCTATAATATGAATACTATTTTATAGACCAAGATGCAGATTTAGTTGGATTCATTAATGAGATACAACTAATCATTAAGTATTCAACAATAAAAAACACATACGTAGACAGAAAGCTGATTAAAATTATGAAAACACATAATACAATCCCAAAAAAATTAAGTTTTTCGATGAAAAACAACTGAAAATTGATTATGAAAAAATGTAATAACTGATACTAAAAACATAAATAATAAGAATTGAGCATTTTATTCATAAATATCTACATTTTGATGATCATAAAAAGCTGTTAGTCCATTAAACTGCGATTTTGACCAAACTTCCATAGTCGTTGCAATAAGTGTTTTCATACATAGGTATACTAATATGAATAATCGTTGAATAAAAATCACATACGACAGAGACGTTACATGATTGACGGATGAAGATGAAAATGATAATCGCTACAGAATAAATAGAAATCACAGCCATATAGTTCGGAAAGAAGAAATAGAAATCACAGCCATATAGTTTGGATTAAGGATAACGGGTCGAAAATAGATTGAAAATTTGTTCATCGTCGATTTCGTAGTGGTTATTTTGGGAGAAAATCAAAGAGGTCTGGTGTTAATATTTTTGGAAAACCCTAAAAAAATGAGCGCAACCAATGAACCCCTAATTTTGCATAGTTATCCCATTCGTCCATTTAAATGGCCACGTCTGATATTCTTTGATTAATTATCTTTAATCAGGTTTAATTAGCAATATTACATGTCAGCAAACTTGATTAAGAGGTAATTAGAGAGTGTCATACAGGATTAAATTTCATGATTTATATATGTAATAGATAGATAGATTTCAGCTTCAACTATCCTTCCGGTTGCAAGCCTACCATATAACATAACTTTCCTTAAAAACTGAAAGGACTAGAATTTCTCTCGGTAACTAAATTTACAGAAAATTTGATCAATTTTAGTTTGATACTAGTTTAAACCTAACATAGTAGTGATTGAAATACAAATTCAATTTCACTCGATTCTTAAATTACGTGAATTCATAATGTTCTTATAATAAGAATAGATTAATGAAATTATTCAGTAGTAGAATTAAAGGCTTGTTCTTGTTATATTATAACTTTATGTAAAAAAGTATATAAATATTATTATCTTACTCTTAAATATATAAACAACCCATGTATACATACAGTCTAATTATTAAACCGATATGAGACATGCAGGTTACCAAAGAATGCTTAATATTTGTACTCATAAGTATGCAATTATCATGTAATTGTTTGCGATCTTTTACTTGGTCACCTCAAAAAAATTTACTATGTGTTTTGAATCTAAAACTTCTTGTCAGTATATTCAGACTCAGAAATTTTTATAAGATTTAAAAATTACTTATTATTACGAGTAGTACAATTCTAATTTGAGATCTTAATTCACGTATTTTATTTTATTATTTTATTGATTAATACTACTGTATTACTGTAATTAATATTTATCTTTATAACTTATGGTTTTATAATTATAATAATAATAATAAAATAATGCTTAACAAACCCTGCAAAGTGCCATAGTGGCATTTCTTTAAAATAAAAGTAGTTGGCAATCATGTCCTTTTCTTATAACGATTATATTTCTACTTGCAAATTCTCTACCAGTCTATACCCTAACGTATGAAAAAATGTCATACTTGTCTCCCAATCATGTCCTTTTCTTATAACGATCTGTTGATCGGTAGTATTGTGCTCGTCGTTGGGCCACCATTGGTTGCGCCTTCAACGACGTTGATACTAGCAACCGTCGATGGCTATGTCGTTGAATGTTGCGGTGCTAATTGTCTTTGTTCGGCATAATTGAAGACGAGGGATAATTTGATTTTTGATTAAAAAATAAATAAATAAATAAATACAAAGATGAAGCCGAAATAAATAATCATAATAATAAAAACATATTTAAAGTGGGTCAATGTAGTGTGACATGTGTTATGGATACTAGTGATGAGTTTAGTAATAGGAAGAAGTTGTTGAGATGACGTTAATGTATCACAATCTAAATTTAGTTGTACGACAGGTATAATAAGGTTAGTATTATAAAACTTCTGAAATTTTTAATCCTTGATATTTTTCATACATTTAAATGTATCAACTATCAAATAACAACCCATCCAGAAAGTTGGATGAAAAATTGATATGAACGTTATGATTCTTGATATTTTATGACATAGTGTATGTGAAACTATGACCTGTCAGGTTCTATCTCTATCACAACACACAACGTCATAAAAATTAAAAACATACACTTTCTTGTATCAACCGCCATTAACAAACTATATCTGTTTTATTTCCCATATTTTAATACCCTAGATTCCAAAAATAACTTGAAAACAACAACAAAAAAATCACTTTCAATATTATTATTCATATCAATATCACATGGCAGCTACTACTTCTTCACAGTCCAAACACTACCCCAAGAAAAAACCCACCACCACCATTTCCTTCCGCCGCCGTCGTATCAAAAAAGAAACCACCATTTCCACCACCGCCGTCCCCGCCACCACTAACCACCGCAATCCATCTGCCGTTTCACCGGAAAACACTTCCTGGTGCTGCCCTCCCGGTGTGTCCTCTTACAAACCACCAACTCCACTACCCATTTCTTGTTCACCGGCGCCGGAATCTTTTTCCATCGAAAAGCATCGACTTTCTAACTCGGAGTCAAATCTTGAGAAACCCCAATTGATACCCACAACCACAATGTCACCAACCACCGTGTACGGCGGCGCCGGTAATTATCAAGAAAATTTAGTACCGTCTTCTTTTACACAATTCAACACCGCCCTCACTGCCGGACTTTTAAATCCGGTGTCATCGCCGCCACCCACCATCGATAAAACCCGATCCAGCCCGACCCTTTTTGAAATGATGGCTAATGAACCGGATTCAAAGATCCAAAATAATGGTGCAATCACAGCCCTAAAAAGACCTAGCAATGTTGGTTATGTGATCCCACCAATGATTGTTGTTGACAAACAATCTTTGTTGCAACAAAGGTTGTCGGAAATGTTGTCGTGTCGGAGCCCTGGAAACCGGTTTAATGATCCGAATTCAAGTGATGTGAAGTTGACTTTGAGTTCAAAAGATGGGTTTAGTGTTTGTTTGAATGTTCATAGGCAGATCTTGGTGGTTCATAGTCGATTTTTCGCCGATAAGTTATCGAATTATCGTAAGCAATCGGGACAACAAGGACCACAATTAAGAGGGTTGATTGATAATATGAATCCTTATATTGTTGAAATTGCTGATTGTGATGATATTGAGGTTTATATTGAGTCAATTAGGTTGATGTATTGTAGAGATTTGAGGAGGAAGCTAATGAAGGATGATGTTTCTAGGGTTCTTGGTATCTTAAAGGTAATCCTATTAGTTAATCATATTTAATTTACTTTACAGTTAAATTGCACTATGTTTTTCTGATTAAAGTTTAGTAGGAGTAAAAGTAATGATAAATAATAGGCCTAAATCATCATTTTAAAGATAAATATAATCCTTTAATGTTTGAGAAATGCCTTCGGCAGATTCTCAATTGGGCATTTAGTTTTATTTTCGATATATACTCAAGTATCTAATAATAGTAATCACTTGCTTAATGCTCATTGAAACATTCTTCTATGCAGCTTAACTATTTATACAATCGTAATTGGCATTATTAGATAGTTGTTATTTGAATGTAGTAACATTTTTTTGTTGGAATTTTTGAACGAATAATCCAGGCTGATGAAATTCATGCATAACATCAAAATTGGACATGAGAAATGATGCCATAATTGATGTTGTACTACTTTGATACTTGAATTGATCGGTTTCATTCATGATTTAACATTAGTGATTTTGCGTAATTTATGAGTAGTAAATGTATAAAATGCTTTCATTGTTTTCTTTTCGGGAATGCTTTGATTGGAACAAAATGATAATTTTATGCCTTAGACTTATCAATCAAGAGAAACTAGTTAGATATAGACGTGCGTTTGGAAAGTGATATTCTAATTCATGCAATTTCAAGTCATATTAGTTAGTTTCTAGCATTTTAGTAACCTATTTCTTATAATTATGTCATTGTTTTGTGGTAAAATAGCCATATAGGTTTGTTTAACTCGTTAGATACTAATGCAACTTTAAGCAAATTGTAGAGAAACATTACTAGAAGCACATATAAACACCATCGCCTGCAACACTCTATAACAACTAAACGGATACACTCTATAACAACTAAACGGATAAGGTTTTCCTCATTCAGGCTGCCCAGACTACCCGGGGAAAAAGCGTATTTTTTACCGAGATGTACATTGCCTAACCGGTATCCCATGATCGATTTCGACTTTTTTTCTCTAGCCATATATGCTTTAAGTGAGGTTTGAACCTGAGACCTCTTGGGAGGCACTCAGGGTCCCACTGGGCTATCTTGGATTCTTGGGATGGTTTTAAACTGATACTGTGAATATCTGATTTTAATTGTCCAATATGTTATAATTACTTTAAATATGTACAACTAATGTATATTTATGTATATTTATATTTATGTATATTTTAAATCATCTAATAGGTTGTCAATGTGTTTTGTAACATAGGTGTCAGCCGCAATCGGTTTCGATGCCGGCGTATTATCTTGTTTAGAATACTTAGAAGCTGTTCCATGGGCCGAAGATGAGGAAGAAAAGGTTGCATCTTTATTATCCGACCTTCAACTTGATAATGTTGCTGCGGGTGAAGTTTTAAAGCGTATTTCATTTGATGTTAATTCTAATTCTAATGATGATAACATTCAAGAAAATCAAGACATACTTCTGAAACTTCTAAATGTCGTTTTAGAAGGAACGGATGAAAAAGCAAGGCGAGATATGAAAATTTTGGTCTCAAAGTTGCTTCATGAAAATTCATCTAAAAATGATCTAAAGAAAGAATCTTTGTACTCCGCGTGTGAAAAATGTTTAAGTTTGTTACAAGATTGTTTCTTGAAAGCTTCTAAAGGGGATTTTCAAGATGTTGCTCAAATTATAAGGCAATCGGGTAATTTACATTGGCTTCTTGATATTTTAATCGATCGACAAATTTCAGAGGATTTTTTGAAATTATGGGCATCTCAAACCGAATTATCAGAAGCTCATTCGAAAGTGCCTGCGATTCATAGATATGAAATTAGTAGAGTTACATCAAGATTATTTGTGGGTATCGGAAAAAGTCAACTCTTGGCTTCGAAAGAGTCAAAGTGTTTGCTTTTACAAACATGGTTGGAACCTTTTTATGATGATTTCAATTGGATGAGAAGAGGGTCAAGAGGGCTAGACCGTAATTTAATCGAAGAAGGTTTGAGTAATACTATTTTGACTTTACCGCTTACTTGGCAACAAGATATCTTTATGTCGTGGTTTGACCGGTTTTTAAACTCGGGTGATGATTGCCCGAATATACAAAAAGGGTTTGAAATTTGGTGGAAACGTGCGTTTTGGAGAAAACCCGAAACGCAAAGGCAGATTCATATTACAAATGCAAATGGCCGAAACTCATGAGATTCGGTTTTGATGGCTTCCCGCTGTTCTTGATCACCGTTCGTTCGTTTGTTCTTGTTTCTTCATATAGATCAGGTACTATTGAATTCCATTTGTCACAAAAGATTATATCAGTGACAGGATTCTTATGAGTCAAAGAAGTCGGTTAGTCAAAGTCAAACCTGTTTATATATGAATGATCTTACTCTACATTTTCTTGTTGATGTTCTTTAATTTTAACTTGTTTTCGCTGTTCAAAGTAGTGGAATATAAGACTTTATATCAAATTGGAGAAAGAGGATTTGTTTATTTTTACTAGATTTGTGCATATGACATTTGGTGTGGAATTTGTTACCTTTTGCTTCGTAACGGATACGTTATGTTAAAGACATTTGGGGGTGGATTATGCAACTGCGTGGATGGACGCGTGGGTGATTTAGTCCTTCATGGGTGATCCTGAATTGCTGTCAAGAAAAAACAACATTAATCCCTAGTGACTATATAGGATTTCAGTTCACCATAAAACAAAGACTATAACAAGTGACCAGTTGACCAATTTACTTGCACAATCAAAATTCAGAACCATAGTTGACCAAACTATACAAGACTTATACCAAGGACTACACATGACTACTACGATTACCAATATCAAACAAAGGTAATACATATATAAAAATATTGGCAAGGAGGGACATTCTAACCCAATATACATTTTTTGAGCATCTACCTTATCACTTTTGCAAGCAATCTATCTACCTAAGCACAAATTCAATTCTTAAAGCTAGTCTACGAGGTTACCCTTGCTTTTTTCACCACATAAAAGATTAATAGAAGTCGAATTTAAATGATTGAGCATATTTTGAAGATCTTTAAGTAAACGAGTTCAACTTCGAACTTATAATATCAAGATTGAAAAAGAGTGCAAGACTAAATGAGTCGTGTTCGAGTCTAGGCGAGCTAGACTTGACGCCCCTTCTACATACTAAAGAGTGATTTATAGGTATTAAATATTAAATATAAATAATATAGAAAACAAAACAAAGAGCAAGTAAAATGAATAAACTTTCTCATTCAATATGGTTATTAGGGCCCAAGCACTTCAATTGATTTAATTGAAAAAGCCCATTAAGCTCGTATATATTTAAAAAAATCAACTTCTATTTTGTCACTACATCTCGAGTGACATGGCTTTTCCCTCTTCCGATTATCTTTAAGAGCGTGTCATTTTACCCTGGTATATGCATTCTAACCGAATTAATGTGTGACCGTTTTAAACCCTTTCCAGATCACCACTACAAGATTTAAACTTGAAACTTCTTATAATGATCTCATAGTCGTATCCTCTTGGCACTTGAATTTTTGAGACATCTTAAGAAGCTTAAAAATGGATGAATAGATAAAAATATGAAAAAGCCGTATTCAAGTCGCATGCATCATATGTGACACTTTGAAATCTCTGATGCATGTGTGTTATAGAAATTCTTCATATGAATATAACACATGTGTGAATAGTGTTGCGACCAATCGGAGGTTGCTATGTAATTCGGTCATTAGTATGTAAGGAAATATTTGTATTTTCTTAGTTGGTTAAGTAAAAATACATATTTGCAACTCTACTAATAATTTTTTTTCTTTTTTTGAAAAAGCAAGAAAATATTATTTATTGCTTACTATAAACACTTACAAGGTTATAGAATGTATGGGTATGAGTGTATGACCCATATCATTTAATCAACACTCATGAGTTGGTTAATGTTAGTTATCTAGACAAATTGAGAATATGTGCCAATCACATCACAAAATGCATGCCAATCACATCACAAAATGCATATCGTATTTATCTAGGGTGATGATCCGTACACCACCAATTTTTAGTCATACACCACTAAATATGTTTTACAGTGTTGTACAATACAATATCATCATGTATGTTTGGTGGTGTGCGACTAAAACTTGGTGGTGTATGGATCACTCCCCATTTATTTATCTCATAATCCTTTTCTTTTCCTTATTAAACAAAAACAAATAAATTAACTACTAAAGTCGTTAGATTTATCAACAAAATTAACTCCTTTACTTTTGACGGACTGTCCTGACCGGAATAAACATGCCGGAACATAGACGATAGGGAGACGGCAAAGGATATTAAGTAGCAACAAAATGTAATCACTCATCAATTGTGTTAAACAACAAAGGAGTGGTGGTGGCATGGTAAGACCATGACATTTCAATGTGGAGGTCAATGGTTTAATTCCTGCCTTTCACAAAATTATCTCTCATGAGTCATGGCCACGGAGATCCACCTGCAATTAATGACTCAGGACTGTTCACAAAGCCGGTAGTCACCATGAGATTTGTCAGTTTAAAAAAGTTAAAAACCCAGGTTAATAAAAAAAAAACTTATGTTAAACAATAAATTCTCAGTAAATTATAATATTTCATTAATCGGTAGAAATCATAGAAATTCTAAACTCATCACTTATGTAGTTATGTTAAACAGTAAATTATCCGTAAATTATAATATTTCATTAATCGGTATTTTTAAAAAGTAAATACAAATCATAGAAATTCTAAACTCACAAACGAGCGGGACTCTATATACTAAACAGGAGTAACTATAATCTCTAGTCTAACATTCCAATAGTTAAATCGCAAAAGTTCTGACTGCAAGAAAAATTAAATATGAACCCTGAACTTCATAGTTGGGTCATATCTTAATGTTTAAACCCTTAACTTGATAGTTGGGTTAGATCTTAATACTTATATATATTTAAACTTTTAACTTCATAGTTGTAGTTGAAATTTAATATAGCTAGATAATTTTTGGTGAGGATGTTTTTTTCCTAGCAAAGCAACTACTATACTTTTAACCGTTAAAGAATCTAATAACAATAAATTAGCAGATTAACTATAACTTCAAAATATAATCATATATGTAGTGATCTACAGGATTTGAACGCGAATCTAGATCTCGTGGCAGACAACTATATATGCTTTAAGAGTTGGGATTTTGGAAGTAATCCCATACATATCTTTGGTTGATTATATAAATACTTTATTCCATTTTAAGCATGTTTACATCACTAATTGTATTAGGTTTATCTTGTTAAAAGTCGTTTAGCTGGCTTAATCGCCTTTTTTGACCACTTAACTTATAGCGTCGTGTTAATGAATTAATTATATCTCATACTTATCTTATAAAACCATATATGAACATCTTAAGGCCATTAATTATCCATAACATCTTTTTTTTCGGGTAAAGGGTAATCACCCGGTAAATATTATTGATAATGCACAATTAGAAGAATGTCTATAAGATAATACGACTCATAGACATGAAACAACCAAAGGCTACACCAAATCAACCAACACAACCAAAACACATCACACAAGAATTAAATTTGCCATGCTATCTTCATCTTTCGAACATGATGTGAGTCCTTGAACTTTACCGACATCAACTTTAATCGGACGGTCCAATAGATGATGTTAAACAGCTTGTTCGGGTCTCGAGATTCACCTTTAGAAAGCCTAGTGTTACTTTCTTGCCAAATGAAATACACCGTAGCACCGAAAATAAATTTTGCCAACATAACACGAGCCACTCTTCTATGAGCATACGAAATGATAAGCTGAATAATAACCTTCCAATTGTCACCAATACCCGGGATCAAAATAAACCTCTTTATCTTGTCCCAAACCTGCTTAGAATAGCTGCACTCGAAAAACAAATGGGTGTGTGAATCTAGCAGCGATTTACAGAGATAACACGCCATCATTCCTTGAATCGAACCACGTACATCCCACGACCTCAACTTGTCGTGAGTTTTTAAATGCTCACCCATCAATAGCCATGAAATAAATGAATGACGAGGGATGCAATTTGGGTACCATACCATTGAAAACCACTCAACCTGTTGAGCACGAGGCCTCAGTGATTTCCAAGTAGCATTAGATGAAAAGTTCACCAAATTACCTTCAGAATCTTTCCAGAATACTCTATCAACCTGCGCAAGATTGGGAATTGGAATGTGCATTAGAAGAGGAAATTTAGTCACCCATTCTGGTGGCCACTTCCACTCAGCTTGGTCGATCAGGTCATCAACTTTGGAACGTTTATTAAGAGTTGCATGATGAATCTCTCTTGATGTAATCACATCCGCAAGAGGCCCGAAATCGTTCCATGAATCGTACCACGCTGATGTTTGCAAGCCATTACCAATCACATGAAAAATCAAGTGTCGGATACGGTGTCTAATACTCAGAATCTTACGCCAACCCCAGCTCCCCGAAGCCACATTATCTACTACCCAAAAGTTGATGTGTTGTAAACGGTAATTGTGAATCCATTTAACCCAAAGCGTTTGTTTACAAGTAATAATATTCCAGATGTGATACGCCATTAAAGCAATATATCATGTTTTTAGACTTTTAATACCGAGACCACCCTCTTGTTTAGGAAGACAAACCGTCGATCACTTGACTTTTGCTTTACCCCGCTTCATCTTGAAATGTCCCGTTCTTATTGATTAAAAACGTTCCATATTAATTGATTTCGTTGCGAGGTTTTGACCTCTATATGAGACGTTTTTCAAAGACTGCATTCATTTTTAAAACAATCCATAACCTTTATTTCATAAATAAAGGTTTAAAAAGCTTTACGTAGATTATCAAATAATGATAATCTAAGATATCCTGTTTACACACGACCATTACATAATGGTTTACAATACAAATATGTTACTTCGAAATCAGTTTCTTGAATGCAGTTTTTACACAATATCATACAAACATGGACTCCAAATCTTGTCCTTATTTTAGTATGCAACAGCGGAAGCTCTTAGTATTCACCTGAGAATAAACATGCTTTAAACGTCAACAAAAATGTTAGTGAGTTATAGGTTTAACCTATATATATCAAATCGTAACAATAGACCACAAGATTTCATATTTCAATACACATCCCATACATAGAGATAAAAATTATTCATATGGTGAATACCTGGTAACCGACATTAACAAGATGCATATATAAGAATATCCCCATCATTCCGGGACACCCTTCGGATATGATATAAATTTCGAAGTACTAAAGCATCCGGTACTTTGGATGGGGTTTGTTAGGCCCAATAGATCTATCTTTAGGATTCGCGTCAATTAGGGTGTCTGTTCCCTAATTCTTAGATTACCAGACTTAATAAAAAGGGGCATATTCGATTTCAATAATTCAATCATAGAATGTAGTTTCACGTACTTGTGTCTATTTTGTAAATCATTTATAAAACCTGCATGTATTCTCATCCCAAAAATATTAGATTTTAAAAGTGGGACTATAACTCACTTTCACAGATTTTTACTTCGTCGGGAAGTAAGACTTGGCCACTGGTTGATTCACGAACCTATAACAATATATACATATATATCAAAGTATGTTCAAAATATATTTACAACACTTTTAATATATTTTGATGTTTTAAGTTTATTAAGTCAGCTGTCCTCGTTAGTAACCTACAACTAGTTGTCCACAGTTAGATGTACAGAAATAAATCGATAAATATTATCTTGAATCAATCCACGACACAGTGTATACGTATCTCAGTATTGATCATAACTCAAACTATATATATTTTGGAATCAACCTCAACCATGTATAGCTAACTCCAACATTCACATATAGAGTGTCTATGGTTGTTCCGAAATATATATATAGATGTGTCGACATGATAGGTCGAAACATTGTATACGTGTCTATGGTATCTCAAGATTACATAATATACAATACAAGTTGATTAAGTTATGGTTGGAATAGATTTGTTACCAATTTTCACGTTGCTAAAATGAGAAAAATTATTCAATCTTGTTTTACCCATAACTTCTTCATTTTAAATCCGTTTTGAGTGAATCAAATTGCTATGGTTTCATATTGAACTCTATTTTATGAATCTAACAGAAAAGGTATAGGTTTATAGTCGAAAATATAATTTACAAGTCGTTTTTGTAAAGGTAGTCATTTAAGTCGAAAGAACGACGTCTAGATGACCATTTTAGAAAACATACTTCCACTTTGAGTTTAACCATAATTTTTGGATATAGTTTCATGTTCATAATAAAAATCATTTTCCCAGAATAACAACTTTTAAATCAAAGTTTATCATAGTTTTTAATTAACTAACCCAAAACAGCCCGCGGTGTTACTACGACGGCGTAAATCCGGTTTTACGGTGTTTTTCGTGTTTCCAGGTTTTAAATCATTAAGTTAACATATCATATAGATATAGAACATGTGTTTAGTTGATTTTAAAAGTCAAGTTAGAAGGATTAACTTTTATTTGCGAGAGTTTAGAATTAACTAAACTATGTTCTAGTGATTACAAGTTTAAACCTTCGAATAAGATAGCTTTATATGTATGAATCGAATGATGTTATGAACATCATTACTACCTCAAGTTCCTTGGATAAACCTACTGGAAATGAGAAAAATAGATCTAGCTTCAAAGGATCCTTGGATGGCTTGAAAGTTCTTGAAGCAGAATCATGACACGAAAACAATTTCAAGTAAGATTTCCACTCGAAATAAGATTGTTATAGTTATAGAAATTGAATTAAAGTTTGAATATGATTATTACCTTGTATTAGAAAGATAACCTACTGTAAGTAACAAAGGTTTCTTGATCTTGGATGATTACTTGGAATGGATTTAGAAAACTTGGAAGTAAACTTGCAATCTTGGAAGTATTCTTGATTTTATGAAACTAGAACTTTTGGAATTTATGAAGAACACTTAGAACTTGAAGATAGAACTTGAGAGAGATCAATTAGATGAAGAAAATTGAAGAATGAAAGTATTTTTAGGTGTTTTTGGTCGTTGGTGTATGGATTAGATATAAAGGATATGTAATTTTGTTTTCATGTAAATAAGTCATGAATGATTACTCATATTTTTGTAATTTTATGAGATATTTCATGCTAGTTGCCAAATGATGGTTCCCACATGTGTTAGGTGACTCACATGGGCTGCTAATAGATGATCATTGGAGTGTATATACCAATAGTATATACATCTAAAAGCTGTGTATTGTACGAGTACGAATACGGGTGCATACGAGTAGAATTGTTGATGAAACTGAACGAGGATGTAATTGAAAGCATTTTTGTTAAGTAGAAGTATTTTGATAAGTGTCTTGAAGTCTATCAAAAGTGTATGAATACATATTAAAACACTACATGTATATACATTTTAACTGAGTCGTTAAGTCATCGTTAGTCGTTACATGTAAATGTTGTTTTGAAACCTTTAGGTTAACGATCTTGTTGAATGTTGTTAACCCATTGTTTATTATAACAAATGAGATGTTAAATTGTTATATTATCATGATATTATGATATATAATATATCTTAGTATGATATATGTACAGTTAAATGTCGTTACAACGATAATCGTTACATATATGTCTCGTTTCGAAATCATTAAGTTAGTAGTCTTATTTTTACATATGTATTTCATTGTTAATACACTTAATAATATATTTACTTATCATTTAACATAATTAACCAAGTGTATCAATATCTTAATATGATTCATATATACCTAGTAAGACGTTGTTATAACGATAATCGTTATATATATCGTTTTCGAGTTTCTTAAATTAATAGTCTCATTTTTATGTATATAACTCATTGTTAAAATACCTAATGAGATACATACTTATAATAAAATCACGTTAACTATATATATAACCATATATATGTCATCGTATAGTTTTTACAAGTTTTAACGTTCGTGAATCACCGGTCAACTTGGGTGGTCAATTGTCTATATGAAACCTATTTCAATTAATTAAGTCTTAACAAGTTTGATTGCTTAACATGTTGGAAACACTTAATCATGTAAATAACAATTTCATTTAATATATATATAAATATATATAAACATGGAAAAGTTCGGGTCACTACCGTACCTACCCGTTAAATAAATTTCGTCCCGAAATTTTAAGCAGTTGGAGGTGTTGACGTATCTTCTGGAAATAAATGCGGGTATTTCTTCTTCATCTGATCTTCATGCTCCCAGGTGAACTCGGGTCCTCTACGAGCATTCCATCGAACCTTAACAATCGGTATCTTGTTTTGTTTAAGTCTCTTAACCTCACGATCCATTATTTCGACGGGTTCTTTAATGAATTGAAGTTTTTCATTGATTTGAATTTCGTCCAACGGAATAGTGAGATCTTCTTTAGCAAAACATTTCTTCAAATTTGAGACGTGGAAAGTGTTATGTACAGCCGCGAGTTGTTGAGGTAGCTCCAGTTGGTAAGCTACTGGTCCGACACGATCTATAATCTTGAATGGTCCAATGTACCTTGGATTTAGTTTCCCCCGTTTACCAAATCGAACAACGCCTTTCCAAGGTGAAACCTTAAGCATGACCATTTCTCCAATTTCAAACTCTATATCTTTTCTTTTACTGTCCGCGTAGCTCTTTTGTCGACTCTGGGCGGTTTTCAATCTTTGTTGAATTTGGATGATTTTCTCGGTAGTTTCTTGTATTATCTCCGGACCCGTAATCTGTCTATCCCCCAAATCACTCCAATAAATCGGAGACCTGCACTTTCTACCATAAAGTGCTTCAAACGGTGCCATCTCAATGCTTGAATGGTAGCTGTTGTTGTAGGAAAATTCTGCTAACGGTAGATGTCGATCCCAACTGTTTCCGAAATCAATAACACAAGCTCGTAGCATGTCTTCAAGCGTTTGTATCGTCCTTTCGCTCTGCCCATCAGTTTGTGGATGATAGGCAGTACTCATGTCTAGACGAGTTCCCAATGCTTGCTGTAATGTCTGCCAGAATCTTGAAATAAATCTGCCATCCCTATCAGAGATAATAGAGATTGGTATTCCATGTCTGGAGACGACTTCCTTCAAATACAGTCGTGCTAACTTCTCCATCTTGTCATCTTCTCTTATTGGCAGGAAGTGTGCTGACTTGGTGAGACGATCAACTATTACCCAAATAGTATCATAACCACTTGCAGTCCTTGGCAATTTAGTAATGAAATCTATGGTAATGTTTTCCCATTTCCATTCCGGGATTTCAGGTTGTTATAGTAGACCTGATGGTTTCTGATGTTCAGCTTTGACCTTAGAACACGTCAAACATTCTCCTACGTATTTAGCAATATCGGCTTTCATACCTGGCCACCAAAAATGTTTCTTAAGATCCTTGTACATCTTCCCCGTTCCAGGATGTATTGAGTATCTGGTTTTATGAGCTTCTCTAAGTACCATTTCTCTCATATCTCCAAATTTTGGTACTCAAATTCTTTCAGCCCTATACCGGGTTCCGTCTTCCCGAATATTAAGATGCTTCTCCGATCCTTTGGGTATTTCATCCTTTAAATTTCCCTTTTTTAAAACTCCTTGTTGCGCCTCCTTTATTTGAGTAGTAAGGTTAGTGTGAATCATTATATTCATAGATTTTACTCGAATGGGTTCTCTGTCCTTTATGCTCAAGGCGTCGGCTACCACATTTGCCTTCCCTGGGTGGTAACGAATCTCAAAGTCGTAATCATTCAATAATTCAATCCACCTACGCTGCCTCATATTCAGTTGTTTCTGATTAAATATGTGTTGAAGACTTTTGTGGTCGGTATATATAATACTTTTGACCCCATATAAGTAGTGCCTCTAAGTCTTTAATGAAAAAAAAACCGCGCTTAATTTCAAATCATGCGTTGTATAATTTTGCTCGTGAATCTTCAATTGTCTAGACGCATAAGCAATCACCTTCGTCCGTTGCATTAATACACAACCGAGACCTTGCTTTGATGCGTCACAATAAATCACAAAATTATCATTCCCTTCAGGCAATGACAATATAGGTGCCGTAGTTAGCTTTTTCTTTAATAATTGAAATGCCTTCTCTTGTTCATCCTTCCATTCAAATTTCTTCCCTTTATGCGTTAATGCAGTCAAGGGTTTTGCTATTTTGGAGAAATCTTGGATGAATCTTCTGTAGTAACCAGCCAATCCTAAAAATTGACGTATATGCTTCGGAGTTTTTGGGGTTTCCCACTTTTCAACGGTTTCGATCTTTGCCGGGTCCACCTGGATACCTTCTTTGTTCACTATGTGACCAAGGAATTGAACTTCTTCCAACCAAAATGCACACTTTGAAAACTTAGCGTACATTTTTTCTTTCCTCAATACTTCTAGCACTTTTCTCAAATGTTCTTCGTGCTCTTGATCATTCTTTGAGTAAATAAGTATGTCATCGATGAAAACAATGACAAACTTGTCAAGATATGGCCCACACACTCGGTTCATAAGGTCCATGAACACAGCTGGTGCGTTAGTCAATCCAAATGGCATAACCATAAACTCGTAATGACCATAACGCGTCCTAAAAGCAGTTTTTGGAATATCATCCTCCTTTACTCGCATTTGATGATATCCAGAACGTAAATCGATCTTCGAATAAACCAACGAGCCTTGTAGTTGATCAAATAAGTCGTCAATTCTCGGCAGTGGATAACGGTTTTTGATGGTAAGTTTGTTCAACTCTCTGTAGTCAATACACAACCTAAATGTACCATCCTTCTTCTTGACAAACAAAACAGGAGCTCCCCATGGTGATGTGCTTGGTCGAATGAAACCACGTTCTAATAGTTCTTGCAGTTGGCTTTGCAGTTCTTTCATCTCGCTGGGTGCGAGTCTATAAGGAGCACGAGCTATTGGTGCAGCTCCTGGTACAAGATCTATTTGAAATTCAACAGATCGATGTGGAGGTAGTCCCGGTAATTCTTTCGGAAATACATCGGGAAATTCTTTTACGACGGGAACATCATTGATGCTCTTTTCTTCAGTTTGTACTTTCTCGACGTGTGCTAGAACAGCATAGCAACCTTTTCTTATTAGTTTTTGTGCCTTAAAATTACTAATAAGATGTAGCTTCATGTTGCCCTTTTCTCCGTACACCATTAAGGGTTCTCCTTCTTCTCGTACAATGCGAATTGCATTTTTATAACATACGATCTCTGCTTTCACCTTCTTCAGCCAGTCCATGCCAACTATTACATCAAAACTCCCTAACTCTACTGGTATCAAATCAATCTTAAATATTTTGCTACCCAGTTTAATTTCTCGATTCCGGCATATATTATCTGCTGAAATTAATTTACCGTTTGCTAATTCGAGTAAAAATTTACTATCCAACGGCGTCAATGGACAACTTAATTTAGCACAAAAATCTCTACTAATATAGCTTCTATCCGCACCCGAATCAAATAAAACGTAAGCAGATTTATTGTCAATAAGAAACGTACCCGTAACAAGCTCCGGGTCTTCCTGTGCCTCTGCCGCATTAATATTGAAAACTCTTCCGCGGCCTTGTCCATTCTTGTTCTCCTGGTTCGGGCAATTTCTAATAATGTGGCCCGGTTTTCCACATTTATAACAAACTACATTGGCATAACTTGCTCCGACACTACTTGCTCCGCCATTACTCGTTCCGACACCATTTGTTCCTTTCGTTCTGTTAACCCCTGGTCCGTAGACCTCACACTTCGCCGCGCTATGACCATTTATTTTACACTTGTTGCAAAATTTGGTGCAGAACCCCGAGTGATACTTTTCACACCTTTGGCATAGCTGCTTCTGATTGTTGTTGTTGTTGCGGTTGTTATTGTTGTTGGGATGATTGTTGTAGTTGCTGTTGTTGTTGTTGTTGTTGTTGTTAGGCCGTTTGTTGTAGTTGTGATTGATGTTGCGATTGTTGGGATAATTGTTGCGATTATTATTGTAATTGCTGTTGTTGTTGTATTGGTGATTCTTATCACCGTTTTCCTCCCAGTTTCTTTTGACTTGCTTCACATTGGCCTCTTCAGCCTTCTGTTCTTTAATTCTTTCCTCAATCTGGTTCACTAGTTTGTGAGCCATTCTACATGCCTGTTGTATGGAGGCGGGCTCGTGTGAACTTATATCTTCTTAGATTCTTTCCAGTAATCCTTTCACAAACGCGTCGATCTTCTCTTCCTCATCTTCGAACGCTCCAAGACACAATAGGCACAGTTCTGTGAATCGTCTTTCGTACGTGGTAATATCAAATCCTTGGGTTCGTAACCCTGTAAGTTCTATCTTGAGCTTATTGACCTCGGTTCTGGGATGGTACTTCTCGTTCATCAAGTGCTTGAATGCTGACCATGGTAGTGCGTACACATCATCTTGTCCCACTTGCTCTAGATAGGTATTCCACCATGTTAACACAGAACCTGTGAAGGTATGCGTAGCGTACTTCACTTTGTCCTCTTCAGTACACTTACTTATGGCAAACACCGATTCGACCTTCTCGGTCCACCGTTTCAATCTGATCGGTCCTTCGGTTCCATCAAATTCCAAAGGTTTGCAGGCAGTGAATTCTTTGTAGGTGCATCCTACACGATTTCCTGTACTGCTAGATCCAAGGTTATTGTTGGTATGTAGCGCAGCCTGTACTGCGGCTATGTTTGAAGCTAGAAAAGTACGGAATTCCTCTTCATTCATATTCACGGTGTGTCGAGTAGTCGGTGCCATTTCCTTCAAAATAGTCAAATGGAACAAGTTAATCATACAGAATATTAAGAGTAGTTAATAGTATTTCGTAGCATAATATGAACTCATTTATAAAAGCTTTTTCTTCATATTAGCGTTTTATAAGTTTAAATTCGGGTAGTACCTACCCGTTAAGTTCATACTTAGTAGCTAATATACAATTCAACTACTACAATTCTATATGAAAAACTGATTATAATAATATTTCGCGTTCAAACTTTTATACAATATTTTACAAACTTACAATACCGCTTATTTTACATAAAGCATGAAATATAGCACACAATAACTTTGATACAAGATAGTTGTGAAGATAATTCTAGCTAGTACACAAGTCGTTCAGCAAAGACAATAAAGACACGTAATTCATACGTCCAGAAACAAGTCATGCATTCTGGTTTTACTAGGACTACTTCCCATCCTTGGTCTTGTGGAACATAGCCGTTATGGCCGTTGATAAGACAGCGTGTTGTAACGTCGTCAAAGGGACGAGGGTTACGTAATGACCAACAGTCTCGTAATAACCTAAAAACCTCATTTCTTACCCCAATTACCGACTCCGTCACTTGTGGGAATGTTTTGTTTAATAGTTGTAGCCCGATGTTCTTTTTCTCACTTTGGTGAGAAGCGAACATTACTAACCCGTAAGCATAGCATGCTTCTTTATGTTGCATGTTAGCCGCTTTTTCTAAATCATGAAGTCCTATATTCGGATACATTGAGTCAAAATAATTTCTTAACCCGTTGCGTAAAATAGCATTTGGGTTCCCTGCAATATATGCGTCAAAGTAAACACATCGTAACTTATGGGTTTCCCAATGTGATATACCCCATCTTTCAAATGAAAGTCTCTTATAAACCAAGACATTCTTGGAACGTTCTTCGAATGTCTTACAAACTGATTTCACCGTAAATAGTTGTGCCGAAGAATTCTGACCGACTCTAGACAAGATTTCATCAATCATGTCTCCGGGTAGGTCTCTTAAAATATTGGGTTGTCTATCCATTTTGTGTTTTTATACTGTAAAATAGACAAGAGTTAGATTCATAAAAAAAAAAAATACTTATTAATACAAGCAATTTTTACATATATCATAAAGCATAAGCATACTATATTACATATATTACACCACACGAATACAACTATCTTATTCAGACTCGCTCGTTTCTTCTTCTTCGGTTTTGGTTTGTTTTGCCAAGTTTCTAGGGATATATGATGTTCCCCTAATACGGGCTGTCGTTTTCCACAACGGTTTAGAAAAACCTGGTGGTTTAGAGGTTCCCGGGTCATTGTTACAACTTAAGGGCTTCGGGGATTGACGATACATATAAAGTTCATCAGGGTTGGAATTAGATTTCTCTATTTTTATGCCCTTTCCCTTAATATTTTATTTTGGCTTTTTAAATTCAGTTGGGATAATTTCTATAACATCATCGGAATTCTCGTCGAAATCCGATTCATCGGAGAATTGGTAATCCTCCCAATATTTTGCTTCCTTGGCGGAAACACCATTGACCATAATTAACCTTGGTCGGTTGGTTGAGGATTTTCTTTAACTTAACCGTTTTATTATTTCCCCCACCGGTTCTATTTCCTCCTCCGGTTCCTCCTCTTCCGGTTCTGATTCTTCTTCCGGTTCTGATTCTTCTTCCGGTTCTTCTTCGGGAACTTGTGAATCAGTCCAATATATATTTGACTCTTCGTTATTATTAGGTGAGTCAATGGGATTTGTGCTAGAGGTAGACATCTATCACACAATATCAAACATGTTAAGAGATTAATATATCACATAATATATATATGTTAATAATATATAGTTTCCAACAAAAATGTTAAGCAATCATTTTTAAAGAAAACACGGTCGAAGTCCAGACTCACTAATGCATCCTAACAAACTCGATAAGATACACTAATGCAAATTTCTGGTTCTCTAAGACCAACGCTCGGATACCAACTGAAATGTCCCGTTCTTATTGATTAAAAACGTTCCATATTAATTGATTTCGTTGCGAGGTTTTGACCTCTATATGAGACGTTTTTCAAAGACTGCATTCATTTTTAAAACAAACCATAATAAAGGTTTAAAAAGCTTTACGTAGATTATCAAATAATGACAATCTAAAATATCTTGTTTACATACGACCATTACATAATGGTTACAATACAAATATGTTACATCGAAATCAGTTTCTTGAATGCAGTTTTTACACAATATCATACAAACATGGACTCCAAATCTTGTCCTTATTTTAGTATGCAACAGCGGAAGCTCTTAGTATTCACCTGAGAATAAACAAGCTTTAAACGTCAACAAAAATGTTGGTGAGTTATAGGTTTAACCTATATATATCAAATCGTAACAATAGACCACAAGATTTCATATTTCAATACACATCCCATACATAGAGATAAAAATCATTCATATGGTGAACACCTGGTAACCGACATTAACAAGATGCATATATAAGAATATCCCCATCATTCCGGGACACCCTTCGGATATGATATAAATTTCGAAGTACTAAAGCATCCGGTACTTTGGATGGGGTTTGTTAGGCCCAATAGATCTATCTTTAGGATTCGCGTCAATTAGGGTGTCTGTTCCCTAATTCTTAGATTACCAGACTTAATAAAAAGGGGCATATTCGATTTCGATAATTCAACCATAGAATGTAGTTTCACGTACTTGTGTCTATTTTGTAAATCATTTATAAAACCTGCATGTATTCTCATCCCAAAAATATTAGATTTTAAAAGTGGGACTATAACTCACTTTCACAGATTTTTACTTCGTCGGGAAGTAAGACTTGGCCACTGGTTGATTCACGAACCTATAACAATATATACATATATATATCAAAGTATGTTCAAAATATATTTACAACACTTTTAATATATTTTGATGTTTTAAGTTTATTAAGTCAGCTGTCCTCGTTAGTAACCTACAACTAGTTGTCCACAGTTAGATGTACAGAAATAAATCGATAAATATTATCTTGAATCAATCCACGACCCAGTGTATACATATCTCAGTATTGATCATAACTCAAACTATATATATTTTGGAATCAACCTCAACCCTGTATAGCTAACTCCAACATTCACATATAGAGTGTCTATGGTTGTTCCGAAATATATATAGATGTGTCGACATGATAGGTCGAAACATTATATACGTGTCTATGGTATCTCAAGATTACATAATATACAATACAAGTTGATTAAGTTATGGTTGGAATAGATTTGTTACCAATTTTCACGTAGCTAAAATGAGAAAAATTATTCAATCTTGTTTTACCCATAACTTCTTCATTTTAAATCCATTTTGAGTGAATCAAATTTCTATGGTTTCATATTGAACTCTATTTTATGAATCTAACAGAAAAATATAGGTTTATAGTGGGAAAAATAAGTTACAAGTCGTTTTTGTAAAGGTAGTCATTTCAGTCGAAAGAACGACGTCTAGATGACCATTTTAGAAAACATACTTCCACTTTGAGTTTAACCATAATTTTTGGATATAGTTTCATGTTCATAATAAAAATCATTTTCCCAGAATAACAACTTTTAAATCAAAGTTTATCATAGTTTTTAATTAACTAACCCAAAACAGCCCGCGGTGTTACTACGACGGCGTAAATCCGGTTTTACGGTGTTTCCAGGTTTTAAATTATTAAGTTAGCATATCATATAGATATAGAACATGTGTTTAGTTGATTTTAAAAGTCAAGTTAGAAGGATTAACTTTTATTTGCGAGCAAGTTTAGAATTAACTAAACTATGTTCTAGTGATTACAAGTTTAAACCTTCGAATAAGATAGCTTTATATGTATGAATCGAATGATGTTATGAACATCATTACTACCTCAAGTTCCTTGGATAAACCTACTGGAAATGAGAAAAATAGATCTAGCTTCAAAGGATCCTTGGATGGCTTGAAAGTTCTTGAAGCAGAATCATGACACGAAAACAATTTCAAGTAAGATTTCCACTCGAAATAAGATTGTTATAGTTATAGAAATTGAATTAAAGTTTGAATATGATTATTACCTTGTATTAGAAAGATAACCTACTGTAAGTAACAAAGGTTTCTTGATCTTGGATGATTACTTGGAATGGATTTAGAAAACTTGGAAGTAAACTTACAATCTTGGAAGTATTCTTGATTTTATGAAACTAGAACTTTTGGAATTTATGAAGAACACTTAGAACTTGAAGATAGAACTTGAGAGAGATCAATTAGATGAAGAAAATTGAAGAATGAAAGTGTTTGTAGGTGTTTTTGGTCGTTGGTGTATGGATTAGATATAAAGGATATGTAATTTTGTTTTCATGTAAATAAGTCATGAATGATTACTCATATTTTTGTAATTTTATGAGATATTTCATGCTAGTTGCCAAATGATGGTTCCCACATGTGTTAGGTGACTCACATGGGCTGCTAAGAGCTGATCATTGGAGTGTATATACCAATAGTACATACATCTAAAAGCTGTGTATTGTACGAGTACGAATACGGGTGCATACGAGTAGAATTGTTGATGAAACTGAACGAGGATGTAATTGTAAGCAATTTTGTTAAGTATAAGTATTTTGATAAGTGTCTTAAAGTCTATCAAAAGTGTATGAATACATATTAAAACACTACATGTATATACATTTTAACTGAGTCGTTAAGTCATCGTTAGTCGTTACATGTAAATGTTGTTTTGAAACCTTTAGGTTAACGATCTTGTTGAATGTTGTTAACCCATTGTTTATTATAACAAATGAGATGTTAAATTTTTATATTATCATGATATTATGATATATAATATATCTTAGTATGATATATGTACAGGTAAATGTCGTTACAACGATAATCGTTACATATATGTCTCGTTTCGAAATCATTAAGTTAGTAGTCTTATTTTTACATATGTATTTCATTGTTAATACACTTAATAATATATTTAATTATCATTTAACATAATTAACCAAGTGTATCAATATCTTAATATGATTCATATGTACCCAGTAAGACGTTGTTATAACGATAACCGTTATATGTATCGTTTTCGAGTTTCTTAAATTAATAGTTTCATTTTTATGTATATAACTCATTGTTAAAATACCTAATGAGATACATACTTATAATAAAATCATGTTAACTATATATATAACTATATATATGTCATCGTATAGTTTTTACAAGTTTTAACGTTCGTGAATCACCGGTCAACTTGGGTGGTCAATTGTCTATATGAAACCTATTTCAATTAATCAAGTCTTAACAAGTTTGATTGCTTAACATGTTGGAAACACTTAATCATGTAAATAACAATTTCATTTAATATATATATATATAAACATGGAAAAGTTCGGGTCACTACACATCTCCCCTTGACACCAAATAAAGCCACGCATAATTTTCTCCATCTCTTTTATGACACGATCCGGTAGCAAGAGAACCGATGACCAATAAATCTGCATAGAAAACAAAACTGAGGTAATAAGTTGAACTCTACGGCAAATGAAAGGTATTTGTTCTTCCAATTGTTAGTCTTCCTTTTCATCTTGTCTAAGAGGCCTTTGCAATCCTTGTGATACAGTCTCAAAAAAATGAGAGGCACCCCTAGATAAATAACATGTAATGAACCTTCAACAAATGACATAATCGTTAGGATGGCACTTCTAAGCGGTTGTGGAACACTTGCGAAGTATGCCATACTCTTTTGAAAACTTGGCACCAACCCTGAACATTTTTTAAACTCCTCTAATGTATCGGCTATAACCTTTATTGAAACAAGATTAGCATGAGAAAAGATGAAAAGATCATCAGCGAAACAAACATTCATTATCTTTAGTTTCTCGCACTTTGGGTGATAACGGAACTCCTCATTCATCCTTATATTGCGCTGAATCAATAAGGTAAGAATCTCCATGACCATTATAAATAGATACGGCGACATCAAGTCTCCTTGTCGTAACCCATGACCATCTTTAAAATACCCATGTAAATTGCCATTAATAGATATAGAAAAGGATGTAGATGTTGAAGGTATTTCGTATGCCCGAGTGACATATTAAATTAATATGGCTGATATGTTTTGATTCAATTAATATGGCTGATATGTTTTGATTCAAGTCGGGTCATACCCACTAGCAAGCTTGCCGACACCTTAATCGTATTTTGCTCTTAACGATTGGATCGTTGATTAAATCACGCGACACTTGGAATTTAAGAAAAATGGTTTTCTAAAATAATATTACTTGATGTGTATATAAATTATGGAATAATTTATTTAATAAGAATTTAATTATTTATAGGTTAAATAATTAATAAAGTTGTGTTACATTTTATAAAATAGGTTTTATAAAATAAAGTAAACATAACATATAATATGGAATTTCATAAAATGGGTTTTATAAATAAGTATACATATTTTATAAAATGCAAGTTTATAAAATATGTTTTATGAAATGTAATTTTATAAAATCAAGTTTATAAAATGTGTAAGTTTATAAAACCATTTTATAATAATGTGAGTGGCATTGGAAGTGAAGTGAGCATGCTTTTGACTAGCCATTTGAGTGGTTAATTCCATTTTTAAGAGGCATATGTACCAAGGCATTTGCAAGACCAACACACACATGCAAAACACATCAAGTAACAAGCAAAAAAATTCTGCACTCTCCCATTTCTTGCTGATTCTGGCGGCCTTTTCTTGGCAAAAGGAGGTTCTTAAATTTATTTTTGCAAGCTCATTTAAGTGTCTAAGAAATCCTAACTAAAAGCAAGGGTGTTGGGGTTAAAAGCTTGGGATATTACAACTTGAGGCTTCATCTTTTGGAGCTCCATTCATCATCATCTTCATCACTCACTACCAAGCTTGGAATAGGTATAAACTCCTTTCTTTCTTGTAGTTTGTAAGTATGTTTCACAACTTGATCCTACTTGGGATTTAACTTTAAAAGGTTAAAGATATACAAAGTTCTAAAATGGTAATTTACATGCTTCCGCTTTATTTGATTCTTAAAATGTTTAAGTATATTATGAACTTGTTAAATCCCAACAATGGTATCTAGAGCCGAAGTTGTTGAAATATGCTTCGAGATGGTTATTAAACTCACTATATATTTTGCATTTTATGTACATGCATGAAAGTAAAATGTAAAAATTATATGTTTGGGTGGGTTCTCTTTTTTTGGCCGAATTTGGGAGACCCAAAAATGGGTTTGGATTCTTCCATTTTGGTCATGTTTGGTTGTATGATGATGTTCACAATCTAAGCCTTGACCTTGTGTTTGAATGGTTGAATATTTGGTTGATTTAATTCATTCATTTGGTATGTAATATTAATTCATTCATTTGTTTTGTAATATTTATTCATTTGGTGATGTAATTTATTTTATATTTGGTATGTAAAATAGATTATGTTGTATTTTCATTTTTTAGAAAAAATGTATTAGGATAGATTTTTTGTAAAAGATGAAGATGCAAGATGAATACAAGGAAGATACAAGATTAAGTGGGAGATTTTGAAATCTCCTACTTTGTGTTATAACCCCTTAACCGGTGGCATTTATTTTCGGCTAAACAAATGTCTACCAAATTGGCTTGATTGTGAACATATTTGTTTTGCATGCATGGTTGTTTATTGTGTTTGTATGTTTGGTTGCTACAAGTAAATCACAAGTTAACAACAAGCAAAATGACAATTTAATTGGTTAAATTAGACTTTATTAACGACATGCAAAATGACAATTTAAATGGTTAAATTAAAAATGGCTAAAAGGACATTAATAAACGGTTATTAAGAACATGATAAGGATCATATATATAAAATGGTTTATATCAAGTAATTGGCTTAATTACAAGACATGAAAATGGTTTTTCATATGTACCATACACTAAATGCATGTTGGTGTATGTCATAAAAGTTTTCTTTAAAATAGAAATAATGAAAACTTAATTAACAAGGCAAACAAGTTAAACGCCATCCTTTTGTGTGACACTTAATAATAATTAGGGAACTCATAATGGGATAAAGGTCACCTAACCGTTATGAGCAAACTAATATGATTAAGGTGAATTTTGCACACTTGTGGGATAAAGGTCACCTAACCACTTGTATGTTAAATTTACACGTTTACACAAGTAGGACGACTTGATTTGGGAATCATGAACTTAGGGTCACCGAAGCATGAGGAACAAATATGCGTTGATGGAATAAATATGCCATGCAAAAGGATTGCATGATTCCATAACTTAGAAGTTGCCAAAGGATTGCAATTGTCATATAATGACTACCTAGCTAAATCAAATGACGGGATAAAGGTCACCTAACCGAAATTTGGTTTACCGTTGGATTCTAAAATTTAATAAATATCAATTGGATTTAAAGGGTATTGATTTTAAATTAAAATTGATACTTAAACAACTTTGTTAAATTTTGTAGATGGCCGCCAATAACAACAACATTCCAAATGCACCAATCAACTTTAACAACCTATCGTTGAGGTCAATCCTCAAAAAGGAAAAACTCAACCATACGAATTTCATAGATTGGTTTCGCAATCTAAGAATTGTCCTCAAACTTAAGGATAGGGCGTATGTGTTGGAAGACCCTATTCCAGATCAACCCGACGAGGATGATACGGAATGCATCGCTTATTGGGATAAGTATTGCACCGATTCAGTGCAAGTCGCTTGCCTTATGCTTGGGACTATGATACCCGAACTCCAAAAGGACTTCAAGCATCATAGTGCATATGACATGATCACACAATTGAAGAAGATGTTCCTTCAACAAGCTCATATCGAGCGCTTCGAAACGGTTCGAGCGCTTCATGCATGTCGGATGGACGACACCCAATCCGTTTCATCTTATGTCCTTAAGATGAAAAGCCTAATTGATCGAGCGAACCGTCTAAATTGCAACGTGTCTAATGAATTAGCCACAGACCTTATCCTTAATTCTTTGTCAAAAAGGATTGACACATTCGTATTGAATTACAATATGAATGGTTGGGATAAGAGCATTGGCGAATTACATGCCATGCTTAAGGCGGCCGAAGCAAGCATGGGTAAAAGGGCTTCACCCGTGTTTATGATCAATGAAGGCGGGTCCAAAAACAATAACACTTCTAAGCCAAAGGTGGCTAAGAGGAAAGGACCCGCCTATCAAGGCAAGGGCAAGGGAAAGGGGAAGATGGTTACCCCAACCAATAATAACAAGAAGCAAAAGGTTGCTGGTAAAGCAAACCCCAAAGAAGATCCGTGCTTTGGCTGCGGTGAGATGGGTCACTGAAAACGCAACTGCCCGATCTATCTAAAGGAGTTGAAAGAAAAGAGGGATGCAGGGAAACCCTCAGGTAATGTATATATGGTATACGTTGAGCTTAGTATTACTTCTTCTAATACATGGGTATTAGACACAGGATGTGCAACTCATATTTGCAATTCTTTGCAGGTGTTCAAAAGAAGTAATCAAGATGCGGGAACAACAAGTCTCTTCATGGGAAATGGAGCAAGGGTTCAAGTGAAAGCTCAAGGAGACTTTGTTTTGAAGCTTCCAAGTGGTTTGGAGCTTATTTTGAAAAATATTTTGTATGCACCCGATTTATCTCGAAACATTATTTCTGTATCCCGTTTGAAACAATATGGTTTTAATCTTAATTTCATTAATGATGATATCCATGTTTATTTAGATAATGTGTTCTATTTTAAGGCTTCACCTTTGAATGGTATTTATGAATTGGTTTATGACGACACATCTGTAACATCCCGTTTTCCCGTGCTTACTTAAAGGTACAAACTTAATTATTAGCACAATTATAACTTGTTCGTTTATGTGATTAAATGAGCCAAAGTGTTAGTTTATGAGTTAGTGCATGTATGTGTGTGTATATATATATATGTATATGTATATATATTTGAGAATGCGTGCGTGAGCGTGTATATTGATGTGTCGCGATGGCGTTGAGTCGTGTGAGACTTAAGGTTAAAACTTAGTCGTGAATAGGAAGAGCAAATGAGGTGGGCTAGTTGTTGGAACCTTGGTTTGTGTTAAATGGTCGAAGTGACCAGGATCAGGCTAATGCCGCGCCGCGCCGCGACGAATTGGGCCGCGACGCGACAAGCAAAGCAAACCTGGATTAGAGATTGGGTTAAGAAGGGTCCATTTTCCCTTTATGTGTCGCGCCGCGACGATTATGGCCGCGCCGCTACAGTTCTGCAGTTCTGATTCCGGTTTTAGCTTAAATTGAATGACTTTAAGGGACAAAATGGTAATTTGACATGTAAATCTGATGGGAGCATTAACTCTCCACCACACATCCATTTATTTCATTTCCTTTTTCCATTTTCTTTCCAATTTCTCTCCCAAAACACAAAACCCACTTAGTTTAATCTTGAAATTTGGAGTTGGAGATTTGTGAATCAAACCTAGGAGCGATATTTAAAGTTGTTCTCCTTGTTACTAGCTACAAGAAGATAGTCTTGGTAAGTTCTAACCTTGTGTTTTAAGTTTTAATTGGTTAATGGCTAGGGTTTGGGTTACTAGAGATTTGTATGACCCGTTTGAGGGTAAAATGGGTGAGTTGGGTTATGTTGTTGTAATGGAACCCTAATAGCCACTATTTATGGTTTTGGCCTTGTGATTTGAGGTCGTAAGTGTAAATTAGTGTTGTTAGTCACTAATGCACTTTAAGAATTATGAAAGAAGTGTTAATGGGTAAGTTTGACATGATTGTGGGTTTAAGTGATATAAAACGGGTCAAAATGTACTAGTTGACCTAATTAGATGAAATGGGTATGGATTACCCTAAGTTTTGTGTTAATTGAAGTTAATAGACTTTACTTCACTAGTCTTAGTGATTAAAGTCGAGTCTTGGCCATTTATGGGCGGTAGTTAGTAGTTGAGTCATTTAATGCAAATTAGGTCATTAAATGCTCAAGTGGGAATATTGTGGTTAATCCCAGTAGTTGTGAAATTGAATGTGCACTTAATGATTTAGGTACATTGCATTGAAGCTCGGAAGTGCTAAATCATCATCCTTGTGACAAGGTGAGTGGAATAATTATACGTTCATGTATATGGCGCGTTTATTTGTGAATGTTATGGTATGAACTGTAGAGACCCGTCCTAATCCATCCGGACGAAGTCCATATCGATTACAAACGATTCATAACAGTTGATTACATCGCGAGGTAATTGACCTCTATATGATAAATTTTACAAACATTGCATTCGTTTTTAAAAGACAAACTTTCGTTACATCGACAGTTGACAGGCATGTAAAGCATTTCATAATATATCCAAATGTAATTGACTTAATAATAATCTTGATGAACTCAACGACTCGAATGCAACATCTTTTGAAATATGTCATGAATGACTCCAAGTAATATCTCTAATATGAGCAAATGCACAGCGGAAGATTTCTTTCGTACCTGAGAATAAACATGCTTTAAAGTGTCAACCAAAAGGTTGGTGAGTTCATTATTTATCATAAAGAATCATTTCATAATTTTAATAGACCACAAGATTTCATACTTCCATTTCTCATAATCATACGTCCCATGCATAGAGACAAAAATATCATTCATATGGATTGAACACCTGGTAACCGACATTCACAATATGCATATAAGAATATCCCCATCATTCCGGGATCCTCCTTCGGACATGATATAAATTTCGAAGTACTAAAGCATCCGGTACTTTGGATGGGGCTTGTTGGGCCCGATAGATCTATCTTTAGAGTTCGCGTCAATTAGGGTGTCTGTTCCCTAATTCTTAGATTACCAGACTTAATAAAAAGGGGCATATTCAGTTTCGATCATTCAACCATAGAACGTAATTTCGATTACTTGTGTCTATTTCGTAAAATAGTTATAAAAGTTGCGCATGTATTCTCAGCCCAAAAATATAAAGGGTAAAAAGGTAAATGAAACTCACGCATATAAATATTGTAAAACAGTTAATAAAGCATTTGCATGTATTCTCAGCCCAAAAACGTAAAGAGTAAAAGGGAGCAAATGAAACTCACAATACTGTATTTTGTAGTAAAAATACATATGACGACATTGAACAATGCAGGGTTGGCCTCGGATTCACGAACCTATATCAAGTATTAACACATTATAGTATAAATCAATTAAGTTTATATATTTGTTATGTATTAATTATTCTTATAATATATTATGATACTTATTTGATATTTAATTAATGTTATATCAATAATATTAGTTGAAACATAATTTTATGTAATATTAGTATATTTTATGTAATAATATATTTACATATATATCTTTTGTTTTGTAAAATTAATAATTGTAGAAATACCTAAGGATAATAATAATAATATTAATAATAATAATAATTTTTAAAAGTATAAAACTACCTTAGGAGTCAGTTTTAAAAAAATTGCACCAAGCCGGGCTCAAACCCGAGACCTCTCGCTTAATCCCAACATCCTAAACCACTCCTCCAAATCTGTTTTTCTGTTATAACTTCTAACCCATATGTAATTAACTAGTTCCTTTCTGTTTCCATTCTTCTTCCTCTTCATTAATTTTAATCGAAATCTTTTTACAGTTTAATCATGATCATAATCCATGATCATTTATCCGATTATTTCCATGATATATTACCATCATTATAACTTTATTTCATCACTAATCATTATCTAAAATCATAATTACCTTCATCACTTCTTAACATCAAAATTATCACTATAGTTTGAAACAAGTGTGTGTGTGTGACATCGAGCTAGAAAGTTGGTTTTGCAACCGTGGCCCAATATTACCTTCAGAAAGTTATCGGCCCAGGTACATGGCTGCTCAATAATAGCTCGTTTACAGCCCAAATTGTTATCAATATCATCTATCTCCATATACCTCATCATTCTACCGTTTCACCTCAATCTCAACAGAACGAATAAATTTCGCGGTCAAAAAGAAAAAATGTGTTCATGGTTCAAAAGAAAATATGGTGGCCCAAGTTGTATTATGATTTTTAAATTGAACGCTAGCTGGAATTCGTTTGGCAAAAAAACACACGTCACTTACATTATCTTCTCTTTTCTAAATCAAGTGGGGTTGCTTGGTTGAGATTGTTGACCATTAATTTAAAAGAAGCACACCAAATCATTATCTTAATCATACCTAATCCTCACTCTCCGTTCTTTATGTATCACACTATTTTACTTTATGTATCACACTATTTTAATCAACAAGTGGGGGAGGATGATTAGTAATTTTCGGCAAAGAAAGAGAAGTAGTAGAAGTCTTTTATAGTGGCAATCACTTTCAAGATATAATATCATTGATTATCAAATTGTAGTAAAAATACTTGAAAGACAAAACAAAGTTTGAGATGGTTTGTTCAAAACAAAAATATATGTGATTGAGCGTTACGATTTACGAAACAGGAGAAGGAAGTAAAACTACGCAGCAGTAACTAAGAGAAGAGAAAAGAAGAAGAAGAAGATAAAATAAGGAAGGTGGCGGTTATGGAGGTTGTTCAATGCAAGATTGTGATCGTGGATGTTTAGGTGTCGATCAAAACAAACAGAAGCGTACCGGAATAGAGACAATTCAAATATGGTTGCAGCAGAAAAACAATAGAAATTTTGATGATGGCTCGAGGTCATGGCGATTCATAGTTGTTCTAAGATGATCAAGCTAGGTGGTTTCATGTGTAAGTGAATGTGTATAATATATAGATATAGAATATGATAGATGAAATTATTAGTGGGTTTTAGTATGATTGAATAATATGGTGACGGTTTGAGAATGATTACAACATAAATATAAATTTACTCGAGCAAGGTGGTGCGGTGGGTTAATGTTGGTTGTTGGGTGTTTGTTGAAGAAAATGAAACGATTGAGATGGCACAAGTAACTCAAGAGACGATAAATTTATTTTTGTATCTCTTTTCTATCAGTATATTTAATTATATAAAGCATGATAAAGCAGATTCATACCCTTTAGATGATATAGATGGCTAACAAAATCTTGGATTATTCTTTTGATTGAATTATGATTTGTACGAATATTGAAAATCAAATACAGTGTGATAGTTACAGAAACATATTGGTGGATAGTATTGGTGGTCGACATCATCTTGGAGGAAGGACAGGGAATGAAGAAAAGAAGAAAGAAGGAAAAATAAATAAATGTAAAGTTGATTTGGATGTGCAACTGATTTTGTAATCTGTCTGTTGGATCTTTATATTGAATTGTAGTAGATAGTGATGGAATATATATTGAGAATGATTTGTAACAAGTTAAACCGCATATTTAACTATTTTTCATTTTAGATATTAGTATAATATATATAAGTATAATAATAATAATAATAATACTATTTAATAATAATTATTTTAATAAGAATAATACTGATAATATTACTAGTTAATAAAAATACTAATAATAACAAAAATAATAGTCAAAATAATACCAATAATAAAAATGATATCAATGATATTTAATGATAATAATAATTAATAATCTATTTAACTCCTAACTAGTTTATAACCTCAACCATTCTTATTATAACATTTATTTTTAAAATCTTAATTTTGATAACCCTAATATTTATTAGGAGTTTATTAATTATAATTATAACATTAATAATAATAATAGTAATATTGATAATACAAATATTGATATTAGTAGTAATAATCATAATGAAGGTAATAATTATGTTATTACAATATTATATTTTATCTTGTAATTATTTACATATGAGTAATTATTTTAATGTCCTACATATAATACTTATAACTTATTACAATATTCACATAATAATTATGTATAGAAATTATATCTAATTATTCATATATATATATATATATATATATATATATATATATATATATATATATATATATATATTTATTTATTTATTTATTTATTTATTTATTTACAGATAGTTGTTCGTGAATCGTCGAGAATGGTCGAAGTTAAATGAATGCAAGAAAATAGTTCAAAAATTTTGAGACTCAGGATAACAGACTTTGCTTATCATGTCGTAAAGATATAAAGATTAAGTTTAAATTTGGTCGGAAATTCCCGGGTCATCACAGTACCTACCCGTTAAAGAAATTTCGTCCCGAAATTTGAGTGAGGTGGTCATGGCTAACAATAAAAATATTTTCATGACGAATATGAGTTGATAAATAGAGTTTTATCGTCATTGAGTAATATGGATAAAACAATTCGTTTAGGTGAAGTGTACGAGTGAAGCTATCACAAAATAGTGAAATGAGAAAGGCAAGTTTCATCATAACTTTTGACTAGTCATGGTTGAATTTCAGAATTTAAGGGATTCAAAAGAAAATCTTAGAAATCAATAAGATCTGATTCTTCGAGGTTTAAGGAAATTAGGATCTCTTTAATTAAATGCGATGATCTATTTCGATTGCCCTGTTGGATATTTTTTACTATATATCCACCCTCTTTGTTTTCTTATTTCCACAGCTCCCAACTTCTGTTCTTCCTCCCTCAATTCATACTTTAAAACATTCGTCAATATGCTTCATCCGGTTCTGATTCTTTATATACTCTTAACTTTCATATCTGTTATTCTTCTTTTTCATCTACCACCGGAGAATTTTATTTACTTTTACTATTACCTTGGGGTTATAGTATTTTTAATTCTCCCGTGCCTTTACGTTGTAATACGTATTGATATGCACGGTTTGTAATTTATGTGTTGTTGTCGAGCTTTATATTTTCTTTATATTCAAGAGTTCCATACTTTCGTCTCCTCTTCCCGACTTCAAGTCAAGCGAATAATGGTCCGGAATTCGTAGATATGGATTTTGAAATGAACATAGTTAATGTTCTAGAAGGAAATCGTAATGGCACGATCTTGATTTTTTAAATTACTAGAATATCTGAAAAGATATAACTATTAACAATATATGTTCTTGATATACTTGGAGATTAGGTAGAATGTAAGAGTCGTGTAACATGGCACATGATGACGTTATGATCTGTGAATCATCACGTTCCATTAGAAACTCAGCATGACTCACTGTAATATAATCACGTTGATCAAGTGTCATTATATTATACTAACTCATGCTTCAGTTCCCAACACTACTTCAATAACATTCATAATTTAAACTCGAATTTTAAAGAAATTTAGAAACTAAAGTAGTTTCCTTTATAATGTAATATAGATAGCACGAAAAGATAAATAATTTCGGACGAGAATATTTATGAAAATATCCTCAGAAATATCGAAAATATTTATGATGATATTTTGGAATTTCTAAGTTCGATGATTGATGAAGAAAGATTTTCCGCAAGATTTTAACATGAGTACGGAGCTAGATATTAGTTGAAGGTTTCATTGGATCTAGAATTTCCTGGTTTCTTTGAATATATTGTATGGTCCTTATATTTGGCCTTGGTCTCCTTCATGGTTTGCTCAATCTGTTTTTCAGTACCAAATTTTCTATCGAGCGTTCCTAACACTCCTTTATTTATCATCAACTTTTGGCCGTTTAGACCATCTACAATTTTTCTGTTTCCTCTGCATTTAATGCTACGGTATCTGAATCATCGGTTATCAATTCGAGGTGGTTTCAGGAGAATTGTGTTTTTAGATGATTAAACGCTGATGGTAATATGGTGGAATATAAAAGGTTCTCCGGTAACGATGATGAAGGGCAACTTATATATCAGAGTTATAATATGATTTGTTCGAATGAAAAGTCGAAGTTGATTTGCTGAAGCTGTGACAAAATTGGCTACTTTGAAAAGGGTTTGCAAAGTGATTTTTTGGTAATAACATCGCCAAAGGAGCTAGCGCAGATACGTGTTAAACGTTTTCTCAAGTTCCGAGTGTTTTCAGGTGTATGACTATATGCATCAATCTTTTCTCCCGTAGATGAAATGCGGTTGGTTCATCCTCTCGATTGAGGTGTTTTCAAGAATTACGAAAGGTTTGAACGCAGATTGGAATCGTCAAGATACAAATGAGATTTAAGATGAAATCAAGTGGCAAACTTGAAGAATTGTTTAGTTTCATATGTTATAATTAATATAATAAATCATTTTAATTGTCCATTGTTGTTAGTCCTTAGTTGATTAGTCCACAGTTAGCTAGGAACAGTTAGCTAGGATTTTGTTAGCGTGGATTCTTAACAAAATTTCTCATAGTTAATTTGTTTGTTTCTAACAAATTTTATTCCGTCAAATGTTTTCTTCATTATGCCACTTGTTGGATTCTGATAGATCAAAATCCAAATATGAAATTTGAATGGAAATGGTTATTCTGTGGTGAACGGATTCGTATATCGATAGATGTAGGTAGGATGGTAATTGACCGTTGAATCAGATTCGAAGACTGTACAATGTAACTTATTAATGTGAAATCTTAAATATTTCTCGAGTATTACCTACCCGTTAAAATATTTTTACCATTAACAGTTTGTACGAAAGAATTTTTAATCACAATCTTTATGAAAATATATTTACATATATATTTTCTTCAGATGTAATTATAGATTTAATGAGTCAATGTGATATTAAACTCATTAGATTTACGATTAGAACTATGATACATAATCTCTAAAACATTAGAGTTTACATAATCGTCATGTCGAACGAAGATAAATGATGTAGAATCAGGTACATTAGAGTTTACTAAAGCATCCGGTACTTTGGATGGGGTTTGTTAGGCCCAATAGATCTATCTTTAGGATTCGCGTCAATTAGGGTGTCTGTTCCCTAATTCTTAGATTACCAGACTTAATAAAGAGGGGCATATTCGATTTTGATAATTCAACCATAGAATGTAGTTTCACGTACTTGTGTCTATTTTGTAAATCATTTATAAACCTGCATGTATTCTCATCCCAAAAATATTAGATTTTAAAAGTGGGACTATAACTCACTTTCACAGATTTTTACTTCGTCGAGAAATAAGACTTGGCCACTGTTGATTCACGAACCTATAACAATATATACATATATATTAAAGTATGTTCAAAATATATTTACAACACTTTTAATATATTTTGATGTTTTAAGTTTATTAAGTCAGCTGTCCTCGTTAGTAACCTACAACTAGTTGTCCACAGTTAGATGTACAGAAATAAATCGATAAATATTATCTTGAATCAATCCACGACCCAGTGTATACGTATCTCAGTATTGATCACAACTCAAACTATATATATTTTGGAATCAACCTCAACCCTGTATAGCTAACTCCAACATTCACATATAGTGTCTATGGTTGTTCCGAAATATATATAGATGTGTCAACATGATAGGTCGAAACATTGTATACGTGTCTATGGCATCTCAATATTACATAATATATAATACAAGTTGATTAAGTTATGGTTGGAATAGATTTGTTACCAATTTTCACGTAGCTAAAATGAGAAAAATTATCCAATCTTGTTTTACCCATAACTTCTTCATTTTAAATCCGTTTTGAGTGAATCAAATTGCTATGGTTTCATATTGAACTCTATTTTATGGATATAAACAGAAAAAGTATAGGTTTATAGTCGGAAGAATAAGTTACAAGTCATTTTTGTAAAGGTAGTCATTTCAGTCGAAAGAACGACGTCTAGATGACCATTTTAGAAAACATACTTCCACTTTGAGTTTAACCATAATTTTTGGATATAGTTTCATGTTCATAATAAAAATCATTTTCTCATAATAACAACTTTTAAATCAAAGTTTATCATAGTTTTTAATTAACTAACCCAAAACAGCCCGCGGTGTTACTACGACGGCGTAAATCCGGTTTTACGGTGTTTTTCGTGTTTCCAGGTTTTAAATCATTAAGTTAGCATATCATATAGATATAGAACATGTGTTTAGTTAATTTTAAAAGTCAAGTTAGAAGGATTAACTTTTGTTTGCGAACAAGTTTAGAATTAACTAAACTATGTTCTAGTGATTACGAGTTTAAACCTTCGAATAAGATAGTTTTATATATATGAATCGAATGATGTTATGAACATCATTACTACCTCAAGTTTAGTAGGTAAACCTACTAGAAGTGACAAGAAATGATCTAGCTTCAAAGGATCTTGGATGGCTTGAAAGTTCTTGAAGTAGGATCATGACACAAAAACAAGTTCAAGTAAGATTTTTACTCGAATTAAGATAGTTTATAGTTATAGAAATTGAATCAAAGTTTGAATATGAATATTACCTTGAATAAGAAAGATAACCTACTGTATATAACAAAGGTTTCTTGATCTTAGATGATTACTTGGAATGGATTAGAAAGCTTGGAAGTAAATTAGTAAACTTGAAGGGGTTTTTGAAGTGTTCTTGAAGTGTTCTTCCTATGATGATTATAGCTTGATTCTTGAAGTGATTTTTGATGAAGATGATGATTAACTACTGGAAAAATACGTTCATAATAGTGCGGGTGTGTTGAGAGAGAATTAGAAAGAGAATTGGAAGTGAAATGGAGTGAATGATGAGTGGTAATTGGTGAGTGGTGAGTGGGGTTAAAAAGAGTTCTAGTTAGTTGACTAGCTCATGGTAGAAGTTAAAATTGATTAGTCATACATGACATAATCAAGAATGGAATCCCATGCTAGTTCCTATTGGTATATACCCATAGTAACTACGTTTTGAAGCTGTGTATAATACGGGTAAGAATACGACTAGAATTCTTGATGAAAGAAAAGAATGGGAAAGTAACTGTAACCATTTGTTAAGTATGAGTGTTTTGATATATGTCTTAAAGTCTTCCAAAAGTATTTTAATACATCTAAATACACTACATGTATATACATTTTAACTGAGTCGTTAAGTCATCGTTAGTCGTTACATGTAAGTGTTGTTTTGAAACCTTTAAGTTAACGATCTCAATTAATGTTGTTAACCCATTGTTTATTATATCTAATGAGATGTTAAATTATTATATTATCATAATATTATGATATATTAATATATCTTAATATGATATATATACATTTAAATGTCGTTACAACGATAATCGTTACATATATGTCTCGTTTCGAAATCCTTAAGTTAGTAGTCTTGTTTATATGTATATAACTCATTGTTAATATACTTATGGAGATACTTACTTATCATAATCTCATGTTAACCATATGTATATCCATATATATATCGTCATGTCGTTTTTACAAGTTTTAACGTTCGTGAATCGCCGGTCAACTTGGGTGGTCAATTGTCTATATGAAACATATTTCAATTAATCAAGTCTTAACAAGTTTGATTGCTTAACATGTTGGAAAAATTTAATCATGTAAATATCAATCTCAATTAATATATATAAACATGGAAAAGTTCGGGTCACTACAGTACCTACCCGTTAAATAAATTTCGTCCCGAAATTTTAAGCTGTTGAAGGTGTTGACGAATCTTCTGGAAATAGATGTGGGTATTTCTTCTTCATCTGATCTTCACGCTCCCAGGTGAACTCGGGTCCTCTACGAGCATTCCATCGAACCTTAACAATTGGTATCTTGTTTTGCTTAAGTCTTTTAACCTCATGATCCATTATTTCGACGGGTTCTTCGATGAATTGAAGTTTTTCGTTGATTTGGATTTCATCTAACGGAATAGTGAGATCTTCTTTAGCAAAACATTTCTTCAAATTAGAGACGTAGAAAGTGTTATGTACAGCCGCGAGTTGTTGAGGTAACTCAAGTCGGTAAGCTACTGGTCCGACACGATCAATAATCTTGAATGGTCCAATATACCTTGGATTTAATTTCCCTCGTTTACCAAATCGAACAACGCCTTTCCAAGGTGCAACTTTAAGCATGACCATCTCTCCAATTTCAAATTCTATATCTTTTCTTTTAATGTCAGCGTAGCTCTTTTGTCGACTTTGGGCGGTTTTCAACCGTTGTTGAATTTGGATGATCTTCTCAGTAGTTTCTTGTATAATCTTCGGACCCGTAATCTGTCTATCCCCCACTTCACTCCAACAAATCAGAGACCTGCACTTTCTACTATAAAGTGCTTCAAACGGCGCCATCTCAATGCTTGAATGGTAGCTGTTGTTGTAGGAAAATTCTGCTAACGGTAGATGTCGATCCCAACTGTTTCCGAAATCAATAACACATGCTCGTAGCATGTCTTCAAGCGTTTGTATCATCCTTTCGCTCTGCCCATCAATTTGTGGATGATAGGCAGTACTCATGTCTAGACGAGTTCCTAATGCTTGCTGTAATGTCTGCCAGAATCTTGAAATAAATCTACCATCCCTATCAGAGATAATAGAGATTGGTATTCCATGTCTGGAGACGACTTCCTTCAAATACAGTCGTGCTAACTTCTCCATCTTGTCATCTTCTCTTATTGGCAGGAAGTGTGCTAATTTGGTGAGACGATCAACTATTACCCAAATAGTATCAAAACCACTTGCAGTCCTTGGCAATTTAGTGATGAAATCCATGGTAATGTTTTCCCATTTCCATTCCGGGATTTCGGGTTGTTGAAGTGGACCTGATGGTTTCTGATGCTCAGCTTTGACCTTAGAACACGTCAAACATTCTCCTACGTATTTAGTAACATCGGCTTTCATACCCGGCCACCAAAAATGTTTCTTGAGATCCTTGTACATCTTCCCCGTTCCAGGATGTATTGAGTATCTGGTTTTATGAGCTTCTCTAAGTACCATTTCTCTCATATCTCCAAATTTTGGTACCCAAATCCTTTCAGCCCTATACCGGGTTCCGTCTTCCCGAATATTAAGATGCTGCTCCGATCCTTTGGGTATTTCATCCTTTAAATTTCCTTCTTTTAAAACTCCTTGTTGCGCCTCCTTTATTTGAGTAGTAAGGTTATTATGAATCATTATATTCATAGATTTTACTCGAATGGGTTCTCTGTCCTTCCTGCTCAAGGCATCGGCTACCACATTTGCCTTCCCCGGGTGGTAACGAATCTCAAAGTCGTAATCATTCAACAATTCAATCCACCTACGCTGCCTCATATTCAGTTGTTTCTGATTAAATATGTGTTGAAGACTTTTGTGGTCGGTATATATAATACTTTTGACCCCATATAAGTAGTGCCTCCAAGTCTTTAATGCAAAAACAACCGCGCCTAATTCCAAATCATGCGTCGTATAATTTTGCTCGTGAATCTTCAATTGTCTAGACGCATAAGCAATCACCTTCGTTCATTGCATTAATACACAATCGAGACCTTGCTTTGATGCGTCACAATAAATCACAAAATCATCATTCCCTTCAGGCAATGACAATATAGGTGCCGTAGTTAGCTTTTTCTTCAATAACTGAAAAGCTTTCTCTTGTTCATCCTTCCATTCAAATTTCTTCCCTTTATGCGTTAATGCAGTCAAGGGTTTTGCTATTCTGAAAAAGTCTTGGATGAACCTTCTGTAGTAACCAACTAGTCCTAAAAACTGGCGTATGTGTTTCGGAGTTTTCGGGGTTTTCCACTTTTCAACAGTTTCTATCTTTGCCGGATCCACCTTAATACCTTTTTTGTTCACTATGTGACCGAGGAATTGAACTTCTTCCAACCAAAATGCACACTTTGAAAATTTAGCGTACAATTCTTCCTTCCTCAATACTTCTAACACCTTTCTCAAATGTTCACCGTGTTCTTGGTCATTCTTTGAGTAAATAAGTATGTCATCAATGAAAACAATGACAAACTTATCAAGGTATGGTCCACACACTCGGTTCATAAGGTCCATGAACACAGCTGGTGCATTAGTTAAACCAAATGGCATGACCATAAACTCGCAATGACCGTAACGTATTCTGAAAGCAGTCTTTGGAATATCATATTCTTTCACCCGCATTTGATGATACCCGGAACGTAAGTCAATCTTTGAATAAACATACGAGCCTTGTAGTTGATCAAATAAGTCGTCGATTCTCGGTAGTGGGTAGCGGTTCTTGATGGTAAGTTTGTTCAACTCTCGGTAGTCGATACACAACCTGAATGTACCATCTTTCTTCTTGACAAACAAAACAGGAGCTCCCCACGGTGATGTGCTTGGTCGAATGAAACCACGCTCTAAAAGTTCTTGTAATTAGCTTTGCAGTTCTTTCATCTCGCTGGGTGCGAGTCTGTAAGGAGCACGAGCTATTGGTACAGCTCCTGGTACAAGATCTATTTGAAATTCAACGGATCGATGTGGGGGTAATCCCGGTAATTCTTTCGGAAATACATCGGGAAATTCTTTTGCAATGGGAACATCATTGATGCTCTTTTCTTCAGTTTGTACTTTCTCGACGTGTGCTAGAACAGCATAGCAACCTTTTCTTATTAGTTTTTGTGCCTTCAAATTACTAATAAGATGTAGCTTCGTGTTGCCCTTTTCTCTGTACACCATTAAGGGTTTTCCTTTTTCTCGTATAATGCGAATTGCATTTTTATAACAAACGATCTCTGCTTTCACTTCTTTCAACCAGTCCATACCGATTATCACATCAAAACTCCCTAACTCTACTGGTATCAAATCAATCTTAAATGTTTCGCTAACCAGTTTAATTTCTCGATTTCGACATATATTATCTGCTGAAATTAATTTACCATTTGCTAATTCGAGTAAAAATTTACTATCCAAAGGCGTCAATGGACAACTTAATTTAGCACAAAAATCTCTACTCATATAGCTTCTATCCGCACCCGAATCAAATAAAACGTAAGCAGATTTATTGTCAATAAGAAACGTACCCGTAACAAGCTCCGGGTCTTCTTGTGCCTCTGCCGCATTAATATTGAAAACTCTTCCGCGGCCTTGTCCATTCGTGTTCTCCTGGTTCGGGCAATTTCTAATAATGTGGCCCGGTTTTCCACATTTATAACAAACTACATTGACATAACTTGCTCCGACACTACTTGCTCCGCCATTACTCGTTCCGACACCATTTGTTCCTTTCGTTCTATTAACCCCTGGTCCGTAGACCTCACACTTCGCCACGCTATGACCATTTCTTTTACACTTGTTGCAAAATTTGGTGCAGAACCCCGAGTGATACTTTTCACACCTTTGGCATAGCTGCTTCTGATTGTTGTTGTTGTTGCGATTATTATTGTTGTTGGGATGATTGTTGTAGTTGCTGTTGTTGTTGTTATTGTTGTTGTTGGGCCGTTTGTTGTAGTTGCGATTGATGTTGCGATTGTTGGGATAATTGTTGCGATTATTGTTGTAATTGCTGTTGTTGTTGTATTGGTGATTCTTATCACCGTTTTCCTCCCACTTTCTTTTGATTTGCTTCACATTGGCCTCTTCAGCAGTATGTTCTTTAATTCTTTCTTCAATCTGGTTCACTAGTTTGTGAGCCATTCTACATGCCTGTTGTATGGAGGCGGGCTCGTGTGAACTTATATCTTCTTGGATTCTTTCCGGTAATCCTTTCACAAACGCGTCGATCTTCTCTTCCTCATCTTCGAATGCTCCCGGACACAATAGGCACAATTCTGTGAATCATCTTTCGTACGTGGTAATATCAAATCCTTGGGTTCGTAACCCTCTAAGTTCTGTCTTGAGCTTATTGACCTCAGTTCTGGGACGGTACTTCTCGTTCATCAAGTGCTTGAATGCTGACCACGGTAGTGCATACGCATCGTCTTGTCCCACTTGCTCTAGATAGGTATTCCACCATGTTAACGCAGAACCTGTGAAGGTATGCGTAGCGTACTTTACTTTGTCCTCTTCAGTACACTTACTTATGGCAAACACCGATTCGACCTTCTCGGTCCACCGTTTCAATCCGATCGGTCCTTCGGTTCTATCAAATTCCAAAGGTTTGCAGGCAGTGAATTCTTTGTAGGTGCATCCTACACGATTTCCTGTACTGCTAGATCCAAGGTTATTGTTGGTATGTAGCGCAGCCTGTACTGCGGCTATGTTTGAAGCTAGAAAAGTACGGAATTCCTCTTCATTCATATTCACGGTGTGTCGAGTAGTCGGTGCCATTTCCTTCAAAATAGTCAAATGGAACAAGTTAATCATACAGAATATTAAGAGTAGTTAATAGTATTTCGTAGCATAATATGAACTCATTTATAAAAGCTTTTTCTTCATATTAGCGTTTTATAAGTTTAAATTTGGGTAGTACCTACCCGTTAAGTTCATACTTAGTAGCTAATATACAATTCAACTACTACAATTCTATATGAAAAACTGATTATAATAATATTTTGCGTTCAAACTTTTATACAATATTTCACAAACTTACAATACCGCTTATTTTACATAAAGCATGAAATATAGCACACAATAACTTTGATACAAGATAGTTGTGAAGATAATTCTAGTTAGTACACAAGTCGTTCAGCAAAGGCAATAAAGACACGTAATTCATACGTCCAGAAACAAGTCATGCATTCTGGTTTTACTAGGACTACTTCCCATCCTTGGTCTTGTGGAACATAACCGTTATGGCCGTTGATAAGACAGTGTGTTGTAACGTCGTCAAAGGGATGAGGGTTACGTAATGTCCAACAGTCCCGTAACAATCTAAAAACCTCATTTCTTACCCCAATTACCGACTCCGTCACTTGTGGGAACGTTTTGTTTAATAGTTGTAGGCCGATGTTCTTATTCTCACTTTGGTGAGAAGCGAACATTACTAATCCGTAAGCATAACATGCTTCTTTATGTTGCATGTTAGCCGCTTTTTCTAAATCACGAAGTCCAATATTCGGATATATTGAGTCAAAATAATTTCTTAACCCATTGCGTAAAATAGCATTTGGGTTCCCCGCAATATATGCGTCAAAGTAAACACATCGTAACTTATGGATTTCCCAATGTGATACCCCCATCTTTCGAACGAAAGCCTTTTATAAACCAAGGCATTCTTGGAACGTTCTTCGAATGTCTTACAAACTGATCTCGCCTTAAATAGTTGTGCCGAAGAATTCTGACCAACTCTAGACAAGATTTCATCAATCATGTCTCCGGGTAGGTCTCTTAAAATATTGGGTTGTCTATCCATTTTGTGTTTTTATACTGTAAAATAGACAAGAGTTAGATTCATAAAAAAAAATACTTATTAATACAAGCAATTTTTACATATATCATAAAGCATAAGCACACTATATTACATATATTACACCACACGAATACAACTATCTTATTCCGACTCGCTTGTTTCTTCTTCTTCGGTTTTGGTTCATTTTGCCAAGTTTCTAGGGATATATGATGTTCCCCTAATACGAGCCTTCGTTTTCCACATTGGTTTAGAAAAACCTGGTGGTTTAGAGGTTCCCGGGTCATTGTTACAACTTAAGGACTTCGGGGGTTGACGATACATATAAAGTTCATCGGGGTTGGAATTAGATTTCTCTATTTTTATGCCCTTTCCCTTATTATTTTCTTTTGCCTTTTTAAATTCAGTTGGGGTAATTTCTATAACATCATCGGAATTCTCGTCAGAATCCGATTCATCGGAGAATTGGTAATCCTCCCAATATTTTGCTTCCTTAGCGGAAACACCATTGACCATAATTAACCTTGGTCGGTTGGTTGAGAATTTTCTTTTACTCAACCGTTTTATTATTTTCCCCACCGGTTCTATTTCTTCATCCGGTTCCGATTCTTCTTCCGGTTCCGATTCTTCTTCTGGTTCCAACTCTTCTTCCGGTTCCTCTTCGGGAACTTGTGAATCAGTCCACGAATCATTCCAATTTACATTTGACTCTTCATTATTATTAGGTGAGTCAATGGGACTTGTTCTAGAGGTAGACATCTATCACATAATATCAAACGCGTTAAGAGATTAATATATCACATAATATTCACATGTTAAAAATATATAGTTTCCAACAAAATTTGTTAAGCAATCATTTTTCAAGTAAACACGGTCGAAGTCCAGACTCACTAATGCATCCTAACAAACTCGATAAGACACACTAATGCAAAATTCTGGTTCTCTAAGACCAACGCTCGGATACCAACTGAAATGTCCCGTTCTTATTGATTAAAAACGTTCCATATTAATTGATTTCGTTGCGAGGTTTTGACCTCTATATGAGACGTTTTTCAAAGACTGCATTCATTTTTAAAACAAACCATAACCTTTATTTCATAAATAAAGGTTTAAAAAGCTTTACGTAGATTATCAAATAATGATAATCTAAAATATCCTGTTTACACACGACCATTACATAATGGTTTACAATACAAATATGTTACATCGAAATCAGTTTCTTGAATGCAGTTTTTACACAATATCATACAAACATGGACTCCAAATCTTGTCCTTATTTTAGTATGCAACAGCGGAAGCTCTTAATATTCTCCTGAGAATAAACATGCTTTAAACGTCAACAAAAATGTTGGTGAGTTATAGGTTTAACCTATATATATCAAATCGTAACAATAGACCACAAGGTTTCATATTTCAATACACATCCCATACATAGAGATAAAAATTATTCATATGGTGAACACCTGGTAACCTACATTAACAAGATGCATATATAAGAATATCCCCATCATTCCGGGACACCCTTCGGATATGATATAAATTTCAAAGTACTAAAGCATCCGGTACTTTGGATGGGGTTTGTTAGGCCCAATAGATCTATCTTTAGGATTCGCGTCAATTAGGGTGTCTGTTCCCTAATTCTTAGATTACCAGACTTAATAAAGAGGGGCATATTCGATTTCGATAATTCAACCATAGAATGTAGTTTCACGTACTTGTGTCTATTTTGTAAATCATTTATAAACCTGCATGTATTCTCATCCCAAAAATATTAGATTTTAAAAGTGGGACTATAACTCACTTTCACAGATTTTTACTTCGTCGAGAAGTAAGACTTGGCCACTGTTGATTCACGAACCTATAACAATATATACATATATATTAAAGTATGTTCAAAATATATTTACAACACTTTTAATATATTTTGATGTTTTAAGTTTATTAAGTCAGCTGTCCTCGTTAGTAACCTACAACTAGTTGTCCACAGTTAGATGTACAGAAATAAATAGATAAATATTATCTTGAATCAATCCACGACCCAGTGTATACGTATCTCAGTATTGATCACAACTCAAACTATATATATTTTGGAATCAACCTCAACCCAGTATAGCTAACTCCAACATTCACATATAGAGTGTCTATGGTTGTTCCGAAATATATATAGATGTGTCAACATGATAGGTCGAAATATTGTATACGTGTCTATGGCATCTCAAGATTACATAATATATAATACAAGTTGATTAAGTTATGGTTGGAATAGATTTGTTACCAATTTTCACGTAGCTAAAATGAGAAAAATTATCCAATCTTGTTTTACCCATAACTTCTTCATTTTAAATCCGTTTTGAGTGAATCAAATTGCTATGGTTTCATATTGAACTCTATTTTATGAATCTAAACAGAAAAAGTATAGGTTTATAGTCGGAAGAATAAGTTACAAGTCATTTTTGTAAAGGTAGTCATTTCAGTCGAAAGAACGACGTCTAGATGACCATTTTAGAAAACATACTTCCACTTTGAGTTTAACCATAATTTTTGGATATAGTTTCATGTTCATAATAAAAATCATTTTCTCAGAATAACAACTTTTAAATCAAAGTTTATCATAGTTTTTAATTAACTAACCCAAAACAGCCCGCGGTGTTACTACGACGGCGTAAATCCGGTTTTACGGTGTTTTTCGTGTTTCCAGGTTTTAAATCATTAAGTTAGCATATAATATAGATATAGAACATGTGTTTAGTTAATTTTAAAAGTCAAGTTAGAAGGATTAACTTTTGTTTGCGAACAAGTTTAGAATTAACTAAACTATGTTCTAGTGATTACGAGTTTAAACCTTCGAATAAGATAGTTTTATATATATGAATCGAATGATGTTATGAACATCATTACTACCTCAAGTTTAGTAGGTAAACCTACTAGAAGTGACAAGAAATGATCTAGCTTCAAAGGATCTTGGATGGCTTGAAAGTTCTTGAAGTAGGATCATGACACAAAAACAAGTTCAAGTAAGATTTTTACTCGAATTAAGATAGTTTATAGTTATAGAAATTGAATCAAAGTTTTAATATGAATATTACCTTGAATAAGAAAGATAACCTACTGTATATAACAAAGGTTTCTTGATCTTAGATGATTACTTGGAATGGATTAGAAAGCTTGGAAGTAAATTAGTAAACTTGAAGGGATTTTTGAAGTGTTCTTGAAGTGTTCTTCCTATGATGATTATAGCTTGATTCTTGAAGTGATTTTTGATGAAGATGATGATTAACTACTGGAAAAATACGTTCATAATAGTGTGGGTGTGTTGAGAGAGAATTAGAAAGAGAATTGGAAGTGAAATGGAGTGAATGATGAGTGGTAATTGGTGAGTGGTGAGTGGGGTTAAAAGGAGTTCTAGTTAGTTGACTAGCTCATGGTAGAAGTTAAAATTGATTAGTCATACATGACATAATCAAGAGTGGAATCCCATGCTAGTTCCTATTGGTATATACCCATAGTAAGTACGTTTTGAAGCTGTGTATAATACGGGTAAGAATACGACTAGAATTCTTGATGAAAGAAAAGAATGGGAAAGTAACCGTAACCATTTGTTAAGTATGAGTGTTTTGATATATGTCTTAAAGTCTTCCAAAAGTATTTTAATAAATCTAAATACACTACATGTATATACATTTTAACTGAGTCGTTAAGTCATCGTTAGTCGTTACATGTAAGTGTTGTTTTGAAACCTTTAAGTTAACGATCTCAATTAATGTTGTTAACCCATTGTTTATTATATCTAATGAGATGTTAAATTATTATATTATCATGATATTATGATATATTAATATATCTTAATATGATATATATACATTTAAATGTCGTTACAACGATAATCGTTACATATATGTCTCGTTTCGAAATCCTTAAGTTAGTAGTCTTGTTTATATGTATATAACTCATTGTTAATATACTTATGGAGATACTTAATTATAATAATCTCATGTTAACCATATGTATATCCATATATATATCGTCATGTCGTTTTTACAAGTTTTAACGTTCGTGAATCGCCGGTCAACTTGGGTGGTCAATTGTCTATATGAAACATATTTCAATTAATCAAGTCTTAACAAGTTTGATTGCTTAACATGTTGGAAACATTTAATCATGTAAATATCAATCTCAATTAATATATATAAACATGGAAAAGTTCGGGTCACTACATAAACGGTATTGCGAACGGGTTCGCCGGTGAGCGGGTCAAGTACTCCAAGGTTAGGTGGTAGATTTGATTCATGATATGGAGTACCTTCTTCCTTTCTCCATAGGGTGAGTATGTCGCGAACCCATCCCCATTTTCTCCAGTAATCACGGTAGTTGATTGGTTGGTGTGCTCCTGTCACGCTGTCTTCGGAGTCAGAGGAACTTGGTCGATTCGTAGAGGCCATCTTAAACGATCTCAGGAAAGATTTTTGGTATGAAGAGTTTAGTGGCATCAATTGATAGTTAGATGGTATTCTCAATGCATAATTTGCATAGATATATATAGTACCAGGATCCCTTAAATTAAGGAGAAATTTACGAGAGATATCAGGCAAGGTCTACAGTAACAGATACACTAAGATATGAATTGTCAGATACGCTAAGATATGAATTTTGTCTATACACTATTCATGCAGTCAATGCAGTAAAATGTGACTAGACTAAGAATAATGAGTAGGTAATTTTCTAAGGATGATAAGCAGATGTTTTCCGATAAAAATGATAAGCAAAACTTTTGACATACAGACACGGTCGAAGTCCAGACTCACTAATGCATCCTAACGACTATCAGTTAGGCACGCTAATGCAAGACCTGGTTCGCTAAGACCGCCGCTCTGATACCAACTGTAGAGACCCGTCCTAATCCATCCGGACGAAGTCCATATCGATTACAAACGATTCATAACAGTTGATTACATCGCGAGGTAATTGACCTCTATATGATAAATTTTACAAACATTGCATTCGTTTTTAAAAGACAAACTTTTGTTACATCGACAGTTGACAGGCATGTAAAGCATTTCATAATATATCCAAATGTAATTGACTTAATAATAATCTTGATGAACTCAACGACTCGAATGCAACATCTTTTGAAATATGTCATGAATGACTCCAAGTAATATCTCTAATATGAGCAAATGCACAGCTGAAGATTTCTTTCGTACCTGAGAATAAACATGCTTTAAAGTGTCAACCAAAAGGTTGGTGAGTTCATTAGTTTATCATAAAGAATCATTTCATAATTTTAATAGACCACAAGATTTCATACTTCCATTTCTCATAATCATACGTCCCATGCATAGAGACAAAAATATCATTCATATGGATTGAACACCTGGTAACCGACATTCACAATATGCATATAAGAATATCCCCATAATTCCGGGATCCTCCTTCGGACATGATATAAATTTCGAAGTACTAAAGCATCCGGTACTTTGGATAGGGCTTGTTGGGCCCGATAGATCTATCTTTAGAGTTCGCGTCAATTAGGGTGTCTGTTCCCTAATTCTTAGATTACTAGACTTAATAAAAAGGGGCATATTCAGTTTCGATCATTCAACCATAGAACGTAATTTCGATTACTTGTGTCTATTTCGTAAAACAGTTATAAAAGTTGCGCATGTATTCTCGGCCCAAAAATATAAAGGGTAAAAAGGTAAATGAAACTCACACATATAAATATTGTAAAACAGTTAATAAAGCATTTGCATGTATTCTCAGCCCAAAAACGTAAAGAGTAAAAGAGAGCAAATGAAACTCACAATACTGTATTTTGTAGTAAAAATACATATGACGACATTGAACAATGCAGGGTTGGCCTCGGATTCACGAACCTATATCAAGTATTAACACATTATAGTATAAATCAATTAAGTTTATATATTTGTTATGTATTAATTATTCTTATAATATATTATGATACTTATTTGATATTTAATTAATGTTATATCAATAATATTAGTTGAAACATAATTTTATGTAATATTAGTATATTTTATGTAATAATATATTTACATATATATCTTTTGTTTTGTAAAATTAATAATTGTAGAAATACCTAAGGATAATATTAATAATATTAATAATAATAATAATTTTTAAAAGTATAAAACTACCTTAGGAGTCAGTTTTAAAAAAATTGCACCAAGCCGGGCTCGAACCCGAGACCTCTCGCTTAATCCCAACATCCTAAACCACTCCTCCTAATCTGTTTTTCTGTTATAACTTCTAACCCATATGTAATTAACTAGTTCCTTTCTGTTTCCATTCTTCTTCCTCTTCATTAATTTTAATCGAAATCTTTTTACAGTTTAATCATGATCATAATCCATGACCATTTATCCGATTATTTCCATGATATATTACCATCATTATAACTTTATTTCATCACTAATCATTATCTAAAATCATAATTACCTTCATCACTTCTTAACATCAAAATTATCACTATAGTTTGAAACAAGTGTGTGTGTGTGTGACATCGAGCTAGAAAGTTGGTTTTGCAACCGTGGCCCAATATTACCTTCAGAAAGTTATCGGCCCAGGTACATGGCTGCTCAATAATAGCTCGTTTACAGCACAAATCGTTATCAATATCATCTATCTCCGTATACCTCATCATTCTACCGTTTCACCTCAATCTCAACAGAACGAATAAATTTCGCGGTCAAAAAGAAAAAATGTGTTCATGGTTCAAAAGAAAAGATGGTGGTCCAAGTTGTATTATGATTTTTAAATTGAACGCTAGCTGGAATTCGTTTGGCAAAAAAAACACACGTCACTTACATTATCTTCTCTTTTCTAAATCAAGTGGGGTTGCTTGGTTGAGATTGTCGACCATTAATTTAAAAGAAGCACACCAAATCATTATCTTAATCATACCTAATCCTCACTCTCCGTTCTTTATGTATCACACTATTTTACTTTATGTATCACACTATTTTAATCAACAAGTGGGGGAGGTTGATTAGTAATTTTCGGCAAAGAAAGAGAAATAGTAGAAGTCTTTTATAGTGGCAATCACTTTCAAGATATAATATCATTGATTATCAAATTGTAGTAAAAATACTTGAAAGACAAAACAAAGTTTGAGATGGTTTGTTCAAAACAAAAATATATGTGATTGAGCGTTACGATTTACGAAACAGGAGAAGGAAGTAAAACTACGCAGCAGTAACTAAGAGAAGAGAAAAGAAGAAGAAGAAGATAAAATAAGGAAGGTGGCGGTTATAGAGGTTGTTCAATGCAAGATTGTGATCGTGGATGTTTAGGTGTCGATCAAAACAAACAGAAGCGTACCGGAATAGAGACAATTCTAATATGGTTGCAGCAGAAAAACAATAGAAATTTTGATGATGGCTCGAGGTCATGGCGATTCATAGTTGTTCTAAGATGATCAAGCTAGGTGGTTTCATGTGTAAGTGAATGTGTATAATATATAGATATAGAATATGATAGATGAAATTATTAGTGGGTTTTAGTATGATTGAATAATATGGTGACGGTTTGAGAATGATTACAACATAAATATAAATTTACTCGAGCAAGGTGGTGCGGTGGGTTAATGTTGGTTGTTGGGTGTTTGTTGAAGAAAATGAAACGATTGAGATGGCACAAGTAACTCAAGAGACGATCAATTTATTTTTGTATCTCTTTTCTATAAGTATATTTAATTATATAAAGCATGATAAAGCAGATTCATACCCTTTAGATGATATAGATGGCTAACAAAATCTTGGATTATTCTTTTGATTGAATTATGATTTGTACGAATATTGAAAATCAAATACAGTGTGATAGTTACAGAAACATATTGGTGGATAGTATTGGTGGTCGACATCATCTTGGAGGAAGGACAGGGAATGAAGAAAAGAAGAAAGAAGGAAAAATAAATAAATGTAAAGTTGATTTGGATGTGCAACTGATTTTGTAATCTGTCTGTTGGATCTTTATATTGAATTGTAGTAGATAGTGATGGAATATATATTGAGAATGATTTGTAACAAGTTAAACCACATATTTAACTATTTTTAATTTTAGATATTAGTATAATATATATAAGTATAATAATAATAATAATAATAATACTATTTAATAATAATTATTTTAATACGAATAATACTGATAATATTACTAGTTAATAAAAATACTAATAATAACAAAAATAATAGTCAAAATAATACCAATAATAAAAATGATATCAATGATATTTAATGATAATAATAATTAATAATCTATTTAACTCCTAACTAGTTTATAACCTCAACCATTCTTATTATAACATTTATTTTTAAAATCTTAATTTTGATAACCCTAATATTTATTAGGAGTTTATTAATTATAATTATAACATTAATAATAATAATAGTAATATTGATAATACAAATATTGATATTAGTAGTAATAATCATAATGAAGGTAATAATTATGTTATTACAATATTATATTTTATCTTGTAATTATTTACATATGAGTAATTATTTTAATGTCCTACATATAATACTTATAACTTATTACAATATTCACATAATAATTATGTATAGAAATTATATCTAATTATTCATATATATATATATATATATATATATATATATATATATATATATATATATTTATTTATTTATTTACAGATAGTTGTTCGTGAATCGTCGAGAATGGTCGAAGTTAAATGAATGCAAGAAAATAGTTCAAAAATTTTGAGACTCAGGATAACAGACTTTGCTTATCATGTCGTAAAGATATAAAGATTAAGTTTAAATTTGGTCGAAAATTCCCGGGTCATCACATGAACCATGTGCCGGTAGTGCCATAACATGTATGGGACGGATATAGAATGTGAACCACGTGCCGGTAGCATCGAGTGTGAACCACGTGCCGGTAGCACTATAAAATGAGGCATGAACCACGTGCCGGTAGCGTCAAAGTGTGAACCATGTGCCGGTAGCACTATAAAAGAGTGAGACTCAAATGCGTATGGTGTGAACCACGTGCCGGTAGCACCATAGCGTTATGGTTAACTATATTGTGTTGTGATTCGTTTAGCATTATATATATATGGTTTTGAGTATATGCTAATGAGATTTTGTGTCAATGTACAACTTGTTGGTATTTCGGGTATGATTGACTTGCTATGTGAGTTACATGTTCGTACGGGGTGTTTGGAATTTGTGATTGCAAATAGATGGGTTATATATATGTATGTATAACTATTGCATTCACTAAGCATTGCTTACCCTCTCGTTGTTTACCATTTTTATAGGTTCCGGCTTGGACAAGGGTAAGGGCATACGGTTGGATTAGTTGTCTTCTGTTTTGATGACAGGGGGTGCTTATGGGATAGCTTTTGAAGTTGGCCTGACGTTTTGGGTAGTTTAGCCCCAAACCATGCTCGAGTGTCGTTTGGATTATAAACTATCATCGTAGTAGGTCAAACTTGTATTAAACTTAAATAATGGTTTACATATTTAATTGGCGCATAAATGTGTATTATATATAAAAAAAATTTATCGTATGGAATACGGTTTGGGTTGTTTCAAGTGGTATCAGAGCATAGTCTAAGGGTTTTAGGCTACTTGAGATAGGTGCCTAGACTTAGACTTTATTGTGTGTGCGCTTTATGCGGGGCTTGTAGGACTTTGGGTCTAATCGGGAATTGTTAGTGCTTGGGTTTATGTGAACTAACCTGGTGCTAATTGTTTTTGTAGTGTGTTTAGCAATCATCAAATAAGACGGACGTTGTACTAGTGAGTTAATGCGACGTGCTCGCGTAACAATGATTAGCTACCGTTGTTACGGGTGCAAATCGTGTCGAACGAGTAATGTACGACGATTGTCGAGTAGGATGGAGTAGTGTGGTGTACATGTATATACTTACGTGTTATGCTTTTCGTTCATGGTTTAACCTATTCCGTTTTATAGAATGAAGACGAGAAATGGTCCCGATCATGATAACGAAAGTACAAGCGAGGACGTCGAATTTTCGGCTAAGGTTGAGGCCGTCTTTAAAAAGTTAAAAGCGGATTTTCTTACGGACGTCCGAAAGGTCTTCCAAGATTTGGTCGATGGGCAAGTGACCGATTTGATAAATGAACGAATGAAGGCCACTATCGAAGAGGCCCTTGATGCTAGAAACATTTATCCTCGCGGTGAAGGAGGTGAAGGAAGGCGGGACTTCCACTACAAAAATTTCAAGGATACTCAACCTCTGATGTTTAATGGGGTGAGGGATCCATTGAAAAGCACTTGTTGGATATCCGATATCGAGGGAGCGTTTCGTACCGCGGAGTGTCCTCCCGAGAAGAAGACGAGATATGGGTCTAGCATGTTACGTGAAGAAGGCAAGTTGTGGTGGGATGATAAAATCAATTTATATGGTGAAGAGCAATGCATGAGCCTGACATGGGAGGAGTTTAAGAAGGAATTCTTCTAAGAATACCGAACTTCTTCCGACCTTGATAGAATCCGGGACGAGTTGCATCATTTGCAACAAGGTTCAATGGACTTGGTTACTCTCAAGTCTACCTTTTTGGCAAAGACTCGTTTTTGCCCGGAATATGTTGGTGACGATCACAAGCTAATGAAAGATTTCTACCGTACCTTGAACGATGAGTTAAAGGGTAAGATTAGTCGGGGAATGGCTAAGACTTTTGAAGAGCTATTCGAGTTGGCTCGGGGTTTTGAACCGGAGGTTCCTAGGAAGAGTGATTTCACTTTTTCAAAGAGAAAGTTTGAAGGTTCGAGTCGTTCGAACTTTTCAAATAAAAAGAATAAGAGAGGCTCTGAAAGCGTAAATAGTGTGAAGAAGGGTGCTTCCGGGGGTTTCGGGCCCACGTGTTTTAATTGTAAACAAAGGGGACACATGACCCGTGATTGTACCAATGGCCCGAACAAATTCACTTGCTATAATTATGGTAAGGAAGTACACCGAAAGTTTGAGTGTCCCTATTTGAACAACGATAATGTTAAAAGGCTAGAGAAGGCGGCGGGTACGGCTCGAGGGCGAAACTATTTGATGACGAACGACGAAGCCAAGCAATCCCACGATGTTGTCTCAGGTACTTTCATGGTTAACTCTAATCCGGCAAGGATTTTATTTGATAGCGGTGCAAATTTGTCGTTTGTATCTCCAAAATTTGTGCCTAAACTTGATAGACCGTTAGCTAAGTTAAGTCATCCGGTAGAAGTCGAAATAGCGGACGGCAAGACGGTGCTAGTGGTTGATGTGTGTAAGAATTGTGATGTTGTTTTTGGTGCCGAGAGATTTAAAATTGATCTCATCCCTATGACTTTGGGCGATTTTGATATCGTTGTTGGTATGGATTGGCTCGATCGAAATAGAGTCGATATTGCATGCCATGAAAAGTTTATTCGTGTGAAGACCCCTAGTGGGGGAGAGTTAATTATTCATGGCGAAAAGCAAAGAAGACTTGTGCCGATATGTTCTTTTGCGCGGGCACGACGTTTTCTTGTTAGTGGTGGCATGGATTTTCTTTCCCATGTTGTTGATACTCGCGATGAGTCACCACCTATTCGTAAAATTCCGGTGGTTAGTGAATTCAAAGGCGTTTTTCCAGACGAGTTACCGGGTGTTCCGGCGGAAAGACAAGTTGAATTTCGTATTGAGTTGGTTCCGGGAGCTACTCCCATTGCTAAAACTCCTTATCGTTTAGCACCAACGAAAATGCAAGAGTTGTTAAATCAAACCCAAGAGTTGCTTGAGAAGGGTTTTATTCGACCGAGTGCTTCGCCATGGGGCGCTCCGGTTTTATTCGTGAAAAAGAAGGATGGTAGTATGGGGATGTGCATCGACTACAGGGAGTTGAATAAAGTGACAATCAAGAATCGTTATCCATTGCCTAGGATCGACGATTTGTTTGATCAACTCTAAGGTGCGACATATTTCTCTAAGATCGACCTACGGTCCGGCTATCACCAAATGCGGGTCCGTGAGGAAGACATAGAGAAAACGGATTTTCGAACGCGTTATGGGCATTTTGAGTTTGTAGTTATGCCTTTTGGTCTTACGAATTCACCGGCGGCATTCATGGATCTTATGAACCGAGTGTGCCAACCCATGTTGGACAAGTCGGTGATTGTGTTCATTGACGACATACTAGTCTACTCAAAAAGTATGAACGAGCATGAACGTCATTTGCGTGATGTATTGAAGACATTACGAAAGGAGAAGTTGTATGCTAAGTTCTCAAAATGTGAATTTTGGCTAAGGGAGGTTCAATTCCTTGGCCACATTGTGAACAAAGACGGTATTCAAGTAGATCCGGGGAAGATAGAGACGGTGAAGAGTTGGAGACAACCGACTACGCGTACGGAGGTCCGAAGTTTTCTCGGATTGGCCGGTTATTATCGTCGGTTTATCCAAGACTTTTCTAAGATCGCTTCTTCATTGACGAAACTGACGAGGAAGAACGTGAGGTTTGTTTGGGAGAATGAGCAAGAAATTGCTTTTCAATTGTTAAAGGAGAAGTTATGTCAAGCTCCGGTGTTAGTTTTGCCGGAAGGGGTGGAAGACATGACGGTTTATTGTGATGCATCATTAAATGGACTCGGGTTTGTTCTAATGCAAAGAGGTAAAGTCATCGCTTATGCCTCTCGACAGTTAAAGGAACACGAGACGAGATATCTGACTCATGATCTTGAGTTGGCGGCGGTTGTGCATGCGTTGAAAATTTGGCGCCATTACTTGTATGGTGTCAAGTGTACAATTTATTCGGATCATAAGAGTTTGAAACATCTCTTTAATCAACGAGATTTGAATTATCGTCAACGTAGGTGGATGGATGTGGTAAAAGACTATGATTGTGAGATACTTTATCATTCGGGCAAGGCGAATGTGGTCGCGGATGCGTTAAGTCGAAAGAGTCATCACTCGGCATTACAATTGGGATTGTTACGTATGATTATTACTAACGATTTTCTTGAAAAACTCGGCGTGATTCAAATAGAGGCTTACGTTCACAACAAGCATGCGGAGTGAATTGTGGGACAATCGGAGTTCATTACTATGGGCTCGCGGGGTTTGTTGTCTTTTCAAGGAAGAGTGTGGGTGCCTAAGATGGGAGATTATCGACAAGTGCTACTTGATGAAGCACATAAGTCAAAGTATTCCATTCATCCGGGCGCAACGAAAATGTATCTTGATTTAAGGAAAGATTATTGGTGGCCGGGCATGAAACGTGATGTTGTGAAGTATGTTGAGCAATGCGTCACGTGTTTGCAAGTTAAGGCCGAGCACCAAAAGCCGTATGGTAAGTTACAACCGTTAGAAATCCCGAAATGGAAATGGGAGCACATTACCATGGATTTCATCACAAAGTTACCTAAAACGGTGAGAACCCAGTTTGATTCGATTTGGGTTATAGTTGATCGACTGACGAAGAGTGCTTTGTTTCTTCCCATTAAGGAAGCGATATCATCGGAGGCCTTGGCTAAGTTGTTTATCAAGGAAGTCATCTCTCGACACGGTGTTCCTATATCTATTATTTCGGATCAAGATACTCGTTTTACATCTCGGTTTTGGGAAAAGTTTCACGAAGATATGGGTACGCAACTGAAGTTGAGCACGGCGTATCATCCTCAAATGGACGGTCAAACTTAACGTACGAATCAAACTTTGGAAGATATGTTACGAGCGTGCATTATTGATTTTGGTGGTAGTTGGGACGAGCACTTACCTTTGGTAGAATTCTCGTACAATAATAGTTATCATACTAGTATTGGGATGCCACCTTACGAGATGCTTTATGGGCATAGATGTCGAACCTCGATTTGTTGGGGTGAAGTGGGACAAAAGGAAATCGGGAATACCGATTTGGTTATAGAGACTAATAGCAAGATTGATGTGATTCGAGAGCATTTGAAAAAGGCTCAAGATAGGCAAAAGTCGTATGCCAACAAATGTAGATGAACGATCGAATTTCAAGAAGGTGACATGGTGATGCTTAAGGTTTCGCCATCGAAGGGTATTATTCGATTCCGGAAACGAGGAAAGTTAGCTCCTCGGTTTATTGGATCATTTAGGGTCTTAGCTCGTGTTGGTGAAGTCGCGTATCGTTTGGAATTGCCCGAAGAGCTTGCGGGGATCCATAATACATTTCATATTTCCCATCTCCGTAAGTGTCTTGTGGATGATTCATCTTGGGTGCCATTAGACGAGATCGAGCTAAACAATAAGTTAGAATATATTGAGGAACCGATTGTCATACTTGATGAGAAGGTCAAAAGGTTGAGACATAAAGAGGTTAGGACTTTTGATAATGCTAAAAATGAACATATATTTCATAGCATTATCCCTCAAGAAAGACAAGCTTTTAGTTGCAACTGTTCTATTTACAAGTGATATTCGTTTAAATAATAAAAGGTGAAGACAAAAGACAGATTCGACGAATTGAAGACGCAAACGACCAAAAAGCTCAAAAGTACAAAATACAATCAATGAGGTTACAATTATTGATAAGAAACGTCTCAAAATTACAAGAGCACAAGATTCAAAACGCAAAGTACAAGATATTAAATTATTCGCAAGGACGTTCGAAAATCCGGAACCGGGACCAGAGTCAACTCTCAACGCTCGATGCAACGGACTAAAAATTACAAGTCAACTATGCATATGAATATAATATAATATATAATTAATTCTTAAAATTAATATATATATATATATATATATATATATATATATATATATATATATATATATATATATATATATTATATTTAAATAAACGTCGGCAGAAGAAAACAACCAAATGTGGCTCTCCCCAGCTGGCCATGCGATCGCATGGCCTGGAAGGCATAAATCCATGCGATCGCATGGTGCACAGTTCCAGCCCACATGCCTATAAAAATCGAGCTTTGGTGTAACACAAAACACATCTTTTTCTTCTCCTCATTCAACGTATAATATTTATATTTATATTATAATTTTAATTTTAATTTATAATAATAAGGGTGTGTTAGCGAATGTTGTAAGGGTGTAAGTCGAAATTCTGTCCGTGTAACGCTACGCTATTTTTAATCATTGTAAGTTATGTTCAACCTTTTTAATTTAATGTCTCGTAGCTAAGTTATTATTATGCTTATTTAAAACGAAGTAATCATGATGTTGGGCTAAAAATATTAAAATTGGGTAATTGGGCTTTGTACCATAATTGGGGTTTGGACAAAAGAACGACACTTGTGGAAATTAGACTATGGGCTATTAATGGGCTTTATATTTGTTTAACTAAATGATAGTTTGTTAATGTTAATATAAAGATTTACAATTGGGCGTCCCTATAAATAACCATTTACACTCGATCGGACACGATGGGCGGGGTATTTATATGTACGAATAATCGTTCATTTAACCGGACACGGGAATGGATTAATAGTCACTAGAATTATTAAAACAGGGGTGAAATTATGTACAAGGACACTTGGCATAATTGATAACAAAGTATTAAAACCTTGGGTTACACTCAGTCGACATCCTGGGGTAATTATTAAACAAAGTATTAAAATCTTGTTACAGTTTAAGTCCCCAATTAGTTGGAATATTTAACTTCGGGTATAAGAATAATTTGACGAGGACACTCGCACTTTATATTTATGACTGATGGACTGTTATGGACAAAAACCAGACGGACATATTAAATAATCCAGGACAAAGGACAATTAACCCATGGGCATAAAACTAAAATCAACACGTCAAACATCATGATTACGGAAGTTTAAATAAGCATAATTCTTTTATTTCATATTTAATTTCCTTTATTTTATATTTAATTATTTATTGTTATTGTATTTAATTGCAATTTTAATTATCGTACTTTTTAATTATCGCAAGTTTATTTTATCGCACTTTTATTTATCGCAATTTCATTATCGTTATTTACTTTACGCTTTAAATTAAGTCTTTTATTTATTTAATATTTTACATTTTGTTTTAACTGCAACTAAAGTTTTAAATTCGACAAACCGGTCATTAAACGGTAAAACCCCCCTTTATAATAATAATATTACTTATTTATATTTTTGTATTTTTATAAAATAAAACTAATATAGCGTTAAGCTTTGATTAAAAGATTTTCCCTGTGGAACGAACCGGACTTACTAAAAACTACACTACTGTACGATTAGGTACACTGCCTATAAGTGTTGTAGCAAGGTTTAAGTATATCCATTCAATAAATAAATAAATATCTTGAGTAAAATTGTATCGTATTTAATAGTATTTCCTGCTAAAATTTAATAGTATTTTATACCCCTTAGCTTTAACTATCAAGTATTTTTGGCGCCGCTGCCGGGGAACGCCGAAGCGAAACGCCACACATATAAAAAAAATACGCTTTTGTAAAAATACGTTTTAAATATTTGAAAATATAAAAAGAAAACAAAAATATAAATATTTTTAAGAGTTTGTTAAATATTTAAGTTCTATAAAAGTTTCTTTATCTTTATTTTATAAAAATATAAGTTTTATTTAATTTATATAAATATATTACATAAATATATAAAACAGAAAATTCAAAACAGAAAAAAAATATATATATAAAAACACTCGGGCCTGCTACTGTAGCAGCCCGTAACCTGACCCAAACCTCAGCTTATGCAATCGCATGAGCCCGAAGGCATAAACTCATGCGATCGCATGAGAGTGTCTGACACGCCAACTGCAACCCTAAAACTGCATTTATTACGGTGTATTATTATTATTATTATTATTTAATAAACCCTAATTAGGTTTTAATATTTTATTATTTTATTATTTAGTTTAATTTTAGTTTTTAATTTATTTTATATTTAGTTAAATTAGTTTAATTAAATTTTAAAATTAATAGTTTTATAAAATAAATAATATAAAAATAATATTTTTATAAAAATTGTAATTTTTACAACTTTTAGTATATTTTTATATTTTGTCCCTTTTTAATTGTTTTAGCGTAACTTTTGTATTTTTCGCTCCTATTTAGTTTTAAGACATAGTTTTTGCCATAGTTATTTTTATTTCTAGATTTTTAGGCTCTGCCGTAAAATCCCTTAAGTGCTTTTTCTTTAGACTAAGATATAGGTGCTTTAGAATTTTGCGACGCATTTTTAAGTTTTAGTTCGTTTTTAAGATATTGCCATTTGGGATATAGTTTTACTTGTAAGCTTTAATATTTTTAGACGCCTTTTACCTATGTATCAATTATCATTCCAATTAGTAATCTCAATTTGCGATTATAATTTTAAGTTAGTGATAGTAATAAGGTTGGGTTAGTCGAGTTTTTTTTTAAGTTCTATAAGTCATTTTTTTTTATTTCTTATTTTTCGACGCCTTTTATTTTTTCGATCTTTTCTTTTTTTGACCTTTTTCGACGCGCTCTTTTTCTTTCTTATTTCTTGCTATTCTAGTTTTAGGACATAGATTTTTTTCTACTTCTTATCTAATTTTCTTAAAATTACGAAAATTTATTTTAAGTGGTTAAATTGATAGACATCAAAATTTTCTGGTTCGTAGTAATAGTTGGATTTGTACGTTGACCGGGTTATTGGAGCCAAACAGTCCTCAATTATATTGAGACCAAACGAATCCTGCCCCTCTGCTGCATCTTTTGGCTATTCTAAACGTGGGCAAAATCAGAAAAGTCTATTAATTAGATAACTTATATAATTTTTTCTTTCCTTTTAAAAACTAATAGGATATTCAGTGAATGCACCGAGCAAGACGTTCACCACCTTTTGTAAGTTCACCACCTGTAACTCGATCAAGACATCTAGCAAATATTACCGCCGTTGATTTTTCTTTAGAATCGTCATCCAGTCGACCAAGTACTCCAATTCAAATTTCCGATAATCTATTTTTTGAACCCGACCTCACAATTGAGAATCCGGAGAATATTCAGGGACGATTCATAGATCCTGAACCATTAAATTTTCCTCCGGAACCACCAATCATTCAAATAGAGATTGTTGAGGAACGAACCATTAAATCAGAATCCTCTAGTGATTCCGATTCAACAAATTCAATTATGGAGAATCTGGAACCTTTAAGTATGGAAGACCGAATGAGAGCTAAACGTACTGGCCAAGGTCAAGCAATTACTCATCCTGACATTAATGCACCAGATTATGAAATCAAAGGACAAATTCTACACATGGTGACTAATCAATGCCAATTTAGTGGTGCGCCGAAGGAAGATCCAAATGAACATCTTCGTATCTTTAATAGGATTTGCACTCTATTTAAAATCCGAGAAGTGGAGGATGAACAGATATATCTCATGTTATTTCCCTGGACTTTAAAGGGAGAAGCCAAAGATTGGTTGGAATCGTTACCTGAAGGGGCGATCGATACATGGGACGTTTTAGTTGAAAAATTTCTTAAACAATTCTTTCCGGCATCTAAAGCCGTAAGACTTCAAGGAGAAATTGTTACGTTCACACAGAAACCGAATGAAACTCTATATGAGGCGTGGACAAGATTTGGAAAGTTATTAAGAGGATGTCCGCAACATGGTTTAGACACCTGTCAAATAGTACAAATATTCTACCAAGGATGCGACATTACTACAAGAAAAGACATAGATATAGCAGCTGGTGGTTCTATTATGAAGAAAACCGAAACTGATGCTTATAAAATTATTGATAACACTGCTTCCCACTCACATGAGTGGCACCAAGAAAAAGATATCGTTAGATCATCTAAAGCAGCTAGAGCCGATTCTAGCCATGACTTAGATTCCATTTCCGCAAAGATAGATGCTGTGGAGAAATGAATGGAAAAGATGACTAAAGATATCCACTCAATACGAATTAGTTGTGAGCAGTGTGGAGGACCACATTTGACAAAAGATTGTCTCAGTATTGAATTAACAATGGAACAAAGAGAGAATGTTTCATATCTAAACCAAAGACCTGGAAATAATTATCAGAATAATTATCAACCACCAAGACCGATTTACAATCAAAATCAGAATTATAACCGAAATATTCCATACAACAACCAACAAGGTCCTAGCAATTAACAAGTATCTAACAATACTTACAACCAGCAAAGACCTAATTTTCAAAACAAACCACCATAACCCGATGATAAAAAGCCGAATTTAGAAAATATGATGACGAAGCTAGTTGAAACTCAAACGCAGTTTTTCACATCTCAAAAACAAACTAATGAACAAAATGCTCAAGCATTTAGAAATCAACAAGCTTCTATTCAAAACTTGGAACAAGAAGTAAGTAACCTAGCAAGGTTAATAGGTGAAAGAAAACCGGGAAGTTTACCTAGTGATACAAATGCAAACCCCCGGAATTAAACAGCTAAAGCCATTACCACAAGAAGTGGTACAACACTTAAACCACCTGAAATACATGTAACTTCTGATGAAGCTATTCCTACTCCACAAGAACCACAACCTGAACAAGATAAGGAAAAAGAACCGGTAGTTGAAAAGGTTAATGAAGATAACACAGTTAAGGATAAACCTTATGTTAAACTATACCAACCACCACTTCCTTACCCGAGTAAAATGAAAAAAGAGAAACTTGAAGCCGAGCAATCCAAATTCTTGGATATGTTTAAACAGATAAATGTAAATCTTCCTTTCATTGATGTGATTTCAGGAATGCCTAGATATGCTAAATTCTTGAAAGATCTAATCTCAAATAGAAAGAAAATGGAAGAACTCTCGGCCGTTACTATGAATGCTAATTGTTCAGCAGTGCTGTTGAATAAGATACCAGAAAAATTATCTGATCCAGGAAGTTTCACAATTCCATGTTTTCTGGGTAGTCTTAGTTCAATAGAAGCATTAGCAGACTTAGGTGCTAGTATAAATTTAATGCCGTATTCACTATACACTAAACTAGACCTTGGAGAATTGAAACCAACAAGAATAAGCATACAACTAGCCAATAGATCAATAAAATATCCTAGAGGGATAATGGAAAACATGCTAGTTAAAGTTGGTACTTTAGTATTTCCAATAGATTTTGTTGTTCTGGACATGGAAGAAGATTCTCAAGTTCCTCTCATATTAGGAAGACCATTCTTAAACACGGCTAAAGCAATGATAGACGTGTTTGGTAAAAAATTGACCCTAAGTATAGAGGACGAGAGTGTTACCTTTTCAGTTGAAAGAGCAATGCAACAACCGCAATCTGCAGATGATACATGTTATTATATTCAAACTATAGATTCACATGCAGAATTGTTGGAAGAATTTCCAGAATTACAAGGAACAGGAGAATGTTCTTTAGGAGAAGGAACTGAACAAATTGATGAAGCTGAAATGTTAGTTACACTAATAGTTAATGGATATTGATAAGGCTAAAAAGGAACATATATTTCATAGCAAAATCCCCCAAGAAAGATAAGATTTTAGTTGCAATTGTTCCATTTTCAAGTAATATTCGTTTATATTTAATAAGTGCGAAGACAAAAGGCGAAAACGAAGATTTGAAGACAAAAAGGTCCAAAAAGCTCAAAAGTACAAGATACAATCAAAAAGGTTCAAATTATTGATGAAGAACGTCTAAAAATGACAAGAGTACAAGTTACAAAACGCAAAGTACACGATATAAAATTGTACGAAAGGACGTTCGAAAATCCGGAACCAGGACATGAACCAACTCTCAACGCTCGACGCAACGGTGAAAAAATTACGAGTCAACTATGCACAAGAATAAAATATAATATTTAAATAATTCATAATAAGAATAATATTAAATAATAAAAAGTTGTTAATTGAGCATAGTTCAGGGGTCATAAGTGAAAATTCAATTTCTAAATTCGCCTATAAAAGGCTTTGTAATCGTAATGTAAAAACACACCTTTTTCTATCTTTTTCTTATTTATCAATATCAATTATCAATATCTATATTCTATATCTCTATCATAATGTTAACTTAATAAGATATAACAATAATCTTAATTTTAATTTTAAATTATGATAATAATAAGATTTATGATAGAGATCGTTTGAGTGTGTAAGTCGAAATTCTGTCCGTGTAACGCTACGCTATTTTTAATCATTGTAAGTTATGTTCAACCTTTTTACATTAATGTATCGTAGCTAAGTTATTATTATGCTTATTTGAGCCGAAGTAATCGTGATGTTGGGCTAAAATATTAAGAAGGGGTTATTGAACTTTAGACCATAATTAAGGTTTGGGCAAAAGACCGACACTTGTGGAAATTGAACTATTGACTATTAATAGATGGGGGGTATTGTCTAATTGAGTGACAACTCATTGGAGTCTGTCGAACCTATCTTCAAATTAATTAACCTAATAATTAATAATGATTATGGTTGTCCTATTTAGTGATGTTCATATGGAATCTGTTATAATCATTTAATTAATCAATTGGGTTGGGTAATTGATTATTCATTCTGATCAAGTGGATGAATTAATATTCATAAACTAATTAAAACAGGGGTGGATTACATACAGTGATAACTGGTGTAATTGTTGACAGAAGTGATAACTGCGTCACAGTTTAAATCCTTAATCAGTTGGAATATTTGACTTCGGGTATAAGGGTAATTTGACGAGGATACTCGCACTTTATTTTTATGACCGATGGACTATTATGGACAAAAACCAGATAGACGTATCAAATAAACCAGGACAAAGGACAATTAACCCATGGTAATAAATTAAAATCAACACGTCAAACATCATGATTACGGAAGTTTAAATAAGCATAATTCTTTTATTATATTTCTCATCGTATCTTTATTTACTGTCATTTTATTACTCGCAATTTTATTTACTGTCATTTTATTTATTGTCATTATTTTACGCACTTTAATTATCGTCATTTATCTTTACGCTTAAAATATAGAATCGACAAACCGGTCATTAAACGGTAAAACCCCCCTTTTATAATAATATTACTACTTATATAATTATATATATTTTATATAAATATAGTTAAAAATATAGTAAGTATCACCAGCTCCCTGTGGAACGAACCGGACTTACTAAAAACTACACTACTCTACGATTAGGTACACTGCCTATAGTGTTGTAGCAAGGTTTAGGTATATCCCATCCGTAAATTAATAAAACTTGTGTCATATTTTGTAGTATTTTGTATTAAAAATAATACTATTTCGTACCCTCACGCTACATCATCAAGTTTTTGGCGCCGCTGCCGGGGAGCGCTAAAACGCTATATTTTTAATTATAATAATATTGAAATAAAATATAATAATATAATAATATTGAAATAGAATATAATAATATAATAATATTGAAATAGAATATAATAATATAATAATATTTTAGAATATATTTTGAATCGTAAAAGTTTTAAAAAGTCGTATTTATTAAATACTTCAGGGGTATATTATCTAACTTGTAATTAATAATTTCTATCATGTCGCTTTCATGTGAATAGTAAATTAATTAATTTCTTTTCATTTACTATTCATGAATAGTAAATGAATTAAAAAAAAAAGTTTTGAAAAAAAAATAATAATTATAAAAAAGTATTAATTTGTAAAAAAAAATTCGTTTTTTTTTTAAAAAAAAAAATTGTAAAAAAAACGTTTTTTTTTAAGAAAAAAAAAATTCGTTTTAAAAAAAAAAAAAAAAAAAATTTAGAAAAAAAAAAAAATTGTAAAAAAAAAAACGTTTTTTTTTAGAAAAAAAATTCGTTTTTTAAAAAAAAACGTAAAAAAAAAAAAAAAAAAAACTTAAAAAAAAAAACGTAAAAAAAAAACAAAAACGTAAAAAAAAAAAAAAAACGTAAAAAAAAAAAAATTTATTAAAAAAAATATATATTTTTTAAGATTTTGTCTATAAAAAAAAATTGTTTTTTTTTAGTTTTATTACCTTTAGATTTTTAGACTATAGTCGCAACTTTTAGTATTAAGTTTAGTTTTGCCATAGTTATTTTTACTTCTAGAATTTTTAGGCTTTGCCGTAAAATCCCTTAAGTGCTTATTCCTTAGACTAAGTTTTAGGTGTTTTAGAATTTTACGACGCCGTATTTCGCACTACTTTCTTATTTTTATTTTTCGACGCCTATTTTTCGACCTTTTTATTTTTCGACCTTTTTCGACGCGCAATCTTTTTCTTTCTTATTTCTCGCCATTCTAGTTTTTAGGACTTAGAATTTTTTCTACTTCTTCTCTAAATTTCTTAAAATTACGAAAATTTATTTTAAGTAGTTAAATTGATAGACATCAAAATTTTCTGGTTCGTAGTAATAGTTGGATTTGTACGTGAACCGGGTTATTGGAGCCAAACAGTACTCAATTATATTGAGACCAAACGAATCCTGCCCCTCTGCTGCATCTTTTGGCTATTCGAAACGTGGGCAAAATCAGAAAAGTCTATTAATTGGATAACTTATTATAATTTTTCTTTCCTTTTTAAAAAACTAATAGGATATTCAGTGAATGCACCGAGCAAGACGTTCGCCGCCGGTCATACGTTCACCACCTGTAACTCGATCAAGACATCTAGCAAATATTGTCGCCGTTGATTTTTCTTTAGAATCGTCATCTAGTCGAACAAGAACTCCAACTCAAATTTCCGATAATCCATCTTTTGAACCCGACTTCACAATTAAGAACCCGGAGCATATTCAAGGACAATTCCAAGATCTTGAACCACTAATTATTCCTCCTGAGCCACAAACCATTAAATCAGAATCTTCTAGTGATTCGTATTCAACAAATTCAATTATGGAAAATCTGGAACCTCTAAGTATGGAAGACCGAATGAGAGCCACACGCACGGGCCAAGGTCACGCCATTATTAAGCCAGACATTAATGCGCCAGATTATGAAATCAAAGGACAAATCCTACACATGGTAACTAATCAGTACCAATATAGTGGTGCGCCGAAGGAAGATCCAAACGAACATCTTCGTACGTTTAATAGGATCTGTACACTATTCAAAATCCGAGAAGTTGAGGATGAACAGATCTATCTCATGTTGTTTCCCTGGACTTTAAAGGGAGAAGCCAAAGATTGGTTAGAATCGTTACCTGAAGGGGCGATTGACACATGGGATGTTTTAGTTGAAAAATTTCTTAAACGATTCTTTCCGACATCCAAAGCCGTGAGACTTCAAGGAGAAATTGTTACATTCGCGCAAAAGCCAAATGAAACATTATATGAGGCGTGGACAAGATTCGGAAGGATGTTGAGAGGATGTCCTCAACACGGTCTAGATACTTTTCAAATAGTGCAAATCTTCTATAAAGGCGTAGACATCGCTACAAGAAAAGACATCGACATAACAGCTGGTGGTTCCATCATGAAGAAAACCGCAACTGAAGCTTACAAAATTATTGATAATACAGCCTCCCACTCTCATGAGTGGCACCAAGAAAAAGATATCTTTCGATCATCTAAAGCGGCTAGAGCTGATTCTAGCCATGACTTTGATTCCGTTTCCGCAAAAATAGATGCTTTCGAAAGACGAATGGAAAAGATGAATAAAGATATTCACGCAATACGAATCAGTTGTGAGCTATGCGGTGGACCACACTTATTGAAAGATTGTCACATTGAACCAACATTGGAACAACGAGAGAATGTTTCCTATATGAACCAAAGGCCTGGAAATAATTATCAAAATAATTATCAACCGCCAAAGCTAAACTTCAATCGAAATCAAAATATTCTTTACAATCCAAAAGGACCCGAAAATAACTGGTATAACCAACAAGGTCCGAATAACCAACCAACTCAAAACAACACTTTCAATCAACAAAGACCTGGCTTATATAAACCACAACAACAAACCGAAGAGAAAAAGTCAAATATGGAAGACGTGGTATTCAAGCTAGTTGAATCTCAAACACAATTTATTGAAACTCAAACCCAAACGAACGAGAGGTTTGATCAGTCATTAAGAACTCAACAAGCTTCCATTTTGAATCTAGAAAAACACGTAGGTACTCTTGCTAGCTTAATGAGTGAGAGGGAACAAAGAAAGCTACCGAGTAATACTGAAGCAAATCCTCGGAATGAGAATGTTAACATGGTTTCAACAAATTCTGAAAAACCAGCTCCGGAAGATGGGAAGGTTTTAGATGAGAATAAAAATGAAGAAGTTACACCACCACCACCAGAGTATGTAAAGCCAGTGGTAGCACCATATAAACCACCCATCCCGTTTCCAAGAAAAGGAGTTGAGTATGAGCAAGTGATAGGTAATAAAGATTGTGATACCTCTGGAAAGAAGAAGAAGAAAAAGAATAAGAAAGTGCAAGAAACAAAAGCCGTAAATATAAACCCGGTGAATACAGTTCCACCAAAACCTCCACCTAGGGTAGGTGATCCGGGTGAATTTATTGTTCCTTGTCTACTTAGTGATTGTGTCATGTATGATGCACTAGCAGATTTAGGTGCAAGTGTGAGTGTTATGCCTCTTTCATTATATAAGAGATTAGGTGTAGGTGAGTTAAGTCCAACGGATATGAGTGTTCGACTCCTTGATCAAACCATTAAGCACCCAGTTGGAATTGCTGACAACCTACCCGTTCAAGTAGGTAATTTAACCTTTCTAGTCGAATTCATTGTCATTGACATAGAAGAGGACTCAAACGTTCCTCTAATTTTAGGTCGACCATTCTTAGCGTCCACCGGGGCGTTATTTGATGTAAGAAAGGGTAGAATGACACTTAGTAATGATGAGAAATCGATCACCTTTATGATTCGAAAGTCTAAATATCCACAAACCAAAACCGTTGAACCGACAAAAACGATTGGTAAGAACCATGTTGTTTTACCAACTCCAACGGTAATGCTTAACAATAATAGAACGCCTAAGTGTGGGGAAAATGAAGTAACACCTAATGATGACTTGATAATAAAGAACCCCATAGTTGATACGAAATTAAATAACCCCGTTATTAACAGTTCAATGAAGAAACTTTTTAAACGGGTTATTGATGCTAAAAGTAAGGGAAACTTTAGGTTATATAACCGGTTAGTATCCAATCTGTCGCCTAAAGAAAAGGCGAAGCTAGTTGAATTTGTGGATATTACGGAAAAAGCTGGTCACTGGCTTAAAGCAAAAGTCACAGATATGCAAGTTGATTATGGTCCAAGAGAAATTGACGATGAAGTTAATCACAATTTCGACACCACATCTACCTAAGTGTGAGGAGATTCAAATATTCTAAAAAGAAAATGCTGTTTGAAGTTAGTTGTTCTGTTCTCGTGTAGTTCCGAGAATGGAATCCGATTGGTCTTTTCCGCTAGCAGACACTAAAGAACTAGTTTTCTCCCCCCATTCTGAATTTTTGTTTTTTTTTAGGTTTTATATGAAATTAATATGCTTTTAAGTTTTGTGTGATATTTAAAAACAAAATTTACTTTAATTCATTAAGTTGAAAAAATGATTTCTAAAATTCGTCGTGAGTTGAAGACTAGGTCATTAAGCCGAAATTGCTTTACCCGAGGGTGGGACGGCAAATTTTGTTATCATTATTTTTAATTTTATTGATCTAAAGTATGCCAAAAAGATATTAGACTTTATAAATTTTTGAACGTGGGGTAATATACCCAACTTCAAAAATATGTATATATATGTTTGTATTTTATATTATGTACAAAACAGGGTAGAACAACGCACTTTCAAAGACTAACATTAAGTTCAGCAATAACTACTGATTTTGACGACAAGAAGCAAAATATCAAATGTGATGTAAAATAATATGCTTACAAACTGGGTATTTTTAATCACTTTTCTACACTAATCACCCTCATGAATTTATAATTATAGTCTGATTTCATGCAAATGAGGGCATTGCATGATCTCAAGTGTGGGGAAGGGTTATAAATTCTCTCGGGTTTGCACTTAGTTTATTTGCCAAATTTTGTGAAAATTTGAAAAATTTTCAACTAAATGAATTTAAAATCATGTTTATACATATTTATGAACGGTGAAAACTAGGTGATAATACCGAAATTATCGTTACCTCGAAAAGGACATAAATTGAGAAACACCCTAAAACGCTTGAATTCATTTAAAATGAAATAAAAGAAAATAAAAAGGCAAAGAAAGAAACTAAGTGTGGGAAGAATGTACCAAGTTATTCAATTTAAAACATATATCACATATTTTTGTACAAGATTATTGCAGGTACTTTTGCTTTGGACGATACTTATCAGTTTTACCCGGTTTACTGTAATACATTTGAAAGAAAGATGGATCTACACGATGAATCAATTCCATCATTAAAAGGAAGTAAAGTCTTCCGAAAAAGACACGCGCTTCTTGATTTAGGTCATGAAGTTGTCGTCCAGACCAGCTGTAGGTTGACGAAAAATCTAGAAAAGTCATCACTAAAATCAGCAGGAAATCCACGGACCTCAGCATCAAACAGGGTCGCCATGTGGTCAGATTTATCCTAACCATGAGAAGGATTTATCTCGTACAATGGGGAGGCACCGTGCAAATTAGCTGGATAAGACTAATGAATCAGATCCCCAGAAAGGATAATCTCCTTAAAAGATCAAAAATCAGCTTTTAAGCCTGATATTACTCAATTCTTGAGATTGACTTTAAAGATTGAGAATTACAAACTCATGGAATTCAATGATATCTAAACTCGAGCTTGAACGAGAAAATATTTTGATCAAAAATACAAACCGATTTGTTTTCTGAAAACCCATTTTCAATGCGTTCATTACCATTGAACGTAAAATCCTAAGAAATTCACCTGGAATTCATTAGGTCACCTGAACCAAATCGGGTGTCAACCGTAAGAACGGTGGTTGCATAGCATGGTCGGAGACAGGACCTTGTGCCAGACCGAAAAATTATAGGATGATCTTTACTATCGCTCCTACCAAGGATAGTTCTAGCATCCGACACGTTAATAAGACCATAATCATCTGCATGTCATGGGACATTGCCTTAACAGTTTCTTGTTCATCGCTTTCCTTTACAACCGGACGGTAGTTTGCCGAAAGGTAATATACGGGACAAGTAAACTGGACGTGTTGCTTTCCTAATACAAGGTTAGTAAGTGGGTAACACAAAACCACAAGTGTTGAGCTAAAATTTTCAAATCTGAAACCCACACAACCCACAAAAATATTTTGCAAACACCGGTGAAGGGTTATTCCAGAAAACTTATCTAGGGTAAAAGCTAGATTAAATTTTCAAAAATATCAAATGTTTTCATAAAGATCCAATTTCCTTAAGGATCTACATTTTAATAGTCATGTGGGACTGTAAACCACCTTTCAAATGTGCACTTTGCTTTGGAAACCGAAAGTAAATCGGCTATTTGATTGCAAGTGTCGTTGACCTAAACTCGAGGCAACTGTGGATGACACACCCACCTTTAACCATGGTTCTATTGTTAATATCATTGTTTATACCGCTCTATCAAAATCACTGATGTACAAAGTGTGAAGAATAAAGAAGTGATTCGTGTGATGTATTATATTATTTCAAGACTGTATTGCTTGAGGACAAGCAACGCTCAAGTGTGGGGATATTGATAAGGCTAAAAAGGAACATATATTTCATAGCAAAATCCCCCAAGAAAGATAAGATTTTAGTTGCAATTGTTCCATTTTCAAGTAATATTCGTTTATATTTAATAAGTGCGAAGACAAAAGGCGAAAACGAAGATTTGAAGACAAAAAGGTCCAAAAAGCTCAAAAGTACAAGATACAATCAAAAAGGTTCAAATTATTGATGAAGAACGTCTAAAAATGACAAGAGTACAAGTTACAAAACGCAAAGTACACGATATAAAATTGTACGAAAGGACGTTCGAAAATCCGGAACCAGGACATGAACCAACTCTCAACGCTCGACGCAACGGTGTAAAAATTACGAGTCAACTATGCACAAGAATAAAATATAATATTTAAATAATTCATAATAAGAATAATATTAAATAATAAAAAGTTGTTAATTGAGCATAGTTCAGGGGTCATAAGTGAAAATTCAATTTCTAAATTCGCCTATAAAAGGCTTTGTAATCGTAATGTAAAAACACACCTTTTTCTATCTTTTTCTTATTTATCAATATCAATTATCAATATCTATATTCTATATCTCTATCATAATGTTAACTTAATAAGATATAACAATAATCTTAATTTTAATTTTAAATTATGATAATAATAAGATTTATGATAGAGATCGTTTGAGTGTGTAAGTCGAAATTCTGTCCGTGTAACGCTACGCTATTTTTAATCATTGTAAGTTATGTTCAACCTTTTTACATTAATGTATCGTAGCTAAGTTATTATTATGCTTATTTGAGCCGAAGTAATCGTGATGTTGGGCTAAAATATTAAGAAGGGGTTATTGAACTTTAGACCATAATTAAGGTTTGGGCAAAAGACCGACACTTGTGGAAATTGAACTATTGACTATTAATAGATGGGGGGTATTGTCTAATTGAGTGACAACTCATTGGAGTCTGTCGAACCTATCTTCAAATTAATTAACCTAATAATTAATAATGATTATGGTTGTCCTATTTAGTGATGTTCATATGGAATCTGTTATAATCATTTAATTAATCAATTGGGTTGGGTAATTGATTATTCATTCTGATCAAGTGGATGAATTAATATTCATAAACTAATTAAAACAGGGGTGGATTACATACAGTGATAACTGGTGTAATTGTTGACAGAAGTGATAACTGCGTCACAGTTTAAATCCTTAATCAGTTGGAATATTTGACTTCGGGTATAAGGGTAATTTGACGAGGATACTCGCACTTTATTTTTATGACCGATGGACTATTATGGACAAAAACCAGATAGACGTATCAAATAAACCAGGACAAAGGACAATTAACCCATGGTAATAAATTAAAATCAACACGTCAAACATCATGATTACGGAAGTTTAAATAAGCATAATTCTTTTATTATATTTCTCATCGTATCTTTATTTACTGTCATTTTATTACTCGCAATTTTATTTACTGTCATTTTATTTATTGTCATTATTTTACGCACTTTAATTATCGTCATTTATCTTTACGCTTAAAATATAGAATCGACAAACCGGTCATTAAACGGTAAAACCCCCCTTTTATAATAATATTACTACTTATATAATTATATATATTTTATATAAATATAGTTAAAAATATAGTAAGTATCACCAGCTCCCTGTGGAACGAACCGGACTTACTAAAAACTACACTACTCTACGATTAGGTACACTGCCTATAGTGTTGTAGCAAGGTTTAGGTATATCCCATCCGTAAATTAATAAAACTTGTGTCATATTTTGTAGTATTTTGTATTAAAAATAATACTATTTTGTACCCTCACACTTAAGATCTTGCAATGCCCTCATTTGCAAGAAATCAGTAACAATTTAAATTATTGAGGGTGATTTGTGTGAAAATGATTAAATTTTTACCAAAGTTTCCAAATATATTGGCGTTTGTTTGCTGAATGATAAATGGTGCACATCATTTGTTCATTCCGTCTTGTTGTTATTTCACATATATTTTGCATCATTGTCGTCAAAATTACTTGCTTTTGCTGAACTTACTGCCAGTCTTTGAAAATGCGTTGTTTTACCCTGTTGTGTACATAAGATAAACTGCAAACATATATACATATTTTTGAAGTTTGGTTTATTACCCCACATTCAAAAATTATTAAAATCTAAGAATAAAAGTTAGATAATTATAAAAATGATTACAATATTAACAAAAGTATTAAACATATCAATAATTACAAATTACAAAATAATAAAAATAATAAGTAAACTAAGGATGATATTGGTACCAATAGGGGTTCCACGCATAACCATAAGTGCTATAGAATGCTTCGGCAGGGTCATACGTAGGATATGGTGGCTGCATCTCTATCGACCAAGGAGGGAAGACGGGTTTTGGTGTAGGAATATAGTTTCTACCTATATGTTGGCAATGCGCTATGATCTGGTTCTGATGAACTTGCCAATCTTCAAATGCTCTCTGTCTAGCATTTTCGTATTCATGAGAAGCTATAAACCTATGCATTTCTTGCATCTCATTCCCCCCTCCTACATTACCTTGTTCCTGGTTTCTCTCTACCTGTGGATGTCTACCATTGTATCGTACTGCGGCGTTATTTCGCCGCTTCAAAACTTTCGCACCATGGTATACATTTAAACCTATAGTGTCGCGGGGTTCCGGCTCTTCTACTAATAATCCCCCCCGACTTATATCCACACCGAGATATTCACCAATCAAAGTAATAAAAATACCACCTCCTATTATGCTATGTGGACGCATCCCCCGAACCATAGCTGATAAATAATAACCCACACAATATGGTATACTTACAGCGCTGTGTGGGTCTCGAATACACATATGGTAAAACAAATCTTGTTCATTTACCTTTTCTTTGTTTTTACCCCTTTGTGTAATCGAATTAGCTAAAAACCTATGTATTACTCTTAATTCGGCTCTATCTATATCCAAATAAGAGTAGTTTCCCCCTTTGAAACGGTGATGGCTTGTCATTTGACTCCACACACCGTGTGTATCAAAATTTTCATCTATTTTCCTACCGTTTAGTATCAATCCTCTACAATCGGCAGACGCTAATTCCTCAGGCGTATATATACGTAAAGCCTGAGCCATGTCCAGTAAAGACATGTGGCGCATCGAACCGCCTAACAAAAATCTAATAAAAGAACGATCGGTTAAACTAGCTACCCGATCATTCAACTCTATACTACATAACAACTCTTCACACCATACTTTATATACAGGTCTGCGTATGGTGAATAAACATATCCAGTCATTAAAAGAAGAATTACCATACCTCTGTACCAGTAATTCCCTAATTGGCCCGGCCAATTCTACAGCTTCCAAGGGTCCCCATTCTATGACCCTTGGTACCTCAACAACCTTAGAGTGAAGAGTATGCAAACCCCGTTGATATTTTGGATAATCTATCCAAAGTCTGTCAAATCTCAGGTTCGGGTGCAACTGTTCCAAGTGCATATCTGAAAAGGTCATGACTGGATGAGGTACATCCTGCTTGTAGTAGTTATCTACCTCCTGTTGTTCCAAGTTCTCAGCAGGAGCATGGCGGGCTTGGGATGAAGATTCACCCCTTTCATTCTGCAAAACACATCAAACACAAATTTTGTGCATCCAAATATGCATTAGTGTCAGCAAAATCATCAATCAAAATAATTACAATGACATTATCAATTTATATCAAATTTAAGCTTATTTTCACATTTTTATCAAATCTACACTTTTTCAAATAAGCATATACGAAAATTTTCGCCAAGTTCATAAGCATTCAACTCAAATAACATGTCAAAATAATCATTACTTAGCAAATAAACAAGTCTCAAATGGCATTATCTTTCAAAAATCAAGTTCATGAATTTTGGACTTGAAAAAGTCCACTTTAATTCTCAAAATCATGTTTAGGCTCAAAGTTTGGATCATTTAACTACCTAGACATGTTACACTACTCAATTTAGCAACAATTCATGACAAAAATCGGCCATAACCTGTTTATATCAAAAAGCCCCAAATTGCTCAAGAACACAAACCCTAGATTATTCAAAATTTGAAGTTTAAGGCTTCTAATCATGTTAAACAGCATCAATCTAGGTTATACAAGCATAATACATAAACAATTTAAATCTAATTACACTAAAAAGCATCAAAATCAAATTGGGTAAAAATTAGCTCAAGAACACTAAAATTCGAATTAAATGGTGTTTAGGTGTAGAAATTTACCGTTTTTCTTGAGTAGTTCTTAGATATCATCCTTCTCAACATGATTTCAGCAAAAAATTTGGTGATTAACGGTTAAAAATTGAGATTTTTGGGGGTGATTTTCGGGTTTTTTCGGGGTGTTTTCGCAGCAGAATTCGCAGTGTTTTTGTGTTTTGTGTGTACAGATCGTTCAGCTTGTTATATTTTTTTTCTGTAATTTTGTCCCTCCGCGACTCGCGGAGATTTCCCCTCCAAACTCCGCGACTCGCGGAGTTTGGTTATTTTTTTTTTTTTTTTTTTTTTTTTATATATAATCTGTAACTTATAAATCAATTAAGTATTTAATTTTAAAATTTTGTTTCCCTTGTTATTTAGGACGAGGTCGTTTCGGATCGATGTCCTAGTCCGTCCTTTGACAAAATTTTAAAATTTGTCTTTTTTTGTAGCGATTGTTTTAAAAGCTAAGATTTTTGGGTTTTTTTAATGTTTTTGGCATACTTTAAATCAATAAGATTAAAAATAATGATAATAAAAGTTCTCGTCCCTCCCTCGGGTAAAGCAATTTCGGTTCAAAGACCTAGTCTTCAACTTACGACGAATTTTAAAAATCATATTTTTAACTTAATGAGATAAAGTAAATTTTTGTTTTTAAATTCACACAACATAAATATAAAATTCAAAATTAATATTAAAAATTCACACCAAACTCAAAATTTAAAATGCATAAAATTAAAATTTCATATTTTAAAAATTAAAAATTCACACCAAACTTAATTTAAAAATTTATAAATTTATATCAAACTTATATTAATTTTTCAAATATTTATAATTTTAAATATATTGTTTTTACAAAGTTTACAATATTAATTTAAGATTTAAATATTAAGATTAAAAACATGGTAAAAATAAAATTAAAAATCTTTTTGTCTTTTTATCCCACTTTTATCAATCAAATATTATCAAAAATATGCGCCCCTCTTTTCGGTAAAGTAATTTCGGTTCCAAGACCTAATTTAACTCATGACGAATTTTTGAAATATTTTGGGTTGATTGATTAAAGATATTTATACCTTAAGAACAAACGTTAAATTTCGCAGTGATGTAATAAATTTTTGAATGATATCAATAATTTCGATCGCCAAACCTAATTTTATTTAATACCAATTTAATACTTTTTAGCGAACAAATTAGCGTTTATTATCAAAAGGTTAAAAATAAAAATAAAAATAAAAACTGTACAGACATACCTGTGAAATAGATTTCTTAGTTATATGATCTATTATATTCATAAGATAGTCGGTTTAATTGATTTTCCATGGCTGCATAGGCGTAACCTCGAGCATTCATTGTCTTTTCTTCTAAACATATGAACGGTCCGTCTCTGCATAAAGTAACAAATTCGGTATTTGAATAGGTTTGATTATTTGAACATTTACCTCCATGTGACCATTTTCCGCATTTGTGACATCGTTCTAGGTGTCGTGCTCTTCTTTTTGCTGCGGATTTTGATTTTCCTTTACCAAATTGTAACTTATTATCTTCGCATCTGGATCCTTTTCTAACTCCGTCCATTCTTTCTCTGATTACTGATACTATTTCACTCGGTAGTATGTCATTATTACGTTTAGTGATCAAAGCGTGTAGCATTAGACCATGGTTTAGTTCACAGGCAGTCTTCATTTCGTAAAAACCTAAAAAAATAAAAATTCAGAATGGGGGGAGAAGACTAGTTCTTTAGGGTCTGCTAGGGAAAGACCATACGTGTTCCATTTTCGAGAACTACACGAAAACAGACAATCTAACTCTAACAGAAATATATATTATCCTTTAAAGACTTGATTCTCCCCACACTTAGTTAGCTGTGGTGTCGAAATTGTGATTAACTTCGTTGTCGACTTCCATCGGACCATGTATGTAATGTTTAACTCTGTGACCATTAACTTTAAATTCAATCCCATTTGAATTTATTAATTCTATCGTTCCGTATGGGAAAACTCTTTTGACTATGAATGGTCCAGACCATCTTGATTTCAATTTTCCAGGAAATAGCTTGAATCGTGAATTGAAAAGAAGAACTCTGTCTCCTTCTTTGAATTCTTTTGAACTTCTGATTCTTTTATCATGCCATTTCTTCGTTCTTTCTTTATAGATTAACGAATTTTCGTATGCTTCATGTCTTAATTCTTCTAATTCGTTTAGTTGACTTAATCGTAGACGTCCGGCTTCATGTAAATCAAGATTACATGTCTTCAAAGCCCAAAATGCTTTGTGTTCAATTTCTACTGGAAGATGACATGCTTTTCCATAAACAAGTCTAAAAGGTGTGGTTCCAATTGGAGTTTTGTAGGCTGTTCTAAAAGCCCAGAGTGCGTCCTCCAATTTAATGGACCATTCCTTCGGATTTGATCCTACGGTTTTCTCTAGAATACGTTTTAAAGCTCGGTTTGTATTTTCTGAACTTGTCCACTTGTTTGTGGATGATATGCGGTGGAGATTTTATGAGTTACTCCATATCTTTTAAGAACTTTCTCAAGTTGATTATTACAGAAATGAGTACCCCGATCACTTATTAAAGCTTTCGGTGTTCCAAACCTTGCAAAAAGACGTTTTAAAAAGTTGACTACAACTCGTGCATCGTTAGTTGGGAGAGCTTGTGCTTCCGCCCATTTAGATACATAATCAATGGCTACGAGTATATATAGATTATTATGAGATTTTGGAAATGGACCCATAAAGTCAATACCCCAAATGTCAAATACTTCACATACTTGGATGACATTTTGTGGCATTTCATCACGTTGACTTATTTTTCCGGCCCTTTGACATGCATCACAGGATTTGCAAAGAAGGTGTGCGTCTTTGTAAATTGTAGGCCAATAGAATCCAGCTTCATAAACTTTTCTTGCTGTTAGTTGAGGCCCATAATGCCCTCCTGTTGGTCCTGTGTGACAATGGTTTAAAATTTTACTAGCTTCATCTCCAAATACACATCGGCGTATTATTCCATCGGGACAACTTTTAAACAGATGTGGATCTTCCCAGAAATAGTGTTTTATATCACTGAAGAATTTCTTTCGTCTTTGGTACGATAATCCTTTTTCAAGGAATCCACAAACTAAGTAGTTTGCATAGTCTGCAAACCATGGGATTTCTTTATAATCTATCTTCAATAGATATTCATCAGGAAAGTTGTCTTGTATGGCCGATTCATTCAGAACTTCTAATTCGGGATTTTCAAGACGAGAAAGATGATCAGCGGCGAGATTTTCTGCTCCTTTTTTATCTCGGATTTCAATATCAAACTCTTGTAATAGTAAGATCCAACGGATTAATCTTGGTTTAGCATCTTGTTTTGAAAATAGGTATCTAAGAGCAGAATGGTCGGTATAGACCACCGTTTTTGCTAGAACGAGATATGATCGAAATTTGTCAAAAGCAAAGACAATAGCAAGGAGTTCTTTTTCAGTAGTTGTATAGTTCGTTTGTGCTCCTTGTAACGTCTTACTAGCATAATATATAGGTTGAAATCGTTTTTCAATCCTTTGTCCTAAAACGGCTCCCATTGCAAAATCACTTGCATCGCACATTAGTTCAAATGGTAGATTCCAATTTGGTGTTATCATGATCGGTGCATTAGTGAGTTTTTCTTTAAGAATATTAAAAGATTTGATACACTCATTTGAAAAGATGAATGGCGCATCCTTTTCTAGGAGTTTATTCATAGGAGTGGCAATTTTAGAAAAATCTTTTATGAAACGTCGGTAAAAACCGGCATGCCCTAGAAAACTCCTAACTCCTCTAACATTGGTGGGATGTGGAAGTTTAGCAATTACATCTACTTTAGCTCTATCCACTTCAATTCCTTCTTTTGAAATTTTATGTCCAAGAACGATGCCTTCTTTAACCATGAAATGGCATTTCTCCCAATTAAGTACTAGATTTGATTTTTCGCATCTAATTAGCATTCGTTCCAGATTAACTAGACATGATTTAAATGTATCACCGAAGACTGAAAAGTCATCCATGAATACTTCCATGCATTCTTCTATCATGTCGTGAAAAATCGCCATCATACACCTTTGAAAGGTTGCAGGGGCGTTACAAAGTCCAAATGGCATGCGTTTGTAAGCAAAAGTACCATAAGGGCACGTGAATGTGGTTTTCTCTTGATCTTCGGGTGCTATTGGAATTTGAAAATATCCGGAAAATCCATCTAGAAAACAATAGTAACTATTTCCGGCTAATCTTTCCAACATTTGATCTATGAAAGGTAAGGGAAAGTGATCTTTTCTGGTGGCGTCATTTAATTTTCTATAATCAATACATACACGCCATCCTGTTACAGTCCTAGTAGGAATAAGCTCATTTTTCTCATTTGTAATGACAGTCATGCCACCCTTCTTAGGTACGCATTGAACTGGGCTTACCCATGGACTATCAGAAATTGGATATATCAAACCTGCATCTAGCAGTTTAATAATCTCTTTCTTAACTACATCTTGCATATTAGGATTTAGTCTTCGTTGGCGTTGCACATACGTTTTATGACCTTCTTCCATAAGGATTTTATGTGTGCAATACGAAGGACTTATTCCTTTAATATCATGAATCTTCCATGCAATGGCTGGTTTATGAGCTTTCAACACAGAAATGAGTTGTGATTTCTCATTTTCAGTAAGAGAAGACGATATTATTACAGGTAATTCAGATTCACCATGTAAATAAGCGTATTCCAAATGGTTTGGAAGTGGCTTTAACTCTAATTTCGGAGGTTCTTCTATCGATGATTTATATCGATATCTGTCTTCTTCTTTTAGCATTTGAATTTCTTCTGTTGTTGGTTCATATCCATTAGCTATAAGTGTAGCTAACATTTCAGCTTCATCAATTGGTTCATTTCCTTCTCCTAAAGAACATTCTCCTGTTCCTCGTAATTCTGGAAATTCTTCTAATAATTCTGCATGTGCATCTATAGTTTGAATATAATAACATGTATCATCTGCAGATTGTGGTTGTTGCATTGCTCTATCAACTGAAAAGGTAACACTCTCATCCTCTATACTTAGGGTCAGTTTCTTACCGAACACGTCTATCATTGCTTTAGCCGTGTTTAAGAATGGTCTTCCTAATACGAGAGGAACTTGAGAATCTTCTTCCATGTCCAGAACAACAAAATCTACTGGGAATACTAAAGTACCAACTTTAACTAGCATGTTTTCCATTATCCCTCTAGGATATTTTATTGATCTATCGGCTAGTTGTATGCTTATTCTGGTTGGTTTTAATTCTCCAAGGTCTAGTTTAGCGTATAGTGAATACGGCATTAGATTTATACTAGCACCTAAATCAGCCAATGCTTCTATTGAACTAAGACTACCCAGAAAACATGGAATTGTGAAACTTCCTGGATCAGATAGTTTTTCTGGTATCTTATTCAACAGCACTGCTGAACAATTGGCATTCATAGTAACAGCCGAGAGTTCTTCCATTTTCTTTCTATTCGTGATTAGATCTTTCAGAAATTTAGCATACCTTGGCATTCCTGAAATCACATCAATGAAAGGAAGATTTACATTTATCTGTTTAAACATATCCAGGAATTTGGATTGCTCGGCTTCAAGTTTTTCTTTCTTCATTTTACTCGGGTAAGGAAGTGGTGGTTGATATGGTTTAACATAAGGTTTATCCTTAACTGTGTTATCTTCATTAACCTTTTCAACTACCGGTTCTTTTTCCTTATCTTGATCAGGTTGTGGTTCTTGTGGAGTAGGAATAGTTTCATCAGAAGTTACAGGTATTTCAGGTGGTTTAAGTGTTGTACCACTTCTTGTGGTAATAGCTTTAGCTGTTTCATTCCGGGGGTTAGCATTTGTATCGCTTGGTAGACTTCCCGGTTTTCTTTCACCTATCAACCTTGCTAGGTTACTTACTTCTTGTTCCAGATTTTGAATAGAAGCTTGTTGATTTCTAAATGCTTGAGCATTTTGTTCATTTGTTTGTTTTTGAGATGTGAAAAACTGCGTTTGAGTTTCAACTAGCTTCGTCATCATATCTTCTAAATTCGGCTTTTTATCATCGGTTTGTTGTGGTGGTTTGTTTTGAAAATTCGGTCTTTGCTGATTATAAGTATTATTGGATACTTGTTGATTGCTAGGACCTTGTTGGTTATTGTATGGAATATTTCGGTTATAATTCTGGTTTTGATTGTAAATCGGTCTTGGCGGTTGATAATTATTTCCAGGCCTTTGGTTTATGTATGAAATATTCTCTCTTTGTTCCATTGTTAATTCAATACTGAGACAATCTTTTGTCAAATGTGGTCCTCCACACTGCTCACAACTAATTCGTATTGCATGAATATCTTTAGTCATCTTTTCCATTCGTCTCTCGAAAGCATCTATCTTTGCGGAAATGGAATCTAAGTCATGGCTAGAATCGGCTCTAGCTGCTTTAGATGATCTAATGATATCTTTTTCTTGGTGCCACTCATGTGAGTGGGAAGCAGTGTTATCAATAATTTTGTAAGCATCAGTTTCGGTTTTCTTCATAATAGAACCACCAGCTGCTATATCTATGTCTTTTCTTGTAGTGATGTCGCATCCTTGGTAAAATATTTGTACTATTTGACAGGTGTCTAAACCATGTTGCGGACATCCTCTTAACAATTTTCCATATCTTGTCCACGCCTCATATAGAGTTTCATTTGGTTTCTGTGTGAACGTAACAATTTCTGCTTGAAGTCTTACGGCTTTAGATGCAGGAAAGAATTGTTTAAGAAATTTATCAATTAAAACGTCCCATGTATCAATCGCCCCTTCAGGTAACGATTCCAACCAATCTTTGGCTTCTCCCTTTAAAGTCCAGGGAAATAACATGAGATATATCTGTTCATCCTCCACTTCTCGGATTTTAAATAGTGTGCAGATCCTATTAAAGGTACGTAGATGTTCATTTGGATCTTCCTTCGGCGCACCACTAAATTGGCATTGATTAGTCACCATGTGTAGAATTTGTCCTTTGATTTCATAATCTGGCGCATTAATGTCTGGATGAGTAATTGCGTGACCTTGGCCAGTGCGTTTAGCTCTCATTCGGTCTTCCATACTTAAAGGTTCCAGATTCTCCATAATTGAATTTGTTGAATCGGTATCACTAGATGATTCTGATTTAATAGTTCGTTCCTCAACAATCTCTGTTTGAATGATTGGTGGTTCCGGAGGAAAGTTTAATGGTTCAGGATCTACGAACCGTTCCTGAATATTTTCTGGATTCTCAATTGTGAGGTTTGTTTCAAAAACTGGATTATCGGAAATTTGAACTGAAGTACTTGGTCGACTGGATGACGATTCTAAAGAAAAATCAACGGCGGTTATATTTGTTAAACGATGTCTTGATCGAGTTACAGGTGGTGAACGTACAAAAGGTGATGAACGTCTTGCTCGGTGCATTCACAGAATATCCTATTAGTTTTTAAAAGGAAAGAAAAATTATAATAAGTTATCCAATCAATAGACTTTTCTGATTTTGCCCACGTTTCGAATAGCCAAAAGATGCAGCAGAGGGGCAGGATTCGTTTGGTCTCAATATAATTGAGGACTGTTTGGCTCCAATAACCCGGTCCACGTACAAATCCAACTATTACTACGAACCAGAAAATTTTGATGTCTATCAATTTAACCACTTAAAATAAATTTTCGTAATTTTAAGAAATTTAGAGAAGAAGTAGAAAAAATTCTAAGTCCTAAAAACTAGAATGGCGAGAAATAAGAAAGACAAAGAGTTCGTCGCAAAAGGTCGAAAAAGAAAAAAAAATGGTTGAAAAATAAAAGGTGACGGAAAAATAAAAGAAACTTATAAAAACTTAAAAATACTTAACTAATTTAACCTTATTACTACAACTAACTTAAAATTATAATCGCAAATTGAAATTACTAATTGGAATGATAATTGATACATAGTAAAAGGTGTCTAAAAATATTAAAGCTTACAGGAAAAACTAAATCCCAAATGGAAATAACTTAAAAAGAAACTAAAACTTAAAAAGGCGTCGCAAAATTCTAAAGCACCTAAATCTTAGTCTAAAGAAAAAGCACTTAAGGAATTCTACGGCAAAGCCTAAAAATCTAGGAGTAAAAATAACTATAGCAAAAACTAAGTTTAAAATTAAATATGAGCTAAAAAAATACAAATATTACGCTACAACGATTAAAAAGGTACAAAATATAAAAATATACAAAAAGTTGTAAAAAGTACAATTTTTATAAAAATATTATTTATTTTACTAAACTATTAATTTTACAATTTTATTAAAACTAATTTAACTTAAATATATAAATAAAAAGTAAAAGTAAAATTAAAACTAATAATAATAATAATAATAATTAGGTTTTAATAATAATAATTAAAAATACCCGTAATCAATGCTTGATTAGGGTTTTGTCCGTGTGTCAGAAGCCCTCCGCGAGTCGCGGCAAAGAGAGAAGAAAACCCCGCGAGTCGCGGGGATCCAGAATTCAGTTGACAGGTTTTACTTTTTACGCGTTTATTTTTTATTTTTTTTTTTTTTTATTTTCTGTTTTCTGTTTTTAATTTAAATAAACGATTTTAAAATAAAACTTATATTTTTTTAAACTAAAATAGAAATAAAGAAATTTATAAAACTTAAATATTTACAAAATCTTAAAAATACTTATATTTTTGTTTTTCTTTTTATATTTTTCAATAATTAAAACGTATTTTTACAAAAACGAATTTTAATAAAAGTAGATAAAAATCTTTTTTTTTTTTTTTATATTAGCGTTGCGTTTCCGGCTTTTAAGATAGATCCCCGGCAGCGGCGCCAAAAACTTGATGATGTAGCGTGAGGGTACGAAATAGTATTATTTTTACTAGAAAATACTACAAAATATGACACAAGTTTTATTAATTTACGGATGGGATATACCTAAACCTTGCTACAACACTATAGGCAGTGTACCTAATCGTTCAAAATATTTTCTTGTTCAAGCTCGAGTTTAGATATCATTGAATTCCATGAGTTTGAATTCTCAATCTTTAAGGTCAATCTCTAGGATTGAGTAATATCAGTCTTAAAAGCTGATTTTTAATCTTTAAGGAGATTATCCTTTCTGGAGATCTGATTCATTAGTCTTATCAAGCTAATTTGCATGGTGCCCCCCATTGTACGAGATAAATCCTTCTCATGGTTAGGATAAATCTGACCACATGGCGACCCTGTTTGATGCTGAGGTCGGTGGATTTCCTGCTGATTTTAGAGATGACTTTTCTAGATTTTTCGTCAACCTACAGCTGGTCTGGACGACAACTTCATGACCTAAATCAAGAAGCGCGTTTCTTTTTCGGAAGACTTTACTTCCTTTTAATAATGGAATTGATTCATCGTGTAGATCCATCTTTCTTACAGTAAGTCGGGTAAAACTGATTAAAATCGTCCAAAACAAAAGTACCTGCAATAACTTTACAGAAACATGTGATAGATAGTTTTTAATTGAATAACTTGGTACATTCTCCCCACACTTAGTTTCTTTCTTTGCTTTTTTTATTCTCCTTTATTCCATTTTAAATGAATTCAATCGTTTTAGGGTGTTTCTCAATTTATGTCCTTTCCGAGGTAACGATAATTTCAGCATTAACACCTAGTTTTATCGTTCATAAATATGTATAAACATGATTTTGAATTGATTTAGTTAAAAAATTTTAAAATTTTCATAATATTTAGAAAATAAGCCAAGTATAAACCCGAGAGAATTTATAACCCTTCCCCACACTTGAGATCATGCAATGCCCTCATTTGCATGAAATCAGACTAAATTTAAATTCATGAGGGTGATTAGTGTAGAAAAGTGATTAAAAATACCGAGTTTGCAAACATATTGTTGTTATTTCACATTTGATATTTTGCGTCTTATCGTCAAAATTAGTACCTTTTGCTGAACTTAATGTTAGTCTTTGAAAGTGCGCTGTTTTACCCTGTTTTGTACATAATAAAATACAAACATACATATACATATTTTTGAAGTTTGGTATATTACCCTACTTTCAAAAATTTATAATATTTAATATTTTTTTGGCATACTTTAAATCAATAAAATTAAAAATAATGATAACAAAATTTGTCGTCCCGCCCTCGGGTAAAGTAATTTCGGCTCAACGGCCTAGTCTTCAACTCACGACGAATTTTAGAAATCATTTTTTTTCAACTTAATGAAATAAAGTAAATTTTTGTTTTTAAATTCACACAAAACTTAAAAAGAAAACATATTAATTTCATATAAAACCTAAAAAACAAAAAAAATTCAGAATGGGGGGAGAAAACTAGTTCTTTAGTGTCTGCTAGCGGAAAAGACCAATCGAATTCCATTCTCGGAACTACACGAGAACAGAACAACTAACTTCAAACAGCATTTTCTTTTTAGAATATTTGAATCTCCTCACACTTAGGTAGATGTGGTGTCGAAATTGTGATTAACTTCATCGTCAATTTCTCTTGGACCATAATCAACTTGCATATCTGTGACTTTTGCTTTAAGCCAGTGACCAGCTTTTTCCGTAATATCCACAAATTCAACTAGCTTCGCCTTTTCTTTAGGCGACAGATTGGATACTAACCGGTTATATAACCTAAAGTTTCCCTTACTTTTAGCATCAATAACCCGTTTAAAAAGTTTCTTCATTGAACTGTTAATAACGGGGTTATTTAATTTCGTATCAACTATGGGGTTCTTTATTATCAAGTCATCATTAGGTGTTACTTCATTTTCCCCACACTTAGGCGTTCTATTATTGTTAAGCATTACCGTTGGAGTTGGTAAAACAACATGGTTCTTACCAATCGTTTTTGTCGGTTCAACGGTTTTGGTTTGTGGATATTTAGACTTTCGAATCATAAAGGTGATCGATTTCTCATCATTACTAAGTGTCATTCTACCCTTTCTTACATCAAATAACGCCCCGGTGGACGCTAAGAATGGTCGACCTAAAATTAGAGGAACGTTTGAGTCCTCTTCTATGTCAATGACAATGAATTCGACTAGAAAGGTTAAATTACCTACTTGAACGGGTAGGTTGTCAGCAATTCCAACTGGGTGCTTAATGGTTTGATCAAGGAGTCGAACACTCATATCCGTTGGAGTTAACTCACCTACACCTAATCTCTTATATAAGGAAAGAGGCATAACACTCACACTTGAACCTAAATCTGCTAGTGCATCAAAAACTTGATGTGTGTCGCGAGGGGTACGAAATAGTGTTTATTTTTAATACGAAATTCGACGAAATTTTACACAAGTTTTATTATTTTTACGGATGGGAAATACCTAAACCTTGCTACAACACTTATAGGCAGTGTACCTAATCGTACTGTAGTGTAGTTTTTAGTAAGTCCGGTTCGTTCCACAGGGACGCAGTGAAGTTTAACACTATATTTTTATAAAACTATATTTTTACAAAAATATATAATATAAGTAGTATTATTATTATAAAGGGGGGTTTTTACCGTTTAATGACCGGTTTGTCGATTTTAAAACTTTAGTCGCAGTTAAAACCAAATGTAAAATATTAAAAATAAATACAAGACTTAAATTAAAGCATAAAGTAAATAACGATAATGAAATTGCGAATAATAAAAGTGCGATAAAATAAACTTGCGATAATTAAAAAGTACGATAATTAAAAGTGCAATTAAATACAATAACAATAAAAATGCGATAATTAGAAGTGCAATTAAATATAAAATAAAGGAAATTAAATATGAAATAAAAGAATTATGCTTATTTAAACTTCCGTAATCATGATGTTTGACGTGTTGATTTTAGTTTTATGCCCATGGGTTAATTGTCCTTTGTCCTGGATTATTTAATATGTCCGTCTGGTTTTTGTCCATAACAGTCCATCAGTCATAAATATAAAGTGCGAGTATCCTCGTCAAATTATCCTTATACCCGAAGTTAAATATTCCAACTAATTGGGGACTTAAACTGTAACAAGATTTTAATACTTTGTTTAATAATTACACCAGGATGTCGACTGAGTGTAACCCAAGGTTTTAATATTTTGTTATCAATTATACCAAGTGTCCTTGTACATAATTTTCACCCCTGTTTTAATTATTCTAGTGGCTATTAATCCATTCCCGTGTCCGGTTAAATGAACGATTATTCGTACATATAAATACCCCGCCCATCGTGTCCGATTGAGTGTATATGGTAATTTATAGGGACGCCCAATTGTAAATCTTTATATTAACATTAACAAACTATCATTTAGTTAAACAAATATAAAGCCCATTAATAGCCCATAGTCTAATTTCCACAAGTGTCGTTCTTTTGTCCAAACCCCAATTATGGTACAAAGCACAATTACCCAATTTTAGTAATTAGCCCAACATCATGATTACTTCGTTTTAAATAAGCATAATAATAACTTAGCTACGAGACATTAATATAAAAAGGTTGAACATAACTTACAATGATTAAAAATAGCGTAGCGTTACACGGACAGAATTTCGACTTACATACTCAAAAGATCTCTATCATAAATCTTATTATTATCATAATTTAAAATTAAAATTAAGATTATTGTTATATCTGATTACATTAACATTATGATAGAGAATTATAAATATAGATATTGATATTTGATATAGAAAAGTAAGAAAAAGATAGAAAAAAATGATCGAAAAAAAAGTCTCCTCAAATTGATCGTAAATCATCGCTTTTATAGCGAAATTAGAATTGAAATTTTCATTTACGACCCCTGAACTATGCTCAATTAACAACTTTTTATTATTTAATATTATTCTTATTATGAATTATTTAAATATTATATTTTATTCTTGTGCATAGTTGACTCGTAATTTTTACACCGTTGCGTCGAGCGCTGAAAGTTGGTTCATGCCTCGGTTCCGGATTTTCGAACGCCCTTTCGTACAATTTTATATCGTGTACTTTGCGTTTTGTAACTTGTACTCTTGTCATTTTTAGACGTTCTTCATCAATAATTTGAACCTTTTTGATTGTATCTTGTACTTTTGAGCTTTTTGGACCTTTGCGTCTTCAAATCTTCGTTTTCGCCTTTTGTCTTCGCACTTATTTAAAATAAACGAATATTACTCGAAAATGGAACAATTGCAACTAAAATCTTGTCTTTCTTGGGGGATTTTGCTATGAAATATATGTTCCTTTTTAGCCTTATCAATATCCCCACACTTGAGCGTTGCTTGTCCTCAAGCAATACAGTCTTGAAATAATATAATACATCACACGAATCACTTCTTTATTATTCACACTTTGTACATCAGTGATTTTGATAGAGCGGTATAAACAATGATATTAACAATAGAACCATGGTTAAAGGTGGGTGTGTCATCCACAGTTGCCTTGGGTTTAGGTCAACGACACTTGCAATCAAATAGCCGATTTACTTTCGGTTTCCAAAGCAAAGTGCACATTTGAAAGGCGGTTTACAGTCCCACATGACTATAAAAATGTAGATCCTTTAGGAAATTGGATCTTTATGAAAACATTTGATCTTTTAAAAATTCAAGCTAGATTTTACCCTAGACAAGTTTTCTGATTTGACCCACCATCGGTGTTGAAAAATATATTTGTGGATCAATATTTTGGCTAAAAACATTTAGGTTCGTGTAATCCACTGCTATCCCGGTATCGGAAAGCACACATCCAGTTTACTTGTTCCGTATATTACCTTTCGGTAAACTACCGTCCGGTTGTAAAGGAAAGCGATGAACAAGAAACTGTTAAGGCAATGTCCTGTGACATGTATTTGATTATGGTCTTTTAACGTGTCGGATGCTAGAACTATCCTTGGTAGGAGCGATAGTAAAGATCATCCTATGATTTTTCGGTCTGGCACAAGGTCCTGTCTCCGACCATGCTATGCAACCACCGTTCTTACGGTTGACACCCGATTTGGTTCAGGTGACCTAATGAATTCCAGGTGAATTCCTAGGATTTTACGTTCAATGGTAATGAACGCATTGAAAATGGGTTTTCAGAAAACAAATCGGTTTGTATTTTTGATCAAAATATTTTCTCGTTCATGCTCGAGTTTAGATATCATCGAATTCCATGAGTTTGAATTCTCAATCTTTAAGGTCAATCTCTAGGATTGAGTATTATCAGTCTTAAAAACTGATTTTTAATCTTTAAGGAGATTATCCTTTTCTGGGGATCTGATTCATTAGTCTTATCAAGCTAATTTGCACGGTGCCTCCCCATTGTACGAGATAAATCCTTCTCATGGTTAGGATAAATCTGACCACTTGGCGACCCTGTTTGATGCTGAGGTCCGTGGATTTCCTGCTGATTTTAGAGATGACTTTTCTAGATTTTTCGTCAACCTACAGCTGGTCTGGACGACAACTTCATGACCTAAATCAAGAAGCGCGTGTCTTTTTCGGAAGACTTTACTTCCTTCAAATGATGGAATTGATTCATCGTGTAGATCCATCTTTCTTTCAAAAGTATTATAGTAAATCGGGTAAAACTGATTAGTATTATCCAAAACAAAAGTACCTGGAATAATCTTGTACAAAAATATGTGATAGATAGTTTTTAATTGAATAACTTGGTACATTCTCCCCACACTTAGTTTCTTTCTTTGCCTTTTTATTCTCCTTTATTCCATTTTAAATGAATTCAAGCGTTTTATGTTGTTTCTCAATTTATGTCCTTTTCGAGGTAACGATAATTTCGGTATTAACACCTAGTTTTCATCGTTCATAAATATGTATAAACATGATTTTGAGTTCATTTAGTTGAAAATTTTTCAAATTTTCACAAAATTTGGCAAATAAACCAAGTATAAACCTGAGAGAATTTATAACCCTTCCCCACACTTAAGATCATGCAATGCCCTCATTTGCATGAAATCAGACTATAATTTAAAAATATCTTGTCCAATCAATAGACTTTTCTGATTTTGCCCACGTTTCGAATAGCCAAAGATTGGTTAGAATCGTTACCTGAAGGGGCGATTGACACATGGGATGTTTTAGTTGAGAAATTTCTTAAAAGATTCTTTCCGGCATCTAAAGCCGTGAGACTTCAAGGAGAAATTGTTACGTTCGCGCAAAAGCCAAATGAAACATTATATGAGGCGTGGACAAGATTCGGAAGGATGTTGAGAGGATGTCCTCAACACGGTTTAGACACTTACCAAATAGTACAAATATTCTACCAAGGTGTCAACGTTGCCACACGAAAAGACATCGACATAACAGCTGGTGGTTCCATTATGAAGAAAACCGCAACTGAAGCTTACAAAATTATTGATAACACAGCCTCCCACTCTCATGAGTGGCATCAAGAAAAAGATATTTTTCGTTCATCTAAAGCGGCTAGAGCCGATTCTAGCCATGACTTTGATTCCGTTTTCGCAAAAATAGATGCTTTCGAAAGACGAATGGAAAAGATGAATAAAGATATTCACGCAATACGAATCAGTTGTGAGCAATGCGGTGGACCACACTTAATGAAAGACTGTCACATTGAACAAACGATGGAACAACGTGAGAATGTTGTCTACATGAACCAAAGGCTGGAAAATAGTTATCAGAATAATTATCAACCGCCAAGGCCAAACTTCAATCGAAATCAAAACATTCTTTACAATCCAAAAGGACCCGACAATAACTCGTATAACCAACAAGGTCCGAATAATCAACCAACTCAAAACAACACTTTCAATCAACAAAGACCTGGCTTGTATAAACCACCACAACAAACCGACGAGAAGAAGTCAAATCTGGAAGAAGTGGTATTTAAGCTAGTTGAATCTCAAACACAATTTATTGAAACTCAAACCCAAACGAATGAGAGGTTTGAGCAGTCATTTAGAACTCAACAAGCTTCCATTTTGAATCTAGAAAAACAAGTAGGTACTCTTGTTAGATTGATGAGTGAAAGGGAACAAGGAAAGCTACCGAGTAATAATGAAGTAAATCCTCGGAATGAAAATGTTAACATGATATCAACAAATTCTGAAAAACCAATACCAGAAGATGGGAAAGTTTTAGATGTAAGTAACAATGAAGAAGTTACACCACCACCACCACCCGAGTATGTAAAGCCAGTGGTGGCACCATACAGACCACCCATCCCGTTTCCAAGAAAAGGAGTTGAGTATGAGCAAGTAATAGGTAATAAAGTTTGTGATACCTCTGGAAAGAAGAAGAAGAAGAATAAAAAAGTGCAAGAAACAAAAACAGTAGAAGTAAACCCGGTGAAGACAGTTCCACCAAATCCTCCACCTAGGGTAGGTGATCCGGGTGAATTTATTGTTCCTTGTCTACTTAGTGACTGTGTCATGTATGATGCACTAGCAGATTTAGGTTCAAGTGTGAGTGTTATGCCTCTTTCATTATATAAGAGATTAGGTGTAGGTGAGTTAACTCCAACGGATATGAGTGTTCGACTCCTTGATCAAACCATTAAGCACCCAGTTGGAATTGCTGACAACCTACCCGTTCAAGTAGGTAATTTAACCTTTCTAGTCGAATTCATTGTCATTGACATAGAAGAGGACTCAAACGTTCCTCTAATTTTAGGTCGACCATTCTTAGCGTCCACCGGGGCGTTATTTGATGTAAGAAAGGGTAGAATGACACTTAGTAATGATGAGAAATCGATCACCTTTATGATTCGAAAGTCTAAATATCCACAAACCAAAACCGTTGAACCAACAAAAACGATTGGTAAGAACCATGTTGTTTTACCAACTCCAACGGTAATGCTTAACAATAATAGAACGCCTAAGTGTGGGGAAAATGAAGTAACACCTAATGATGACTTGATAATAAAGAACCCCATAGTTGATACGAAATTAAATAACCCCGTTATTAACAGTTCAATGAAGAAACTTTTTAAACGGGTTATTGATGCTAAAAGTAAGGGAAACTTTAGGTTATATAACCGGTTAGTATCCAATCTGTCGCCTAAAGAAAAGGCGAAGCTAGTTGAATTTGTGGATATTACAGAAAAAGCTGGTCACTGGCTTAAAGCAAAAGTCACAGATATGCAGGTTGATTATGGTCCAAGAGAAATTGACGATGAAGTTAATCACAATTTCGACACCACATCTACCTAAGTGTGAGGAGATTCAAATATTCTAAAAAGAAAATGCTGTTTGGAGTTAGTTGTTCTGTTCTCGTGTAGTTCCGAGAATGGAATTCGATTGGTCTTTTCCGCTAGCAGACACTAAAGAACTAGTTTTCTCCCCCCATTCTGAATTTTTTTTGTTTTTTTAGGTTTTATATGAAATTAATATGTTTTCTTTTTAAGTTTTGTGTGAATTTAAAAACAAAAATTTACTTTATTTCATTAAGTTGAAAAAAAATGATTTCTAAAATTCGTCGTGAGTTGAAGACTAGGCCGTTGAGCCGAAATTACTTTACCCGAGGGCGGGGCGAAAAATTTTTTCATCATTATTTTTAATTTTATTGATTTAAAGTATGCCAAAAAAAAAAATATTTGATTTTATAAATTTTTGAACGTGGGGTAATATACCCAACTTTAAAAATATGTATATATGTTCGTATTTTATCATGTAAACAACAGGGTAAAACAACGCACTTTCAAAGACTAACATTAAGTTCAGCAAAAGGTACTGATTTTGACGACAAGATGCAAAACAACAAATGTGATATAATAAATGAAGGAATGAACGATGAGGCGCGCCATCTATCATTCGACGAGCTTTGTAATTACAAACTGGGTATTTTTAATCACTTTTCTACACTAATCACCCTCATGAATTAATAATTATCGTCTGATTTCATGCAAATGAGGGCATTGCATGATCTCAAGTGTGGGGAAGGGTTATAAATTCTCTCGGGTTTATACTTGGCTTATTTTCTAAATATTATGAAAATTTTAAAATTTTTTAACTAAATGAATTCAAAATCATGTTTATACATATTTATGAACGATAAAACTAGGTGTTAATGCCGAAATTATCGTTACCTCGGAAAGGACATAAATTGAGAAACAACCTAAAATGTTTGAATTCATTTAAAATGGAATAAAGGAGAATAAAAAGGCAAAGAAAGAAACTAAGTGTGGGGAGAATGTACCAAGTTATTCAATTAAAAATTATCTATCACATATCTTTATACAAGATTATTGCAGGTACTTTTGTTTTGGATGATACTAATCAGTTTTACCCGGTTTACTGTAATATATTTGAAAGAAAGATGGATCTACACGATGGATCAATTCCATCATTAAAAGGAAGTAAAGTCTTCCGAAAAAGACACGCGCTTCTTGATTTAGGTCAAGAAGTTGTCGTCCAGACCAGCTGTAGGTTGACGAAAAATCTAGAAAAGTCATCTCTAAAATCAGCAGGAAATCCACGGACCTCAGCATCAAACAGGGTCGCCAAGTGGTCAGATTTATCCTAACCATGAGAAGGATTTATCTCGTACAATGGGGAGGCACCGTGCAAATTAGCTTGATAAGACTAATGAATCAGATCCCCAGAAAGGATAATCTCCTTAAAGATTAAAAATCAGCTTTTAAGACTGATATTACTCAATCCTTGAGATTGACCTTAAAGATTGAGAATTCAAACTCACGGAATTCAATGATATCTAAACTCGAGCTTGAACGAGAAAATATTTTGATCAAAAATACAAACCGATTTGTTTTCTGAAAACCCATTTTCAAGGCGTTCATTACCATTGAACGTAAAATCCTAGGAATTCACCTGGAATTCATTAGGTCACCTGAACCAAATCGGGTGTCAACCGTAAGAACGGTGGTTGCATAGCATGGTCGGAGACAGGACCTTGTGCCAGACCGAAAAAGCATAGGATGATCTTTACTATCGCTCCTACCAAGGATAGTTCTAGCATCCGACACGTTAAAAGACCATAATCATCTGCATGTCACGGGACATTGCCTTAACAGTTTCTTGTTCATCGCTTTCCTTTACAACCGGACGGTAGTTTACCGAAAGATAATATACGGAACAAGTAAACTGGATGTGTACTTTCCGATACCGGGATAGCAGTGGATTACACGAACCTAAAAGTTTTAGCCAAAATATTGATCCACAAATATATTTTGCAACACCGATGATGGATCAAATCAGAAAACTTGTCTAGGGTAAAATATAGCTTGAATTTTCAAAAGATCAAATGTTTTCATAAAGATCCAATTTCCTTAAAGGATCTAAATTTTTATAGTCATGTGGGACTGTAAACCGCCTTTCAAATGTGCACTTTGCTTTGGAAACCGAAAGTAAATCGGCTATTTGATTGCAAGTGTCGTTGTCCTAAACCCAAGGCAACTGTGGATGACACACCCACCTTTAACCATATCGTTACTATCATTGTTTATACCGCTCTATCAAAATCACTGATGTACAAAGTGTGAAGAATAAAGAAATGATTCGTGTGATGTATTATATTATTTCAAGACTGTATTGCTTGAGGACAAGCAACGCTCAAGTGTGGGGATATTGATAAGGCTAAAAAGGAACATATATTTCATAGCAAAATCCCCCAAGAAAGACAAGATTTTAGTTGCAATTGTTCCATTTTCAAGTAATATTCGTTTATTTTAAATAAGTGCGAAGACAAAAGGCGAAAACGACGAATTGAAGACACAAAGGTCCAAAAAGCTCAAAAGTACAAGATACAATCAAAAAGGTTCAAATTATTGATCAGGAACGTCTAAAAATGACAAGAGTACAAGTTACAAAACGCAAAGTACAAAATATAAAATTGTACGCAAGGACGTTCGAAAATCCGGAATCGGGACCAGAGTCAACTCTCAACGCTCGACGCAACGGTGTAAAAATTACGAGTCAACTATGCACAAGAATAAAATATAATATTTAAATAATTCATAATAAGAATAATATTAAATAATAAAAAGTTGTTAATTGAGCATAGTTCAGGGGTCATAAGTGAAAATTCAATTTCTAAATTCGCCTATAAAAGGCTTTGTAATCGTAATGTAAAAACACACCTTTTTCTATCTTTTTCTTATTTATCAATATCAATTATCAATATCTATATTCTATATCTCTATCATAATGTTAACTTAATAAGATATAACAATAATCTTAATTTTAATTTTAAATTATGATAATAATAAGATTTATGATAGAGATCGTTTGAGTGTGTAAGTCGAAATTCTGTCCGTGTAACGCTACGCTATTTTAAGTTATGTAACCGGTTAGTATCCAATCTATCGCCTAAAGAAAAGGTGAAGCTAGTTGAAATTGTGGATATTACACAGGAATCCGACCAATGGCTTAAAGAGAAAGTCACAGATATGCAAGTTGATTATGGACCAAGAGAAATTGACGATGAAGTTAATCACAATTTTGACACCACAGCTACCTAAGTGTGGGGAGATTCAAGTGTTCTAAAAAGAAAATGCTATCTAGAGTTAGTTGTTCTGTTCTCGTGTAGTTCCGAGAATGGAATCCGAGTGGTCTTTTCCACTAGCAGACACTAAAGAACTAGTTTTCTCCCTCCATTCTGAATTTTTGTTTTGTAGGTTTTATATAAAATTAATATGTTTTTTTTAATTTAAGTTTTGTGTGAATTTTAAAAACAAAATTTACTTTAATTCATTAAGTTGAAAAAAATGATTTCTAAAATTCGTCGTGAGTTGAAGACTAGGTCATTAAGCCGAAATTACTTTACCCGAGGGCGGGGCGACAAATTTTGTTATCATTATTTTTAATTTTATTGATTTAAAGTATGCCAAAAATATTATACTTTATAATTTTTTGAAAAGTGGGGTTATAAACCAAACTTCAAAAATATATATATATATATATGTTTGTATTTTATCTTATGTACAAAACAGGGTAAAACATCGCACTTTCAAAGACTGTCATGAAGTTCAGCAAAAGCTACTGATTTTGACAAGACGCAAAAAATCAAATGTGAAATAACAATATGTTTGCAAACTCGGTATTTTTAATCACTTTTCTACGCTAATCACCCTCATGAATTTAAATTATAGTCTGATTTCATGCAAATGAGGGCATTGCATGATCTTAAGTGTGGGGAAGGGTTATAAATTCTCTCAGGTTTATACTTGGTTTATTTGCCAAATTTTGTGAAAATTTGAAAAATTTTCAACTAAATGAACTCAAAATCATGTTTATACATATTTATGAACGATGAAAACTAGGTGTTAATACCGAAATTATCGTTACCTCGGAAAGGACATAAATTGAGAAACAACCTAAAATGCTTGAATTCATTTAAAATGGAATAAAGGAGAATAAAAAGGCAAAGAAAGAAACTAAGTGTGGGGAGAATGTACCAAGTTATTCAATTAAAAATTATCTATCACATATCTTTGTACAAGATTATTGCAGGTACTTTTGTTTTGGATGATACTAATCAGTTTTACCCGATTTACTGTAATATATTTGAAAGAAAGATGGATCTACACGATGAATCAATTCCATCATTAAAAGGAAGTAAAGTCTTCCGAAAAAGACACGCGCTTCTTGATTTAGGTCATGAAGTTGTCGTCCAGACCAGCTGTAGGTTGACGAAAAATCTAGAAAAGTCATCTCTAAAATCAGCAGGAAATCCACGGACCTCAGCATCAAACAGGGTCGCCAAGTGGTCAGATTTATCCTAACCATGAGAAGGATTTATCTCGTACAATGGGGAGGCACCGTGCAAATTAGCTTGATAAGACTAATGAATCAGATCCCCAGAAAGGATAATCTCCTTAAAGATCAAAAATCAGCTTTTAAGACTGATATTACTCAATCCTTGAGATTGACCTTAAAGATTGAGAATTCAAACTCATGGAATTCAATGATATCTAAAATCGAGCTTAAACGAGAAAATATTTTGATCAAAAATACAAACCGATTTGTTTTCTGAAAACCCATTTTCAATGCGAGATCGATTATTCGCATGATATAGAGCGTTTTTAAGTGATATTATTATCTTCATTATCACTTGTAGATCATCTTCATTATCTTCGAATATAGAGCGTTTTTAAGTGATATTATTCGCAGGTGTGTTTCAGGGAAGGAATGCACCGAAATTCTACTTGACTGTCACCGTGGTCCCACAGGTGGTCACTTTGGTCCCCAAATTACGGGGAGGAAAGTTTATGAGGCCGGTTTCTATTGGCCTACTATATTCAAAGATGCCTACGCTGTTTGCAAGGCTTGTGACGCGTGCCAACGGGCGGGTCAAATAACCAAACGGGATGAAATGCCTCAACAAAGCATCCAAGTATGCGAGGTGTTCGATGTTTGGGGAATTGACTTTATGGGCCCCTTTCCAAAATCTCACTCTTATCTCTACATACTTGTCGCCATCGATTATGTGTCTAAATGGGCGGAGGCAAAGCCTCTACCAACAAATGATGGCCGAGTAGTAGTAAATTTTTTGATGGAGCTTTTCTCACGATTTCGCACATCAAGTTTTTGGTGCCGCTGCCGGGGATAATTAGAAGTGCAATTAAATATAAAATAAAGGAAATTAAATATGAAATAAAAGAATTATGCTTATTTAAACTTCCGTAATCATGATGTTTGACGTGTTGATTTTAGTTTTATGCCCTTGGGTTAATTGTCCTTTGTCCTGGATTATTCAATATGTCCGTCTGGTTTTTGTCCATAACAGTCCATCAGTCATAAATATAAATTGCAAGTGTCCTTGTCAAATTATTATTATACCCGAAGATAAATATTCCAACTAATTGGGGATTCGAATTGTAACAAGGTTTTAATACTTTGTTTAATGAATACACCAGGTTATCGACTGCGTGTAAACCAAGGTTTTACCACTTTGTTAACAATTACACCAATTACCCTTGAATGTAATTTCACCCCTGTTTTGATTATTCTAGTGGCTATTAATCCATTCCCGTGTCCGGTTAAATGAACGATTATTCGTACATATAAATACTCCGCCCATCGTGTCCGATTGAGTGTATATGGTAATTTATAGGGACGCCCAATTGTAAATCTTTATATTAACATTAACAAACTTTCATTTAGTTAAACAAATATAAAGCCCATTAATAGCCCATAGCCTAGTTTCCACAAGTGTCGTTCTTTTATCCAAACCCCAATTATGGTACAAAGCCCAATTACCCAATTTTAGTAATTAGCCCAACATCATGATTACTTCGTTTTAAATAAGCATAATAATAACTTAGCTACGAGACATTAATATAAAAAGGTTGAACATAACTTACAATGATTAAAAATAGCGTAGCGTTACACGGACAGAATTTCGACTTACACCCTTACAACATTCGCTAACATACCCTTATTATTAGGATTTAAAATTAAAATTAAAATTAAAATATAAATTATATATATATATATCGTATAATATGAACCAACAACAGAAGAAATTCAAATGCTAAAAGAAGAAGACAGATATCGATACAAATCATCGATAGAAGAACCTCCGACATTAGAGTTAAAGCCGCTTCCAAACCATTTGGAATACGCTTATTTACATGGTGAATCTGAATTACCTGTAATAATATCGTCTTCTCTTACTAAAAATGAGAAATCACAACTCATTTCTGTGTTGAAAGCTCATAAACCAGCCATTGCATGGAAGATTCATGATATTAAAGGAATAAGTCCTTCGTATTGCACACATAAAATCCTTATGGAAGAAGGTCATAAAACGTATGTGCAACGCCAATGAAGACTAAATCCTAATATGCAAGATGTAGTTAAAAAAGAAATTATTAAACTGCTAGATGCAGGTTTAATTTATCCAATCCTGATAGTCCATGGGTAAGCCCAGTTCAATGCGTGCCTAAGAAGGGTGGCATGACTGTCATTACAAATGAAAAAAATGAGCTTATTCCTACTAGGCCTGTAACAGGATGGCGTGTTTGTATTGATTATAGAAAATTAAATGACGCCACCAGAAAAGATCACTTTCCCTTACCTTTTATTGATCAAATGTTGGAAAGATTAGCCGGAAATAGTTACTATTGTTTTCTTGATGGTTTTTCCGGATATTTTCAAATTCCAATAGCACCCGAAGATCAAGAGAAAACCACATTCACGTGCCCTTATGGTACTTTTGCTTACAAACGCATGCCATTTGGACTTTGCAACGCCCCTGCAACCTTTTAAAGGTGTATGATGGCGATTTTTCACGACATGACAGAAGAATGCTGATTAGATGCGAACAATCAAATCTAGTACTTAATTGGGAGAAATGCCATTTCATGGTTAAAGAAGGCATCGTTCTTGGACATAAAATTTCAAAAGAAGGAATTGAAGTGGATAAAGCTAAAGTAGATGTAATTGCTAAACTTCCACATCCCACCAATGTTAGAGGAGTTAGGATTTTTCTAGGGCATGCCTGTTTTTACCGACGTTTCATAGAAGATTTTTCTAAAATTGCCACTCCTATGAATAAACTCCTAGAAAAGGATGCTCCATTCATCTTTTCAGATGAATGTATCAAATCTTTTAATATTCTTAAAGAGAAACTCACTAATGCGCCGATCATGATAACACCAAATTGGAATCTATCGTTTGAACTAATGTGCGATGCAAGTGATTTTGCAATGGGAGCCGTTTTAGGACAAAGGATTGAAAAACGATTTCAACCTATATATTATGCTAGTAAGACGTTACAAGGAGCACAAACGAACTATACAACTACTGAAAAAGAACTCCTTGCGATTGTCTTTGCTTTTGTCAAATTTCGTTCATATCTCGTTCTAGCAAAAACGGTGGTCTATACCGACCATTCTGCTCTTAGATGCCTATTTTCGAAACAAGATGCCAAACCAAGATTAATCCGTTGGATCTTACTCTTACAAGAGTTCGATATTGAAATCCGAGATAAAAGAGGAGCAGAAAATCTCGCCGCTGATCATCTTTCTCGTCTTGAAAATCCTGAATTAGAAGTTCTAAATGAATCGGCCATACAAGACAACTTTCCTGATGAATATCTATTGAAGATAAATTATAATGAAATTCCATGGTTTGCAGACTATGCAAACTACTTAGTATGTGGATTCCTTGAAAAAAGATTATCGTACCAAAAACGAAAGAAATTCTTTAGTGATATAAAACACTATTTCTGGGAAGATCCACATCTGTTTAAAAGTTGTCCAGATGGAATAATACGCCGATGTGTATTTGGAGATGAAGCTAGTAAAATTTTAAACCATTGTCACACAGGACCAATAGGAGGGCATTATGGGCCTCAACTAACAGCAAGAAAAGTTTATGATGCAGGGTTCTATTGGCCTACAATTTACAAAGACGCACACCTTCTTTGCAAATCCTGTGATGCATGTCAAAGAGCCGGAAAAATAAGTGAACGTGATGAAATGCCACAAAATATCATTCAAGTATGTGAAGTATTTGACATTTGGGGTATTGACTTTATGGGTCCATTTCCAAAATCTCATAATAATCTCTATATTCTCGTAGCCATTGATTATGTATCTAAATGGGCGGAAGCACAAGCTCTCCCAACTAACGATGCACGAGTTGTAGTCAACTTTTTAAAACGTCTTTTTGCAAGGTTTGGAACACCAAAAGCTTTAATAAGTGATCGGGGTACTCATTTCTGTAATAATCAACTTGAGAAAGTTCATAAAAGATATGGAGTAACTCATAAAATCTCCACCGCATATCATCCACAAACAAGTGGACAAGTTGAAAATACCAACCGAGCTTTAAAACGTATTCTAGAAAAAACCGTATGATCAAATCCGAAGGAATGGTCCATTAAATTGGAGGATGCACTCTGGACTTTTAGAACAGCCTACAAAACTCCAATTGGAACCACACCTTTTAAACTCGTCTACAGAAAAGCATGTCATCTTCCAGTAGAAATTGAACACAAAGCATTTTGGGCTTTGAAGACATGTAATCTTGATTTACATGAAGCTGGACGTCTACGATTAAGTCAATTAAACGAATTAGAAGAATTAAGACATGAAGCATACAAAAATTCGTTAATCTATAAGGAAAGAACGAAGAAATGGCATGATAAAAGAATCAGAAGTTCAAAAGAATTTAAAGAAGGAGATAGAGTTCTTCTTTTCAATTCACGATTCAAGCTATTTCCTGGAAAATTGAAATCGAGATGGTCTGGACCATTCATAGTCAAAAGATTTTTTCCATACGGAACGATAGAATTAATAAATTCAAATGGGATTGAATTTAAGGTTAATGGTCACAGAGTTAAACATTACATAGATAGTCCGATGGAAGTTGACAACGAAGTTAATCACAATTTCGATACCACAGCTAACTAAGTGTGGGGAGAATCAAGTCTTTAAAGGATAATATGTATTTCTGTTAGAGTTAGATTGTCTGTTTTCGTGTAGTTCTCGAAAATGGAACCCGAATGGTCTTTCCCTAGCAGACCCTAAAGAACTAGTCTTCTCCCCCCATTCTGAATTTTTATTTTTTTTAGGTTTTTACGAAATGAAGACTGCCTGTGAACTAAACCATGGTCTAATGCTACACGCTTTGATCACTAAACGTAATAATGACACACTTCCGAGTGAAATAGTATCAGTAATCAGAGAAAGATTGGACGGAGTAAGAAAAGAATCCAGATGCGAAGATAATAAGTTACAATTTGGTAAAGGAAAATCAAAATCCGCAGCGAAAAGAAGAGCACAACACCTTGAAAGATGTCACAAATGTGGAAAATGGTCACATGGAGGTAAATGTTCAAATAATCAAACCTATTCAAATACCGAATTTGTTACTTTATGCAGAGATGGACCGTCCATATGTTTAGAAGAAAAAACACTGAATGCTCGAGGTTACGCCTATGTAGCTATGGAAAATCAATTAAACCGACTATCTTATGAATGGGATAGATCATATAACTAAGAATACTATCTCACAGGTAAATCTGTACAGTTTTTAATTTTTTTTATTTTTATTTTTAACCTTTTGATAATAAACGCTAAATTGTTCGCTATAAAGTATTAAATTGGTATTGAATAAAATTAGGTTTGGCGACCGAAATTATTGATATCATACAAAAATTTATTACATCACTGCGAAATTTAACGTTTATTCTTAAGGTATAAATATCTTTAATCAATCAACCCAAAATATTTCAAAAATTCGTCATGAGTTAAATTAGGTCATGGAACCGAAATTACTTTACCGAAAAGAGGGGCGTATATTTTTGATAATATTTGATTGATTAAAGTGGGATAAAAGCCAAAAAGATTTCTAATTTTATTTTTTACCATGTTTTTAAAATTAATATATAAATATTAAATTAATATTTTGAACTTTATAAAATCAATATATTTAAGTTTGTAAATATTTGAAAAATTAATCTTTTTAATATAAATTTGTATGTATAAAAACAAAAATATAATATAAGTTTGGTGTGAATTAATAATATGAATTTTTAATTAAGTTTGGTGTGAATTTAAAAACAAAAATTTACTTTATTTCGCTAAGTTAAAAATATGATTTTTAAAATTCGTCGTGAGTTGAAGACTAGGTCGTTGAACCGAAATTGCTTTACCCGAGGGAGGGACGAGAACTTTTATTATCATTATTTTTAATCTTATTGAATTAAAGTATGCCAAAAACATTAAAAAAAAATCCAAAAATCTTTACATTTAAAACCGCGCTTTGATTTGACAAATTTTAAAAATTTTGTCGAGGGACAGAATAGGACATCGATTCAAAACGCCCTCATCCTAAAAAGAAACAAATTTTTTAAATTTTATTAATTTTATGTTTTATAAAGTATAACCTTTTTAAAAAAAAGCCAAAACACTGTAGCCGGCACCCCATGCGATCACATGGGGTTTGCACTTGAAACCCATGCGATCGCATGGGGACCAAATGCAGGCCAGACTCAAAACAGACAGCAGGTCTGTCTTCTCCACACAACACACACACAAACACGAAACTCTCTCAAATCTTCACCAAATTTCGCCAATTTTCCACCGTAATTCGTCATTTTTCTTGCTCTAATCATGCCTAGATTCTCATTCTTCAGCAAAATGGTAAAAATTACACCCCTAAACTCTATAAATTCCTAGTTTTTGTGATAATTACCAATTTTTTACCTAATGCAATTTTGTTAATTTCTAGTGTAATTAATGTTAAATTGTTAGTATTTTATGCATGTATAACCTAGATTGATGCTATTTAACATGATTTGAAGCCAAAAACTTCAAAATTTTTAGAAATCTAGGGTTTGTGTTCTTGAGCAATTTGGGGCTTTTTGATATAAACAGGTTATGGCCGATTTTTGTCATGAATTATTGCTAAATTGAGTAGTGTAACATGTTTAGATAATTAAATGATCCAAACATTGATCCTAAACATAATTTTTGGAGATTAAAGTGGACTTTTTAAGTCCAAAATTCATGAACTTGATTAATTTGATGTAATTGCCATTTGAGACTTGTTTAATTATTAGTAATGAATATTTTGACATGTTATTTGAGTTAAAAGCTTATGAACTTTGTATACATTTTCATATGTGCTTATTTGAAAAGTGTAGAATTGTGAAAAATTGTGAAAATGTGTATAAGTTTAATTTTGATTTAACATGTTATAGTGATTGTTTTAAGTTGTTATTTTACTAACACTAATGCATATTTGGATGCTCAAATTTTGTGTTTAATGTGTTTTGCAGAAAGCCGATACTGGAGGTTCAGGAGCATCATCATCTAGACGACCAGCACCAGCACCAGAACCAGAACCAGAAATGCAACACGAACAAGAACCACAACAACAGCCTGATCAGCACATACCTTATTATGATCCGGTACAGTTTGTTGATGAATTCATAGTATTCCCAATGAGGCCGCCAGTAGAATTCCCAACGATTCCTGAGCACACTCTGCATCCTAATCTAAGATTTGATAGGAGATGGAGAGATTACGAGACATATCAAAGGAACAAATTCAAATTGGTAACAAAAAATATAGAGGTGCCAAGGGTAATCGATTGGGCCCCTTTGGAAACGGTCCATCTATCTGACCGTGTTAGCCAGCTTTTGGTACAAAGGTATGACAGTTCTTCTTTTACAGATTGGGAACGTCTTTTCACCATTCGTAGGCCTGTATATAAGGAATGGTGTGTTGAGTTGATGAGTACTGTATCACTTGATACAAATATAGTTAGAATAGATGATAGAAGATTTCTTAGGTTTATCCTTGGCGGTAGGATGTACAGAATGTCCATGCTGGACATGGCCAGGGCCTTACAGATATATACTCCTGGTGAGTTGCTATTACCCGATTGTACAAATTTGATTCATTATGGTGAAAGGGTAGATAGTAACTTTGACGCTGACGCCATTTGGAGGCGTATGTCACATTTTGATGTTTTTACACGAGCTGGAGCACACTCCTATACATATATTGACAGAGCCGAGCTTCGTATTATTCATAGATTTTTGGCTAACTCAATTACACAGAGAGGTCACAATAAAGAAAAAATTACCTTACATGATTTATTCTACCTAAAGTGTATTTGGGATCCTAGAAGCTTTGTCAATATCCCTTACTGTGTTGCTTTTTATTTATCTAAAATGGTAGAGGGAATGCAGGACGGGAGTATAATAGGAGGACGTATTTTTGTTACTCTCATTGGAGAGTATTTAGGTGTTGATAGGAACCAAGGGGGTCCATTACAGCTTTGTAGAGAATAGGTTGAGCCCTTAGGATTGAAAGTTTATGTAGGTGCTAAGGTATTGAAAAGTAGACGTAACCAGGCAGTACCCTATGAGGGATCTCATCCTCAGGTAGAGAGAGGCTCAGACGAGGAAATGGAGGAGGCGGAAGACATTAGGGATGTCTTTCGAGATGCTATTCTTGACGTCCACGTTCGTATAGATGAGGAAGCAATGACGAACGCGGCCAGACATAGTATGTACGAGCAGTGGAACTCCGAGCGAGTATACGAGGATTATAGGCGACGCCAACACGATAGCTGGTTAGTTCATCAGCACCAAATCATGAGCCAGCTATCATATCAGGTACCAAATAACTATGTACCTACTCGACCTGCTCATTTTCCGCCACACAATCCCGATATCCAACCACCCTTTAACCGGTATGACTATAACCAAGCCTATCAGAACACCTATAACCAACAATGGAACCCACCTGATGAGATGAACTGGAACCCCTATCCAGACTGATTTGGTTCAATTTAGTTATTTATATGATTTTTATGTTTTTATCTTTTTACTTATTCATGTTTAAACTTATGTTATTGAATATACTTATGTAATCTTTATCATTTTTATTATTATTGTGTACTAATATTTCACATTTAGGATTTGAAAGTGGTTTATTAAGTCCCATTTCAAATTGTCATGCATGTTTATATTTGTATGTATGTATATTGTAAATTGTACAAAACAGGGTAAAACAGCGCATTTTCAAAGACTGGCATTAAGTTCAGCAAAAGCTACTAATTTTGACGACAAGATGACAAATAAATGTGATGTAACAACAGACGGAATGAACAAATGATATGCACCATTTATCATTCAGCAAACAAACGCCAATATGTTTGGAAACTTTGGTAAAATTTAATCATTTCTACGCTAATCACCCTCAATAATTTAAATTGTTACTGATTTCTTGCAAATGAGGGCATTGCAAGATCTTAAGTGTGGAAAGGGGTTAAATTCTTTCGGATTTTTAAAATTTTTTTTACTTTAAACACTTGGTTACCATTAAAAATACTAGTAACGTAGTAGTTGTATTAGAATCTAGTGCTCTCTGATAATAAAGAACAGCCCTAGTCTTATATACTGACTACCCAATTCTAGTAAAAATTTTCAAAATTTTCAATTAAATGAACTCAAAATCATGTTTATACATATTTATGAACGATAAAACTAGGTGTTAACACCGAAATTAGTGTTACCTCATAAAGGACATAAATTGAGAAACAAACCAAAATGTTAAAATTCATTTAGAATGGAATAGAGGACAATAAAAAGGAAAATAAAATCCAAGTGTGGGAAAAATTACCAAGTTATCTTAAACATATGTCACATATTTCTGTAACAAATAATTGAAGATACTTTTGCTTTGGACTAAACTAAACTGTTTTACCCGATGAAAGAAAAGAAGAGATGGATCTACACGATGAATCAATTCCATCGTTAAAAGGAAGTAAAGTCTTTCGAAAAAGACACGCGCTTCTTGATTTAGGTCATGAAGTTGTCGTCCAGACCAGCTGTAGGTTGATGAAAAATCTAGAAAAGTCATCTCTAAAATCAGCAGGAAATCCACGAACCTCAGCATAAAACAGGGTCGCCAAGTGGTCAGATTTATCCTAACCATGAGAAGGATTTATCTCGTACAATGGGGGGCACCGTGTAAATTAGTTTGATAAGACTAATGAATCAGACCCCCAGAAAGGATAATCTCCTTAAAAGATCAAAAATTAGCTTTTAAGACTGATATTACTCAATCCTAGAGATTGACCTTAAAGGTTGAGAATTACAAACTCATGGAATTCAATGATATCTAAACTCGAGCTTGAACGAGAAAATATTTTGATCAAATTATAAACCGATTTGTTTTCTGAAAACCCATTTTCAATGCGTTCATTACCATTGAACGTAAAATCCTAGGAATTCACCTGGAATTCATTAGGTCACCTGAACCAAATCGGGTGTCAACCGTAAGAACGGTGGTTGCATAGCATGGTCGAAGACAGGACCTTGTGCCAGACCGAAAAATCATAAGGGTGAGCTTTACTATTGCTCCCACCAAGGATAGTAATTGCGTCCGACACGTTATAGACCATAATTAAAAGCATGTCAGGGGACATTGCCTTAACAGTTGCTTGTTCAACGCTTTCCTTTACAACCGGACGGTAGTTTATCAAAAGGTAATATACGGAGCAAGTAAACTGGACGTGTTGCTTTCCCAATACAAGGTTAGCAAGTGGGTGACACAAAACCGCAAGTTTTGAGCTAAAATTTTCAAATCTGAAACCCACCAAACCCACAAAAAAAAAAAAAAAAAAATTGCAAACACCGGTGAAGGGTTATTCCGGAAAACTTATCTAGGGTAAAAGTTAGATTTAATTTTCAAAAAAATCAAATGTTTTCATAAAGATCCAATTTCCTAAAGGATCTAAATTTTCATAAGTCATGTGAGACTGTAAACCACATCGTTACTACCATTGTTTATACCGCCGTAAAGAAATCACTGATGTACAAAGTGTGAAGAATAAAGAAGTGATTCTAGTATTTCAAGACTATATTGCTTGAGGACAAGCAAAGCTCAAGTGTGGGAATATTTGATAATGCTAAAAACGAACATATATTTCATAGCATTATCCCTCAAGAAAGACAAGCTTTTAGTTGCAACTGTTCTATTTTCAAGTGATATTCGTTTAAATAATAAAAGGTGAAGACAAAAGACAGATTCGACGAATTGAAGACGCAAACGACCAAAAAGCTCAAAAGTACGAAATACAATCAATGAGGTTCTAATTATTGATAAGAAACGTCTCAAAATTACAAGAGTACAAGACTCAAAACGCAAAGTACAAGATATTAAATTATTCGCAAGGACGTTCGAAAATCCGGAACCGGGACCAGAGTCAACTCTCAACGCTCGACGCAACGAACTAAAAATTACAAGTCAACTATGCATATGAATATAATATAATATATAATTAATTCTTAAAATTAATATATATATTATATTATATTTAAATAAACGTCGGCAGAAGAAAACAACCAAATGTGGCTCTCCCCAGCTGGCCATGCGATCGCATGGCCTGGAAGGCATAAATCCATGCGATCGCATGGTGCACAGTTCCAGCCCACATGCCTATAAAAATTGAGCTTTGGTGTAACACAAAACACATCTTTTTCTTCTCCTCATTCAACGTATAATATTTATATTTATATTATAATTTTAATTTTATTTTTAATTTATAATAATAAGGGTGTGTTAGCGAATGTTGTAAGGGTGTAAGTCGAAATTCTGTCCGTGTAACGCTACGCTATTTTTAATCATTGTAAGTTATGTTCAACCTTTTTAATTTAATGTCTCGTAGCTAAGTTATTATTATGCTTATTTAAAACGAAGTAATCATGATGTTGGGCTAAAAATATTAAAATTGGGTAATTGGGCTTTGTACCATAATTGGGGTTTGGACAGAAGAACGACACTTGTGGAAATTAGACTATGGGCTATTAATGGGCTTTATATTTGTTTAACTAAATGATAGTTTGTTAATGTTAATATAAAGATTTACAATTGGGCGTCCCTATAAATAACCATTTACACTCGATCGGACACGATGGGCGGGGTATTTATATGTACGAATAATCGTTCATTTAACCGGACACGGGAATGGATTAATAGTCACTAGAATTATTAAAACAGGGGTGAAATTATGTACAAGGACACTTGGCATAATTGATAACAAAGTATTAAAACCTTGGGTTACACTCAGTCGACATCCTGGGGTAATTATTAAACAAAGTATTAAAATCTTGTTACAGTTTAAGTCCCCAATTAGTTGAAATATTTAACTTCGGGTATAAGGATAATTTGACGAGGACACTCGCACTTTATATTTATGACTGATGGACTGTTATGGACAAAAAACAGACGGACATATTAAATAATCCAGGACAAAGGACAATTAACCCATGGGCATAAAACTAAAATCAACACGTCAAACATCATGATTACGGAAGTTTAAATAAGCATAATTCTTTTATTTCATGTTATTTTATATTTAATTGCACTTCTAATTATCGCACTTTTATTTATTGTTATTGTATTTAATTGCAATTTTAATTATCGTACTTTTTAATTATCGCAAGTTTATTTTATCGCACTTTTATTTATCGCAATTTCATTATCGTTATTTACTTTACGCTTTAAATTAAGTCTTTTATTTATTTAATATTTTACATTTTGTTTTAACTGCAACTAAAGTTTTAAATTTGACAAACCAGTCATTAAACGGTAAAAACCCCCCTTTATAATAATAATATTACTTATTTATATTTTTGTATTTTTATAAAATAAAACTAATATAGCGTTAAGCTTTGATTAAAAGATTTTCCTTGTGGAACGAACCGGACTTACTAAAAACTACACTACTGTACGATTAGGTACACTGCCTATAAGTGTTGTAGCAAGGTTTAAGTATATCCATTCAATAAATAAATAAATATCTTGAGTAAAATTGTTTCGTATTTAATAGTATTTCCTGCTAAAATTTAATAGTATTTTATACCCCTTAGTTTTAACTATCAACTTTTAAAGTTCAATGGCGTCGTAGTAAGGGTTCCGAGTTTACTTGGGAGCCCGAAGAGTTTGTGTTGGTTTATCTTCCTTCGTGTCATGCGGCTTGGATCGCGAGGATGCGCTCCGATTCAAGTGGGGGATAGTTGTAACATCCCGTTTTCCCGTGCTTACTTAAAGGTACAAACTTAATTATTAGCACGATTATAACTTGTTCGTTTATGTGATTAAATGAGCCAAAGTGTTAGTTTATGAGTTAGTGCATGTATGTGTGTGTATATATATATGTATATGTATATATATTTGAGAATGCATGCGTGAACGTGTATATTGATGTGTCGTGATGGCGTTGAGTCGTGTGAGACTTAGGGTTGAAACTTAGTCGTGAATAGGAAGAGCAAATGAGGTGGGCTAGTTGTTGGAACCTTGGTTTGTGTTAAATGGTCGAAGTGACCAGGATCAGGCTAATGCCGCGCTGTGACGAATTGGGCCACGACGCGATAAACAAAGCAAACCTGGATCAGAGATTGGGTTAAGAAGGGTCCATTTTCCCTTTATGTGTCGCGCCGCGACGATTATGGCCACGCCGCGACAGTTCTGCAGTTCTGATTCCGGTTTTAGCTTAAATTGAATGACTTTAAGGGACAAAATGGTAATTTGACATGTAAATCTGATGGGAGCATTAACTCTCCACCACACATCCATTTATTTCATTTCCTTTTTCCATTTTCTTTCCAATTTCTCTCCCAAAACACAAAACCCACTTAGTTTAATCTTGAAATTTGGAGTTGGAGATTTGTGAATCAAACCTAGGAGCGAGATTTAAAGTTGTTCTCCTTGTTACTAGCTACAAGAAGATAGTCTTGGTAAGTTCTAACCTTGTGTTTTAAGTTTTAATTGGTTAATGGCTAGGGTTTGGGTTACTAGAGATTTGTATGACCCGTTTGAGGGTAAAATGGGTGAGTTGGGTTATGTTGTTGTAATGGAACCCTAATAGCCACTATTTATGGTTTTGGCCTTGTGATTTGAGGTTGTAAGTGTAAATTGGTGTTGTTAGTCACTAATGCACTTTAAGAATTATGAAAGAAGTGTTAATGGGTAAGTTTGACATGATTGTGGGTTTAAGTGATATAAAACGGGTCAAAATGTACTAGTTGACCTAATTAGATGAAATGGGTATGGATTACCCTAAGTTTTGTGTTAATTGAAGTTAATAGACTTTACTTCACTAGTCTTAGTGATTAAATTCGAGTCTTGGCCATTTATGGGCGGTAGTGAGTAGTTGAGTCATTTAATGCAAATTGGGTCATTAAATGCTCAAGTGGGAATATTGTGGTTAATCCCACTAGTTGTGAAATTGAATGTGCACTTAATGATTTAGGTACATTTCATTGAAGCTCGGAAGTGCTAAATCATCATCCTTGTGACAAGGTGAGTGGAATAATTATACCTTCATGTATATGGCGCGTTTATTTGTGAATGTTATGGTATGAACCATGTGCCGGTAGTGCCATAACATGTATGGGACGGATATAGGATGTGAACCATGTGCCGGTAGCATCAAGTGTGAACCACGTGCCGGTAGCACTATAAAATGAGGCGTGAACCACGTGCCAGTAGCGTCAAAGTGTGAACTATGTGCCGGTAGCACTATAAAAGAGTGAGACTCAAATGCGTATGGTGTGAACCACGTGCCGGTAGCACCATAGCGTTATGGCTAACCATATTGTGTTGTGATTCGTTTAGCATTATATATATATGGTGTTGAGTATATGCTAATGAGATTTTGTGTCAATGTACCACTTGTTGGTATTTCGGGTATGATTGACTTGCTATGTGAGTTACATGTTCGTACGAGGTATTTGGAATTTGTGATTGCAAATAGATGGGTTATATATACGTATGTATAACTATTGCATTCACTAAGCATTGCTTACCCTCTCGTTGTTTACCATTTTTATAGGTTCCGTCTTGGATAAGGGTAGGGGCATACGGTTGGATTAGTTGTCTTCCATTTTGATGACAGGGGGTGCTTATGGGATAGCTTTTGAAGTTGGCCTGACGTTTTGGGTAGTTTAGCCCCAAACCATGCTCGAGTGTCGTTTGGATTATAAACTATTATCGTAGTAGGTCAAACTTGTATTAAACTTAAATAATTGTTTACATATTTAATTGGCGCATAAATATGTATTATATATAAAAAAAAATTATCGTATGGAATACAGTTTGGGTTGTTTCAACATCATACAATAGCTCAATGTTCCATGCAAACACCAAGAAACTCAAAAGGGATTTGCGTGATTCCTACTTATGGCATTGTCGCCTTGGTCACATAAACAAGAATCGAATGCATACATTTCAAAAGAATGGACTTTTAAAATCAAATGAACTGGACTCATTTGATGTATGTGAATCTTGTTTACAAGGCAAAATGAGTAAAGCACCTTTCAAAGGGACCTATGAAAGGGCTAAAGACTTATTGGGATTAATACATTCGGATGTATGTGGACCCTTTAAGCCCATGACTAGGAAAGGTGAAAGATACTTCGTTACTTTCATTGATGACTTTAGTCATTTCGGATATGTCTACTTGTTAAGACACAAGGACGAATGATAACGCTAAAAAGGAACATATATTTAGTATCAATATCTTTCCAATATGTAAAGCTTTAGTTACTATTGTTCTATTTTTATGTAATAATCGTTTAAATAAATAAGTGCGAAGACAAAAGAAGAAAACGACGATTTGAAGACGCAAACGACCAAAAAACTAAAAAGTACAAATTACAATCCAAGTGGTTCAAATTATTGATGAGAAACGTCTAGAAATTACAAGAGTACAAGCCGCAAAACGCAAAGTACAAGATATTAAATTATACGAAAAGGCGTTCGAAAATCCGGAACCGAGACATGAACCAACTATCAACGTGCGACTCAACGGAGCTAAAATTACAAGTCAACTATGCACAAGAATATAATATTATATATAATTAATTATATATATATTATATATTATTTTAATCAAAGCAGCCCACGTTTAATTCATTTGGTGAGCTGGAATCCGAAGCTCCGCACTCGCGGAGCTGTGAATCACAAAACCTCCGCACTCGTGGAGCTGTATAGTTCAAAGTGGGCCTATAAAAGGCCGTGTATTCTGATCGATTTCCTTACATCTTTTTCTTTTCCTTTCTATGTAACGTATATATATATATATATATATATATATATATATATATATATATATATAAAATATAATTTTAATTTTAAGTTAATAATAATAAGGTTATTGTAAGAATGTTTTACGGGTTTTAAGTCGGAACTCTGTCCGTGTAACGCTACGCGATAAATAATCACTGTAAGCTATGTTCTTCCTTTTTAAATTAATGTCTCGTAACTAAGTTATTATTATGCTTATTTGAGCTGAAGTAATCGTGATGTTAGACTAAATATTAAAGACGGGGTTATTGGATTTTGTACCATAATTGAGGTTTGGACAAAAGACTGACACTTGTGGACATTGGACTATGAACTATTAATAGATGGGGGGTATTGTCAAATCGAAAGACAACTCATTGGAATCTGTCGAACCTATCTTCAAATTAGTTAATCTAATAATTATTAAATGATTATGCATGTCCTATTTAGTGACATTTATACGACATCTTTTACGATCATTTAATTAATTATTCGTGTTGGGTAATTGATTATTCAAACTGATCAAGTGGGTAAATTAATGTTCATATCTTATTAAAACAGGGGTGGATTACATACAAGGGTAATTGGTGTAATTATTAATAAAGTATTAAAACCTTGGATTATACGCAGTCGATAACCTGGTGTAATCATTAAACAAAGTATTAAAACCTTGTTACAGTTCAAATCCCTAATTAGTTGGAATATTTGACTTCGGGAATAAGGTTAATTTGACAAGCATTTTATAATTATGACCGATGGACTATTATGGTCAAAAATCAGATAGGTATCAAATAAATCCAGGACAAAAGACAATTAACTCAGATAAATAAATTAAGATCAAAACGTCAAACATCATGGTTACGGAAGTTTAAATAAGCATAATTGTTTTATTTCATATTTCATCGTACTTTTATTTACTGTCATTTTATTTACTGCAATTTACTTTATCGCAATTTATTTTTTTTACGCTTTATTTGTATTTTTGTACGCACTTTAATTAATGTCATTTATTTTTACGCTTAAATATAAAATCGACAAATCGGTCATTAAACGGTAAAAACCCCCTTTTATAATAATATTACTATATATAATTATATATATTTTATATAAATATAGTTGTTAAAAATATAGCGTTAAACTCAGCTAGCTCTCTGTGGAACGAACCGGACTTACTGAAAACTACACTACTCTACGATTAGGTACACTGCCTATAAGTGTTGTAGCAAGGTTTAAGTATATCCCATCTATATAAATAAATAAAACTTGTATCATATTTCGCCATATTTCATATTAAAAATATAATCTATTTCGTATACACCTCGCTTAACATCAAGTTTTTGGCGCCGCTGCCGGGGACTCGGTGAGAAACGCTATATTTTTATCTCTAATTTTGTAAAAATATTTTGTATTATTAATAAGTGTTAAAAATATTAAAAATAAGAAAAGAAAAAAAAATATATTTTTAAGAATTTATCTATAAAAGTATTTTTATTAAGTTTTTAAAATATAAATTTATTTTTATTTTCTAACTATTATTTTATAAAACTAAAAAAATCAAATAAATATAATATAAAAAAAAATTTCGAACTGGGCCAGTTAAATTTCAAAGCCCGATTCAGTTTTTAATTAAATTAAACTGGGCTGAGTCTGTTTTTGGCCCAATAGCTGAACCCAACACCGTTAAACTCTGCAGTCGCGGAGTTTCTCTGGCACAAAACACCGCAGTCGCGGAGCATTCCCAAACTGACAACCTAGTACGCCATAATTACGGAATTTAGGGTTTATAATTAATTAATTAATTATAGTTAGGGTTTTAATTTAATAATAATTAGTTTCAGTTTTAATTAATTTTGTATTTTAAGTTTTAATTATTTTTATTAATTTATAAATTAGTACCTTTTTAATAAATAATATAAAAAATTTATTTTTATAAAAAATTTATTTTTATAACTTTAGTTTTATTTTTTGTATCTTTTTATTTGTTTAAATCGTAATTTATATATTTATCGTTCGTAATTAGTTTAAGATTAGTTTTGCCGTAGTTATTTTATATTTCTAGATTTTTAGGCTTTGCCGTAAAATCCCTTAAGTGCTTTTTCTTTAGAATTAAGATTTAGGCGCTTTAGAATTTTGCGACGCCGTTTATATATTTTAGTGCCTTTTAAGTTATTGCCATTTTGGATATAGAATTCCTTTTAAGATTTAATACCTTTAGGCGCAACTTTTTAGATTTAATTTCTAGACTTTTTGTTTTCGACGTTTGTTTTTCGACTTCTTGTTTTTCGACGCGCTTCTTTTTCTTTCTCATTTCTACGCTCTAGTTTTTAGGACATAGAATTTTCTTTAAATCTCGACGAAAAATTATTTTTAAGCGGTTAAATTGATAGATATCCAAAATTTTCAGGTACGTAGTAATAGTTGGATTTGTTAGTGGCGAGTTGTGGGCTTCCGATTTAAAGGGTCCTGGCTACCTGCTGCATCTATTGGCTATTCGAAACGTGGGCAAAATCAGAAAAGTCTATTAATTTGATAACTTATATAAATTTTTTTTTATTTTTTTTTATTTTTATAACTAATAGGATATTCAGTGAATGCACCGAGCAAAACGTTCACCACCTTTCATACGTTCACCACCTGTAACTCGATCAAGACATCTAGCCAATATTGTCGCCGTTGATTTTCCTTTAGAATCATCATCAAGTCGACCAAGTATTCCAATTCAAATTTCCGATAATCCATTTTTTGAACCCGACCTCACAATTGAGAACCCGGAGGATATTCAAGGACAATTCCAAGATCCTGAACCAATAATCATTCCTCCTGAACCACAAATCCTTAAATAAGAATCTTCTAGTGATTCGTATTCAACAAATTCAAATATGGAAATAACGGAACCTCTAAGTATGGAAGATCGAATGAGAGCCACACGCACTGGCCAAGGTCACGCCATTATTAAGCCAGACATTAATGCGCCAGATTATGAAATCAAAGGACAAATCCTACACATGGTAACTAATCAATGCCAATATAGTGGTACGCCAAAAGAAGATCCAAACGAACATCTTCGTACCTTTAATAGGATCTGTACTCTACTTAAAATCAGAGAAGTTGAAGATAAACAGATCTATCTCATGTTATTTCCCTGTACTTTAAAGGGAGAAGCCAAAGATTGGTTACAATCGTTACCTGAAGGAGCGATTGACACATGTGATGTTTTAGTTGAGAAATTTCTTAAAAGATTCTTTCTGGCATCTAAAGCCATGAGACTTCAAGGAGAAATTGTTACGTTCGCGCAAAAGCCAAATGAAACTCTATATGAGGCGTGGACAAGATTTGGAAAGTTGTTGAGAGGATGTCCTCAACACGGTTTAGACACTTATCAAATAGTACAAATATTCTACCAAGGATGTGACATTACTACACGAAAAGACATCGACATAGAAGCTGGTGGTTCCATTATGAAGAAAATCACAACTGAAGCTTATAAAATTATTGATAACACAGCCTCCCACTCACATGAGTGGCATCAGGAAACATATATTTTTCGTTCATCTAAAGCGGCTCGAGCCGATTCTAGCCATGACTTTGATTCCGTTTCCGCAAAAATAGATGCTTTTGAAAGACGAATGGAAAAGATGACTAAAGATATTCACGCAATACAAATCAGTTGTGAGTAATGCGGTGGACCACACTTAACGAAAGATTGTCACATTGAATAAACGATGGAACAACGAGAGAATGTTTCCTACATGAACCAAAGGCTGGGAAATAATTATCAAAATAATTATCAACCGCCAAGGCCAAACTTTAATCGAAATCAAAACATTCTTTTCAATCCAAATGGACCCAACAATAACTCGTACAACCAACAAGGTCCGAATAACCAACCAACTCAAAACAACACTTTCAATCAACAAAGACCTAGCTTGTATAAACCACCGCAACAAACCGAAGAGAAAAAGCCAAATCTGGAAGAAATGATGGCAAAGCTAATGGAATCTCAAAAACAATTTATTACATCTCAAACCCAAATAAATGAGAGGTTTGATCAGTCATTAAGAACTCAACAAGCTTCCATTTTGAATCTGGAAAAACACGTAGGTACTCTTGCTAGCATGATAAATGAGAGGGAACAAGGAAAGCTACCGAGTAATACTGAAGTAAATCCTCGGAATGAGAATGTTAATATGGTGTCAACAAATTCTGAAAAACCATCATCAGAAGATGGGAAGGTTTTAGATGTGAGTAACAATGAAGAAGTTACAACACCACCACCACCACCTGAGTATGTAAAGCCAGTGATGGCACCATACAGACCACCCATCCCGTTTTCAAGAAAAGGAGTTAAGTATGAGAAAGTAATATGTAATAAAGTTTGTGATACCTCTGGAAAGAAGAAGAAGAATAAGAAAGTGCAAGAAACAAAAACCGTAAAAGTAAACCCGGTGAAGACAGTTCCACCAAAACCTCCATCTAGGTTAGGTGATCCGGGTGAATTTATTGTTCCTTGTCTACTTAGTGATTGTGTCATGTATGATGCACTAGCAGATTTAGGTGCGAGTGTGAGTGTTATGCCTCTTTCATTATATAAGAGATTAGGAGTAGGTGAGTTAAGTCCAACAGAGATGAGTGTTCGACTCTTTGATCAAACCATTAGGCACCCAGTTGGAATTGCTGACAACCTACCCGTTCAAGTAGGTAATTTAACCTTTCTAGTCGAATTTATTGTCATTGACATAGAAGAGGACTCAAACGTTCCTCTAATTTTGATGTAAGAAAAGGTAGAATGACACTTAGTAATGATGAAAAATCGATCACCTTTGTGAGTTGAAAGTCTATATCTCCACCAACCAAAACCGTTGAACCAAAAACGATTGGTAAAAACCATATTGTTTTACCAACTCCAACGGTAGTGCTTAACAATAATAAAACGCCTAAGTGTGGGGAAGATGAAGTAACACCTAATGATGACTTGATAACAAAGAACCCCATTGTTGATACGAAATTAAATGACACCGTTATTAATAGTTCAATGAAGAAACTTATTAAACGGATTCGCGATGCTAGAACTAAGGGGAACTTTAAGTTATGTAACCGGTTAGTATCCAATATATCGCCTAAAGAAAAGGCAAAACTAGTTGAATTTGTGGATATTACACAGGAATCCAACCAATGGCTTAAAGCAAAAGTCACAAATATGCAAGTTGATTATGGTTCAAGAGAAATTGACAATGAAGTTAATCACAATTTCGACACCACAGCTACCTAAGAGTGGGGAGATTCAAATGTTCAAAAAATAAAATGCTGTCTAGAGTTAGTTGTTCTGTTCTCGTGTAGTTCCGAGAATGGAATCTGATTGGTCTTTTTCGCTAGCAGACACTAAAGAACTAGTTTTCTCCCTCCATTCTGAATTTTTTGTTTTTGTTTTGTAGGTTTGTATGAAATTAATACGCTTTTTAAATTTAAGTTTTGTGTGAATTTAAAAACAAAATTTACTTTATTTCTTTAAGTTTAAAAAAATGATTTCTAAAATTCGTTGTAAGTTAAAGACTAGATCATAGAATCGAAATTGCTTTACCCGAGGGCGGGGCGAAAAATTTTGTTATCATTATTTTTAATTTTATTGATCTAAAGTATGCCAAAAAAATTAAAAAACCCAAAAATCTTTGCTTTTAAAATAATCGCTTTAAAAACGACAAATTTTAAATTTTGTCGAGGTACGGACTAGGTAACATACCGAAACTACCTAAAGTAAAAGGAAACAAAATTTTAAAAAATTATTCATTTAAATTGTTTTAATAAATACAGGTTATATATATATATATATATATATATATATATATATATATATATATATGGGTAGTTTATCTGTGGGTAGTTTATCTTATGTACAAAACAGGGTAAAACAGCGCATTTTCAAAGACTGACATTAAAGTTCAGCAAAAGCTACTAATTTTGACGACAATACGCAAAATATCAAATGTGATATAAAATAATATGTTTGCAAACTCGGTATTTTTAATCACTTTTCTACACTAATCACCCTCATGAATTTATAATTATAGTCTGATTTCATGCAAATGAGGGCATTGCATGACCTCAAGTGTGGGGAAGGGTTATAAATTCTCTCGGGTTTACACTTGATTTAAGTGCCAAATTTTGTCAACTAAATGAATTCAAAATCATGTTTATACATATTTATGAATGATAAAACTAGATGTTAATGCCAAAATTATTGTTACCTCGGAGAGAACATAAATGGAGAAACAACCCAAAACACTTGAATTCATTTAAAATGGAATAGAAGAGAATAAAAAGGCAAAGAAAAGAATAAATAAAAGCTAAGTGTGGGAAGAATTTACCAAGTTCTTTAAAACACATATCACATATTTAGTACAGATTATTGCAGGTACCTTTGCTTTGGACTAAACTAATCAGTTTTACCCGATTTATTGTAATACCTTTGAAAGAATAGATGGATCTACACGATGAATCAATTCCATCATTAAAAGGAAGTAAAGTCTTCCGAAAAAGACACGCGCTTCTTGATTTAGGTCAGGAAGTTATCGTCCAGACCAGCTGTAGGTTGACGAAAAATCTAGAAAAATCATTTCTAAAATCAGCAGGAAATCCACGGACCTCAGCATCAAACAGGGTCGCCAAGTGGTCAGACTTATCCTAACCATAAGAGGATCTGTCTCGTAAAATGGGGAGGGCGCCGTGCAAATTAGCTTGATAAGACTAATGAATCATACCCTCAGAAAGGATAATCTCCTTAAAGATCAAAAATCAGCTTTTAAGACTGATATTACTCAATCCTTGAGATTGACCTTAAAGATTGAGAATTACAAACTCATGGAATTCGATGATATCTAAACTCGAGCTTGAACGAGAAAATATTTTGATCAAATTAAAACCGATTTGTTTTCTGAAAACCTATTTTCAATGCGTTCATTACCATTGAACGTAAAATCCTAGGAATTCACCTGGAATTCATTAGGTCACCTGAACCAAATTGGGTATCAACCGTAAGAACGGTGGTTGCATAGCATGGTCGAAGACAGGACCTTGTGCCAGACCGAAAAATTAGAGGGTGATCTTTACTATTGCTCCTACAAAGGATAGTAATTGCATCCGACACATTTTTGACCATGATCATCTGCATGTCATTAGACATTGCCTTAACAGTTGCTTGTTCATCGCTTTCCTTTACAACCAGACGGTAGTTTACCGAAAGGTAATATACGGAGCAAGTATACTGGACGTGTTGCTTTCCTAATACAAGGTTAGCAAGTGGGTGACACAAAACCACAAGTTTTGAGCTAAAATTTTAAAAATCTGAAACCCACAAAACCCACAAAAATATTTTGCAAACACCGGTGAAGGGTTATTCCAGAAAACTTCTCTTGGGTAAAATCTAGCTTAAATTTTCAAAAGATCAAATTTTTTCATAAAGATCCAATTTCCTTAAAGGATCTACATTTTCATAGTCATGTGGGACTGTAAACCACATCGTTACTATCATTGTTTATACCGCCGTATTATAATCACTGATGTATAAAGTGTGAGAGTAAAAAAGTGATTCGAGTGAAGTGTGATTTAATTTCAAGTTCTGTATTGCTTGAGGACAAGCAAAGTTCAAGTGTGGGGATATTTGATAATGCTAAAAAGGAACATATATTTAGTATCAATATCCTTCCAATATGTAAAGCTTTAGTTACTATTGTTCTATTTTTATGTAATAATCGTTTAAATAAATAAGTGCGAAGACAAAAGAAGAAAACGACGATTTGAAGACGCAAACGACCAAAAAGCTAAAAAGTACAAAGTACAATCCAAGTGGTTCAAATTATTGATGAGAAACGTCTAGAAATTACAAGAGTACAAGCCGCAAAATGCAAAGTACAAGATATTAAATTATACGAAAAGGCGCTCGAAAATCTGGAACCGAGACATAAACCAACTATCAACGTGCGACTCAACTGAGCTAAAATTACAAGTCAACTATGCACAAGAATATAATATTATATATAATTAATTATATATATATTATATATTATTTTAATCAAAGCAGCCCACGTTTAATTCATTTGGTGAGCTGAAATCCGAAGCTCCGCACTCGCGGAGCTGTGAAGCACAAAACCTCCGCACTCGCAGAGCTGTACAGTTCAAAGTGGGCATATAAAAGGCCGCGCATTCTGATCGATTTCCATACGTCTTTTTCTTTTCCTTTCTATGTAACGTAAATATATATATATATTTATAATATAATTTTAATTTTAAGTTAATAATAATAAGGTTATTGTAAGAATGTTTTACGGGTTTTAAGTCGGAACTCTGTCCGTGTAACGCTACGCGATAAATAATCACTATAAGCTATGTTCTTCCTTTTTAAATTAATGTCTCGTAACTAAGTTATTATTATGCTTATTTGAGCTGAAGTAATCGTGATGTTGGACTAAATATTAAAGATGGGGTTATTGGATTTTGTACCATAATTGAGGTTTGGACAAAAGACCGACACTTGTGGACATTGGACTATGAACTATTAATAGATGGGGGTATTGTCTAATCGAATGACAACTCATTGGAATCTGTCGAACCTATCTTCAAATTAGTTAATATAATAATTATTAAATGATTATGCATGTCCTATTTAGTAACATTTATAAGACATCTTTTACGGTCATTTAATTAATTATTCGAGTTGGGTAATTGATTATTCAAACTAATCAAGCGGGTAAATTAATGTTCATATCTTATTAAAACAGGGGTGGATTACATACAAGGGTAATGGTGTAATTGTTAACAAAGTATTAAAACCTTGGATTATACGTAGTCGATAATCTGGAGTAATCATTAAACAAAGTATTAAAACCTTGGATTATACGCAGTCGATAACCTGGTGTAATCATTAAACAAAGTATTAAAACCTTGTTATAGTTCGAATCCCTAATTTGTTGGAATATTTGACTTCGGGAATAAGGTTAATTTGACGAGCATTTTATAATTATGACCGATGGACTATTATGGACAAAAATCAGATAGGTATCAAATAAATCCAGGACAAAGGACAATTAACCCAGATAAATAAATTAAGATCAAAACTTCAAACATCATGGTTACGGAAATTTAAATAAGCATAATTGTTTTATTTCATATTTCATCGTACTTTTATTTACTGTCATTTTATTTACTGCAATTTACTTTATCGCAATTTATTTTTTTACGCTTTATTTGTATTTTTGTACACACTTTAATTATAGTCATTTATTTTTACGCTTAAAATATAAAATCGACAAACCGGTCATTAAATGGTAAAAACCCCCTTTTATAATAATATTACAATATATAATTATATATATTTTATATAAATATAGTTGTTAAAAATATAGCGTTAAACTCAGCTAGCTCCCTGTGGAATGAACCGGACTTACTAAAAACTACACTACTCTACGATTAGGTACACTGCCTATAAGTGTTGTAGCAAGGTTTAAGTATATCCCATCTATATAAATAAATAAAACTTGTATCATATTTCGCAATATTTCATATTAAAAATATAATCTATTTCGTATACACATCGCTTAACATCAATGAAACTTTTGAAGCATTCAAGGAATATCAAAACGAAGTACAAAATCAACTCAATAAGACAATCAAGGTACTTCGTACCGATAGAGGAGGTGAATACCTAAGTGATGCCTTCCAAGATCATCTTAAAAGTTGTGGGATTATCTCGCAACTCACTCCTCCTGGAACACCCCAACTTAATGGAGTTTCCGAAAGGAGGAACCGAACCCTAATGGATATGGTTCGATCTATGATGGCTAGAAGCTCGTTACCTCTATCATTTTAGGGTTATTGTCTATGATCCGCGGCTCGTATTCTAAATATGGCCCCAACCAAGAAAGTGGAACGAACTCCTCATGAGATGTGGTTTGGAAAACCTCCATCTCTGTCATACTTAAAGGTATGGGGATGTGAATCTTATCCTAAGCGTTACGTCCCTAAAAAGTTGAATGCTCGATCCACGAAGTGTATCTTCATAGGATATCCCAAGGATGATATGGGATATTATTTCTATGATCCATCCGAGCAGAATGTATTTGTTGCTCGAAAGGCTGAATTCCTTGATACTAAGTTCCTAATGGAAGGTAATAGTGAAATGAAGATAGATCTTGAAGAGGTTCAAGATCAAATAGATGATACACAATTGGTTGACACTAGCACTCAACATGAAAATGTTGAGAATGATCAAATGAATGATCAAAGTGTACAAGATGTTCGTAGATCTGGTAGGATTAGTAATCCTCCTGAGAGATATGGGTTTCTCATGGACAGTTGCTATGTGGTTGATTTGGATGAACCAACAAACTACCAAGACGCTTTATCAAGGATTGATAAAGATAAATGGCAGGAAGCCATGAACGCTGAGATGCAATCCATGTATGACAACCAAGTTTGGGAACTTGTTGCACAACCTACTGGCTCAAGGCTAGTTGATTGTAAATGGCTTTTCAAGATGAAAACCGACATACATGGTAACTTGGATACATACAAAGCTAGACTTGTAGCAAAAGGTTTCACTCAAACTCAAGGGGTTGACTATGATGAAACTTTTTCGCCTGTGGCAATGCTAAAGTCTATTAGGATATTACTTGCCATTGCTGCTCATTATGATTATGAAATATGGCAAATGGATGTCAAGACCGCTTTTCTAAATGGATATCTTGAGGAAGATGTCTATATGGTTCAGCCTGAAGGTTTTGTTGATCCGAAATATCCTAAAAAGGTATGCAAGTTAAAGAAGTCAATCTACGGATAGAAACAAACATCCAAAATGTGGAATCATCGTTTTAATGAGGAGACCAAGAAATTTGGCTTCATTAAAAATGGTGATGAAGCTTGTGTATACAAGAAAGCTAGTGGGAGCACTATCATGTTCCTTGTACTATATGTGGATGATATATTGTTATTTTGAAATGATATTCCTGCAATGCACGGTGTTAAAACTTGGCTAAGTAAATGCTTCTCCATTAAGGAACTTGGAGAAGCACAATACGTTTTGGGGATTGAGATCTACCGAGATAGATCCAAGAAATTGATAGGTTTGAATCAAAGTGCATACATTGAAAAGGTCTTGAAAAGGTTCAAGATGGAGAACTCTAAGAAAGGTTTGGTACCTATTCAAAGAGGAACACTCCTTAGTTCATCTCAGTGCCCCACCACGAAAGATGAACAGGAGAGAATGAAGAAATTCCCATATGCATCTGCCATTGGGTCAATCATGTATGCAATGATATGCACTAGATCGGATGTTTCATGCGCTCTTAGCCTGACAAGTAGATACCAGAATAACCCAGGAAACAGTCATTGGATTGCTATCAAAAGTATATTGAAATACCTTAGGAGGACTAAGGATATGTTTCTAATATATGAGTCTGGTGAGGAGGAACTCGCTGTAAAAGGTTACGTGGATGCGAGTTTCCAAACTGATCGAGATGATTCTCGATCACAATCCGGTTATGTCTTCACATTAAATGGAGGTGCGGTCTCTTGGAAGAGTTCAAAACAGGATGTTGTTGCTTTATCCACTACAGAGTCGGAGTACATTGCCGCCTCATTGGCAGCTCAGGAAGCTGCATGGATGAAGAAATTCATCGATGACTTAGGAGTAGTCCCTTCCATTCAGGAACCTCGTCTCCTTCCTCATGGTCTTCTCTAAAGTAGATTGTATTATTTCCAGCAACAACTTCATTCAAAGGTTGAACACCGACTGAAAATGGCGGTAACTCGTCAAATTGGTCGTACTCATCCTCATCAACAACGTTCTCGATACCAACAATCCACCGTTTTCCATACTGAACCACATGCCATCTAGGATCCTTTGGGTCTTCGATAAAGAATACTTGAGTAACTAGTTTTGCTAGAATGAATGGTTCTTCTTTATATCCATTGGTGGAAAGATTAACAGTTGTAAAACCATCTTCATCAACTTGAACACCGCGATCATTAGCAACCCACTTACACTTGAACAAGGGTATAGTGTACGAATCACCATAATCTAATTCCCATATTTCTTGAATGACACCATAATACAATTTTTTGGCGATCCTTGATCTTTCTTCACGATTGACCATGGTGAATTCCGTCGACGAGGCTATCACCGTGACACCGCTGTTTTGGGTTTTACTCTTCTTATCTTGAGCTTTAGTGTAAAAGGTATACCTATTTATGTCATATCCTTGATATTGGAATACATGTTTAGGGGCGAATCCCAAAGCTTCGACCGTTTTATCAATATTTGGAAGTGTCCTCCTAACTTTGTCTTTCAACCATTTTGAAAAAGTTTTTTTATGTTGATTTGCCAACCACTTTGCACTCTTTTTAGGGTATTGTTGTCTCAAGAACGACATGTGTTCTTGTATGAACGGATCAATAGATGTAGTGTGTTGTAAGACATTAAAATGTGCCTCTTGATAATCGGAAACATTTGAATAGCCCGTCTTACACCCAAGTGTCCCTTGACCTGATAGTCTTCCTTCATGACGACTTTGTGGAATCCCGACACTTTTAAACCCATCCATATAGTTTGTGCAGAATTCGATCACCTCTTCGGATGCATATCCTTCAACGATACTGCCTTCTGGTCGATTAAGGTTCCTTACATAACCTTTCAAGATACCCATATATCTTTCAAATGGATACATATACCGTAAGAAAACTGGACCACATACCTTTATTTCTCCTACAATATGAGATACCAAATGAACCATGACATCAAAGAAAGAAGGTGGAAAGTACATCTCGAGTTCGCAAAGAGTAAGTATGATATCTCTTTGATATTCATCCAGCACACCAGGATCAATCACCTTTGAATGAATCATGTTGAAAAATAAGCATAGTTTTGTAATTGTGTGTCGAATACGGTTGGGTAGAATTCCACGAATTGCGATAGGAATCATCTGGGTCATTAGTACATGACAATCATGTGACTTCATACCAAGTAACTTCAAATCTTTCATCGAAACCAACTTCCTAATGTTAGCAGAGTATCCTGATGGAACCTTAATACCATGTAAACATTGACAAAATTTAGTTTTCTCGACCTTCGACATAGTATAACAGGCCGGAGGAAGAAACTTGGTGGACCTTCCATCAATATCTTTAGGTTGTAGCTCTGGTCTGATATTCATTAATTCCATGTCCCTTCTAACTTTAATTCCATCTTTTGTTTTTCCAGGAATGTTCAACAGTAACCCTATCAAACTTTCACAAACATTTTTCTCAATATGCATAACATCAATACCATGTCGGACTCGTAAATGCTTCCAGTAGGGTAATTTCCAAAAAATAGACTTTTTCTTCCAAATACCTTTGGGAGGACCAACCCCTTTCTTTCTCAACACAACATTTATATTAGCAACTTTGGAGAGTGTAGTTTCTCCATCCAATGGTGGTGGTAGTGTTCTATCCTCTATAGTACCATCAAATAAATCCGATTTTTTACGGTACGGGTGATTCTCGGCAAGCTTTCTCCGATGCCCCATAAATGCAGGTTTCTTACAATTTTCAGCCATATCGAGTGAGTATTTTCCTCACAAATAAGACATGCCTTTTTCCCCTTCGTACTATATCCAGACAAGTTACCATAAGCAGGAAAATCATTAATGGTGCAAAAAAGCATTGCCCGTAGTTGGAAGTATTCTTTCTTGTATGCATCATAAACGTGTATGCCAGTACTCCATAATTCCATCATTTCATCAACTAATGGTTGCAAATAAACATCAATGTCGTTTCCAGGTTGCTTTGGGCCTTGAATCAAAAGAGACATCATTATGTATTTTCTTTTCATACATAGCCAAGGCGGTAGGTTATAAATGCATAGAAGAACAGGCCACGTGCTGTGACGGCTACTCAAATCTCCGAACAGATTAATTCCATATGAACTGAGTCCGAACCTTATATTACGTATCTCATCCCCAAATTCTTCAAAATCTTTATCAAAATTTTTCCATTGAAGTGAATCGGCCACATGTCGCATTTTACCATCATTTTTACGATCTTCAGCATGCCAACGTAATAATTTTGCATCTTTCTCATTCGCAAATAGTCTCTTTAATCATGGTATGATAGGCAAATACCACAATAATTTTGCAGGAGGTCCATTTTCCGACACATCACTATCAGCATTATCAGTTGGTTTTCCACGTTTATACCTAGATGTACCACATACCTTACATTGATGTAGGTCTTTGTCTTCATTCCTGTATAACATACAATCATTTGGACAAGCATGTATTCTTTGTATTTCCAATCCCATTGGGCACATTAATTTCTTTGCTTGGTATGTTGAAACCGGCAACTCATTACCTTCTGGTAGCATTTTGTTCAACAACTCTAACAGGCTAGTGAAACTTGTGTCGCTCCAACCATTGTTTGATTTTAAGTTAACCAGTTGTATCACGGTGGAAAGTTTTGTAAAATTCATACAACCGGTATATAAAGGTTTTTCAGCGTCAACAAATAGTTGTTGTAATCTGTCATGATACTTATCAGCAACATTATCCTCCATATCCAAATCGTCAAACATGTCATCAAAATTAACATTATTGTCACTATTGTATGAATCTTCTTCATTATCGGTATCGTTATCCGAAACAGACGGGTTAAGGTCAGCTACTGACTCACCATGAAAAGACCAACATGTGTACCCTCTCATAAATCCGTGTGCAATTAGATGACTTTTGATATCGGTTGAATCAGCATACCACCGTGCATTTTTGCATTTATTACAAGGACAACAAATTGCGTTGTTTCCTTTTTCTAGTTGATCAGTCTCGACGACTGTAATAAATTCATCTACACTATCCATAAACTCAGCGGTAGCTCGACCTATCTCGTACATCCAAGTATTCCGATCCATCTACAAGCAACATTGAAAAAAGTTAATACATTATTAATAATAAAGAATTTAAAAAGTTGGAAATAGGACTAGAACCCACGACCTCCTCTCTACCAAGCAACGTCCTAACCATCTAAGCAATTGTGTTAACCTGACAAATTTACATTTATTTTCTTTAAAAATATCACTTATGGTATACTGTAAAAAAAAAAACCCCAAATCAAAATCAATTGAGTTTTTATCGATCATAATCCCATTACCTCATTATCATTTCTCTTTTGTTATCAGTCTGTGTTCTAAAAAAAACCGCCAAGCAACCCAAATCACTTGAATCTGTAAACCCTAATTGTTCGATACCCTATTCGATTTCTGTTCTATTTTAGATTCAAACTCTGCACGATTCTACTGTGCTACCATGGCTTACACGAAGCATCGTATTACAAGAGAAAAAGAGTGTCTTTCAAAGGTTAATTCCTACCAGTAATTATAATCAATAATTAATTATGTTTATTTGATAATCTAAATTTATTACTTTTTTTGTTCAGAAATAAACGTGAATATTATTGTCGCGCAATTAGTCTTTGAAATGGGTTTGGTTATGAGTTCGGTCAATTTCCTTGTTATTGCATATTGTGTATGTGTGATATGTTTGCTGTGTTATTCATAACACAATAATAAGACTGGATTTGTTTGAAATGATATTAAGGTGTATAAGCCTGTGTTTGTTGTACTATGATCTTAATTTGTATATGCATGTGCTTAGATGTGTGTCTTTTCTATTGCATTTTATGTGTATCTTTTCTATTGCATTTTATGTCCAGATGCAACAAAAAATTAAAAAAAGAAGTGTAAACAAACTGAAAAAGAAGTCAGCTGTTGTTCAGTTGAACATTGAATTTGATGAGTTTGGCCAAGCCATTGGAAAAACCCAAGCTATTTTTTCGACCAACATTGGCGTTTTAACTAGGACCACTTGTGATTTCCTTGTAAAGGATTGGAAGCATGTGTCTCCTGATCAGAAACAAACTTTATGGAGCAAAATAAAGGTATTTAAATCTAAGATTTTGATTAATTACTATTTATTTATATATGTTACAACATTCAACACTTACAGTAGATTACATTATACAGGAACTTCATAATATTAAAGACGATTTTGCACGAAAAACAACACTACAAAAATGCAACACAACGTTTACGAGATTCAAGCGCAAGTTAAGAACGTATATGGATGAAGGCAAGCTTCCTTATGTGGAAGTAAAAGATTACGATTTCATAACTCCAGAAAAATGGCAAAAATTTTGTGCAATCGAAGCTACGCCTGCTAGACGAGTAAGTGCTATTCAACCTGATTTGTATCAGGTTTGGAGGTACATTTTGATATTGTAACGCTTTGAAAAAGTCATTTAATCGCAATAAACTGTGTAGGAACTAAGAGAAAAAGGCAGGAAGAAAGCTTTCAAAAAAGCAAAAGAAAAGTATGCTCGAGTTGGTCGTTCGGGATATCGTGGGAAAAAAGCACAATGGGATACAGAAGCAAATGATCCTCATAAACGTACACCATACCACAATATCAAATATCCTGCAGCGAGGTATTACGTGCTGGGCAGGATGAAGCCGGATGACAAAGGGAAGAAGGCAGTAGAAACATTTGCGCCGCTTGTAGAGAAAATTGTAATATATTTATATTTAAATTTTTAGACTAACCAACTCATAATTTTTCTATAATTGATTACTTGTGTTTTTTTTCCAGGTTAGGACAGTTAAAGAAGGCGGGGATGCCTTGTTAACTCATGTGGGGAAGGAAGACGGTGGTCGAAAAAGGGGTATAAGTAGCACAATAGGATACCACAAAATCACAAAGAAACAGAAATCAGGCGATAAAGGAATGAGGGTAACTGATTTAACTGATGTTATGTTTCTTACAATATTTAAATGCTTACTTACTACATTTTATATTTCATGTTTGCTAATCAGAAGTCTCAGGAAAACCAAAAGCATGATGATGAAGAGAATGTTGTTGATGAAGATAATGATGATGAAGAAGAGAATGATGATGAAGAAGAAGATGTAGATGATGAAGAGAAAGAAGATGATGAAAAGGATGTTGATGAGAATTCTGGTCATGAAGATGATGTTGATGATGAAGAGAAGTCTGATGATGAAGATGATAGTGATAATGAAGTGGAAGGTGCTAATGAGAAGTCTTAGGAAAAGGAAAAGCTTGATGATGAAGAGGATGAAGAGAATAATGATGATGATGATGAAGATGTTGATGATGAAGAGAATGATGAAGATGAAAAGGATGTTGGTGAGAAGGCTGATAATGAAGATGAAGGTGATAATGAAGTGGAAGGTGCTGATGAATGGCCTCAGGAAAATGAAAAGAGTGATGATGGTGAGGATGCTGATGATGAAGATAATGATGATAATGATGAAGAAGATGTTGATGATGAAGAGAATGATGAAGATGAAAAAGATGTTGATGAGAGGGTTGATGATGAAGATGAAGTGGAAGGTGATGTTGAATGGGAAGTTGATAATTTAGTGGAAGGTGCTGATGAAGGGGAAGGTGAAAGTGAAAAGGATGTTGATGAAGATGAGGATGTTGATGATGGAAAGGATGTTCAACATCAGAAATTCACCAAAAAAATAGTGAAACAATCGAAACACATAAAGGTAACTGATTTAACTAAATGTTGTTTTTTTCTAGACTTTTAAATTACTTACCACATTTAGTTATTCATGTTTGTTAATGAACAGGATGTTGAAAAAGAAAAGCCTGATGAAAATTTAAATGTTCATGACAACATCAAGGAAAAAAAAGATGCAGTGATTGAAGAAGATGCAGAGTATGTTTCATATGATAATGTCCAGATGGTGATGAACGAAGACGAAGAAGAAAATGTGGATAAAGAAGAAGATTTTGTGGTTCGAGAAATAAAAGATGGAGAGTCTAAAAAGGTTAATGAAGCAGAAAAAGTTGCATCATTTTCTGACGATGTTGATGAAGAAATGTTGATGGAAGAAGTTAATACAGAGCAAGATCCACTGATTAGACTTATTGATGCAGGGCTAACAAATTTCAGAATGAAACCCAGTCCTCCACCAAGAAGAAGGAAGTCTGAAAGAATCTTATTACAGAAGCTTTCAAAAAATGTTTTCGTCAAAGATGGCACAGGTATGAGTGAGAACAATCCAATAAAATTGTAATTTGTGATGAATATTATTGATGCTAACATAACTATGTTTGTTAATTTATATTTGTGACTCTACTTTATATTGGAGCTAATGAATATTTGTGATGCTCCTTTTGTATGAAGTTTTGATCTGCTAATATAACTGTCTTTGTTTATGGTAATTTGCCAATGCAACTGTACTTAGGGTTATTATTAGGGTACTGATTGTACTTTGGGTTATGATTGCCACTGAAGGTGGTTATAAGGTCAACATTGCTTATCATATTGGTTATTGGGTATGATTTGACATGTATACTACCTCATGGGTTTTTTTTCTAAATTGGAGTGAGCGTTGAGTTGTTATTACTTCACCAAACAAAACGTAGGTTGGTTTCTGCATTAGGCATATATATATTAGAATAGGTTTATATGTTTGGTTTTCTTTTGGTTGTCATAGTGTTCAGCAGGTAAATAATCAGGTTATCCAGGTTTTGTTATCCAGGTTTTGAGTTGTTATTACTTCACCAAACATAGCGTTGAGTTGTTATCCAGGTTTTGTTTAAGCTGACCCGGTTGGTTCTGCTACTACTATCAGGTTGTGTTTGCCTATTGTTACTATATAGTATAACTTTCGTTCATTGCATAATAAGGGTTTATATGTTATAGGTTATATATAGTGTGTTTATATGATGTTAATAAAGTTTAAATGTTGTTAATATAGTGTTGTATGATGTTTAGAATCGTGTTGTGTAATCTGGCGTGTTAAAACAGTTAGATGGTTGTGTGTCGTTTGTTTGTCCAGTTCTGCTCCAGGTCTGCACTACATGTCTACAATCGTGTTGGGTAATCGTGTGAATCATGGTGTGTTATATAGTCAAATTCTTGTGCTATAGATCCAATCAAACATGTGTTATAAACCTGATTTATACGCATGCTTCAAATATGTGTGAATCATGTGATATATTTATACAAACTTTCAGAACAAACGCCCAAGTGTATAAAGAAAAAGAAATATTCAATTACCTCTGATGATTTTGAAGTCTCCATTATCTTTGAATCTTGCGACGAAGCTAAACAAGCAAACAAGAGCAAGCCGGAAAAAAACAAACAAACGTGTGTTTTTATATTTATGAAAAGATTTTTTATATTTTATATTATTTATAACCTCAATATAAATCTTATTTATTTAAGGTATATAAAATTTTATAATATTATAATTATATTATATATACTTATCAAAATCCATTCCTAGTTATCAAATTATTTCCTAACTCTTCCATAACTAACTAACTTCCTATTAATTAGACGTGTTTTTTTATTAACCCCGTTCAATATGGAACCCTAAATAACCTGTTACATTGTTTGTTTAATTAGACGTGTTCGGTAGTTTCGGTAGACTAACATTAACAGAACTTTAAGGGTTAGGTTGATTAAACGGAGATCGTTAACATATATATCCCGTTAACTTATTTAGACGTGTCACAGTTAAAGGCGTTACTTACAAACTAATTAGACGTGTGTTTTGAAACTTATTAGACGTGTTAAGCATTTAGACGTGTTCTCGACAAATCTAATTAGACGTGTTGCCAATTAGACGTGTTGTTGTTTCATATAGATGTGTTCCTGGTAGACATAATTAGACGTTTTGTTAATTAGACGTGTTAGTTGGAATACTTTTTAGATGTGTTGTCAATTAGAGGTGTTCCCGGTAAAAGTAATTAGACGTGGTTACCAATTAGAGGTGTTAAACTTATTTAGATGTGTTGAATATATCTAATTAGACGTGTTGCGAATCTTAATTAGACGTGTTCCGTGTTTTTTGTGTAAAAATCTTAATTAGACGTGTTCCGTTTGATAAAATAGACGTGTTATATAGTGAACACGTCTAAATGGAGAGCTCTAAATGAGTCGAAATGTAGTAGTGGGTGCGATTGCTCAAATCAAAGAACCTCGTGCTCACCAAAAGACCCGTCACATTGAGCGGAGATTCAACTACATAAGGGATGAAGTTGAAAAGGGAAAGATATGTATTCGCAAAGTTCACACAGATCTTAATATAGCGGATCCTCTCACGAAGCTCTTACATGGAGCAAAACATGCAGGACATGTTTGTGCATTAGGGCTTCGATATTCTAGTGATTGGTCATGATCTGTTTTAAGTATTGTAATAGAACGAAATTGCTCAAACTCATTAATATAATTATGGTATTAATTTATTTTGAGTCAAGTTCCTATTTTGCATATTTTATCCATGAATAAGAAATTATTCTAAATTCCGTAGTCGATCACATTTGTGGGAGCAAGTGTGAGGTTTAGACTATTATGAACTTGGATTGGTATACATTCACGGGATGAATGTGGGGCAAGGTTGCAACCAAGTTTCATAGATATTTGTGGGATACAAATATTGGAAGACCCGCCCTCAGGATTTACTAAATGGAACCTTTGTGGTTGATCACATGTAATCTTGAGTAAAGGCGAATATCATTGTATCCTCTGACCTGAGATACATATTGGGTTCGGATATTCACTAAGTATTGTGCCTTGATTCTTTCCTTCGCTATTCTGAAATATGGTAGTTCATAAGGAAGAACTCAGGTATAATGCAAAGTATATATCTAGGACGTATGTAGTCAAGATGGAATTTTTCCCTCTTATTCGTTGAGAGTCAGATGTCTAAGGCCTGATAAAGTTAAATCTAGAAGAGAGTGATCACTCTGTATCTCTTGGATTTGACATGACATCTAGGACGAAAGGATATTATGAAAGATTCACCTATTTATATTCGAGATGGGAACTCGAAAGGGATGATGTTATTGAATGGCACAAAGTCATAACATATTGGGGGTGATGGATGGTCGTTAGGTGGTATCCATCACTTGCATTAATTTCTTATGTTTCTCGTGCAAGTGGGAGATTGAAGGTATTTCGTATGCCCGAGTGACATATTAAATTAATGTGGCTGATATGTTTTGATCCAAGTCGGGTCATACCCAATAACAAGCTTACCGACACCTTAATCGTATTTTGATCTTAACGATTGGATCATTGATTAAATTACGCGACACTTGGAATTTAAGAAAAATGGTTTTCTAAAATAATATTACTTGATGTGTATATAAATTATGGAATAATTTATATAATAAGAATTGTTATAAGTCAAGGTGTAGTGGCCGACACTTTTGATAAAGTAAAATTTGGTGAATCAATATATTTGGTGAATCACGGATATTACTGTTCCACCTAACTGCACAGTGAATTATTGTACTATAAGTATGTTATCGATTGTAATCAGTAGGTACACCATTCTTGAATAAGAATCTACTATCTTCTTTCTTCTTTCATATTTCTTCAAAATAAATATTACAAGTAGTTATAAACTACTAAATTATAACACGTTATCAGTACGAAGAGCTCCGTATAATAAGGTGATTCTTCCAGTTACTCAACTACCACTTCCACCTCTCAAGATTCTCGTCGGTTAATTTCCTCCGCCGCTGAAACCGCCGGAAGATCTTGAAACCTCCGACGTGTCTTCTAATCAAGAATTTATCGGATTGGGTTCTTCCACCACTGAGTTATACTCATCAGGTATTCCAAAAAGCTGTTGACGTTATAATTTATATTACTTTGACTTAATTAATTAACAAGGAATCCGTACCTCAAAATAATCCTCTTGTTTTCTTTATTAATATTAATTGATATCTATCTACTTGCTTGAAACGAGACGAAAAAAAAAATGTTGAATGTGAACTTTAAGCGGTGTTTGAATGAGTATGTCCTGGTGTTGTTTTCTGCCGAAAACTTGCTTATGCTTTGTAGACTTGTACTCCATGCCTGTTGCTTGTACCTCTCGCTGGGTCTTCTTTGTAGCTTTAAAAGTCTTGTACTTTTCACTTCACTTGTATTATCGTCACACGGCAGAACCTCAAAATACAATATCCGTTTAAGCTATTTATTAGTACACTTACAACAATTAAAACTATCATAAAACTAATCTAAAGGGAAGAAAATAAAATTTAAGAGCAAGTATGGATAGTCACTGTTCAGTCCTTTTTTTATGTGTGCCTCTGGATGAAAGAGTGGTACTGAACGGTTCCACTCTTGGAGTACCTTTAAATGATTCAGTGCAACCTTTTTTCATAAACACCCTATTATTTCTCATTTGCTTTGCCATCTTCACTTTACATGATCTTCCACCGATTAATTTTCCTTCACAAATATATGATAGAAACCAATTCATATTTGTTTTTCTCATCGTTATTTGCTTCCATTGATTATATTTTTTTTTTTGGATTATTTACTCTAGAAAGATTGATGAGGGAATTGAATGGGTTAGGTGCAAGTATAAAGAAGATAAAGTGGGTATGGTAGATATTCGGGTAGGTGTAAGTGGTTTGATGTTATATAATAACAAACCCATCAAGATTACCCCACATATATTACATATAAATTAGAAATTAGATATTGATTAAAGTAAACTAGTACCAATCACCTAAATTTACGGGTGAATGAGAACAAGTGGTTGATTATTTAAAGTAAAAGAAGATGACCAATAATTTAATCGCTAATCCACTACTAGCATATCCCATATCTGATACTTGGTTAAACGAATAAAGTGGTGGGTGTGGGGCTAGAATGCAAGTGGAAGGAAGTTTGTTTGTAAGTGAGTTGTTTACGCATATAACATATATATAATAAGTTTACACATGTAAAGCAGCAAAAAAAAAAAAAGTAGTAACCAATCATGATATCAATTATATAATGGAATCTAATTTGAGTTTTAACAATTTCTTTAATCTACTGGGATAAAATAATATAATAATAATACGAGTATTAATATTAATATTAATATTACAACTGTAATTATAATATCAAATGCGTGTTAATTACAACTTTCACTATACTATTATTAAAGTGTAAAAGCTTAATTTGCATATTATCTTTAATTTGCATATTATATTAAAGTGTTACTAAAAAGCAGTGCAATGATGTAAACGTTTGATTACAACTTTCACTATGCATATTATTAAAGTGTAAAGCTTAATTTGCATATTAAAGTGTAAAAGCTTTTTGATAAAATAATAATAATACTTTGTATGCATTAGACTAATGTCTGTTTTTATTCGAACTTTCCATCATTTTCATTTGTCATTACAATCATCGAGTATTATATCAATTCATAACATTATCAATTGTTAATCATGCCCGATTAGAAGGGATCCCATGACCCATGATGTTATGTGTTAAATTAATGACCCATGGGAAAAGTTATGGTCACGTGTTTGGTCATATAATATTGGAATACTTAAAGTAGTGATAATGCATATTGACAGTTATTGTATTTGGTTGAATTCGGCCCACCACAGGAAAAGCAAGGCAACACAATCAAGTGGATGTTTATTTTTATCATTTTAATAACACCAAATGGTGTACCACAAATTTAAAACACATATGATTAAAAGTGCATATGATAAAAAGCGCATATGATGAAAAGCGCAACGCATATGATTAAAAGCGCAGCATATGATTAAAAGCGCATATGATAAAAAGCGCATATGATGAAAAGCGCAGGGCATATGATTAAAAGCGCAGCATATGATTAAAAGCGCATATGATGAAAAACGCAACGCATATGATTAAAAGCGCAGCGCATATGATTAAAAGTGCATATGATTAAAAGCGAATATGATAAAAAGCGCATATGATGAAAAGCGCAACTCATATGATTAAAAGCGCATATGATAAAAAGCGCATATGATGAAAAGCGCAGCGCATATGATTAAAAGCACATATGGTGATTAATGAAAAGTACATATGGTGATTAATGAAAAGAATATTGAGAAAGAATCACCAATGTTTCTTGAAAGAATTCAAGGTTATATATATATGGACCAATTCATCCATCATGTGGACCATTTTGATATTTCATGGTTCTAATAGACGCATCTAGCGGATGGTCTCATGTTTGTGTGTTATCAAGTCGAAATGTGGCATGTGCCTATAGGGATTGTTGTTGAACATCTTGTTGCTCATGTGCATACAAAAAATTGGTTTAGCTGAATCATTAATTAAACGATTGCAACTAATAGCTAGACCATTGAAAATGAGTACATAACTCTCAGAATTTATATGGGGACATGCAAATTTGCATGCTGCGATATTATTTCATATTAGACAAAATGCAAGTCATAAATATTCTCCCCTACAACTTGATTTTGGCCGAGAGCCAAATATTTCCCATTAGAACATTTGTTTGTGCAATATATGTTCTAGTTGCACAACCACAACGCACTAAAATGGGTCCTCAAATGAGGATGGAGATATATATATTGAATATGAAACATCTTCAATTATAAGATATATTGAACCCATGACGGGTGATGTTTTTACAGCACGTTTTGCTGATTGTTATTTTAAAAATTATTCCCTATATTAGAGGGAGAAATGAAAAATAAAGAAAAAGATGCTTCATGATGTGAGCATCAATTAAGGTATATAGAACTCGCATAAAAGAATGCGAAACGAAAGTTAAAAAAAATGCATATGCAATAACTTGCAAATTAATTACTTTATGCATTTAAAGATACAAAAAGAGTGACTAAATAATATATAATAGCAGGAAAATGCTCCAGCTCGAATTGAAATTCCAAAAGTTGGCAATAATGTCACTCATGAGTATTTGCCACGTCTGAAACGTGGAAGACCAATTGGTTCCAAAGATAAAAATCCTCGAAAAGGAAAATCAGCTGATAATGAGGTAAAAGAAAGTTTCAAGAAGAACCACAAATCAATATTCCTTCTGCAGAGGATATTGATAAATGTAAATACATAAATTGCGATAAATTATGCAATATTATGGAACCGAAATGAAATGAAAAATCTTGATGAGATATTTTCATATAATATTACAATGACATCATGAATAAAGATGATGATCTGGAACCAAAATCTGTCATTGAATATCAAAATAGACATGATTGAGCTCAATGGAAAGGAGCAATACGAGCTGAATTAGAATCGCTCAATAAAAGAAAAGTTTTCGGATCAATCGTTATCATTTTTAAAGATATGAAACGTATGAGATACAAATGAATTTTTATCCGAAAAAGAAATGTGCAAATGAAGTTACAAGGCAAAACTAGACTTGTAACTCAAGATTTCCCACAAAGACCGGAAATGAATTATGAGGAAAACTTATCCTCCTGTAATGGATACAATTACTTATTAGATACTTAATCAACCTGGTAGTTACTTAAATGCATCTCATGGATGTTGTAACTACTTATCTGTATGGATCACTTGATAGTGATATACATGAATATACCTGAAGGGTTTAAGGTATCATAAGCATCTAATGTAAAACCCAAGGGAATGTATTCTATTAAATCACAAAGATTTTTATATGGGTCTATACAATCGGGACGTATGTGGTATAACTGATTAAGTGATTACTTGATAAGAAAAGTGTATACATATAAACTTATTTGCACATGTGTTTTTATTATGAAAAACAATGATCGGATATATATCGTAGTTATTTATGTCAATGTTCTTAACATCATATGAACAAATAAAGAGATCTATGAAATCATTTAACTTCTAAAGAATTATTTTAAAATGGAAAAATCAAGTATTACGTTGATTTACATATTGAGCATATGACTAATGACTTACTTATACATCAAACAATTTATACAGAAAAGATTTTAAAATATATTAATATGGACAAGACAAAAACCATTAAGTACTCCTATGGTTGTCAGATCTCAATTTTGATACTGATCCATCCTCTAGAAGACCATGAAGATTTTCTTGGTTCATAAGTTCCATATTTTAGTGCAATTGAGGTTCTTATGTATCTTATAAATTGTACAAGACCTGACATTTCTCTTGCAGTTAATTTATTGGCAAGATTCAGCTCAACTTCTACCAAATGACAATGGAACGGGATCAAACACATATTTTGATACCCTTGAGGAACTGCCAATTTAAAATTATTTTATTCTAACGCTTCAAAACAAGATTTGGTTGATTATGTATATGCAGGTCATTCATCAAATCCTCATAAAGATAAATCTCAAACTCGATATGTATTCCTAAATGGAGGTACCACAAAATCATGGCGTTCTCAAAAAACAAACACTTGTTGCAACATCATCAAATTATGCCGAAGTGATTGCATTACATGAAGCCACCCGGGAATGTTTTTGGTTAAGATCAATGACACAACTCATTATTGATTCTTGTGGACTAGAACGCGATAAAGTTCAACAACTATCTATGAAGATAATGCAGCTTGCATAGCACAGATGAAAGAAGGATATATCAAAAGTGACTGAACAAAACACATACCTCCTAGATTCTTCTTATATACTCAAGATCTTATAAAAGACAACCAGATTAAAATGAGATATGTTCAATCAACAACTATGCAGATCTTTATACCAAAACACTGTCAACTACTGTTTTCAGAACACATGTTCACAATATTGGCATGAGGCAAGATCAAAAGATGTGACGACTCAGCGCTGTCTACTTGAGGGGGAGTCTACTCTATGCTGCACTCTTTTTCCCTTGGCTAAAGTTTTTATCCCACTGGGTTTTTCTTTAGCGAGGTTTTTAACGAGGCAGTAACTTGTAGTTGATCTCTAGTGAAACAAAATTGTCGTCCAAGGGGGAGTGTTATAAGTCAAGGTGTAGTGGCCGACACTTTTGATAAAGTAAAATTTGGTGAATCAATATATTTGGTGAATCACGGATATTACTGTTCCACCTAACTGCACAGTGAATTATTGTACTATAAGTATGTTATCGATTGTAATCAGTAGGTACACCATTCTTGAATAAGAATCTACTATCTTCTTTCTTCTTTCATATTTCTTCAAAATAGATATTACAAGTAGTTATAAACTACTAAATTATAACAAGAATTTAATTATTTATATGTTAAATAATTAATAAAGTTGTGTTACATTTTATAAAATAGGTTTTATAAAATAAAGTAAACATAACATATAATATGGAATTTCATAAAATGGGTTTTATAAATAAGTATACATATTTTATAAAATGCAAGTTTATAAAATATGTTTTATGAAATGTAATTTTATAAAATCAAGTTTATAAAATGTGCAAGTTTATAAAAATATATCTAGTTTATAAAACCATTTTATAATAATGTGAGTGGCATTGGAAGTGAAGTGAGTATGCTTTTGACTAGCCATTTGAGTGGTTAATTCCATTTTCAAGAGGCATATGTACCAAGGCATTTGCAAGACCAACACACACATACAAAACACATCAAGTAACAAGCAAAAAAATTCTGCACTCTCCCATTTCTTGCTGATTCTGGCCGTGGCCTTTTCTTGGCAAAAGGAGGTTCTTAAATTTATTTTTGCAAGCTCATTTAAGTGTCTAAGAAATCCTAACTAAAAGCAAAGGTGTTGGGGTTAAAAGCTTGGGGTATTACAACTTGAGGCTTCATCTTTTGGAGCTCCATTCATCATCATCTTCATCACTCACTACCAAGCTTGGAATAGGTATAAACTCCTTTCTTTCTTGTAGTTTGTAAGTATGCTTCACAACTTGATCCTACTTGGAATTTAACTTTAAAAGGTTAAAGATATAAAAAGTTCTAAAATGGTAATTTACATGCTTCCGCTTTATTTGATTCTTAAAATGTTTAAGTATATTATGAACTTGTTAAATCCCAACAGATGTGACACACTTCATGATCCATTTAATCATGATTTTGTGAAACTCAAACCCGTGCAATACCTCCTTCAAGAAGTCCCAGTCTACCGTATCATACGCCTTTTGAATATCGACCTTAATCACACACCTCGGGACGCCCCTATCCAAGTGATAATTCCGCATAATCTCTTGAGTTAACAAGATATTGTCCGAAATACGTCTACCTGGGATAAAAGCTGACTGGTTGTCGCTAATAATGACATCTAACGCATCCTTAATCATGTTCGTAATAATTTTGCTAATGCACTTGTAGAGAACATTACAACTTGATATCAGTCTATAATCATTCACCTTTGAGGGGGATTTCACTTTCGGTAACAAAGTAATAATGGTATGATTAATCTCTTTCAGTAATTGACCATTAGTGAAGAACTCTTTCACCGCATTACACACATCATTCACAACCGTATCCCACGTTTTTTTTAAAAATGTAGAAGAATACCCATCCGGGCTTGAAGCTTTGTCCTCACTATACCAAAAATAGCCAGTTTAACCTCCTCATCTGATACCGGTCTGATCGTTTGAGTAGCCATATCATGTGACAACTTAGATGTAAATAAAGATGGATCCACATTCACTCTCCAAGCAGAGGCGGAGACAGTAAGGGGGTTTGTGGGTGCTGAGCCACCCCCAACTGCCCCAACTACATTAACTTTATATTAGTCGTCCATTAAGTTTTATGAAGCGCCGTTGAAATATGCAGATTTATTTTGTTACAGTAGGTAGGTTGAAGATGACATATTAATATGACTAAGGCCCAATTTTGTATATGGATACATGGGCTTTAGTAAATACAATTTGGGCTTTTGGCATTAAGTATGAGGTTTTGTGTTCAGTGAAAAATTAACTCCGTATTTCTTTTTTTAATTAATGTATTTTATTTTTAAATAAATACAATGCTTTAATACATTAAACATAATAATAAATTAGCTTAAGTTTATTTATTCAAATGTGAGCTTCTTGATACGTTAAACATAGATAGTAATAAATGATTATGGAGTCAAGAAAATTTTAGTTCTTTCAATAAAAGTTCTAATGAATTGTGTTGCTAATAATATTTGAAAAGTAGTTAGACATATAAAAATTAGCTTTAGTTTTGCATAATCCTTTTGAAAAATATTTATACACTGGTCGAATTATATGTTTATAGTATATGTTAAAAGCGATTACGATTGTTTACTTTTTTTACAACTCGTAATACTTTATGAAGTCCAGAGAAATTTTAATTGTAATCATCTACTTACCGCGTAAGCCACCCCTATCTTAGAATCCTGGCTCCGTCCCTGTCTCCAAGTATGCATATTTGTTCCCAAAAAGGCTTTGTAATGATTAACAAACACTTCTTGAACCTCATTACCTTCCAATAATATCCCATGGTTATTCATCACAATATTGATTCTTGCACATTTACTCTTGCTTTAACAACGTTATGAAAATCTTTAGAATTGCTATATCACAAACCCTTAGCCATTTTACTTTTGATTTCTGTTTAGGAAATCTTTCCTCATCCCACAATGCATCATTGTATTCTTTTAACAATTTTATTTCATGCTCTCGAACTTCAGTTGACGAGGGATTTGAATCAAACTGCTCTTGAACCCTTTCGAGTTCTTCTTTAAGACGTTTAACATTATTGTGCAGGTTTCCCTTATTCCACATAAGCTTCAGAAGGGGTTTTTTTCAAAAATCTTAACTTCTTTACCACTTGATACATGGTATGTCAATTAATTGGCACACACCAACCATAACATCTTTCACTAAACTACTGTCTCACATCAACACCTTTCAATATCATTCCACTAATAATTCACTATACCCTTCCTATTTTTCACTAACACCTTCTATTTTTCACTATTTAAATTATTATTATAATTACATTTGACTAAATATAAAAAACATTATTATTTAAAAACAAAACATCTATAACGATTATTATTATTATTATTATTATTATTATTATTATTATTATTATTATTATTATTATTATTATTATTATTATTATTATATTATTATTATTAACATCTGAATATCGAAGCATGTCAATTGGCACAAAAGAAAAGTTCAAGAGAAGGAAGTGAGTATGAAAAGGGACATTATTATATCTAGTCATATTTTATCTCAAATATATTTTATAGTATTGTATAATACCGAATACATTATTAATTATGATTATAAAGTGATAGAGTAAGAGTATGAACCATCCTTCTCAGAAAAGAAGAACAAATAGTCAAATATACAAGGCCAAAAGAAAAAATTAGCAAATGATGATGTGGAGACTCGTGGACCGGTGGAGTCAAACTCACAGCAAAGACCCGGGTCCAAATGGTCGGCTTTTAGAATGTGGTTTTATTTCTGGTCTATTGATGTACTATTACTATTAGTCTATTATATTATTCTCAATTTTTTCAAAATTTTAGATACTAATCTTTTTTGTTAAAGTGAGGTGGGTCATTGTGTCTTAGACTTCTTATATTAAAATTTCTTATGGTCACCATCAACTTTTTAATATTTCATATAAAATACGAAATGAAAAGGTGTAAAAGGGTTGGGTTTTTTTTATTATCTAGTAATGTCAAATATTTTTTATTCACATATGCAGTTTAATCGTGATATTCAGATGACTAACTTTACCATTTTATTGGTCAAAACCGAGGATGGACAATTAATGAAATTTGAACGTAAAGATACATTTGGACGTCAAGGTTGGCGATATAGCCGTTGGCGATGTTCCTTTCTCCAACGATTATAGGCGTTTCGAGGTTACCCCTAAAGGTTCTGGAAAAATCAAGGTCAGGGAGGCTAAGATTGAATTACATCTTTTATTAGAAAATGTACAAAAAGCAATCTCTATTCATAAACTTAAAAACACAAACAAAAATATTTTTATTAGTCCTTTTTCAAATCTTGAAAACTTGGGCCAAAAAGATTGTAATTTGGATAACGGTAATACCCAAGTCAATGACAACTTATCCTCATCCCTAGCAACCCCTTTTACATACAATACAAGTGAATTCCCAGCTTTTTCTCATAGTTGTTCAAAAAATGGTAAAGATAATAAAGCTCCTATTTCAAACTCACAAATGTTAATTAACTCAAAGGCAACCTCAAAGGAAACCTCAAAAGTTACTGGTCATGATCACGGTAAGGGACAACGTCAGGATAGCGAGTGTCGTAGCTATTGTGATGCAATTTGTAAAAGAGGAGGAAATCAGAAAATTATTGTTGAAAGTTGCAAGGTGAACAATTCGACTTCTAAGGGAGCTGTAGGTCAGGTCGAACAAGAATGGGGTATAGAATCATTAGAAAAATCTCCTATGTTTGACACAATTAGTGAAATCAAAAGTAATGAAGTGTTATAAAATGAAACCCGTAAATATTATTGATAATAGTACGACAATATTTATAGAGTACAAGAAACCCTAAACATCTAAACTCTAATGGACCCAAGCACACAATCATACTTGGGCCTAACCTAATCCTCTAACACTCCCCCGCAGTCCGAACGACGAAATTGTGAAAGTTCAGACTGGAACAAAACACTAAATATTAAATTAAAGAAATAATATAAACTCTATTTCTTTCTTCATTTGTTGCATCGAATAGACTGATATTCGTTGATAGAGTTGCAGATATCTTGACAGTTTCTCCTTTTTCGTAGTGTTTTTTTTCTTTTACGCCGTGACTCGCTGTGCCTAAGGATCAAGTACCGCTTTGATATGCTACTTTTGTCGACGATAACAGTATTCTTCAATGTTGCAAACAAAATTTTTGACTATATTCTCTCTGTTTTTCGGGGTTTAGAACCTAGTCAAGCTAGGCGACTCATTCCTGTTGGTGATTTAAGGTTTTCATAAAAACAATTTTCTACTCAATTATTAACAAGTCACAACATATAATAATTATAGATTAAGTTATAGCGGAAGCCTTAAATAAAACAATCACCAAAGCCTGGAACCATATGTATTATACGGTTAATTAGTAAATAATACAAAGATAGATGTAACGACTCAACCCGTTATTCAACCGAATATGCAGCAAAAGAATTTTTTTTTTTTTTTATAACAGAAGGGTGCGCGGCGCGCACCACTGCCTGTGCGCGGCGCGCACAAGGCCCTGGACAGTTCTGATCAAAATTCCATTTCCACGGGAAAAGATTTCCTGCTTCCCGACACTTTTAGACTAAACACTTTTCACAACATTTTATATTAAGTAAAACTAACACATTTCAATAATAAAGCAAGTTTTACGACACCGGGCCCACATTGACCCGAATTACCATTTACGTACAAAATACATGTTCAACCCAATATACATTTAGATGAGTTAGGACTCTATAACCCAACCTGATACCAAGAGCATAATCCCGAGGATCTATCAAACCCCCAATCCGCGTCCGCATATCCAAAAGCTACCCCATCGAGCCTAAGCGCACCTACGCAACTAGTCTAACAACTAGCTAGCTTCATAACACAATACCTGTAAAAAGGTAAACAACGAGAGGGTAAGCTAACGCTTAGTGAATGCAATAATTATACATATACATATATAATCTACTTACTTGCAATCACTTATACAATTACCTCATACACGCTAGCAACATATATAGCACACCAATGCAAGGTATAACGCTAAAACTTCAAGACCACGAGCTAGCACAACAATAGCATATATAACCCGAATAATATAATATGCTACACTACAACACATAACCATGGTTAACCAATCGTACAAGGGAATGGTACTTCGAATTTCCCTTCGGTGTTCCCAACAACCGTTTGTGTACAACGAAATATATCACTAACCCCTGGGTGGTATCGAACGCCCGAACTTTAAACCCACCCGTCACGTGTAATGTGGTATCGAACGCCCGAACTTTAAACCCACACTACACGCTCACACACATATATATGACATGGTATCGAACGCCCGAACTTTAAACCCATATCATATATTGACCCGATGTGGTATCGAACGCCCGAACTTTAACCCACATCGAATCTCGTACAAGTAAATACATTATATACACACATGTATAATCATTCCACTCACCTCGAAATGCCCGCATAAGTCATATATGTAATCGCCTCCAAACGCAACCGAGCAAGCTTATACCTATAATACGCATATAGATATACACACAATCAACATACATTCTCTACAAGAGAATTCGACTTCAACACCCTTAACCAAGGGTTTATTCCTATCACCACAAACCGCCCATTTAGACATCTAAAGTGGACTCACCAATTACCACTACGGGTGGTAATTCCGACCCATTTAACAAGTACAATTTAACCTAAATTATACTTGACGCCATTTAACCTAACCTAGGTCTTACAAAATTGCTTATCATCCAATTAATCCAAAATTAAAGTCATTACCAAATTTGACCCATCTAAGTCAACCCATTTTGGCATAAGTCCCAAAAACATCTTTAATCACTAACGGCTAGTGATTAACTTTCAAAAACACCATTTAACACTTGAATCAAACATTAATATAATTGATTCATCAAATCTTGACCTCGTATCTTAGTTTGACCCCAAATCAAGGTTAACACCCATTTTAACCAACTAACATGTTCTTATGAACATCTAAATCACCAACACACTTACAATCTAGTGATTAACACCCAAACCAATGACAAATACTTCTAAATTTGTCATCTAACCCTAAACCCACAATAATTGAGTTTACTTACACTAACAATACCCATAACCCCCAAATTTCACAAGAAATGGGGTTTATAACCCTAACTAGCTCAAACCCTAACTCCAAGTCAAAATCAAAGTAATTAAATCGAATCTAGGGTTTACCTCAACTCCAAAATCGAGCTAGTAACAAGAAACACCAAGGAGAACCAAAACCCGCTTTCAATTTGGGCAAAAATCACCATCTTCATCATCCATTCAAGCTTCCTCTCTCTAGAACTCACTCTCACTCTCACTCTCACTCTCACTCTCACTCTCTAAGATAAGATGGGAGTGTTTGTGGATGTGAAAGTGATCCAAAACTAGATCCAAACCAGCTGATATGGCCTCAGATTCGGCCTCAAGTGAAATGACCAAAAAGCCCCTCATTTAACTCAAAAAATATAAAAAGCAGAAAACTGTCGCTGGAAGGGTGCGCGGCGCGCACCCTTGAATGTGCGCGGCGCGCACAATGGTCTAAACAGATTCTGAAGTTCAGAGACTGATTCTGACTAACTCTGATTCTGATGTTAATTCTGAAAATGCATAAGTGTTAGGTAGACCTTTTGTGGCGCTTTCTGGTGCACACATTTCCTGACACTTTCAGGAACATTTCTTGATGCACAAAATTCAGGGTGTTACAATAGATAAAAGATTATACCCTTGTTTGAAGACCCCGAATTGATGGAGAGAAACCTGCGGATCACAGATTGATTGAGAGAAACTTACGATCGAAAATACGACCTTTTCTAAGGTTGATCCACACTATACTTCATACAATGTTAATCGGATATGCTAGTCCCGAAGTATTGAACCAAAACCAATATCATATATTGTTTTTTAGATTTGAAAACAAAATAAATAAAAGGCCCTCCTTTACATTCTCTGACGTCAAGTCACTAGAAATTAAGGATGACGCAATCCTTTTATAATTATAGTTTTTTTAATTTGGAAGCCAATCCCTTGTGTTTTAATTAGTTCGTAGATGTCAGACAACACCAAATAATTCTTATGTTTCATATACAAAGCCATTGATTTGAAAGAATACAAAACAGTAGAACATAATTTTTTTTTTTTTTACATTAAAACAATAACTATTATATGATAATAGTTGTTTTCATATAGGAAAAGAAAACATGGACGGATTGGTGTTTTCTTGTGGTGATCGTTGGCAAAACATGAAAAATAGAGAATAGTCGCGTAATATCAATGTTGATTTTTTTTTCCTAGGTCAGATCGAATCTTCCCATTTAATTAGTAATAAAAGTAGCTTAAAACCCGCAAATTCGCGGAATCTTTCTAAAGACTAATCAAGGTTTAAATTGTCACGATAATTATTTTTATATAATATTTGTTAGGTTGTTAAGAAATCAAAACAGTTTAAGTAGTAATATTTAAAAGTAGTAATATTTAAAAGTAGTAATGTTCAATTACTCATAATTTAGCAAGCAATTTATAACCTAAAAGATAGCTCTCGTTCTTAACTACTCCAACCCTAGTTTTTAAAACCGCCGCTCTTGTTTCCTCCGGCCACCGGCTCTCCGCCAGTGGTCCGGACCTCGATCCTTTTGTTTTCCTTCTTCATTCCTTCTGCAACTTCTGGCGGTTCTTTCCGTCAATCGTTGGCCTCGCTTTCCTTTGAGTTTCCTACAGTCGTTGAATAATTCGAGTAGATCTGGTTTTCTGTGGCGTTTTGTGGTGGAGGTGAGTGGTATTTGGGTGTTGGGGGACTGGTTCTCATCGTTTTTGTGCAGTAGTCGCCGGAGATTTCACTCTTCTCAATACTGCAGTGGTCGCCGGTCTTTGTAAGGTTGGTGCTTTTGCTTCTTTTCCTTTCCTTCACCCTTGTGTTGCTCCCTCTGTCGATTGTTTGCCACCACCACAGTCCACACTAGACCCACTTTGCTGCTGATACTTCTGTTCATGGTCTCAACTTCATAATTTTTTATTAGAGTTAGTAGGTTTCGTGGATGAAGGATTCATACGGGTTGCGTTTTTAAGAGTTTTGAGGTCCCTGTTTCCGTCGATTGTGTCTTTTTGGGTTGCTAGTTGTGTCTTTTTGGGTTGTTTTTCAAGGTTCAGGTGATCTCAGATGTGGCATCGGTCTTTTCGGGTTCGAGGTTTTGAAGTGGTAGCAGGTGGGGTTCTCTATTTGTGATGTTTTATCTGCCAGATCTGGAGGTTCGTGTGTTGTGGCGGTCAGATCTGATGGTTAGTCTTGTTCACCATGTGACGGTCGTTTATCTATCGTGGTTTGTTTCTTGTAAATTCATTCTGACATATTACATTATCACCTCTCGATGTGATTGCGTGGTTGGATTTTGGCTTGAATTTGTGGGTTTCGAGATGTTGTTCGTGTGCTTCGAGTTCGTGATTGTTGTTTGAGTGCTCCGATTCCATACTCTCTATCGAGTGATTGCCCCTACGTGATTAAGTAATGTGTTTGGTTTGAAGATATCTAGAGATTACCCTTGCTGGTCGGTTCTTCAACATGTCTTGTGGAGTTAAAAATCGTGTTTAGGCCAATTCGAGTTAAAAATCGTGTTTTAGGCTATTTCGTGTTAAAAATCGTGTTTAGGCCAATTCGAGTGATGCTTTAGGTTAGTTGTTTTCGTGTGATGTTTGTCTCGTGAGTCTATTGTAATTCCTAGCATCTTGCTAGTGTTTAATTATATAATAAAATTTATTGCCTTTCAAAAAAAAAAATTTATAACCTAAAAGAAAAAGAAATAAACAAATAACACAACATTTAAAAACATTAAAACTGGAAAAAAGGTTTTGAAATATTACACAAAGTTGAATGAGAGTATTGTTAAGATTATCAATATAAATAAGGAAACGATACAATGATAAAAGAGTTAAACATCAAATTCAATATAACATATATAATAGTTTCACAGAGTTAAAGAAACTTAGCATAATATGCCATTCCATTGAGCATCACATATAACGCATTCAATAACACCCAATACTTCACTTGAGTTCTAATAGTAGAACATCTAGCAAGTAGATTTCCAATGGTAGGACCTATAAAAACCATCATGGAGAGGCAGTGAGACAGCAGACCTTTAGCCACTCATTCTTTTACCCATGGATGTGGAAGTAAATTACTTTACGCTTCAAGGAAAGTTGGATAAAACTCGACTGATCAAACGTTTAACTTGTTAATGCAACAAAAAAAAAACAAAAAAAAACAAATTAAAGAGATACGTAAAAGGTGGCGATCGCAATCAATCTTACTTACATTCGTGTTATGTTATATCTTTAATGGGTCAAATGAGCCGAAAGAATCTAACGGGTCGACAACCACCTATTGTTTACATTTTATGCATATCACATCTCACATCACTTTATTTAGATTTTTTTGTTATTGTGATTATATAATCCATGTATTAATCCTCTGTAATTATTCAGAAAAGGTAAAATAAAAGCCGTTTCAGGTAAACCCAAGTTGACCCACCCATTTCAACATGCTCATAAGTACCTTAACTTGTTACCAACCCACCTATTCTCACACCTCTACATATCTAGGGAAATGTAAAATGAGTGAAGTTGGTTTTACTTACAAAATTAAATGCACATTTTCACGTTGTTTGCACTCATGATAAAATATGACATTGAAAGTGCTTGTCTTTGTTCTTGAACTTGATTCCTTTTCTACCATGATCAAATCCTTGACAGTGTTACTAAAAATCAAACACATGTAATGATGTAAATAGTCTTTATTCATTAATCTATGTTGATATGCATTTTACTACTTAAGCGGTCTTTTGAGAAAAACACATGTAATGAGCTTAAATAGCGTTGCATATTTTATTCATTTCGACCTCCAAATGAGCATTATGTAGGAGCCACCACTTCTTCTCAATGGTACACTCGACATTTACTTTAACCTTTTTTTGGTACATGAGCCACCACCTCTGCAGTTGTTTCGAACTCCCATGTTACTTAATCAGGGCCAGCAACAATAGGTGCAGAAGCCTGTGTTTTCTTCATTGCTTTCTTCTCACGCTCCTGTAACAACAAATTACATTAAAAAAATCATCGATTTTATGTTGAGTCAAAACTGCTTGAAACTAAAACAATTTAAAATTTCATATATTTAAGTCATCATTCTCATGAACAGTCTGGTTCACGAGTATATCAGAAAAAGATTCAAACTTTTTAATCATAATTGCAAATAGACCACAAAAGGTTACAAATTTGAAAGTATGGATTTTACAAACTTTCAAATCATAATTGCACGTTAAACATAATCATTTAGGATACAAAACTACACGTTAACATAATCAAAACCGGCGCTTATCAATAATGAATCAACAATGTAATAGTAAATGAAAATATAAAGAATAATCTATATAATTACGTGTAGAGAGTTCGATTACTCTCGCTCGCTTAGACTGAGAGTTTCACTGATCCGAGATCGCTTAGCCTGAAATTTTATTTTTTCAGGTTCGGAATGAACATCAGTTAATATGTGATACATTACTCCATCATTCACCCATATATTTATTGCATAAACAGAATCACATCGTTCAGTTAAAGATGTAGATTACACAAGAAATGGCGATACATATAAAAGCTTACCATTAAGCACAATATTATCTAAAAGTTGAATTGTAAAAAGGGCAGGTCCAAAATTTTATCTAACGGGTCAAAGTAGGTACCTTTTGTTGCGCTCGGAATGGGTCAGGAGCGGTTCCATAACTTATTTGATAACCTAATCTCTTTTGATACATGATTTAGAGGGTCTTATGCACAATAATACACTTTTAACAACTTTATCCATTTGACTGACTTCCTTTCTAGCTTTTCATATGCATTACCAGGAGCTCGTTAGATGAAAAACAGTCCAAGTTTGAGAGATTCAATAGTGATTAGGTGAAAAATGTCACCTCCACTATGAATATATATACAAAATGAAATGGTTCTGACAATAATATGTGGCAAAACGATCGGGTTCATTCTACCTGCATTTTTAACATATCCTAAGCAACTTGTCATTGTTTTGCAACCATATTTGGTAGCTCCGAGGCATTGATTCGCTTCTTCTACATGAAATTCCACATCATGGGTTATATTGTGTGTATATAGATAAAGAACTTATTTTAAATCAAAAAATCAATAATGGATTTTATATGTGACAACCCGGAAATTTCTGACCAAATTTAAACTTTTTCTTTATATTATTCCGACACGATAAGCAAAGTTTGTTAAGTTGAATCTCAAGAAGTGTAAACTGTATTCATACATTCATTTAACCTTGACCAAACCCTGACGATTCACGAACCATTATAATTGGATTGGAAAATATACGTATATATATATATATATACGTGTATATATATATATATATATATATATATATATATATATATATATATATATATATATATATATTACAAAAATATAATATTAACTTAGTCAAAAAACGTCCTGATTTAAAATAATATATTTTGATAAACAACGAGTCACTGATTTATTGAAGCAAATGACCACAACGCTCAATTTTATAAGTTACATTTTTTATAAGGTAATTTATTGATGAGTAAGTCAAATTATTAATAAGGGTACACGTCGCGTAACGTAAAAGGCTAGTTTTCTAAACGTACGAAAGTGCGTTCGAAAAACCAAAAGTGGTACACGAGTTGTGACAACCCTGAAATGCCCCGACCAAATCCATAAGGACGAGAACATTACATTTGATTACATCGCGAGGTACATGACCTCTAAATGATACATTTTACAAACATTGCATTCGTTTTTAAAAGACAAACTTTCATTTCATCGAAAGTTGACAGGTATGCATACCATTTCATAATATTCAAACTATAAATGACCTAATCCGTCATTTACTTAATAATAATCTTTAATGAACTTCAACGACTCGAATGCAACATCTTTTGAAATATGTCATGAATGACTCCAAGTAATATCCTTAAAATGAGCTAATGCACAGCAGAAGATTTCTTTCAAACCTGAGAATAAACATGCTTTCAAGTGTCAACCAAAAGGTTGGTGAGTTCATTAGTTTATAGTAATCATTTCATTTTCATTATTTTAATAGACCATAAGATTTTTAAATATTATAAAACGTGCAGAAGTCCCATTCCAACTGCACAAAAAAAATATCTTTCATATGAAGAACACCTTGTGAGAATTCAAAATATAATAGTAACCATATGTGCCGATCTTTCACCCCACGGCTGAATACATGTGCCTTCAAAATATAGAACCTCTGTGCCTGTCTTTACACCCCACGGCTGAACACGTGTTTATAAAATATAGGACAACCGGTGCCAAAATGTCGTAAATAATAAACCATCCACCCGGCTCGGGAGCTCATACGCTCTAACGGAACACCGGGGGTTAATGCGTGTCATAATAATCATCCCCAATCCCAGATAATTCTATCGTAGAATGCAGTTAAGGTACTTGTGTCTATTGCATCAAACATTTATAAAAGCGCATGTATTCTCAGTCCCAAAAATATATATTGCAAAAGCATTTAAAAAGGGAGTAAATGAAACTCACCTAATGTATTTTGTAGTAAAAATACATAGAACGACATTGAACAAGTATAGGGTTAGCCTCAGATTCACGAACCTATATCAAGTAGGTATATTAACACATATAATCGTAATCGAACAAGTTTATGTATTATTAGTGATTTAAGTGTTATTTTAATTATGTGTTTCATTAATAACCTAATTAATTATGTTTATATTAATATAGTTATATTAGATGTAGTAAATATCATTTTATATAACTAACAGTTATTTGATACAATAATATTGATAATAATAAAAATTTGTTTTATTTATAATAGTAATAATAACAAAAGTGATGATTTTTATAAAAATGATACTTTAATAATAATGATAACAATTTTTAAAAGAAAAGTTTAGTAATAATAATATTAGTTATAAATAGGTTAATAATACTAATGTTTATAAATGAAACTCATACTAATAATAGCTTTTACTACTTTCCTTATAATAATAATAATAATCCTAACCATATTAATGATAACATAAATTTATTGATATTAGTAGTCATATAAGAATATTAAAGTAATAGTATTTCATATATTAATATTAGTAATAATAACCATGATAATAATACTAATTGATAATAATAATATTATTAATAATAATGTTACTAATAACTATATTTATCTTATAATGATAATAATAATAATAATTATAATTCTAATAATAATAATATCAATAATAATAATAATAAAAATGATGATAATAATAATAAAAATACTAAAAGTGCTACCTTAACGAAACAATCTCCAAAAAAGAAAAATAACTGCCCATGCCCGGGCTCGAACCCGCGACCTCTCGCTAACTCGAACACTCCCCTTACCAACGGTCTGTATATTGTTTTTCTGTTTCTAATTTACAAATCAAAGTATATAACAAATATATCTATCTGTTCTTCTTCTGATTCTTCCTCTAAAAAAAATATACACCCCATCCAGGGATTGATCCTGCGACCTCTCCTTTAGACTCAACACTCCAAAACGTTCCCCTGCCATATCATTTATGTTTTAATAACCTCTTAAAACTATTATAACCTATTTCATTCTGTTTCTTCTTCATCTTCAAAAATTCTAAACCCAATTCCTCATCTTCTACATACATTAATATCTAGCTTATCAATCATAATCGTTCACCATAATCGCATCTACTTCACCATCCTCATCATCTATGTCTTACGCTCTTCATAACAACATACCATCGTTATCATCTATTATTATCAATATCCTAACTATCTTGATCATCATCGTATACGTATTTTTCATTATCATAATCATAGCAGACGAGATTACCGGTAGCATACTAACACTTAAATATATTCCTACTACCATTTATTTATGTTTCCTTTTTCTAATCTAATATTCATTCAAGGCTTGGCCCAAGAATCATGGCCCACCAGAAAATATGTCCAAGCACAAAAAGGGATCCCAGCCCAATTCATTTACGGATCAAAAAAGAAGCAGAAACAATTTCACTAAATTTATATATACCCGTTAGTGGTAGAGCCCATGCATTTCTGTTTTTAACCAAAATATTTGACAGATTTCCTTTACAGCTCATCTTATCTTATCATTATAACTAATATACCTTTCATCATTTACCATATTTATTTCCATCGTCATTATCCATCAGAACCAGGAGCATAAATGAACCGCAAGTTGTGGGTTTGTTTGATATTTTTGGGTTACGTAAAAGGAGCAGCAATAGTGGGATTCAAGGTTAGTTTCGAATGATGTTTGAAGTTTGAAGAGAGCGACGGTTACAGTAGATGAGCAGAAAAAGAAGAACTAATAGCTGAAACAGAAAACAGGATTTTTGAGAGAGAGAGAGAGAGAGAGAAAGAAGGAGAGAGAGAGAGAGAGATGGTAGTTGTAGGGTGACAAGGGTGATAGGTGGTTGATATAGGTGGCCGACAGTGGTCTCGTGGTGATGGTTAAATGGTTGTCGTGGGTTAGTAATGGTGATGATTTGGTGTTCTTGGAAGAAAATGATTGAGGCGGGTGAACCATGGTGGTTGTGGTTTAAAGTGGTGGTGCACACGGTTGTTTGGTAGTGTTGTGGTGTTGGGTTCGAATAGAAATTGAAACACTAGTGAGTAGAGATGGCGAGTAGTGGTCATGGGTCGAAAAAGAATGGTGAGCCAAGATGATGATCATCGGTTGTGCTGGTGGTTAGTGCAGGAGAAGCACACATGGTTGTATCTTAGTGTCTCTCTATTCAATCTGTATATGCATTTTATATATAGAGAGATGGTTTGGTTGGTTATGGTTCAATATTACAGAGATAAATAAAATAACAAGTGGGTATATAGATATAGAATTTTGATAAGAAGAAGCAATAATTCACATAATATTATAGTTTAAAAATTTGAAACGTGTACTTAATTTGAATACATGAAAATCCATAACAGACAGAATATTAAGAAAGTTAAAAAGGAAGAAAGGGATTTGTAACAACTTTTTGGATTACTTGTTTGTTTATTTACTGCTATAGATTTGTACGATTTAAACAATTATCTACAGAGGGATAACGATTGTGGAGCAGAATGATTTACCAACTCTATTTATACAGCTTTTATATAATTGTTGCTAATAAATAATGAATTTATAATTAATAACTATAATTATATTAATTACAATCAAAAATACTAATAATAATAATAATAATAATAATAATAATAATAATAATAATAATAATAATTGTATTAACAATACTTATAAATAGTAGTGATATTAAGAGTCGTAAATTGATAATTCTAATAGGTTTACTAATAACAACCAACATAAAATGATAACAAGTATTAATATCAATGTTAATGTTGATAATAATTTTAATGAAAGTAATGATCATAATTTTTGTATAACATTATACTTTAACTTATAAATACATATAATACACTAACCTTATACTTCATATTTATTTATATGGTAATCTATTTGAATATTTTATACGTGTTACAATATACATATGATATTACTTATACATAGTAATCATATATATTTATATATATATAATTGTTTTAGATTTCATCCAATTATTTTGTATCTCATTTTATATATTTAGTTCTATTATTTATTTTATAATTTCAAATTATTATATATACAAACATTCATATGTACACATATTTATTTTCAACAATTGTTCGTGAATCGTCAGGCATGGTCAAAGGGTATTTGATTACATGAATATAGTTTCAAAATTTTCGAGACTCAATATTACAGACTTTGCTTATCGTGTCGGAATCATATAAAGATTAAAGTTTAAATTTGGTCAGAAATTTCCGGGTCATCACAGTACCTACCCGTTAAAGAAATTTCGTCCCGAAATTTGAGTGTGGTCGTCATGGCTAACAATAAAAATGTTTTCATGATGAATATGAGTTGATAAATAGAGTTTTATCATCATTGAGTAATATAGATAAAACAATTTGATTATTCGAAGAGTACGAATGAAGCTATCATAAAAGAGTGAAATGATTAGGTATAGATTCGTCATATCTTTTGATGTAGATAGGATTGTTTTCCAAGTTCAAGAGATTTGGAGAAAATTTTTGTAATAAGATTTGATTCTTCGGTAATTAAGGGAATTAAGATCCGCTTTAAATGCGATCATCTGTTTTGATTGCTCTGTCATATATTTTATTATAAATCCACCCCCGTCGTTTCCTTACAACTCACACCTTCTATTCTTTCTCCCTTAACTTATACTTTGAAACATTTGTCAATATGCTCCATTCCGTTCTGATCCTTGTTATACTCTTAATTTTCACATCTGTCATTCTTCTCTTTCATCTACCTCCGGAGGACTTTATTTACTTCTACTATTATCTTGGGGTTATAGGGTTTTTCATTCTCCCGTGTCTTTATATTGCTATACGCATTGATATACACGGTTTGTAATTTCGGTGTTGTCATTGGGCTTTATATTTTCTTTTATAGTCAAGAGTTTCATACTTTTGTCTCCTCTTCCCGACTTCAAGTCAAGCGAATAATGGCCCAGAATTCATATGGATTTTGAAATGAACATAGTTAATGTTCTAAGAAAGAAATCGTAATGGCACGATCTTAATTTGGTAAATCACCAGAATATCCGGAAAGATAGAACTATCAAGAAGATATGTTCTTAATATGTTTAGAGATTGAGTATAATGCAAGAGTCGTGTAAATGGCACATGATGACGGTATGTTCTGTGAATCATCACGTTTCATTAGAAACTCAGCATGAATTACTGTAATATAATCACGTTGATCAAGTGTCATTATATTATACTAACTCATGCTTCAGTTCCTAACACTACTTCAAAAACATTCACAATTTAAACTTTAATTTTAAAGAAATTTAGTAACTAAAGTAGTTTTCTTTATGATGTAATATAGATAGCACGAAGAGATAAATAATTTCAGACGAGAATATTTATGAAAATATCCTCAGAAATATCGAAGATTTTTATGATGATATTTTGGAATTCCTAAGTTCGATGGTTGATGAAGAAAAAAAATTTTCCCGCAAGATTTTTAACATGACATCGGAGCAAGATATTCTTTAAAGATTTCATCGGATCCAGAATTACCTGGATTCTTTGAATATAGTGTTTGGTTCTTGTATTTATCCTTGGTCTCCTTCACGGTTAGCTCAATCTGTTTTTCAATACCAAATTTTCTATCGAGCGTTCCCAACACTCCATTCTTATTCATCAACTCTTGGCCATTTAGGCCATCTACAATTTTACTGTTTCCTCTGCATTTAATGCAGCCATTTTTGAATCGTCGGTTATCAATCCGAGGTGGTTTCAGTAGAATGGTGTTTTTAGATGATTAAACGCTGATGGTAATATGGTGGAATATAAAAGGTTCATCGGTAACGATAAAAGAGCACACATATATATCAAGTTCATAATAAGGTTTTTTTTCGAACGAAAAGTCGAAGTTGTCTTGCTGGAGCTGTGACAAAATTGGCTAATTTGGAAAGAGATTGAAAAGTTATTTTCGAAAATAACAATGCCCAAGAAGCTAGCACAGATACGTGTTAAACATTTATACAGGTTCCGAGAATTTTTTAGATGCATAACTATATGCGTAAATCTTTTCTTCCGTAAATGAAGTGCAGTTGATTCACCCTCCCGATTGAAGTGTTTTCAAGAATCACGAAAGGTTTGAGCGCAGATTGTAATCGACAAGATACAAATGAGGTTTAAGATGAAAATCAAGTGGCAAACTTGAAGTATGGTTTAGTTTCATATGTTATAATCCATATTTTAATTCATTTTAATTGTCCACTGTTGGTAGTCCTCAGTTGATTAGTCCACAGTTAGCTAGGAACAGTTAGCTAGGATTTTGTTAGCGTGGATTCTTAACAAAATTTTTCATAGTTAATTTGTTTGTTTCTAACAAATTTTATTCCGTCAAATGTTTTCTTCATTATGCCACTTGTTGGATTCTGATAGGTCAAAATCCAAATATGAAATTTGAATGGAAATGGTTATTCTGTGGTGAACAGATTCATTTATCTATGGATGTAAGTAGGATCGGAAATGACCGTTGAATCAGATTTGAAGAATGTACAGTGTAACTTATTAATGTGAAATCTTAAATATTCCTCGGGTATTACCTACCCGTTAAAATATTTTCATCATTAACAGTTTGTACGAAAGAATTTTTAATCACAATCTTTATGAAAATATATATACATATATATTTTCTTCAGATGTAATCATGGATATAATGAGTCAATATGATATTAGACTCATTTGATTTTCGATTTGAGCTAGAATAAGTAATCTCTAAAACTATTAGGATCCACATATTCTTCGCAGAATATTAATGAAGTTATGGATCAATACTTCATTGTTAATTATTAGGATCCACATATTCTTCGTAGAATATTAATGAAGTTATGGTTCAATACTTCATCGTTAATTGCTGTTGGTACTCCTTGGTATCCATGGTGCGTATGATGTTGATGTTCGTGGAACAGATTGTGATGTTGAGGTATGGGATGCGGATGTTGTTGTTGGTGATGGTGGTACTGTTGATGTTGCTGAAGCTGGTAAGTTTTGCACCATATTCTCCACATTGATTACTCGAGCGCAAAGTTCGTTGACTTCTTATATTATTCCGGGATGATTCTCGGTCGTAACAAGCGAATGAATAAGGTTTAAAATTTGAGATAGTATATAATCATGGTGAGATATTCGGGTAATGAGGGTGAAAATGGTGTTTCTGATTGGTTCACCGGTAAGTGTTTCAGGTTCATCGCCAAGAGGTGAATTCGGTTGGTGGAAAGGATCGCCTTCTTCTTGTCTCCAATGATTGAGTAGACTACGAACCCATCAGATGAATTGGGGATGGCTGATTGATTTATTCATTCTGGATACACTGCTTTTGGAGCTGGAGTGGGACTCCATATCGGAATCCGAGGGACTTGAACTAGTTGTGAGTTCCATTGCGTACGATTGAATAAAGGATTTTTTCGATATGAAATGATTTTCGGATATCGGATGATATTCTAATTACATAGAATACCTATACATAGTACAGAAGATCCCGTAGATTATGAAGGAAATTAAGGAAACGTGTCAGATAAAGTCTACAGCAATAGATACGCTAAGATATGAATTAGCAGATACGCTAAGATATGAATTTTTGTCTATACACTATTCATGCAATCAATGCAGTAAGATGTGTTTAGACTAAGAATGATAAGTAGGTAATTTTCGGCAAGAAATGATAAGCAAAACTTTTGACATGCAGACCAGGTTCAAGTCTAGACTCATTAATATAACCAAACAACTATTAGGTCGAAGTCCAGACTTCACTAATGCATCCTAACAACTACCTGTTAGACACACTAATGCAGACCTGGTTCGCTAAGACCACCGCTCTGATACCAACTGAAATGCCCTGACCAAATCCATAAGGACGAGAACATTACATTTGATTACATCGCGAGGTACATGACCTCTAAATGATACATTTATTGCATTCGTTTTTAAAAGACAAACTTTCATTTCATCGAAAGTTGACAGGTATGCATACCATTTCATAATATCCAAACTATAAATGACCTAATCCGTCATTTACTTAATAATAATCTCTAATGAACTTCAACGACTCGAATGCAATGTCTTTTGAAATATGTCATGAATGACTCCAAGTAATATCCTTAAAATGAGCTAATGCACAGCGGAAGATTTCTTTCAAACCTGAGAATAAACATGCTTTCAAGTGTCAACCAAAAGGTTGGTGAGTTCATTAGTTTATAGTAATCATTTCATTTTTATCATTTTAATAGACCACGAGATTTTTTAAATATTATAAAACGTGCAGAAGTCCCATTCCAACTGCACAAAAAAAATATCTTTCATATGAAGAACACCTGGTGAGAATTCAAAATATAATAGTAACCATCTGTGCCGTTCTTTCACCCCACGACTGAATACATGTGCCTTCAAAATATAGAACCTCTGTGCCGGTCTTTACACCCCACGGCTGAACACATGTTTATAAAATATAGGACAACCGTGCCAAAATGTCGTAAATAATAAACCATCTACCCGGCTCGGGAGCTCATACGCTCTAACGGAAAACCGGGGGCAAATGCGTGTCATAATAATCATCCCCAATCCCAGATAATTCTATCATAGAATGCAGTTAAGGTACTTGTGTCTATTGCGTCAAACATTTATAAAAGCGCATGTATTCTCAGTCCCAAAAATATATATTGCAAAAGCATTTAAAAAGGGAGCAAATGAAACTCACCTAATGTATTTTGTAGTAAAAATACATAGAACGACATTGAACAAGTATAGGGTTGGCCTCAGATTCACGAACCTATATCAAGTAGGTATATTAACACATATAATCGTAATCGAACAAGTTTATGTATTATTAGTGATTTAAGTGTTATTTTAATTATGTGTTTCATTAATAACCTAATTAATTATGTTTATATTAATATAGTTATATTAGATGTAGTAAATATCGTTTTATATAACTAACAGTTATTTGATACAATAATATTGATAATAATAAAAATTTGTTTTATTTTATAATAGTAATAATAACAAAAGTGATGATTTTTATAAAAATGATACTTTAATAATAATGATAACAATTTTTAAAAGAAAAGTTTAGTAATAATAATATTAGTTATAAATAGGTTAATAATACTAATGTTTATAAATGAAACTCATACTAATAATAGCTTTTACTACTTTCCTTATAATAATAATAATAATCCTAACCATATTAATGATAACATAAATTTTTTGATATTAGTAGTCATATAAGAATATTAAAGTAATAGTATTTCATATATTAATATTAGTAATAATAACCATGATAATAATACTAATTGATAATAATAATATTATTAATAATAATGTTACTAATAACTATATTTATCTTATAATGATAATAATAATAATAATTATAATTCTAATAATAATAATATCAATAATAATAATAATAAAAATGATGATAATAATAATAAAAATACTAAAAGTGCTACCTTAACGAAACAATCTCCAAAAAAGAAAAATAACTGCCCATGCCCGGGCTCGAACCCGCGACCTCTCGCTAACTCGAACACTCCCCTTACCAACGGTCTGTATATTGTTTTTCTGTTTCTAATTTACGGATCAAAGTATATAACAAATATATCTATCTGTTCTTCTTCTGATTCTTCCTCTAAAAAAAATATACACCTCATCCAGGGATTGATCCTGCGACCTTACCTTTAGACTCAACACTCCAAAACGTTCCCCTGCCATATCATTTATGTTTTAATAACCTCTTAAAACTCTTATAACCTATTTCATTCTGTTTCTTCTTCATCTTCAAAAATTCTAAACCCAATTCCTCATCTTCTACATACATTAATATCTAGCTTATCAATCATAATCGTTCATCATAATCGCATCTACTTCACCATCCTCATCATCTATGCCTTACGCTCTTCATAACAACATACCATCGTTATCATCTATTATTATCAATATCCTAACTATCTTGATCATCATCGTATACGTATTTTTCATTATCATAATCATAGCAGACGAGATTACCGGTAGCATACTAACACTTAAATATATTCCTACTACCATTTATTTATGTTTCCTTTTTCTAATCTAATATTCATTCAAGGCTTGGCCCAAGAATCACGGCCCACCAGAAAATATGTCCAAGCACAAAAAGGGATCCCAGCCCAATTCATTTATGTATCAAATAAAGAAGCAGAAACAATTTCACTAAATTTATATATATCCGTTAGTGGTAGAGCCCATGCATTTCTATTTTTAATCAAAATATTCGACAGATTTCCTTTACAGCTCATCTTATCTTATCATTATAACTAATATACCTTTCATCATTTACCATATTTATTTCCATCGTCGTTATCCATCAGAACCAGGAGCATAAATGAACCGCAAGTTGTGGGTTTGTTTGATATTTTTGGGTTACGTAAAAGGAGCAGCAATAGTGGGATTCAAGGTTGGTTTCGAATGATGTTTGAAGTTTGAAGAGAGCGATGGTTACAGTAGATGAGCAGAAAAAGAAGAACTAATAGCTGAAACAGAAAACGGGATTTTTGAGAGAGAGAGAAAGAAGGGGAGAGAGAGAGATGGTAGTTGTAGGGTGACAAGGGTGATAGGTGGTTAATATAGGTGGCCAAAAGTGGTCTCGTGGTGATGGTTAAATGGTTGTCGTGGGTTAGTAATGGTGGTGATTTGGTGTTCTTGGAAGAAAATGATTGAGGCGGGTGAACCATGGTGGTTGTGGTTTAAAGTGGTGGTGGCACACGGTTGTTTGGTAGTGTTGTGGTGTTGGGTTCGAATAGAAATTGAAACACTAGTGAGTAGAGATGGCGAGTAGTGGTCATGGGTCGAAAAAGAATGGTGAGCCAAGATGATGATCATCGGTTTTGCTGGTGGTTAGTGCAGGAGAAGCACAAATGGTTGTATCTTAGTGTCTCTCTATTCAATCTGTATGTGCATTTTATATATAGAGAGATGGTTTGGTTGGTTATGGTTCAATATTACAGAGATAAATAAAATAACAAGTGGGTATATAGATATAGAATTTCGATAAAGAAGATACAATAATTCACATAATATTATAGTTTAAAAATTTGAAACGTGTACTTAAATTTGAATACAGGAAAATCCATAACAGACAGAATATTAAGAAAGTTAAAAAGGAAGAAAGGGATTTGTAACAACTTTTTGGATTACTTGTTTGTTTATTTACTGCTATAGATTTGTACGATTTAAACAATTATCTACAGAGGGATAACAATTGTGGAGCAGAATGATTTACCAACTCTATTTATACAGCTTTTATATAATTGTTGCTAATAAATAATGAACTAATAATTAATAACTATAATTATATTAATTAAAATCAAAAATACTAATAATAATAATAATAATAATAAAAATAATAATAATAATAATAATAATAATAATAATAATAATAATTGTATTAACAATACTTATAAATAGTAGTGATATTAAGAGTCGTAAATTGATAATTCTAATAAGTTTACTAATAACAACCAACATAAAATGATAACAAGTATTAATATCAATGTTAATGTTGATAATAATTTTAATGAAAGTAATGATCATAATTTTAGTATAACATTATACTTTAACTTATAAATACATATAATACACTAACCTTATACTTCATATTTATTTATATGGTAATCTATTTGAATATTTTATACGTGTTACAATATACATATGATATTACTTATACATAGTAATCATATATATATATATATATATATATATATATATATATATATATATATATATATATATATATATATATATATATATATATATATATATATAGATAATTGTTTTAGATTTCATCCAATTATTTTGTATCTCATTTTATATATTTAGTTCTATTATTTATTTTATAATTTCAAATTATTATATATACAAACATTCATATGTACACATATTTATTTTCAACAATTGTTCGTGAATCGTCAGGCATGGTCAAAGGGTATTTGATTACATGAATATAGTTTCAAAATTTTCGAGACTCAATATTACAGACTTTGCTTATCGTGTCGGAATCATATAAAGATTAAAGTTTAAATTTGGTCGGAAATTTTTGGGTCATCACAAACCCGTCCTAATCCATCTGGACGAAGTCATCAACATCTGGTCCCATTGCGAGGTACTGACCTAAATATGCCATGAATGACTCCATGTATTATCTTTAAAATGAGCAAATGCACAGCGGAAGATTTCTTTCATACCTGAGAATAAACATGCTTAAAAGTGTCAACCAAAAGGTTGGTGAGTTCATAGGTTTATCATAACAATCATTTCAATATATTAATAGACCACAAGATTTCCGTTTATAAATATATGTACACTCGTAAGTGTATAAAAGTATTCTATAAGTTGTAGGCACCCGGTAACAAGCCTTAACGTTCATGTTTTACCCTCTGAAGTACATCAGATCAGGTGTGTTTAAAATAACCTCGAAGTACTAAAGCATCCCATAGTCAGGATGGGGTTTGTCTGGCCCAATAGATCTATCTTTAGGATTCGCGCCTACCGTACATAGACAAGTAGTTTAATGTTACCAAGCTAAGGGTATATTTCTGGTTTAAACCCACATAGAATTAGTTTTAGTACTTGTACCTATTTCGTAAAACATTTATAAAACAGCGCATGTATTCTCAGCCCAAAAATATATATAAAAAGGGAGTAATGAAACTCACCATACTGTATTTTGTAGTAAAAATACATATGACGTCATTTAACAAGCGTAGGGTTGGCCTCGGATTCACGAACCTATATCAAATATGTATATTAACACGTATAATTGTAATCGAATAGATTTTATTTATTATTAGTGACTTAAATGTTATCTCATTTTTTTTATTATATAAAAATATAACTTTTGTCATATTATATCTATTAAATATTTTCTATGTATATATTTCATTTGTTGGTTAAAATAGTAATTGTATTAATACCAAAATAATATCAGTAGTGATTAAACTAATAATAATGATAATTCTAGTGTTAATAATAATGGTAATAATATTAATGATATTATTAATAATAATATTAATGATAATTTTGAATGATAAATCTTATAATAATGATAATAACAGTAGTTTTTAATAAAATGAAAAGTTTAACAAAATATAATAATTTTGATAATATAACATAATACTTAATAGTAATAATTATTATAGCAATCTTATTACTAATGATAATCATAATAATACTTTTGGTAATAATAATAATAATAATAATAATACTAATAACAATAATTTTAATAATAATAATACTTCTAATAATTATACTAATAATAACAATAATAATAATATTAATAATTGTAATGATAGTATTAATAATAATAATAACAATTAGATAATAATAATAAAATTATTAATAATAATAATAATAATAATAATAATAATAATAATAATAATAATAATAATAATAATAATAATAATAATAATAATAATAATAATAATAATAATAATAAAAATAAATGTTTATAACTTTAAAAGCCTCTTTTAAAAAAATTGCCATGAACCGGCTCTAACCCGAGACCTAACGGTTTACCATAACACCCATGACCACTCGTCTACTTACATCCTTTCTGATTTAATATACCATTTAATTATTATAACCTGTTTTTGTTTAAATTTCCTATTATTTCTGCTTCACAGCCATTTTCAAATCGAATAAGGATCAAAATCAAATTTAAAACAATTTTTGTGGTGTCTTTAGATTACCAAACCGAAATAGAAAACTTTTGATTGTATAGAATTTACTTAAAACTGAAAAGGAATCAAAAGCTGTAACAGCTTTTTTTTTAAAAAAAAACCCGATGAACCATAAATCAATTCCATACTGTAAAATTAAGTTACCAATTTAATTTAGGTTTTAAATTCGATACAGAAGCATACTTCATTGGGGTTCGAATTAATTAGAAATAGAATAAATAAAAAAAATGTTTACAGCAGACCTGCAACCCGTTTATAAACTTGAAATCGATTTTAAGTTTTCAAAGCGTTTTGGATCACGACATCTAAATGAAAGATGTTTCAAATCACACATATAAACTTTCTGTATTCTCAATTTAAATTGAAACATAAACACGATTGTGAATTTCTTCCAAAACCAGTCGTTTGACTTTTTAAACTTATGTTTGACTCCGAAAATTGGGACTCAATAGGAACAATTGAGCCTTGAAACTTTACAGACAATTTAAATGAAAGATTTACGACCATACTGCACTATTAGATTTTAAAATTTGTTAAGAAATCGAATTTTTTGAAAATGGAGGCAAGAACAGGGTACGGTGGGTGTTCTTCATGTGTTTTTCTGTTTTAATTCGATGGAGTAGAGACTGTAATGATTCTTAGTTGGTAATGAAAATGCATAAACGAATGAATTACTCAGTATTAGTGTGCAATTCATTTGGTTTATTAGCTAGAAGAGATTCGTCAATAATTTTAATCGTACATACTAAATAATAAAAAAAATAAAGTGGATGTCGACTCTTAACAAAATTTGGCTCGTATCTGTGATTAAATCCGAATTCTTAGCAAGATTAGAGACAACAGAATATTTTTGGATGGTGATGTTAAACAGAACGTAATTATCTATATATTTATACGTATATAACAGTCTTTAGGTATATATATATAATCTGTTTATGTATTTATAAAATATGTAACAGTATTTATCAGTAGGCTATATATCTGTATCTAATTATATCTGTATCTTTATATCTGTACCTAATTTATATCTGTAATATCTTTTTTTATATATAAATATATAACTGAATTTTATATTTAAATATATTAGATATAACTGAATTTTTATATATGATTATATCTATTTTTATATAAAATTATATAACTGAATTTTCTATATATATATATATATATATATATATATATATATATATATATATATATATATATATATATATATATATATATATATAATTCATAAATTATATTTATTTTATACTTAATAGTATTATTAATACAAATATTAATAGTAATAATAATAATGAAAGTAATGTTAATAATATTAATATATCAATTATATTCAACCTTGTAATCTAATATAATACCATTTATTATTTATGTAATATTATATGATGACACTTAATGAATAGTTAATATATTTTATATATATTTAACAGAAATGATAGATTTATAATAACATATACATATTTATATATATAAATAGTACTTATTTATTCTTATTGTTATATTACATTTTAAATTTCAATTATTTGAAGTCTACTTTATCAAAATATTATATATTCTTATATTTATATTTATATAATATATATATACATATTTATTTACAGATAATGTTCATGAATCGTCGGGAATAGTCGAAGTTAGATGAATATATCAAACCGTTCAAAATTTTGAGGTTCAACATTACAGACTTTGCTTATCGTATCGAAATCATACAAAGATTTAGTTTAAATTTGATCGGAAATTTTCGGGTCGTCACAGTACCTACTCGTTAAAGAAATTTCGTCCCGAAATTTGAGTAAGGTCGTCATGGTTAACCATAAAAATCTATTCATGACGAATATGAGTTGATAAATAGAGTTTTATCATCATTGAGTAATATGGACAAAACAATTCGCTTATTTAAAAAGTACGAGTGGAGCTATTACCAAAGATTGAGATGAGTAATTGCAGATTTGTCTTAACCAGTGACGTCATCAGGGTTGATTTCCGGAATTCAAGGGTTTTAAAAGAAAATCTTGAAAATCTATAAGATTCGATTCTTCAAGATTTAAGGAAATTAGGATCTCTTTAATTAAATGCGATGATCTGCCCCGATTACTACGTCTGATATTTCCAGTATAAATTTACCTTTTTCATTCCATTAGTTTTCACCATTTCCATACTCAATCCTAAATTCAAAAGATTGTGAAAATGCTTAATCCAGTTCTGATTCTTGTTCTTATCCTCACTATCGCAACAATCATTCTCCTTTTCCAATTACCACCGGAGGAATCTGTTTTCTTCTACTTTGCCCTTGGGGTTATAATATTTTTAATTCTCTCGTGTCTTTATGTTGTGATAAACATTGATATACATGGTTTGTAATTCCTGTGTTTGTGATCGGCTTTTTATTTTTATTTTTTATTTTTTTTTATTTTTTTCCTTTATTTTTCGGAGCTCCATGCTCTTGTTTTCTCTTCTCGACTCCAAGTCAAGCGACTAATGGTCTAGAATTCGTAGATATAGAGTTTCGAGTGATTATAATGTTCTAAGCAGGGTGGAACGTGATAGCACAATTTGATTTTCAAATTTATCAAAATTACAAAGGATAGAACTATCAAGAATACATTTTCTTGATATGTTCCGAAGTTAAGTAGAATGAATGAGTTATGTAACTTGGCACATGATAACGTTATGATCTGTGAATCATCATTTTCCAATAGAAACTCAGCATGACTTACTGTAATATAATCACGTTGGCCAAGCGTCATTATATTATACTAACCCATGCTTCAATTCCCAACACTTCTCCACAATTCATTCATAATTTATACTCAGATTTTACAGAAGTTTCCAATATAATGGAATATAGAAAACACGAAGAGATAGATAATTTCGGACAAGAATATTTATGAAAATATCCTCAGAAATATTAAAGATATTTATGATGATATTTTGGAAGTTCTAAGTTCGAAGGTTGATGAAGAAAAATTTTTCGCAAGATTTTAACATAACTTCGGAGCAAGATATTCTCTAAAGACTTCAGCAGGCATTGAATCATTTGGATTCTTTGAAGTCAAACTTAGTCTTTATGATTTGTCCACGGCTTCCTTCATAGTTTCGCATAATCCGCTTTTTGGTACTAAATTTTCTATTAAGTGTTTCCAACACTCCATTCTTGATCATCAACTCTTGGCCATTTAGGCCATCTACAATTTTACTGTTTCGTCTGCATTTAATGCAGCCATATCTGAATCGTCGGTTATCAATCCGAGGTGGTTTCAGGAGAATTGTGTTTTTAGATGATTAAACGCTGATGGTAGTATGGTGGAATATAAAGGTATTCTGATAACAATAAATGAGCGCGCATATAAATCAAGATTATAGTAAGGTTATTTCGAACGAAAAGTCAAAGTTGACTTGCTAGAGCTGTGACAAAATTGTCTATTTTGAAGAGGAAATGTAAAGTTATTTTCGATAATAATAACGCCAAAGAATCTAACGTAGATGTGTGTTGAACGTTTTACTTAGGTTCTGAGTGTTTTCAGGTGCATAACTATATGCATAAATCTTTTCTTCCGTAGATGAATTGCGGTTGGTTTATCCTCTTGATTGAGGTGTTTTCAAGAATCAAAGAGGGTTTTGAACGCAGATTGTAATCGTTAAAAATGAGGTTTAAGATGGAATCAAGTGGAAAACTTGAAGAGATGTTTAGTTTCATATGTTATAATCAATATTTTAATTCATTTTAATTGTCCAATGTTATTAGTCCACAGTCGATAGTCCACAATTAACAGTCCAATAATTCATATATAGTTTACTATATAATATTCGAATTAATTAATACGTATCGTGACCCGTGTACATGTCTCAGACTCGATCACAACTCAAACTATATATATTATTGTAGAATCAACCTCAACCATGTATAGCTAACTCCAGCATTACTGCATATAGAGTGTCCATGATTATTCCAAATAATATATATAGATGCGTCGATATAATATGTCAAAACCTTGTATACGTGTCCCGATATTTAAAGTGCGTAAAATAAATAACAAAAATTAAATGACGATAAATAAAATTGTGAGAATTAAAATTGCGATAAATAAATGCGATAAATAAATTGCGATAAATAAAAGGTAATACGGAATTAACAGGTAGCTAGGAACAGTTAGCTAGGATTTTGTTAGCGTGGATTCTTAACATAATTTCTCATAGTTAATTTGTTTGTTTCTAACAAATTTTATAATGTTTTCTTCATTATGCCACTTGTTGGATTCTGATATGTGAAAATCAAAATATGGAATTTGAATGAAAATGGTTATTCTGTGGTGAACGGATTCATATATCTGTGGATGTAAGTAGGATACGAAATGACTGTTGAATCAGATTTGAAGAATGTACAGTTTAACTTATTAATGTGAAATCTTAAGTATTCCTCGGGTATTACCTACCCGTTAAAATATTTTCACCATTAACCGTTTGTACAAAAGAATTTTTAATCACAATATTTATGAAAATATATATACATATATATTTTCTTCAGATGTAATTATGGATTTAATGAGTCAATATAATATTAGACTCATTTGATTTTCGATTTGAGCTAGAATAAATAATCTCTAAAACTATTAGGAACCACATATTCTTCGCAGAATATTAATGAAGTTATGGATCAATACTTCATCGTTAATTGCTGTTGGTACTCCTTAGTATCTATGGTGCGTATAATGTTGATGTTCATGGGACAAATTGTGAAATTGAGGCTTGGGATGCGGATGTTGTTGTTGGTGCTACTGTTGATGCCGATAATGTTGCTGAAGCTGGTACATTTTGCACCATATTTTTCAAGGCTACAACTCGGGTGCGAAGCTCGTTGACTTATTACTCTGGGATGATTGTCGGTAGGAACAGGGGAGTGAATAAGGTTTTGAATTTGAGATAGTATATAATCATAGCGAGATGTTCAGAAAATGAGGGTGAAAATGGTGTTTCTAATAGGTTCACCGGCAAGTGTTTCAGGTTCTTCGCTAAAAGATGAATTTGATTGGTGGAAATGATCGCCTTCTTCTTGTCTCCAATGATTGAGTAGAATACGAACCCATCAGATGAATTGGGGATGGCTGATTGATTGATTCATTCTGGTGACGCTGCTTTCGGAGCCGGAGTGGGATTCCATATCGGGAATCCGAGGGACTTGAACTAGTGGCGAATTTCATTTCGTACGATTGAATAAGGGATTTTTCGATATGAAATGATTTCCGGCTATCGGATGATATTCTAATTACATAGAATATCTATATATATAGAACAAAAAATTTCGTAGATTACGAAGGAATTTACGGAATATGTCAGGCAAGTCTACAGTAACAGATACGCTAAGATATGAATTAACAGATACGCTAAGATATGAATTTTGTCTATATATTATTCATGCAATCAATGCAGTAAGATGTGTCTAGACTAATAATAGTAAGCAGAAAATTTCCTAAGGATGATAAGTAGATGATTTTCGACAAGAAATGATGAGCAAAACTTTTGACATGCAGACACGGTCGAAGTCCAGACCCACTAATGCATCTAAACAACTATCAGTTAGACACACTAATGCAAGACCTGGTTCACTAAGACGACCGCTCTGATACCAACTGTGACAACCCGTCCTAATCCATCTGGACGAAGTCATCAACATATGGTCCCATTGCGAGGTACTGACCTAAATATGCCATGAATGACTCTATGTATTATCTTTAAAATGAGCAAATGCACAGCGGAAGATTTCTTTCATACCTGAGAATAAACATGCTTAAAAGTGTCAACCAAAAGGTTGGTGAGTTCATAGGTTTATCATAACAATCATTTCAATATATTAATAGACCACAAGATTTTCGTTTATAAATATATGTACACTCGCAAGTGTATAAAAGTATTCTATAAGTTGTAGGCACTCGGTAACAAGCCTTAACATTCATGTTTTACCCTCTGAAGTACACCAGATCAGGTGTGTTTAAAATAACCTCGAAGTACTAAAGCATCCCATAGTCAGGATGGGATTTGTCAGGCCAAATAGATCTATCTTTAGGATTCGCGCCTACCGTACATAGACAAGTAGTTTAATGTTACCAAGCTAAGGGTATATTTCTGGTTTAAACCCACATAGAATTAGTTTTAGTACTTGTGCCTATTTCGTAAAACATTTATAAAACCGCGCATGTATTTTCAGCCCAAAAATATATATAAAAAGGGAGTAATGAAACTCACCATACTGTATTTTGTAGTAAAAATACATATGACGTCATTTAACAAGCGTATGGTTGGCCTCGGATTCATGAACCTATATCAAATATGTATATTTACACGTATAATTGTAATCGAATAGATTTTATTTATTATTAGTGACTTAAATGTTATCTCATTTTTTTATTATATAAAAATATAACTTTTGTCATATTATATGTATTAAATATTTTCTATGTATATATTTCATTTGTTGGTTAAAATAGTAATTGTATTATTACCAAAATAATATCAGTAGTGATTAAACTAATAATAATGATAATTCTAGTGTTAATAATAATGGTAATAATATTAATGATATTATTAATAATAATATTAATGATAATTTTGAATGATAAATCTTATAATAATGATAATAACAGTAGTTTTTAATAAAATGAAAAGTTTAACAAAATATAATAATTTTGATAATATAACATAATACTTAATAGTAATAATTATTATAGCAATCTTATTACTAATGATAATCATAATAATACTTTTGGTAATAATAATAATAATAATACTATTTGCTACAGTGAAACCGTATTTTGCTACATTGCTACAGTGAAAACGACTTTGCTACAGTGAATTACTACAGTAAAATACTATTTGCTACAGTAAAACACTATTTGCTACAGTAAACACTATTTGCTACAGTAAAACGCTATTTGATGTCGACGAACTAGCAAACAAAAACAGGATAAGGCGGCCATGCGATCGCATGGCAAAAACACTGAAAACTCATGGTATCGCATGAGGTACTGTAGCAGGCCACATACTATAAAAGCTCGATTCATTCCTCTGTATTATTATTTTTTTATATTATTATTATTATTATTATTATTAAGATTAATATTATTATTATTAATCTTATTATAATATTATTATTAGTAGTATATATACCTAAAATACTACAACGAGGTTATGAGCGTATCACCTTCAAAATGGGTTTTTGAGCGGGATAGAGCTAAGGAAATTATGGGTTATTGTCAAAGAGGTTATGGGTAATGTTCGAGGTTATATTTGTGAATCAAATCTAGTGTTTATCATCTCTGTTGCGTCTACGTACTTTCCTACAATATTGAATCTCAATATTGATACGTAAGCACTCATATTTCATCTTTTATACATTAATTGTGTATCCATGTCTAGTGCTCGAGTATATATATTTATGCATGCTTGTATGCTAAATTTTGTCGTTAAACAATTATGATGAATCACGAAGTAAATACATATATTACTTGTAAAAGGTATATGATATACATGTTTTTGGAAAGCTGGAGAAAAATCAATAACTTTTCATTTAGATATCGAATAATTTCGATGAACAGATTAAAAGATATGATCAACTGAATTATGATTAACGTTAATTGAAATTGCTTTTAAATCTACAATTAAGATTTAAACAACTTGTTTACGAGATTGATAAATTGGATTTTTGAATATTACCAACCGAGTAAATGAATCCTTATATAAGGTATGTCTCGTTTTGTTGAACTATTATCAAAATTGACTTTTTGAAATGACTTTGGATAACTTTTGTATGTCGATCTCGAGCATTAGGATTGTTATACACTATGACCTGACCTAGCTTGATAGACATTTATTGACCAACATATGTTCTCTAGGTTGAGATCTACGATTATTTGATATTCCGAGTTTCGGTCATGTTTTGGTGAATAACTTTATGTGCTGCTAAGGTGAGTTTCATTTGCTCCCTTTTTAATTGCTTTTGCAATATATATTTTTGGGCTGAGAATACATGCACTTTATTTTAAACGCAATGGATACAAGTACATACTAAATTCTACACTGAGTTTGAACCGAAAATCCCTTAGCTTTGGTAACTAGTAACTACCAGTTATAAGAACTGGTGGGCGTGAGTAGTAGTATATGGATCCATAGGGCTTGATATCCCCGTCCGAGCTAGAGCGCTAGCCTTTTAACGGACGTATGCTATTTGAGAAGCGTACACGTTGGTTTGCGTGTACTATTAAGATGATTATACAAAGGGTACAAATTATATATACGTTAAGTTTAGTTACCAGGGTGCTCAATCTTGTAGAATATTTTGATAAACGTTTCTGGATGAAACAACTGAAATCTTGTGATTCACCTTTATACACAGATTATGCGAAACATTAAAACTATGAACTCACCAACCTTTGTGTTGACACTTGTTAGCATGTTTATTCTCAGGTTTCCTAGAAGTCTTCCGCTGTTGCTTATATGTTAGACAAGCTATGTGCATGGAGTCTTACATGACATACTTTTCAAGGAAACGTTGCATTCACCAAATTATCACCATGTATCTTATCTTAACTGCATTGTCAACGGAAGTACTATTGTAAACTATTATTTACGGTGATTGTCTATATGTAGAAATTATCAGATGTCGAAAACCTTTGATTTAAATATTCATTTATGGTGTGCCTTTTCAAAAGAATGCAATGTTTACAAAACGTATCATATATAGGTCAAATACCTCGCAATGAAATCAATGAATGGCGTATTGTTCGTATGGATTTGGAGCGATCGTCACAGTTGGTATCAGAGCGTTGGTCCTAGTGAACCAGGTCTTGCATGAGTGTGTCTAACTGGTTATTGTTAGGATGCATTAGTGAGTCTGGACTATGACCGTATATGTTTTTACCAAGTTTTGCTTACCATTTATTGTCGAAAATTACTTGCTTATCATTCCTAAGTCTAGACACGTCTTACTGCATTTACTGCATAGATAGTGTACCGACAAAATTCATATCTTAGCATATCTATTACTGTAAACTTTTCCTGACATCTTCCGAAAATTTCTCCGTAATTTACGGGATTTTGGTATTATATATACATATGTAAATTATTTATTGAGGAGTACCAATCTAAATTATATAATCTATCTTATATCAAAAATCAATTCCCTGATTATACAAGATGGATCACGTATCTAGTTCAAATTCCTTAAATTCCGACAGCTATTCTGATATGGATATTCACATGAACTCCGAAGACAGTGTAACCGGAATGGATCAACCAATTAGCCATCATCTATTCTGGATGAATTGGGGATGGGTTCGTAGCTTACTTAGTCATTGAAGACAAGAAGAAAGCGATCCCTTCCATCCACGACATTGCCCTCTTGGCGAAGAACCTGAAGCACTTACCGGCGAACCTGTTCGTAATACCATTTTCTTTCTCATTTCCAGAGTATCTAGTCATGATTATATACTATCTCACATTCTAAATCTTATTCGTCCGCTCGTCCGAACCACCGATCATCCCGGTATAATAGAAGAAGTCAACGAGCTTCGCGCTCGGGTAGTGGCTTTGGAGAATATGGTACGAAGGTTACAAACACCAGCAGCAGCACCAGCAGCATAACCAGTACCACCATCATCAACAACAGTACCATTACCACCACCAACAACCACATCCGCATCCCACACCTCAATATCACATCTAAAAACTGTACTTCAGATATCAACACCATACGCACCGTAGATACCAAGGAGTGCCAACAACAATAAATGATGAAGTACTGATTCATAACTTCATCGAAGAAATATTCTACGGTGATTATGTAATCTCTAAAATCTTAGAGATTATTTATCCCAGTTCTAACCGTAAATCAGATAAATAGAAGGAAGAATAAAAACCCTGACAAGAATGATTCGTAAGGTACAAGCTAGACTTGTTTTACCAACAGCATCAATAGTACCCTTAGCCTCACCAGTACAGTTAGTGCTGTCAACATCATTAGAATCATCAGCACCTCTAACATCACAAGCTCTGCCAGTTCAAGAAAGCACCGTGGATATTATTACAAGTCAACAACGCGTATATTTGTATCAACGAGTTATGAAATATTAACTCATTCCCTCTGAAGAATTTATATGTATATCGTATATATATATTTTAAAACCATCATAAATCTTTTCGTACTAAGCTATTAAGTATGAATTGAAAAAGGTAAATACTACTCGGTTAAATTCATATTACTAATATGCTATGATGTACATCCTTCGTTAACAACTTAACCTTCGTTAACTACAATCTCTGTTTCAATCCAAAGAATTCTGTTTCATAATAAACCAAGTGTATTATTCAATAATATGGTTGATTTTACACTTTCATCTTCGATGCACTCGAAACTTTCTAGAAAACATCATTTGCACCTTGCGAAGTTTGCAAGAATTCCACGAATATCAACACCCTTCACCAAGGAATATCAGTAAGAATAAATAATGAAGTATTGATTTTATTAGCAAAATACTCCGCAAAGATTATGTAATCTTTAATATTTTAGAGATTATTCATTTCTAATTCAAGCCGAAAATCAAATGAGCTTAATATGATATTAACTCATTAAATCTGTATTACATCTGAAGAAAATATACATACATATATTTTCATAAAAACGGTAATAAAAATTCTTTTGTACAAAGTATTAATTGTGAAATCTTTAACGGGTAGGTAATACTCGAGAAATATATAAGTTCACAATTAATATGTTATATTGTACATTCTTCAACTTTGATTCAAAAATTATTAACTATGCTCACAGCGATATACGATCGTTTTCATACAAATTCAATTACATATTCTGATATTGACGGATCAGAATCTAAGTCATAACTCTGAACCGGTAAAATCATTCTTAGATCTCTACATCTTTCAATGCTATACTTTGACTTCAAAACTGTGAAAGATCCTTTGGTATTGTTTTTACCAAAAATAGCCTTGCAATTCCTTTTCAAAGTATCCAGTATTATCAACCATTCAACCAGTCAACGACAACCTTTCAGACTTGTAATTTTGGCATATACGTCTTCGTTACTGGGGAACCTTTCATGTTCCACCACATTAGCAGTAAATTTACCAACAACTTCATTGATCTTTGACCTTTCGAAAAATCCTTATACTCATTGAAACTGTATCATGTACTCATCCACATCTTGTAACGGCAATTGCCATACCAACTATCGGAAATTAGCAATCAGTATCTTGAAATCTTGTAGCACGTCTACGCCAACAGTTATATGTGTACATATAACGTCTACCTCCTGTACTTACATACTTCGAATGTGAAGTTTCCGAAAAACACCCCAAACTACGAAACTAGTTCTCCGAATTTTGGAAAAATGTTGATGAAGCAGCAAAAACTGTAAACGACCTTAACAGTCAAAAGTTTGATGATAAAGAATAGTATGGTGGTAAAGCATAGAAAAATAGAAGGTTTGGAATTGAAAAACGGATTGAGCAGACCATGAAGGAGGCTGTGGACAAATTACAAAGACTAAATCTACCTTCAAAGAATCCAAATGATTCAGAGTCTGCTAAAATCATTAGCGAATACCTTGCTCCTTACTCTAAAACCTTTGCGGACAATATTCTTCATCATCATCTTATCTTAAATATTCTAAGATATCATCGTATCTCCCATTATAAATATCCTCCATATTTCTGAAGATATTTTTCGAAACCATTCTTATCTGAAATCATTACCTCTTCGAACTATCTGTGTTACATCATAAAAGAAACTATTTTAGTTTCTAAAATCTGAAAAATTCGAAAAAAATGGATGTTTTGAAGTAATGTTGGGAACTGAAGCATGAGTTAGTATAATATAATGACACTTGATCAACGTGATTATATTACAGTAAGTCATGTTGAGTTTCTAATGGAACGTGACAAAGGTTCACAGATCACACCCTCATCATAAACCATGTTACATAACTCTTTCATTCTATATAATCTCTAAATATATCAAGAAAATATATTTCTTGATGATTCGGTCTTTTCCAGATATTCTGGTAATTTGACAAGTCGGATTGTGCTATTACCGTTTCTTTCTTAGAACATTAATTATGTTTATTCTGAAATTCATACCTACGAATTCTGGACCATTATTCGCTTGACTTAAGGTCGGGAAGAGAAAACGAAAGCATGAAGCTCCGAAATATAATGGAGAACATAAAGCCCGATAACAACCCCGAAATTACAAACCGTGTATATCAATGCGTATAGCAATATAAAGACACGAGAGAATGAAAAACACTATAACCCCAAGGTAATAGTAGAAGAAAATAACTTCCTCTGGTGGCAGATGAAAAAGAAGAATGAAGGATACGATAGCCAGGAAAATATCAAGAATCAGAACTGGATTAAGCATTTTCACAATCTATTGGGATGTATGAAATAAGAAAGAAGATTATAGGAGTGGTGAAAATAAATGAAATGGAAGAGGTCAATTTATAGCAATCGAGACAGATTACGCATTTAATCAAAGAAAATCCTAATTTCCGCAAATTCCGAAGAATCAAATCTTATTTAGATTATGAAGATTTTCTATTCCTTAAATTCCAGAAATCAATCGTAACTACGTCAAAAGCTAAGACGAATCTCTATTCTTTCATTTCATTCTTTTACGATAACTTCTCTCATACGCTTCGAGAAATCAGATTGTTTTATCCATATAATTCAACGGTGATAAAATTCTATTTATCAACTCATATTCGTCATGAAAACATTTCTATTGTTAGCCATGACGACCTCACTTAAATTTCGGGACGAAATTTCTTTAACGGGTAGGTACTGTGATGACCCGGAAATTTCTGACCAAATTTAAACTTTATCTTTAAATGATTTAATGTTTCCGACACGATAAGCAAAGTCTATGAAGTTGAATCTTAAAATTTTAGAACTGTTTCATGTATTAAATTACATTTGACTGCTCTCGACGATTCATGAACAATTATATGTATGTATATATATATGTACAAGTAAAAACGACTTTCCTACTGTAAAACACTATTTGCTACAGTAAAATGACTTTCCTACCATAAAACACTATTTGCTACAGTAAAACACTATTTGCTACAGTGAAACCGTATTTTGCTACAGTGCTACAGTGAAAAAACTATATATCTCATTTTTTTTATTATATAAAAATATAACTTTTGTCATATTATATGTATTAAATATTTTCTATGTATATATTTCATTTGTTGGTTAAAATAGTAATTGTATTAATACCAAAATAATATCAGTAGTGATTAAACTAATAATAATGATAATTCTAGTGTTAATAATAATGGTAATAATATTAATGATATTATTAATAATAATATTAATGATAATTTTGAATGTTAAATCTTATAATAATGATAATAACAGTAGTTTTTAATAAAATGAAAAGTTTAACAAAATATAATAATTTTGATAATATAACATAATACTTAATAGTAATAATTATTATAGCAATCTTATTACTAATGATAATCATAATAATACTTTTGGTAATAATAATAATAATAATAATACTAATAACAATAATTTTAATAATAATAATAATACTTCTAATAATAACAATAATAATAATATTAATAATTGTAATGATAGTATTAATAATAATAATAACAATTAGATAATAATAATAAAATTAATAATAATAATAATAATAATAATAATAATAATAATAATAATAATAATAATAATAATAATAATAATAAATGTTTATACCTTTAAAAGCCTCTTTTAAAAAAAATGCCATGAATCGGCTCTAACTCGAGACCTAACGGTTTACCATAACACCCATGACCACTCGTCTACTTACATCCTTTCTGATTTAATATACCATTTAATTATTATAACCTGTTTTTGTTTAAATTTCCTATTATTTCTGCTTCACAGCCATTTTCAAATCGAATAAGGATCAAAATCAAATTTAAAACAATTTTTGTGGTGTCTTTAGATTACCAAACCGTAACAGAAAACTTTTGATTGTATAGAATTTACTTAAAACTGAAAAGGAATCAAAAGCTGTAACAGCTTTTTTATAATAAAAAAACCCGATGAACCATAAATCAATTTCATGCTGTAAAATTAAGTTACCAATTTAATTTAGGTTTTAAATTCGATACAGAAGCATACTTCATTGGTGTTCGAATTAATTAGAAACAGAATAAATAAATAAAATGTTTACAGCAGACCTGCAACCCGTTTATAAACTTGAAATCGATTTTAAGTTTTCAAAGCGTTTTGGATCACGACATCTAAATGAAAGATGTTTCAAATCACACATATAAACTTTCTGTATTCTCAATTTAAATTGAAACATAAACACGATTGTGAATTTCTTCCAAAACCAGTCGTTTGACTCCGAAAACTGGGACTCAATAGGAACAATTGAGCCTTGAAACTTTACAGACAATTTAAATGAAAGATTTATGACCATACTGCACTATTTGTGATGACCCGGAAATTTCTGACCAAATTTAAACTTTATCTTTAAATGATTTAATGTTTCCGACACGATAAGCAAAGTCTATGAAGTTGAATCTTAAAATTTTAGAACTATTTCATGTATTAAATTACATTTGACTGCTCTCGACGATTCATGAACAATTATATGTATGTATATAAATATATGTACAAGTAAAAACGACTTTCCTACCGTAAAACACTATTTGCTACAGTAAAATGACTTTCCTACCGTAAAACACTATTTGCTACAGTAAAACACTATTCGCTACAGTGAAACCGTATTTTGCTACAATGCTACAGTGAGTAGTAGTATATGGATCCATAGGGCTTGATATCCCCGTCCGAGCTAAAGCGCTAGCCTTTTAACGGACGTATGCTATTTGAGAAGCGTATACGTTGGTTTGCGTGTACTATTAAGATGATTATACAAAGGGTACAAATTATATATACGTTAAGTTTAGTTACCAGGGTGCTCAATCTTGTAGAATATTTTGATAAACGTTTCTGGATGAAACAACTGAAATCTTGTGATCCACCTTTATACACAGATTATGCGAAACATTAAAACTATGAACTCACCAACCTTTGTGTTGACACTTGTTAGCATGTTTATTCTCAGGTTTCCTAGAAGTCTTCCGCTGTTGCTTATATGTTAGACAAGCTATGTGCACGGAGTCTTACATGACATACTTTTCAAGGAAACGTTGTGTAACACCCATGTTACATCCGTCCCACATCGGTTGGAGAGGGGAACGAAGCATGCCTTATAAGGGTGTGGAGACCTTTCCTAGCATGACGCGTTTTGGGACCATAAGCGCAGCAGATCCCATGAGAACTCTGCAATTAAGCGTGCTCAGGCGAGAGCACTACCAGGATGGGTGACCTCCTGGGAAAGTGCTCGTCGTGTTTGGTTGCCAAGAAAAATCCGTGCGCCTAAGGGCAAAGCGGACAATATCAAGCTACGGGGAACGTGTTACCTGGGATGTTACAGATGGTATCAGAGCCAGACCCCGGACCAAACATGCACAGCGGGGACGCTGTGTCCCATTAGGGAGGAGGATTGTAACACCCATGTTACATCCGTCCCACATCGGTTGGAGAGGGGAACGAAGCATGCCTTTAAGGGTGTGGAGACCTTTCCTAGCATGACGCGTTTTGGGACCATAAGCGCAGCAGATCCAATGAGAACTCTGCAGTTAAGCGTGCTCAGGCGAGAGCACTACCAGGATGGGTGACCTCCTGGGAAAGTGCTCGTCGTGTTTGGTTGGCAAGAAAAATCCGTGCGCCTAAGGGCAAAGCGGACAATATCATGCTACGGGGAACGTGTTACCTGGGATGTTACACGTTGCATTCACCAAATTATCACCATGTATCTTATTTTGACTGCATTGTCAACAGAAGTACTATTGTAAACTATTATTTACGGTGATTGTCTATATGTAGAAATCATCATATGTCGAAAACCTTTGATTTAAATATTCATTTATGGTGTGCATTTTTAAAAGAATGCAATGTTTACAAAACGTATCATATAGAGGTCAAATACCTCGCAATGAAATCAATGAATGACGTATTGTCCGTATGGATTTGGAGCGATCGTCACACTATTAGATTTTAAAATTTGTTAAGAAATATAATTTTTTGAAAATGGAAGCAAGAACAGGGTACGGTGGGTGTTCTTCATGTGTTTTTCTGTTTTAATTCGATGGAGTAGAGACTGTAATGGTTCTTAGTTGGTATTGAAAATGCATAAACGAATGAATTACTCAGTATTAGTGTGAAATTCATTTGGTTTATTAGCTAGAAGAGATTCGTCAATAATTTTAATCGTACAGACTAAATAATAATAAAAAATAAAGTGGATGTCGACTCTTAACAAAATTTGGCTCGTATCTGTGATTAAATCTGAATTCTTAGCAAGATTAGAGATAACAGAATATTTTTGGATGGTGATGTTAAACAGAACGTAATTATCTATATATTTATACGTATATAACAGTCTTTAGGTATATATATATATAATTTGTTTATGTATTTATAAAATATGTAACAGTATTTATCAGTAGGCTATATATCTATATCTAATTATATCTGTATCTGTAATATCTATTTTTATATATAAATATATAACTGAATTTTATATTTAAATATATTAGATATAACTGAATTTTTATATATGATTATATCTATTTTTATATAAAATTATATAACTGAATTTTCTATATCTGTATATATATATATATATATATATATATATATATATATATATATATATATATATATATATATATATATATATATATATATATATATATATATATAATTCATAAATTATATTTATTTTATACTTAATAGTATTATTAATACAAATATTAATAGTAATAATAATAATGAAAGTAATGTTAATAATATTAATATATCAATTATATTCAACCTTGTAATCTAATATAATACCATTTATTATTTATGTAATATTATATGATGACACTTAATGAATAGTTAATATATTATATATATATTTAACAGAAATGATAGATTTATAATAACATATACATATTTATATTTATATATATAAATAGTACTTATTTATTCTTATTGTTATATTACATTTTAAATTTCAATTATTTGAAGTCTACTTTATCAAAATATTATATATTCTTATATTTATATTTATATAATATATATATACATATTTATTTACAGATAATGTTCGTGAATCGTTGGGAATAGTTGAAGTTAGATGAATATATCAATCCGTTCAAAATTTTGAGGTTCAACATTACAGACTTTGCTTATCGTATCGAAATCATAAAAAGATTTAGTTTAAATTTGATCGGAAATTTTCGGGTCGTCACACGAGTCGAGTATCAACGTACGAGCCAACGGACCTAAAATTACAAGTCAACTATGTACATGAATATAATATAATATATATATAATTAATATAAATTTTATATATATATATATATATATATATATATATATATATATATATATATATATATATATAATATATCGACAAACAAGAAAACAAAAAAATTGTGAGCTGGATTTTGGGGCCATGCGACCGCATGAGAAATAGGCATAAAACCCATGCGATCGCATGGCAGTCAGAATTCAGAAACATTCTATAAATTGGCCAGTTTGCTCAACACACACACACACACATATTAATATCTATATTACTCCGTAATATATTTTATATTTATTATTTTTATTTATTATTTATATTATTATTATTATTATTAAGATTAAATATTATTAATAATCTTATAGTTAGGAGTATTATTATTAGTATTATTATACATAAAATACTACGACGAAGTCATGAGCGAATTATTTTCAAACAAGCCTTCCGAGCGGGATAGAGCTAGGGAAACTATGGGTTATAACTATGGAGGTTATGGGTAATGTTCGTGAGTATTGTTCGCAAGTCAAACTAGTATTTATCATCTCCGTTGCGTCTACGTACTTTTCTATAATATTGAATCACAATATTGATACGTAAGCATTTATATCTTATCTTTTATATATTAATTGTGTATCCATGTCTAGTGCTCGAGTATATATATTTATGAATGCTTGTATGCTAAATTTCCTCGTTAAACAGTTTATGATGAATCACGAATTAAATACATATATTACTGATAAAAGGTATATGATATGCATGTTTTTGGAAAGCTGGCGAAAAGTCAATAACTTTTCATTTAGAAATCACATAATTTCGATGAACGAATTAAAAGATATGATCAACTGAATTATGATTGACGTTAATTAGAATTGCTTTTGAATCCGCAATTGATACTTAAACAACTTATTTATAAGATTGATAAATTGGATTTTTGAATATTATTAGCCGAGTAAATGAATCCTTATATAAGGCACGTCTTGTTTTGTTGAACAATTGTCAAAATTGATTATTTTATCATATTTTAAAGCCTTATAAAAACTATAGTATTGAATCAGATTGACTTTTTGAAACGACTTTGGATAACTTTTGTATGTCGATCTCGAGCATTAGGATTGTGATACACTATGACCTGACCTAGCTTGATAGACATTTATTGACCAACATATGTTCTCTAGGTTAAGATCTACGGTTATTCTCTAGGTTGAGATCTACGGTTATTTGGTCAACGGACCTAAAATTACAAGTCAACTATGTACATGAATATAATATAATATATATATAATTAATATATATTATATATATTATATATATAATAATATGTCGACAAACAAGAAAACAAAAAAATTGTGAGCTGGATTTTGGGGCCATGCGACCGCATGAGAAATAGGCATAAAACCCATGCGATCGCATGGCAGTTAGAATTCAGAAACATTCTATAAATTGGCCAGTTTGCTCAACACACACACACACATATTAATATCTATATTACTCCTTATTATATTTTATATTTATTATTATTATTATTATTATTATTATTAAGATTAATATTATTATTAATCTTATAGTTAGGAGTATTATTATTAGTATTATTATACATAAAATACTACGACGAGGTCATAAGCGAATTATTTTCAAACAAGCCTTCCGAGCGGGATAGAGCTAGGGAAACTATGGGTTATAACTATGGAGGTTATGGGTAATGTTCGTGAGTATTGTTCGCAAGTCAAACTAGTATTTATCATCTCCGTTGCGTCTACGTACTTTTCTGCAATATTGAATCACAATATTGATACGTAAGCATTTATATCTTATCTTTTATATATTAATTGTGTATCCATGTCTAGTGCTCGAGTATATATATTTATGAATGCTTGTATGCTAAATTTCCTCGTTAAACAGTTTATGATGAATCACGAATTAAATACATATATTACTGATAAAAGGTATATGATATGCATGTTTTTGGAAAGCTAGCGAAAAATCAATAACTTTTCATTTAGAAATCGCGTAATTTCGATGAACGAATTAAAAGATATGGTCAACTGAATTATGATTGACGTTAATTGGAATTGCTTTTGAATCCGCAATTGATACTTAAACAACTTATTTATAAGATTGATAAATTGGATTTTTGAATATTATTAGCCGAGTAAATGAATCCTTATATAAGGCACGTCTTGTTTTGTTGAACAATTGTCAAAATTGATTATTTTATCATATTTTAAAGCCTTATAAAAACTATAGTATTGAATCAGATTGACTTTTTGAAACGACTTTGGATAACTTTTTTTATGTCGATCTCGAGCATTAGGATTGTGATACACTATGACCTGACCTAGCTTGATAGACATTTATTGACCAACATATGTTCTCTAGGTTGAGATCTACGGTTATTTGGTAATCCGAGTTTCGGTCACATTTTGGTAAACGACTTTATATGCTGCCAAGGTGAGTTTCATTTGCTCCCTTTTTAATTGCTTTTGCAATATATATTTTTGGGCTGAGAATACATGCACTTTATTTTAAACACAATGGATACAAGTACATACTAAATTCTACACTGAGTTTGAACCGAAAATCCCTTAGCTTTGGTAACTAGTAACTACCAGTTATAAGAACTGGTGGGCGCGAGTAGTAGTATATGGATCCATAGGGCTTGATATCCCCATCCGAGCTAGAGCACTAGCCTTTTAATGGACGTATGCTATTTGAGAAGTGTACACGTTGGTTTGCGTGTATTATTAAGATGATTATACAAAGGGTATAAATTATATATACGTTAAGTTTAGTTACCAGGGTGCTCAATTTCGTAGAATATTTTGATAAACGTTTCTGGATGAAACAACTGAAATCTTGTGATCCACCTTTATATACAGATTATGCGCAACATTAAAACTATGAACTCACTAACTTTTGTGTTGACACTTTTAACCATGTTTATTCTCAGGTTCCTAGAAGTCTTCTGCTATTTGCTTATATGATATACAAGATATGTGCATGGAGTCATACATGCTTTATTCGAGAAAACGTTGCATTCACAAATCATCACCATCTATCTTATTTTGACTGCATTATCAACGGAAGTATTATTGTAAACTATTATATTACGGTGATTGTCTATATGTAGAAATCATCAGATGTCGAAAACCTTTGATTTAAATATTCATTTATGTTGTGCCTTTTCAAAAGAATGCAATGTTTATAAAACGTATCATATAGAGGTCAAATACCTCGCAATGAAATTGATGAATGACGTGTTCATCCATATAGATATGGAGCGATTGTCATAGTTGGTATCAGAGCGTTGGTCCTAGCGAACCAGGTCTTGCATAAGTGTGTCTAACTGATAGTTTTTAGGATGCATTAGTAAGTCTGGACTTCGACTGTGTCTGCATGTCAAAAGTTTTGCTTATCATTTCTTATCGAAAATTACATGCTTATCATTCCTAAGTCTAGACACGTCTTACTGCATTTACTGCATAGATAGTGTACCGACAAAATTCATATCTTAGCATATCTGTTACTGTAAACTTTTCTTGACATCTTTCGAAAATTTCTCCGTAATTTACGGGATTTTGGTATTATATATACATATGTAAATTATGTGTTGAAGAGTACCAATCTAAATTCTATAATCTATTTCATATCAAAAATCATCCCTCTAATTATACAAGATGGATCACGTATCTAGTTCAAATTCCTTAAACTCCGACAGCTATTCCGATATGGATATTCACCTGAACTTCGAAGACAGTGTAACCGGAATGGATCAACCAATTAGCCATCATCTATTCTGGATGAATTGGGGATGGGTTCGTAGCCTACTTAGTCATTGGAGACAAGAAGAAGGTGATCCCTTCCATCCACCACATTGCCCTCTTGGCGAAGAACCTGAAGCACTTACCGGTGAACCTATCCGAAGCACCATTTTCTCTCTCATTTCCAGAGTATCTCATCATGATCATATACTCTCTCAAATTCTGGATCTTATTCATCCGCTAGTCCGAACCGCCAATCATCCCGGTGTAGTAGAAGAAGTCAACGAGCTTCGCGCTCTGGTAGTGGCTTTGGAGAATATGGTGCAAAGGTTACAAGCACCAGCAGAATCACCGGCATCAACAGTACCACCGACAACAACACCAACAGTACCATTACCACCACCAACAACATCCACACCGCAAGCCTCAACATCACAATATGTACCTTGAACATCAACGTCATACGCACCATAGATACCAAGGAGTACCAACAACAATAATCGATGAAGTATTGATTCATAACTTCATTGGAGAAATATTCTGTGGTGAATATGTAATCTCTAAAGTCTTAGAGATAATCTATTCCAGCCGTAACCGTAAATCAGATAAGTGCACCGAAATGATAGAAGGAAGAGTAGAAACCCTGACCGGAATGGTGCACGATTTACAAGCTAGACTTGTTTTACCAACAGCATCAACAGTACCCTTAGCCTCACCAGCACAGTCAGTACTGTCAACATCGCCTCTAACATCACAAGCTCCGCCAGTTCAAGAAAGCATCGTGGACATCATTACGAGTCAACAACGAGTATATTGTATCAATGAGTTATGAAGTAATAACTCAATTCCTCTAAAGAATTTATATGTATATCTTATATATATAAATTTTAAAACCATCATAAATCTTTTTGTACTAAGCTATTATGTATGAATTGAAAAAGGGTAAATACTACTCGGTTAATTCATATTACTAATATGCTATGATGTACATCCTTCGTTAACGACTTAACTATCGTTAACTACAATCTCTGTTTCAACTCAATGAATTCCATTTCATAATAAACTAAGTATATTATTCAATTATATATTTGATTTTATACTTTCATCTTTGATGTATTCGAAACTTTCTAGAAAACATCATTCGTACCATGTGAAGTTAGCAAGAGTTCCATGAGCACCAACATGATTCACTGAGGAAATATCAATAAAACTGAATAACGAAGTACTGATTACATTAGTGAAATACTCCATGAAGATTATTAAATCTTTAATGTTTTAGAGATTATTCATTTCTAATCCAGCCGAAAATCAAATGAGCTTAATATGATATTAACTCATTAAATCTGTATTACATCTGAAGATAATATACATACATATATTTTCATAAAGACTGTAATAAAATTTTCTGGTACAAATATTACTTATGAAACTTTTAACGGGTAGGTAATACCCGAAAGATATATAAATTCACAATTAATATGTTACATTCTTCGATTCTGATTCAGCAAATCATCAACTATACTCACTACTTTCACAACGATATACATTCTTTCATAGAAATCAAAATAACCATTCGCATCCAAATTTGATTACATATTCTGATTTTGAAAAATCAGAATCCAAGCCCAGATTTACCAGAAAACATCAATTTTAGATTCTTACATCTTTCAAATGCCATACTTTGAATTCAAAACTGTACTAGAACATCATCTGTATACATATAACATTCATCTCTTAGAATTATGAGCTTTCATTCTGAAAATCTGAAAAGCAACCAGTCTACGAATCAATACTCTGAATGTTGAAAAAGCTGACGAAGCAGCAAAAACTGTAAACGACTTTAACAGTAAAAAGTTGATAATAAAGAATAGTGTGCTGGCAAAGCTCAGAAAAAGAGAAAGTTTGGAACTGGAAAACGGATTAAAGTATGAAGGAGGCTGTGGATAAATCACAAAGACTAAACCTGCCTTCAAAGAATCCAAATGATTCAGTATATGCTGAAGTCATTAACGAATACCTTGCTCCTGACTCTAAACCTTTACGGACAAATCTTCTTTATCATCTTTCAATATTAGAAATTCTAAGATATCATCGTATCTTTCATTATAAATATCCTCGATATTTCTGAAGATATTTTCATAACTATTCTTATCTGAAATCATTTATGTCTTCACGATATCAGTGTTATATCAGAAAGGAAACTGTTTTAGTTTCTAAAATCTGAAAAGTTTGAACTTAAATGTTATTGAAGCAGTGTTGGGAACTGAAGCATGAGTTAGTATAATATAATAACACTTGATCAACGTGATTATATTACAGTAATTCATGCCGAGTTTCTAAATGGAACGTGATGATTCACAGATCATAACGTCATCATGTGCTATGTCATATGACTCTTGTATTCTATTTAATCTCTAAAATATCAAGAAAATATTTCTTGATGATTCGGTCTTTTCCAGAGTATTCTGGTAATTTAACAAATCAAGATCGTGCCATTACCATTTTCTTCTTAGAACATTAATAATGTTCATTTCGAAATTCATATCTGCGAATTCTGGACCATTACAAGCAATGCTTAGTCACAAGTAGAAGAAACGAAGGGACAAAGCTCCGAAATAGAAATTGGGGTATAAATCGCAGCAAATAAAAGAAAGCATTAACTGGGAATGACAATAATTATAGAAGACAGAAGCAGGAACTTTGAAATATAAGGGAGAATATAAAGCCTGATAACAACACATAAATTACAAACTGTGTCTATCAATGTTTATCGCAACATAAAGACACGGGAGAATTAAAAGCACTATAACCCCAAGGGCAAAGTAGAAGTAAGCAGATTCCTCTGGCGGAAGTTGGAAAATGAGAATAATTGTTGCGATAGTAAGGATAAGGACAAGGATCAGAACTGGATTAAGCATTTTCACAATCTTTTGAATTTGGGAATTGAGTATAGGAATGGTAAAAGTAAGGAAACGAAGGGGGTAGATTTATAGTGAAATATTCGACAGAGTAATCAAAACATATGATCGCATTTAAAGCGGATCCTAATTTCCTTGATTTCCGAAGAATCAAATCTTATTACTAAGACCTTCTCCAAATCTCTTGAACTCTGGAAATCAACCTGTATACGTCAAAAGATATGACGAAACTTTACCTACTCATTTCACTCCTTTGTGATAACTTCATTTATACTCTTCGCGTAACCAAATTGTTTTATCTATATTACTCGCTGATGATAAAACTTTAATTTTCAGCTCGCAAGCATCATGTAAACGTATTTATTGTCAGCCATGACCATCTCAATCAAATTTCGGGACGAAATTTCTTTAACGGGTAGGTACTGTGACAACCCGAAAATTTCTGACCAAATTTAAACTTTATCTTTATATTATTCTGACACGATAAGCAAAGTTTGTTAAGTTGAATCTCAAGAAGTGTAAACTGTATTCATACATTCATTTAACCTTGACCAAACCCTGACGATTCACGAACCATTATAATTGGATTGGAAAATATACGTATATATATATATATATATATATATATATATATATATATATATATATATATATATATATAATATTAACTTAGTCAAAAAACGTCCTGATTTAAAATAATATATTTTGATAAACAACGAGTCACTGATTTATTGAAGCAAATGACCACAACGCTCAATTTTATAAGTTACATTTTTTATAAGGTAATTTATTGATGAGTAAGTCAAATTATTAATAAGGGTACACGTCGCGTAACGTAAAAGGCTAGTTTTCTAAACGTACGAAAGTGCGTTCGAAAAACCGAAAGTGGTACACGAGTCGAGTATCAACGTACGAGTCAACGGACCTAAAATTACAAGTCAACTATGTACATGAATATAATATAATATATATATATAATTAATATATATTATATATATTATATATATAATAATATGTCGACAAACAAGAAAACAAAAAAATTGTGAGCTGGATTTTGGGGCCATGCGACCGCATGAGAAATAGGCATAAAACCCATGCGATCGCATGGCAGTTAGAATTCAGAAACATTCTATAAATTGGCCAGTTTGCTCAACACACACACACACACACACATATTAATATCTATATTACTCCTTATTATATTTTATATTTATTATTTATATTATTATTATTATTAAGATTAATATTATTATTAATCTTATAGTTAGGAGTATTATTATTAGTATTATTATACATAAAATACTACGACGAGGTCATAAGCGAATTATTTTCAAACAAGCCTTCCGAGCGGGATAGAGCTAGGGAAACTATGGGTTATAACTATGGAGGTTATGGGTAATGTTCGTGAGTATTGTTCGCAAGTCAAACTAGTATTTATCATCTCCGTTGCGTCTACGTACTTTTCTGCAATATTGAATCACAATATTGATACGTAAGCATTTATATCTTATCTTTTATATATTAATTGTGTATCCATGTCTAGTGCTCGAGTATATATATTTATGAATGCTTGTATGCTAAATTTCCTCGTTAAACAGTTTATGATGAATCACGAATTAAATACATATATTACTGATAAAAGGTATATGATATGCATGTTTTTGGAAAGCTGGCGAAAAGTCAATAACTTTTCATTTAGAAATCACGTAATTTCGATGAACGAATTAAAAGATATGGTTAACTGAATTATGATGGACGTTAATTAGAATTGCTTTTAAATCCGCAATTGATACTTAAACAACTTATTTATAAGATTGATAAATTGGATTTTTGAATATTATTAGCCGAGTAAATGAATCCTTATATAAGGCACGTCTTGTTTTATTGAACAATTGTCAAAATTGATTATTTTATCATATTTTAAAGCCTTATAAAAACTATAGTATTGAATCAGATTGACTTTTTGAAACGACTTTGGATAACTTTTGTATGTCGATCTCGAGCATTAGGATTGTGATACACTATGACCTGACCTAGCTTGATAGACATTTATTGACCAACATATGTTCTCTAGGTTGAGATCTACGGTTATTTGGTAATACGAGTTTCGGTCACATTTTGATGAACGACTTTATATGCTGCTAATGTGAGTTTCATTTGCTCCCTTTTTAATTGCTTTTGCAATATATATTTTTGGGCTGAGAATACATGCACTTTATTTTAAACACAATGGATACAAGTACATACTAAATTCTACACTGAGTTTGAACCGAAAATCGCTTAGCTTTGGTAACTAGTAACTGCCAGTTATAAGAACTGGTGGGCGCGAGTAGTAGTATATGGATCCATAGGGCTTGATATCCTCGTTCGAGTTAGAGCACTAGCCTTTTAACGGGCATATGCTATTTGAGAAGCGTACACGTTAGTTTGCGTGTATTATTAAGATGATTATACAAAGGGTATAAATTATATATACGTTAAGTTTAGTTACCAGGGTGCTCAAGAATATTTTGATAAACGTTTCTGGATGAAACAACTGAAATCTTGTGATCCACCTTTATATACAGATTATGCGCAATATTAAAACTATGAACTCACCAACCTTTGTGTTGACACTTTTAAGCTTGTTTATTCTCAGGTTCCTAGAAGTCTTCCGCTGTTTGCTTATATGATATACAAGATATGTGCATGGAGTCATACATGCTTTATTTGAGAAAATGTTACATTCATAAATCATCACCATCTATCTTATTTTGACTGCATTATCAACGGAAGTATTATTGTAAACTATTATATTACGGTGATTGTCTATATGTAGAAATCATCAGATGTCGAAAACCTTTGATTTAAATATTCATTTATGGTTCAAAAGAATGCAATGTTTATAAAACGTATCATATAGAGGTCAAATACCTCGCAATGAAATCGATGAATGACGTGTTCGTCCATATGGATTTGGAGCGATTGTCACATTATAAAATTCGATCAGGCATTTTATCAAACACCGGGACCACATATCATATTGTTTTATTTATTCACAGCAGCTACAACCGTTAAACCTGTTATAGAAATCTGAATTAGGGGTTGGTCTAACTAATATTGTATCTCAGTTGCATAATCGCATAAATTGAAATAAAAATACATAATTTCACAACAAAGACAAACCTGGGCAAATTTCGTTTGGATGGTATTCATTAACAACCTCAATTGTGTTATCTAGTGAACAATTATCATCGATCTTGACTGATCTTTCTTTGTTTCTAATTAGTATAAGTTGAAAGTATGCTCATGGTCTCCTTTGACAACCAAGCAAATTAATTCCAACTTCTTTCTTCTACCAATGTGGAACAAACTTCATATTTTCTTCTAACTAAAATATAACAAACAAAAATTTGGGTGTTTGTTGTTAAGAAACAAGAACAAAAGGAACCATATATGGAGCAAATAAGAAAGTCTTTGTATATTTCAATATATACTATTTGTCACCACTAATTTGGTCATTTATATAGTGCAAAACTACATTCCAATTTACAAATTAAGTGACATGTTACATATTTGGCCCTTATAATTTTATTATATTAAACATTTAGCCCTTCCACTATTAGTGTTTCCTACAAACTTGGAGGGGATAAATTGTAAGTTTCAAAATAAAATCCACCCAAATTTTTTGACGGGATTTATCTTTTTATTCGCCGCAACTTAGGTTTATCCGTCATCACCGTTCAACTCGAAATAATATTAAGAACAAAAAGCAACTAATTATTTTTGAAACGGGAGTTCTTTTTTAAGGAAACATTTTAATGTGTGTGTGTGTGCGCGTGTGTGTGTGTGTGTGTGTGTGTATATATATATATATATATATATATATATATATATATATATATATATATATATATATATATATTCATGAGTTCTTAAGAGAAAAGACATGGGTTCAAGTCCTCCTACCCTTTTTTCACAATTTTTTTCTCAGTGCTCACTTAACATTAGTTTCAGAAAAGACGTTAAAATGTTTCGTCGCTGCGGACAGACTATTAGGTATATCTGTTTTCCTTGAAGGGAGTTAAGTTAAATAAAACACTATAATGCATTATGGTTTCGGTATTTAGTTGTTGATAGAATTAAAAAAGAGAAATAATCAGGAAAAAGAACGTTAGTTTCAGAAATTGAAATCATACAACATTAGATATGTATGTAATAAATAATATAAGATAGACTAGATAACATACGCTATGTCTATACACATAGCTATTTTGCGGACTTATTCTGATAATATTAGTTGCGTAAACATAATATTCATTATATACATAAATATCATCTGATACTACAAATATGTAGCAGACAACGTATATCCAAATGCAATCGCCGCAACGCGCGGTCCGAATTCTATCTAGTTATTGCTAAAATAAACATTAGGTAATAAAAGGGTTTCAAGTCAAACTCCTATATTCTTCATTTTGAAATTTTTAGTTACATAACGTTTTCATCCCTACTCAAGGTTGCTGAATGTCAATCTCTTTTCATTATCATCTTTATCAGTAAACCAAAACAGAAAATGTAACTCAAACCAAATATAACGACTAAAATCAACACAACTTTCACTACAAATTAAATCAGATAAATTCTAAAAGCAATGGCTGCATTATATATATATATAAACAAATAAAAATATATATTTTTTAGGATTCATAATTGTTAAACGAAAAAGATAAAAAAAAAAATATCATTTTTTGTTCAGCTAGCTTTATCAAAATGGAAAAATCAGATTTTTTAACTACTCAAAACCAAAAAAAAGGCTATTTTGTTTAACACAAAACATTTAAAAATGTCAGGATTAAATTTTGATTTATATAATCAATTGCTATACTATTTTATTTATATAAATTAATAATCACTTACTACCTAAAAATTTTAAAATGAAAATAAGTTAAAAGCTACAAATATATTATACTCGCGATTCAGAGACTTTCGTTTACAGATATAATAAACATGCGTATAAGAGACTTTAAGTAGCAGGTGAAATATGTGTCATCTATCTCCAAAACGACAAAAGTACGCTCTATTTGAGCAAAACAAACGAGATCTGCAAAAGGAAGAAGGAGAAGAGTGTTCTCTTAATGGCTAAAACAAATATCAGAAACTTCCAATTATTAAAGGCATAACTGTTTTGAAATCTCAGGATTGGGGCTCTGATACCAGTTTTTGAGAAAATGGTCTCACTAATTTCCAATAAACGACCAATGAAAAATAGTAAAGAAACAAAGACACAAGAATTTAACATGGAAAGTCCAAAACTGGAAAAAAATCACGTGCCCTCAAAGAGAGAAATACACTATATTACAAATTGTTACAATGACATAGACAACTCTCTTAAGCCAATTAAACTATCTAAAAATATGACTAATACAACTCTCTAACAAAAATAAGTAAGGAAGAAATAATCAAATACATAAAGTGTATTAATTAGTGCAAGTTGAAAGTATGCACATGACCTTCTTTTACAACCAAGCAAGTTACCTCCAACTTATTTCTTCTACCAATGTGGGACAAACTCCATATTTTCTTCTAGCCAAAATATACCCAACAAAAATTTGGATGTTTGTTATTAAGAAACAAGTACAAAAGAAATCATATATGGAGAAAATAAGAAAGTCTTTGTATATTATTGCCATAATAAAACTTGATTATAAAAGGGTTTAAAGTTAAACTCTTTTCTTCTTCATTTTGAAATTTTTGGTTACAAAATTCTCACTTTTTTATCCCTACTCAAGATTGCTGAATCTCAAACTCTTTTCATCATCATATTTATCAGTGAACCAAAAACAAAAAATGAAAATCAAACCAAATATAACGATTAAAATCAACACAAACTTCATTTCAAATTAATTCAGAAAAATCCAAAACGCAATGGGAGCATTATATATATATATATATATATATATATATATATATATATATATATATATATATATATATATATATATATATATATATATATATATATATATATATAACAAATAAAAAGTATATATTTTTTTGAGTTTGTAATTATTAAAAAAGAAAAAAATGAAAAACAAATATAATTTCTTGTACAGCTAGCTTTATGAAAATGAAAAAATCAGATTTTTTAAACAACACAAAACACGTAAACGTCAGGATTAAATTTAGATTTATATAAGCAATCGCTACACTATTTTATTTATATAAATTAATAATCACTTACCACCTCCTAATTTTGAAACGAAAAAATAGTTAAAAGTTGCAAATATATTACACCTGGGTTTGAGAGATTTTTGTTTACAGATATAATAAACTTGCGTTTGAGAGAGACTTTAAGTAGCAGGTATCAAATCTATTTGTCCAAATGTATTATCTGAAACTTCCAATTATAAAAGGCATAACTGTTTGAAAATCTCCTCATTGCGGCTCTGATACCAGCTTTTGGGAAAATGGTCTCACTAATTCCAACATACAACCAATGAAAAACAATAAAGAAACAAAAATACAAGAATTTAACGTGAAAACTCTAAAACTGGAGAAAACCTACAAGTTTTCAAAGAAAGAAATACACTATATCACAAATTTTTACAATAACAAAGACAACTCTCTTAAGGTAACTACACTCTCCAACAATATGACTAATATAACTCTCAGACAAAAGTAACAAAGAAAGAAATAATTAAATATTTAAAGTGTATTGATTATCGCAAGTTGGGAGTATCTTCATGACCTCCTTTTATATAACCAAGCAAAAACAAAAGGAACCATATATGGAGTAAATAATAAAGTTTTTTTATATTATTGCTATAATAAAAACTAGGAAATAAAAAGGTTTCAATTCAAACTCTTATCTTCTTTATTTTAAAATTTTAGGTTACAAAATTCTCACTTTTTCATCTCTACTCAAGGATACTGAATCTCTTTTCATCATCATCTTTATCACCGAACCAAAAGATAAAATGAAAACCAAACCAAATATAACACTAAAATCGACATAAACTTCACTTTAAATTAAATAAGATAAATCCTAAATGCAATGGATGCATTATATACATATATATATATATATATATATATATATATATATATATATATAAACAAATAAAAATATATATTTTTTAGAGTTTGTAAATATTAAAAGAAAAAAATGAAAAAAATATCATTTTATGTTCAGCTAGCTTTATCAAAATGGAAAAATTAAATTATTTACGACCCAAAACAAAAAAAAGTATTTTGTTTAACACAAAACACATAACTGCCAAGATTAAATTTAGATTTATATAAGAAATCGCTACACTATCTTATTTATATAAATTAGTAATCACTTACTACCTCCAAATTTTGAAATGAAAAAAGAGTTAAAAGTTGCAAATATACTATACCTGGGTTTGAGAGATTTTCGCTTACAGATACAATAAACTTGCGTTTGAGAGACTTTAAGTAGAAGTTGAAATATGTGTCAACCATCTCCAAAGCGACAAGAGTAAATCTATTTTTGCAAATGTATTATCGAAAACTTTAAATTATTAAAGGCATAACTGTATGGAAATCTCCACATTACGGCTCTGATACCAGCTTTTGGGAAAATGGTCTCAGTAATTTCAACACACAATCAATGAAGAACAATAAAGAAACAAAGATACGAGAATTTAAGGTTGAAACTTCAAAACTGGAGAAAAACTACGGGCTTTCAAAGAGAGAAATACACTATATCACAAATTGTTACAATAAAATAGACAACTCTCTTAAAACAACTACACTCTCTAACAATATAATTAATACAACTCTCAAATAAGAGTAACAAAGAAAGAAATAATCAAATATTAAGTGTGTTGATTATGACAAGTTGGGAGTATCCTAAATGAAATGGCCTCATTATATATATATATATATATATATATATATATATATATATATATATATATATATATATATATATATATATATATATATATATATATAACAAATAAAAATATATTTTTTTAGAGTTTGTAGTTATTAAAAGAAAAAGGAAAAAGTGAAAAAAAATATCATTTTTTTGTTCAGCTAGCTTTATCAAAATGGAAAAATCAGATTTTTTAAACTACCCAAAACAAAAAAGGTATTTTGTTTACCACAAAACACATAGATTTCAAGATTAAATTTAGACATATATATATATATATATATATATATATATATATATATATATATATATATATATATATATATATATATATATATATATATAGCAATCGATACATTATTTTATTTATATAAATTAATAATCACTTACCACCTCCAAATTTTGAAATGAAAAAAGAGTTAAAAGTTGCAAATATACAACACCTAAGTTTGAGAGATTTTCGTTTACAGATAAAATAAAAGTGCGTTTGACAGACCTTAAGGAGCAGGTGAAATATGTGCCAGCCATCTCCAAAGCGATAAGAGTAAATCTATTTGTGCAAATGTAATACAATTATTAAAGGCAATAACTGTTTGGAAATCTCCACATTGCGGCTCTGATACCAGCTTTTGGGAAAATGGTCTCACTAATTCCCAACACACAAACAATAAAGAAACAAAGACACAAGAATTTAACGTAAAAACTCCAAAATTGGAGAAAAACCACAGGCTTTCAAAAAGAGAAATACACTATATCACAAATTGTTACAATAACATAGACAACCCTTTTAAGGTAACTACACTCTCCAACAGTATGACTAATACAATTCTCAAACAAAAGAAACAAAGAAAGTAATAATCAAATATTTAAAGTGTATTGATTATCGCAAGTTGGAAATATGCCCATGACCTCCTTTTGTAATCAAGCAAGTTGCCTCTAACTTCTTTCTTCTACTAATGTGGGACAAACTTCATATTTGTTTTCTAGCAAAAATATAACCAACAAAATTTGGGTGTTTGTTGTTTAGAAACAAGAACAAAAGGAACCGTATATGGAGCAAATAAGAAAGTTTTTTTTATATTATTGCTACAAAAAACAAGGGAATAAAAAAGTTTCAATTCATACTCTTGTCTTTTTCATTTTCAAATTTTTGATTACAATACTCTCACTTTTTCATCCCTACTTATGACAACCCGAAAATTTCTGACTAAATTTAAACCTAACTTTTATATGATTCCGACGATTCACGAATAATTTTATGTAAATATATATATATATATATATATATATATATATATATACATATATATATATATACATATATTAATTAAAAACGTTACGTATTATAATAATTTCTATTATTTAAACGATTCTAAAATAAACTTTAAAATATAATTGATTTTAAAAAACTAAATATTAAATAAATATTTCAAATATATATTTCGAAATGAATATATATATATATATATATATATATATATATATATATATATATATATATATATATATTCAATGTAACGAATTAGTAAAAAGAAAATAATACTTATCATGTAGTAAATGTAATAATAATAATAATAATAATAATAATAATAATAATAATAATAATAATAATAATAATAATAATAATAATAATAATAATAATAATAATAATAATAATAATAATAATAATGAGACTAAAAAGAATCCTAAACAAATACATCCTTATGTTGACTAAAAAAAAAAAAAAGGAAAGTATAAACTAGAACATCCTTATGTTGACTAAAAATAAAATTATAAACTAGTATACATATAGTTAATTTTGGTACATAAAGTATGTATTTTTATATTGAAATTTTAGGTTATAAATACTCATGAATGCAAGCATTAAACTTGCACCATTTCTCACACTTACAAAGTGTTTCTTTCTTTCTCTCCATTATCATCTTTGTTCTTACACTTCATTATTAGTATTCTTAATCAAGAATCAAACCACTAAAGGTAGTTATAAGCCTACTGAATTATAACATATTATTATTTATACATAAAATACTATAATGAAGTCATGAGCGGGTCATTTCAAAACGGGTTTTATGAGCGGGATAGAGCTAAGAAAAGTATGGGTTATAGCTATGGAGGTTATGGGTATTGTTCGTGAGGTCAACCTAGCATTTGTAATGTCCGTTACATCTGCTTACTTTTTCCTGTAATATTGAGTCACAATATTGATACGTGAGTGATGTTTCCATTTTCAATTATTATTATTATTACTATCGTTATTATCACCAAGGTTATAATCAAGATAACGTGCACTATATATGAACCTCAACGCTACTTAAGACCTAGGGTGATCCTTGGTACCATTATGGGATGCTTGTGGATCTCGAATGCCAAACATAGATTTTGGTCAAGAGATCCTGGGCCAACCGGTAACAACTGATCATTCAAGTGACTTGTATGATAGCAACGAGATTTGAGATTGTCGTACAACGTCTTGTTAAAGATTATAACCCAAACTTTCTATAATTGGAAAGTTACTAAAAGTGGAAAATTTCCATAGATAGTAACCTTTCCGAAAATGGAATTTCTTTCAGAAAACCATTATCATTGGTATAGTTACCATACTTATGTCTATTAGAAAACATCTGATCGTACATTCTATCTCTAGGCTGAGATCCCGGTCACTTATTTCCATTCATTTCATTCCTTTCAAGGAATACTTCAACTACTATTTAAGGTGAATTTATTTGATTCCCTTTTACTCTTTACATTTTTGGGCTGAGAATACATGTGCTACTTTTATAACTGTTTTTATGAAATGAATACAAATACTAAAACTGATTTTTCGTGAGTTTATTTGATTCCCTTTTACTCTTTACATTTTTGGGCTGAGAATACATGCGCTACTTTTATAACTGTTTTTATGAAATGAATACAAATACTAAAACTGATTTTTCGTGAGTTTATTTGATTCCCTTTTACTCTTTACATTTTTGAGCTGAGAATACATGCACAACTTTTATAACTGTTTTACATGCTAGACACAAGTACCAACTTTAAACTATGCTATACCCGACTATGTCCGACTAAGTCCCTAACCGAAAAGTATAAACACAACTTGTCTTTGTGGCAAACTATGAAAAACTTTTGGATCTACGTGATCTACTAATTAGTCCCTGCGAGACCAAGCTTATGAACAACTTTTGGATCTGCGTGATCTACTAATTGATCCATGTGAGACCAAGCTTATGAACAACTTTTGGATCTACGTAATCTACTAATTGGTCCTTGCGAGATCAAGCTTATGAACAACTTTTGGATCTGCGTGATCTACTAATTGGTCCTTGTGAGACCAAGCTTATGAATAACTTTTGGATCTGTATGATCTACTTTTTGGTCCCTGCGAGACCAACTTTATGAACAACTTTTGGATCTGCGAGATCTACTAATTGGTCTCTGCGAGGCCAAGCTTATGAACAAAAATCTTGTGGTCTAACACTATTACTGAAATCATTATTTATGACAAACCTATGAACTCACTCAACCTAGTGTTGACTTTTTAAGCATGTTTATTCTCAGGTACTTAAATATTATTTCCGCTGTATATCTGCTGCTTTGATGATGATTGCTTGTCATGCTTGGAGTCTTCATTTCATATCATATCAATTAAAGACATTTATCTTCCGCTGCAAAACTCAATAAAACATCTCATATAGAGTCATTCTCGTTTATACAACTGTGATTTGATATATTTAGTGACGTTATTCTTCCAGGCCCTATCTGGAGGACGTCACAGATTGGTATCAGAGCAGGTTGTTGTAGAGAACCAGGATTGCATTTTATGTGTGCCTTATACAATTAGGTACCTTAGCAATGTAGGACTGCAACTTTCCTTGACCATAGTGCCTTTACTTGTTGCCTTTAACTGTTAAATGCTACACTATACTTTAGAAACTTTACTTATCTTAGAATGCCGAGCCAACCTAAGAAATCTGCTCACTTTCCTAAGTACTATCCAATTACGCCATCGCATTTAAATGTTATACCAAGATTTCAGAAATTCTTGACATTCCTATGTCATCTATCATGGTTTTGTGTATTACATATGTATTACCTGAAATATTATCCAGGATTTTTGAAACTCCTATAATTGTTACTATTCATACTCAAACGTATATAACTCCCTGTTATATATCACGTACCTATATGCCTTATGCTTTATGCATCGGTTTGTGAACCAGGAAAATGTCATTGAGTTATCAAGAATCTCAAAGACATTATAATGTCATCACTATTCACATTCGTTACTTTTAAATCTTTGCTTTCTCGTTATTTTTGATCATTGAATTTTCTTGACGAGTGGCGTCTACGAAACTCTAGAATGGAAGGGTTTGGATTACCGATTTAAAGGATCCTATAGCTCAAGCCCCTAGACCTGAATAGGCCATTACGAATTGAAAGTCTTTAATCGAAAGATTATCTGATTACATACTTATCATTTTATGATCTCGACATGTCATACTGCCATTATTGAAGTATAGACACATCATATCTTATTATATCTTATTATATCTATCCCAGTAGATTTTGTCTGACACTTTTCCTAAATTTTCTCCGTAAATCACGGAAATCTTTTTACTATATATACGTATTCAAGGAGACAAATACATCATTTAGTATTCAACACCCATTTCATATCAAACCCTAATTCCAATCACATAATATGGATTACTCACTTGATTCCTCGAGCTCCAATAGCAGCGTAACCGAAATGAACCAACCAATTAGCCATCATCTATTTTTGATGAATTGGGGGTAGGTTCGTAGCTGACTCAATCAATGGAGGCAAGAAAAAGGTGATCCCTTCCACCAACTGAATTCACCACTGTAACGACCCAACCCGTATTAAAACCGGCCCATAATTTTTTTTCCTTTTAATACGCATTAAATAATACTTTAGGTCCCAATTGTGTTTCCATAAACATCTTTAATACAATAGAAGGTTTAATAAACCTTAAAACATTTAATACATTGATTAATTGTCCAAACGGACATACACGACCCGACTAGTTTAGTTTCCAACAAAATCGAGCATGGTGATTTGGGATTACGCTACCCAAATCCTATTCGAGTACAAAAGCAAGATCTTCTAAGCAACCTAGCCAAGATCTCTAATTCCCAAGCTTACCCGAGCCGCCAAGCATGCGAACCTATAAAAATATCAACAACGAGAGGGTAAGCTAACGCTTAGTGAATGATAATATACTACATACATATATATGTATAAAATGGACACGCCACACAAATATCAAATACCGCATACCGAAGCATCCATGTATAAGGCAACTACACTAAGCATACCGTACGATCTCTAAGCAACAAGCTAAAGATATCAACAAAGTATAAGTTCACCAACGACGATGTGAACAACGCCAAATAAGCTACACCCGGAGGGTTAGCTACAACACAACATTACATTAATATATATAACAATATAAAACGAATAAGGTTAACCCCTTAACCCATTACCGAATACCAAACGCCACAATGAAGATTGACCGAGCTACACGAGCCTTAGTAATCCGAACCCACACGAGATTACTAACTTCACAACATCGAGGTTGGTCGAACTACACGAGCCTTAGTAATCCGAAACCACACGAGATTACTACCTCAATAAGATGACCGAACTACACGAGTCATCGTGAATCCGAACTACACGCGATTCACTTCTCAACATCAAAACCCACGGTTACGGGATTATAAAATCCACCACATCGGGGTCATCCACTTCACAACAATATCAACCCTTCGCCATTGGGGTTATAACATCCAAATCACAACCACGTGTGATAACGTACACACAAGCGTGTACTTCGCCAAAGGTGGTCAACCAAAACGCACAAACGAGCCAATTGGACCTATACACAAGTCCATCAATCCAACTATATGTGAAGTGAGCTCTATGATCGAGAACCACTTCACCCGACCCGCACCCATCCTACACATATATATGCATATAGGATATTAACACTCACCTTGTCGCCTCGATGAATGCCTCCAAGTAATCCGCAACTCGTCAATGGAAAGTACCTATTCCATTATCACAAATTCAACAACACACTTAGATTGGATCTACAAACCAACCCAATTCGACACTTAGTGCAATTTCGACCCAAATGCACTTTCAAGTACAAACCGCGCCCAAACTACCCAATAATCACTAACACAAGTGATAATGGTCCTAATATGCCAATTAAACCCGAACACAAGTGTTAAACACTTATCGTTCTCAAAATCGCCCATAAACCCTAATTTTGACCCATAAGGTCAAAATCTCACCATTTACAAGTTTTGACACCAAAACATGTTTAACTCGGTTTTATACTTCAACTTAATCCATTTTAAGTTTATAAACCTCATCGAATCGACATTCGGGTCATAATCCTCAACAAACCCTAATTTTGACTCTAGTCAAAATTAGTCAACCACGAAAACCCTAAAAGTCTCCAAAACACCAATAATCACCAATGCTAGTGATTGTACACCATTTACAAGTCTTAAACATGGTTAAATCATTAACTAACCCAAAACCCGCCTCTAACACTTACAAACTCGAATCTTGGTGTTAATCTCCAATTAACAACTAAATGGGTTCCATCTATGAATCATACAATTAAAAGCCCCAAATTTGAATGATGAACATGAAAATGAAATTCGGAGTTAGAGCTTACCACTAGTATCACCGTGTAGCTAAGAACGAGGAGAACAAACTTGTCAACCAGGCCAAAGATCAAAACCCGCTTCTTCCTTTCCAAAATCCCACTTGAATCACTTGAGGATTTTAAGTTTTGAGAGGAAAATAGGAAAGAAAAGAAAAAAGAAAATAAAGAAAATGAGTGAGTGGATGAGGTTAAAGCCTCAAATCTGGCTCAAACGTGAAAAGACCAAATTGCCCTTGAACTTCATTTAAAATTATAAGAATCTGGCACCAAATTGCCCATAATGCCGCGCCGCGGCCTTAATCGTCGCGCCGCGACCTTTGCCTAGGTTTGGGATCATTTTTTGTCAAGCTTCTGATCTGGATTCCAGTTAAATGCCGCGCCGCGGCCTCATTTGTCGCGCCGCGACGTTCAACGTGATCTGACTCATTTCCTTGCATACAAGACCTTAACACCCGAACATGTCCCGAACCCTTCATACGCCTATCGTACATACACAATACACTTATAAATCATATACGGGTTAAACGGGGTGTTACAACCACTTGGCGAAGAACCTGAAGCACTTACCGGCGAACCAGTCAGAAACACCATTTTCACCCTCATTTCCAGAACAGCTCGCCACGATTATATAATATCTAGAATTCTAGATCTTATTCATCCCCTTGTCCGAACCGCCAATCATCCCAGTATAATAGAAGAAGTTAACGAGCTTCGCACTCGAGTGGTGGCTCTGGAGAATATGGTGCAATATCTACAAGCATCAGCAGCACCAGCAGCATAACCAGCACCACCAGTACCATCAGCATCACCACCAACAGTATCAGCTTCACCAACAACAACATCTGCATTCCACACCTCAACATCACACTCGGTACCTCGGATATCAACATCATACGCCCCTAGATACCAAGGAATATTAGTAATAATGAGTTAAGATGTATTGACTCATTCTTCTTGAAGAATTATATATGTATACTTATATATATATATATATATATATATATATATATATATATATATATATATATATATATATATATATATATATATATGGTTTGGAACAATAATAAATCTTATCGTACTAAACTATTACGTGTGAATCTTAACTAGTATGTACTCCTTGGTTAATTCATATCACTAATATACTATGATGTACATCTTTTGTTAATAACTTAACAATCGTTAATCACTACTTCAGCATAATAAAATCCATTTCATAATAAACCAAGTGTATTATTCAAATACATGTTTGATTTTACACATCTGTTTTCGATGTACTCGAAACTTTCTTGAAAACATCATTCATGCCTTGTGAATTTCACAAGAATTTTACGAGCATCAACATCATATACCAAGGTATATCAATAAAAATGAACGATGAAGTATTGATTCATAACTTCATTAGTGAAATATTCCGCGACAATTATGAAATCTCTAAGGTTTTGGAGATTATTTATTCTCGTTTCAACCGCAAATCAAATGAGTTTAATATTATATTAACTCAATAAATCTATATTATATCTGAAGAATACATATATGAACGTATATCTTCATAAAGATTGTAACATTCTTTTGTACAAACTGTTAATTGTGAAAATATTTTAACGGGTAGGTAATACCTGAAACATATTTATATCTCACAGTAATATATTACATTGTACATTCATCCATTCTGATTCAGCAGTTATTAACTATACTACTTACATTCACAAGATATATATCCGTTCACTAAAGAACAACCATTTTCAATTACATATTCTAATTTTGACATATCAGAATCCAAGTAAAGCTTTAGCAGGTGTTATCTTCCTAAAGATCACTACATTCATGAAATATATTCATTCGTATTCTATGATGAATTATCACATCAAACCACCGAAATTATCATTCATTACTTTTGAAATCAACAACGCCTATTCGTCAACCATTAGATCCGTTGACGATTACAATCAGTGTTTAATCATCTAAAAATAAAATTTCTTGAAACCATCTCGGATTAATAACCAACGATTCAAATATGGTTGCATTTAATGCAGAGGAAACATTGTAGAAGGTCTTAAGGGCCAAAAGTTTGATGATAAAGAATGGTATAAGCTCAGATTTGGAACTGGAAAACGAATTGAGCAAACTATGAAGGAGGCTGTGGACAAATCACAAAGACTAAACATGCCTTCAAAGAATCCAAATGATTCAGTATCTGCTGAAGTCATTAACTAATACCTTGCTCCTGACTCTAAACCTTTACGGACAAATCTTCTTTATCATCCTTCGATATTAGAAATTCTAAGATATCATCGTATCCTTCATTATAAATATCCTCTATATTTCTGAAGATATCTTCATAACAATTCTTGTGCACAATTAATTATCTCTTTGCGATATCTTTATTACATCATAAAGGAAACTGTTTTAGTTTATATACTCTGTAAAATCCAAGTTTAAATTATAAATATTTTGAAGAAGTGTGAGGAATTGAAGCATGAGTTAGTATAATATAATGACGTCAGGCCAACGTGATTATATTACAGTAAGTCATGCTAAATTTTTAATGGAAGATGATGATTCATAGACTTTATAATCATCATTTGCCATGTTACACGACTCTTACATTCTATTTAACCTCTAAACATATCAAGAAAATATTTTTCTTGATGATTCGGTCTTTTCCGGATATTCTGGTAATTTGACAAATCAAATCGTGCTATTAGCTTTCATTTCTACTTTATATATATTATGATCATTCGAAACTTCATACCTACAAATTCTGGACCATTACTCGCTTTACTTAGAGTCGAGAGGAGAATAAAAAGGCAAAGAGCTCCGACATATAAGGGAAAATACAAAGCCCGATAACAATCCCGAGATTACAAACCGTGTATGTCAATGCGTATAGCAACATAAAGACACGAGAGAATTAAAAACACTATAACCCCAAGAGCATAGTAGAAGTAAATAGATTCCTCTGGTGGTAAAAGAAAAAGAAGAATGACTGCATATATGGTCAATATAATAACAAGTATCAATACGGGATTGAGCATATTAACAAATCTTTTAGAAGTATGAATTTAGGAAGAATGTATAGAAGTGGTGAAGATAATGAAACGGAAGAAGCTAATTTATAGCAAAATTTCTAAACACAGCAATCGAGGCAATTCACCGCATTTAATCAAAGAAATCCCAAAATTCTGAAAATACCAGAGAATCAAATCTTATAGATTACGAAGATTTCCTTTAATCCCTTGAACTCCGGAAATTAATCGTGACTACATCAAAAGTTAATGCGAACATTTAATTTTCTCATTCCCTCTTTTACGATAGCTTCGTTTATACGCTTCCTATAATCGAATCATTTTATCCATATTATTCAATAGTGATAAAACTTTATTTTTCAACTTATATTCATCATTACAATATTCTTGTTGTAAACAAGGACGATCTCTATCAAACTTCATGACTATGATTTTCATGAAATCCTCTCTGTTTTGTCTGCCCTAATATTGTGGCATAAACGCTCAAAGTTTTAAATGAGCTCAATACTATTCATAACACATTTCATGTATCCAATTTACTGAAATGACGTGTATAACATTATCATTTTGAATGATCTCCGCATTAATAATAAAATGCACTTCATCGAAGAACCTGTAGAATTTATGGTTCGTATGATTTAAACGCTTGAAACAGAACAATATTCTATCTGTTGAAATTCACGCAAGGCCCCGAACATACCTGGGAAGGTGAAGACCAAATAAAACGTAAATATCCTCGTCTATGTACGAACAACACCGATTGATGGCAACAACTAAATTTCGGGACGAAATTTCTTTTAACGGGTAGGTACTATGACAACCCGAAAATTTCTGACTAAATTTAAACCTAACTTTTATATGATTCCAACGATTCACGAACAATATATATATATATATATATATATATATATATATATATATATATATATATATATATATATATATATATATATATATATTAAAAACGTTACATGTTATAATAATTTCTATTATTTAAACGATTTTAAAATAAACTTTAAAATATAATTGATTTTGAAAAACTAAATATTAAATAAATATTTCAAATATATATATTTTGAAATGAATATATATATATATATTTTTCAATGTAATGAATTAGTAAAAATAAAATAATACTTATCATGTAGTAAATGTAATAATAATAATAATAATAATAATAAAAATAATAATAATAATAATAATAATAATAATAATAATAATAATAATAATAATAATAATAATAATAATAATAATAATAATAATAATAATAATAATAATAATAATGAGACTAAAAAGAATCCTAAACAAATACATCCTTATATTGACTAAAAATAAATAAAAATAAAAATAAAAGGAAAGTATAAACTAGTACATCCTTATGTTGACTAAAAATAAAATTATAAACTAGTATACATATAGTCAATTTTGGTACATAAAGTATGTATTTTTATATTGAAATTTTAGGCTATAAATACTCAAGAATGCAAGCATTAAACTTGCACCATTTCTCACACTTACAAAGTGTTTCTTTCTTTCTCTCCATTATCATCTTTGTTCTTACACTTCATTATTAGTATTCTTAATCAAGAATCAAACCACTAAAGGTAGTTATAAGCCTACTGAATTATAACATATTATTATTTATACATAAAATACTACGACGAAGTCATGAGCGGGTCATTTCAAAACGGGTTTTATGAGCGGAATAGAGCTAAGGAAAGTATGGGTTATAGCTATAGAGGTTATGGGTATTGTTCGTGAGGTCAACCTAGTATTTGTAATGTCCGTTACATCTGCGTACTTTTTTCTGCAATATTGAGTCACAATATTGATACGTGAGTGATGTTTCCATTTTCAATTATTATTATTACTATCGTTATTATCACCAAGGTTATAATCAAGATAACGTGCACTATATATGAACCTCAATGCTACTTAAGGCCTAGGGTGATCCTTGGTATAATTATGGGACGCTTGTGGATCTAGAATGCCAAACATTGATTTTGGTCAAGAGATCCTGGGCCAACCGGTAACAACTGATCATTCAAGTGACTTATATGATAGCAACGAGATTTGAGATTGTCGTACAACGTCTTGTTAAAGATTATAACCCGAATTTTCTATAATTGGAAAGTTACTAAAAGTAGAAAATTTCCTTAGATAGTAACCTTTCCGAAAATGGAATTTCTTTCAGAAAACCATTATCATTGGTATAGTTACCATACTTATGTCTATTAGACAACATCTGATCGTACATTCTATCTCTAGGTTGAGATCTCGGTCACTTATTTCCATTCATTTCATTCCTTTCAAGGAATACTTCAACTACTATTTAAGGTGAGTTTATTTGATTCCCTTTTACTCTTTACATTTTTGGGCTGAGAATACATGCACTACTTTTATAACTGTTTTTATGAAATGAATACAAATACTAAAACTGATTTTTCATGAGTTTATTTGATTCCCTTTTACTCTTTACATTTTTGGGCTGAGAATACATGCACTACTTTTATAACTGTTTTTATGAAATGTATACAAATACTAAAACTGATTTTTCGTGAGTTTATTTGATTTCCTTTTACTCTTTACATTTTTGGGCTGAGAATACATGCACAACTTTTATAACTATTTTACATGATAGACACAAGTACCAACTTTAAACTATGCTATACCCGGCTATGTCTGACTAAGTCCCTAACCGACAAGTATAAACACAACTTGTCTTTGGGGCAAACTATGAAAAAATTTTGGATCTACGTGATCTACTAATTGGTCCCTGCGAGACCAAGCTTATGAACAATTTTTGGATCTGCGTGATCTACTAATTGGTCCATGTGAGACCAAGCTTATGAACAACTTTTGGATCTACGTGATCTACTAATTGGTCCCTGTGAGACCAAGCTTATGAACAACTTTTGGATCTGCGTGATCTACTAATTGGTCCTTGTGAGACCAACCTTATGAATAACTTTTGGATCTGCGTGATCTACTTTTTGGTCCCTGCGAGACCAACTTTATGAACAACTTTTGGATCTGCGAGATCTACTAATTGGTCCCTGTGAGGCCAAGCTTATGAACAGAAATCTTGTGGTCTAACACTATTACTGAAATCATTATTTATGACAAACCTATGAACTCACTCAACCTAGTGTTGACTTTTTAAGCATGTTTATTCTCAGGTACTTAAATATTGCTTCCGCTGTATATCTGCTGCTTTGATGATGATTACTTGCCATGCTTGGAGTCTTCATTTCATATCATATCAATTAAAGACATTTAATGCGTTGTTTATTAAATACAATGTAACTATTTATCTTCCGCTGCAAAACTCAATAAAACGTCTCATATAGAGTCGTTCTCGTTTATACAACTGTGATTTGATATATTTAGTGACGTTATTCTTCCAGGCCCTATCTGGAGGACGTCACACTACTCAAGGTTGCTGAATCTCAATATCTTTTCATGATCATCTTTATCACCGAACCAAAAGATAAAATGAAACCCAAACCAAATATAACGACTAAAATCAACACAAACTTCACTTTAAATTAAATTAAATTAGATAAATCTTAAATGCGGTTGATGCATTATATATATATATATATATATATATATATATATATATATATAAACAAATAAAAATATATACATTTTTAGAGTTTGTTATTATTAAAAGAAAATGAAAAAAAATATCATTTTTTGTTCAGCTAGTTTTATTAAAATGGAAAAATTGGATTTTTTAAACTATCCAAAACATAAAAAGGTATTTTTTTAACATAAATGCCAGGATTAAATTTAGATTTATATAAGTAATAGCTACACTATTTTATTTATTTAAATTAATAATCACTTACCACCTCCAAATTTTAAAATGAAAAAATAGTTAAAGTTGCAATATACTACACATGAGTTTGAGAGATTTTCGCTTACAGATATAATAAAATTTTGTTTGAGAGACTTTAAGTAGCAGGTAAAATATGTGCAAGCCATCTCCAAAACGACAAGAGTAAATCTATTTGTGCAAATGTAATATCCGAAACTTCCAATTATTAAAGGCATAATTGTTTGGAAGTCTCCACATTGTGGCTCTGATACCAGCTTTTGGGAAAATGGTTTCACTAATTCCCAACACACGGTCAATGAAGAACAATAAGTAAACAAAGACAAGAGAATTTAACGTGGAAACTCCAAAACTAGAGAAAAACAACGGGCTTTCAAAGAGAGAAATACACTATGTCACAAATTATTATAATAACATAGACAACTCTCTTAAGGCAACTACACTCTCCAACAATATGACTAATACAACTCAACAAGAGTAACAAATAAAGAAATAATAAAATATTTAAAGTGTGTTGATTATCGCAAGTTGAGAGTATGCCCATAACCTCCTTTTATAACCAAGAAAGTTACCTCTAACTTCTTTCTTCTATCAATGTGGGACAAACTCCATATTTTTTTAGCCAAAATATAACTAAAAAAATTTGAGTGTTTGTTGTTAAGAAAGAAGAACAAAGGAACCATATGTGGAGTAGATAAGAAAATCTTTTTATATTATTACTCAAATAAAAATTAGGGAATAAAAGAGTTTCAATTCAGACTCTTGTCTTCTTCATTTTTGAAATTTTTGGTTACAAAATTCTCACTTTGTTCCTCTAGCTTTATCAAAATGGAAAAATTAGATTTTTTAAACTATCCAAAACAAAAAAAACTATTTTTTTAACACAAAACACATAAATGCCAGGATTAATTTAGATTTATATAAGCAACCGCTAAACTATTTTATTTATATAAATTAATAATCACTTACTACCTTCAAATTTTGAAATGAAAAAGAGTTAAAAGTTGCAAATATACTACACCTGGGTTTGAGAGACTTTCACTTAAAGATATAACAAAAATGCATTTTAGAGACTTTAAGTAGCAGGTGAACTATGTGACAGCCATCTCCAAAACTACAAGAGTACGCTCTATTTTTGTAAAACAAACAAGATCAACAAAAGGAGAAAGGAGAAGAGTGTTCTCCTATTGGCTAAACTAAATGTAATATCTGAAACTTCCAATTATTAAAGGCATAACTATTTTAAAATCTCCACATTGCAGCTCTGATACCAATTTTTGAGAAAATGGTCTCACTAATTCACAACACACGACCAATGAAAAATAGTAAAGAAACATAGACATATGAATTAAACGTGGTTAGTAATCCACAAAGAGAGAAATACACTATGGTGGTTAGTAATCCAATGATAATATTCAAATGTTAATCACTTTCTTTTGATGATGACACCAAGCCTAAAGTGCTTAATGCGTATAAAACAACAAAGTTCATAAACCTAACCAATGAACACAACAAGTAAATCAAACGATTCATTTTATAAAATACAGATAGTGCACGGTCTAGGTACACGGTCGACTGCATGTCAAACCATGGTTGCCCTGTACCAAGGTAGACTGTGGTTAGACCGCGGAATCCCTGATCAGAATGTTCCTTGATCAAATAAAGATCGACCACCTCCGGGCTACTATAATTGTCGAAACCTTTTCCAATATACTTAATATAGTTTCTAAGTTTTTATGATCACTATGACATTAATCTTGATTAATCTCACCTAATGACATTTTAGTCTATGACTATGAACAACACATAAATGTTGTAAAATATCTTTTGATCTTAAAATGTATCTAGACATATTTAGGATGGTCATTAAGTTCCAATTAAAGAGATGCTCACCACTTGATAAATCATTAAGCATTGTTTACACGTATACATGTTTTGTTAAGAGATTAAACTTACCGTCAATCTCATAGGTAGAAACAAACTCTACCCAAATCATTGTCTTATCAAACAATTAAATTTTAGTCAACTTCATATGTAGAAACAAACTCTACATGATTGACTTTTTAAAATTGTTAGATCATAAGATCAACATGAACACGATGAATGGAATGAATGGCCACAAAGTAATCAAGGAAGTTGAGAGAAAATGAGATTTTCTATTCCACGGCTTCCTTGATATCATTACATAACATTGGCTATTGTTAACTTCTATGGAGTTCCTAGATTCTTCATATAGACCTCATCTAAAGGATCTCTTGGGAGTATGATTGACTCATTCTCGGGTACCTAAAAATCTCCCCTCATGAGGTAATCATACTTCCAAACGAACACTCCATAGGAAAAACATACAAAATTACATGAAAGAAACATGCTATCGCTAACTAGCTCCCCTCACGAATCATGCATGGCCGTTGAAGTAGATCTTCAATGTTGAAATTCTTCTACCTTCAATGGTCTTTGAGTTTGCACAGCGGAGTTGCGCAACTATATGACATTCATTGAAATGCTCCGTTCATATCAATTATAAACGTTACATAATAATTGGTTTCATTGCGAGGTTTTTGACCTCTATATGATACATTTTACAAACATTGCATTCGTTTTTAAAAGACAAACTTTCATCACATCAAAAGTTGACAGGCATGCATTCCATTTCATAATATATCCAAACTATAAATGATTTAATAATAATCTTATTGAACACAACGACTCGAATGCAACGTCTTTTGAAATATGCCATGAATGACTCCAAGTAATATCTTTAAAATGAGCAAATGCACAGCGGAAGATTTCTTTAATACCTGAGAATAAACATGTTTAAAAGTGTCAACCAAAAGGTTGGTGAGTTCATAAGTTTATCGTAAAACTATAAGATTTAGTAATTTTGATAGACCACAAGATTTAAATACAGTACACCTATCTCGTGTACGAAACCATTTTCATAATGCTTGGCAGAGTAGGTTCGTATCTTTTTCTCCCCCGTAGGTTGCCTCACGATTTTCTTTTAATAACCGTACACATATCTCGTGTACAAATATAACATACACATAACCTGTGTAAAAAATCATTCTCTCTATACATAATCTCTGCTTGGTAACGACCTTAACATTTAATGCGCATAAATAATATCCCCAAAATAGAACCTCTCGTCTGTATAAATATATAAACCTCAAAGTACTAAACAACACGCCCACTAGCTCTTCTGTCTAGTGAACATTCTGGGTGGGGGTGTTAAACTGAGTAGCTACCTTTAGGATTCGCGTCAATTAGGGGCCATTTTCATAATTCGTAGGTTACCAAGCTATAATAATCAGGGGAAAATATTCACATTAATTAGTGGTAATTATAATGTCCAACTAATTCATTAGAGGAATGTTTTGCTTGTGTCTATCTCGTCAAACATTTATAAAAGCATTTCATGTATTCTCAGTCCCAAAAATATATATTGCAAAAGCATTTAATAAAAAGGGATCAAATGAACTCGAGATACTGTATTTCGTAGTAAAAATACATATGACGTCATTGAACAAGTGTAGGGTTGGCCTCGGATTCACGAACCTACATCATTCATTTATATATATTAACACATATAATCGTAATCGAAAATATATATATATTATTATTAGTGATATAATTTTTATATTAATAACTTACATATATTTCATTATTTAATTAATTGTATTCATTTTATATATTTTAAATAAGTAAAAGTATTAATATAGTTGAGTTATGTGTATTAAATACATTTTTATATAAAGATCATTTATAAAACATTTTTATATAAAGATCATTTATTTGTTATATTAATAATTGTAAATATACTAGATTAAGGATAATAACAATAATGATAGTAAATATAGTAATAAAAATGTTACTTTAAAATAATGAAAATTTTAATAAAGATAATAACTTTAATAATAATGATAATTTTACTAAAAGGATGTTTATTAATAATAATAACAAAATGATAGTTTTTCTAATAATGATTCTTTTAATAATAATATAGTTGTAATAATAATAATAATACTAGTTGTAAAAATGATAATAACAATAATATAGTTGTAATAATAATAATTTTTAATAATAACAATTCTATTAATGATAATCATATTAATAATAATAATAAGAATAATATAAATAATAATACTTAAGATGATCAAATTAATAATAATAATAATAATAATAATAATAATAATAATAATAATAATAATAATAATAATATTAATAATACTTATAAAAAATACTAATGATAATAATGTTTCTAATACTTATAAATCTAAACATGATAATAATAATAATTATAATACTATCAATAATAACAATAATAATAATAATAATAATAATAATAATAATAATAATAATAATAATAATAATAATAATAATAATAATAATAATAATAATAATAATAATAATAATAATAATAATAATAATAATAATAATAATAATAATGATAATGATAATAATAATAATAACAACAACAACAACAACAACAACAACAACAATAATAATAATAATAATAATAATAATAATAATAATAATAATAATAATAATAATAATAATAATAATAATGTTACTAATACTTATATTTAACCTAATACTTTTGTTTTTAATCTTAGTAATAATAATATTTAACCTAATATTAACAATACTTAATTAATAATAATAATCATGATAACAATAATAATAAATGATCATTAATCTTTATATTAGTAATAATAATAATAATTATATTATTAATAATAATAACAATAATAATAATAATAATAATTAAAAAAAATGAAAACAACCTCAATATAATCGGATAAAAAAAATGCCACCAGTAGGGCTCGAACCCGAGACCTCTCGTATAACACAAACACTCTCAACCATCTGCTCTAACCCGTTTTTCTGAAATAATACCCATTTTAATTTGTTTTTTATATTATACTTCAGTTCTTCACCTTCTTCATAACATAATCGACCATAACCACAATCCAATCTCACAGCGAGTTATTTACATGATTAGAACTTGGAACTTAAACAGAAACGATTTGGTTGTGTTAATTTGAATTAACAGAAAAGAAAGTAAAATAAAATAAAATAACTACAACAGCAGTCGTATGAACACAAAGAACACTCAAACATCAATTTCGAATCTTAGACTGTTTTAGATCCAAATTTCTACATGAATTAGGTTGAAAATCTCTCCTAGAAACTTTCTGAATCATTAACTGAACATGAAACATCAAAACCAAATCGAATTTCGTGATAAACACATTGATTGACTTTTTGAAATCAAACTTTGACTCCGAAATTAGAATTCAATTCAAGGAATTGGATTCTGAAACTTTACATGTAGTTTGAATAGACGATTCATAACACTTCTACATTTAAGGATTTTGAAATTAAAATCGAATTCGAGTTTTTCAAAAATTTAACACACGAACAGAGCAGTTTCTGTGTTTTCATTTTTTTTTTTTTGATTCAATAAAATTAAAAGCTGAAAAAAATATTTGTAATTTAGTTGATAAAGTAAGGTCGACTGGTATCATTTTAACACTGTATTTGATCAAGTTTTATAGCAATTAAAGGTCGACATCTTTATTTCAATCAGACAGAAATAAAAATAAAATTGACATTGATTTGTACTGAATTTGTTTGTATGCTGTGATTGAATCTTGATTGTACGAATTTAGAGACAAAAAAAAAAATTAAACACAGCTTGAAAATGACTGGAAACAGAATACGTAATTTTTTTTATTTATACATATATATTTAGTCGTATTTATTTATTTATATATATATATATATATATATATATATATATATATATATATATATATATATATATATATATATATATATATATATATATATATCTGTATATATATCTGTGTTTTGTACATGTATATGTATTTAATTATAATCTGTATATATCAGTATTCATATATCTGTATTTATATCTATAATTGTATATCTCTTATATTTATATATTTATATTTATAGATTATAATTAATCTTATTAATAAATATAAATATAATAATAGTACTCTTAATATTATAAATAATAGTAAGACAAATATAATAGGAATAATAATAATATTATTACTAATAATAATGATGATAATTACTATAAAATGTATAACAATAATGTTATTAATAACAATAATACTAATTATAATAATACTAATATTATTAATAATAACAATAATAATAATAATAATAATAATAATAATAATAATAATAATAATAATAATAATAATAATAATAATAATAATAATAATAATAATAATAATAATAATAATAATAATAATAATTATATATCAATTTTCATAACTATATATTATCTTTTGATAATAATAATATATCTAACATTGATTTTAATAATGATAATAAAAATATTAGTATTATTAATGGTACTAATAATATTATTAGTTATAATAATATTAATTTTATTGATAATAATAATATTAATAATAATAATATAACAACTTATACTTATCAAATTTCATATGTATATATATATACTTTATATAATTATATTAATATTAATGATACAGATATTAATATTAATATTAATGATAATATTAATGAAAGTAATGATAATAATATTAATATAGCAATTAAAATTTTAACTTGTAATTACATATAATATATTACCATTTATTATATCCTATCTATCAATTATATAATTTATTGAATCTTTAATATTTATATATTAAAGTATATATAATACTACTTATGTATAGAATTCATATATATTTACATTTTTATTTACACACAAATGTTCGTGAATCGTCGGTAACAGTCAAAGGTCAAATGATTTTATGAAACAGTTCAAAAATTTTGAGACTCAATATTTCAGACTTTGCTTATCGTGTCGAATTCATATAAAGATTAAGTTTAAATTTGGTCGGAAATTTTCGGGTCGTCACATTCATCGTAGCGTCACTTCATGTCGTTGAAGAATATAACTCCCCTCCAACACTTGCCTTGATTAGTAAGCTCGAAAAACTAGAGAAACTCCCCTCACAAAGAATATGGGGCACGCATTAGTTCATTATATCGCTCAACTTTATATAAGGTAGCTTTGTGATCGTTGGCTCCTTCGAAGTTCCTAACGTCTCAAATACTCCCCCAAGAATGTGGAAGTTGCTTTTCGTTTTGCTTTGCTCACTCGTCAAACAAGTAATGCTTTGACTTTGTCTTTTTAAAATTTGCTTGCATTGAGAAGTCGTTTCGAAACTTTAGAAGCTCCCCGCTCAAAGTACATGGGCTCTCATCAAAGTGTCATGACGTAAATACCGATACAAGCCTCTTGAACTTTCATTGTTCTAAAGAGTACTTTCGATACTAGTCATAAGATAACTCCCCATATGATGTAGGATCTTCTTCGAGTCTCTAGCTCCCCCCAAACAAACAATTCTTTCTTTGAAGTCCGAGTCCTATACCGTACATGTATAGAAGTCATACGCACATCAACCATATACATATCTCCCCCACAATGATGCTCGCATGAAATAAGATCTTCATTGTTAAAAATGGTTGACGTGTTCGGCAAATCTCCAAAATATCGTAAATAACGCGTATGAGAAAAGCCGTGTGAATCCGAGCCTCAAAAGTAATTGAAAATTTTGTTTTGGAGGTCCAGATTCGGTAAGGGACTATCTCTGAAAATTCTGATAAGCTGCAGGGGCCAAAACTATCAAATAAGCTCTCAGATTCGGTTTAGGACTGCTGTGGCAAAAAGCTGAAACTATCAGGGACAGAAACTATCAAATGTTCCACCAGATTCGGTATTGGGACCGATCTTTCATAATTATAAACTGGACAGGGACTAAACTTGACTATTTGTATCAGAATTTGAAATATGGACTTAAAGTTCCCTGTTGGGCTTGAGAAGATTTGGTAGGCCCAATACTTGAGCAAACTTGGACCTTATGCACTTGTCCATTCGGTAAGCCCAAAATTAAATGTGTAAGCCCAATTAATCATGTAGTCTAAGTTAGACAAGTGACCCAATAATCTCATCTATCCCCTTGATCAACCGAATGAGTAACTCGGTTTAATCACCTACTGAAATGTCCCGTTCATATTAATTATAAATGTTTCATATTAATTGGTTTCTTTGCGAGGTTTTGACCTCTATATGAGACGTTTTTCAAATCTTGCATTCGTTTTTAAAAACAACCATAACTTTATTGTTGAATAAAGGTCTTAATGACATAATTTAGATTGTCTATCAAAGACAATCTCCACAAATAAATAAGTTTTTACACAACCCATTACAATATGATCAAATATATTACAACAATACTCCGAATGCAAGTTTAAACAATATAAACAATTATGCCGACTCCAAATCTTGACCTTGGGTTGGCATACGACAGCGGAAGCGTTTTTAATATTCACCTGAGAATAAACATGCTTAAAACGTCAACAAAAAAATGTTGGTGAGTCATAGGTTTAATTTCTATATAATAATCATAATATATAATAAGCCACAAGATTTCATTTAATTAAATGCACACGATCATTACAACTGCAAAAAGCATTCATACGATGAGTCGCCTGGTAACCGACCTTAACATAGAGCGCTTAAGATATCTGGCATCATACATTCCACTATTCAAATGTATGACAAGAACCCTTCAAAGTACTAAAGCATTTCCACTATTCAAAAATGGGGGTGGTTGGTGCCTGTAGATATACCTTTAGGATTCGCGTCAATTAGTGTTTTTCACTAATTCTTAGGTTACCAAGCATAATAATAATAAGTACAGATATCCACTATAACAAAACAATCGTAGAATGTAGTTCCATGAACTTGTGCTTATTTTGTAAAACATTTATAAATTTTGCATGTATTCTCATCCCAAAATAATTTAGATAGTAAAAATGGGACTATAACTCACTTGTGATGATTTCCGAATAGATGGTGATAAGACTTGGCCTTTTGACAAATTCACGAACCTAATAATAATATTCTTGTGTCAAGATATATATATATATATATATATATATATATATATATATATATATATATATATATATATATATATATATATATATATATATATATAATTAATATTCCATACTTATGATACTTGTGATAATTTTAATTGTCCATTGTTAGTAGTCTAATGTTCGTAGTCCAATAGTCCAATAGTCCAATAGTCCAACAGTATAAATATATATATATAAATATAAATGCGTATATTGTGTTAGAATTCACTAACACTATAATATATTGTCTTAATATAATAAGACACATAATATGTATATTGTCTGAAGCAATCCGTGACCCATTGTATACATGTCTCAGGCTCGATCACAACTCAAAGTATATAATATTTTGGAATCCACTTCGACCCACAGCTAACTCGAGATTACTGCCAATGGTGTCTAATAGTTCATTCCAATAATATATATAGAAAAAGTCAAAATGATATGTCAAAACTTTGTATACGAATCCACGGTGATCAAGTCATATATATATATGGTGCCTTACGATCTTTATTAAGACTATAATATATTGTCGTAGAACTTAATCACGACTATTATAAATTGTATTTCCATAAGTTCGGGAACAAGACATGTATAAATACATGTAGGATACAAGGTAAGTTAGCTAGGATAAGGTTAGCATCCATTTTTATAAATCATGTCCATAGCTAAAAATTAAGAAAAATATCCAATTTTGTTTTACCCATAATTTCTTGGTTACAAATCCGTTTTGAGTGATTCGAGTTGCCATGGTTTCGTATAGAACTCAAAATTATTAATCTTAACAGAAAAAGTATAGGTTTATAGTTGAAAATACAGCTTAGGTGTCAAATAAGAGAAGATAGTCATATCCGTCGTAAGAACGACATCTTGATGACCCTTTTGAAAAACATACTTCCACTTAGAGTTTAACCATGGATTTTGGATATATTTCATATCCATATAAAATAAGATTTTTCACCAAATGAAATCTTTTAATTCAAAGTTTAAGATAGGTTTTTAAAATTAAACCCAAAACAGCCCCCGTTCGACTAAGACGGCGTATATTCGATTTTAAGGTGTTCTTCGTGTTTACAAGTTTTATATCCTTATGTTAGCTTGACATACTGTCATAATACATGTGTTGAAGTATTTTAAAAGTCAAGTTAGAAGGATTAAGTTTATTTGCAAACAAGTTTAGAAATAATCTAAACTATGTTCTTGTTGTTATTAGTTATAACTCAAAATAAGATAGTTATGTGAATATGAATCGAATAAGATTATGAATAAGGCTACTACCTCAAATCAAATGAACAAAGTTGCTGGAAAAATAAGGAGAATATCTTGAGTTCAAAGATACCCTTGATGGCTTGGAATTCTTGAAGTAAAATCATGAAATGAACAAAAGTTTGAATAAGAATTCTATCTTGAAATAAGATAGTTATAAGTATATGAATTGAACTAAAGCTTATATATAATTCTTACCTTGATTATAAGATGAAAAGCTACTGGAAAGAAAGTAGAATTAGTGATCCTAAAGAGTTGTTGAGTTAGCTTGAAAGATTGGAAGTAAACTTCTTCATGTTGGAAGGTTATCTTGATATGTTCTTGAATGATTCTTGTTATGATGTTTTAAGCTTGTTCTTGAAGTGTTTTATGAGATATATGATGAAAGGTTGCTGAATACTTTGAGTATGTGTTTAAGATTAAGTTAAAATGAAGATGTAAATGAAATGAGATGTGTATATATACACGTGTGAATATAGATATAGATATATCATATATGTATAGTTTTGTTTTGTTACAAATAAGTCATGGTTAATGACAAAGGATGGTTCCCACAAGTCTCCATCATATCTATACATGTCTAACAACTGATTGAGGGCTGCTAAGATTAATGATTTGGTATGTATATACCAATAGTAAATTTGTTTAGAAGCTAGGTATGATACGGGTATAAATACCGAATAAATACGAGTAGAATTCTTGATAGAGTTGAATGAGATTATGAGTATAGCTATCTTTGTTGAGTATAATTATGTTGATATATGTATTTAAGTCTTTCAAAAGTGTATTAATACATCTTAATACAATACATATACATTTAGTTTAAATTAGGGTTTAAGACGTCGAAAAACATTACATATATGTATATTGTTTCGAAGTCTTTAAGTTAGTAGTCTCATTTTATATATATAACCAATTGTTAATATACTTAATGAAATACTTAAATATCATCTTAACAATTTATAAATATATATATCCATATATATATTCCATTAAATAATTATTACACGTTATGACGTTCGTGAATCGTCAGACAAACTGGGTGGCCAAACGTTTGTATGAAATTCATTTCAAATAGATAAGTCTTAACAAGTTGAATTGCTTAACATGTTGGAAACATTTAATTATGTAAATATTAATCTTATATATATTAGCGGAAAAATCCGGGTCGTTACACCTCCCATCATTCAGATTCATATACCGAAGGAAATACCGAATGAAGTATTCAATTTACAAATCGAGTCCTGTAACTGCTTGCAACATACCGAATATGATTCAAGGCTTTTACTGCCGTCATCACAAGTGCAACTGAATCATTAACTACCTTTGCAATATACCGAATCTGTTCATATTCATAATTGTCATCGACCTTCATATGTTCTTCATCAATTTCACCAAAATCTTCAAATGTTTTAATTAAGCAATGAAATCACTTCCTACGAATGGCATAAGGAGCGATTAAGAGGAACTAATTCGAAGCATGATCAATTGTAACAACAGAAATCGAATTCAAGCGATGAACAGTAGAATGAAGTGCTTCATGAGCTGGAAACTTGAAATCAATTTTCGGATGTTTTTAGGCAGTGAATCCTTCTCGAAAATCGTGTCAAATCCTTCCAATAATGCTCAAAAAACATAATCTCTAACAGAAACTTCATATAACTCGCTAATTTGAAGAATCAAAAATAGTTGACTTTTGCACATGAAGCTTTGACTCTGAAATTCAAGTTCCATACTTCGATTTGAGATCTGAGATTATGCATACACCTTCACGAAGTCATTTAGATCAGATCTGCATTTGTACTTTTTGCTAAAAGTTCATGAATCATCTCGGACGCCAAATCATCATGAGATGAACACAAAGTGAAGAACAATCGACATGAACATGAACACAATGAATGGAACGAATAGTCACAAAGTAATCAAGGAAGTTGAGAGAAAATGAGATTTTCTATTCCACGGCTTCCTTGATCTCATTACATAACATTGGCTATTGTTAACTTCTATGGAGTTCCTAGATCCTTTATATAGCCCTTATCTAAAGGATCTCTTGGGAGTATGATTGACTCATTCTCGGGTACCTAACAAAAATATTAGACATTTAGTCAACCTCAACTTATATGTAGAAACAAACTCCACATCGACAAATGTTTTGTAACAAGACAAAACTTATAGTCAACTTATGTAGAATAAACTCTACAATAATGACTATTTTTTTTTAATCATTTTGACCATTCCACTATTTCTAACTTTTGTTGGATCGACGTTCAGGAATGACCGCTCTTCCATCCATCATCCTTAATAAGGATCTATAATAATACTCCCATATTATAAAGTGGTAATCGAATATTGTCCCTACAAACGCTATTAAGTAACATAGTTTCACTATAACCATCTTGACCATCTCGGTCTTCCACCTGTGCTTGTATAAAACACATCTCTTCTAGTAGAAACATGCGTTACATATTTCACTATATTGCCAAATGCCCAAAATCATAACTTAAATAAAAGTTTCCTCACAAATAGATTTATACAAATGGGAGTTCACCAAATTCAAGAATGCAAACCCCATAAATCATGCGTATACTTGTTTAAATGCAATCTCATAACCTTTCGGCTTATCGACAACATATATGGTTGGAAATTTTAATACGTTTCTTTGAAGTTCTAAAATATTAATCCATAAGGGCAACCATCCGTATTACCATAGGAAACAAGGCCATTAATAAGTATTAACCTTTCTTAATATCTTTATTAATATCTACATGTCATTTTTCATCATGACATTTACCCATACAAACCGTCCAACTACCCAAAAGAATAATGAGCACATTATCATTGTTTTATTCCGGCCATCTTGTGAGAAGCGGTTCGAGCACTAACCAAATATGATTTTGAATCACAAACAAAATAAATTGTTTCTTGGTGCACCATAATGACATACAAGGTCACTGCACTAAATTTCGGAATGAAATACAAAACTCGTAGTTTTAATACGTCTGTTATCAATGAAAAATGATGACACTTTCTTTAAATCTTGATACTTCTTATCAAGTATATACAGACTACTGTACGTTTCAAAACTTCTGTATCTTTTAGATGTTCAATCTCATAATTAATTTGACTACACCAAATATCATATTCAATCATTTCACAAAACTCATAAAGTTTTATAAAATTATTTCGGGTATCACTTATGAAACTGTTTTAAGATTGCAGAAAATATATAATTCATTTCAATAACGAACATTATAAATATACATACCCGAGTATACAAAAGGATATTATCTCTTGGAGAGAACCGAAAGATATTCATCAACAAATGATGAGCCGAGGTCCTTGTTTAACACGGTTCCTTTAAAACAATTTCGCCGTCTACACGACGTCTGTTTCCCAGGGTACAACAGCCGAAGCAGTAGTACTGCCGGACTTGAACAATTGCCTGAAAAAGTTGTCGTATTTGGTTTCATAAGCTAACTCAAAGATGTGATCCTACATATACCACACTGTTTAGACCCAATGTGGTTAGACTCTCTTCACTCAAGCTTACAAAAACAATATGTGAATTTTTGTGTGTTATTTTAAAGTGTTTTTTCATCTCACCAAAACTAGAGAACTCATCTCTAATTTATATTTCAAGAGAGAAAATCAAAGAGTGGAAATTTAATGACAATAAAATGTCATCAGTGTTGATAAGTTAATGGATGTGAAAATGTAACACCCTGTTTTTGTTTCTGATTTTGCAGTAGGTCGCGACGCCGTCCAGATAGGAGGGACGCCGTCCAGCAACAAAAGGTGGGACGCCGTCCCGATAGGGGGGACGCTGTCCAGAAACAAAAGGTGGGACGCCGTCCAAAGTTTGGGACGCCGTCCAAACGGTCTGTCCAGCCAGCTGTTTTAATTATTTTAAAAGGGGTAAAATGGTAAAATCACTTAGATGCCGGTTTGGACCCTTCAATGCTGGTTCCTTGGTCATTTGTGGATCATATTTCATCTTCACAAACACTCCCAACATTATTTAGAGAGAGAGGAGAAGTTCTAGAGAGAGAGAGAGGTGGATTTGGAGAAGGAGTCGGATTCTCGCAAAAGCTCGGGTTCTAAAGTTGTTCATCTCGCTCCTAGCTACGTTGTGGTGGTATTGGTAAGCTCAAACTCCGAATTTCATTTGTTAGATTTGATGTTCAAGTTAGGGTTTTGAGCTAGATTGTTGTGAAACCCTTTTAGATGATGAAGTAGGTTCATGGTGACTTGTTAATCTTGTCACTTGGTGGGTTTTGGGTTGGTTGACGTTTTAGCCTTGATTAGGGTTTGATCTTGAGTTTAATCACTAGGTTTAGTGATTATGGAAGTGTTGAAACTCTTTTGGGTGAGTTTGGCTAACTAATTTTGAAATGGGTCAAAATTAGGGTTTTGGTGTCAAAATGGGTATGACACGTGTTTAACACTTGTGTTCGGGTTTAATTGGCGTGTTAGGACCATTTTCACTCGTGTTAGTGATTATTGGTTAGTTTGGGCGCGTTTCGTGCTTAGAAGTGCAAATAGGTCGAATTTGCACTAGGTGTCAATTGGGTTGGTTTGTAAGTCAACCCTAATTGTGTAGTTGTGTTTGTGATAATGGAATAGGTACTTTCCATTTGGCGCGTTGCGGTTTACTTAGAAGCATTCATCAAGACGACTAGGTGAGTGTTAATATCCTATATGCATATGTATGTGTAGGATGGGTGCGGGTCGGGGGAAGGGGTTCTCGCTTGTAGAGCTCGCTTCTCGTATAGGTGGAATTATTGGACTTGTGTATAGGTCCAATTGGCACGGTTGTGCGTTTTGGTTGACCACGTTGGTGAGGTGCACACTTTGTGTGTACGTTATCACATAGGCGTGTGAAGTGGACTTATATAACCCCAATGACGAAGGGTTAATATAGTGAGTGGAATAATTATATGTGTAGGTATATAATGTATCTATTTGTTGTAGCGTGAAATGTGTAGTGTCGAGGTGCTAAGACACCATGTTTCACGTGAAGAGTGTAGCATCGAGGTGTTAAGATGCCACTCGGGTGTAGCATCGAGGTGTTAAGATGCCACCTAGGAGTGTAGTGTCGAGGTGTTAAGACACCACTCCGTAAAATAATGAGTGTTGCATCGAGGTGTTAAGAAGCCACTCGGGGTGATGTGCCGAGGTGTTAAGGTGCCACCCTAGGGGTTAGTGGTGCGAGGTGTTAAGTGCCCTAACGGATGTTATGAACACCGATGGCATTTTTGCGAGCGCCGTTCCCTTGTACTATTGGTTAACCATGGTCATTGTGTTGTAAGCGTAAGCAAATTATATATATATATATATATATATATATATATATATATATATATATATATATATATATTGTATACATATAATGTTCTATTGTCGTGATGTAGCTAACCCTCTGGGTGTAGCTTATTGGCATTGTTCACATCGTTGTTGGTGAACTTATATTTTGTTGATGTACCTTTAGCTCATTGCTTAGTGCTCTTACGGTATGCTTAGACTAGCTTGCCTTTATGCTTGGATGCTCCGGTATACGGTATTTGATTTTGTGAGGCGTGTCCATTTTATGCATATATATGTATGTAGTATATTATCATTTACTAAGCGTTAGCTTACCCTCTCGTTGTTTACATTTTTATAGATTGCACGGATGCGGTGGCTCGGGTAAGCGCGGGGACTAGTGGACTTGCGTAGTTGCTTTAGAAGACTTACTTTTGGATTTGATTAGGATTGGGTAGCGTGTCCCCAATCCCATGTTCGGTCTATGTTTTTGTATAAACTAATGGGTCGAAATAGTCACTTGTGGTATTTTGGGTCGATGTGGGCCCGGTGTCGTAAAACTCGATTTTTATTGTGGAAAACTCCTAGTTTAAACTATTGTAATCTATTGTGAAAGTGTTTTGGTTTAAAAGTGTCGGGAAGCGGGTTTTCGCCCGCGTGTGTTCGAAAAACTGATCAGAATGTTTTAGTACATCTGGACGCCGTCCCAGATGGCTGGACGCCGTCCCAGTCTTAAGTTCTGGACGTCGTCCAAGCTTTTGGACGCCGTCCAGATCAACTGTTCCAGATTTTTTTTTTTTTTTGTTGGGTTGTTACAAGTGGTATCAGAGCATGGTCTAAGGGATTTAGGTGACTTGAGATAGGTGCCTAGACTTAGACTTTTGTGTGTGCTTATTTGTTACGGGACTTGTAGGATTACGGATCGGAATGAGTTTAGTTAGTGCCTTGATTGTAGGTTGACTAACGTTTATATTAGTAACGCAGATATTATTAATATGCTATTGTGTTGCGATATTGATTCTTGCGTTGTGTTTTGTTTGTGGTTGTGTTTGTTTATATCATCGAGCGAGGCGGTCGTTATACTAACGAGTCGATGCGGCGTGTGTGCGTAATAAGGACTTGCAAACCTTATTACGGGTGCAAATCATGTCTAACGAGTGATGTACGACGAGTGTTTAGCAAGATGGGACGGTGTTGTGCGTGCGGTTTTATACGTTCGTGGACTAATCGTTTTGCATTCTTTAGAATGACGACGCGAAACGAGATCGAGGCGAATGACGCGGAGTTTAACGCTAGAGTTGCGGCCGCCGTGTAAGACCCAAATATTTATTGTACATAATGTATTTATGGTGTACGATGCGTGTATGAAGTGTACGTGTTGCTTGCTCGAACGCCGAAGGAAACTGGACGTTGTCCGAAGTGGCAAGGTGTGTACGTATCTTTTCAACCCCAAATAAAGTTTGTGTTGATGTTTCAAAGCCTTACCATTGGAAAGGAAATCTTATTACGTTTCCAACGATATTTGATTCATCGAAAACAGAGTTACGGTCGAAAAGTTATGGCCAAAACAAGTTGCTGAAACCTGTTTTGGGCTCGACCACAATTTCCAGTTATTTGGAGCGACGCTCCACCTTCTGGAGCGGCGCGCCGATTGCTGCAGAGGCAATTTTCAGCCTTTTTAAAAGGTTTAAATGAGGGGTACTTTGGTCTTTTCAATTAGGGTCGGTTTGGGGTCATCAAGACTGACCTAGAACTCCTTTGGAGCTCATTTCTCACCCACACAAACACTCTCTTCAAACCCTAGTGAGAGAAACCCACTTGTAGTGAGAGAGAGCTTGATTTGGAGAAGAAGGAGTTGGATTCTCACCAAAGCTCGGGTTTTAAAGTTGTTCTACTCGTCAACGGCATCGTTTTGGTGGTATTGGTAAGTTCAAACTCCGAATTACATTTGTTAGATTTGATATTCAAGTTAGGGTTTGAGTTTGATTTGTAGTGAAACCCTCTTAGATGATGAAATGGATTTATGGTGACTAGTTATTCTTGTCACTTGGCGGGTTTTGGGTTGGTTGACGATTTGGCCTTGATTAGGCTTTAATTTTGAGTTTAATCACTAGGTTTAGTGATTATGGAAGTGTTGGAATCACTTTAGGTGAATTTGGGTTGACTAATTTTGACTTGAGTCAAAATTAGGTTTTGTTGATGATTATGACTCAATTGCCGATTTAATAAGGTTTATAAACTTAAAATGGATTAAGTTGAAGTATAAAACCAAGTTAAATATGTTTTGGTGTCAAAACTCGCTAATGGCGCGATGTTGACTTCTTATGGGTCAAATTAGGGTTTAAGTGTCATTTTGGGCAAGATAGGTGTTTAACACCTATGATTGGGTTTGATTGGCATATTAGGACCATTCTCACTTGTGTTAGTGATTATTGGTTAGTTTGGGCACGGTTTGTGCTTGGAAGTGCATTTGGGTCGAAATTGCACTAGTTGTCAATTTGGGTTGATTTGTAAATCCACCCTAATTGTGTTGTTGTGTTTGTGATAATGGAATAGGTACATTCCATCGGTGTGTTGCGGATTATTCGGTGGCATTTCTTCAAGGCGAAAAGGTGAGTGGAATATTTATACATGTATGTATGTGGTTTATTTACTCGTACGCGATGTGGGCCTTTGGTGCCACATCGTAAGTAGTGGGCGTTATGTCACAAGACGGTGACATATTTGTTGGTATGATGGGATGGGAACTACAAGTCGGTAGTGTCTCGACAGGTTATTCACAAGTCGGTAATACCCTTGGGTGATTCACAAGTCGGTGACACCCTATAGTGTTCACAAGTCGGTGACACTTAGTGGCGCTTCACAAGTCGGTGATGTCACATGGCGTTCACAAGTCGGTGACCCATAGATATTGGTGGGTAGTTTACAAGTCGGTGACACCCTTTGATGAGTCACAAGTCGGTGACAACATACGAGTGAGACTCGACGTTATTGGTCGTCTACAAGTCGGTAGTGCCATAGCGAGGAACGGTTTGTTATATTTATGCATTATTGTGATTTAGTATATTATTGTGGCGATTTATATACTAACGTTGTTGCTAGTCGTATGTTTGGTGTTGCTAGCTCGTTTATGCATTTTGTTTGCATGGTATTGTAAGTGGATGCGTGTAGGTAAATTACATATGTATATGTATAAGTATTGCATTCACTAAGCGTTAGCTTACCCTCTCGTTGTTGACTTTTTTATAGATTGCATGGATGCGGAGGCTCGGGTAAGCGGGGACTAGTGGACTTGCGTAGTTGCTTTAGAAGACTTGCTTTTGGATTGATTAGGATTGGGTAGCGTATCCCCAATCGCCATGCTCGGCCTTTATTTTGTATTACAAATCATGTGGTTGAAAACTTGTATTTTCGTACGAAAGTCGTAAAACGGCCAATGTGGGCCCGGTCTTCGTAAGACTAATTTTATTAATGGAACGTGTTAGTTCTACATATATTAATGTATGGTTAAAAGCGTTTTGTCTAAATACGTCAGGAAGTGGTCAAACATTTTCGCATTTCATGACTTTTTGGACAGGCCATATGGCGCGCCGCGCGGCCATATGGCGCGCCGCGCCATATGCTGTTCCAGCAAAAAAAAAATTTATCCGCGTTATTGGTTGGTTAACGGGTTGGGTTGTTACAAGTGGTATCAGAGCATGGTCTAAGGGATTTAGGTGACTTGAGATAGGTGCCTAGACTTAGACTTTTGTGTGTGCTAAATTTGTTGCGGGACTTGTAGGAATTACGGGTCGGAATAGGTTATAGTTAGTGCCTTGTTTGTAGGTGGACTAACGTTTATATTAGTAATGCGGATATTATTAATATATTAATTGTGTTGTGATAATAATTCTCGCGTATGTGCATATCGCGTAGGATTTTGTTTGTGTTTGTTTATATCATCGAGCGAGGCGGTCGTTGTACTAACGAGTTGATACGGTGTGTGTGTGTGCGTAATAAGGACTTGCAAACCTTATTACGGGTGCAAATCATGTCTAACAAGTGATGTACGACGAGTGTTAGCAAGATGGGACGGTATTTTGTGTGTGCTTTATACGTTCGTGATCTAATCACTTTGCATTCCTTAGAATGGCAACGGGAAAAGGGATCGAGACGAACGACACTGAGTTTAATGCTAGAGTTACACGTATGTTAGGCGATTGTAGTAGTATTCGGATGTTAGAGCGTGTTCGCTTTCGTGTTGAAGTTGATGATCCATGAGGTTCTTCGGGTGGATGAAACCCCTGAGATCAAGTGTTTGATCTAGATGAATGTTGGTAATGGAGTCTACGGGACGCAACGTTAGGTGCCTCTTTCATACCTACTAGCGTGGTATTCGACTCCGATGGTGTTACGGTTACATTGAGCATAGGGTACCGGCAAGAAAACCCTTAGGTGTTTGAGTGGCGGTGTGGAAGTTACAAGCGATAGTAACTCGATGATTGCTAGAGTAATACCCGTACGGTTCGGTAAGTGCTTCGGTTGAAGTAGCAAAGGATAATCTGAAATCCTTCGTATGCTCAAGGTTGGAGCAAGGTTTGTTGACGTGCGTATTAAGAGATGCAAGACGGGTGAACCTCGTCTTTCTTTTAGGAGTTATGATAATGCGATTGGCGCATTTGTTGTCGGATTAGTGGTCACTATTTCCGTGAGAGTGAGCATGTGTTTATCGTCGGGAGCTATTGCTGGAGACGAATTCGTGAGAATTCGAGGACTATGACCAATGAGGATATTGGTTGTGTATGTTGATGAGTGGCCATTCCATGGGATGCTATTATTTCGACGATGTGTTTACGGAACGGAGTTCTAGGTGAGGGAATTTATACTCTCGCACGAAGGTATTCTAGTGTGATGTAGTGACTAGCTAGGTCGAGTTAGTCCATTGCAGTTTGACTAACCGAGTCGGGTTAATCAATTAGATGTTAGGTGTTGACTGAGGCGGGTTAACCAAGTGAGTTTGACTAACCTAGTCGGGTTAATCAATTAGATGTTAGGTGTTGACCGAGGCGGGTTAACCAAGTGAGTTTGACTAACCGGGTCGGGTTAATCAATTAGATGTTAGGTGTTGACCGAGGCGGGTTAACCAAGTGAGTTTGACTAACCGGGTCGGGTTAATCAATTAGATGATAGGTGTTGACCGAGGCGGGTAAACCAAGTGAGTTTGACTAACCGAGTCGGGTTAATCAATTAGATGATAGGTGTTGACCGAGGCGGGTTAACCAAGTGAGTTTAACTAACCGAGTCGGGTTAATCAATTAGATGTTAGGTGTTGACCGAGTCTGGTTAACCAAGTGAGTTTGACTAACCGGGTTGGGTTAATCAATTAGATGTTAGGTGTTGACCGAGGCGGGTTAACCAAGCGAGTTTGACTAACCAAGTCGGGTTAATCAATTAGATGATAGGCATTAACCGAGTTGGGTTGACCTAAGGTATTTGACTAGCCGAGTCGGGTTAATCAATTTGATGTGAGGTATTGACCGAAAGAGTTTGACTAACCAAGTTGGGTTAATCATTTGTCGTTAGAGGTTTGACCAAGTCGGGTTGACCAAGTAAGTTTGACTTAACCAAGTCGGGTTAATCAATTAGGTGATAGGTGTTAATCAAGGCGGGTTGACCAAGTGTGTTTGACTAATGAGTTCGGGTTAATTGTTTTGGTGTGGAGGCTTAACCAAGTCGGGTGTAACCACGAGGTGATTAGAGGGTTACTTGTATTGTTCTCCATAATGGTTAGCGTAGAAATGATATGCCGTTCGAGAGGCGTTTACGTTGACCAAGTATGTGCGCAAGAAGAGTCACGGATGTTGACTATCTTTGATGTGTGTAGTTTTCGGCCAGTCTTCATGATTGTTGGATGTGTGATCTATTGGTGGTTTTATACGTCAAGAGTGGGGTCGTGAGGACCACGTCGTGGGATTAGTGAGGCGATAGCCGTGTTTCGCTCACGTGTTGTTACGGGTATGACAATAGTCGATTTTGGACACCTTAGGATTAGCGTTGCCATAGTCGTTTTGGGCGCTTTTGGTTTTAGTCGTTGCTTATGATGTTAGGATAGTGGCGTATTGGTTGTATTGCGCACTACAAAGGATGTTTAGTGGTAAGAGTAATCCGTGAGGATTCATGTGGTTCGATCTTCAACGTTCGGATTGTTGACTTTAGGTTGAGACTTGGTCACTTTTAGCGTTGTCCATGGTAAAGGTACGCTAAGGAATTTATATCTCGGTACGAGGTTGGTTGAGTTTTTTCCGATATGGGAAATTGAGCAGGTTTTAGTGCTGGGATTGTGGTTTTGATAAATCACGGTTGACGATTTTAGTTGTTAAAAGTGATCCATTGGGAAGAATTGTCTAGGAAAGTTCGTATTGGGACTTGAGTGAGGATCGTTGAGTAGGTCCGGATTGGTTAAGTGGAGAAGATCACGAGGACGTGATCGAGTTTAAGTGGGGGAGAGTTGTAAGACCCAAATATTTATTGTACATAATGTATTTATGGTGTACGATGCGTGTATGAAGTGTACGTGTTGCTTGCTCGAACGCCGAAGGAAACTGGACGTTGTCCGAAGTGGCAAGGTGTGTACGTATCTTTTCAACCCCAAATAAAGTTTGTGTTGATGTTTCAAAGCCTTACCATTGGAAAGGAAATCTTATTACGTTTCCAACGATATTTGATTCATCGAAAACGGAGTTACGGTCGAAAAGTTATGGCCAAAACAAGTTGCTGAAACCTGTTTTGGGCTCGACCACAATTTCCAGTTATTTGGAGCGGCGCTCCACCTTCTGGAGCGGCGCGTCGATTGCTGCAGAGGCAATTTTCAGCCTTTTTAAAAGGTTTAAATGAGGGGTACTTTGGTCTTTTCAATTAGGGTCGGTTTGGGGTCATCAAGACTGACCTAGAACTCCTTTGGAGCTCATTTCTCACCCACACAAACACTCTCTTCAAACCCTAGTGAGAGAAACCCACTTTTAGTGAGAGAGAGCTTGATTTGGAGAAGAAGGAGTTGGATTCTCACCAAAGCTCGGGTTTTAAAGTTGTTCTACTCGTCAACGGCATCGTTTTGGTGGTATTGGTAAGTTCAAACTCCGAATTACATTTGTTAGATTTGATATTCAAGTTAGGGTTTGAGTTTGATTTGTAGTGAAACCCTCTTAGATGATGAAATGGGTTTATGGTGACTAGTTATTCTTGTCACTTGGCGGGTTTTGGGTTGGTTGACGATTTGGCCTTGATTAGGCTTTAATTTTGAGTTTAATCACTACGTTTAGTGATTATGGAAGTGTTGGAATCACTTTAGGTGAATTTGGTTGACTAATTTTGACTTGAGTCAAAATTAGGTTTTGTTGATGATTATGACTCAATTGCCAATTTAATAAGGTTTATAAACTTAAAATGGATTAAGTTGAAGTATAAAACCAAGTTAAATATGTTTTGGTGTCAAAACTCGCTAATGGCGCGATGTTGACTTCTTATGGGTCAAATTAAGGTTTAAGTGTCATTTTGGGCAAGATAGGTGTTTAACACCTATGATTGGGTTTGATTGGCATATTAGGACCATTCTCACTTGTGTTAGTGATTATTGGTTAGTTTGGGCACGGTTTGTGCTTGGAAGTGCATTTGGGTCGAAATTGCACTAGTTGTCAATTTGGGTTGATTTGTAAATCCACCCTAATTGTGTTGTTGTGTTTGTGATAATGGAATAGGTACATTTCATCGGTGTGTTGCGGATTATTCGGTGGCATTTCTTCAAGGCGAAAAGGTGAGTGGAATATTTATACATGTATGTATGTGGTTTATTTACTCGTACGCGATGTGGGCCTTTGGTGCCACATCGTAAGTAGTGGGCGTTATGTCACAAGATGGTGACATATTTGTTGGTATGATGGGATGGGAACTACAAGTCGGTAGTGTCTCGACAGGTTATTCACAAGTCGGTAATACCCTTGGGTGATTCACAAGTCGGTGACACCCTATAGTGTTCACAAGTCGGTGACACTTAGTGGCGCTTCACAAGTCGGTGATGTCACATGGCGTTCACAAGTCGGTGACCCATAGATATTGGTGGGTAGTTCACAAGTCGGTGACACCCTTTGATGAGTCACAAGTCGGTGACAACATACGAGTGAGACTCGACGTTATTGGTCGTCTACAAGTCGGTAGTGCCATAGCGAGGAACAGTTTGTTATATTTATGCATTATTGTGATTTAGTATATTATTGTGGCGATTTATATACTAACGTTGTTGCTAGTCATATGTTTGGTGTTGCTAGCTCGTTTATGCATTTTGTTTGCATGGTATTGTAAGTGGATGCGTGTAGGTAAATTACATATGTATATGTATAAGTATTGCATTCACTAAGCGTTAGCTTACCCTCTCGTTGTTGACTTTTTTATAGATTGCATGGATGCGGAGGCTCGGGTAAGCGGGGACTAGTGGACTTGCGTAGTTGCTTTAGAAGGCTTGCTTTTGGATTGATTAGGATTGGGTAGCGTATCCCCAATCGCCATGCTCGGCCTTTATTTTGTATTACAAATCATGTGGTTGAAAACTTGTATTTTCGTACGAAAGTCGTAAAACGGCCAATGTAGGCCCGGTCTTCGTAAGACTAATTTTATTAATGGAACGTGTTAGTTCTACATATATTAATGTATGGTTAAAAGCGTTTTGTCTAAATACGTCCGGAAGTGGTCAAACATTTTCGCATTTCATGACTTTTTGGACAGGCCACTTTGGCGCGCCGCGCGGCCATATGGCGCGCCGCGCCATATGCTGTTCCAGCAAAAAAAAAATTATCCGCTTTATTGGTTGGTTAACGGGTTGGGTTGTTACACGCCGTTGCGGAGCGAATGAGTGCGTTTCGAGAAGAAATGGATAGGAAGTATTCCGAACTTCAAAGTAGTGGTGAAATGGAGCGTTGTCTTAAGATCTTCATGAGGACTAAACTCCCGATGTATGATGGAAAACCGGATCCTTTGGTAAGCACAACTTGGATTTCGGATGTTGAAGGGTGTTTTCGTACTATTGATTGCCCTCCCGAGAAAAAGACGAGACTCGCTACGAGTTTGTTGCGGGGTAGGGCGAGGGATTGGTTGGATGGTAAGATTGATCTGGTCGGTGGCAAAACGTTTATGGCCTTATCGTGGGACGAGTTTAAGGAGGTTTTCTTCGAGGAGTTCCGGACTTCGGCCGACTTGTGGGAATTGCGTAATGAGTTGTGAAATTTGCAACAGGGTTATATGGATTTGAATACTCTCAAGACGACCTTTATGGCGAAGGCTCGTTTTTGCCAGGAGTATTTGGGGAATGATCATTTGTTGATGCAAGATTTCTATCGAACCTTGAATAATGACTTGAAGAGAAAGATTAGCAGAGTTCATGCGAGATCGTTTGCGGAGTTATTTGCCGCGGCTAGAGATTTCGAGTCGTATTCGCGATCGAAGGTTGGTGAACCTTCAAGTGAGAGAAGGGTTGTTTCTTATGGTGCTCCAAGTAAGAGGACTAAGGGTCCGAGCGTGAGCACGGGTGGTACACAGACGGGTATATCGGATTCTAGTGCGTCTAGGTGTTACAATTGTGGCGTGAAGGGTCACAAGTCTTGAAAATGTCCGTTGCCAAAGGGTGATGGCACGGTATGCTTCAATTGCCAAGAAGAAGGACATCGTAAGTTAGAATGTCCCGAGTTAGCGGGGACGGGGGCGGCAAGGAGACGTTAAGGTACGTTTCGTTTTAATAAATGTCCTTTGATAATTTATTATGTGCCGTTTGAGCTGGTGTATGTTAAATGCATCGTGTTGTGCTTGATATTGTTGTTATGGGTGACGTTCCTAATGGAAGTACCCTATGGTGACGTTTTGATTGTTGGGCGAAGGGCGTAAGACTTGGTGCAATCAAGCATTCCTTAGTATTGGGAATGTTTCTACCAAGCCATGTGGATGGGCTTAGGTGTTCGGATGTTAGAGCGTGTTCGCCCTCGTGTTAAAGTTGATGAACCGTGAGGTTCGTCGGGTGGTTGGAACCCTTGAGATCGAGTGTTTTGGACCTCGATGTATGTTGGTAATGGAGTCTACATGACGCGACATTAGGTGCCTCTCTTATACCTACTAGCGTGGTGTTCGACTCCGATAGTGATGCGGTTACGTTGTACTTCGGGTACCGGAGAAACCCTTAGGTACATGAGTGACTGGGTTGAAATCTGACAAACTAAAGCAATTGGATGATTGCGAGAGTATAGTTTGTGCATTTTGTGGTACACTTTTCATTTGAAGTGTTTAAGGATCGTTTGAAATCCTTTGTATGCTCATGGTTGGAGCAAGATGTAGTGATGGGTCGTGTGAACCTAATTGTTGGTAAAGTCTACCTTTGGTAGCATTGTACGAGTTGTGGATATTGGAACGTAGTTCCAAGTGGGGGAGTTACACTCCCGCACGAGGAAGTTTTAGTGTGAGATTTCGGATGATGCTTTTGGTAGATCCGGAAATTTGGTCGAGACACAGTTTGGGTCGATTTGTGGTAGAGTACAATTTTGGTTAACTTGTACTTATGATATTGGATTTGTAAATTATCACTGAGGTGGTATGTTGGTGAATCTCGTTGAGAGATAATGGACGTGTTTGGCGAGCAAGGTAAAATCCCTCGGTTAAGGGATGTGTGTGAGTCGGGTTCTCTTTTGGAGAATTATTGTTTGGTACCTATGTTCGATATATGTGGTTCTTGCTCGATTATGGATGGTTAGTGGTATCCGCTAGGGTTCACTATAGTGTAATAGAGCGCGATGTTGCACTACTCGTTGTTTGAGGCCGAAAGTGCGTATGTGATTGATGAAGCATGACCTTCGGGATCCGCTGACTTCATCGTGGTATTGATGAATGATGAAGCATGACTTTCGGAGTCCGCTGACTTCATCATGGGAGTATGCGATTGGTGAAGCATGATCTTCGGGTCCGCTGACTTCATCATGAGCGAGGTGATATATCGGTGAAGCATGACTTTCGGGTCCGCTGACTTCATCCGGTGTTGAGATTGGTGAAGCATGGCCTTCAGGGTCCGCTGACTTCATCAGGAGAGTAGTGTTACGTCGGCATGGCATAACATTATCGGGAAATGCGAGTACCGGTGGGAAATGAGAGTACCATTCTTGATTCGTGTTGTGGGAACTATCGGTTGTTTTATACGCCGATGGTGGGGTCGTGAGGACCGTGTGGTGTGATTTGTGATGCGATAGCCATGTTTCGCTTACATGTTGTCATGGGTATGACAATAGCCGATTTTGTACACCTTAGGATTAGCATTGCCATAGTCGTTTTGGGCGCTTTTGGTTTTAGCCGTTGTTTATGATGTTAGGATAGTGGCGTATTGGTTGTATTGCGCACTACAAAGGATGTTTAGTGGTAAGTGTAATCCGTAAGGATTCATGTGGTCCGGTCTTCATCGTTTCAGATTGTTGACTTTAGGATTGAGACTTGGTTGCTTCTAGCATTGTACCTGTAATGGTACGCTGAAGGGTTGATATCTCGGTCCGAGATTGGTTGAGTTTTCCCGATGATAGGGAGTGAGCATGGTTTTAGTGCTCGGATAGTGGGTTTGATAAATCGCGGGAGACGATTCTAGTTGTTAAAGGTGATTCCTTGGGAAGAGTTGACTAGGAAAGTCGGATTGGGACTTAGGTTGAGGACCATGGAGTGTGGTCCGTTTGGTTAAGTGACGAGGATCACGAGGACGTGATCAATTCTAAGTGGGGGAGAGTTGTAACATCCTGTTTTTGTTTCTGATTTTGCAGTAGGTCGGGACGCCGTCCAGATAGGAGGGACGCCGTCCAGCAACAAAAGGTGGGACGCCGTCCCGATAGGGGGGACGCTGTCCAGAAACAAAAGGTGGGACGCCGTCCAAAGTTTGGGACGCCGTTCAAACGGTCTGTCGAGCCAGCTGTTTTAATTATTTTAAAAGGGGTAAAATGGTAAAATCACTTAGATGCCGGTTTGGACCCTTCAATGCTGGTTCCTTGGTCATTTGTGGATCATATTTCATCTTCACAAACACTCCCAACATTATTTAGAGAGAGAGGAGAAGTTCTAGAGAGAGAGAGGTGGATTTGGAAAAGGAGTCGGATTCTCGCAAAAGATCGGGTTCTAAAGTTGTTCATCTCGCTCCTAGCTACGTTGTGGTGGTATTGGTAAGCTCAAACTCCGAATTTCATTTGTTAGATTTGATGTTCAAGTTAGGGTTTTGAGCTAGATTGTTGTGAAACCCTTTTAGATGATGAAGTAGGTTCATGGTGACTTGTTAATCTTGTCACTTGGCGGGTTTTGGGTTGGTTGACGTTTTAGCCTTGATTAGGGTTTGATCTTGAGTTTAATCACTAGGTTTAGTGATTATGGAAGTGTTGAAACTCTTTTGGGTGAGTTTGGCTAACTAATTTTTAAATGGGTCAAAATTAGGGTTTTGGTGTCAAAATGGGTATGACACGTGTTTAACACTTGTGTTCGGGTTTAATTGGCGTGTTAGGACCATTTTCACTCGTGTTAGTGATTATTGGTTAGTTTGGGCGCGTTTCGTGCTTAGAAGTGCAAATAGGTCGAATTTGCACTAGGTGTCAATTGGGTTGGTTTGTAAGTCAACCCTAATTGTGTTGTTGTGTTTGTGATAATGGAATAGGTACTTTCCATTTGGCGCGTTGCGGTTTACTTAGAAGCATTCATCAAGACGACTAGGTGAGTGTTAATATCCTATATGCATATGTATGTGTAGGATGGGTGCGGGTCGGGGGAAGGGGTTCTCGCTTGTAGAGCTCGCTTCTCGTATAGGTGGAATTATTGGACTTGTGTATAGGTCCAATTGGCACGGTTGTGCGTTTTGGTTGACCACGTTGGCGAGGTGCACACTTTGTGTGTACGTTATCACATAGGCGTGTGAAGTGGACTTATATAACCCCAATGACGAAGGGTTAATATAGTGAGTGGAATAATTATATGTGTAGGTATATAATGTATCTATTTGTTGTAGCGTGAAATGTGTAGTGTCGAGGTGCTAAGACACCATGTTTCACGTGAAGAGTGTAGCATCGAGGTGTTAAGATGCCACTCTGGTGTAGCATCGAGGTGTTAAGATGCCACCTAGGAGTGTAGTGTCGAGGTGTTAAGACACCACTCCGTAAAATAATGAGTGTTGCATCGAGGTGTTAAGATGCCACTCGGGGTGATGTGTGTAGTGACCCGAACTTTTCCATGTTTATATATATTAATTGAGATTGATATTTACATGATTAAATGTTTCCAACATGTTAAGCAATCAAACTTGTTAAGACTTGATTAATTGAAATATGTTTCATATAGACAATTGACCACCCAAGTTGACCGGTGATTCACGAACGTTAAAACTTGTAAAAACTATATGATGACATATATATGGATATATATATATAGTTAACATGATACTATGATAAGTAAACATATCATTAAGTATATTAACAATGAACTACATATGTAAAAACAAGACTACTAACTTAATGATTTTTAAACGAGACATATATGTAACGATTATCGTTGTAAAGACATTTAATGTATATATATCATATTAAGAGATATTCATACATGATAATATCATGATAATATAATAATTTAAAATCTCATTTGATATTATAAACATTGGGTTAACAACATTTAACAAGATCGTTAACCTAAAGGTTTCAAAACAACACTTACATGTAACGACTAACGATGACTTAACGACTCAGTTAAAATGTATATACATATAGTGTTTTAATATGTATTTACACTTTTAAAAGACTTCAATACACTTATCAAAATACTTCTACTTAACAAAAATGCTTACAATTACATCCTCGTTCAGTTTCATCAACAATTCTACTCGTATGCACCCGTATTCGTACTCGTACAATACAGAGCTTTTAGATGTATGTACTATTGGTATATACACTCCAATGATCAGCTCTCAGCAGCCCATTTGAGTCACCTAACAGATGTGGGAACCATCATTTGGCAACTAGCATGAAATATCTCATAAAATTACAAAAATATGAGTAATCATTCATGACTTATTTACATAAAAACAAAATTACATATCCTTTATATCTAATCCATACAACAACGACCAAAAACACCTACAAACACTTTCATTCTTCAATTTTCTTCATCTAATTGATCTCTCTCAAGTTCTATCTTCAAGTTCTAAGTGTTCTTCATAAATTCTACAAGTTCTAGTTACATAAAATCAAGAATACTTTCAAGTTTGCTAGCTCACTTCCAATCTTGTAAGGTGATCATCCAACCTCAAGAAATCTTTGTTTCTTACAGTAGGTTATCATTCTAATACAAGGTAATAATCATATTCAAACTTTGGTTCAATTTCTATAACTATAACAATCATATTTCAAGTGATGATCTTACTTGAACTTGTTTTCGTGTCATGATTCTGCTTCAAGAACTTCGAGCCATCCAAGGATCCGTTGAAGCTAGATCCATTTTTCTCTTTTCCAGTAGGTTTATCCAAGGAACTTAAGGTATTAATGATGTTCATAACATCATTCGATTCATACATATAAAGCTATCTTATTCGAAGGTTTAAACTTGTAATCACTAGAACATAGTTTAGTTAATTCTAAACTTGTTCGCAAACAAAAGTTAATCCTTCTAAATTGACTTTTAAAATCAACTAAACACATGTTCTATATCTATATGATATGCTAACTTAATGATTTAAAACATGGAAACACGAAAAAACACCGTAAAACCGGATTTACGCCGTCGTAGTAACACCGCGGGCTGTTTTGGGTTAGTTAATTAAAAACTATGATAAACTTTGATTTAAAAGTTGTTATTCTGAGAAAATGATTTTTATTATGAACATGAAACTATATCCAAAAATTATGGTTAAACTCAAAGTGGAAGTATGTTTTCTAAAATGGTCATCTAGACGTCGTTCTTTCGACTGAAATGACTACCTTTACAAAAACGACATGTAACTTATTTTTCCGACAATAAACCTATAATTTTTTTGTTTAGATTCATAAAATAGAGTTCAATATGAAACCATAGCAATTTGATTCACTCAAAACGGATTTAAAATGAAGAAGTTATGAGTAAAACAAGATTGGATAATTTTTCTCATTTTAGCTACGTGAAAATTGGTAACAAATCTATTCCAACCATAACTTAATCAACTTGTATTGTATATTATGTAATCTTGAGATACCATAGACACGTATACAATGTTTCGACCTATCATGTCGACACATCTGTATATATTTCGGAACAACCATAGACACTCTATATGTGAATGTTGGAGTTAGCTATACAGGGTTGAGGTTGATTCCAAAATATATATAGTTTGAGTTGTGATCAATACTGAGATACGTATACACTGGGTCGTGGATTGATTCAAGATAATATTTATCGATTTATTTCTGTACATCTAACTGTGGACAACTAGTTGTAGGTTACTAACGAGGACAGCTGACTTAATAAACTTAAAACATCAAAATATATTAAAAGTGTTGTAAATATATTTTGAACATACTTTGATATATATGTATTTATTGTTATAGGTTCGTGAATCAACCAGTGGCCAAGTCTTACTTCCCGACGAAGTAAAAATCTGTGAAAGTGAGTTATAGTTCCACTTTTAAAATCTAATATTTTTGGGATGAGAATACATGCAGGTTTTATAAATGATTTACAAAATAGACACAAGTACGTGAAACTACATTCTATGGTTGAATTATCGAAATCGAATATGCCCCTTTTTATTAAGTCTGGTAATCTAAGAATTAGGGAACAGACACCCTAATTGACGCGAATCCTAAAGATAGATCTATTGGGCCTAACAAACCCCATCCAAAGTACCGGATGCTTTAGTACTTCGAAATTTATATCATATCCGAAGGGTGTCCCGGAATGATGGGGATATTCTTATATATGCATCTTGTTAATGTCGGTTACCAGGTGTTCACCATATGGATGACTTTTATCTCTATGTATGGGATGTATATTGAAATATGAAATCTTGTGGTCTATTGTTACGATTTGATATATATAGGTTAAACCTATAACTCACCAACATTTTTGTTGACGTTTAAAGCATGTTTATTCTCAGGTGAATACTAAGAGCTTCCGCTGTTGCATACTAAAATAAGGACAAGATTTGGAGTCCATGTTTGTATGATACTGTGTAAAAACTGCATTCAAGAAACTGATTTCGATGTAACATATTTGTATTGTAAACCATTATGTAATGGTCGTGTGTAAACACGATATTTTAGATTATCATTATTTGATAATCTACGTAAAGCTTTTTAAACCTTTATTTATGAAATAAAGGTTATGGTTTGTTTTAAAAATGAATGCAGTCTTTGAAAAACGTCTCATATAGAGGTCAAAACCTCGCAACGAAATCAATTAATATGGAACGTTTTTAATCAATAAGAACGGGACATTTCAATGTGCCGAGGTGTTAAGGTGCCACCCTAGGGGTTAGTGGTGCGAGGTGTTAAGTGCCCTAACGGATGTTATGAACACCGATGGCGTTTTCGCGAGCGCCGTTCCCTTGTACTATTGGTTAACCATGGTCATTGTGTTGTAAGCGTAAGCAAATTATATATATATATATATATATATATATATATATATATATATATATATATATATATATATATATATATATATATATATATATATATATATATATATATATTGTATACATATAATGTTGTATTGTTGTGATGTAGCTAACCCTCCGGGTGTAGCTTATTGGCATTGTTCACATCGTTGTTGGTGAACTTATATTTTGTTGATGTACCTTTAGCTCGTTGCTTAGTGCTCTTACGGTATGCTTAGACTAGCTTGCCTTTATGCTTGGATGCTCCGGTATACGGTATTTGATTTTGTGAGGCGTGTCCATTTTATGCATATATATGTATGTAGTATATTATCATTCACTAAGCGTTAGCTTACCCTCTCGTTGTTTACATTTTTATAGATTGCACGGATGCGGTGGCTCGGGTAAGCGCGAGGACTAGTGGACTTGCGTAGTTGCTTTAGAAGACTTACTTTTGGATTTGATTAGGATTGGGTAGCGTGTCCCCAATCCCATGCTCGGTCTATGTTTTTGTATAAACTAATGGGTCGAAATAGTCACTTGTGGTATTTTGGGTCGATGTGGGCCCGATGTCGTAAAACTCGGTTTTTATTGTGGAAAACTCCTAGTTTAAACTATTGTAATCTATTGTGAAAGTGTTTTGGTTTAAAAGTGTCGGGAAGCGGGTTTTCGCCCGCGTGTGTTCGAAAAACTGATCAGAATGTTTTAGTACATCTGGACGCCGTCCCAGATGGCTGGACGCCGTCCCAGTCTTAAGTTCTGGACGCCGTCCAAGCTTTTGGACGCCGTCCAGATCAACTGTTCCAGAAAAAAAAAAATTGTGTGGCACATTTTCGGAAGGTTAACGGGTTGAGTTGTTACAGAAAAGTCACAATAATTGCAACATTTCAATATTCCATTTAACATCAATTTTAATTCACAATTTTCCAACAAATTTAACAACAATGTGGGGTAAGCAACAATTAGTGAATGATCTTGTTATATACTTATATATACACAAGTAACTACCGCATACCACAAACCGAGCAAGTGAACCATACTCACAACAAGAATAGCAAGGAGCAAGTATCACCTTAGCATCAAAACACGCAACATACAATAACAACACAACCCGACACTTATGGTTAACCATAATCTCCAAGGAGACGGTCAACGAACGACACTTTAGTGAATCCGACGGACGATCCCAAACACTATACCCCCTGGGCGGCCATCGAAGCACGATGTTAAGTGGTCCGACAATCGGCCTTAATCACCATCCTCATTCCTTGTCGACGAACGACATATAGTGAATCCAACGAAGGTCTATACACTATCACTGTACGGTCTCGACGAACGATGTTATGTGAATCCGACGGACGGTCTATTCACTTTACTACACCCACACCCGACCCATGTATATCCATGCATATAATAATTACACTTACCTTTGACACTTGATGAATGTAAAATCTCAAAATTCGTAATCGTCAAGGCAAGTTACCTAATCACATTCAATTCAAATCAAATCAAGCAAACTAGTTGGACATTTAACTAACTCACATAACCTTAAGTTAAAATTTGAGCCATGTTGCACTCAATAACCCTAAACCAAGTCAAAACAACCCATAATCACTATAACTAGTGATTGTGCCCAAAATCACCAAATATAACACTAGTCAAGGTGTTGAACACATACAAAACTACAACATGTTACAAAACATAGTTTTGACCATTTCAAGGTCAACATACACTTTTAGCCAACACTAGTTCAAGATTACCACATAATCACTAACACTCAAGTGTTCTTTTGATTATGCCCAAATTCAAGATTCAAAACAATCAATTTTAGTCACTCAACCCAAAATCCACAATTTAGGGTTCTAGACACAACTACTAGCTACAATAACCTCAAATTTTAAGCATAAGAGGGTTTATCTTCAACACTTAGTTCATACCCATACAAAATCTTAATTAAACAAGAAATTTGGATTTAGACTTTACCTCAGACACCAAGATGTAGCCTAGTAGAAAATTAGCAAGGATAGACTCTTAATTTGGAAAGCAAAAGTCTTCTTCTTCCACAATGAAGCTTTCTCTCACTAATACCCCTTTCTCACATTAAAATGCTTGAAGTGAAACTTGAAGATGATAAGTGAAAGTGGTTTCCAGATGTGACTTAACCCACCAAAACTCGTTCATACAAAATTGAACCAAAATCCCCGAATTTACAACATTTACAAAACAACCCCAATATACTAAATCGGGCAGGTGCCCCGCACCTCAGTGCTGAAATTTCATAATCTTACAGTATTTTTGACAATTTTTCCATTTAAATAAAAATATTTATTTTTCTTAAGTAGTCTGAACATAAAAAAATTTATTATGAAGAGTATAAATATGGGGGGATGATTCTCACACACACTTTTTTGATCCCCACACACCTATTTTAACCTTTTACTCTTCTAATAATACTAAATTGGTGTGTGAGGATCAAAAAGTGTGTGTGAGAATCATCCCCCATAAATATGTCAATAACAAAAAATAATAATGAAATAAATGAATGTTCGAATGAACATAAAAATAAATTGAATACATAAATTTACAAAAATAAAAACCATACCTAAAAACATCCCCATTCTCCAATCTCCATCTACTCTCTATTCAAATAAAAATAAAATGAAAGGTCGAATGAACATATATATATAATTACATAAATTCACAAGTTTAAAAACGATATACGAATATATCTTTCTTCAAAAATCATAACATTATTGCTATATACTAATTGTGGTCATATCTGTTCACAATGGAAATCATGTAAATATCCTGAAAAACAAGGGTAAATCGATCATTTGCCGGATTTTTTTACTCTTTAATTATCTAACATTTTTTCCGTTTTCATTTTCTAACTTCAAAAAACTTTAATTTACTTCAACATTTTTTTCTCTTTATTTTTATTATACCCGATCTCCAGACCCGGCCATTCTGCAGCGAAGTGCGAGTTTCTATCTCTCGTTGAATGCAAAGCTCAAAATTTATATTCTACTGCTTCAATATTTCCGGTTGTATTCAAAATAAGCTGATTACAATCAAAAATACCTTAACCTCTAAAACACTACGACTTCTTATAAATAGGTAAATCACATTATCATATTACTATACATAATTAACACCTGAGTAAACTTTTAAATATTCGGCCAGATCTAGGACTTGCGGCATTAGAAACCAGATCTGAAATAACGAACATCAGATCTAAAAATAATTTGACACATATTATTCCAAATTTCAACCATAATCGAGCGACGATAGAGCATAACTTGGAATATGAAATCGACCAGTAATGCTTACATGCTGGTGGTTGTCTGGTGCCCGAAAATGCTTAGATCTGAAATCGACCTGAAACATGGTCTGATGGTCGAAGATGATTATGGATGATGATGAAGAAGATGATGGATGATGAAGATGATGATGGTAGGGTGCACCATTTGAACAATTATTTTTGAAAGCTTTTATATTTGATGAGTAGACTTTCCGGCCTTTAAGTTTAACTGGTACATATTACATAAAGATTGTAGGCTGTTAAAATATTTAGATTCGTTTTTGTTTGTAGAAAGACTAAAATACCCTCATTTGCATTGCACATGAAATGAGATAATGAAAAAATGGAAGAAAAGTAGACGGAAGGGCGTCGAGAGTTATTTTGTGAAAGTTTAATAACGACCCAAGCAAACAAAAATATTAAAGACGACGTGCGTAATTTAACTACTAGTTCAAAGACGACCGGCGTAATCTTGTATTTAAAATTTGAGTAAACTTTAAGGTATCGTTTCTTTTTATACTCCGTACGTGTGACGGTAAATATAAAAAATAGCAACAACTTAACGTGGAATACTGTAATCAATCCTTTCAAACAACGTGTCAGTGGTCCTATGAATCCTATCATAGTACTGAACTTGCCTTTTATTTTCTTTCAGCCCCTTCAACTTTCTTTTACCTCCAGTTTACACCCTTATGATTTTTAAGTTCTTTTGAAAAGGAAAGTACGGAGTAATAAGTGCTCCCTATAAATAACGAACACACCAGCATACTAAATCTCACGGCACGCTAACACTCTCAACTTCAATCCAATTTATACGTCACCGTTTTGACACCCAAACAATCCAATTCAACTTCCTATAAATTCACATCCATTTGTGATTTGTTCCAATACTCGTGCGTTGCTTATTAGTTATTATGGGTTTTCCGGTTGGTTACACGGAGTTATTATTTCCGAAACTTTTAATCCGATTTTTAACATTTTTGGGTTTCATTCGTAAACTTATATCGACGTCATTTAAATTCGTGGGTCTCGGGGATTTTTTAGAACCCGAATTTTCAACAGACCCGACTCGACCCGAATCATCGATTCAGTGTCAATCAGTATCAGCATTGTTGATGCGGGAGTTACTTCCGGTGGTGAAATACTCTGATCTAGTGGACGCGCCGGAAAGTTGCGCGGTGTGTTTATATGAGTTTAACGGCGGAGATGAGATCCGGCAGTTGACGAATTGCCGGCATATATTTCACCGGAGTTGTTTGGACCGTTGGATGGATCATGATCAGAAAACGTGCCCGTTATGTCGGACACCGTTAATATCGGAGGATTTGCAAGATTCGTTTAATGAAAGATTATGGGCTGCTTCAGGGATTGTGGATTATTACGTCGAGGGTGAGTCGCCGGCGGTGGTTAGTGATTGGCGAGTCATCGGCGGTGTTTAGAGATGAGTGGATATAGATAGTGGTGGAATAGTGGTAGGTTATTACGAAGTGATATAAATTTGATTAAATTTTTATATAAAAAAATTGTATATAGAAAAAACTTAAAAAGACATGAAAAAAGTGACTACATTCGTGAAAGCTTTTATGAAAATTTGAGTTACATTTATTATCATTTTTTGTTTGCTTTTTATTAAAGCTAAACTTATGTTTATGATTGCTACTCCGTATATTAAAATTTTCAAATTGATGATTATGTATAAATATGATTTTTTTAATAGTATTGACTCTCTTGCAACATATTTGAACTAGTAAGGTAAGCTCGCGTGTTACATCAATGGTAACTAATTACGTGGTTAATTGAAAATGTTTGGCCTAAACTTGTAAGCCATAAGTTCCAACCTTCTCAAGTTGTTAATAGTTGTGTATGAAGTTTGGCAACGAATATGACACCAAATACGTCTTAAAAGTTGTTCATGGTACGGGTGTAAATGAGTCGAGTTTTGATTTGAGTCGAGCCTAAACGAACTTGAGTTTAATATATTTTGAAGCCCGTTTAGTAAATGATCGAGCTCAAACAAATTCGCGTATTTAAATGAATCTTTAATTCATATACATTAATTATAATTAATATTTTGATTTATATATATATAAAATAAATAATTATAATAATAGGTTTTATACAATTATACAATTAACGAGGTCGAACTTTTATAGTTTTAATTGAGCGAAACTCAAACATAATACGGAGTATATTAAAATCGAAACGAGTTGGGTTCGAGTTTCAAGTTATTTAAGATTAACATTAAGAAAATGTTAGATGTGGTAAAATCTGGAAAGCCCAAAATAGCAATCACACGAAGACGACCTTTTTAGCTATTATTATTCTATAATTAAGAAAGTATTTAAGATTTAGAAAATGGTAAGAGTGCTCCCAATGGAGACATGTCTCCATCTTAGTCCTCAGCGCTACATCAGCGCTACATCAGCACTTTTTTACCACTTCTTTTTCAGAACTAAACCCAGGACTAAAACTCCCAATCATGACACTCATTCCTTTCATTAACTAATTAAATGTACAAGTTTAAAAGCAAAAATTACCACACAAATATACACTCCATCCGTCATGAAGTATTTCAAAATAGCACGAAGTCGAACACGAAATGCAGGGCGGCACTCTGGGCGGAGGGCTGGGCGAGTTGCTGCTATTGAGGTCCTTGTGGGCGAGCTTCTGGGCGGATGGAGGAGTTCCTCCGATGGGAGCAGCCTAAGTACAAGTAAGAAGAAAGCAAGAAGGTTCCATGGTTACATGTGGTCAAATATGGAAAGCCCAATATAGCGATCATCCGAACGCGTCTTGATATTAGTCAACAAACAAGTCAACTTTCAACCTTTCCACCTTTTATTTATCATTATCTAATCTTTATTTTTTTATTATATTATTTATTTATTATTTATGAGTCAAGTAATTATTAAAAATAGAATTGGCCAAGTTAAATTTTACAAATTTTAGAAAGGTCTTTGTAAGTGTCACCAATTTTGTACAAGATATATATAGCTTGAACATTCTCCAATTGAGTTCAGACATACATTAAAAGGTCTAATCGAACTTCGTGTTTAGTTCAAGTTTCTTCAATCCAACACTATCACACAAACACTTTACGAACATCATAATCTTGTCTTGTTAATAAAGGAAACATTAAGAACAAGGTTTGTAGTTTACCAAACGCAATACATCTTTGTCAATAAACAATAAGATATCCAATGTTTTCAAATGGTGATGTAATAATAATAATAAAAATAAATAGTATCCACGTCTAGATTTGGATGGATTAAAGAATGTTAATAGTATTAATTAATATTAATATTAATATTTAATATACACGATTAAATTGTGATCTAAAATATATCAAATAGTATCCAAGCCTAGATTTGGATTGATTAAGTCAAAATTAGTGGTTGACTTGCATTAAAAGTCACACACGCTTAAGTTCAAATTTTGATTAATGTATATCCTTACCTTACTAGGTACTACATTTGATATCAGATTCATTGGATATTCATCTGGTCCGATCCATTAATGTATAAGAAATCACATGTGTTCGTTTTATTTCATAATAGGAAATATTGCAAGAACTATTTGAATATTTAACCTAATCTATTAACCCGCTTAATTCAACGCGTATTCATTAACCCGCTTAATTCAACGCGTATTGATTAACCCACTTAATTCAACGAATATCTAATCCATATCCGATCTTTTGTCAACCGTAATTCTTATAATTAATTACACCTTGGCAATCTGAATTGAACTTTATGTATAAATCCACGTGGGTTGTTATTAAATTTAAATAAATACTCCCTATTATTTTATTACCTTGAGTGTGCACTGAATAATGATCTCATGTGTTATTTATTAAAAAAGCAGTTGAAAGTTGTAATCAGTTGGATAAATTAGAGAAAGTTGGAAGCTGTTATGTTGAACAGAAAAATAAAAATCACCTATAAAAATGTAACTAATCTATTGAATTTATTTCTCTTAATGGAAAACATTATGTGCAACAGGGACTGCATACTAAAATAACGAAGTGAGAAATAGTTATTGTGAAAAGCCATTAACCAATGAGTTGTGAGTTCAATTCTCATATGACACAAAATAGAAATATAATAAGACATGAAGTGTAGGTTTGCTGCTACAAAATGTTTGTCGATCATGTATTAGTTTTTTTGTAAAAAAATAAAAAAATAAAAAATAAAAAATAAAGTAACCTAACTAAATCATGTAAACTAAAACCGGTTTAACCGTGTAACATATAAAATGCATATGATCAACCTATGAAAGAATTTATTCTTCAGTAATTAGACATTAACATGTGTGTGTTAAACCTTTGATAACTCATCAAACAATCACCATATCAGTTTGCAAAATAACCATACCGAAATGGTTTACCTATATTGAGCTGGTGGTGGGTGACCTTGACCATGAGGTGGAAGCGGTTGACTAGGATAGTAGCCTTGATGAGGTGGCGGTGGAGGATAAGGCGGGTAACCTTGAGGTGGTGGAGGATAACCGGCAGGTGGGTAGCCTTGATGATGTGGCGGTGGGTACATCGGTGGGTAGCCTTGATGTTGTGGTGGTGGTGGTTGCATTGGGTAACCATAATTTGGTGGTGGTCCGTATTGCATATGATGAGGTGGCGGATATTGTTGATCGATTCTTGACATTTGTTGCACCGGAGGTATTTCCATTGGACGCGCACCAAATTTTCCATCTCGTTTGTCCATTTCAACTTTGTGTTGCGTCTGCAAAATTGTAACGTTCCATTAGTTGTCATCTAGTCATATTTTTTATAAAAAATTGGGAATATAATAAGACAGAATCTCTCTAGCAACTAGCAAGAAGCTAGAAGAAACAGATTACAACGGCTTGAGAAGCCACAATTATTGCTTCGATACTTAAGCCATTAAAATTGAAATAACCGGACATTGTCATACAAAATCCCCCGTTTCATAGGAGACATTTGAAAAACTATGATTTGGTTAAAGGTCTAGGTAGCAATTTTGACCCATTTTGTAATAAATGAATTGATTATAGCATAACAGGGTCTGTTTGATCTCTAAAGGGTTGAAGTAAATTTAGCAAACAGAAAACATTAAGTGTAAAAAGAAAATGGGTCGAATGGGTCGTCATGATCAAAAGTTACCCAAAGTGTAGTTTTAATGCTAAACAGGTCACATTAAAAATCAAGAATAGTTGAAAAAAAATGTGATTCAGGTCAACTCAATCTGATCCATTATCCAGCCTGTTCGTTACACTGCATTTGCTTATAAGAAACCGTAAAAGTCCCTAATTTTATTTGGTACCGAGTTTGCAAGATCGGTATAAAATTAATATTATTTTTTATTCAAAGGAGAGAAATATAGTTGCATACCTGCATACACGCACAGACCCTACAAAGAAACCACAAGATCGGTCTAAAATTAGAAAAAAATTTAATTAAGAGTTTTCATTAGATAATCCATGAACGAAAAGTTGATAACTTACGTGCAGAAAACCAGATCAGCTAAGCAATTAAGCATCTGAGATGCATCATTGAGTTCATCACTTCCAATAATGCAAGCGATAATAGAGAATATACACGCAACTTGGTTCAAGCAAACCATGCAACCCTAAGCTTATAATGAGAAGTTGATCAAAATATTGAGTAAATATTAATGAAAAGGGCCAATAATTAAGAAGTTTCATAGAGAGATTACAATGATACAATTATCGCATTTTGTTGTTTGTATGTTAAACTCGTCTTGCAACATAAAACGAGTGCTGGCAACAGAATTTCCAAAGCAACAGAATACCTGCGAGTTACAAAACATAAAGAAAAGGCGTAAATCTGATCGAAGAGTAAGTTTTAGCTTTATGATATTGAATTACTGATCAATAAATTAACAATTAAGATGATCAGTCAACTGTTGTGGTAATGAATTGTAGATCTTTAAAAAAATGAAAATTACCTCTGTGCAAAGACAAAACTTAGGACATTTACGTTCGCGACACTTTCCACTACAAGGCATATATCCTCCACAACAAGTATACCTAGATCAAGCAACAGATGATTAACACAATACGACTACTAATGTATATTAAGTTTATACGATGGATGATAAAATAAGGTTTTTCTGTTCAAGCTACTCGGGGATAAGAGTATTTTACCTTGACATATCACCATAGAGAGCTCGCTTACGCAGCTTGTATGATGCACATGGTCCACTATGATATGAAGTGGTTGAGAAAAAAAAAAATTAGTAGGAAAGCAAATTATAGATAAAAGCAAATATACTACGATATGATGGTCAAACATTGTTATTTCCAAAGATCAAAATCATTTAGCTATTTTCTTATACCAAATTTGGTGCAATTTTATATAAGTCTCAACCACAAGCCTCTACGAGTTGGTTTGACAAATAATCGTTTCAATAGTTAATTGCATTTAACAAAACAAATAGGCATACTTGACTACAACAATGACACCAATGTATACAGATAATTGCTATTGCCAAATCAATGATGTAAAAGAAGACCTTATATCTAGAGTTTTACAGTCGTATAAGATGAATTCGATATGTGGCCACTCGATCAACATGTATTTAGTTAATTTACTGATATAAATCACGAGACTACACAAACGAGCTTTAAGTTTTTATAGAACATTAACGAATACGCAAACAATATTCCAATCAAAACTATTTGAATCACCTCACACAGTCACACTATATTGATTAAAAAAAATGTAGTAATTGGTACAAAAGTTATTATCAGTCTTTTAGGCAAATCTAAAGCAGATTTAAGTATTATAGCTTATAGTATGTTATTATTATTTTTTTTTAAAGGCAAATGTACAGCTTATCATATGTACTTGACATATCAGAATAGTATAGGGACTATATTAGAACTATCAGTTTAAATATCAGTTATGTTTGTTAGCTTAGTTTTCACCTATAGCTGTGTCTAATGTTCTGGATTGCCTATGCAAGATATCATTGTGTACGAATGTACAATTAAGCGTTCATGATAATCAATCTCTTCCTTCAGGTTGTGTGAAACAAAATTGGCGTCGGGTTGTGTGAGTTGTTCTAGAAGAAATAAAAAATAAAAGATCGAATATGAACATAATGTAAAGTAAAATAAAATTAAGGATCTTACCAGAAGAATGCAAAGCAGCAATCTACAATGCAACAACGAAACACAAAACATGTCAATTAGAATAGATTTACCAAATTAAATCAGAAAAATTAGAAAATAAAATAAAAATTACAAGGTGTATCTGCAGCCATGGTGCTTGAGAGATCCGTATGCCATACGTTCCGGTACTCTTTCCGGAGCTTCATTTTGTGAACCTTTTCCTTGCCGGCTGACATTGTCGATTGCTTTTTCAGCCGATCAATTCAACGAATTACAAATATAGCGATATGATAAAATCTATTCGAATTGAAGATTTAATCAAATTCAACCTAGTTAGAAACCAACAAAGCTTAAATTCAATTCAATTGAATTGAATTGGAAAAAGGAAAGAAAAAGGGAATTCGTCAGGCTCTTGATTTTAATTTTATAATTTTATTTTATGATTCTGGAAACTGTTAATTGGAAATTTTTATTGATGAAATGAGAGCTAGAAAAATGATCCTGAACCTGAATTTAGAAATTTTAATTTTTTCAAAAAGTTGCCCGTTAATTTTTTCATGTTTAAAACTACCCCTTTTAGAACTGGCATGTTGCTATTCTCCTACTGTTCATAATCTAGTGTCACATTTACCATTTGTTAAAACTTAACTAATCTATAAATATGTCTCCATGAATCCAAGAGTTCAAATATTTTGACAAATTGAGAAAAAAACAACATGATACTTCGTATTACACGTTGCATTACTAACACCTAGATTAAAACATGTTAAAAAGAATTCTAGTACTATCTGTAAAATGAAAATTCGAAATAACGGGATCCTTAGAATATTTTATGTCAATCGAATATTAAGATATAGGTATATAGATTATAGATAGTTCATGGGGGTAAAAAGTTAGTCTCAATTCAATCCTCACTAGTTACGTTTTGGGATCTTGCCTAAAAAAAAAAAAAAAAAAATTAAATTATGAATTATCTATATAACTTGTGCTTTAAAAATACTAGTACTACTAGTTAAGAGTTATTTTAACCTTTAAGAAGCCTCTCTTTCCATAAGTTATATAATCACAGTTAATAATCATGTACAATTACAAACTAGCTAGTTTAATGGATATTTTTTTTTAATATAATTTACACAAGTTAGTTGATACTAAATAAAAATATTATAAAATGAAATATTTTGGAAAGAAGGGTTAAATATGATTGTATAGAGAGTTTTGGGGTAGTTACTGTAAATAATTTAAAGTCATAACGAATTCTCGCTCCGCTATCTGCCCTAATCCCATTTTCTCCGTCTCAATTTTCCAGCAGGCCAAGCGTTTCAAGTCGGAATAAATTTCAGGTACGATCATTTTTTTAAGCTTCACACATGATTATACGTAGTAATTAATTCGTCTTTGACCTATTTTGTTGTTATTTTTTGGATAAACCAATTTTTTTTGTTTAATTCTACTCTTAGAGTTAACACCTTATGTCTGAAAACGATGTTAACTGATTTTGGATGTTGGAACGTTAGGGTTTTTACTTCATAGTTAGAGGATATAATCCAGTTACAATGAGTAAACTGAAAAATACTTCAATTAGTGTACAGGAACCTTAGTTCGTAAGATGAACACCAACTGTTTGATAAAATGCTTCAATGAGTAACACATAAACACTATTAAAACGGAATTAAAGCTCAAAGTTTTGAATTGAATATCTAGTAGTTTACACCTTTATATCTTGCAGTCTACTGTCAACATATTAACTTGGAATCTTTATGTTATATTTCCAAGGCTTGAACAAAACAGAGAAAATGGAGACAGGTTACAATGAGTTTTTAATTTTCAGGTCAATTCAGTACGGTTTAACCTATGACGTATCCTATATGTTACTCATTTACACCCACTATCCACCCATTTCGCAATACACAATAGCGCATATGATACCATAAGCTGTTTTACTTATATGAGCTTTCATTGGTCTTAATAATGCACGGACATGCATGATATATATTTTTTGGAAAAGCAGGACATGCATGATATTTGATAGAACTTTCGTTAACGAATAAATGGCAATGGGATATGTCTACATTCACGAAAATAGATCACAAATGTTGTATAATTTCACACCTTTTGTTAAACCACACTCCTTAATTAGGACATTAGTGTCGGTTCACGTACACAATAACCTTTTTTGATCAAGGCTCGTGTTCTGACATGAAACAATTGTTTGGCGATATTGGGTTAGTCTAGATATAATTAAAAGTTCACCACGAGTGACCATGTTGGAAGAATAAGAGGCTCGCTATAGGCTGCGTTCCTCTTTACTTGTAAGTTAAGTTATAAGTTGACTTTTAGTTGTATGAAGCACTAGGTCTGGCAATCCAAACCCAAATCTTTAAAAATAGGTTCATTGGGTCCTTTCCAAACCTGTTTGGTTCCTTTCTATTCTACTCCAAACCTGTTTGGGTCAAAATATCTTTTAAAAGCCCAATAACTAATTTGGGTCAACAGGTCATACAAATAGGTCTAATAGCAGCCAAATACTCAAAAGTGAAATCATTATAATCTGATTTGCAAATAAAGTGTACTCTGATTCTTTATGTGTTATAGATTGAAGTGTTTAACAAAGAAACTTTAATCAAGTTCAGCTCATCTCTTCCAAACTTTTCATCAGGTGCGATTTTAATTTGAAACCAACTTAGGGTTTTGTCACCAATTCGTTTTGCCTCATGTATTTTTGAAATTAGGGTTCTATATCATCATTTATTGTTTTCAACTTAATTAAAGTATGTTGATTGAAATAAGGCTTAAGATTAGGGTATAATGTATGGTAAATGTATGGTTCATGTAATTGCTAATCCTACTCTTGGACTCACTTATCCTGCACTAATTGAATCCCCCAAGCTACCATTCTTGAAACTGATTGGTATCTTGAATTTTGTTAATTAATACATGTATGGTGTTTGATGAAATGCTTGTTAAATTTATAAACTTAATGACGTTTTTTTGTGTGATTAAAGAAGCAAGATGTTTATATATTGTTGTATTTTTTGTTATCTTGTTTGAGATATGTACTGTTGTGCATTTCGGAATTCAAATGACCTTTGGCTAAAAACAAGTGAAAGTATTGGTACTCTATACGGGTTGAATTTTGTGAATTTTGTAGCATCATCTTATATATATGACCTGATATACATATGTCTACAAGTCTTATTCTCTAATATCTATTTATATACCTATGTATGTGCTTGTAAGCCACTGCAATTTTAGGTGCTATCCAGAATGTTTCACGTTAATATTTTACGACATTAAACCCAATTTAGTATAGAATAGAATAGAATGTGATGTTAAAGCTAATACTTTTTTTTACCATTTGGCTTTTGAAACATGTTAGATGATTCTGACTTTTGAAACATGTTAGATAATCTTGGCTTTTGAAACATGTTATTGTAGATCATTTGACTTTTAAAACATGTGTAGATCTGATTGTATTATTGATCTAATAATAAGTACCTAAGTTATAAATGCTCATTGTAAGATTTGTATCTCATTTTGAAAAAATTTTGGAAAAAATTGGGTCTCGAGCCGAAGTCGACCTGACCCGACCCAATTGAGTTTGGCCCGTTTAAAAAAGCTGACCCAATTGGGTTCGACCAATTTGAACCCAAACCCGACCCAATTGCCAGGTATATGAAGCATCCTGTTATGATGAAGGAAAGTGGTTCTTTTGCAATTTAATAATTTGCTATTAACATGTATAAATACTGTGTTTCTTAATGATAAACAGCAATGCATTACACTACCTCCTTTAGTTTAGAAGAAAATTATCTTATACTGACACAAAAATCCTATTTTATCGCCTAATGCATGTACATTTGTTGTTCAAAATTTAACTGTAATTTACTTGCTATTTCTAGAATGAGCCGAATGATTGCATTGGGATTTGAAGGTTCAGCCAACAAGATTGGTGTTGGAGTAGTGACCCTTGACGGGACAATCTTATCGAACCCACGTCACACTTACATAACCCCACCTGGTCACGGTTTTCTTCCTCGTGAAACTGCACACCATCATCTCGAACACATCCTTCCGTTAATAAAAGAAGCACTTGAAACTGCACAAATTACATTGAAAGATGTTAATTGTCTTTGTTACACGAAAGGTCCGGGTATGGGTGCACCGTTGCAGGTTGCTGCCATTGTTGTACGGGTTCTTTCACAACTATGGAAGATTCCTATTGTTGGTGTGAATCATTGTGTTGCTCATATTGAAATGGGTCGGGTTGTTACTGGGGCCGATGATCCTGTTGTTCTTTATGTTAGTGGGGGAAATACACAGGTGATTACATGTTTTTTTTTTTTTGTTGTTATTATTATTTCAAGTAATTGTATTATCAAATGATTGTAGGTTTTTTGTTGCAAGCATATCAATGTTTATGTCAAGGTTGTAAATCTTGCTACTAGGGGAAAACTCGGTCGGGACTTTTTAGGGAGTACTTGGAAACTCGGGGAGGACTCGGATGTTGACCAAGTTTGACTTTGACTTAGTTTTGACCAATTTTTACCAATTTTAGTAATCTCGAGTTTTGGCTGATTTTCCGAGTAATCCCGAGTTTTAACCGAGTACTCGCCAAGTTGCAAAAACCGAGTACTCGCCGAATAATTCAAAAAAATTGAAGTCTTATTAAGTTTGCATACTAGTATATTTCGCATTTGGCAAATACCATGGGTGTAACCAATAACTGTTTTTATAGTTTAATTGGAGGAAATTGGAAGACAGTAGTATTATTATATTATGCTATTGATTTTTTGTTTGCGTTTTTAAAAAAATAAAATAAAATAGGTCATTGCATACAGTGAGGGCAGATACCGAATATTTGGGGAGACGATTGATATAGCTATAGGTAATTGCTTGGATCGGTTTGCCAGAGTTTTGATGTTGTCAAATGATCCGAGTCCTGGGTACAACATCGAGCAGGTATGATATAAACAAAACTTTGTCTTGAGTTGTAAGTACATAAGTTTTATATTCTTACTTAAGCATATATTTTTGTCAGCTTGCAAAAAAAGGAGAACAATTTATAGATCTCCCTTACGTTGTAAAAGGAATGGATGTGTCATTTAGTGGAATATTGAGTTACATTGAAGCTGAGGCTGAACAAAAACTTAAAAATAATGAGTGCACCCCTGCTGATTTATGCTATTCGTTACAGGTAGGTATATCAACTTTCAAATCTTTAAATAATCAAATATTATGTAATTGGCCATATTAAGATCTTTGCATTTGTCACGGTTCTTTGTTTGAGGTGTGTAATAAGGGGTCAAAATTGTGTAATTCAAGTTCTAAGCGGCCATGTTGACTTGACTTGAAATTTGTTGTCCCTTGTATTTCTATAATCATAATTTTTTAAATGTTATCACAAACAATGGTATTGTTACAGTAATCAAATATTGTGCACAAAGTAACTTTAGAGGTTGCATGCATTAAAGATACAGTTTGAGTGACTTTTGACCATTGTTGTAAAAGTAGGCCGACACGTCAGTTTGGGGACTAGCCCGTCCAGACGCGACCAAAAACACCTTAAAAGTCAGTCAACAATAAAAGATCAGGTCAAAGTCGGGTTGAGTCGGCCGATTCCGGTCTGAGTCGGTCAAAGTCAAAGTTAGGTAAAAAAAATCTTATTTTTGAAAACAGATTTTGTACAATATATCTATGTTTGAAATATTCATGTTTTATGTTTGATATATTTATGTGTAATATATATTCTTAAATTTATTTATTACTAAAAGTCAACGTTGGTCAACGCCGACTTGTCACCATCTCCCTCCAAGGTCCCGACTGACTCGTCTCGTCCTCGACTCGCGACTTTTACAACCTTGCTTTTAAGCATTAACTCAAATTGACCCGGTTTCCACCTCTAGCAACAGTCTGGTGTTTCTCACTTCTAAAGTTCTAATTATATATTGTTGACTCGTTTTTTTTCTTCCAGGAGACGCTATTTGCCATGCTCGTTGAGATTACAGAACGAGCGATGGCTCATTGTGACAAAAAAGATGTTCTTATCGTTGGGGGTGTGGGCTGCAATGAAAGATTACAAGATATGATGAGAGTTATGTGCGGTGAAAGGGGTGGAAAATTGTTCGCAACTGACGATCGGTATTGCATCGACAATGGGGCAATGATTGCGTATACCGGACTACTTGAATACGCTCACGGGAATACGACTCCGTTTGAAGAAACAACGTTTACACAGAGGTTTAGAACTGATGAAGTATGGGCGGTATGGCGAGATAGTAATAAAGGTTCATCAAACATTACTGACCCGATAACACATAATGCACATGAAAAAAAAGTAGCATTGGTTCATTAAGTTGGCGGCTTTTTTTTCATCATTGTCATTATATGAACTCATAATTCTCATTCGTTTTCTGGATGTTGCATCAGAAGGCCGATTGATTGACTTCTGAATACGAAAAATTGTCAATGTTTGTGTTATTGTTTTACTCCGTATTATGTTTATGTTTTTTTGACTAATATAGCAAGAACTATTAAAATTTGGATACATTCATCAATGAATTAATGAACCAACCATAAACTTGAAACGATTTATTATTACATTGTACACCAACTTCAGCGTGCAAGCAAAATGATGATAAATGATTTGGGAATCTTCTCTGCTCTTACAAATGTCCTAAACGTCCTAAAGTAAGAAATTGCAACTCAACAAATATGGAAAAAGTTAGATATAAAAAGTTGAAATTAATATAAAAAAGAAAAAAGTTAAAACCGTAAAATTAAACATGAATAATCGATAGTTCTTGAGCAAACCTAACCAGAGTTTTTCCAACAAAGAAGGTGGTCATTAATTTCCGAAAAATCCACCAACTGTGACATGCCAAACTTCTTCGACATTACGATAACTTTTCCACAAGGTTGAGGTATACATACATTACTACTAAAGATGTCAAGCCCTTTAAAACGACTAAGTTTAGTTACCAAAAAATATTCTATTTTTGGGCACCCCTTTGACAACTCCACAAGTCCTGCACTTGATACTCCTACATTTCCAAGTGAAAGATACCTCAAATTACAACCATACTTACCAATAAACCCCAAACCCTTATCCGTCAACCCACCATCACAACCAAAATGTATATCCAACTTTTCAAGTTTATCGCAACAAATTAACAAAGAGCGGACCCCATCGTCTAGTAGTAAACTTTTCGTTGACACAAACATACTGAAATCCTTAAGCTTTCTCATATTCTTACCAATATATCTCATAACTTCATCCGTCATACTATCGACATGAACATGTAAGCATTCTAACTCAACGCATTGTTCCGCAATATGAATAAGCGCGTCATGTGACACCTCACCTCCCTTAACTGAATTCGGATTAACAAAAAGTTTGCACAAATTCTTGCAATAAATACTAATGTCTCTCAATCCTTGATCCCCGATGGCATTTGTCGTATGTAGTACTTTCAAGTTACGACTCCTCTTAATCAACTCACAAACTTCGGCTCCATCAAGATACGAATTTCTACAATCCAATTCTGCTAGCAAATGTGCAAACGGAACAACAAGTTTTACATCATGATTACTTGTGATTTTTACCGACAAACGCTTCAAACTATCGGGAAATTTAAAACTATTATATTCATCCTGATGATCATCACTAAATACACCACCACCGAATTCTACTACATTAACTGCGTAACCAAAAAATCCCACAAGATCAACAAAATCATACTTTTCCTCTACATTAACCGAAACCAAGTGTCGACCGCAATTTTTTGCGACAAATACAAGATCTTCCATATCATACTTAACACCATGAATAGTTAACTTTTCAATTCCCGAGTTACCCGAACCCAATTTGCGTAACCACTTTTCACCACTCTCATCAATCTCGTTATTAACCACGCACAAATCCCTCAAACTATTACAATACTTTCCTACATGAAATAACCCTAACGTGGAAAAACCTTTACACGAGAATATTTCGATTATCTGCAGTTGTTTGCCACGTGTTTGAGCCAATAACTCGAGATCAGAATCCTTTAGAGACAAATCTTTGAAATAAATGGAATTCAAGAGATATAAACAAGTAGTGATTTGTTGAACCCATGGAGTGACAAAATTGATGACGTTATAATCCAGATAGCGGGCTCCATCTAGGGTTAGTGATTGGAGAAACGGAAAACGTTGACACAAACGTGACAGTGACGTTGCATAACGAGTAAGGACGGTAACATGCTTACGCGTCGTACAATCCGCATCATAAGATTTACGACAGACTAAAGAAAAAGTTTTCCGATCGTTTATGAAGGGTATAAGGCAGTCCAAAACTGTGTAGATGTTAGGAGGATGATTAATCTCTTCCATGGAGAGATGATGATGATGATGATGATGATGAATAGGGTACGGTTAGGTTAATTTTGTTTAATATAGTATAAGGGACAAATTTTTTAATAAATATAAGGAAAAGGATGAGTAAAAAAGATTTTCTGATAACATAGGATTCTCGTTATTAGCGTATAATGAATGAATAATAATAGCGGTTACATTTAATTTTAACAAAGGTTTAAGAGTTAACGAATCCACTTATTTAGAGTAAGCGGTTAAAAGAATATCAAATTCTATCACTCCGTGTATTCTTTATACGTAGCCGGCTAACTATAATAACCTTAATTGTATATCATCAACTAACGAATGATTCTTCCATTATCGGTCGATTCAAGATTAATATTTAATCTTTTTTGTCTTTATTAAACTAAATAAATAATATTTTTTTAATTAGCGAGGAAACTCCCTAAACGAGTGCCAGAAAACTCCCTATGAACGAGTACATTTGACTCTCTCATAGAGGCAAGGTTGAAGAAATCGGAACTCGGGGAGTTCTCGGCGGGACTATTTCTAGGAGTTCTAGGAGAACTCGGGGAGTTCTCAGTGGTTGACTTTTGTTGACTTTTGGGATAATTTTTATGATACCCGAGATTTGAACGAGATTTGACTGGTTTGACCGAGATTTGACCATTTTTTGCCGAGAAACTCAATTTATTGGTCGTTGACCGATTAAACCGGCCGTTGATCGATTTTTAGCCGATTTCAAAACAAGAACTCGGCAACAACTCAAAAACGATTTCTCGGCGAGAACTCGGCCAATTTTTCTGATTTTTGCAACCTTGCATAGAGGTAAACCTCGGGAAATCAAGTCCCATGAGCGCAAGAATTGATACCAGGTGAATTGCGCACAAGGCACACCCTCTGGTCACACTCTCTTTCTAAACGAAATAGCTTTGTCAAGATTCAAACCCGAGTGATATGCTTTATCGGGAAACTCAAGAGCCACTCAAATAGTTATAAATAATACTCCGTCCATTTTATAAAAATGTGTCCAAACAATTACGTTCTAAGTTATGATATAGTAGTGAAAATAGGTTTTTGACGTGTATACTGTAAGTGTTTTAATAATTTCTGTGTGGTATCAACATAATATGAGCCGATATAAATAGGCATACAAGGATCCCTATTCTTCTAACATATGGGAATGATTTCCCAAATCAACTATCTATGGAAAATATATGCATACTAGAAATACATTGATCCTATGCTGTGATGACCCGGAAATTTCTGACCAAATTTAAACTTAATCTTTGTATGATTAACATTTCCGACACGATAAGCAAAGTCTGTAAAACTGAATCTCAAAATTTTTGAACTACTTTCATATGTTCAAATACCTTTCGGTTGTTCTTGACGATTCGCGAACAATTATATATATATATATATATATATATATATATATATATATATATATATATATATATATATATATATATATATATATATATATATATATATATATATATATATACTATAACTTGAAAACGTAACAATGTATTAATTGTTTGATACTGTACATTAAACTTATTGGTTTAAATATTTATTTGAATATATATGATAAGTTGGAATATTAATTGTATGAATAACTTGCGATGTATATTTAAAACGTGTTGATGAATGTTGAAAATATATATTAACAAATAGCGAGACAATGATTTATAGAAGTAAATGACCAAAACACTCGAAAGTTTAAGATACACTTTGAATGATATAGTTTATTGATAATTTAAGATTATATTTTGACAAAGGTACGCGTCACAAAACGTAAATTGCGAGTTTTCTAAGCGTACGAAAATGCGTTCGAGAAACCGGAATCGGGAAATAAGTCGAGTGACAACGTACGAGTCATCGGAACAAAAATTACAAGTCAACTATGCACATGAATTTAATATAATATATAATTAATTATTTAAATTATATATATTATATATATTATATTTAAATATGTCGACAAACAAAACAACAAATGATTGTGAGCTGGATCAGAGGGCCATGCGATCGCATGAGAAATAGGCATAAAACCCATGCGATCGCATGGGGGTCAGAAATCAAAATTCTTCTATAAATTGGACAGTTTGTCGACACTCACACACATATATCTCTCCATCTATGCTCTCTATATTTATTATCATTATTTATTATTATTATTATTATTATTATTATTATTATTATTATTATTATTATTATTATTATTATTATTATTATTATTATTATTATTATTATTATTATTATTATTATTATTATTATAAATCTTATTATTATTATTAGTAGTGTTAGTATTATTATTAGTATTATTATACATAAAATACTACGACGAGGTCATGAGCAAGTTATTTTCAAAACAAGCTTTTCGAGCGGGATAGAGCTAAGGAAATTATGGGTTATAGCTATGGAGGTTATGGGTATTACTTGGGGGTTATGATCATGAGTCAAAGGTCAACCTAGCATTTATCATTTCCGTCGCGTCTACGTACTTTCCTACAATATTAAATCACAATATTGATACGTAAGCATTTATATCTTATCTATTATATATTAATAGTGTATCCCTGACTAGTGCTCGAGTATATAGGATTATGCATGCTAGTACGATTAATTTTATCGTTAAATAGTTTATGATAGATCACGAATTTAATACATATATTACTGATATAAGGTATATGATATGCTTGTTTTTGGAAAGCTGGCGAAAAATCAATAACTTTTCATTTAGAGACCGCGTAATTTCGATGAACGAATTAAAAGATATGGACAACTGAATTATGATTAACATTAATTGAAATTGCTTTTGAATCTGTAATTGATATTTAAACAACTTGTTTATAAGATTGATAATTTGGATTTTTGAATATTACCAACCGAGTAAATGAATCCTTATATAAGGTACGTCTCGTTTTGTTGAACTTTTGTCAAAATTGACCTTTTGAAATGACTTTGGATAACTTTTGTATGTCGATTTCGAGCATTAGGATTGTGATACACTATGACCTGACCTAGCTTGATAGACATTTATTGACCAACATATGTTCTCTAGGTTGAGATCTACGGTTATTTGGTATTTCGAGTTTCGGTCACATTTCGGTGGACGACTTTATATGCTGCTAAGGTGAGTTTCATTTGCTCCCTTTTTAATTGCTTTTGTAATATATATTTTTGGGCTGAGAATACATGCACTTTATTTTAAACACAATGGACACAAGTACATACTAAATTCTATACTGAGTTTGAACCGAAAATCCCTTAGCTTTGGTAACTAGTAACTGCCGGTTATAAGAACAGGTGGGCGCGAGTAGTAGTATATGGATCCATAGGGCTTGACATCCCCGTCCGAGCTAGAGCGCTAGCCTTTTAACGGACGTGTGTTATTTGAGTTTAGGACACGTTGGTTTGCGTGTATTAAAACGAATGGGGTATTTATCATTATAACATTAAAGCTTAGTTATCAGGGTGCTTTGTTACGTAGAATCTACTGACAAACTTTTGATAAACGTTTCTGGATGAAACAACTGAAATCTTGTGATCCACCTTTATATACAGATTATACGATACATTAAAACTATGAACTCACCAACCTTTGTGTTGACACTTGTTAGCATGTTTATTCTCAGGTTTCCTAGAAGTCTTTCGCTGTTTGCTTATATGTTAGACAAGCTATGTGCATGGAGTCTTACATGACATATTTTTCAAGGAAACGTTGCATTCACCAAATCATCACCATGTATCTTATTTTGACTGCATTGTCAACGGAAGTATTATTGTAAACTATTATTTACGGTGATTGTCTATATGTAGAAATCATCAGATGTCGAAAATCTTTGATTTAAATATTCATTTATGGTGTGCCTTTTCAAAAGAATGCAATGTTTACAAAACGTATCATATAGAGGTCAAATACCTCGCAATGAAATCAATGAATGACGTGTTCGTCCATATGGATTTGAAGCGATCGTCACAGTTGGTATCAGAGCGTTGGTCCTAGCGAACCAGGTCTTGCATTAGTGTGTCTAACTGATAGTTGTTAGGATGCATTAGTAAGTCTGGACTTCGACTGTGTCTGCATGTCAAAAGTTTTGCTTATCATTTCTTGTCGGAAATTACCTGTCTATCATCTTAAGTCTAAACACGTCTTATTGCATTGATTGCATAGATAATATAGACAAAATTCATATCTTAGCGTATCTGTTACTATAAACTTTTCCTGTCATCTTCCGAAAATTTCTCCATGATTTATGGAATTTGGTATTATATATACATATGTAAATTATGTATTGAAGAATACCAAACTAAATTCTATAATCTAATTCATATCAAAAATCATCTCCCTAATTATACAAGATGGATCCCGTATCTAGTTCAAATTCCTTAAACTCCGACAGCTATTCCGATATGGATATTCACCTGAATTTCGAAGACAGTGTAACCGGAATGGATCAACCAATCAGCCATCACCTATTCTGGATGAATTGGGGATGGGTTCGTAGCCTGCTTAGTCATTGGAGACAAGAAGAAGGTGATCCCTTCCATCCACCACATTGCCCTCTTGGCGAAGAACCTGAAGCACTTACCGGTGAACCTATTCGAGACACCATTTTCTCTCTCATTTCCAGAGTGTCTCGTCACGATTATATATTATCTCAAATTCTAGATCTTATTCGTCCACTCGTCCGAACCGACAATCATCCCGGTGTAATAGAAGAAGTCAACGAGCTTCGCGCTCGGGTAGTGGCTTTGGAGAATGTGGTGCAAAGGTTACAAGCACCAGCAGTAGCACCGGCAGCAACAGTACCACCATCAGCAACACCAACAGTACCATCACCACCACCAACAATAACATCCGCATCCCACACCTCAACATCACAATCTGTACCTCGAATATCAACGTCATACGCACCATAGATACCAAGGAATACCAACAACAACAAACGATGAAGTATTAATTCATAACTTCATCGAAGAAATATTTTGCAGAGAATATGTAGTTTTTAAAAGTTTTAGAGATTATATATTCTAGTCCTAGTCGAAAACCAGATGAGATTAATATTATGTTAACTCATTAAATCCATGATTACATCTAAGGAAAATATATATGTAGGTATATTTTCATAAAGATTGTAATTAAGAAAATTCTTTTGTACAAACTGTTAATGGTGAGAATATTTTAACGGGTAGGTAATACCCGAGAGATATATAAATTCACAATTAATATGTTACATTCTTCGATTCTGATTCAACAAATCATCAACTATACTCACCACTTTCACAACAATATATATTCTTTTATAAAAATCAAAGCAACCATCCTCATTCAAATTTGATTACATATTTTAATTTTGACAAATCAAAATCCAAGTCAAGATTTAACAAAAGACATCATTCTTAGATTCCTACATCTTTCGAAGCTATACTTTGACTTCAAAACTGTGCTAGAACATCATAGAACCCAGAAAAGTATTTGTATACTTCAAATTCCTAGAATATCATATGAATATTAACGATTACAATCTATGTTCAAATCCCTCGAAATTCCTGAAGACACTTCAAATAATGAATCATTGAGATGATGATCCAACCACATGTTACCGCAGTCTTGTACCTGAAAAACCCTCAAAATCAAAGTCATAGTTTAACACGTATCCATGTAAGACCCTTTGGCATTTATTAGCTAAAATAACTTTTCAATCCCTTTTCAAAATAGACAGTTTTGTCACCACTCCACCAAATCACCTTCAATTGTTTATTCGAATAAGCCTTATTATAACGATTAACCCTTCATCATTGTTATCAGGGAACCTTTCATATTTCACCACATTAGCAGTAAACTTATCAACAACTTCATTGATCATTAAGCCTCTCCGAAAAATCACGATAATTATTCATTGAAACTCTATCAAGTACTCATATACAACTTGTAACAACAATTGTCATACCAACTACTGGAATTAGCAAATCAATATTTTAAATTTCGTAGCAATTTTTTGCCAACAGTTATATATATACATATAACGTTTACCTTCAAGACTTACAGACTTCGAATGTGAAGTTTCTGAAAAACACCCTAAACTACGAACTAGTTCTCAAAATCTTGAAGAATGCTGATGAAGCAGCAAAAACTGTAAACGACCTTAACAGTAAAAAGTTTGATGATAAAGGATAGTGTGCTGGCAAAGCTCAGAAAAAGAGAAAGTTTGGAACTGGAAAACGGATTGAGCAAAGTATGAAAGAGGCTGTAGATAAATCACAAGGTCGAAACATGCCTTCAAAGAATCCAAATGATTCAGTATCTGCTGAAGCCATTAACGAATACCTTGCTTCCGAATCTAAACCCTTGCGGACAATATTCTTCATCATCCTCTGATATTAGAAATTCTAAGATATCATCGTATCTTTCATTATAAATATCCTCCATATTTCTGGAGATAATTCCATAATCATTCTTATCGAAAATCAATTTTCTCCTTATGATATCTGTGTTACATCATAAAAGAAACTATTTTAGTTTCTAAATTCTGAAACCTTCGAGTTTAAAATATGAATATTTTTGAAGTGGTGTTGGGAGCTGAAGCATGAGTTAGTATAATATAATGACACTTGATCAACGTGATTATATTACAGTAAGTCATGATGAGTTTCTAAATGGAACGTGATGATTCACAGATCATAACATCATCATGTGCTATGTCATACGACTCTTGTGTTCTAGTTAATCTCTAAAATATTAAGAAAATATTTCTTGATGATTCTGTCTTTTCCAGGGTATTCTGGTAATTTAACAAATCAAGATCGTGCCATTACCATTTTCTTCTTAGAACATTAACAATGTTCATTCCGAAATTCATATCTGCGAATTCTGGACCATTACAAGCAATGCTTAGTCACAAGAAGAAGAAACGAAGGGACAAAACTCCGAAATAGAAATTGGGGTATAAATCGCAGCAAATAAAAGAAAGCATTAACTGGGAATGACAATAATTATAGAAGACAGAAGCAGGAACTTTGAAATATAAGGGAGAATATAAAGCCCGATAACAACACATAAATTACAAACCGTGTATATCAATGTTTATCGCAACATAAAGAAACGAGAAAATTAAAAGCACTATAACTCCAAGGGCAAAGTAGAAGTAAGCAGATTCCTCCGGTGGTAGATGAAAAAGAAGAATGACAGATATGAAAGTTAGGAGTATATCAAGAATCAGCACTGGATGAAGCATTTTTTACAATCTTTTGAAAATAGGAAATGAGGAAAAAGATGTAAGAGTGATGAAAATAATGAAACGGAAGAGGTCAATTTATAGCGAAATATCAAACATAGCAATCGAGGCAAATTACGCATTTAATCAAAAGAAATCTTAATTTCCTTAAATTCCGAAGAATCAAATCTTATTTAGATTATGAAGATTTTCTATTCCTTAAATTACGGGAATCGATCGTTAATACGTCAAGAGTTAAGACGAATCTTTATTCTTCATTTCACTCTTTTACGATAACTTCTCTCATACGCTTCGAATAATCGGATTGTTTTATCCATATTATTCAACGGTGATAAAACTCTATTTATCAACACATATACGTCATGAAAACATTTTTATTGTTAGTCATGACGACCTCACTCAAATTTCGGGACGAAATTTCTTTAACGGGTAGGTACTGTGATGACCCGGAAATTTCTGACCAAATTTAAACTTAATCTTTGTATGATTAACATTTCCGACACAATAAGCAAAGTCTGTAAAACTGAATCTCAAAATTTTTGAACTACTTTCATATGTTCAAATACCTTTCGGTTGTTCTTGACGATTCGCGAACAATTATATATATATATATATATATATATATATATATATATATATATATATATATATATATATATATATATATATATACTATAACTTGAAAACGTAACAATGTATTAATTGTTTGATACTGTAAATTAAACTTATTGGTTTAAATATTTATTTGAATATATATGATAAGTTGGAATATTAATTGTATAAATAACTTGCGATGTATATTTAAAACGTGTTGATGAATGTTGAAAATATATATTAACAAATAGCGAGACAATGATTTATAGAAGTAAATGACCAAAACACTCGAAAGTTTAAGATACACTTTGAATGATATAGTTTATTGATAATTTAAGATTATATTTTGACAAAGGTACGCGTCACAAAACGTAAATTGCGAGTTTTCTAAGCGTACGAAAATGCGTTCGAGAAATCAAAACCGGGACATAAGTCGAGTGACAACGTACGAGTCATCAGAACAAAAATTACAAGTCAACTATGCACATGAATTTAATATAATATATAATTAATTATTTAAATTATATATATTATATTTAAATATGTCGACAAACAAAACAACAAATGATTGTGAGCTGGATCAGAGGGCCATGCGATCGCATGAGAAATAGGCATAAAACCCATGCGATCGCATGGGGGTCAGAAATCAAAATTCTTCTATAAATTGGACAGTTTGTCGACACTCACACACATATATCTCTCCATCTATGCTCTCTATATTTATTATCATTATTTATTGTTATTATTATTATTATTATTATTATTATTATTATTATTATTATTATTATTATTATTATTATTATTATAAATCTTATTATTATTATTATTAGTAGTGTTAGTATTATTATTAGTATTATTATACATAAAATACTACGACGAGGTCATGAGTAAGTTATTTTCAAAACAAGCTTTTCGAGCGGGATAGAGCTAAGGAAATTATGGGTTATAGCTATGGAGGTTATGGGTATTACTTGGGGGTTATGATCATGAGTCAAAGGTCAACCTAGCATTTATCATTTCCGTCGCGTCTACGTACTTTTCTACAATATTAAATCACAATATTGATACGTAAGCATTTATATCTTATCTATTATATATTAATAGTGTATCCCTGACTAGTGCTCGAGTATATAGGATTATGCATGCTAGTACGATTAATTTTATCGTTAAATAGTTTATGATAGATCATGAATTTAATACATATATTACTGATATAAGGTATATGATATGCTTGTTTTTGGAAAGCTGGCGAAAAATCAATAACTTTTCATTTAGAGATCGCGTAATTTCGATGAACGAATTAAAAGATATGGACAACTGAATTATGATTAACATTAATTGAAATTGCTTTTGAATCTGTAATTGATATTTAAACAACTTGTTTATAAGATTGATATTTTGGATTTTTGAATATTACCAACCAAGTAAATGAATCCTTATATAAGGTACGTCTCGTTTTGTTGAACTTTTATCAAAATTGACCTTTTGAAATGACTTTGGATAACTTTTGTATGTCGATCTCGAGCATTAGGATTGTGATACACTATGATCTGACCTAGCTTGATAGACATTTATTGACCAATATATGTTCTCTAGGTTGAGATCTACGGTTATTTGGTATTCCGAGTTTCGGTCACATTTCGGTGAACGACTTTATATGCTGCTAAGGTGAGTTTCATTTGATCCCTTTTTAATTGCTTTTGTAATCTATATTTTTGGGCTGAGAATACATGCACTTTATTTTAAACACAATGGACACAAGTACATACTAAATTCTATACTGAGTTTGAACCGAAAATCCCTTAGCTTTGGTAACTAGTAACTGCCGGTTATAAGAACAGGTGGGCGCGAGTAGTAGTATATGGATCCATAGGGCTTGACATCCCCGTCCGAGCTAGAGCGCTAGCCTTTTAACGGACGTGTGTTATTTGAGTTTAGGACACGTTGGTTTGCGTGTATTAAAACGAACGGGGTATTTATCATTATAACGTTAAAGCTTAGTTATCAGGGTGCTCTGTTACGTAGAATCTATTGACAAACTTTTGATAAACGTTTCTGGATGAAACAACTGAAATCTTGTGATCCACCTTTGTATACAGATTATACGATACATTAAAACTATGAACTCACCAACCTTTGTGTTGACACTTGTTAGCATGTTTATTCTCAGGTTCCCTAGAAGTCTTTCGCTGTTTGCTTATATGTTAGACAAGCTATGTGCATGGAGTCTTACATGACATATTTTTCAAGAAAACGTTGCATTCACCAAATCATCACCATGTATCTTATTTTGACTGTATTGTCAACGGAAGTATTATTGTAAACTATTATTTACGGTGATTGTCTATATGTAGAAATCATCAGATGTCGAAAATCTTTGATTTAAATATTCATTTATGGTGTGCCTTTTCAAAAGAATGCAATGTTTACAAAACGTATCATATAGAGGTCAAATACCTCGCAATGAAATCGATGAATGACGTGTTCGTCCATATGGATTTGAAGCGATCATCACATATACGTGTGTACAGCTAATGTATGTGCGTGTGTATCTGTATCTAATATAGCCCCTTAGTCTGAGCTGGAGGAGGACGAATGCTTAGACTGTCACAAAAGTCTTTAAACAAGATACGAGGTAGCCCCTTAGTGAAAACATCGGCAATTTGATATCGAGTTGGAATGTGGAGAACACGAATTAGACCACGAGCCACCTTCTCCCGAACAAAGTGAATATCCATTTCAATATGCTTAGTGTGTTGATGTTGGACCAGATTACCGGATAAGAAAATGGCACTCACATTATCACAAAACACTAGTGTTGCTTTCGAAAGTTTAATATGCAATTCAAGTAAGAGATTGCGAAGCCAGCATGACTCGGACACTGCATTGGCAACCCCGCGGTATTCTGCCTCGGCACTAGATCGAGAGGCAGTAGGCTGATGTTTTGCTGACCATGAGATTAAATTATCACCTAAAAAAATGCAATACCCGGATGTACAACGCATTGTATCACTACAACCGCCCCAATCTGCATCGGTATAAGAAACCAAAGAATGAATAGCAGATTTGGAAAGATGTAAACCGAATGAGATCGTGCCTTGTATATATCGTATGATCCATTTTAGAGCATGCATGTGACTTTCTTTTGGATCGTGCATATGTAAACAAACTTGTTGGACGGCGTATGAGATGTCGAGTCTTGTGAATGTAAGGTATTGTTATGCACTTGCTAAACTACGAAACAAAGTGGGTTTTGAATATGGCTTATCCCCGAAATTACTCAGCTTTCCATTCGTATCAACAGGAGTTTTGACGGGATTGCAACCTACCAAATCAGCCCTTTGAATGATCTCATTCGCATATTTCGTTTGATTCAAAAACATCCCGTTTTTGTTGCGTGTGACATGAATACCTAAAAAATAGCTTAAATCACCAAGATTTTTCATGGCAAATTCCTTAGAAAGTAAGCTCATGATAGTAGTTCGAAGAGAGGGTGATGAAGTAACTAAAATAATATCATCCACGTATAGGAGAAGATACGCGGTATGGCCATGTTGTCGATTATTAAACAATGAGTTGTCGGAGCGACTGTGAGTAAAGCCAATAGTAGAAAGAAATGTAGCAAACCGATGGTACCAAGCACGTTGTGCTTGTTTTAACCCGTAAAGAGAGAGCTTTAGAAGACACACATAATCCGGGTTGTGTAGATCTCGAAAGCCATAAGGTTGATGCATATAAACTGTCTCATGTAGCTTGCCGTGTAAAAATGCATTCTTAACATCCAGTTGATTAATGGCCCAATCCTGTGATAAAGCAATAGACAAAATAATACGAATAGTAGCAAGTTTAACAACGGGACTACAAGTGTCATTACAATCGATACCAACTGTTTGTGTACGAGCATCACACACTAAACGAGCCTTGTAGCGCTCTAAAGAACCATCTGATTTAAATTTATGCCTGAAAATCCACATACTACGTATAATTTTCATGTCAGTAGTGCGTGGTACAAGGACCCAAGTCTTATTTTCCATAAGTGTGTTATATTCGTCGGTCATGGCTGCTTTCCAATTAAATTTTGATATAGCTTCTTTAGGTGAGGTTGGAAGAGGAGTAAGATCTGTGATAACTGAAAGGTTGTATTGAGTTTTGGGTTTAAAAGTACCAACCATACTACGAGTGATCATGGTTCGTGTAGGAGGTAGGTTAGGAGAAGGTGGTTCAGTTATGGGTGATGTAGTGGTAGAGGAAGTAGTAGGTGAGGTAGGTAAGGAATCGGATATAGGAGCAATATATATAGGGTTCGTATTTGCAGCATTTGTGTTCGAAGTAGACTGCTCAAAAGAAGCAACATTAGGCGTGATTGGGCTTGCAGTGGTGTCTAGGCCAGAAGTTATGTGCGGCCCAGTAAAGGACGCGGCTTGTGGACTTGAAGATGAGATAGGTTGTGATGAATTTAAAGAGTCATTGTTGTGTGAATTATTGGACTGTGTTGGACCAGGGGCTGATAGAGGCCCAGTTCGAGAGTGAAGAAAGTAGGGATTTATATCAGTGTTCAAAAATTCGTAAGTTTGTGGTGTGGGTGTGTTATGTTTAGCAAACGGGAATATAGTTTCGTCAAAAATTACATGACGAGAGATGAAGAACTTTTTAGAGGTTATATCATAACACTTGTATCCACGATGATTTTGTGGATAACCGAGGAAAACACATGGAGTAGATCGTGCTTGTAGTTTATTAATTGTTGTAGAAGGAAACAATTGATAACATAGACAACCAAAGATACAGAGATGATCGTAAGATGGGTTACGAGAATAGAGAATTTGTGTGGGTGATTTATATTGTAGTAGACGGGTTGGAAGAATATTAAGTATGTAGGTTGCCATTTGAAGTGCGTGAGGCCAAAAAGAAGGGGGAATAGAAGCATGAGATAGCAAGGTACGCATTATATTATTTATTGCACGGATTTTACGTTCAGCTTTACCATTTTGAGGTGATGTATGTGGACAAGAAAAACGAATGTCCATACCATTATTTGCACAAAATTGGAAAAAGGAGGTGTTTTTATATTCCGTACCATTGTCACATTGAAAGGTTTTGATTGACTTGCCAAATTGTGTTTTTATATAATTACTAAAGGTGAGAAATATAGAGTAGACATCAGATTTGTTGCCAATAGGATATGTCCACAAATAATTGCTATAGTTATCGAGAAATAAGACATAATATCGATATCCAGAAGTACTTAAAACAGGTGAAGTCCACAAATCACTATGTATTATATCAAAAGGTAATAAAGTAGATGAATTAGAAGAAACAAATGGTAACTTTATATGTTTGCCAAACACGCATGATTCACAAACGGTAGAAGATATAGGTTTATTATAATGAATAATATTCTTATTTCTAAGAGAACGTAGAACATCATTGCTTGGATGTCCAAGACGATGATGTCATACGTTAGAAGATAAAGTAATAAACGTAGATGAATAATGTCTTTATTTTGCGGAGCAAGGAAGTGGTGAGTGGATATAGGTCCCCGTTACTATTATATCTGAGTATTGGGTTGCCCTTCGGGAATTCCTTCACAGTAAAACCAAAAGGGCCAAATTCAATTGAAAGATTATTATCTTTAGATAAATGACGAACAGAAATAAGGTTTTTAATAATATTGGGAACATGAAGAATGTTGCGTAAATGTAAAGAGTGGGTGGAAAATGGAAGAGAAGCATGACCAAAACCTTTTATTGGAATAGATTGGCCAATTCCGAAAAATACCTGTTTATAGCCACACAAAGGAAAATAAGATTTTAGATTACCTGAACCAGATGCCATATGAGAAGTCGCTCCAGTATCCATGTACCATGTATCTTCGGGTGAGGTGAGCGTCATGGTGTGCAGAGCATTTTCGATATCAGACAGATAAGAGGCCTCAGAATTAGCAGATTGAGCATGGTTAGGTCTGGGGCCCAATAAACTAACCTGATTTGACGAGGGCCTGGCCCAACTATTTGTTGGATATGGGCAAGGTGGATAAGCCCAAGGTGCTTGCTGCTAGTTCCAGGGTGGGTTAGACATCCAAGCCGATGAATTGGATGATTGATAACCTCAACCTCTACCCCGATTAGAGCTCTGACGACCATGATAACCTCTACGATTTCCACCACGTCTCGATTAGAACCCTGATATGAATAACTAGTAGATGACGATGGCCTGGGTGTGGAAGGGTTGGTGGCGGTGGTGATTAGGGCAGCATCAGCGGGTGTAGATGGTGGCATAACTGATGTGTGTAGAGGTGTATACGAAATTGTTATTATTTTTACTATGAAATACTACGAAATATGATACAAGTTTTAATTAATTTATGGATGGGATATACCTAAACCTTACTACAACACTTATAGGCAGTGTACCTAATCGTAGAGTAGTGTAGTTTTTAGTAAGTCCGGTTCGTTCCACAGGGAGCTAGCTGAGTTTAACGCTATATTTTTTTTTAAACTATATTTGTATAAAAATATATATAATTATATATAGTAATATTATTTTAAAAGGGGGTTTTTACCGTTTAGTGACCGGTTTGTCGATTTTAAATAAAGCGTAAAGATAAATAACGATAATATAAATGACAAAATTTAAATTACGATAAAGTAAATTGCAGTAATTAAAGTGACAGTAAATAAAGGTACGATGAAATATGAAATAAAAGTATTATGCTTATTTAAACTTCCGTAATCATGATGTTTGACGTGTTGATTTTAATTTATTACCCGGGTTAATTGTCCTTTGTCCTGGATTATTTGATACCTATTTGGTTTTTGTCCATAATAGTTCATCGGTCATAATTATAAAATGCTCGTCAAATTAACCTTATTCCCGAAGTCAAATATTCCAACTAATTAGGGATTCGAACTGTAACAAGGTTTTAATACTTTGTTTAATGATTACACAAGTTATCCTTGTATGTAATCCACCACTGTTTTAATGAGATATGAATATTAATTTATCTACTTGATCAGAATGAATAATCAATTACCTGAAAGGACCCGTCCTAAACCATCTGGACGAAGTCACCAACAACTGGTTCCATTTCGATGATCGACTCCAAATACTGTCTTTAAAATGAGCAAATGCACAGCGGAACGTTTCTTTCATACCTGAGAATAAACATGCTTTCAAGTGTCAACCAAAAGGTTGGTGAGTTCATTAGTTTATCATAAATAATCATTTCATAATTTTAATAGACCACAAGATTTCATATTTCCATTTCTCATAAACATACGTCCCATGCATAGAGACAAAAATATCATTCATATGGATTAAACACCTGGTAACCGACATTAACAATATGCATATAAGAATATCCCCATCATTCCGGGATCCTCCTTCGGACATGATATAAATTTCGAAGTACTAAAGCATCAGGTACTTTGGATGGGGCTTGTTGGGCCCGATAGATCTATCTTTAGGATTCGCGTCAATTAGGGTGTCTGTTCCCAAATTCTTAGATTACCAGACTATAAAGGGGCATATTCAGTTTAATAATCCAACCATAGAATGTAGTTTCATTTACTCGTGTCTATTTCGTAAAAAGTTATAAAAGCAGCGCATGTATTCTCAGTCCCAAAAATATATATTGCAAAAGCATTTAAAAAGGGATTAATGAAACTCACGCATATAAATATTGTAAAACAGTTAATAAAGCATTTACATGTATTCTCAGCCCAAAAATGTAAAGAGTAAAAGGGATTCAAATGAACTCACAGTATTGTACTTTGTAGTAAAAATACATATGACGTCTTTGAACAATGCAGGGTTGACCTCGGATTCACGAACCTATATCATGTATATATATATACATATTAACACATATAATTGTAATCAAATAAGTTTATATATTAATATTAGTAATATACTTTATATTTTCATTTTCTATCTTGTTAATAAATAATTAATATATATTTTTAACTTAAATATGTTCTTTAATTTTAATATATCCAATAGTTATTAAACTGTTTTAATTAACTAATTTAATGATAATTGATTTATATAATAAATATAATACATATAACTTAATATTTATTTGGTAATAATAATAATAATAATAATAATAATAATAATAATAATAATAATAACAATAATATTATGAGACTACCTTAAAGTAACAAGTTTCGAAAAAAAGATGCCCCAGCACGGGCTCGAACCCGTAACCACTCGCTTACTCCTCAACACAATCAACCATTCTGTTGTATCCTATTTTTCTGATTTAAACCAGATAGTATATGTATACATCCCGTATTAATTCGTTTCATTTTTCTTGAATATTATCAACTAGCCCAACCTAAATGAAAACTTGATCTCGGTCCATCATGAATTACGGCCCAACAATAATAACCTAAGTTGCAAGTCCAAAAAACAACTAGTTGGCCCAAGTTGTTGGAATAATCCAAATGTAATACGGAGTATCGTTAAACAGGACGAGGGTTTATGTTTTCTTTCTTTGTTTCAATTGACACAGCAACCATCATGATTCATCACATCATCATCATGAATCCTTATCATCGTTACTCATGCTCGAATCACCATCATTATCCTTCATTGTGTATCGACATAGTCACCATCATCATCTCACTAACATCATTTATATCGTCTTTATCATCATTCCTCACCATCATCACTTGATCATCATCATTATCTTTCTTTTATTAACCCATAACTATGATCACTCCACTACCCATTTCATCATTAACGGCCCATATGGAAATAAAAAAAAATAGCACTCGGCTCCACTTATATTATATCACTGTCCATCATTTTTTTTTTTAATCCAATAGCCACAATGCCGACACCTTTATAAAAGGTTTTTATGAATTGATAAATCACAACAAAAAATTACTAGGTGGGTCTTCAATCCAATAAATAACTAATCCACTAGCTAAACCTCATCATATTGCAAATATCCTAATATTTATAGGCGTACAACAGGAGGGTCGTTGAGGGTGGTTTCCTTTTTGTTGGTGATCGCTAGTAAAAATATATATATATATATATATATATATATATATATATATATATATATATATATATATATATATATATATATATATATATATATATATATATATATATATATACTGCAACAGCCTGCTATCAAGCAGAGAATTTGCAGAAGAGAGAGAGAAAGGAGAGAGGAGAGTGGTGGCGGTTGATCTGAGGTTGAAGAAGGTATTCAATGATAGCTTATATTTGATGAAGATGGTGGTTTAAGCAAGATGGTTTCAAGTGACGGATGGTAGTGGTTCATAGTTGAAAAGTGATAGATGTTGGTCATTATAGGTGATGGTTGTCATGGTTGATCAAGAGAATCAAAAGTGTGGTTATGATGGTGGCGATCAATAGAAAAATAGATGTGGTTATAATTGATAATGGGGATGGTTATTCTCGAGTGTGTAAACCGTAGGGAGAAGGAAGAAACACAAGTTGTGTGTATTTGTAATGATTCAAATAATTCAAATAATTCTGATAAATCTCGATTTACAGAAAATGGAGATATTGATAATGATAGTGTAGGAATGAATGATTTAAACAGTATCATTTAACTAATCCCTTATTTTGTAGTGGGTATGGTCGTCATATTATTCTCAAAACAAACGAGTACAGAAGAAAAAAAATATAAAAAATAAAGGAGATCTTGATTGATAACTGAATTTGGACATAACTGTTTTTGATTTCGAACCTTATTATAGAATTGGAGACAAGAGAATCAATTTAGCTACAGAGGGAAATGATTTACACAATCTACTGTATTATAAGTAAATATAATGATATTGATTATATGCATTAAATATTTAATATTGATTTTTATAATAATAATGGATCTAATAATAATAAATAAATTAATAAAAATGATAATAATATCATTAATTCTAATAAATATAATAATAAATATTAATGATTCTAATAATCATAAAAATGAAAATTTTTATATGTTTACAAATAATAATCATACTAAAAATGATAACAATAATTTTATTATTAACATTTTCATAATGATATTAATATTATTAATGATAATAATAGTATTATTACTATTAGGAATATAACCAATATACATATACTTGTAATTACATTTAATATATTAATTTTACAGTTAATATATATTATATTATATGATAACCTTTATTTAATATATATATATATATATATATATATATATATATATATATATATATATCATATATATAATTTACATATATTTATTTACACACAATCGTTCGTGAATCAACGGACATAGTCGAAGGGTAAATGTTATCCATGTAACAGTTCATAAATTCTGAGACTCACATTACAGACTTTGCTTATCGTGTTGAATTCATATAAAAATTCAAGTTTAAATTTGATCGGAAATTCCCGGGTCATCACAGTACCTACCCGTGAAAGAAATTTCGTCCCGAAATTTGAGCGAGGTAGTCATGGTTAACAATAAAAATGTTTCCATGACGAATATGAGTTGATAAATGGAATTTTATCATCATTGAATAATATAGATAAAATAATTCGATTAGGTGAAGCGTACGAATGAAGCTGTTACAACAGGTTGAGATAGAGATTTAACTTTTCACGTAGTCAGGGTTGAATTTAGAAAATAAGGTGTGTCTTAGCTTTTGACGTTGACTTGCTTGAATTCCGGAATTCAAGGGATTTAGAGAAAATCTTCGAAATCTAAAGATTTGATTTTTCGGCGAATAAAAAAAATTAAGATCTCTCTAATTAAATACGGTGATCTGCTTCGATTACACTGTCTGATATTTCCATTATAAATGAAACTCTTCCGTTCCATTATTCTCACCATTCCTATACTTTCCTACTTGTTTCACACATCCAAAAGATTCTGAAAATGCTTAATCCAGTTCTGATCCTTGTTCTCATCCTTACTATCGCAACAATCATTCTCCTTTTCCAACTTCCACCAGAGGAATCTGTTTTCTTTTACTTCGCCCTTAGTGTTATAGTGTTTTTAATTCTCCCGTGTCTTTATGTTGCGATAAACATTGATATACACGGTCTGTAATTTCCGTGTTGTTATTGGGCTTTATATCTCCCCTTATATTTCAATGTCCTTATTTCTGTTTCCTACAATCATTGTAATCCCCAGTTAATACCCTCTCTTATTTGCTGCGATTTATACTCCAATTTCTATTTCAGAGCTTTGTCCCTTCGTTTCTTCTTCTGGCGATTTGGCATCTCTTGTAATGGTCTAAAATTCGCAGATATAAGTTTCAGAATGAACACTGTTAATGTTCTAAATAAGGAGGAATGTAATAGCACGATTTGATTTGTCAAATTACCAGATTCGCTGAGAATAGAACTATCAAGAATATACTTTCTTGATATGTTCAGAAGTTAATTAGAATGAAAGGGTTATGTAACATGACACATGATGGTGGTATGATCTACTGTGAACCATCATGTCCCATTAGAACTCAGCATGACTTACTGTAATATAATCACGTTGATCAAGTGTCATTATATTATACTAACTCATGCATCAGTTCCCAACATTACTTCAAAAACATTCATATTTTAAGCTCGAAATTTTACAGAATATAGAAACTAACAGTTTCTATATGATGTAACACTGATAACATGAAGAGATTATTGATTTCAGATAAGAATAGTTATAAAATTATCTTCCGAAATATTGAAGATATTTATAATAAAAGATACGATGATATCTTGGAATATCTATGATCGGAGGATGAGGAAGAATATCGTCCACAAGGGTTTAGAGTAAGGAGCAAGACATTTGCTAAAGGCTTTAGCAGGCATTGAATCATTTGGATTCTTTGAAGTCAAACTTATTCTTTGTGACTTGTCCACGGTTTCCTTCATAGTTTCGCATAATCTGCTTTTCAGTAATAAATTTTCTATTGAGTGTTTTCGATACTCCATTCTTTATCATCAAGACTTCCGACGATTAGGGTCGTTTACAGTTGTCTACGATTTCTGCTGCTTCATTCAGCTTTTTCAACATTCAGAGTATTTGATTTGTAGACTGAGTGCTTTTCAGGATTTCAGATGAGAGATCATAATTCTAAGAGATAAATGTTATATGTTTACATATAACTGTTGATGTGGAAGCATTGCGAGGCTCACAATACAGATTTGCTGATTCTCGGTAATTGGTATGGCAATTCTCGTTACCAGATGTGGATGAGAATGTGATGAGACTTCAATAGATAAATGTAGTGATTTGCCTGAGGGATTTAAACCAAGGAGCAACGAGATTACAGGTATGTCTGCTGGTAATATTGTAGAATATAAAAGAATTCTCTAATATCAAAAGGGTAATCAGGATTTATAGTAAGGCTACTTCGAATGAAAAGTCGAAGTTGATTTGCTGGAGCTGTGACAAAATTGGCTACTTTGAAAAGAAATTGCAAAGTTATTTTCGGTAATAACAATGCCAAAAAGAGTTAACACAGATACGTGTTTAACATTTACTCAGGTTCCGAGTGTTTTCAGGTGCATAACTATATGCGTCAATCTTTTCTTCCATAGTTGAAGTGCAGTTGGTTCATCTTCTCAGTTGTTTCTTAATTGAGAGATTCCAAGAATCATGAAAGATTTGAACACAGATTGTAATCATTAAGATACAAATGGAATTTAAGATGAAATCAAGTGGCAAACTTGAAGAATTATTTAGTTTCATATATTATAATCAATATTTTAATTCATTTTAATTGTCCAATGTTATTAGTCCATAGTTGACAGTCCAATAATTCATATATAATTTAATATATAATATTCGAATTAATTAATACGTATCGTGACCCGTGTACATGTCTCAGACTCGATCACAACTCAAAGTATATATATTATTGTAGAATCAACCTCAACCCTGTATAGAGAACTCGATCATTACTGCATATAGATTGTCTATGGTGATTCCAAATAATATATATAGATGTGTCGATATGATATGTCAAAACTTTGTATACGTGTCCCGATATTTAAAGTGCGTAAAGTAAATACAGAAATTAAATGACGATAAATAAAATGCGTAAAGTAAATAACAGAAATTAAATAACGATAAATAAAATTGCGAGAATTAAAATTGCGATAAAATAAATTGCGATAAATAGAATGTAATATGGAATTAACAGTTAGCTAGGAACAGTTAGCTAGGATTTTGTTAGCGTGGTTTCTTAACAAAATTTCATATTATCAATTAGTCTGTTTCTAATCAATTTTTATTGTGTCCATTATTTCTTCATTATGCCACTTGTTGGATTCTGATAGATCAAAATCCAAATATGAAATTGAATTTGAATGAAAATCGTTATTCTTTGGTGAACGGATACGTAAATTGGTGGTTGTAAATAGGATAGTAAATGATCGTTGAATCAATTCCGAAGAATGTACAGTGTAACTTATTAATGTGATATCTAAATACTCCTCGGGTATTACCTACCCGTTAAAAATATTTTTACCATTAACAGTTTGTACAAAAGAATTTTTAATTACAATCTTTATGAAAACATATATACGTATATATTTTCTTTAGATGTAATCATGAATTTAATGAGTTAATGTGATATTGATCTCATTTGATTTATCATTAGAACAAGAATATATAATTTCTAAAACATTAGAGATTACATAATCGCCATGTCGAACGAAAATAAAATAGATAGAACGATACGTAGAACGATGATTATACTTGAGGTATAGAATGAGATGTCGAAGCTGGTGATGCGGATGTTGTTGTTGGTGGTACTAGTGTTGTTGGTGCTAAGGTTGGTGATGTGACTGGTGTTGGTGATACTGCTGGTGTTTGCAGACTGTGTACCGTGCTCTCTAGAGTTAACACTCGAGCTCGGAGTTCTTTAACTTCTTCTACTAACCCTGGTTGGTTATCAATGTGAGATAGAGATTGGATATCTTTTCTAGTTCCATTAATGGTAGTCTCAAGATGAAAAATTCTGGCAAAAAGGGTATAAACGGTGTTGCGAACAGGTTCGCCAGTGAGCGGGTCGAGTACTCCAAGGTTAGGTGGTAGATTCGATTCATGATATGGGGTACCTTCTTCCCTTCTCCATAGAGTGAGTATGTCGCGAACCCACCCCCATTTTCTCCAGTAATCACGATAGTTGATTGATTGATGTGCTCCTGTCACGCTGTCTTCGGAGTCAGAGGAATTTGATCGATTCGTAGAGGCCATCTTACGCGATCTCAGGAAAGATTTTTGATACGAAGAGTTTAGTGATAGTAATTGATAGTTGGATGGTATTCTCAATGCATAATTTACATAGATATATATAGTACCAGGATCCCTTAAATTGAGGAGAAATTTACGAGAGATATCAGGCAAGGTCTACAGTAACAGATACGCCAAGATATGAATTGTCAGATACGCTAAGATATGAATTGTCAGATACGCTAAGATCTGAATTTTGTCTATACACTATTCATGCAGTCAATGCAGTAAAACATGTCTAGACTAAGAATAATGAGTAGGTAATTTCCTAAGGATGATAAGCAGATGATTTTTGACACAAAATGATAAGCAAAACTTTGGACATGCAGACACGGTCGAAGTCCAGACTCACTAAAGCATCCTAACGACTTATCAGTTAGACACACTAATGCAGACCTGGTTCGCTACGACCACCGCTCTGATACCAACTGAAAGGACCCGTCCTAAACCATCTGGACGAAGTCACCAACAACTGGTTCCATTGCGATGATCGACTCCAAATACTGTCTTTAAAATGAGCAAATGCACAGCGGAACGTTTCTTTCATACCTGAGAATAAACATGCTTTCAAGTGTCAACCAAAAGGTTGGTGAGTTCATTAGTTTATCATAAATAATCATTTCATAATTTTAATAGACCACAAGATTTCATATTTCCATTTCTCATAAACATACGTCCCATGCATAGAGACAAAAATATCATTCATATGGATTAAACACCTGGTAACCGACATTAACAATATGCATATAAGAATATCCCCATCATTCCGGGATCCTCCTTCGGACATGATATAAATTTCGAAGTACTAAAGCATCAGGTACTTTGGATGGGGCTTGTTGGGCCCGATAGATCTATCTTTAGGATTCGCGTCAATTAGGGTGTCTGTTCCCAAATTCTTAGATTACCAGACTATAAAGGGGCATATTCAGTTTAATAATCCAACCATAGAATGTAGTTTCATTTACTCGTGTCTATTTCGTAAAAAGTTATAAAAGCAGCGCATGTATTCTCAGTCCCAAAAATATATATTGCAAAAGCATTTAAAAAGGGATTAATGAAACTCACGCATATAAATATTGTAAAACAGTTAATATAGCATTTACATGTATTCTCAGCCCAAAAATGTAAAGAGTAAAAGGGATTCAAATGAACTCACAGTATTGTACTTTGTAGTAAAAATACATATGACGTCTTTGAACAATGCAGGGTTGACCTCGGATTCACGAACCTATATCATGTATATATATATACATATTAACACATATAATTGTAATCAAATAAGTTTATATATTAATATTAGTAATATACTTTATATTTTCATTTTCTATCTTGTTAATAAATAATTAATATATATTTTTAACTTAAATATGTTCTTTAATTTTAATATATCCAATAGTTATTAAACTGTTTTAATTAACTAATTTAATGATAATTGATTTATATAATAAATATAATACATATAACTTAATATTTATTTGGTAATAATAATAATAATAATAATAATAATAATAATAATAATAATAATAACAATAATATTATGAGACTACCTTAAAGTAACAAGTTTCGAAAAAAAGATGCCCCAGCACGGGCTCGAACCCGTAACCACTCGCTTACTCCTCAACACAATCAACCATTCTGTTGTATCCTATTTTTCTGATTTAAACCAGATAGTATATGTATACATCCCGTATTAATCCGTTTCATTTTTCTTGAATATTATCAACTAGCCCAACCTAAATGAAAACTTGATCTCGGTCCATCATGAATTACGGCCCAACAATAATAACCTAAGTTGCAAGTCCAAAAAACAACTAGTTGGCCCAAGTTGTTGGAATAATCCAAATGTAATACGGAGTATCATTAAACAGGACGAGGGTTTATGTTTTCTTTCTTTGTTTCAATCGACACAGCAACCATCACGATTCATCACATCATCATCATGAATCCTTATCATCGTTACTCATGCTCGAATCACCATCATTATCCTTCATTGTGTATCGACATAGTCACCATCATCATCTCACTAACATCATTTATATCGTCTTTATCATCATTCCTCACCATCATCACTTGATCATCATCATTATCTTTCTTTTATTAACCCATAACTATGATCACTCCACTACCCATTTCATCATTAACGGCCCATATGGAAATAAAAAAAAATAGCACTCGTCTCCACTTATATTATATCACTGTCCATCATTTTTTTTTTTTAATCCAATAGCCACAATGCCGACACCTTTATAAAAGGTTTTTATGAATTGATAAATCACAACAAAAAATTACTAGGTGGGTCTTCAATCCAATAAATAACTAATCCACTAGCTAAACCTCATCATATTGCAAATATCCTAATATTTATAGGCGTACAACAGGAGGGTCGTTGACGGTGGTTTCCTTTTTGTTGGTGATCGCTAGTAAATATATATATATATATATATATATATATATATATATATATATATATATATATATATATATATATATATATATATATATATATATATATATATATATATATATATATATATATATACTGCAACAGCCTGCTATCAAGCAGAGAATTTGAAGAAGAGAGAGAGAAAAGAGAGAGGAGAGTGGTGGCGGTTGATCTGAGGTTGAAGAAGGTATTCAATGATAGCTTATATTTGATGAAGATGGTGGTTTAAGCAAGATGGTTTCAAGTGACGGATGGTAGTGGTTCATAGTTGAAAAGTGATAGATGTTGGTCATTATAGGTGATGGTTGTCATGGTTGATCAAGAGAATCAAAAGTGTGGTTATGATGGTGGCGATCAATAGAAAAATAGATGTGGTTATAATTGATAATGGGGATGGTTATTCTCGAGTGTGTAAACCGTAGGGAGAAGGAAGAAACACAAGTTGTGTATATTTGTAATGATTCAAATAATTCAAATAATTCTGATAAATCTCGATTTACAGAAAATGGAGATATTGATAATGATAGTGTAGGAATGAATGATTTAAACAGTATCATTTAACTAATCCCTTATTTTGTAGTGGGTATGGTCGTCATATTATTCTCAAAACAAACGAGTACAGAAGAAAAAAAATATAAAAAATAAAGGAGATCTTGATTGATAACTGAATTTGGACATAACTGTTTTTGATTTCGAACCTTATTATAGAATTGGAGACAAGAGAATCAATTTAGCTACAGAGGGAAATGATTTACACAATCTTCTGTATTATAAGTAAATATAATGATATTGATTATATGCATTAAATATTTAATATTGATTTTTATAATAATAATGGATCTAATAATAATAAATAAATTAATAAAAATGATAATAATATCATTAATTCTAATAAATATAATAATAAATATTAATGATTCTAATAATCATAAAAATGAAAATTTTTATATGTTTACAAATAATAATCATACTAAAAATGATAACAATAATTTTATTATTAACATTTTCATAATGATATTAATATTATTAATGATAATAATAGTATTATTACTATTAGGAATATAACCAATATACATATACTTGTAATTACATTTAATATATTAATTTTACAGTTAATATATATTATATTATATGATAACCTTTATTTAATATATATATATATATATATATATATATATATATATATATATATATATATATATATATATCATATATATAATTTACATATATTTATTTACACACAATCGTTCGTGAATCAACGGACATAGTCGAAGGGTAAATGTTATCCATGTAACAGTTCATAAATTCTGAGACTCACATTACAGACTTTGCTTATCGTGTTGAATTCATATAAAAATTCAAGTTTAAATTTGATCGGAAATTCCCGGGTCATCACATTACCCAACCTGAATAATTAATTAAATGATCATAACAGATGTCGTATAAACGTCACTAAATAGAACATTCATGATCATTTAATAATGATTAGATTAACTAATTTGAAGATAGGTTCGACAGATTCCAACGAGTTGTCATTCGATTAGACAATACCCCCCATCTATTAATAGTTCATAGTTCAATGTCCACAAGTGTCGGTCTTTTGTCCAAACCCTAATTATGGTACAAAATCCAATAACCCAATCTTAATTTTTTAGTCCAACATCACGATTACTTCAGCTCAAATAAGCATAATAATAACTTAGTTACAAGACATTAGTTTAAAAAGGAAGAACATAGCTTACAGTGATTATTTATCGCGTAGCGCTACACGGGCAGAGTTCCGACTTAAAACCCGTAAAACATTCTTACAATAACCTTATTATTATTAACTTAAATTAAAATTAAAATTAAAATTATAAATATATATATTACATGTAAAGAGAAAGAAAGAAGAAAAGGTGTACATAACTCGTCCGAAAATTGCTCAATTTATAGACTTGGCCAGCTACAGCATCCCATGCGATCGCATGGATTTTGTGCCTTCTGGCCATGCGATCGCATGGCCTCCTGATCCAGCTCATATACTTGCCAAAAACGTGGGCGGCTCTTGATTTATTTATTATATAATATAATATATATAATTTTATATAATTATATATATATTATATTATATTCTTGTGCATAGTTGACTCGTAATTTTAACTCCGTTGACTCCTACGTTTCTTCTCGATTTATGTCCTGGTTCCGGATTTTCGAACGTCCTTTCGGATGCTGAGATATTTTGTACTTTGCGTTCCGCGGCTCGTACTCTTGTAATTTTTAGACGTTTCTCATCAATAATTCGAACCACTTGGATTGTACTTTGTACTTTTTAGCTTTTTGGTCATTTGCGTCTTTAAATCGTCATTTTCTTCTTTTGTCTTCGCACTTATTTATTTAAACGAATATTACATAAAAATAGAACAATTGCAACTAAAAGCTTTACATATTGGAAGGATATTGTGCCTAAATATATGTTCATTTGGAGCACTATCAAATATCCCCACACTTGAGCGTTGCTTGTCCTCAAGCAATACAGAACTTGAAATTAAATCACACTTCACTCGAATCACTTTTTTTTATTCTCACACTTTATACATCAGTGATTTTGATACAGCGGTATAAACAATGATAGTAACGATGTGGTTTACAGTCCCACATGACTATGAAAATTTAGATCCTTTAAGGAAATTTGATCTTTATGAAAACATTTAATCTTTTGAAAATTCAATCTAGCTTTTACCCTAGATAAGTTTTCCAGAATAACCCTTCACCGGTGTTTGCAAAATGTTTTTGTGGGTTGTGTGGGTTTCATATTTTAAAATTTTAGCTCAAAACTTGCGGTTTTGTGTCACCCACTTGCTAACCTTGTATTAGGAAAGCACACTTCCAGTATACTTGCTCCGTATATTACCTTTCGGTAAACTACCGTCCGGTTGTAAAGGAAAGCGATGAACAAGCAACTGTTAAGGCAATGTCCCGTGACATGCAGATAATTATGGTCAAAAACGTGTCGGATGCAATTACTATTCTTTGTAGGAGCAATAGTAAAGATCACCCTATAGTTTTTCGGTCTGGCACAAGGTCCTGTCTTCGACCATGCTATGCAACCACCGTTCTTATGGTTGACACCCGATTTGGTTCAGGTGACCTAATGAATATCAGATGAATTCTCAGAATTTTACATTCAATGGTAATGAACGCATTGAAAATAGGTTTTCAGAAGAAAAAAATCGGTTTGTAATTTTGATCAAAATATTTTCTCGTTCAAGCTCGAGTTTAGATATCATCGAAATCCATGAGTTTGTAATTCTCAATCTTTTAAAGTCAATCTCAAGGATTGAGTAATATCAGGCTTAAAAGCTGATTTTTAATCTTTAAGGAGATTATCCTTTTCTGAGGGTCTGATTCATTAGTCTTATCAAGCTAATTTGCACGACGCCCTCCCCATTTTACAAGACAGATCCTCTCATGGTTAGGATAAGTCTGACCACTTGGCGACCCTGTTTGATGTTGAGGTCCGTGGATTTCCTGCTGATTTTAGAGATGACTTTTCTAGATTTTTCGTTAACCTACAGCTGGTCTGGACGACAACTTCTGGACCTAAATCAAGAAGCGCGTGTCTTTTTTTGGAAGACTTTACTTCCTTTTAATGATGGAATTGATTCATCGTGTAGATCCATCTTTCTTTCAAATATATTACAGTAATTCGGGTAAAACTGATTAGTTTAGTCCAAAGCAAAAGTACCTGCAATAATCTTGTACAAAATATGTGATATGTGTTTTAAAGAACTTGATAAATTCTTCCCACACTTAGCTTTTATTTATTCTTTTCTTTATCTTTTTATTCTCTTCTATTCCATTTTAAATGAATTCAAGCATTTTGGGTTGTTTCTCCATTTATGTTCTCTCCGTGGTAACAATAATTTTGGCATTAACACCTAGTTTTATCGTTCATAAATATGTATAAACATGATTTTGAATTCATTTAGTTGAAAATTTTTCAAATTTTCACAAAATTTGGCAATTAAACTAAGTGTAAACCCGAGAGAATTTATAACCCTTCCCCACACTTGAGATCATGCAATGCCCTCATTTATATGAAATCAGACTATAATTATAAATTCATGAGGGTGATTAGTGTAGAAAAATGATTAAAAATACCCAGTTTGAAATTTCTAAGCTCGTAGAATGATAGATGGCGTGCCTCATCGTTCATTTCTTTTGTTGTAATTTCACATATGTTTTGCGTCTTATCGTCAAAATTAGTAGCTTTTGCTGAACTTAATCTTTGAATGTGCGCTGTTTTACCCTATTTTGTACATGAGATAAACTACAAACATATATATACATACTTTTATATATATATATATATATATATATATATATATATATATATATATATATATATATATATATATATATATATATATATATATATATATATATATATATATATATATATATATACTTTTATATACATACTTTTATATATATATAAAAGTGCGTTGTTTTATACTTTTATATATATATATATATATATATATATATATATATATATATATATATATATATATAACCTTTATTTATTAAAACAATTTAAGTGAATAATTTTTTAAAATTTTGTTTCCTTTTACTTTAGGTAGTTTTGGTATGTTTACCTAGTCCGTCCCTCGATAAAATTTAAAATTTGTCATTTTTAAAGCGATTGTTTTAAAAGCAAAGATTTTTGAGGTTTTTTAATTTTTTTGGTATACTTTAGATCAATAATATTAAAAATAATGATAACAAAATTTGTCGCCCCGCCCTCGGGTAAAGCAATTTCGGTTCCATGACCTAGTCTTTAACTTACGACGAATTTTAGAAATCATTTTTTTTAAACTTAATGAAATAAAGTAATTTTTGTTTTTAAATTCACACAAAACTTAAATTGAAAAGGTGTATTAATTTCATACAAAACCTACAAAACAAAAATTCAGAATGGAGGGAGAAAACTAGTTTTTTGGTGTCTGCTAGTGGAAAAGACCAATCGGATTCCATTCTCGAAACTACACGAGAACCGAATAACTAACCCTAGACAGCATTATTTCTTAGAACATTTGAATCTCCCCACACTCAGGTAGCTGTGGTGTCGAATTTGTGATTAACTTCATTGTCAATTTCTTTTGGACCATAATCAACTTGTATATCTGTGACTTTTTCTTTAAGCCATTGGTCGGATTCCTGTGTAATATCCACAAATTCAACTAGTTTTGCCTTTTTTAGGCGATAGATTGGATACTAACCGATTACATAACTTAAAGTTCCCCATGGTTCTAGCAGCGCGAATCCGTTTAATAAGTTTCTTCATTGAACTATTAATAACGGGGTCATTTAATTTCGTATCAACAACGGGGTTCTTTGTTATCAGGTAATCATTAGGTTTTACTTCATCTTCCCCACACTTAGGCGTTTTATTATTGTTAAGCACTACCGTTGGAGTTGGTAAAACAATATGCTTCTCATCGATCATTTTTATTGGTTCAACAGTTTTGGTTGGTGGAGATTTAGACTTTCGATTCACAAAGGTGACCGATTTTTCACCATCACTAAGTGTCATTCTACCCTCTCTTACATCAAATAACGCCATGGTGGACGCTAAGAATGGTCGACCTAAAATTAGAGGAATATTTGAGTCCTCTTCTATGTCAATGACAATAAATTCGACTAGAAATGTTAAATTACCCACTTGAACGGGTAGGTTGTCAGCAATTCCAACTGGGCGCTTAATGGTTTGATCAAAGAGTCGAACACTCATCTCTGTTGGACTTAACTCACCTACTCCTAATCTCTTATATAATGAAATAGGCATAACACTCACACTCGCACCTAAATCTGCTAGTGCATCATACATGACACAATCACTAAGTAGACAAGGAACAATAAATTCACCCAGATCACCCAACCTTGGTGGAAGTTTTGGTGGAACTGTCTTCACCGGGTTTACTTCTACGGTTTTTGTTTCTTATATTTTCTTATTCTTCTTCTTCTTCTTTCCAGAGGTATCATAAACTTTATTACCTATTACTTGCTCATACTCAACTCCTTTTCTTGGAAACGGGATGGGTGGTCTGTATGGTGCCACCACTGGCTTTACATACTCAGGTGGTGGTGGTGGTGTTGTAACTTCTTTATTGTTACTCACATCTAAAACCATCCCATCTTCTGATGCTGGTTTTTTAGAATTCGTTGATACCATATTAACATTCTCATTCCGAGGATTTACTTCAGTATTACTCGGTAGCTTTCCTTGTTCCCTCTTACTCATCATGCTAGCAAGAGTACCTACGTGTTTTTCTAGATTCAAAATGGAAGCTTGTTGAGTTCTTAATGACTGATTAAACCTCTCATTTGTTTGGGTTTGAGATGTAATAAATTGTGTTTGAGATTCCATTAGCTTTGCCATCATTTCTTCCAGATTTGGCTTTTTCTCTTCGGTTTGTTGTGGTGGTTTATATAAGCTAGGTCTTTGTTGATTGAAAGTGTTGTTTTGAGTTGGTTGGTTATTCAGACCTTGTTGGTTGTACGAGTTATTGTTAGGTCCATTTGGATTGTAAAGAATGTTTTGATTTCAATTGAAGTTTGGCCTTGGCGGTTGATAATTATTTTGATAATTATTTCCCGGCCTTTGGTTCATATAGGAAACATTCTCACGTTGTTCCATGGTTTGTTCAATGTGACAATCTTTCGTTAAGTGTGGTCCACCACATTGCTCACAACTGATTCGTATTGTGTGAATATCTTTATTCATCTTTTCCATTCGTCTCTCGAAAGCATCTATTTTTGCGGAAACAGAATCAAAGTCATGGCTAGAATCGGCTATAGCCGCTTTAGATGAACGAAAAATATTTTTTTCTTGGTGCCACTCATGTGAGTGGGATGCTGTGTTATCAATGATTTTGTGAGCTTCGGTTGCGGTTTTCTTCATAATGGAACCACCAGCTGTTATGTCGATGTCTTTTCGTGTAGCAACGTCGCATCCTTGGTAGAATATTTGTACTATTTGATAAGTATCTAAACCATGTTGCGGACATCCTCTCAACAACTTTCCAAATCTTGTCCACGCCTCATATAGAGTTTCATTTGGCTTTTGTATGAACGTAACAATTTCTCCTTGAAGTCTCACGGCTTTAGATGCCGAAAAGAATTGTTTAAGAAAATTTTCAACTAAAACGTCCCATGTATCAATCGCCCCTTCAGGTAATGATTCTAACCAATCTTTGGCTTCTCCCTTTAAAGTCCAGGGAAATAACATGAGATAGATCTGTTCATCCTCCACTTCTCGGATTTTAAATAGAGTACAGATCCTATTAAAAGTACGAAGATTTTCGTTTGGATCTTCCTTCGGTGCACCACTAAATTGGCATTGATTAGTTACCATGTGTAGAATTTGTCCTTTGATTTTATAATCTGGCACATTAATGTCTGGCTTAATAATGGCGTGACCTTGGCCAGTGCGTTTAGCTCTCATTCGGTCTTCCATACTTAGAGGTTCCAGATTTTCCATGATTGAATTGGTTGAATCTGAATCACTAAAGGATTCTGACTTAATTGTTTCTTCCTCGACAATTTCTGGATGAGTGATCTGTGGTTCAGGAGGAATGATTAGTAGTTCAGGATCTTTGAATTGTCCCTGAATATCCTCCGGATTCTCAATTGTGAGGTCGGGTTCAAAAAATGGATTATCGGGATTTTGAGTTGGAGTACTTGTTTGACTAGATGATGATTCTAAAGAGAAATCAACGGCGATAATATTGGCTAGATGTCTTGATCGAGTTACAGCTGGTGAACGTATGAAAGGTGGTGAACGTTTTGCTCGGTGCATTCACTGAATATCCTATTAGTTATAAAAATAAAAATTATATAAGTTATCAAATTAATAGACTTTTCTGATTTTGCCCACGTTTCGAATAGCCAATAGATGCAGCAGGTAGCCAGGACCCTTTAAATCGGAAGCCCACAACTCGCCACTAACAAATCCAACTATTACTACGAACCAGAAAATTTTGGATGTCTATCAATTTAACCGCTTAAAATAATTTTTTTGTTTTGAAATTTTAGAGAAGAAATAGAAAATTCTATGTCCTAAAAACTAGAGCGTCGAGAAATAAGAAAGAAAAAGAGTGCGTCGAAAAACGTCGAAAAATAAAAGGTCGAAAAATAAAAATAAGAAAGTAAAACGTCGAAACTTAAAAGTCTAAAAACTAAAAATTAAAACTTACGTCTAAAGGTATTAAAGCTTAAAAGGAATTCTATATCCAAAACGGCAATAACTTAAAAAGTACTAAAATCTTAAAACGACGTCGCAAAATTCTAAAACACCTAAATCTTAGTCTTATAGAAAAAGCACTTAAAGGATTTTACGACAAAACCTAAAAATTTAGAAAAATAAAATTAACTACGGCAAAATACTAAACTTAAAACTATATAGCAAATGATAAATATTACGAAATAAACGACAAAATGCAAATTATAACTAAAATGATAAAAATACAAATTTTATAAAGATATTATTTTTATATTATATTTTATAAAAGTATCAATTTATAATTAATAACACTAATCTAAACTAAATATTACAAATTAAATATTAAAACTAGAATTAAAAATTAATTAAATAAGTAAAACCCTAATTAATAATTAATTAATAATAATAATTAATAAAACCTAACCCTAATCCGTACGGCTAAGGTATTCAGAGCTGTCTTTTCACCTCATGCGACCTCATGAGGTTTCTTTGGTCTTACCATGCGATCGCATGGACTCGAATACCAGGCCGAAGGTTTTGGGCTGCAACAGTGATCGGCCCGTTTCAGTTTTAAATTTTTTACGTTTTACTTTTTTTTTTTTAATTTTGTAATATATTTATATAAAACTTATAAATAAGAAAAATTTACTTATTAGTTTTTATAACTTTTCACAATAAAAAGAAATATAAACTTTTTAAATTTAACTAAACTTAAAAATATAGATATATATTTTTCTTTTTCTTTTATATTTTTTTTAAAAAACTTTTATATTTTCCAAAAATAGCTTAAAAACTAATTTTAATATTTTCTTTTTTTTTTAGAATATAGCGTTTTGCTTTCGCTTCCCCGGCAGCGGCGCCAAAAACTTGATGTGTGCAGAGGTGTATACGAAATAGTTATTATTTTTACTACGAAATACTACGAAATATGATACAAGTTTTAATTAATTTACGGATGGGATATACCTAAACTTTGCTACAACACTTATAGGCAGTGTACCTAATCGTTGAGTAGTGTAGTTTTTAGTAAGTCCAGTTCGTTCCACAGGGAGCTAGCTGAGTTTAACGCTATATATTTTTTTAAACTATATTTGTATAAAAATATATATAATTATATATAGTAATATTATTATAAAAGGGGGTTTTTACCGTTTAGTGACCGGTTTGTCGATTTTAAATAAAGCGTAAGATAAATGACGATAATATATATGACAAAATTTAAATTGCGATAAAGTAAATTGCAGTAATTAAAGTGACAGTAAATAAAGGTACGATGAAATATGAAATAAAAGTATTATGCTTATTTAAACTTCCGTAATCATGATGTTTGACGTGTTGATTTTAATTTATTACCCGAGTTAATTGTCCTTTGTCCTGGATTATTTGATACCTATTTGGTTTTTGTCCATAATAGTTCATCGGTCATAATTATAAAATGCTCGTCAAATTAACCTTATTCCCGAAGTCAAATATTCCAACTAATTAGGGATTCGAACTGTAACAAGGTTTTAATACTTTGTTTAATGATTACACCAGTTATCCTTGTATGTAATCCACCCCTGTTTTAATGAGATATGAATATTAATTTATCCACTTGATCAGAATGAATAATCAATTACCCAACCCGAGTAATTAATTAAATGATCATAACAGATGTCGTATAAACGTCACTAAATAGAACATTCATAATCATTTAATAATGATTAGATTAACTAATTTGAAGATAGGTTCGACAGATTCCAACGAGTTGTCATTCGATTAGACAATACCCCCATCTATTAATAGTTCATAGTTCAATGTCCACAAGTGTCGGTCTTTTGTCTAAACCCGAATTATGGTACAAAATCCAATAACCCAATCTTAATTTTTTAGTTCAACATCACGATTACTTCGGCTCAAATAAGCATAATAATAACTTAGTTACAAGACATTAGTTTAAAAAGGAAGAACATAGCTTACAGTGATTATTTATCGCGTAGCGCTACACGGGCAGAGTTCTGACTTAAAACCCGTAAAACATTCTTACAATAACCTTATTATTATTAACTTAAATTAAAATTATAATTATAATTATAAATATATATATTACATGTAAAGAGAAAGAAAGAAGAAAAGGTGTACATAACTCGTCCGAAAATTGCTAAATTTATAGACTTGGCCAGCTACAGCATCCCATGCGATCGCATGGATTTTGTGCCTTCTGGCCATGCGATCGCATGGCCTCCTGATCCAGCTCATATACTTGCCAAAAACGTGGGCGACTCTTGATTTATTTATTATATAATATAATATATATAATTTTATATAATTATATATATATTATATTATATTCTTGTGCATAGTTGACTCGTAATTTTAGCTCCGTTGACTCATACGTTTCTTTTCGGTTTATGTCCCGGTTCCGGATTTTTGAACGTCCTTTCGGATGCTGAGATATTTTGTACTTTGCGTTCCGCGGCTCGTACTCTTGTAATTTTTAGACGTTTCTCATCAATAATTCGAACCACTTGGATTGTCCTTTGTACTTTTTAGCTTTTTGGTCATTTGCGTCTTCAAATCGTCATTTTCTTCTTTTGTCTTCGCACTTATTTATTTAAACGAATATTACATAAAAATAGAACAATTGCAATTAAAAGCTTTACATATTGAAAGGATATTGTGCCTAAATATATGTTCATTTGGAGCATTATCAATAACTTGCTTCTGTTTGCGAGATTCCTCCAATAACAGCATCGATCGAGCCTGATAAAATGAAGGTAAGGGTGTAATGTATGATAATTGAGATCCAATTGTGCCGAAATTAGCATTTAGATCGACGATTAACTGAAGAACCATCTTCTGATCTGAAACTTTATCCCCAACATTGCCTAATTGATCTGAAATTGATTTCAGTTCCTGGCAATAGGCAGTGACATTAGGAAAATTATCAAGTTTGATATTGGTGAATTGGCGGTTAAGATATAGTGCACGAGTGGTCTGGTTATCTTGAAACAAATCTTGAATTCGTTTCCAGGTTTTAGCCGTGGTGGAGTCTGCTTCAAAGATGTTGTCAAGCAGGTCAATAGAGATTGTGCCAAAGATCCAATTAAGGACCACTGCATCTAAACGAGCCCAAGAAACAGTTGATGTCTCGGTGGTGTTGGGTGAAACAACGGAAGAATTAGCAGAATCAGTAGAGGGAGGGATGATGTGATCAATCACATCGTAAGCTCTGCAGGTTATCTTAAAAAGTTCAGACCAGGTAGAGTATTTAGCCTTGTCCATCTCAAGGGTAATAGGAATGTGATTTTTGATGTTTGAAACTGTAAAAGCGGGGTGGTACTTGTGGTCAGCCATGGAGAAAAGAAGATGAAAATAAAAATCGGCTGAAGATGAAGAAGAGAAGAATAGGGGTTAATGGCCTGATACCATGCAAGTGTTTTAATATTTTCTGTGTGGTATCAACATAATATGAGCCGATATAAATAGGCATACAAGGATCCCTATTCTTCTAACATATGGGAATGATTTCCCAAATCAACTATCTATGGAAAATATATGCATACTAGAAATACATTGATCCTATGTGTGTGTACAGCTAATGTATGTGCGTGTGTATCTGTATCTAATATATACGATGGACGGATGAATTCATATTCATTATGTTAAAACATAATGATTTAAAAAATATACGAATATTGTCGCTATTTTTTATTTATTTGTTTTTTTTTTTTTTTTGAAATCAAAATATAATCTGCTATAATCAACTTTTGAAAATAAATAATGATTTAGATGGAAATTGATGAGAGTTGTTAAAAGGTTGTAACTTATATGAGTTATAATTTATGAACACATAACACTAATATCATTTGATGATTAATATCATTTGATGGTTATTGATGGTTATTAATGGAGGCATTGGATGATCATTCATAGCAATCCTCTGATCCTAAATCATATGAGAAAATAAGAGAAAAAAACGTTAGCTCCATACGGTACACACAAGTGCTAAGCGTAGTTTTGTTTTATAAATGACTTTAGTCAAGAGAGACACGAACGTGGTTTAGCTTATGAGAACAATGTAGACAACTTTTCAGGCAAATATTCAAGTCCGACAGTACTATTGCTTCAGCCGTTGTATTCCGAAAATCAGACGTTGTGCATACGCTGAAACTGTTTAAGAGAACCGTGTTAAATACGGGTCTCGGCTCACCATGTATTGATGAATATCCTTTTGTCCTAGCTCAGGTATGAATATATTTAATCATATGTATTTCTATGATAATTTGTTTATTTGATAATCAAATATTGTTTCGGGTACGTACTATATTTTCTACAAACTTAAAATAATTGAAGTACTCAAATGAATTTTATTTAAACTCTTGAATTGATTATTTAAACTCTTAATCTCATTATCTTTGAACGTTATTACTCTCTCCGTTTTATATTAATTGTCTCCAGATAAAAAAATACACAGTTTAAGTAAATGTCATAAAAGCACTGTACTTTATGTTTACCTTCCAGTTTTATCCTTACCTTTTTCTTTCTCCTTTAATCGTATCCGCATATATTAAGGACATAATAAAACTTAAGCTTCTTTATTCTTTTCTATTTATATAAGTGAACAATTAATTTGGGACATTCTAAAATGGAATACTGGACTATAAGAGCACACGGTGCCCGTAATCGTCCCCCCGCCGTCTCTCAAAAATCGACACCGAAATCGCCGTCGTCCGACACCGCGACACCGTCGCCACCACCGTCGATTTACAGTGTCGCGCCACCGACGGTGCTTTTTTCGACCGTTGGACCTCTTTTTGTTTGAATTTTTGTTTCATTTTTCAATTCTTTCATTTTCTTTTTGTTAATTTTATTATTCTTAATTTATTTTTATTTTTTTGTTGCAGGTACCTTCTTGAAGAAGGAGTCAGGTACCTTCAATTCTTTCATTTTCTTTTTTTTGTTACTAGAAATCCTTTACTTAATTAATTATTAATGAAAAGTTTATAAATATTTAATAATAAAAGTTTTTTTTTCTTTTTACAATAAATAAAATATAATAATAATAATAACTAATAATAAAAGGTATTATAAAAATAAAATAAAATATGTAATTTTTTTAATGTAAGGTTTTTTATTAAAATATGTAATTTTTTTTATTATTATTTGAAGTTTTTTTAATATTTACACAATTAAAAAATATACAAAATAAATTTAAAAAAAAGACACTGAAATGGACACTGAAACGGGCACCTTGTGCTCTAAATTAGGGATGGAGGGAGTAGTATTACTGTAGTGTGCCTTTCTACTTAACTGTCTCATACATGAAAGTTTTTTTTTTCTTTTTATTTTTTTAAAGCAAACAACTTTTATTTATAACATGAGGATTTACAATGAAAGTCTTAAAGATAAGACTCAGAAAGCACTGAACGTGGAATCGACCTATACAATGGTATGTGATTAAACTATAGGACACAGACAAAAACAAAAAACAGTTAACTCGATGCATGAAGCAAACGTTTTGCTAATAATCGTGGTCTTCAATACTGTGTGGATTAAGAGACCATTGCAGCCAATCGAAGGAGTTTCTTTTTGATCTATTTGATATCCACTCGAAGCTACAAACTTGAATCTCTTGGAAAGCAAATGGCACCGACCAATCTGTATTTTAAAAAAAAATTATTGTTTCAATTGTGCCAAATCTTATACGCACACACCCACATGCAAGCTTGCCACATTGAGACATTATTTACTTATAGTGGGCTCCCTGAAAGTATAATCGAAAGAAGGGGTTGATAGGCCAGGCCCCACCATCGGAAGAATCACTGCCACATATCATTTGCGAAAGTACATTTTTTAAAAATATGCTTTAAAGTTTTAACGCCATTGTCACACACCAGACATCCAATTGAATCGAGATCGATTTCTTTCTTATCCAACTCGATTATGAATTATGATAATCGTGATGAATGATTAATTTATCATTCATTTGAATATTGATGAATGATTAATTTATCATACATCACTATTCAGATAAATGATAAATTAATCATTCATTACGATTATTATCATTCATCGTAGATTTTTTTAACGATTTTATATGTTTTTGGCTTATAAAAATATAGATTAAGAGAGCATTTTTATGAAGATTTATGAATCTAAAAATATATATTTAATTTTGCTTATCTCCACTTAGCCACTAAAGTTGTTTAGCCATGAATTAAACCAATATATATATATATATATATATATATATATATATATATATATATATATATATATATATATAGGGGGAGATCAAGGGATAAGTGGTATTTTTGAGATTAGGGGATAAGTAAAATGAGATTTTTATATCTTTTACATTAGAGCTCCAATTTAAAAAAAAAATCCGTGATTAACTGACATTGTGTAGATTCATAATTTTTTTTTTTTTAACAGGAGCTTAAAATGCATTGACGTATGTTAACGTGTTTTGAGGTTTTTTTGAGTTTTTTTTTTTTTTTTTTTTAGGATTTAGCCCAATTTAGAGTTTAGGGGTTAGGGTTTTCGGGTTTACTCCGTAAGCCCTCAACCCTAAACCCTAATTCCTAAACTCTAAACCGTCCGTATTAAAAACTCAGTCTAAAACCCTAATTTCTAAACCTTAAACCCTAATTTCTAAACCCTAATTACTAAACCCTAAACACTGTTTTTTTAATCAAAAGTCATTTTTTCTTTGTTTTTTGTTAAGATGAATCTGATGCATGAAAAGCAGTTAATATGCATCAAAAAGCAGATAACATGCATCAGATGCATCTTAACGATCCAGTTAAAAAAATTTTTTTTTTTTTTTTTTTGAATCTACACAATAAAAATAGATACCAGCAATTTTTTTTTCTTTTTTTTTTTAAAAATCGGAGCTGTAGAACTAAAGATATAAAAATCACAAAATCACTTATCCCACTTATACCCACTTAGCGCTTGATCTTCCCCATATATATATATATATATATATATATATATATATATATATATATATATATACACACACACACACACACACACACTGTTGTAAAAAACCCGATTACTCGTCGATTAATCTCCGATTTCTCATTTTTAAGAGCAATCCGTTTTGATTTTTTAAAATCCGTTTAATTAACAGGTCAACATCGATTGATGGGTGAAAATCGAATTTGGTAATCAAAGTTGGTCAAAGTCAAAATTGATCAACATTTTAACATTAATTTAAGAAAAAATTACGTCGTTGGTACATGTGATTTGTTCACATTTGCATCATAACATCTAAACTTTATTTTTTGCGTAGTTGGTACTTCAGTTTTACTAAATTATCGTGGTTGGTACCCCAACTTAACTAGCGTCAAAGTTAATGGTTAACCCCTCACATTATACAGTCATAAAGCATAAGGACTACTAGTGTAATATAGTAAAAGTTTAGGGACTATGCTCACACGAACCACCATTAATCACTAACTTATACCACATTTTATTTTATTTGAAACTAATATTCAAAATCACAACCTAATCAGCTTCTCATCAACGAATTGTAAATTACGACATTCAAGTAGTATGCATAACAAATAGAGAAAGAGATCTAGACACTATAGCGAGCCTGCAGCAAACAAGGCTCCCGATGACCAATACTAAAAAAAAACCCAAGGTCTACCGGTATCTTCTCAAATTTTAATTAAGAAAAAGTATGGAATATTAATAAATTTTGAAATCGAATCTAAAACCCCGATAACAAAAGGATTATAGTTGAAAAAAATTAAAATTTGGTTATAGAGTTTGAGACTTGTTATAATTTAGTAGGCTTATAACTACCTTTAGTTATTTGATTCTTGATTAAGAATACTAATAATGAAGTGTAAGAACAAAGATGATAATGGAGAGAAAGAAAGAAACACTTTGTAAGTGTGAGAAATGGTGCAAGTTTAATGCTTGCATTCATGGCTATTTATAGCAAAAATATCACAAGTTTAGGTAATACAATAATATTACTTTTGTGTATCAATAATTGACTATCCATTTATATATATATATATATATATATATATATATATATATATATATATATATATATATATATATATATATATATATATATATATATATATATATATATATATATTGATATACTATAACACTCCCCCTTGGATAGCAATTTTGTTTGTTGAAGATCAACTGTAAGTTACTGCCTCGTTAAAAACCTTGCTAAAGAAAACCCAGTGGGAAAAACTTTAGCTAAGGGAAAAAGAGTGCAGCATGGAGTTGACTCCCCCTCGAGTAGACATCGCTTCAGTTGTTACATCTTTTGAACATGTCTCATGCCAATGTTATGAACGTGTGTTCTGAAAATAGCAGTTGGAAGTGCTTTCGTGAAAAGATCAGCAGAATTTTTGCTGGATTGAACATATCTCATTTCAATCTCGTTGTCCTTAATGAGATTTTGAGTGTATGAGAAGAGTCTAGGAGGTATGTGTTTGGTTCGGTCACTTTTGATATACCCTTCTTTCATATGTGCTATGCAAGCTGCATTATCTTCATAGATAATTGTTGGACTTTTATCGCGTTCTAGTCCACAAGAATCAGTAATGATTTGTGTCATTGATCTCAACCAAAAACATTCCCGAGTAGCTTCATGTAATGCAATCACTTCAGCATGATTTGATGATGTAGCAACAAGTGTTTGTTTTTGAGAACGCCATGATATTGCAGTACCTCCATTTAGGAATACATATCCAGTTTGAGATTTAGCTTTATGTGGATCAGATAAATAACCTGCATCAGCATAACCAACCAAATCTTGTTTTGATTCGTTAAAATAAAATAATCCTAAATCAGTAGTTCCTCGAAGGTATCGAAATATGTGTTTGATCCCATTCCAGTGTCTTTTGGTAGGAGCAGAGCTGAACCTTGCCAACAAATTAACTGTAAAAGAAATGTCAGGTCTTGTACAATTTGTAAGATACATAAGAGCTCCAATTGCACTAAGATATGGTACTTCTGGTCCAAGAATATCTTCATGATCTTCACATGGACGAAATGGATCAGTTTCAACATTGAGTGATCTAACAACCATAGGAGTACTTAATGGTTTTGCCTTGTCCATATTGAAACGTTTCAAAATCTTTTCAGTATATGTTGTTTGATGTACAAGTAAACCATTAGGCATATGCTCAATTTGTAAACCAAGGCAATACTTGGTTTTTCCGAGATCTTTCATTTCAAATTCTTTCTTTAGAAGTTGAGTGGCTTCATAGATCTCTTTATTTGTACCTATGATGTTAAGATCATCAACATAAACAGCTATGATCACATATCCGGATGTTGTTTTCTTAATGAAAACACAAGGGCAAGTAAGGTTATTTTTATACCCTTTGCTTATCAAGTAATCACTTAATCGGTTATACCACATACGTCCAGATTGTTTTAACCCATATAAAGATCTTTGTAATTTAATCGAATACATTTCTTTGGGTTTTGCATTTGATGCTTCTGGTACCTTAAATCCTTCAGGTATCTTAATATATATATCACTATCAAGTGATCCATATAGGTAAGCAGCCACAACATCCATGAGATGCATTTCTAAATTTTTAGAAACTGCCAGGCTGATTAAGTACCTAAAAGTAATTGCATCCATAACAGGGGAATAAGTTTCTTCATAATCAATTCCCGGTCTTTGAGAAAAACCTTGAGCTACAAGTCTAGCTTTATACCTTGTAACTTCATTTTTCTCATTTCTTTTTCGGACAAAAATCCATCTGTATCCTACAGGTTTCACATCTTTAGGAGTGAGAATGATGGATCCGAAAACTTTTCTTTTATTGAGTGATTCTAATTCAGCTCGTATTGCTTCTTTCCATTTAGCCCAATCATGTCTATTTTGACATTCAACCATAGATGTTGGTTCTGGATCATCATCATTATTCATGATGTCATATGCAACATTAAATGAAAATTTCTCATCAAGATTTTTCATTTCATTTCGGTTCCATAATATTTTTGAATGTGCATAATTGATTGCAATTTCTGTATTGACATCATCAATCTCCTCTGCAGTAGGAGTACTGATTTGTGGTTTTTCTTGAACACTTTCTTTTACCTTATTATCAGCTGATTTTCTTTTTCAAGGATTTTTATCTTTGGAACCAACTGGTCTCCCACGTTTCAGACTTGGCATAGATTCTTGAGTGACTACATTATCAGTTTTCCGATTTGGAATCTCAACTCGAGCTGGAGTATTAACTGCTGGTATATATGATTTAGTCACCCTTTTTGTATATGTGAATGCATCAGGCAATTGATTTGCAAGTTCTTGTGTATGCATTATCTTTTGAACTTCTATCTCGCATTCTTTTGTGCGAGGATCAAGATATTTTAATTGAGGTTCACACCATGAAACATCATTTTCTTTATTTTTTATTTCTCCCCCTAATCTAGGAAACAATGTTTCATTAAAATGACAATCAGCAAAACGTGCTGTAAAAACATCACCTGTCATAGGTTCAATATACCTTATGATTGAAGATGTTTCATATCCAACATATATTCCCAACCTCCTTTGAGGACCCATTTTTGTACGTTGTGGTGGCGCAATTGGAACATATACTGCACAACCAAATGTTCTAAGGTGGGAAATATTTGGCTCTTGACCAAAAGCAAGTCGTAGGGGGGAATATTTATGACTTGCACTTGGTCTGATGCGAATCAATGCAGCAGCATGTAAAATTGCATGACCCCATATAGATACAGGGAGTTTTGTTCTCATTATCAATGGTCTAGCGATTAACTGTAAACGTTTAATCAGTGACTCGGCTAAACCATTTTGTGTATGCACATGAGCAACAGAATGTTCAACAACAATTCCTATAGACATGCAATAGTCATTAAATGCTTGAGATGTAAACTCACCAGCATTATCAAGTCTCACCTTTTTAATGATGTAATCAGGAAAATGTGCTCTCAATTTAATAATTTCGGCAAGAAATTTTGCAAATGCCACATTACGGCTTGATAACAGACAAACATGAGACCATCTACTAGATGCGTCTATTAGGACCATGAAATATCTAAATGGTCCACATGGTGGATGAATTGGTCCACAAATATCACCTTGAATTCTTTCAAGAAACATTGGTGATTCTTTCTCAACCTTAAGTGGTGAGGGTCTAGTTATCAATTTTCCAAGAGAGCAAGATATACATGGAACCATTGTATCATGAAGGATTTTTCTATCCTTCAGTGGATGTCCATGTGTACATTCAATAATTCTTTTCATCATTGTTGATCCTGGATGGCCCAATCTGTTATGCCATAAATTAAATACACCAGGATCAATATACTTTTCTTTAATCACCATATGTGCTTCTGGTACATTTATATGTGTATAATGTAATCCAGAATTAAGTCTTGGCAGTTTTTCAATCACGTGATTCTTGTTAGTGATACTTAAATATTTCTCATTTTCTGCCGTTACTGACTGATAATCATATCCATTAAGGTATATGTCAGAAAAACTCAATAAATTTCTGCTTGACTTAGGAGAGAATAAGGCATTATTAATTAAAAATGTTGTACCGTTTGGTAATATGAATTTTGCCTTTCCTATCCCTTCTATCAAGTTAGCAGTACCTGATATTGTATGTATAGTTCCTTCCGTTGGTTTCAAATCAATGAAATATTTTTCAGATTTAAGTATAGTGTGTGTAGTACCACTATCTGCTATACAGAGATCTCCACTACTTGATTGATGTTGTGTTCCAGCAGAATTCATATTAAACTTCATATATAAGAAACAAACAGTAAGTATATAAATTTTACACAAAATGTTTATTACATACAAATAGATAAAACTGAAACATTTGACATACATAGAATTGAAACATCAAACATAGAACTGGAATATTTGATAAAACATATAGAACTGAAACATTTGAGAAAACATGATGACAAAGGTTAAATCGTTTTATTTATAAAAGAAACATATTAATTTAATTGAAGAAATCTTCATATAAATCAGATGGTTGCTCAGTGACTGTTGGATCAATATTATCCACAAAATTTACTTCATTTTCTTTACCTTTCAGCGAATCCTGATACATCTTAACAAGATGCTTAGATGTTCGGCAAGTATTAGCCCAGTGGCCCATTCTACCACATCTGTAGCAAGATTCTTCAGAATTTTTAGAAGAATTTTCTTCAACATCTTGTTTAGTGGGCTTGTTTTGTGGTTGATATTTATATTTTCGTGGATTATTATTTCTTTGACCACCACGGCCACGACCACGACCACGTCCTCGCCCATTACCATTACCATAAGGATGGTTTCTACCATAGTTATGGCTTTTGGCATGATGATGGTGATGGTTATTATAACCACGACCTTGCCCGCGTCCTTGTCCCTATTTATAATTATTTGCAGTATTTGCTTCAGGGATTGCAAGTGTACCAGTAGGACGGGATTGCTGATTTTTCATTAATAGCTCATCATTTTGCTCTGCAACTAAGAGATATGAATTAAGTTCAGGATATGTTTTGAACTTTAGCATTCTTAAATTTCTTTGCACTGTGATGTTTGCAGCATTCATTGTGGAGAAAGTTTTCTCCATCATGTCTGCATCACTTATTTCATGTCCACAGAATTTAAGTTGTGAACATGTATTATACAGAGCTGAGCTATATTCATTTACTTTCTTAAAGTCTTGGAACCTTAATGTTCTCCATTGTTCCATAGCAGCTGGAAGTAAAATTTCTCTTTGATTATTGAATCTGCTTTTGAGACCTTCCCATAAAACATGGAGATTTTCTACAGTCACATAATTATTTTGTAAGCATTCATCAATATGTTGATGAATAAAGCAACATGCCGTTGCTTGTTCTTTTTCAGAACAAGTGTTGTTTTCATTTATGGCTTCAAGAATGCCCATTGATTTAAGATGCATTTTTACTTTTATAATCCATGGCATGTAGTTGTTTCCAGTTGATTCTAAAGAGTAAATTTAAGCTTTTCCAGATTCGACATTTTCTATTAAAACAAACAACATGATAAATTATAGTCACTTTATATTCATAAGTATATAAACATTAAACATAAATTTAATATAACATAAATGATAAGTAGGTGACAGTGTCGACCATATGTAAGCAATCATTAATAAATGTTATATAACATAAATATAAATATTAGTAAACATAAATGATAATTAGGCGACAGTGTCGGCCATATAAATGTTAGATAATAGAAATATAAATGTTAGTAACATAAATGATAATTAGGCGACAGTGTCGGCCATATAAATGTTAGATAATTAAAATATAAATGTTAGTAACATAAATGATAATTAGACGACAGTGTCGATCATATATTATTCAGGTGGTATAACCGACCATATATCATTTAGGTGGCAGAGCCAACCACAATTAGTATTAAGATTATCGTGCTGATAACGTGTTATAATTCAGTAGGCTTATAACTACCTTTAGTTATTTGATTCTTGATTAAGAATACTAATAATGAAGTGTAAGAACAAAGATGATAATAGAGAGAAAGAAAGAAACACTTTGTAAGTGTGAGAAATGGTGCAAGTTTAATGCTTGCATTCATGTATATTTATTGCAAAAATATCACAAATTTAGGTAATACAATAATATTACTTTTGTGTATCAATAATTGACTATCCATTTATATATATATATATATATATATATATATATATATATATATATATATATATATATATATATATATATATATATATATATATATATATATATTGATATATTATAACAAGACTGAGATTTATTCAAAATCTCTCATCTGATAAAAATACATCGTTGAACCAAATAAACCCTAAATTCATCAACACCGTACCTCAAATACATCGTTGAACCAAAATAACTCTAACTCATCATCACCGTCACTACCTCAAATACGTCGTTGAACAAACCCTAATTCATCAACACCGTACCTCAAATACCTCATTCAACCAAATTAACCCTCAACTCATCATCACTGTAGCTCAAATACATCGCTGAACAAATTAACTAACCCTAATTCACCATCACTGCACCTCTACTATGGAAGATAATAATCATCATAATAACATCCACACAATTATCGACTGTATTGCACCCTACATAAACGATCGCAACACTTTTTCTTTAATCTGTCGTAGATCTTATGATGCTGATTGTAAGACGCGTGAGCATGTCACCGTCTATACCCGTTATGCCACGTCACCCTCACGTTTGTGTCAACGTTTTCCGTTCCTCCAATCACTAACCCTGGATGGATCATCCGAGCAGATGCACGATGATGACGTCAACATCATCACTCAATGGGTACAACAAATTACTAGTAATTTATATCTATTGAATTCCATTCGTTTCAAATATTTTTCTTTAAAGAATTCTGATCTTGAGTTATTGGTTCTATCACGCGGCAAACAGCTGCGCGAAATTAAGATATTTTCGTGTGTTGGTTTTTCAACTCTAGGGTTATTTCATATAGCAAAATATTGTAATAATTTGAAGGAATTGCGTGTGATTGATAACGAGATTGATGATGAGAATGGTGAAAATTGGTTGCAGGAATTGGGCACGGGAATAGAAAAGTTATATTTTGATGGTGTCGACTATGATTTAAAAGATCTTGAATTTGTTGCGAAAAATTGCGGTGATAACTTAGTTTCAGTTAAGATAGATGAAAGATATGATTATATTGATCTTGTGGGATTTTTCAGTTACGCGGTTAATTTAGTGGAATTCGTTGGTGGTAAATTTAGTAATCAACTTAAGGATGAATATAAGAGTTTTAAGTTTCCTGATAGTCTGAAGCACTTGTTGATAAGACGCACAATTGCTGTAGAATTTTTTGCCCCGTTTGCACATTTAATAACGGAATTAGATTTTCCAATTCATTATGGACCCGGCGATTTTGAGTTGATTAAGAGTTGTCATAACTTGAAAGTACTACATTTGCCGTATGACATTAGTGATCAAGAATTGCAAGACACTGTTATTTATTGCAAGAATTTGAGAAAGCTTTATATTGAGGATGATTTTTATGCCATAGTAAGTCGGGTGTCACATAATGGGGTTATTCATATCGCAAAACACTGTATTGAGTTAGAATGTTTACATATTATTGTTGTTAGTATGACGGATGAAGTTATGAGTTATATTGGTAAGAATATGAAAAAGCTTAAGGTTTTTAGTTTGCATATGTGGATGGAGAAAAATGAAACGGCACTAGACAATGGGGTCCGGTCTTTGTTAATTGGTTGTGATAAACTTGAAAAGCTGAGTATACGTGGTGGGTGGTTGACGGATAAGGGTTTTGGGTTTATTGGGAAGCATGGTTGTAATTTGAGGTATCTTAATCTTGAGGGTATTAATGTAAAAGAATCAGATGCGGGAGTTATTGAGCTGTCAAAATTGGGATATCAATGTCAGCCTAACTGTTTTAGCAAGGAAGCGATTAATATCTCTGGCCGTAATGTAAAGGGCATACCTCAACCTCAACCTTGTCGGGATATTGAACAAGTTTGACATGATGCAGCTATTAGTGGGTTCTTAGGACGACACATAATCAATCACCTTCTTAATATATGCTCAAGACCTGATCTTTGGTGGACGGGAGTGAAGGATTGTTTTTTCATGTCTACTTTACTGTATTTTACTATTTATATTGTCAAAGGTTTTAACTTTTTTGATATTGAAAAATTTGGTTGTTGAATACTCCATTATTTATTAATCAGTAATGCATCCATATTCCAGACTTGATTGTCATCATTTTCGGTTTCTTGTTATGTTTATGCTTGGCAGCAATTATAAGCTTCCATTTTGGCCGGGTTTTATAACTGCCATGAGTTTCTCACCATTCCTTTTCTCCTTGAGATTTTTCTTGTGTGTAAAAAATGTCCAATAAATAGCGTTGGGGCAAATGGGTCCAAAGTCACCCAAATTGTACTTATGAACTGCCAAATTAACCATCTGTCTACATATATAAAATGCTAAATTATACCCAGCAAAAGATGGGTTAAACTTGCTGAAAATGGGGCCTGCAGTGGAACAATATGATAATTAGAACAAGCTTGAAGTAGCATAGTAAATTGGTTAAATGGCTTAAATGTAGTAGTGTATTTTGAAAGACAAGTCGTTTTTTTTTTTTTTTTTTTTGAAAAGCAACTATATTTTTGTATTATAAACAGAAATTACAGGGGAGGAATGCATGGGACATGAAACCCCCAAATGCATTCTGATCAACATATAAATGAGAAATAGCAGAACCAAAATGCAGTTTCCTAAAAGACCTGCACCTTGGCTACCTCACGAAACAAATGAAGCTGAATCAGAACATACACGAAGAGACAAAAACCACAGGACACAAAACAAAACAGCCTAGCCTGGATCGAAAATGCTTTTAGGATTTGACATCCACCGAAGCCAATCTAGAGATTTTATCTTCAACCGATTGCTTACCCATTCAAAAGTCTTAAGTTGGATGTCAATGGATTAGCTGCTTGTTGATGTCTAGTTTAGTATACTGGTATTCTTATTTGTTGCTGTGCCTTTCTTTTGAATGGATGGTAATCATATTTTGGTCGGTTAAAGAGTTTATCATAAGAGTACACAGAATGCCAAAAAATGATAATAATTGACTAACCCCAATCATGAGGTTAATTTCTTGGTTAGAGATGGAAGCAAAATGTTAATGGTTTTTCTCCAAATTGATCCACATCTTAGATTGGTCAACCCTAATCACCTCTTGAACCGAATTCAATTTGACTTATCACCCACCTAACCTGCCCGACTCCCTATTTTGCCGACTATAGTGATGACCATATGTGTATGGTTTTTTGTGGCACTAAAAAGATCAAGTGGTTACTCAAATTCTATACCAACCTGTAAAGTTTCTTGCAGTGCTTCTTGTTATTTATCCTAATAATTTTTTGTTTTAGTTTGAGACCAACTTTGGCCCGAAACAGTACAAGAACCTATGCCTGAAGATAATATCTTTGTGCGTATGTTTTGTGAGCATGCAAAGAAAAGAGAAAAAATTATGGATTTTCATTACGTTTTAGAAGGAATTTATGCGTCGTTTAGTGGAATATTGAGCTACATTGCACACAAAAACTCAAAAACAATGATTGTGTCCCTGCTAATTTATGCTATTCCTTGCATTAGCTATTTCAAGATCCAAATCATTAATCAATCAAATATTACACGAGTGACCTTATTAAGATTTTTGCATTAGTCATAGTTCTATATTTGTGATGCGTAGTAAGTACGGATGGCAATGGATACCCGATCCAGTGGATATTCATCCGATCCACCCGATTATTCATGGATATGGACGATCTAAATGGATATGGATATGGATGTGGATGAAAAAATTTCATCCATGGATGAACCCGCTTTCACCCGAAATAATTAAATATATAAATTTATCACTCAAATTAGTATCATTTATGTAGTGATATTTCATTAATTATATTCATATTCATCTTTCTTTATATTTTCTCTAAAAATATAACTTTATTCTTATATTTTGTTTTGTTTAAATAATCAAATGTATTTATCGTACTTTGGTGGTTCAAATGTGATTCCATGTAACTAAAAGTAAGCAACTTAAATGTCGATATCTTTACACGTTTAATAGGTTATCTATTGAATATTTGTTATATATATTAGTAAAATGTGACTTTCGGTAGCATAAAATATTAAAAATATTACTTTTGATCGTATATAGTGAACCACCGCTTATAATTGTTAAAAATAAAATAAATTTAAATGGATATGGATAATTATCCATTAACCCACTTCACCCGACGGATATGGATATGGATGGATGAAAAGTAAAAAAAAAATGGATATGGATATGGATACGGCCTCACCCGATCCATATCCGATCCATTGCCATCCCTAGTAGTAAGGGGTCAAAATGCGAGTTGTTGATTTGACCTAAATTGTTCTCACGTGGCTATCCTGTAAAATTTATGGAATGTATTCAATTCAATACATTGGCGGAGCCAGACGTTAGGGAGGCTTATTCAACAATTAAAAGAGGCATACCAAATAAAACTAAAAGCGGCCAATTCTATCCTATCCTATCATATCCTATCCTATCGTAGTACTTCGTATATATTAAAAGAGAGTTAATTAGCTAATAAATATTTTCAAAACCCTCTTAATTACCATTGGATTAGAAAATTACTTTACAATACCCCTTAATCCAATGGTCATTAATCATCATCAAAATTTATTAGGTAATAAATCCTTTTCAAATATACAAACTCTCTGATATACCTTTCCAGCGGCATCAAAATCAGAATAAACCCTTCACCATATATACGACTACAACTTAGAAAACCCTAATTTCCTCTACAAACAAACACGACAACCATCACAAAATCAAAATCAAGAATCAATTCTTCCTTCAATGAGTTTCGTTTAATTGATGATGCTGCATTATTTTGTTTACACAACTTGATCTGGTTGAATGGCTATCCCATTCCTTCTCTTTCGTTTGAAGACCTGCAACCGTTTACTTCCGTTGTGGAGGAACATCGATTACCGTTATATCAGTCTCATATTGCTGCTGAACCCGCAAGTACATGGTAATTACTTAGTCTGCTTAGTTGTTAGTTATACATGTTCTCTGTTTTGCATAGTACATACTACATTAATAGTGTCTGCATTATTTGAAATCAATATGAAACAATTTTGGCAATTTGTATAAACATGTTTCATGAAGTATATACCTGTATGCAGGGCAAATCGGTGATCTAAAGGTATGGTTTAGGGACGATGATACTTTAGAGCGTGCTCTTCATGGCGAGTTAGTAAGTCTTATATTTTCAATTAACGGTGATCTTTTTTGATTTTGTAGGAGTGTGCTAGGCACAACTATACCGGGAAATTCAATTGTCATCTCATCATCAGAGTTTTGTATTGCCAAGTTTACATCATCTTTACTCGATGAATTTCTTCATTCTTGAAACGACCCAACCAGTCGTATTCCGGCCCATAATTTTTTTTCTTATTAACGAAATAATATTTACAACATTTAGGTCCAATTATGTTTTCAAAAACATCTTCATTACAACAGTAAGTTTAATCGACTTTAAAACATGCATTACATAAGTTGAAATACAAAACGGGTGTACAACCCAAGACCCGTTTGACATAACCAAAATGTAAACCTTGACCCGACTATTTTACTTTCGATAAAATCGAGCATGGTGATTGGAAATGCTACCCAATCCTAATCAAAAGTCTAAAGCACAATCTTCTAAAGCAACCCGCAAAGCACTAGTCCCCATGCTTACCCAAGCCGCCACCTTGCGAACCTATAAAAAATGTAAACAACGAGAGGGTAAGCTAATGCTTAGTGAGTGAGAATACACTACATACATACATATGCATAAAATGGACACGCCACACAATAATAATCAAGTAGCACATACCGGAGTCCAAGCATAAAGGTAAGCTAATCTAAGCATACCGTACGAGCGCTATACAACAAGCTAATACATCAACAATGTAAGTACACCAACAACGATATGTACAACGCCATCGAGCTACACTCGGAGGGTTAGCTACATCACAACAATACGACAATAGATATATATATATATATATATATATATATATATATATATATATATATATATATATATATATATATATATATATAACAATGCGCAAACCGCCCAAGGTTAACCCCTTAACCCAATACCATCATGAAGATTGGCCGAAACTACACGAGCCTTAGTAAATCTGCACCACACGCGACTACTATCTTCAATACCATTACAACATCGAGGTTAGCCGAAACTACACGAGCCTTAGTGAATCCGCAATACACGTGACCACTACCTCAATAAGAGGACCGAATCTACACGCGTCATCGTGAATCTGCACCACACGTGACTCACCTCCCAAATCAAAACCCACGGTCCCGGGATTATAAAAATCCACATCGTCGGGGTTACTCAACCGCAACTCAAACATCAAACCCACGCCGTCGGGATTATATAAATCCACATCATCGGGGTTACCCAAATCACAAGCCCATGTGATAACGTACACACAAAGTGTGCACCTCGCCAAAGGTGGTCAACCAAACCGCATAACCGTGCCAATTGGACCTATTACACAAGTCCATCAAATCCACCTATACTGTGAAGTGAGCTCTATAGCCGAGAATCACTTCACCCAACCCTTACCCATTCTATACATACATATGCACACAGTATATTGACACTCACCTTGAAATCTTGATGGATGCACAAACCAAAATCCGCAATGTGACAACCCGGAAATTTCTGAACAAATTTAAACTTTATTTTTATAATTATTCCGACACGATAAGCAAAGTTGTTAAGTTAAATCTCAAGAATGTTAAACTATGTTCATACATTCATTTAACCTCGACCCAATTTCAATGATTCACGAACCATTATATGAACGGATATGATTATATATGCATATGTGTATATATTATAACTTGAAAACGTTAACAAAGTATTAGACGTATAATACTTTACATGAACGTATTTGCTTCAAAATATATTTAAAATAATTATCGATGGAATTAAAAGATAATATCAAATGATTGAATTACCAGATACATTGAATTATGATTACAAGACTCTGTTGAGAGGTCCACATTGATTTGAGAAATCTTCCCATTTTAACAATATTCGGAAGATGGTAAAGTGATTTACAAGTAAGAACAAACATGTCAATTAACGAGAGTTAGACAAATATTAGTGGAAGAGTAAATTACATAGTAATCAATTAATGCAGTTTCCAAATATACGAAAACGCTTTTCGATATAATAGAACTTGATTATTTAAAATGTATTTGATTAAATAAATGTAGGTTGGAATATTGGTTGTTAAATATATAGATAACTTGTAACTTGTATTTAAAACGTGTTCATTAAATATATATGTTTTCAAATTAGTTAAGTACGCAATAGTAACACTCGCTTAGTAATGCGATTGATATTTAAAACGTTAGTACATAAATGAATTGTATCTATTTAAGTTTAAAATGAAAACGTTACGTGTTATAATATTTTTAAACGATTTTAAAACAAACTTTAAGATATAATTAGTTTTGAAAAACTAAATATTATATTATTAAATAAATATTTCAACTACATACAATACGTACAAATTTATATTTTTAAAGAATATATATATATATATATATATATATATATATATATATATATATATATATATATATATATATATTACAAAATGATAGATATAATATTAACTTAGTCATAAAACGTTTGATTTAAAATATACATTTTTACAAACAACGAAACATTGATTTTAAGAAGCAAATGACCATATCACTCAAACGTACAAGTTATAGTTTACATGATATAGTTTATCGATGTTATAAGTCTAGTTAATAATAAAGGTACGTGTCGCGTAATGTAAAGTACTAGTTTTCTAAGCGTACGAAAATGCGTTCGAGAAACCGAAACAGGATCATAAGTCGAGTGACAATGTACGAGTCATTAGAATAAAATTACATTTTTACCATGCACGTAAATATAATATAATATATAATTAATTATATATATTAAATATATTATATATAAAATATTAATATAAACCGTCGGCACAAAGAAACAATCGAATGTGAGCTGGATGAGTGTGCCATGCGATCGCATGGCCTAACCATACCAAACATATGCGATCGCATTGTAATGGTTGGTGGCACAAGTCTATAAAAGTCGACGTTTTCAGTTCATTTATTCCACACTCTTTTCTCTAATATATATATATTACTCCGTATACACACGTAAATATATATTAAAAATATTATTATTATTATTATTATTATTATTATTATTATTATTATTATTATTATTATTATTATTATTATTATTATTATTATTATTATTATTATTATTATTATTATTATTATTATTATTATTATTATTATTAAAGATTAATATTATTATTAATCTTATTAGTAGTATTAGTATATTTATTATTTATACATAAAATATTACGACGAGGTTCTGCTCGTATGTTTTAAAATGAGTTTTTGAGAGGGATAGAGCTAAGGAAATTATAAGTTATAGCTATGGAGGTTATGGGTAATGTTCGTAGGGTTTGCTCGTGAGGTCAACCTAGTGTTTATCATCTCCGTTGCGTCTACGTACTTTCCTACAATATTGAATCTCAATATTGATACGTGAGCACTCATAACTTAACTTTTATATATTATTAGTGTATCCCTGACTAGTGCTCGAGTATATAGGATTATGCATGCTTGTACGTTTGATATTGTCGTTAGATAAGTTATGTTGAATCATGAATTAAATACATATGCTACTGAGATAAGGTATATAATATGCATGTCGTTGGAAAGCTAGCGAAAAATTAAGAACTTCTCATTTAGAACTCGTATGATTTCGATGAACGGATTAGAAGTTATAGTCAACTGAATTTTAGTATTATTGTTAAAATAATTATTATTACTATCGTCATTATTATTATTATTATCTAAAAATTATTATTATTATCATTATCATTATCGTGATCAATATAAATATTATCATTAAAATCATCATTTTTATTATTAATACTATCATAATTATAACTAAGTTATTATTATTATTATTATTATTATTATTATTATTATTATTATTATTATTATTATTATCATCATCATCATCATCATCATCATCATCATCATCATCATCATCATCATCATCATCATCATCATCATCATCATCATCATCATCATTATTATTATTATTATTATTATTATTATTATTATTATTATTATTATTATTATTATTATTATTATTATTATTATTATCACTAGTACTATCATAATTATTATTTTTAGTATCATTATCATTTAAACTAATATTAGTATCATTTAATTATCATGATTAATATTATTACCATTATTATAAATGCGATAAAAACGAAGACTAAAAGCTATTAAAAAAATCGATTGAGAAATAATGAGTATGAGTATCATGATGAAATTAAAATATTGTAAGATATTGATTTAGATAAAATTATCGTTCTTATTATTTTTATCATTATTATTATTATTAAAAGTATCGTTGGTATTAAAACTATCATTTTAACAAAAATTATCATTTTAATAGAAATATCATTGTTATTATAAAATATCATTATTATTATCATTTTAATAGAATTATTATTTTATATATAAAATATTATTTTAAAGTTAATATTAAAAAGTATCGTAAATATTAAAGTTATCATAATTAGAATTATCATTTTATCATAATTAATAATACCATTAGTAAATATAAATATTGTTATTATTAATAGTAGGATAATAATAATTATTATTAAAAAAAAATAATACAACTTTTAATTACTATTATTATCAATATTATTTTATCAAATAAATATGAGATACAAAGATATTTTTACCACACGTAACATAATTACATTAATAATACATACCACTATATTTTATGATATTAAGTGAACTTTATAAATTTATTTACCTAAAATATATAAAAGTATATTTTTATTATATATATATTTTAATATTAATTCTTATTTATTAATAAATGACTTTTATTATTTACTTTAATAAAATCTGATAAATATATTTAAATATATATAAGACGACTATATTTAAGTTATATAATAATCATGGCAATCATTTTGAGTCAAATTGACTTTTGTTGACTTTTGCATATTAGTCTCGGGCTTTAGGATTGTGATACACTACGACTTGACCTAAATTGATCAACAGATATTGACCAACATACAAATATATATACTTAATTTAGGTTCGTGAATCCAAGGCCAACCTTGCACTTGTTCAATGCCATCATATGCTTAATTACTACGAATACAACATTGTGAGTACACTTGCTCCCTTTTACTCCTTACATTTTTGGGCTGAGAATACATGCAATATTTTATTAACTGCTTTACAATATTTATATGCGTGAGTTTCATTTGCTCCCTTTTTAAATGCTTTTGCAATACATATTTTTGGGACAGAGAATACATGCGCTGTTTTTATAAATGTTTTACGAAATAGATACAAGTAATCAAAACTTCATTCTATGGCTGGATTATTAAACCGAATATACCCCTTTTGAGTCTGGTAATATAAGAATTAGGGAACATACACCCTAATTGACGCGAATCCTAAAGATAGATCTATCGGGCCCAACGAGCCCCATTCGAGTTACGGATGCTTTAGTACTTCGAATTTATCATGTCCGATGAGAGTTCCGGAATGATGGGGATATTCTATATGCATCTTGTTAAGGTCGGTTACCAGGTGTTCACCATATGAATGATTTTTTTAATTCGCGGGTTACGCGTATTATTTTGTACTCGAGTTACGTGTACAATTAAATATCTGGAAATCTTATAGTCTATTAAAATATTGAAATGATTGTTATGATAAACCTATGAACTCACCAACCTTTTGATTGACACTTTAAAGCATGTTTATTCTCAGGTATTAAAGAAATCTTCCGCTGTGCATTTGCTCATCTTAAAGATATTACTTGGAGTCATTAATGACATATTTCAAAAGACGTTGCATTCAAGTCATTAAGTATATCAAGATTGATAAGAAATAATTCATAGGTTGGATATATTATGAGATAGTATGCATGTCTTTCAATTTTTGTTGTAATGGAAGTTTGTCTTTCTAAAAACGAATGCAACGTTTGTAAATTGTATCATTTAGAGGTCAAATACCTCGCGATGTAATCATATGTTATTGTATTCGTCCTTATGGATTGGGATGGGTCACTTCACGTGGTATCATAGCGGTGGTCTTAACTAACCAGGTCTGCATTAGTGTGTCTAACTGATAGTCGTTAGGATGCATTAGTGAGTCTGGACTTCGACCGTGTCTGCATGACAAAAGTTTTGCTTATCATTTTTGTCGGAAATTACCTGCTTATCATTCTTAGTCTAGACACATCTTATTGCATTGATTACATGAATAGTGTATAGACAAAATTCATATCTTAGCGTATCTGCACTGTAAACTTTGCCTGACAAATTTCGTAAAATCCTCCGTAATCTACGAAATCTTTTGCTCTATATATATAGATATTCTATGTAATTAGAATACCATCCGATAGCCGGAAAATCATTTCATATCAAAAAATCCTTTATTCAATTGTACGAAATGGAATTCGTCATTAGTTCAAGTCCCTCGAATTCCGAAATAGAATCCCACTCGAGCCCCGAAAGCCGTGTGACCGGAATGGATCAACCGATTAGCCATCATCTATTTTGGATGAATTGGGAATGGGTTCGTAATCTACTAAATCATTGAAGAAGAGAAGAAGGAAATCCTTTCCATCCACCACATTGCCCTCTTGGTGAAGAACCTGAAGCACTTACCGGCGAACTTGTTCGAAACACCATCTTCTCTCTCATTTCCAGAGTATCCCGTCATGATTATATACTATCTCAAATTCTAGATCTTATTCATCCGCTCGTCCGAACCGACAATCATCCCGGTGTAATAGAAGAAGTCAACGAGCTTCGCGCTCGGGTAGTGGCTTTGGAGAATATGGTGTAAATGTTACAAACACCAGTAGCAGCACCAGCAGCATAACCAGTACCACCATCATCAACGCCAATAGTACCATTACCACCACCAACAACTACCGCATCGCAAACCTCAACTTCACAATCTGTCCCACGAGCATCAATGTCATACGCACCGTAGATAACAAGGAGTACCATCAACAATAACCGATGATGTATTGATTCATTGGAGAAACTTTTCGCGGTAATTATGTAATCTCCAAAGTCTTAGAGATTATCTATTCTAGCCCTAACCATAGATCAGATGAATAAACCAAAATAGAAACCCTGACAAGAATGGTGCGTGATACACAAGCTAGACTTGTTTTATCAGCAGCATCAACAGTACCGATAGCATCACAGCACCGTCAGTACTGTCAGCATCATTAGCACTAGCAGCACCTATAACATCACAAGCTCCGACAGTTCAAGAATCATCGTGGACATCATTACAAATCAACAACAAGTATGTCATATCAATGAGTTATTAAGTATTAACTCATTTCCACTGAAGGATTTATATGTATATCTTATATACATTTTTAAACCATAATAAATCTTTCCGTACTAAGCTATTATGTGTGAATCTTAACTACTCGGTTAATTCATAATTACTAATATGCAATAATGTACGTCCTTCTCCCACAACTTAACCATCGTTAACTACAATATCTGTCTCAATTCAATAAATTCCAATTCATAATAAATCAAGTGTATTATTCAAATATATGTTTGATTTTACTTTTTCATCATCGATGTACTCAAAACTTTCCAGATAACATCATTTGTACCTTACGAAGTTCACAAGAATTCCACAAACACCAACACCATGCATCAACAAATAACAAAGTATTGATTCATAATTTCAATATCACTGAAGAAATACTTATGTAATTTCTAAAGTTTAAGGATTATTCAATTCTAGTTTCAACCGAAAATCAAATGAGTTTAATTTAATATTAACTTATTAAATATATGTTACATCTAAAGAAAATATACACATATATATATCCATAAAGACTGTAATAATTTTTTTTTGTACAAAATATTAATTGTGAAATTTTTTTTAACGGGTAGGTAATACCCGAGAGATATATAAATTCACAATTAATATGTTACAATTCTTCGAATCTGATTCAGTAATCATCCCCTATATTCACTATTTTCATAAAAAAATACATTCTTTCATAAAAATCAAAACAACCATACTCATTCAATTTCAATTACATATTCTGATTTTGAAATCGCAAAATTCAATTCAAGATATAACCAAAATCATCACTCTTAGATCATTACATCTTTCAAAGCTATACGTTGACTTCAAAACTGTGTTAGAACATCATAGGTATATTAACGATTACAATCTGTGTTCAAACCTTTCAAAATTCCTGAAGACACTTCAAATAATGAACAATCGAGATGATGATCCAACCACATGTTACCCACAGTTATGTACCTGAGAAACTCTTGAATCCAAAGTTATAATTTAACACGTATCCGTGTCAAACCCTTTGGCATTTATTAGCTAAAATAACTTTTCAATTCTTTTCCAAAGTAATCAGTTTTGTTACAGCTCCAGCAAGTCAACCTCGACTTTTCAGTTGAAATAGTCTTATTATAACCTTGATATATACGTTGCCCTTTCGCCATCGTTATCGGGGAACCGTTTATGTCCACCACATTAGCAATAAACTTACCAACAACTTCATTGATCTTTGACTTTCCGAAAAATCGTTATAACGAAACCCCATCGTTTACTCATCTGCATCTTGTAACAAGAATTGTCATGCTAATTACTGGGATTCAGCAATCAGTATTTTGAAATCTCGCAGCATGTCTACGCCAACAATTATATGTGTACCTATAACGTCTATCTCCTAGACTTATATACTGCGAATGTGAAGTTTCTGAAAAACACCCTGAACTGCGAACTAGTTCTCGAAATGCTGATGAAGCAGCAAATACTATAAACGACTTAACAGTAAAAAGTTTGATGATAAAGAGTAGTGTGTTGGCAAAGATCAAAAAAAGAGAAGATTTGGTACTGAAAAACGAATTGAGCAAACCATGAAAGAGGCTGTGGACAAATCACAAAGACTAAACCTACCATCAAAGGATCCAAATGATTCAGTGTCTACTGAAATTATTATCGAATATCTTACTCTTGACTCTAAATCCTTACGAAAAAATCTTCATCATCATTCATCTATGTTAGAAATTCCAAGATATCATCGTATCTTTCATTATAAAGATCCTCCACATTTCTGAAGATATTTTCATAACTATTCTTATCTGAAATCATTTATCTCCTCGCGCTATCTGTGTTACATCATAAAAGAAACTATTTTAGTTTCTGAATTCTGAAACCTTCAAGTTTAAAATATGAATGTTATTGAAGTAGTGTTGGGAACTGAAGCATGAGTTAGTATAATATAATGACACTTGATCAACGTGATTATATTACAGTAAGTCATGCTGAGTTTCTAATGGGACATGACGATTCACAGACCATACCGTCATTAAGTGCCATGTTACACGACTCTTGTATTCTATTTAATCTCTAAAAATATCAAGAAAATATTTTCTTGATGATTCAATCTTTTTCGGATATTCTGGTAATTTGACAAATCAAGATCATGCCAGTACGATTTCTGTCACGACCCTACTTTTTCCGTTATCTTTTACCGTTAATTATTTAACGACCGTTAACTGTTAATTGGGTTACGTCATTTTATGACCTATATTATTATTTTAGTAATAATATATTAATTATTATGTGTTATGTGAATATATGTATTCATATTTTAAAACGTACGTTTATACGAATCGCGAATTTCTGTCCGGCGAATCTTTTCGGTTTTCAAACCAACGGTCGCGTTTTTGGGATATTTAAATCCTATTTATTTTAAATATGATATTTTAAGGTCATATAATTATATAGTGTATTTATATTTATTTTTCGTCGCGCGTTTGTTATCTTTCCGAATTTTTAATCGCGTAAGTGCGTTTTCGCGTTTCGGGACTCGTTCGGGCTTTCGGGCCACAAGCTTTTACACATTTAGCAAGATTGGGCCATGGGGCCCACCCCATGACCCCTCATTCGGCCGAGACACCAAGGGGGGGGGGAGTAAAACTCCCTTGATTTTTATTTTTGGAGTATTATTTCCATCCCACTTTTTATTAAACCTAATTTTCTATTTTTGGTGCTCTCTCCCTCTCCTCTCCCTCCTTGCCATCGCCAACCATCACCATAACATCATCATCTTCATCAATTTTCATAGCTTGGATCAAGGATTGTTATACATCAACGCGTTCCTCGTTCCGTTCTTTACGCGATTATACTTCTCGTTTCTTGATTAGGGTATAAACCCTAACCCTAGAACTTTTAATTTTTCCTTACTTTTCTATATTTTGATGATTTATTAATAGTATGATGATTATTAGTTGTTGTAATGTTGATTGTACGCGTAGAATTGCTCGTTTACATATGTTTTCGGTTTGATATAATTTGGACAGCAGCTTTTTCGTGTGTTTCTGACTTTTTAACTGATATAAAAGTTAAAATAAAGTATATAAATGAGTTCCTCTCTTCAAGACATTAATTTTAGATACCGGATTCATGTCGTTTCGATTCCCGGAACCCTAGTTATGATCAAAGTGGTATTTTGTTAAGATTGAATGTGATTTTGGTATGAACCAGGTTTGGTCCGACTTTGTGATCATATTTGGTGACTTTAGGGTGTGTTAGTGTGTTAGGACTGATGGTGGGGCGAACTTTCATGTTCGGGTCATCTCAATCCGAGCCACGAATCACCCGTTACGTCCAAAACACGTTTTTGATTGAATTGAAGTTGCAAGTAGTGTGTTGGCTGTACATCATGACTTTTGGACTGTTCTTGGGGTGTTCTTGAGTGTACCAAAGTGTCGGGTGGTTTTCTTAGGCGGAGATATATGTAAGGCTCGCCGAAAACCGACACCCGGGGCTCAGGATACGACCCGATGAACTTTTGATTTAAAACTTTTGATTAATTATTAAACTTAGGATATAAATAATGGATTTCATTATAATTTAATTACTTATGATAAAAAAAGGTAATTATTATTATTTACAACTTATGATATATATTTATTATATCATTTAATTAATATTTATGATTTAATTAACTTTTTAATTAAACATATGATTAATAATACTTCATTATTAATGGAAAAATACTTATGATAAGTATTAAACTTATATTATGAGATTACTATAATAAGACTTATAATAAGGATTAATTAATTATTTAATTATTATAAGGCTTAGTTATTATTTAATTATAATTTAATTATTAAATACTTGTGATTTAATAATTATAATTAGAAACTTAGGATATGATTAATAATTCATTATTAATTAATAACACTTATGATATGATTTAAAAAATATTATTAATTAATAATATTTACATTATGACTAATATTTAATTAATTAATTAAATACTTATGTTATATTAATTATATCATTTAAACTTATATTAACTTTAATAATTCATTTTAATTTAATTAAACTTATGTTATGACATAATTAGACATATTTAACTTTAATAAACGTTATAACTTATATTATTATTATAACTTACACATTTAAAATTTACGTTGACTATGTTTGACCAAGGTTGACTTTTGAGTTGACTTTCGGTTGACTTTGACTTTCAGTTGACTTTTGTTGACTTTCTAATTAAGGAAACTTTCCTAACTTATAAACTTTCCTAAAATAGCAGCTTTCTAAACCTAGAAACTTTTCAAAAATAGAAACTTTCCAAAAATAGAAACTTTCCAAAAATAGAAACTTTCCAAATATGGAAACCTGCTAAAAATAGAAACTTTCTAAAAATAGAAAGTGTGTGTCCGTAAGCTGTTCCAATCAAACCAATACATATTGAGTATTGTTCTATAACTACTTGCAACATGTACAATAGCTATCATACTAAGACTTGACCTAAGTTAGTTATTTATATCGACATGCTTTATTTATAGGTCGGCGTTGTGATCATTCCTGATCACTGTACTACATTTCCTGTTCGCTTAATTGTGTTGGTTACTTCATTACTATTAAGGTGAGTTATAGTCCCGTTTTTACATACTTTTCGAAGTATATTTTTGGGATGTGATTACATGCATTTTATTTCACGTTTAGACACAAGTGACAATTAAATTTAAATTATTCATTGTGAGTTGGACAAAAATATTCCCTAGTCTGGTAACTGTAATCATTGGTTTCTACCGGTGAACGCGAATCCTACGGATAGATCTATCGGGTTTGACAACCCCATTTCGAGCTAGTCGCGCTAGCAATTTATAATCGGAATGTTTAGTACTTCGTATTTTGTTGTAGATACACTGTCCAGTGTATATTTTTATTGTGATTGGCAAGGGTAAATAAAGGGTTAAGTGGTTACCAGGTGGCCCATTGATAATGGAATAATGTTTAATGTTTTCTAACATTTTTAAATCTTGTGGTCTAAAGTTTATTCAATTATTTAAACCTATAATTCACTCAACCTTTGTGTTGACAGTTTACTCGCATGTTTTCACAGGTACTTGAGTTTATGTGATGCTTCCGCTGTGTTTAGAAGAGTCTGCATGCATTTGTGCAGATTTTTATGAAACAATTTATGAAACTTTGGCTTGCATTCGGTTTTTGAATAATTAATACTTGTGGGTTACTTTTAAACTACATATTTTGGTATGCTTTCCTTTTTGGGAAACTTTTGATATAAAAGAATGCAATGTCATTTATTAAATTCATTTAAGTTCGATCAAGCTGTGGGACCAAGTGATGGAGCCGTTAAGTGTTTTGACGGGGCCATCATAGTTGGTATCAGTGCTCTGGTTGTAGGGAACTAGGCGGTCTTAATTTGGTCAACCCGTGGTTCTTAGGGTGCATTAGAGTCTAGTCTACAGCCCGACCCTTTTGCTATAGCATTATTATGCATTTCATTTCGGATGTGTTATATCATTAGAATTTATATCTTTTGGTATGTGGTTTGTGGTTTTACTGTTTGCAGATGTTGACTTCGAGCGATAACTCAGTTGCTGCTCCTGCTCCTCCGGCTGCTGCCAGACGCCGTGCTGATCAACCGGAGATCGATGATCCTGTTCACTACTACTTTTCCACCCTTACCCATATGAACAGGGCTTACAATGAAGTGACGCGTATTAATGCTCTTAGTGATTGTATGCGTACCTTGCCACATAATGAGATGATGGACCAGATACGAGCTAGTATGGATTCGTTTGTTAGCTTCAAGAACAATGTTGGGATCGAGAGTCGTAAGCGTAACCGTGAAGTTGAAGCTAGGTTCGAGGCTCTCGAGAGCACAGTTCGTGGTTTGAAGGAAGAGTTGGAAGAAGTGAAAGGAAAGTTGCGGAAGTATGAGCCTTCTGCTGTGACTCATGCTGGCCCAGCTTATCACACCCGCTCTAAGTAGATGTGATATTATGATTCATGATTGATAATTTATTTCATAAGACTTAATGTCCTTTCATACATACATTTTTGGGGTTATGTACGGCGTTTTGCCGAGGATTTTATTAAGATTTTGTTATGGGATGTTTTTCATTATGTATGGATGGTTATTTTTCTGACATCTATTATCATTATCACATTTTATTTCTGATGTTGTGACTCTTGCCATGTTATATTATGCGTAATGTAGATCATGTATGTTAGGTGCTATGTATGTTGTATGATGTTATCATAAAATATGTATGAATGTGGTGGTTATTTCTATAACAATCATAACTGTCATGTTATTACCTATAGTGTTTACTGACTATTATTTTAATGGTTAATCTTTTCGTGTTCGATCTATTCCTTTATAACACAACCGTTAGTACTAAACGCGTTGCTTGTGGTTTCAGGACGCATTGTGTTATTCTGTTTTGAAGATCATGCCTCCTAGAGAGTCTAACGAAGCCAGTATCCAACGTCTTATTACCGAAGGGATAGCTGCTGCTATGGCAGCGAATGCGAATGCAAATGCTAATGCGAACAACAATCAGGTGGGATGCTCTCACAAAACGTTCATGGCTAGTCGCCCACAGGAATTCAGTGGTACAGAAGGACCCATAGGACTTACCCGCTGGTTCGAGAAAATCGAGTCTATTTTCAGGGTTAGTCGAGTCCTAGAGGAAGACAAGGTTAGTTTTGCTAGCTGCACTTTGAAGGATAGTGCATTGACCTGGTGGAACAACTTGGTTAACAGTTTAGGAAATGATGTGGCTTATGGTTTAACTTGGAATAATTTCAAGGAAAGAATGATCACCCGCTACCTTCCTAGGGGTGAGCTTAAGAAGTTAGAGGTTGAACTTAAAAACTTGAAAATGAAGGGCACCGAATTAGATGCCTACGAGCAGAGATTCTTTGAGTTGACTTTGTTGTGCCCTAATGTTTATGCAGATGAGAATCTTAAGATTGAAGCTTACATTGATGTGTTGTCTGAGAAAATTGAACATGGAGTTGAATCTAGTGAGCCCCAGACTATTGAGGCCGCGATGTCAATGGCTCATAAGTTGAATGATAAAATCTTGAGAAGAAGCAAGGCTGCTGTAACTGAACCCAGTGAAGAGGCTGTTAAGAAAGCTAATAATGGGAAGAGAAAGTGGGATAATAACCACAATCAAAACCAGAATCATCAGAAAAAGCAGGATACTTCTGGTTCGAATAACCGCAGTCAGCGTGTGTGTCCACGTTGTTACAAGGCTCATGATGGTTTCTGTACCGTGACTTGCAAGAGGTGTTCCAAACAGGGACACATTGCTAAGGATTGTACGGTACTTCTGCCGAGTTCTGCTACTCCTACTGCAGGTGGTAATAATGGTAATAATGCTGGTAATAGAGGTGGTAATGGTAATGGTAATGGTAATGGAAAGTCGAATAATGGTGGTAATCCGAGAGTTTGTTACGAGTGTGGGAAGCCGGGGCATTTCCGTGATGCCTGTCCCAACAAGAAGACTGTAGAGACTGCGCGTGGTAGAACGTTCAACATTAACGCTAGGGATGCTGAGGAAGATCCTAAACTTGTTACTGGTACATTCTCGGTCAATGATTTATCAGTTTATGTACTATTTGATTCAGGGGCTGATTTGAGTTTTGTGTCGAGTAAATTAAGTCCAAAAATCAAAACACCGTTAACTCCTTTAGACAATACTTATGTTGTTGAAATAGCTAATGGTAAAGTACTCACTGCTAAGACTGTGCATCGTAAGTGTAACATTAGTTTAGCTAGTAGGGATTTCGAGATAGATTTGGTACCGATTGAACTTGGTAGTTTTGATGTTGTCATTGGGATGGATTGGTTATCTGCGAATCGTGCTGAGATCGTGTGTTACGATAAAGCTATTCGTATTACTAATGTGGTTGGAGAGCCGCTGATGGTTTTTGGAGATAAGGGGTGCCGACAGTTAAATCTTATTAGCTGTCTGAAGGTTCTTAAACATCTTCGCAAAGGCTGTCATGCTATTCTAGCCCATGTTGTTGATTCCGAAAGAGAAACGAAGAGTGTTGGAGATGTTCATATTGTTAGAGTTTTTCCCGAGGTATTTCCCGAAGATTTACCTGGCCTTCCGTCGCAACGCGCGGTAGAATTTCAAATTGATCTTGTTCCCGGTGCTGATCCCGTGGCACGTGCTCCTTATCGTCTTGCGCCTTCTGAACTTCAAGAATTATCAAGTCAACTCTGTGAGTTGTTGGACAAAGGTTTTATTCCTCCTAGTTCGTCCCCTTGGGGAGCTCCTGTTCTGTTTGTTAAGAAGAAGGATGGTTCTTTTCGTTTGTGCATTGATTATCGTGAGTTGAACAAGCTTACTATTAAAAACCGTTACCCCCTTCCGAGAATTGATGATCTGTTCGATCAGCTTCAGGGTTCATCAGTTTATTCAAAAATCGATCTTCGTTCCGGCTATCATCAGTTGCGTGTTAAAGAATCTGATGTTTCGAAAACTGCTTTTCGCACCCGTTATGGTCACTTTGAGTTTCTTGTTATGCCGTTCGGATTGACGAATGCACCTGTTGTGTTCATGGACCTCATGAACCGTGTGTGTAGACCCTATCTGGACAAGTTCATTATTGTGTTTATCGACGACATCCTTATTTATTTGAAGAGTGATGAAGAGCAAGAGGAACATTTGAAGTTAGTGCTTGATCTGTTGAGGAAAGAAGAGTTGTACGCTAAGTTCTCTAAGTGTGCATTCTGGTTACGAGAAGTTCAATTTCTTGGACACATTGTTAGTAAGCAAGGGATTCAAGTTGATCCTACTAAGATTGAGGTGATTGAAAAGTGGAAAACTCCGAAAACTCCTACCCAGATTCGTCAGTTCCTAGGATTAGCAGGTTACTATCGAAGGTTCATTCAAGATTTCTCTCGTATCGCAAAACCTTTGACTGCTTTAACGCATAAAGGGAAGAAATATGAGTGGTAGGATGAACAAGAGGCTGCTTTTCAGATTTTAAAGAAGAAGTTGACTACCGCTCCGATATTGTCACTACCTGAGGGTAATGATGATTTTGTTGTTTATTGTGATGCTTCGCGTCAAGGCTTTGGTTGTGTTTTGATGCAATGAAAGAAAGTTATTGCGTACGCATCATGTCAGTTGAAGATTCACGAGCAGAACTATACAACTCATGATTTAGAGTTGGGGGCCGTTGTTTTTGCACTTAAGATTTGGAGACATTATTTGTATGGGGTTAAGAGTACTGTGTACACAGATCACAAAAGTCTTCAACATATCCTCGATCAGAAACAGTTGAACATGAGACAACGAAGATGGATTGAGACGTTGAATGATTACGATTGTGAACTTTTGTATCATCCGGGTAAGGCCAATGTTATGGCTGATGCGTTGAGTCATAAAGAAAGGGCTGAACCTCGCAGGTTTAGAGCCTTGAATATGACAATTAGAACAAACCTCGCAAGGCAGATTCTTGAGGCACAACAAGAAGCCTTAAAGGAAGAGAATTTTGTGAAAGAGAACGTAAGAGGTATGGCTAAGAAATTTGAGATTCGAGCAGATGGTACTAGGTACTTTGCAGGACGTCTTTGGGTTCCGAAGTTTGGTGAACTACGACAACTGGTTTTGGATGAGGCTCATAAGTCTAGGTACTCTATTCATCCTGGTTCAGGAAAGATGTATCATGATCTTAAGGAGCTGTATTGGTGGCCAAATTTGAAAGGGATGTGGCTACGTATGTGGCTAAGTGTTTGACATGTGCTAAGGTTAAAGCTGAACATCAAAAACCGTCTGGACTATTGGTACAACCCGAGATTCCCGAGTGGAAGTGGGAAGGAATTACGATGGATTTTATTACTAAGTTACCGAGAGTTGCGGGTAGCTATGACACTATTTGGGTGATTGTAGATCGACTCACTAAGTCGGCTCACTTTTTGCCGATTAGGGAAATAGATTCAATGGAGAAGCTCACTCGTTTGTACTTGAAGGAGATTGTTTCTAGGCATGGTGTTCCTGTATCCATTATTTCGGACCGAGACAGTCGATTTGTATCGAGGTTTTGGCGATCTTTGCAGGAAGCCTTGGGAACTAGATTAGATATGAGCACCGCTTATCATCCTCAAACGGATGGTCAGAGTGAAAGGACCATTCAGACGTTAGAGGATATGTTACGAGCGTGTGTTATTGATTTTGGAAATGGGTGGGATAAATATTTGCCGCTAGCTGAGTTTTCTTATAACAACAGTTATTACGCAAGTATTCAAGCCGCACCGTTTGAAGCTCTATACGGTAAGAAGTGTAGGTCTCCTGTATGTTGGAATGAGGTTGGGGATGCTCAACTCACAGGTCCAGAAATTATTCACGAGACTACCAAGAAGATTGTACAGATTAAGGAAAGGTTGAGAACCGCTAGAAGTCGGCAAAAGAGTTATGCCGATAGGGGAAGGAAAGATGTGGAATTTCAAGTTGGTGATCGTGTTATGTTAAAGGTTTCACCTTGGAAGGGTGTGATCCGTTTTGGTAAAAGGGGAAAGCTAAGTCCTCGCTTTGTTGGACCATTTGAGATTGTTGAGAGAGTTGGACCGGCGGCTTATCGTTTGAAGTTGCCACAAGAACTCAGTGCTGTTCACGATGTTTTTCATGTATCTGTAGTGACCCGAACTTTTCCATGTTTATATATATTAATTGAGATTGATGTTTACATGATTAAATGTTTCCAACATGTTAAGCAATCAAACTTGTTAAGACTTGATTAATTGAAATAGGTTTCATATAGACAATTGACCACCCAAGTTGACCGGTGATTCACGAACGTTAAAACTTGTAAAAAACTATATGATGACATATATATGGTTATATATATAGTTAACATGATATTATGATAAGTAAACATATCATTAATTATATTAACAATGAACTACATATGTAAAAACAAGACTACTAACTTAATGATTTTGAAACGAGACATATATGTAACGTTTATCGTTGTAACGACATTTAATGTATATATATCATATTAAGAGATATTCGTACATCATAATATCATGATAATATAATAATTTAAAATCTCTTTTGATATTATAAACATTGGATTAACAACATTTAACAAGATCGTTAACCTAAAGGTTTCAAAACAACACTTACATGTAACGACTAACGATGACTTAACGACTCAGTTAAAATGTATATACATGTAGTGTTTTAATATGTATTTATACACTTTTGAAAGACTTCAATACACTTATCAAAATACTTCTACTTAACAAAAATGCTTACAATTACATTCTCGTTCAGTTTCATCAACAATTCTACTCGTATGCACCCGTATTCGTACTCGTACAATACACAGCTTTTAGATGTATGTACTATTGGTATATACACTCCAATGATCAGCTCTTAGCAGCCCATGTGAGTCACCTAACACATGTGGGAACCATCATTTGGCAACTAGCATGAAATATCTCATAAGATTACAAAAATATGAGTAATCATTCATGACTTATTTACATGAAAACAAAATTACATATCCTTTATATCTAATCCATACACCAACGACCAAAAACACCTACAAACACTTTCATTCTTCAATTTTCTTCATCTAATTGAACTCTCTCAAGTTCTATCTTCAAGTTCTAAGTGTTCTTCATAAATTCCAAAAGTTCTAGTTTCATAAAATCAAGAATACTTTCAAGTTTGCTAGCTCACTTCCAATCTTGTAGGGTGATCATCCAACCTCAAGAAATCTTTGTTTCTTACAGTAGGTTATCATTCTAATACAAGGTAATAATCATATTCAAACTTTGGTTCAATTTCTATAACTATAACAATCTTATTTCAAGTGATGATCTTACTTGAACTTGTTTTCGTGTCATGATTTTGCTTCAAGAACTTTGAGCCATCCAAGGATCCATTGAAGCTAGATCCATTTTTATCTTTTCCAGTAGGTTCATCCAAGGAACTTAAGGTAGTAATGATGTTCATAACATCATTCGATTCATACATATAAAGCTATCTTATTCGAAGGTTTAAACTTGTAATCACTAGAACATAGTTTAGTTAATTCTAAACTTGTTCGCAAACAAAAGTTAATCCTTCTAACTTGACTTTTAAAATCAACTAAACACATGTTCTATATCTATATGATATGCTAACTTAATGATTTAAAACCTGGAAACACGAAAAACACCGTAAAACCGGATTTACGCCGTCGTAGTAACACCGCGGGCTGTTTTGGGTTAGTTAATTAAAAACTATGATAAACTTTGATTTAAAAGTTGTTATTCTGAGAAAATGATTTTTATTATGAACATGAAACTATATCCAAAAATTATGGTTAAACTCAAAGTGGAAGTATGTTTTCTAAAATGGTCATCTAGACGTCGTTCTTTCGACTGAAATGACTACCTTTACAAAAACGACTTGTAACTTATTTTTCCGACTAGAAACCTATACTTTTTTTGTTTAGATTCATAAAATAGAGTTCAATATGAAACCATAGCAATTTGATTCACTCAAAACGGATTTAAAATGAAGAAGTTATGGGTAAAACAAGATTGGATAATTTTTCTCATTTTAGCTACGTGAAAATTGGTAACAAATCTATTCTAACCATAACTTAATCAACTTGTATTATATATTATGTAATCTTGAGATACCATAGACACGTATACAATGTTTCGACCTATCATGTCGACACATCTATATATATTTCGGAACAACCATAGACACTCTATATGTGAATGTTGGAGTTAGCTATACAGGGTTGAGGTTGATTCCAAAATATATATAGTTTGAGTTGCGATCAATACTGAGATACGTATACACTGGGTCGTGGATTGATTCAAGATAATATTTATCGATTTATTTCTGTACATCTAACTGTGGACAACTAGTTGTAGGTTACTAACGAGGACAGCTGACTTAATAAACTTAAAACATCAAAATATATTAAAAGTGTTGTAAATATATTTTGAACATACTTTGATATATATGTATATATTGTTATAGGTTCGTGAATCAACCAGTGGCCAAGTCTTACTTCCCGACGAAGTAAAAATCTGTGAAAGTGAGTTATAGTCCCACTTTTAAAATCTAATATTTTTGGGATGAGAATACATGCAGGTTTTATAAATGATTTACAAAATAGACACAAGTACGTGAAACTACATTCTATGGTTGAATTATCGAAATCGAATATGCCCCTTTTTATTAAGTCTGGTAATCTAAGAATTAGGGAACAGACACCCTAATTGACGCGAATCCTAAAGATAGATCTATTGGGCCTAACAAACCCCATCCAAAGTACCGGATGCTTTAGTACTTCGAAATTTATATCATATCCGAAGGGTGTCCCGGAATGATGGGGATATTCTTATATATGCATCTTGTTATTGTCGGTTACCAGGTGTTCACCATATGAATGATTTTTATCTCTATGTATGGGATGTGTATTGAAATATGAAATCTTGTGGTCTATTGTTACGATTTGATATATATAGGTTAAACCTATAACTCACCAACATTTTTGTTGACGTTTTAAGCATGTTTATTCTCAGGTGATTATTAAGAGCTTCCGCTGTCGCATACTTAAATAAGGACAAGATTTGGAGTCCATGCTTGTATGATATTGTGTAAAAACTGCATTCAAGAAACTTATTTTTGTTGTAACATATTTGTATTGTAAACCATTATGTAATGGTCGTGTGTAAACAGGATATTTTAGATTATCATTATTTGATAATCTACGTAAAGCTTTTTAAACCTTTATTGATGAAATAAAGGTTATGGTTTGTTTAAAAATGAATGCAGTCTTTGAAAAACGTCTCATATAGAGGTCAAAACCTCGCAACGAAATCAATTAATATGGAACGTTTTTAATCAATAAGAACGGGACATTTCAGTTGGTATCCGAGCGTTGGTCTTAGAGAACCAGAAAATTTGCATTAGTGTGTCTTATCGAGTTTGTTAGGATGCATTAGTGAGTCTGGACTTCGACCGTGTTTTCTTTAAAAATGATTGCTTAACATTTTTGTTGGAAACTATATATTTTTAACATATGAATATTATGTGATATATTAATCTCTTAACGTGTTTGATATTATGTGATAGATGTCTACCTCTAGAACAAGTCCCATTGACTCACCTAATAATAATGAAGAGTCAAATGTAAATTGGAATGATTTGTGGACTGATTCACAAGTTCCCGAAGAGGAACCGGAAGAAGAGTCGGAACCGGAAGAAGAATCGGAACCGGAAGAAGAATCGGAACCGGATGAAGAAATAGAACCGGTGGGGGAAATAATAAAACGGTTAAGTAAAAGAAAATCCTCAACCAACCGACCAAAGTTAATTATGGTCAATGGTGTTTCCGCCAAGGAAGCAAAATATTGGGAGGATTACCAATTCTCCGATGAATCGGATTTCGACGAGAATTCCGATGATGTTATAGAAATTACCCCAACTGAATTTAAAAAGGCAAAAGAAAATAATAAGGGAAAGGGCATAAAAATGGAGAAATCTAATTCCAACCCCGATGAACTTTATATGTATCGTCAACCCCCGAAGTCCTTAAGTTGTAACAATGACCCGGGAACCTCTAAACCACCAGGTTTTTCTAAACCAATGTGGACAACGACGGCTCGTATTAGGGGAACATCATATATCCCTAGAAACTTGGCAAAACGAACCAAAACCGAAGAAGAAGAAACGAGCGAGTCGGAATAAGATAGTTGTATTCGTGTGGTGTAATATATGGAATATAGTGTTCTTATGCTTTATGATATATGTAAAAATTGCTTGTATTAATAAGTATTTTTTTTATGAATCTAACTCTTGTCTATTTTACAGTTTAAAAACACAAAATGGATAGACAACCCAATATTTTAAGAGACCTACCCGGAGACATGATTGATGAAATCTTGTCTAGAGTCGGCCAGAATTCTTCGGCACAACTATTTAAGGCGAGATCAGTTTGTAAGACATTCGAAGAACGTTCCAAGAATGTCTTGGTTTATAAGAGACTTTCGTTTGAAAGATGGGGGATATCACATTGGGAAACCCATAAGTTACGATGTGTTTACTTTGACGCATATATTGCGGGGAACCCAAATGCTATTTTACGCAACGGGTTAAGAAATTATTTTGACTCAATATATCCGAATATTGGACTTCGTGATTTAGAAAAAGCGGCTAACATGCAACATAAAGAAGCATGTTATGCTTACGGATTAGTAATGTTCGCTTCTCACCAAAGTGAGAACAAGAACATCGGGCTACAACTATTAAACAAAACGTTTCCACAAGTGACGGAGTCGGTAATTGGGGTAAGAAATGAGGTTTTTAGATTATTACGGGACTGTTGGACATTACGTAACCCTCGTCCCTTTGATGACGTTACAACACGCTGTCTTATCAACGGCCATAACGGTTATGTTGCACAAGACCAAGGATGGGAAGTAGTCCTAGTAAAACCAGAATGCATGACTTGTTTCTGGACGTATGAATTACGTGTCTTTATTGCCTTTGCCGAACGACTTGTGTACTAGCTAGAATTGTCTTCACAACTATCTTGTATCAAAGTTATTGTGTGCTATATTTCATGCTTTATGTAAAATAAGCGGTATTGTAAGTTTGTAAAATATTGTATAAAAGTTTGAACGCGAAATATTATTACAATCAGTTTTTCATATAGAATTGTAGTAGTTGAATTGTATATTAGCTACTAAGTATGAACTTAACGGGTAGGTACTACCCGAATTTAAACTTATAAAACGCTAATATGAAGAAAAAGCTTTTATAAATGAGTTCATATTATGCTACGAAATACTATTAACTACTCTTAATATTCTGTATGATTAACTTGTTCCATTTAACTATTTTGAAGGAAATGGCACCGACTACTCGACACACCGTGAATATGAATGAAGAGGAATTCCGTACTTTTCTAGCTTCAAACATAGCCGCAGTACAGGCTGCGCTACATACCAACAATAACCTTGGATCTAGCAGTACAGGAAATCGTGTAGGATGCACCTACAAAGAATTCACTGCCTGCAAACCTTTGGAATTTGATGGAACCGAAGGACCAATCGGATTGAAACGGTGGACCGAGAAGGTTGAATCGGTGTTTGCCATAAGTAAGTGTACTGAAGAGGACAAACTGAAGTACGCTACGCATACCTTCACAGGTTCTGCATTAACATGGTGGAATACCTATCTAGAGCAAGTGGGACAAGATGATGCGTACGCACTACCGTGGTCAGCATTCAAGCACTTGATGAACGAGAAGTACCGTCCCAGAACCGAGGTCAATAAGCTCAAGACAGAACTTAGAGGGTTACGAACCCAAGGATTTGATATTACCACGTACGAAAGACGATTCACAGAATTGTGCCTATTGTGTCCGGGAGCATTCGAAGATGAGGAAGAGAAGATCGACGCGTTTGTGAAAGGATTACCGGAAAGAATCCAAGAAGATATAAGTTCACACGAGCCCGCCTCCATACAACAGGCATGTAGAATGGCTTACAAACTAGTGAACCAGATTGAAGAAAGAATTAAAGAACAGACTGCTGAAGAGGCCAATGTGAAGCAAGTCAAAAGAAAGTGGGAGGAAAACGGTGATAAGAATCACCAATACAACAACAACAGCAATTACAACAATAATCGCAACAATTATCCCAACAATCGCAACATCAATCGCAACTACAACAAACGACCCAACAACAACAACAACAACAGCAACTACAACAATCATCCCAACAACAATAATAACCGCAAAAACAACAACAATCAGAAGCAACTATGCCAAAGGTGTGAAAAGAATCACTCGGGGTTCTGCACCAAATTTTGCAACAAGTGTAAAAGAAATGGTCATAGCGCGGCGAAGTGTGAGGTCTACGGACCAGGGGTTAATAGAACGAAAGGAACAAATGGTGTCGGAACGAGTAATGGCGGAGCAAGTAGTGTCGGAGCAAGTTATGCCAATGTAGTTTGTTATAAATGTGGAAAACCAGGCCACATTATTAGAAATTGCCCGAACCAGGAGAACACGAATGGACAAGGCCGTGGAAGAGTTTTCAATATTAATGCGGTAGAGGCACAGGAAGACCCGGAGCTTGTTACGGGTACGTTTCTTATTGACAATAAATCTGCTTACGTTTTATTTGATTCGGGTGCGGATAGAAGCTATATGAGTAGAGATTTTTGTGCTAAATTAAGTTGTCCATTGACGCCTTTGGATAGTAAATTTTTACTCGAATTAGCAAATGGTAAATTAATTTCAGCAGATAATATATGTCGGAATCGAGAAATTAAACTGGTTAGCGAAACATTTAAGATTGATTTGATACCAGTAGAGTTAGGGAGTTTTGATGTGATAATCGGTATGGACTGGTTGAAAGAAGTGAAAGCGGAGATCGTTTGTTACAAAAATGCAATTCGCATTATACGAGAAAAAGGAAAACCCTTAATGGTGTACGGAGAAAAGGGCAACACGAAGCTACATCTTATTAGTAATTTGAAGGCACAAAAACTAATAAGAAAAGGTTGCTATGCTGTTCTAGCACACGTCGAGAAAGTACAAACTGAAGAAAAGAGCATCAATGATGTTCCCATTGCAAAAGAATTTCCCGATGTATTTCCGAAAGAATTACCGGGATTACCCCCACATCGATCCGTTGAATTTCAAATAGATCTTGTACCAGGAGCTGCACCAATAGCTCGTGCTCCTTACAGACTCGCACCCAGCGAGATGAAAGAACTGCAAAGCCAATTACAAGAACTTTTAGAGCGTGGTTTCATTCGACCAAGCACATCACCGTGGGGAGCTCCTGTTTTGTTTGTCAAGAAGAAAGATGGTACATTCAGGTTGTGTATCGACTACCGAGAGTTGAACAAACTTACCATCAAGAACCGCTACCCACTACCGAGAATCGACGACTTATTTGATCAACTACAAGGCTCGTCTGTTTATTCAAAGATTGACTTACGTTCCGGGTATCATCAAATGCGGGTGAAAGAAGATGATATTCCAAAGACTGCTTTCAGAACACGTTACGGTCATTACGAGTTTATGGTCATGCCGTTTGGTTTAACTAATGCACCAGCTGTGTTCATGGACCTTATGAACCGAGTGTGTGGACCATACCTTGACAAGTTTGTCATTGTTTTCATTGATGACATACTTATTTACTCAAAGAATGACCAAGAACACGGTGAACATTTGAGAAAGGTGTTAGAAGTATTGAGAAAGGAAGAATTGTACGCTAAGTTTTCAAAGTGTGCATTTTGGTTGGAAGAAGTTCAATTCCTCGGTCACATAGTGAACAAAGAAGGTATTAAGGTGGATCCGGCAAAGATAGAAACTGTTGAAAAGTGGGAAACCCCGAAAACTCCGAAACACATACGCCAGTTTTTAGGACTAGCTGGTTACTACAGAAGGTTCATCCAAGACTTTTCCAGAATAGCAAAACCCTTGACTGCATTAACGCATAAAGGGAAGAAATTTGAATGGAATGATGAACAAGAGAAAGCGTTTCAGTTATTGAAGAAAAAGCTAACTACGGCACCTATATTGTCATTGCCTGAAGGGAATGATGATTTTGTGATTTATTGTGACGCATCAAAGCAAGGTCTCGGTTGTGTATTAATGCAACGAACGAAGGTGATTGCTTATGCGTCTAGACAATTGAAGATTCAAGAACAAAATTATACGACGCATGATTTGGAATTAGGCGCGGTTGTTTTTGCATTAAAGACTTGGAGGCACTACTTATATGGGGTCAAAAGTATTATATATACCGACCACAAAAGTCTTCAACACATATTTAATCAGAAACAACTGAATATGAGGCAGCGTAGGTGGATTGAATTATTGAATGATTACGATTTTGAGATTCGTTACCACCCGGGGAAGGCAAATGTGGTAGCCGATGCCTTGAGCAGGAAGGATAGAGAACCCATTCGAGTAAAATCTATGAATATAATGATTCATAATAACATTACTACTCAAATAAAGGAGGCGCAACAAGGAGTTTTAAAAGAGGGAAATTTAAAGGATGAAATACCCAAAGGATCGGAGAAGCATCTTAATATTCGGGAAGACGGAACCCGGTATAGGGCTGAAAGGATTTGGGTACCAAAATTTGGAGATATGAGAGAAATGGTACTTAGAGAAGCTCATAAAACCAGATACTCAATACATCCTGGAACGGGGAAGATGTACAAGGATCTCAAGAAACATTTTTGGTGGCCGGGTATGAAAGCCGATGTTGCTAAATACGTAGGAGAATGTTTGACGTGTTCTAAGGTCAAAGCTGAGCATCAGAAACCATCAGGTCTACTTCAACAACCCGAAATCCCGGAATGGAAATGGGAAAACATTACCATGGATTTCATCACTAAATTGCCAAGGACTGCAAGTGGTTTTGATACTATTTGGGTAATAGTTGATCGTCTCACCAAATCAGCACACTTCCTACCAACAAGAGAAGATGACAAGATGGAGAAGTTAGCACGACTGTATTTGAAGGAAGTCGTCTCTAGACATGGAATACCAATCTCTATTATCTCTGATAGGGATGGCAGATTTATTTCAAGATTCTGGCAGACATTACAGCAAGCATTAGGAACTCGTCTAGACATGAGTACTGCCTATCATCCACAAACTGATGGGCAGAGCGAAAGGACGATACAAACGCTTGAAGACATGCTACGAGCATGTGTTATTGATTTCGGAAACAGTTGGGATCGACATCTACCGTTAGCAGAATTTTCCTACAACAACAGCTACCATTCAAGCATTGAGATGGCGCCGTTTGAAGCACTTTATGGTAGAAAGTGTAGGTCTCCGATTTGTTGGAGTGAGGTGGGGGATAGACAGATTACGGGTCCGGAGATTATACAAGAAACTACCGAGAAGATCATCCAAATTCAACAACGGTTGAAAACCGCCCAAAGTCGACAAAAGAGCTACGCTGACATTAAAAGAAAAGATATAGAATTTGAAATTGGAGAGATGGTCATGCTTAAAGTTTCACCTTGGAAAGGCGTTGTTCGATTTGGTAAACGAGGGAAATTAAATCCAAGGTATATTGGACCATTCAAGATTATTGATCGTGTCGGACCAGTAGCTTACCGACTTGAGTTACCTCAACAACTCGCGGCTGTACATAACACTTTCCACGTCTCGAATTTGAAGAAATGTTTTGCTAAAGAAGATCTCACTATTCCGTTAGATGAAATCCAAATCAACGAAAAACTCCAATTCATTGAAGAACCCGTCGAAATAATGGATCGTGAGGTTAAAAGACTTAAGCAAAACAAGATACCAATTGTTAAGGTTCGATGGAATGCTCGTAGAGGACCCGAGTTCACCTGGGAGCGTGAAGATCAGATGAAGAAGAAATACCCGCATCTATTTCCAGAAGATTCGTCAACACCTTCAACAGCTTAAAATTTCGGGACGAAATTTATTTAACGGGTAGGTACTGTAGTGACCCGAACTTTTCCATGTTTATATATATTAATTGAGATTGATGTTTACATGATTAAATGTTTCCAACATGTTAAGCAATCAAACTTGTTAAGACTTGATTAATTGAAATAGGTTTCATATAGACAATTGACCACCCAAGTTGACCGGTGATTCACGAACGTTAAAACTTGTAAAAAACTATATGATGACATATATATGGTTATATATATAGTTAACATGATATTATGATAAGTAAACATATCATTAATTATATTAACAATGAACTACATATGTAAAAACAAGACTACTAACTTAATGATTTTGAAACGAGACATATATGTAACGTTTATCGTTGTAACGACATTTAATGTATATATATCATATTAAGAGATATTCGTACATCATAATATCATGATAATATAATAATTTAAAATCTCTTTTGATATTATAAACATTGGATTAACAACATTTAACAAGATCGTTAACCTAAAGGTTTCAAAACAACACTTACATGTAACGACTAACGATGACTTAACGACTCAGTTAAAATGTATATACATGTAGTGTTTTAATATGTATTTATACACTTTTGAAAGACTTCAATACACTTATCAAAATACTTCTACTTAACAAAAATGCTTACAATTACATTCTCGTTCAGTTTCATCAACAATTCTACTCGTATGCACCCGTATTCGTACTCGTACAATACACAGCTTTTAGATGTATGTACTATTGGTATATACACTCCAATGATCAGCTCTTAGCAGCCCATTTGAGTCACCTAACACATGTGGGAACCATCATTTGGCAACTAGCATGAAATATCTCATAAGATTACAAAAATATGAGTAATCATTCATGACTTATTTACATGAAAACAAAATTACATATCCTTTATATCTAATCCATACACCAACGACCAAAAACACCTACAAACACTTTCATTCTTCAATTTTCTTCATCTAATTGAACTCTCTCAAGTTCTATCTTCAAGTTCTAAGTGTTCTTCATAAATTCCAAAAGTTCTAGTTTCATAAAATCAAGAATACTTTCAAGTTTGCTAGCTCACTTCCAATCTTGTAGGGTGATCATCCAACCTCAAGAAATCTTTGTTTCTTACAGTAGGTTATCATTCTAATACAAGGTAATAATCATATTCAAACTTTGGTTCAATTTCTATAACTATAACAATCTTATTTCAAGTGATGATCTTACTTGAACTTGTTTTCGTGTCATGATTTTGCTTCAAGAACTTTGAGCCATCCAAGGATCCATTGAAGCTAGATCCATTTTTATCTTTTCCAGTAGGTTCATCCAAGGAACTTAAGGTAGTAATGATGTTCATAACATCATTCGATTCATACATATAAAGCTATCTTATTCGAAGGTTTAAACTTGTAATCACTAGAACATAGTTTAGTTAATTCTAAACTTGTTCGCAAACAAAAGTTAATCCTTCTAACTTGACTTTTAAAATCAACTAAACACATGTTCTATATCTATATGATATGCTAACTTAATGATTTAAAACCTGGAAACACGAAAAACACCGTAAAACCGGATTTACGCCGTCGTAGTAACACCGCGGGCTGTTTTGGGTTAGTTAATTAAAAACTATGATAAACTTTGATTTAAAAGTTGTTATTCTGAGAAAATGATTTTTATTATGAACATGAAACTATATCCAAAAATTATGGTTAAACTCAAAGTGGAAGTATGTTTTCTAAAATGGTCATCTAGACGTCGTTCTTTCGACTGAAATGACTACCTTTACAAAAACGACTTGTAACTTATTTTTCCGACTAGAAACCTATACTTTTTTTGTTTAGATTCATAAAATAGAGTTCAATATGAAACCATAGCAATTTGATTCACTCAAAACGGATTTAAAATGAAGAAGTTATGGGTAAAACAAGATTGGATAATTTTTCTCATTTTAGCTACGTGAAAATTGGTAACAAATCTATTCTAACCATAACTTAATCAACTTGTATTATATATTATGTAATCTTGAGATACCATAGACACGTATACAATGTTTCGACCTATCATGTCGACACATCTATATATATTTCGGAACAACCATAGACACTCTATATGTGAATGTTGGAGTTAGCTATACAGGGTTGAGGTTGATTCCAAAATATATATAGTTTGAGTTGCGATCAATACTGAGATACGTATACACTGGGTCGTGGATTGATTCAAGATAATATTTATCGATTTATTTCTGTACATCTAACTGTGGACAACTAGTTGTAGGTTACTAACGAGGACAGCTGACTTAATAAACTTAAAACATCAAAATATATTAAAAGTGTTGTAAATATATTTTGAACATACTTTGATATATATGTATATATTGTTATAGGTTCGTGAATCAACCAGTGGCCAAGTCTTACTTCCCGACGAAGTAAAAATCTGTGAAAGTGAGTTATAGTCCCACTTTTAAAATCTAATATTTTTGGGATGAGAATACATGCAGGTTTTATAAATGATTTACAAAATAGACACAAGTACGTGAAACTACATTCTATGGTTGAATTATCGAAATCGAATATGCCCCTTTTTATTAAGTCTGGTAATCTAAGAATTAGGGAACAGACACCCTAATTGACGCGAATCCTAAAGATAGATCTATTGGGCCTAACAAACCCCATCCAAAGTACCGGATGCTTTAGTACTTCGAAATTTATATCATATCCGAAGGGTGTCCCGGAATGATGGGGATATTCTTATATATGCATCTTGTTATTGTCGGTTACCAGGTGTTCACCATATGAATGATTTTTATCTCTATGTATGGGATGTGTATTGAAATATGAAATCTTGTGGTCTATTGTTACGATTTGATATATATAGGTTAAACCTATAACTCACCAACATTTTTGTTGACGTTTTAAGCATGTTTATTCTCAGGTGATTATTAAGAGCTTCCGCTGTCGCATACTTAAATAAGGACAAGATTTGGAGTCCATGCTTGTATGATATTGTGTAAAAACTGCATTCAAGAAACTTATTTTTGTTGTAACATATTTGTATTGTAAACCATTATGTAATGGTCGTGTGTAAACAGGATATTTTAGATTATCATTATTTGATAATCTACGTAAAGCTTTTTAAACCTTTATTGATGAAATAAAGGTTATGGTTTGTTTAAAAATGAATGCAGTCTTTGAAAAACGTCTCATATAGAGGTCAAAACCTCGCAACGAAATCAATTAATATGGAACGTTTTTAATCAATAAGAACGGGACATTTCAGTATCAAACTTAAAGAAGTGTTAGGCCGAAGCCGACAAGACTATTCGTTTGGAAGAACTTCATGATAAGCAACTACACTGAAATGTCCCGTTCTTATTGATTAAAAACGTTCCATATTAATTGATTTTGTTGCGAGGTTTTTGACCTCTATATGAGACGTTTTTCAAAGACTGCATTCATTTTAAAACAAACCATAACCTTTATTTCATCAATAAAGGTTTAAAAAGCTTTATGTAGATTATCAAATAATGATAATCTAAAATATCCTGTTTACACACGACCATTACATAATGGTTTACAATACAAATATGTTACAACAAAATAAGTTTCTTGAATGCAGTTTTTACACAATATCATACAAGCATGGACTCCAAATCTCGTCCTTATTTAAGTATGCAACAGCGGAAGCTCTTAATAATCACCTGAGAATAAACATGCTTAAAACGTCAACAAAAATGTTGGTGAGTTATAGGTTTAACCTATATATATATCAAATCATAATAATAGACCACAAGATTTCATATTTCAATACACATCCCATACATAGAGATAAAAGTCATTCATATGGTGAACACCTGGTAACCGACATTAACAAGATGCATATATAAGAATATCCCCATCATTCCGGGACACCCTTCGAATATGATATAAATTTCGAAGTACTAAAGCATTCGGTACTTTGGATGGGGTTTGTTAGGCCCAATAGATCTATCTTTAGGATTCACGTCAATTAGGGTGTCTGTTCCCTAATTCTTAGATTACCAGACTTAATAAAAAGGAGCATATTCGATTTCGATAATTCAACCATAGAATGTAGTTTTACGTACTTGTGTCTATTTTGTAAATCATTTATAAAACCTGCATGTATTCTCATCCCAAAAATATTAGATTTTAAAAGTGGGACTATAACTCACTTTCACAGATTTTTACTTCGTCGGGAAGTAAGACTTGGCCACTGGTTGATTCACGAACCTATAACAATATATACATATATATCAAAGTATGTTCAAAATATATTTACAACACTTTTAATATATTTTGATGTTTTAAGTTTATTAAGTCAGCTGTCCTCGTTAGTAACCTACAACTAGTTGTCCACAGTTAGATGTACAGAAATAAATCGATAAATATTATCTTGAATCAATCCACGACCCAGTGTATACGTATCTCAGTATTGATCACAACTCAAACTATATATATTTTGGAATCAACCTCAACCCTGTATAGCTAACTCCAACATTCACATATAGAGTGTCTATGGTTGTTCCGAAATATATATAGATGTGTCGACATGATAGGTCGAAACATTGTATACGTGTCTATGGTATCTCAAGATTACATAATATACAATACAAGTTGATTAAGTTATGGTTGGAATAGATTTGTTACCAATTTTCACGTAGCTAAAATGAGAAAAATTATCCAATCTTGTTTTACCCATAACTTCTTCATTTTAAATCCTTTTTGAGTGAATAAAATTGCTATGGTTTCATATTGAACTCTATTTTATGAATCTAAACAGAAAAAGTATAGGTTTATAGTCGGAAAAATAAGTTACAAGTCATTTTTGTAAAGGTAGTCATTTCAGTCGAAAGAACGACGTCTAGATGACCATTTTAGAAAACATACTTCCACTTTGAGTTTAACCATAATTTTTGGATATAGTTTCATGTTCATAATAAAAATCATTTTCTCAGAATAACATCTTTTAAATCAAAGTTTATCATAGTTTTTAATTAACTAACCCAAAACAGCCCGCGGTGTTACTACGACGGCGTAAATCCAATTTTACAGTGTTTTTCGTGTTTCCAGGTTTTAAATCATTAAGTTAGCATATCATATAGATATAGAACATGTGTTTAGTTGATTTTAAAAGTCAAGTTAGAAGGATTAACTTTTGTTTGCGAACAAGTTTAGAATTAACTAAACTATGTTCTAGTGATTACAAGTTTAAACCTTCGAATAAGATAGCTTTATATGTATGAATCGAATGATGTTATGAACATCATTACTACCTTAAGTTCCTTGGATAAACCTACTGGAAAAGAGAAAAATGGATCTAGCTTCAACGGATCCTTGGATGGCTCGAAGTTCTTGAAGCAGAATCATGACACGAAAACAAGTTCAAGTAAGATCATCACTTGAAATAAGATTGTTATAGTTATAGAAATTGAACCAAAGTTTGAATATGATTATTACCTTGTATTAGAATGATAACCTACTGTAAGAAACAAAGATTTCTTGAGGTTGGATGATCACCTTACAAGATTGGAAGTGAGCTAGCAAACTTGAAAGTATTCTTGATTTTATGTAACTAGAACTTGTAGAATTTATGAAGAACACTTAGAAATTGATGATAGAACTTGAGAGAGATCAACTAGATGAAGAAAATTGAAGAATGAAAGTGTTTGTAGGTGTTTTTGGTCGTTGGTGTATGGATTAGATATAAAGGATATGTAATTTTGTTTTCATGTAAATAAGTCATGAATGATTACTCATATTTTTGTAATTTTATGAGATATTTCATGCTAGTTGCCAAATGATGGTTCCCACATGTGTTAGGTGACTCACATGGGCTGCTAAGAGCTGATCATTGGAGTGTATATACCAATAGTACATACATCTAAGAGCTGTGTATTGTACGAGTACGAATACGGTTGCATACGAGTAGAATTGTTGATGAAACTGAACGAGGATGTAATTGTAAGCATTTTTGTTAAGTAGAAGTATTTTGATAAGTGTATTGAAGTCTTTCAAAAGTGTATAAATACATATTAAAACACTACATGTATATACATTTTAACTGAGTCGTTAAGTCATCGTTAGTCGTTACATGTAAGTGTTGTTTTGAAACCTTTAGGTTAACGATCTTGTTAAATGTTGTTAACCCAATGTTTATAATATCAAATGAGATTTTAAATTATTATATTATCATGTACGAATATCTCTTAATATGATATATATACATTAAATGTCTTTACAACGATAATCGTTACATATATGTCTCGTTTAAAAATCATTAAGTTAGTAGTCTTGTTTTTACATATGTAGTTCATTGTTAATATACTTAATGATATGTTTACTTATCATAGTATCATGTTAACTATATATATATCCATATATATGTCATCATATAGTTTTTACAAGTTTTAACGTTCGTGAATCACCGGTCAACTTGGGTGGTCAATTGTCTATATGAAACATATTTCAATTAATCAAGTCTTAACAATTTTGATTGCTTAACATGTTGGAAACATTTAATCATGTAAATATCAATCTCAATTAATATATATAAACATGGAAAAGTTCGGGTCACTACAGTACCTACCCGTTAAATAAATTTCGTCCCGAAATTTTAAGCTGTTGAAGGTGTTGACGAATCTTCTGGAAATAGATGCGGGTATTTCTTCTTCATCTGATCTTCACGCTCCCAGGTGAACTCGGGTCCTCTATGAGCATTCCATCGAACCTTAACAATTGGTATCTTGTTTTGCTTAAGTCTTTTAACCTCACGATCCATTATTTCGACGGGTTCTTCGATGAATTGAATTTTTTCGTTGATTTGGATTTCATCTAACGGAATAGTGAGATCTTCTTTAGCAAAACATTTCTTCAAATTCGAGACGTGGAAAGTGTTATGTACAGCCGCGAGTTGTTGAGGTAACTCAAGTCGGTAAGCTACTGGTCCGACACGATCAATAATCTTGAATGGTCCAATATACCTTGGATTTAATTTCCCTCGTTTACCAAATCGAACAACGCCTTTCCAAGGTGCAACTTTAAGCATAACCATCTCTCCAATTTCAAATTCTATATCTTTTCTTTTAATGTCAGCGTAGCTCTTTTGTCGACTTTGGGCGGTTTTCAACCGTTGTTGAATTTGGATGATCTTCTCGGTAGTTTCTTGTATAATCTCCGGACCCGTAATCTGTCTATCCCCCACTTCACTCCAACAAATTGGAGACCTGCACTTTCTACCATAAAGTGCTTCAAACGGCGCCATCTCAATGCTTGAATGGTAGCTGTTGTTGTAGGAAAATTCTGCTAACGGTAGATGTCGATCCCAACTGTTTCCGAAATCAATAACACATGCTCGTAGCATGTCTTCAAGCGTTTGTATCGTCCTTTCGCTCTGCCCATCAGTTTGTGGATGATAGGCAGTACTCATGTCTAGACGAGTTCCTAATGCTTGCTGTAATGTCTGCCAGAATCTTGAAATAAATCTGCCATCCCTATCAGAGATAATAGAGATTGGTATTCCATGTCTGGAGACGACTTCCTTCAAATACAGTCGTGCTAACTTCTCCATCTTGTCATCTTCTCTTATTGGCAGGAAGTGTGCTGATTTGGTGAGACGATCAACTATTACCCAAATAGTATCAAAACCACTTGCAGTCCTTGGCAATTTAGTGATGAAATCCATGGTAATGTTTTCCCATTTCCATTCTGGGATTTCGGGTTGTTGAAGTAGACCTGATGGTTTCTGATGCTCAGCTTTGACCTTAGAACACGTCAAACATTCTCCTACGTATTTAGCAACATCGGCTTTCATACCCGGCCAAAAAAAATGTTTCTTGAGATCCTTGTACATCTTCCCCGTTCCAGGATGTGTTGAGTATCTGGTTTTATGAGCTTCTCTAAGTACCATTTCTCTCATATCTCCAAATTTTGGTACCCAAATCCTTTCAGCCCTATACCGGGTTCCGTCTTCCCGAATATTAAGATGCTTCTCCGATCCTTTGGGTATTTCATCCTTTAAATTTCCCTCTTTTAAAACTCCTTGTTGCGCCTCCTTTATTTGAGTAGTAAGGTTATTATGAATCATTATATTCATAGATTTTACTCGAATGGGTTCTCTGTCCTTCCTGCTCAAGGCATCGGCTACCACATTTGCCTTCCCCGGGTGGTAACGAATCTCAAAGTCGTAATCATTCAATAATTCAATCCACCTACGCTGCCTCATATTCAGTTGTTTCTGATTAAATATGTGTTGAAGACTTTTGTGGTCGGTATATATAATACTTTTGACCCCATATAAGTAGTGCCTCCAAGTCTTTAATGCAAAAATAACCGCTCCTAATTCCAAATCATGCGTCGTATAATTTTGTTCGTGAATCTTCAATTGTCTAGACGCATAAGCAATCACCTTCGTTCGTTGCATTAATACACAACCGAGACCTTGCTTTGATGCGTCACAATAAATCACAAAATCATCATTCCCTTCAGGCAATGACAATATAGGTGCCGTAGTTAGCTTTTTCTTCAATAACTGAAACGCTTTCTCTTGTTCATCATTCCATTCAAATTTCTTCCCTTTATGCGTTAATGCAGTCAAGGGTTTTGCTATTCTGGAAAAGTCTTGGATGAACCTTCTGTAGTAACCAGCTAGTCCTAAAAACTGGCGTATGTGTTTCGGAGTTTTCGGGGTTTCCCACTTTTCAACAGTTTCTATCTTTGCCGGATCCACCTTAATACCTTCTTTGTTCACTATGTGACCGAGGAATTGAACTTCTTCCAACCAAAATGCACACTTTGAAAACTTAGCGTACAATTCTTCCTTCCTCAATACTTCTAACACCTTTCTCAAATGTTCACCGTGTTCTTGGTCATTCTTTGAGTAAATAAGTATGTCATCAATGAAAACAATGACAAACTTGTCAAGGTATGTGAAACAACCCAACCCGTACTCCGTACGCTATAAATTTTTTTTTTTATAACATACACATTTATGCGCCAATTAAATATGTAGACCAACTCACAAGTTTCATTAAACCGTACAACCATTACCGATGTTTACAAAAGGCACAATGGCCGTTAATTAAGTTAATACAAGTTTGACCGAATACAATGGTAGTTTATTAACCAAACGACCCGACGAGCATGGTTTGGGACTAAACTGCCCAAAAGGTGGCCAACTTCCAAAAGCTCCTACAAGCACATCATCAAGGGCATCTAGTGCCCGACAATCCCCTTCCCTTTATCCTCACCTGCAACTAAAAGATAAACAACGAGAGGGGTAAGCTAACGCTTAGTGAATGCAATAATTATACATGATCATATATAACCTACTTACTTGAATACACTTACACAATACCACATACGAGCTAGCAATTCAACAAACATGCAATCCATCATGCATAAACTACTATCCACGTTCCACATTACGCTAGCAACAATAATAGCATATAGTTCACAATATAATATGCTAAGTACAATTCGCACAACCATGGTTAACCAAGTATACAAGAGAACGGTACATGTAAGTCCGTTGGAGTTCATAACATCCACTAGTGTTACTTATACACCGCGTAATCACTAGTCCCCCGGGTGATGTCTTGAACACCGCGACTAACTCACCCTTACAACAATGTGGTGTCTTAAACACCGCGACGAATCCACACTTCATTCAATACAATGAGTGGTGTCTTGAACACCGCGACACTTCCACTCTCACGACATTGTGGTGTCTTAAACACCGCGACAATCCCACAAGTCAATTACACAAGGAGTAGTGTCTTAAGCACCGCGACAATACTACTCGTTACCTAGAATGTGGTGTCTTGAACACCGTGACACTTCCACATTCATACCACACAAATAAATACATTATATACGTTCACGCATAATTATTCCACTCACCTTGACGCAAGGATGATGAATAATCGCTTCCAAACTTCAAAGCCAAGTACCTACTACATTAAGTACCAATTCAATACATAAACTAGTGGAATTAACCACATTACATTTACTTGGGCATTTAATGACTCAATTTTGCATTAAATGACCCAACCACACCACAACCGCCCTCTTAATGGCCAAGACTCGACTTTAATTACCAACATTAGTGCATTAAAGTCTACTAGCCTCAATTGACATCCACCTAGGGTAATTTACACCCATTTTACCCAAACTAGGTCAACTAGTACATTCTTGACCCAAATGACATCTCTTTCAATTCTAACAAGTGTTTAATGCTTACAATACCATTAACACTTTCAAACTCACAATTACAAGACCAAAACCCTAGATTATGGCCATTAGGGTTTCATTACAACAACCTAACCCAAATTCACCCATTTTACTCCCAAATGGGTCATACAAGCTTCTATTAACCAAAACCCTAGCCATAATCAATTAAAACTCGAAACTTAGAGTTAGAACTTACCGAGACTATCACCACGTAGCTAGAGTCACAAGGAACAACTTTAATACTTGCTCCAAGGATCAACCCTAAATCCTTCCTCTCTCAATCTCACTTTGAATCCAAATGGGTGTTAGAGTTTTGGGAGAGAAATTGAAAGAAAATGAAAAAGGAAAATGAAATAAATGAACTAGTGGACCAGATTTAATGCACCCATCTGATCTATACGTCCATTTACCATTTTGCCCCTCAAAATCTCTTAATTTAACCTAAAACCGGAACCTGACCAGCAGGCCTGCCGCGGCGCGGCCCTAAACGTCGCGGCGCGACAAATCAAAGTAAAATTCACCATGCTTATGTCCTGTTCTGATCTGGAAACGCTTGATGGGTCGCGGCGCGGACCCGTTTGTCGCGGCGCGACATACGCCTGGGTCTGGCCACTTCGACTAGTTAGTCAAATTTCCAAGGTTTCCACAACTAATTCCTTCATTCTCGTTCCCAATACACGTCTAAGCCTCACATCTAAGTCTCACGAGACCTAACACTACACAAGCTCATTTGTACACTTATATACGCACATGTTAACTAGCACACAATAAATTATATATATACGTTTATCTATACAATTACACATAAGCTTCTGAATCATAACGTACAAATGGTTAAATATGTACCTTTAGTCACGTACGGGAAAAACGGGATGTTACAACTCTCCCCCACTTAGATTGGAGCGCGTCCTCGCGATCCAAGCCGCATGACAAGCCGGAAGATAAACCAAAGCAAACTCTTCGGATTCCCATGTAAACTCGGAACCCTTTCGATGTCGCCATTGCACTTTGAAGGTTCTAACTTCCTTGTTCCGCAACATCTTAACCTTTTCATCAAGGATTGCAACCGGTTCTTCCGCATACTCTAACTTGTTATTCAAAGTAATCTCATCCAATGGCACCCAAGTCGAGTCATCCACAAGACACTTGCGAAGATGGGAAACATGGAACGTATTATGAATTCCCGCAAGTTCTTCGGGTAACTCTAATCGAAAAGCAACCTCACCAACACGTGCCAATACCTTGAAAGGACCAATAAACCGAGGAGCTAACTTTCCTCGCTTTCTAAACCGAATCACACCCTTCCATGGAGAAACCTTAAGCATCACCATATCACCTTCTTGAAACTCAATCGTTCTTCTACCTTTATCGGCATAAGACTTTTGTCTATCTTGAGCCGCTTTAAGTCGAGCCCGAATCATTTCAATTTTACTATTCATCTCCAAAACCAAATCGATACTCCCGATTTCCTTTTGACCCACTTCACCCCAACAAATTGGAGTTCGACATCTTCGCCCATAAAGCATTTCATACGGTGGCATCCCAATACTAGTATGATAACTATTATTGTACGAGAATTCCACCAAGGGTAAGTGCTCGTCCCAACTTCCACCAAAATCAATAATACACGCCCTTAACATATCCTCTAGCGTTTGGTTAGTACGCTCGGTTTGACCGTCCGTTTGAGGATGATACGCCGTGCTCATTTTCAATTGAGTACCCATATCTTCATGAAACTTGTTCCAAAACCGAGATGTAAAGCGAGTATCTCGATCTGAAACAATAGATACCGGAACCCCATGTCTTGATATCACCTCCTTTATAAACAACTTAGCTAAAGTCTCCGATGATATCGTTTCCCGAATGGGAAGAAACAAGGCACTCTTCGTCAATCTATCAACAATCACCCAAATCGTATCGTATTGGGTTCGCGCCGTCTTCGGTAACTTGGTAATAAAGTCCATGGTAATGTGCTCCCATTTCCATTTCGGGACTTCCAATGGTTGTAACTTACCGTAAGGCTTTTGGTGTTCGGCTTTGACTTGCAAGCACGTGACGCATTGTTCAACATACTTAACCACATCACGTTTCATGCCGGGCCACCAATAATCTTTCTTCAAATCATAGTACATTTTCGTTGCACCCGGATGAATGGAATACTTGGACTTATGTGCTTCATCAAGTAGCATTCGCGGGCAATCCCCCATCTTGGGTACCCACACCCTTCCTTGAAAGGACAACAAGCCACGCGAGCCCATTGTAATGAACTCCGATTGGCCAACGATTCGTTCCGTGTGCTTATTGTGAACATAAGCCTCTATTTGATCTTCACCCATCTTTTCAAGAAAGTCATTAGTGATAATCAAACGTAACGATCCCACCTTTATCGCCGGATGTGTACTCTTTCGACTCAAGGCGTCCGCAACAACGTTCGCCTTACCCGGATGATAAAGTATCACGCAATCATAATCTTTCACTACATCCATCCACCTACGTTGACGATAATTCAAATCTCGTTGAGTAAAGAGATGTTTCAAATTCTTGTGATCCGAATATATCGTACACTTGACACCATACAAGTAATGGCGCCAAATTTTCAACGCATGCACAACCGCCGCCATCTCTAAATCATGAGTCGGGTACCTCGTCTCGTGTTCTTTTAATTGTCGAGAGGCATAAGCGATGACTTTACCTCTTTGCATCAGAACACACCCGAGTCCATTCAACGAAGCATCACAATAAACCACCATGTCTTCAATCCCTTCCGGTAACACCAACACCGGAGCTTGACATAACTTCTCTTTCAACAATTGAAAGGCGACTTCTTGTTCATTTTCCCAATTAAATTTAACATTCTTCCTCGTCAACTTCGTCAAAGGAGAAGCAATCTTAGAAAAGTCTTGAATAAACCGACGATAATAACCGGCCAATCCGAGAAAACTTCGGATTTCCGTAGGCGTAGTCGGTCGACTCCAACTTTTCACCGTTTCGATCTTCCCCGGGTCTACCATAATACCTTCTTGATTCACAATATGACCAAGGAATTGAACTTCCCTTAGCCAAAATTCACATTTGGAGAACTTAGCATACAATTTCTCCCTTCGCAACGTCTTCAACACTTCACGTAAATGGTGTTCATGTTCCTTCATACTCTTGGAATAAACGAGTATGTCATCAATGAACACGATTACCGACTTGTCCAACATAGGTTGGCACACTCGGTTCATTAAATCCATGAATGCCGCCGGTGCATTCGTGAGACCAAAAGGCATAACCACAAACTCATAATGCCCGTAACGCGTCCGAAAGGCCGTTTTCTCGATGTCTTCCTCACGGACCCGCACTTGATGATAGCCGGACCGTAAATCGATCTTAGAAAAATACGTAGCACCTTGGAGTTGATCAAATAAATCGTCGATCCGAGGTAATGGATAACGATTCTTGATCGTCACTTTATTCAACTCCCTATAGTCGATGCACATTCGCATGCTTCCATCTTTCTTTAACATCTTATCATTCCCGACATACTCCGGGCAAAATTGAGTCTTAGACAAAAACACGGATTTGAGAGTGTTCAAATCCATTGACCCTTGCCTCAAAGAACGTAGCTCGTCCTTAAGCCTAGTGAGATCGGCCGAAGTTCGGTATTCTTCGAAAAATTCCACCTTAAACTCATCCCAAGAAAAGTCCATGCATTGTTCTTCGCCATAGACTTGAATCTTTGCATCCCACCATAGCTTGGAATCACCTCTTAGCATGCTACAACCATACCTTGTCTTTTTATCGTTAGGGCACTCACATGTACGAAAAGCCCCCTCCATATCGGAGATAAACCGGGCACTCTTAAGTGGGTCCCGTTCACCATCAAAGGTAGGAGGTTGAGCATCCTTGAAGTTCTTAAAGAAAAAGTCTCGCCTCCCCACATTCTCTTCTTGAAGAACAATTTTAATTTGTTCCTTAACCATATCGACGACTTGTTCTTCAATAGTGTCTAGAAACATCTTCTTAATATCAACAAGAAAATCCGCCCTTTGGCGTTGAAAGATGGCCTCAACCTTGGCCGTGAACTCGGGGTCCTCGCTCGTGCCCCCATTATCGGTGTCGTGTCCGTTTCTCATCTTCATTCTATAAAACGGGAAAGATTAAACAACGAACCCAGAGACATGACACATATATATATATATATATACACCATACCACCCCATCTCGCTCGACAATCATCGTACATCGCTTGTTTGACACGATTTGCACCCGTAGTAAGGGTAGCTAGTCATTACTATGCGAGCACGTCGCATTAACTTGCTAGTACAACGTCTGTCTCGCTCGATGATTCCATCTACAACACAAATCAATTAGTGCATGGTTAGTTCATTTAAACCTACGCACTACAATTCCCGATTCGACCCGAAGTCGTACAAGTCCCGCCTAAAAGCGCATACACATAAAAGTCTAAGTCTAGGCACCTATCTCAAGTCGCCTAAATCCCTTAGACCATGCTCTGATACCACTTGAAACAACCCAACCCGTACTCCGTACGCTATAAATTTTTTTTTTTATAACATACACATTTATGCGCCAATTAAATATGTAGACCAACTCACAAGTTTCATTAAACCGTACAACCATTACCGATGTTTACAAAAGGCACAATGGCCGTTAATTAAGTTAATACAAGTTTGACCGAATACAATGGTAGTTTATTAACCAAACGACCCGACGAGCATGGTTTGGGACTAAACTACCCAAAAGGTGGCCAACTTCCAAAAGCTCCTACAAGCACATCATCAAGGGCATCTAGTACCCGACAATCCCCTTCCCTTTATCCTCACCTGCAACTAAAAGATAAACAATGAGAGGGGTAAGCTAACGCTTAGTGAATGCAATAATTATACATGATCATATATAACCTACTTACTTGCATACACTTACACAATACCACATACGAGCTAGAAATTCAACAAACATGCAATCCATCATGCATAAACTACTATCCACGTTCCACATTACGCTAGCAACAATAATAGCATATAGTTCATAATATAATATGCTAAGTACAATTCGCACAACCATGGTTAACCAAGTATACAAGAGAACGGTACATGTAAGTCCATTGGAGTTCATAACATCCACTAGTGTTACTTATACACCGCGTAATCACTAGTCCCCCGGGTGATGTCTTGAACACCGCGACTAACTCACCCTTACAACAATGTGGCGTCTTAAACACCGCGACGAATCCACACTTCATTCAATACAATGAGTGGTGTCTTGAATACCGCGACACTTCCACTCTCACGACATTGTGGTGTCTTAAACACCGCGACAATCCCACAAGTCAATTACACAAGGAGTAGTGTCTTAAGCACCGCGACAATACTACTCGTTACCTAGAATGTGGTGTCTTGAACACCGCGACACTTCCACATTCATACCACACAAATAAATACATTATATACGTTCACGCATAATTATTCCACTCACCTTGACGCAAGGATGATGAATAATCGCTTCCAAACTTCAAAGACAAGTACCTAATACATTAAGTACCAATTCAATACATAAACTAGTGGAATTAACCACATTACATTTACTTGGGCATTTAATGACTCAATTTTGCATTAAATGACCCAACCACACCACAACCGCCCTCTTAATGGCCAAGACTCGACTTTAATTACCAACATTAGTGCATTAAAGTCTACTAGCCTCAATTGACATCCACCTAGGGTAATTTACACCCATTTTACCCAAACTAGGTCAACTAGTACATTCTTGACCCAAATGACATCTCTTTCAATTCTAACAAGTGTTTAATGCTTACAATACCATTAACACTTTCAAACTCACAATTACAAGACCAAAACCCTAGATTATGGCCATTAGGGTTTCATTACAACAACCTAACCCAAATTCACCCATTTTACTCCCAAATGGGTCATACAAGCTTCTATTAACCAAAACCCTAGCCATAATCAATTAAAACTCGAAACTTAGAGTTAGAACTTACCGAGACTATCACCACGTAGCTAGAGTCACAAGGAACAACTTTAATACTTGCTCCAAGGATCAACCCTAAATCCTTCCTCTCTCAATCTCACTTTGAATCCAAATGGGTGTTAGAGTTTTGGGAGAGAAATTGAAAGAAAATGAAAAAGGAAAATGAAATAAATGAACTAGTGGACCAGATTTAATGCACCCATCTGATCTATACGTCCATTTACCATTTTGCCCCTCAAAATCTCTTAATTTAACCTAAAACCGGAACCTGACCAGCAGGCCTGCCGCGGCGTGGCCCTAAACGTCGCGGCGCGACGAATCAAAGTAAAATTCACCATGCTTATGTCCTGTTCTGATCTGGAAACGCTTGATGGGTCGCGGAGCGGACCCGTTTGTCGCGGCGCGACATAAGCCTGGGTCTGGCCACTTCGACTAGTTAGTCAAATTTCCAAGGTTTCCACAACTAATTCCTTCATTCTCGTTCCCAATACACGTCTAAACCTCACATCTAAGTCTCACGAGACCTAACACTACACAAGCTCATTTGTACACTTATATACGCACATGTTAACTAGCACACAATAAATTATATATATACGTTTATCTATACAATTACGCATAAGCTTCCGAATCATAACGTACAAATGGTTAAATATGTACCTTTAGTCACGTACGGGAAAAACGGGATGTTACAGTATGGTCTACACACTCGGTTCATAAGGTCCATGAACACAGCTGGTGCATTAGTTAAACCAAACGGCATGACCATAAACTCGTAATGACCGTAACGTGTTCTGAAAGCAGTCTTTGGAATATCATCTTCTTTCACCCGCATTTGATGATACCCGGAACGTAAGTCAATCTTTGAATAAACAGACGAGCCTTGTAGTTGATCAAATAAGTCGTCGATTCTCGGTAGTGGGTAGCGGTTCTTGATGGTAAGTTTGTTCAACTCTCGGTAGTCGATACACAACCTGAATGTACCATCTTTCTTCTTGACAAACAAAACAGGAGCTCCCCACGGTGATGTGCTTGGTCGAATGAAACCACGCTCTAAAAGTTCTTGTAATTGGCTTTGCAGTTCTTTCATCTCGCTGGGTGCGAGTCTGTAAGGAGCACGAGCTATTGGTGCAGCTCCTGGTACAAGATCTATTTGAAATTCAACGGATCGATGTGGGGGTAATCCCGGTAATTCTTTCGGAAATACATCGGGAAATTCTTTTGCAATGGGAACATCATTGATGCTCTTTTCTTCAGTTTGTACTTTCTCGACGTGTGCTAGAACAGTATAGCAACCTTTTCTTATTAGTTTTTGAGCCTTCAAATTACTAATAAGATGTAGCTTCGTGTTGCCCTTTTCTCCGTACACCATTAAGGGTTTTCCTTTTTCTCGTATAATGCGAATTGCATTTTTGTAACAAACGATCTCTGCTTTCACTTCTTTCAACCAGTCCATACCGATTATCACATCAAAACTCCCTAACTCTACTGGTATCAAATCAATCTTAAATGTTTCGCTAACCAGTTTAATTTCTCGATTCCGACATATATTATCTGCTGAAATTAATTTACCATTCGCTAATTCGAGTAAAAATTTACTATCCAAAGGCGTCAATGGACAACTTAATTTAGCACAAAAATCTCTACTCATATAGCTTCTATCCGCACCCGAATCAAATAAAACGTAAGCAGATTTATTGTCAATAAGAAACGTACCCGTAACAAGCTCCGGGTCTTCCTGTGCCTCTGCCGCATTAATATTGAAAACTCTTCCGCGGCCTTGTCCATTTGTGTTCTCCTGGTTCGGGCAATTTCTAATAATGTGGCCCGGTTTTTCACATTTATAACAAACTACATTGGCATAACTTGCTCCGACACTACTTGCTCCGCCATTACTCGTTCTGACACCATTTGTTCCTTTCGTTCTATTAACCCCTGGTCCGTAGACCTCACACTTCGCCGCGCTATGACCATTTCTTTTACACTTGTTGCAAAATTTGGTGCAGAACCCCGAGTGATACTTTTCACACCTTTGGCATAGCTGCTTCTGATTGTTGTTGTTGTTGCGGTTATTATTGTTGTTGGGATGATTGTTGTAGTTGCTGTTGTTGTTGTTGTTGTTGTTGTTGTTGGGTCGTTTGTTGTAGTTGCGATTGATGTTGCGATTGCTGGGATAATTGTTGCGATTATTGTTGTAATTGCTGCTGTTGTTGTATTGGTGATTCTTATCACCGTTTTCCTCCCACTTTCTTTTGACTTGCTTCACATTGGCCTCTTCAGCAGTCTGTTCTTTAATTCTTTCTTCAATCTGGTTCACTAGTTTGTGAGCCATTCTACATGCCTGTTGTATGGAGGTGGGCTCGTGTGAACTTATATCTTCTTGGATTCTTTCCGGTAATCCTTTCACAAATGCGTCGATCTTCTCTTCCTCATCTTCGAATGCTCCCGGACACAATAGGCACAATTCTGTGAATCGTCTTTCGTACGTGGTAATATCAAATCCTTGGGTTCGTAACCCTCTAAGTTCTGTCTTGAGCTTATTGACCTCAGTTCTGGGACGGTACTTCTCGTTCATCAAGTGCTTGAATGCTGACCACGGTAGTGCGTACGCATCGTCTTGTCCCACTTGCTCTAGATAGGTATTCCACCATGTTAACGCAGAACCTGTGAAGGTATGCGTAGCGTACTTCACTTTGTCCTCTTCAGTACACTTACTTATGGCAAACACCGATTCGACCTTCTCGGTCCACCGTTTCAATCCGATCGGTCCTTCGGTTCCATCAAATTCCAAAGGTTTGCAGGCACTGAATTCTTTGTAGGTGCATCCTACACGATTTCCTGTACTGCTAGATCCAAGGTTATTGTTGGTATGTAGCGCAGCCTGTACTGCGGCTATGTTTGAAGCTAGAAAAGTACGGAATTCCTCTTCATTCATATTCACGGTGTGTCGAGTAGTCGGTGCCATTTCCTTCAAAATAGTCAAATGGAACAAGTTAATCATATAGAATATTAAGAGTAGTTAATAGTATTTCGTAGCATAATATGAACTCATTTATAAAAGCTTTTTCTTCATATTAGCGTTTTATAAGTTTAAATTCGGGTAGTACCTACCCGTTAAGTTCATACTTAGTAGCTAATATACAATTCAACTACTACAATTCTTATATGAAAAACTGATTATAATAATATTTCGCGTTCAAACTTTTATACAATATTTTACAAACTTACAATACCGCTTATTTTACATAAAGCATGAAATATAGCACACAATAACTTTGATACAAGATAGTTGTGAAGATAATTCTAGCTAGTACACAAGTCGTTCAGCAAAGGCAATAAAGACACGTAATTCATACGTCCAGAAACAAGTCATGCATTCTGGTTTTACTAGGACTACTTCCCATCCTTGGTCTTGTGGAACATAACCGTTATGGCCGTTGATAAGACAGCGTGTTGTAACGTCGTCAAAGGGACGAGGGTTACGTAATGTCCAACAGTCCCGTAACAATCTAAAAACCTCATTTCTTACCCCAATTACCGACTCCGTCACTTGTGGGAACGTTTTGTTTAATAGTTGTAGCCCGATGTTCTTGTTCTCACTTTTGTGAGAAGCGAACATTACTAATCCGTAAGCATAACATGCTTCTTTATGTTGCATGTTAGCCGCTTTTTCTAAATCACGAAGTCCAATATTCGGATATATTGAGTCAAAATAATTTCTTAACCCATTGCGTAAAATAGCATTTGGGTTCCCCGCAATATATGCGTCAAAGTAAACACATCGTAACTTATGGATTTCCCAATGTGATATCCCCCATCTTTCGAACGAAAGCCTTTTATAAACCAAGGCATTCTTGGAACGTTCTTCGAATGTCTTACAAACTGATCTCGCCTTAAATAGTTGTGCCGAAGAATGCTGACCGACTCTAGACAAGATTTCATCAATCATGTCTCCGGGTAGGTCTCTTAAAATATTGGGTTGTCTATCCATTTTGTGTTTTTATACTGTAAAATAGACAAGAGTTAGATTCATAAAAAAAAATACTTATTAATACAAGCAATTTTTACATATATCATAAAGCATAAGCACACTATATTACATATATTACACCACACGAATACAACTATCTTATTCCGACTCGCTTGTTTCTTCTTCTTCGGTTTTGGTTCGTTTTGCTAAGTTTCTAGGGATATATGATGTTCCCCTAATACGAGCCGTAATTTTCCACATTGGTTTAGAAAAACCTGGTGGTTTAGAGGTTCCCGGGTCATTGTTACAACTTAAGGACTTCGGGGGTTGACGATACATATAAAGTTCATCGGGGTTGGAATTAGATTTCTCTATTTTTATGCCCTTTACCTTATTATTTTCTTTTGCCTTTTTAAATTCAGTTGGGGTAATTTCTATAACATCATCGGAATTCTCGTCAGAATCCGATTCATCGGAGAATTGGTAATCCTCCCGATATTTTGATTCCTTAGCGGAAACACCATTGACCATAATTAACCTTGGTCGGTTCGTTGAGGATTTTCTTTTACTTAACCGTTTTATTATTTCCCCCACCGATTCTATTTCTTCATCAGGTTCCGATTCTTCTTCCGGTTCCGATTCTTCTTCTGGTTCCGACTCTTCTTCCGGTTCCTCTTCGAGAACTTGTGAATCAGTCCACGAATCATTCCAATTTACATTTGACTCTTCATTATTATTAGGTGAGTCAATGGGACTTGTTCTAGAGGTAGACATCTATCACATAATATCAAATGCGTTAAGAGATTAATATATCACATAATATTCACATGTTAAAAATATATAGTTTCCAACAAAATTTGTTAAGCAATCATTTTTCAAGTAAACACGGTCGAAGTCCAGACTCACTAATGCATCCTAACAAACTCGATAAGACACACTAATGCAAAATTCTGGTTCTCTAATACCAACGCTCGGATACCAACTGAAATGTCCCGTTCTTATTGATTAAAAACGTTCCATATTAATTGATTTCGTTGCGAGGTTTTTGACCTCTATATGAGACGTTTTTCAAAGACTGCATTCATTTTAAAACAAACCATAACCTTTATTTCATCAATAAAGGTTTAAAAAGCTTTACGTAGATTATCAAATAATGATAATCTAAAATATCCTGTTTACACACGACCATTACATAATGGTTTACAATACAAATATGTTACAACAAAATAAGTTTCTTGAATGCAGTTTTTACACAATATCATACAAGCATGGACTCCAAATCTCGTCCTTATTTAAGTATGCGACAGCGGAAGCTCTTAATAATCACCTGAGAATAAACATGCTTAAAACGTCAACAAAAATGTTGGTGAGTTATAGGTTTAACCTATATATATATATATATATCAAATCATAATAATAGACCACAAGATTTCATATTTCAATACACATCCCATACATAGAGATAAAAGTCATTCATATGGTGAACACCTGGTAACCGACATTAACAAGATGCATATATAAGAATATCCCCATCATTCCGGGACACCCTTCGGATATGATATAAATTTCGAAGTACTAAAGCATCCGGTACTTTGGATGGGGTTTGTTAGGCCCAATAGATCTATCTTTAGGATTCGCGTCAATTAGGGTGTCTGTTCCCTAATTCTTAGATTACCAGACTTAATAAAAAGGAGCATATTCGATTTCGATAATTCAACCATAGAATGTAGTTTTACGTACTTGTGTCTATTTTGTAAATCATTTATAAAACCTGCATGTATTCTCATCCCAAAAATATTAGATTTTAAAAGTGGGACTATAACTCACTTTCACAGATTTTTACTTCGTCGGGAAGTAAGACTTGGCAACTGGTTGATTCACGAACCTATAACAATATATACATATATATCAAAGTATGTTCAAAATATATTTACAACACTTTTAATATATTTTGATGTTTTAAGTTTATTAAGTCAGCTGTCCTCGTTAGTAACCTACAACTAGTTGTCCACAGTTAGATGTACAGAAATAAATCGATAAATATTATCTTGAATCAATCCACGACCCAGTGTATACGTATCTCAGTATTGATCACAACTCAAACTATATATATTTTGGAATCAACCTTAACCCTGTATAGCTAACTCCAACATTCACATATAGAGTGTCTATGGTTGTTCCGAAATATATATAGATGTGTCGACATGATAGGTCGAAACATTGTATACGTGTCTATGGTATCTCAAGATTACATAATATACAATACAAGTTGATTAAGTTATGGTTGGAATAGATTTGTTACCAATTTTCACGTAGCTAAAATGAGAAAAATTATCCAATCTTGTTTTACCCATAACTTCTTCATTTTAAATCCTTTTTGAGTGAATCAAATTGCTATGGTTTCATATTGAACTATATTTTATGAATCTAAACAGAAAAAGTATAGGTTTATAGTCAGAAAAATAAGTTACAAGTCGTTTTTGTAAAGGTAGTCATTTCAGTCGAAAGAACGACGTCTAGATGACCATTTTAGAAAACATACTTCCACTTTGAGTTTAACCATAATTTTTGGATATAGTTTCATGTTCATAATAAAAATCATTTTCTCAGAATAACAACTTTTAAATCAAAGTTTATCATAGTTTTTAATTAACTAACCCAAAACAGCCCGCAGTGTTACTACGACGGCGTAAATCCAGTTTTACGGTGTTTTTCGTGTTTCCAGGTTTTAAATCATTAAGTTTGCATATCATATAGATATAGAACATGTGTTTAGTTGATTTTAAAAGTCAAGTTAGAAGGATTAACTTTTGTTTGCGAACAAGTTTAGAATTAACTAAACTATGTTCTAGTGATTACAAGTTTAAACCTTCGAATAAGATAGCTTTATATGTATGAATCGAATGATGTTATGAACATCATTACTACCTTAAGTTCCTTGGATAAACCTACTGGAAAAGAGAAAAATGGATCTAGCTTCAACGGATCCTTGGATGGCTCGAAGTTCTTGAAGCAGAATCATGACACGAAAACAAGTTCAAGTAAGATCATCACTTGAAATAAGATTGTTATAGTTATAAAAATTGAACCAAAGTTTGAATATGATTATTACCTTGTATTAGAATGATAACCTACTGTAAGAAACAAAGATTTCTTGAGGTTGGATGATCACCTTACAAGATTGGAAGTGAGCTAGCAAACTTGAAAGTATTCTTGATTTTATGTAACTAGAACTTGTAGAATTTATGAAGAACACTTAGAACTTGAAGATAGAACTTGAGAGAGATCAATTAGATGAAGAAAATTGAAGAATGAAAGTGTTTGTAGGTGTTTTTGGTCGTTGGTGTATGGATTAGATATAAAGGATATGTAATTTTGTTTTCATGTAAATAAGTCATGAATGATTACTCATATTTTTGTAATTTTATGAGATATTTCATGCTAGTTGCCAAATGATGGTTCCCACATGTGTTAGGTGACTCACATGGGCTGCTAAGAGCTGATCATTGGAGTGTATATACCAATAGTACATACATCTAAGAGCTGTGTATTGTACGAGTACGAATACGGTTGCATACGAGTAGAATTGTTGATGAAACTGAATGAGGATGTAATTGTAAGCATTTTTGTTAAGTAGAAGTATTTTGATAAGTGTATTGAAGTCTTTCAAAAGTTTATAAATACATATTAAAACACTACATGTATATACATTTTAACTGAGTCGTTAAGTCATCGTTAGTCGTTACATGTAAGTGTTGTTTTGAAACCTTTAGGTTAACGATCTTGTTAAATGTTGTTAACCCAATGTTTATAATATCAAATGAGATTTTAAATTATTATATTATCATGATATTATCATGTACTAATATCTCTTAATATGATATATATACATTAAATGTCTTTACAACGATAATCGTTACATATATGTCTCGTTTAAAAATTATTAAGTTAGTAGTCTTGTTTTTACATATGTAGTTCATTGTTAATATACTTAATGATATGTTTACTTATCATAGTATCATGTTAACTATATATATATATCCATATATATGTCATCATATAGTTTTTACAAGTTTTAACGTTCGTGAATCACCGGTCAACTTGGGTGGTCAATTGTCTATATGAAACATATTTCAATTAATCAAGTCTTAACAATTTTGATTGCTTAACATGTTGGAAACATTTAATCATGTAAATATCAATCTCAATTAATATATATAAACATGGAAAAGTTCGGATCACTACATACACTTTATTGAGGAACCTATTGAAATTATGGATCGAGAAGTTAAGACTCTTAAGCAAAGCCGAATTCCTATTGTCCGGGTTAGATGGAACGCCAGACGCGGTCCTGAGTTCACTTGGGAGCGTGAAGATCAGATGAAGCAGAAGTACCCGCATTTGTTCCCAGATGCTGAGTCAACCCCTGCACCTGCTTAAATTTCAGGACGAAATTTCCGTAACGGGAAGGTACTGTCACGACCCTACTTTTTTCGTTATCTTTTACCGTTAATTATTTAACGACCGTTAACTGTTAATTGGGTTACGTCATTTCATGACCTATATTATTATTTTAGTAATAATATATTAATTATTATGTGTTATGTGAATATATGTATTCATATTTTAAAACGTACGTTTATACGAATCACGGATTTCTGTCCGGCGAATCTTTTCGGTTTTCAAACCAACGGTCGCGTTTTTGGGATATTTAAATCCTATTTATTTTAAATATGATATTTTAAGGTCATATAATTATATAGTGTATTTATATTTATTTTTCGTCGCGCGTTTGTTATCTTTCCGAATTTTTAATCGCGTAAGTACGTTTTCGCGTTTCGGGACTCGTTCGGGCTTTCGGGCCACAAGCTTTTACACATTTAGCAAGATTGGGCCATGGGGACCACCCCATTATCCCTCATTCGGCCGAGACACCAAGGGGGGGGGAGTAAAACTCCCTTGATTTTTATTTTTGGAGTATTATTTCCATCCCACTTTTTATTAAACCTAATTTTCTATTTTTGGTGCTCTCTCCCTCTCCTCTCCCTCCTTGCCATCGCCAACCATCACCATAACATCATCATCTTCATCAATTTTCATAGCTTGGATCAAGGATTGTTATACATCAACGCGTTCCTCGTTCCGTTCTCTACGCGATTATACTTCTCGTTTCTTGATTAGGGTATAAACCCTAACCCTAGAACTTTTAATTTTCCCTTACTTTTCTGTATTTTGATGATTTATTAATAGTATGATGATTATTAGTTGTTGTAATGTTGATTGTATGCGTAGAATTGCTCGTTTACATATGTTTTCGGTTTGATATAATTTGGACAGCAGATTTTTCGTGTATTTCTGACTTTGTAACTGATATAAAAGTTAAAATAAAGTATATAAATGAGTTCCTCTCGTCAAGACATTAATTTTAGACACCGGATTCATGTCGTTTCGATTCCCGGAACCCTAGTTATGATCAAAGTGGTATTTTGTTAAGATTGAATGTGATTTTGGTATGAACCAGGTTTGGTCCGACTTTGTGACCATATTTGGTGACTTTAGGGTGTGTTAGTGTGTTAGGACTGATGGTGGGGCAAACTTTCATGTTCGGGTCATCTCAATCCGAGCCACGAATCACCAGTTACGTCCAAACCACGTTTTTGATTGAATTGAAGTTGCAAGTAGTGTGTTGGCTGTACATCACGACTTGTGGACTATTCTTGGGGTGTTGTTGAGTGTACCAAAGTGTCGGGTGGTTTGTTTAGGCGGAGATATATGTAAGGCTCGCCGAAAACTGACACCCGGGGCTCAGGATACGACCAGATGAACTTTTGATTTAAAACCTTTGATTAATTATTAAACTTAGGATATAAATAATGGATTTCATTATAATTTAATTACTTATGATAAAAAAAGGTAATTATTATTATATACAACTTATGATATATATTTATTATATCATTTAATTAATATTTATGATTTAATTAACTTTTTAATTAAACATATGATTAATAATACTTAATTATTAATGGAAAAATACTTATGATAAGTATTAAACTTATATTATGAGATTACTATAATAAGACTTATAATAAGGATTAATTAATTATTTAATTATTATAAGGCTTAGTTATTATTTAATTATAATTTAAGTATTAAATACTTATGATTTAATAATTATAATTAGAAACTTATGGTATGATTAATAATTCATTATTAATTAATAATACTTATGATATGATTTAAAAATTATTATTAATTTATAATATTTACATTATGACTAACATTTAATTAATTAATTAAATACTTATGTTATGTTAATTATATCATTTAAACTTATATTAACTTTAATAATTCATTTTAATTTAATTAAACTTATGTTATGACATAATTAGACATATTTAACTTTAATAAACGTTATAACTTATATTATTATTATAACTTACACATTTAAAATTTACGTTGACTATGTTTGACCAAGGTTGACTTTTGAGTTGACTTTTAGTTGACTTTGACTTTCAGTTGACTTTTGTTGACTTTCTAATTAAGGAAACTTTCCTAACTTATAAACTTTTCTAAAATAGCAACTTACTAAATCTGGAAACTTTCTAAAAATAGAAACTTTCCAAAAATAGAAACTTTCCAAAAATAGAAACTTTCCAAATATGGAAACCTGCTAAAAATAGAAACTTTCTAAAAATAGAAAGTGTGTGTCCGTAAGCTGTTCAAATCAAACCAATGCATATTGAGTATTGTTCTATGACTACTTGCAACATGTACAATAGCTATCATACTAAGACTTGACATAAGTTAGTTATTTATATCGACCTGCTTTATTTATAGGTCGGCGTTGTGATCATTCCTGATCACTGTACTATATTTGCTGTTCGCTTAATTGTGTTGGTTACTTCATTACTATTAAGGTGAGTTATAGTCCCGTTTTTACATACTTTTCAAAGTGTATTTTTGGGATGTGATTACATGCATTTTATTTCACGTTTAGACACAAGTGACAATTAAATTTAAATTATTCATTGTGAGTTGGACAAAAATATTCCCTAGTCTGGTAACTGTAATCATTGGTTTCTACCAGTGAACGCGAATCCTACGGATAGATCTATCGGGTTTGACATCCCCATTTCGAGCTAGTCGCGCTAGCAATTTATAATCAGAATGTTTAGTACTTCGTATTTTGTTGTAGATACACTGTCTAGTGTATATTATTATTGTGATTGGCAAGGGTAAATAAAGGGTTAAGTGGTTACCAGGTGGCTCATTGATAATGGAATAATGTTTAATGTTTTCTAACATTTTTAAATCTTGTGGTCTAAAGTTTATTCAATTATTTAAACCTATAATTCACTCAACCTTTGTGTTGACAGTTTACTCGCATGTTTTCACAGGTACTTGAGTTTATGTGATGCTTTCGCTGTGTTTAGAAGAGTCTGCATGCATTTGGGCAGATTTTTATGAAACACTTTATGAAACTTTGGCTTGCATTCGGTTTTTGAATAATTAATACTTGTGGGTTACTTTTAAACTACATATTTTGGTATGCTTTCCTTTTTGGGAAACTTTTGATATAAAAGAATGCAATGTCATTTATTAAATTCATTTAAGTTCGATCAAGCTGTGGGACCAAGTGACGGAGCCGTTAAGTTTTTTGACAGGGCCATCATAATTTCTTTCTTAGAACATTAACTATGTTCATTCCGAAATTCATATCTACGAATTCTGAACCTTTACTTGATGCGATTAATGGATAGACGAGAAAATAGAGCATGAAGCTCCGAAATAGAAATAGGAGTATAAATCGTAGCAAATAGGAGAGAGCATTAACTGTGGATGACAACGATTATAGGAGACAGAAGCAGGGACATCGAAATATAAGGGAAGATATAAAACCCAGCAACAACGCAGAAATTACAAGCCGTATATATCGATGCATATAGCAATATAAAGACACGGGAGGACTAAAAACACTATAAAACCAAGAGTATAATAGAAGTGAATAGATTCTTATGGCAGCAGATGGAAAAGAAGAATGACGGATATGAAAGTTAGGAGTATATCAAGAATTAGAACCGGATGGAGCATATTGATGAATGTTTTAAAGTATGAGTTAAGGGGGAAAGAATAGAAGGTGTGAGTTGTAAGGAAACGAAGGGGTGGATTTATAGTAACACATCCGACAGAGCAATCAAAACAGATGTTCGCATTTAAAGCGGATCCTAATTTCCTTAATTATAGAAGAACCAAATCTTATTACGAAGATTTTCTCTAAATCCCTTGAAATCCGGAAATCAACCGTGACTAAATCACCGGTTAAGTCAAACCTGCATTTACTCATGTCACTCTTTGGTGATAGCTTCCCTCGTATTCTTCACAAAAATCAAATTTGTTTTGTCTATAATACTCGATGATGGTAAACGTCTAATTTTTCAGCTCGTACGCGTCATGAAGACATACTTATTGTCAGCCATGACCATCCCAATCAAATTTCGGGATGAAATTTCTTTAACGGGTAGGTACTGTGACAACCCGAAAATTTCCGAACAAATTTAAACTTTATTTTTATAATTATTCCGACACGATAAGCAAAGTTGTTAAGTTAAATATCAAGAATGTTAAACTATGTTCATACATTCATTTAATCTCGACCCAATTTCAATGATTCACGAACCATTATATGAACGGATATGATTATATATGTATATGTGTATATATTATAACTTGAAAACGTTAACAAAGTATTAGACGTATAATACTTTACATGAACGTATTTGCTTCAAAATATATTTAAAATAATTATCGATGGAATTAAAAGATAATATCAAATGATTGAATTATCAAATACATTGAATTATGATTACGAGACTCTGTTGAGAGGTCCACATTGGTTTGAGAAATCTTCCCATTTTAACAATATTCGAAAGATGGTAAAGTGATTTACAAGTAAGAACAAACATGTCAATTAACGAGAGTTAGACAAATATTAGTGGAAGACTAAATTACATAGTAATCAATTAATGTAGTTTCTAAATATACAAAAACACTTTTCGATATAATAGAACTTGATTATTTAAAATGTCTTTCATTAAATAAACGTAGGTTGGAATATTGGTTGTTAAATATATAGATAACTTGCAACTTGTATTTAAAACGTGTTCATTAAATATATATGTTTTCAAATTAGTTAAGTACGCAATAGTAACACTCACTTAGTAATGCGATTGATATTTAAAACGTTAGTACATAAATGAATTGTACCTATTTAAGTTTAAAATGAAAACGTTACGTGTTATAATATGTTTAAATGATTTTAAAACAAACTTTAAGATATAATTAGTTTTGAAAAACTAAATATTATATTATTAAATAAATATTTCAACTACATACAATACGTACAAATTTATATTTTTAAAGAATATATATATATATATATATATATATATATATATATATATATATATATATATATATATATATATATATATATATATATATATATATATATATATTTTACAAAATGATAGATATAATATTAACTTAGTCATAAAACGTTTGATTTAAAATATACATTTTGACAAACAACGAAACATTGATTTTAAGAAGCAAATGACCATATCACTCAAACGTACAAGTTATAGTTTACATGATATAGTTTATCGATGTTATAAGTGTAGTTAATAATAAAGGTACGTGTCGCGTAATGTAAAGTACTAGTTTTCTAAGCGTACGAAAATGCGTTCGAGAAACTGAAACCGGATCATAAGTCGAGTGACAACGTACGAGTCATTAAAATAAAAATTACATTTTTACCATGCACGTAAATATAATATAATATATAATTAATTATATAAATTAAATATATTATATATAAAATATTAATATAAACCGTCGGAACAAAGAAACAATCGAATGTGAGCTGGATGAGTGTGCCATGCGATCGCATGGCCTAACCACACCAAACCCATGCGATCGCATGGTAATGGTTGGTGGCACAAGTCTATAAAATTCGACATTTTCAGTTCATTTGTTGCACACTCTTTTCTCTAATATATATATATTACTCCGTATGCACACATAAATATATATTAAAAATATTATTATTATTATTATTAAAGATTAATATTATTATTAATCTTATTAGTAGTATTAGTATATTTATTATTTATACATAAAATATTACGACGAGGTTCTGCTCGCATGTTTTAAAATGAGTTTTTGAGAGGGATATAGCTAAGGAAATTATGGGTTATAGCTATGGAGGTTATGGGTAATGTTCGTAGGGTTTGCTCGTGAGGTCAACCTAGTGTTTATCATCTTCGTTGCGTCTACGTACTTTCCTGCAATATTGAATCTCAATATTGATACGTGAACACTCATAACTTAACCTTTATATATTATTAGTGTATCCCTGACTAGTGCTCGAGTATATAGGATTATGCATGCTTGTACGTTTGATATTGTCGTTAGATAAGTTATGTTGAATCCTGAATTAGATACATATGCTACTGAGCTAAGGTATATGATATGCATGTCGTTGGAAAGCTAGCGAAAAATTAAGAACTTTTCATTTAGAACTCGTATGATTTCGATGAACGGATTAGAAGTTATAGTCAACTGAATTTTAGTATTATTATTAAAATGATTATTATTACTATCGTCGTTATTATCGTCGTTATTATTATTATCTAAAAATTATTATTATTATCATTATCATTATCAAGATCAATATAAATATTATCATTAAAATCGTCATTTTTATTATTAATACTATCGTAATTATAACTAAGTTGTTATTATTATTATTATTATTATTATTATTATTATTATTATTATTATTATTATTATTATTATTATTATTATTATTATTATCATTATTATTATCATTATTATTATTATTATTATTATTATTATTATTATTATTATTATTATTATTATTATTATTATTATTATCATTAGTACTATCATAATTATTATTTTTAGTATCATTATCATTTAAACTAATATTAGTATCATTTAATTATCATGATTAATATTATTACCATTATTATAAATGCGATAAAAATGAAGACTAAAAGCTATTATACAAATCGATTGGGAAATAATGAGTATGAGTATCATGATGAAATTAAAATATTGTAAGATATTGATTTAGATAAAATTATCGTTCTTATTATTTTTATCATTATTATTATTATTAAAAGTATCGTTAGTCTTAAAACTATCATTTTCACAAAAATTATTATTTTAATAGAAATATCATTGTTATTACAAAATATCATTATTATTATCATTTTAGTAGAATTATTATTTTATATATAAAATATTATTTTAAATTTAATATCAAAAAGTATCGTAAATATTAAGTTATCATAATTAGAATTATCATTTTATCATAATTAATAATACCATTAGTATATATAAATATTGTTATTATTAATAGTAGGATAATAATAATTATTATTACAAAAAAATAATACAACTTTTAATTATTATTATTATTAATATTATTTTATCAAATAAATATGAGATACAAATATATTTTTACCACACGTAACATAATTACATTAATAATACATACCACTATATTTTATGATATTAAGTGAACTTTATAAATTTATTTACCTAAAATATATAAAAGTATATTTTATTATATATAGATTTTAATATAAATTCTTATTTATTAATAAATGACTTTTATTATTTACTTTAATAAAATATGATAAATATATTTAAATATATATAAGACGACTATATTTAAGTTATATAATAATCATGGAAATCATTTTGAGTCAAATTGACTTTTGTTGACTTTTGCATATTAGTCTCGGGCATTAGGATTGTGATACACTACGACTTGACCTAAATTGATCAACAGATATTGACCAACATACAAATATATATACTTAATTTAGGTTCGTAAATCCAAGGCCAACCTTGCACTTGTTCAATGCCATCATATGCTTAATTACTATGAAATACAACATTGTGAGTTCATTTGCTCCCTTTTACTTCTTACATTTTTGGGCTGAGAATACATGCAATATTTTATTAACTGCTTTACAATATTCATATGCGTGAGTTTCATTTGCTCCCTTTTTAAATGCTTTTGCAATACATATTTTTGGGACTAAGAATACATGTGCTGCTTTTATAAATATTTTACGAAATAGACACAAGTAATCGAAACTACATTCTATGGCTCGATTATTAAACCGAATATGCCCCTTTTTAGTCTGGTAATCTAAGAATTAGGGAACAGACACCCTAATTGACGTGAATCCTAAAGATAGATCTATCAGGCCCAACGAGCCCCATTCGGGTTACGGATGCTTTAGTACTTCGAATTTATCATGTCCGATGAGAGTCCCAGAATGATGGGGATATTCTATATGCATCTTGTTAAGGTCGGTTACCAGGTGTTCACCATATGAATGTTTTTTTTAATTCTCGGATTACGCGTATTATTTTGTACTCGGGTTACGTGTATGATTAAATATCTAGAAATCTTATGGTCTATTAAAATATTGAAATGATTATTATGATAAACCTATGAACTCACCAACCTTTTGGTTGACACTTTAAAGCATGTTTATTCTCAGGTATTAAAGAAATCTTCCGCTGTGCATTTACTTATTTTAAAGATATTACTTGGAGTCATTCATGGCATATTTCAAAAGACGTTGCATTCGAGTCATTAAGTATATCAAGATTGATAAGAAATCATTCATAGGTTGGATATATTATGAGATAGTATGCATTTATTTCAATTTTTGTTGTAATGGAAGTTTGTCTTTCTAAAAACGAATGCAATATTTGTAAATTGTATCATTAGATGTCAAATACCTCGCGATGTAATCATATGTTATTGTATTCGACCTTATGGATTGGTATGGGTCACTTCACACAATCGCCAATGAAACGTACCTATTCCATTTATCACATAACAAACAACACAATTAGGGTGGATTACAAACCAACCCATATCGACACTTAGTGCAATTTCGACCCAATTGCAGTTCCTAATACAACACATGCCCAATCTCGCCAATAATCACTAACTAGAGTGATAATGGTTCCAATAACGCCAATCAAACCCAATCATAAGTGTTAAATACTTATCATGCCCAAAATGACACCTAAACCCTAATTTTGATACATCTCAAAATTAGTCAATCAAATACATCCAAAATGGTTTTTTAACACTTCCATAATCACTAACACTAGTGATTATACTCCATTTACAAACCTTAAACAAAGCTAAATCGTTCACCAACCCAAAACCCGCCAACATCAACTTTAAACCCGATTAATAACATCAATAAACTTACTTCTTAAGTTTAAGTGGGTTTCTTGACAATTGAAGTTCAAACCCTAACAATGAATCTCAAATCAAACAATGAAACTCGGAGTTAGAACTTACCAATACAACCACAACGTAGCTAAGAACGAGATGAACAACTTTAACACTTGAACTTTCACCCGAATCGACCTTCTTCTTCCCTAAATCGAGCTCTCTCTCTCTCTCTCTAAAATGGGTTTATCTCTTTAAAAATGGTTGGGAGTGTTTGTGTGGGTGTAAATGAGGATAAGGATAAGCTTTGGAACTGATTTGGGGCTTACAACCCGTCCAAAATGCGAAAAGACCAAAACACCCTCGAATATTCCCATTAAATCGAACTGGAATACCAGGTCTATCAACTTATCGCATTTCGCTACACTCCATCGCAGATCACGATGACTCCAAACATAACATGATCAACCAAAACGCGACAGATCGATCAGTGATGGGGTCTTGCAGCTCGTCGGTTTCTGGTCACATTTGTCGCGATATACGACGTATTGGGACTCGACAAACCCTCTTGAAACACGACATATGACCTGATTCACCCCAATTCCACTTTTAAGAACATCCAAAGTCAAAAGTGGTCAAGCAATTGCGTTCTAATAATTAAACACCTATCCTTGGACTCCGTTTGACGCCCCGAGCGTCATGTTTAGAAAAACGGTGTGTTACAACTCTCCCCCACTTAAATTCAATCACGGCCCCATGATCCTCTTCACCTAACCAATCCTGACCTACGCCTTACGGTCCTTTGACATGCTTCCACACTTGAAGTTGACAACAATTCCCGTAATCCAAAACTCTTACACCACACTTCTAGGCGACCTTTCTCAATGAGTCACCTTTCCAAACTAAACCGTCATCCGCGATTTACCAAATCCGCGACTTCGAGCACTAAAACTTGCTCAATCCCTCACATTGGGAAAACTCAACCAACCTCGTGCTGAGGTACCAACTCTTTAGCGTACCATTACCAAGTACAATGCTAAAGTAACCACATACCAAAATAAGGTCAACCATCTAACCGATTGAAAGGACCCGTCCTAATCCATCTGGACGAAGTCACCAACAACTGGTTCCATTGCGATGATTGACTCCAAATACTATCTTTAAAATGAGCAAATGCACTGCGGAATGTTTCTTTTATACCTGAGAATAAACATGCTTTCAAGTGTCAACCAAAAAGTTGGTGAGATCATTAATTTAACACAAATAATCATTTTATAATTTTAATAGACCACAAGATTTCATATTTCCATTTCTCATAAACATACGTCCCATGCATAGAGACAAAAATATCATTCATATGGATTGAACACCTGGTAACCGACATTAACAATATGCATATAAGAATATCCCAATCATTCCGGGATCCTCCTTCGGACATGATATAAATTTCGAAGTACTAAAGCATCCGGTACTTTGGATGGGGATTGTTGGGCCCGATAGATCTATCCTTAGGATTCGCGTCAATTAGGGTGTCTGTTCCCTAATTCTTAGATTACCAGGCTTAATAAAAAAGGGCATATTCGGTTTAATAATTCAACCATAGAATGTAGTTTCGATTACTTGTGTCTATTTCGTAAAACAGTTATAAAAGCAGTGCATGTATTCTCAGTCCCAAAAATATATATTGCAAAAAGCATTTAAAAAGGGAGTAATGAAACTCACCTATTGTATTTTGTAGTAAAAATACATATGACGAAACTGAATAATGTAGGGTTGGCCTTGGATTCACGAACCTATATCAATTGTATATATATTAACACATATATTTGTAATCGAACAAAGTTGTATATATATTTATTATAATATAATATTAAATTGTAACTTATTGTTATGTATATATAATGTTTTAAAAAAAAAACTAATATTTATATTTTTATATGTGTTTATATTAATATTTATAATATCTTAAAATATTTTATATGCTATATGTAATTTAGTTATTATTATAATTAATAATATTTCATATAAAAATATAGTATATAGTATACTTTTGTATATAATTCTCTTTTATTTGAAAAATTAACAATTATAATACTGTTAAAATAAAGATAATAATACTAATACTTAGATATAAAAATGAAGCGTGGTAATTTTTCTAATAATGATTCTTTAGATAATAATATGGTTGTAAGAATAATAGTTTTTAATAATACAATACTAATAATGATAACATCAGTAGTTTTTTTAATATAATCAAGGATTTAATAATAATGATGATAAAAATAATAATTTTGATATTAATACTTAATATCTAATAATGATAATAATTATAATAATCTTGTTACAAATGGTAATCTTAATAATAATAATAGTAATGTTAACGATAACAATAATGGTAATAATACTTGTAACATTAATAATAATAATAATAATAATAATAATAACAAAGGATTACAACCTTTGAAGAAAAGCCCAAAAAAAAATGCCACCGCCAGGACTCGAACCCATGACCTCCCGCTCACTCGTCAACACCCCTCACCAATGCTCCATCTGTGTTTTTCTGTTATAATCTAACCTTATATATATATATACCGTATTTAACTGATCTTCTTCTTCTTCTTTATTTATTCGATCGTAAATCCATGTAATCATAATCAACATCTTTATTATTATCCTAACTCACCGGAATCATCATCAATACCGCCATCAATTCTTTTCGTTGTAATAACATTTCCTTTTGACCATCGTATTTGTTTATCACTATCATCATGATCATGATCACGATCACGTGGTATCATAATCATCATCGTTAATGAATCACGTTCTTCACCATACATCATGAACGTTATCAGTTTCACTCGTCATCATGTATCATCAAAAGAGAAAGGAAATATCAAAGCAACACCAGTAAGTCGTTGATGGTTAGTCCAAGTGGACTCTTGGGCCGTAATGAAATGAATTGAGATTAAATGGTCCGTTTTAGATAGCACAAGCGCATCGAAATATTGCAGTCCAACAAATAGGAACACGATCCAATTAATCAATTACACCTCAACAAACCTCATCAAGTGGGGTTATACATATAATGGATGTCGGCCAATATAAAAGAAAAGTGGCATCATACAAACGGCAAAATTGATCACTTATCATTATTCACGCGATCACCATCACTTTTCACGTAGTCGTTATTATTAGTTTCGACCTTGGCAGCAGCAGTACACGCGTAATAGTTTTTGGGTTACTCGTGGTGGTCGTTTATGGTAGATAAAACAGGAAACGGTAGAAGGTTGATGGTTGTCGATATAGTGGTGATTTATGTACGACTATTGAGGTGGTTGTTTGAGTGGGTTTGTGGAGTTTATACGATTTAACCGAAACACACAAGCAGTAGTTGGTGATGGTTTGGGTTTCGTGGTTGTTTCTCAACCATAAGAGTAGAAATAACGGTTTTTGGAACAAGAATTTGAGAGAGAGAAAGACGTGGTTTCAAGGAGGAGGTTGTAATAATTTGAGTTTGCGGTCGATCGAAACCCAGGAAGCATGCAGCATATACAACAGTCGTGCAAATTGTGTTGTTGGTGAGTTTGTTGATCATTCGTTCTCGTTCATAAACATGTTGCAGGTTAATTTATTGATGATGGTGTTCATGGGTTCGTTTTCAATTGTAGCTTGTGGTCGTAGATAGAAAATTTAATAAGTGTAGCAATAGATTGGTCATGGTATGGTTCGATTGTGGAGTTTGATTTTTGATTTATTCGTGTAGAACATAAGCGTAGCAGCACTAGAACATCATTTAAGTAAACAAATATTAGCAGACAAGAATAGTAGCAGATGGAAGTGGTCGTGGTAGTTAGCTTCGGTTGTTCATGATAGAAATTCATCAGATCAGATGGTGCAGGAGATGGTGGTTGTCGTGAAATGATCATAGCAGTGGTAGTTGTTATGGGTGATGATTAAAGGTGGTGTACGATGGCGGTATAAAAGTGACCTGTGATTGTTGTGTTGTTCTCGGACAGAAACATAAACCGAAACAGTTTGATGGGGAATGGTGGTGTTCTTGAGTGAAGAAGGAAACAGAAAGAGAATGAATTAGAATAGAGAGATAGGTAGATTGATTAGGAAAAGGAGAAATAAGTTGATTTACATAATAAATCATGTACCGACACTTACTCACGGAAAATAAATAAAAAGAGTAAAAGTGATAGTGATGTATAATAATTTATGATAATGAATGTTATTGGTGATCGTGTAACGAAAGGAAAGAATACAAACTTGTGGGGTTTAATATGATTTCAAATATCTTTCTGTATGTATGATGTAAAATCTCCCAAACCCAAATATATAAGATCATATACGTATATAGATTATAAATATAGATATATAATAATATAACATAGAATATAATAATAAATCACTGGTTAATGTGTATTGAAACGAACACTAAATCTAATCTGTAATATGGAAGAAAAATCTATCAGTCAAGCATAGTAACCAATTATTTATTTAAAATTATTAAATAAAAATTACATTAATTATTAGCGCTCATTCCCAGGTAAAATATGCGTAGTGTTAAAACTCAACTTAAGATAATTAAATATATTTTTAGGAGCTCTAAAATTTATATAACTCAATTACATACCAACACTTATTTGTAACATCTCACAAGTCCGAATTAAACTTATTTTAATATCAATCGAATGACAAATGAGTGTTACTGTTGTTTACAAAATAAATTCGAAATCACATATATATATATATATATTTAATATATCTCAATTATATATATTGATATATTTTAAATAGTAATTATTATAATATCATATTTTATTTTATATTACATAATTAATAATAATAACATATAATAATTCAAATTATATTTCCAATTACCATTTATATATATATGTATACACATACATATCTATTTACAATGAGTTGTTCGTGAATCATTGAGAGCAGTCGAAAGTCAATTGAATATATGAACATTGTTTCAAAATTTTCTAGACTCAACATTACATACTTGCTTATCGTGTCGGAAACATATAAAGATTAAGTTTAAATTTAGTCGGAAATTCTCGGGTCGTCACACCGATGAAGACCGAATAAAAGTGAATCCTTACGGATAACACTTACCACTTAACATCCCTTGTAGTGCGCAAACACGGCTAATACGCAACTACCGCAAATACATGAGCAAAACACGGCTATTGCATCACTAATCACCCAACATGGTCCTCACGATTGAACCATCGGCGTTTGAAACAACCAATAGTTCTCAAATCCAACAACATGAAGGCTGGCCGAAAGTACACGCGCCTTAGCGAATCCGCACCACACGCGACTCACTACCTCCACCGCAACAACAATCGGGATTAGCCGAACATACACGCGCCTTAGTGAATCCGCACCACACGAGAGTCACTATCCCAATAGAATGACCGCATCTACACGTGTCATTGTGAATCCGCACTACACGTGACTCACTTCCCGAAATCACAACACAGGAATGGTACTCCCATTCCCCACCGGTACTCACGTTTCCCGATAACGTTATACCATGCCGATATAAAACTACTCCCAAGGTGAAGTTAGCCTACCGAGTCAACGACCATAACCCATCAACCACACACGCTCTTTTGGCCTCAATCAACGAGTGGTGTAGCATCGCGCACTGCACACACCATAGTGAATCCTAACGGAATACACTAACCAATCACCACAAGTAAAAAGTATATACGCATACTTAGAAATATTCCAACAAACACATCCCTTACCCGAGGATCTCACCTTGCTCATTAAACATGTCCATTATCTCCCAATGAGATTCACCATATTACCACCTCGGTGATAATTTAAATCCAACTTCATAGATACAATTTTAATCCAAATCGTACTCTTATCACAATTGACCAACGTAGATGTCAACACTAGCCTCGAATCTATACTGGCTCTACCCAACATCAACTTACTAAAAAGCTCTCCGTGCGGGAGTACAGACTCCCCCACTTAGAACGCCGTTCCATAACCACATCATCGAGATAAAAGTATCCCGCGAAACCACTATCCACTCATTGTTGACTTAGTCAACCGTCGAGTCCATCTCCGTCTCACCGAGACTCATACAACCAACATGCTAAAGAAATACAAGATCCATCCGTCTTGTATTCAATAATATACCCATCACGATACCTTGCTCCAACCTTGAGCACACGAAGGATTCTGGATCGTCCTTCTCCACTTCATTCAAATCGTTCATTAACAGGAACACACAAACATCACTCTTGCAATCGTCCAATTGCTATGGCTTGTCAAATTCTGCTTAGTCACTTATGTACCTAAGGGTTTCTATAGGGTACCCTAAGTACAATGTAACCAAAACCATCGAATTCGCACATCACGCCAATAGGTATAAAAAGGCACCTGACATCGTGTCACGTAGACTCCATTACCAACATACATTGAGATCAAACACTCGTTCTCTAGGGTTCCATCCACCCGATGAACCTCATGGTTCACCATCCTCAACACAGAAGCGAACACGCGCTTAACAACAGAACACCAAAGCCCATTCCCATGGCTTGGTAGAAACACTTCCCAAACTCTAAGGAATGCTTGGTTACACCAAGTCTTATGCCCCTCGTCCGTCAATCTAAACATCACCATAGGGTACTTCCATTAGGAATGTCACCTATAACAATAATACGCACAACACACTGCATTTAACAAACCCGAACTCATCGACACATAATAAATAATCAAAGGACATATTTGTTAAATCGAAAAGTTCCTTATAGTCTTCTCGCCACACCCGTCCCCGCTAACTAAGGACACTCTGACTTGCGATGTCCTTCTCATTGACAATTGAAGCACATTGTGCCATCACCCTATGGCACCGAACATTCCCAAAACTTGTGACCCCTCATGCCACAATTGTAACACGTAGACACACTAGAATCTGATATACCCGCCCGTATACCACCCGTGCTCACACTTTCACCCTTAGTTCTCTTACTTGGAGCACCATACGAAACAACCCTTTTCTTACTTGAAGGTTTACCAACTATCGATCGCGAATGTGATTCGAAACCCCTAGCCACGGTGAATAACTCTGCGAACGAGTTCACTTGACCAAGGCTAACTTTGTTCCGCAAGTCATCATTCAAAGTTCGATACAAATCTCCCATCAACATAATATCACATCCATTATACTCAGGGAAAAAACGAGCCTTCACCATAAAGGTCGTCTTGAGAGTATTCAAATCCATAGAGCCTTGTTGCAAATTTCGCAACTCATCACATAAATTCGACAAATTGGCTTATGTCCGAAACTCCTCGAAGAATTCCTTCTTAAAATCGTCCCACGATAACCCCATAAACGATTCACCACCAACAATATCAATTTTACCATCCAACCAATCCTTCGCCCTACCCCGCAACAAGCTAGTAGCGAGTCTTGTCCTCTTCTCGGGAGGGCATTCAATAGTGCGAAAACACCCTTCGATATCCGAGATCCATGTTGTGCTTATCAAAGGATCCGGTTTCCTGTCATATATCGGAGATTTAGTCCTCATGAAGCTCTTATAACAATGCTCCATTTCGCTACTACTTCGAAATTCGGAATACTTCTCATCCATTTCTGCTCGTAACGCTCCCAATTGCTCGGCAACGGCAGCCGCAACTCTAGCGTTAAACTCATCGTCGCTCGCCTCGATCCCATTTCTCGTCGTCATTCTAAATAATGCAAAATGATTAGACCACGAACGTATAAAACCACACGCACAACACCGCCCTATCTTGCTCAACACTCGTCGTACTTCACTTGATAAACACGATTTGCGCCAGTAACAATGGTAGCTAGTCATTATTACGCGCACACGCTGCATCTACTTGTTAGTACAACGACCGCCTCGCTCGATGATATAACCAAAACACAAAAAAAATCTACGTGATACAATCACACGCAAGAATAATATCACGATACAAGCCACAATCCTAGTTATTTCACCTACACGCTAAGGCACTAACCAAAATCCCTGTTCGACCCGTTTCCCTACAAGTCCCACAATAAATAAGTACACACAAAAGTCTAAGTCTAGGCACCTATCTCAAGTCACCTAAATCCCTTAGACCATGCTCTGATACCACTTGAAACGACCCAACCCGTCGTATTCCGGCCCATTTTTTTCTTTTTAACGAAATAATATTTACAACATTTAGGTCCCAATTATGTTTTCAAAAACATCTTCATTACAACAGTAAGTTTAATCGACTTTAAAACATGCATTACATATGAAGGGACCCGTCCTAATCCATCTGGACGAAATCTTCAACAGTTGGTCCCATTGCGAGGTTCTGACCTCTATATGCCATGAACGACTCCATGTAATATGAGCAAATGCACAGCGAAAGATTTCTTTCATACCTGAGAATAAACATGCTTTAAAGTGTCAACCAAAAGGTTGGTGAGTTCATTAGTTTATCATAACAATCATTTCAATATTTTAATAGACCACAAGATTTCATATTTCAATACACATCCCATACATAGAGATAAAAAAATCATTCATATGGTGAACACCTGGTAACCGACATTAACAAGATGCATATATAAGAATATCCCCATCATTCCGGGACACCCTTCGGATATGATATAAATTTCGAAGTACTAAAGCATCCGGTACTTTGGATGGGGTTTGTTAGGCCCAATAGATCTATCTTTAGAATTCGCGTCAATTAGGGTGTCTGTTCCCTAATTCTTAGATTACCAGACTTAATAAAAAAGGGGCATATTCGATTTCGATAATTCAACCATAGAATGTAGTTTCACGTACTTGTGTCTATTTTGTAAAACAGTTTTAAATATTGCGCCTGTATTCTCAGCCCAAAAATATAAAGGGTAAAAAGGCAAATGAAACTCACCATACTGTATTTTGTAGTAAAAATACATATGACGTGATGTCGTAGCGTGGGGGTACGGAAATAGTATTATTTTTTACTACGAAATACATTACAAATTACACAAGTTTTAATTATTTATTTACAGATGGGATATACCTAAACCTTGCTACAACACTATAGGCAGTGTACCTAATCGTAGAGTAGTATAGTTTTTAGTAAGTCCGGTTCGTTCCACAGGGAGCTGGCTTATTTCACACTATATTTTAAATAACTATATTTGTACAAAATATATATAATTATATATAATAATATATAAAAAGGGGGTTTACCATTTAATGACCGGTTTGTCGATTTTAAAACTTTAGTCGCAGTTAAAACCTAATGTAAAATATTAAAAATAAATACAACTTAATTTAAAATGTAAAGTAAATAACGATAATGAAATTGCGATAAATAAAAGTGCGAGAAAATTAAAAAGTACGATAATTAAAAGTGCAATTAAATACAATGACAATAAATAAAAGTGCGATAATTAAAAGTGCAATTAAATATGAAAATAAAGGAATTATGCTTATTTAAACTTCCGTAATCATGATGTTTGACGTGTTGATTTTAGTTTATTCCCATGGGTTAATTGTTCTTTATCCTGGATTATTTAATATGTCCGTCTGGTTTTTGTCCATAACAGTCCATCAGTCATAAATATAAAGTGCGAGTGTCCTCGTCAAATTATCCTTATATCCGAAGTCAAATATTCCAACTAATTGGGGACTTAAACTGTAACAAGATTTTAATACTTTGTTTAATAATTACACCAGGTTATCGACTGCGTGTAACCCAAGGTTTTAATACTTTGTTATCAATTATGCCAAGTGTCCTTGTACATAATTTCACCCCTGTTTTAATAATTCCATAGACTATTAATCCATTCCCGTGTCCGGTTAAATGAACGATTATTCATACATATAAATATCCCGCCCATCGTGTCCGATCGAGTGTATATGGTTATTTATAGGTACGTCCAATTGTAAATCTTTATATTAAAATTAACAAACTATCATTTAGTTAAACAAATATAAAGCCCATTAATAGCCCATAGTCTAATTTCCACAAGTGTCGTTCTTTTGTCTAAACCCCAATTATGGTACAAAGCCCAATTACCCAATTTTAGTATTTTAGCCTAACATCATGATTACTTCGTCTTAAATAAGCATAATAATAACTTAAGTACGAACATTAATTTAAAAAGGAGAACATAGCTTACATTGATTATTTATCGCGTAGTGTTACACGGACAGAGCTCCGACTTTAAAACCCGTAAATAACCGTTACATTAACTAAACTAATCTAATATAAAACTAAACTGATTTATATTATATATATATATAAATATTATATAAATATTAATTATATAGAGGGAGAGATTGGATATGGGGTGCAATGGATTCGGCAGAAGCTTGTGCCTTTTATAGGAAGATTTTGATTTTTGCTGCTCCGCGAGTGCGGAGCTATTGTGCCTTACAGCTCCGCGAGTGCGGAGGTCCGAAATCCAGCTCACAATATTTTGGATCCTAGCTTTGTCGACGTAATTTAATAAATATATATAATTATTTAAATATTATATTATATTCTTGTGCATAGTTGACTCATAATTTTTAGTCCGTTGCGTCCAGGTCCTGGTTTTGGATTTTCGAACGTCCTTTCGTATAATTTAATATCTTGTACTTTGCGTTCCGTAACTTGTACTTTTGTCATTTTTAGACGTTTCTCATCAATAAATTGAACCACTTGGATTGTATCTTGTACATTTTAGCTTTTTGGTCATTTGCGTCTTCAAATCATCGTTTTCGCCTTTTGTCTTCGCACTTATTTAATATAAACGATTACAACTTAAAATAGAACAATTACAACTAAATAATTTACATATTGGGAGGATATTGCTACAAAATATATATTCATTTAGAGCACTATCAAATATCCCCACACTTGAACGTTGCTTGTCCTCAAGCAATACAAAACTTGAAATTAAATCACACGAATCACTTCTTTATTCTTCACACTTTATACATCAGTGATTTTGATACGGTGGTATAAACAATGATAGTAACATTGTGGTTTACAGTCCCACATGACTATGAAAATTTAGATCCTTTAGGAAATTGGATCTTTATGAAAACATTTGATCTTTTGAAAATTCATTCTAGCTTTTACCCTAGATAAGTTTTCCGGAATAACCCTTCACCGGTGTTTGCAAAATATTTTTGTGGGTTTTGTGGGTTTCAGATTTGAAAATTTTAGCTCAACACTTGCGGTTTTGTGTTACCCACTTGCTAACCTTGTATTTAGGAAAGCAACACGTCCAATTTACTTGTCCCGTATATTACCTTTCGGTAAACTACCTTCCGGTTGTAAAGGAAAGCGATGAACAAGCAACTGTTAAGGCAATGTCTAATGACATGCATTTGATTATGGTCCAAAAACGTGTCGGATGCTATTACTATCCTTTGTAGGAGCAATAGTAAAGATCATCCTATGATTTTTCGGTCTGGCACAAGGTCCTGTCTTCGACCATGCTATGCAACCACCGTTCTTACGGTTGACACCCGATTTGGTTTAGATGACCTAATGAATTTTAGGTGAATTCCTAGGATTTTACGTTCAATGGTAATGAACGCATTGAAAATGGGTTTTCAGAAAACAAATCGGTTTTAATTTTGATCAAAATATTTTCTCGTTCAAGCTCGAGTTTAGATATCATTGAATTTCATGAGTTTGTAATTCTCAATCTTTAAGGTCAATCTCAAGGATTGAGTAATATCAGTCTTAAAAGCTGATTTTTGATCTTTAAGGAGATTATCCTTTCTGGGAAACTGATTCATTAGTCTTATCAAGCTAATTTGCCCGGCGTCCTCCCCATTTTACAAGACAGATCCTCTCATAGTTAGGATAAGTCTGACCACATGGCGACCCTGTTTGATAGTGAGGTCCGTGGATTTCCTGCTGATTTTAGAGATGACTTTTCTAGATTTTTCGTCAACCTACAGCTGGTCTGGACGACAACTTCTTGACCTAAATCAAGAAGCGCGTGTCTTTTATGGAAGACTTTACTTCCTTTTAATGATGGAATTGATTCATCATGTAGATCCATCTTTCTTTCAAAAGTATTACAATAAATCGGGTAAAACGGTTAATTTAGTCCAAAACAAAAGCACCTGCAATAACTTTACAGAAACATGTGATAGATAGTTTTTAATTGAATAACTTGGTACATTTTCCCCACACTTAGCTTTTTTCATGCGTCTTTTTATATCTTAATAAATAAATTCAAGCGATTTAGTTGTTTCTCAATTTATGTCCTTTCCGAGGTAACGATAATTTCAGCATTAACACCTAGTTTTATCGTTCATAAATATGTATAAACATGATTTTGAATTCATTTAGTTGAAATTTTTTCAAATTTTCACAAAATTTGGCAATTAAACTAAGTGTAAACCCGAGAGAATTTATAACCCTTCCCCACACTTGAGATCATGTAATGCCCTCAATTGCATGAAATCAAACTATAATTATAAATTCACGAGGGTGATAAGTGTAGAAAAGTGAAAAAAAATACCCAGTTTGTAATTACAAAGCTCGTCGAATGATAGATGGTGCGCCTCATCGTTCATTCCTTCTTGTTTTATCACACATGTTTTTCTTCAAAAATGGTTGCTTTTCTGAACTGTTTGCTAATCTTTGAAAATGTGTCTTTTACCCTAATTTATTATGCATGTTTATTAACGAGTTATGCACTAACCCGAACCCCGAATTTAACGTTAAGTGGGGTTAGACTTCCCCATACTTAGCTGACGACATGTGAAGTCGGTAGAATAAGTTCCACGAATTAAAATAGTGAGCCAGTTATTTACATCTTGGGTGGTATAAAATATATCAATGGGTTTAAAGTTTAGAACCACCCGATCATCACTACTTAATTCTTTTTCAAGTGTAGCTTTTAGTAAATGGATACGTCTCTTTTCTGGTTCTTGGTCAAATGGATCGATATACACCGACATACATACTATAGGGTGGATAATACCTAACATTTCCTCCCGTTCATTCTCGGGATCAAAGGTTTCACCTCTATTACCCAATTGGGTGAAATCCGAGGTGTCATTATCTATTACAGCTCGTAGTTCATCTTCGGTAGATGACTCGTCTATTGAGAATATTGGGTTGGAAGGTTGTGGAATTTTGAATTTCGGGATCGAAGTAGATTCTTCTTCATTAACGGTCCTTACCGGTCCCACCACTTTAGTCTCAAGGGTAAAATTTTCAACGTTATCATTTTCCCAAGAGTACCAATTTGTCACCCTTACTTCTTCTTCATCCATTGATGGATCGATGATTTCGTCGGTAGAGGCTAATGTGTCGATATGTTGTGAAATTGGTAAAGCTGAATAAAAAGTATCATCGGGATAATTGGTGATTTCGGAGCTCTCGAATTCATCAAAATTCAATGATATGATATTTTCTTGCACAATACTCCTCAGATCAACAGGTGTGTAATCTGATAGAGTTTCAGCTTGCCGATTTACAAACTCTCTCATTTGTTCATTTTGAGCATCGAGTTCTTCGAGTTTGATTTTCATATTGTCTAAAAGATTTTCAGACACATAATTTTCCTCGTCTTCTGGTTGTTGAGTTTGGAAATATTCTTGGGAATAATCCCAATTTGAATTGTATTCTTCATAATCGTTCCATTCAGGTTCCGTGGGTGCGTAATTTTCCATAGGAACGTAATAAAAACATTCCCATGTTGAGTGATAATCTCTACAGATTTCATAACCAGTTATTGTTTCGTCATTTGTGATCCAAGATTGACCGAACGAATTGTCATCAACACCCGTTTGAGAGTATTGATTAAATTGATTTCGGACGTCATAAAGAGTTTCCAAAATATTCTCGAGATTTTCCATAATGCGCTTTTTTTTTTACCAAATTTTAGCTACAATGTGGTGCATTTACTTAATTATCCTATTAGTTATAAAAATAAAAATTATATAAGTTATCAAATTAATAGACTTTTCTGCTTTTGCCCACGTTTCGAATAGCCAATAGATGCAGCAGGGAGCCAGAACCCTTTAAATCGGAAGCTCACAACTCAGCCACTAACAAATCCAACTATTACTACGAAGCAGAAAATTTGGATGTCTATCAATTTAACCACTTAAAATAATTTTTCGTAATTTAAAGAAATTCAGAGAGAAGAAATAGAAAAATTCTATGTCCTAAAAACTAGAATGGCGAGAAATAAGAAAGAAAAAGAGCGCGTCGAAAAACGTCAAAAAATAAAAGATTGAAAAATAAAAATAAGAAAGTAGCGCGTCTAAACTTAAAAAGGAACTAAAAACTAAAAACTAAAAGTTGCGTCTAAAAATATTAAAGCATAAAAGAAATATTATATCCCAAATGGCAATAACTTAAAAAGGAACTAAAAACTAAAAACGGCGTCGCAAAATTCTAAAGCACCTAGATCTTAGTCTAAAAAAAACACTTAAGGGCTTTTACGGAAAAGACTAAAAATCTAGAAATAAAAATAAACTACGGCAAAAACTAAAACTTAAAACTAGCTACGAACAATAAAAATTAAATATTACGAATAAATGATTAAAAAGTTACGAAATATAAAAATTTATAAAAAGTGATAAAATTATTTATTTATAAAAAAATATTATTTTATTTATTTATTTTATAAAAGTATTAATTTTTATATATTAATAAAACTAATTAAAACTAATTATAACTAATTAATAAAAATTAAACTAAATTATAATAATAATAAAGTAATTAGGGTTTAAATAAATAATAATAATTAATACTCTGTAATTAATGCTGAATTAGGTTGATCAGGCGTGTCAGGCCAAACTCCGCGAGTACGGATCCAAGCTGGCAACAAACTCCGCGAGTCGCGGCGAATGCAAAACGTTTTTTTTTTATATTGTTTTTCTAAAAATAATATACAAATATGTTTATACAAATATATATTAAAATTATAGCGTTTCGCCGAAAATCCCCGGCAGCGGCGCCAAAAACTTGATGTCGTAGCGTGGGGGTACGGAAATAGTATTATTTTTTACTACGAAATACGTTACAAATTACACAAGTTTTAATTATTTATTTACAGATGGGATATACCTAATGTAAAATATTAAAAATAAATACAACTTAATTTAAAACGTAAAGTAAATAACGATAATGAAATTGCGATAAATAAAAGTGCGAGAAAATTAAAAAGTATGATAATTAAAAGTGCAATTAAATACAATGATAATAAATAAAAGTGCGATAATTAAAAGTGCAATTAAATATGAAAATAAAGGAATTATGCTTATTTAAACTTCCGTAATCATGATGTTTGACGTGTTGATTTTAGTTTATTCCCATGAGTTAATTGTTCTTTGTCCTGGATTATTTAATATGTCCGTCTGATTTTTGTCCATAACAGTCCATCAGTCATAAATATAAAGTGCGAGTGTCCTCGTCAAATTATCCTTATATCCAAAGTCAAATATTCCAACTAATTGGGGACTTAAACTGTAACAAGATTTTAATACTTTGTTTAATAATTACACCAGGTTATCGACTGCGTGTAACCCAAGGTTTTAATACTTTGTTATCAATTATGCCAAGTGTCCTTGTACATAATTTCACCCCTGTTTTAATAATTCCATAGACTATTAATCCATTCCCGTGTCCGATTAAATGAACGATTATTCATACATATAAATATCCCGCCCATCGTGTCCGATCGAGTGTATATGGTTATTTATAGGTACGTCCAATTGTAAATCTTTATATTAAAATTAACAAACAATCTTTTAGTTAAACAAATATAAAGCCCATTAATAGCCCATAGTCTAATTTCCACAAGTGTCGTTCTTTTGTCTAAACTCCAATTATGGTACAAAGCCCAATTACCCAATTTTAGTATTTTAGCCCAACATCATGATTACTTCGTCTTAAATAAGCATAATAATAACTTAAGTACGAGACATTAATTTAAAAAGGAGAACATAGCTTACATTGATTATTTATCGCGTAGTGTTACACGGACAGAGCTCCGACTTTAAAACCCGTAAATAACCGTTACATTAACTAAACTAATCTAATATAAAACTAAACTAATTTATATTATATATATAAATATTATATATATATTAATTATATAGAGGGAGAGATTGGATATGGGGTGCAATGGATTCGGCAGAAGCTTGTGCCTTTTATAGGAAGATTTTGATTTTTGCTGCTCCGCGAGTGCGGAGCTATTGTGCCTTACAACTCCGCGAGTGCGGAGGTCCGAAATCCAGCTCACAATATTTTGGATCCTAGCTTTGTCGACGTAATTTAATAAATATATATAATATATAAATAATTTATATAATTATTTAAATATTATATTATATTCTTGTGCATAGTTGACTCATAATTTTTAGTCCGTTGCGTCGGGCGTTGATAGTTGGCTCAGGTCCCGGTTTCGGATTTTCGAACGTCCTTTCGTATAATTTAATATCTTGTACTTTGTGTTCCGCAACTTGTACTTTTGTCATTTTTAGACGTTTCTCATCAATAAATTGAACAACTTGGATTGTAACTTGTACATTTGAACTTTTTGGTCATTTGCGTCTTCAAATCGTCGTTTTTGCCTTTTGTCTTCGCACTTATTTAATATAAACGATTACAACTTAAAATAGAACAATTACAACTAAATAATTTACATATTGGGAGGATATTGCTACAAAATATATATTCATTTGGAGCACTATCATGACGTCATTTAACAAGTGTAGGGTTGACCTCGGATTCACGAACCTATATCATTTATATATATATATATTAACACACATATTTGTAATCGAACAAATTGATATATTATATCTTAAGTTATATATTTTACATATTTAATTTGTGTATATATTTAAAAATGATTAATATTTATATAGTTATATTAATATTATATATATGACTAGTTTTATATTAAAAATAACTAATTGGTTATATATGACTATTTATAAAAAAAATTGTTATTATGAATAATACATACTTATATATAACATTACAAAAAATATATTTTTTTAAAAAATATTTGTTTGGTAACATAATATCAATAATAATAATAAAAGTTATATTTGCATATAATGATAACATTAATAATAATAATATTGATAATGATAATAATTACAGTAATAATAATAGTAAGGATAGTAATAATGTCACTAATAATAATAATAATAATAATAATAATAATAATAATAATAATAATAATAATAATAATAATGATATTAATAATAATAATAATAATAGTACTACCTTTAAAGAAAATTTCCAAAATATAGTGTCTTAGCCGGGGTCGAACCCGAGACCCCTCGGTCGACGACCACTCGCCCAAACCTTTGTTCTGTTTATGCTTTGCATATAATTCTCTTGTAATCCCCATTGTAGTCACCATCGTCATCTAGCCTCATCTTAACCTAATCAATTCTGATCATCTAGCCTATTCATTAACATAAACCATCATGGCTCATGAAATCATACACGTATCTATACCATTTCATGTACGTAAACATCATCATTATCTCTAATTATACGTTTGTATCATCATCTTCATTTCATGATCATAATCATTATCAAAATTTCGTTATCATCACTCAACATATTTAACGTGTAACCATCATGGTTTATATATCATTATCATAAACTCCATTACTTCACCATTTTAATCATTTAGTAATTATCTCATCTTGGAATCTTCATCCACCATCATCTTAACTCCGTTCATCTCCATCACATAAAATTATAATTATACCACTATTCTCAGTTATCATCATCTCGTGGTTATCATCACTACATCATGTTCATTATCATATGAGCATACTTTATTATGTCCTCCTTAATCATGAATCGAGCAAAGGAAAAATATAGATAGAAAAACTGCATTCGTGGGTTTTTGTATGGAACAGCCCAACTTAGTGTAAACGAGCCTAATTAATTAATCCATGTGTTTATTAATTAAATCCACCATCTAGCCCACACAGTTTATCCAGGCCCATATTAACTTCATAAATGAATTAGAGTGAATGGGAATAAAATACTTGGTGTCCTCGGTTTAAAAAAAAAGACAGCTAGCAAGGAAACAAAATATTGTGACCTAATAAAGCAGATGTAGAGTTACCATTCTTTGTGGGGTTCTCCTTTTTATGAATATTGGCCATAAAAAAAGGAAAAAGCATTCCTTTACCTGTTTAAAAAAGACGATAATATATAGTATGCAGATAGTGGGTTTGGTGATTGTTTGGGTTCGTTTGCAACAGAAATTAGAAAACAGAAATTTGCTGTATCGTAGTAGCAGCTACATTTTGAGGAGAGAGAGATATAGAGAAAGAAGGATGATGGTAAGGCGATGGAAAATGGTGAGTGGGGGTTGTTTGTGGTGGTTTATGGGTGGCAATGGTTCGGTTGAATAGTAAAATAGAAAAATAGGATTGACAAAAGTAAGATTTAAAGTGATTGCTTTTAAGTCATAAATTAATGACATTTAGCGAGCTGCACTCCTTATGAAATCGTGGTATACTCAGGGTTTTAAAGATCGTTTGGTTTGGCTCGAATAGAAGTAGAATGGCAGAAGTTTGTAATGGTTTTCGGGTTTGGGTTCTCAAACATAGAACATGATGGTTGTGGTGCTCGATCAATAAAAAAAAAAGGAGTATAAAGAAGAAAGGTGATTTGTGGCGGTGACCCATGGTCGTGGGTTGATGATTGTTCTACGAAGGTTATAAAAAAAATGATTAGTTGTGGGTGTCGGATATGAAGGTGGTGATTGTTTGTTGTCTTCCATGGTGATTAATGGTTGATATAAATTTGTTATTTATTGAAGTGAGTGGTGATTTGATAGACATAATTTAGAAGAAGGTAATGGGTTTTTAAGTTACATAAGGGATTTAAGCACTTGTATATATATAAATGCAGAGGTGTGTGTGGGTGGTGGGAGTGTGGTATTATGTATCATCACATATATGCATATATCTGATACTATAGATAGATATAGATAGACAATGACCGATTGAGATATATGACATAAATATTAAATAGTTGATTGTAAAGTGGGTGGTGATTGAGAATATCAGTCGACTAAAGCAAGAAGGCAATTAAAGTAGTTGTAAGTGAGTGGATCATTCATTGTATGTGTTATATAAGATTAAAAAGAAAACTGTATGGTGACTGTTACTTATGGGTCGAGTAAAATGAAAACAATAAACTAGTAATGGCTGAACGTCTTCCAAATATACATATAATAAGGGTGGTGTTCTAGGAATATATATATATACATATATTGTATACTTTATGTAATGTGTAATTGGTGTGTTGGTTGAATGATTCTTGGATATAACAGAAAGTAAGAAAATGGTTTGGTGGATGACTAACATATTTATATATAATTAGATATACTCCGTAAGTTTCAAGTTGTGGAGAGTTGACCAAATTTCCAAATAGTAACTTGTATCAATTAAGTCAATTAAACAAAAAGTGAATCAATTATCATCAATCAACAACAGTGACTCTTTTAATTCAATTATTAAATCACAGATATAAATGTGATTATGTTAGTGGAGATAATAGTAACAAGTGGATTAATTTGATAGACAACTAATGTAATACAATACATAAACGTGTCAAATATATATTAGCAGGCCTTACATATATATAGATTTATTTTAATATCATGTATTGTTTTATTTACATAATTAATTAACTCATATATTATTTTAATTTATAATAATTAATATATATATATATATATATATATATATATATATATATATATATATATTTATTTATTTATTTATTTATTTATATATTTATTTACACATAATGGTTCGTGACTCGTCGGGCACAGACAAAGGTCAAATGGATATATGATACAGTTCAAAGATTTTAAGACTCAATATTACAGACTTTGTTTATCATGTCAGAAACATATAAAGATCAAGTTTAAATTTGGTCGGAAATTTCCGGGTCATCACAGTACCTACCCGTTAAAGAAATTTCGTCCCGAAATTTGAATGTGGTCGTCATGGTTAACAATAGAAATGTCTTCATGACAAATATAAGTTGATAAATAGAGTTTTATCATCATTGAGTAATATGGAATAAACAATTCGTTTATCTGAAGAGTACAAGTGAAGCTATCACAAAAGCATGGAATGAGTGAATGCAGGTTCGACTTAACTGGTGACGTAGTCATAGTTGATTTTCGAAATTTAAGGGATTTAAAGAAAATCTTGGAAATCTATAAGATCTGATTTCTTCGAGACTTAAGGAAATTAGGATCTCTTTAATTAAATGTGATGATCTGTTTCGATTTCTTTGTCTGCTATTTTCACTATAAATGAACTTCTTCCATTTCATTATTTGCACCACCCCAATACTTTCTTTCTCGATCCATATTTTCAATGATTGTGAATATGCTTAATCCAACTCTGGTTCTTAACCTCATTCTGACTATTGCAATAATTATTCTTCTATTCCAACTTCCACCTGAGGAATCTATTTTCTTCTACTTCGCCCTTGGGGTTATAGTGTTTTTAATTCTCCCGTGTCTTTATGTTACGATAAACATTGATATACACGGTTTGTAATTTATGTGTTGTTATCGGGCTTTATTTTCTCCATTATATTTCGGAGTTCCATACTTTTGTTTTCTCTTCTCGACTTCAAGTCAAGCAAATAATGGTCCAGAATTTGTAGATATGAAATTTAGAATGAACATAGTTAATGTTCTAAACAAGGAAGAATGTAATAACACAATTTGATTTGTCAAATTATCAGAATTACTGAGAATAGAACTATCAAGAATATACTTTCTTGATATGTTCAGAGGTTAAGCAGAATGAAAGAGTTATGTATCATGACACATGATGACGTTATGATCTGTGAATCATCATGTCCCATTAGAAACCCAGCATGACTTACTATAATATAATCACGTTGATCAAGTGTTATTATATTATACTAGCTCATGCATCAGTTCCCAACACTACTTCAAAATCATTCATATTTTAAATTCGAAGGTTCGCAGAATATAGAAACTAAAACAGTTTTCTTTTATGATATAATACGGATAGCGCAGAGAGATACTTAATATCGAATGGGAATATTTATGAAGATATCTTCAGAAATATTGAGGATATTAATAAAGAAAGATACGATGATATCTTAAAATTTCTAATACCGATGGATAATGAAGAAAATTTGTCCGCAAGAGTTTAGAGTCAGAAGCAAGGCATTCGTTAATAACTTCAGCAGGTACTGAATCATTTGGATTCTTTGAGGGCAGGTTTAGTCTTTGTGATTTATCCACAGCCTCCTTCATGGTTTGCTCAATCCGGTTTTCAGTTCCAACTTTTCTGAGCTTTGCCAACATACTATTCTTTATCTTTATACCTTCGACGGTTAAGGTCGTGTACAGTTTTTGCTGCTGTATTCAGCTTGTACAGTTTTTGCTGCTGTATTCAGCTTTTTTTTTTTCTTCAGAATTTGGAGTATTGATTTGAAGACTGGTTGCTTTTCAAAATTTCAGAGTGGAAGATCATAATTCTAAGAGATAAATGTTATATGTATTCATATATCTGTTGATGTAGACATGCTGCGAGATTTCAAAATACTGATTGCAAATTCTCGGTAATTAGAATGGCAATTATCGTTACATAACGCGGATGAGTATATGATAGGGTATTAATGAATAAATATAGTGATTTATCGAAGTGACTTTCGCCAAAGAGTAGTGAAGTTGCTGGTATGTTTACTGTTAATGTGGTGGGATATAAACAGTTCCCCGGTAACGAAGGCGAAAAGACAACGTATATATCAAGGTTATAATAAGGTTGTTTCGCACGAAAAATTAAAGTTGACTTGTTGAAGCTGTGACAAAATTGGCTAATTTGGAAAGAAATTGCAAAGTTATTTTCGGTAATAATAACGCTAAAGGAATTAGCACAGCTACGCGTTAAACATTTACTCAGTTTTCGAAAGTTTTCAGGTGCATAACTAGATGCATCGATCTTTTCTTCCGTAGATAAAGTGTCGTTGGTTCATCCTCTCGATTGAGGTGTTTTTAAGAATCATGAAAGGTTTGAACGCAGAATGTAATCGTGAAGATACAAATGAGGTTTAAGACGAAATCAAGTGGCAAACTTGAAGAATTGTTTAGTTTCATATGTTATAATCAATATTTTAATTCATTTTAATTGTCCAATGTTATTAGTCCACAGTCGATAGTCCACATTCGATAGTCCAATAATTCATATATAGTTTAATATATAATATTCGAATTAATTAATACGTGTCGTGACCCGTATACGTCTCAGACTCGATCACAACTCAAACTATATATATTATTATGGAATCAACCTCAACCCTGTATAGCTAACTCCCGCATTACTGCATATAGAGTGTCTATGGTTATTCCAAACAATATATATAGATGGGTCGATATGATATGTCAAAACCTTGTATACATGTCTCGATATTTAAAGTGCGTAAAATAAATACAGAATTTAAATGATGGTAAATAATATGCGTAAAGTAAATAACAGAAATTAAATGACGATAAATAAAATTGAGATAATTAAATTGCGATAATTAAACTGCGATAAATAAAATGTAATCAATTAGCTAGGAACAGTTAGCGTGGATTCTTAACAAAATTCCTCATAGTTAATTTGTTTGTTTCTACAAATTTTATTTTGTCAAATGTTTTCTTCATTATGCCACTTGTTGGATTCTGATAATTTAAAATCCAAATATGAAATTGGATGAATATGGTTATTCTGCGGTGAACAGATACGTATCTCTGTAGATGTAAATAGGATAGTAAATGACCGTTGAATCAGATTCGAAGAATGTACAATGTAACTTATTAATGTGAAATCTAAATATTCCTAGGGTATTACCTACCCGTTAAAATATTTTCACCATTAACAGTTTGTACGAAAATTTTTTTAATTACAATCTTTATGAAACAATATATATACATATATATTTTCTTCAGACGTAATCATGGATTTAATGAGTCAACGTGATATTAAACTCATTAGGTTTACGGCTAGAACTAGAGTACATAATATCTAAAACATTAGAGATTACGTAATCGCCATGAAGGACGAAGATAGTTTATGTAGAACGATTCGTAGAACGATGATTATGCTTGAGGTATAGATTGCGAGGTTGAGACATGGGATGATGTTGTTGTTGTTGGTACTGGTTATGCTGATGGTGCTGCTGATGGTGGTACAATTGCTATCGGTGCTACAAGTGTTGTTGGTGCTAAGGTTGGTGATGATATTGGTGTAGTAAGTATAGCTTGTAAATCACACACCATTCTTATCAGGGTTTCTATCCTACCCTCTATCATTTCTATCCATCCACTCATCTGATTTGATAGATCTTGATTATCAATTCGAAGTTCCCTAACTTCTTCTAATATTCCCCTTCGATTGGTATTCGGAAGTAGAGGTTGAATATTTTCTGAGATTGCAGTAATGCGACCTTCGAGGTGGAAAACTTTAGCAAGAATGGTGAATACAGTGTTGCGCATGGGTTCACCGGTGAGTACATCATTTTCTCCGATGTTAGGAGGTAAGTTTGGTTCGCGGTAGGGCTCGCCTTCTTCATTTCTCCATCGAGTGAGTAAGTCTCAGACCCACCCCCATCTTCTCCAGAAAGAAAAATAGCTAAACGGTGGAGACACTTTGGGTTCATTGACTTCGGAGTCTACTTCAATACGCTTCTTGAAATTGCTTCCGGAACTAATGGAATCCAAGCTAGGTGTAGGATCCATCTCTTATGATCAGTTAGAGGATTTTCGATATGAAATGATTTTCGGTTATTGGATAATATTCTAATTATATAGAATATCTAATATAGTACAGAAGATCCAGTAGATTACGGAGAAAATTAAGGAAACGTGTCAGATAAAGTCTACAGTAACAGATACGCTAAGATATGGATTTGTCTATACACTATTCATGCAATCAATGCAGTAAGATGTGTCTAGACTAGGAATGATAAACAGATAATTTTCTAAGAATGATAAGCAGTTGAGTTCCGACTAGAAATGATAAGCAAAACTTTTGACATGCAGACAAGGTCGAAGTCCAGACTTACTAATGCATCCTATCAGCTATCAGTTAGACACACTAATGCAAGACCTGGTTCGCTAAGAACACCGCTCTGATACCAACTGAATGGACCCGTCCTAATCCATCTGGACGAAATCTTCAACAGTTGGTCCCATTGTGAGGTTCTGACCTCTATATGCCATGAACGACTCCATGTAATATGAGCAAATGCACAGCGGAAGATTTCTTTCATACCTGAGAATAAACATGTTTTAAAGTGTCAACCAAAAGGTTGGTGAGTTCATTAGTTTATCATAACAATCATTTCAATATTTTAATAGACCACAAGATTTCATATTTTAATACACATCCCATACATAGAGATAAAAAATCATTCATATGGTGAACACCTGGTAACCGACATTAACAAGATACATATATAGGAATATCCCCATCATTCCGGGACACCCTTCAGATATGATATAAATTTCGAAGTACTAAAGCATCCAGTACTTTGGATGGGGTTTGTTAGGCCCAATAGATCTATCTTTAGGATTCGCGTCAATTAGGGTGTCTGTTCCCTAATTCTTAGATTACCAGACATAATAAAAAGGGGCATATTCGATTTCGATAATTCAACCATCGAATGTAGTTTCACGTACTTGTGTCTATTTTGTAAAACATTTATAAATATTGCGCATGTATTCTCAGCCCAAAAATATAAAGGGTAAAAAGGCAAATGAAACTCACCATACTGTATTTTGTAGTAAAAATACATATGACGTCATTTAACAAGTGTAGGGTTGACCTCGAATTCACGAACCTATATCATTTATATATATATATTAACACACATATTTGTAATCGAACAAATTGATATATTATATCTTAAGTTATATATTTTACATATTTAATTTGTGTATATATTTAAAAATGATTAATATTTATATAGTTATATTAATATTTATATATATGACTAGTTTTATATTAAAAATAACTAATAGGTTATATATGAATATTTATAAAAAAAAATTTGTTATTATGAATAATACATACTTATATATAACATTACAAAAAATATATTTTTACAAAAAATATTTGTTTGGTAACATAATATCAATAATAGTAATAAAAGTTATATTTGCATATAATGATAACATTAATAATAATAATAATAATAATAATAATAATAATAATAATAATAATAATATTGATAATGATAATAATTACAGTAATAATAATGGTAAGGATAGTAATAATGTCACTAAAAATAATAATAATAATAATAATAATAATAATAATAATAATAATAATAATAATAATAATAATAATAATAATAATAATAATAATAATAATAATAATAATAATAATATTAATAATAATAATAATAATAGTACTACCTTTAAAGAAAATTTCCAAAATATAGTGTCTTAGCCGGGGTCGAACCCGAGACCCCTCGGTCGATGACCACTCGCCCAAACCTTTGTTCTGTTTATGCTTTTCATATAATTCTCTTGTAATCCCCATTGTAGTCACCATCGTCATCTAGCCTTATTTTAACCTAATCAATTCTGATCATCTAGCCTATTCATTAACATAAACCATCATGGCTCACGAAATCATACACGTATCTATACCATTTCATGTACGTAAACATCATCATTATCTCTAATTATACTTTTGTATCATCATCTTCATTTCATGATCATAATCATTATCAAAATTTTGTTATCATCACTCAACATACTTAACGTGTAACCATCATGGTTTATATATCATTATCATAAACTCCATTACTTCACCATCTTAATCATTTAGTAATTATCTCATCTTCGTCTCTTCATCCACCATCATCTTAACTCCGTTCATCTCCATCACATAAAATTATAATTAAACCACTGTTCTCAGTTATCATCATCTCGTGGTTATCATCACTACATCATGTTCATTATCATAGGAGCATACTTTATTATGTCCTCCTTAATCATGAATCGAGCAAAGGAAAAATATAGATAGAAAAACTGCATTCGTGGGTTTTTGTTTGGAACAGTCCAACTTAGTGTAAACGAGCCCAATTAATTAATCCATGTGTTTATTAATTAAATCCACCATCTAGCCCACACAATTTATCCAGGCCCATATTAACTTCATAAATGAATTAGAGTGAATGGGAATAAAATACTTGGTGTCCTCGGTTTTAAAAAAAAGACAGCTAGCAAGGAAACAAAATATTGTGACCTAATAAAGCAGATGTAGAGTTACCATTCTTTGTGGGGTTCTCCTTTTTATGAATATTTGCCATAAAAAAGGAAAAAGCATTCCTTTATCTGTTTAAAAAAGACGATAATATATAGTATGCAGATAGTGGTTTTGGTGATTGTTTGGGTTCGTTTGCAACAGAAATTAGAAAACAGAAATTTGCTGTATCGTAGTAGCAGCTACATTTTGAGGAGAGAGAGAGATATAGAGAAAGAAGGATGATGGCAAGGCGATGGAAAATGGTGAGTGGGGGTTGTTTGTGGTGGTTTATGGGTGGCAATGGTTCGGTTGAATAGTAAAATAGAAAAATAGGATTGACAAAAGTAAGATTTAAAGTGATTGTTTTTACATCATAAATTAATGACATTTAGCGAGCTGCACTCCTTATGAAATCGTGGTATACTCAGGGTTTTAAAGATCGTTTGGTTTGGCTCGAATAGAAGTAGAATGGCAGAAGGTTGTAATGGTTTTCGGGTTTGGGTTCTCAAACATAGAACATGATGGTTGTGGTGCTCGATCAATAAAAAAAAGGAGTAGAAAGAAGAAAGGTGATTTGTGGCGGTGACCCATGGTCGTGGGTTGATGATTGTTCTACGAAGGTTATAAAAAAAATGATTAGTTTTGGGTGTCGAATATGAAGGTGGTGATTGTTTGAGGTCTTCCATGGTGATTAATGGTTGATATAAATTTGTTATTTATTGAAGTGAGTGGTGATTTGATAGACAGAATTTAGAAGAAGGTAATGGGTTTTTAAGTTACATAAGGGATTTAAGCACTTGTATATATATAAATGCAGAGGTGTGTGTGGGTGGTAGGAGTGTGGTATTATGTATCATCACATATATGCATATATCTGATACTATAGATAGATATAGATAGACAATGACCGATTGAGATATATGACATAAATATTAAATAGTTGATTGTAAAGTGGGTGGTGATTGAGAATATCAGTCGACAAAAGCAAGAAGGCAATTAAAGTAGTTGTAAGTGAGTGGATCATTCATTGTATGTGTTATATAAGATTAAAAAGAAAACTGTATGGTGACTGTTACTTGTGGGTCGAGTAAAATGAAAACAATAAACTAGTGATGGCTGAACGTCTTCCAAATATACATATAATAAGGGTGGTGTTCTAGGAATATATATATACATATATTGTATACTTTATGTAATGTGTAATTGGTGTGTTGGTTGAATGATTCTTGGATATAACAGAAATTAAGAAAATGGTTTGGTGGATGACTAACATATTTATATATAATTAGATATACTCCGTAAGTTTCAAGTTGTGGAGAGTTGACCAAATTTCCAAACAGTAACTTGTATTAATTAAGTCAATTAAACAAAAAGTGAATCAATTATCATCAATCAACAACAGTGACTCTTTTAATTCAATTATCAAATCACAGATATAATTGTGATTATGTTAGTGGAGATAATAGTAATAAGTGGATTAATTTGATAGACAACTAATGTAATACAATACATAAACGTGTCAAATATATATTAGCAGGCCTTACATATATAGATTTATTTTAATATCATGTATTGTTTTATTCACATAATTAATTAACTCATATATTATTTTAATTTATAATAATTAATATATATATATATATATATATATATATATATATATATATATATATATATATATATATATATATATATATATATATATTATATATATAATATATATATATATATATATATATATATATATATATATATATATATATATATATATATATATATATATATATATATATATATATATATATATATTTATTTACACATAATGGTTCGTGACTCGTCGGGCACAGACAAAGGTCAAATGGATATATGATACAGTTCAAAGATTTTAAGACTCAATATTACAGACTTTGCTTATCATGTCAGAAACATATAAAGATCAAGTTTAAATTTGGTCGAAAATTTCCGGGTCGTCACAACATAAGTTGAAATACAAAATGGGTGTACAACCCAAGACCCGTTTGACATAACCAAAATGTAAACCTTGACCCGACTATTTTACTTTCGACAAAACCGAGCATGGTGATTGGAAACGCTACCCAATCCTAATCAAAAGTCTAAAGCATAATCTTCTAAAGCAACCCGCAAAGCACTAGTCCCCATGCTTACCCAAGCCGCCACCTTGCGAACCTATAAAAAATGTAAACAACGAGAGGGTAAGCTAATGCTTAGTGAGTGAGAATATACTACGTACATACATATGAATAAAATGGACACGCCACATAATAATAATAATCAAGTAGCACATACCGGAGTCCAAGCATAAAGGCAAGCTAATCTAAGCATACCGTACGAGCGCTATACAACAAGCTAATATGTCAACAATGTAAGTATACCAACAACAATATGTACAACGCCATCGAGCTACACCCGTAGGGTTAGCTACATCACAACAATATGACAATAGATATATATATATAACAATGCGCAAACCGCCCAAGGTTAACCCCTTAACCCAATACCACCATGAAGATTGGCCGAAACTACACGAGCCTTAGTAAATCCGCACCACACGCGACTACTATCTTCAATACCATTGCAACATAGAGGTTGGCCGAAACTACACGAGCCTTAGTGAATCCGCACCACACGTGACCACTACCTCAATAAGATGACCGAATCTACAAGCGTCATCGTGAATCCGCACCACACGTGACTCACCTCCCAAATCAAAACCCACGGTCCCGAGATTATAAAAATCCACATCATCGGGGTTACTCAATCGCAACTCAAACATCAAACCCACGCCATCGGGATTATATAAATCCACATCATCGGGGTTATCCAAATCACAAGCCTATGTGATAACATAGACATAAAGTGTTTACCTCGCCAAAGGTGGTCAACCAAATCGTACAACAGTGTCAATTGGATCTATTACACTAGTCCATCAAATCCACCTATACTGTAAAGTGAGCTCTATAGCCGATAATCACTTCACCCAACCCGCACCCATCTTATACATACATATGTACATAGTATATTGACACTCACCTTGAAATCTTGAAGGATGCACAAACCAAAATCCGCAATCGTCAATGGAACGTACCTATTCCATTTATCACATAACAAACAACACAATTAGGGTGGATTACAAACCAACCCATATTGACACTTAGTGCAATTTCGACCCAATTGCACTTTCAAATATAACACATGCCCAATCTCGCCAATAATCACTAACTAGAGTGATAATGGTTCCAATAATGCCAATCAAACCCAATCATAAGTGTTAAACACTTATCTTGCCCAAAATGACACCTAAACCCTAATTTTGACCCACCTCAAAATTAGTCAATCAAATACATCCAAAATGGTTTTCCAACACTTCCATAATCACTAACACTAGTGATTATACTCAATTTACAAGCCTTAAACAAAGTTAAATCGTTCACCAACCTAAAACCCGCCAACATCAACTTTAAACCCGAACAATAACATCAATAAACTTACTTCTTAATATTTAAGTGGGTTTCTTGACAAATTAAGTTCAAACCCTAACATTGAATCTCAAATCAAACAATGAAACTCGGAGTTAGAACTTACTAATACAACCACAACGTAGCTAAGAACGAGATGAACAACTTTAACACTTGAGCTTTCACCCGAATCGACCTTCTTCTTCCCCAAATCGAGCTCTCTCTCTAAAATGGGTTTATCTCTCTAAAAATGGTTGGGAGTGTTTGTGTGGGTGGAAATGAGGATAAGGATAAGCTTTGGAACTGATTAGGGGCTTATAACCCGTCCAAAATGTGCAAAGACCAAAACACCCTCGAATATTCCCATTAAATCGAACTGGAATACCAGGTCTGTCAACTTATCGCGTTTCACGACACTCTATTGCGGATTGCGACGACTCCAAATGCGACATGATCAACCGAAACGCGACAGATCGATCGGGGATGGGGTCTTGCAGCTCGTCGCGTTCTGGTCACGTTTGTCGCGATATGCGACGTATTGGGACGCGACAAACCCTCTTGAAACGTTACATATGACCTGATTCACCCCAATTCCACTTTTAAGAACATCCAAAGTCAAAAGTGGTCAAGCAATTGCATTCTAAAGATTAAACACCTATCCTTGGACTCCGTATGACGCCCCGAGCGTCATGTTTAGACAAACGGGGTGTTACAATTCTTACTACATCAATAGTATGCTCTGTTACAAACAAATATTCATTGTCTTTCTCTATTATTACATTAATTTCTTTCACAATGACCATTGTCTTTCACAATGACCATTGTTATATAACATTCGTTTGTAGGTTCTTGCTACACATTTGAAGCATCATAGTGCCCCGGACTTTTCTTCAATCCTTTTCGTAAAGGTTGTAAACTGAGACCTCCCTTTTTAGTACACCGTTTATAAATCTGTTTGTTATTTTGTATCCAGGGATGGCAAAAAGGCCGGAACCAATAGGTTAACCCGAAACCCCAACACTTTTGGGCCGGGTTCGGTTCTGAGTATATTCGGGTCTTTGACCGAGTATGGGGATAGTTTAATTTTTTTTTTTTTGCGTGTTTGGGTATGGGGATGGGCTTTAATTTTAATTTTAATTATTATTATTATTATCTTTTTGCGTATAGTAGAAAATAAACGTATATGATTGTTGAATGATTTTTAGACCTGATAAAAAAAACAATTGCACGATTACATGGTGAGTAAAAAAGTTCCATGTCCCAATTATTGTTGTTTATCTATAATAAGATTTTGACATTGGTTATTTCATGACTGTTGTGTTGTGGTAACAGTAGCAGTTAACATGGTCTAAATTACCTCCATGTTGACCATGCAGTTCTACATGGAAACCTCAAATCGACCAGCATCTTACTAGGCAGATTTAAATTTTCCTGTAACTGATTACCATCTCCACCAGTTAATGACCGAAGCAGGTGTAGTGACCCGAACTTTTCCATGTTTATATATATTAATTGAGATTGATGTTTACATGATTAAATGTTTCCAACATGTTAAGCAATCAAACTTGTTAAGACTTGATTAATTGAAATATGTTTCATATAGACAATTGACCACCCAAGTTGACCGGTGATTCACGAACGTTAAAACTTGTAAAAAAAAAAACTATATGATGACATATATATGGTTATATATATAGTTAACATGATATTATGATAAGTAAACATATCATTAATTATATTAACAATGAACTACATATGTAAAAACAAGACTACTAACTTAATGATTTTGAAACGAGACATATATGTAACGTTTATCGTTGTAACGACATTTAATGTATATATATCATATTAAGAGATATTCGTACATCATAATATCATGATAATATAATAATTTAAAATCTATTTTGTTATTATAAACATTGGGTTAACAACATTTAACAAGATCGTTAACCTAAAGGTTTCAAAACAACACTTACATGTAACGACTAACGATGACTTAACGACTCAGTTAAAATGTATATACATGTAGTGTTTTAATATGTATTTATACACTTTTGAAAGACTTCAATACACTTATCAAAATACTTCTACTTAACAAAAATGCTTACAATTACATTCTCGTTCAGTTTCATCAACAATTCTACTTGTATGCACCCGTATTCGTACTCGTACAATACACAGCTTTTAGATGTATGTACTATTGGTATATACACTCCAATGATCAGCTCTTAGCAGCCCATGTGAGTCACCTAACACATGTGGGAACCATCATTTGGCAACTAGCATGAAATATCTCATAAGATTACAAAAATATGAGTAATCATTCATGACTTATTTACATGAAAACAAAATTACATATCCTTTATATCTAATCCATACACCAACGACCAAAAACACCTACAAACACTTTCATTCTTCAATTTTCTTCATCTAATTGAACTCTCTCAAGTTCTATCTTCAAGTTCTAAGTGTTCTTCATAAATTCCAAAAGTTCTAGTTTCATAAAATCAAGAATACTTTCAAGTTTGCTAGCTCACTTCCAATCTTGTAAGGTGATCATCCAACCTCAAGAAATCTTTGTTTCTTACAGTAGGTTATCATTCTAATACAAGGTAATAATCATATTCAAACTTTGGTTCAATTTCTATAACTATAACAATCTTATTTCAAGTGATGATCTTACTTGAACTTGTTTTCGTGTCATGATTTTGCTTCAAGAACTTTGAGCCATCCAAGGATCCATTGAAGCTAGATCCATTTTTCTCTTTTCCAGTAGGTTCATCCAAGGAACTTAAGGTAGTAATGATGTTCATAACATCATTCGATTCATACATATAAAGCTATCTTATTCGAAGGTTTAAACTTGTAATCACTAGAACATAGTTTAGTTAATTCTAAACTTGTTCGCAAACAAAAGTTAATCCTTCTAACTTGACTTTTAAAATCAACTAAACACATGTTCTATATCTATATGATATGCTAACTTAATGATTTAAAACCTGGAAACACGAAAAACACCGTAAAACCGGATTTACGCCGTCGTAGTAACACCGCGGGCTGTTTTGGGTTAGTTAATTAAAAACTATGATAAAATTTGATTTAAAAGTTGTTATTCTGAGAAAATGATTTTTATTATGAACATGAAACTATATCCAAAAATTATGATTAAACTCAAAGTGGAAGTATGTTTTCTAAAATGGTCATCTAGACGTCGTTCTTTCGACTGAAATGACTACCTTTACAAAAATGACTTGTAACTTATTTTTCCGACTATAAACCTATACTTTTTCTGTTTAGGTTCATAAAATAGAGTTCAATATGAAACCATAGCAATTTGATTCACTCAAAACGGATTTAAAATGAAGAAGTTATGGGTAAAACAAGATTGGATAATTTTTCTCATTTTAGCTACGTGAAAATTGTTAACAAATCTATTCCAACCATAACTTAATCAACTTGTATTGTATATTATGTAATCTTGAGATACCATAGACACGTATACAATGTTTCGACCTATCATGTCGACACATCTATATATATTTCGGAACAACCATAGACACTCTATATGTGAATGTTGGAGTTAGCTATACAGGGTTGAGGTTGATTCCAAAATATATATAGTTTGAGTTGTGATCAATACTGAGATACGTATACACTGGGTCGTGGATTGATTCAAGATAATATTTATCGATTTATTTCTGTACATCTAACTGTGGACAACTAGTTGTAGGTTACTAACGAGGACAGCTGACTTAATAAACTTAAAACATCAAAATATATTAAAAGTGTTGTAAATATATTTTGAACATACTTTGATATATATGTATATATTGTTATAGGTTCGTGAATCAACCAGTGGCCAAGTCTTACTTCCCGACGAAGTAAAAATCTGTGAAAGTGAGTTATAGTCCCACTTTTAAAATCTAATATTTTTGGGATGAGAATACATGCAGGTTTTATAATTGATTTACAAAATAGACACAAGTACGTGAAACTACATTCTATGGTTGAATTATCGAAATCGAATATGCCCCTTTTTATTAAGTCTGGTAATCTAAGAATTAGGGAACAGACACCCTAATTGACGCGAATCCTAAAGATAGATCTATTGGGCCTAACAAACCCCATCCAAAGTACCGGATGCTTTAGTACTTCGAAATTTATATCATATCCGAAGGGTGTCCCGGAATGATGGGGATATTCTTATATATGCATCTTGTTATTGTCGGTTACCAGGTGTTCACCATATGAATGATTTTTATCTCTATGTATGGGATGTGTATTGAAATATGAAATCTTGTGGTCTATTGTTACGATTTGATATATATAGGTTAAACCTATAACTCACCAACATTTTTGTTGACGTTTTAAGCATGTTTATTCTCAGGTGATTATTAAGAGCTTCCGCTGTCGCATACTTAAATAAGGACAAGATTTGGAGTCCATGCTTGTATGATATTGTGTAAAAACTGCATTCAAGAAACTTATTTTGTTGTAACATATTTGTATTGTAAACCATTATGTAATGGTCGTGTGTAAACAAGATATTTTAGATTATCATTATTTGATAATCTACGTAAAGCTTTTTAAACCTTTATTGATGAAATAAAGGTTATGGTTTGTTTAAAAATGAATGCAGTCTTTGAAAAACGTCTCATATAGAGGTCAAAACCTCGCAACGAAATCAATTAATATGGAACGTTTTTAATCAATAAGAACGGGACATTTCAGTTGGTATCAGAGCGTTGGTCTTAGAGAACCAGAAAATTTGCATTAGTGTGTCTTATCGAGTTTGTTAGGATGCATTAGTGAGTCTGGACTTCGACCGTGTTTTCTTTAAAAATGATTGCTTAACATTTTTGTTGGAAACTATATATTTTTAACATATGAATATTATGTGATATATTAATCTCTTAACGTGTTTGATATTATGTGATAGATGTCTACCTCTAGAACAAGTCCCATTGACTCACCTAATAATAATGAAGAGTCAAATGTAAATTGGAATGATTTGTGGACTGATTCACAAGTTCCCGAAGAGGAACCGGAAGAAGAATCGGAACCGGAAGAAGAATCGGAACCGGATGAAGAAATAGAACCGGTGGGGAAAATAATAAAACGGTTAAGTAAAAGAAAATCCTCAACCAACCGACCAAGGTTAATTATGGTCAATGGTGTTTCCGCCAAGGAAGCAAAATATTGGGAGGATTACCAATTCTCCGATGAATCGGATTCCGACGAGAATTCCGATGATGTTATAGAAATTACCCCAACTGAATTTAAAAAGGCAAAAGAAAATAATAAGGGAAAGGGCATAAAAATAGAGAAATCTAATTCCAACCCCGATGAACTTTATATGTATCGTCAACCCCCGAAGTCCTTAAGTTGTAACAATGACCCGGGAACCTCTAAACCACCAGGTTTTTCTAAACCAATGTGGACAACGACGGCTCGTATTAGGGGAACATCATATATCCCTAGAAACTTGGCAAAACGAACCAAAACCGAAGAAGAAGAAACGAGCGAGTCGGAATAAGATGGTTGTATTCGTGTGGTGTAATATATGTAATATAGTGTTCTTATGCTTTATGATATATGTAAAAATTGCTTGTATTAATAAGTATTTTTTTATGAATCTAACTCTTGTCTATTTTACAGTTTAAAAACACAAAATGGATAGACAACCCAATATTTTAAGAGACCTACCCGGAGACATGATTGATGAAATCTTGTCTAGAGTCGGCCAGAATTCTTCGGCACAACTATTTAAGGCGAGATCAGTTTGTAAGACATTCGAAGAACGTTCCAAGAATGTCTTGGTTTATAAGAAACTTTCGTTTGAAAGATGGGGGATATCACATTGGGAAACCCATAAGTTACGATGTGTTTACTTTGACGCATATATTGCGGGGAACCCAAATGCTATTTTACGCAACGGGTTAAGAAATTATTTTGACTCAATATATCCGAATATTGGACTTCGTGATTTAGAAAAAGCGGCTAACATGCAACATAAAGAAGCATGTTATGCTTACGGATTAGTAATGTTCGCTTCTCACCAAAGTGAGAACAAGAACATCGGGCTACAACTATTAAACAAAACGTTTCCACAAGTGACGGAGTCGGTAATTGGGGTAAGAAATGAGGTTTTTAGATTATTACGGGACTGTTGGACATTACGTAACCCTCATCCCTTTGATGACGTTACAACACGCTGTCTTATCAACGGCCATAACGGTTATGTTGCACAAGACCAAGGATGGGAAGTAGTCCTAGTAAAACCAGAATGCATGACTTGTTCCTGGACGTATGAATTACGTGTCTTTATTGCCTTTGCTGAACGACTTGTGTACTAGCTAGAATTGTCTTCACAACTATCTTGTATCAAAGTTATTGTGTGCTATATTTCATGCTTTATGTAAAATAAGCGGTATTGTAAGTTTGTAAAATATTGTATAAAAGTTTGAACGCGAAATATTATTATAATCAGTTTTTCATATAGAATTGTAGTAGTTGAATTGTATATTAGCTACTAAGTATGAACTTAACGGGTAGGTACTACCCGAATTTAAACTTATAAAACGCTAATATGAAGAAAAAGCTTTTATAAATGAGTTCATATTATGCTACGAAATACTATTAACTACTCTTAATATTCTGTATGATTAACTTGTTCCATTTAACTATTTTGAAGGAAATGGCACCGACTACTCGACACACCGTGAATATGAATGAAGAGGAATTCCGTACTTTTCTAGCTTCAAACATAGCCGCAGTACAGGCTGCGCTACATAACAACAATAACCTTGGATCTAGCAGTACAGGAAATCGTGTAGGATGCACCTACAAAGAATTCACTGCCTGCAAACCTTTGGAATTTGATGGAACCGAAGGACCGATCGGATTGAAACGGTGGACCGAGAAGGTCGAATCGGTGTTTGCCATAAGTAAGTGTACTGAAGAGGACAAAGTGAAGTACGCTACGCATACCTTCACAGGTTCTGCGTTAACATGGTGGAATACCTATCTAGAGCAAGTGGGACAAGACGATGCGTACGCACTACCGTGGTCAGCATTCAAGCACTTGATGAACGAGAAGTACCGTCCCAGAACCGAGGTCAATAAGCTCAAGACAGAACTTAGAGGGTTACGAACCCAAGGATTTGATATTACCACGTACGAAAGACGATTCACAGAATTGTGCCTATTGTGTCCGGGAGCATTCGAAGATGAGGAAGAGAAGATCGACGCGTTTGTGAAAGGATTACCGGAAAGAATCCAAGAAGATATAAGTTCACACGAGCCCGCCTCCATACAACAGGCATGTAGAATGGCTCACAAACTAGTGAACCAGATTGAAGAAAGAATTAAAGAACAGACTGCTGAAGAGGCCAATGTGAAGCAAGTCAAAAGAAAGTGGGAGGAAAACGGTGATAAGAATCACCAATACAACAACAACAGCAATTACAACAATAATCGCAACAATTATCCCAACAATCGCAACATCAATCGCAACTACAACAAACGGCCCAACAACAACAACAACAACAACAACAGCAACTACAACAATCATCCCAACAACAATAATAACCGCAACAACAACAACAATCAGAAGCAACTATGCCAAAGGTGTGAAAAGAATCACTCGGGGTTCTGCACCAAATTTTGCAACAAGTGTAAAAGAAATGGTCATAGCGCGGCGAAGTGTGAGGTCTACGGACCAGGGGTTAATAGAACGAAAGGAACAAATGGTGTCGGAACGAGTAATGGCGGAGCAAGTAGTGTCGGAGCAAGTTATGCCAATGTAGTTTGTTATAAATGTGGAAAACCAGGCCACATTATTAGAAATTGCCCGAACCAGGAGAACACGAATGGACAAGGCCGTGGAAGAGTTTTCAATATTAATGCGGTAGAGGCACAGGAAGACCCGGAGCTTGTTACGGGTACGTTTCTTATTGACAATAAATCTGCTTACGTTTTATTTGATTCGGGTGCGGATAGAAGCTATATGAGTAGAGATTTTTGTGCTAAATTAAGTTGTCCATTGACGCCTTTGGATAGTAAATTTTTACTCGAATTAGCAAATGGTAAATTAATTTCAGCAGATAATATATGTCGGAATCGAGAAATTAAACTGGTTAGCGAAACATTTAAGATTGATTTGATACCAGTAGAGTTAGGGAGTTTTGATGTGATAATCGGTATGGACTGGTTGAAAGAAGTGAAAGCGGAGATCGTTTGTTACAAAAATGCAATTCGCATTATACGAGAAAAAGGAAAACCCTTAATGGTGTACGGAGAAAAGGGCAACACGAAGCTACATCTTATTAGTAATTTGAAGGCACAAAAACTAATAAGAAAAGGTTGCTATGCTGTTCTAGCACACGTCGAGAAAGTACAAACTGAAGAAAAGAGCATCAATGATGTTCCCATTGCAAAAGAATTTCCCGATGTATTTCCGAAAGAATTACCGGGATTACCCCCACATCGATCCGTTGAATTTCAAATAGATCTTGTACCAGGAGCTGCACCAATAGCTCGTGCTCCTTACAGACTCGCACCCAGCGAGATGAAAGAACTGCAAAGCCAATTACAAGAACTTTTAGAGCGTGGTTTCATTCGACCAAACACATCACCGTGGGGAGCTCCTGTTTTGTTTGTCAAGAAGAAAGATGGTACATTCAGGTTGTGTATCGACTACCGAGAGTTGAACAAACTTACCATCAAGAACCGCTACCCACTACCGAGAATCGACGACTTATTTGATCAACTACAAGGCTCGTCTGTTTATTCAAAGATTGACTTACGTTCCGGGTATCATCAAATGCGGGTGAAAGAAGATGATATTCCAAAGACTGCTTTCAGAAAACGTTACGGTCATTACGAGTTTATGGTCATGCCGTTTGGTTTAACTAATGCACCAGCTGTGTTCATGGACCTTATGAACCGAGTGTGTGGACCATACCTTGACAAGTTTGTCATTGTTTTCATTGATGACATACTTATTTACTCAAAGAATGACCAAGAACACGGTGAACATTTGAGAAAGGTGTTAGAAGTATTGAGGAAGGAAGAATTGTACGCTAAGTTTTCAAAGTGTGCATTTTGGTTGGAAGAAGTTCAATTCCTCGGTCACATAGTGAACAAAGAAGGTATTAAGGTGGATCCGGCAAAGATAGAAACTGTTGAAAAGTGGGAAACCCCGAAAACTCCGAAACACATACGCCAGTTTTTAGGACTAGCTGGTTACTACAGAAGGTTCATCCAAGACTTTTCCAGAATAGCAAAACCCTTGACTGCATTAACGCATAAAGGGAAGAAATTTGAATGGAATGATGAACAAGAGAAAGCGTTTCAGTTATTGAAGAAAAAGCTAACTACGGCACCTATATTGTCATTGCCTGAAGGGAATGATGATTTTGTGATTTATTGTGACGCATCAAAGCAAGGTCTCGGTTGTGTATTAATGCAACGAACGAAGGTGATTGCTTATGCGTCTAGACAATTGAAGATTCACGAACAAAATTATACGACGCATGATTTGGAATTAGGCGCGGTTGTTTTTGCATTAAAGACTTGGAGGCACTACTTATATGGGGTCAAAAGTATTATATATACCAACCACAAAAGTCTTCAACACATATTTAATCAGAAACAACTGAATATGAGGCAGCGTAGGTGGATTGAATTATTGAATGATTACGATTTTGAGATTCGTTACCACCCGGGGAAGGCAAATGTGGTAGCCGATGCCTTGAGCAGGAAGGATAGAGAACCCATTCGAGTAAAATCTATGAATATAATGATTCATAATAACATTACTACTCAAATAAAGGAGGCGCAACAAGGAGTTTTAAAAGAGGGAAATTTAAAGGATGAAATACCCAAAGGATCGGAGAAGCATCTTAATATTCGGGAAGACGGAACCCGGTATAGGGCTGAAAGGATTTGGGTACCAAAATTTGGAGATATGAGAGAAATGGTACTTAGAGAAGCTCATAAAACCAGATACTCAATACATCCTGGAACGGGGAAGATGTACAAGGATCTCAAGAAACATTTTTGGTGGCCGGGTATGAAAGCCGATGTTGCTAAATACGTAGGAGAATGTTTGACGTGTTCTAAGGTCAAAGCTGAGCATCAGAAACCATCAGGTCTACTTCAACAACCCGAAATCCCGGAATGGAAATGGGAAAACATTACCATGGATTTCATCACTAAATTGCCAAGGACTGCAAGTGGTTTTGATACTATTTGGGTAATAGTTGATCGTCTTACCAAATCAGTACACTTCCTACCAATAAGAGAAGATGACAAGATGGAGAAGTTAGCACGACTGTATTTGAAGGAAGTCGTCTCCAGACATGGAATACCAATCTCTATTATCTCTGATAGGGATGGCAGATTTATTTCAAGATTCTGGCAGACATTACAGCAAGCATTAGGAACTCGTCTAGACATGAGTACTGCCTATCATCCACAAACTGATGGGCAGAGCGAAAGGACGATACAAACGCTTGAAGACATGCTACGAGCATGTGTTATTGATTTCGGAAACAGTTGGGATCGACATCTACCGTTAGCAGAATTTTCCTACAACAACAGCTACCATTCAAGCATTGAGATGGCGCCGTTTGAAGCACTTTATGGTAGAAAGTGCAGGTCTCCGATTTGTTGGAGTGAGGTGGGGGATAGACAGATTACGGGTCCGGAGATTATACAAGAAACTACCGAGAAGATCATCCAAATTCAACAACGGTTGAAAACCGCCCAAAGTCGACAAAAGAGCTACGCTGACATTAAAAGAAAAGATATAGAATTTGAAATTGGAGAGATGGTCATGCTTAAAGTTTCACCTTGGAAAGGCGTTGTTCGATTTGGTAAACGAGGGAAATTAAATCCAAGGTATATTGGACCATTCAAGATTATTGATCGTGTCGGACCAGTAGCTTACCGACTAGAGTTACCTCAACAACTCGCGGCTGTACATAACACTTTCCACATCTCGAATTTGAAGAAATGTTTTGCTAAAGAAGATCTCACTATTCCGTTAGATGAAATCCAAATCAACGAAAAACTCCAATTCATCGAAGAACCCGTCGAAATAATGGATCGTGAGGTTAAAAGACTTAAGCAAAACAAGATACCAATTGTTAAGGTTCGATGGAATGCTCGTAGAGGACCCGAGTTCACCTGGGAGCGTGAAGATCAGATGAAGAAGAAATACCCGCATCTATTTCCAGAAGATTCGTCAACACCTTCAACAGCTTAAAATTTCGGGACGAAATTTATTTAACGGGTAGGTACTGTAGTGACCCGAACTTTTCCATGTTTATATATATTAATTGAGATTGATGTTTACATGATTAAATGTTTCCAACATGTTAAGCAATCAAACTTGTTAAGACTTGATTAATTGAAATATGTTTCATATAGACAATTGACCACCCAAGTTGATCGGTGATTCACGAACGTTAAAACTTGTAAAAACTATATGATGACATATATATGGATATATATATATAGTTAACATGATACTATGATAAGAAAACATATCATAAAGTATATTAACAATGAACTACATATGTAAAAAAAGACTACTAACTTAATGATTTTTAAACGAGACATATATGTAACGATTATCGTTGTATAGACATTTAATGTATATATATCATATTAAGAGATATTCATACATGATAATATCATGATAATATAATAATTTAAAATCTCATTTGATATTATAAACATTGGGTTAACAACATTTAACAAGATCGTTAACCTAAAGGTTTCAAAACAACACTTACATGTAACGACTAACGATGACTTAACGACTCAGTTAAAATGTATATACATGTAGTGTTTTAATATGTATTTATACACTTTTGAAAGACTTCAATACACTTATCAAAATACTTCTACTTAACAAAAATGCTTACAATTACATCCTCGTTCAGTTTCATCAACAATTCTACTCGTATGCACCCGTATTCGTACTCGTACAATACACAGCTTTTAGATGTATGTACTATTGGTATATACACTCCAATGATCAGCTCTTAGCAGCCCATGTGAGTCACCTAACACATGTGGGAACCATCATTTGGCAACTAGCATGAAATATCTCATAAGATTACAAAAATATGAGTAATCATTCATGACTTATTTACATGAAAACAAAATTACATATCCTTTATATCTAATCCATACACCAACGACCAAAAACACCTACAAACACTTTCATTCTTCAATTTTCTTCATCTAATTGAACTCTCTCAAGTTCTATCTTCAAGTTCTAAGTGTTCTTCATAAATTCCAAAAGTTCTAGTTTCATAAAATCAAGAATACTTTCAAGTTTGCTAGCTCACTTCCAATCTTGTAAGGTGATCATCCAACCTCAAGAAATCTTTGTTTCTTACAGTAGGTTATCATTCTAATACAAGGTAATAATCATATTCAAACTTTGGTTCAATTTCTATAACTATAATAATCTTATTTCAAGTGATGATCTTACTTGAACTTGTTTTCGTGTCATGATTTTGCTTCAAGAACTTTGAGCCATCCAAGGATCCATTGAAGCTAGATCCATTTTTCTCTTTTCCAGTAGGTTCATCCAAGGAACTTAAGGTAGTAATGATGTTCATAACATCATTCGATTCATACATATAAAGCTATCTTATTCGAAGGTTTAAACTTGTAATCACTAGAACATAGTTTAGTTAATTCTAAACTTGTTCGCAAAAAAAAAAGTTAATCCTTCTAACTTGACTTTTAAAATCAACTAAACACATGTTCTATATCTATATGATATGCTAACTTAATGATTTAAAACCTGAAAACACGAAAAACACCGTAAAACCGGATTTACGCCGTCGTAGTAACACCGCGGGCTGTTTTGGGTTAGTTAATTAAAAACTATGATAAAATTTGATTTAAAAGTTGTTATTCTGAGAAAATGATTTTTATTATGAACATGAAACTATATCCAAAAATTATGGTTAAACTCAAAGTGGAAGTATGTTTTCTAAAATGGTCATCTAGACGTCGTTCTTTCGACTGAAATGACTACCTTTACAAAAATGACTTGTAACTTATTTTTCCGACTATAAACCTATACTTTTTCTGTTTAGGTTCATAAAATAGAGTTCAATATGAAACCATAGCAATTTGATTCACTCAAAACGGATTTAAAATGAAGAAGTTATGGGTAAAACAAGATTGGATAATTTTTCTCATTTTAGCTACGTGAAAATTGTTAACAAATCTATTCCAACCATAAATTAATCAACTTGTATTGTATATTATGTAATCTTGAGATACCATAGACACGTATACAATGTTTCGACCTATCATGTCGACACATCTATATATATTTCGGAACAACCATAGACACTCTATATGTGAATGTTGGAGTTAGCTATACAGGGTTGAGGTTGATTCCAAAATATATATAGTTTGGGTTGTGATCAATACTGAGATACGTATACACTGGGTCGTGGATTGATTCAAGATAATATTTATCGATTTATTTCTGTACATCTAACTGTGGACAACTAGTTGTAGGTTACTAACGAGGACAGCTGACTTAATAAACTTAAAACATCAAAATATATTAAAAGTGTTGTAAATATATTTTGAACATACTTTGATATATATGTATATATTGTTATAGGTTCGTGAATCAACCAGTGGCCAAGTCTTACTTCCCGACGAAGTAAAAATCTGTGAAAGTGAGTTATAGTCCCACTTTTAAAATCTAATATTTTTGGGATGAGAATACATGCAGGTTTTATAATTGATTTACAAAATAGACACAAGTACGTGAAACTACATTCTATGGTTGAATTATCGAAATCGAATATGCCCCTTTTTATTAAGTCTGGTAATCTAAGAATTAGGGAACAGACACCCTAATTGACGCGAATCCTAAAGATAGATCTATTGGGCCTAACAAACCCCATCCAAAGTACCGGATGCTTTAGTACTTCGAAATTTATATCATATCCGAAGGGTGTCCCGGAATGATGGGGATATTCTTATATATGCATCTTGTTATTGTCGGTTACCAGGTGTTCACCATATGAATGATTTTTATCTCTATGTATGGGATGTCTATTGAAATATGAAATCTTGTGGTCTATTGTTACGATTTGATATATATAGGTTAAACCTATAACTCACCAACATTTTTGTTGACGTTTTAAGCATGTTTATTCTCAGGTGATTATTAAGAGCTTCCGCTGTCGCATACTTAAATAAGGACAAGATTTGGAGTCCATGCTTGTATGATATTGTGTAAAAACTGCATTCAAGAAACTTATTTTGTTGTAACATATTTGTATTGTAAACCATTATGTAATGGTCGTGTGTAAACAAGATATTTTAGATTATCATTATTTGATAATCTACGTAAAGCTTTTTAAACCTTTATTGATGAAATAAAGGTTATGGTTTGTTTAAAAATGAATGCAGTCTTTGAAAAACGTCTCATATAGAGGTCAAAACCTCGCAACGAAATCAATTAATATGGAACGTTTTTAATCAATAAGAACGGGACATTTCAGCAGGAACCCTAGAACACATTCTCGAAGTGGTACATGTGTATACGCTTATGAAATATAAAAGGTGCCTTTGCCCTCCACGTTGTGTTGTTCTGTTCTATTGGCGTTGTAGCTTTAGGAGTAGGTACTATACTAGCTGGTGATGGAAGGTTTGTAGCCACCATTAGAGGTAATGGTGGACAGGGTACTGCCCACATTTAACGAAACTAATTTTAGCTACGTAAATGACAATTGTTTCTCTACTGTCTCGTGAAAGGTCTGGCGTTAGCTGACTTTTGTGCTTGAAAGCCTTTCTTTGGATTATATTTTCTCCGAGGCCCTCTTTTTCTCTCTGGGTGCTCTCATCTTTTATATATTTTGCTCAGCCGTTTTAATAATTTAATTTTTTTTATTTCGGTTCTAATTTTTGAAATTTATGTGTTTTTGCTGGAGATTGTTTTTGCTTCTTTTTTTTTTTGGATCTGGTCATAATGGTTATAGTTATTGTTGTTTATCAGGGAATGTTACTTTCAAGAATCCGAAGAGGTGAAAGAGAATATGAGCTTAAAAACCGCATAGGGTAACTTAATTGATACATTTTTAGTTGAGTAAGGAAAGAAGTTCATACGAACAACAACGAAGCGATTTTCCAAAGCTTCTCTCATGTTCATTTTAGGTACACACTCTTCTTCGTTTAATATAGACACAACAAAATGGTTGGGTCAGAAAATTGAGGTGTATGTCGAATTGGGGTCTTTTGTCGATCCATACCTATTTTGACATAATATTCTTTTTTTAATGTAGACGTAGCAAAATGGGTGGAAAAGAAAGCTGGGTTATATGTCGAATTGGGTTTTTTTTGTCAATCCATCCCTGTTTTATATAAAAATTTTATAAATAATTGGTATATCTAATATGACCAAATAACTTTTGATACACAGTTTTGAAATTTCAACACTAAGTGTTGTTTTTTTAATATAGAAGGATTTCAGAGCTAAGGGTCCGTTGAAAAGGGAGAAAAATTCAACGCTTTGGGACATTTTTTTACGCTTACCTTTTTAGCTGCTAGGCTCATTGTATGTTAATCTACCTCTTTCAGCTACACATAATTTTAATATAGGTTGGCAAAATTTAACAAAGCACATCACGGGCTGTCACAATGGCATGACAGTACAACACGCAATGTATTCATGGTAGAGACCTTTTCTTTTTTATATAGTATTACAATTTCATTATGTGTTCTTGCATTACAGTTTCATAGCCTTTCTATTGTTGTTCCATCTTATTCCACATATATTTTTTTGAGTTTGCTGTTGTAAAAGGCAGATTCATTATTAACCAAGTATTGTCTATTTTTGACTCCAAAATTGAAGGCACGTACTGCAAACCATTATTTTAGCAACTAAGTCTAAAAAAAAGGTAAGATAAGCTTGCAATCCTATGATGAGATGGGTTTTAAATACGCAAAAGCGTCGCATATTTTTCATATTTTCTATATGTCCATGTTTACTGAATTTGTTAATCGCAATTGCCTTTTTTTTTTCTTTCTAAAGCTGAATGTGATTTGTTTCCAGCAGGCTATGTAGAGTCGGTGCCCAAGCTACAAGGGACTATTTTTGACTTACTTTTATGGTTGCTGCAAGCTTTCAAGGTCACCCGCTGAGTAGATCATGATAGGCTTTTTGAGTTGGGATGTCAAGATTGAGTTAGGTATAGTTTTTTTGTGTGAGTTAGGTACCGATTTTCACCAAAAAATATGACGATTGGTTTGGAGAACATCAGCAACCAATAATAAGCCTCCGTAGAGAGTTCATTGGATACTTTATTGACGCAGATATTAGAACGATTATTGATAATATATTTACCCATTTCTATGAGTTGTTTAATTAAAAAACTTAGTGCAAAAGTTGACCACTTCAGTATTGTTTATGGAACCTAGATGTCACCCGCTGAACGGTGTACAATGTGGGTTGGTGGATTTCGTCCAACTTATGTACTTAAGGTAAGTATACTTATATTTCAGTATAATACATTAGTTATCTTAATCTTAATATTTATTATATTTATATAATGATTTAAATTAAAGTAGTTTATCACATTAAAAGTTGTAGCTAAAGTGATAATTTCATTCATTATATTATCATAGTTAATCAGTGACCACGTCGAAATGATTGGCGATCAAATTTCAATTATTAAATATTTTGAAAGCTACCATCTTAGAAGAAGGGATTAAACTACGTAGAGATCGAAATAAGTTAGAAGCCATTGTAGCGAATACTTCAACTGCCTGAATAAAGTTTATGAATCTGTCATGTCAAATTACGGAAAGTGTATGTCAAGTTTAGTTGGAAAGCTAACTATTATGCACAACGTTATGGGTCAGGTAAAACATCGATACACTTTAAGCTTCTAATAGTTTTTAATAATATACACATTTGTGGCAAAATATAATGTACCGATTACCAGTTGTCCAATTACGTGAAAAGGTTTTGTCGGGGATTTAAAGATACTCACCAAAAGACAACAAGCTGTGACATTATTCACAATTCATGATCATCTAAAAAGATTAGTGGCATTAATGAATATGTAGGAAATGACACCACGCCTGCAACTTTATAGATCGAACTTATCAGCGAAATACGAACATTTGATTACTACTACTTTCGAATTGTTACTTTATTTTAAACAAGATTTTTATTTTTATTTAAAGTTTGACATATTTGAAATTTTAAAATGTTATATTGTTTATTTGTGTTATCATGGTGGAAACTGTCTTAAAATATCGTAATTCAATAAAACTCGTGAAATCGCGGGTCTTTAACTAGTTTTCTATGTTTAACCTATTTTATTTGTTCAATACATATATAGATAGATAACTAATTTACGAAAATTTAGTAAGTATTAAGCAAAAAAAAAAAAGCTACTTTATATGGCCAATGCTTCATAAGTAAACATATATGATCTGTTCTAGTTAATATTACTCCGTATTCGGGTTGGAAGACAGGTAACCCAAACAATTAATTTAAATTAATAATTAAGGGAGACTTACTCAAAATAATTAAATATGAGCTATTAATATTTAATTGAAAATGGGCCTATTGGGGAAGGCTAAGTACCCCTCTGTCATATCCCTATCTCCACTACTGCTTGACGTTACTTGAGGTTAGTTGACGTTAGTTGAGGTTACTTGATGTTACTTTACATTAGTTGATGTTACTTGACGTTACTTGACTTTAGTTGACGTTACTTGACGTTAGTGGACCTTAGTTGACGTTGCTTGACGTTATTTGACGTTACTTGACGTTACTTGATGTTACTTGATGTCAGTTGACATAACATGACATTACTTGACGTTAGTTGACGTTCGTTGACGTTAGTGGACGTTAGTTGACGTTACTGGACGTTACTTGACGTTAGTTGTGACGACCCGTAAATTTCCGACCAAAATTAAACTTAATCTTTATATAATTCCGACTTGATAAGAAATGAATTTTAATTGATCTTGAACCTCCGAAAAGAGTTTTACACAAGCTTTTGGTCACCCTTTTATTCCGACGATTCACGAACGTCATAACTTGATTTAATTGTTTAATTGTGTAATTATTGTGTATATATATGGATTTATATATATTTAACTTGAAAATATGATAATTAAATATCTCATTAAGTATATTAACAAAGTATTATATATATATATTTTCATACTACTAATTTAAAGAGTTTTCAAACAATATATATATATATATATTACTATTTAAACGACATAATTAACTTATGTTAAAATGTATTTACATATAATGTATTACGAGTGTAAATACATTCTTACAAGTATTGAATACACTTTATAATATACCAATACATATAAAGGATAGCTATACTCGTATTTTTGTTCAAATTTCTCAAAGAATTCTACTCGTATTCATACGGTATTTTTACCCATATTATACACAGCTTCTAGAAGTATTTACTATTGGTATATACCAATAGAAATCTGTAATTATTTGTGTAATATGTCATCGATGACCTAATCAATTTAATATGTCATGCATGACTTAATACAATTTAACTTATCTTAGATATTTTCACTAAAAGCTAAAATTATAAGCTTATAAATAAGGACCATTTTAACTCATTTTTACTCCACATTTTCTTAAACTAAAAACACACACTTTAATGCTCTCATATCATACTTTAATCTCAGCAACTTTCCTCTTCATAATCAAGGTAAAATACTTCTCAAAATCCTTGTTCAATTCCTTGTATAGTTGCTATCTTATTATACTTTTAAAACTTGTAAAAACTAGAACTTGTTTTGGTGAACACCAAGCTTGTTTGAGAAACTAATCTAATCTTTCTAACTTAACTCTAATAACACTTATTTATATGTATTATGATGTTATATTAAGTTAATATAAGAACTTATAACTTGTACATATGAAGAACACCTTGAAACTTAACATATATCTTTTAATCTCCATTCGGTAAAAAGCCGGCTGTTTTGGGTTGGGAATTAAAAACCTATCTTAGACTTTGAGTTCGAGGCTAAGACTTTGGAAATATGTTAATATATGTAAATAAGACTTCCAATATTTTTTCATGATTTTAGACAAAGTGGAAGTATTTTATCAAAAATCATATATTGGGTGGATTACGAGATTTTTCCAAATCTGTCCACCGACACAAAAAGAGGGTAAAGCTCTAAAAATTACTACCTAGGATGAACTTTTCGAATTGGTTTTGTAAAATTTACTTCTTAATGAATCCATATCAATTTGATTCACTTTAAACGGAGTTGTAATGAATATTTGGCGAGCAAAACAAAATCTGCTAAAATTAACGTTGTATGGACGAAATTTATATTATAAAAACTATATTAACCATATCCTTGTTAAATTTTCCTATATTCTATATATATTTGGACATGTTATCAGTAGTATAACAAAATATTATAATCTTGGTTAATTATGTGATAGTATATATGTATAATAATATTCTTGCTACGTCCTAACACAATAAGTATACAATACATTTTGATAAATCCTAAGACAATACGTACACAATACGTCTTAGTTAATTCTAAGACAATATGTATACAATACGTCTCTGGGTTGATGCAAAGACAATACGTATACAATATGTCGTGGGGTAATTCTAAGAATATATATATATATATATATATATATATATATATATATATATATATATATATATATATATATATATATATATATATATATATATATATATATACCGATTATTGGACTGTTGGACTTTTCGGACTATTTTGGACTACTTACAAACGACTACTAACAATGAACTACTAACATAAAATGTAAAAAAATTATTATATAAGTATTCTATGAACTTGCTTTATTTTATTCAAATGTCGTATTATTATCTGAATCGTTATTATTATTATAGGTTCGTGAATCCAAGGACGACGGTCATATTTTTAATAAGTTGAAAACTTATTATTAATATACTTTTACTACTGTGAGTATATAGTCCTATTTTTAAACTCTAAAAATATTTTGGGATGAGAATACATGCATTTTATGTTTTATGCCATGGACACAAGTACTTAAAATATATTCTACGTTGAGTTGTACCACCTTGCATATCTTCCCTAATAGCTTGGTAACTAATATTTACATGTTGTAAGAACATGTAAGCGCGAATCCTATTGATAGATCTATCGGGTTTGACAACCCCAACCGGACTAGTCGCTCTAGTATCGTAAACGGTTGCATAGTACTTCGTTTTTACTACACTTGGTACAGTGTAGGGAGATTTCATAATAAAGGTAATATGCCACAGTAATGGTTAAGTATGGTTACCGAAGCGCTCAACAACTTATAGAATACGTTTATACACTTGCGAGTGTACATATATTTATAACTATGAAATCTTGTGGTCTATATTTATATCGATGATAAACCTATATATCTCACCAACCTTTGTGTTGACTGTTTACGCATGTTTATTCTCAGGTCCTTAAGAAAGTCTTCCGTTGTTGCATTATCTGAGCAAGCTGTGCATGGAGTCTCATACTTTTATTTAAATAAAGTGTTGCATTCAATAAAACCTTTGTTATGTATTATATTCGACTGTTACGTCACGTGTGTAGTATTTGAAAACCGATGTATTTTGGGGATTATTTCTTAAATAATCGTCCACTTGTTTAAAACATGCATTATGTATAATAATGATGTGCTTTTTATGAAACGAATTCAACATTTTCTAAAACGTATCATATAGCGGTCAAATACCTCGCTATGGGACCAATGAGAACGTACTGCGTTTATAGTAATATGGACGGGTCCTTTCAGTTGGTATCAGGGCGGTGGTCTTAGCGAACCAGGTCTTGCATTAGTGTGTCTAACTGGTAGTTGTTAGGATGCATTAGTGAGTCTGGACTTCGACCTTATCTGCATATTAAAAGTTTTGCTTATCATTCTTGTCGGAAATTACCTGTTTATCATCTTAAGTCTAGACACGTCTTACTGCAATTATTGCATAGGTAGTGTATAGACACATATTCATATCTTATCATATCTATCACGGTAGACTTTGTCTGACATCTTTCGTAAATTCCTTTGTAACTTATGGGATTTTGGTATTAAATATGCATATGTAAATTATGTATTAAGAATATCAATCTAAGTTGTAAATATTTTTCATATCAACAATCATTCCTCTGAACGTGTAAGGCAGATTCTTCACAAAGCTCGAGTTCATTGGATTCTAAAAGCTATTCCGATATGGAATTTCATTTAAGCTCCGAGAGCAGTCCAACTGTAATGAACCAACCAATTAGTCATCACCTCTTCTGGATGAATTGGGGGTGGGTTCGTGGACGAATTAATCAATTTAGATAATAAGAAGGCGATCTGTTTCATGAATCTAATTCGCCTCTCGGTGGAGAACATGAGGCACTTACCGGCGAACTCGTTCGTAACACCGTTTTCTCTCTCCTTTCCAGGATATGCCGCAATGAGTATAATATTACTAATATTATTGAGGCTATCCAACCTTTACTCCGTATCTTGCATGGTGAATTATTTAGTAAAAAAAAATATTACTGTCATGAAAAGCAAAACTTCATTAGCAAGTGCATCCTACATCATTTTATTCCCTTTATAAAGCTCTTGACATCTCTTTTTATTCAAGAAACTTTAAACATCTTCTTTCACAATACAAAACAAAACAAATTCTCATCATCTATACTCACATCAAACCACTACCGGCACCAGCACCAGCAGTACCAACAACATCACAAGCCTCAACATCGCAAGCCGCATTACGAGCATCAACATCATACGCACCGCAGGCACTGAGGGATACCAACAATAATGAGTGATGAAGTATTAATTCATTATTTCATTTACATTGAAGAAATATTTCGCGGCGATTATGTAATCTCTAAAGTTTTAGGGATTATTCATTTCTAGTTCCAACCGTAAACCAAATGAGATTAATATAATATTAACTCATTAAATCTATATTACATCTGAAGAAAATATACATACATATATTTTCATAAAGACTGTAATAAAAATTCTTTTGTACAAAATATTACTTGTGAAATTTTATTTTAACGGGTAGGTAATATCCGAGAAATACTTAAGTTCACATTAATATGTTACATTGTACATTTTCAATGATGTTTCGATAATCGTTAATTATACGCTCTCCTTTCATAGCAATATACATCATTTCACAAAATTCAAGACAACCATTTTCCATACCAATTCAATTACATATTCTGATTTTGACAGATCAAAATCCAAGTCAAGATTTAAGAAGTGCCATCAATCTTAAATTCCTACATCCTTCAAAATCATACTTTAAATTCAAACTATACTAGAACATCACTTTCATTCACAGAACTCATAAAGATATTCGTATCATTCAAGATTCACGATGAATTCATTATACGGATACTGACGATGACAACCTGCGTCTAAACCCTTCAAAATTCTTGAAAACATTTCAACTAAGGAACAATCGAGAGAATGAACCAATCACACGATACATACGAAGAATATATGCATATAGATATGCATTCGGAGGACACTTGAACCTAAGCAAAGGTTCAACACGTATCAATGTCAGATCCTTTAGCATTATTATTACCCAAAATAACTTTACAGTCCCTTTTCAAAATAGCGAATTTTATCACAGCTCCAAAAAGACAACTTTGACTTTTCATCCGGATTAGCCTTATTATAACATTGATAAATACGTTGTCTTTTCGCCATCGTTACTGGGGAATCTTTTATATTCCACCACATTAGTAGTAAGCTTACCAGCAACTTTATTGCTCTTTGACTTAAATCTCTCTGAAAGATCACTATAAAACCTTGTCATGTACCCATCTACATCTTGTAACAATAATTGTCATACTGTAAAAACCCGTCCTTATCCATCTGGACGAAATCTTCAACATTTGATCCCATTGCGATGATTGACTCCAAATAATGTCCTTAAAATGAGCATATGCACAGCGGAAGACTTAATTCGTACCTGAGAATAAACATGCTTTAAAAAGTCAACATAAAGTTGGTGAGATATATAGGTTTGATGCTAGCAGCGTTATAACTATGGACCACAAGATTTCATATATAAAATATAATACACTCGCAAGTGTATGAAAAGCATTCCAAGCAGTGGGCACCCGGTAACTAGCCTTAACAAGAGTGTGTACCCCTGAGTTATAATAATATGTGCACCGAATCAAGTGCGTACCGTTAACCTCGAAGTACTAAACACCCGTTCTTCTAGTTTAGTAGTGACTAGAACAACATCTGGGTGGGGGTGTAAAACCCGATAGATATATCTTTAGGATTCGCGCCTACCAGTTCATAAACCAATAGTTAAAGTTACCAAGCTAGGGGATTTTTGATTCAAACCCATGTAGAACGTAGTTTTAGTCACTTGTGTCCATAACGTAAATCATTTATAAAAACAGCGCATGTATTCTCATCCCAAAAATATTTAAAGTTTAAAAGGGACTATATACTCACCATACTGTATTTTGTAGTAAAAATACATATAACATCACTGAACACGTACAAGGTTGGCCTTGAATTCACGAACCTATATTATTTATATAATTATTAACACATAATTGTAATCAAACAATTTATATATGTATATGTAAACCTATTAGTTATATCATTTTTATATGTTTCATATATTCATTTTATATAATAAAATATCAATTTTGTTATGTTATATGTATTAAATATATATCTTGTATATATATATCGTTTGTTTTGTTAAAAAAAAATATAATAATACTAAAATTATATTAGTAATGGTAAAAATAATAATACTTTTGATAATAATAATACTAGTAACAACTATTATAATAATTATAATGATAATAATAATAATAATGGAAATAATAACAATATTAATTATACCTTTGTAGTATTAAAAAGTGTTAAACTGCTCAAGACGAGACTCGAACCCACGACCTCAAGTTAAACACAAGTACCCTAAACCATTCGGCTATCTTGATTTTTCTGATATAATCCCATACGACAGTCTACATATCCCGTATTTTAAATCTTTGGCCCAACAGCAATTACACAGCCCAATTATTTATTATAGGAGACTCGGCCCAATTAATTAACTTTCTTAAGCCCAAGTTCATGGTTTCAATCTGATGTCTGTGAATTGAAGCACAAGTCGACACCCTAAGCAAAATAAAAGTAGCGGTGCTTATTTTTTTATATATATCTCCAAACTTTACAGCTAAGGGCAATCAATATCTTCATTATTATCATCATACGATCTCATCAATCATTATCTATTCTTTTTTTTTTAAATACAGCAACTACTATCATCAATTTTTATTGGAACACTATGATTATTAATCATAATCATCATAATTCGATTTATCTCATCTTTCATTTTTCTAGTAAATACGGTCCACCCTAATAATATACACCATCATCATTCGTTATTATAATGGAAAACAGACACATAAGGAACAGCGAATAACAAAGGAAATTGGTGATGGTTGAAGTATGTTGGTGTTACGGAAATGTTTCAGGTTGCTAGCGACTGCAACAGGCAATGGATTTGGTTGTGGAAATCTTCGAATGGTAGAGAAACAGAAACAAGTAGTAGCAGAATCACAGCATGGATTAAATGGGTTCTATAACGATTTTGTTTGAGGTTCGTAAAATAGAAATAAAGGAGAAGGGAAACAAGTTGGAAGTTTGATGATGTGTTGGGTTTTATTATGAGACGGTCGAATAGAAGAAGAAAGCTAGCACGAGTGTAATATCTAAAACGGTCTAAGTGGGTGTTGCAGGTCTTGAGTTTCGACAGAAAGAGAAACAAGTGCAGCGAAAAATAAATAAATAAATAAATAAAGGAAAGGTGATTGTTGTACTAGGTGGTTCAAGGTATTGGAATATGGTGTGTTAGAAGTGGTCCGAAGGTTAAGAAGAAGAAGGGTGATATGGTTATCTTTGGTGAGGGTTTGAAGAAAAACATAAGTCGTTTTTAGTTTCAAGGTGATTGACGGGTGTTGGTTGTTTTTTCGTAGTTATTCAATGATAAAGGTGGTGGACGATGGAGGACTAAGGGTGGTGTTTTAATGATTGTTGTGGTGATTCTCGTTTAAGTGTAGTGACAAACAAAGCATTCAAAGATAATTGATATGAATTGTTTTAAATGACGGCTTATATTTAGGGTGTTTAAGATGGTGGTTCTTGGTTGTCACGAAAGGAAAGAAATGAAGGTGGCTGTCGATTTGAAATGGCTATCAAGGTGGTGTCGTGGTTGGTAATAGTGGTGGTGTTTTGTTGGGTTGTTTATTGATAAAATGTAGAAGGAATAAGGGACATAGAAAGCAAGTGAGTTTGAGGGTTGATTTGTGATGGTGTTTACAAATGAGATTTCATCTATAATCAAGTGTGAGTGTATATATAGAATTTGATGCAGAGATAGGAGTGATAAGGAAATGAATTCTTATTAAAGAAAAAGTCATATCATATAGGTATCACAAACACAGTATACGGATAATAACAATTAATTAATAATTTTAAACATGTGCATGAAACTAAAGCAGCCTTAGATATTTAAATTACCTGCCGACAGTTTCCTCCCGAATTGCAATATTGTGTTCATTGCTAAACAGTTAACGTGTAAAAGTGCTCCTATAAATCCCAAATTTTTAGTTTAAATATATTAAAGTATTTCACTCATTACCTAATTGAAACCTGATCAAAAAGGTTCACTAATTAATTATTTTCTGTTTCAATTAACGTGTACGAAGTAGTAACACTTAAACTCAAAGGGGGTAAAAATATTATTCATAATGATAATAATATTAATTATAATAATGTCACTATAATCTCATTTTCAATAATTATAGAACTATAACAATTTGTACATATCAATTATTATATCAAAATATTATATATATATATATATATATATATATATATATATATATATATATATATATATATATATATATATATATATATATATGCACATATAAAGCTACAATCAATTGTTCGTGAATCGTCAGGCATGGTCAAAAGGATAATTGATTAACCGAATATAGATTTCAAATTTTCTAGACTCCACATTAGGGTTTTTGCTTATCGTGTCGGAAACATATAGAGATTAGGGTTTAAATTTGGTCGGAAATTTCCGGGTCGTTACAGTACCCACCCGTTAAAGAAATTTCGTCCCCGAAATTTGGTAGAGGTTGTCATAAATAACAATAGGAATGTCTTCATGACGCATATGAGGTAATAATAGAGTTTTATCATTATTGGAAGATATGGATAAAACGATTCGATCATGTGAAGCGTACGAGTGAAGCTATCACAAAAGAGTGAAATGGGTAAATATGAAATTGTTTTAACCGATGGCGTAGTTATGATTGATTTCTGGGATTTACGGAGAGAAAATCTTCGTAATAGGATCTAGTTCCGCGGTGATTTAGGAAATCAAAATCTTCTTTGATTAATGCAATAATCTGTTCTGATTTCTCTGTCAGATATATTGCTATAAATCCACCCCCTTCGTTTCCTTATTCTCCACACCTTTTATTCTTTCTTCCTCTACTCATTCTTAATATGCTACATTCAATCCTGATTCTTATTATACTTCTAACTTTCATATCTTTCATTCTTCTTTTTCATTTGCCGCCAGAAGAATCTATTCACTTTTATGATTTCCTTGGAATTATAATGTTTCTAATTCTCCCGTGTCTTTACGTCGTAATACGTATTGATATACACGGTTTGTAAATCCTGGGTGATTGTTGGTTTTTATTTCCTTCATTATCTTTCAGAACTTCATGCTTTCATTTTCTCTTCCCGACTTCGAGTCAAGCGCGTAATGATCCAAAATTCATAGCTAATGGCACGATTTTGATTTGTTCAATTACCAGAATATCCTGGAAAAGTTCGAATTTATCAAGACGATATGTTCCTAATACGTTTGGGGATTAGATAGAATGTAAGAGCCGTGTAACATGGCACATGATGACGGTACTGCGAATCATCACATTCCATTAGGAACTTAACATGACTTACTGTAATATAATGAAGTTGATCAAGTTTCATTATATTATACTAATTCATGCATCAGTTCCCAACACTGCTTCAGAACATTCCTATTTCAAACTCGAAGGTTTCAGAATTTAGAAACTAACACAGTTTCTTTTATATTGTAACGCAGATATTACGGAAAGATTCATGATCGCAGATAGGAGTAGTTGTGAAAATATCTCCTGAAATATGGAGAATATGTATAACAGAAAATATGAAGATATCTTATAATATCTAGGATAAGGTAATGATGAAGAATATCATCCGGAAAGGTTTAGAATATCGAGTAGGGTTCTTTCTAACTGCTTCAGCAGGTTCTGAATCATTTGGATTCTGTGAAAGCAGATTCAGTTCTTATGATTTATCCACACCTTCCTTCATACTTTGCTCAATCCATTTTCCAGTTCCAAATCTTTTTCTGAGCTTTACCAACACATGATACTTTATCGTCTTCTTTTGACTGCTAAATTCATTCACAGTTTTTGCTGCTTCATCAGCATTTTAAGAACTACTTCATGGTTCAGTGTGTTTTCAGAAACTTCACATTCGGAGTATGAATTTCTTAGAAATAAATATTATAGATATAACTGGAGAAATGCTACGAGATTTTCAAAATACTAATTGCGGATTCCGCCGAAGAGATAACGAGCTGCTGGTATATCTGCTGATGATGTCGGGGATATAAAAGGTTCTCCAGTAACGACGGCGAAAGGACAACGTATAAATATCGAGATTATAATAGGAGTAGTCTCGCTGAGAAGTCGAAGTGGAGCTGTGACAAAATTAGCTTCCTGAAAAGAAATTGTGGGGTTGTTTTTGCTAATAAATGACAAAGAATTCAACACGATATGTGTTAAACTATGAATTTGGATTCGAGAGTTTTTCAGGTGCATAAATATTTTCTTTCGTAGATGAAGTGCGACTGGTTCAACTTCTCGATCGAGGTGTTTTCAAGAATCATGAAAAAAAATTGAAATGCGGATTGTAATCGTCAAGATACGAATGAAGTTTAAGATAGAATCAAGTGGCAAACTTGAAGATTAGTTTAGTTTCATATGTTATAATCAACATTTTAATTCATTTTTAATTATCCAAAGTTAGCAGTCCAATAGTCTGATTGTCCAATGGTCCAATAAGTTCATATATATAAATTTAATATATAATATTCGAATTAAATAATACGTATCGTGACCCGTGTACCGGTCTCAGCGTCGATCACAACTCAAAGTATATATATATTTTGGAATCAACTCCGACCCTGTATAGCCAACTCCCATCTTCACATATAGAGTGTCTATGGTTGTTCCGAAATATATATATAGATGGGTCGATATGATAAGTCGAAACCTTGTATACGTGTCCCGACTTAAAATGCGTAAAAGTAAATAACGGAAATTAAATGACGATGAATAAAATTGCAAGAATGTAAATTGCGATAATGTAAATTGCGAGAATATAAATTGCGATAAAATGTAATCAGTTAGCTGGGAACAGTTAGCCGGAACAGTTAGCGTGGAATCCTTAACAGATTTTTAATTAGTTAATTCGTGTGTTTCTAACAATTTTTAATTTGTCCAATATTTCTTCTTTATGCCACTTGTTGGATTCGGGTAGGTAAAATCCAAATATGAAATTTAAATGGAAATGATTAATCTGGAATGAACGGATACGTATATTGGTGATTGCAAGTAGGATAGCAAATGACCGTTGAATCAGATTTGAAAATTGTACAGTGTAACTTATTAATGTGAAATCCAAATATTCCTCGGGTACTACCCACCCGTTAAAATATTTTCATCATTAACAGTTTGTACGAGAGAATTTTTAATTACAATCTTTATGAAAATATACTTGCATATATATTTTCATCGGATGTAATCATGGATTTAATGAGTCAAAAACTCATCTGATTTATCGTTAATACTAGATTACATAATCTCTAAAACTTTAGAAATTACATATTCACCATGTCGAACGAGGAAAAAAAATGAGGTAGAATGATACGTAAAGCGAAGATAGTCGATGTAGATCGATGTGTAGAACGAAGTTCATACTCGAAGTACAGATGGTGATATTGAGGCGTGTAATGTTGATATTCGAGGTACAGATTGTGATGTTGAGAGTTACGGCGCGGTTATGGTTTAGAGATGATAAGGGTACTGTCGACGTCGATGATGGTGGTACTGATTATGCTGCTGGTGTTCGTAACCTTCGCACCAGGTTCTCCAAAGTCGTCACACGAGCGTGTAGTTTGTTAACTTCTTCTAGTACTACGGGATGATTAACGGTTGAAGCGAGCGAATGAATAAGATTCGAAATATGGGATAGTATGTAATCGTGATGAAATACTCGGAAAAAGGGGAGAGAAAATGGTTTCTCGAACAGGTTCGCCGATAAGCGCTTCAGGTTCATCACCAAGAGGACAATTTGGTGGATGGAAGGGATCTTCGACGTGAAATGATTTTCGGATATCAGATGATATTCTAGCTATATAGAATATCTATATATATAATACTAAAGATTTCGTAGACTACAGAGGAACCTACGCCATATGTCAGGCAAGTCTACAGATGTGCTAAGATACGAATTATCAGATACGCTAAGATATGAATTTTGTCTATACACTATCGATGCACTAAATGCAGTAAGACGTGTCTAAACTTAAGAATGATAAGCAGGCAATTCCCTAAGGATGATAAGCAGATGGTTTCTGACTATGACTGATAAGCAAAACTTTTTGACATGCAGACACGGTCGAAGTCCAGACTCACTAATGTATCCTAACAACTTATTAGTTAGACACACTAATGCAGAACTGGTTCGCTAAGACCAACGCTCTGATACCAAATGTAAAAACCCGTCCTTATCCATCTGGACGAAATCTTCAACATTTGATCCCATTGCGATGATTGACTCCAAATAATGTCCTTAAAATGAGCATATGCACAGCGGAAGACTTAATTCGTACCTGAGAATAAACATGCTTTAAAAAGTCAACATAAAGTTGGTGAGATATATAGGTTTGATACTAGCAGCGTTATAACTATTGACCACAAGATTTCATATATAAAATATAATACACTCGCAAGTGTATGAAAAGCATTCCAAGCAGTGGGCACCCGGTAACTAGCCTTAACAAGAGTGTGTACCCCTGAGTTATAATAATATGTGCACCGAATCAAGTGCGTACCGTTAACCTCGAAGTACTAAACACCCGTTCTTCTAGTTTAGTAGTGACTAGAACAACATCTGGGTGGGGGTGTAAAACCCGATAGATCTATCTTTAGGATTCGCGCCTACCAGTTCATAAACCAATAGTTAAAGTTACCAAGCTAGGGGATTTTTGATTCAAACCCATGTAGAACGTAGTTTTAGTCACTTGTGTCCATAACGTAAATCATTTATAAAAACAGCGCATGTATTCTCATCCCAAAAATATTTAAAGTTTAAAAGGGACTATATACTCACCATACTGTATTTTGTAGTAAAAATACATATAACATCACTGAACACGTACAAGGTTGGCCTTGAATTCACGAACCTATATTATTTATATAATTATTAACACATAATTGTAATCAAACAATTTATATATGTATATGTAAACCTATTAGTTATATCATTTTTATATGTTTCATATATTCATTTTATATAATAAAATATCAATTTTGTTATGTTATATGTATTAAATATATATCTTGTATATATATATCGTTTGTTTTGTTAAAAAAAATATAATAATACTAAAATTATATTAGTAATGGTAAAAATAATAATACTTTTGATAATAATAATACTAGTAACAACTATTATAATAATTATAATGATAATAATAATAATAATGGAAATAATAACAATATTAATTATACCTTTGTAGTATTAAAAAGTGTTAAACTGCTCAAGACGAGACTCGAACCCACGACCTCAAGTTAAACACAAGTACCCTAAACCATTCGGCTATCTTGATTTTTCTGATATAATCCCATACGACAGTCTACATATCCCGTATTTTAAATCTTTGGCCCAACAGCAATTACACAGCCCAATTATTTATTATAGGAGACTCGGCCCAATTAATTAACTTTCTTAAGCCCAAGTTCATGGTTTCAATCTGATGTCTGTGAATTGAAGCACAAGTCGACACCCTAAGCAAAATAAAAGTAGCGGTGCTTATTTTTTTATATATATCTCCAAACTTTACAGCTAAGGGCAATCAATATCTTCATTATTATCATCATACGATCTCATCAATCATTATCTATTCTTTTTTTTTTAAATACAGCAACTACTATCATCAATTTTTATTGGAACACTATGATTATTAATCATAATCATCATAATTCGATTTATCTCATCTTTCATTTTTCTAGTAAATACGGTCCACCCTAATAATATACACCATCATCATTCGTTATTATAATGGAAAACAGACACATAAGGAACAGCGAATAACAAAGGAAATTGGTGATGGTTGAAGTATGTTGGTGTTACGGAAATGTTTCAGGTTGCTAGCGACTGCAACAGGCAATGGATTTGGTTGTGGAAATCTTCGAATGGTAGAGAAACAGAAACAAGTAGTAGCAGAATCACAGCATGGATTAAATGGGTTCTATAACGATTTTGTTTGAGGTTCGTAAAATAGAAATAAAGGAGAAGGGAAACAAGTTGGAAGTTTGATGATGTGTTGGGTTTTATTATGAGACGGTCGAATAGAAGAAGAAAGCTAGCACGAGTGTAATATCTAAAACGGTCTAAGTGGGTGTTGCAGGTCTTGAGTTTCGACAGAAAGAGAAACAAGTGCAGCGAAAAATAAATAAATAAATAAATAAAGGAAAGGTGATTGTTGTACTAGGTGGTTCAAGGTATTGGAATATGGTGTGTTAGAAGGTGGTCCGAAGGTTAAGAATAAGAAGGGTGATATGGTTATCTTTGGTGAGGGTTTGAAGAAAAACATAAGTCGTTTTTAGTTTCAAGGTGATTGACGGGTGTTGGTTGTTTTTTCGTAGTTATTCAATGATAAAGGTGGTGGACGATGGAGGACTAAGGGTGGTGTTTTAATGATTATTGTGGTGATTCTCGTTTAAGTGTAGTGACAAACAAAGCATTCAAAGATAATTGATATGAATTGTTTTAAATGACGGCTTATATTTAGGGTGTTTAAGATGGTGGTTCTTGGTTGTCACGAAAGGAAAGAAATGAAGGTGGCTGTCGATTTGAAATGGCTATCAAGGTGGTGTCGTGGTTGGTAATAGTGGTGGTGTTTTGTTGGGTTGTTTATTGATAAAATGTAGAAGGAATAAGGGACATAGAAAGCAAGTGAGTTTGAGGGTTGATTTGTGATGGTGTCTACAAATGAGATTTCATCTATAATCAAGTGTGAGTGTATATATAGAATTTGATGCAGAGATAGGAGTGATAAGGAAATGAATTCTTATTAAAGAAAAAGTCATATCATATAGGTATCACAAACACAGTATACGGATAATAACAATTAATTAATAATTTTAAACATGTGCATGAAACTAAAGCAGCCTTAGATATTTAAATTACCTGCCGACAGTTTCCTCCCGAATTTCAATATTGTGTTCATTGCTAAACAGTTAACGTGTAAAAGTGCTCCTATAAATCCCAAATTTTTAGTTTAAATATATTAAAGTATTTCACTCATTACCTAATTGAAACCTGATCAAAAAGGTTCACTAATTAATTATTTTCTGTTTCAATTAACGTGTACGAAGTAGTAACACTTAAACTCAAAGGGGGTAAAAATATTATTCATAATGATAATAATATTAATTATAATAATGTCACTATAATCTCATTTTCAATAATTATAGAACTATAACAATTTGTACATATCAATTATTATATCAAAATATTATATATATATATATATATATATATATATATATATATATATATATGCACATATAAAGCTACAATCAATTGTTCGTGAATCGTCAGGCATGGTCAAAAGGATAATTGATTATCCGAATATAGATTTCAAATTTTCTAGACTCCACATTAGGGTTTTTGCTTATCGTGTCGGAAACATATAGAGATTAGGGTTTAAATTTGGTCGGAAATTTCCGGGTCGTTACACATACCAAACCCCAGGAAGCATCAATAATTATTCTTGAATCTCACATCATTTCTGCATATACATATAACGTTATTTCCTGGAATTATAATTCTGAAATCCGTAATAGCACTTCAGCCTACGAATCAGTACTATGAAGTTTTGAAAATGCTGAATGAAGCAGCAGAAACTGTAGACAACTGTAACAGTTAAAAGTTGATGATAAAGAATATTGTGTTAGCAAAGCACAGAAAAAGAGAAGGTTTGGAACTGGAAAATGGATAGAGCAAACCCTGAAGGAGGCTGTGGACAAATCACAAGGACGAAATCTACCTTCAAAGAATCCAAATGATTCGATATCTGCTAAAATCCTTAGTAAATACCTTGCTCCTTACTCTTAAACCCTTGCGGACAATATTCTTCATCATCCTCTTATCTTAAATATTCTAAGATATCATCGTATCTTCCATTATAAATATCCTTCATATTTCTGAAGATATTTTCATAACCATTCTTATCTGAAATCATTTATTCCTTCGTGTTATCTGTATCACATCATAAAGAAAATTGTTTTAGTTTCTAAACATCTGAAACCTCTGAGTGTAAAGTATGAATGTTTTTGAAGTAATGTTGGGAACTGAAGCATGAGTTAGTATAATATAATGACACTTGATCAATGTGATTATATTACAGTAAGTCATGCTGAATTTCTAAATGGAACGTAATGATTCACAGACCATAACGTCATCATGTGCCATGTTACATGACTCTTACATTCAATCTAATCTCTAAACATATCAAGAACATATTCTATTGATAGTTCTATCTTTTCCTTTGGATTCTGGTAATTTCACAAGTCAAATTGTGCTATTACAATTTCTATCTTAGAGCATTAGCTATGTTCATTCTGAATTTCATATCTATGAATTCTAGACCATTATTCGCTTGACTTGAAGTCGGGAAAAGAAGACGGAAGCATGAAACTCCAAAATATAAGGAAAAATATAAGCACGAAGACAACGCAGAATTTACAAACCGTGTATATCGATGCGCATAGCAATATAAAGACACGGGAAAACTAAGAACACTATAAATCCAAGAGCATAGTAGAAATTAATGGATTCCTCACGTGGAAGATGAAAAAGAAGATGACAGATGTGATAGTCAAGAATATATTAAGAATTAAAACTTGATGGAGCATATTGACGAATGTTTTGGAAGTACGAAGAAAGGAAGAAAGTATAAAAGATGGGAGATGTGGAAATAAGGAAACGTAGGAGGTTGATTTATAGTAAAATATTCGACAGAGAAATCGAGACAGATTATTGCATTAAATTGAAGAGGATCATAAGTTCCTTAATCGTCGAAGAATCAAATCTTATATAGATTACAAAGATTTTCTTTAATCCGGAGATCAACTGTGATGACGTCAAAAGATAAGACGAATCCCTATTTTCTCATTTCACTCTTTTACGATAGCTTCACTCGTACGTTTCGAGTAATCGAATTATTTTATCCATATTTCTCAATCATGATAAAACTCTATGAATCAACTTATATTAGTCATTATAACATTCTTATTATTAGCCATGACGACCTCGATCAAATTTCGGGACGAAATTTCTTTAACGGGTAGGTACTGTGACGACTCGGAAATTTCCGACCAAATTTAAACTTAATCTTTATATAATTCCGACTTGATAAGCAATGAATTTTAATAAATCTTGAACCTCCGAAAAGAGTTTTACACAAGATTTTGGTCACCCTTTTATTCCGATGATTCGCGAACGTTATTACTTGATTTAATTGTTTAATTGTTTAATTATTGTGTATATATGGATTTATATATATTTAACTTGAAAATATGATATTTAAATATCTCATTAAGTATATTAACAAAGTATTATATATATATATTTTCATACTACTAATTTAAGGAGTTTTCAAACAATATATATATTACTATTTAAACGACGTAATTAACTTATGTTAAAATGTATTTACATATAATGTATTACGAGTGTAAATACATCCTTACAAGAATTGAATACACTTTATAATATACCAATACATATAAAGGATAGCTATACTCGTATTTCTGTTCAAATTCCTCAAAGAATTCTACTCGTATTCATACGGTATTTTTACCCGTATTATACACAGCTTCTAGAAGTATTTACTATTGGTATATACCAATAGAAATATGCAATTATTTGTGTAATATGTCATCCATGACCTAATCAATTTAATATGTTATGCATGACTTAATACAATTTAACTTATCTTTGATATTTTCAATAAAAGCCAAAATTATAAGCTTATAAATAAGGACCATTTTAACTCATTTTTACTCCACATTTTCTTAAACTAAAAACACACACTTTAATGCTCTCATATTATACTTTAATCTCAGCAACTTTCCTCTTCATAATCAAGGTAAAATACTTCTCAAAATCCTTGTTCAATTCCTTGTATAGTTGCTATCTTATTATACTTATAAAACTTGTAAAAACTAGAACTTGTTTTGGTGAACACACCAAGCTTGTTTGAGAAACTAATCTAATCTTTCTAACTTAACTCTAATAACACTTATTTATATGTATTATGATTTTATATTAAGTTAATATAAGAACTTATAACTTGTATATATGAAGAACACCTTGAAACTTAACATATATCATTTAATCTCCATTCGGTAAAAAGCGGGCTGTTTTGGGTTGGGAATTAAAAACCTATCTTAGACTTTGAGTTCGAGGCTAAGACTTTGGAAATATGTTAATATATGTAAATAAGACTTCCAGTATTTTTTCATGATTTTAGACAAAGTGGAAGTATTTTATCAAAAATCATATATTGGGTGGATGCCGGGATTTTTCCAAATCTGTCCACCGACACAAAAAGAGGGTAAAGCTCTAAAAGTTACTACTTAGGATGAAATTTTCGAATTGGTTTTGTAAAATTTACTTCTTAATGAATCCATAGCAATTTGATTCACTTTAAACGGAGTTGTAATGAATATTTGGCGAGTAAAACAAAATCTGCTAAAATTAACGTTGTATGGACGAAATTTATATTATAAAAACTATATTAACCATATCCTTGTTAACTTTTCCTATATCCTATATATATTTGGACATGTTATCAGTAGTATAACAAAATATTATAATCTTGGTTAATTATGTGATTGTATATATGTATAATAATATTCTTGGTACGTCCTAACACAATAAGTATACAATACGTTTTGATAAATCCTAAGACAATACGTACATAATATGTCTTAGTTAATTCTAAGATAATATGTATACAATACGTCTCTGGGTTGATGCAAAGACAATACGTATACAATATGCCGTGGGGTAATTCTAAGAATATATACATATATATACCGATTATTGGACTGTTGGACTTTTTGGACTATTTTGAACTACTAACAAATGACTACTAACAATGGACTACTAACATAAAATGTTAAAAATTATTATATAAGTATTCTATGAACTTGCTTTATGTTATTCATATGTCGTATTATTATCTGAATCGTTATTATTATTATAGGTTCGTGAATCCAAGGAAGACGGTCATATTTTTAATAAGTTGAAAACTTATTATTAATATACTTTTACTATTGTGAGTATATAGTCCTATTTTTAAACTCTAAAAATATTTTGGGATGAGAATACATGCATTTTATGTTTTACGCCATGGACACAAGTACTTAAAATATATTCTACGTTGAGGTGTACCACCTTGCATATCTTCCCTAATAGCTTGGTAACTAATATTTACATGTTGTAAGAACATGTAAGCGTGAATCCTATTGATAGATCTATCGGGTTTGACAACCCCAACCGGGCTAGTCGCTCTAGTATCGTAAACGGTTGCATAGTACTTTGTTTTTACTACACTTGGTACAGTGTAGGGAGATTTCATAATAAAGGGAATATGCCACAGTAATGGTTAAGTATGGTTACCGAAGCGCTCAACAACTTATAGAATACTTTTATACACTTGCGAGTGTACATATATTTATAACTATGAAATCTTATGGTCTATATTTATATCGATGATAAACCTATATATCTCACCAACCTTTGTGTTGACTGTTTACGCATGTTTATTCTCAGGTCCTTAAGAAAGTCTTCCGCTGTTGCATTATCTGAGCAAGCTGTGTATGGAGTCTCATACTTTTATTTAAATAAAGTATTGCATTCAATAAAACCTTTGTCATGTATTATATTCGACTGTTACGTCACGTGTATAGTATTTGGAAACCGATGTATTTTGGGGATTATTTCTTAAATAATCGCCCACTTGTTTAAAACATGCATTATGTATAATAATGATGTGCTTTTTATGAAACGAATGCAATATTTTCTAAAACGTATCATATAGAGGTCAAATACCTCGCTATGGGACCAATGAGAACGTACTGCGTTTATAGTAATATGGACGGATCCTTTCAGTTGGTATCAGGGCGGTGGTCTTAGCGAACCAGGTCTTGCATTAGTGTGTCTAACTGATAGTTGTTAGGATGCATTAGTGAGTCTGGACTTCGACCTTATCTGCATATTAAAAGTTCTGCTTATCATTCTTGTCGAAAATTACCTGTTTATCATCTTAAGTCTAGACGCGTCTTACTGCAATTATTGCATAGGTAGTGTATAGACACATATTCATATCTTATCATATCTATCACGGTAGACTTTGCCTGACATCTTCCGTAAATTCCTTTGTAACTTATGGGATTTTGGTATTAAATATATATATGTAAATTATGTATTAAGAATATCAATCTAAGTCCTAAATCTTTGTAACTCATCGGATTCTAAAAGCTATTCCGATATGGAATTTCATTTAAGCTCCGAGAGCAGTCTAACCGTAATGAACCAACCAATTAGTCATCACCTCTTCTGGATGAATTGGGGGTGGGTTCGTGGATGTTAGTGGACGTTACTTGACGTTAGTTGACGTTACTTGACTTTAGTTGACATTACTTGACATTAGTGGACGTTAGTTGACGTTAGTTGACGTTAGTTAACGTTAGTGGACGTTAGTTTACGTTGCTTGACGTTACATGACGTTACTTGATGTTACTTGACGTCAGTTGACATAACATGACGTTACTTGACGTTAGTGGACGTTACTTGACGTTACTTGACGTTACTTAACGTTAGTTGACGTTAGCGGACGTTAATTGACGTTAGTTGACGTTACTTGACGTTACTTGATGTTAGTTGACGTAAGTTGATGTTAGTTGACGTTAGTTGACATTAGTTGATGTTAGTTGTCGTTACTTGATGTAACTTGACGTTACTTCACGTTATTTGACGTTACTTGACGTTAGTTAACGTAAGTGGACGTTACTTGACGTTACTTGACGTTACTTGACGTTAGTTGACGTTAGTGGACGTTACTTGACGTTACTTGACGTTAATGGACGTTATTGGACGTTAGTTGACGTTACTTGACGTTAGTTGACGTTAGCGGACATTAGTTGACGTTAGTGGACGTTACTTGACGTTACATGAAGTTACTTGACGTTACTTGACGTTACTTAACGTTAGTGGATGTAAGTTGACATTAGTTGTCTTTACTTAACGTTACTTGACGTTACTTGGCGTTACTTGACGTTAGTTGAAGTTACTTGATGTTAGTTGACGTTACTTGACGTTAGTGGATGTTACTTGACGTTAGTTAAAGTTACTAGACGTTAGTTGACGTTACTTGACTTTAGTTGACGTTATTTGACGTTAGTTGACGTTACTTGACGTTATTTGACGTTAGTTGACGTTACTTGACGTTACTTGACCTTACTTGACGTCAGTTGACATAACATGTTGACGTTAGTTGACGTTAGTGGACGTTAGTTGATGTTACTAGAATTAACGTTAGTTGACGTTAGTGGACGTTACTTGACGTTACTTGACGTTACTTGACGTTAGCGGACGTTAATTGACGTTAGTTGACGTTACTTGATGTTAGTTGATTTAAGATGATGTGAGTGGACATTAGTTGACGTTAGTTGTCGTTATTTGACGTTACTTGACGTTACTTGACGTTAGTGGACGTTAGTGAACGTTAGTTTACGTTACTTGACGTTAGTTGACGTTACTTAACGTTAGTTGATGTTACTTGATGTTAGTTGAAGTTAGTGGACGTTACTTGACGTTACTTGGCGTTAATGGACGTTAGTGGACGTTAGTTGACGTTACTTGACGTTAGTTGACGTTACTTGACGTTAGTTGACGTTAGTGGACGTTAGTGGACGTTACTTGACGTTACTTGAAGTTAGTTGACCTTAGATGACGTTAATGGACGTTAGTTGACGTTAGTTGTCGTTACTTGACATTACTTGACGTTACTAGATGTTAGTTGACGTTACTTGACGTTAGTTGTTGTTACATAACTTTAGTTTACGTTAGTTGACATTAGTGGACGTTATTGGTGTTAGTGGACGTTACTTGACGTCAGTTGACATAACATGACGTTACTTGACGTTAGTTGACGTTAGTGGATGTTAGTTGACGTTACTTGACGTTAGTTGACGTTAGTTGACGTTAGTGGACGTTAGTTGACGTTAGTGAACGTTAGTTGACGTTAGTTGACGTTAGTTGACGTTAGTGAACGTTAGTTGACGTTAGTTGACGTTACTTGACGTTAGTTGACGTTAGTGGACGTTACTTGACGTTAGTTGACATTACTTGACGTTAGTGGACGTTACTTGACGTTAGTTGACGTTACTTGACGTTAGTGGACGTTAGTTGACGTTAGTGGACGTTAGTGGACGTTGCTTGACGTTACTTGACGTTATTTGACGTTACTTGACGTTACTTGATGTTACTTGATGTCAGTTGACATAACATGACATTACTTGACGTTAGTTGACGTTAGTTGACGTCAGTGGACGTTAGCTGACGTTACTGGATGTTACTTGACGTTAGTTGAGGTTACTAGACGTTAGTTGACGTTACTTGACGTTCGTTAACGTTAGCGGACGTTAATTGACGTTAGTTGACGTTACTTGATGATAGTTGACGTTAGTTGACGTTACTTGGCCACTGGTTGATTCACGAACCTATAACAATATATACATATATATCAAAGTATGTTCAAAATATATTTACAACACTTTTAATATATTTTGATGTTTTAAGTTTATTAAGTCAGCTGTCCTCGTTAGTAACCTACAACTAGTTGTCCACAGTTAGATGTACAGAAATAAATCGATAAATATTATCTTGAATCAATCCACGACCCAGTGTATACGTATCTCAGTATTGATCACAACTCAAACTATATATATTTTGAAATCAACCTCAACCCTGTATAGCTAACTCCAACATTCACATATAGAGTGTCTATGGTTGTTCCGAAATATATATAGATGTGTCGACATGATAGGTCGAAACATTGTATACGTGTCTATGGTATCTCAAGATTACATAATATACAATACAAGTTGATTAAGTTATGGTTGGAATAGATTTGTTACCAATTTTCACGTAGCTAAAATGAGAAAAATTATCCAATCTTGTTTTACCCATAACTTCTTCATTTTAAATCCGTTTTGAGTGAATCAAATTGCTATGGTTTCATATTGAACTCTATTTTATGAATATAAACAGAAAAAGTATAGGTTTATAGTTGGAAAAATAATTTACAAGTCATTTTTGTAAAGGTAGTCATTTCAGTCGAAAGAACGACGTCTAGATGACCATTTTAGAAAACATACTTCCACTTTGAGTTTAACCATAATTTTTGGATATAGTTTCATGTTCATAATAAAAATCATTTTCTCAGAATAACAACTTTTAAATCAAAGTTTATCATAGTTTTTAATTAACTAACCCAAAACAGCCCGCGGTGTTACTACGACGGCGTAAATCCAGTTTTACGGTGTTTTCGTGTTTCCAGGTTTTAAATCATTAAGTTAGCATATCATATATATATAGAACATGTATTGAGTTGATTTTAAGAGTCAAGTTAGAAGGATTAACTTTTGTTTGCGAACAAGTTTAGAATTAACTAAACTATGTTCTAGTGATTACAAGTTTAAACCTTCGAATAAGATAGCTTTATATGTATGAATCGAATAATGTTATGAACATCATTACTACCTTAAGTTCCTTGGATAAACCTACTGGAAAAGAGAAAAATGGATCTAGCTTCAACGTGTAGCGACCCGACCAAATCATGTTTGACGGCGCCGTCTACTTAGGTCCCGTTACGTGGTCATAAGTCTTTAAGACAAAGTTTGACCAAAATATGTCGCCTTCATTTCAAAATAAAGATTGTTCCCAAAGTTTACAAGAATTGTTCAACCAATAGTTAAGTTACAACGTTATAATACGAATGAAATCTAGGCGACACGGTTTAAAGTAAAGTCAAAAGGCGCTCCATGAAATGCACATATACTCGACATCCAATGCAAGTATCAAATAATGAGCGGAAGCATGTATCATGTATCGTTCAAGGACCTGAGAAAAACATAGAAATCTGTCAACGAAAACGTTGGTGAAATCATAGGTTTAAGTAAGTAAGTACAAGTGAACCACAAGATTTGCATCAATGAAATAATAGTAATACATTCCAAAAGTTTGTTTCACGAGCACCCAATTATCAATGCTTAACGTTTCCTTCCATTGAACCCCATCACTTAGTGCTAGAACATACACTGTTTCTCGAAAATATATTTCATTCGTAAACGGTAGCGAACCGTTTGAATGAGGGTTTGTCAAACCCATATGGATCCATACAACATAAGTTCTCGCTTACACCCGGCAAGTGTAACTAATGATAATCGAATTGAGGATTTTGTTCTAAACTCGTATGTAGAATGTTTGTTTTCCTGTACTTGTGTTCACTTAGTAAAAGAAATGTTTATGTTTTCTCATCCCAAATGTAAGTTCAAAAAGAGTAAAAGTGGGACTATGATCTCACCTTGAGTGCACGAGTAGTAAAGTACTTCGACAAGTAAATGTGTGCCAAGAACAATGCTAGTCTTGACCTAAACAATAGGTTTGTATCAATAACGGTAAACACAATAGGTCAAAGATGTTCAATTAGTCCTATGGCTCGTTAAGACTCGATCATAATAGCATGTGAATCAAATTGTCATGTTTCATGCAAGGTACAAGTATAAAAACATGTTAGAACGATTACACAATTATTTGGTTAAGTTTGATTAAAAGTCAACTTGGTCGGGTCAAAGTCAACAAAAAAGTCAACGGGGTCGGGTTGGGTATCCGACAATTTATCTAAGTTATATAATCATATATGAGCATGTTGGCCAAGTTTCATGTTAATCGGAGGTCCGTAGCATAGCAAACATTTTTATGTCAAATGACCAAAGTAAACAGCCCGTTTTAGTACAATGGGACGGCGTCCCAATTGGCTAGACGGCGTCCCGGTTTTAAGATTGGGACGGCGTCCCGAGAAGCTAGACGGCGTCCCAGTTCTAAGTTTGGGACGGCATCCCGAGAAGCTAGACGGCGTCCAGATCGTTTTCCAGGCCCTGTTTGCTGTATTTCCTAAGTGCACGAACCAAAACACAAACCAACACATTTCATGACCCGTAAACAATCAAGATATGTATCTTATATCATCGGAAAGCTCTTTCGACAAGGAACGCAACTAAGCACTTTTCATCAAGCAAAAACATCATATACTATAACCGAAATCCCGACAAGTGATCAATAGAGGTTTATTTTCAAGTTTCAAGTTTATCAATTGCAATTTAAGTTTCGGGAATCCAATTTATACATATGATATGCCGTTTTGAAGGTAATGAAACATGTAATACAACTAAACACTTATCAATAACATTAACAAGCATTCAACGCATCAAAAGTTCGTTTTAAGAGTTGTCAACCCTAACCAAAAGTTCACAAAATCAATAATCGCGTTTATGAAGTTTCTTTAATCAATCTATACATCAAAATGAAGCTAATGATACTAGTAACACTTTTAAAACATGCACATTAACAATCTAATAACATTTGATCATCCAAAATCAAGGATTTAGCAAGTAATTTTCATAATGAACTAGTTACACCAAAAACAACAAATCGAGCATACAAATTACATACACGACATCACAATGAGCCATAGACACTAATTAACATACTTTTAAGTCAAGAACACAAATTTAAAGAAAACTAGTGTTTTAGAAATGTTACCCAAACGAGATGAGGTTGGTACCAAAATGAAGAGGATGAAGAGAGGATCACGAATATGTAATTTATTTTGTTGTAAGCCTCCTATATCGGATTTAGATGATGATTGAATGAATTTGGTTTTGGGTGTGTGTTCTTGCTAGAGAGAAAGAGAGAGAGGTGGAGGTGGAAATGAATGGGTGAAAGGGGTTTGACCCTTTGACCTAGTCAAGGGTTTGATCCCTTGTCAAGTTTAGTCCCTCAACTTTCGTTCGGGTGCGGGAATTACCTAAACGAGATAATTTAAAACGCGTATCAACGGGAGATGTTATAAACATATAACGGACTTTATATTAGTATAACGGAAAAGTAAATGGAAAAAGGCGGGATGTTACATTACCTACTCCTTAAAAGAAATTTCGTCCCGAAATTTAAGTAGGCGTAGTAGTCGTTGTTTCTTCCTCGAGATCTTGCGTTTCTGAATTCACAAATAGATGAGGATACTTCCTTCGCATTTGATCTTGTCTTTCCCAAGTAAACTCGGGTCCTCTTTTGGAATTCCAACGAACCTTGACAATCGGAATTCGGCTTTGTTTCAATGTCTTGACGGAGGTGTCCACAATTTCAACCGGTTCCTCCACAAAATGAAGTTTGTCATCAATAGTAAGTTCTTCGAGAGGGATGACGATATCGGGTTCGGCAAGACACTTTTTCAAGTTAGATACATGGAAGGTAGGATGAACGGAGTTCAATTGAGGCGGAAGATCTAAACGATAAGCAACGGTTCCAATACGCTCCAAGATTTCGAAAGGACCAATATACCGCGGATTTAGCTTCCCGCGTTTCCCAAAACGGATTACACCCTTCCAAGGTGAGACTTTTAACATTACTCGGTCACCGACTTGAAATTCAAGATCGTTGCGTCGTTTGTCGGTATAGCTCTTTTGACGACTTCGGGCCGTCCTAAGCCTATCTCGGATTTGAACGATTTTCTCGGTGGTTTCGTGAATGAGTTCGGGTCCGGTGATTTGCACGTCGCCTACCTCGGCCCAACAAAGAGGTGAACGACATTTGCGGCCATATAGCGCTTCAAAAGGTGCGGCTTTAATACTCGCGTGATAACTATTGTTGTAAGAGAACTCGGCGAGAGGTAAGTGCTTGTCCCAAGCTTTTCCGAAATCAACCACGCAAGCTCGTAACATGTCCTCTAAGGTTTGAATTGTACGTTCGCTTTGTCCATCGGTTTGAGGATGATATGCGGTGCTCATGTCTAAACGCGTTCCCAACGCTTCTTGCAATGTACGCCAAAATCTAGAAACGAAACGGCCATCTCGGTCGGAGATAATCGATAATGGTACACCGTGTCGGGCTACGATCTCCTTAATGTAAAGTTGTGCAAGTTTCTCCATTTTGTCCGTTTCTTTCATGGCAAGGAAGTGTGCGGATTTGGTGAGACGGTCAACAATAACCCAAATGGTATCATAACCGCCCGTCGTTTTTGGTAGCTTGGTGATAAAATCCATCGTTATCCTTTCCCACTTCCATTGCGGGATCTCGGGTTGTTGAAGTAATCCGGACGGTCTTTGGTGTTCGGCTTTGACTTTGGAACATGTCAAACACTTGGAAACATAAGTAGCTACGTCCCTTTTGATGTTCGGCCACCAATATAGTTGTTTAAGGTCGTGGTACATCTTATTGGCACCGGGGTGAATCGAGTATCGTGACTTATGGGCTTCATCTAAAATAAGGCTTCGTAGATCCCCATAACTAGGCACCCAAATTCTTCCGGCGAAATATCGGAGTCCGGTTTCTTTAACCTCGAATCGAGAGGTGAGGACGTTCAAGTGTTCGAGAGAGATGTTTTCATCCTTGAGAGCCTCATCTTGGGCTACCCGAATTTGGCTATTAAGGTTGGTGTGAATGGTGATGTTTAAAGCTCGGACATGGAGAGGCACCGCTCTTTCTTTTCGACTTAAGGCATCGGCTACTACATTTGCCTTCCCGGGATGGTAACGAAGCTCGCAATCGTAATCGTTTAAGGTTTCAATCTACCTTCGTTGTCTCATGTTTAGTTGCTTTTGATCGAAAATGTGTTGAAGGCTTTTGTGATCGGTGAAGATAGTACTCTTGGTTCCATAAAGATAGTGTCTCCACATTTTAAGTGCAAAGACAACGGCTCCGAGTTCGAGATCATGTGTCGTATAGTTTCGTTCATGAATTTTGAGTTGTCGAGAAGCATAAGCAATGACTTTCATTCGTTGCATCAATACACACCCAAAACCATGTTTTGAGGCATCGCAATATACAACAAAGTCATCATTGCCTTCGGGAAGTGACAAGATAGGAGCGGTGGTTAGCTTCGTTTTCAAGATTTGGAATGCGGATTCATGTTCGGTCGCCCAAATGAATTTCTTTCCCTTGTGAGTCAATGCGGTTAGAGGACGTGCAACCAAAGAGAAATTTTCGATGAATCTACGATAGTACCCGGCGAGACCCAAAAATTGACGAATGTGAGTAGGAGTAGTAGGAGTCTCCCATTTGCTAATGGCTTCGATTTTTGTTGGATCGACTTTAATACCTTGGTCACTTACAACATGACCAAGAAATTGAACCTCCTTTAACCAAAATTCACACTTGGAGAATTTGGCATAGAGTTGTTCTTGTCTTAAAAGTTCAAGCACAAGTCGGAGATGTTGTTCGTGCTCTTCTTCATTTTTAGAATAGATCAATATGTCATCGATGAACACAATAACGAATTTATCGAGATACGGTTTGCACACGCGGTTCATAAGATCCATGAACACCGCCGGTGCGTTAGTGAGACCAAATGGCATGACAAGGAATTCATAACTACCATAACGAGTTCGGAAAGCGGTTTTGGAGACATCTTCCCCCTTAACCCTCAATTGATGATAACCCGAGCGGAGATCGATTTTCGAATATACACAAGACCCTTGTAGTTGATCAAAGAGGTCATCGATGCGAGGAAGAGGATATCGGTTCTTAACCGTCAATTTATTTAGTTCACGATAATCAATGCACATTCGTAGGGATCCGTCTTTCTTTTTAACAAACAAAATCGGAGCGCCCCAAGGTGAATGGCTAGGTTGGATAAAACCACGATCAAGTAGTTCTTGGATTTGACTTTGCAATTCTTGCATTTCGGATGGGGCGAGTCTATATGGTGCACGTGCTACGGGTGTGGCTCCCGGAATAAGATCGATTTGGAATTCAACCGGTCGATGAGGTGGAAGACCCGGCAATTCGTCGGGAAATACATCGGAAAAGTCACTAACAATTGGCACATCATCGATATGCTTATCATCGGACTCGACTTTCTTAACGTGGGCAAGGATCGCAAAACAACCCTTACGGAGCAGTTTTCTAACTTTAAGGCACGAAACGAGGTTGAGTCTGGTGCAACTCTTATCGCCATAAACAATCAAAGGTTCACCATTCTCGATAGGAATTCGGATTGCGTTAAGATCACAAAGGATGTGAGATTTCGTTTTGACTAACCAATTCATACCGATTATTACATCAAAGCTTCCTAGTTCCATGGGTATCAAGTCAATCTCAAATTCCTTACCCAAAATGTTTAACGTACACCCCCGGTAATATGTGTCGGCACTTAATAGTTTCCCGTTAGCCACTTCAATGGTATAAGGGGTATCTAATGGAAGAGGTGGAGTGCTAAAAGAATGAGTCAAAGTCTTGGATACAAAGCATTTATCGGCACCTGAATCGAATAAGCAAGAGACATAAGAATTGTTGAGGAGAAACGTACCCGTGACTAGTTCAGTGTCATCCCGGGCTTCCTCGGTGTTGATGTTAAAAGCTCGGCCGCGCGTATTGGGGTTATCTTTCTTCTTTGGGCATGCATTTCTATAATGACCCGTTTGGCCACATTCGTAACAAGTGCCCGTCTTTGGTGCATTGGGCCACTTTCGAGCGACGGGAGTGGCACTTTTACAATCGTTGGCCTTATGACCAACTCCTTGGCACCGGTGGCAAATTATCTTACTACATTCGCCAAAGTGATGTTTGTTGCATTTGTTGCAAAGAGGTAGGTTCCCGGCATAACCCTTCTTGCCGTCGGAAGTGAAAGATTTCTTGGCAAAGTTATTGTTGCTTGATTGGGAGGGTTCCCACTTTCTTTTGTTGCCGCCCGATTTATCCTCGGCCTTAGGTGCCGGAACTACGATTTCGTCAACCGTTTCAATTAGTTGGCGAGCCATGTTCATAGCGGCTTGATGAGTAGTGGGTTTGGATGACATCACCCCTTGTTTGATGCTTTTTGGAAGACCGAGCATGTAGAGCTCAATCCTTTGAGATTCGGGGTTAACAAGATTAGGACACATCAAGGATAGTTCGGCGAAGCGTTGATTATAAGCTTTAAGATCGTTTCCGACCGCTTTCAAAGCTCTTAGTTCTTCCTCAAGTTTTCGGGTTTCTTCGCGCGGAAAATACTCAACAATCATCTTTTCCTTTAGATCGGCCCAAGAGAGGGCATGAGCTTCATCGGTACCCACCGATTGAACATAGGTGTTCCACCATGTTAGAGCAATTCCGGAGAAAGTGTGAGTGGAGTATTTGACCTTGTCTTGGTCCCGACAACCGCTTATGCTAAAGACGGCTTCCGTTTGCTCAAACCATCGGGTGAGCACGACCGGTCCCCCGGTTCCATCAAAAGTGTGAGGTTTGCACCCCATGAAAGCTTTATAGGAGCATCCCTCGTTTGAGTTTCCGGCTCCATTGTTGTTGTTGTTGTTGTGGTTGTTGTGGTTGTTATTATTATTGTTGTTGGATGAGTGACCGGCCATGGCCGCATCTACGGCGGTAGCTATCATCCGTTCGAGAGCTTGTTCGGGAGTTTCATTGCGGCGTACACGACGAGGAGCCATTGTTCCTTCAAGACACAAGAATATCATTGATTAGTATTCTCAATAATACTAACCGTGATATAGAATAAAGATAAAGAGAAGTTTTTCCTCGACTCGCCTTAAATTCTTTATGTCATAATGTCGGAACGTTCATATGAGTCACCGTAATATAATCCCGGAAATTATATTACCCTGATTCATACGTGCATTCGACATCATTTCATATAGTCAAGGTGGCGTGTCAATCAAATTAAACAACGTGAGATTAAGATGAACTAAGAGTAGATATGAGTAGGAGCGTTCGAGTATAAATGCACAAGTAGTCAAGTAATTCCTACTTCAAGTCTATATGCCGGTTGTAGTCTAGACTCACCAATGTACCCTATGACTCGGGGTCGACACCAATGAACTCTAAATCCCTACAACCAACGCTCTGATACCATCTGTAGCGACCCGACCAAATCATGTTTGACGGCGCCATCTACTTAGGTCCCGTTACGTGGTCATAAGTCTTTAAGACAAAGTTTGACCAAAATATGTCGCCTTCATTTCAAAATAAAGATTGTTCCCAAAGTTTACAAGAATTGTTCAACCAATAGTTAAGTTACAACGTTATAATACGAATGAAATCTAGGCGACACGGTTTAAAGTAAAGTCAAAAGACGCTCCATGAAATGCACATATACTCGACATCCAATGCAAGTATCAAATAATGAGCGGAAGCATGTATCATGTATCGTTCAAGGACCTGAGAAAAACATAGAAATCTGTCAACGAAAACGTTGGTGAAATCATAGGTTTAAGTAAGTAAGTACAAGTGAACCACAAGATTTGCATCAATGAAATAATAGTAATACATTCCAAAAGTTTGTTTCACGAGCACCCAATTATCAATGCTTAACGTTTCCTTCCATTGAACCCCATCACTTAGTGCTAGAACATACACTGTTTCTCGAAAATATATTTCATTCGTAAACGGTAGCGAACCGTTTGAATGAGGGTTTGTCAAACACATATGGATCCATACAACATAAGTTCTCGCTTACACCCGGCAAGTGTAACTAATGATAATCGAATTGAGGATTTTGTTCTAAACTCGTATGTAGAATGTTTGTTTTCCTGTACTTGTGTTCACTTAGTAAAAGAAATGTTTATGTTTTCTCATCCCAAATGTAAGTTCAAAAAGAGTAAAAGTGGGACTATGATCTCACCTTGAGTGCACGAGTAGTAAAGTACTTCGACAAGTAAATGTGTGCCAAGAACAATGCTAGTCTTGACCTAAACAATAGGTTTGTATCAATAACGGTAAACACAATAGGTCAAAGATGTTCAATTAGTCCTATGGCTCGTTAAGACTCGATCATAATAGCATGTGAATCAAATTGTCATGTTTCATGCAAGGTACAAGTATAAAAACATGTTAGAACGATTACACAATTATTTGGTTAAGTTTGATTAAAAGTCAACTTGGTCGGGTCAAAGTCAACAGAAAAGTCAACGGGGTCGGGTTGGGTATCCGACAATTTATCTAAGTTATATAATCATATATGAGCATGTTGGCCAAGTTTCATGTTAATCGGAGGTCCGTAGCATAGCAAACATTTTTATGTCAAATGACCAAAGTAAACAGCCCGTTTTAGTACAATGGGACAGCGTCCCAATTGGCTAGACGGCGTCCCGGTTTTAAGATTGGGACGGCGTCCCGAGAAGCTAGACGGCGTCCCAGTTCTAAGTTTGGGACGGCGTCCCGAGAAGCTAGACGGCGTCCAGATCGTTTTCCAGGCCCTGTTTGCTGTATTTCCTAAGTGCACGAACCAAAACACAAACCAACACATTTCATGACCCGTAAACAATCAAGATATGTATCTTATATCATCGGAAAGCTCTTTCGACAAGGAACGCAACTAAGCACTTTTCATCAAGCAAAAACATCATATACTATAACCGAAATCCCGACAAGTGATCAATAGAGGTTTATTTTCAAGTTTCAAGTTTATCAATTGCAATTTAAGTTTCGGGAATCCAATTTATACATATGATATGCCGTTTTGAAGGTAATGAAACATGTAATACAACTAAACACTTATCAATAACATTAACAAGCATTCAACGCATCAAAAGTTCGTTTTAAGAGTTGTCAACCCTAACCAAAAGTTCACAAAATCAATAATCGCGTTTATGAAGTTTCTTTAATCAATCTATACATCAAAATGAAGCTAATGATACTAGTAACACTTTTAAAACATGCAAATTAACAATCTAATAACATTTGATCATCCAAAATCAAGGATTTAGCAAGTAATTTTCATAATGAACTAGTTACACCAAAAACAACAAATCGAGCATACAAATTACATACACGACATCACAATGAGCCATAGACACTAATTAACATACTTTTAAGTCAAGAACACAAATTTAAAGAAAACTAGTGTTTTAGAAATGTTACCCAAACGAGATGAGGTTGGTACCAAAATGAAGAGGATGAAGAGAGGATCACGAATATGTAATTTATTTTGTTGTAAGCCTCCTATATCGGATTTAGATGATGATTGAATGAATTTGGTTTTGGGTGTGTGTTCTTGCTAGAGAGAAAGAGAGAGAGGTGGAGGTGGAAATGAATGGGTGAAAGGGGTTTGACCCTTTGACCTAGTCAAGGGTTTGATCCCTTGTCAAGTTTAGTCCCTCAACTTTCGTTCGGGTGCGGGAATTACCTAAACGAGATAATTTAAAACGCGTATCAACGGGAGATGTTATAAACATATAACGGACTTTATATTAGTATAACGGAAAAGTAAATGGAAAAAGGCGGGATGTTACACAACGGATCCTTGAATGGCTCGAAGTTCTTGAAGCAGAATCATGACACGAAAACAAGTTCAAGTAAGATCATCACTTGAAATAAGATTGTTATTGTTATAGAAATTGAACCAAAGTTTGAATATGATTATTACCTTGTATTAGAATGATAAACTACTGTAAGAAACAAAGATTTCTTGAGGTTGGATGATCACCTTACAAGATTGGAAGTGAGCTAGCAAACTTGAAAGTATTCTTGATTTTATGTAACTAGAACTTGTAGAATATATGAAGAACACTTAGAACTTGACGATAGAACTTGAGAGAGATCAATTAGATGAAGAAAATTAAAGAATGAAAGTGTTTGGAGGTGTTTTTGGTCGTTGGTGTATGGATTAGATATAAAGGATATGAAATTTTGTTTTCATGTAAATAAGTCATGAATGATTACTCATATTTTTGTAATTTTATGAGATATTTCATGCTAGTTGCCAAATGATGGTTCCCATATATGTTAGGTGACTCACATGGGCTGCTAAGAGCTGATCATTGGAGTGTATATACCAATAGTACATACATCTAAAAGCTGTGTATTGTACGAGTACGAATACGGGTGCATACGAGTAGAATTGTTGATGAAACTGAACGAGGATGTAATTGTAAGCATTTTTGTTAAGTAGAAGTATTTTGATAAGTATATTAAAGTCTTTCAAAAGTGTATAAATACATATTAAAACACTACATGTATATACATTTTAACTGAGTCGTTAAGTCATCGTTAGTCGTTACATGTAAGTGTTGTTTTGAAACCTTTAGGTTAACGATCTTGTTAAATGTTGTTAACCCAATATTTATAATATCAAATGAGATTTTAAATTATTATATTATCATGATATTATCATGTATGAATATCTCTTAATATGATATATATACATTAAATGTCTTTACAACGATAATCGTTACGTATATGTCTCGTTTAAAAATCATTAAGTTAGTAGTCTTGTTTTTACATATGTAGTTCATTATTAATATACTTAATGATATGTTTACTTATCATAGTATCATGTTAACTATATATATCCATATATATGTCATCATATAGTTTTTACAAGTTTTAACGTTCGTGAATAACCGGTCAACTTGGGTGGTCAATTGTCTATATGAAACATATTTCAATTAATCAAGTCTTAACAAGTTTGATTGCTTAACATGTTGGAAACATTTAATCATGTAAATATCAATCTCAATTAATATATATAAACATGGAAAAGTTCGGGTCACTACATTAGTTGTCGTTACTTGACGTAACTTGACGTAACTTGACGTTATTTGATGTTACTTGACGTTAGTTAACGTAAGTGGACGTTAGTTGACATTAGTTGACGTTAGTTGACGTTAGTGGACGTTACTTGACGTTAGTTGACGTTAGTGGACGTTACTTGACGTTAATGGACGTTAGTGGACGTTAGTTGACGTTACTTGACGTTAGGTGACGTTAGCGGACGTTAGTTCACGTTAGTGGACGTTACTTGACGTTACTTGAAGTTAATTGACGTTACTTGACGTTACTTGACGTTAGTGGATGTAAGTTGACGTTAGTGGATGTTAGTTGACGTTAGTTGTCTTTACTTAACGTTACTTGACGTTACTTGGCGTTACTTGACGTTAGTTGACGTTACTTGACGGTAGTGGATGTTACTTGACGTTAGTTGACGTTACTAGACGTTAGTTGACGTTACTTGACTTTAGTTGACGTTATTTGACGTTAGTGGACGTTAGTTGACGTTACTTGATGTTATTTGACGTTAGTTGACGTTACTTGATCTTACTTGACGTTAGTTGACATAACATGTTGACGTTAGTTGAAGTTAGTGGACGTTAGTTGATGTTACTGGACTTGACGTTAGTTGACGTTAGTGGACGTTAGTTGACGTTACTAGACTTAACGTTAGTTGACGTTAGTGGACGTTACTTGACGCTACTTGACGTTAGCAGACGTTAATTGACCTTAGTTGACGTTACTTGATGTTAGTTGACGTAAGATGATGTGAGTGGACATTAGTTGACGTTAGTTGATGTTAGTTGTCGTTATTTGACGTTACTTGACGTTACTTGACGTTATTGGACGTTAATGGACGTTAGTGGACGTTAGTTGACGTTAGTTGACGTTAGTGGACGTTAGTGGACGTTACTTGACCTTACTTGAAGTTAGTAGACTTTACGTTACTTGACGTTAGTTGACATTAGATGACGTTAGTGGACGTTAGTTGATGTTAGTTGTCGTTACTTGACGTTACTTGACGTTACTTGACGTTACTTGATGTTAGTTGACGTTACTTGACGTTACTTGACGTTAGTTGACGTTACATAACTTTAGTTTACGTTAGTTGACGTTAGTGGACGTTAGTTGACGTTAGTGGACGTTACTTGACGTTAATTGACGTTACTTGATGTTACTTGACGTCAGTTGACATAACATGACGTTACTTGACGTTACTTGACGTTAGTTGATGTTAGTTGACGTTACTTGTCGTTACTTGTCGTTAGTTGACGTTAGTGGACGTTAGTTGACGTTAGTGAACGTTATTTGACGTTACTTGACGTTAGTTGACGTTAGTTGACGTTAGTGGACGTTACTTGACGTTGGTTGACATTACTTGACGTTAGTTGACGTTAGTGGACGTTACTTGACATTAGTTAACGTTACTTGACTTTAGTTGACGTTACTTGACGTTAGTGGACGTTAGTTGACGTTAGTTGACGTTAGTGGACGTTAGTGGACGTTGCTTGACGTTACTTGACGTTACTTGATGTTGCTTGACGTCAGTTGACATAACTTGACATTACTTGACGTTAGTTGACGTTAGTGGACGTTACTTGACGTTACTTGACGTTAGTGGACGTTAATTGACGTTAGTTGAAGTTACTTGACGTTACTTGATGTTAGTTGCCGTAAGTTGACGTTAGTGGACGTTAGTTGATGTTAGTTGTCGTTACTTGACGTAACTTGACGTTACTTGACGTTAGTTAACGTAAGTGGAAGTTAGTTGACGTTAGTGGACGTTAGTTGACGTTACTTGACGTTAGTGGACGTTACTTGACGTTAGTGGACGTTAGTTGACGTTAGTGGACGTTAGTTGACGTTAGTGGACGTTAGTGGACGTTAGTGGACGTTACTTGATGTAACTTGAAGTTAGTTGACGTTACTTAACGTTAGTGGATGTAAGTTGACGTTAGTAGATGTTAGTTAACTTTACTTAACGTTACTTGACGTTACTTAACGTTACTTGGCGTTACTTGATGTTAGTTGAAGTTACTTGACGTTAATTGACGTTAATTGACGTTAGTGGATGTTACTTGACGTTACTTGACGTTAGTTGACGTTACTAGACGTTAGTTGACGTTACTTGACTTTAGTTGACGTTATTTGACCTTAGTGGACGTTAGTTGACGTTAGTTGACGTTACTTGATCTTACTTGACGTCAGTTGACATAACATGACGTTACTTGACGTTACTTGACGTTAGTGGACGGTAGTTGACGTTACTAGACTTAACGTTAGTTGACGTTAGTTGACGTTACTTGACGTTAGCGGACGTTAATTGACGTTACTTGATGTTAGTTGACGTAAGATGGTGTGAGTGGATATTAGTTGACGTTAGTTGATGTTAGTTGTCGTTATTTGACGTTACTTGACGTTACTTGGCGTTACTTGACGTTAGTGGACGTTAGTGGACGTGAGTTGACGTTAGTTGTCTTTACTTAACGTTACTTGACGTTAGTGGATGTTAGTTGACGTTAGTTGTCTTTTCTTAACGTTACTTGACGTTACTTGGCGTTACTTGACGTTAGTTGAAGTTACTTGACGTTAGTGGATGTTACTTGACGTTACTTGATGTTACTAGACGTTAGTTGACGTTACTTGACTTTAGTTGACGTTATTTGACGTTAGTGGACGTTAGTTGACGTTACTTGACGTTATTTGACGTTAGTTGACGTTACTTGATCTTACTTGACATTAGTTGACATAACATATTGACGTTAGTTGAAGTTAGTGGACGTTAGTTGACGTTACTGGACTTGACGTTAGTTGACGTTAGTTGACGTTAGTGGACGTTAGTGGACGTTACTAGACTTTACTTGGCGTTACTTGACGTTACTTGACGTTACTTGACGTTACTTGGCGTTACTTGACGTTAGTTGAAGTTACTTGTCGTTACTTGACGTTAGTGGATGTTACTTGACGTTAGTTGACGTTACTAGAGGTTAGTTGACGTTACTTGACTTTAGTTGACGTTATTTGACGTTAGTGGACGTTAGTTGACGTTACTTGACGTTATTTGACGTTAGTTGACGTTACTTGACGTTACTTGACCTTACTTGACGTCAGTTGACATAACATGTTGACGTTAGTTGACGTTAGTGGACGTTAGTTGATGTTACTAGAATTAACGTTAGTTGACGTTAGTTGACGTTAGTGGACGTTACTTGATGTTACTTGACGTTACTTGACGTTAGCGGACGTTAATTGACGTTAGTTGACGTTACTTGATGTTAGTTGACGTAAGATGATGTGAGTGGACATTAGTTGACGTTAGTTGTCGTTATTTGACGTTACTTGACGTTACTTGACGTTAGTAGACGTTAGTGAACGTTAGTTTACGTTACTTGATGTTAGTTGACGTTACTTAACGTTAGTTGATGTTACTTGATGTTAGTTGACGTTAGTGGACGTTACTTGACGTTACTTGGCGTTAATGGACGTTAGTGGACGTTAGTTGACGTTACTTGACGTTAGTTGACGTTACTTGACGTTAGTTGACGTTAGTGGATGTTAGTGGACGTTACTTGACGTTACTTGAAGTTAGTTGACCTTAGATGATGTTAATGGACGTTAGTTGACGTTAGTTGACATTACTTGACGTTACTAGATGTTAGTTAACGTTACTTGACGTTACTTGACGTTAGTTGTCGTTACATAACTTTAGTTTACGTTAGTTGACATTAGTGGACGTTAGTTGGCGTTAGTGGACGTTACTTGACGTTACTTGACGTTACTTGACGTCAGTTGACATAACATGACGTTACTTGACGTTAGTTGACGTTAGTGAACGTTAGTTGACGTTACTTGACGTTACTTGACGTTAGTTGACGTTAGTGGACGTTACTTGACGTTAGTTGACATTACTTGACGTTAGTAGACGTTAACTGACGTTAGTTGACGTTACTTGACGTTAGTGGACGTTAGTTGACGTTAGTGGACGTTAGTGGACGTTGCTTGACGTTACTTGACGTTATTTGACGTTACTTGACGTTACTTGATGTTACTTGATGTCAGTTGACATAACATGACATTACTTGACGTTAGTTGACGTTAGTGGACGTTAGTGGACGTTAGCTGACGTTACTGGATGTTACTTGACGTTAGTTGAGGTTACTAGACGTTAGTTGACGTTACTTGACGTTCGTTAACGTTAGCGGACGTTAATTGACGTTAGTTGACGTTACTTGATGTTAGTTGACGTAAGTTGACGTTAGTGGACATTAGTTGACGTTAGTTGATGTTAGTTGACGTTACTTGACGTTAATTGACGTTAGTGGACGTTAGTTGACGTTAGTGAACGTTAGTTGACGTTAGTGAACGTTAGTTGACGTTACTTGACGTTAGTTGACGTTACTTGACGTTAGTTGACCTTAGTAGACGTTACTTGACGTTAGTTGACGTTACTTGACTTTAGTTGATGTTACTTGACGTTAGTGGACGTTAGTTGACGTTAGTTAACGTTAGTGGACGTTAGTTTACGTTGCTTGACGTTACTTGACGTTACTTGATGTTACTTGACGTCAGTTGACATAACATGACGTTACTTGACGTTAGTTGACGTTAGCGGACGTTACTTGACGTTACTTGACGTTACTTAACGTTAGTTGACGTTAGCGGACGTTAATTGACGTTACTTGACGTTACTTGATGTTAATGGACGTAAGTTGACGTTAGTTGACGTTAGTTGATGTTAGTTGTCGTTACTTGACGTAACTTGACGTTATTTGACGTTACTTGACGTTAGTTAACGTAAGTGGACGTTAGTTGACATTAGTTGACGTTAGTTGACGTTAGTTGACGTTAGTAGACGTTACTTGACGTTAGTTGACGTTAGTGGACGTTACTTCACGTTAATGGACGTTAGTTGACGTTACTTGACGTTAGTTGACGTTAGCGGACGTTAGTTCACGTTAGTGGACGTTACTTGACGTTAGTTGACGTTACTTGACGTTAGTGGATGTAAGTTGACGTTAGTGGATGTTATTTGACGTTAGTTGTCTTTACTTAACGTTACTTGACGTTACTTGGCGTTACTTGACGTTAGTTGACGTTACTTGTCGTTAGTGGATGTTAGTTGACGTTACTTGACGTTAGTTGACGTTACTAGACGTTAGTTGACGTTACTTGACTTTAGTTGACGTTATTTGACGTTAGTGGACGTTAGTTAACGTTACTTGACGTTACTTGACGTTATTTGACGTTACTTGACGTTACTTGATCTTACTTGACGTTAGTTGACATAACATGTTGACGTTAGTTGAAGTTAGTGGACGTTAGTTGACGTTACTAGACTTAACGTTAGTTGACGTTAGTGGACGTTACTTGACGCTACTTGACGTTAGCGGACGTTAATTGACCTTAGTTGACGTTACTTGATGTTAGTTGACGTAAGATGATGTGAGTGGACATTAGTTGACGTTAGTTGATGTTAGTTGTCGTTATTTGATGTTACTTGACGTTACTTGACGTTAGTGGACGTTAATGGACGTTAGTGGACGTTAGTTGACGTTACTTGACGTTACTTGAAGTTAGTTGACTTTACGTTACTTGACGTTAGTTGACATTAGATGACGTTAGTGGACGTTAGTTGACGTTAGTTGTCGTTACTTGACGTTACTTGACGTTACTTGAAGTTACTTGATGTTAGTTGACGTTAGTTGACGTTACTTGACGTTAGTTGACGTTACATAACTTTAGTTTACGTTAGTTGACGTTAGTGGACGTTAGTTGACGTTAGTGGACGTTACTTGACGTTAATTGACGTTACTTGATGTTACTTGACGTCAGTTGACATAACATGACGTTACTTGATGTTAGTTGATGTTAGTTGACGTTACTTGACGTTACTTGTCGTTAGTTGACGTTAGTGGACGTTAGTTGACGTTAGTGAACGTTATTTGACGTTACTTGACGTTAGTTGACGTTAGTGGACGTTACTTGACGTTAGTTGACATTACTTGACGTTAGTTGACGTTAGTGGACGTTACTTGACATTAGTTGACGTTACTTGACTTTAGTTGACGTTACTTGACGTTAGCGGACGTTAGTTGACGTTAGTTGACGTTAGTGGACGTTAGGGGACGTTGCTTGACGTTACTTGACGTTACTTGATGTTGCTTGATGTCAGTTGACATAACATGACGTTACTTGACGTTAGTTGACGTTAGTGGACGTTACTTGACGTTACTTGACGTTAGCGGACGTTAATTGACGTTAGTTGACGTTACTTGATGTTAGTTGCCGTAAGTTGACGTTAGTGGACGTTAGTTGATGTTAGTTGTCGTTACTTGACGTAACTTGACGTTACTTGACGTAACTTGACGTTACTTGACGTTAGTTAACGTAAGTGGAAGTTAGTTGACGTTAGTGGACGTTAGTTGACGTTACTTGACGTTAGTTGACGTTAGTGGACGTTACTTGATGTTAGTGGACGTTAGTTGACGTTAGTTGACGTGAGTTAACGTTAGTGGACGTTAGTTGACGTTAGTGGACGTTACTTGATGTAACTTGAAGTTAGTTGACGTTACTTAACGTTAGTGGATGTAAGTTGACGTTAGTAGACGTTAGTTGACTTTACTTAACGTTACTTGACGTTACTTAACGTTACTTGGCGTTACTTGACATTAGTTGAAGTTACTTGACGTTAATTGACGTTACTTGACGTTAGTGGATGTTACTTGATGTTACTTGACGTTAGTTGACGTTACTAGACGTTAGTTGACGTTACTTGACTTTAGTTGACGTTATTTGACGTTAGTGGATGTTAGTTGACGTTAGTTGACGTTACTTGACGTTACTTGATCATACTTGACGTCAGTTGACATAACATGACGTTACTTGACGTTAGTGGACGGTAGTTGATGTTACTAGACTTAACGTTAGTTGACGTTAGTTGACGTTAGCGGACTTTAATTGACGTTAGTTGACGTTACTTGATGTTAGTTGACGTAAGATGGTGTGAGTGGACATTAGTTGACGTTAGTTGATGTTAGTTGTCGTTATTTGACGTTACTTGACGTTACTTGGTGTTACTTGACGTTAGTGGACGTTAGTGGACGTTAGTTGACGTTAGTTGTCTTTACTTAACGTTACTTGACGTTAGTGGATGTTAGTTGACGTTAGTTGTCTTTACTTAACGTTACTTGACGTTACTTGGCGTTACTTGACGTTAGTTGACGTTACTTGACGTTAGTGGATGTTACTTGACGTTACTTGACGTTAGTTGATGTTACTAGACGTTAGTTGACGTTACTTGACTTTAGTTGACGTTATTTGACGTTAGTGGACGTTAGTTGACGTTACTTGACGTTATTTGACGTTAGTTGACGTTACTTGATCTTACTTGACGTTAGTTGACATAACATGTTGACGTTAGTTGAAGTTAGTGGACATTAGTTGACGTTACTGGACTTGACGTTAGTTGACGTTAGTGGACTTTAGTTGACGTTACTAGACTTAACGTTAGTTGACGTTAGTGGACGTTACTTGACGCTACTTGACGTTAGCGGACGTTAATTGACCTTAGTTGACGTTACTTGATGTTAGTTGGCGTAAGATGATGTGAGTGGACATTAGTTGACGTTAGTTGATGTTAGTTGTCGTTATTTGACGTTACTTGACGTTACTTGACGTTAGTGGACGTTAATGGACGTTAGTGGACGTTAGTTGACGTTAGTTGACGTTAGTGGACGTTAGTGGACGTTACTTGACGTTACTTGAAGTTAGTTGACTTTACGTTACTTGACGTTAGTTGACATTAGATGACGTTAGTGGACGTTAGTTGACGTTAGTTGTCGTTACTTGACGTTACTTGATGTTACTTGACGTTACTTGATGTTAGTTGACGTTACTTGACGTTACTTGACGTTAGTTGACGTTACATAACTTTAGTTTACGTTAGTTGACGTTAGTGGACGTTAGTTGACGTTAGTTGACGTTAGTGAACGTTACTTGACGTTAATTGACGTTACTTGATGTTACTTGACGTTAGTTGACATAACATGACGTTACTTGACGTTACTTGACGTTAGTTGATGTTAGTTGACGTTACTTGACGTTACTTGTCGTTAGTTGACGTTAGTGGACGTTAGTGGACGTTAGTGAATGTTATTTGACGTTAGTTGACGTTAGTTGACGTTAGTGGACGTTACTTGACGTTAGTTGACATTACTTGATGTTAGTTGACGTTAGTGGACGTTACTTGACATTAGTTGACGTTACTTGACTTTAGTTGACGTTACTTGACGTTAGTGGACGTTAGTTGACGTTAGTGGACGTTAGTGGACGTTGCTTGACGTTACTTGACGTTACTTGATGTTGCTTGACGTAAGTTGACATAACATGACGTTACTTGACGTTAGTTGACGTTAGTGGACGTTACTTGACATTACTTGACGTTAGCGGACGTTAATTGACGTTAGTTGACGTTACTTGTAACAACCCAAACCGTAACCGACCAAACACGACGAAATTGCAAACAAAAAAAAAAAAAATTTTCTGGTGCAGATCATCTGCGCGGCGCGCCAGGTGACCGCGCGGCGCGCCAAATCACCTGGACAGCCCGCTGTCCCCGGAAGTCAATTTAACGAAAATGTTTGACTAGTTCTCGACATTTTTAGCCAAAACGCTTTTAACCATACATTCAAATATGTAAAACTAGCACATAACTAAGGTTTGAGCGAGTTTTACAAAGTGGGGCCCACACGTGCCCAAAACGCCACTAAGTTTAAAAATACAATGTTTAATACAAATTAGAGTTTCGACCACGAAAAGTTTAATTGCCAAACGATACAACGAGCATGGTGTTTGGGGTTAAACTACCCAAGTCTCGGTCAAACTCCAAAATCATCACATCCCAAAAGCGTCACTAAACAAGACGGGATCTCTAATCCAACCGGATGCCCTTACCCTTGTCCACACCGGAACCTATAAAATAGTAAACAACGAGAGGGTAAGCAAAGCTTAGTGAGTAAAACATATATATACATGCATATACAACTTACCCACACGCATCCACGATATCAAATAACACGTAACAAATCTCGATAAGCAAGCTAGTATCACCAAACGTATCACTAGCAATAATCATAGCATAAATACTCATAACAATAATCAAATGCTAGTATGAACAACAATAAATCATGGTTAACCAATCTCTTCGCTAGGGAACGACTTCGCGAAACAAGTCATCGATGTTCATAACATTCGTTAGCTTCCAAAAACGGCTATGGCATGCTAACCCCCCGAGGTGTTCCAAAAACGGCTATGGCATCACCCCTCAAGTGTTCCAAAAACGGCTATGGCATCACTTGCTCAATGTGAGTAGAACACGGCTATTACTCACGCTTTCGTACACCAACACGGCTATGTGTACGGGTAACTCAAATAACAACGTGGGAGTAAAACACGGCTATTACTCGCCACTAAATGCACAAACACGGCTATGTGCCTTAGTACAAAACATGGACTAATACGGCTAAGTCCCACAACCTTGGTCACAAAACGGCTATGTGACACCATCAACACGGTACATAAATCATATACATACATATATAGATATTCCACTCACCTCAAAATCTCTTGTCGAAAGATAACCGAGCTTGAACACTTCAATGTAACGCACCTATTACATTTATCACAATATCAAAATCATAACTCAAGTTGGTCAACACCCTAAAGCTCACTCCTAGGGCCAATTTGACCTATGGTGCAAATCCGACCCATTTGCGCCCTTAACCCTAAAATCGGGTTAACTCATCACAAACCCTATCATTAACCAAAGTAGGTTCTTTACACATTTTAACATTAGTTTTAGGCTTCAACTACACATATTAATTAGCTTAAGTTCAATTTGACCCATTTGGCACTTTCAAAGTCAACCTACCCATTTTTGGGTCAACCACTACCCCTTTTACACCCATTTACATAAATCATGGTGTTCTAACCCTCTTACTAGCTAATTAGGGTTCTCTAACATCAATTAACACTTCCAAAACCCTAGTTAACTCGATATTGAGTCTAGATGACCCAAATTACCCAAGAATACCCAAAATTAACCAAAAGTGGGTTTTATGTTCACCTTTGACTCAAACCCTAGCCCTAAATCGAATTAAACAAAGGAATTAAGATTAGAGCATACCACAACTACCAAAACGAAGATAATGACGAGATGAACAACTTTAGGACTTGCGATAAAACCCGAAACGAACTCCTTCACCTTCACAATGAGCTTTCTCTCTCAAGGTTTTACCTCTCTCTCTAAAATTGATTTGGGGAAGATAAGGTTGGTAAAGGTGGAGTTATGGCTCAACCAAATCTGCTCTCCAAGCCTTTAATCCGGCCCTAAGGTGAATTTACCAAAATACCCACAAAATATCTAGTTTAAAAGAAAGGAAGAATCTGGCACAGTCATGTGGCGCGGCGCGCCACCAATCCGCGCGGCGCGCAACCCTCCCAGTCCAGCTTCTTTTGCCTTTTTAAAATATATACTACCAACCCCGATTCGAGTACCGCACATTACACTTATTTACACATATGTACACTTCAATTATTCGGGTCTTACAACTCTCCCCCACTTATTCGGATTGCGTCCTCGCAATCCAAGCCGCATGACACGAGGGAAGATAAACCAATACGAACTCTTCGGGCTCCCAAGTGAACTCGGAACCCTTGCTACGCCGCCATTGGACTTTAAAGGTCCTCACTTCTTTATGTCTCAACCTCTTAACTTTCTCATCGAGTATGGCGACTGGTTCTTCAACATATTCCAACTTGTTGTTTAGTTCGATCTCGTCTAAAGGCATCCATGAGGAATCATCCGCAAGACACTTACGGAGGTGGGAAACATGAAACGTGTTATGGATCCCCGCAAGCTCTTCGGGCAATTCCAATCGATATGCAACTTCACCAACACGAGCTAAGACTTTAAACGGTCCAATAAACCGAGGACCTAACTTTCCCCGTTTTCGAAATCGAATAATACCCTTCCATGGCGAAACCTTAAGCATAACCATGTCGCCCTCTTGGAATTCGATCGTTCGTCTACGTTTATCGGCATACGACTTTTGCCTATCTTGAGCCTTCTTCAAATGCTCCCGAATAATATCAATCTTGTTATTCGTCTCTAAAACCAAATCGGTACTTCCGATTTCTCTTTGACCCACTTCTCCCCAACAAATGGGAGTTCGACACCTTCGGCCATAAAGCATCTCGTAAGGTGGCATCCCGATACTGGTATGAAAACTATTATTGTACGAGAATTCCACCAAGGGTAAATGCTCGTCCCAACTACCACCGAAGTCAATAATGCACGCCCGTAACATATCTTCCAAAGTTTGGTTCGTACGTTCGGTTTGACCGTCCGTTTGAGGATGATACGCCGTGCTCAACTTTAATTGTGTACCCATATCTTCGTGAAACTTTTCCCAAAATCGAGATGTAAAACGGGTATCTCGATCCGAAATAATAGATATAGGAACGCCATGTCGCGAGACCACTTCCTTGATAAACAACTTAGCCAAGGCCTCCGACGATATTGCTTCTTTAATGGGAAGAAACAAAGCACTTTTCGTCAACCGATCCACTATAACCCAAATCGAATCATATTGAGTTCTCGCCGTCTTAGGTAATTTAGTGATGAAGTCCATGGTAATGTGCTCCCATTTCCATTTCGGGATCTCTAACGGTTGCAACTTACCATACGGCTTTTGATGTTCGGCTTTAACTTGCAAACAAGTAACACATCGTTCAACGTATTTTACAACATCGCGTTTCATGCCCGGCCACCAATAATCTTTCTTCAAGTCATGATACATTTTTGTCGCGCCCGGATGAATGGAATATTTCGACTTATGTGCTTCATCGAGTAGCACCCGTCGGTAATCACCCGTCTTAGGCACCCACACCCTTCCTTGAAAGGACAACAAACCCCGCGGACCCATAGTAATAAACTCCGATTGGCCCACAATTCGTTCCGTGTGCTTATCGTGAACATAAGCCTCTATTTGGTCTTCAACCATCTTTTCAAGAAAGTCGTTAGTGATAATCAAACGTAACGATGTTACACGTATCGCCGGATGTTGAGTCTTTCGACTTAACGCATCCGCGACCACATTCGCCTTACCCGGATGGTAAAGTATCTCACAATCATAATCTTTCACCACATCCATCCATCTACGTTGACGATAATTCAAATCCCTTTGAGTAAAAAGGTGTTTCAAATTCTTATGATCCGAATATATCGTACACTTGACACCATACAAGTAGTGGCGCCAAATTTTCAACGCATGCACAACCGCCGCCATTTCAAGATCATGAGTCGGGTACCTCGTTTCGTGTTCCTTTAATTGTCGAGAGGCATAAGCAATGACTTTACCCCTTTGCATAAGAACGCACCCGAGCCCATTTAAGGAAGCATCACAATAAACTACCATGTCTTCGACGCCTTCCGGTAACACTAACACCGGAGCTTGACACAACTTCTCTTTCAATAATTGAAAAGCAATTTCTTGCTCGTTTTCCCAATTGAACTTAGCACTCTTCCTCGTCAACTTTGTTAATGGAGAGGCGATCTTAGAAAAGTCTTGGATAAACCGACGATAATAACCGGCCAATCCGAGAAAACTTCGGATCTCCGTGGGCGTAGTCGGTCGTCCCCAACTCTTCACCGTCTCAATCTTCCCCGGATCCACTTGGATACCGCTTTCGTTCACAATGTGACCAAGGAATTGAACCTCCCTTAGCCAAAATTCACATTTAGAGAACTTTGCATACAACTTCTCTTTTCTTAGCGTCTTCAAAACTTCACGCAAGTGACGTTCATGTTCGTGCATACTTTTCGAGTAGACTAGTATGTCGTCAATGAACACAATAACCGACTTGTCCAACATAGGTTGGCACACCCGGTTCATAAGATCCATGAATGCCGCCGGTGCATTCGTAAGACCGAAGGGCATAACCACAAATTCATAATGCCCGTAACGCGTTCGGAAAGCCGTTTTCTCAATATCTTCCTCACGGACCCGCATTTGGTGATAGCCGGACCGTAGGTCGATCTTAGAGAAATACGTTGCGCCTTGAAGTTGATCAAACAAATCGTCGATCCTAGGTAATGGATAACGATTCTTGATCGTCACTTTATTCAACTCGCGGTAATCAATGCACATACGCATACTACCGTCTTTCTTCTTCACAAATAAGACCGGAGCGCCCCACGGCGAAGCACTCGGTCGGATAAAACCCTTCTCTAGCAACTCTTGAATTTGATTCAATAGCTCTTGCATTTCCGTTGGTGCTAAACGATAAGGAGTTTTAGCAATGGGAGTAGCCCCCGGAACCAACTCAATGCGAAACTCGACTTGTCTTTCCGCCGGAACACCCGGTAATTCATCCGGAAAAACGTCTTCAAACTCATTAACTACCGGAATTTCACGAATAGGTGGTGGCTCATTACGAGTATCAACAACATAAGCAAGGAAAGCCATGCCACCGGTAACAACGGAACGACGTGTCCGTGCAAAAGTGCATATCGGCACCGGTCTTCTTCTCTTATCGCCATGAATAATCATTTCTCCCCCACTTGGGGTCTTCACACGAATACACTTATCATGGCATGCAATATTGGCTCTATAACGATCGAGCCAATCCATACCAACAACGATATCAAAGTCGCCCAAGGTCATTGGAATAAGATCAATTTTAAAAGTTTCGGCACCAAAAACAATATCACAATTTTTACACACATCAACCACTAGCACCGTCTTGCCGTCCGCCATTTCGACTTCTACCGGACGACTTAACTTAGCTAGCGGACTATCAAGTTTAGGCACAAATTTAGGAGACACAAACGACAAATTTGCACCGCTATCAAAAAGAATCCTTGCCGGATTAGAATTAACCATGAAAGTACCTGAAACAACTTCGTTGGATTGTTTGGCTTCATCGTTCGTCATCAAGTAGTTTCGCCCTCTAGCCGACCCCGCCGCCTTCTCAATCTTCTTAACATGATCATTATTCAACTCGGGGCATTCCGGCCTCTTGTGCCCCACTTTACCGCAATTAAAACACGTAACCGTCTTGACCGTGCATTCACGGGCGTAATGACCCGACTTCCCACAATTAAAACAAGTGGGCGCAAAAGTACCCGTGCCACCTTTCTTCACACTATTAACGCTCTCGGTGCCTTTCCTAGATTTCTTGTTTGAAAAATTCGAATAGCTCGAACCTTCAAACTTCCTTTTTGAGAAAACAAAATCACTCTTCCTAGGCACCTCTGGCTCAAAACCCCGAGCCAACTCAAACAATTCATCGAAAGTCTTAGCCATACCCCGGCTAATCTTGCTCTTGTAGTCGGCATTCAAAGTACGATAAAAATCTTTCATAAGCTTATGATCATCACCCACATATTCCGGGCAAAAACGAGTCTTTGCCAAGAATGTAGACTTGAGGGTAACTAAATCCATGGAACCTTGTTGCAAATGATGCAACTCGTCCCGAATTCGATCAAGATCGGATGAAGTTCGGTATTCTTTGAAAAACTCTTTCTTGAACTCCTCCCACGTCAAGCCCATGCATTGCTCCTCGCCATACAAATTGATTTTATCATCCCACCACAACTTGCCTTCTTCACGTAACATGCTAGACCCAAACCTCGCCTTCTTCTCGGGAGGACACTCCGCGGTACGGAAGGCCCCCTCGATGTCCGAAATCCAACAAGTACTTTTCAACGGATCCCTCACTCCATTAAACGTCGGAGGTTGAGTATCCTTAAAATTTTTGTAGTGGAAGTCTCTCTTTCCATCACCCCCTTCACCTCGAGGATAAACGTTTCTAGCATCAAGGGCCTCTTCAATAGTGGCCTTCAATCGTTCATTTATCATTTCGGTCACTTGCCCATCGACCGACTCTTGGAAGACCCTTCGGACATCCGCAAGAAAATCCGATTTCAACTTCTTAAAGACGGCCTCGACCTTGGTCGAGAACTCGGCGTCTTCACTTGTACTCCCGTTTTCATGATCAGGACCGTTTCTCGTCTTCATTCTATAAAACGAATTAGGTTAAACCATGAAACAAAAGGACAATTATACCCAATTACATACGTATACACCACACTACCCCATCTTGCTCAACAATCGTCGTACATTGCTTGTTTGACCCGATTTGCACCCGTAGTAATGGTAGCTAGTCATTACCACGCAAGCACGTCGCGCTAACTCGCTAGTACAACGTCCATCTCGCTTGATGATTGCTAAACACAACACAAACAATTAGCGCATGATTAGTTCACATAAACCTATGCACTAATCATACCGATCAGACCCAAAGTCCTACAAGTCCCGCATAAACACGCACACAAAGTCTAAGTCTAGGCGCCTATCTCAAGTCACCTAAATCCCTTAGACCATGCTCTGATACCACTTGTAACAACCCAAACCGTAACCGACCAAACACGACGAAATTGCAAACAAAAAAAAAAAAAATTTCTGGTGCAGATCATCTGCGCGGCGCGCCAGGTGACCGCGCGGCGCGCCAAATCACCTGGACAGCCCGCTGTCCCCGGAAGTCAATTTAACGAAAATGTTTGACTAGTTCTCGACATTTTTAGCCAAAACGCTTTTAACCATACATTCAAATATGTAAAACTAGCACATAACTAAGGTTTGAGCGAGTTTTACAAAGTGGGGCCCACACGTGCCCAAAACGCCACTAAGTTTAAAAATACAATGTTTAATACAAATTAGAGTTTCGACCACGAAAAGTTTAATTGCCAAACGATACAACGAGCATGGTGTTTGGGGTTAAACTACCCAAGTCTCGGTCAAACTCCAAAATCATCACATCCCAAAAGCGTCACTAAACAAGACGGGATCTCTAATCCAACCGGATGCCCTTACCCTTGTCCACACCGGAACCTATAAAATAGTAAACAACGAGAGGGTAAGCAAAGCTTAGTGAGTAAAACATATATATACATGCATATACAACTTACCCACACGCATCCACGATATCAAATAACACGTAACAAATCTCGATAAGCAAGCTAGTATCACCAAACGTATCACTAGCAATAATCATAGCATAAATACTCATAACAATAATCAAATGCTAGTATGAACAACAATAAATCATGGTTAACCAATCTCTTCGCTAGGGAACGACTTCGCGAAACAAGTCATCGATGTTCATAACATTCGTTAGCTTCCAAAAACGGCTATGGCATGCTAACCCCCCGAGGTGTTCCAAAAACGGCTATGGCATCACCCCTCAAGTGTTCCAAAAACGGCTATGGCATCACTTGCTCAATGTGAGTAGAACACGGCTATTACTCACGCTTTCGTACACCAACACGGCTATGTGTACGGGTAACTCAAATAACAACGTGGGAGTAAAACACGGCTATTACTCGCCACTAAATGCACAAACACGGCTATGTGCCTTAGTACAAAACATGGACTAATACGGCTAAGTCCCACAACCTTGGTCACAAAACGGCTATGTGACACCATCAACACGGTACATAAATCATATACATACATATATAGATATTCCACTCACCTCAAAATCTCTTGTCGAAAGATAACCGAGCTTGAACACTTCAATGTAACGCACCTATTACATTTATCACAATATCAAAATCATAACTCAAGTTGGTCAACACCCTAAAGCTCACTCCTAGGGCCAATTTGACCTATGGTGCAAATCCGACCCATTTGCGCCCTTAACCCTAAAATCGGGTTAACTCATCACAAACCCTATCATTAACCAAAGTAGGTTCTTTACACATTTTAACATTAGTTTTAGGCTTCAACTACACATATTAATTAGCTTAAGTTCAATTTGACCCATTTGGCACTTTCAAAGTCAACCTACCCATTTTTGGGTCAACCACTACCCCTTTTACACCCATTTACATAAATCATGGTGTTCTAACCCTCTTACTAGCTAATTAGGGTTCTCTAACATCAATTAACACTTCCAAAACCCTAGTTAACTCGATATTGAGTCTAGATGACCCAAATTACCCAAGAATACCCAAAATTAACCAAAAGTGGGTTTTATGTTCACCTTTGACTCAAACCCTAGCCCTAAATCGAATTAAACAAAGGAATTAAGATTAGAGCATACCACAACTACCAAAACGAAGATAATGACGAGATGAACAACTTTAGGACTTGCGATAAAACCCGAAACGAACTCCTTCACCTTCACAATGAGCTTTCTCTCTCAAGGTTTTACCTCTCTCTCTAAAATTGATTTGGGGAAGATAAGGTTGGTAAAGGTGGAGTTATGGCTCAACCAAATCTGCTCTCCAAGCCTTTAATCCGGCCCTAAGGTGAATTTACCAAAATACCCACAAAATATCTAGTTTAAAAGAAAGGAAGAATCTGGCACAGTCATGTGGCGCGGCGCGCCACCAATCCGTGCGGCGCGCAACCCTCCCAGTCCAGCTTCTTTTGCCTTTTTAAAATATATACTACCAACCCCGATTCGAGTACCGCACATTACACTTATTTACACATATGTACACTTCAATTATTCGGGTCTTACATTACTTGACGTTACTTGATGTTAGTTGCCGTAAGTTGACGTTAGTGGACGTTAGTTGATGTTAGTTGTCGTTACTTGACGTAACTTGACGTTACTTGACGTAACTTGACGTTACTTAACGTAAGTGGAAGTTAATTGACATTAGCGGACGTTAGTTCACGTTAGTGGACGTTACTTGACGTTACTTGAAGTTAGTTGACGTTACTTGACGTTAGTGGATGTAAGTTGACGTTAGTGGATGTTAGTTGACGTTAGTTGTCTTTACTTAACGTTACTTGACGTTACTTGGCGTTACTTGACGTTAGTTGACGTTACTTGACGTTAGTGGATGTTAGTTGACGTTACTTGACGTTAGTTGACGTTACTAGACGTTAGTTGACGTTACTTGACTTTAGTTGACGTTATTTGACGTTAGTGGACGTTAGTTGACGTTACTTGACGTTACTTGACGTTATTTGACGTTAGTTGACGTTACTTGATCTTACTTGACGTTAGTTGACATAACATGTTGACGTTAGTTGAAGTTAGTGGACGTTAGTTGACGTTACTGGACTTGACGTTAGTTGACGTTAGTGGACGTTAGTTGACGATACTAGACTTAACGTTAGTTGACGTTAGTGGACGTTACTTGACGCTACTTGACGTTAGCGGACGTTATTTGACCTTAGTTGACATTACTTGATGTTAGTTGACGTAAGATGATGTGAGTAGACATTAGTTGACGTTAGTTGATGTTAGTTGTCGTTATTTGACGTTACTTGACGTTACTTGACGTTAGTGGACGTTAATGGACGTTAGTGGACGTTAGTTGACGTTAGTTGACGTTAGTGGACGTTAGTGGACGTTACTTGACGTTACTTGAAGTTAGTTGACTTTACGTTACTTGACGTTAGTTGACATTAGATGACGTTAGTGGACGTTAGTTGACGTTAGTTGTCGTTACTTGACGTTACTTGACGTTACTTGATGTTAGTTGACGCTACTTGACGTTACTTGACGTTAGTTGACGTTATATAACTTTAGTTTACGTTAGTTGACGTTAGTGGACGTTAGTTGACGTTAGTGGACGTTAGTGGACGTTACTTGACGTTAATTGACGTTACTTGATGTTACTTGACGTCAGTTGACATAACATGACGTTACTTGATGTTAGTTGATGTTAGTTGACGTTACTTGACGTTACTTGTCGTTAGTTGACGTTAGTGGACGTTAGTTGACGTTAGTGAACGTTATTTGACGTTACTTGACGTTAGTTGACGTTAGTGGACGTTACTTGACGTTAGTTGACATTACTTGACGTTAGTTGACGTTAGTGGACGTTACTTGACATTAGTTGACGTTACTTGACTTTAGTTGACGTTACTTGACGTTAGTGGACGTTAGTTGACGTTAGTGGACGTTAGTGGACGTTGCTTGACGTTACTTGACGTTACTTGATGTTGCTTGATGTCAGTTGACATAATATGACGTTACTTGACGTTAGTTGACGTTAGTGGACGTTTCTTGACGTTACTTGACGTTAGCGGACGTTAATTGACGTTAGTTGACGTTACTTGATGTTAGTTGCCGTAAGTTGACGTTATTGGACGTTAGTTGATGTTAGTTGTCGTTACTTGACGTAACTTGATGTTACTTGACGTAACTTGACGTTACTTGACGTTAGTTAACGTAAGTGGAAGTTAGTTGAAGTTAGTGGACGTTAGTTTTCGTTACTTGACGTTAGTTGACGTTAGTGGACGTTACTTGACGTTAGTGGACGTTAGTTGACGTTAGTTGACGTTAGTGGACGTTAGTTGACGTTAGTGGACGTTACTTGATGTAACTTGAAGTTAGTTGACGTTACTTAACGTTAGTGGATGTAAGTTGACGTTAGTAGACGTTAGTTGACTTTACTTAACGTTACTTGACGTTACTTAACGTTACTTGGCGTTACTTGACATTAGTTGAAGTTACTTGACGTTAATTGACGTTACTTGACGTTAGTGGATGTTACTTGATGTTACTTGACGTTAGTTGACGTTACTAGACGTTAGTTGACGTTACTTGACTTTAGTTGACGTTATTTGACGTTAGTGGACGTTAGTTGACGTTACTTGACGTTACTTGATCTTACTTGACGTCAGTTGCCATAACATGACGTTACTTGACGTTAGTGGACGGTAGTTGACGTTACTAGACTTAACGTTAGTTGATGTTAGTTGACGTTACTTGACGTTAGCGGACTTTAATTGACGTTAGTTGACGTTACTTGATGTTAGTTGACGTAAGATGGTGTGAGTGGACATTAGCTGACGTTAGTTGATGTTAGTTGTCGTTATTTGACGTTACTTGACGTTACTTGGTGTTACTTGACGTTAGTGGACGTTAGTTGACGTTAGTTGTCTTTACTTAACGTTACTTGACGTTAGTGGATGTTAGTTGACGTTAGTTGTCTTTACTTAACGTTACTTGACGTTACTTGGCGTTACTTGACGTTAGTTGACGTTACTTGACGTTAGTGGATGTTACTTGACGTTACTTGACGTTAGTTGATGTTACTAGACGTTAGTTGACGTTACTTGACTTTAGTTGACGTTATTTGACGTTAGTGGACGTTAGTTGACGTTACTTGACGTTATTTGACGTTAGTTGACGTTACTTGATCTTACTTGACGTTAGTTGACATAACATGTTGACGTTAGTTGAAGTTAGTGGACGTTAGTTGACGTTACTGGACTTGACGTTAGTTGACGTTAGTGGACTTTAGTTGACGTTACTAGACTTAACGTTAGTTGACGTTAGTCGACGTTACTTGACGCTACTTGACGTTAGCGGACGTTAATTGACCTTAGTTGACGTTACTTGATGTTAGTTGGCGTAAGATGATGTGAGTGGACATTAGTTGACGTTAGTTGATGTTAGTTGTCGTTATTTGACGTTACTTGACGTTACTTGACGTTAGTGGACGTTAATGGACGTTAGTGGACGTTAGTTGACGTTAGTGGACGTTAGTGGACGTTACTTGACGTTACTTGAAGTTAGTTGACTTTACGTTGCTTGACGTTAGTTGACATTAGATGACGTTAGTGGACGTTAGTTGTCGTTACTTGACGTTACTTGACGTTACTTGACGTTACTTGATGTTAGTTGACGTTACTTGACGTTACTTGACGTTAGTTGACGTTACATAACTTTAGTTTACGTTAGTTGACGTTAGTGGACGTTAGTGGACGTTAGTTGACGTTAGTGGACGTTACTTGACGTTAATTGACGTTACTTGATTTTACTTGACGTCAGTTGACATAACATGACGTTACTTGACGTTAGTTGATGTTAGTTGACGTTACTTGACGTTACTTGTCGTTAGTTGACGTTAGTGGAAGTCAGTTGACGTTAGTGAACGTTATTTGACGTTACTTGACGTTAGTTGACGTTAGTTGACGTTAGTGGACGTTACTTGACGTTAGTTGACATTACTTGACGTTAGTTGACGTTAGTGGACGTTACTTGACATTAGTTGACGTTACTTGACTTTAGTTGACGTTACTTGACGTTAGTGGACGTTAGTTGATGTTAGTTGACGTTAGTGGACGTTAGTGGACGTTGCTTGACGTTACTTGACGTTACTTGATGTTGCTTGACGTAAGTTGACATAACATGACGTTACTTGACGTTAGTTGACGTTAGTGGACGTTACTTGACATTACTTGACGTTAGCGGACGTTAATTGACGTTAGTTGACGTTACTTGACGTTACTTGATGTTAGTTGCCGTAAGTTGACGTTAGTGGACGTTAGTTGATGTTAGTTGTCGTTACTTGACGTAACTTGACGTTACTTGACGTAACTTGACGTTACTTGACGTTAGTTAACGTAAGTGGAAGTTAGTTGACGTTAGTGGACGTTAGTGGACGTTAGTTGACGTTAGTTGACGTTAGTGGACGTTACTTGGCGTTAGTGGACGTTAGTTGACGTTAGTTGACGTTAGTGGACGTTAGTTGACGTTAGTGGACGTTACTTGATGTAACTTGAAGTTAGTTGACGTTACTTAACGTTTGTGGATGTAAGTTGACGTTAGTAGACGTTAGTTGACTCTACTTAACGTTACTTGACGTTACTTAACTTTACTTGGTGTTACTTGACGTTAGTTGAAGTTACTTGACGTTAATTGACGTTACTTGACGTTAGTGGATGTTACTTGACGTTACTTGACGTTAGTTGACGTTACTAGACGTTAGTTGACGTTACTTGACTTTAGTTGACGTTATTTGACGTTAGTGGACGTTAGTTGACGTTAGTTGACGTTACTTGACGTTACTTGATCTTACTTGACGTCAGTTGACATAACATGACGTTACTTGACGTTACTTGACGTTAGTGGACGGTAGTTGACATTACTAGACTTAACGTTAGTTGACGTTACTTGACGTTAGCGGACGTTAATTGACGTTAGTTGACGTTACTTGATGTTAGTTGACGTAAGATGGTGTGAGTGGACATTAGTTGACGTTAGTTGATGTTAGTTGTCGTTATTTGACGTTACTTGACGTTACTTGGAGTTACTTGACGTTAGTGGACGTTAGTTGACGTTAGTAAACCTTAGTTGACGTTACTTGACGTTACTTGACGTTACTTAACGTTAGTTGATGTTACTTGACGTTAGTGGACGTTACTTGACGTTAATGGACGTTAGTGGACGTTAGTTGACGTTACTTGACGTTAGTTGACGTTACTTGACGTTAGTTGACGTTAGTGGACGTTAGTGGACGTTACTTGACGTTACTTGAAGTTAGTTGACCTTACGTTACTTGTCGTTAGTTGACATTAGATGACGTTAGTGGACTTTAGTTGATGTTAGTTGTCGTTACTTGACGTCACTTGACGTTACTTGACGTTACTTGACGTTACTTGATGTTACTTGACGTCAGTTGACGTAACATGACGTTACTTGACGTTAGTGGACGTTAGTTGACGTTACTAGACGTTAGTGGACGTTACTTGACGTTAGTTGACATTACTTGACGTTAGTTAACGTAAGTGGACGTTAGTGGACATTAGTTGATGTTACTTGTCGTTACTTGACGTTACTTGATGTTACTTGACGTTAGTTGACGTTAGTCGACGTTAGTGGACGTTACTTGACGTTACATGACGTTAGTTGATGTTAGTGGATGTTAGTGGACGTTACTTGATGTTACTTGACGTTAGTTGACGTTAGTGGACGTTAGTAAAATCTAGTGGACGTTAGTGGACGTTACTTGACGTTAGTGGACGTTAGTTGATGTTACTTGACGTTAGTTGACGTTTCTTGACGTTAGTCGACGTTAGTCTACTTTAGTGGACGTTACTTGACGTTACTTGACGTTAGTTGACATAAGTTGACATTAGTGGACGTTAGTTGACATTAGTTGTCGTTACTTGACGTTACTTGACGTTAGTGGACGTTACTTGACGTTACTTGACAACAAGACGTTTTATTAATGATTGTGATCAAATAATCAAATAATAGAATAGAATGCAAATAAAGTATAATGGTGATGAGAAATAAAAAAGTTTGACTGAAAGAAATTGACCACAAATGGGTAACTGTGAATCTACGCAAAAGAAAAAGAAATTAGAAAAAGTGGAGCTTACAAGCTAAACTAGACCGTATGATATTAAAAAGAATATTGATGAACATCGAAAACGATTAAAGAAAAAAAAAACTACTCTATGATAGGGATCCCTCCGAATCACTAACAATTAGTTGGTGATCGGGGGATGATAATATTTTCAAAACAATTTACATTTGAACCTTAGCTCTAATACCATGTTAAACACTAAAACCCGTGAATATTATTATATTATTGAATCGCAATTTATAGAGTTCATAGAACCCTAATGACTAACTAAACCCTAATGGACCCAAGCTCACAAGCGGACTTGGGCCAATCTATAGAATTCATCTAACACTCCCCCGTAGTCCGAACGGCAAAATCCCGAAAGTTCGGACTAGAAAGATAACAATAAACAAAAAAAGAATGAATAAAAATATAATTTCTCTCTAGTTTTTCGTATCAAATTGATTGATATTGCTGATTGGTTGCATTGCTTGACTGCGTTTCCTTTTCCATAACGTTTTTTTTACGTCGTGGCTTGCTTGCCTAAGGATTAAGCAGAACTTGGGCTTTGAACTTTACTGCCAATACAATCTTCTTCAACGCTGCAAAACAAGAGTTTTTTTTTAGTAGACGTTAGTTGACGTTAATTGACGTTATTTGACGTTAGTTAACGTTACTTGACGTTACTTGACGTCAGTTGACATAACATGACGTTACTTGACGTTAGTTAACGTTACTTGACGTTAGTTGACGTAAGTTGACGTTAGTGGATGTTAGTGGATGTTAGTTGTCGTTACTTGACGTTACTGGACGTTACTCGATGTTAGTTGACGTTAGTGGACGTTACTTGACGTTATTTGACGTTACTTCACGTTACTTGACGTTAGTTAACGTTACTTGACTTTAGTTGACGTTATTTGACGTTAGTTGACGTTAGTAGACGTTAGTGGACGTTATTTGACGTTAGTTGACGTTAGTGGACGTTACTTGACGTTAGTTGATGTTACTTGACGTTACTTGACGTTACTTGACGTAGTTGACATAACATGACGTTACTTGAAGTTAGTTGACGTTAGTGGACGTTAGTGGACGTTATTGGATGTTAGTGGACGTTACTTGACGTTACTTGATGTTAGTTGACGTTAGTTAACGTTACTCGACGTTATTTAATGTTAGTTGACATTAGCGGACATTAGTTGACGTTAGTTGACGTTAGTTGATGTTAGTTGTCATTACTTGACGTTAGTTGACGTAGTAGACGTTAGTTGACGCAGTAGACGTTAGTTAACGTTAGTGAACGTTAGTTCACGTTACTTGACGTTACTTTACGTTAGTTGACGTTAGTGGACGTTAGTGGATGTTACTTGACGTTAATGGACGTTAGTGGACGTTAGTCGACGTTACTTGACGTTAGTTGACGTTACTTGACGTTAGTTGATGTTAGTTGACGTTAGTTGACGTTAGTGGACATTACTTGACGTTACGTGAAGTTAGTTGACGTTACTTGACGTTACTTGACGTTATTTGACGTTACTTCACGTTACTTCCCGTTAGTTGACGTTACTTGACATTACTTGACGTTAATTTACGTTACTCGACTTTAGTTGATGTTACTTGACGTTAGTGGGTGTTAGTTGATGTTAGTGGACGTTACTTGACATTATTTGACGTTAATTGACGTTACTTGATGTTACTTGACGTCAATTGACATTACATGACGTTACTTGACGTTAATTGATGTTAGTGGACGTTAGTGGACGTTACTGGACGTTACTTAATGTTAGTGGACGTTAGTGGGCGTTAACGTCAGTTGACGTTACTTGACGTTACTTAACGTTAGTTGACGTTAGCGGAATTAACGTTTGTTGACGTTACTTGACGTTACTTGATGTTAGTTGACGTAAGTTGACATTAGTGGACATTAGTTGACGTTAGTGGACGTTACTGGACGTTAGTTGACGTTACTTAACGTAACTTGACGTTACTTGACGTTAGTTGACGTTTGCGGACGTTAATTGACGTTACTTGATATTAGTTGACGTAAGTCGACGCTAGCGGACATTAGTTGACGTTAGTGGACGTTAGTTGATGTTAGTGGTCGTTACTTGACGTTACTTGACGTTACTTGATGTTAGTTGACGTTAGTTGATGTTAGTTGTCGTTAGTTAACGTTACTTGACGTTAGTTGATGTTAGTTATCGTTAGTCAACGTTAGTTGATGTTAGTTGATGTTACTTGACATTAGTTGACGTTACTTGAAGTTAGTTGATGTTAGTTAACGTTAGTTGACGTTAGTGGACGTTAGTGGATGTTACTTGACGTTACTTGACGTTAGTGGACGTTAGTGGATGTTACTTGACGTTACTTGATGTTAATGGACGTTAGTGGACATTAGTTGACGTTACTTGACGTTAGTTGACGTTACTTGACGTTAGTGGATGTTAGTTGACGTTAGTGGACGTTACTTGACGTTACTTGAAGTTAGTTGACGTTAGTGGATGTTACTTGACGCTAGTTGACATAAGTTGACGTTAGTGGACGTTAGTTGTCGTTACTTGACGTTACTTGATGTTAACGTCAAGTAACATCAACTAAAGTCAAGTAACATCAACTAAAGTCAAGTCAAGTAACATCAACTAACGTCAAGTTGACGTTACTGGACGTTACTTAACGTTACTTGAGGTTAGTTGATGTTGGCGGATGTTAAATGACGTTAGTTGATGTTTCTTGACGTTACTTGATGTTAGTTGACGTAAGTGGACGTTAGTGGACATTAGTGGACGTTAGTTGATGTTAGTGAACGTTATTTGACGTTACTTGACGTTACTTGACGTTACTTGACGTAAGTTGACATTAGTGGACATTAGTTGACGTTAGTGGACGTTAGTGGACGTTATTGGACGTTAGTTGACGTTACTTGACGTTAGTAGACGTTACTTGACGTTAGTGGATGTTAGTTGAAGTTACTTGACGTTAGTTGACGTTACTTGACGTTAGTTGACGTTAATGGACGTTACTTGACGTTACTTGAAGTTAGTTGACGTTACTTGACGTAAGTGGACGTTAGTGGACGTTAGTTGTCGTTACTTGACGAGTTGACGTTACTTCACGTTAGTTGACGTTACTTTACATTAGTTGACGTTACTTGACGGTACGTGACGTGAGTTGACGTTACTTGACGTTAGTTGACGTTACTTGACGTTAGTGGACGTTAGTTAACGTTTGTTGACAATAGTGGACGTTACTTGACGTTATTAGGCCAACAGTCGAAATCATATATAACAGTAAGTAGCATGGCAATAACGAAAAGTATCATGCAATCGAAAGCAGATAATAGCATGCAATAGTGAAATCATGTAATAGCATACGGCATATAGCGGTAACAGTAAGCAGCATGTAGTAAGTTCAGCGGAAACAAGTAAACTAGCAAGTTGTAGATTAGTCCTATTAGTGAATCCTACTCGGGTCGGTCTTAGACTCACTAATGTAACCTAATTCCCTACAACCAATGCTCTGATACCAAATGTGATGCCCCGTACAAAACCATCGTGTACGAATCATCAACAACAGGATCATTACAAGGTCAAACACTATATGCTGTTTCAAAATACGTTTGCATTCAAGATAAAAGGTGACGTCATAACTAACGTCAAATGTTTTACATCGAAAGTATGCTTCTATGAACGGAAGCAAAGATAATAGTACGTGACCCTTAGGTCGTTACAAATCATAGTTTCAAAAGTAATTAAGTTTGAATGCAAGATAAAGTAGTTCATGCAGTGACATCTCTAAAGCAGCGGGATGTCTACAGCAAGACTAGTATACAGCGGAAGCAACCTTAAGCACCTGAGAAAAAAACATGCTTAAAAACGTCAACATAAAGGTTGTTGAGCTATAGTTTAAGTATAACAGTATGTAAGGTAGGCCACGAGATTTCAGTGCTACAAAGAGCGTTTCAAAACAGTATGATAAAGTATATGTTAACCGTGGGCACTTGGTAACTAACTTAACGTTTATACCCCCTGAAAGTACACTTGGCAAGTGCGTACGTTTACAAAGTATTAAACACTCGATAAATGCTAGCGCGACTAGCCCGAGTGGGGATGTCAAACCCTATGGATCCATATCTAAGATTCGCGTTCACCGGTTCAAAAACCAATGACTAAACGTTATCGAGCTAAAGGGAATGTTTATGCCGTTGTATAACCCACACATATATAAAGTTTAAGTACTCGTGCCTAGTATGTAAAATGTAAAATGCGCATGTATTCTCAGTTCCCAAAATAGTTAAAGTAAAAAGGGATGCTATAACTCACAATGATAAAGTAGCGGTAAAGTCGAGTCAGAAAATAAGCAAATACGTAGGTCCAGAAAGTCCTCAACCTAAGTCAAATAGTACTAAGTCAGTAAATCATCCGAATAAGTTTAAAAGTATGTAAATAAGGTCTTAAGGGGATCAAACAAAAGGTGTAAAGTAAGTTTCGTTCATGAAAAGAGTTTAAAACAAAGGCTGACTTGGATCAGTCACCACGGCCTCAACACCTACTGAAATAAGGTGAGACCAGTGGATGTGGCTCCATATATGAGTCCTTTAGTTGTGGTAAAAATTCCAGAAGAAAACTCGTCTTCGTTTGACCGTGGCGACGGTCTAAGTGCGAGTAGGTCAGAATTTTCAGCACAACGTTAAAAGGACATAGTGACGATCGGAGGGCCATAAATCCTAAACCATAACTCGGATTAAGACGAGTCCTAAATGAAAAGTTATCTAGTCGAACAGAGATATCTGAAAATCATCTTTACAGTAGCCAGGTCATAGGGGTCAGACACAAAAATAGTAAAACAGTAGGTTCCGGTGGTTCTTGGTACTCGATGCTTATCACGATTCTCATCCTTGATGCGTATAGCTTTAAGTGTATAACTCGTTGATGTGTTTGCATCATATTTACCATGTTTTGACCATCATAACCCAAGTGTAAGTTTAAGACATGTAGCACAACTCACTTAAGTGTTGCAAGTGTTTTGATGAACCAAAGTTACATCAAAGTCTTAGATTTAACACATACATGAAATATAAAAGTAATATTAAGTTACAACTTGAAAATAAACTTATAAAATCAAGATCTTAAGTTGTAAAACATAGTTCTTAGTTAGATCTTGAAGATCCTAGACCCAAAAGTCTAGATCTAACATAAGTGTACCAAGTTATAATTAAAGAAAGCTTACTTACATGTTCTTGAACTTTTAAAGTTAATTTTAGTTCAAGAAAGTATGAGATCAAGACTAACTTGTAATACTTGACCATTTAAACCAACAAACATGAAATTAAAGTACATAATATAAAGAAATAAACTAAGTAAACAAGTAATAAGTTCATGGGTTTCATACTTTAAAGATTCAAGCCTAAGTCTTGATCTTTAAGAAAGTAAACTTTTAAGTTTACAAACATGATTCACAAGTATGATTTTTACAACCATGAACTTACAATCTTTAAAACTTTAAAGGTAGAACATAAAGTAGTAAGTTTATGTTCTTGAGTGTTCTTGTAAATACAAGATAAAAGAAGAACAAACTAGTAAGCTTGATCCTTGATAGCATGTAAGTAAATAACAACAACTAACAACTACAAATAATTAACAACAAAGAACAAAAGATGATGATGATTAAGGGCTGTTTGGTCACGGTTTTGAAGGAAAGAAAGGAAGAGAAAAAGCTTCAAGTTACTTACAATATAGAGGGTAAAATGAGAGAAAAGTTAAGAGAATTTGGAAGCAAGTAGTGTGTGTTTGAAATGTGAAGTGAGCTAGTGAACAAGTAGTCAAAAATTGAAAGCAAAAACACTCCCAAGGAGTCTCTAGGCCGACGGCCTGCATGGTCAAGGGGGGAGGAGTTTACACACTAGTCTCTTGCATGTAAAGTCTTAAAAGATTGGTTAAATGGGGTGGTTTCATGGGGATCATGGTGTAACTAGATTCCTTGCAAGTATTAAACTAACTAGTTAGGTGTTAAGTGATACTTACATGAAGAGTTGGGCTAGTTAGTCCATTAAAGAAGTAGGGTGGACTTATAAGCCCAATATTATGAGTTCATAACATTAATCAAGCCCAAGTTCAAGTAATTCCCAAGTAAATCCAAATGAAGCCCAAGTAATTAACTAATAACCTTAGTTAATTAAAATGATTAATAAAATTAATCATGAATGTAAATAATACTCTAAAAATATTATTCGTGTAATGTACGGGTGTCACAAAGACGTTTCGGGCATTTAAAGTCAAGTATGATCAATCATGGTAACAAGTAAATGTAATAACATACATTCATTAAATCACAAGTATTAATAATAATAATTATTAATAAATAAACGTTGGAAAATCCAGGGTCGTTACATTACCCACCTGTTAAAGAAAAATTTCATCCCGAAATTTAAGCTGAGGTAGATGGAGGAGTCGGGAAAAGGTGAGGATACTTCTGCATCATTTGATCCTCTCACTCCCAAGTAAACTCGGGTCCTCGTTTGGCATTCCATCAAACTCGGACGATCGGAATCCTGTTGTGTTTCAAAACCTTGACCTCACGGTCCATAATCTCGACAGGTTCTTCCACAAAGTGGAGTTTGTCATCAATCGTAAGTTCCTCAAGTGGTATGATAAGTTCAGGTGCAGCAAGACACTTCTTCAAGTTTGACAAGTGGAAGGTAGGATGAACTAAGCTCAATTGTGTCGGAAGGTCTAGACGGTAAGCAACGGGTCCAACACGTTCCAAAATTTCAAAAGGACCAATGTACCGCGGGTTTAACTTTCCGCATTTTCCAAAACGAATCACACCCTTCCATGGTGCAACCTTCAACATTACACGATCACCAACGTTGAATTCAAAGTCCTTACGTTTACGGTCTGCATAACTCTTTTGGCGATCACGAGCCGTCTTAAGTCTAGCTTGAATTTGAGAAATCTTCTCCGATGTTTCGTAGACTATCACAGGTCCGGTGATTTGTACTTCACCTAACTCGGCCCAACAAATGGGAGAACGGCACTTGCGGCCATACAATGCTTCAAAAGGTGCTGCATTAATGCTCGTGTGATAACTGTTGTTGTAAGAAAATTCGGCGAGTGGCAAATGCCCTTCCCAGGCCTTTCCGAAATCGATGACACATGCACGCAACATGTCTTCCAAGGTCTGAATCGTTCGTTCACTTTTCCCGCCGGTCTGTGGATGATAAGCAGTACTCATGTCGAGACGGGTTCCCATGGCTTCTTGCAAAGAACGCCAAAATCTAGAAGCAAAACGGGGATTGCGATCTGAGATGATCGATAAAGGTACACCATGACGAGATACAACCTCTTTGATGTATAATTGAGCAAGTCTCTCCATCGTATCCGTTTCCTTCATAGCCAATAAATATGCAGATTTAGTAAGGCGGTCAATAATAACCCAGATGGTATCGTATCCGCCCACCGTCTTTGGTAGCTTGGTGATGAAATCCATTGTGATCTTTTCCCACTTCCATTGTGGGATTTTCGATTGCTGAAGTAACCCAGAGGGTCTTTGATGCTCGGCTTTAACCTTCGAGCAAGTCAAACACTTGCCAACATAAGTTGCAACATCTTTCTTAAGATTCGGCCACCAATACTGTTCCTTAAGATCGTGGTACATTTTGCCCGCTCCGGGATGAATCGAATATCTCGACTTGTGGGCTTCATCAAGTATAAGGTTCGGTAGATCTCCATAATAAGGTACCCAAATTCTTCCGGCATAACAAATGAGTCCAGACTCCCTAACCTCGAATCGAGAGACAAGTATGTTCAAATATTCGTGAGATATATTCTCCTCCTTGAGAGCCTCATCTTGGGCTACTCGGATCTGACTGTTGAGATTCGAATGGATGGTGATGTTCAGAGCCCTAACACGAAGAGGTGCCGTCCTCTCCTTTCGGCTTAAAGCGTCAGCTACAACATTGGCCTTGCCAGGATGATAGCGAAGTTCACAATCATAGTCGTTCAGCGTCTCAATCCATCGACGCTGTCTCATATTCAGTTGCTTCTGATCAAAGATGTGCTGGAGGCTCTTGTGGTCGGTGAAAATAGTGCTCTTAGTTCCATACAAATAGTGTCTCCACAATTTGAGCGCAAAGACAACAGCTCCAAGTTCAAGATCATGAGTAGTGTAGTTCTGCTCGTGAATCTTCAATTGTCGGGAGGCATAAGCGATAACCTTTGATCTATGCATCAATACACAACCAAAACCACTTTTCGAAGCATCGCAATAAATAACGAAATCGTCACTGCCTTCGAGAAGCGATAAGATAGGTGCAGTGGTTAACTTCTTCTTCAAAGTTTGGAATGCTGATTTGTGTGCGGGTTCCCAAATGAACTTCTTGCCCTTGTGAGTCAGCACGGTCAAAGGACGCGCAATCAGAGAGAATCCTTCAATAAACCTTCGGTAGTAACCGGCGAGACCTAAAAATTGGCGAATATGAGTTGGAGTGGTGGGAGTATCCCACTTGCTGATAGCTTCAATCTTGGCGGGATCAACTTTGATACCCTGGTCGCTCACAACATGACCCAGAAACTGGACCTCCTTCAACCAAAATTCACACTTGGAGAATTTGGCGTAAAGTTGCTCTTGTCTCAAGAGTTCAAGTACTAATCGGAGGTGTTGCTCATGCTCTTCTTTACTCTTGGAGTAGATGAGGATATCATCTATGAAGACGATAACAAACTTATCCAAGTACGGCTTGCAGACATGATTCATAAGGTCCATGAACATGGCAGGTGCATTTGTCAAGCCGAATGGCATCACGAGAAACTCATAATGACCATAATGGGTTCTGAATGCATTTTTCATCACGTCACTTTCCTTCACCCTCAACTGGTGATAACCGGATCGCAAATCGACCTTTGAGTAAATGCTCGATCCTTGTAGTTGATCAAAAAGATCGTCAATTTGTGGAAGAGGATACCGATTCTTGATAGTCAATTTGTTGAGCTCACGGTAGTCGATAAACATACGGAAAGATCCATCCTTCTTCTTCACAAACAACACAGGTGCACCCCAAGGCGAGAAACTTGGTTGGATAAATCCACGGTCAAGTAGTTCTTGTAGTTGACTCTATAATTCTTGCATCTCGGAAGGTGCGAGTCTATAAGGTGCGCGAGCTACAGGTGCAGCTCCTGGCACTAAGTCGATCTGAAACTCTACTGCTCTCGGCGGCAGTAATCCAGGTAATTCTTCAGGGAAGACATCGGAAAATTCGTTCACAATTCGAACATCGTTCACGCTCTTTACCTCGGTTTCTACTGTTTTCACGTGTGCTAGGACAGCAAGACGTCCCTTCTTCATGATCTTTTGCGCTTTCACGCAACTAATGAGGTTCAGCTTCGAGGTACATCTCTCTCCGTAGATGATCAGTGGCTCACCATCTCCTTGTGGTATACGAAGAGCTTTATCTCCACAGATAATATCGGCCCTTATCTTGGTCAACCAATCCATGCCGACGATCACGTCAAAACTTCCCAATTTAATGGGTATCAAATCAATTTCGAAATCTGCACCAGCTATGTTGATAATAGCTCCTCGACTAATATGGTCAGCTTTCTCAAGTTTTCCATTGGCGACCTCGACAAGCATACTCTCTTTTAACGGGACTAATGACCAATTAATCTTATCGCAAAAATGTTTACATACATAACTTCTATCGGCACCAGTATCAAATAGGACAGAAGCTAATAAATTGTTGATAGTGAATATACCTGTCACCAAGTCGGGGTTCTCTCGGGCGTCTCTTGCATTAACGTTGAAAGCTCTACCACGGGGTGGTCCGCCGTCTTTTCGCTTGTTTGAACACGCATTTCTGAAATGGCCCGTCTGTCCGCATTCGTAGCACTTTTTTGGCCCACTGGTGTTCGGCTTCCCATTCAAAGTGGTGACCTTGCAGTCCTTACCGATATGCCCAGTCCGTTGGCACTTCTCACAAACAATGTTACAATACCCAGTATGGTGCTTGTAGCACCGCTTGCATTGTGGTAAGGTTCCCTTGTAGTTCGGGTTTGAGTTGGTGTTCGGATTGGGGTTTCCACCGTTGTTGTTTCCTCTGAAACCCTCATGTCGTTTCGCCGGGTTTTGATCATAGGTCCTTCCCCTGTTGTTATTGTTATCCCATTTGCGTTTCTCACTACTACCCGCTTCAGACTTAGCCTTCTCCAGTTCATTGATGATGATTTGATTCATTAAAGTATGCGCCATGCGCATCGCCTCAGGGACATTGGGTGGTTTGGATGAGGTGACGTTTCCCTTAATGCTCTTAGGAAGTCCCCAAAAGTACCTTTCCATTCGTTTGAACTCCGATGTAACCATGGTAGGACACATCAGGGCTAGTTCCAAAAATCTCCGGTTGGAGCTATCAAGGTCGTTCCCAACGGCCTTTAACTGCATAAATTCCTTTTCCATCCTCTGGATTTCGGTCCTAGGGCAATATTCCTCAATCATGGCCCCTTTGAACTCCTCCCATGGAGTAGCAAATGCCTCATCGATACCTTTTGCTTGAGCCAACGTGTTCCACCACGTTACTGCCCCATCAGACAGCGTACATGAAGCAAACTTGGTCTTATTCTCCTCTGAACAGTTACTGACTCGAAACACAGATTCTAACTTCTCGAACCATCTAGTAAGACCAACCGGCCCCCTCTGTTCCACTGAAGTTGTGAGGTTTGCAGCTCTGAAACTCCTTGTACGTGCACCCATTATGAATGGGTTAAATAACCGGTGGCGGTGGCGGTGGAGCTTGGGGTTGCATTTCCGCAATGGCTGCGGCTACCCTTTCGGCAATCATCTCCTCGATTTGGGCTGCGGTAGGTGTTGACGTTGATCGTCCGTTGGCCATGGTGTTCTAAACAAAAATTTTGACTCAAGTCAAAATCCAGTATTCAAATAGTAATAATACAGTATATGTAACCAACACGGAATCAACACATCACATGTTTTTAAATAACACATCTAGGTACAAATACCACAGAATCATCGTACAGTAATGTAAATAGAACGTCGTGCAAAAATTAAATAACACAAAGTTCCATTCATTAATAATAAGTTGCATACATCTGTATAAGTTCGTACAATACATAAGTGAAACATAAAACTACAACTAGATTACATAATGAAATCTAAATACAAAAGCCCTACGGTGAAGGTGGGTGTAGGATATCCAATACATGGGACATCTGGTCCTCGAGCTCAGTAACTCGAGCTCGAAGGATCCCCACCTCCCTTGTCAATTCCTCGACAGTGGGAGATGGTGGGGCAGGCGGTGCAGGTGGTGCGGGTGGTGCAGATGTAGACGGTCCGGCTCCAGAAATAGTCAGTACGTAACGGGGTGCCTTACGCACGAGTGGGTCAGCAGGGTACGGCACAAGCCGCTTACGGGCAGTAACCCTACGACGCCGACCAAATGCGTCAGTGAATGCTTGTCCTCCGTTGATCCCCGGAATAATGGTGCCATCGAAGCGATACCGCTTCTTCGGTGGGGTGGAGGGTGGATGAACAGGTGTATCAGGGTCCTCTTCGTCGGAGTCATCATCACTCGAGTCGTCTGTGGATGGGTCATCGGATGAAGAATCATCAGAATCATGCAGTGGTGGCTGCACGGGTGGCTGAACTGGCTCTCCTCGGGCGGCCATCATCTCTCGGTATCTGGCGGGTCCGATCGGAATGAGACGTCCATCAGGGGCGCGTCGGCACCAATGGCGATACTGGTTACGGAATGGACCTTCCCCGAATTCCGCGGGAATCACAATCTCACCGGAGCGGGGCTGTGACACCGAGGGTCCGGGGGCAGATGGAGCTGGAATCTCCGGAGGGTCCTGGGTTCCGTCTACAGTAACCACTGGAGCCGGTGTATGGCTGCTAGCTCCGGAAGATGAAGCGCCGGGGTCACTCGTAGGTAACGGGATCGATGTGTCGGCAGCAGCAGTAGTTGTGGTGGCCGACGAGTCTGAACTGCCCAAAATGATAGCAGGTGGAATATCCAACATCTGAACAAGGAAAAATAAATTTTCCATGTCAGTAAGTCATAAAGCAAGCACGTATTAGGCCAACAGTCGAAATCATGTATAACAGTAAGTAGCATGGCAATAACGACAAGTATCATGCAATCGAAAGCAGATAATAGCATGCAATAGTGAAATCATGTAATAGCATACGGTATATAGCAGTAACAGTAAGCAGCATGTAGTAAGTTCAGCGGAAACAAGTAAACTACCAAGTCGTAGATTAGTCCTATTAGTGAATCCTACTCGGGTCGGTCTTAGACTCACTAATGCAACCTAATTCCCTACAACCAATGCTCTGATACCAAATGTGATGCCCCGTACAAAACCATCGTGTACGAATCATCAACAACAGGATCATTACAAGGTCAAACACTATATGCTATTTCAAAATACGTTTGCATTCAAGATAAAAGGTGACGTCATAACTAACGTCAAATGTTTTACATCGAAAGTATGCTTCTATGAACTGAAGCAAAGATAATAGTACGTGACTCTTAGGTCGTTACAAATCATAGTTTTAAAAGTAATTAAGTTTGAATGCAAGATAAAGTAGTTCATGCAGTGACATCTCTAAAGCAGCGGGTGTCTACAGCAAGACTAGTATACAGCGGAAGCAACCTTAAGCAACTGAGAAAAAAACATGCTTAAAAACGTCAACACAAAGGTTGGTGAGTTATAGTTTAAGTATAACAATATGTAAGGTAGGCCACGAGATTTCAGTGCTACAAAGAGCATTTCAAAACAGTATGATAAAGTATATGTTAACCGTGGGCACTTGGTAACTAACTTAACGTTTATACCCCCTAAAAGTACACTTGGCAAGTGCGTATGTTTACGAAATATTAAACACTCGTTAAATACTAGCGCGACTAGCCCGAGTGGGGATGTCAAACCCTATGGATCCATATCTAAGATTCGCGTTCACCGGTTCAAAAACCAATGACTAAACGTTACCGAGCTAAAGGGAATGTTTATGCCGTTGTATAACCCACACATATATAAAGTTTAAGTACTCTTGCCTAGTATGTAAAACGTAAAATGCACATGTATTCTCAGTTCCCAAAATAGTTAAAGTAAAAAGGGATGCTATAACTCACAATGATAAAGTAGCGGTAAAGTCGAGTCGGGAAATAAGCAAGTACGTAGGTCCGGAAAGTTCTCAACCTAAGTCAAATAGTACTAAGTCAGTAAATCATCCGAATAGGTTTAAAAGTATGTAAATAAGGTCTTAAGGGTCATCATCATTCATCATCAAACAAAAGGTGTAAAGTAAGTTTCGTTCATGAAAAGAGTTTAAAACAAAGGCCTCAATACCTACTGAAATAAGGTGAGACCAGTGGCCGTGGCTCCGTATATGAGTCCTTTAGTTGTGGTAAAAATTCCAGAAGCAAACTCTTCTTCATTTGACCGTGGCGACGGTCTAAGTGCGAGTAGGTCAGAATTTTCAGCACAACGTTAAAAGGACATAGTGACGATCAGAGGGCCATAAATCCTAAACCGTAACTCGGATTAAGACGAGTCCTAAATGAAAAGTTATCTACTTGAACAGAGATATCTGAAAATCATCTTTACAGTAGCCCAGGTCATACGGGTCAGACACAGAAACAGTAAAACAGTAGGTTCTGGTGGTTCTTGGTACTTGATGCTTATCACGGTTCTCATCCTTGATGCGTATAGCTTCAAGTGTATAACTCGTTGATGTGTTTGCATCATCTTTACCATGTTTTGACCATAATAACCCAAGTGTAAGTCTAAGACATGTAGCACAGCTCACTTAAGTGTTGCAAGTGTTTTGATGAACCAAAGTTACATCAAAGTCTTAGATTTAACACATACATGAAATATAAAAGTAATATTAAGTTACAACTTGAAAATAAACTTATAAAATCAAGATCTTAAGTTGTAGAACATAGTTCTTAGTTAGATCTTGAAGATCCTAGACCCAAAAGTCTAGATCTAACATAAGTGTACCAAGTTATAATTAAAGAAAGCTTACTTACATGTTCTTGAACTTTTAAAGTTAATTTTAGTTCAAGAAAGTATGAGATCAAGACTAACTTGTAATACTTGACCATTTAAATCAACAAACATGAAATTAAAGTACATAATATACAGAAATAAACTAAGTAAATAAGTAATAAGTTCATGGGTTTCATACTTTAAAGATTCAAGCCCAAGTCTTGATCTTTAAGAAAGTAAACTTTTAAGTTTACAAACATGATTCACAAGTATGATTTTTACAACCATGAACTTACAATCTTTAAAACTTTAAAGGTAGAACATAAACTAGTAAGTTTATGTTCTTGAATGTTCTTGTAAATACAAGATAAAAGAAGAACAAACTAGTAAGTTTGATCCTTGATAGCATGTAAGTAAATAACAACAACTAACAACTACAAATAATTAACAACAAAGAACAAAAGATGATGATGATTAAGGGTTGTTTGGTCACGGTTTTGAAGGAAAGAAAGGAAGATAAAAAGCTTCAAGTTACTTACAATATAGAGAGTAAAATGAGGGAAAAGTTGAGAGAATTTGGAAGCAAGTAGTGTGTGTTTGAAATGTGAAGTGAGCTAGTGAACAAGTAGTCAAAAATTGAAAGCAAAAACACTCCCAAGGAGTCTCTAGGCCGACGGGCTGCATGGTCAAGGGGGGGAGGAGTTTACACACTAGTCTCTTACATGTAAAGTCTTAAAAGATTGGTTAAATGGGGTGGTTTCATGGTGATCATGGTGTAACTAGATTCCTTGCAAGTATTAAACTAACTAGTTAGGTGTTAAGTGATACTTACATGAAGAGTTGGGCTAGTTAGTCCATTAAAGAAGTAGGGTGGACTTATAAGCCCAATATTATGAGTTCATAACATTAATCAAGCCCAAGTTCAAGTAATTCCCAAGTAAATCCAAATGAAGCTCAAATAATTAACTAATAACCTTAGTTAATTAAAATGATTAATAAAATCAATCATGAATTTAAATAATACTCTAAAAATATTATTCGTGTAATGTACGGGTGTCACAAAGACGTTTCGGGCATTTAAAGTCAAGTATGATCAATCATGGTAACAAGTAAATGTAATAACATACATTCGTTAAATCACAAGTATTAATAATATTAATTATTAATAAATAAACGTTGGAAAATCCAGAGTCGTTACATTAGTGGACGTTAGTTGATGGTAGTTGTCTTTACTTGAGGTTACTTGACGTTAGTTGACGTTAGTTAACGTTAGTGAACGTTAGTTGACGTTACTTGACGTTACTTGATGTTAGTTGACGTTGATTGACGTTAGTTACCGTTAGTGGACGTTACTTGACGTTACTTGACGTTAATGGATGTTAGTGGACGCTAGTTGACGTTACTTGACGTTAGTGGACGTTAGTTGCCGTTACTTGACGTTACTTGACGTTACTTGACATTAGTTGACGTTAGTGGACGTTACTTGACGTTACTTGACGTTAGTTGATGTTAGTTGATGTTAGTGGACGTTAGTGGACTTTACTTGACGTTATTTGACGTTACTTGACATTACTTGACGTTACTTGACGTTACTTGACGTTACTTGACGTTACTTGACGTTACTTGATGTTACTTGACGTCAGTTGACATAACGTCAACTAACGTTAAGTAGACGTAAGTGGACGTTAGTTGACATTAGTTGACGTTAGTGGACGTTACTTGACGTTAGTTGACGTTAGTGAACGTTACTTGATGTTACTTGACGTTAATGGACGTTAGTGGACGTTAGTTGACGTTAGTGGACGTTACTTGACGTTAGTTGACGTTAGTGGACGTTACTTGACGTTAGTTGACGTTAGTGGACGTTAGTTGACGTTAGTTGTCGTTACTTGATGTTACTTGACGTTACTTGACATTAGTTGACGTTACTTGACGTTAGTTGACGTTACTTGACGTTAGTAGACGTTAGTGGACGTTACTTGACGTTACTTGACGTTAGTTGACGTTAGTGGACGTTACTTGACGTTACTTGACGTAACTTGACGTTAGTTGACGTTAGTGGACGTAACTTAACGTAACTTACGTTATTTGACGTAACATAACATACCTTAACGTTACTTGACTTAACTTGACCTAACGTTACTTGACGTTACTTGATGTTGGTTTACGTTAGTTGACGTTAATGGGCGTTACTTGACGTTAATTGACGTAACTTGATGTTATTGGACGTTACTTGATCTTAGTTTACGTTACTTGACGTTAGTTTACGTTACTTGACGTTAGTGGACAGATATGCTCGAATCGGACGGTTAATTATTAAGGGAGACTTACTCAAAATAATTAAATATGAGTTAAAATGAGCCTATTGGGGGAGGTAAGCACCCATCTGTCCCCTCTCTATCTCCGCCACTGATTCAATAAATTAAAAGTGGTGTTTTCTATACTAAAAATTTTGCATTTATATGTTAATAAATAAAAATAGGTTCAATAATTAATAAATTCGAGAAAAGGGAAAAGGTTTTTTATTTTTTTATTAGCGAGGAAACCGCCTATGAACAAGCACATTGGCTCCCCATAGAAGATAAACATCGGGTAATCAAACCCCCGAGCGTAAGATTTAGTGTCGGGTGAATCGCGCATTACGCATACCTTCTAGTCACACTTTCTTTCTGAACGATTTGGCATAGCCAAGAATCGAATCCGAGTGGTATGCTTCATTGGCAGGGACAGAACATTCACAAGACAAAAGGGGGAGGTTGCCCCCACCTCAAATTTATCTTATAACGACTTGGGATACCCTCGCATTGCGTCGGGAAACTTTAGCTAAATTCCATTGAAAAAGGAGAGAAAATAATAGAAGTAAATGACATAATCGAAACGGATAAAATACTAAAGTTTTTAAAAAAAGACAAAATAATACTCGTAACAGTTATAACAATAATATCAACAACAATAATAGTTATTTTTGATTTGTAATAAATGAATATTTATGTGGTTGTTTCGTAATAAGTGAGAAAGTAATTATTCACCAATTTTTTGTTATCATTTTCATTTTGTCGAGAGAAGTGGCCCAAATACCCCATTAATAGAGTGAGACGCACATCAACGACATATAATAATAATAATAATAATAATAATAATAATAATAATAATAATAATAATAATAATAATAAAGAATAGTTACTAAAAAGTGAAAAGTGAAGTGGTTGATTTTAGTAAGTGAAATTTTTTATGGTTGATTGTAGTAAAAGTGAAGTATTCTGGTTAATTTATAAAAAAAAAAAATTGTAGGAAATCGTAAAAGATGAAAGTTATAATGTGAGTTTGTAAAATGTGTCAATTATAAAACATGAAAACTTTAGTGTAAATTTGTGTAACATGAAAAATATACTATTTATATTTTTTGAGTTTTAGAGGTTGATTTATGGTAAAATAAAAATTTTGTGTGTATTTGTAAAAGATGGGACAATAGTGTAATTTTGAAAAATGTGTCAATTTTTAAAATATGAAAATTTTAGTGTGCGTTTGTAAAACATGAGAAGTATACTAGTTGTTACCACTATGTCTTGTAGATAATAGGTATAACTAGTTTACGAACCCTCGCTTCGCGCCGGGGGTTCGTTTTTCAATGTATTTTTGCGTTTAGTTTGTAAAATTATTTCATGCCTAACGATGATGTCGTTGAAGCGCAACTCGAGTCGTACTAAAAGGTATAATCCGTGAAAGAATTAAATATTATTTTAATTTAACAATATATATGCATCTCCGCATTTCGCTATGGAATTGTCAACTTTTAAAAATTTAACGCAAAATCAACGTGTATGAAAAGTACCTCAAATATTTAGCGTTTTTTAAAAAGCGTCCGTTTTGCGTATAGTTAGTGACATTGTGTTCCTAAAATTATTTCGAGTTTAATGATAGTGCCAGAAAAATTTAACTCGTTGCGAGCGAGAAGATATGACCCACTGAATATTTGGGTGGAGTTTATTTAAGATATTTTATGAAAATAGGTATTTGCCACTTTACCCTGTTTGGAGGGTCGATTTTATTTTTTGAAAAGGTGTGGGGTTTTTTTGGAAAATAAAAAAGGTGAAAAAAATGTGAAAAGACGAAAACGCTTCTGGTACTATTCATGGTTTTTGTCTAATAATTAATATAGTAATTAACAACTTTTCATTTTATGGGCCTTTACATTTGATATATAAATTTGTTGCCCCCAAACTAAAAAGAAGAAAGTGTAATACTTTTTAGCCCATTAAACAAATCAAGAGTAAAAGTCCAATTTACACACATCCTTAATCACTATATATATATATATATATATATATATATATATATATATATATATATATATATATATATATATATATATATATATATATATATATATATATATATATATATATATATATATATATATATATATAGTGGTAGGATCAAGAGGGAAGTAACCATTCGGGGGGAAGCAAAAACTTTTTTTTTTTTTCGTTTTTTGAAAAAACTTTGTTCACGAACATTATAGATGAGATGAAAATATGAACATTTAGTAGAGACACTTTGTGATAAATGTTTTTATTTTGGCGGGAAAACGCTCGAAGAAGTAATATATAACAATTATCGTGTTTTTCGAGCGTATTTTGAGGTTTTAGCTATTGGGGTTTAGATATTAGGGTTTAGATATTAGGGTTTATAGGGTTTAGATATTAGGGTTTAGAAATTTAGGGTTTAGGGTTTAGATTTAGGGTTTAGATTTAGGATTTAGATTGAGTTTTTAACACGAACGGTTTAGAGTTTAGGGTTTAGGGTTTGGTGTTTTGGGTTTATGGAATAACCCAATTCTCAATTCTCTTCTTCGGGCACATCTTCATAACCTCTTCAGCCCTCTTCATTCGAGCATCACACTTACACACATAACAATGACAGTTTGGATTATCTTTACCAGTACAACCTGCGTTCATTCGGATAACCCTCTTCTCTTCCATCTCTTATTCACTCTTACCCACAAACACCACATTAGCTTTCTCGGTATCCACTGAGATCGACCAGTCACACACTTCATCAGCATAAGTAGTAGTCAAAGCTTTGGATTGACCACTCGATGTTACTTCCCTGTTCGCTGTTGGACCAGTATGTCCAGGAGTCACCTCAATTGTAGAAGTATGAAACGGATTGTGAAAACCAGGCTTCTGTGGTCTTATGCATGTCCTCTTGAAATGACATAATTCATCACAGTTATGGCATCTCACTTTGGACATATCAAATCCAAATTTAGCGTTACGATTCAAATTCAAAGTGCTCTGTCCTGTTCTCTTCAGATACTTCCTTGCACGTCTCACGACACTACCCATAGCATACAGGATGTCCATTCTTTCTATTTCATCCTCATCTATCTGATCATAGTCTTCATTCTCCAGATGACCATTTATTATCTGCCCACTGATCATATCATTATAAGAGTTAACCACGATAGCTGCTAGAGCCATATCCTCATGAATCAGTTCTAAAGGGCTCTTCTTGATATTATCTGTCTTGATCACTGGTGATTGAGTCTGTTGCAGAACTCCTGAATCAATAAGTTTAGCAGTTGACTTCAGGGCTTGAGACTTTGCATTGAAATACCCTGACTCTGACTGTGGAGCTGAGGTCTGTGATGCTTTGGTTGAGATGAAAGCTGTTTGCAATGGAGCATGACCCCCTGATGATGTCCCAACAGTTGAAGCTGCCGTTAGAGTACCAAGTCTCTTCCTTTTAGCCTCAACCTGAATGTCCTTTTCCATCAGCTTAGATGTAAAAGCTGTCAGGGTTAACGGATGACCAGATGCAATGTACCTGTTCTGAATCTTTTCGATTTCGTTGTCCCATTTTTCAGGAAGACCGTCTTTCAACACTCTAACTGCTTAATCATCCGATATGTCTATTCAATAATCGGTCATTTTTGCAACCAGTAGGCGATATCTCTCTAAGGTTTGCCCAAGAGTCTCGGAGGGAAGAGCTGTGAATACTCTTCATTCATCTTTCAAAACCTTACCCTTAGTGGCACGGTAAGTGGATGTACCCTCTGTAGCTGATTAAAGAGCAAGCCAAAGTGTATGCGAGGTCTTGTTCCTGAGTTAACTGAGCGTAGCACTTAAATTCCAAGTTATACTGTTCGCGCTCTGCAGGATTAAACTCTGACGTTTCCTTTGGTTCCCCGTCCCCCCCAATTGGCCTACTCATTCTCTATCAACTCCCACAGTCTCGAATCAATACCGTTCAAATATATCATAAAACGCGCCTTCCAGTCCAAAAAGTCCTTTAGATTATCAAGTTTGGGAACCTTATTGGTAGATCCAGACTCATTTTCGAAAAGTAGTAATTTGTGAAGTCCTGGTGCAATTACTAAGGCACTGTATTCATTTGTTACTTGTTCATTAGTGTCCGACATTTTAACAAATTAAAGTTAATTGATTGCTGTTTTAAGATTCTGTAACAACAGAGTGTCGGTCGGGGGTTAGACAATCGGTCGGAGGTCCTTGACTATCGTTCGGAGGTCGTGGACGAACGACCGATGGTGTAGACTTAAGTAGATGAGTATAAGTATAAAGTCCTTCGATCGATGGAGGTGACTGTCCGTCGATGGTAGGAGACGATCAGTCGATTGTCTAAAGACTAACGGCCGATGGTAAAGACAAACTGCTATAGGATACGACAAACTATCCTCCAGTTCTAAATGAGACGATCGGTCAATTTGGGATTGACGAACGGTCGAGGGTCGAGACGAACGGTCGATGGTCAGTGACGATCGGCCGAGGGTAGTTCTTACGTAAACTGGGCAGAAAAAACTAGGGTTTTCAATGAAAACTTCGATTTTGAGAGATTTTGAGAGATTTTGATGTTCAAAACCTAAGACAAACCGGTAGAAACTTAAATAACTAACCCAGAAACACTAATGACCAGAAAAACACAAGATTAACACGTAAAAATCACAACTTTGAATCAAAAACCCGTTTTGACCAAAAACCCTAATAACAAAAATTATGAATTCGACTCAAAAACGTTTAGATCAGCAAGCCTATGATCTGATACCACTTTGTAGACGTTCTAAGGATCTTAGATCAAACGTTATTACTAGATTAGAGGCGGAATACACTAAACTAGGATGAATCGAATACTTTATTCACCTTAGGATCATTCTAACCAACAATATGTTGATATAATCGATGCCTTGATGATTGTATTCGGTTGGGTATGGTCTGGGACGATAGTAACAGCGAAATATGACGGCAATAGGGTGTAGGGTGTGTAACCTAATTATGAAACCTAACATCTATATATATATATATATATATATATATATATATATATATATATATATATATATATATATATATATACGATTACAGTGACCATCGGCTGGTGGTCTCTGACCTACGGCCGGTGGTGTTCGTCCCTCGACCGATGGTCTCTGTAGTGACCCGAACTTTTCCATGTTTATATATATTAATTGAGATTGATATTTACATGATTAAATGTTTCCAACATGTTAAGCAATCAAACTTGTTAAGACTTGATTAATTGAAATATGTTTCATATAGACAATTGACCACCCAAGTTGACCGGCGATTCACGAACGTTAAAACTTGTAAAAACGACTTGACGATATATATATGGATATACATATGGTTAACATGAGATTATGATAAGTAAGTATCTCCATAAGTATATTAACAATGAGTTATATACATATAAACAAGACTACTAACTTAAGGATTTCGAAACGAGACATATATGTAACGATTATCGTTGTAACGACATTTAAATGTATATATATCATATTAAGATATATTAATATATCATAATATCATGATAATATAATAATTTAACATCTCATTAGATATAATAAACAATGGGTTAACAACATTAATTGAGATCGTTAACTTAAAGGTTTCAAAACAACACTTACATGTAACGACTAACGATGACTTAACGACTCCGTTAAAATGTATATACATGTAGTGTATTTAGATGTATTAAAATACTTTTGGAAGACTTCAAGACATATATCAAAACACTCATACTTAACGAAAATGGTTACAGTTACTTTCCCATTCTTTTCTTTCATCAAGAATTCTAGTCGTATTCTTACCCGTATTATACACAGCTTCAAAACGTACTTACTATGGGTATATACCAATAGGAACTAGCATGGGATTCCACTCTTGATTATGTCATGTATTACTAATCAATTTTAACTTCTACCATGAGCTAGTCAACTAACTAGAACTCCTTTTAACCCCACTCACCACTCACCAATTAACACTCATCATTCACTCCATTTCACTTCCAAATCTCTTTCTAATTCTCTCTCAACACACCCACACTATTATGAACGTATTTTTCCAGTAGTTAATCATCATCTTCATCAAAAATCACTTCAAGAATCAAGCTATAATCATCATAGGAAGAACACTTCAAGAATACTTCAAAAATCCCTTCAAGTTTACTAATTTACTTCCAAGCTTTCTAATCCATTCCAAGTAATCATCTAAGATCAAGAAACCTTTGTTATAAACAGTAGGTTATCTTTCTTATTCAAGGTAATATTCATATTCAAACTTTGATTCAATTTCTATAACTATAAACTATCTTAATTCGAGCAAAAATCTTACTTGAACTTGTTTTTGTGTCATGATCCTACTTCAAGAACTTTCAAGTCATCCAAGATCCTTTGAAGCTAGATCATTTCTTGTCACTTCCAGTAGGTTTACCTACTAAACTTGAGGTAGTAATGATGTTCATAACATCATTCGATTCATATATATAAAACTATCTTATTCGAAGGTTTAAACTCGTAATCACTAGAACATAGTTTAGTTAATTCTAAACTTGTTCGCAAACAAAAGTTAATCCTTCTAACTTGACTTTTAAAATTAACTAAACACATGTTCTATATCTATATTATATGCTAACTTAATGATTTAAAACCTGGAAACACGAAAAACACCGTAAAACCGGATTTACGCCGTCGTAGTAACACCGCGGGCTGTTTTGGGTTAGTTAATTAAAAACTATGATAAACTTTGATTTAAAAGTTGTTATTCTGAGAAAATGATTTTTATTATGAACATGAAACTATATCCAAAAATTATGGTTAAACTCAAAGTGGAAGTATGTTTTCTAAAATGGTCATCTAGACGTCGTTCTTTCGACTGAAATGACTACCTTTACAAAAACGACTTGTAACTTATTTTTCGGACTATAAACCTATACTTTTTCTGTTTAGATTCATAAAATACAGTTCAATATGAAACCATAGCAATTTGATTCATTCAAAACGGATTTAAAATGAAGAAGTTATGGGTAAAACAAGATTGGATAATTTTTCTCATTTTAGCTACGTGAAAATTGGTAACAAATCTATTCCAACCATAACTTAATCAACTTGTATTGTATATTATGTAATCTTGAGATACCATAGACACGTATACAATGTTTCGACCTATCATGTCGACACATCTATATATATTTCGGAACAACCATAGACACTCTATATGTGAATGTTGGAGTTAGCTATACAGGGTTGAGGTTGATTCCAAAATATATATAGTTTGAGTTGTGATCAATACTGAGATACGTATACACTGGGTCGTGGATTGATTCAAGATAATATTTATTGATTTATTTCTGTACATCTAACTGTGGACAACTAGTTGTAGGTTACTAACGAGGACAGCTGACTTAATAAACTTAAAACATCAAAATATATTAAAAGTGTTGTAAATATATTTTGAACATACTTTAATATATATGTATATGTATATATTGTTATAGGTTCGTGAATCAACCAGTGGCCAAGTCTTACTTCTCGACGAAGTAAAAATCTGTGAAAGTGAGTTATAGTCCCACTTTTAAAATCTAATATTTTTGGGATGAGAATACATGCAGGTTTTATAAATGATTTACAAAATAGACACAAGTACGTGAAACTACATTCTATGGTTGAATTATCGAAATCGAATATGCCCCTTTTTATTAAGTCTGGTAATCTAAGAATTAGGGAACAGACACCCTAATTGACGCGAATCCTAAAGATAGATCTATTGGGCTTAACAAACCCCATCCAAAGTACCGGATGCTTTAGTACTTCGAAATTTATATCATATCCGAAGGGTGTCCCGGAATGATGGGGATATTCTTATATATGCATCTTGTAAATGTCGGTTACCAGGTGTTCACCATATGAATGATTTTTATCTCTATGTATGGGATATGTATTGAAATATGAAATCTTGTGGTCTATTATTATGATTTGATATATATAGGTTAAACCTATAACTCACCAACATTTTTGTTGACGTTTTAAAGCATGTTTATTCTCAGGTGATTATTAAGAGCTTCCGCTGTCGCATACTTAAATAAGGACGAGTTTTGGAGTCCATGCTTGTATGATATTGTGTAAAAACTGCATTCAAGAAACTTATTTTGTTGTAACATATTTGTATTGTAAACCATTATGTAATGGTCGTGTGTAAACAGGATATTTTAGATTATCATTATTTGATAATCTACGTAAAACTTTTAAACCTTTATTGATGAAATAAAGGTTATCGTTTGTTTTAAAATGAATGCAGTCTTTGAAAAACGTCTCATATAGAGGTCAAAACCTCGCAACGAAATCAATTAATATGGAACGTTTTTAATCAATAAGAACGGGACATTTCAGTTGGTATCAGAGCGTTGGTCTTAGAGAACCAGAATTTTGCATTAGTGTGTCTTATGTAGTTTGTTAGGATGCATTAGTGAGTCTGGACTTCGACCGTGTTTACTTGAAAAATGATTGCTTAACAAATTTTGTTGGAAACTATATATTTTTAACATGTGAATATTATGTGATATATTAATCTCTTAACGCGTTTGATATTATATGATAGATGTCTACCTCTAGAACAAGTCCCATTGACTCACCTAATAATAATGAAGAGTCAAATGTAAATTGGAATGATTCGTGGACTGATTCACAAGTTCCCGAAGAGGAACCGGAAGAAGAGTCGGAACCAGAAGAAGAATCGGAACCGGAAGAAGAATCGGAACCGGATGAAGAAATAGAACCGGTGGGGGAAATAATAAAACGGTTAAGTAAAAGAAAATCCTCAACCAACCGACCAAGGTTAATTATGGTCAATGGTGTTTCCGCTAAGGAAGCAAAATATTGGGAGGATTACCAATTCTCCGATGAATCGGATTCCGACGAGAATTCCGATGATGTTATAGAAATTACCCCAACTGAATTTAAAAAGGCAAAAGAAAATAATAAGGGAAAGGGCATAAAAATAGAGAAATCTAATTCCAACCCCGATGAACTTTATATGTATCGTCAACCCCCGAAGTCCTTAAGTTGTAACAATGACCCGGGAACCTCTAAACCACCAGGTTTTTCTAAACCAATGTGGAAAATAACGGCTCGTATTAGGGGAACATCATATATCCCTAGAAACTTGGGAAAACGAACCAAAACCAAAGAAGAAGAAACAAGCGAGTCGGAATAAGATAGTTGTATTCGTGTGGTGTAATATATGTAATATAGTGTGCTTATGCTTTATGATATATGTAAAAATTGCTTGTATTAATAAGTATTTTTTTTATGAATCTAACTCTTGTCTATTTTACAGTATAAAAAATACAAAATGGATAGACAACCCAATATTTTAAGAGACCTACCCGGAGACATGATTGATGAAATCTTGTCTAGAGTCGGTCAGAATTCCTCAGCACAACTATTTAAGGCGAGATCAGTTTGTAAGACATTCGAAGAACGTTCCAAGAATGATTTGGTTTATAAAAGGCTTTCGTTCGGAAGATGGGGGATATCACATTGGGAAATCCATAAGTTACGATGTGTTTACTTTGACGCATATATTGCGGGGAACCCAAATGCTATTTTACGCAACGGGTTAAGAAATTATTTTGACTCAGTATATCCAAATATAGGACTTCGTGATTTAGAAAAAGCGGCTAACATGCAACATAAAGAAGCATGTTATGCTTACGGGTTAGTAATGTTCGCTTCTCACCAAAGTGAGAACAAGAACATCGGGCTACAACTATTAAACAAAACGTTCCCTCAAGTGACGGAGTCGGTAATTGGGGTAAGAAATGAGGTTTTTAGGTTATTACGAGACTGTTGGTCATTACGTAACCCTCGTCCCTTTGACGACGTTACAACACGCTGTCTTATCAACGGCCATAACGGTTATGTTCCACAAGACCAAGGATGGGAAGTAATCCTAGTAAAACCAGAATGCATGACTTGTTTCTGGACGTATGAATTACGTGTCTTTATTGCCTTTGCTGAACGACTTGTGTACTAGCTAGAATTATCTTCACAACCATCTTGTATCAAATTTGTTGTGTGCTATATTTCATGCTATATGTAAAATAAGCGGTATTGTAAGTTTGTAAAATATTGTGTAAAAGTTTGAACGCGAAATATTATTATAATCAGTTTTTCATATAGAATTGTAGTAGTTGAATTGTATATTAGCTACTAAGTATGAACTTAACGGGTAGGTACTACCCGAATTTAAACTTATAAAATGCTGATATGAAGAAAAAGCTTTTATAAATGAGTTCATATTATGCTACGAAATACTATTAACTACTCTTAATATTCTGTATGATTAACTTGTTCCATTTAACTATTTTGAAGGAAATGGCACCGACTACTCGACACACCGTGAATATGAATGAAGAGGAATTCCGTACTTTTCTAGCTTCAAACATAGCCGCAGTACAGGCTGCGCTATATACCAACAATAACCTTGGATCTGGCAGTACAGGAAATCGTGTAGGATGCACCTACAAAGAATTCACTGCCTGCAAACCTTTGGAATTTGATGGAACCGAAGGACCGATCGGATTGAAACGGTGGACCGAGAAGGTCGAATCGGTGTTTGCCATAAGTAAGTGTACTGAAGAGGACAAAGTGAAGTACGCTACGCATACCTTTACAGGTTCTGCGTTAACATGGTGGAATACCTATCTAGAGCAAGTGGGACAAGATGATGCGTACGCACTACCGTGGTCAGCATTCAAGCACTTGATGAACGAGAAGTACCGTCCCAGAACCGAGGTCAATAAGCTCAAGACAGAACTTAGAGGGTTACGAACCCAAGGATTTGATATTACCACGTATGAAAGACGATTCACAGAATTGTGCCTATTGTGTCCGGGAGCATTCGAAGATGAGGAAGAGAAGATCGACGCGTTTGTGAAAGGATTACCAGAAAGAATCCAAGAAGATATAAGTTCACACGAGCCCGCCTCCATACAACAGGCATGTAGAATGGCTCATAAACTAGTGAACCAGATTGAAGAAAGAATTAAAGAACAGACTGCTGAAGAGGCCAATGTGAAGCAAGTCAAAAGAAAGTGGGAGGAAAACGGTGATAAGAATCACCAATACAATAACAACAGCAATTATAACAATAATCGCAACAATTATCCTAACAATCGCAACATCAATCGCAACTACAACAAACGGCCCAACAACAACAACAACAACAACAGCAACCACAACAATCATCTTAACAACAATAATAACCGCAACAACAACAACAATCAGAAGCAGCTATGCCAAAGGTGTGAAAAGTATCACTCGGGGTTCTGCACCAAATTTTGCAACAAGTGTAAAAGAAATGGTCATAGCGCGGCGAAGTGTGATGTCTACGGACCAGGGGTTAACAGAATGAAAGGAACAAATGGTGTCGGAACAAGTAATGGCGGAGCAAGTAGTGTCGGAGCAAGTTATGCCAATGTAGTTTGTTATAAATGTGGAAAACCGGGCCACATTATTAGAAATTGCCCGAACCAGGAGAACACGAATGGACAAGGCCGCGGAAGAGTTTTCAATATTAATGCGGCAGAGGCACAGGAAGACCCGGAGCTTGTTACGGGTACGTTTCTTATTGACAATAAATCTGCTTACGTTTTATTTGATTCGGGTGCAGATAGAAGCTATATGAGTAGAGATTTTTGTGCTAAATTAAGTTGTCCATTGACGCCTTTGGATAGTAAATTTTTACTCGAATTAGCAAATGGTAAATTAATTTCAGCAGATAATATATGTCGGAATCGAGAAATTAAACTGGTTAGCGAAACATTTAAGATTGATTTGATACCAGTAGAGTTAGGGAGTTTTGATGTGATAATCGGTATGGACTGGTTGAAAGAAGTGAAAGCAGAGATCGTTTGTTACAAAAATGCAATTCGCATTATACGAGAAAAAGGAAAACCCTTAATGGTGTACGGAGAAAAGGGCAACACGAAGCTACATCTTATTAGTAATTTGAAGGCACAAAAACTAATAAGAAAAGGTTGCTATGCTGTTCTAGCACACGTCGAGAAAGTACAAACTGAAGAAAAGAGCATCAATGATGTTCCAATTGCAAAAGAATTTCCCGATGTATTTCCGAAAGAATTACCGGGATTACCCCCACAGCGATCCGTTGAATTTCAAATAGATCTTGTACCAGGAGCTGCACCAATAGCTCGTGCTCCTTACAGACTCGCACCCAGCGAGATGAAAGAACTACAAGGCCAATTACAAGAACTTTTAGAGCGTGGTTTCATTCGACCAAGCACATCACCGTGGGGAGCTCCTGTTTTGTTTGTCAAGAAGAAAGATGGTACATTCAGGTTGTGTATCGACTACCGAGAGTTGAACAAACTTACCATCAAGAACCGCTACCCACTACCGAGAATCGACGACTTATTTGATCAACTACAAGGCTCGTCTGTTTATTCAAAGATTGACTTACGTTCCGGGTATCATCAAATGCGGGTGAAAGAAGATGATATTCCAAAGACTGCTTTCAGAACACGTTACGGTCATTACGAGTTTATGGTCATGCCGTTTGGTTTAACTAATGCACCAGCTGTGTTCATGGACCTTATGAACCGAGTGTGTGGACCATACCTTGACAAGTTTGTCATTGTTTTCATTGATGACATACTTATTTACTCAAAGAATGACCAAGAACACGGTGAACATTTGAGAAAGGTGTTAGAAGTATTGAGGAAGGAAGAATTGTACGCTAAGTTTTCAAAGTGTGCATTTTGGTTGGAAGAAGTTCAATTCCTCGGTCACATAGTGAACAAAGAAGGTATTAAGGTGGATCCGGCAAAGATAGAAACTGTTGAAAAGTGGGAAACCCCGAAAACTCCGAAACACATACGCCAGTTTTTAGGACTAGCTGGTTACTACAGAAGGTTCATCCAAGACTTTTCCAGAATAGCAAAACCCTTGACTGCATTAACGCATAAAGGGAAGAAATTTGAATGGAATGATGAACAAGAGAAAGCGTTTCAGTTATTGAAGAAAAAGCTAACTACGGCACCTATATTATCATTGCCTGAAGGGAATGATGATTTTGTGATTTATTGTGACGCATCAAAGCAAGGTCTCGGTTGTGTATTAATGCAACGAACGAAGGTGATTGCTTATGCGTCTAGACAATTGAAGATTCACGAACAAAATTATACGACGCATGATTTGGAATTAGGCGCGGTTGTTTTTGCATTAAAGACTTGGAGGCACTACTTATATGGGGTCAAAAGTATTATATATACCGACCACAAAAGTCTTCAACACATATTTAATCAGAAACAACTAAATATGAGGCAGCGTAGGTGGATTGAATTATTGAATGATTACGACTTTGAGATTCGTTACCACCCGGGAAAGGCAAATGTGGTAGCCGATGCCTTGAGCAGGAAGGACAGAGAACCCATTCGAGTAAAATCTATGAATATAATGATTCATAATAACCTTACTACTTAAATAAAGGAGGCGCAACAAGGAGTTTTAAAAGAAGGAAATTTAAAGGATGAAATACCCAAAGGATCGGAGAAGCATCTTAATATTCGGGAAGACGGAACCCGGTATAGGGCTGAAAGGATTTGGGTACCAAGATTTGGAGATATGAGAGAAATGGTACTTAGAGAAGCTCATAAAACTAGATACTCAATACATCCTGGAACGGGGAAGATGTACAAGGATCTCAAGAAACATTTTTGGTGGCCGGGTATGAAAGCCGATGTTGCTAAATATGTAGGAGAATGTTTGACGTGTTCTAAGGTCAAAGCTGAGCATCAGAAACCATCAGGTCTACTTCAACAACCCGAAATCCCAGAATGGAAATGGGAAAACATTACCATGGATTTCATCACTAAATTGCCAAGGACTGCAAGTGGTTTTGATACTATTTGGGTAATAGTTGATCGTCTCACCAAATCAGCACACTTTCTGCCAATAAGAGAAGATGACAAGATAGAGAAGTTAGCACGACTGTATTTGAAGGAAGTCGTCTCCAGACATGGAATACCAATCTCTATTATCTCTGATAGGGATGGCAGATTTATTTCAAGATTCTGGCAGACATTACAACAAGCATTAGGAACTCGTATAGACATGAGTACTGCCTATCATCCACAAACTGATGGGCAGAGCGAAAGGACGATACAAACGCTTGAAGACATGCTACGAGCATGTGTTATTGATTTCGGAAACAGTTGGGATCGACATCTACCGTTAGCAGAATTTTCCTACAACAACAGCTACCATTCAAGCATTGAGATGGCGCCGTTTGAAGCACTTTATGGTAGAAAGTGCAGGTCTCCGATTTGTTGGAGTGAAGTGGGGGATAGACAGATTACGGGTCCGGAGATTATACAAGAAACTACCGAGAAGATCATCCAAATTCAACAACGGTTGAAAACCGCCCAAAGTCGACAAAAGAGCTACGCTGACATTAAAAGAAAAGATATAGAATTTGAAATTGGAGAGATGGTCATGCTTAAAGTTGCACCTTGGAAAGGCGTTGTTCGATTTGGTAAACGAGGGAAATTAAATCCAAGGTATATTGGACCATTCAAGATTATTGATCGTGTCGGACCAGTAGCTTACCGACTTGAGTTACCTCAACAACTCGCGGCTGTGCATAACACTTTCCACGTCTCGAATTTGAAGAAATGTTTTGCTAAAGAAGATCTCACTATTCCGTTAGATGAAATCCAAATCAATGAAAAACTCCAATTCATCGAAGAACCCGTCGAAATAATGGATCGTGAGGTTAAAAGACTTAAGCAAAACAAGATACCAATTGTTAAGGTTCGATGGAATGCTCGTAGAGGACCCGAGTTCACCTGGGAGCGTGAAGATCAGATGAAGAAGAAATACCCGCATCTATTTCCAGAAGATTCGTCAACACCTTCAACAGCTTAAAATTTCGGGACGAAATTTATTTAACGGGTAGGTACTGTAGTGACCCGAACTTTTCCATGTTTATATATATTAATTGAGATTGATATTTACATGATTAAATGTTTCCAACATGTTAAGCAATCAAACTTGTTAAGACTTGATTAATTGAAATATGTTTCATATAGACAATTGACCACCCAAGTTGACCGGCGATTCACGAACGTTAAAACTTGTAAAAACGACTTGACGATATATATATGGATATACATATGGTTAACATGAGATTATGATAAGTAAGTATCTCCATAAGTATATTAACAATGAGTTATATACATATAAACAAGACTACTAACTTAAGGATTTCGAAACGAGACATATATGTAACGATTATCGTTGTAACGACATTTAAATGTATATATATCATATTAAGATATATTAATATATCATAATATCATGATAATATAATAATTTAACATCTCATTAGATATAATAAACAATGGGTTAACAACATTAATTGAGATCGTTAACTTAAAGGTTTCAAAACAACACTTACATGTAACGACTAACGATGACTTAACGACTCCGTTAAAATGTATATACATGTAGTGTATTTAGATGTATTAAAATACTTTTGGAAGACTTCAAGACATATATCAAAACACTCATACTTAACGAAAATGGTTACAGTTACTTTCCCATTCTTTTCTTTCATCAAGAATTCTAGTCGTATTCTTACCCGTATTATACACAGCTTCAAAACGTACTTACTATGGGTATATACCAATAGGAACTAGCATGGGATTCCACTCTTGATTATGTCATGTATTACTAATCAATTTTAACTTCTACCATGAGCTAGTCAACTAACTAGAACTCCTTTTAACCCCACTCACCACTCACCAATTAACACTCATCATTCACTCCATTTCACTTCCAAATCTCTTTCTAATTCTCTCTCAACACACCCACACTATTATGAACGTATTTTTCCAGTAGTTAATCATCATCTTCATCAAAAATCACTTCAAGAATCAAGCTATAATCATCATAGGAAGAACACTTCAAGAATACTTCAAAAATCCCTTCAAGTTTACTAATTTACTTCCAAGCTTTCTAATCCATTCCAAGTAATCATCTAAGATCAAGAAACCTTTGTTATAAACAGTAGGTTATCTTTCTTATTCAAGGTAATATTCATATTCAAACTTTGATTCAATTTCTATAACTATAAACTATCTTAATTCGAGCAAAAATCTTACTTGAACTTGTTTTTGTGTCATGATCCTACTTCAAGAACTTTCAAGTCATCCAAGATCCTTTGAAGCTAGATCATTTCTTGTCACTTCCAGTAGGTTTACCTACTAAACTTGAGGTAGTAATGATGTTCATAACATCATTCGATTCATATATATAAAACTATCTTATTCGAAGGTTTAAACTCGTAATCACTAGAACATAGTTTAGTTAATTCTAAACTTGTTCGCAAACAAAAGTTAATCCTTCTAACTTGACTTTTAAAATTAACTAAACACATGTTCTATATCTATATGATATGCTAACTTAATGATTTAAAACCTGGAAACACGAAAAACACCGTAAAACCGGATTTACGCCGTCGTAGTAACACCGCGGGCTGTTTTGGGTTAGTTAATTAAAAACTATGATAAACTTTGATTTAAAAGTTGTTATTCTGAGAAAATGATTTTTATTATGAACATGAAACTATATCCAAAAATTATGGTTAAACTCAAAGTGGAAGTATGTTTTCTAAAATGGTCATCTAGACGTCGTTCTTTCGACTGAAATGACTACCTTTACAAAAACGACTTGTAACTTATTTTTCGGACTATAAACCTATACTTTTTCTGTTTAGATTCATAAAATACAGTTCAATATGAAACCATAGCAATTTGATTCATTCAAAACGGATTTAAAATGAAGAAGTTATGGGTAAAACAAGATTGGATAATTTTTCTCATTTTAGCTACGTGAAAATTGGTAACAAATCTATTCCAACCATAACTTAATCAACTTGTATTGTATATTATGTAATCTTGAGATACCATAGACACGTATACAATGTTTCGACCTATCATGTCGACACATCTATATATATTTCGGAACAACCATAGACACTCTATATGTGAATGTTGGAGTTAGCTATACAGGGTTGAGGTTGATTCCAAAATATATATAGTTTGAGTTGTGATCAATACTGAGATACGTATACACTGGGTCGTGGATTGATTCAAGATAATATTTATTGATTTATTTCTGTACATCTAACTGTGGACAACTAGTTGTAGGTTACTAACGAGGACAGCTGACTTAATAAACTTAAAACATCAAAATATATTAAAAGTGTTGTAAATATATTTTGAACATACTTTAATATATATGTATATGTATATATTGTTATAGGTTCGTGAATCAACCAGTGGCCAAGTCTTACTTCTCGACGAAGTAAAAATCTGTGAAAGTGAGTTATAGTCCCACTTTTAAAATCTAATATTTTTGGGATGAGAATACATGCAGGTTTTATAAATGATTTACAAAATAGACACAAGTACGTGAAACTACATTCTATGGTTGAATTATCGAAATCGAATATGCCCCTTTTTATTAAGTCTGGTAATCTAAGAATTAGGGAACAGACACCCTAATTGACGCGAATCCTAAAGATAGATCTATTGGGCTTAACAAACCCCATCCAAAGTACCGGATGCTTTAGTACTTCGAAATTTATATCATATCCGAAGGGTGTCCCGGAATGATGGGGATATTCTTATATATGCATCTTGTAAATGTCGGTTACCAGGTGTTCACCATATGAATGATTTTTATCTCTATGTATGGGATATGTATTGAAATATGAAATCTTGTGGTCTATTATTATGATTTGATATATATAGGTTAAACCTATAACTCACCAACATTTTTGTTGACGTTTTAAAGCATGTTTATTCTCAGGTGATTATTAAGAGCTTCCGCTGTCGCATACTTAAATAAGGACGAGTTTTGGAGTCCATGCTTGTATGATATTGTGTAAAAACTGCATTCAAGAAACTTATTTTGTTGTAACATATTTGTATTGTAAACCATTATGTAATGGTCGTGTGTAAACAGGATATTTTAGATTATCATTATTTGATAATCTACGTAAAACTTTTAAACCTTTATTGATGAAATAAAGGTTATGGTTTGTTTTAAAATGAATGCAGTCTTTGAAAAACGTCTCATATAGAGGTCAAAACCTCGCAACGAAATCAATTAATATGGAACGTTTTTAATCAATAAGAACGGGACATTTCAGTCTCTACCATCGGTCGATGGTCTGAGCTGCCAACCAAACAGCTCTAAACCATTTCACATTATCAATTAATCAATATCAAACACAAACATTAACGATAATGTTCATACACGACTGAAATGTAAACCACAATACGAATGGAACATATTACAATTATAGAACTCGGGATTATGCACCAACAACTGTATTGCACCCTACATAAACGATCGCAACACTTTTTCTTTAATCTGTCGTAAATCTTATGACGCGGATTGCAAGACGCGTAAGCATGTCTCCGTCTATACCCGTTATGTCACGTCAACGTCAAGTTTGTGTCAACGTTTTCCGTTTCTCCAATCACTAACCCTGCATGGATCACCTGCCAATGACTTCATCACCTTCACTCAATGGGTTCAAAAAATTACCACTAGTTTAAATCTCTTGAATTCCATTCGTCTCAAAAAGGTTTCTCTAAGAGATTCTGATCTTGAGTTATTAGTAAAATCACGTGGCAAACACTTGCGCGTAATTGAGATATCGTTGTGCAGTCGTTTTTCCAGGTTAGGGTTATATCATGTAGCAAAATATTGTACTAATTGAGGGATTTATGTGTGGTTGCTAACATGATTAATGATGAAAATGGTGAAAATTGGTTACAGGAACTGAGCACAGGAATTGAAAAGTTATGTTTTCAGGGTTTAAAGTATGATTTAAAAGATCTTGAATTTGTTGCAAAAAATTGCAAGCACCTAATTTCAGTTAAGATAGATGCAAAATATGATTATATTGATCTTGTGGGATTTTTTAGTTACGCGGTTAATCTAGTAGAATTCGCTGGTGGTAAATTTATCAATCAACATAAGGATGAATATAAGAGTTTTATGTTTCCTGAGAGTGTGAAGCAATTGTCGATAAGCTGCACAATTGATGCAAAGTTTATTCTTCCGTTTGCACATTTGATAACGAAATTATATTGTAGTTCTGTTTATAAAGCCAGCGATTTTCAGTTGATTAAGAGTTGTCGTAACTTGAAAGTACTACATTTGCCGAATGACATTAAGGATCAAGAATTGCAAGACATCACTATTTATTGCAAGAATTTGAGAACGCTTATTGTTATTTCGCCTAAGGTGTCACATAATGGGGTTATTCATATCGCAAAACATTGTGTTGAGTTAGAATGTTTACATATTGGTGCCATTAATATGACGAATAGAGTTATGAGGTTTATTGGAAAGAATATGAGAAAGCTTAAGGATTTTGAATTGTATCTTTGGCAAAAGAAAAATGTACCAGCACTAGACAATGGTGTCCGGTCTTTGTTAATTCGTTGCGATAAACTTGAAATGCTAAGTATATTTTCTCAGCTTGATGGTGGGTGGTTGACGGATAAAGGTCTCGGGTTTATTGGGAAGTATGGTTGTAATTTGAGGTATCTTTTTCTTGGAAATATTAATGTAAAAGAATCAGATGCAGGTGTTATGGAGCTGTCAAAATTGGGATATCGATGTGTATGTCTGCATGATTATAACAACAAGGAAGCGATTAATATATATGACCGTAGAATTTAATGTAAAGGGCATACCTCAACCTTGTCGGGATATTGAACAAGTTTGACATGACCCGGTTAATGGGTTCTTAGGTATTGGTTTTTCATGTTTACTTTGAGGTTTTAACTATTTATATTGTCAAAGGTTTTAATAATGAAAACTTTGGTTGTTGAATATTTGAATCAGTAATGCATCCATCTTCCAAACTTAATCGTCATCATTTTCGAATTCTTGTTCTGTTATGTCATTGGATTAGCTGTTGTCTTAAAGTAGCATTGGTACGTTACGTTGGTCATTTTTTTCTTTTGCATAAAATACAAATGTAGGATCGTTATATTCATCTGTAGGCTGATTGACTTTTGAACACGAAAGGATTGTGTTATTTAGATGGATTATGTGAAGCAATATTTCTGTTTGTGTTATTGAGATGGAATATGTGAAGCAATAATATACAATGCTTGCTAATACTAATGTTGATGAATAAAACAAACGACAAGAAAATTTGTTCTGAGTTTTCACCATTTGTTGTAAATCACACACAATTCATACATGAATATTTCAGTTTTTGGATATTTCAGTTTTTGCGTAAATAGAAACTGAAAGTAACATCAACATGACCGGCTTTGAAAACTCAAAGGGGCATTAAAGATGAGACAATGCCTGATCTTTGGTGGACTGAAGTTGGGTATTGTTTTTTCATGTTTACTGATCGGTTTTAACTATTTATATTGTTAAAGGGTTTGATTTGTTTTTATTTTAGAAAATTTGGTTGTTGAATATTATTTATTAATCAGTAATGCATTATGCATCTATATTACAAACTTGATTGTACAAACTTGATTGTCATCAGTTTCGGTTTCTTGTTCTGTTTATGTTTGGCTGCAATAAGTGTTCCATTTTGGTGGGTATACAACTGCCATGAGTTTCTCACCGTCCTTTTTCTCCTTGAGATTTTCCTTATGTGTGAAAAATGTCCAAAAAATAGCTTTGGGAAAAATGGGTCCAAAGTCACCCAAATTGTACTTATGAACAGCCCAATTAACCATCTGTCATCTGCATAAATAAAATGCTAAATTATACCCAGCAAAAGATGGGTCAAACTTGCTGAAAATGGGGCCCGCAGTGGAACAATGTGATATTAGAACAAGCTTGAAGTAGCATAGTAAATTGGTTAAATGGCTTAAATGTAGCATCGTGTTATGAAAAACATTTAGTTTATACCGTTTTGTTTCTGATGTCATTGGATCAGTTAAAGAGTGTATCACAACAAAAGTACACACAATGCCATTAATTAAAAAGATAATAGACTAACCCCAATCATGAGGTATATTTTCCCAATTGAACGATTTGTAATATTATAATATACTTTGGGCAGTAATTTGAATATTATTTCAATTAAGCTCTCTTCCGCCACAAGAGTTGAGTAATTTCCTACATAAGCAATTCAGATTGACAATTAATTTGCTTATATATATTTATTATTTGTGCTGAGTTATAAACATTTTTATATGTTCTGAGTTATCACCATTTTGGTTTAAATCACAGACAATTCATTCATGTTTCAGTTTTTGTATCTATATAATAATAAATAAAAAATAAAATGGCTATATATTATAGTATTCGACTTAATATTGAGTACAAAATTTGCGTAAATAGAAACTGAAAGTAACAGCAACATCACCGGGGTTTCTAATTCCTTTAGACATATGACCGGCTTTAAAAACTCAAACAAAAGGGCATTGGAGATGAGCCAAGCCAACACACAAAAAGAAACCTTAATGGCTCGCTCATAATGTGACAATACATGTTAACATACTTGACTGACTATGTAAGCACATTCATTCATACAAAACGTTTTTTGAAAAGTTGGTGTCTCTTTGCTGGATCCTTAGGCTTGCTCTTTAACCCTCCCTTTTATCTAGTCCTGCACGAGATAATAAAATAAAAAAAACTAAAACATGGCAGGCTTGTTATAACATCAATCAAGCAGTTAAGTATAGAATATATTTTCTACATGAATTGATAAAATTCTTCCTACTTAATTATTTTTAGATAAAAAACAGTTTTTTTGCAACTAGCAGTTAGTCGGTTTTAGTACACGTTGGAACCAACAAAGAGACGAAGATCATAAATAAATAAAGGGCAAATGGTCCGAAAAAGTAACCTATATTGTCAAATTTGACAATCAAAGTAACCCCCAATTTGATTGTCAATTTTGCAATCAAATAAACAAATTAATACAAATGACTATCAAATTCGGACCATTTGCCCATAAATAAACAAATAAATACAAACTTGATACATCATTCCTTTAGCTCCTGACATGGCACTCATAGATCCCGCAAGACGGCGAGCACGAGCTTTTGAAGTGCAATGTCATATATATCATCTTCTAGTATTTATAAACCTACTAAATCATCTCCATCACTTAACACATGTCAATTATTTACAAATCCAACCATAATAATCAAATAATCAACCTATAATCGCAAAAACAAACACTCTCTAAATAACATCAATCAAGCAGTTAAGTATGAAATATTTTCGATAAAATATGTAGTTTTGGTCGTAAGTGGCCATGATGAGTTGTTGACTTAACCTAAAATTATTCTCCCTAATGTATTCTTACCAGTGTTGTAAAAGTTGGTTGAGTCGGCCATGGGACTTTTCCAACCTCGTTTCACTAAAAAAACTCTTAAAAGTCAGTCAAACGATAAAAGGTCAGTTAAAGTCGGTTAGAGTCGGTCAAAGGCAAAGTTGGTCAAAGTTTGGTTAAGATTCTAATATGTTTTAGAATTAGGGTTTGGTTTATGAATATTGCAGGGTTATGGTGCGTTTGATAAAACTGAATGATTTTGCGCTGAATGGTTTATAATCAGAATGATTCAAAGCCTCTGAATAAAGTTTGCTCTGAATGAATATAAGTTATTTGTTAATCATGTAGAATAAATGATATGTATTGTTAAAATTATGTTATTAACGTGTAATATGAATAAAAGTTTCATTATACTTGTTGGTCAAATGTTCTGAATACGATTTGAGGAGTATATTACAGAAAATTTATGTACTTAATGACTAAGAAGGTGTTTCATCTTTGAATTATTCAGAAGTTAAAAATAAACGTATTAAATACTGAATTGCACTGAACCATTAAGAGAATATCTTTAACTACGGACAATTATCTTTTTTAAATTTATTTATTATAGTTATTATCACTTTTAACAACAGCAAATTAATCAGATGAAATCAAGAAAGCCATTAGGAAAGATCATATCTTAAAGTGTTAAAGTAACACTATCAAGCCGTTCTTAACCACCGTAGATCGAGCAATTCATTTTCTAAAATGGAGAATAATGACGATTCGCAAACCCGATTATTTTTATATACCCAATTCGTGTTGCAAACTCAAATATTTTTGTAAACCCAAATCAAAGTTAGGGTTTGTAAGAGCAATTTGCATTGTCCTGTTGTTTGATTAAGGTGTGGTTGTTTGATGAAGGAATTGCAAGGAATACCAAATTATAATTTGCAAGAAATACTAAATTATAAACCCAATTTATGTTGTAGTTGCAAGAAATACTAAATTATAAACCCAATTTATGTTGTAGTGTTTTAACTCAAAACTTGATTTCGGCCCAACTCCGTTCAAGTGTTTTAACTCCTGGTATGAGATTTCGGACTTTGATCCTTTTGTTCGTGACACTTTAGCTACTGCCTTGTATAGCGATTTATTTTCTTACCATGATAAGATGAAGCAAGTTAAGAGTAAGATTAAGGAATGGGTGAAAACAAAAAGGAATCAGGACTTGGTCAGAAAAAAGGTGGTCATTGACAAGCTTAATGGAGTTGAATCAAAAATTGAAGTAGGTACTGTTAGTGAGGATGAGAGGCATGAGAGGTGCAATTTGATCCGAGAATTGGTGGAAATACAGAAAGTTGAGGATTCTGACATTATGCAAAAATCGAGAGTTAAATGGGACGTAGAGGGAGACGAAAATTCTAGCTTTTTCATAATCTATTGAAGAAAAAGCACATTTGTCAATTGCTTAAAGAGATTTCGGTTGATGGGTATTGGATTATGAAGATGTAGTAAGGACCTTAGATCATATGTTGTATCTAGATTAATGGCGGAAACACTAATTAGAATGAGTCGAATACGTATTAGACTAACGGGATCGAATTAACCAATGAATAATTGATAGAATCGATGCCTAAGACTGTGTATTCGGTTGGTAAGGGTTTTGGGACGATTAGCAGCAAGTAATACGACGGCCTAAGGGTTTATGGTGTGTAACCTAACACAAAACCACGAAACCCGTATTTATACTAAATACAGTGACCATCGGCCGGTGGTCGGGGACCTTCGGCCGATGGTGACAGTCCCTCGACCGATGGTCCCTACCATCGGTCGATGGTCTTGAGCAGCCAACCGACTGCTTGACCTATTCACGACATTATACTAAGCATCATAAACACAAAGTATAAGTGTCCACGTACATATATGACTGAAATATCAAGTACATAACAAATAGAACAATAAACGTAATAGAACTCGGGATTTATGCACCAACAAACTCCCCCTAAGACCTAGTTCTATTCCATAAGTCTTCAGTCATCATACGGATCGATCACCATGTTGTTCAAGTAGCACAGCTTAGCCACTTTAACATACTGTTCAGCCTGTACCCTGTTTTCACGACGATAAAGCATACGGTTATAGTACAAAGTAAAAATATCAGCTTCGGTACAGTTCCTTAACCAGATCGGATCCAACACACGAATACAATCGATATCATCTTCCTTCAGCTTATCTAAAACAATCACAGCTTCCTCAGAACGATCATCATAAAACCACCAACGAAATCTCTGACTCCAATTCTGCGGCAATTTTCTTAACGGAACCTTCTTCATAGTCTTTGCCGGCTTATACTTCAAAATTTGTCGAGATACTCCACTAATAGGATCAACCCTGTACTTAATCCTCGGATACTGTGGTCTAAAATCCTTCCAGTTATTCGAATTGTACGCGATTCGAACTTTCTTAACCAACAATGATGAGCGATCGTTCATTCCACAATACAATATCTTTAACCTGGCAATCTGCATAAGCTCAAAATACGGCAGTGACTTGAACTCATGACCATGTTTGATGTAGTCAACTCCAAACTCTCGTTTAATTGCAAACATGTTGAATTCTTAAATGTATGCCCAGGCCAAGATCCTTCCTTTCGCACCTTTCCTCAAATTTATCATCTTCAAATACTTTGGCTCAAGCTTCGGTTTTTCACAATACTTTCGAATCCTCAAAATATCACGCCAGTCAGCTTCTAACTTCGCAGCAACCTCGTCATTATACTTGACTGGCAAGAACCCTTCAGGCAAAACCTCAGTTCTCTCTTTCTCTTTACACCTTCGATTCAAAACTTCGTCATCTGTTCTAAACAACTCCTCAAAACCAGGAAGATCTTCATTCCTATCATTCATATACGTAGGATATTCTTCAAAAGTAACATCTTCCATTAAACCATCAACTTCCCCATCATCGATATCCTTAGAAATCTCAGGGCCAAAAGAATCATCCTCTGATGGAGGATCATCGGACTGTGCGTCAGCAGCTTTAGCTTCTTCTTGCTCTAGACGCACCAGCTCGTCCAGCTCAGCTCTGGTGAAGTTGTGAGGGATCTCCCCCTCCTCTAAATCATCATAAATAACAGAATGCTTGAGCTCATCCTGTTTAGACAAGAATTCACTAAAACTATAATCAATTTGTAAAGGAATTACTGACAGTGCTGTTTCTTTTGAAGTACCAGGAGCCACCACCATTTGAACATCAGTTTCTCCCTCTGGCAATTCAACCAGATCAAACTTCTCTTCCCAAGCAGTAATCTTAGCCAAAGCCGACTCTGCCACCTTTCTAGCTTCAGAAGCTTCTTTCTTTGCAGCAGTTAACAACAATGATTGATCACCAACTTTCTTCTGTAACAAATCAACCTGAGTTCTCAACCTAGTAACATCCTCAATTTTCACACGATACTCTTCTCTCAACTCCTCCACTTTCGCATCCATATCCTTCTTCATTCTCAGATTATCAGCCATAGCTTGAACATACAAATCATTCAGATTCTGAAGCGCAGATGAACTAACTCCTCCTTCTGCTCCTGTATGTGGTGCCTCCGGAGTTGGAGTAGACACAGTCTCTTGAGACAATTGTTGAACAATTGGCGGTGATTGATGTTGCGGTTGAGTTTGTTGCCGTGGCTGACTTTGTTGATGTTGTTGACTTTGTGCTTGAGTAGGTGCAGTTCTTTGTGTAGCACCTGTAGCAGAACCACCTGGATTCTTCAAAACCAACTTAAACCTCTTGCTCGGTCTCATCTTTGTAGAAACCTGAGAACCTTCATCTTCTACCAGACGTCTCCTCTCACCTCTAGGAGCTTCTTCACCAGTACCAGTATTAACATCAACGGGCTCATCAGCCAAACCTCCAGTACCAGAACCACCTGTACCCTGAGTATTCATCGGCTGATCAACCTCTTCATCACTGTTTGCTAGCTCAAAATCAGGCTCATGACCAGATAGACTGTTCTCATTCCTCCACTTCTTGCCTGGTGGACATTGATAATCTTCCCTCGCAAGATGACACACCAGCTTTCCATCACTAGCACTCTTCTTCTGATTTAAACGATTAAACGTAAGATCAGTCATATGTTTCAGCTCGATGACGTCCTTCTTTGATCTCGGTAGATCCATAGTTTGAGCATTAATCATTATCTGCAGGAACCTCGGATAAATCAAGTATTGTTGGCTCGTAACATTCTCCATCAACAGATCAAAGATAACACTCGAAAAATTGAAATCAGCTTTCAGAATCAAGGCAGCAAACATTCCCTGATAAATCTCACTCAGCTCATCAAATCTGCCTTGTAACGTGCTCAAACACTTAACAATCACTAAAGACAGATATCTGTACGGTGGAGTGAATCCGCTTCTTTTGATCGTAGCACGTGTAATATCACCAGCATACTCACATCTCAACACACATCCAGTAATCTTAGTCTTCGACAGTCTCTTGGGCATTTTCTCATCATCCTCAAACAAAAACGTGTTCCGAATAGTATACTCAGATATCTTAACCTCTTGATCACATACTCGACTTACTATCACAGGCTTATTATCAACAGTTTCCACTCTAGCGTTAGCCCAGAATTCTCTCTGATGAGAATAGTAAGCAGTACATGGCATTGACACCGCAGCAAATATCCTTGAACGCTTCAAGAATTCAATCACAGTCTTGTACTTGCTAGCATTTGGACCTTTGTCATTTAGACACGCCATCAGATTAGAGTTAGGGCTCGCCTTCAACCCTGGAAGACTAGCAGATGTGGGTCCTCCTGATGATTCAGTCTCAGAACTGTGGACAGCTTGTTCTTGATCCATTTGTGCACCTGACATGATTAACAAAAACTGCAAACACAATTCTTAATCAGCGTTAAATTCATGATTAATTAAGTATCACTGATTTATCATCACAGAACATATCACATTAATACGATCACGGTTACATAATCACATGTTCAAAGTTAGAACATTACAGACATAAGATACCGTATCAATGCTAACAGGCTAGCATTATCAAATTACACAATAATCTAAAAATAATCAAACATAAACATAACATCAGAATCAATCATCCCATTATGGGATCCTCCGGCACTAACTTTTCTTCATGTTGAATCACGCCAAGTTTCTCAAACAAGTTATACAGTAAAGCTGCATATGGGAATGGTTCTTCTGATTCAAGAAAATCTTTCATCACATGAATGAGCAAGTGTCCCACATTCACTTGAATACCCTCTAGTAGGTAATATAGAAACAAGACTTCAGTACCAGACAGCAAATGATCTCCTTCTCTCCTAAAAGTCACATTTCTTTTGATGATTCTCAAATGTATCTCATATTGTGGCAAGATATCTTCATCACTAACCTCAACTCTACCAGTATACACTACCTTCTCTGGCTTGCATAACCTAACAATAACATCTGACAATCTGAATCTACTGGGAATCTTTCTGATATCTTTGCTAGGGTACAGTATCTTAACCCTAGTATGAGGAACGTTTAACAGGTTTGAGAATTCCTCTAAAGTCCACCTATACTGTTGATTAAATAGACCCGAGTGTACAAACTTCTTCTTACCATCCTCTATAGCAACATTGGCGTAAAATTCTCTAAGTAGAGCAGGACAGTAATAATCCCCAATATCTATGAAAGCCTGACACCCAATCTGTTCCCAAGGACTATAAGTCTGTCGAGTCGCAATGACCTTTTGTTCTACTAAGATTGGTCGATATCTAGCTAGGATTCTCCTACGGTCGAAGTTGAACATCCATTGACCAACAAATGAGCCACCTGACATTCTAATACAAACTACAAGCACAAGCATTAGATGGGCATCACAGAAATTATCAGAGACCAATCATTCAATTAAAATTAATCAAAATAATCTACCATCGGTCCAACAGAATGACCATCGGTCGATGGTGGAGACCATCGGTCCGTTGGTCTAGACCTACGGCAGATGGTCTAACCACATACACACTGGCCAAATAACGACCTTCGGCCGAGTGACAAGATGTCTGGCCGATCGATGGACACCATCGGTCGATGGTCAGAGACCCTCGGCCGGAGGTAGTTCATCAGATCTGTGACCCGAAATTGATCAAATCGTCCGATTTGACGTTTCTAGTTCAAATTCCTGTTATAACAGATGCTAAAGGGGCCGTTTATCATACATCAAACATCAATTTCAACAGATCTCAAATAAAACTCATCCGATTTAAAGTTTATACTTCGAACACTAAATCATCGATTACAAACAAACGATTAAGAGTTATGTTACCTTGTTTACGGCGCTAAGATCACAAAGAAAAGATGAATAATAAAAACTGGATCAACACCTTTCTCCTTAACTTCAGAAAATTAGGGTAAAATCACACAATTTTGGCCAGAGTGACTGACCCGTTCGTCACTGGGTCCTTTTATACCCTGTCAGTGACCATCGGTCGATGGTCAAGTCCGTCGGCCCGATGGTCTTGACACTCGGGCGAGGGTCTGAGTCCATCGGCCGGATGTAAAGACTGTCGGCCGGTGGTCTGACATGTGAAAACTTTTAAAACTTAACACTTTTCAATATCAGACTTTTACCCATTTACACTAACTCCCCCTGGGACTGATCTCCACAATAAAAAAACATCACGCTTTGTTCCTTTAAGCTCAAAACAACTTATATTCAAATCAATAAGAAACCTAAGGTTCCTTTCACAGTAAACCTTACCCAGAACTGAGTTGTGGACTTAAAAGATGAAATATAAATGCACATGCAACTAACACATGAATGCAAACTAATTCAGAAATGCATGCTCATGCAAATACACAAAGCAAATAACTGTACAAGATCAAGTGTATCATGATCAGCAATATAATAACAGATATAATCAGTAACATTTAACCTTTTAGATCTGTGGATAATAAACCTTTAACATCAGTTTCATAAAGCATTAACATTAACAAATTCATGATGTTATCAGCATAGGAACAAATAATACAGCTTATCATCAGTCACATTTTCAGAAGAATAACATATCTTTTTGTGAGTTGGCATATAAAATTGATTGAATCTTTTTGATTCGGGGATCAGAACTGAACTATATTGACATGTTATTCCATAGTTCATTCACGAACTTATTCATTAAAGTATATACAGAACAACCTTCAAATATATCAATAAACATTCATCAACTTTCACCCTAGACTTCGATGATCACGTTAGATTAATTACTTTAACATTTTTCAATGTCAGATTTACATCACAAAGTCAGTCCTCGTTTGAGATCGCACGATTTCTCGGGTAGAACAATTGAGCACAAACCTGTTGACGCTGTCCTCTTATCACATCAATGTACTTTCGATTCTATTGAACAGAACCATCTCACGATGTTTCTAGCAACCCTGTCAGCCTTTGGCTTCTACCTTAAACTTATACCTTTCGTTTCAGATAACATTGTTAATCTCAAATTTATTGCATACTCTGTTAAGGACGCATACCGACCGCTATAAACCCCATACTTAAACGGAAATAGTATGATGTATGGTGTTGGATGGATGGAAGTGATATATATATTTGAGTGATGGAACGCTAAGATACCTTCCAGAAGATATTCCCTCTATCCAGGTCAATAGGCACAATCCCATATCACAGACAAAAGATGTAAAGTTCACTAATTGAGATGTGAACTAAATGATTTAAGTTCTCTATATCTGATGATCTGATAAATTCTCCCCCTCGGATGTAGATAACGAAATCGTTCAAATAAGTCTCCGATTGGAATGTATGTTGTCTCAAACATTGATAACCGAGAAATCTCTGAAACTCTGTTCAATTCTTGATCCATGATTCTCTTGCAGCTATGTAGTGCATCATTTTTTTTTTTTTTTTTTTTTTTTGGATTTTCTGATGTTGCATTTTCTCCTTACAATACATAAACAAAATAAATAAATAAATGATTACAACTAAACATAATGATGACGCACCACTGTCTTTGACATTTGTTATAACTGCACGGAAAACCAATCTTCGTATGTGGAAATCTAGAACCCGATGATGTTGCCTTTTAAAAATCATTTTGTGTCTGTGATACAAAACTGCACTTCTCAACCCTTTTAGAGAAAACACCTCCCTTTGGGTACCCGATATGTATGTTGTTGGATTTCGGTCCAAGTAATAAAGGTAAATAGAAACAAGTATGCATCCTAGACAAAATATGCTCACCTTGGGGACTCACAAAATTATCCTTTTGCTACCGAGTATAAATCGTAGTAGGGGAGACCTCAACCGTCTGTCGAGTTTCTGTTCAATCATTTCTCGGTACATATTCAGTGATAAGTAGGTGACTACCCTCAACCGCTGTAAACCTTTCCACGATTTCCTCATCATGATATTTACGCGTTATTAGTGTGATCATCTCTATCTAGAATTAGATCAATAAAGTTTACCAACATATTATCAATCATCCTGTATTACTTGTTTTTCACAACTTACATGTCAGTTCAGTATTGCAATCACTTCCCCACAAACATAACAAGCAACTCATTTTCTGATTTTTCACTTTTTATGGATTTTCTATTTTTTCTAATTTTTATTTGTTTTTCTGGTTTTTCAATTTTTATGGCTTTTTGATTTTCTCTGTACAAAAGCATAAAACTATCTAAAAACGTAAGCAAACATGCAAATTTCAGTAAAAACTAATCTATCATGCAAACGAAAAATGCAAATGATCTAGAAGCTATCATGCAAAACTATTCAAACTCTACAAGCAGTTTCTAACCATTCACAACTCAGTCTCAGGCTTAGATTCCTCTGTGTCAGGAACCTCAGTTTCAGGAATTTCAGTTTCAGGAACTACATCTTGAAGCAACTTAACACCTATCTCATTTAATAGAAATTCAAAACGTGGTTTATCAAAAGCTTTTGTGAAGAGATCAGCCCTTTGGGTTGTAGTGTCAATTTGCACTACATCAATTAACTTTTTCTCATAGCAATCTCTAATGAAATGGTATTTAATCCCTATATGTTTCGTTTTAGAGTGATTTACGGGATTCTTAGTGACAGCTATGGCAGCAGTATTATCAACATAAATAGGGGTGTTAGAGATTTTCAAACCATAGTCACGTAGTTGCTGTTGTATCCAGATAACCTGTGATGTACAGCTGGCCGCGGCAATATATTCTGCTTCACAAGTGGACTGAGCCACTGCTGTCTGCTTCTTACACTGCCAGGTTACTAGTTTGCTACCAAGAAATTGACACCCTCCTGATGTTGACTTGAAATCTTTCTTGCAACCTCCATAGTCTGAATCACTGTACGCTGTGAGATCAAAACCATCCTCACACGGATACCATAACCCTAAGCTGGGAGTATCTTTTAGATACCTCAGAATCTTCTTGACCACTAACATATGATGAACATTAGGGTTTGCCTGATAACGAGCACACAGGCACACCGCAAACATTATATCTGGTCTAGAAGCAGTTAGGTACATTAGAGAACCTATGATAGCCCTGTACAAAGTAGGGTCCACTGGAGCACCCTCCTTATCTGGTGAAATCCCATGATTAACCGACAATGGAGTCTTAGCTGGTCTCTCTGTATCTACCTGAAAGCGCTTAAGGATATCAGCAACATACTTCGTCTGATGTAAGAAGATGCCTTTATCCGTTTGAGCTACCTGCAAACCTAAGAAAAACTTAATAGTTCCCATGGAACTCATCTTAAACTTCCGTTGCATAACCTTCTCGAACTCATCAACCATACTCTGATCTGTAGACCCGAAAATAATATCATCAACATAGACCTGCACTAACATAAGATGTTGTCCTTTCTTCTTGATGAAAAGTGTCTGATCAATGACACCTCTCCGAAAACCATTTTCAAGCATGTAGTTGGACAACGTTGCATACCAAGCTCTAGGAGCTTGGTGTAGACCATATAGCGCCTTTTCTAGTCGATACACCTTTTCTGGGAAATGCGGATCCTCAAAACCAGGCGGTTGTTCAACAAACACTTTCTCGTTTATCTCACCATACAAAAACGCACTCTTCACATCCATTTGATAAACTTTGAAACCCATATAGGACGCGAAGGACAAGAAAATCCTGATAGCCTCCAGTCTCGTAACTGGAGCAAAAACCTCATCATAGTCAATTTCCGGGATTTGCTGATATCCCTTAACCACCAATCTAGCTTTATTACGAATCACTATACCCTGCTCATCTTTCTTATTCTTCAAAACCCAACGAAGACCATAGGGTACACAACCATGCGGTGGATTGACTAACCTCCAAACCTTAAGATGTTTAAATTGCAACAGCTCTTCCTGCATAGCACTTACCCACTCATCGTACTTTAAAGCTTCGTATACATCTTCCGGCTCGATTTGACACACATAACACGAGTGGGCATGAACAAACACTCTCCCTGTCTTGTTCAATGATGAATAAAAAGCTGTCACCAAATTCACACTTTCACTTTGAACATCTTCAACTGCAGTCATATTTTCAGTAACCGCGGGAACCCCGGATGTAGAGATAACTCCTGACGTGGATGCCCCAGATGTAGTAGTTTGAGGAGGATTGACACTAGGCAGTCCTCTTGTATCCACATAATAGTCTGCCAGACGCTTTGGTGGCAGAATAACACGATTCGATCTCCGTACACCTCCTGCATCTGCTATCTGTTCTGAATCAGTCACAGTAGATGGTTGGTTATATAGAGGATTCAGATGTCTCTCTGTCAATACTGTACGTTCCACATCATCATCTAACTCACTATCTTCATCTGTATCAACTACCCCGTCCTCATTAGACTCAAGATTACCTTGAACACTTTGTGGACTTGGTTGCACGCTAGAAACCGGATTCTGAACCTGCGTAGGATTAGTGATAACATTTTCTGAAGAATTCCGAGAATCAAACAATATCTGAGTCAGAAGTTCTTCCTCTGTAGCACCTGGTGGAAGATTGAATGAATCAAAAAGCTTATCATACTCAAACTGCCATGCATAACCTTTACTGACACGAGGCGGTGCATTGCGCTGAATATCAACTTCAAACTGTTCTTCCAGACGTTTTGTCTCATTGTTGTACACCCACTTGTTCGGATTCCTGTAACCCAAGAAGAAACCAGAAACAACCTTTGAATTAAATTTTCCTCCAGCATCACGTACCAAAATAGTACAAGGTGCGCCAAAGGGTTCGAAATGTTTAATATTAGGTTTTCTCTTATGCAGCAGCTCGTAACAAGTTTTACCATGACGCTTCACCACGAGAACTCTGTTCATAACATAACACGCTGTACTCACAGCTTCACCCCAGAAGGTAATCAGAAGACATGAATCAGCTAACATTGTTCTTGCGGTCTCAATCAAAGTCCTGTTCTTTCTCTCAGCAACACCATTTGACTGTGGTGTATAAGCAGGACTGAACTGCTGTTGTATCCCCTTTTCGTTACAAAACTGCAGCATCTGATTGTTCTTAAACTCCGTACCATTATCAGTACGAATCTTTCTCACTTTCAATTTATATAAACTTTCGAGCTTTAGAATCAGCACCTTAATATGCTCAAAAGTATCCGACTTATTCTTCAACATCACCACCCAAGAAAAACGTGAATATTCATCAGTAACTATTAAGCAATAGGATTCTCCTGTGAGAGTTTTACAGTTGACTGGACCAAAGAGATCCATATGCAACAGCTCCAAAGGAATGTTAACAGAATGATGCTTTTTGGTAGCATGTGACTTTTTCGTTTGTTTCCCCTGTTTACATGGAAGACACACATCAGGAATATGAAAACTTTTAAGATTAACACCATCAACTAATCCATTGTGTACTAGATTGTTCATCTTCCTCAGACTCAAATGACCCATACGCTTGTGCCATATGATAGACTCTTGTTCAGTAGCTTTAGAAACGAAAGCCTGATGGCCAGTAGCTTCCTTTACATGAGCCTTACGCATGTCAAGGATATAGAGATCCTTGCATCTGGGAGCAGTCATCAGAATCATGTCTTCCGGAATAACAAATTCTTTCTTCAAAATATAGCATTGTTTATCATCAAATGCTACTGTATACTTCTTGTCAGCAACCTGAGAGACTGAAAGCAGATTGTTTGACATCTGCTCCACAAAATTAACCTTATCAAAGCTGACATTTTCATTCGCGATTACACCTTGAGCAGTAATAAACCCTCCTTCACTACCAGCAAAAGAAACCGGTCCACCATCCACTGTTTTCACATTAGAAAGTAAGGACAAGTTCCCTGTCATGTGCCTGGATGCCCCACTATCAACAATCCATGTACTGCAGCGTGGATTGTAGGCGACCTGCACATTAAAGTAAGAGGATTAGTTAGAAAGGGCAACCCATGCCCTAATGGCAGTGGGTTTCCCGTCAATGCCAACAACTGGCAATTCCACCCATTGTCCCTTGGATCCCGAAGGACCTGCAGGACGTTGAACACCCTTCACCTCAGATTTTGGTCTCCAAACTGTATTTTTAGGCAATGGTTTTCTATAATAATCGTTAGTTTGAAAAACCTTTGAATCAATTACTTTCACATTTGAATTGTGCACAGGAGAAGATGATCTTCTATAAAAAGAACGATTTGGGCTGAGATCAATCTTCCTGCGGGGTGTCTGTCTAATGGGTCCACAATCCACAGCCCTGTGTCCCAGCCTCCCACATTTGAAACAGTTAACATTATCAAAATCATTAACGTTAAACAACCTGCGTCTAATCGATGAAAACTGTCTCCTAGGCTGTTCAGTACGTTGTCTAATCGTAGGGGGTGTCAAAACCTGTTTTTCAACAGTCTGACGCCGACTAGGCGGAACATACTTGGACACTTTCTCAGAATTAGAACTCCCACCTTTAGGTGGTTGTTCTACCTTAGGAACACTAACCTGCTGTTTTCCTGAATTATTTTCTTTAACAAACTTAATAGGAGTAGACAAAGTGGTCTTTTTCTTACTCTCTTTGGGCCTTTCTACACTCTTTGTCGGCGTCTTAAGACTCTCACTCCTATTCTCACTGTGTTTTGGATTCTTAAGAATCGTAACTGGCTTAGTCACTGGCACAAATGGTTTGCTATCTTTCTCAGTGTCTATGTCAGTATCAGACTCAGTCTCATAAACAACCTCTGTAGGGTTCTTAGAATCAACAACCTTACTAGCACTAACTACTGGGGTCTCCTTAGGTTTACCATATGGTGGTTCCACCACTGGTTCCTTAAACTTCTCTACGGGCTTATTAACATACTCACCCATAAGAGGTGGTGCAACCTCAGAATATCCCAGACCCTCCCGTTTAGGATGATTAAAAGTCTGAGTCACATACGACATCCTCTGCCAGTTATCTATTCTAGCTTTCTCAGACTCATATTTTAACTTAAAAGAATCCTTTTCAGCCTTAAGAGTCTCTATTTGCCCCAAATACATTGTGATTACCTTTTCATCATCTCTAATGGTTGATTTCATGTGACCTATTTGGTTTTCTAGAGACTTAATCACCTCAACATATTCTTTCTGTTTGTTAAGGTAGAAAAGGGCATCTTCATAGTTCTTCTTGTTGGTCTGATTTTCTAAGCTTAGGTTCTTACGGTTAGTCCTAAGTTTAGGGCAGGTCTCACAAGTAACAGGTATTTCACTTAGCTTAGAAATAACGCATTCAAGTCTTTCAATTTCCTGTTCATAACCAAAACAATAAGCACATTTAGAAATTGAATCAGTACATACCTTATCGTTACTGGAAGTATTAGCCATAAAAGCATAGTTATTCCTTCCATCCTGTGATTCTGCATCTGACTCTGATTCGTACTCCGAACTTGTGCTGTCCGAATAATCAGCTTCATAACCTTCCTTACCCTCACTATTATCTGAACTAACTTGACTTTGAACCGTCACAACTTTCTTATCACCACTCACAAAATCACGGTTGAGCAAATGACCCAACTCTTCTCTGAACCAAGTACCCTCATGACAACTTTTACCTTCTTCTTCATCGGATGGATCAGTAGTAAACTCAATGTCTGACAAATCCTTGGCTTTCCGGAACTTATCATACAGCTGTTCCTTAACCCTCTTTCTGAAACACCATTTCATAAGCTCCTCAGCTCTCTTTAACCTTGCATCACACTTGCACACATAGCATGTGCAGTTTGGATTATCTTTACCCTTACAACCTGCTCTTCTTCGAACTACTCTTTCTTCCTCAATTTCAGCCGGACTCTTTCCCACAAATACAACATTAGCTTTCTGAGAATCAACTGGAATAGACCAGTCACAAACTTCATCAGGATATATTGTGGAACCAGTTAAGGCTTTAGGTTGAGCAGAACCAGATGATTCCTTCTCAACAATGACGTATTGGGGAGTCACTGAGATGGTTGTACTAAGAAAAGGATCATGATAACCAGCCTTTGGTGGTTTAGTACAAGTCTTCTTGAAGTGACCAAGTTCATCACAGTTGTAACATCTAACCTTCGCCATGTCAAAACCAAACTTAGAATCCCTGTTTAAACTCAAAGATCGTTGACCAGTTCTCTTTAAATACTTCCTTGCACGCCTAACAATGCTACCCATACAGTACAGAATGTCCATCCTCTCTAGCTCATCTTCATCGATCTGATCATAATCTTCATTCTCTAGATGATTGTTAAGAACCTGTCCACTAATCATATCGTTGTAAGAGTTAACAACGATAGCAGCTAAAGCCATGTCCTCCTGAATGGACTCAATAGATCTTTTCCTGATATTTTCAGTTTGAAACATAGGACTCTGAGTCTGAGGTGGAATCTGAGTCTGCTGAGTCGGAACGTCCTCAATCATCTTAATTGTAGAGTTCTGTATTTTGGCATTAAAGTAACCAGATTGTGACTTTGGTGCAGATATCTGATTTGCATTTGCTGTGATGTACGCTGTCTGCAATGGAGCATGACCAGAAGAAGAAGCACTAGATGTGACATTGGCTGCTACAGTACCAAGCCTTTTCCTTTTGGCCTCAACCTGAATATCCTTCTCCATTAACTTTGAAATAAATGCAGTCAATGTCAAAGGACGTGCAGAAGCAACATATAGGTTTTGGATCTTCTCTACTTCATAATCCCACTTCTCAGGAAGACCAAGTGCCAAGACTTTTATTGCCTTATCATCTTTTACCTCAATCCCATAATCCGTCATCTCGGCAACCAATAACCTGTACCTTTCTAAGGTCTGGCTCAAAGTTTCTGTTGGAAGGGCTGCAAACACCTTCCACTCATCCTTCAACACTTTACCTTTAGTTGCTTTATAAGTAGCAGTACCCTCAGTTGCGGACACAATAGCCTGCCAAAGAGTATAGCACGTCTTATAACGGTTCTTAAACTGACCGAAGATTTCCTTAGACAAGGCTTGCGTTAACTGAGCATAACACCGACACTCAAGATTATACCCTTCGCGTTCTGCGGGATCAAAATCATGAGTTTCTTTAGGTTCACCGTCAGCCCCTGATGGCCAAACAAAAGGAGTCTCAATACACTCCCAAAGTCGAGAATCTTGTCCATTAAGGTAAATCACAAACCTAACTTTCCATTCTAAAAAGTCTTTTAAGTTTTCAAGCCTCGGAACTTTATTGTTAGATCCTGATTCACTTTCACTTAATAATAGTCTTTGGATTCCGGGTGCAATAACAAGTGCACTGTATTCGTTTGTTAATTTCTCGTTTGTATCAGACATTATTAACTGATTAAGAGATTAATTATGGATTAATTAAATTATTCTGGATTAAAAGAGGATTGGCCGATGGACTGAGACGATCGGTCGGAGGACTGAGACAATCGGTCGATGGTCTAAGGACGAACAGTCGATGGTCTAGACAAACGGTTCAAGGTTATCACAAACTGTCCTCCGGTTCAACTTAAGACGATCGGTCGAGTGTGAGTGACTATCGGTCGAAGGTCAAGACACTCGGTCGATGGTCAATGACTATCGGCCGAGGGTAGTTCTTACGTATCTGGGCAGAAAAAAACTAGGGTTTTTGGCCAAAACTCAAATTTTGATTGATTCTAACGTTCTGGACTCAAACAAAACCGATGAAAACTTCACAAAAACACCTTTGAACACAAAAACACTCGAAAACACTGGATTTAAACGTAAAAGTTCCAACCTTTTAATTGAAACCCATTTTGACACAAACCCTAATCACAAAAATCAAAAATTCGACTCAAAAACGTATGGATCAGCAACACAACGCTCTGATACCACTTTGAAGATGTAGTAAGGACCTTAGATCATACGTTGTATCTAGATTAATGGCGGAAACACTAATTAGAATGAGTCGAATACGTATTAGACTAACGGGATCGAATTAACCAATGAATAATTGATAGAATCGATGCCTAAGACTGTGTATTCGGTTGGTAAGGGTTTTGGGACGATTAGCAGCAAGTAATACGACGGCCTAAGGGTTTATGGTGTGTAACCTAACACAAAACCACGAAACCCGTATTTATACTAAATACAGTGACCATCGGCCGATGGTGACAGTCCCTCGACCGATGGTCCCTACCATCGGTCGATGGTCTTGAGCAGCCAACCGACTGCTTGACCTATTCACGACATTATACTAAGCATCATAAACACAAAGTATAAGTGTCCACGTACATATATGACTGAAATATCAAGTACATAACAAATAGAACAATAAACGTAATAGAACTCGGGATTTATGCAGCAACAGTTTACGGATCCACTTTGTATTAAAGATGCCTTCTTTAAGCAAATTTGATAAGGTTGATGTTGCGGTGCTCAGGCCTGTGCTAAATCTGTTATATATATCATAACATCATGTAATTCATATTATCATAACGTAATGATTAAGACATAGTAAAACTTACTTGAGTAGAGAGATGATGAAGATGTCACGAGAATAGTCATTAGCGGGATATTTGATCTTCTACTTGAACCTCTCCTTTAGTGATGGAATTAGATTGTGATAGTTATGTGTTGTTGTAGTGATTAGTATAATGAGGTGTGCATAAGCCTCTTTATATATGAGAGGTCAAGATATGGATCAACTCTCATGCATTAACGAGTGTAATCTCATACATATTAAGAACACTTCATTATGGTGATAAATAAGACTCATCATAATTGTGATAAATAAGACACAAATGAAGAGTCGTATAACTTATGACATACATTAAGACTTACATTAAGGATATGATCATCTCAAAAGTCTTATAACATTATAATGTGTCAACTAATATTAAATCATCATTATGCATAAATAGACTAGGACATGATATGAATAAATAATAACAATAATAAGTCTAACATTCTCCCACTTGGTCGTATGTCTATTTATGCTATGTATAATATATTTGGCCAATAACTTGATTTAATACTCATTAGGTTGAATTACTAATGCAAACTGATATAGTTACTTGTATCATTTTCGATAGAGGACCCCTATCAATTATACAATTAGTCATTCACATAATTAATGATTTTCATAATCCATAATAAATTCGAATAACAATTAAACATAAGTGGTAACCAACATAAAGCCATTCTTACTCATGATCCATTAGTAATCGTTTGTTAAGATATCTCTTCAATGTGCACAAAAATAGAGAATAACAAACTTTGACATGAGGTGGATAAAAACATAAATCGTAAGAGCTTAATCCATAAATTAGGTTATTACATAATCCCATGCTGGCATCATGCTCTATAAAGAGCTTGGGAGGTAAACCTTTCGTAAGTGGATTAGCCAATATTGCATTAGTACGTACATACTTTATGACAATGCCCTTATCTTTAGTTCTCTCGAACATACAGATACTTAATGTCAAGATAGAAACTAGCTCCACTAGAACCAGTTCAATTTAAAACTAACTAACTTCACTACTTTCATAATATGGTCTAATAAATCGTGATACAAAGTCAACCACCTTAAGTCCACAAATTATGTTCTTAGGCAGAATATCATGATAAGTCATGTGATTTGTGATGACCCGAAAATTTCGACTAAATTTAAACTTAATCTTTGTATGATTAACATTTCCGACACGATAAGCAAAGTCTGTAAAACTGAATCTCAAAATTTTTGAATTACTTTTATATATTTAAATACCCTTCGGTTGTTTTCGACGATTCGCGAACAATTATATGTAAATAGATACATATATACTATAACATGAAAAGGTAACAATGTATTAATTGTTTGATACCGTACATTAAACTTATTGGTTTAAATATCTATTTGAATGTATATGATAAGTTGAAATATTTATTATTAAAATTTATTTATAAATAACTTCCAATGTGTATTTAAAAACTGATTTATGTATATTAAAAAGATATATACATATATATAATAAACGATAGTAACATTCGTTTATTGATTCAATTGATATTTAGATAAGTTAACTAAAGCGTTTAAGATGAACCAGTTAAACACTAATTTGTTACAGTGTTTTCAAATTGCCACATTACTCAAAATGCTACAGTGTTTTCGAAAATCACTATTTGCTACAGTGAAATTGACTTTGCTACAGTGAATTGCTACAGTAAAAATTGACTTTGCTACAGTAACTTTGCTACAGTGGTATATTTTATGGATGATTTAAGACTATATTTTGACAAAGGTACGATTCACGAAACGTAAAGTACAAGTTTTCTCAGCGTACGAAAGGACATTCGAAAAACCAGAACGGGGACATAAGTCGAGTGATGACGTACGACTTATCGGAACAAAAATTACAAGTCAACTATGCACGTGAATTTAATATAATATATAATTAATTATTTAAATTATATATATTATATTAATAATTAATTATGTCGACGAGCTAAATTACAAAACAATGTGAGCTGTCCCTGGTCCTCATGCGAGTCGCATGGCCAGAAGGCCATTTCCATGCGAGTCGCATGACTCCAGATTCCAGGCCAGGTACTATAAATTCAGGTGTTTTGCTCGAATGAAAAATAAAACACACATACACAAATATATATTACTCCGTATAATATTTATTATTATTATTATTATTATTATTATTATTATTATTATTATTATTATTATTATTATTATTATTATTATTAAGATTATTATTAATCTTATTAATCTTATTATTAGTATTATTATTTTTGCGATACAAAAATAATAATGTACATAAAATATTACGACGGAGTACTGTCCAAGTAATTTTCAAAACGAGTTTCCGAGCGAGCTAGAGCTAAGGAAAATATGGGTTATTGCCAAGGAAATTATGGGTAATGTTCGGGGGTATTTTTGTGATTCAAACCTCGTGTTTATCATCTCCGATGCGTCTACGTGCTTTCCTGCAATATTGTATATCAATATTAAACTGTGAGTTCATTTGCTCCCTTTTTACTCATTACATTTTTGGGCTGAGAATACATGCAAATGCTTTAATAACTGTTTTACAATAATTATAAAGTGTGAGTTTCATTTGCTTCCATTTTAATTGCTTTTGCAATATATATATTTTTGGGCTGAGAATACATGCGCAGTTTTATAAACTGTTTTACTAAATGGATACAAATACTAAAATTGATTTTGTGTGAGTTTCATAAGATCCCTTTTACTCTCTACATTTTTGGGCTGAGAATACATGCAAATGCTTTATTAACCGATATACAATATTTATATGCGTGAGTTTCATTGCTCCCTTTTTAATTGCTTTGCAATCTATATTTTTGGGCTAAGAATACATGCACTTTATTTTAAACGCAATGGATACAAGTACATACTAAATTCTACACTGAGTTTAAACCGAAAATCCCTTAGCTTTGGTAACTAGTAACTGCCGGTTATAAGAACTGGTGGGCGCGAGTAGTAGTATATGGATCCATAGGGCTTGATATCCCCGTCCGAGCTAGAGCACTAGCCTTTTAACGGACGTATGCTATTTGAGAAGCGTACACGTTGGTTTGCGTGTATTATTAAGATGATTATACAAAGGGTACAAATTATATAAGCATTAAAGTTTAGTTACCAGGGTGCTCAATTTTGTAGAACCGATTGATAAACGTCTCGGATGAAACAACTGAAATCTTGTGATCCACCTTTTATGTAAAACCTATTGATAAACGTTTAGAATAAAACAACTGAACTTTTGTAAATCCACATTGATATACGGATTATGTGTAATATTAAAACTATGAACTCACCAACCTTTGTGTTGACACTTGAAGCATGTTTATTCTCAGGTTTCTAGAAGTCTTCCGCTGTTTGCTTATATGTTAGACAAGCTATGTGTATGGAGTCATACATGGCATATTTTTCAAGGAAACGTTGCATTCACCAAATCATCACCATGTATCTTATTTTGACTGTACTGTCAACGGAAGTACTATTGTAAACTATTATTTACAGTGATTGTCTATATGTAGAAATCATCAGATGTTAAAAACCTTTGATTTAAATATTCATTTATGGTGTGCCTTTTCAAAAGAATGCAATGTTTACAAAACGTATCATATAGAGGTCAAATACCTCGCAATGAAATCAATGAATGACGTATTGTCCATATGGATTTGGAGCGATCGTCACAGTTGGTATCAGAGCGTTGGTCCTAGCGAATCAGGTCTTGCATGAATGTGTCTAACTGATAGTTGTTAAGATGCATTAGTAAGTCTGGACTTCGACCGTGTCTGCAAGTTAAAAGTTTTGCTTATCATTTCTTATTTAAAATTACATGCTTATCATTCTTAAGTCTAGACACGTTTTCCTGCATTTATTGCATAAATAGTGTATAGACAAAAATTCATATCTTAGCGTATCTATTACTGTAAACTTTTCCTGATATCTTCCGAAAATTTCTCCGTGATTTATGGAATTTGGTATTATATATACATATGTAAATTATGTATTGAAGAATACCAAACTAAATTCTATAATCTAATAAAAAAAAAATCATCTCCCTATTTATACAAGATGGATCCCATATCTAGTTCAAACACTGACAGCTATTCCGATATGGATATTCACCTGAATTCCGAAGACAGTGTAACCGGAATGGATCAACCAATTAGCCATCATCTATTCTGGATGAATTGGGGATGGGTTCGTAGCCTACTTAATTATTGGAGACAAGAAGAAGGCGATCCCTTCCATCCACCACATTGCCCTCTTGGCGAAGAACCTGAAGCACTTACCGGCGAACCTGTTCGTGATACCATTTTCTCTCTCATCTCCAGAATATCTCGTCACGATCATATACTCTCTCAAATTCTGGATCTTATTCATCCGCTCGTCCGAACCGCCAATCATCCTGGTGTAGTAGAAGAAGTCAACGAGCTTCGTGCTCGGGTAGTGGCTTTGGAGAATATGGTGCAAAGGTTACAAACACCAGCAGCATCACCGGCATCAACAGTACCACCGACAACAACACCAACAGTACCATTACCATCACCAACAACATCTGCATCGCAAACCTCAACTTCACAATCTGTCCCACGAGTATCAACCTCATATGCACCGTAGACACCGAAGAATACTAATAACTATAAACGATGAAGTATTAATTCATAACTTCATTGGAGAAATATCCTGCGACGATTATGTAATCTTTAATATAGAAGAGATTATTCGTTTCTAGTTCCAACCGAAAATCAAATGAGTTTAATAACTCATTAAATCTATATTACATCTGAAGGAAATATACATACATATATTTTCATAAAGATTATAATTGAAAATCCTTTTGTACAAACTGTTAATGATGAGAATATTTTAACGGGTAGGTAATACCCTAGAAATATATAAATTCCACATTAATATGTTACACTATACATTCTTCAATTCTGATTCAGCAATCATTAACTATACTGCTCAAACCTATAGATATATGTATCTGTTCATCGCAGAATAACCATTTTCATTCAATTTCATATTCTGATTTCGATAGATCAGAATCCAAGTCAAGATTAAACGAAAAACATCACTCTTAGATTCCTACATCTTTCAAAACCATGCTTCGAAACCCATGCTTTGAATTCAGAACAGTACTAGAACATCATATGATTATATTTTGCGTTCAAACCCATCGAAATTCTTGGAAACACTTCAACTAATGAACAAACGAGAAGACAAACCAACTACACGATATCTACAAGAAGAAAGATTTGTACTTATAATTATATATCTGGAAAGCTCTCGAAACCTAAGTAAAACTTTAACACGTATCTGTGATAAATCCTTCGGCATTATTATTACTGAAAGTAACCTTGCAATTCCTTTTCAAAGTATCCAGTATTATCAATCGTTCAATCAGTCAACGACGACCTTTCAGACTTGTAACTTTGGCATATACGTTTTTGTTATCAGGGAACCTTTCATGTTTCACCACATTAGCAGTAAATTTACCAACAACTTCATTGATCTTTGACCTTCCGAAAAATCTTTATACTCATTGAAACCGTATCATGTACTCATCCACATCTTGTAACGGCAATTGCCATACCAACTATCGGGAATTAGCAATCAGTATCTTGAAATCTTGTAGCACGTCTACGCCAACAGTTATATGTACATATAACGTCTACCTCCTGGACTTACATACTTCGAATGTGAAGTTTCTGAAAAACACCCCAAACTACGAAACTAGTTCTCCGAATTTTGGAAAAATGTTGATGAAGCAGCAAAAACTGTAAACGACCTTAACAGTCAAAAGTTTGATGATAAAGAATAGTATGGTGGTAAAGCAGAGAAAAAGAGAAGGTTTGGAATTGAAAAACGGATTGAGCAGACCATGAAGGAGGCTGTGGACAAATCACAAAGACTAAATCTACCTTCAAAGAATCCAAATGATTCAGAGTCTGCTGAAATCATTAAAGAATACCTTGCTCCTTACACTAAAACCTTTGCGGACAATATTCTTCATCATCATCTTATCTTAAATATTCTAAGATATCATCGTATCTCCCATTATAAATATCCTCCATATTTCTGAAGATATTTTTTTAAACCATTCTTATCTGAAATCATTACCTCTTCGCGCTATCTGTGTTACATCATAAAAGAAACTATTTTAATTTCTAAAATCTAAAAAAATTCGAAAAAAATGGATGTTTTGAAGTAATGTTGGGAACTGAAGCATGAGTTAGTATAATGTAATGACACTTGATCAACGTGATTATATTACAGTAAGTCATGTTGAGTTTCTAATGGAACGTGACAAAGGTTCACAGATCACACCCTCATCATAAACCATGTTACATAACTCTTTCATTCTATATAATCTCTAAATATATCAAGAAAATATATTTCTTGATGATTCGGTCTTTTCCGGATATTCTGGTAATTTGACAAGTCAGATTGTGCCATTACCGTTTCTTTCTTAGAACATTAATTATGTTTATTCTGAAATTCATACCTACGAATTCTGGACCATTATTCGCTTGACTTAAGGCCGGGAAGAGAAAACGAAAGCATGAAGCTCCGAAATATAATGGAGAACATAAAGCCCGATAACAACCCCGAAATTACAAACCGTGTATATCAATGCGTATAGCAATATAAAGACACGGGAGAATGAAAAACACTATAACCCCAAGGTAATAGTAGAAGAAAATAACTTCCTCTGGTGGCAGATGAAAAAGAAGAATGAAGGATACGATAGCCAGGAAAATATCAAGAATCAGAACTGGATTAAGCATTTTCACAATCTATTGGGATGTATGAAATAAGAAAGAAGATTATAGGAGTGTTGAAAATAAATGAAACGAAAGAGGTCAATTTATAGCAAAATATCAGACGCAGCAATAGAGGCAGATTACGCATTTAATCAAAGAAAATCTTAATTTCCGCAAATTCTGAAAAATCAAATCTTATTTAAATTATGAAGATTTTCTATTCCTTAAAATCCGGAAATCAATCGTTACTACATCAAGAGATAAGACGCATCTTTATTCTCCATTTCACTTTATTACGATAACTTCTCTCATACGCTTCGAGTAATTGGATTATTTTATCTATATTATTCAAACATAGATAAAACTCTATTATCAACCCATATTCGTCATTAAAACATTTTTATTGTTAGCCATGACGACCTCACTCAAATTTCGGGACGAAATTTCTTTAACGGGTAGGTACTGTGATGACCCGAAAATTTCGACTAAATTTAAACTTAATCTTTGTATGATTAACATTTCCGACACGATAAGCAAAGTCTGTAAAACTGAATCTCAAAATTTTTGAATTACTTTTATATATTTAAATACCCTTCGGTTGTTTTCGACGATTCGCGAACAATTATATGTAAATAGATACATATATACTATAACATGAAAAGGTAACAATGTATTAATTGTTTGATACCGTACATTAAACTTATTGGTTTAAATATCTATTTGAATGTATATGATAAGTTGAAATATTTATTATTAAAATTTATTTATAAATAACTTCCAATGTGTATTTAAAAACTGATTTATGTATATTAAAAAGATATATACATATATATAATAAACGATAGTAACATTCGTTTATTGATTCAATTGATATTTAGATAAGTTAACTAAAGCGTTTAAGATGAACCAGTTAAACACTAATTTGTTACAGTGTTTTCAAATTGCCACATTACTCAAAATGCTACAGTGTTTTCGAAAATCACTATTTGCTACAGTGAAATTGACTTTGCTACAGTGAATTGCTACAGTAAAAATTGACTTTGCTACAGTAACTTTGCTACAGTGGTATATTTTATGGATGATTTAAGACTATATTTTGACAAAGGTACGATTCACGAAACGTAAAGTACAAGTTTTCTCAGCGTACGAAAGGACATTCGAAAAACCAGAACGGGGACATAAGTCGAGTGATGACGTACGACTTATCGGAACAAAAATTACAAGTCAACTATGCACGTGAATTTAATATAATATATAATTAATTATTTAAATTATATATATTATATTAATAATTAATTATGTCGACGAGCTAAATTACAAAACAATGTGAGCTGTCCCTGGTCCTCATGCGAGTCGCATGGCCAGAAGGCCATTTCCATGCGAGTCGCATGACTCCAGATTCCAGGCCAGGTACTATAAATTCAGGTGTTTTGCTCGAATGAAAAATAAAACACACATACACAAATATATATTACTCCGTATAATATTTATTATTATTATTATTATTATTATTATTATTATTATTATTATTATTATTATTATTAAGATTATTATTAATCTTATTAATCTTATTATTAGTATTATTATTTTTGCGATACAAAAATAATAATGTACATAAAATATTACGACGGAGTACTGTCCAAGTAATTTTCAAAACGAGTTTCCGAGCGAGCTAGAGCTAAGGAAAATATGGGTTATTGCCAAGGAAATTATGGGTAATGTTCGGGGGTATTTTTGTGATTCAAACCTCGTGTTTATCATCTCCGATGCGTCTACGTGCTTTCCTGCAATATTGTATATCAATATTAAACTGTGAGTTCATTTGCTCCCTTTTTACTCATTACATTTTTGGGCTGAGAATACATGCAAATGCTTTAATAACTGTTTTACAATAATTATAAAGTGTGAGTTTCATTTGCTTCCATTTTAATTGCTTTTGCAATATATATATTTTTGGGCTGAGAATACATGCGCAGTTTTATAAACTGTTTTACTAAATGGATACAAATACTAAAACTGATTTTGTGTGAGTTTCATAAGATCCCTTTTACTCTCTACATTTTTGGGCTGAGAATACATGCAAATGCTTTATTAACCGATATACAATATTTATATGCGTGAGTTTCATTGCTCCCTTTTTAATTGCTTTTGCAATCTATATTTTTGGGCTAAGAATACATGCACTTTATTTTAAACGCAATGGATACAAGTACATACTAAATTCTACACTGAGTTTAAACCGAAAATCCCTTAGCTTTGGTAACTAGTAACTGCCGGTTATAAGAACTGGTGGGCGCGAGTAGTAGTATATGGATCCATAGGGCTTGATATCCCCGTCCGAGCTAGAGCACTAGCCTTTTAACGGACGTATGCTATTTGAGAAGCGTACACGTTGGTTTGCGTGTATTATTAAGATGATTATACAAAGGGTACAAATTATATAAGCATTAAAGTTTAGTTACCAGGGTGCTCAATTTTGTAGAACCGATTGATAAACGTTTCGGATGAAACAACTGAAATCTTGTGATCCACCTTTTATGTAAAACCTATTGATAAACGTTTAGAATAAAACAACTGAACTTTTGTAAATCCACATTGATATACGGATTATGTGTAATATTAAAACTATGAACTCACCAACCTTTGTGTTGACACTTGAAGCATGTTTATTCTCAGGTTTCTAGAAGTCTTCCGCTGTTTGCTTATATGTTAGACAAGCTATGTGCATGGAGTCATACATGGCATATTTTTCAAGGAAACGTTGCATTCACCAAATCATCACCATGTATCTTATTTTGACTGTACTGTCAACGGAAGTACTATTGTAAACTATTATTTACAGTGATTGTCTATATGTAGAAATCATCAGATGTTAAAAACCTTTGATTTAAATATTCATTTATGGTGTGCCTTTTCAAAAGAATGCAATGTTTACAAAACGTATCATATAGAGGTCAAATACCTCGCAATGAAATCAATGAATGACGTATTGTCCATATGGATTTGGAGCGATCGTCACATGATTGTATGAAACATACTAAACCATTATTCTTGAGCATATACAAGACTTTGATATAACTAAAACATAAGGTATATATCTCATTTTTCATGACGTTTAAATGAGCCAAATCAGGACCCTTAACATTAGGGGTAACTAACGGTGAACAAATATTCATGTTATATTTCTTCATGACTTTTTCAATATAAAGATATATCTTGGTGTATCTTACCAATTACATAAGAGGCATCTGCGAGATGCGTCATGTCAAACTTAGTTGGAAAAACTTTTGGTCTCGTACGATATATCTTTATCATTATATGCCCAAAAAAAAAACATATCATCAACATATAATACAAGGATAACAAAGTTGCTCCCACTGATCTTAAGGTATATACATTGATCCATTGCATTTTTTCTTGAACTGAAACTTATCAATAACTTCATGAAATTTCTGATACCATTGTCGAGAAGCTTGCTTTAACCCATATATGGATCTTTTCAACTTACAAATCATGTGTTCCTTGCCTTCAACCTTAAAACCTTCAGGTTGTGTCATATAGACATCATCATGCAAGTCACCATTTAGGAATGCAGATTTAACATCCATTTGATGCAATTTCAAATCATAATGAACTACTAAAACCATAACGATCCTTAATGATTATTTTCTCGAAATAGGTGAAAAGGTTTCATTATAATCTATTCCTTCCTTTTGAGTGTAGCCATTAGCAACTAGTCGTGCTTTATATCGTTCAATGTTGCCTTTCGGGTCTAATTTTGTCTTATAGACCCACTTACACCCAACAGGTTTAGCACCATTGGGTAATTCTGTAAGTTCTCAGACATCATTTATTTCCATCGACTTCAACTCGTCATGCATTGCTTTAAGCCATTGAGTTGATTGGTTGCTTGTAATGGCTTCTTTATAGGAAGTAGGATCTTCAACTTTGCTTAAGTCATAGTCAACCTCATTTAGGTGGACTACGAAATCATCATAGTTGACAGATCTTCTAGCTCTCGTAGACCTTCGTAATGGTTGCTAAGAATCGGGTTCATGATCTTCTTCTTCATCATGTGTGTGTTCATTAATGGTGGGAGTATCATGTTCGTAACTCATTATGTTGTGATTCATTAACAGTGGGGACACCATCCTCATTTTGAGCTAATGATGGTGTAGTTACCATGTTCGGTTGTAATGAAATATCAGAATTATGAGTGTTTACACTCTCTTCAAGATTAATATTTCTTCCCCCCACTCCCACTATTTTCACTATTCTCAATGAACTCAACATTTCTTGATTCGACAATTCTAGTAGTATGACTAGGGCAATAGAACTGGTAACCTTTACTACGTTCAGGATATCCGATAAAATAACAACTAATGGTTTTGGAGTCGAGTTTGTTTATTTGAGGATTAAAATTTTTAACCTCGGCTGGACAACCCCGTACCCTAAGATAGTTCAAGTTAGGTGTCCTTCCTGTCCAAAGTTCAAATGGAGTTTTAGGGACAAACTTAGAAGGCACTCTATTTAGGATATGAGTGGTTGTTTTTAATGCCTCACTTCATAAGTACTTTGGGAGACTTGAATTACAAATCATACTTCGAACCATATCCATAAGGGTTCGGTTACGCCTTTCAGAAACACCATTTTGTTGCGGTGTTCCTGGCATAGTAAATTAATTTATATTTCCATGTTCACGACAAAATAAGGCAAATGGACCGGGTCTTTGTCCAACACCAGAGTGTTTACCATAATACTCTCCACCCCTATCTGATCTCACAATCTTAATCTTGCTTTTAAGTTGATTTTCATCTTCAGCTTTATAGATTTTGATCCAATCAAGAGCCTCAGATTTTTCTTAATCAAGTAAACATAAGTATAATGAGAATAATCAATGATAAATTAATAGAAAACTTATGTCCTCCTATGTACATGATGGAAAAAAAATTCTTCACATCTTGTGGACCCTTATTAGTTTCACGAATTTTTTTATTAAATTCAATACATTGGTGGAAATCGGAAAAATCTAGAGTAAGAAGAATTCTTTCTTTTGTTAGACATTACATTATGTCTTTTGATATGTGGCTTAAACGTTTATGCCACAATGTTTTATAATTTTCATTTTATACGATTTTTCTTTTTCCATTAGCGATAACATTTACATCCTTTGTCAATATGAATTCCGCATTATTGTTATTTATATCAAGCTTATGGAGATCATTTCTTAATGAACCAATATCGATAATTCGAGTTTCAAAATACACTTTTAAACATTTATATTCAAACTTAAAATTATATCCAATATGATCATGTTTAGAAACATTAAATAAGGTTTCAAATCATTAATAGAACATAAAGTGTATTTTTAAAGTACAAACGGAAACCACTCTTTAAAACTAATAAAAGAGTTTAAGTGGATTCAATATGTAACTCATCTCCATTACCGACTTTATTGATTCTATCTCCTTTTACATCAAAAACATTATAAGTCCACCAACTATCTAAAGTAACATCAATAGAAAAGATTGGTGATAAGTTACATAGGATACGTACAGACCTTTCTTGTATAATTATTCTCTAAACTTTAGACATTCTCTACGAACGGTTTTAAGTTTCTTACAATACTTATATATAGGACCGTTTTCATGCCATTACTTGTAATTGCCTTTAATAAACTTTCTTTAGGAGAACCTACCAATTCTTATTTAGAACCTTTGCTATTTTTGTAATTTTTCTTATGAGTGATCTTAGTAGTGATGAGGACGTACTACACTAACCTCATAAAATTTTGTGGTAAGCACCATAAGAATAAAGGTACTTGCATTTTCGTTACACAAGCCCTTAAATTGTTCCTCGACTGTATTCGAAAATTCTTTAGCGTTTTAGAGTCAAAAAAGCTCCCCGAATAGTTGTTAAAAGAGAATTCGTCATTATTATCTGAGACATGCGATTCGATCTTTCCAATGCATAGTCCAAATCATTTATGTCGGGAACTTAATTTGATCTTTTTATGAGGTATTTTTAGTTTTATTTAAGTGTTTTATGCCAACATACGATTTTCCATAGCATTGGTCTTAAAGCTGAAATGTAGCGCTCATTCTAAAGCTCATTATTATGCTCATTAGTAAACTCATTATTAAACTCATTATTATGATCATTAATATGATCATTAAGATGCTCATTAATGACTTAATTAATGGTACAAATATTAAGTTATAACATAAGAGTGTTTAGTGACGTAATAATTATATCAATAATAACCAACCATAGGGCAAAAATTGGTGTAGATAATCTAATCACAACACAAAATTAGATCTATCAAAGAAGTTGGGTGAAATCATTGACTTCTCATTGGTTACATCAATAATACACTTATAACTTCTCAGTTAAATAATGCAAAATTGGTTTACAAATACATCACCGTTGGGCAGAAATATAAGTAAACTAATTATAAATAATTAGCAAAATACCGTATGATGTTTCAAAATTATGGGTCACCGTTTGGCTATCTCACAATCATTAGACACCAAACGTAACTTAATATGACTTTTCATTCACCATAATTATTTCAACTAGTAGCCTTCCGTTGGGCCGACAACTAATCTTAATAATTAGGTAGTCATTAAACATGCTAATAAAATATATATATAAACATGTTCCGTAATGCCCTATAGTAAACGAACTTCACGCAATTAATTATCCAAAATAGACAGCTAAGTAGATCTATTAGAGAGGTAGGATCCTTTCGGTCTATGTCCTTTCGGAAAAAAAACTAGGCCAAGTCCAAGTAGAAAATTCTTGACACCGTCTATTCGGTCATTCATTGTGAAAAACTAAGTTTACATAAATCAATGATTCTTTGAATTCCCAATTATCAAATGCTATTGAACAATACAGTACATTATGTATGTTATAAATAGCATTGAAATTGAAGTTGAAATTTAGATTAAATTAATAATAATAATAATAATAATAATAATAATAATAATAATAATAATAATAATAATAATAATAATAATAATAATAATAATAATAATAATAATAATAATAATAATAACATTTGGTGAACTCAAAAGTTTAACATCAATTTAATAAGTCATAAGTTACCAAAACATTTAGATATCATACATAATCATTATAAATATAACATCAATATATTATTAAGTGCTTTAAAAGCCACCTTAAAAGTATTCTCTTAAATAATATAAAACTTATTTATCTCATATTAGAATACATATAATTAATTTATTGATTTAACAATTATATGCTGAATAACACCTACAATTTTCATAAGTTTTGTTGTTTTCAATTTGATAAGTCATCAAGATCATTATAGACTATTTATCAAATTGTAAGAAATGTTTATTACACTTAAAGTTGAACCAAATAAGTAGTGTTCAATATTGAAGATTAAAAATAAACAGATATATGTGTAATTAACATACTAATAATTATAACCAACAACAAAACTTATTAGTCATAAAATAATGAGAAAATTAATCATCAACTGTATTCTTTAATGGTGATTTTCAAAAGATATTTCCTAAACTAAAAAGAAAATCATCATAATATAACCATATCATGACCTTTAGCAAATTCAACGCTAATATGATTCATCAATTACTCATTTAATAAAACTATTAATAGAGAAATTATGTCATTAACACATATCAAAACATTCATGATACATCATGGTTCAAGATTATCATATTCATATTATAAAACTTAACATAATATAAACATGAGTAATAGTAAAAACTATTTTAATGAATTACAAGATTAGATTAGTATGGATCATCATCATATATTCATCGAATAAATTATAAGTCAAGTTCATAAAAAAAATATCAACACACATAATTACTAACAACTCATTAGATAAACACATGAGTCATGTTAAACTTATAGTGTAGTATTATTTAGATTATAACATACAAGACAATATAAAAATCTAAAATATGTTATAATCCTTTAAAATATTGAACACGACTTTCATATATTCACATACATACATAATTCGGATTCTAATATATGTGATTATTCGCTCTGATACCACATGTTATATATATCATAACATCATGTAATTAATATTATCATAACGTAATAATTAAGACATAGTAAAACTTACTTGAGTCGAGAGATGATGAAGATGCCACGAGAATAGTCATTAGTGGGATATTTGATCTTCTACTTGAACCTCTCCTTTACTGATGGACTTAGATTATGATAGTTATGTGTTGTTATAGTGATTAGTATAATGAGGTGTGCATAAGCCTCTTTATATAGGAGAAGTCAAGATAGGGATCAACTCACATGCATTAAGGAGTGTAATCTCAATAGTCTCCCATCAAGACATATTAAGAACACTTCATTATGGTGATAAATAAGACTCATCATAATTGTGATAAATAAGACACAAATGAAGAGTCGTATAACTTATGACATACATTAAGACTTACCTTAAGGATATGATCATCTCAAAAGTCTTATAACATTATAATGTGTCATAACTAATATTAAATCATAATTATGCATAAATAGACTAGGACATAATATGATTAAATAATAGCAATAATAAGTCTAACAAAATCCCGATTCTGTTTTGTCTCAAGAGGATCGATTCTGGCTAGAAAGGGTTGTCTCAGAGGATGAAGTACGGTATGCGGTTTAGGAGTGTGGTAGTAATAAAGCTTCGGGTCCTGATGGGTTTAATTTTTCTTTTATTAAACGCTGTTGGGACGTGTTGAAGAATGAGTTGGTGGCTACGGTTTGTAATGCTTTTGTTCATAAGAGACTACCAAAAGGTGCAGGTTCTGCTTTTATCACTTTAATTCCTAAGATTGCTAATCCTATGGTAATTAAAGACTTTCATCCGATTTCTCTTATTGGTGTTATTTATAAGGTTATCACTAAAATCCTTGCTTCCCGACTGATTAAAGTGATTGATCGTATAATTTGTAAGGAACAAACCGCTTTTATTCGTGGGAGGCACATTCTTGATGGGCCTCTTATTTTGAATGAAACTATTGGGTGGTATAAAAAGAACAAAAAGAAATTAATGATTCTAAAAGTTGACTTTGAAAAGGCGTATGATACTGTAAGTTGGGAATTTTTAGATCATATGCAAGAGGTGCTCGGTTTTGGAGAGTTGTGGAGAGAGTGGATTAGGATGTGTCTTCATTCAGCCCAAACTTCTATCCTAGTTAATGGTAGCCCTACCGGAGAATTTATGGTGAAGAGAGGGCTTCGACAAGGCGACCCTTTAAGTCCATTTTGGTTTCTTATTGTCATGGAAGGCTCCACTTATGTATTAAAGAAAAGATTGCCACGGGTGATTTGGTGGCAGCTTCAGTTGGTAATGGTCATGTTTCTTTATCGCACCTTTTATACGCTGACGATGCTATTTTTATTTTTAAATGGTGTAGGTGTAATCTTGATTGCATTATCAACATTTTGAATCATTTTCACCATTGCTCGGGCCTTAAAATAAATTAAGATAAACCCCATCTATATTGTTCTGGTGCTACCGATCAAGAATTGGATTTTTTTTGCAAGTCATACAGGTTGTAAAAAAGGAAATTTTACATTCTCTTATTTGGGAGTTCATATGGGTTCGAATATGGCTTTGGTGAATAGTTGGAAGACTATATGTGATCGATTCAGGAAAAGATTATCATGTTGGAAAGGTAATCTTCTTTCCATTGGTGGAAGGTTGACATTGTTAAAATCGGTGCTTGAAAGTTCGGCTATTTATTATTTCTCATTGTATAAATGCCCGGAAGGTGTGCTTAATGAGCTTGAATCTATTCGATCGAATTTATTTGGGGTAGCTCGAGTGGTGTTAATAAAATGCATTGGGTGAGATGAGATCAAGTTCTTAATTCATTTGATAATGGGGGTTTGCAAGTTGGTAGTCTTCGTTCGTTTAATAAAGCTCTCCTCCTTAAATGGGTTTGGAGATATGCAAATGACCAGGATAGCTTTTGGGCCACTGTGGTGCGTGCCATTTACGGCCCAGGAGCTGGTTTCATTAGGTTGCATGTTAGCGGCAATAGTACTTGGTGATCTATTGTTAAACTATTTTTGAAATTGAAGCATGACAATCTGTTTCCGAATAATGTTTTAAGGGTGAAGTTGGGTAATGGCTTAAACACTAAATTCTGGAAAGATAATTGGCATGGGGATGGTTGCTTAAAATCGAAATATGGGAGATTGTTTCATCTTGAGGTTAATGAGGATGCGGAGATTGCTGATCGATGGAGTTCGGAAGGGTGGAATTGGAGCTGTAAATAATAGGGCCTCGCAACATGTCTTTGGTCCATCAACAAGAGTTCGAACTTGGTGATGTGCAGCTTAATAATATCGAGGATACGTGGGACTGGACAGTTTCTAATGATGGTGTATTTCAAGTTAGTGACACTCGCATCTTCTTGGATGAACAAACTCTATTTAGCTCTGATGTCAACACTAGATGGGTTAGATACTTCCAAGAAAGGTAAATATTCTTATTTGGAGGATAGCATTGGATAGGCTCCCTACCAGATTGAACTTCTCTCGGAGAGGTATGGATATCGAGGACATCCGATGTGTTTTATGTCATCACAAGATCGAGTTGTCGGACCACTTATTTTTCGAGTGTGTTTTGGCATGCGATGTTTGGAGGAAGATTAAGTCGTGGGTGGAGGTGAATTGGACAGAGGTTTCGAGTTGGTTCGATTGGCTTCTTTGGTTTGATAATTGGCAAGTGTCGTCCGAGAAAAAGAGTAAAATGTACGTGACTGTGGCTACTACTCTTTGGTATATTTGGAGACTCCAGAATGGTACTTTATTCGCGAATACTAGCATGAAGAAAGAGACGATTTTTGATTCCATTTGTATTTTTTCTTTTAATTGGTATTGTAATAGAGGTAAATGTAACATTAGTTTGAATGATTGGCTGCTAAAGTCGGTATAAGTTGTAGTTTGTTTTGGCCCTTCCTAGCTGCTCGCTAGGGGGGTTTGTGTTTTAATAAAATTTGGCTATTTGAAAAAAAATTATGTTGTAGTGTAGTTTTATTATTAACTTTATGTTGTATCTTAAGTGGTAGTAGTATGACACTTTTTGATAGAAGTCAGGAGTTCGACTCCCCGTTTTTACTAAGTTCATTCTTTATGCCGACCCTGAATCATGCACGAGTTTATTGAATAGTCCTTATTATTTTCCAAAAGAATGCCACAATTTCCTTTTGTGTAACGTTTTAGGATACACGGTTTTTGGTAATTTTTCGGGGTTTACAACATTGCACATAAGGTTATCTCTTGACCTTGAAATTCACCTAAGGTTGTCTTTCGCACATTGCATTGTGAGGGCACATGAGAGAGGGGTTTTTACCGGTCATGTCCTCAAATTGGTCTGAGTTTCCTCCAAAACAACAGTTGTGTGCAAGTCATACAACTGCAGGAGATGAGCGCGTGAGTGGTTTAGTCTTCACTGAGTAATCGTTGAGTAATCGTTGTGAGTAATCGTTGTGGGCAGGTTATCTATTATTATTAATATAAAATTTTAATGTGGAATATTAAATTTGGAAATCGAATCTAAAACCCCGATAATATAAGGATCAGTTAAAAAATTAGAGAATTGATAAAATACACATTGAAAAAGTTACGGAGTATGGTGATAAGCTGCGTACGTACAATACTTAAATACAATTTTAGCTTGGGATTCAATCAAATTCTCTCCTCTGAATACATCGTTGAACAAAATTAACCCTAATTCATCATCACCGCACCTCTACTATGGAAGAAGAGAATAGTCATCATAATAACATCCACACAATTATCGACTGTATTGCACCCTACATAGACGACTGCAACACTTTTTCTTTACTCTGTCGTAGATCTTATGATGCGGATTGTATGACGCGTAAGCATGTCACCGTCTATACCCGTTATGCCATGTCTCCCTCACGTTTGTGTCAACGTTTTCCGCTTCTCCAATCACTAACCCTGTATGGATCATCCAAGAAGATGCACGATGATGACGTCAACATCTGTTGGTGCATAAAAGGCCCGAGTTCAGATCAACCATACAAGATTAAAGTTAGACGGGTCAGACGAACGACTAACGGGCCTGACCGACTATCGGGCCCAGTCGAGTATATAATGAAAGCTTAGCTTTCATTTGTGACTAATGATCCTGAAACCCTACAAGGCGGTTTCTCTCTACCACAACAGTACCAAAACCCACCCAAGTCGAATAACGACTCTAGGCGTTGATCTAATCCGATCTATACGATCCGGTTCGACTAAATCGACACCCGAAAGTCAACGATTCGCTAGAACATCGATCCGAAGATCCGAATAGCTACTACAAAGTGGTATCAGAGCGTACGGTTGTAGGATCGAATCGTTTACAACGAATTTCGTTTTTGAGTTGTTAAAAAATTGAATTTTTGGGTATTTTTCATGTTTTTTATACTAAAATTGAAAAATTCGTTTTTTGGGTGTTAAAGTTCGAATTGATCAGTGATATATGTTCATTATCATCATACAAACTTGTTCCAATTTATTGAATTCATTTTTGTTTCGAAATCTTTGCGAAATCTTTATTTTAAAGTCGAAAAAAATCAATTTTTATCTCGATCGGGTTCAATTGATTTGGTGTGTTTCTGAAAAAAATAAATTTGTAGAAGTGTTTAAAATCGTGTCACGTACCTTTCTACAAGTTTTCAGGTCCTAATTCGCTGATTTAGGCCTCCTCCACAGTCAAACCACCGCTCGCCACCGTTGAACCTCACCGGAAACTGCATTTTCACCAAGAACACCCCCCACCGATTGTCACCTTCCTTCAACCAATTGTAAAAACACCCTCGACCGATTGTCACGGCCTTCGACCGACTGTCAAGTCACATCCGACCGACTGACACAACTCACTCGACCGATTGACATAATACTGTTTGACCGTTCGTCTCACTCCCTCGACCGATAGTCTCATTCACACGACCGATTGAAACGTCTCGCACGGCCGATTGTCTGAAATACCTATTGTTGAAATTGCAACGAAGTGCTGCCCGATTTTACTATAACAACCCTCATATTTCCATGCCTGAATTGACTAATTTGACTATAGGGTTGTTATCCATACGTAATATATAATTAAATTCGACGTTGATCAAATATTTATTTTAGTCGACACGTTCTGTTAACTAAAGTTTACACTAATTATATAAAATAACTTTAGTTAATATTAATGCGTATTATATTTAAAACTATATGTAACATAATTATTAATTAAATGATAAATTATTTTAATCATTATATATATTTTTAACTTATAAAAAAATAAAAATAAAAAGAAATAAGATTTTTTTTATAAATTAAATAATGAGCCCATGAATTTTGACTAAATATTTTCAAAAACAAAAACTTTTTAAAAATATTTTTAACATGTTTTTATTATTTTGTCAAAATTGGCACCTTTATTTTATTATTTTTTTTCTTTTCACCAACCATTTTTTACCTATAAATACATGGCTCATCATTCATTTTTTCTTGCCAAACACAAAAACTTAAGTTATTCTCTCAAAACCTTGAAGAAAATTTGAGGTACTTTCTATTTTTATTAATTTTTTTCAATATTATCATTTATATTTATATTTATTGTATATTCTTTGTAAAATTCGAAATTAATTATGTTTATATGTTATAATTAGTATTATAAGTGTTATGATGCATAAAAATAATCTTGATAATTTATGGAATATTATTTATAATTAAATACGAATTATGTAGTGTTTAAACGTAAAAACAATGTAAAATTCGTAATAAATACTTTTAACCAAAAATAAAATATATATAATTTTTTTCTGAGTTTTTAAAACTTATATAGATCTGAAAAAATTATAAAAATAATTACTTGGGTCGAATTGGTATTTATTATATAATTAAACTCTATTATTATGTAATTCGAAGGTAAATTAAGAATAAATATAAAATAATAAAAAATATTTTTTTAAAATATTTTTCTACAGGTTATTAGACTGATAGAAACTTATAAAAATTATAAAAATAATTATTTGGGTTTATTTAGTAATTATGTAGAATTAAAATTGTTTTGTGAATACATTAAGGGTAAAAACAAAAATATAAAAATATAATAAAAACGTTTTCTTAAATTTCTCTACTAATCTATAAGATTAACTAAGACTATAAAGACTATAAAAATTATGTATGTAATTTTTAGATATTTAATTTATTATTTAGACATTTTTGAATAATGTTCGATTAATAAAACACTATTATTTTTGAAGTAATTTAGGTATTTATTTAAAGATAATTATATTTAATATATATAAGACATACTAAGGTATAATAACTAAATATTAAATAAAACTTAGGTTATATTATCACATATATAATTATTAAGTACATTAATAATTCGTTGTGTGTATACACCTAAAGTGAAGGTTAATCAAAGATAATGTATAATTCATGTGAACTTCATCGCTACTCACGGTCGTAAGTGAATGATGTCTAGTTTGCCATTTATGGGTAAGCTTGTGGATCTCGAATGTCATGACTTAGATTCTGGTCAAGAGTCCTGGGCCCCCGGTTACATCTGGTCATTCCTGACTTATTTGATAGCAACGAAGTTTGAGTAAAGTTATACAACGTTTTGCTAAAGATTAACCCGAACTTTCTAAAATTGGAAAATTATCATAAGTGGAAACTTTCCATAAATAGTAACCTTCCGAAAATGGAAATTCTTTAGTGAACCATTACTATCAATATAGTACTATATACTATTGTCTGTTAGGCAATGTCTGATCATACGTTCTATCTCTAGGTTGAGATCTCGGTCACGTCCTTCCGTTCAATTCTTTCGTGTGCTACTAAGGTGAACTTCATAGCCCCACTTTTTACTGTTTACTTAACTATTTATAACTTTTGGGGTGAGACACATGCTTGTTTTATAACTGTTTTACACTTGGACACAAGTACTAAATTGTTAACTATGCTGTCATGCTTTGATTCATGCTAAATCCCTACCGTAATATCGTCAATTGCTACGTTTAAATGAAAACTTAATTATCGTGAGTAGGCCTATTGAGAGTAACGTCTCTAACCATTCGACCGTTGGTCTTTGGTTACATAATAATGATTCCACGACACTGACAGTACAAGGTGTCATAGGGTAAACTTGTTTAGTAGCGATATTACAAAATGCAGCAACACTTTTAGATTGATATTTCTATATCAATCAACTTTAAACTAAATCTTGTGGTCTAAAACTTTGGATATTATTTATAAACCTGTGAATTTTACTCAACCTTTTTGGTTGACACTTTAAGCATGTTTTGTCTCAGGTGATGATTGAGCTAGCTGTTTGCAACTTTGTGATGATAGATTTGATGCTTGCATGGAGTCCACATCGCATATTATATTTTAGTTCATAAACATTTATTTTACGTTTTAATAATAATGTAAACATGTATTACTGCTTCCGCTATTTTATTAACAAAGATTTTATTTAAAAAGTCTCATATAGAGTCGTTCTCGTTTATACAACTGTGTTATGATATGATTGGTCACAATTACCTCTGGTCCATTTTGGGGGGTGTGACAGATTGGTATCAGAGCAGGCTGATGTAGAGAACTAGGATTGCATTTTATGTGTGCCTTATACAATTAGGTACCTTAGCAATGTAGGACTACAACTTTCCTTGACTATAGTGCCTTTAATTGTTGCCTTAAACTGTTAAATGCTACACTATACTTTAGAAACTTTACTTATCTTAGAATGCCGAGCCAACCTAAGAACTCTGCTCACTTTCCTAAGTACTCTTCAATTCCGCCACCACATTTAAATGCGACACCGTTCTCGACATTCCTATGTCATCTATCATAGTTTTGTGTATTACATATGTATTACATGAAATGTTATCCATGATTTTTGAAACTCCTATATTTGTTACTATTCATACTCAAACGTATATAACCTCCTTGTTATATCACGTACCTATATGCTTTATGCCTTTATGCATCAGTTTGTGAACCGAAAAATGTCATTGAGTTATCTCAAAGACATTATAATGTCATCACTACTCATATTCATTACTTTTAAATCTTTGATTTCTCGTTATTTTTTTATCATTGAATTTTCTTGACGGATAGCGTCTACGAAACTCTAGAATAGAAGGGTTTGGATTATCGATTTAAAGGATCCTATAGCTCAAGCCGTAGACCTGAATAGGCCATTACGAATTGAAAGTCTTTAATCGAAAGATTATCAGATTACATACTTATCATTTTATGATCTCGACACGTCATACTGCTATTATTGGAGTATAAACACATCATATCTTATTATATCTTATCATATCTATCTTAATAGACTTTGTCTAACACTTTTTCTAAATTTCCTCCGTAAATTACGGAAATCTTTTTGCTATATATACGTATATCAAGAAGACAAATATATCATTCAATATTCAACACTCATCTTATAACAAAAACCCTTATTCCGATCAGATAATATGGATTTCTCACTTGATTCCTTGAACTCCTCAAGCTCTAATGGCAGCGTAACCGGAATGAACCAACCAATTAGTCATCACCTTTTCTGGATGAATTGGGGGTGGGTTCGTAGTCTACTTAATCAATGGAGAAGTAAAGAAGGTGATCCTTTTCACCCACCACATTGCCCTATTGGCGAAAAACCTGAAGCACTTACCGGCGAACCCGTTCGGAACACTATTTTCACCCTCATTTCCAGGATATCCCGTCATGAATATATAATATCTAGAATTTCAGATCTTATTCATCCCCTTGTCCGAACCGCCAATCATCCCGGAATAATAGAAGAAGTCAACGAGCTTCGCGCTCGAGTAGTGGCTTTGGAAAATATGGTGCAAAACCTACGAGCACCAGCAGCAGCACCAGCAGCATAACCAGCACCACCAGTACCATCAGCATCACCGCCAACATCATCAGCTTCACCAACAACAACATCTGCATTTCACGCCTCAACATCACACTCAGTACCCCAAACATTAACATCATACGCCCCATAGATACCAAGGAATATTAGTAATAATGAGTTAAGATGTATTGACTCATTCTTTCTGAAGAATTATATATGTATACTTTATATATATATGGTTTGGAACAATAATAAATATTTTCGTACTAAGCTATTACGTGTGAATCTTAACTAGTAAATACTACTCGGATAATTCATATCACTAATATGCTATGATGTACATCCTTCGTTAATGACTTAACAATTGTTAATCACTGCTTCAGCACACTAAACTCCATTTTCATAATAAATCAAGTGTATTATTCAAATACACGTTTGATTTTACACTTCCATTTTCGATGTACTCAAAACTTTCTAGAAAATATTATTCGTGCCTTGTGAATTTCACAAGAAATCCACGAGCACCAACATCATATACCGAGATATATCAATAACAATGAACGATGAAGTATTGATTCATAACTTCATTAGCGAAATATTTCGCGATAATTATTAAATCTCTAAGGTTTTGGAGATTATTAATTCTCATTTCAACCGTAAATCAAATAAGTTTAATATTATATTAACTCGTTAAATCCATGATTACATCTGAAAGAAAATATATATGTACGTATATTTTCATAAAGATTGTAATTAAATATTCTGTTGTACAAACTGTTGACGGTGAAAATATTTTAACGGGTAGGTAATACCTGAGAAATATTTATATCTCACATTAATATGTTACACCGTACATTCTTCAATTCTGATTCAACAGTCATTAACTATACTACTTACATCCACATATGTATCCGTTCACTAAAGAACAACCATTTTCATACAAATTCAAATACATATTCTGATTTTGACATATCGGAATTTAAGTAAAACTTTAGCAAGTGTTATCTTCTTAAAGATCACTACATTCATGAATTATATTCATTCGTATTCTATGATGAATTATCACATCAAACCACCGAACTTACCATTCCTTACTTTTAAAAATCACAAACATTTCTTCGTCAACTGTTAGATCCATTGATGGATGCATCTTACGCTTAAACACTTCAAATTTAAAATTTTTGAAAACATCCTTTGAATCTTGACGATCACAATCAGCGTTCAATCATCTAAAAATGAAATTTCTTGAAACCATCTCAGATTGATAACCGACGATTCAAATATGGCTGCATTAAATGCAGAGGAAACAGCAAAATTGTAGATGGCCTAAATGGCCAAGAGTTTGATGATAAAGAATGGGGTATTGGGAACGCTCGATAGAAAATTTGGTGCTGAAAAATGGATTGAGCAAACCATGAAGGAGACCGTGGACAAATCACAAGGATTAAACCTGTGATCAAAGAATCTAGATGATTCCATTTCTGATGAAAATCACAAAAGATCTCCTTACGCATTCTAAATCCTTACAGAAGAATTTTTCTCGTTATCATTTGATCTTAGAAAATTCTAAGATATCATCGTATCTTTCGTTATAAATATCCTCCATATTTCTGAAGATACATTCATAACTACTCTTGTCCGAAATTATTTATCACTTCGCACTTTCTATGTTACATAATAAAGGAAACTGTTTTAGTTTCTATATTTCTATAACATACAAGTTTAAATTTTGAAGCATGAGTTAGTATAATATAATGATGTCAGGCCAACGTGATTATATTACAGTAAGTCATGCTAAATTTTTAATGGAAGATGATGATTCATAGACTTTATAATCATCATTTGCCATGTTACATGACTTTTACATTCTACTTAACCTCTGAACATATCAAGAACATATATTCTTGATAGTTCTATCCTTAGTAATTCTAGTAATTTGATAAATCAAATCGTGCTATTACCTTTCCTTCTGCTTTGTATATTATGATCATTTGAAACTCCATACCTACGAATTCTAGACCATTATTCGCTTGACTTGAAGTCGGGAAGGAAAAACAAGAGCATAGAGCTCCGACATATAAGGGAAAATATAAAGCCCGATAACAACACGGAAATTACAAACCGTGTATATCAATGCGTATAGCAACATAAAGACACGGGAGAATTAAAAACACTATAACCTCAAGGTAATTGTAGAAGTAAACAGATTCCTCTGGGGGTAAATGAAAAAGAAGAATGACAGAAACGATAGTCAGAAAAATATCCAGGATAAGAACTGGATGGAGCATTTTCACAATCTTTGGAAGTATGAATCGAGAAAGAAAGTATAGAAGTGGTGAAGATAATGAAACAAAAGAAGCTAATTTATAGCAAAATTCTAGACACAACAATCAAGGCAATTTTAATTTCCTTAATTACCGGAGAATCAAATCTTATACAGATTATAAAGATTTCCTTTAAATCCCTTGAATTCCAGAAATCACCTTTAATTATGTCAAAAGTTAAGGCAAACTGATATTTCCTTATTTCAAACTTTTAAGATAACTTCATTTATACTCTTCCTATAATCGAACCGTTTTATCCATATTACCCAATGTTGATAAAACAATATTTTCAACTCGTATTCATCATTCTTGTTGTAAAGAATGACAATCTCTATCAAATTTCACGACTATGATTTTCATGAACTCCTTTCTATTTTGTCTACCCTAGCGTGGTGGCATAAACGCTCAAGGTTTAAATGAGCTCGATATTATTCATAACACATTTTATATATCCAATTTACTGAAATGACTTGTATAACATCATCATTTTGAATGATCTCCGCATTAATAATAAAATGCACTTCGTAGAAGAACTTGTAGAAATTATGGTTTGTATGATTTTAATTCTTGAAACAGAACAATATTCTATCCGTTGGAATTCACGCAAGGCCCCGAGCATACCTGGGAACGTGAAAACCAAATAAAACGTAAATATCCTCGTCTATGTACGAACAAAACCGATTAATGGCAACAACTAAATTTCGGGACGAAATTTCTTTTAGCGGGTAGGTACTATAACAACCCTCATATTTCCATGCCTGAATTGACTAATTTGACTATAGGGTTGTTATCCATACGTAATATATAATTAAATTCGACGTTGATCAAATATTTATTTTTAGTCGACACGTTCTGTTAACTAAAGTTTACACTAATTATATAAAATAACTTTAGTTAATATTAATGCGTATTATATTTAAAACTATATGTAACATAATTATTAATTAAATAATAAATTATTTTAATCGTTATATATATTTTTAACTTATAAAAAAAATAAAAAGAAATAAGATTTTTTTTTATAAATTAAATAATGAGCACATGAATTTTGACTAAATATTTTCAAAAACAAACACTTATTAAAAACATTTTTAACATGTTTTTATTATTTTGTCAAAATTGGCACCTTTATTTTATTATTTTTTTTTTCTTTTCACCAACCATTTTTTATCTATAAATACATGGCTCCTCATTCATTTTTTCCTGCCAAACACAAAAACTTAAGTTATTCTCTCAAAACCTTGAAGAAAATTTGAGGTACTTTCTATTTTTATTAATTTTTTTCAATATTGTCATTTATATTTATATTTATTGTATATTCTTTGTAAAATTCGAAATTAATTATGTTTATATGTTATAATTAGTATTATAAGTGTTATGATGCATAAAAATAATTTTGATAATTTATGGAATATTATTTATAATTAAATACGAATTATGTAGTGTTTAAACGTAAAAACAATGTAAAATTCGTAATAAATACTTTTAACCAAAAATAAAATATATATAATTTTTTTCTGAGTTTTTAAAACTTATATAGATCTGAAAAAATTATAAAAATAATTACTTGGGTATTGGTATTTATTATATAATTAAACTCTATTATTATGTAATTCGAAGGTAAATTAAGAATAAATATAAAATAATAAAAAATATTTTTTTTAAATATTTTTCTACAAGTTATTAGATTGATAGAAACTTATAAAAATTATAAAAATAATTATTTAGGTTTATTTAGTAATTATGTAGAATTAAAATTATTTTGTGAATACATTAAGGGTAAAAACAAAAATACAAAAATATAATAAAAACGTTTTCTTAAATTTCTCTACTAATCTATATGATTAACTAAGACTATAAAAATTATGTATGTAATTTTTAGATATTTAATTTATTATTTAGACATTTTTGAATAATGTTCGATTAATAAAACACTATTATTTTTGAAGTAATTTAGGTATTTATTTAAAGATAATTATATTTAATATATATAAGACATACTAAGGTATAATAACTAAATATTAAATAAAACTTAGGTTATATTATCACATATATAATTATTAAGTACATTAATAATTCGTTGTGTGTATACACCTAAAGTGAAGGTTAATCAAAGATAATGTATAATTCATGTGAACTTCATCGCTACTCACGGTTGTAAGTGAATGATGTCTAGGTTGCCATTTATGGGTAAGCTTGTGGATCTCGAATGCCATGACTTAGATTCTGGTCAAGAGTCCTGGGCCCCCGGTTACATCTGGTCATTCCTGACTTATTTGATACCAACGAAGTTTGAGTAAAGTTATACAACGTTTTGCTAAAGATTAACCCGAACTTTCTAAAATTGGAAAATTACTATAAGTGGAAACTTTCCATAAATAGTAACCTTCCGAAAATAGAAATTCTTTAGTGAACCATTACTATCAATATAGTACTATATACTATTGTCTGTTAGGCAATGTCTGATCATACGTTCTATCTCTAGGTTGAGATCTCGGTCACGTCCTTCCGTTCAATTCTTTCGTGTGCTACTAAGGTGAACTTCATAGCCCCACTTTTTACTGTTTACTTAACTATTTATAACTTTTGGGGTGAGACACATGCTTGTTTTATAACTGTTTTACACTTAGACACAAGTACTAAATTGTTAACTATGCTGTCATTCTTTGATTCATGCTAAATCCCTACCGTAATATCGTCAATTGCTACGTTTAAATGCAAACTTAATTATCGTGAGTAGGCCTATTGAGAGTAACGTCTCTAACCATTCGACCGTTGGTCTTTGGTTACATAATAATGATTCCACGACACTGACAGTACAAGGTGTCATAGGGTAAACTTGTTTAGTAGCGATATTACAAAATGCAGCAACACTTTTAGATTGATATTTCTATATCAATCAACTTTAAACTAAATCTTGTGGTCTAAAACTTTGGATATTATTTATAAACCTGTGAATTTCACTCAACCTTTTTGGTTGACACTTTAAGCATGTTTTGTCTCAGGTGATGATTGAGCTAGCTGTTTGCAACTTTGTGATGATAGATTTGATGCTTGCATGGAGTCCACATCGCATATTATATTTTAGTTCATAAACATTTATTTTACGTTTTAATAATAATGTAAATGTAAACATGTATTACTGCTTCCGCTATTTTATTAACAAAGGTTTTATTTAAAAAGTCTCATATAGAGTCGTTCTCGTTTATACAACTGTGTTATGATATGATTGGTCACAATTACCCCTGGTCCATTTTGGGGGGTGTGACATTTACACCCTCGACCGACTGTCTCTCCTCCATCGACCGATTATCCTCTTCCGACGACCGACTGTGATTCAGAGAAAAAAACAAGTCAAAGTTGCTGGTTTGGGTTTGATTTATGTATGTTTTTGTTCGTCAATTAAGAAGAAGCAAGAAGAGGCAAAATAGTTACTACTTTTGGGTTTTGTCATCGAGCAACAAAAGAACAAGAAAGAAGTAATGTTGTTTTTATTTTTCTATTAAATCAAGAAGGTGATTGAAATTTAATGTTGAATTAATGGTTAAAAAGGAAGCTGAAGCTGAAAAGTAGAAAAGAAAGGGGAAAGAGGTGGTGTGTACTGTGGTGACAAGAAAAAGAAAGGGACATCCCTCTTTGTTTTGTATGGTCAACGAAAATAACAAAAAGGAGTTGTCACTTTATTTACAATTAAAGTGGGGTTTAAATAAATAAATTAATTTGACATATTTTGTCTATTAATCAAATCGAGTTATTTCCTTTTTGGTGTTCCATCATATTTCGACAGAGATAAATTTTACAAAAGCAATTTAGTTTGTTTTGTGTTTTTGTTGGTCCCATAGACAGAGGGTGTAGTTGCTTGAATTAATTTTCGGCCCATTTAAGTTTGTTAAGTTTAGTTTATTTAAAAGCCCAAGTTTCACTTTAGGCCCTATAAGCTTATTTTTGGCCTAAATTATTTTCTTTTAAAGGTTAAAATTTTAAGTGTTCTTCGATTGTCAATATTTGGTCATTTTTGTCGGGATTTCGCGAGTTTTTGTCAGATTTTTAGGTATTCAAATGTTTTACTCGTGTGACGAAATGATGGAAGAGAAGCGTAGGGCTTTGAAACATGAATGGAAAAATTTTAAGGCACTGAGAACTGAGAATTTAGAGGACACGATAACAAGGTATCGTCATCTTCTATCCAAGATGGAAAGTTGTGGAATTGAGTTTACACAAGCTAAGGCTGTAAAAGTTCTCATGGAAGGACTACCTCCAAAATGGGAGTTATACATTGAACAGATTGAATCAAGAGCATGGGCTTGTAACATTAAACTCACTCTCAACTCGTTCATATCCAAGTTGAAGGAGAAGGTTTTGGAACAAAAACAAGTTAATAGAAGAGATATAGTCCACGTCCATAAGAACGATGAGTCTACATGTGTGTCTAAAAATGAGGTTGAGATTGTTAGTGTTTTCTTTAAAGACGAATCTTCAAGTGATCATGGTGATGTTGCTACTAAGATTGAAAATTTGGCTAGGGAAGAAGAGCCAGTTGTGAATGCTGCCGCTGATAGTATTGAGAAGCTGGAGATAGTGTCAGACATTTCTGGGTCGGAGTCGGAAATTGAGGTCTCGAGCTCGACTACCAACTGTGCATTCATGGCCAACACGTCAAGCAATGATAAGGTACACACTGAATCTACTTCTGTTTGTTCTAAATGTATTGATTTTGAGCAGGAAATTGATAGACTTGAATGTGTCATTTCTAAGCTTAGTGAAATTCCTGTAACTTGTGAGAATTGTCCAAAACTTAAGCTTGAACTTAAAAACTTAAGTTTAGATAATCAGACAAATAAGAAGAATTATCAGGATGCAGTGTATTATCTTAATAAGCAAAAGGAGTACGTGGATGTTATTCATACCTTAGAAAATCAGATAGGTCATTTGAAAGCAACTATCATAGATGATCAGAAGGCCATAACTATGTACTTGAATCAGATAGAGAGCCTTAAGGAAGAAAAAGAGTCTTATAAGATTAAATATGAAACTGAAAAGGCTAGGATTGACAATTGGCAGAGATCAAAGTATGTGCTACAGACCTCTAATCCTCCTAAGGATGATAAACAGAAAGGTGTTAGTTACAACGAGTGTGCGCCTCCTCTTATGAATGAATATCTTAAGAAGCCTAGTGAGAAGTGTAAGGATGATATTGTTGAACAGCAATATAGTGAGTCGAGTGAGACATCTGTTAAGCTTGAGAATAAGAGTGAGGATGTAGAGGTTAGGAAACCGATGGAAAGTGTCTATGAAACAGAGTCAGATACTGATATAGACACTGAGAAAGATAGTAAACCATTTCAACCTAAGATGAAACCCAGTACTATCTTGAAAAATCCCGAGAATGTTCGTAGGGATAGTGACTCTAAGAAACCTAAGCCGGAATCGAAACCTAAGCCGAAATCTGCTGAGAAGTTTAGGAACCCTAAGGAGAAGATTGTGTTTCAAACACCTGTTAAGTATGAGAAAGGACTGAACTTAGAAAATGAGTATGTTTTTACTCCACCACCTGAAGAACTTTTTAAGAGTGAGAGTTCTAAGACTAGCAGTGTGCCTAAGGTTGTTGACGAAGTTCTTTCTAATGATGAGACAGTTGAGGAGATTGTGTCAAACCCTGTTGATAGACCTGAGTTAAAACCAAGAAAGGCCTCTAAATCTAAGTCCTATAATTCTAAATCAAAATCTAAGGTTAAGTCTGATCACAATTCTGTGGCCAAGCCTGTTACTGAGGAAGGAGACCTAGAATACAAGACTATCCCTGGGGTCCCCATAAAGACTCCGAAAGTCGAAAATAGGTACATACCTCCACATAGACGGACTGTGAGTCACGAGTGTAGACTTGACAGGAGAGCAGGTCATTATTCAGGTAAATTGGCTGACCGTAGAACATGTTTTGATTGCGGAGAATTAGGACATGTTGCATGGAATTGTCCAAAGAGTTCTCGTACACCATGTAGGAAGGTTGACCTGAACCAAACATTTAATGAAAACTTGTCTAGGTCAAAATGGAAGAACAATGGACTTTTCAAGAATCGTTCAGCCTCTCCTATTAAGAAACGTGCTTCCACCCCAACTTTCAGGACTTCCACACCTCCTAACTTTGACTCAGAAATTGTTTATCATAAACAGTCGCCATCTAAGCATCAGATTTGGAAAGCTAAGTCTGATGGAGGCGGTAGTACAAGTGATAGTGATGTGTATACAATGGCATCGAGATCCACTGGAAAATGGGTGGATTTACAGGTTATTGGTGTCGACGGAAAACCCACTGTCATTCGGGCTTGGGTTCTCATTTTGAACTAATTTTGTTTTTGAGTTTGTGCAGGTCGCCATGTTTGTTTAACCTTGTTGATAGTACCTGGATTGTCGACAATGGGGCGGCCCAGCACATAACTGCCAGGAGAATGGCTTGTATATACTTCTATATGCAACCCGGAATGAAACGTATGTTGTTTGATTCTACACAATTCAGTGTAGAATGCGTTGAGTAACGTAATTTGGTGTCAAAAATCAGTCTGATATCATCCCAGAAATGAAACGTCAAATGAGTAATCAATTTTTTTTTATGTTTTCTTTATTATATTTTTTTACATTTGCATGTTAGGTAGTTTAAATTTCTGTATTGCAGTTTATTTTCTGATTTCATAAAATCTAAAAAGCCAAAAACATTTTCGATTTTAGTATTTTAGGGGGAGAAAATGGCCACATCCGAAAATACAAAAAAAAATGATAAAATGAAAAACACAAAAAAAATAGAAAATCAAAAAATGAGTTGCTTGATCAACATGTTGGGGAGATGACTATATTACTGAACTTGCATGTTTATCGTTTGGCTTGTATCGTAAGTAGTATAGATTAAATCAGTGATTATTCATATCAAGTACTATTAAGCCTTATGACTCAATCATAGAATGAGATGATCACACTAATAATCATGTAAATATCTTGATGAGGAAATCATGGAAAGATTTACAGCGGTTGAACGGTAGTCACCTAATTACCACGTGTGCATATTCTAGAAATAATTGTTCAGGAAATCAACAGAAGGTGAGGGTATTCCCTATTGAGATTTATACTAGACATATTTGGCGATGAATATCCCCAAGCAATAATCAAAATTTGCTCTACCATTGAGTCTAACGACTAATTGGGATATTCATGTGATCAATACAAGGTGAGGATATTTTGTACAGATATTGTATATCAAATTCTATCGGCTCGTAATGCTTGAATTTAAACATAGAAAGGTTAGCTTACATAGAGGTAAATATATTTCGAAAATAATGACTAAAAGTATATCCGACCATCACGGACCGTCCTTGTCTTTAAGGGAGAACACCTATGAATGTTTTGAGCATCTAAAGTAATTATGAAGTCAACGAGCATCTGCATAAAGTTCAAGTCAAGTTTCAACAAGATGAAAACAATATTCAAATGTTCAAAGATGAAGTATTCAAGTCAAAATCAATCAAGAAGAAATATAATGAGGAGAGTCCCATAATTAAAGAAGATATGTGCTCAAATCTCAAATCATTCATAGTGTGCCGCTCTCGCGTGGCTTGGATTGTTGATCCAGGGGTTCACATTGAACTGCCGAGCATCTTTGTGCCTGTGATATACGATATACCCATTAAGACAAGAAGCGAGAAATATATTTACAGATATGTACTCTAAGTTATGCTATTACAGATGAAAAGCATGGGGTTTATATCGTTTGTGTATGCACATCTCAGAATATTCAAAATACTATGAGATCTACCCGAGCCATCTAAATTGAAGGTATAGGTTGAGGTAGAAGCCCAAGGCTGATAGGAATATTCAAAATACTGTGAGAGTACCTCCTGATCAATTAGATCAAAAGTATGTGCTATTGATAACGGACAGCGTCTGGACTTTAGTGCTCAATTGACTACCTGATACATCGTGCGATCTCAAATGAGGACTAATTCTACGATCTAATCTAACATAACAATATGTTAATGTAATTAATCAATGTGATCATCAAAATGTCTATGAGGAAAGAATATGAAAGCTTAATGAGACTTGATATCTATAATCAGAGTTTTAATCTGTAGGTACTTAATCTTAAGAATTGAACAATGATAAATTGCTACTATAGTTTAGTATTGATTCCATGTTAAGATCAACATCTCATAAAAATATGTGATTTTGTTTATGTTAAAATGCATGTTAGTATTTTAGTGTAATTGCATCTGCTTTTCATACATGCATTCATACTATGAAAAATACAAAAATATTTTTAGTGTTTTTGCATAAAATTTATAAAATACAAAAATATTTTCTCTTTTATTTATTTTCTGGTTATCTCTGGTTATTCATGTGAATTCAAATAGACGTATCAGACTGTAGCTAAAGGTTTGTTTGAAAAGTTAAAGTGTTTTGAAAATGTTTAAACAATTTATTTTGAATGTTTGTGAAGAATGTTGTGTCAAAATGGTTAAACCAGTGTGTGTTTGAGATAAATGTTTTATATGACCAACATTTTGTTAAAGTTGATATACGTACGAGCCATGTTAACTGAAAGAAGAAGTTAAAGTTGGAGCTTCTGAAGTTCTGATGAAAGTGAAGGAATGGCGTACGTGATAGAAAGGAATGAAGCTGCTTAATTGATCGTCTCGCATATTCTAAATGTTTATGATTGTAAAGAAACGAGAGATTGATTATGTCTAACGTGCTCATGTCTATATATGTCATTGTGCTTTGTGATATTTACATGTGCAGGTTATGAAGCTTTAGAAAGAAATAGAAGTTACTGTGGGATAATCAGAATCGTCTGATTATTTATAGGTCAAACAATGTCAAATCTTAAAATTCCGCTGCTTCTAAGAAGATTTGAAGAGAATGAAGAACCTGAAGTCACAACAGTCATAAGTTAGGGTTAATCTGATGACTGGTGTGCTTTGAAGATTGTTGAGTATAACTCTCCGGGTATCTAAAGAGATTTTACTCAAAGGTTCAACAATTTGTATTCCTTGATAATTGTATCGACTTGCGATTATCATTGGAAAATAACAAGGTTATTGATGAAGAGAGAAGACATGTGCCGTATAAGGGAGTTTATTGGTGCATAAGGGAATTCAAGTGAAGCTGAATGTAATGCCTCATCCAAGGGGGAGTATGTTGATCCTCAAGGGAGTTTGATGGTATACAAGTCCGAGTTAAGAAGGGATGTTGATCGAACTAGGTCCTAGAGGGAGTATGTTGGTGCATAAAAGGCCCGAGTTCAGATCAACCATACAAGATTAAAGTTAGACGGGTCAGACGAATGACTAACGGGCCTGACCGACTATCGGGCCCAGTCGAGTATATAATGAAAGCTTAGCTTTCATTTGTGACTAATGATCCTGAAACCCTACAAGGCGGTTTCTCTCTACCACAACAGTACCAAAACCCACCCAAGTCGAATAACGACTCTAGGCGTTGATCTAATCCGATCTATACGATCCGGTTCGACTAAATCGACACCCGAAAGTCAACGATTCGCTAGAACATCGATCCGAAGATCCGAATAGCTACTACAACATCATCACTCAATGGGTTCAACAAATTACTACTAGTTTACATCTCTTGAATTCCATTCGTTTCAAAAAAAAATTCTCTAAGCGATTCTGATCTTGAGTTATTAGCTGAATCACGGGGCAAACAGCTGCTCGCAATCGAGATATCTTCGTGTGTAGGTTTTTCAACTTTAGGGTTATTTCATGTAGCAAAATATTGTAATAATTTGAAGGATTTGTGTGGGGTTGATAACGTGATTTATAAAAAAAATGGTGAAAATTGGTTACATGAATTGGGCACGGGAATAGAAAAGTTATATTTTGATGGTGTAAACTATGATTTAAAAGATCTTGAATTTGTTGCGAAAAATTGCAGTCATAATTTAGTTTCAGTTAAGATAGATGACAGGTATGATTATATTGATCTTGTGGGATTTTTCAGTTATGCAGTTAATTTAGTGGAATTCTCTGGTGGTATATTTAGTAATAAACATAAGGTTGAATATGAGAGTTTTAAGTTTCCTGATAGTATGAAGCATCTGTTGGTAAGATACACAATTTATAGTAATGTAAAAATTATTGCTTCCTTTGCACATTTGATAACCGAATTTGATTATTGTGGATTTTCTTATAGAGACGAACATTTAAAGTTGTTTAACAGTTGTCGTAACTTGAAAGTACTGTATTTGCCGGATGACATGAGGGATCATGAATTGCGAGACATTAGTATTTGTTGCAAGAATTTGAGAAAGCTTTCTATTAGTTTTAGATCATCATTAATAACAGAACATGGACAACACTGTTTTGTGTCACATAATGGAATTATTCATATCGCAAAACATTGCGTTGAGTTAGAATATTTAAATATTAATGTCGCTATTATGACGAATAAAGTTATGAAGTGCATTGGTAAGAATTTGAAAAAGCTTAAGGATTTTAGTTTGTATATGTGGACATCGGTGTATGAATTACAACCAACACTAGATAATGGGGTCCGGTCTTTGCTAATTGGTTGTGATAAACTTGAAAAGCTGAGTATGTATTATTGGATTGATGGTAGTTGCACGTGGTTGACGGATAAGGGTTGGTTGACGGATAAGGGTCTCGGGTTTATTGGGAAGTATGGTGGTAATTTGAAGTATCTTTCACTTACGAATGTTAATGCAAAAGAATCAGATGCGGGAGTTATGGAGCTGTCAAAATTGGGATATCGATGTCGGCCTTATTATGACAAGGAAACGCTTAAATTTTCTGGCCGTAATGTAAAGGGCATACCTCAACCTTGTCGGGATATTGAACAAGTTTTGACAAGATGCAGCGATTAGTGGGTTCTTAGGATGACACATAATCAATCACATTCTTCTTTTTTGCTTAAAACTTGCAACGACTTTGACATCTTAATATATACCCAAGATTTGATCTTTGGTGGACGGAAGTTAAGTATTGTTTTTTCATGTTTACTTTAAGGTTTTAACTATTTATATTGTCAAAGGTTTTACCTTTTTTTATTTTAAAAAATTTGGTTGTTTTTTTTTTTTGTTTTTTTTTTTTACGAGGAACCCCTAGCGACGAGCCATAATGGCTCCCCTCTAGTTGGTAAACCCCGGGTAAACGGCAAGTCAGGCCTCCACCGCTACCAGGCAAAGCATCCTCTAGTCAATCAGTCACTAAATGGAGCTCGCCCCAAAGTATTTGCCTTGAAGGGAATCGAACCCGTGACCTCTTGCTTCATTGGAAGTCCTAGATGGTTAAAAAATTTGGTTGTTGAATACTCGTATTATTTATTAATTAGTCATGCATCCATCGTCCAAACTTGATTGTTTTTCTTTTGGTGTTTGTTCTGTTTATGTTTGGCTGCAATAAGCGCGTTCCATTTGGGTGGGTATACAACTGCCATGAGTTTCTCACTATCTCTTTCTCCTTGAGATTTTCCTTATGTGTAAGAAATGTCCAAAAAATAGCTTTGGGGCAAATGGGTCCAAAGTCACCCAAATTGTACTTAAGAGCTGAATCATCTGTATATATAAAATGCTAAATCTTACCCTGCAAAAGATGGGTCAAATTTGCTGAAGTAGCTTAGTAAATTGGTTAAATGGCTTAAATGTATCAGTGTGTTATGAAAGACAAGTAGTTTACCGTTTTGTTTATGGATGTAATTTGAATATGCTAATTAAGCTCTCTTCCGCACAAGATTTGAGTGATTTCTTACCTAAGCAATTCAAAATTTACTTATTTATTTATGAGTTTATGTTGTATCTCTAACGGATCCACGTACTTATGCCCCAAAACTTTTACTATAAAATACCACTACTACGCATGTGTATTAGATATACACATATATAAATAAATAATACACGGAGCTAATACTATTGTTGATGAACAAAAACAAACGACAAGAAAATTTGTTCTGAGTATCACCATTTGGTGTAAATCACACACAATTCATACATGATTTTTTCAGATTTTGAATATATATATATATATATATATATATATATATATATATATATATATATATATATATATATAATAAATAGTAAAATGGCTATATTTATAGTATTCGGGTTGATGTTGAGTACAAAATTTGTGTAAATAACATGACCGATATTTTGATTTCCATCAGACCATACACTATGGGGGACCAAGAAGCTACTTTGTTGTCCCAGAACACCCACAACGGCCACTATGGGATGTTGTGGAGATCATTGTTGTGATGTGGTGGGAAGAAACCACGGTGACCACAACGATGAGGCATTCAATATTTAAATATAATATTAATTAACCCAATACCAATTATATATTACCCACAAACATCACAACAATACATTTACCACGACGCCCCCTTCCATCTCACAACAATGTCATGCCATTAAAAATCCCTTCCACAATACCACAACAATTTACCTTACCATGGAGAATGGTCTTAGACATATGACCGGCTTTGTAAACTCAAAGGGGCATTATGAGCCAATCCAACACATCATAACAAACCTTTATGGGTTGATGTAGGTACGGTTGATGGGTTAGGCCCAATTACGATGGATGCTTGTTTGGAGGATCTGGGCTTAGGAACCAAGAAGCAAAATATGTTGTTTCGCCAAAGGGTTTATCACCAAAAAGCCCATTTTTCTGACTTTTTTGACTCAGAGCCCTAAAAAAAAGTTGACAATATGCCCGCGCAAGGCGCAAATGCCCTTGCGACCTTGCGTCTTTGCGACTTGTGAAGGAAGCAAGACGCAAGATTACATCTTTGCGACTTGCGTATTTGCGTCTTTACGCATTGCGTGTTATCAGGATAGGATTTTCTTGATTTTAGGATAAGATTTTCTTATATTTTCTGTACTTTTATGGATAAGATTTTTTTATTTATATATTGATTGAGGCTGGAACTTCTGATTAACATTTTCATTTCAATTCATTTCCAAGTGTGTCATGTGATTACAGCATCGTTAAGGTACTCTTTTTACCATTTTATTTACTTTTTTTGTAATAATGAGTAGTAGTAATGGTGAATCATTTGTTGTTCATATATGTTGTGAGGGTACTTTTGAATTTATTAACAACATGCCTGTGTATTTGCCCCTAGACAGTTTTAGAATCGGGTTAAAACTCTCAATTGCTCCAGAAAAACCATTGAATCGAAGAGTTTTGTTAAAAAGGGTTCTTAAAAAGATTGAATTGCCACCTAATACACCTGTTTCAATGAGATATGTTGTTGGTAATCATATTTTTGATATTACGGATGATTATGAAGATTTTTATAAGTTTTTACAATACGCAATTTCAAATGCTCCTATTGATATTTATATTGTTGACCAAGTAACAATGCTTCCACTCCCAAATAACGTAAAAACACTCCAGCACGAACCAAACTCACAAACACATCATCTTCAACAAAACCTACACGATGTCCAACAACACCGATCAAAACACGATGTCCAACAAAACCTAGAAACACACGCCTCTCAATCACACCATTTGGAAGAAGAACTGCCTGAAATACCACCTCCAAACACATAAGAGTTTGATTTGTTTAACCATGGTGTGGAGAATGTATGTAAAATTAACAAAAAAACATATCACACGTTTGAATCTTTTGTCGCGTCTAGTGATTCAGAGGAACCAAATGAGGGAGAAGATCAGGATGAAGAAGATGAAAAAAAGCAAGATGTATTCTGGAATATGCCACTTTTATTGAGTGAGCATGTACAAGAGCTCGAATCTACAACCCCCATTTCAACCATGTATGGGGTTTCCGATTTGATTAAAGTTCGACAAACATTTTTGAACAAGGATGATTTTTTAAACCATCTATATACTAAATGCCTTGAAGAAAACTTCCAAATTAAGCCTGTAAAGTCGGACAAATCTCAATTCACCGCTAAATGTGTGTTGCCAAACTGATATTGGAAATGTAGTGCATACAAAATAAGACACACTGACAACTTTATTGTAAAGAAATTGCATGATGTACACACGTGCTCACGTACCCAAATTATGGGAAACAATAAACACGCTACTAAAAAGGTGTTAGGTAGTATTCTTATGGAATTATTCAAGGCTCCAAATCGAGACTATAAACCAAATGATATACGTGATGATGTCGGCAACCGGTTTCGAGTGAGCATATCTTACAATCAAGCATGGAGGGCCAAGTGTCATGCAATAGAGATGCTTCATGGCAGTATGGATGACTCATTCCGAATGCTTCCCATTTACCTTCGTAACATTAAGATTTACAACCCACGAAGCATGATGAATTTGGTGACTGACAGTCATAATAATTTTTTGATGTGTTACATGTCGTTCGGTGCAGTTGCAAGTAACCTTTTAAGATTTTTTAAACTAATATAGCAGACGCAAGGACGCAAGTCTTGTCTTGCGTCCGACGCAAGATACATCTTGCGTCTTGCGCCTACTTATTTGCGTCTTGCGCCTGTCCCAATTGTAAGGCGCAAGATATATCTTGCGCCTTTGTGCCTTATGAGTTTTACCTAATTTGTGTTATACCTTGCAGATTCGATCATTTGTGCAATATGTTCGCCCGATAATCATTGTTGATGGTGCGCATTTGAAAGCTGGATACTTGGGTACAAATTTGGTTGCAATTGCCATGGATGCTAATAACGGAATTTTGCCATTGGCTTATGGAATTGGTGAAGGCAAGACAAACGAGGTTTGGTCATTCATATCTGAACAACATCATCAGACAACTGTAAAACAACAAAAAAAATTAGTTCTGGGCAAAGGCCGCAAGGACGCAAGGTACTCCTTACGTGCAGACGCAAGAGCGCAAACTTCACCTTGCGTCTAGGCATACGCAAGGACGCAACATTACATTAAACCGGACGCAATGAAGCAAGACACTCCTTGTGCCACCTCATCTAGACAGATGCAAGGGCGCAAGATACGCCTTGCGTCTTAAATTTGTATATTTTTTTTCTTCTGAGCAATGCAGTTGAGTAAATAAAAAAAATAACAAAAGGTACCTTCTCAATGGGTTTTATGTACCCAGGTGTTGTGAACGGGGAGATTAATACATGCGTTGGCCGTCTTTCTCTTATTCCACATCGAATCACCCTTGGAGATGATTTGTCAATCTCCCCGTCAGAAAAAGATCGATCTAAACTTGTATTCTCATTATGTTGTTCTAGTTCGGATAAACGTTTTTCTTGTTCGAAAAGTTATTGTCTACACTTGGACAACTCTTTTTCTTATTTGTCCATGTGTGTCACCAACAACGTCATCCGACGATTTAATTCTGAAACATCAGCATTCTGTGTTCCTGGAGTGACTGGAGTGACTGAGGTCTGGTCAGGATGCCCATTGGGAGGATCTACCGGATCAACATACTCATTTTGATTGATCTCATCATCATCATCATCATCATCCACATCTCATCCTTCAAAGTAAGAGCAACTCTGAATCCACCACTGAGATCCTACCTCAATTTCAGTAGGATGCAGTGTGCGAAAAGGTCGTTTATTTTTGGGACAATCTTCCTGTAAAAATCAAGGAATTATTAGTTACACAAAGGACGCAAGGCACAATTTGGCATGATCAATTGCAGATGCAAGGACGCAAACAACTCCTTGCGCCCACGGCGTGGTGGACGCAAGGTCGCAAAATCAACCTTGCGCCAATGTTGTAGTGGACACAGGGGCGCAAGAGTAACCTTGCGCCCATGTTTTGGTGGACGCAAGGGCGCAAGAATAATCTTGCGCCATTCTAAAAACATTATGTTCAGTCTACTCTGTTTGTTCAAGTTCAATTCAACCTTTATTCAATTTTGCATAATTTAAAGTACAATCAAATACAATAAAATTAAGGATAAACTAACCTTCACGTGTAGGATATTAAGGTACTCAAGTTACTGAAAAACTCTCAGCTGATGAACGTTGCCAAAATAAAGCCCTCGGCACCCCAGTCTTGTTGGTCTTTTTAGCAAAACTTTTACAGTTACGACGATATGCCTCGAATATCCAAAGAAGCTGCTCGCAAAACTTTTACAGGTGCGACAATATGCCTCTTGTTGGTCTTGTTAAATCTTGAGTTATTGGCTCAATCACGTGGCAAGCAGCTGCTCGCAATCGAGATATCGTCGTGTGTTGGTTTTTCAATGTTAGGGTTATTTCATGTAGCTAAATATTGTAATAATTTGAAGGAATTGTGTGTGATTGATAACGTGATTGATGATGAGAATGGTGAAAATTGGTTACAGGAATTGGGCACGGGAATAGAAAAGTTATATTTTGATGGTGTAAACTATGATTTAAAAGATCTTGAATTTGTTGCGAAAAATTGCGGTGCTAACTTAGTTTCGGTTAAGATAGATGAAAGACATGATTATATTGATCTTGTGGAGTTTTTCAGTTACGCAGTTAATTTAGTAGAATTCGTTGGTGGTAGATTTAGTAATGAAGATGAGCGTAAGTATAAGAGTTTCAAGTTTCAATGATAGTTTGAAGCACTTGTTGATAAGACACGGAAGTATGTTAGAAATAGGAGGTTATGTATATTATTTGTGGAAGAGAGGATTGATGATTTAGAAGTTTGATTGATTTTGAAGGCTTTGTTTATTACTTGATTTGCTTATTGAATTGCTTTGTTGCTTGATTACAAATGAGAGGTGAATCCATCTATTTATACTACACCATGAACTAGTCTAGAATACTTCATCATCTAATATCTAGATATTTCCTAAGTATTCTCATGATAATTCTAGACTTAGATATTTTACAAGATTATTCTACACACATTCTACACACTTTCACTACTACATATTACAAGAAGTTTCTACATAATGAGCTATAATCTTGATCCAAAATATTTGTATACTTGCAAGCCCAAATCCAAAACAAATAGTCCACAATCAAGTTTAGTTTCCAACAGCCCCCCTTAAACTTGATTTCGTCACTCCGAGCATATTCCGTAATCTCTGAAAAGTCTCGTGTTTTAGAGGCTTTGTGAAAATATCAGCAACTTGGTCGAATGACTTCGTGTACTTTATCTGCACCTCTTTATTTGTAACACACTCCCTGATGAAATGGTATTTCGTATCGATGTGCTTGCTTCGATCATGGAAGACTGGATTCTTTGCTAGAGCAATCGCAGACTTGTTATCCACATATATCTCCGTAGCTTCCTTTTGAAAAAACTTAAGCTCATTTAGTAACTTCCTGAGCCATATTGCATGACAGGTGCACGATGTTGCTGCTACAAACTCGGCTTCACACGTTGACAGGGTCACAATGGGTTGCTTCTTCGAGCTCCATGTGAACGCCGTATCTCCCATATAGAACAAAAAACCACTCGTACTCTTACGATCATCTATGTCTCCAGCCCAATCACTATCACTGTATTCAACTAGCTTGAAGTGCTCAGAAGGTGAATAAAACAGGCCATAGTCAATCGTACCTTTGATGTAGCGAAGTATCCTCTTGGCCGCCTTCAAGTGATTTATTATAGGTGCTTCCATGTATCGACTTACTAGTCCAACTCCGTAGAGAATATCTGGCCTCGTGCAGGTTAGGTACCTCAGACTTCCAACCAAACTCTTGTATTGTGTTGGGTCCACCAAGTATCCTTCATCATCTTTTGACAATTTGAGATTGCAATCCACAGGTGTATTCATTGACTTGCAGTCATTCATCTTAAACTTCTTGAGCACCTCATTCGCATAACCTTCTTGGGATATGAATATTCCTTCTTTCTTTTGTTTTACCTCGATCCCAAGATAGTAAGCCATAAGTCCAATGTCGGTCATCTCGAACTCCCGAACCATTGCTTTCTTGAACTCCTCAAACATTTTGGGATTACTACCGGTGAATATCAAGTCATCCACGTATAGGCACACAATCATAACATCTCCATCATTGCTAACTTTGGTGTAGAGGGCATGCTCATGGGGGCATTTCGTAAAGTCATTCTGCTGGAAATACTTGTCTATCCTGCTATTCCATGCCCGAGGCGCTTGGTTCAACCTGTATAAGGCCTTTTTCAATTTTAGCACCTTATTCTCTTGGCCTTTCACGATGTATCCCAAAGGTTGTTCTATATAGACTTCATCTTCTAAGTGGCCATTAAGGAACGCGGATTTGACATCCATTTGATAAATCTTCCAATTATGTTGAGCCGCAAGTGAGATTATCAATCTTATAGTTTCTAGACGAGCGACGGGAGCAAATACCTCGTCATAGTCTATGCCGGCTCGTTGACTATATCCCTTCGCCACCAACCTTGCCTTATATCTTTCAACTTCACCTTTGGAATTCTTCTTGACCTTGTACACCCATTTTACACCAATAGCCTTATGTCCCTTTGGTAGTGTGGCAAGATCCCACGTATTATTCTTCTCGATTGCTTGAATCTCTTCGTCCATAGCACATTTCCACTTTTGGCTTTTTGTTGCGTCTTCATAGCTTATTGGCTCACAATCGGCAAGAAAGCAGAACAATGATAGATCCTCCATAGGCTGTGTTACCTCGTACAACTCCTCAATGCTCCTTGTGTGATGTTGTAGCCTACTTGATTCTCCTCCTGATGTTGGTGTCACTTCATTAGGTGTAGTGGTTGGAGTATGTGGAAAGTGCGGATATGGTGTACTAGAAGGTTCTTGAACTTCTAGATATTCTTCGTTCTTTGCAGTACTCTCAAATGGATAAGGGAGAAAGTCGTAGTTCTCCTCTTCGAGAACATTCCAATCCCATGTTGCTTCTTCATCGAACACCACGTCTCGTCTTGAGATTACTTTACCATTCTTGGGATTGTATAGCTTGTAACCCTTCGAACTTGAGTCATAACCCACGAATATGAGTTTCTCGCTTTTATCATCGAGCTTCGTCCTCTTCTGATCTGGCACATGAGCATATGCCACACTTCCGAACACTTGAAGGTGTGAGATGCCGGGCTTCCTTCCACTCCAAGCTTCAATGGGTGTTTTGTTCATGACACTTCTAGTGGGCGAGCGATTTGATAGATAGATCGCACAGTCCACTGCCTCAGCCCAAAACTCCTTAGGAATCCTTTTGCTCTTTAACATACTCTGGGCCATATCAAGAATGGTCCTATTTTTTCTTTCCGCAACACCATTTTGTTGAGGTGAATACGGAAGAGTTAGAGGACGTCGTAACCCGTTGTTGTCGCAAAATTTCTTGAATTCCTTGGATGTGAACTCTCCTCCACGATCGGATCTCAACGCCTTTATGGTGACACCACTTTGATTCTCCACAAATGCTTTAAACTTCTTGAACATTCCAAAAGCTTCCGACTTCTCTTTTAGAAAATAGACCCATGTCTTTCGACTAAAATCATCAATGAATAGAATAAAATATCTATTTTTACCAAAAGACGGTGGGCTAATGGGTCCACACACATCCGTTTGAATAAGTTCTAGAGGTTTCTTCGCTCTACTAGAAGCTTCTGTTGGAAAACTATTTCGGAAGTGCTTTCCTAGAAGGCATCCCTCACATATTTGATCCGGATGATTAATTGGAGGCAAACCCTCCACCATTCCTTTACTTGATAATAATTTTAACCCTCCAAAATTTAAGTGCCCGTATCTCATGTGCCAAAGCCAAGAATTGTCTTTGAAACATGCTTTTAAACATCTTGGAATGTCATGTTGAATATTTAGCATGAACATCCTATTCGTTGATATTGGCACCTTAGCAATCAAACCTCCTTTTTGGTCTCTTAAAGAAAGAGTACGATTTATCATGTGAATATCATAGCCTTTCTCTAAGAGTTGTCCAATACTCAGTATATTCGTCTTCATATTAGGCACATAATACACGTTAGAGATAAATTGATGCCTTCCATTTTTCAAGCGGATGAGAATCTTACCTTTGCCTTTAACCGGGACTATAGAGGAATCTCCGAAGGTGATATTTCCACTAATTACCTCGTCTAACTCCACAAACATGCTTTTGTCACCGCACATATGGTTGCTTGCACCCGTGTCGAGATACCACAAATTTGATTCTCCGTTATCTTCACCTTTGCATGCTAGTAACAAAGTGTTTTTCACAGCTTCGGTATCTTCTTGCACTAAATTTGCTCTTTCTTGCACGTAATTGTTTGACTTCTCGCATTCCGAAGCATAGTGGCCAAATTTATGACAATTATAGCATTTGGTTTGAGAATTGTCATACTTTGGCCTTCTACTTGTGTAGCCTCTCCCGCGACCTCTTGTCGGGTGAAAATTTTGACTTCTTTCTTCATTTCTGTAAGAACTATAACCTCCACGTTTGATATATCCTTGTCCTCGTCCTCGGCCACGTACTTGACCACGACCTCGTTGACTTGTTTGATGAGTCTTTTCACTGCTCTCTTCCTTGAAAGACAGTTTTGCTTGTAAAGCTTGCTCCAATGGCTCCTTATTATTCTTATTGAACCTCTCTTCATGGGCTTGTAGTGAACCCATGAGTTCATCGATAGTCATTGATTCTAGATCTTTAGATTCTTCGATGGCTACGACTATATAGTCGAATTTTGAATCTAATGATCTAAGAATCTTCTCAATGACTCTTACATCACTTAGAGTTTCACCATTCCTCTTTAATTGATTGACAATCGCCAATACTCTTGTAAAATAATCGGAAATTGATTCTGAGTCTTTCTTATTTAAGGATTCGAACTCACCTCGTAGTGTTTGTAGTCGAACCTTTTTCACCTTTTCAACTCCCTTGTGAGAATTCTCCAAGATCTCCCATGCTTTCTTGGCGGTGGTTGCACTTGCAATTTTCTCAAAAGCTCCATCATCTACACTTTGTTGGATGATGGAAAGAGCCTTTTGATCGTTCGTCTTCATTAATTTTTTCTCCTTGCCGAGAGGACCTTTTTCTGCAGGTTCCTCATAGCCTTCCTCCACAATCTCCCATAAGTCTTGTCCACCTAGGAAGGTCTTCATTTGGATGCTCCATCGATCATAATTATCCTTTGTGAGGCGAGGAAATGTGATGACATTGTTGGCCATCATCTTGTCGTACCAAGCTCTTGATACCAATTTGTTAGAAATAGGAGGTTATGTATATTATTTGTGGAAGAGAGGATTGATGATTTAGAAGTTTGATTGATTTTGAAGGCTTTGTTTATTACTTGATTTGCTTATTGAATTGCTTTGTTGCTTGATTACAAATGAGAGGTGAATCCATCTATTTATACTACACCATGGACTAGTCTAGAATACTTCATCATCTAATATCTAGATATTTCCTAAGTATTCTCATGATAATTCTAGACTTGGATATTTTACAAGATTATTCTACACACTTTCACTACTACATATTACAAGAAGTTTCTACATAATGAGCTATAATCTTGATCCAAAATATTTGTATACTTGCAGGCCCAAATCCAAAACAAATAGCCCACAATCAAGTTTAGTTTCCAACAAAGTAAATCAAAAACTATTGGCCCGTTTGCACATTTGATAACGGAATTAGATTGTTCAACTCAGTTTGGAGCCAACGATTTAAAAGATCTTGAAGCTTGTTCAACTCAACTGATTAGTGCAAACGGGGCAATAATTTTTACTTTACTTCCGTGTCTTATCGACAACTCAGTTTAAAGTAAAAATTATTGTCCCGTTTGCACATTTGATATTAAGTTGCACTGATCTTTTAAATTGATATTAGAACAAGTTGATTAGATTGTTCAAGATCTTTTACCGTTTTTTGTTGCTGATGTCATTGCATTAGCTTGCTGTTGATGTATAGTTTAGCACATGGTGTTTACTTATTCTTATTTGTTTTTAGCCCCTGTGCCTCTCTTTTGAATATATTAACTATATTTTTGGTCAGTTAGAGTTTATCACAACAAAAGTACCCACAATTCCATTAAGTAAAAAGATAGTAGACTAACCCCAATCATGAGGTTAATTTCTCCCAATTGAAGAATTTGTAATATAATACTTGGCAGTAATTTGAATATGCTAATTAAGCTCTCTTACGCCACAAGATTTGAGTGATTTCTTTTTTTTTTTTTTTTAACAACGATTGAGATCACCCGAGGGGGACTAACTCACCCGTTGTGATCATCTCCTGTTTTGACTATGCCGATGCACCGATAATAACCTCACCCTCATCGCTGTCCGGGAGGAAACCTTAAAACCAATCCAAGAGCACAACCAAGTAAAACACCCTCCCCTTTACCCCCCAAACAATATGGGAAAGGTGTCATGGTGGATACTTCATGGCAGGGATGAAATTGTGTTTTTAATATGTAGCCAACGGGGGTTGAACTCCTGACATCTCCTAAAGGAGGCAGGCCACCAACCGCTGACTAAGCAATTCAGATTGACAATTAATTTACTTAAACTTATTTATGAGTTCATTCGGGTTATGTTGTTTGTATAACGGATCCAGGTACATATGCTAAACTTGTTGGTATAAAATACTAGTACTACGCAGGTCTATTAGATACACACGTATATAGAACCACCGATAATAAGAAACCTCCGGTGAGAGGGGATAGATTTTATGGGCAATGATTGCGTATACCGGCCTTCTTGAAGATGTTCACAGAAATACGACTCCATTTGAAGAAACTCGTAGGTTCCAAACTGATAATATACAATGCTAATACTAGTGTTGATGAACAAAAACAAACAAACGCCAAGATAAATTGTTCCAAGTCATCACCATTGGGTACACAATTCATACATGGGTTTTTCAGTTTTCTGTTATAATAATAATAATAATAATAATAATAATAATAACAACAATAACAATAACAATAACATAACAATAACAATAATGTTATAAATCAAGTATCATGATGTAGTGGCCGACACTTTTGATAAAGTAAAATTTGGTGAATCAATATATTTGGTGGATCACGAATATTACTGTTCCACCTAACTGCACAGTGAATTATTGTACTATAAGTATGTTATCGATTGTAATCAGTTTGTACACCATTCTTGAATAAGAATCTACTATCTTCTTTCTTCTTTCATATTTCTTCATAATAGTTATTACAAGTAGTTATAAACTACTGAATTATAACACGTTATCAGCACGAAGAGCTCCGTGTAATCATGGTGATTCTTCTAGTTGCTCAAACACCACTTCCACCTCTCAAGATTTCTGCCGGCCACCGTCCTCCGCCGCTGAAACCGTCGAAAGATCCTAAAACCTCCGATGTGTCTTCTCATCAAGAAGTTATCAGCTTGAATTCTTCCATCACTAAGTTATACTAATCAGGTAATAGATTTTTGATTATCTTGTTGAAATTTTAATATGAATACTGCTAAAGTACAAAAACAATCACATGGTGGGAATATTTGTATTGCATATATTGGTACCACACACACACTATACTCAAATCTAAGAAATATTTCATTAATTTGAAATCAACTGAAGGAATTATAAATACTATATCAGGTATTGCAAACTTGATAAAATGAACGAGAAAGGTAAAATTCATGTTACCAAATGGTACGAATTTTCTGATAAATAAAGTCTTGTTTTCTCTCAAAAGAAATTTGTTAAATTTCTCTGATATATATCATAATGGATATGATTATCGGTCAATGATAACAGAAAATGAAAAAAAATATCTATGTAGCACCGAAAAGCGCATATGATGAAAAGCCCAACGAATATGATTAAAAGTGCATATGATAAAAAGCGCGTATGATGAAAAGCGCATATGATGAAAAGCGCAACAAATATGATTAAAAGCGCATATGGTGAAAAGGATATATGATGAAAAGCGCATATAGTGATTAATGAAAAAGCGCATATGGTGATTAATGAAAAGCACATATGGTGATTAATGAAAAGCACATATGGTGATTAATGAAAAAGCACATATGGTGATTAATGAAAAGCATATGGTGATTAATGAAATGAATATTGAGAAAGAATCACCAATGTTTCTTGAAAGAATTCAAGGTTATATATATGGACCAATTCATCCATCATGTGGACCATTTTGATATTTCATGGTTCTAATAGACGCATCTAGCGGATGGTCTCATGTTTGTGTGTTATTGATGTCAAAGCTAAGGGGTATAAAATACTATTAAATTTTACAAGGAAATACTATTAAATACGATACAATTTTACACAAGATATTTATTTATTTAGAGAATGGATATACTTAAACCTTGCTACAACACTTATAGGCAGTGTACCTAATCGTACAGTAGTCTAGTTTTTTAGTAAGTCTGGTTCGGTCCACAGGGAATCTTTTAAACAAACCTTAACGCTATATTAGTTTTATTTTATAAAAATACAAATATATATAAGTAATATTATTATTATAAAGGGGGGTTTTTACCGTTTAATGACCGGTTTGTCGATTTTAAAAACTTAAGTCGCAGTTAAAACCAAATGTAAAATATTAAAAATAAATACAAGACTTAATTTAAAGCGTAAAATAAATAACGATAATGAAATTGCAATAAATAAAAGTGCAATAATTAGAAGTGCAATTAAATATAAAATAAAGGTGTGACGATCGCTCCAAATTCATATGGACAAACACGTCATTCATCGATTTCATTGCGAGGTATTTGACCTCTATATGATACGTTTTGTAAACATTGCATTCTTTTGAAAAGGCACACCATCAATGAATATTTAAATCAAAGGTTCTCGACATCTGATGATTTCTATATATGGACAATCACCGTAAATAATAGTTTACAATAGTAATTCCGTTGACAATGCAGTCAAAATAAGATACATGGTGATGATTTTGTGAATGCAACGTTTTCTTGAATAAAGCATGCAAGACTCCATGCACATAGCTTGTATAACATGTAAGCAAACAGCGGAAGACTTCTAGGGAACCTGAGAATAAACATGCTAACAAGTGTCAACACAAAGGTTGGTGAGTTTATAGTTTTAGTGTTTCGCATAATCTGTATATAAAAGTGGATCACAAGATTTCAGTTGTTTCATCCAGAAACGTTTATCAATAGATTCTACATAACAGAGCACTCTGGTAACTAAGCTTTAACGTTATAATGATAAATACCCCATACGTTTTAATACACGCAAACCAACGTGTCCTAAACTCAAATAACACACGTCCGTTAAAAGGCTAGCGCTCTAGCCCGGACGGGGATGTTAAGCCCTATGGATCCATATACTGTTATTCGCGCCCACCAGTCCATATCCTATGTACTGGCAGCTACTAGTTACCAAAGCTAAGGGATTTTCGGTTCAAACTCAGTGTAGAATTTAGTATGTACTTGTATCCATTACGTTTTAAAATAAATTGCATGTATTCTCAGCCCAAAAATATAGATTGCAAAAGCAATTAAAAAGGGAGCAATGAAACTCACCTTAGCAGCATATAAAGTCGTTCACCAAAATGTGACCGAAACTCGGATTACCAAATAACCGTAGATCTCAACCTAGAGAACATATGTTGGTCAATAAATGTCTATCAAGCTAGGTCAGGTCATAGTGTATCACAATCCTAATGCTCGATATCGACATACAAAAGTTATCCAAAGTCGTTTCAAAAAGTCAAATTTGACAGTTGTTTAACAAAACGAGACGTACCTTATATAAGGATTCATTTACTCGGTTGGTAATGTTCAAAAATCCAATTTATCAATCTCGTAAACAAGTTGTTTAAATCTTAATTGTAAATTCAAAAGCAATTTCAATTAACGTTAATCATAATTCAGTTGATCATATCTTTTAATCCGTTCATCGAAATTATTCGATATCTAAATGAAAAGTTATTGATTTTTCGCCAGCTTTCCAAAAACATGTATATCATATACCTTTTACCAGTAATATATGTAATTAATTCGTGATTCATTATAAACTGTTTAACGACAAAATTTAGCATACTCGTATGTATAAATATATATACTCGAGCACTAGACATGGATACGCAATTAATATATAAAAGATAAAATATGAGTGCTTACGTATCAATATTCAGATTCAATATTGTAGGAAAGTACGTAGACGTAACGGAGATGATAAACACTAGGTTTGATTCATAAATATACCCCCGAACATTACCCATAATTTTCTTAGCTCTATCTCGCTTGAAAACCATTTTGAAAGTGACACGCTCAAGACCTCGTCGTAGTATTTTATGTATAATACTAATTAATAATATTAATAATAATAAGATTAATAATAATATTAATCTTAATAATAATAATAATAATAATAATATAAATAATATAAATAATAATAATAAATACTTACGGAGTAATATTAATAGTGTGAGAAAACATAACTGAAATCGTGCAATTTATAGAACCTTTTCTGAAAAAGTACCCCATGCGATCGCATGGGATTTGTGCTTCAAGGCCATGCGATCGCATGGCCCTCTGATCCAGCTCACAAACTTTTAACTTTTTGTTTGTCGACATAATTTTATATAATATATATAATATATTTAATTTATATAATTAATTATATATTATATTAAATTCACATGCATAGTTGATTTGTAATTTTTGTTCCGATAAGTCGTACGTCATCACTCGACTTATGTCCCGGTTCCGGTTTTTCAAATGTCCTTTCGTACGCTGAGAAAACTTGTATTTTACATTTCGTGTCACGTACCTTTGTCAAAATATAGCCTTAAATTATCCCTAAACTATACCACTCAAAGTATATCTTAAACTTTCGAGTATTTTGACCATTTACTTCTATAAATCATCATCTCGCTATTTGTTAATATATATATAATAACAATTCATTTTTATGACCAAGTTAATATTATATTTTATCGTATTGTTAAATATATATTTTCAATATTAATAAACACGTTTTAAAATACATATCGCAAGTTATTCATATATCTAATTCCAACTGTTGATATTCCTTATTATTGTATGTGTCCAAATTACGTTATTTAAACAAACACTTTACCATTTATTCCGAATACCGTTAATAATGAATGATTTCCCAAATCAGCGTGGACCTTACAACAGAGACCCGTAATAATATCATAATCCTTAAGGGACTCAATAATTATCTTTTAATTTAATCGTTTGGCATAATCTTTTAACTCTGTATCTAAATATATCAATCAGATAATCAAACCAATAAGTTTAATGCACAGTATCATATACTCAACACTTTGTTATGTTTTCAAGTTATGGTATATATATGTATCTATTTACATAAAATTGTTCGCGAATCGTTGAGAACAATCGAAAGGTAATTGAATAGTTCAAAAATTTTGAGATTCAACTTTACAGACTTTGCTTATCGTGTCGAAAACGTTAAAGATTAAGTTTAAATTTGGTCAGAAATTTCCGGGTCATCACAGTACCTACCCGTTAAAGAAATTTCGTCCCGAAATTTGAGTGAGGTCGTCATGGCTGACAATAAAAATGTTTTCATGACGAATATGAGTTGGTAAATAGAATTTTATCACCATTGAATAATACGGATAAAACAATCCGATTACTCGAAGCGTATGAGAGAAGTTATCATAATAGAGTGAAATGGAGAATAGAGATTCGTCTTATCTCTTGATGTAGTAACGATTGATTTCCGGAATTTAAGGAATAGGAAATCTTCATAATTTAAATAAGACTTGATTCTTCGGAATTTAAGGAAATCAGGATTTTCTTTGATTAAATGCGTAATCTGCCTCGATTGCTATGTCTGATATTTTGCTATAAATTAACCTTTTCCGTTTCATTTATTTTTACCACTCTTATAATCTTCTTTCTTATTTCATACTTACAAAAGATTTGTGAAAATGCTTCATCCAGTTCTGATTCTACATATTTTCTTGGTTATCATATCATTCATTCTTCTTTTTCATCTGCCACCAGAGGAGGTTATTTTCTTCTACTATTACCTTGGGGTTATATTGTTTTTCATTCTTCCGTGTCTTTATATTGCTATACGCATTGATATACACGGTTTGTAATTTCGGGGTTGTTTTCGGGCTTTATATTTTTCATTATATTTCGAAGCTTCATGCTTTCGTTTTCTCTTCCCGACTTTAAGTCAAGCGAATAATGGTTCAAAATTCGTAGGTATGGATTTTGAAATGAACATAATTAATGTTCTAAGAAAGAAACGGTAATGGCACAATCTGACTTGTCAAATTACCAGAATACCTCGAAAAAGACCGAATCATCAAGAAAAATATTTTCTTGATATGTTTAGAGGTTAAATAGAATGAAAGAGTTATGTAACATGGTTCATGATGAGGGTATGATCTTTGAACCTTTATCACGTTCCATTAGAAACTCAGCATGACTTACTGTAATATAATCACGTTGATCAAGTGTCATTATATTATACTAACTCATGCTTCAGCTCCCAACACCACTTCCAAAATATTCATATTTTAAACTTGAAAGTTTCAGAATTTAGAAACTAAAATAGTTTCTTTTATGATGTAACACAGATATCGCAAGGAGAAAATTGATTTCTGATACGAATGATTATGAAATTATCTCCAGAAATATGGAGGATATTTATAATGAAAGATACGATGATATCTTATAATTTATAATATCAGAGGATGATGAAGAATATTGTTCGCAAGGGTTTAGATTCGGAAGCAAGGTATTCGTTAATGGCTTCAGTAAATACTGAATCTTTTGGATTCTTTGAAGGCAAGTTTCGTCCTTGTGATTTATCCACAGTCTCCTTCATACTTTGCTCAATCCGTTTTTCAGTTCCAAACTTTCTCTTTTTCTGAGCTTTGCCAGCACTCTATCCTTTATCATCAAACTTTTTACTGTTAAGGTTGTTTACAGTTTTTGCTGCTTCATCAGCATTTTTCAAGATTTCGAGAACTAGTTCGTAGTTTAAGGTGTTTTTCAGAAACTTCACATTCGAAATCTGTAAGTCTAGAAGATCGATGTTATCTATATATAACTGTTGTCGTAGAAAATGCTGCGAGATTCAAAATACTGATTGTTAATTCCCGGTAGTTGTAATGGCAATTATTGTTACAAGATGTGGATGAGTACATGATAGGGTTTCAATGAGTATAAGGATTTTTCGAAAGGTCAAGGATTAATAAAGTTGTTTGGTAAATTTACTGCTAATGTGGTGGAACATGAAAGGTTCCCCAGTAACAAAATGTATATATCAAGGTTACAATAAGGCTTAATCTGAAAAGTTGAAGTTGTCTGGTTGGAAGTGTGATAAAACTGGATACTTTGAAAAGAAATTGCAAGATTATTTTCGGTAATAACAATGCTAAAGGATCTTTCACCGTTTTGAAGTCAAAGTATAGCTTTGAAAGATGTAGAGATCTAAGAATGATGTCACTTGTTAAATCTTGACTTGGATTCTGCTCTGTCAATATCAGAATATGTAATTGAATTTGTATGGAAACGATTGTATATCGCTGTGAGCATAGTTAATAATTTTTTAATCAAAGTTGAAGAATGTACAGTGTAACATATTAATTGCGAACTTATATATTTCCCGGGTATTACCTACCCGTTAAAGATTTCACAATTAATACTTTGTACAAAAGAATTTTTATTACCGTCTTTATGAAAATATATGTATGTATATTTTCTTCAGATGTAACACAGATTTAATGACTTAATATCATATTAAGCTCATTTAATTTTCGGCTTGACTTAGAAATGATTAATCTCTAAAACATTAAAGATTACATAATCTTTGCGGAGTATTTCGCTAATGTAATCGATACTTCATTATTTATTCTTATTGATATTCCTCGGTGAAGGCTGTTGGTGCTCGTGGAATTTTTGTGAACCTTACAAGGCACAGATGATGTTTTCTGAAAAGTTTCGAGTATATCGAAATTGAAAATGTAAAATCAATTATGTAATTGATTAATACACTTGGTTTATTATGAAATGGAATTCATTGGGTTGAAACAGAGATTGTAGTTAACAATGGTTAAGTTGTTAAGGAAGGATGTACATCATTGCATATTAGTAATATGAACTAACCGAGTAGTACCTACCAGTTAAGATTCACACGTAATAGCTTAGTACGAAAAGATTTATTTTGATTTCAAAATTCATATATATAAAATATACATAAAATTTCTTCAGGGAAAAAAATGAGTTAATACTTCGTCGGTTATTGTTGCTGGTATTTCTTGGTAACTATGGTGCGTATGACGTTGATGCTCGTGGAACAGATTGTGAAGTTGAGGTTTGCGATGCGGATGTTGTTGTTGGTGGTAATGGTACTGTTGGTGTTGTCGGTGGTACTGTTGATGCCGGTGATGTTGCTGGTGCTTGTAACCTTTGCACCATATTCTCCAAAGCCACTACCCGAGCGCGAAGCTCGTTGACTTCTTCTACTACACTGGGATGATTGGCGGTTCGGACGAGCGGATTAATAAGATCCAGAATTTGAGATAGTATATTATCGTGACGAGATACTCTGGAAATGAGAGAGAAAATGGTGTCTCGAACAGGTTCGCCGGTAAGTGCTTCAGGTTCTTCGCCAAGAGGGCAATGTGGTGGATGGAAGAGATCACCTTCTTCTTGTCTCCAATAATTAAGTAAGCTACGAACCCATCCCCAATTCATCCAGAATAGATGATGGCTAATTGGTTGATCAATTCCAGTTATACTGTCTTCGGAATTCAGGTGAATATCCATATCGGAATAGCTGTCAGAGTTTAAGGAATTTGAACTAGATACGGGATCCATCTTGTATAATTAAGGAGATGATTTTTGATATGAATTAGCTTATAGAATTTAGTTTAGTATTCTTCAATACATAATTTACATATGCATATATAATACCAAATTCCATAAATTACGGAGAAATTTTTGGAAGATGTCAGGAAAAGTTTACAGTAACAGATACGCTAAGATATGAATTTTGTCTATACACTATTCATGCAATCAACGCAGTAAAATGTGTCTAGACTAGGAATGATAAGCAGGTAATTTCCGACAAGAAATGATAAGCAAAACTTTTAACATGCAGACACGGTCAAAGTCCAGACTTACTAATGCATCCTAACAACTATCAGTTAGACACACTCATGCAAGACCTGGTTCACTAGGACCAACGCTCTGATACCAACTGTGACGATCGCTCCAAATTCATATGGACAAACACGTCATTCATCGATTTCATTGCGAGGTATTTGACCTCTATATGATACGTTTTGTAAACATTGCATTCTTTTGAAAAGGCACACCATCAATGAATATTTAAATCAAAGGTTCTCGACATCTGATGATTTCTATATATGGACAATCACCGTAAATAATAGTTTACAATAGTAATTCCGTTGACAATGCAGTCAAAATAAGATACATGGTGATGATTTTGTGAATGCAACGTTTTCTTGAATAAAGCATGCAAGACTCCATGCACATAGCTTGTATAACATGTAAGCAAACAGCGAAAGACTTCTAGGGAACCTGAGAATAAACATGCTAACAAGTGTCAACACAAAGGTTGGTGAGTTCATAGTTTTAGTGTTTCGCATAATCTGTATATAAAAGTGGATCACAAGATTTCAGTTGTTTCATCCAGAAACGTTTATCAATAGATTCTACATAACAGAGCACCCTGGTAACTAAGCTTTAACGTTATAATGATAAATACCCCATACATTTTAATACACGCAAACCAACGTGTCCTAAACTCAAATAACACACGTCCGTTAAAAGGCTAGCGCTCTAGCCCGGACGGGGATGTCAAGCCCTATGGATCCATATACTGTTATTCGCGCCCACCAGTCCATATCCTATGTACTGGCAGCTACTAGTTACCAAAGCTAAGGGATTTTCGGTTCAAACTCAGTGTAGAGTTTAGTATGTACTTGTATCCATTGTGTTTTAAAATAAATTGCATGTATTCTCAGCCCAAAAATATAGATTGCAAAAGCAATTAAAAAGGGAGCAATGAAACTCACCTTAGCAGCATATAAAGTCGTTCACCAAAATGTGACCGAAACTCATATTACCAAATAACCGTAGATCTCAACCTAGAGAACATATGTTGGTCAATAAATGTCTATCAAGCTAGGTCAGGTCATAGTGTATCACAATCCTAATGCTCGATATCGACATACAAAAGTTATCCAAAGTCGTTTCAAAAAGTCAATTTTGACAGTTGTTTAACAAAACGAGACGTACCTTATATAAGGATTCATTTACTCGGTTGGTAATGTTCAAAAATCCAATTTATCAATCTCGTAAACAAGTTGTTTAAATCTTAATTGTAAATTCAAAAGCAATTTCAATTAACGTTAATCATAATTCAGTTGATCATATCTTTTAATCCGTTCATCGAAATTATTCGATATCTAAATGAAAAGTTATTGATTTTTCGCCAGCTTTCCAAAAACATGTATATCATATACCTTTTACCAGTAATATATGTAATTAATTCGTGATTCATTATAAACTGTTTAACGACGAAATTTAGCATACTCGTATGTATAAATATATATACTCGAGCACTAGACATGGATACGCAATTAATATATAAAAGATAAAATATGAGTGCTTACGTATCAATATTGAGATTCAATATTGTAGAAAAGTACGTAGACGTAACGGAGATGATAAACACTAGGTTTAATTCATAAATATACCCCCGAACATTACCCATAATTTTCTTAGCTCTATCCCGCTTGAAAACCATTTTGAAAGTGACACGCTCAAGACCTCGTCGTAGTATTTTATGTATAATACTAATTAATAATATTAATAATAATAAGATTAATAATAATATTAATCTTAATAATAATAATAATAATAATAATAATAATAATAATAATAATAATAATAATAATAATAATAATAATTATATAAATAATAATAATAAATACTTACGGAGTAATATTAATAGTGTGAGAAAACATAACTGAAATCGTGCAATTTATAGAACCTTTTCTGAAAAAGTACCCCATGCGATCGCATGGGATTTGTGCTTCAAGGTCATGTGATCGCATGGCCCTCTGATCCAGCTCACAAACTTTTAACTTTTTGTTTGTCGACATAATTTTATATAATATATTTAATTTATATAATTAATTATATATTATATTAAATTCACATGCATAGTTGATTTGTAATTTTTGTTCCGATAAGTCGTACGTCATCACTCGACTTATGTCCCGGTTCCATTTTTTCAAATGTCCTTTCGTACGCTGAGAAAACTTGTATTTTACATTTCGTGTCACGTACCTTTGTCAAAATATAGCCTTAAATTATCCCTAAACTATACCACTCAAAGTATATCTTAAACTTTCGAGTATTTTGACCATTTACTTCTATAAATTATCGTCTCGCTATTTGTTAATATATATATAATAACAATTCTTTTTTATGACCAAGTTAATATTATATTTTATCGTATTGTTAAATATATATTTTCAATATTAATAAACACGTTTTAAAATACATATCGCAAGTTATTCATATATATAATTCCAACAGTTGATATTCCTTATTATTGTATGTGTCCAAATTACGTTATTTAAACAAACACTTTACCATTTATTCCAATACCGTTAATAATGAATGATTTCCCAAATCAACGTGGACCTTACAACAGAGACCCGTAATAATATCATAATCCTTAAGGGACTCAATAATTATCTTTTAATTCAATCGTTTGGCATAATCTTTTAACTCTGTATCTAAATATATCAATCAGATAATCAAACTAATAAGTTTAATGCACAGTATCATATACTCAACACTTTGTTATGTTTTCAAGTTATGGTATATATATGTATCTATTTACATAAAATTGTTCGCGAATCGTTGAGAATAATCGAAAGGTAATTGAATAGTTCAAAAATTTTGAGATTCAACTTTACAGACTTTGCTTATCGTGTCGAAAACGTTAAAGATTAAGTTTAAATTTGGTCAGAAATTTCTGGGTCATCACAAAAGGAAATTAAATATGAAATAAAATAATTATGCTTATTTAAACTTCCGTAATCATGATGTTTGACGTGTTGATTTTAGTTTTATGCCCATGGGTTAATTTTCCTTTGTCCTGGATTATTTAATATGTCCGTCTGGTTTTTGTCCATAACAGTCCATCAGTCATAAATATAAAGTGCGAGTATCCTCGTCAAATTATCCTTATACCCGAAGTTAAATATTCCAACTAATTGGGGACTTAAACTGTAACAAGATTTTAATACTTTGTTTAATAATTACACCAGGTTATCGACTGCGTGTAACCCAGGGTTTTAATACTTTGTTAACAATTATGCTAAGTGTCCTTGTACATAATTTCACCCCTGTTTTAATAATTCTAGTGGCTATTAATCCATTCCCGTGTCCGGTTAAATGAACGATTATTCGTACATATAAATATCCCGCCCATCGTGTCCGATTGAGTGTATATGGTTATTTATAGGGACGTCCAATTGTAAATCTTTATATTAAAATTAACAAACTATCATTTAGTTAAACAAATATAAAGCCCATTAATAGCCCATAGTCTAATTTCCACAAGTGTCGTTCTTTTGTCCAAACTCCAATTATGGTACAAAGCCCAATTACCCAATTTTAGTAATTAGCCCAACATCATGATTACTTCGTTTTAAATAAGCATAATAATAACTTAGCTACGAGACATTAAATTAAAAAGGTTGAACATAACTTACAATGATTAAAAATAGCGTAGCGTTACACGGACAGAATTTTGACTTACACCCTTACAACATTCGCTATCATACCCTTATTATTAGGAATTAAAATTAAAATTAAAATTAAAATACAAATTATAAATATAAATATTACGTATAGATATAGAGAGGATGGATATATGTTGAATGATGCACCAAACACTCGATTTTATAGGCCTTGTGAACTGGAAAAGATGCTCATGCGATCGCATGGGATTTCTTCCTCCAGGCCATGCGATCGCATGGCCGTTGGTGACAGCTCAAAGTTCTTATTTTCTTGTTTGTCGACGTTTTAATTAAATAAATATAATATATAAATAATTATAAGAATTATTTAAATATTATATTATATTTATGTGCATAGTTGACTTGTAATTTTTAGTCCGTTGCGTCGAGCGTTGAGAGTTGACTATGGTCCCGGTTTCGAATTTTCGAACGTCCTTGCGTATAATTTAATATCTTGTACTTTGCGTTTTGAATCTTGTACTCTTGTAATTTTGAGACGTTTCTTATCAATAATTGGAACCTTTTTTATTGTATTTTGTACTTTTGAGCTTTTTGGTCGTTTGCGTCTTCAATTCGTCGAATCTGTCTTTTGTCTTCACCTTTTATTATTTAAACGAATATCACTTGTAAATAGAACAGTTGCAACTAAAAGCTTGTCTTTCTTGAGGAATAATGCTATGAAATATATGTTCGTTTTTAGCATTATCAAATATTCCCACACTTGAGCGTTGCTTGTCCTCAGGCAATATCGTCTTGAAATACTAGAATCACCTCTTTATTCTTCACACTTTGTACATCAGTGATTTCTATACGGCGGTATGAACAATGGTAGTAACGATGTGGTTTACAGTCCCATATGACTATAAAATTTAGATCCATTAAGGAAATTGGATCTTTATGAAAATATTTGATCTTTTTGAAAATTAAATCTAGCTTTTACCCTAGATAAGTTTTCCGGAATAACCCTTCACCGGTGTTTGCAAAATATTTTTGTGGGTTTGGTGGGTTTCAGATTTGAAAATTTTAGCTCAAAACTTGTGGTTTTGTGTCACCCACTTGCTAACCTTGTATTGGGAAAGCAACACGTCCAGTATACTTGCTCCGAATATTACCTTTCGATAAACTACCGTCCGGTTGTAAAGGAAAGCGTTGAACAAGCAACTGTTAAGGTAATGTCCCCTGACATTCTTTTAATTATGGTCTATAACGTGTCGGACGCAATTACTATCCTTGGTAGGAGCAATAGTAAAGCTCACCCTTATGATTTTTCGGTCTGGCACAAGGTCCTGTCTTTGACCATGCTATGCAACCACCGTTCTTACGGTTGACACCCGATTTGGTTCAGGTGACCTAATGAATTCCAGGTGAATTCCTAGGATTTTACGTTCAATGGTAATGAACGCATTGAAAATGAGTTTTCGGAAAACAAATCGGTTTGTAATTTGATCAAAATATTTTTTCGTTCAAGCTCGAGTTTAGATATCATTGAATTCCATGAGTTTGTAATTCTCAATCTTTAAGGTCAATCTCTAGGATTGAGTAATATCAGTGTTAAAAGCTGATTTTTAATCTTTAAGGATATTATCCTTTCTGGGGATCTGATTCATTAGTCTTATCAAGCTAATTTGCATGGTGCCCTCCCCATTTTACAAGACAGATCCTCTCATGGTTAGAATAAGTTTGACCACTTGGCGACCCTGTTTGATGCTGAGGCCCGTGGATTTCCTGCTGATTTTAGTGATGACTTTTCTAGGTTTTTCGTCAACCTACAGCTGGTCTGGACGACAACTTCATGACCTAAATCAGGAAGCGCGTTTCTTTTTCGGAAGACTTTACTTCCTTTTAATGATGGAATTAATTCATCGTGTAGATCCATCTTTCTTACAGTAAATCGGGTAAAACTGTTTAGTTTAGTCCAAAGCAAAAGTATCTTTAATTATTTGTTACAGAAATATGTGACATATGCTTAAAATAACTTGGTAAATTTTCTCACACTTGACTTTTATTTTCCTTTTTATTGTCCTCTATTCCATTTTAAATGAATTTTAACATTTTGGTTTGTTTCTCAATTTATGTCCTTTCCGAGGTAACAATAATTTCGGTGTTAACACCTAGTTTTATCGTTCATAAATATGTATAAACATGATTTTGAGTTCATTTAATTGAAAATTTTGAAAAATTTTACTAGAATTGGGTAGTCAGTATATAAGACTAGGGCTATTCTTTATTATCAGAGAGCACTAGATTCTAATACAACTACTACGTTACTAGTATTTTTAATGGTAACCAAGTGTTTAAAGTAAAAAAATTTAAAAATCCGAAAGAATTTAACCCCTTCCCACACTTAAGATCTTGCAATGCCCTCATTTGCAAGAAATCAGTAACAATTTAAATTATTGAGGGTGATTAGCGTAGAAAAATGATTAAATTTTACCAAAGTTTCCTAACATATTGGCGTTTGTTTGCTGAATGATAAATGGTGCACATCATTTGTTCATTCCTTCTTGTTGTTACATCACATTTGTTTTTCGTTTTGTCGTCAAAACTAGCTTTTGCTGAACTTAATGCTAGTCTTTGAAAATGCGCTGTTTTATCCTGTTTTGTACAATTTACAATATACATACATACAAATATAAACATGCATGGCAATTTGAAATGGGACTTAATATCCCACTTTCAAATCCTAAATGTGAAATATTAGTACACAATAATAATAAAAATGATAAAGATTACATAAGTATATTCAATAACATAAGTTTAAACATGAATAAGTAAAAAGATAAAAACATAAAAATCATATAAATAACCAAATGGAACCAAATCAGTCTGGATATGGGTTCCAGTTCATCTCGTCAGGTGGGTTCCATTGTTGGTTATAGGTGTTCTAATAGGCTTGGTTATAGTCATACCGGTTAAAGGGTGGTCGGATCTCGGGGCTGTGTGGCGGAAAATGAGCAGGTCGAGTAGGTACATAGTTATTTAGTACCTGATATGATAGCTGGCTCATGATTTGGTGCTGATAAACTAACCAGCTATCGTGTTGGCGTCACCTATAATCCTCGTATACTCGCTCGGAGTTCCACTGCTCATACATACTATGTCTGGCCGCGTTCGTCATTGCTTCCTCATCTATACGAACGTGGACGTCAAGAATAGCATCTCGAAAGACATCCCTAATGTCTTCCGCCTCCTCCATTTCCTCGTCTGAGCCTCTCTCTACCTGAGGATGAGATCCCTCATAGGGTACTGCCTGGTTACGTCTACTTTTCAATACCTTAGCACCCACATAAACTTTCAATCCTAAGGGCTCAACATGTTCTCTACAAAGCTGTAATGGACCTCATTGGTTCCTATCAACACCTAAATACTCTCCAATGAGAGTAACAAAAATCCCTCCTCCTATTATACTCCCGTCCTGCATTCCCTCTACCATTTTAGATAAATAAAAAGCAACACAGTAAGGGATATTGACAAAGCTTCTAGGATCCCGAATACACTTTAGGTAGAATAAATCATGTAAGGTAATTTTTTCTTTATTGTGAACTCTCTGTGTAATCGAGTTAGCCAAAAATCTATGAATAATATGAAGCTCGGCTCTGTCAATATGTGTATAGGAGTGTCCTCCTGCTCGTGTAAAAACATCAAAATGTGACATACGCCTCCAAATGGTGTCAGCGTCAAAGTTGCTATCTACCCTTTCACCATAATGAATCAAGTTTGTACAATCGGGTAGTAGCAACTCACCAGGACTATATATCTGTAAAGCCCTGGCCATGTCCAGCATGGACATTCTGTACATCCTACCGCCAAGGATAAACCTAAGAAATCTTCTATCATCTATTCTAACTATATTTGTATCAAGTGATACAGTACTCATCAACTCAACACACCATTCCTTATATACAGGTCTACGAATGGTGAAAAGACGTTCCCAATCTGTAAAAGAAGCACTGCCATACCTTTGAACTAAAAGCTGTCTAACACGGTCAGCTAGATGGACCGTTTCCAAAGGGGCCCAATCGATTACCCTTGGCACCTCTACATTTTTTGTTACCAATTTAAATTTGTTCCTTTGATATGTCTCGTAATCTCTCCATCTTCTATCAAATCTCATATTAGGATGTAGAGTGTGCTCAGGAATCGTTGGGAATTCTACTGGCGGCCTCATTGGGAATACTATGAATTCATCAACAAACTGTATCGGATCATAATAAGGTATGTGCTGATCAGGCTGTTGTTGTGGTTCTTGTTGTGGTTCTTGTTCGTGTTGCATTTCTGGTTCTGGTTCTGGTGCTGGTCGTCTAGATGATGATGCTCCTGAACCTCCAATATCGGCTTTTTGCAAAACACATTAAACACAAAATTTGTGCATCCAAATATGCATTAGTGTTAGCAAAATAACAACTTAAAACAATCACTATAACATGTTAAATCAAAATTAAACTTATACACATTTTCACAATTCTACACTTTTCAAATAAGCACATATGAAAATGTATACAAAGTTCATAAGCTTTTAACTCAAATAACATGTCAAAATAGTCATTACTAATAATTAAACAAGTCTCAAATGGCAATTACATCAAATTAATCAAGTTCATGAATTTTGGACTTAAAAAGTCCACTTTAATCTCCAAAAATCATGTTTAGGATCAATGTTTAGATCATTTAACTACCTAAACATGTTACACTACTCAATTTAGCAATAATTCATGACAAAAATCGACCATAACCTGTTTATATCAAAAAGCCCCAAATTGCTCAAGAACACAAACCCTAGATTTCTAAAAAATTTTAAGTTTTTGACTTCAAATCATGTTAAATAGCATCAATCTAGGTTATACATGCATAAAATACTAACAATTTAACACTAATTACACTAGAAATTAACAAAATTGCATTAGGTAAAATATTGGTAATTATCACAAAAACTAGCAAATTTATGAGTTTAGGGGTGTAATTCTTACTATTTTGCTGAAGAATGAGAATCTAGGCATGGTTAGTGCAAGAAAAATGACGAATTACGGTGGAAAATTGGCGAAATTTGGTGAAGATTTGAGAGAGTTTCGTGTTTGTGTGTGTGTTATGTGGAGAAGACAGACCCGCTGTCTGTTTTGAGTCTGGCCTGCATTTGGTCCCCATGCGATCGCATGGGTTCCAAGTGCAAACCCCATGCGATCGCATGGGGTGCCGGCTACAGTACTTTCAGCTTTTTTTTTTTTTTTTTTTGTAAAACCTTATACTTTATAAAACATATAATTAATAAAATTCTAAAAATTTTGTTTTCCTTTAGGAGCGAGGGCGTTACGGATCGTTGTCCTAGTCTGTCCCTCGACAAAATTTTAAAATTTGTCAAATCAAAGCGCCGTTTTAAAAGTAAAGATTTTTGGGTTTTTTTTTTTTAATGTTTTTGGCATACTTTAGTTCAATAAGATTAAAAATAATGATAATAAAAGTTCTCGTCCCTCCCTCGGGTAAAGCAATTTCTGTTCAACGACCTAATCTTCAACTCACGACGAATTTTAAAAATCATATTTTTAACTTAGCAAAATAAAGTAAATTTTTATTTTTAAATTCACACAACTTAAATTAAAAAATGCATAAAATTAAAAATTCACACCAAACTTAAATAAAAATTCATATTATAAATTCACACCAAACTTATATTATATTTTTGTTTTTATACATACAAACTTATATTAATTATATTAATTTTTCAAATATTTACAATTTTAAATATATTGATTTAATTTAAACAAGTTTACAATATTATTTTAATATTAATTTTAAAAACAAAGTAAAAATAAAATTAAAAAACTTTTTGGCTTTTATCCCACTTTAATCAATCAAATATTATCAAAAATATGCGCCCCTCTTTTCGGTAAAGTAATTTCGGTTCCATGACCTAATTTAACTCATGACGAATTTTTGAAATATTTTGGGTTGATTGATTAAAGATATTTATACCTTAAGAATAAACGTTAAATTTCGCAGTGATGTAATAAATTTTTGAATGATATCAATAATTTCGGTCGCCAAACCTAATTTCATCGAATACCAATTTAATACTTTATAGCGAACAAATTAGCGTTTATTATCAAAAGGTTAAAAATAAAAATAAAAAAATAAAAATTGTACAGACTTACCTGTGAGATAGTATTCTTAGTGATACGATCTATTCTACTCATAAGATAGTCGGTTTAATTGGTTTTCCATAGCTACATAGGCGTAACCTCGAGCATTCAGTGTTTTTTCTTCTAAACATATGAACGGTCCGTCTCTGCATAAAGTAACAAATTCGGTGTTTGAATAGGTTTGATTATTTGAACATTTACCTCCATGTGACCATTTTCCGCATTTGTGACATCTTTCTAGGTGTCGTGCTCTTCTTTTCGCTGCAGATTTTGATTTTCCTTTACCAAAATTGTAACTTATTATCTTCACATCTGGATTCTTTTCTTACTCCATCCAATCTTTCTCTGATTACTGATACTAGTTCACTTGGAAGTGTGTCATTATTACGTTTAGTGATCAAAGCGTGTAGCATTAGACCATGGTTTAGTTCACAGGAAGTCTTCATTTCGTAAAAACCTAAAAAAAATAAAAATTCAGAATGGGGGAAGAAGACTAGTTCTTTAGGGTCTGCTAGGGAAAGACCATTCGGGTTCCATTTTCGAGAACTACACGAAAACAGAAAATCTAACTCTAACAGAAATACATATTATCCTTTAAAGACTTGATTCTTCCCACACTTAGTTAGCTGTGGTATCGAAATTGTGATTAACTTCGTTGTCGACTTCCATCGGACTATCTATGTAATGTTTAACTCTGTGACCATTAACTTTAAATTCAATTCCATTTGAATTTATTAATTCTATTGTCCCGTATGGGAAAACTCTTTTGACTATGAATGGTTCAGACCATCTTGATTTCAATTTTCCAGGAAATAGCTTGAATCGTGAATTGAAAAGAAGAACTATGTCTCCTTCTTTAAATTCTTTTAAACTTCTGATTCTTTTATCATGCCATTTCTTTGTTCTTTATTTATAGATTAACGAATTTTCGTATGCTTCATGTCTTAATTCTTCTAATTCGTTTAGTTGACTTAACCGTAGACGTCCAGCTTCATGTAAATCAAGATTACATGTCTTCAAAGCCCAAAATGCTTTGTGTTCAATTTCTACTGGAAGATGACATACTTTTCCATAAACGAGTCTAAAAGGTGTGGTTCCAATTGGAGTTTTGTAGGCTGTTCTAAAAGCCCAGAGTGCATCCTCCAATTTAATGGACCATTCCTTCGGATTTGATCCTACGATTTTCTCTAGAATACGTTTTAAAGCTCGGTTGGTATTTTTAACTTGTTCACTTGTCTGTGGATGATAAGCAGTGGAGATTTTATGAGTTACTCCATATCTTTTAAGAACTTTCTCAAGTTGATTATTACAGAAATGAGTTCCCCGATCACTTATTAAAGCTTTCGGTGTTCCAAACCTTGCAAAAAGACGTTTTAAAAAGTTGACTACAACTCGTGCAACGTTAGTTGGGAGAGCTTGTGCTTCCGGCCATTTAGATACATAATCAATGGCTACGAGAATATAGAGATTATTATGAGATTTTGGAAATGGACCCATAAAGTCAATACCCCAAATGTCAAATACTTCACATACTTGAATGACATTTTGTGGCATTTCATCACGTTGACTTATTTTTTCGGCCCTTTGACAAGCATCAAAGGATTTGCAAAGAAGGTGTGCGTCTTTGTAAATTGTAGGCCAATACAATCCAGCATCATAAACTTTTCTTGCTGTTAGTTGAGGCCCATAATGCCCTCCTGTTGTTCCTGTGTGACAATGGTTTAAAATTTTACTAGCTTCATCTCTGAATACACATCGGCGTATTATTCCATCTGGACAACTTTTAAACAGATGTGGATCTTCCCAGAAATAGTGTTTTATATCACTAAAGAATTTCTTTCGTTTTTGGTACGATAATCCTTTTTCAAGGAATCCACATACTAAGTAGTTTGCATAGTCTGCAAACCATGGAATTTCATTATAATCTATCTTCAATAGATATTCATCAGGAAAGTTGTCTTGTATGGCCGATTCATTTAGAACTTCTAATTCGGGATTTTCAAGACGAGAAAGATGATCAGCGGCGAGATTTTCTGCTCCTCTTTTATCTCGGATTTCAATATTGAACTCTTGTAAGAGTAAGATCCAACGAATTAATCTTGGTTTGGCATCTTGTTTCGAAAATAGGTATCTAAGAGCAGAATGGTCGGTATAGACCACCGTTTTTGCTAGAACGAGATATGATCGAAATTTGTCAAAAGCAAAGACAATAGCAAGGAGTTCTTTTTCAGTAGTTCTGTTATTTGTTTGTGCTCCTTGTAACGTCTTACTAGCATAATATATAGGTTGAAATCTTTTTTCAATCCTTTGTCCTAAAACGGCTCCCATTGCAAAATCACTTGCATCGCACATTAGTTCAAACGGTAGATTCCAATTTGGTGTTATCATGATCGGCGCATTAGTGAGTTTCTATTTAAGAATATTAAAAGATTTGATGCATTCATCTAAAAAGATGAATGGAGCATCCTTTTCTAGGAGTTTATTCATAGGAGTGGCAATTTTAGAAAAATCTTTTATGAAACGTCGGTAAAAACCGGCATGCCCTAGAAAACTCCTAACTCCTCTAACATTGGTGGGATGTGGAAGTTTAGCAATTACATCTACTTTAGCTCTATCCACTTCAATTCCTTCTTTTGAAATTTTATGTCCAAGAACGATGCCTTCTTTAACCATGAAATGGAATTTCTCCCAATTAAGTACTAGATTTGATTGTTCGCATCTAATAAGCATTTGTTCCAGATTAACTAGACAAGATTCAAATGTATCACCGAAGACTGAAAAGTCATCCATGAAAACTTCCATGCATTCTTCTATCATGTCGTGAAAAATCGCCATCATGCACCTTTGAAAGGTTGCAGGGGCGTTGCAAAGTCCAAATGGCATGCGTTTGTAAGCAAAAGTACCATAAGGGCACGTGAATGTGGTTTTATCTTGATCTTCGGGTGCTATTGGAATTTAAAAATATCCGGAAAAACCATCTAGAAAACAATAGTAACTATTTTCGGCTAATCTTTCCAACATTTGATCAATGAAAGGTAAGGGAAAGTGATCTTTTCTGGTGGCGTCATTTAATTTTCTATAATCAATACAAACACGCCATCCTGTTACAGTCCTAGTAGGAATAAGTTCATTTTTCTCATTTGTAATGACAGTCATGCCACCCTTCTTAGGCACGCATTGAACTGGGCTTACCCATGGACTATCAGAAATTGGATAAATTAAACCTGTATCTAGCAGTTTAATTATTTCTTTTTTAACAACATCTTGCATATTAGGATTTAGTCTTCGTTGGCGTTGCACATACGTTTTATGACCTTCTTCCATAAGGATTTTATGTGTGCAATACGAAGGACTTATTCCTTTAATATCATGAATCTTTCATGCAATGGCTGGTTTATGAGCTTTCAACACAGAAATGAGTTGAGATTTTTCATTTTCAGTAAGAGAAGATGATATTATTACAGGTAATTCAGATTCACCATGTAAATAAGCGTATTTCAAATGGTTTGGAAGTGGCTTTAACTCTAATTTTGGAGGTTCTTCTATCGATGATTTGTATCGATATCTGTCTTCTTCTTTTAGCATTTGAATTTCTTCTGTTGTTGGTTCATATCCATTAGCCATTAGTGTAGCTAACATTTCAGTTTCATCAATTGGTTCAGTTCCTTCTCCTAAAGAACATTCTCCTGTTCCTTGTAATTCTGGAAATTCTTCTAATAATTCTGCATGTGAATCTATAGTTTGAATATAATAACATGTATCATCTGCAGATTGCGGTTGTTGCATTGCTCTATCAACTGAAAAGGTAACACTCTCGTCCTCTATACTTAGGGTCAGTTTCTTACCAAACACGTCTATCATTGCTTTAGCCGTGTTTAAGAATGGTCTTCCTAATATGAGAGGAGCTTGAGAATCTTCTTCCATGTCCAGAACAACAAAATCTATTGGAAATACTAAAGTACCAACTTTAACTATCATGTTCTCCATTATCCCTCTAGAATATTTTATTGATCGATCGGCTAGTTGTATGCTTATTCTTGTTGGTTTCAATTCTCCAAGGTCTAGTTTAGCGTATAGTGAATACGGCATTAAATTTATACTAGCACCTAAGTCTGCCAATGCTTCTATTGAACTAATACTACCTAGAAAACAAGGAATTGTGAAACTTCCTGGATCAGATAGTTTTTCTGGTATCTTATTCAACAGCACTGCTGAACAATTAGCATTCATAGTAACAGCCGAGAGTTCTTCCATTTTCTTTCTATTTGAGATTAGATCTTTCAGAAATTTAGCATATCTAGGCATTCCTGAAATCACATCAATGAAAGGAAGATTGACATTTATTTGTTTAAACATATCCAAGAATTTGGATTGCTCGGCTTCAAGTTTCTCTTTTTTCATTTTACTCGGGTAAGGAAGTGGTGGTTGGTATGGTTTAATATAAGGTTTAGCCTTAACTATGTTATCTTCATTAACCTTTTCAACTACCGGTTCTTTTTCCTTATCTTGTTCAGGTTGTGGTTCTTGTGGAGTAGGAATAGCTTCATCAGAAGTTACAGGTATTTCAGGTGGTTTAAGTGTTGTACCACTTCTTGTGGTAATGGCTTTAGCTGTTTCATTCCGGGGGTTTGCATTTGTATCACTAGGTAAACTTCCCGGTTTTCTTTCACCTATTAACCTTGCTAGGTTACTTACTTCTTGTTCCAAATTTTGAATAGAAGCTTGTTGATTTCTAAATGTTTGAGCATTTTGTTCATTCGTTTGTTTCTGAGATGTGAAAAACTACGTTTGAGTTTCAACTAGCTTCGTCATCATATCTTCTAAATTCGGCTTTTTATCATCGGTTTGTGGTGGTTTGTTTTGAAAATTAGGTCTTTGCTGATTGTAAGTATTATTGGATACTTGTTGATTGCTAGGACCTTGTTGGTTGTTGTATGGAATATTTCGATTATAATTCTGGTTTTGATTGTAAATTGGTCTTGGCGGTTGATAATTATTCTGATAATTATTTCCAGGCCTTTGGTTTATGTATGAAATATTCTCTCTTTGTTCCATTGTTAGTTCAATACTGAGACAATCTTTTGTCAAATGTGGTCCTCCACACTGCTCAAAACTAATTCGTATTGAGTGGATATCTTTAGTCATCTTTTCCATTCGTCTCTCGACAGCATCTATCTTTGCAGAAATGGAATCTAAGTCATGGTTAGAATCGGCTCTAGCTGCTTTAGATGATCTAATGATATCTTTTTATTGGTGCCACTCATGTGAGTGGGAAGCAGTTTCGGTTTTCTTCATAATAGAACCACCAGCTGCTATGTCTATGTCTTTTCTTGTAGTGATATCGCATCCTTGATAGAATATTTGTACTATTTGACAGGTGTCTAAACCATGTTGCGGACATCCTCTTAATAACTTTCCAAATCTTGTCCATGCCTCATATAGAGTTTCATTCGGTTTATGTGTGAACGTAACAATTTCTCCTTGAAGTCTTACGGCTTTAGATGCCTGAAAGAATTGTTTAAGAAATTTTTCAACTAAAACATCCCATGTTTCAATCGCCCCTTCAGGTAACGATTCCAACCAATCTTTGGCTTATCCCTTTAAAGTCCAGGGAAATAACATGAGATATATCTGTTCATCCTCAACTTCTCTTATTTTAAATAGTGTGCAGATCCTATTAAAGGTACGAAGATGTTCATTTGGATCTTCCTTCGGCGCACCACTAAATTGGCATTGATTAGTCACCATGTGTAGAATTTGTCCTTTGATTTCATAATATGGCGCATTAATGTCAGGATGAGTAATTGCGTGACCTTGGCCAGTGCGTTTAGCTCTCATTCGGTCTTCCATACTTAAAGGTTCCAGATTCTCCATAATTGAATTTGTTGAATCTGAATCACTAGAAGATTCTGATTTAATGGTTCGTTCCTCAACAATCTCTGTTTGAATGATTGGTGGTTCCTGAGGAAAAATTAATGGTTCAGGATCTATGAATCGTCCCTGAATATTCTCCGGATTCTCAATTGTGAGGTCGGGTTCAAAAAATGGATTATCGGAAATTTGAATTGGAGTACTTGGTCGACTGGATGATGATTCTAAAGAAAAATCAACAGCGGTAATATTCGCTAGATGTCTTGATCTAGTTACAGGTGGTGAACGTACAAAAGGTGGTGAACGTCTTGCTCGGTGCATTCACTGAATATCCTATTAGTTTTTAAAAGGAAAGAAAAATTATATAAGTTATCCAATTAATAGACTTTTCTGATTTTGCCCACGTTTCGAATAGCCAAAAGATGCAGCAGAGGGGCAGGATTCGTTTGGTCTCAATATAATTGAGTACTGTTTGGCTCCAATAACCCGGTCCACGTACAAATCCAACTATTACTACGAACCAGAAAATTTTGATGTCTATCAATTTAACCACTTAAAATAAATTTTCGTAATTTTAAGAAATTTAGATAAGAAGTAGAATAAAATCTATGTCCTAAAACTAGAATAGCGAGAAATAAGAAAGAAAAAGAGCGCGTCGAAAAAGGTCGAAAAAGAAAAGAATTGAAAAATAAAAGGCCTCGAAAAATAAGAAAGAAAAAGAAAATGACTATAAAACTTTAAAAACACTCGACTAACCCAACCTTATTACTATCACTAACTTAAAATTAAAATTGCAAATTGAGATTACTAATTGGAGTGATAATTGATACATAGGTAAAAGGCGTCGAAAAATAAAAATAAGAAAGTAGCGCGTTGAAACTTAAAAAGGAACTAAAAACTAAAAACTAAAAGTTGCGTCTAAAAATATTAAAGCTTACAAGTAAAACTATATCCCAAATGGCAATAATTTAAAAAGAAACTAAAACTTAAAAAGGCGTCGCAAAATTCTAAAACACCTAAATCTTAGTCTAAAGAAAAAGCACTTAAGGGATTTTACGGCAAAGCCTAAAAATTTAGAAGGTAAAAAAAATAACTATGGCAAAAACTATATTTAAAAACTAAATACGAACGAAAAATACAAATATTACGCTAAAAACAATTAAAAAAAATAAAATATAAAAATATACTAAAAGTTGTAAAAAGTACAATTTTTATAAAAATATTATTTTTATATTATTTATTTTATAAAAGTATTAATTTTATAAATTATTAAAACTAATTAAACATAAAAATACAAATTAAATAAACTAAACTAAATTAACTAATAAAATACTAAACCCTAATTAGGGTTTAAGTATAATTAATAATAATACTCCGTAATGATTACTGAATTGGTCAACCCTGGCGTGTCTGCAGGGCTCATGCGATCGCATGAGTTCTAAGCTACCCGGCCATGCGATCGCATGGGCTAGGGTTTCGGGCCACAGAGTGGGCTGCTACAGTACGGGCCGAATATAAATTTTTTTTTTTCAGTTTTGTTTTTGCTGTATTTATTTTTTTCTGTTTTAAATATTTATATAATATATTTATATAAATTAAATAAAACTTATATTTTTGTAAAATAAAGATAAAGAAAATTTTTATATAACTTACAAACTCTTAAAAATATTTATATTTTTGTTTTCTTTTCTATGTTTTCGAATATTTAAAACGTATTTTTACAAAAACGTATTTTTTTATAAAAGTAAACTAAAAATAAAAATCTTTTTTTTTATATTAGCGTTGCGCTTCCGGCTTTTAAGCTAGATGTTCCCCGGCAGCGGCGCCAAAAATACTTGATGTCAAAGCTAAGGAGTATAAAATACTATTAAATTTTACAAGGAAATACTATTAAATACGATATAATTTTACACAAGATATTTATTTATTTAGAGAATGGATATACTTAAACCTTGCTACAACACTTATAGGCAGTGTACCTAATCGTACAGTAGTGTAGTTTTTTAGTAAGTCCGGTTCGGTCCAAAGGGAATCTTTTAAACAAAGCTTAACGCTATATTAGTTTTATTTTATAAAAATACAAATATATATATAAGTAATATTATTATTATAAAGGGGGGTTTTTACCGTTTAATGACCGGTTTGTCAATTTTAAAAACTTAAGTCGCAATTAAAACCAAATGTAAAATATTAAAAATAAATACAAGACTTAATTTAAAGCGTAAAATAAATAACGATAATGAAATTGCAATAAATAAAAGTGCAATAATTAGAAGTGCAATTAAATATGAAATAAAGGAAATTAAATATGAAATAAAATAATTATGCTTATTTAAACTTCCGTAATCATGATGTTTGACGTGTTGATTTTAGTTTTATGCCCATGGGTTAATTGTCCTTTGTCCTGGATTATTTAATATGTCCGTCTGGTTTTTGTCAATAACAGTCCATCAGTCATAAATATAAAGTGCGAGTATCCTCGTCAAATTATCCTTATACCCGAAGTTAAATATTCCAACTAGTTGGGGACTTAAACTGTAACAAGATTTTAATACTTTGTTTAATAATTACACCAGGTTATCGACTGCGTGTAACCCAAGGTTTTAATACTTTGTTAACAATTATGCCAAGTGTCCTTGTACATAATTTCGCCCCTGTTTTAATAATTCTAGTGGCTATTAATCCATTCCCGTGTCCGGTTAAATGAACGATTATTCGTACATATAAATATCCCACCCATCGTGTCCGATTGAGTGTATATGGTTATTTATAGGGACGTCCAATTGTAAATCTTTATATTAAAATTAACAAACTATCATTTAGTTAAACAAATATAAAGCCCATTAATAGCCCATAGTCTAATTTCCACAAGTGTCGTTCTTTTGTCCAAACCCCAATTATGGTACAAAGCCCAATTACTCAATTTTAGTAATTAGCCCAACATCATGATTACTTCGTTTTAAATAAGCATAATAATAACTTAGTTACGAGACATTGAATTAAAAAGGTTGAACATAACTTACAATGATTAAAAATAGCGTAGCGTTACACGGACAGAATTTCGACTTACACTCTTACAACATTCGCTATCATACCCTTATTATTAGAAATTAAAATTAAAATTAAAATTAAAATATAAATTATAAATATAAATATTACGTATAGATATAGAGAGGATGGATATATGTTGAATGATGCACCAAACACTCGATTTTATAGGCCTTGTGAACTGGAAAAGATGCTCATGCTATCGCATGGGATTTCTTCCTCCAGGCCATGCGATCGCATGGCCGTCGGTGACAGCTCAAAGTTCTTGTTTTCTTGTTTGTCGACGTTTTAATTAAATAAATATAATATATAAATAATTATAAGAATTATTTAAATATTATATTATATTTATGTACATAGTTGACTTGTAATTTTTAGTCCGTTGCGTCGAGCGTTGAGAGTTGACTATGGTCCCGGTTCCGGATTTTCGAACGTCCTTGCGTATAATTTAATATCTTGTACTTTGCGTTTTGAATTTTGTACTCTTGTAATTTTGAGACGTTTCTTATCAATAATTGGAACCTCTTTGATTGTATTTTGTACTTTTGAGCTTTTTGGTCGTTTGCGTCTTCAATTCGTCGAATCTATCTTTTGTCTTCACCTTTTATTATTTAAACGAATATCACTTGTAAATAGAACAGTTGCAACTAAAAGCTTGTCTTTCTTGAAGAATAATGCTATGAAATATATGTTCGTTTTTAGCATTATCAGTTATCAAGCCATAATATGGCATTTTCAAAGTTTCTTGCACAAATTATTAAATTGAGAACACATTATTCTGATTACACCATTAAAAGGATGAGACTTGATAATGCCGGTGAGTTAACATCTCAAGCATTTAATGATTATTATATGTCTACAAGGATTGTTGTTGAACATCCAGTTGCTCATGTGCATACACAAAATTGGTTTAGCTGAATCAATAGATAAACGCTTGTAGCTAATAACTAGATAATTGATAATGAGTACAAAACTCCCAATATTTATATGGGGACATGTAAATTTACATGATGCGATATTAATTCGCATTAAACCAAGTGCAAGTCATAAATATTCTCCATTACCAACTTAATTTTGGTCGAGAGCCAAATATTTTCCATCTTAGAACATTTGGTTGTGCGGTTTATGTTCCTATCGCACCACCACAACACACTAAAATGGATCCTCAAAGAAGGATGGGAATATATGTTGGATATGAAATATCTTCAATCATAAGAACCCATGACGGGTGATGTTTTTACAGCACGTTTTGCTGATTGTCACTTTAATGAAACATTGTTCCCTAGATTAGGGGGAGAAATAAAAAATAAAGAAAATGATGTTTCATGATGTGAACATAAATTAATGTATCTTGATCATCGCACAAAAGAATGCGAAAAGAAAGTTCAAAAATAATACATATGCAAGAACTTGCAAATAAATTACCTAATGTATTTACAAATACAAAAAGGAGTGACTAAATCATATATACTAGCAGTAAATGTTTCAGCTAGAATTGAAATTCTAAAAGCTGCCAATAATGTCACTGTTGAGTCTTTGCCACGCATCAAACGTGGAAGATCAATTGGTTCCGAAGATAAAAAAATCCTCGAAAAATAAAATCAGCTGATAATGAGGTAAAAGAAAGTGTTCAAGAAGAACCACAAATCAATATTCCTTCTGCAGAGGATATTGATAAATGTAAATACATAAATTGCGATAAATTATGCAATAATATGGAACCGAAATGAAATGAAAAATCTTGATGAGATATTTTCATATAATATTACAATGACATCATGAATAAAGATGATGATCTAGAACCAAAATTTGTCATTGAATATCAAAATAGACATGATTGAGCTCAATGGAAAGGAGCAATACGAGCTGAATTAGAATCGCTCAATAAAAGAAAAGTTTTCGGATCAATCGTTATCACTTTTAAAGATGTGAAACGTATGAGATACAAATGAATTTTTATCCGAAAAAGAAATGTGCAAATGAAGTTACAAGGCAAAACTAGACTTGTAATTCAAGATTTTCCACAAAGACCAGAAATGAATTATGAAGAAAACTTATCCTCCTGTAATGGATACAATTACTTATTAGATACTTAATCAACCTGGTAGTTACTTAAATGCATCTCATGGATGTTATAACTACTTATCTGTATGGATCACTTGATAGTGATATACATGAATATACCTGAAGGGTTTAAGGTATCATAAGCATCTAATGCAAAACCCAAGGGAATGTATTCTATTAAATCACAAAGATTTTTTTTTTATATGGGTCTATACAATCGGGACGTATGTGGTATAACTGATTAAGTGATTACTTGATAAGAAAAGTGTATACATATAAACTTATTTGCACATGTTTTTTATTATGAAAAACAATGATCGGATATATATCGTAGTTATTTATGTCAATGTTCTTAATATCATATGAACAAATAAAGAGATCTATGAAATCATTCAACTTCTAAAGAATTATTTTGAAATGAAAGATCTTGAAAAAAACCAAGTATTACCTTGGATTGCAAATTGAGCATATGCCTAATGGTTTACTTGTACATCAAACAACTTATACCGAAAAGATTTTAAAACATTTTTTTTAAAGACAAACTCATTGTTGTTAGATCACTCAATATTGACACTGATCTATTTCATCCCTGCGAAGATCATGAAAATCTTAACAGATCAGAAGTTCCATATTTTAGTGCAATTGAGGTTCTTATGTATCTTATAAATTGTGCAAGACCTGACATTTCTCTTGCAGTTAATTTGTTGGCAAGATTCAACTCAACTTCTACCAAATGACAATGGAACGGGATCAAACACATATTTTGATACCCTTGAGGAACTGCCGATTTAAAATTATTTTATTCTAACGCTTCAAAACAAGATTTGGTTGATTATGTATATGCAAGTCATTCATCAAATCCTCATAAAGATAAATCTCAAACTCGATATGTATTCCTAAATGGAGGTATCACAAAATCATGGCGTTCTCAAAAACAAACACTTGTTGCAACATCATCAAATTATGCCGAAGTGATTGCATTACATGAAGCCACTCGAGAATGTTTTTGGTTAAGATCAATGACACAACTCATTATTGATTCTTGTGGACTAGAACGCGATAAAAGTTCAACAACTATCTATGAAGATAATGCAGCTTGCATAGCACAGATGAAAGAAGGATATATCAAAAGTGACTGAACAAAACACATACCTCCTATATTCTTCTTATATACTCAAGATCTTATAAAAGACAACCAGCTTAAAATGAGATACGTTCAATCAACAACTATACAGATCTTTATACCAAAACACTGTCAACTACTATTTTTAGAACACATGTTCACAATATTGGCATGAGGCAAGATCAAAAGATGTGACGACTCAGCGATGTCTACTTGAGGGGGAGTCAACTCTATGTTGCACTCTTTTTCCCTTCGCTAAAGTTTTTATCCCACTGGATTTTTTTTATTTAGCAAGTTTTTAACGAGGCAGTAACTTGTAGTTAATCTCTAGTGAAACAAAATTGTCGTCCAAGGGGGAGTGTTATAAATCAAGTATCACGGTGTAGTGGCCGACACTTTTGATAAAGTAAAATTTGGTGAATCAATATATTTGGTGGATCACGGATATTACTGTTCCACCTAACTGCACAGTGAATTATTGTACTATAAGTATGTTATCGATTGTAATCAGTTTGTACACCATTCTTGAATAAGAATCTACTATCTTTTTTCTTCTTTCATATTTCTTCATAATAGTTATTACAAGTAGTTATAAACTACTGAATTATAACAAATAACAATAACAATAATAATAATAATAATAATAATAATAATAATAATAATAATAATAATAATAATAATAATAATAATAAAATGACTATATTTATAGAATTCGGCTTAATGTTGAGTACAAAATTTGCGTAAATAGAAACTGAAAGTAACGATTTCCTTTAGACATATGACCGGCTTTTGTAAACTCGAAGGGGCATTGAAGATGAGCCAAGCCAATCCAACACATGACAACAATCCTAGATGGCTCCGGGTATGTTATTCGCTCATAACGTGGACAATACAAGAAGACATACTTGAGTGACTATGCACGTAAATTCATACAAAACCTGATCTTTGGTGGACGGAAGTTAGGTATTGGTTTTTCATGTTTCTTTACAACGGTTTTAACTATTTATATTGTCAAAGGTTTTAATTTTTTTTATATTTAAAAATTTGGTTGTTGAATATTATTATTTAATTATCTGATCTATCTATAGTTTCTATTAAAATGCTAAAATGATGATGTCATTATTAAGCTAATTCCTTTGTTAAGAAAAAATCAAAAATAAAAAGAAAAAATCTAGGTCACTTAGATGATGTCATTAATCCTAAATATTTTATAATTAAAAAAAAATTATTTATAGTAACTAACTTGATGATGTCATTAAAATAATTAATTATTTTAAATAAAATTATTAACATGTTAATTGTATAATATATAAAGCATTATGTACAACTTTATGATAAAATACCCTCATTACCATATGTACAATATTTGAAGCAATATGTACAACCTTATGGTAAAACACTACCATGACCATATGTACCATATTTGAAACATATATATATATATATATATATATATATATATATATATATATATATATATATATATATATATATATATATATATATATATATATATATATATATATATATATATATATATATATATATATATAACTTAATGATAAAACATCTCATTAACACATGTACAAACTTTGAAGCATATTGTACAACCTTCATATAATAATTGTATTTTAGTTTTTTGAAAAATAAAATTAAAGCGACATTTGTTATTATTAATAATTATTATTATAAATATAAATACTCAATAATAGAGCAAACTTTATTATTATTATTATTATATTATTATTATTATTATTCAAAACTGAGTCATCTTTACGGGATTAATTACGTTACATATGTATGCGAAATACATGTCCCAATAAAATGTTGTAATGTAGCTTTTATGACAAAAAAATAATAATTTTGATGAAAATTGGAACAAGGTGGTGGGAGAATAAATGTAGTTCATTTATACTGACCAAGTTTCTTAGTCGGAATCTATGGTTCCACGGGTTATTAAACTAAATGACTTTAGCATTTACATTCACTTAATACCTAAAACATATCATTAAACTGTTTCATTTAAACAAACCCGTGATTTCACGGGTCATTTCACCCGTCTATATATAAATTGCTAAAATCTTAGCAGAGATGACCAGTATGGGTCAAAGTTTGTATTATTGAATAAAACAAATACACTATTGCAAATCCTTTGCTTCTCTTTCCCATATTTATTGAAGGTAATTGTTTTCCTTTTACAATTTGCTACTCTTAATATGTTTTAATCCTTTCCATTTACTTTGTTAATATCCGCTTATCCTCTAATCGTGCCAAACTGACCTATTCGCACCGAAACGTGCGGGCCGGGAAGGACCTCTTATTTTTTAATATTAGAAAAAGTTGTGTCGTTGGTCCCTGTCGTTTGCTCAAAGTGAAGTATTGACATAAAGTTTTTTTCGACTTCGTTAGTCTCTGTTGTTTGAGATTTGAACCCGCTTGTTTGAGATTTGAACCCGCTTGTTCCCTCTCAAATGCTGGTTAAGATAGATCCGTCAAGTCACCCATGTACCTTACACATGAGGTCACCCATGTACCATACATATGAGGGTATTTTCATTTATTTACTAATCCCTTAATACGATTTGAGATTCATTCAAAATCTCTCCTGTGATAACTACTCAAATAAATATAAGTACATCGATAAACGAAATCAACTCTAATTCATCATCACCGTACCTCAAATACATACATCGTTGAACAATATTAAACCATAATTCATCATCACCGTACCTCAACTTTGGAAGAGAATAGTCATCATAATAACATCGACATAGTTATCGACTGTATTGCACCCTACGTAAACTCTCTTTTAACTAATTACAAAATATAATAATTTCTTACATAATTTTGACATTAATATAATTCATGGCATGTTTAAGTTATAAAAAGAGAATTATATTATTAATGATAGGCTTAAACCTATTATTATCAAAGAAAATAAAGAAAAATTTAGTTGAGAAAAATTTAATTGAGAAAAATATCGATATTAAATATGGAATTCGAATCTAAAACCCCGATAATACAATACTTCCTATAATAATGGGATTCAATCAAAATCTCTCCTTTGATAACTACTCATATAGATATATAAACACATCGTTGAAAGAAATCAACCCTAATTCATATTCACCGTACCTCAAATACATCGTTGAACAAAATTAACCCTAATTCATCATCACCGTACGTACCTCTACTATGGAAGAGAATAGTGATCATAATAACATCCACACAGTTATGGACTGCCTTATACCCTTCATAAACGACCGCAACACTTTTTCTTTAATCTGTCGTTCATCTTATGATGCTGATTGTAAGACGCGTAAGCATGTCACCGTCTATACCCGTTATGCCACGTCACCGTCACGTTTTTGTCAACGTTTTCCGTTTCTCCAATCACTAACCCTGGATGGATCATCCGAGTGGATGTATCGTGATGACGTCAACATCACTCAATGGGTTCAACAAATTACTACTAGTTTACATCACTTAAATTCCATTCGTTTCAAAAAAATATCTCTCAAGGATTCTGATCTTAAGTTATTAGCTCAATCACGTGGCAAACAGTTGCGCATAATTGAGATATGGTCGTGTATTGATTTTTCGAGGTTAGGGTTATATCATTTAGCAAAATATTGTAATAATTTGAAGGATTTGTGTGTGGTTGATAACGTGATTTATGGAGAAAAAAAAAAGGCGAAAATTGGTTACGGGAATTGGGCACGGGAATAGAAAAGTTAAATTTGAAGCGTGTAAAGTATGATGTAAAAGATCTTGAACTTGTTGCAAAAAATTGCAGTCGAAACTTAGTTTCAGTTAAGATAGATGAAAGTTATGATTATATTGATCTTGTGGGATTTTTCAGTTTCGCGGTTAATTTAGTGGAATTCGCTGGTATTTAGTAATGAACATAAGGATGAATATAAGAGTTTTAAGTTTCCTGATAGTGTGAAACATTTGTTGATAAGATGCACAATTGATGTAAAAATCATTGTTCCGTTTGCCCATTTGATAATGGAATTGGATTGTCGAGATTATTATGATTGTCGGTAGGGGCGGAACTTAGTTATATCCCGAGGGGGTGCCCGCCCCCTCCGGATTTGAAAAAAAAAAAAATTTACACTAAAAAAAAAAAATTTACTAATAAATAAGGTTTTTTTTAGTGTTTACCCTCCTGGCATTGAAACTTTTATTAAATTTTTACATTCGCCCCACCTGTGTCCGGGTTCAAGTTCCGCCACTGATTGTCGGTCTTTTTATAGAGACGAAAATTTAGAGTTGATTAAGAGTTGTCGTAACTTGAAAGTGCTACATTTGCGGGATGAGATTAGGAATCGTGGATTGCAAAACATTAGTTCTTATTGCAAGAATTTGAGAAAGCTTTTTATTGATTTTAATCATACATTAATGACAGAACATGGAAAAGAGTGTGAGGTGATACATAATGGAGTTATTCATATTGCAAAACATTGCGTTGAATTAGAACATTTACATATTAATGTCTCTGATATGACGAATGAAGTTATGAAGTATATTGGTAAGAAATTGAAAAAGCTTAAGGATTTTAGTTTGTATATGTGGCAGTGGACAACGAAACATGAACCAGTACTAGACTATGGGGTCCGGTCTTTGTTAATTGGTTGCAATAAACTTGAAAAGCTGGGTTTATATTCTTGGGATTATGGTGGGTGCTCGTGGTTGACAGATAAGGGTCTCGGGTTTATTGCGAAGCATGGTTGTAATTTGAGGTATCTTTATGTTAACAATATTGATGTAAAATTATCAGATGCAGGAGTTATGGAGCTGTCAAAATTGGGATATCGATGTCGGCCTAACTCGTACAACAGGGAAGTGATTATCTCTGGCCGTAATGTAAAGGGCATACCTCAACCTTGTCGGGATATTGAATAAGTTTGACATGATACGATTAGTGAGTGGGTTGTTAAGATAACACATAATCAATCAGCTTCTTTTTTGCTTGAAAGTTGCAACGACTTTGACATCTTAATATATGCCCAAGACCTGATCTTTGGTGGACGGATGTTAAGTATTGTTTTTTCATGTTTACTTTAAGGTTTAAGCTATTTATGTTGAAAAAGGTATTGATTTTTTTTATATTGGAAAATTTGGTTGTTGAATATTATTTATTAATCAGTAATGCATCCATATTCTAAAACTTGATTGTCATCATCTTTCGTTTTGTTGTTCTGTTTATGTTTGGCAGAGTGGCGAGTTTACTAGTATACCCGTGGGGGGACACCACTATTTTAAAAACTTTTAGTATAAAATATCCTTTAAATTGTATAGGACACCACTAAATTTAACCGCATGACTCCATATATTTTTCAAATTTATAGTTTTTCATTTAAATTGTTTAGTACACCACTAAATTTAAGTACTCGGACACCATATATTTTTCGAGTTTTAAGTTTTTTGAAATTAAATTACAACTAAAATAACATTCAAATATAATTAGTTGTGAAAAAAAATTTTTGGACGCATTGCGTTTTAATCCTCGAATCGCCACTGGTTTGGCAGCAATTCAAAGCTTTCCTTTTGGTGTTATACAACTGCCATGATTTTCTATTATCCTTTTTCTCCTTAGATATTTTCCTTATGTGTAAAAAATGCCTAAGAAATAGCTTTGGGGCAAATAGGTCCAAAGTCACCCAAATTGTACTTATGAACTGCCCAATTAACCATATGTCTTCTGTGTATATAAAACGTTAAATCTTACCAGAGATGATCTGCAAAAGATGGGTCAAACTTGCAGAAAATGGGGCAATATGATATTAGAACAATTGGTTAAATGGCTTAAATGTATCGTACAAGTCGTGTTTACCGTTTTGTTTATGGATGTCATTGGATTGGCTTGCTGTTGATGAATAGTTTAGCAGATGGTGTTTAGTATACAGGTATTCTTTTTTGTTTTGGGCAGGAATAACCCCTGTGCCTTTCTTTTGAATGGATGGTTATTAATATGTTGGTCAATTAAAGAGTTTTTCACAAAAGTACATACGATGGATACTAACCATCGATACACACACACATATATATATATATATAGAACCACCGATAATAACAAACCTCCGACGAGGGGGTTGGATTTTAGGTCTAGATTACTTATACCATCGACAATGGGGAACTGATTGCATATACCGGCCTTCTTGAATATGCTGACAGAAATACGCCTCCATTTGAAGAAACAACCTTTAGTCACAGGTTCCAAACTGATCAAATATGGGCAGTCAGTCTAGAGAGATTGTAAGAAAGGTTCATATGAAACCACTGACCTGATAACACATAATGCACATGATGATGATGATGATGATGATGATGATGATGATGATGATGATGATGATGATGATGATGATGATGATGATGATGATGATGATAATAATAATAATAAAGAAAAAAAAAAAAAAAAGTAGCGTTGTTGTTACGTTAAAGTCGGCCTTTTTTTGCTTCTTTTGTGTAAAATACGAATGTGGAATCTTATATGAAGTCATTATCGTCATACATTTTTGTATATTTTGTATCTGTCTATTCTGACCAAGCAAATAAAGCCAGTGGCTGCTTACCACCGAGCCTTTGATTGAGAGTGGTATGAGAGGTTGAATTTTGTTCCAGGTTCGAATCTTAGGGAGGCGAATTTTAAGGATATTATTTCACGGGTTTAAATCTCGTAGAGGGTTTTCACCAATTTTGGTTGCCTAACGGGACGAATCGGTTTCCTCCGGTGTGTGAATGTGCCGAATATGATCGGTTGGTGGTTTCTATCCCGTCCGTCAGTGATTCCAAAATCACCGTTCTAAAAAATGTATTGTGCGTGAGGAAAGGATCTTGCATGATAAAGCATCATGATTGACTTTTGAACATGTAAGATTGTCAATGTTTGCATTATTGAGCTCAACGGATTATGTGAAGCACTTTCGTACTACACTATTATTAATGAACAAAAACAAACAAAATAATTTGTTCCGAGTTATCATGTTTTGTTGTAAATCACACACATTTTAATACACGAGTTTTTCAATTTTTAGATCTGTATAATAAATAAAATAACCATAGCATTCGGCTTAATGTTGGGTACAAAATTTGCGTAAATAGAAACTGAAAGTAACCATTTCATTTAGACATATAACCAGCTTTGTAGTCTCAAAGGGGCATTGAAGATGAGCCAAGTCAATCCAACAGATGAAAACAAACCTAGATGGCTCAAAGGGATATGTTTTTCGCTCATAACGTGACAATACAAGAAGACATACTTGAGTGACTATGCACGTAAATTCATACAAAACGTTTTTTGAAAAGGCTGTGTCGCTTTGCTGGATCCTTAGGCTTGCTCTTTAACCCTCCCTTTTGTCCAGTCCTGCAAAAAAGTAAATGGGGGCGCCTCTAATGAGAAGGATCAAAACCACTCGGTGTAAAATATATAAAATCTAGAAGTACAAAATATATTTTCCAAGGAAAAATTTATATTATTCTTCCTAATTAATTAGTATTAGATTAGTTAACACAGTTGTTTCGCGACTAGCTAGCATTCGGTTGGTTTTAGTACACGTGGGAACCAAGCACTTGATGGCTCGCTTATAACGTGACAATACAAAAAGACATACTTGACTGACTAGGTAAGCACATTCATTCATTCATTCATTCATACAAAACGTTTTTTGAAAAGCTGGTGTCGCTTTGCTGGATCCTTAGGCTTGCTCTTTAACCCACCCTTTTGTCCAGTCCTGCAAAAAAAGTAAATGGCGAGCGCCTCTAATGAGAAGGATCAAAAGCAGTTAAGTATAAAATATATTTTCAGCAGAAATTGATAAAATCCTCCCTAGTTACAAAGTAACAATTAGATAACAGTTTCTTGGCGACTAGCAGTCGGTTGGTTTTAGTACACGTGGGAAACAACAAAGAGAAGAAGAAGACCATAAATAAATAAATAAATAAAAAATAAAATACAAACCTGAACTCATGATACATCATTCCTTTAGCTCCTGACATGGCACTCATAGATCCCGCAAGACGACGAGCACGAGCTTTTTGAAGTGCAATGTCATCCGTATCATCTTCTAGTATTTCTAAACCTACTAAATCATCTCCCGCACTTAACACCTGTCCGGTCATATAAACAATGAGTAACTACCCCAAGACTAGAACCTGACAGTTTTGACCCATTTAAAATTATGAGTCAAATGGGTTTATCTATCTATTTAATTAAAATAATAATGCAAACAAACCTGTAAATCCATGTTATTTATTTATTATTATTATTCAGTTTATATTAATACCATAATAATCATCAAGTATTTGTGAGTAAACCTTAACCCACACAACCCGTTTCAACCCATCCTAAAATGAACCCACTCATACTGTATGTATATATAGCAATAGAAAAAGAAATAAAACCTTTCCAAGAAGAGAAAGTTGATCCTCGAGCCGATGATAGCTCAACTCCGCCCCTGTGTCTGGAGGAGGCAGGCTTGTTATCACCTGAGGTATAATACGACAGATCTCAATACAACGCCAGTTTTAGTTGCTAATTGTGGGTCCCATTTTTTATTTTTTTTAAAAGGATGCAGCAACATAAAGCTCAAATCAGTTGATCACAAAAAGTAACAAGGGGTTACCTTGAAGCTGTAACCTTGGTCAATCAGAAACTGTTGCCTCTTCGTTGAGTAGTACATTTCCTGCAGCAGTATAAATAAATGAAATAATAATTAACCAACCAATTTGCTAATCACAAACAAAAACTAGGTTTGTCATAAAGTTGATTAAGACCGTTAACAATATTAGTATTAGTACAAGTATATTACCTGTGTATCTGTAGATACTAAGGAGTAGAAGAAAGCATTGTATTCTTCTTTACCACCCGCCATCCTATCTTGAAGACGACCCTACACACGATCATTGATTCAAAGAAAATCAGTTAACAACTTGTAGATCATCATAATAACAAAATCTGGTCAACGTTAATGGCACAATAATAACAATATAAAAATAACAAAGCCGAAAATTTACCTTGGCCCTAAGAATACGTCCAAGACGTTGAGCTTCTTGACGTCTTGAACCAGCATGTGATGATATTTGAATAATCACATTTGCCTCGGGAATATCTATCGAGTTATCACCCACCTATAATAAACAAAAGTAACGATTTCAGCACATTATAGATTCATTAAGCAGCCATATAATAATAATCCACAACCAAAATGAATAACTAAAGAGGAATTTGGGGTACAAACCTTTGAAAGAAAAACAGTGTTGACGTCCTTGCTAGTTTTAAAAGCCTCTAGTATCTTTGTCCTTTCAATATGGCTGCACGTGATATATATAAATATATATTAAATATATGCAAGATAATGATAAAAAAAAGGTTTATTTTTAAAAAACTGTAAGCCAAAACAAACCTGGTAGCACCATAGATCATCGGTTTGCGAAGTTTCATTGCATACTCAGTAAGTGCAAAAAGATTATCAGCAAAAACAATTATCTTATCTCCACGTTGCTGTTCATGAAATCTAATAAGGAACTCGCAAGCTCTGAACTTGTTAGGGTTCATCACATATAGCGCCTGCAAATTTAACCAAAAAATCACAATTTTCAGTTACAGATATAATAATAGCAAAAACAGTCACCAAAGATCTATTATTAAAAAACTCAAATGCACGAAATTATAAACCTGTTTCTTTTTTGAGTTTTCTTTCTTGAGATATTCAGCGAAAAACTCTTTGGTCATTGGGCACCAAACTTCAGCACACTGAACGTTAGCAATGAACCCTCCTTTGACCAAGTCTAGCCAATTTGCCTCGTACAGTTTTGGACCGATAAGAAAATTCAGATCCGTAATCCTTTCATCTTCTCGAACAAGTGTAGCTGCATTATTTATATACTCCCACCTCAGACAACTAGTATACAACCATCCATGTATATATACATATATACATGCCTATATACACATGTATACATATATATACACATGTATACATACATCTTACATCTATATATACACATGATATAGGGTATACATACACATGATATAGGTATACATTAATACATGTATAGACACACATATATATATAAACATGTATAGATACACATGATATAGAGTATACATACACATGATATAGGTATACATGTATAGACACACACACATATATAAACATGTATAGATACACATGATATAGGTACACATACGCATAATATAGGTATACATTAATACATACATGCATACATGCAATATATACATGTATACATACATCTATATACATCTATATATACACATAATATAGGGTATACATGCATATGATATAGGTATACATGTATACATACATACATATACATGTATAGATTCACATTATATAGGTGCACATACACATGATATAGGTATACATGTATACATGTGTACATGCATACATACAATATATATGCATATACATGTATACATACAGTATAGATGTACACATGTATACATACAATATATGTGTGTATGTGTGTGTGTAATATAGTTGTTAGAAGCGTACCGGTCAGGCCAAGCTTGCAATGGGATTTGGTGATGCTAATGACCTTACGAAACATGTGTGCAGGGACCACATGCACCTAAAACAAGCACAAGAACAAAGATCAATATTCAGTTTCATAAAACTAAGGTAAAATTCACAAAAAAAAAAAAAAATTACCTCGTCCATAAGTAGTAAACCCCATTCTCTGTTTCTAATCTCCTCGATAATCTTTTCAGATTCTTCAGATCGTTTACCACCAAAAGCAACCATGTTGTATGTGGTTACAACAACACCAGCGTTACCACGAAATCTTTCTTTACTATCAGATGTAAACCGACATATATGTTCATCCCGAATGTTTGACCATAACTTGAACTGAAAAGCCCATTGGTCAACCGAAACAGCATTTGTTGCTAAACATAGACAACTTTTCTTGATTCGGCACGCAGCAGAAACACCTACTAATGATTTCCCGGCACCGCAGGGTAAAACAATGATGCCAGACCTTGCTCTACCTGGAAATTAGGTAAAGGGTATAACATGTTAAGTCTCCCGAAGTCTAAGGGCCCGTTTATTTTTTTAATTATTAAGTTATGTTGGAGTATGAATTTATATAAGATAAATAATGTTCGTTTTATGTGCTAAATAATTGTCTGAGTAATTAAAATTACCAATTTAAACCTCTATGTGAGGTAATTATAAAAGCAGTTACTAATAAAGTTCAAAAATTTATGACAAAAAAAATGTAATTTCACACTTATTTGAATTTTTTATTAAGACGCATCTTATCAGTGTTGTAAAAGTCGGTCGACTTGGCCGAAGCGTCGGCCGATGCGTCGTTTTTTTGGGTTCTCCGTCCCGTTTTTTCTGAAAACGACTCAAAAGACGGTCAAAGCTAAAAGTTCGATCAAAGTCTGTCAAAGATGGTCAAAGTTGGTCAAAAACGGTCAAAGTCAATCAAATTTTCGTCAAGATCTGATATATTTTAAAATTAGGGTTTGTTTTCATTTTTTGAGCCGCTCTTTTCTCTGTGTCCTTACTGATTATGTACTCGGTAACATTAATTGAGTTTGAAGTTTGATTGGTTTTAAATTCAAGTTCTTATTTAAGAAATTTATGGTACATAATCAACTATTTTATGTATATATAAATATATATTTAAGAAATTATTAATAAAGTCAACGTTAGTCAACGACCGATGCGTCCACGATGCGTCCCCCGACACAGCCGACGCGTCCTTTTTAGGTCTCGACCGATGCGTCCCCGACTCGCGACTTTTACAACCTTGCATCTTATTTAATAAGTTAAAAACAAGCACCCCTTTATTACTCTCCATATTAAGTTCATTCTATTAAGATCAAATTAAACATGGCCCAAGTCTAATGCATATATCATAACCATTCTAAACAAGATTTTCATTAACATATACAGAAACACAAAAAACACAGTCGGCAGATTTTAAGGATCTGTAAAGTGTAATTACCATTTCCAAACATTTTGCTAAGACTCTTCTCTTGATAGGGACGTGGTTGTGCTTGAGGCTTTAATTCCATCTCAAGATCTGGATTAATCTGCATAAGTTTATTAGTGATTATAAATCGTAAAAAACAACAACCAATTCTAAAAATGAAAAAATAAAAACTTGATGAGAAGTCGAGTACAGTGTAAATGAAAACTTACTGTATCATTGCGAAAATCATATTCCTCCAACATGGGATAGTTTAGAGCATTTGGCAAGCATCTCTGCTTTACATTTTCAACCTGTCATCATGTAATTTTGTTAACTCCATGTATTTATATTATTATTATCTTAATTAACAATGCATAATTTCCAAATTTACAGCCTAAACGAATTCTTGTACAAGAAAATTTGAAGTACCCAAGTTAAATATATGATGAAAGATACCTGAGAAGGGTCAATTTCAAATGAATGTGCTTCTTTTTCTTCAGCTACAGCCGCTAACTGTGCTTCATTTAATAACTCATCATGTGTGCCTTCGATTTCGCCAGTTGATCTGCTAACAGTGAATCCATCACCACCCTAAAAATGTGAAAATTAGAATCAAAATTAATCCCAAAATAAGGGGATATTTAAAAGGGACTTCTAATTGTGAATGTAATTACAGGGAAGAATAAACATCGCATAAGGGCATACCTCATTAGAAATTCTTGCTCGGGATATCACTTCATCACTTAACAATCTCTTCAAAACCTGCAAAAAAGCATCAAATAAAGTAAAAAAAACTAACAGAAAATCAACAATCTGTATTCTAAACAGGAAAAAATGATGAAAAATCTTGCCTCTGGAAACGGAGATTCAACCAAGTACCGATTTTTCTTTAGTACAAGCTTCACTTTACCATAATTAGCAGTTGATGCATGAATAAAATCAATCATCTCCTTTGGTAACTTAGTTTTTGAAAGTTTGTTTAAAACAGATATAATGGTCTCGGTTTCAAGACCCACTGATACAGCCGCGTAAAGTGAATGAGGAGTGAGGTTGTATTCATGCATTGATTCTGGCCTATATAAACAAAAAACCACGCCCATAAGATACTAAAATCTCGTTTTTTTACAGAAGATTACATAGTTATTAGTGGGGATACATCATGTATTACCTGCAAACAGGTTCTGCAATAGCAATTAAGAAGTCATAAGCTTGTTTATACAACGACGAAAAGGTCTCAAGAAAGATACGGCCATCTGCGCAAGCCCATAACGGGCGATTGGCGTGGTCGGCTTTAAGTTCCAATTTAGTAAAATCTCTATTACTGCCCTCACCATCACCTTAAATACATACACAAAAATTATTTATCTGGCATCTTAATTAAACTCAAAGCCAAGGGAATAAAATACAGTCATGAGTCATAATATTCGATTAAAAATACCATCACGATTATCATCACCACCACCAAATTCTTCATAATACGCCTCTTCTTCATCAACTGCAGCTCTATACTCCTCCTGCATGATAAAACATAATTAAACCCTAATTCCTACAAATCCTAATGGTATATCAAACTTGTCGAAAATTCATTTCAGATACAAATTCATATGATTATGAATACAAAAAACTCATATTTCTACTATCATATTATGACTAACCTTTTGGACTATTGGTATTATCAAACCAATGTACATCTAAAACCCTAGAAATATAGGTATATATAATTTATAATTTATATATTATAAAGCAACATTATCATTGATATAATTAAAACAGGTTCAATAATCAGTTGATCAATGTAACTACAATATAACTTTTGTTTAGCCCTAAAAGGATTATTAGTTGAACTTTTGATCGTATGATAAAAATTGCAATTGATATCCTTATCAATTAATTAATATAACCTTGGATGATGACGATGATGATTTGTGTTTCTTGCTAGGTCTTCCACTTTTTTCACCTGTAAAAACAAAAACAGATAGTTGAATATATCTACACGGAATCTGTTTAATCGTAGAAATTTAGGTTTCGATTTATTCAGACTGTAATTAAATTGTAAATTGAAAATACCGTGTCCCATGATCGGCTCTGGATTCGTAGATAGAATCAACGATCAACGTTTTTGTGTATATATATAAGAAAATTTTCGGGTATGTATGAGTGATGATGAGAACTGAAGATCTTTATGACCGTGGGTTATAATTTATAAGGGAAGGGATTCACGTCGGTTGTGCTTGAAAACTAAGTTTCGGGTCAAGTAATTAGTGATCTTCAAACGGATCAAGTGATTAGTTTTTTCCCTTTTTTTTTCTATGCAAAAAACGGTATCTCTCTTCTCTCTTACCTATAATAAGAAAGTAACTATGGTGTCATAAAAAGCAATGTGGCAAAATTCCACCCATTAGATGCTTTTCCTAAATTAAATCTCAGCCATTTAAATTGTTAATGGCGTCATTAGCAATGTTAATCGGCAGTTTAAGGTTTTTAATTACACTTGTGCCCTCTATACGAATTAAATAATAAAAAAACTGTACCGCTAAATTAGGGGAAACTGATCAAGGTCAAAATTGCTACCGGTTTCTTTCTTCCATTAACGCTTCATCTTCAATAAACCCTAGATACATATCGATGATTGTTTTTTTATAATTCATTTCGATTTTTTCTATCTATGATAATGACCGACGATCAATCAACCATCAGTTGCGATTCATTTCTGTTCCATCTTTTTTCATTGCGCTTGATGATTAAAAGAGCTTTTGTCCTTTGATTCTAGGCTTTAATTTTCAATCAATTGCAAATATATAATCATTGATTTATTATTAAAAAGTTTGTGGTTGATTTAGGTTTCTGAATTCAAAATACTTTTGCAACCGGTGGCTATCAATATCCATCTAATCATCTGTTACCCGATAATCACAATAACCATTGGACGAGGTAAGTAAACATTCAATACTTCTCTTTTCTATAAGTGGTTTGTATTGGTTATACTAGGGAATATTGGTTGTTTAGTTATTGATTGATTCGATTTTTTTCAACTTTGATATTTGATGTTTACGTAATGTTCTTTTGTAACAACCCAAACCAAACCACGACAATTCCCGTTAAATTTCACAACATAAAAAAAAAAATTCTAGTGCAGTTCATTTGCGCGGCGCGCCAGGTGGGTGCGCGGCGCGCCAAACCACCTGGACAGCCCGCTGTCCCCGGAAGTCAATTTAACGAAAATGTTTGACTAGTTCCCGACATTTTTAGCCAAAACGCTTTTAACCATAAATTCATATATATAAAACTAGCACGTTTAATTAATAAAATTGAGTTTACGAAGCGGGTCCCACAACGACCCATTTTACCACCTTAAGTACCGAAATACAATATTCGACCAAAAGACTTTTAATACAACAAAGCCGAGCATGGCGATTGGGAATACGCTACCCAATCCTAAATGATTCAAAAGTAAGTCACTAAAGCAACTATGCACGTCTTCTAGTCCTCGCGCTTACCCGAGCCACCAATCCACATGCGATCTATAAAAAGAGTCAACAACGAGAGGGTAAGCTAATGCTTAATGAATGATAATATACTACATACATATATATGTATAAAATGAATACGCCACACAAACAAATACCGCATAACGAAGCATCCAAGTATAAAGCATCTACACTAAGCATACCGTACGATCTAAGCAACGAGCTAAAGATACAACACAAACATGAGTCCACCAACGACAAAGTGAACATCGCCAAATAGCTACACCCGGAGGGTTAGCTACAACACAACAATACATTAATATATATAACAATAATAATAATGCACAAGGTTAACCCCTTAACCTCAATCACACGAACATTGGCCGAACTACCCGAGCCTTGTGAATTCGCACAACCCGAAATTCACTTCTCAACCATAAGATGACCGAACAACCCGAGTCATCGTGAATCCGCACTACCCGAGATTCACTACCTCAAATAAGGTGACCGAACAACCCGAGTCACCATGAATCCGCACTACCCGAGATTCATTTCTCAATACCAAAACCCATGGTCACGGGATTATAAAATCCACCAAATCGGGGTCATCCACAACACAACCATATCAACCCTTCGCCATTAGGGTTACAACAAACAAATCACAACCAAGTGTGATAATGTGCACACAAAATGTGCACCTCGCCAAAGATGGTCAACCAAAACGCACAACCGTGCCAATTGGACTTATACACAAGTCCATCAAGTCCACCTATATGTGAAGTGAGCTCTATAACCGAGAATCACTTCACCCGACCCGCACCCATCCTACACATACATATGCACATAGGATATTATCACTCACCTTGAAGTCTTGAAGAAAGCTTCCAAGTAATCCGCAACTCGTCAATGGAAAGTACCTATTCCATTATCACAAATATCACAACACAATTAGGATGGATTTACAAACCACCCAATTCGACCCTTAGTGCAATTTCGACCCAAATGCACTTCCAAGCACAAACCGTATCCGAACTAACCAATAATCACTAACACAAGTGAGAATGGTCATAATATGCTAAATAAACCCGAACTCAAGTGTTAAACACGTGTCATACCCATTTTGACACTTAAACCCTAATTTTGACCCATAAAGGTCAAAATCTCATCCTTTACAAGTTTGACACCAAAACACAATTAACTCGATTTAATACATCAACTTAATCCATTTTAAGTTTATAAACCTCATTAATTCGCCAATCGGGTCATAATTACCACCAAAACCTAATTTGACCCAAAGTCACAATTAGTCACCCAAATTACCCTAAATGGGTTCCAATACTTCCATAATCACTAATCCAAGTGATTAAACTCCAAACCAAAGCCTAATCAAGGCCAAAACGTCATACAACCCAAAACCCGCCAAGTGACAAGAATAACTAGTCACCATAAACCCATTTCATCACCTAAGTGGGTTACTCAACAAATTAACTCAAAACCCTAAATTGAATATCAAGTTAAACAAATGAAATTCGGAGTTTGAGCTTACCAATACTATCACCGCGTAGCCGAGAACGAAAGGAACAACTTTAAAACCCGAGCTTTTGCGAGAAATCCACTCCTTCTTCCCCAATCAAGCTCTCTCTCTCTAAACTCCCTTCTCTCTCTCTAGATGTAAGTGTGTGAGTGAAAGAGGTGAAAATGAAGATAAGATTGCCCATGGATCAGTTTTGTGGCTCAAAACCCGGCCACCAAGTGAAATACCCATTTTACCCTTTTTAAAACACTTAAAAGAAAAAGGGGTCTGCCAGCTCGATTCTGCGCGGCGCGCACCAGGACCGCGCGGCGCGCAACATGCCTGTTCCAGCTTCTTTTGCTTTTTAACTAATACAAATAGCCAATGCAACCAGAACTCGAATGTTATAAGTACATAAGTATGTAATATAAATATTTGGGTCTTACAACTCTCCCCCACTTAGACTCGATCACGTCCTCGTGATCCTCGTCACTTAACCCAACGGACCTCACCTCACGGTCCTCGACGTAAGTCCCAAACCGACTTTCCTAAGCAATTCTTTCCAACGAATCGCCTTCTACAACTTAATCGTCACCCGCGATTTCTCAAGTTCACAACCCGAGCACTAAACCATGCTCATTCCCCAACATCGAGGAAAACTCAGCTAATCTCGTACCGGGATGTCAATCCCTTAGCATACTAATACCGAGTACAACTCTAAAAGCAACCAAGTCTCAACCTAAGGTCAACGACCCGAAACAATGAAGACCGAACCAAAAGAATCCTTACGGATACCACCAATCACGAATCATCCATTGTAGTGCGCAATACGACCCATACGCAACTACCGTAACAACACAATCCACGGTTAGAAACCGATAGCGCCCAAAGCGGCTATGGGAACACAAATCCCAAGGTGTACGAAATCGTCCATCGTCACACCCGTAACAAACATGTGAGCGAAACACGGCTATCGCATCACTAATCATACCACGTGGTCCTCACGACCCCACCATCGACGCATAAAACGACCGATAGTTCCCACAACATGGTCCTTACGACCCCACCATTGGTGTATCAAACAACCAATAGATTACAACTCAACATGGCCGAAACAACCCGAGCCAAAACACATATGGAGGATGGTCGAAACAACCCGAACCTTAGTGAATTCGCACAACCCGAAATCCACCAACCCAATCCATATATCTCACAACGAAATGACCGCACAACCCGAGTCATCGTGAATACGCGCGAACCGATATTCACTACCACCGCCACATAGTATAACCGAGGATGGCCGTACAACCCGAACCTTAGTGAATCCGAACTACCCGACATTCACTACCTCAAACTATGAGCCCAACCAACAGGGACATTCGTACTACCCGAAATATTGTGAATACGAACAACCCGATATTCACGTCCCACAACACAACCCTCTTGATGAAGTCAGCGGACCCCGAAGGTCATGCTCCACCAATCTCAACACCACGCTCATGACGAAGTCAGCGGACCCTAAAGATCTTGCTCCATCAATCACGTACTCCCATGATGAAGTCAGCGGACCCTAAAGATCATGCTCCATCACGCAACCATACTATAATGAAGTCAGCGGACCCCGAAAGTCATGCTTCATTAATCATCAATACCACGATGAAGTCAGCGGACCCCGAAGGTCATGCTTCATCAACTACATACCATAATCGAGCAAGAACCACCTATATCAAACATAGGTACCGAACAAGAATTCTCCAAAAGAGAACCCGACACACACCTTCCTTAACCGAAGGATTTCACCTTGCTCACCAAACACGTCCATTATCTCTCAACGAGATTTACCACATTACCGCCTCGGTGGGATTCCAATCCAAACCATAAGTACAATTTATCCGAAATCGCACTCTACCACGAATCGACCCAAAACTAGGTCTCGGTAAAAATTCCAGATCTACCAAAATCATCATCCGAAATATCACACTAACACTTTCCTCGCGCAGGAGTGCGACTCCCCCACTTGGAAACACGTTCCTATATCACAACTCGTACACCCGTACGATACTACCAAAGGTAGACTTTACCAACAATTGGGTACACACGACCCATCACCACACCTTGCTCTAACCTTGAGCACACGAAGGATTTCAATCAATCCTTAAACACTTCGAACGAAAAGTGTACCACGATTACACAAACCATACCCTCGCAATTATCCAATTGCTTTAGTTTGTCAAGTTTCACCTAGTCACTCATGTACCTACGGGTTTCTCCCGGTACCCTAAGTACAATGTAACCACAACACAATCGGAGTCGACACCACGCTAGTAGGTATAAAAGAGGCACCTAATGTCGCGTCATAAAGACTCCATTACCAACACACATCGAGATTTTAAACACTCGGCCTCAAAGGTTCCAATCACCCGACGAACCTCATGGTTCATCACTTCAACACCAAAAGCGAACACGCGCTAAACAATCGAACACCAAAACCATTTCCGTGGCTTGGTAGTAACATTCCCCAAATACTAAGGAATGCTTGGTTACACCAAGTCTTACGCCCTTCGTCCAAAAAATCAAACATCGTCACAAGGTACTTCCATTAGGAACGTCACCCTTAACAATAACATGCACAACACAATGCATCTAACAAATCCGAACCTAAACGCCACATAAATAAATATTCAAAAGACATATTTATTAAAACGAAACGTACCTCAACGTCTCCTTGCGGCATTCGCCGCCGCCAACTCGGGACAATCCGGCTTGCGATGTCCCTCTTTATGACAATAGTAGCACATTCCGTCATCACTTCTCGGCATTGTGCATTCCCACAACTTGTGACCCCTAACGCCACAATTGAAACACCTAGGCGCACGAGAATCCACCGCGCCCTTTACCTCATTACTCGTACTCGCACTCGGACCCTTAGTCCTCTTATTCGGAGCACCATAAGAAATAACCCTTCTCTCACTTGAAGGTTCGGCCTTTTTCGATCGCGTATAAGACTCGAAACCTCTAGCCACCGCAAATAACTCCGCAAACGACTTCGCGTAACCCCGGCTAATTTTGCTTTTCAAGTCATCGCTCAAAGTTCGATAGAAATCCTCCATCAACAAACGATCATTCCCCAAATATTCCGGGCAAAAACGAGCCTTCGACATAAAAGTCGTCTTTAAAGTATTCAAGTCCATAGAACCCTGTTGCAAATTTCGCAACTCACAACGCAATTCCGATAAATCGGCTGAAGTTCGGAACTCCTCGAAGAATTCCTCCTTAAATTCGTCCCACGATAACGTCATAAACGTTTCACCACCGACAAGATCAATCTTGCCATCCAACCAATCCTTCGCCCTACCCCGCAACAAACTAGTAGCGAGTCTCGTCTTTTTCTCGGGAGGGCATTCCATAGTACGAAAACACCCTTCGACATCTGAAACCCAAGTCGTACTCACCAAAGGATCCGGTTTCCCATCATACATCGGGGGTCTAGTCCTCATGAAGCTCTTAAGACAACGCTCCATTTCACCCCTATTTTGGAATTCGGAATACTTCCCATCCATTTCTTCTCGAAACGCTCTCATTTGCTCCGCAACGGCGGCCGCAACTCTAGCGTTAAATTCCGTGTCATTCGTCTCGGTCTCGTTTCGCGTCGTCATTCTAAAGAATGCAAAACGATTAGTCCACGCACGTATAAAACGACACGCACAACACCACCCCATCTTGCTAAACACTCATCGTACATCACTTGTTAGACACGATTTGCACCCGTAATAAGGTCTGCAAGTTCTTATTACGCACGCACGCCGCATCGACTCGTTAGTACAACGACCGCCTCGCTCGATGCTATAAACAAACACAAACAAAATTCTACGCGATAGAAGCACACGCGAGAATTACCCCACAACACAAATAATATATTAATAATATCCGCATTACTAATATAAACGTTAGTCAACCTATAAACAAGGCACTAACTAAACCCGTTCCTGACCCGTAATCCTACAAGTCCCGCAACAAATTACGCGCACACAAAAGTCTAAGTCTAGGCACTTATCTCAAGTCACCTAAATCCCTTAGACCATGCTCTGATACCACTTGTAACAACCCAAACCAAACCACGACAATTCCCGTTAAATTTCACAACATAAAAAAAAAAAATTCTGGTGCAGTTCATTTGCGCGGCGCGCCAGGTGGGTGCGCGGCGCGCCAAACCACCTGGACAGCCCGCTGTCCCCGGAAGTCAATTTAACGAAAATGTTTGACTAGTTCCCGACATTTTTAGCCAAAACGCTTTTAACCATAAATTCATATATATAAAACTAGCACGTTTAATTAATAAAATTGAGTTTACGAAGCGAGTCCCACAACGACCCATTTTACCACCTTAAGTACCGAAATACAATATTCGACCAAAAGACTTTTAATACAACAAAGCCGAGCATGGCGATTGGGAATACGCTACCCAATTCTAAATGATCCAAAAGTAAGTCACTAAAGCAACTATGCACGTCTTCTAGTCCTCGCGCTTACCCGAGCCACCAATCCACATGCGATCTATAAAAAGAGTCAACAACGAGAGGGTAAGCTAATGCTTAGTGAATGATAATATACTACATACATATATATGTATAAAATGAATACGCCACACAAACAAATACCGCATAACGAAGCATCCAAGTATAAAGCATCTACACTAAGCATACCGTACGATCTAAGCAACGAGCTAAAGATACAACACAAACATGAGTCCACCAACGACAAAGTGAACATCGCCAAATAGCTACACCCGGAGGGTTAGCTACAACACAACAATACATTAATATATATAACAATAATAATAATGCACAAGGTTAACCCCTTAACCTCAATCACACGAACATTGGCCGAACTACCCGAGCCTTGTGAATTCGCACAACCCGAAATTCACTTCTCAACCATAAGATGACCGAACAACCCGAGTCATCGTGAATCCGCACTACCCGAGATTCACTACCTCAAATAAGGTGACCGAACAACCCGAGTCACCATGAATCCGCACTACCCGAGATTCATTTCTCAATACCAAAACCCATGGTCACGGGATTATAAAATCCACCAAATCGGGGTCATCCACAACACAACCATATCAACCCTTTGCCATTAGGGTTACAACAACCAAATCACAACCAAGTGTGATAATGTGCACACAAAATGTGCACCTCGCCAAAGATGGTCAACCAAAACGCACAACCGTGCCAATTGGACTTATACACAAGTCCATCAAGTCCACCTATATGTGAAGTGAGCTCTATAACCGAGAATCACTTCACCCGACCCGCACCCATCCTACACATACATATGCACATAGGATATTATCACTCACCTTGAAGTCTTGAAGAAAGCTTCCAAGTAATCCGCAACTCGTCAATGGAAAGTACCTATTCCATTATCACAAATATCACAACACAATTAGGATGGATTTACAAACCACCCAATTCGACCCTTAGTGCAATTTCGACCCAAATGCACTTCCAAGCACAAACCGTATCCGAACTAACCAATAATCACTAACACAAGTGAGAATGGTCATAATATGCTAAATAAACCCGAACTCAAGTGTTAAACACGTGTCATACCCATTTTGACACTTAAACCCTAATTTTGACCCATAAAGGTCAAAATCTCATCCTTTACAAGTTTGACACCAAAACACAATTAACTCGATTTAATACATCAACTTAATCCATTTTAAGTTTATAAACCTCATTAATTCGCCAATCGGGTCATAATTACCACCAAAACCTAATTTGACCCAAAGTCACAATTAGTCACCCAAATTACCCTAAATGGGTTCCAATACTTCCATAATCACTAATCCAAGTGATTAAACTCCAAACCAAAGCCTAATCAAGGCCAAAACGTCATCCAACCCAAAACCCACCAAGTGACAAGAATAACTAGTCACCATAAACCCATTTCATCACCTAAGTGGGTTACTCAACAAATTAACTCAAAACCCTAAATTGAATATCAAGTTAAACAAATGAAATTCGGAGTTTGAGCTTACCAATACTATCACCGCGTAGCCGAGAACGAAAGGAACAACTTTAAAACCCGAGCTTTTGCGAGAAATCCACTCCTTCTTCCCCAATCAAGCTCTCTCTCTCTCTAAACTCCCTTCTCTCTCTCTAGATGTAAGTGTGTGAGTGAAAGAGGTGAAAATGAAGATAAGATTGCCCATGGATCAGTTTTGTGGCTCAAAACCCGGCCACCAAGTGAAATACCCATTTTACCCTTTTTAAAACACTTAAAAGAAAAAGGGGTCTGCCAGCTCGATTCTGCGCGGCGCGCACCAGGACCGCGCGGCGCGCAACATGCCTGTTCCAGCTTCTTTTGCTTTTTAACTAATACAAATAGCCAATGCAACCAGAAATCGAATGTTATAAGTACATAAGTATGTAATATAAATATTTGGGTCTTACATCTTTATAGGTAATGTTTTTTTAAGACGTATCATTTTTGGCGCTTTTTTGATGCACACAACGTGTTTGATGTAATTTCAATAAGAATTTTAATGTCTATAGTCTAATCATGTTCGAGTGTAGAGCCTTGGGATAAGACAGTTAATACAAAGACAATGTTTGTATTGTGAATCATCAGATAGTTTTTTTTTTTTTTTTTTTGAGGTTGCTTTGTATAACATACCTTCATTTTCAAGTTGCTCTCTGTGTCACTTATGTCAAACATTATGCCAATCATTTTATGGTATTGCAGAACTCTGTAGAAGGATATCATGGTGTTAGTTGCACAACTCTTGTGCATTACTATTGCTATTGAAATGCAATTTCAAATCGATCAAGTGTGTTATTTTTAAAACCTATTTTAATTGATACACCATAAACCCTAAAACGAGAGGTTGCCCATAAACGATAATCAATCATACGATTTATATGAAGCTTTCATCAGTACCTATTTGAATGGTTACGACTCATTATATATTTCATTCCAGGAAAGAAGGTAAGTATTCATTTGAATTAGGGCTTTTTTCTGGTTTATTAATTCGATTATGATTGTTGTATTGTTATAGTCTGGCATTCAATTAGTTCTGTAATTTGATTATGAACACTGAATTCAATAAATTGAAATGTCACCTTTGGATACTGATGTATGATGATGTTTTGTTATTGTAGTGATCATCAATTATTTGCTATGATCGCTTTACATGTGTTGAGCAGATACCTGAGAAGCATTTGGTAAGTTTAATTCCAGCAATCATGTTACTTGAATTTTATTACTTTCCTTAATATTAAACAATTATAATATGATGCATATACATCTTATATTTTCCGAGCATCGAAATAACATTTACAAAGATGTAATTTAAGCAGACCACGTCTACTGGTATGTGTTCACTAAACAAAGTATAGTGCTATCACTATAATTCAGGATCCAAATTCTTCTTAGTTGAAGAGTTAATCTATTACTTTCTGATAATTGCATGTCTTACATCAGTCATGGTTTTTTTTTTTTTTTTTTTTTTTGTAAAGTTCTTCAATCAACCTAAATGAAAATAATTGGCAGACTGAAATCTCTATTCAATTTTATCTTTGTAAATGTTAATTTGATGCTCTTAAGAGATAAGCTGTATATGCATGATGCATCATATTTGGTATTCAATTGTGTGTATTATTTGTATCAATTAAATGCATGTGTGAAAGTTCACTATAGGAAAATTTGTAGCAAAGCAGATTCAATTTGTTCAAACTCATTTCTGATATATATTATATATGGTATGGGTTCTGTTACTTTTTCTTTTTACCTGGGAATTTGCGTGAGATAGTTTTTATCGGTTTTTATATGGACATCAGTTTTCAAAAACTTACATTTTAAAGGTTCTCTCAAATGGCTCGTGTCTGGTGAATTGTTATGAGCAGGTTATGAATTTGTTCCAAGAGGGTATATGTACTACGCTTACCCCTGTTTTCTCTTGTCATATTAAGTTGTTTACTGTTGTCTCACAGGATCTGAATGGGATTCTTACCGACGAGATGGGATTTGGGAAGTCTATTCAAGCAATGTCATTTTTTTCTCAGTTGGCCGAATGAGTAAGCTACCTGAAACTTAAATATAAATATCATCTTATGAAATGTCCCGTTCTTATTGATTAAAAACGTTCCATATTAATTGATTTCGTTGCGAGGTTTTGACCTCTATATGAGACGTTTTTCAAAGACTGCATTCATTTTTAAAACAAACCATAACCTTTATTTCATAAATAAAGGTTTAAAAAAAACTTTACGTAGATTATCAAATAATGATAATCTAAAATATCCTGTTTACACACGACCATTACATAATGGTTTACAATACAAATATGTTACATCGAAATCAGTTTCTTGAATGCAGTTTTTACACAATATCATACAAACATGGACTCCAAATCTTGTCCTTATTTTAGTATGCAACAGCAGAAGCTCTTAATATTCACCTGAGAATAAACATGATTTAAACGTCAACAAAAATGTTGGTGAGTTATAGGTTTAACCTATATATATCAAATCGTAACAATAGACCACAAGATTTCATATTTCAATACACATCCCATACATAGAGATAAAAATCATTCATATGGTGAACACCTGGTAACCGACATTAACAAGATGCATATATAAGAATATCCCCATCATTCCGGGACACCCTTCGGATATGATATAAATTTCGAAGTACTAAAGCATCCGGTACTTTGGATGGGGTTTGTTAGGCCCAATAGATCTATCTTTAGGATTCGCGTCAATTAGGGTGTCTGTTCCCTAATTCTTAGATTACCAGACTTAATAAAAAGGGGCATATTCGATTTCGATAATTCAACCATAGAATGTAGTTTCACGTACTTGTGTCTATTTTGTAAATCATTTATAAAACCTGCATGTATTCTCATCCCAAAAATATTAGATTTTAAAAGTGGGACTATAACTCACTTTCACAGATTTTTACTTCGTCGGGAAGTAAGACTTGGCCACTGGTTGATTCACGAACCTATAACAATATATACATATATATCAAAGTATGTTCAAAATATATTTACAACACTTTTAATATATTTTGATGTTTTAAGTTTATTAAGTCAGCTGTCCTCGTTAGTAACCTACAACTAGTTGTCCACAGTTAGATGTACAGAAATAAATCGATAAATATTATCTTGAATCAATCCACGACCTAGTGTATACGTATCTCAGTATTGATCACAACTCAAACTATATATATTTTGGAATCAACCTCAACCCTGTATAGCTAACTCCAACATTCACATATAGAGTGTCTATGGTTGTTCCGAAATATATATAGATGTGTCGACATGATAGGTCGAAACATTGTATACGTGTCTATGGTATCTCAAGATTACATAATATACAATACAAGTTGATTAAGTTATGGTTGGAATAGATTTGTTACCAATTTTCACGTAGCTAAAATGAGAAAAATTATCCAATCTTGTTTTACCCATAACTTCTTCATTTTAAATCCGTTTTGAGTGAATCAAATTGCTATGGTTTCATATTGAACTCTATTTTATGAATCTAAACAGAAAAGTATAGGTTTATAGTCGGAAAAAATAAGTTACAAGTCGTTTTTGTAAAGGTAGTCATTTCAGTCGAAAGAACGACGTCTAGATGACCATTTTAGAAAACATACTTCCACTTTGAGTTTAATCATAATTTTTTGGATATAGTTTCATGTTCATAATAAAAATCATTTTCTCAGAATAACAACTTTAAAATCAAAGTTTATCATAGTTTTTAATTAACTAACCCAAAACAGCCCGCGGTGTTACTACGACGGCTTAAATCCGGTTTTACGGTGTTTTTCGTGTTTCCAGGTTTTAAATCATTAAGTTAGCATATCATATAGATATAGAACATGTGTTTAGTTGATTTTAAAAGTCAAGTTAGAAGGATTAACTTTTGTTTGCGAACAAGTTTAGAATTAACTAAACTATGTTCTAGTGATTACAAGTTTAAACCTTCGAATAAGATAGCTTTATATGTATGAATCGAATGATGTTATGAACATCATTACTACCTTAAGTTCCTTGGATAAACCTACTGGAAAATAGAAAAATGGATCTAGCTTCAATGGATCCTTGGATGGCTCGAAGTTCTTGAAGCAGAATCATGACACGAAAACAAGTTCAAGTAAGATCATCACTTGAAATAAGATTGTTATAGTTATAGAAATTGAACCAAAGTTTGAATATGATTATTACCTTGTATTAGAATGATAACCTACTGTAAGAAACAAAGATTTCTTGAGGTTGGATGATCACCTTACAAGATTGGAAGTGAGCTAGCAAACTTGAAAGTATTCTTGATTTTATGAAACTAGAACTTTTGGAATTTATGAAGAACACTTAGAACTTGAAGATAGAACTTGAGAGAGATCAATTAGATGAAGAAAATTGAAGAATGAAAGTGTTTGTAGGTGTTTTTGGTCGTTGGTGTATGGATTAGATATAAAGGATATGTAATTTTGTTTTCATGTAAATAAGTCATGAATGATTACTCATATTTTTGTAATTTTATGAGATATTTCATGCTAGTTGCTAAATGATGGTTCCCACATGTGTTAGGTGACTCACATGGGCTGCTAAGAGCTGATCATTAGAGTGTATATACCAATAGTACATACATCTAAAAGCTGTGTATTGTACGAGTACGAATACGGGTGCATACGAGTAGAATTGTTGATGAAACTGAACGAGGATGTAATTGTAAGCATTTTTGTTAAGTAGAAGTATTTTGATAAGTGTATTGAACTCTTTCAAAAGTGTATAAATACATATTAAAACACTTCATGTATATACATTTTAACTGAGTCGTTAAGTCATCGTTAGTCGTTACATGTAAGTGTTGTTTTGAAACCTTTAGGTTAACGATCTTGTTAAATGTTGTTAACCCAATGTTTATAATATAAAATGAGATTTTAAATTATTATATTATCATGATATTATCATGTATGAATATCTCTTAATATGATATATATACATTAAATGTCTTTACAACGATAATCGTTACATATATGTCTCGTTTAAAAATCATTAAGTTAGTAGTCTTGTTTTTACATATGTAGTTCATTGTTAATATACTTAATGATATGTTTACTTATCATAGTATCATGTTAACTATATATATATCCATATATATGTCATCATATAGTTTTTACAAGTTTTAACGTTCGTGAATCACCGGTCAACTTGGGTGGTCAATTGTCTATATGAAACATATTTCAATTAATCAAGTCTTAACAAGTTTGATTGCTTAACATGTTGGAAACATTTAATCATGTAAATATCAATCTCAATTAATATATATATAAACATGGAAAAGTTCGGGTCACTACAGTACCTACCCGTTAAATAAATTTCGTCCCGAAATTTTAAGCTGTTGAAGGTGTTGACGAATCTTCTGGAAATAGATGTGGGTATTTCTTCTTCATCTGATCTTCACGCTCCCAGGTGAACTCGGGTCCTCTACGAGCATTCCATCGAACCTTAACAATTGGTATCTTGTTTTGCTTAAGTCTTTTAACCTCACGATCCATTATTTCGACGGGTTCTTCGATGAATTGAAGTTTTTCGTTGATTTGGATTTCATCTAACGGAATAGTGAGATCTTCTTTAGCAAAACATTTCTTTAAATTCGAGACGTGGAAAGTGTTATGTACAGCCGCGAGTTGTTGAGGTAACTCTAGTCGGTAAGCTACTGGTCCGATACGATCAATAATCTTGAATGGTCCAATATACCTTGGATTTAATTTCCCTCGTTTACCAAATCGAACAACGCCTTTCCAAGGTGTAACTTTAAGCATGACCATCTCTCCAATTTCAAATTCTATATCTTTTCTTTTAATGTCAGCGTAGCTCTTTTGTCGACTTTGGGCGGTTTTCAACCGTTGTTGAATTTGGATGATCTTCTCGGTAGTTTCTTGTATAATCTCCGGACCCGTAATCTGTCTATCCCCCACTTCACTTCAACAAATCGGAGACCTGCACTTTCTACCATAAAGTGCTTCAAACGGCGCCATCTCAATGCTTGAATGGTAGCTGTTGTTGTAGGAAAATTCTGCTAACGGTAGATGTCGATCCCAACTGTTTCCAAAATCAATAACACATGCTCGTAGCATGTCTTCAAGCGTTTGTATCGTCTTTTCGCTCTGCCCATCAGTTTGTGGATGATAGGCAGTACTCATGTCTAGACGAGTTCCTAATGCTTGCTGTAATGTCTGCCAGAATCTTGAAATAAATCTGCCATCCCTATCAGAGATAATAGAGATTGGTATTCCATGTCTGGAGATGACTTCCTTCAAATACAGTCGTGCTAACTTCTCCATCTTGTCATATTCTCTTATTGGTAAGAAGTGTGCTGATTTGGTGAGACGGTCAACTATTACCCAAATAGTATCAAAACCACTTGCAGTCCTTGGCAATTTAGTGATGAAATCTATGGTAATGTTTTCCCATTTCCATTCCGGGATTTCGGATTGTTGAAGTAGACCTGATGGTTTCTGATGCTCAGCTTTGACCTTAGAACACGTCAAACATTCTCCTACGTATTTAGCAACATCGGCTTTCATACCCGGCCACCAAAAATGTTTCTTGAGATCCTTGTACATCTTCCCCGTTCCAGGATGTATTGAGTATCTGGTTTTATGAGCTTCTCTAAGTACCATTTCTCTCATATCTCCAAATTTTGGTACCCAAATCCATTCAGCCCTATACCGGGTTCCATCTTCCCGAATATTAAGATGCTTCTCCGATCCTTTGGGTATTTCATCCTTTAAATTTCCCTCTTTTAAAACTCCTTGTTGCGCCTCCTTTATTTGAGTAGTAATGTTATTATGAATCATTATATTCATAGATTTTACTCGAATGGGTTCTCTGTCCTTCCTGCTCAAGGCATCGGCTACCACATTTGCCTTCCCCGGGTGGTAACGAATCTCAAAGTCGTAATCATTCAATAATTCAATCCACCTACGCTGCCTCATATTCAGTTGTTTCTGATTAAATATGTGTTGAAGACTTTTGTGGTCGGTATATATAATACTTTTGACCCCATATAAGTAGTGCCTCCAAGTCTTTAATGCAAAAACAACCGCGCCTAATTCCAAATCATGCGTCGTATAATTTTGTTCGTGAATCTTCAATTGTCTAGACGCATAAGCAATCACCTTCGTTCGTTGCATTAATACACAACCGAGACCTTGCTTTGATGCATCACAATAAATCACAAAATCATCATTCCCTTCAGGCAATGACAATATAGGTGCCGTAGTTAGCTTTTTCTTCAATAACTGAAACGCTTTCTCTTGTTCATCATTCCATTCAAATTTCTTCCCTTTATGCGTTAATGCAGTCAAGGGTTTTGCTATTCTGGAAAAGTCTTGGATGAACCTTCTGTAGTAACCAGCTAGTCCTAAAAACTGGCGTATGTGTTTCGGAGTTTTCGGGGTTTCCCACTTTTCAACAGTTTCTATCTTTGCCGGATCCACCTTAATATCTTCTTTGTTCACTATGTGACCGAGGAATTAAACTTCTTCCAACCAAAATGCACACTTTGAAAACTTAGCGTACAATTTTTCCTTCCTCAATACTTCTAACACCTTTCTTAAATGTTCACCGTGTTCTTGGTCATTCTTTGAGTAAATAAGTATGTCATCAATGAAAACAATGACAAACTTGTCAAGGTATGGTCCACACACTCGGTTCATAAGGTCCATGAACACCGCTGGTGCATTAGTTAAACCAAACGGCATGACCATAAACTCGTAATGACCGTAACGTGTTCTGAAAGCAGTCTTTGGAATATCATCTTCTTTCACCCGCATTTGATGATACCCGAAACGTAAGTCAATCTTTGAATAAACAGACGAGCCTTGTAGTTGATCAAATAAGTCGTCGATTCTCGGTAGTGGGTAGCGGTTCTTGATGGTAAGTTTGTTCAACTCTCGGTAGTCGATACACAACCTGAATGTACCATCTTTCTTCTTGACAAACAAAACAGGAGCTCCCCACGGTGATGTGCTTGGTCGAATGAAACCACGCTCTAAAAGTTCTTGTAATTGGCTTTGCAGTTCTTTCATCTCGCTGGGTGCGAGTCTGTAAGGAGCACGAGCTATTGGTGCAGCTCCTGGTACAAGATCTATTTGAAATTCAACGGATCGATGTGGGGGTAGTCCCGGTAATTCTTTCGGAAATACATCGGGAAATTCTTTTGCAATGGGTACATCATTGATGCTCTTTTCTTCAGTTTGTACTTTCTCGACGTGTGCTAGAACAGCATAGCAACCTTTTCTTATTAGTTTTTGTGCCTTCAAATTACTAATAAGATGTAGCTTCGTGTTGCCCTTTTCTCCGTACACCATTAAGGGTTTTCCTTTTTCTCGTATAATGCGAATTGCATTTTTGTAACAAACGATCTCCGCTTTCACTTCTTTCAACCAGTCCATACCGATTATCACATCAAAACTCCCTAACTCTACTGGTATCAAATCAATCTTAAATGTTTCGCTAACCAGTTTAATTTCTCGATTCCGACATATATTATCTGCTGAAATTAATTTACCATTTGCTAATTCGAGTAAAAATTTACTATCCAAAGGCGTCAATGGACAACTTAATTTAGCACAAAAATCTCTACTCATATAGCTTCTATCTGCACCCGAATCAAATAAAACGTAAGCAGATTTATTGTCAATAAGAAACGTACCCGTAACAAGCTCCGGGTCTTCCTGTGCCTCTGCCGCATTAATATTGAAAACTCTTCCACGGCCTTGTCCATTCGTGTTCTCCTGGTTCGGGCAATTTCTAATAATGTGGCCCGGTTTTCCACATTTATAACAAACTACATTGGCATAACTTGCTCCGACACTACTTGCTTCGCCATTACTCATTCCGACACCATTTGTTCCTTTCGTTCTATTAACCCCTGGTCCGTAGACCTCACACTTCGCCGCGCTATGACCATTTCTTTTACACTTGTTGCAAAATTTGGTGCAGAACCCCGAGTGATTCTTTTCACACCTTTGGCATAGCTGCTTCTGATTATTGTTGTTGTTGCGGTTATTATTGTTGTTGTGATGATTGTTGTAGTTGCTGTTGTTGTTGTTGTTGGGCCGTTTGTTGTAGTTGCGATTGATGTTGCGATTGTTGGGATAATTGTTGCGATTATTGTTGTAATTGCTGTTGTTGTTGTATTGGTGATTCTTATCACCGTTTTCCTCCCACTTTCTTTTGACTTGCTTCACATTGGCCTCTTCAGCAGTCTGTTCTTTAATTCTTTCTTCAATTTGGTTCACGAGTTTGTGAGCCATTCTACATGCCTGTTGTATGGAGGCGGGCTCGTGTGAACTTATATCTTCTTGGATTCTTTCCGGTAATCCTTTCACAAACGCGTCGATCTTCTCTTCCTCATCTTCGAATGCTCCCGGACACAATAGGCACAATTCTGTGAATCGTCTTTCGTACGTGGTAATATCAAATCCTTGGGTTCGTAACCCTCTAAGTTCTGTCTTGAGCTTATTGACCTCGGTTCTGGGACGGTACTTCTCGTTCATCAAGTGCTTGAATGCTGACCACGGTAGTGCGTACGCATCGTCTTGTCCCACTTGCTCTAGATAGGTATTCCACCATGTTAACGCAGAACCTGTGAAGGTATGCGTAGCGTACTTTACTTTGTCCTCTTCAGTACACTTACTTATGGCAAACACCGATTCGACCTTCTCGGTCCACCGTTTCAATCCGATCGGTCCTTCGGTTCCATCAAATTCCAAAGGTTTGCAGGCAGTGAATTCTTTGTAGGTGCATCCTACACGATTTCCTGTACTGCTAGATCCAAGGTTATTGTTGGTATGTAGCGCAGCCTGTACTGCGGCTATGTTTGAAGCTAGAAAAGTACGGAATTCCTCTTCATTCATATTCACGGTGTGTCGAGTAGTCGGTGCCATTTCCTTCAAAATAGTTAAATGGAACAAGTTAATCATACAGAATATTAAGAGTAGTTAATAGTATTTCGTAGCATAATATGAACTTATTTATAAAAGCTTTTTCTTCCTATTAGCGTTTTATAAGTTTAAATTCGGGTAGTACCTACCCGTTAAGTTCATACTTAGTAGCTAATATACAATTCAACTACTACAATTCTATATGAAAAACTGATTATAATAATATTTCGCGTTCAAACTTTTATACAATATTTTACAAACTTACAATACCGCTTATTTTACATAAAGCATGAAATATAGCACACAATAACTTTGATACAAGATAGTTGTGAAGATAATTCTAGCTAGTACACAAGTCGTTCAGCAAAGGCAATAAAGACACGTAATTCATACGTCCAGAAACAAGTCATGCATTCTGGTTTTACTAGGACTACTTCCCATCCTTGGTCTTGTGCAACATAACCGTTATGGCCGTTGATAAGACAGCGTGTTGTAACGTCGTCAAAGGGACGAGGGTTACGTAATGTCCAACAGTCCCGTAATAATCTAAAAACCTCATTTCTTACCCCAATTACCGACTCCGTCACTTGTGGAAACGTTTTGTTTAATAGTTGTAGCCCGATGTTCTTGTTCTCACTTTGGTGAGAAGCGAACATTACTAATCCGTAAGCATAACATGCTTCTTTATGTTGCATGTTAGCCGCTTTTTATAAATCATGAAGTCCAATATTCGGATATATTGAGTCAAAATAATTTCTTAACCCGTTGCGTAAAATAGCATTTGGGTTCCCCGCAATATATGCGTCAAAGTAAACACATCGTAACTTATGGGTTTCCCAATGTGATATCCCCCATCTTTCAAACGAAAGTCTCTTATAAACCAAGACATTCTTGGAACATTCTTCGAATGTCTTACAAACTGATCTCGCCTTAAATAGTTGTGCCGAGGAATTCTGGCCGACTCTAGACAAGATTTCATCAATCATGTCTCCGGGTAGGTCTCTTAAAATATTGGGTTGTCTATCCATTTTGTGTTTTTAAACTGTAAAATAGACAAGAGTTAGATTCATAAAAAAATACTTATTAATACAAGCAATTTTTACATATATCATAAAGTATAAGAACACTATATTACATATATTACACCACACGAATACAACTATCTTATTCCGACTCGCTCGTTTCTTCTTCTTCGGTTTTGGTTCGTTTTGCCAAGTTTCTAGGGATATATGATGTTCCCCTAATACGAGCCGTCGTTGTCCACATTGGTTTAGAAAAACCTGGTGGTTTAGAGGTTCCCGGGTCATTGTTACAACTTAAGGACTTCGGGCGTTGACGATACATATAAAGTTCATCGGGGTTGGAATTAGATTTCTCTATTTTTATGCCCTTTCCCTTATTATTTTCTTTTGCCTTTTTAAATTCAGTTGGGGTAATTTCTATAACATCATCGGAATTCTCGTCGGAATCCGATTCATCGGAGAATTGGTAATCCTCCCAATATTTTGCTTCCTTGGCGGAAACACCATTGACCATAATTAACCTTGGTCGGTTGGTTGAGGATTTTCTTTTACTTAACCGTTTTATTATTTCCCCCACCGGTTCTATTTCTTCATCCGGTTCCGATTCTTCTTCCGGTTCCGATTCTTCTTCCGGTTCCGACTCTTCTTCCGGTTCCTCTTCGGGAACTTGTGAATCAGTCCACGAATCATTCCAATTTACATTTGACTCTTCATTATTATTAGGTGAGTCAATGGGACTTGTTCTAGAGGTAGACATCTATCACATAATATCAAACGCGTTAAGAGATTAATATATCACATAATATTCACATGTTAAAAATATATAGTTTCCAACAAAATTTGTTAAGCAATCATTTTTCAAGTAAACACGGTCGAAGTCCAGACTCACTAATGCATCCTAACAAACTCGATAAGACACACTAATGAAAAATTTTGGTTCTCTAAGACCAACGCTCGTATACCAACTGAAATGTCCCGTTCTTATTGATTAAAAACGTTCCATATTAATTGATTTCGTTGCGAGGTTTTGACCTCTATATGAGACGTTTTTCAAAGACTGCATTCATTTTTAAAACAAACCATAACCTTTATTTCATAAATAAAGGTTTAAAAAAAACTTTACGTAGATTATCAAATAATGATAATCTAAAATATCCTGTTTACACACGACCATTACATAATGGTTTACAATACAAATATGTTACATCGAAATCAGTTTCTTGAATGCAGTTTTTACACAATATCATACAAACATGGACTCCAAATCTTGTCCTTATTTTAGTATGCAACAGCGGAAGCTCTTAATATTCACCTGAGAATAAACATGCTTTAAACGTCAACAAAAATGTTGGTGAGTTATAGGTTTAACCTATATATATCAAATCGTAACAATAGACCACAAGATTTCATATTTCAATACACATCCCATACATAGAGATAAAAATCATTCATATGGTGAACACCTGGTAACCGACATTAACAAGATGCATATATAAGAATATCCCCATCATTCCGGGACACCCTTCGGATATGATATAAATTTCGAAGTACTAAAGCATCCGGTACTTTGGATGGGGTTTGTTAGGCCCAATAGATCTATCTTTAGGATTCGCGTCAATTAGGGTGTCTGTTCCCTAATTCTTAGATTACCAGACTTAATAAAAAGGGGCATATTCGATTTCGATAATTCAACCATAGAATGTAGTTTCACGTACTTGTGTCTATTTTGTAAATCATTTATAAAACTTGCATGTATTCTCATCCCAAAAATATTAGATTTTAAAAGTGGGACTATAACTCACTTTCACAGATTTTTACTTCGTCGGGAAGTAAGACTTGGCCACTGGTTGATTCACGAACCTATAACAATATATACATATATATCAAAGTATGTTCAAAATATATTTACAACACTTTTAATATATTTTGATGTTTTAAGTTTATTAAGTCAGCTGTCCTCGTTAGTAACCTACAACTAGTTGTCCACAGTTAGATGTACAGAAATAAATTGATAAATATTATCTTGAATCAATCCACGACCCAGTGTATACGTATCTCAGTATTGATCACAACTCAAACTATATATATTTTGGAATCAACCTCAACCCTGTATAGCTAACTCCAACATTCACATATAGAGTGTCTATGGTTGTTCCGAAATATATATAGATGTGTCGACATGATAGGTCGAAACATTGTATACGTGTCTATGGTATCTCAAGATTACATAATATACAATACAAGTTGATTAAGTTATGGTTGGAATAGATTTGTTACCAATTTTCACGTAGCTAAAATGAGAAAAATTATCCAATCTTGTTTTACCCATAACTTCTTCATTTTAAATCCGTTTTGAGTGAATCAAATTGCTATGGTTTCATATTGAACTCTATTTTATGAATCTAAATAGAAAAGTATAGGTTTATAGTCGGAAAAAATAAGTTACAAGTCGTTTTTGTAAAGGTAGTCATTTCAGTCGAAAGAACGACGTCTAGATGACCATTTTAGAAAACATACTTCCACTTTGAGTTTAATCATAATTTTTTGGATATAGTTTCATGTTCATAATAAAAATCATTTTCTCAGAATAACAACTTTAAAATCAAAGTTTATCATAGTTTTTAATTAACTAACCCAAAACAGCCCGCGGTGTTACTACGACGGCGTAAATCCGGTTTTACGGTGTTTTTCGTGTTTCCAGGTTTTAAATCATTAAGTTAGCATATCATATAGATATAGAACATGTGTTTAGTTGATTTTAAAAGTCAAGTTAGAAGGATTAACTTTTGTTTGCGAACAAGTTTAGAATTAACTAAACTATGTTCTAGTGATTACAAGTTTAAACCTTCGAATAAGATAGCTTTATATGTATGAATCGAATGATGTTATGAACATCATTACTACCTTAAGTTCCTTGGATAAACCTACTGGAAAAGAGAAAAATGGATCTAGCTTCAATGGATCCTTGGATGGCTCGAAGTTCTTGAAGCAGAATCATGACACGAAAACAAGTTCAAGTAAGATCATCACTTGAAATAAGATTGTTATAGTTATAGAAATTGAACCAAAGTTTGAATATGATTATTACCTTGTATTAGAATGATAACCTACTGTAAGAAACAAAGATTTCTTGAGGTTGGATGATCACCTTACAAGATTGGAAGTGAGCTAGCAAACTTGAAAGTATTCTTGATTTTATGAAACTAGAACTTTTGGAATTTATGAAGAACACTTAGAACTTGAAGATAGAACTTGAGAGAGATCAATTAGATGAAGAAAATTGAAGAATGAAAGTGTTTGTAGGTGTTTTTGGTCGTTGGTGTATGGATTAGATATAAAGGATATGTAATTTTGTTTTCATGTAAATAAGTCATGAATGATTACTCATATTTTTGTAATTTTATGAGATATTTCATGCTAGTTGCTAAATGATGGTTCCCACATGTGTTAGGTGACTCACATGGGCTGCTAAGAGCTGATCATTGGAGTGTATATACCAATAGTACATACATCTAAAAGCTGTGTATTGTACGAGTACGAATACGGGTGCATACGAGTAGAATTGTTGATGAAACTGAACGAGGATGTAATTGTAAGCATTTTTGTTAAGTAGAAGTATTTTGATAAGTGTATTGAACTCTTTCAAAAGTGTATAAATACATATTAAAACACTACATGTATATACATTTTAACTGAGTCGTTAAGTCATCGTTAGTCGTTACATGTAAGTGTTGTTTTGAAACCTTTAGGTTAACGATCTTGTTAAATGTTGTTAACCCAATGTTTATAATATCAAATGAGATTTTAAATTATTATATTATCATGATATTATCATGTATGAATATCTCTTAATATGATATATATACATTAAATGTCTTTACAACGATAATCGTTACATATATGTCTCGTTTAAAAATTATTAAGTTAGTAGTCTTGTTTTTACATATGTAGTTCATTGTTAATATACTTAATGATATGTTTACTTATCATAGTATCATGTTAACTATATATATATCCATATATATGTCATCATATAGTTTTTACAAGTTTTAACGTTCGTGAATCACCGGTCAACTTGGGTGGTCAATTGTCTATATGAAACATATTTCAATTAATCAAGTCTTAACAAGTTTGATTGTTTAACATGTTGGAAACATTTAATCATGTAAATATCAATCTCAATTAATATATATAAACATGGAAAAGTTCGGGTCACTACATCTTAAGCCTAATTTACGTAACTTGATATAAAGATAGTTGCTTATCAGATCATTAGTACAATATTGAGCAGAAGAAATGTGCTGGTGATTGTGGTTGCTGCCCTGGCGGAGGCATGAGTTTCTAATACCAGCTTCCAGCTCTTTTAGATAATAGAATTACTCTTGTCGTTAGTCTTTTGCATTCCTTATTCAATATTAACGGTGTGTCGGTGTTCCTATTTTAAAGTAGTGTATCTTTGATCTTTAAGTGGTACCTCCCATATTTAGGCATGAAACGATGATTTCAACTTACCAGAATTATTTTTATTATTGAAGACTGTTTAAAAATACTGAAGTTCTTTCATAAGAAACATGTATATATAGCTTAGGATGTCTATTTGGACCCATCCTGACTCTCATAATCAAAGTGCATAATATGTAGGGTTGGTCTAAGGTGGTCAATTGGTTGAAGGGTGTTGGATACTGCTGAGATGTTGGATTCGGTTGATATAGGTAGCAACATTAATACATTGTTGAATGAAGTGCAAACAAGGTCGACTTGAATTGGGATCAACGGGTGAATGATCCAATGACAATGAATATAGTAATTTGAAGGGTCCAAATGGGTAAAATAGTGAGCAAATGTTTGTTGCGGTAAGGGAATTTTAGGTCGAGCTAGGGATGGGTTTAGAGTAAATTTGGTTACTAAACTTTTAACTATAGTTAAGAAGACAAGAAAGTGTTGTGATTGTGACATGTTGGATTATTTTGTGAGCATATGGAATGTGGCTAAGCTGGGATGTAAATATAGAACCATGAACTGTAGTAGAGTGTTGAAGGTATATATTTTTATATATGTTGTACAACAAGAAGTGATTTTAAGCAGAACTCATTTTAAATTATACATTGAGCTTCAAACTAATCAAATGAAATTGAAGTGATAATGGCTTTAAAAAATATGGGGTGATATTTTTAGTAAGATCGGGAAAAGAACACCGATTTTAATTAATCTACTTTCCAGTTGTTTGCAAAAACAAATTAAATAAATAAATAAAATAAAATGGTTGATCTTTTTACAAAATGTGACCTCCGTATAATTATACTCATTTGGTCAGCACCAATTTTAATTGTAGTGAGTTGGTTTGCGTTTTTTGCATACTATGGAATTTGGGTCTTTTGAAGTTTCATAAGCTATTTTAGCCATTTACTTGTGGTTGTGACAACATTATTATTTATGCCTTTTAGTGTTTGATTTTAAACTAACATGTTTAAATCAATGTTAATTACCATCAAAAACAGAGCATCTAATTTTTATAATTGATTAATGTTAAGTTGTCGTGTATATATCATAAATAACTTATTAAAAATATATTTTTAGAATCATGTACGATAAAATACTCGCGAATGCGCGGTTATAAACTAGTTGAAATAAATAAGACATTTTACGAAGTGATGAAAAGTCAAAAATTACACAATGAAATGGCATGGATTTAGATACTTTGTATCCACTCATATTAACTAAAAAATACAAATAAAAGAAGTCATCTAACAATCACTAACACAATTATCAATAAACAAAAACATCATAGTGGATTTCTTAGTGATTAAATAAACTTGGGAGACTGACATCTTTACTCTTGTCATGCAATCCATATCAAATCAAAGCAAGACCCACTTTGACTTTTACATTAGCAATCACGGTTGAGTCGACTATATGTAGAATTGATGACTCGAACACGTCTTTGAATATAGTAGCATTGATATTCCACCTCTTAGATATAGATGAACACAAATTATAAAGTTATACTTTATGATAACTATAACACTTATCAATTAAGAACCAACTCATTCTGTATAAAACTTGAAGACAATTCTTCAAAACTAATCACTGAACATAACTAATACCATAACAACAATCGCACTTTCCACATCAACAAAAAACACACAATATTATTAAAAAAAAAACTCCATGTTTCAAATTTATCAAATTGAACTTCAGTCCTACTTGCCTCTTGTGCATTCAATTTCATTAAATAAAACTGAACTTCATGCCTACTGTCATCCAATTCATTCCATATACATAGGGATGACATCGGGTTGAGTTTGAGTCGGGTTTAGTTAATCCCAGACCCAAACTCGATTAGAAAAACTCGTCCTAAACCCGGACCCGACCCCGTCGGGTCCCCATTTAGTTACTAACTAGCGGGTAATCGGGTTTCCCCACGGCTATTCGTGTCCCCATTTATTTAAGAACTATTGGATAAATGAGTTATTCCACGGTTATTCGAGTTTTTTCGAGTATACGGGCCGGGTAATCGGGTATACGGGCCGGATAATCGGGTAAACGGGCCGAGTAATCGGGTATAGAGGTCAGGTATATGAACTCGGGTTTTTTCGGGTATACGGGGCGGGTAATCGAGTTTTTGTCTAAAGTCATCTCCGGACCCAAACCCATACAAAAATTAAAAACTATCCCCATACCCGACCCTAGACCGATTTACCCGGCCCGAACCCGGCCCAAAAATACCGGGTTTCGGGTTTCCCCATCAAATACATGTATTTTTCTTATCCCTACATATACAATGGTTGTCTAGGAACAGATTCACAAATCACCCAAATGGTACCCCTCGCAAATAATCGCTCTCCATGCTTCTCTACTCTCCTACCTTTAGCTCTATTCCAAACCCCCTAGTGTTCAAAGTTATTTATTCGCGTTACTTGTACGTTGTACCAATACTAATGTAATTGTTCATTACATAGTATATATATATATATATATATATATATATATATATATATATATATATATATATATATATATATATATATATATATATATATATATATATATTACAGCAGTAAAATGTAAAACAAAATGTACAATGTGATAAGTGATATTTTTGTTAATTATTATTTTTTGGTAAAGGGGAAAAGAAAAACACAATTTATTATATACATATATATATATATATATATATATATATATATATATATATATATATATATATATATATATATATATATATATATATATATATTACTCCCTCTGTCCATGATTTAGGAAAGAAATTTATTATAAAAGGTAACTGTTATATTTGTTCCTGTATCAAATGTTACATTTTTAATAATGTAAAGTGTTTAATTGAAAATTAAGTGGTTTTTTTATTGTTAATGTGAGACAATTTTTTGGAACAAACCAAAATAATAAGGTAAACCAGTATTTTAGAACGGATGGAGTATATTATTAATATATCTTATATATATTGTTATTACTGTTATTATATTATATTTATATATTTATATTATATTATTATTGCTTATTACACTATTTATATATGTATATGTATTATATAATTGTACTAGACTAGATTTATGAGCCCGTGCGTTGCACGGAGACTCTTTCGCAAACAAAAAATGGAAACGTAAGATGTTATATCAATTAACGGTATGATAAAGACAGTATCACAAGTATTATTGTGCATGAAATAAACATACCTTACTTAAATATTTTTGTGTGATCAACTTCATGCTACTGTTTTATCACAAAGTATGTCAAATGGGTTGTAATGTCCACAATTAAATGAGGTGAAAATGCTACATATATCTACACAAAACGTATGATACAATTACACTAACGAAACTCTCATTATTGATTATATTTGTATTGAAACCGAATGTATTGAGAATATACGTATTGTAAACGCTATGAATGAATACAATTAAAATGCAACTATGAATAGTTTATCGTCATTGTTACCAAGTTTCCTTTACTCACCATATGTATCCATAACCCACAAATCCACGATAGTAACAATAGTAGCTGGTACAAATAAAGATGTTATAGTTCTTGCATCAACATGAAATTTTACTTAAACAAACTCAAGTAAATCAAGTGCTAACGTTTACAATAATAAGCTACTTCTATGAGCCGGTCCGTTGGACGGAAGCTATAAAAACCATTAAACTAATACTATATTCTAAATAATACATATATATACCCAAACTGAACCAATTTATCTCGCATTATGAACCTGCTTTATTTGTTTGTATTACCAAACCATTAAACAAAAATACATTAGTTCCTCGGTTATCACGTGCTATTTCCTTGATTTATTTTAATGAAACACATTTAATTAGATTAATGACATTTTAGCATCACTAATCACTGTGATGATGGCACAACAATTTGAAGCAATAATGTAACAAATAAGTATGATTTATAGAATTTGCATCATCATTGGTATACTTGTAAGTATAAATATTGACATGTAAAAGTTGCAATGTATGGGTTGCACTTTATACCGTCATCTTATATACAAATGGAGAAATCAAATGAAAAAAAAAATTGTGGGATCCATTACAAATTGACGTGTTTCAAACTTAATAACTATAGTGGACAAATTGTAAAAAAGATAATGTATGAAATAAAAAAATAAATTTATCGTTAGCCATTTGTTTGCCATGTTTTCAACACATACTTTGTGGCGCATTGTGGTAAATCATAAATGTCTCAATATCACTTGCTAACTATTCTCCAAACCCTTCTAAAACCGAGTCTTTAGTAGCCATCTACAATTACTTTAAAACATGGACCACTATACAAATTTAGTGAATGCATATATAGTAAATAGTACAGAATGTTTACACTAAATTCCATTCTCATTCCCAGAACATGAACTTTCAGTTACTTTTTTATTTCTTTTTTAAAAAGCAATGATGCAAGTTACTTTTACATAAGGCAATATTGTCACAATCCAACAATTTTATGCCCAACCCACTAAGTTTATGGCCCAATATGTGAAAATCAAAGAAGGCCCAAGAACCTCATGGAAGTTCACTAGAACTTTCCCATGAGTTCTTCCATGGAATGGTATAGAATGTCCATGGAAATATCTAGATACATGAAGCTTCTAGTTCTTAGATCTTAGCCATCCATTGTATTTAATCCTAGCCATCCATTTTGTGATATGAGTAGTATAAATAGGGGTGGTCTCATTTGGCACACACACCTCAAATCTCAAACATTCTCTCTTGTAAAGCATTCTCAAGCAATATAAGTATTTTCTTCAATTCCACTTGTTCTATAATATTTTCTCTTTTGGTTACTTGAATCATTTAAGGTCCGAGTAAGGCTGACTTAGTAGAGACTAAGTGCCGCACGTGAGCTTATCGAGATAAGTCCGTGACATTTGGTATCAAGAGCAAGGTCGATTCAAGGAGATGGCAACCGAGACCGAGAAGAATGTGAGCGCAACAAGTGGTGTGATGGGTGATGAGACTCATGGCCGGGTAGAGACTCGCCAAGGAGCCAAGAAGAACCGAGGTACGTCCAAAGACTTTGTCGCAAACTTGGACAAAAGGATCATGGATGTAGAGACATCCATGGACGACGTGAAAGCAAAGGTCGAAGACGTCCACCAACGTTTGGATGATTTGGACGGGGACTTTGACGAATTGAAAGATGATTGCAAGAGTGCAATCAACGTGCTAGACGTTGACATGCGACGTGAGATCCATGACTTAAGGGGTATGCTCATGGGTGAGATTACGAAGTTGCGAGGCGAAATGGAGGGGGAGGTCTCCACTATTCACCAACGCCTCGTGGATTTACAAACCAACATGAACTCTTGTTTGAGATTCATGGCTAGTGGGGGTGGCAACACTGGATGCAATGCTCTGAAGGTGGACGTTCCCAAGCCGTCACCGTTCGTGGGGAAGCGAGAAGCCCGGGCGGTTGATGATTTTATATGGGAGATGGAACAATACTTGGAGGGAGTCAACATAGTGGATGATGCAATGAAGATAAAGACGGCAACCCGTTACCTGAAGGATACCGCAGCGTTATGGTGGCGTCGTCGATATGGAGATATCGAGAAAGGTACGGTTACTATTGATACTTGGGATGATTTCCTTACCGAACTTAAGAATCAATTCTACCCCAAGAATGCTCAAAAGGATGCGATGAGTCGTCTACGTAAATTACATCATTCCGGGACGATTCGGGAGTATATTAAAGAATTCATGAACCTTAGCCTGGAGGTCCCAGATATTCCCGATGATATTCTTCTCTTCTATTTTCTCGATGGTTTGCAACCTTGGGCTAAAACGGAGTTGGAGAGACGAGGAGTCCAAGACCTTGCCACCGCAATTGCTCAAGCGGAGGCACTAGTCGACCATGCTAATAGGAAAGATTCGTTCAAGTCAAAAGATAAGAAGGTGAGCCATGAGAAAGGTGGGGGAGATAAGCCCACCCAATCAAGGAATGATAATACACGTAAGCCACCAACCGGGAATAACAAGAGCATAAAAACTTCTTACAAGAATGATGGATGTTTCATATGTGATGGACCGCATAGAGCCCGAGATTGTCCGAAGAAAGCTAGCCTTCATGCTATGGAAGCTCAAAAGGCGGGTTGTCAGGATGAGGAGCGGTGCATAGGATCAATGCATATCCTCAACGCAATCAAGGCCAAGACGGAGATACCCAAGGTAGTGGCTAAAGGACTCCAATTCGTAGATATTAACATTTGTGGAGATCGGGTACGAGCTTTGGTGGATACGGGAGCAACTCATAACTTTATCTCCACCGATGAAGCCAAAAGGCTAGGACTTAAGGAAACAAAAGAGAGTGGCATGATGAAGACGGTGAACACGAGTGCCAGACCGATTAGTGGGGTGGCTAAAGACGTATATGTGAAGATTGGAGAATGGGAAGGAATGATTGATCTCTCGGTCGTGCCTATGGACGACTTCAAGTTGGTACTTGGGATGGAGTTCCTAGATAAGGTACGCGGTTTCCCTATGCCGTTTGCTAATTCACTGTGTATCTTGGATGGTGAGAAGACTTGTATGGTGTCAACCGAACGTGGAAGCAAGAGTGCATCCAAGTCACTTTCGGCCATGCAATTCAAGAAGGGGTACAACAAGAATGAGACATGCTATTTAGCGGTAGCAAAGCAAGAGACGATTGAAGATAAGGGAAAACTAGAGGTACCCAAGGAAATTAAGAAGGTCCTTGATGAGTTCAAGGATGTCATGCCCAAGGAGTTACCAAAGAAGTTACCACCTAGAAGGGAGGTTGACCATGCGATCGAGTTGGAGCCGGGATCAAAACCACCTTCCAAAGCCCCATACCGAATGCCACCACCCGAGTTAGAGGAGTTGCGAAGACAACTCAAGGAGTTGCTGGATGCGGGATACATCCGACCGTCAAAATCCCCGTATGGTGCTCCGGTGCTATTTCAAAGAAAGAAGGATGGGTCCTTGCGGATGTGTATAGATTACCGGGCACTCAACAAGGTAACTATCAAGAACAAATACCCAATCCCACTTATTGCTGATTTGTTCGATCAACTTGGGAAGGCGAGATACTTCTCCAAGTTAGACTTGAGATCGGGATATTATCAAGTCCGAATTGCCGAAGGAGATGAGGCTAAGACCACATGCGTGACGAGGTATGGCGCTTATGAATTCCTAGTCATGCCCTTTGGTTTAACCAATGCCCCTGCCACATTTTGTACTTTGATGAACAAATTATTCCACCCGTTCCTCGACAAGTTTGTCGTGGTGTACTTGGATGACATAGTCGTGTATAGCGACACCATGGAAGATCATGTGAGGCACTTGAAGCAAGTATTTCAAGTACTAAGGGACAATGAGTTGTATGTGAAGCTAGAGAAATGTTCATTCGGATTAGAGGAGGTGGATTTTCTTGGACATAGAATTAAAAATGGGAAGTTACTCATGGATGGGGCTAAGGTCAAGGCAATTCAAGAGTGGGAGGCACCAACGAAGGTGACTGATTTACGATCTTTCCTTGGTTTAGTAAACTACTATCGTCATTTTATCAAGGGATACTCGGCGAAAGCGGCTCCATTGACAGAATTGTTAAAGAAGAATAAAGCTTGGTTGTGGGATGAGAAATGTCAAGCAGCATTCGAGGAGTTGAAAGGAGCTGTCATGGAAGAACCGGTGTTGAGACTTCCGAATGTGACCATTCCGTTCGAGTTACACACAGACGCATCGGACTTTGCTATTGGAGGAGTTCTAATGCAAGAAGGTCACCCAATCGCGTTCGAAAGTCGAAAGCTTAACGAGGCGGAAAGGAAGTACACTGTGCAAGAGAAAGAGATGACAGCGATTATTCATTGTTTGAGGACATGGAGGCATTATCTTTTGGGATCAAGGTTCGTGATCAAGACGGATAATGTGGCAACGAGTTATTTTCAAACCCAAAAGAAGTTGAGTCCCAAACAAGCTCGTTGGCAAGACTTCTTAGCTGAATTTGACTATGTGTTGGAGTATAAGCCTGGGAAAGCCAATGTGGTAGCTGATGCCCTAAGTCGTAAGGCGGAGTTTGCAGCGATCACAAAACCACAATTCTTCCTTCAAGATCGTATAAAGGAGGGATTAGAGCATGATCCTATAGCCAAAAACCTTGTTGGATTGGCTCGAGATGGGAAAACGCGAAGGTTTTGGCTCAAAGGTGATCTATTATTCACCAAAGGAGACCGGTTATATGTGCCTAAGTGGGGTGATCTTAGACGGACAATCTTGAAGGAGTGTCGTGATTCAAAGTGGGCTGGTCATCCAGGTATCAAGAGGACGCTGGCATTAGTAGAAGGCACTTATTATTGGCCAAGGATGGAAGACGACGTAGAGACGTACGTGCGGACATGCCTAATATGCCAACAAGACAAGATAGAGCAACGCCAACCAGGAGGACTATTACAGCCGCTACCTACACCGAAAGGACCATGGGAGAGTGTTTCCATGGACTTCATTACTTGCTTACCCAAGTCGGAAGGGTGTGGGAGTATTATAGTCGTGGTAGACCGGTTTTCTAAGTATGGTACCTTCATAGCCGCATCATCCGAAGTTACCGCGGATGAAACCGCAAAACTATTTTTCAAGAATGTGGTGAAGTATTGGGGGATACCGCATGTGATAGTAAGTGATCGAGATCCGAGGTTCACAGGGCGTTTTTGGACGGAGTTGTTCAAGATCATGGGGACAGACTTGAATTTCTCCACGAGTTTTCATCCCCAAACAGACGGACAGACGGAAAGGGTGAATGCACTATTGGAGCTCTATCTTCGACACTATGTAAGTGCAAATCAACATGATTGGGCTAAGCTCCTTGATATTGCTCAGTTCTCTTATAACATGCAAAGGAGTGAGTCCACGGGGAAGAGTCCTTTTGAGTTGGTGACAGGACGCCAACCTTTGACCCCGAATGCTTTGGCCGCTTCATATGATGGAAGCAGCCCAGCCGCTTATAGAACGATGAAGGAGTGGCACGAACAAGCCGACTTGGCTCGAGCATCACTAGATAAGGCGGCCAAGAAAATGAAGAAATGGGCGGATGAGAAAAGACGACATGTTGAATTCAAAGTTGGGGACCAAGTGATGGTGAAGCTTTTACCTCAACAATTCAAAACATTTAGGAAGGTGCACAAAGGATTGATCCGGAGATATGAAGGCCCATTCCCAGTAATTGGACGTGTTGGGAACGTATCTTATCGAGTCCAACTACCGCCCAAATTAAAGATTCATCCAGTCTTCCACGTAAGTTTTCTAAAACCTTATCATGGGGACGAGGAAGAACCAGAACGAGGAGTTTCCAAACGAGCACCAATGGCAGTTGCGACTTCGTTTGATCGTGAGGTGGAAGATATCTTGTTACATCGAACGGTACGAAGACGAGGTGTGCCGAGCTATAGAGAATACCTAGTTAAGTGGCGTAACTTACCCGATAGTGAAGCAAGCTGGGAGGCCAAAGACTTATTGTGGCAGTTCACAGACAAAATCAAGAAGTATCACGAGGATCACACGACGAGGACGTCGTGAGTTTAGGTGGGGGAGAATGTCACAATCCAATAATTTTATGGCCCAACCCACTAAGTTTATGGCCCAATATGTGAAAATCAAAGAAGGCCCAAGAACCTCATGGAAGTTCACTAGAACTTTCCCATGAGTTCTTCCATGGAATGGTATAGAATGTCCATGGAAATATCTAGATACATGAAGCTTCTAGTTCTTAGATCTTAGCCATCCATTGTATTTAATCCTAGCCATCCATTTTGTGATATGAGTAGTATAAATAGGGGTGGTCTCATTTGGCACACACACCTCAAATCTCAAACATTCTCTCTTGTAAAGCATTCTCAAGCAATATAAGTATTTTCTTCAATTCCACTTGTTCTATAATATTTTCTCTTTTGGTTACTTGAATCATTTAAGGTCCGAGTAAGGCTGACTTAGTAGAGACTAAGTGCCGCACGTGAGCTTATCGAGATAAGTCCGTGACAATATGATCAGTTTGTTTAACAAAAGAACCAAAACAAAAGTTAGATAATTTAACATATCAAAACAGGTCAGGTCACCTTCTACCTTTTTATTGAACAAATTCAATGTTTGTATTACATATCTAGAACAAAATATCATGTGTATAATCATTCTTTCAAAAAATGATCAAATACTCCGTAACAAATATCATTATCAATATATACCATAAATGAAAACTAAAAGTTCTTTATTATGTTTTGACATTAACTCTTATAGTTAGTTTAATATACACAATAATGGTTAATATCTTTAGAGATTAATATTGAGCACTAAGGAAAATACATATATAATGGTATAGCAATCTCCGCAATTTTATTTTATTTCTTAAAGAGAATACAACCCATGTAGATTTCTTACAATCACAAGTTTAGTTACGCAACAAAAATTAATTTCAATTATTCAACACATACCAATGCCCATATGATTAGTTGATGACTGTTGTAGAGACCCGTCCTAATCCATCCGGACGAAGTCCGTATCGATTATAAACAATTCACAATAGTTGATTTCATCGCGAGACACTTGACCTCTATATGATACATTTTACAAACATTGCATTCGTTTTTGAAAAGACAATATTTCATTACATCGAAAGTTGACGGCGTGCATACCATTTCATAATATATCTAACTATAATTGACTTAATATTAATCTTGATGAACTCAACGACTCGAATGCAACGTCTTTTGAAATATATCATGAATGACTCCAAGTAATATCCCTAAATTGAGCAAATGCACAGCGGAAGATTTCTTTCGTACCTGAGAATAAACATGCTTTAAAGTGTCAACCAAAAGGTTGGTGAGTTCATTAGTTTAACATAAATAACCATTATCATCATTTTAATAGACCACAAGATTTCCATATTCAGTTCTCATAAATATACGTCTCATGCATAGAGACAAAATATCATTCATATGGATTGAACACCTGGTAATCGACATTCACAATATGCATATAAGAATATCCCCATCATTCCGGGATCCTCCTTCGGACATGATATAAATTTCGAAGTACTAAAGCATCTGGTACTTTGGATGGAGCTTGTTGGGCCCGATATATCTATCTTTAGAGTTCGCGTCAATTAGGGTGTCTGTTCCCTAATTCTTAGATTACCAGACTTAATAAAAAAGGTTATATTCGATTTCGATCATTCAACCATATAATGTAGTTTCGATTACTTGTGTCTATTTCGTAAAACATTTATAAAAATTACGCATGTATTCTCAGCCCACAAATATAAAGGGTAAAAAGATAAATGAAACTCACCTAATGTATTTTGTAGTAAAAATACATAGAACGACATTGAACAAGTATAGGGTTGGCCTCGGATTCACGAACCTAAATCATTTGTATATTCATTAATACATATAATCGTATTCGAATAAGGTTGTATTTATAAGTTGTTAATTATATCATTTTTATATTAACTATATATATATGTCTCATATTTTCTTTTTGTGTATAAAAATATTAAGTTTGGTTATGTTATATGTATTACATATAGTTTCATATAGCTGATAGTTATTTTAATAATAATAATAATGATACTTAGTAATAATAAAAATAATGATAACCATAGTACTAATTATGATATTACTAATAATTATGACAATACTAATATTAGAAACAATAGTGATACTATATATATAGTGATAAAGGTGGTACATTAATAAGGTTAATAGAAGAAATAATGATTTTAAATAATGATTTTTATATTATATTGTACTATATTAACAAAGATATCAATGATTCTAATAATCTTAATAATACAATTAATATCTTTATATTCATAGTCATAATAATCAAAATCTTTGTGTTTAATTTCTAAACTAATGGCTAAAGTTCCTATGGCATTAATTCGTAATCCTAATCAAAATAATAATAATAATAATAGTAATACTTATATTACTAATAACCTGATAATATTATTAATAATGATAATAATAGTAATATTATGTGATAATACTAGTAAGGATAATGATATTATTATTAGTAAATAATAACAATAATAATAATAATTTTAATTGTAATTATAATCGTGATAATAATAATAACAAATATCTAATACTTATTTTGTAACAATATTGATCATTATAATTACAATCTTAAATGTTATTACTAGTAGTAACAATAATAATAATAATAATAATAATAATAATAATAATAATAATAATAATAATAATAATAATAATAATAATAATAATAATGAAAATAAAGAAAGAAAGACTACCTCATAAAAAAATTCGGCCTAAAAACAATATAGTGGCCCTGAGAGGGCTCGAACCCGTGACCCTTCGCAACCCGAACACTCATTTAACCATTGCTCCATTACTGTCTTTCTTATTATTATCAGTTTCTAATTTTATTTAACCCTCATTACTTATATTTCCTTTTCTTCCTTCTTCTTCCTACTAATCGAACGACCAGGGGATAACAACCATACACAAATCGATTTTTAAATACTCCAAACTAATCTTAAACTAATAAATATCAAAGTTTGTATTAATTTAAAACAAAAATCATAAAAAAAAAAAAATTAAAAACATTGCTGCTGTGTTACGGTATAAAAAAAAAGAAAAAAAAATTGATTTTCAACTTGGAGTACGTATTAGCCAAAGTTTATAACACAAATTGAGTTTCAAATCACTCCTACAAACTTTAACAATCGTCAATTTAAAAGAAAACTACAAAAAAGTTCGAATTTTTTGGATGAATAAATAAGTTGACTTTTAAATTTTAAACTTTGACTCGCCAATTAGGGATCATTGAGAAAAATTGGAAGTTGAAAGATTGCAGATAGTTGGAATATAAGATTCCTAACATGACTGAATTCATAGATTTTAAAAAGCTCTTAAATTTCGAATTTTGACAATATTAAAAATGGAACAGAGGTATCGACTGAAACAGAAGAAAAAAAAAATAAAAATAAATAAGAAACTCTGTTTTAATTTCAATTAAAATTCTCATTGTGTCTGTAATTGTAAAGTAATATAAATGTGGAAGTGATGTATCTTTATGATCCATGAACTGCTTGAATTTTATGGAATTTAAGAAGTCGACAGGTAGAATTAGTTAGTACATAAATATAGAAAAATATTAAAAAGTTTGAAAAAGATGGCAAACTGATTTTGGACATACTATATATTGATCGAATCTGGTTTGTACGATTTTGTTGAAGATAAGTAGCAACTTTAGATAAGAAACAAAAATTCAGTATAGTTGATTGTGATTTAACCAAATTGCATAATTATTTAACTGCTATATTTGATATGTACAAATATAAATGAAATTTTTATTTTAGGATAATACTCTTAATATTATTCATAAGAATAATGATAATAGAACTAATATTAATTATAATATCAAAATAAGAATAAGAATAAAAATAATAATGGTAATAATACTTATTATAAAAATACATATAATAATCTTAAGATGATGATATAATGATGATAATTTCAATGAACTTGATATCAACCAATAATAATGATAATAATAATTTTATTAATCATACTCTTAATATTATAATTAATAATAATACTGATATAATAGTAATAATAATATTATTACTAATGTTAATAATATTAATTACAATAAAAGATATAACAATAATATTATTAATAATAATACGAATAATAACATATCGATTTATATATATATATATATATATATATATATATATCAATTTCTATATTTATATATTATCTATAGATAATAACAACATGTCTAATACCGATTTTAATATTGACAAATAAAATAGTTTTTATTATTAATGGTACTAATAATATTATTAATTAACTTTACTGATTATGATATTAACAATACTAATACAGTTTATTAATTATATCATATTACTAATTATAATATATTGAGTCTCTAACATTTGTTGATATATAACATCATTTATGTATAGAACTTCACACACACACACACACACACACACACACACACACACACACACACACACATATATATATATATATATATATATTTATTTATTTATTTATTTACGAATAAATGTTCGTGAATCGTCAGGCATGGTCAATGGGTACTTGATTACATGAATATAGATTTCAAAACTTTCGAGACTCAACATTACAGATTTTGCTTATCGTGTCGGAATCATATAAGAATTAAGTTTAAATTTTGTGACGATCGCTCCAAATCCATATGGATGAACACGTCATTCATCGATTTCATTGCGAGGTATTTGACCTCTATATGATACGTTTTGTAAACATTGCATTCTTTTAAAAAGGCACACCATAAATGAATATTTAAATCAAAGGTTTTCGACATCTGATGATTTCTACATATAGACAATCACCGTAAATAATAGTTTACAATAGTAATTCCGTTGACAATGCAGTTAAAATAAGATACATGGTGATGATTTGGTGAATGCAACGTTTCCTTGATAAATATGCCATGTAAGACTCCATGCACATAGCTTGTCTAACATATAAGCAAACAGCGAAAGACTTCTAGGGAACCTGAGAATAAACATGCTAACAAGTGTCAACACAAAGGTTGGTGAGTTCATAGTTTTAGTGTTTCGCATAATCTGTATATAAAGGTGGATCACAAGATTTCAGTTGTTTCATCCGAAATGTTTATCAAAATATTCTACGAAATTGAGCACCCTGGTAACTAAACTTAACGTATATATAATAAGTACCCCTATTTTAACATACATGCAACCAACATGTACAATACACGCAATCCAACGTGTACTAAACTCAAATAGCATACGTCTGTTTTATAGTTCAGGCTAGGGTCTCTATACCTAGAACAGACGGGGATGTCAAGCCCTATGGATCCATATATAACTACTCGCGCCCACCAGTTCTTATAACCGGCAGTTACTAATTACCAAAGCTAAGGGATTTTAGGTTCAAACTCGGTGTAGAATTTAGTATGTACTTGTATCCATTGTGTTTAAAATAAAGTGCATGTATTCTCAGCCCAAAAATATAGATTGCAAAAGCAATTAAAAAGGGAGCAAATGAAACTCACGGATATAATTATTGTAAAACAGTTAATAAAATATTTGCATGTATTCTCAGCCCCAAAAATGGAAAAAGTAAAAGGGAAGCAAATGAAACTCACATATTTTTTGTTTTCTTGTTTGTCGACATAATTAAATATAATATATATAATATATATAATTTAAATAATTAATTATATATTATATTAAATTTATGTGCATAGTTGACTTGTAATTTTTGTTCCGATGACTCGTACGTTGTCACTCGACTTATGTCCCGGTTCCGGTTTCTCGAACGCATTTTCGTACGCTTAGAAAACTCGCAATTTACGTTTTGTGACTCGTACTTTTGTCAAAATATAGTCTTAAATTATCAATAAACTATATCATTCAAAGTGTATCTTAAACTTTCGAGTGTTTTGGTCATTTACTTCTATAAATCATTGTCTCGCTATTTGTTTATATATATATATATATATATATATATATATATATATATATAATAACAAATCGTTTTATGACCAAGTTAATATATATTTTCAACATTCATAAACACGTTTTAAATATACGTCGTAAGTTATTCAGACAATTAATATTCCAACATATCATATATATTCAAAGAAATATTTAAACCAATAAGTTTAATGTACGGTATCAAAAAAATTAATACATTGTTACGTTTTCAAGTTATAGTGTATTGATATTGCTCAAAATAGACATATCATTAGTCGCAATATCAAGTCATTTTCATTGTTTTGCATTTTTATTTGTATTATTTCCTTGTATATTTCATTGTATTGTAATTAAGCATAGAATCATTGTATACTTGAAGAAATGTTGAAGATAATGAATGAAACAACTCAAAGATCAAAACCAGAACAAGAAACGAAGAAACAAAAACGTGCACCCTGGGTGTGCACTCTGCGCACGCACCGCGCACGCCACCGCGCACGACCAATTTTGATCAGAAAGTTGCTTAAACAAAACATAAATGTGCACCGCGCAAAATTAAAGTGTGCACTCCGCGCACTACAGTGCGCACCGCGCACATCCTCCGCTCACGATCCCCTTTTTCATCTGTAAAGTAGATCTGAGACGTGTAATCGAGCTGTAAAGTAAAAGGTGGTAGGTGGCTAGTGCGCCCCGCGCACCTACTTTTCTAGCTATATTCTTCCTTTTTAAGCCCCTTTCCAGCTTCATTCTTCAGACACCATTACACAGTCATTTTTAGAGGCAGAGGTTACGATTCAAGGTGATCCTTGGAGTAATCCAGGATTACCTAATCCATCATTTCAATCCGGATTCAAGAATCATCAGGATCATCATCCAAGATTCATATCAAAGGTCGATTCTTGTTATCACAATGAATTCTATCTTTACTTCCAGTTTGTTATTGTCTTTAAATATGATTGTTAGCTAGTTCTTTTTATGCTTGTCTAGATTAATAACCGAGATGTTGATTGTTACTTTGGTTGATTGATTGTTCTTATGTATGATAGTTTGATGTTTGAATACAAGAACCATTCTTGTTAAGTTTAATCTTTTCGATTCAATTAGTTAGTATACTTGTTTAACTAAGAAACACCATCTTGTTGATTTAGTATATTGATTTGCACCTAGTGACAAGTGTTTGCCCGTCTTTTACCAAAAGGGGTAAGTTGCGTCCAAACGATTAATCTATATAGGAATGTAAGAACGACTCTTGTAGATACTTTCGGATAGCTTATTTGAAATGTGTAGTTGTCTAGGTAAACGATCAATTCCCTAGAATCTGTTATACATATTTTCACTACTCAATTCCATATAGCTAATAGGTGTTAGAAATTTGCCTTACCTAGTGACGTTTATAGGGATCCTATTACTACACTTAATTGATTACTTGGGTTGGGTGAATTGAGCATTTAACTGGACCAAGGGAATGAACTAAGCTAAACCATTAGTTGACATAGGAGTGGATCATGATCAACACATCATTGGCATGATCATCATTCAAGTCTTTAGACTAGTTGAATTAATTGATTACAAATAGGAGGTCTTAGATGACAAGAACATCACTTGCGTCGTGTAATCCCGTTTGAGTGTTTGCGCAAGACTACTCTTGGTAAACCGATTTATTAGTTCTCGTGCATAGTCAATCAATCCGGTCTTAATCCTAAAACAACAATCAACAATCGAGGGTAAAAAGTCTAGACGAGCATATTTGTTTAATTTGATATAAAAACTATCTTTCATCATCATAAACCTAAAATACCAAAAATATTGTCTTTAAACTTATTCCTTTATTGATTTGCCCATCGTTAAAGGGCAACCCAATATCTTGTACTTGTTTGATTTCATTTATTTTAGCTTAATCACAATTTAGTTTATACAATCTTAATTTGCACATATAACTGTCCTTGGAACGATACACGGATTTTACCATTATCTATACTACTACACGATCGGGTACACTGCCCGTTAGTGTGTGTAATCTTTAAAACCGGTATTTTCCATACAACAATTCATATACCACTTTTCGCACATCAAGTTTTTGGTGCCGCTGCCTGGGACAGTTGTGTCAAGATAAGAATTGTTGACTAAGTTGTGATTATTATTTTTTAGATTTTATCATTTTTTTTTGTAGAATTTTTATTATTATTTTTGTTTCTTTCACTGTTTAGTGTCGGTGCTTTTATTCTTTTATAGTTTTTGTTAGTTGCAGGAAAATAGTTGACCATAGGAATATGACAATGGGTGAGAGAATGAGAGTAGAACGGAGGAAACTAATCGAATTATATTTATCTCCTAGTGTTACCAACGAGGGGTACCAAGAGAAAGAAGAAAATGAAGTCGTGGTTAACACTAAAAACATGTCTATGAAAGAAAAGATGATAGTCGAAGGTTTCTGCCCGTGTTTTTATGGGTCTTGGCAATGTTGCATGAATCCGAATGTAAAACATTCGAGTCCCCTACCCACTATGCAACTTGCTACCGATCATTATTCACCGTTGATTCTGTTTCCAAATGTGAAAGAATCCAGTCTAGCTCCACAATTTGTAACTTCACAATCTAGTTTGCAAGACGAACTGGTTGTTGAAAAATGTACTCGTTTAGATCCACTTTCTGAGCTTTTGCAGGATTTCCCCGAGTTACATTCTTACTCTTCTAGTTATATAGATGAGATTGTGTTAAAGGAGGATGACGGTTTGCTACTCGTTCTCATGGCTAATGGTTATGAAACTACAACTGAAGAATTAATGGAATTGAAGCTGGAAATTGAGCCCCGCTCAATAGTTGAGATTCACAGCGGGTCCATGCTTATTCCAGAGGATGTCAATTTGGGGAAGAAAATCTTTAAAGTCCCATTTGACCAAGATCCACCAATAAGAATAAAAGTTTTACAGAAAGTCGCACATGGAGAGGAGTCGTATGTTAACCCTCGGGTTAGGTCATCCTTTTTCGGGAAACTGAAAAAGGATTTATCACATATAATATACACCACCCGAGGTGTAAATGATTGGCTCACTATTTTGATTCGTGGAACTTTTTCCACCGACTTCACGTCTCGTCCGATAAAGTGTGGGGAAGTTTAACCCCACTAGGCATTAAATTCTGGGGTCGAGTCGAGTGCATGAAAATTGCACGAGGTTTTTCAAGGTTTTAGTGACACTAGCATTAAAATTCAGCAAGGTACCTATCAAATTAGAATTTGTGTGATGAAGATCAAAGAATGAAGGATGCACCATCGCTCACCTATACTCCACGATCTCCGGTTTTTGAACCTAGTTTTTTTGAACTCCTTTTTCTCACTATTGTCCTCTCGAATTTAAATTTTACTAAGTAATGAGGGCATTACTTAATCTTAAGTGTGGGGGGATGGTATAAATTCTCGCGGGTATTCAAACGGTATGCAACTTGGCTTATTTTCGCATTTTAATGAGAAATTTTAAAATTTTTGAAAGAAAAGACTTAACGAAAAAGCCAAGTGTGGGGAATTTTACCAATTTTTTCGAATTACTATCAGCAAATTTTGCAAGTAAAGTGTTTTAAGGTACTTTTAGCTTGAAAATAAAACGAATAAAATGTCACTAAACTTAAAGGATGCATATAGTTCATCCATGAAGGAAGTAAAGTCTTCCAAATTTTTGCCTTACTTGATATAGCAAACTTCCTAAACTATATCATTTCATACCAATATCATATCACGATATAAAGGTACAGTGGGAAGGAAAAGTATTGAACTTTCAAACTCGAAAATAAACTTGGTAGGGTAAATCCAAGTCGCTATCCAGTGCAAGACCGATTACGGTGTATAAGCTGGAGCAGGATCTGTTCCGCGCGATAGCTTAGTCTTCGCAGTTTTAACCCTTGATTTAAATGTACAAATTGTCATGAAAGACCGATATTTATATCGCGTCAGGGGGCGCCCGGTTAAGAGTTCCATGATATTACAATCATGGGGGCGGATAGCTTGCTAATCGCCGACTGAGACTTAGGTTTTCAGTTACCCTCAACCGGAATTTGAGGTTAAAACCCGAAAAACGTGTCTAGTGTAAAAACTAGCATGACATTTTAAAAAATCAGAAAACGTTTTCACAAGATCCAATTTTCCCTAAAGATCCAAAATTTTTCGGAGCTTACAACAAAGTTCTTTTCTCCCGATCATTCCAAATGTGTGTGTGTGTGTATGTGTGTGTGTGTATGTTTCATATAGTGTGAGCTTGGTGTTCCAAAAAAAAATGTGTGTGTTTCGTCTACTTCGTGTGATTAGTGTAAACTTGTGTACTATATTGTGTGAGTGTGATTCCAATAAATGTGTGCTCCAATAAATGTGTGTGTTTCATATTTTTGTTTTGTATTCGAGTGTTTAAAACAAGATGTAACACCCGAATATTTTACACGCGAGAAATGGATATATACATATATATATGTATATACATGGGCATGGAGATATTAAAGTATGTATAGATATACCTTTATGGTTTGGGTTGCGTGAAAATGCACGTATATATATATTAGAACGAGAAGTACGCGGAGTACTTAGTGTACATTGCATGTATGTATAAGTGTATATATGGGTAAAAGGTGATGGATACGCATGCATGCAAGGGTTGTTGGTTTAGGTTCACTTTGGGGTTTCCTAGAAGGGTTTACTTGCGTTAACAAGTCGGGATTAGAGCGTACGAGTGGAACAATGAGACAAGGGTTCGTTTAGACAAAATGGTAGCAAAACAGCTTATTGTCGCGCCGCGACAGAGGCCGTCGCGCCGCGAGAAATCAAGCAAAGATGGGACAGAAGAGGGCTCAAACAGAAGTACCAGTTGCAGTACATTGTCGCGCCGCGACAATTAGGGCCGCGCCGCGACCAGTCTGGGTTCAGACCCGATTTCCAGCTTTTAAAAGGGTGTGTTCAGGGGTAAATCCGTCTTTTCACGTGTGGATCAGATTATAGACTCAAACCTCATCCACTCATCTCATTTAATCATTTTCTTTTTCATTTTTCCTTCCACTTTTCTCTCAAAACATAAAACCCCATTTGATTCAAAGTGTGATTTGGAAGGGAAGAAGTGGGATTCAATCTTTGGCGTAGTTGGAAAGTGTGTTCTCCTCGTTCTTGGCTACGTGGTGATACTAGTGGTAAGCTCTAACTCCGAAATTCGTTTTTGTGTTCATCATTCAATTTTAGGGCTTTTGATTGTATGATTCTTAGATGAAACCCATTTAGTTGTTAATTGGAGATTAACACCAATACTCGGGTTTATTGTGATTATTGGCGGGTTTTGGGTTTGGTGTGCAAGTTTGAGTTTAAAGGACTTGTTAATGGTGTTTAATCACTAGTGTTAGTGATTATTGAGGTTTTGGTGTTAATTAGAGTTCTTGAAGTTGACTAATTTTGACTAGAGTCAAAATTAGGGTTTTATGATGATTTTGACCCGATTGTGGATTAAGCGAGGTTTATGAACTTAAAATGGATTAAGTTGAAGTGTTAAACCGATTCCAATGTGTTTTGGTGTTAAAACTTGTAAAGGACGAGATTTTGGTCTTAATGGGTCAAAACTAGGGTTTTGGTGTCAAAATGGGCAAGACACGTGTTTAACACTCATGTTCGAGTTTAATTGGCATATTAGGACCATTATCATTTGTGTTAGTGATTATTGGTTAAGTTTGGGTGCGGTTTGTACTTGGAAGTGCATTTGGGTCGAGTTTGCACTAAGTGTCGAATTGGGTTGGTTTGTAAATCCAATCTAATTGTGTTGTGATATTTATGATAATGGAATAGGTACTTTCCATTGACGTGTTGCGGATTACTTGGAAGCTTTTCTCAAGACTTCAAGGTGAGTGTTAATATCCTATGTGCATATGTATGTGTAGGATGAGTGCGGGTCGGGTGAAGTGATTCTCGATTATAGAGCTCACTTCACATATAGGTGGATTTGATGGACTTGTGTATAGGTCCAATTGGCACGGTTGTGCGTATTGGTTGGCCACCTTTGGCGAGGTACACGTTTGTGTGCATGTTATCACACGTGGTTGTGACTTGGATGTTATAACCCAATGGCGAAGGGTTGAGATGGTTGAGATGTGTATGGCCCCGACGTGGTGGATTTTATAATCCCGTGACCGTGGGTCTTGGTGTTGAGAAATGAATCTCGGGTAGTGCGGATTCATGATGACTCGGGTTGTTCGGTCATCTTATGGTTGAGAAGTGAATTTCGGGTTGTGCGAATTCACTAAGGCTCGGGTTGTTCGGCCAATGTTAGTATGATTAAGGTTAAGGGGTTAACCTTATGTATTATTATTATTATTGTATTATATTAATGTATTGTTGTGTTGTAGCTAGCCCTCCGGGTGTAGCTATTTGGCGTTGTTCGCATCGTTGATGGTGAACTTGTATATTATTGTTGTTGTATCTTAGCTCGTGCTTAGTGTTGTATGGTACGCCTAGACTAGCTTACTTTATTGCTTGGACGTTCGGTATGCAGTATTTGTTATTGTTTGGCGTGTCCATTTTATACATATATATGTATGTAGTATGTTAGCACTCACTAAGCGTTAGCTTACCCTCTCGTTGTTGACATTTTTACAGATTGCATGCTTGGCGGTTCGGGTGAGCTTGGGATTAGAGATCTTTGCTAGGTTGCTTAGAAGATCTTGCTTTTGTACTTGATTAGGGTTTGGGTAGCGTTGTCCCAAATCACCATGCTCGGTTTATGACTTCGTTAATGTATCGTTGCATTAAAGGGTTTAAAATATTAATGTTGTTTTGAGTTATTAAACTTATTATTGTGTTAAGGACGTTTTGGAAATAATAATGGGACCTAATGTATGAATTATAACGTATTAAAAGGAAAAAAAAATTATGGGTCGGATTTTAATGCGGGTTGGGTTGTTATAAGTGGTATCAGAGCATGGTCTAAGGGATTTAGGCGACTTGAGATAGGTGCCTAGACTTAGACTTTTGTGTATGCTTATTTGCTGCGGGATTTGTAGGAAAGCGGGACGGACGGGAACTTGGTTAGTGCCTTAGCGTGTAGGTGAACTAACTAGGATTTTGGTTTGTGTTGTGATGTTATTCCTTGCGTATGTTATATGTGTAGGAATTTTGTTGTGTTGATTATTATCATCGAGCGAGGCGGTCGTTGTACTAACGAGTCGATACGGCGTGTGTGCGTAATAAGAACTTGCAGACCTTATTACGGGTGCAAATCGTGTCTAACGAGTGATGTACGACGAGTGCTTAGCAAGATGGGTCGGGGTTGTGCGTGTTTACTCATACGTTCGTGATCTAATCATTTTGCATTCCTTAGAATGGCGACGGGAAGTGGGATCGATACGAACGACGCGGAGTTTAACGCTAGAGTTGCGGCCGCCGTTGCGGAGCAAATGCGTGGGTTGGAAGAAAGAGTGGAAAGGAAGTATTCCGAACTTCAATGTAGTAGTGAAATGGAGCGTTATCTTAAAAGCTTCATGAGGACTAAACCCCCGATGTACGACGGAAAACCGGATCCTTTGGTAAGCACAACTTGGATTTCGGATGTCGAAGGGTGTTTTCGTACTATGGATTGCCCTCCCGAGAGGAAGACGAGACTCGCTACGAGTTTGTTGCGGGGTAGGGCAAGGGATTGGTTGGATGGTAAGATTGATCTTGTCGGTGTTGAGACGTTTATGGCCTTATCGTGGGATGAGTTTAAGGAGGACTTCTTTGAGGAGTTCCGGACTTCGGCCGATTTGTGGGAATTGCGCAATGAATTGCGAAATTTGCGACAAGGATCTATGGATTTGAGTACTCTTAAGGCGACCTTTATGGCAAAAGCTCGTTTTTGTCCGGAGTATTTGGGGAATGATCGATTGTTAATGGGGGATTTCTATCGGACCTTGAATGATGACTTGAAGAGTAAGATTAGCCGGGGCTACGCGAAATCGTTTGCTGAATTGTTCGCCGTGGCTAGAGGTTTCGAGTCTTATACGCGATCAAAGGTGGGTGAACCTTCAAGTGAAAGGAGGGTTGTTTCTTATGGTGCTCCGAGTAAGAGGACTAAGGGTCCGAGTGCGAGTACGAGTGATGTGGTAAAAGGCGCGACGGATTCTCGTGCGCCTAGGTGTTTCAATTGTGGTGTTAGGGGCCACAAGTTGTGGAAATGCACAATGCCGAGAAGTGATAACGGAATGTGCTACTATTGTCATAAAGAGGGACATCGCAAGCCGGATTGTCCCGAGTTGGCGGCGGCGAATGCCGCAAGGAGACGCTGAGGTACGTTTCGATTTAATAAATATGTCTTTTGAATATTTGTTAATGTGGCGTTTATGTTTGGATTTGTTAAATGCATGGTGTCGTGCATGTTATTGTTAAGGGTGACGTTCCTAATGGAAGTACCCTGTGCCGATGTTTGATTTTTGGGACGAAGGGCGTAAGTCTTGGTGCAACCAAGCATTCCTTAGTATTTGGGAAGTGTTTCTACCAAGCCACGGAAATGGTTTTGGTGTTCGATTTTTAAGCGCGCGTTCTCTAGTGTGTTGAAGATGATGAACCATGGGGTTCGTCGGGTGATTTAAAACCTGAGAGATCGAGTGTTTAAAATCTCGATGTGTGTTAGTATTGGAGTCTTTATGACGCGACATTAGGTGCCTCTTTTATACCTACTAGCGTGGTGTCGACTCCGATTGTGTTGTGGTTACATTGTACTTAGGGCACCGGGAGAAACCCGTAGGTACATGAGTGACTAGGTGAAACTTGACAAACTAAAGCAATTGGATAATTGCGAGGGTATGGTTTGTGTAATCGTGGTACACTTTTCATTCGAAGTGTTTAAGGATTGATTGAAATCCTTCGTATGCTCAAGGTCGGAGCAAGTTGTGGTGATGGGTCGTGTGTACCCAATTGTTGGTGAAGTCTACCTTTGGTAGCATTGTACGAGTGTACAAGTTGTGATATAGGAACGTGGTTCCAAGTGGGGGAGTCGCACTCCCGCACGAGGAAGTTTTAGTGTGATATTTCGGATGATACTTTTGGTAGATCCGGAAATCTTATCGAGACCTAGTTTTGGTCGATTTGTGGTAGAGTACGATTTCGGATAAATTGTACTTATGGTTTGGATTGGAATTACCACCGAGGTGGTAATGTGATAAATCTCGTTAAGAGATAATAGTCGTGTTTGGTGAGCAAGGTGAAATCCCTCGGTTAAGGGATGTGTGTGAGTTGGATTCTCTTACAGAGAAGTATGGTTTTGTGCCTATGTTTGATATAGGTGGCTTCTTGCTCGAGTATGGTGAATGGTTAGTGTTATCCGTTAGGATTCACTATGGCGTAGCAGAGCGCGATGTTACGCTACTCGTCGTTCGAGGCCAAAAAGGGCGTTGATTGATGAAGCATGACTTTCGGAGTCCGCTGACTTCATCATGGTATTGTGATTAATGAAGCATGACCTTCGGGGTCCGCTGACTTCATTATGGTACGGTTGAGTGATGGAGCATGATCTTTAGGGTCCGCTGACTTCATCACGGGAGTACATGATCGGTGAAGCATGATCTTCGGGTCCGCTGACTTCATCCGGTATTGAGATTGGTGGAGCATGACCTTCGGGGTCCGCTGACTTCATCAAGAGTGTTGTGTTGTGGGACGTGAATATCGGGTTGTTCGTATTCACAATATTTCGGGTTGTACGATTGTCCCTGTTGGTTGGGCTCATAGTTTGAGGTAGTGAATGTCGGGTAGTTCGGATTCACTAAGGCTCGGGTTGTACGGCCATCCTCGGTTATACTATGTGGCGGTGGTAGTGAATATCGGTTTGCGCGTATTCACGAGGACTCGGGTTGTGCGGTCATTTCGTTATGAGATATATGGATTGGGTTGGTGGATTTCGGGTTGTGCGAATTCACTAAGGTTCGGGTTGTTTCGACCATCCTCCATATGTGTTTTGGCTCGGGTTGTTTCGGCCATGTTGAGTTGTGAACTATTGGTTGTTTATATATCAATGGTGGGGTCGTGAGGACCATGTCGTGTTGTGAACTATCGGTTGTTGTATACGCCGATGGTGGGGTCGCGAGGACCATGTTGTGTGATTAGTGATGCGATAGCCGTGTTTCGCTCACATGTTGGTTACGGGTGTGACGATGGTTGATTTCGTACACCTTGGGATTTGCGTTTCCATAGTCGTTTGGACGCTACCGGTTTTAGCCGTGTGATCATGATGTTACGGTAGTTGCGTATTGGTCGTATTGCGCACTACAAGGGATGTTTCACGATTGGTGATATCCGTAAGGATTCGTTTGGTTCGGTCTTCATTGTTTCGGGTTGTAGACCCTAGGTTGAGGCTTGGTTGCCTTTAGTGTTGTACTCGGTAATAGTACACTAAGGAATTAATATCTCGGTATGAGATTGGTTGAGTTTCCCGATGTTGGGGAAATGAGCATGGTTTTAGTGCTCGGATTGTGAACTTGAGAAATCGCGAGTGACGATTTAGTTATAAAAGGCAATTCATTGGAAAGAATTGCTTAGGAAAGTCGGATTGGGACTTAAGTCGAGGACCGTGAGGTGAGGTCCATTTGGTTAAGCGATGAGGATCACGAGGACGTGATCGAGCTTAAGTGGGGGAGAGTTGTAACACCCGAATATTTTACACGCGAGAAATGGATATATACATATATATATGTATATACATGGGCATGGAGATATTAAAGTATGTATAGATATACCTTTATGGTTTGGGTTGCGTGAAAATGCACGTATATTTATATTAGAACGAGAAGTACGCGGAGTACTTAGTGTACATTGCATGTATGTATAAGTGTATATATGGGTAAAAGGTGATGGATACGCATGCATGCAAGGGTTGTTGGTTTAGGTTCACTTTGGGGTTTCCTAGAAGGGTTTACTTGCGTTAACAAGTCGGGATTAGAGCGTACGAGTGGAACAATGAGACAAGGGTTCGTTTAGACAAAATGGTAGCAAAACAGCTTATTGTCGCGCCGCGACAGAGGCCGTCGCGCCGCGAGAAATCAAGCAAAGATGGGACAGAAGAGGGCTCAAACAGAAGTACCAGTTGCAGTACATTGTCGCGCCGCGACAATTAGGGCCGCGCCGCGACCAGTCTGGGTTCAGACCCGATTTCCAGCTTTTAAAAGGGTGTGTTCAGGGGTAAATCCGTCTTTTCACGTGTGGATCAGATTATAGACTCAAACCTCATCCACTCATCTCATTTAATCATTTTCTTTTTCATTTTTCCTTCCACTTTTCTCTCAAAACATAAAACCCCATTTGATTCAAAGTGTGATTTGGAAGGGAAGAAGTGGGATTCAATCTTTGGCGTAGTTGGAAAGTGTGTTCTCCTCGTTCTTGGCTACGTGGTGATACTAGTGGTAAGCTCTAACTCCGAAATTCGTTTTTGTGTTCATCATTCAATTTTAGGGCTTTTGATTGTATGATTCTTAGATGAAACCCATTTAGTTGTTAATTGGAGATTAACACCAATACTCGGGTTTATTATGATTATTGGCGGGTTTTGGGTTTGGTGTGCAAGTTTGAGTTTAAAGGACTTGTTAATGGTGTTTAATCACTAGTGTTAGTGATTATTGAGGTTTTGGTGTTAATTAGAGTTCTTGAAGTTGACTAATTTTGACTAGAGTCAAAATTAGGGTTTTATGATGATTTTGACCCGATTGTGGATTAAGCGAGGTTTATGAACTTAAAATGGATTAAGTTGAAGTGTTAAACCGATTCCAATGTGTTTTGGTGTTAAAACTTGTAAAGGACGAGATTTTGGTCTTAATGGGTCAAAACTAGGGTTTTGGTGTCAAAATGGGCAAGACACGTGTTTAACACTCGTGTTCGAGTTTAATTGGCATATTAGGACCATTATCATTTGTGTTAGTGATTATTGGTTAAGTTTGGGTGCGGTTTGTACTTGGAAGTGCATTTGGGTCGAGTTTGCACTAAGTGTCGAATTGGGTTGGTTTGTAAATCCAATCTAATTGTGTTGTGATATTTATGATAATGGAATAGGTACTTTCCATTGACGTGTTGCGGATTACTTGGAAGCTTTTCTCAAGACTTCAAGGTGAGTGTTAATATCCTATGTGCATATGTATGTGTAGGATGAGTGCGGGTCGGGTGAAGTGATTCTCGATTATAGAGCTCACTTCACATATAGGTGGATTTGATGGACTTGTGTATAGGTCCAATTGGCACGGTTGTGCGTATTGGTTGGCCACCTTTGGCGAGGTACACGTTTGTGTGCATGTTATCACACGTGGTTGTGACTTGGATGTTATAACCCAATGGCGAAGGGTTGAGATGGTTGAGATGTGTATGGCCCCGACGTGGTGGATTTTATAATCCCGTGACCGTGGGTCTTGGTGTTGAGAAATGAATCTCGGGTAGTGCGGATTCATGATGACTCGGGTTGTTCGGTCATCTTATGGTTGAGAAGTGAATTTCGGGTTGTGCGAATTCACTAAGGCTCGGGTTGTTCGGCCAATGTTAGTATGATTAAGGTTAAGGGGTTAACCTTGTGTATTATTATTATTATTGTATTATATTAATGTATTGTTGTGTTGTAGCTAGCCCTCCGGGTGTAGCTATTTGGCGTTGTTCGCATCGTTGATGGTGAACTTGTATATTATTGTTGTTGTATCTTAGCTCGTGCTTAGTGTTGTATGGTATGCCTAGACTAGCTTACTTTATTGCTTGGACGTTCGGTATGCAGTATTTGTTATTGTTTGGCGTGTCCATTTTATACATATATATGTATGTAGTATGTTAGCACTCACTAAGCGTTAGCTTACCCTCTCGTTGTTGACATTTTTACAGATTGCATGCTTGGCGGTTCGGGTGAGCTTGGGATTAGAGATCTTTGCTAGGTTGCTTAGAAGATCTTGCTTTTGTACTTGATTAGGGTTTGGGTAGCGTTGTCCCAAATCACCATGCTCGGTTTATGACTTCGTTAATGTATCGTTGCATTAAAGGGTTTAAAATATTAATGTTGTTTTGAGTTATTAAACTTATTATTGTGTTAAGGACGTTTTGGAAATAATAATGGGACCTAATGTATGAATTATAACGTATTAAAAGGAAAAAAATTTTATGGGTCGGATTTTAATGCGGGTTGGGTTGTTATACAAGACTTGCTTGAGGACAAGCAAGAGATAAGTGTGGGGGATTTTGATATTGCTCAAAATAGACATATCATTAGTCGCAATATCAAGTCATTTTCATTGTTTTACATTTTTATTTGTATTATTTCCTTGTATATTTCATTGTATTGTAATTAAGCATAGAATCATTGTATACTTGAAGAAATGTTGAAGATAATGAATGAAACAACTCAAAGATCAAAACCAGAACAAGAAATGAAGAAACAAAAACGTGCACCCTGGGTGTGCACTCCGCGCACGCACCACGCACGCCACCGCGCACGACCAAATTTGATCAAAAAGTTGCTTAAACAAAACATAAATGCGCACCGCGCAAAATTAAAGTGTGCACTCCGCGCACTACAGTGCGCACCGCGCACATCCTCCGCGCACGATCCCCTTTTTCGTCTATAAAGTAGATCTGAGACGTGTAATCGAGCTGTAAAGTAAAAGGTGGTAGGTGGCTAGTGCGCCCCGCGCACCTACTTTTGTGCGCGCCGCGCACGCTGGCTTTTCCAGCTATATTCTTCCTTTTTAAGCCCCTTTCCAGCTTCATTCTTCAGACACCATTACACAGTCATTTTTAGAGGCAGAGGTTACGATTCAAGGTGATCCTTGGAGTAATCCAGGATTACCTAATCCATCATTTCAATCCGGATTCAAGAATCATCAGGATCATCATCCAAGATTCATATCAAAGGTCGATTCTTGTTATCACAATGAATTCTATCTTTACTTCCAGTTTGTTATTGTCTTTAAATATGATTGTTAGCTAGTTCTTTTTATGCTTGTCTAGATTAATAACCGAGATGTTGATTGTTACTTTGGTTGATTGATTGTTCTTATGTATGATAGTTTGATGTTTGAATACAAGAACCATTCTTGTTAAGTTTAATCTTTTCGATTCAATTAGTTAGTATACTTGTTCAACTAAGAAACACCATCTTGTTGATTTAGTATATTGATTTACACCTAGTGACAAGTGTTTGCCCGTCTTTTACCAAAAGGGGTAAGTTGCGTCCAAACGATTAATCTATATAGGAATGTAAGAACGACTCTTGTAGATACTTTCGGATAGCTTATTTGAAATGTGTAGTTGTCTAGGTAAACGATCAATTCCCTAGAATCTGTTATACATATTTTCACTACTCAATTCCATATAGCTAATAGGTGTTAGAAATTTGCCTTATCTAGTGACGTTTATAGGGATCCTATTACTACACTTAATTGATTACTTGGGTTGGGTGAATTGAGCATTTAACTGGACCAAGGGAATGAACTAAGCTAAACCATTAGTTGACATAGGAGTGGATCATGATCAACACATCATTGGCATGATCATCATTCAAGTCTTTAGACTAGTTGAATTAATTGATTACAAATAGGAGGTCTTAGATGACAAGAACATCACTTGCGTCGTGTAATCCCGTTTGAGTGTTTGCGCAAGACTACTCTTGGTAAACCGATTAATTAGTTCTCGTGCATAGTCAATCAATCCGGTCTTAATCCTAAAACAACAATCAACAATCGAGGGTAAAAAGTCTAGACGAGCATATTTGTTTAATTTGATATAAAAACTATCTTTCATCTTCATAAACCTAAAATACCAAAAATATTGTCTTTAAACTTATTCCTTTATTAATTTGTCCATCGTTAAAGGGCAACCCAATATCTTGTACTTGTTTGATTTCATTTATTTTAGCTTAATCACAATTTAGTTTATACAATCTTAATTTGCACATATAACTGTCCTTGGAACGATACACGGATTTTACCATTATCTATACTACTACACGATCGAGTACACTGCCCGTTAGTGTGTGTAATCTTTAAAACCGGTATTTTCCATACAACAATTCATATACCACTTTTCGCACATCATGTATATATATATATATATATATATATATATATATATATATATATATATATATATATATATATATATATATATATATATATATGTATCTATATACATATAATTGTTCGCGAATCATCGAGAACAACCGAAAGGTATTTGAATATATGAAAATAGTTCAAAAATTTTGAGATTCAGTTTTACAGACTTTGTTTATCGTGTCGAAAATGTTACTCATACAAAGATTAAGTTTAAATTTGGTCGGAAATTTCCGGGTCATCACAGTACCTACCCGTTAAAGAAATTTCGTCCCGAAATTTGAGTGAGGTCGTCATGACTAACAATAAAAATGTTTTCATGCCGTATATGTGTTGATAAATAGAGTTTTATCACCGTTGAATAATATGGATAAAACAATCCGATTATTCGAAGCGTATGAGAGAAGTTATCGTAAAAGAGTGAAATGGAGAATAGAGATTCGTCTTAACTCTTGACGTATTAACGATTGATTTCCGTAATTTAAGGAATAGAAAATCTTCATAATCTAAATAAGATTTGATTCTTCGGAATTTAAGGAAATTAAGATTTCTTTTGATTAAATGCGTAATTTGCCTCGATTGCTATGTTTGATATTTCGCTATAAATTGACCTCTTCCGTTTCATTATTTTCATCACTCTTACATCTTCTTCCTCATTTCCTATTTTCAAAAGATTGTAAAAATGCTTCATCCAGTTCTGATTCTTGATATACTCCTAACTTTCATATCTGTCATTCTTCTTTTTCATCTACCACCGGAGGAAGTTATTTTCTTCTACCATTACCTTGGGGTTATAGTGTTTTTCATTCTCCCGTGTCTTTATATTGCTATACGCATTGATATACACGGTTTATAATTTCTGGGTGGTTGTTGGGTTTTATATCTTCCCTTATATTTCGATGTCTCTGCTTCTGTCTTTCCATAATCATTGACATCCACAGTTAATACTTTCTCCAATTTACTGTGATTTATATATACTCCCATTGATATTTTGAAGCTTCATGCTTTTGTTTTATCTTTCCGACTTTAAATCAAGCGAATAATGGTCCAGAATTCGTAGGTATGAATTTCAGAATGAACATAATTAATGTTAAAAAAAAAATGGTAATAGCACAATCTGACTTGTCAAATTACAAGAATACCTCAAAAAAGACCGAATCATTAAGAAAATATTTTCTTGATAGTTTAGAGGTTATATAGAATGAAAGAGTTATGTAACATGGTTTATAATGAGGGTATGATCTGTGAACCTTTATCACGTTCCATTAGAAACTCAGCATGACTTACTGTAATATAATCACGTTGATCAAGTGTCATTATATTATACTAACTCATGCTTCAGTTTCCAACACCACTTCAAAAATATTCATATTTTAAACTCGAAGGTTTCAGAATTTAGAAACTAAAATAGTTTCTTTTATGATGTTACACAGATATCGCAAGGAAAAAATTGATTTTCGATGAGAATGATTATGGAATTATCTCCAGAAATATGGAGGATATTTATAATGAAAGATACGATGATATCTTAGAATTTCTAATATAGAGGATGATGAAGAATATTGTCCGCAAGGGTTTAGATTCGGAAGCAAGGTATTCGTTAATGGCTTCAGCAGATACTGAATAATTTGGATTCTTTGAAGGCAAGTTTAGTCTTTGTGATTTATCCACAGCCTCCTTCATACTTTGCTCAATCCGTTTTCCAGTTCCAAACCTTCTCTTTTTCTGAGCTTTGCCAACACACTATTCTTTATCATCAAACTTTTGGTTGTTAAGGTCGTTTACAGTTTTTGCTGCTTCATCAGCATTCAAAGTTATCATAACCGAATCGTTGGTTATCAATCCGAGGTGTTTTCAAAAGTTTGAAGGGTTTGCATGAAGATTGTAATTGTCAAGATACATATGATGTTCTAGAATTTTGAACGATACAAATCTTTTTTTTTTCTGGGTTTATGAATAGAAGTGATGTTCTAGCACAGTTTTGAAGTCAAAGTATAGCATTGAAAGATATAGAGATCTAAGAATGATGTCACTGGTTCAGAGTTATGACTTGGATTCTGATCCGTCAATATCAGAATATGTAATTGAATTTGTATGAAATGATTGTGTATTGCAGTTAAGGTAGTGAGTATAGTTAATGATTGTTTTTTTTTTGAATTAAAGTTGAAGAATGTACAGTGTAACATATTAATTGTGAACTTATATATTTCCCGAGTATTACCTACTCGTTAAAGATTTCACAAGTAATATTTAGTACAAAAGAATTTTTCATTACAGTCTTTATGAAAATATCTTTATGTATATTTTCTTCAGATGTAATTCAGATTAAATGAGTTAAAATTATATTAAGCTCATTTGATTTTTGGCTTGAATTAGAAATGAATAATCTCTAAAATATTAGAGATTACATAATCTTCGTGGAGTATTTCACTAATGAAATCAATACTTCATTAATTATTCTTATTGATATTCCTCGGTGAAGGATGTTGGTGTTCGTGGAATTTTTGTGAACCTTACAAGGCACATATGATGTTTTCTGGAAAGTTTCGAGTACATCGAAAATGAAAATGTAAAATCAATTATGTAATTGAATAATACACTTGGTTTATTATGAAATGGAATTCATTATGTTGAAACAGAGATTGTAGTTAACAATGGTTAAGTTGTTAAGGAAAGATGTACATCATTGCATATTAGTAATATGAACTAACCGAGTAGTATTTACCAGTTAAGATTCACACGTAATAGCTTAGTACGAAAAGATTTATTTTGATTTCAAAATTCATATATATTAAATATACATAAAATTTCTTCAGGGAAAATGAGTTAATACTTCATCGGTTATTGTTGCTGGTATTTCTTGGTAACTACAGTGCGTATGACCATGATGCTCGTGGGACAGATTGTGAAGTTGAGGTTTGCGATGCGGATGTTATTGGTGGTGGTAATGGTACTGTTGGTGTTGTTGTCGGTGGTACTGTTGATGCCGGTGATGCTGCTGGTGCTTGTAACCTTTGCACCATATTCTCCAAAGCCACTACCCGAGCGCGAAGCTCGTTGACTTCTTCTACTACACCGGGATGATTGGCGGTTCAGACGAGCGGATGAATAAGATCCAGAATTTGAGAGAGTATATGATCATGACGAGATATTCTGGAGATGAGAGAGAAAATGGTATTACGAACAGGTTCGCCGGTAAGTGCTTCAGGTTCTTCGCCAAGAGGGCAATGTGGTGGATGGAAGGGATCGCCTTTTTCTTGTCTCCAATAATTAAGTAGGCTATGAACCCATCCCCAATTCATCCAGAATAGATGATGGCTAATTGGTTGATCCATTCCGGTTACACTGTCTTCGGAATTCAGGTGAATATCCATATCGGAATGGCTGTCAGAGTTTAAGGAATTTGAACTAGATACGAGATCCATCTTGTATAATTAGGGAGATGATTTTTGATATGAATTAGATTATAGAATTTAGTTTGGTATTCTTCAATACATAATTTACATATGTATGTATAATACCAAATTCCATAAATCACGGAGAAATTTTCGGAAGATGTCAGGAAAAGTTTACAGTAACAGATACGCTAAGATATGAATTTTGTCTATACACTATTCATGCAATCAATGTAGTAAAACGTGTCTAGACTTAAGAATGATAAGCATGTAATTTTCGACAAGAAATGATAAGCAAAACTTTTAACATGCAGACACGGTCGAAGTCCAGACTTACTGATGCATCCTAACAACTATCAGTTAGACACACTCATGCAAGACCTGGTTCACTAGGACCAACGCTCTGATACCAACTGTGACGATCGCTCCAAATCCATATGGATGAACACGTCATTCATCGATTTCATTGCGAGGTATTTGACCTCTATATGATACGTTTTGTAAACATTGCATTCTTTTGAAAAGGCACACCATAAATGAATATTTAAATCAAAGGTTTTCGACATCTGATGATTTCTACATATAGACAATCACCGTAAATAATAGTTTACAATAGTAATTCCGTTGACAATGCAGTCAAAATAAGATACATGGTGATGATTTGGTGAATGCAACGTTTCCTTGATAAATATGCCATGTAAGACTCCATGCACATAGCTTGTCTAACATATAAGCAAACAGCGGAAGACTTCTAGGGAACCTGAGAATAAACATGCTAACAAGTGTCAACACAAAGGTTGGTGAGTTCATAGTTTTAGTGTTTCGCATAATCTGTATATAAAGGTGGATCACAAGATTTTAGTTGTTTCATCCGAAACGTTTATCAAAATATTCTACGAAATTGAGCACACTGGTAACTAAACTTAACGTATATATAATAAGTACCCCTATTTTAACATACATGCAACCAACATGTACAATACACGCAATCCAACGTGTACTAAACTCAAATAGCATACGTCTGTTTTATAGTTCAGGCTAGGGTCTCTATACCTAGAACAGACGGGGATGTCAAGCCCTATGGATCCATATATAACTACTCGCGCCCACCAGTTCTTATAACCGGCAGTTACTAGTTACCAAAGCTAATGGATTTTAGGTTCAAACTCGGTGTAGAATTTAGTATGTACTTGTATCCATTGTGTTTAAAATAAAGTGCATGTATTCTCAGCCCAAAAATATAGATTGCAAAAGCAATTAAAAAGGAAACAAATGAAACTCACGGATATAATTATTGTAAAACAGTTAATAAAATATTTGCATGTATTCTCAGCCCCAAAAATGGAAAGAGTAAAAGGGAAGCAAATGAAACTCACATATTTTTTGTTTTCTTGTTTGTCGACATAATTAAATATAATATATATAATTTAAATAATTAATTATATATTATATTAAATTCATGTGCATAGTTGACTTGTAATTTTCGTTCCGATGACTCGTACGTTGTCACTCGACTTATGTCCCGGTTCCGGTTTCTCGAATGCATTTTCGTACGCTTAGAAAACTCGCAATTTACGTTTTGTGACTCGTACTTTTGTCAAAATATAGTCTTAAATTATCAATAAACTATATCATTCAAAGTGTATCTTAAACTTTCGAGTGTTTTGGTCATTTACTTCTATAAATCAATGTCTAGCTATTTGTTAATATATATATATATATATATATATATATATATATATATATATATATATATATAATAACAAATCGTTTTATTACCAAGTTAGTATATATTTTCAACATTCATAAACACGTTTTAAATATACGTCGTAAGTTATTCAGACAATTAATATTCCAACTTATCATATATATTCAAATAAATATTTAAACCAATAAGTTTAATGTACGGTATCAAAAAAATTAATACATTGTTACGTTTTTAAGTTATAGTATATATATATGTATCTATATACATATAATTGTTCGCGAATCATCGAGAACAACCGAAAGGTATTTGAATATATGAAAATAGTTCAAAAATTTTGAGATTCAGTTTTACAGACTTTGTTTATCGTGTCGAAAATGTTACTCATATAAAGATTAAGTTTAAATTTGGTCGGAAATTTCCGGGTCATCACAAATTTGGTCGAAAATTGCCGGGTCACTACAGTACCTACCCGCTAAAGAAATTTCGTCCCGAAATTTGAGTGAGGTCGTCATGGCTAACTATAAAAATGTTTTCATGATGAATATGAGTTGATACATAGAGTTTTATCATTATTGAGTAATATGGATAAAACAATTTGATTATTTGAAGAGCACGAGTGAAAATGATTAACAAAGATTTGTTTTTAACTTTTGACGTAGTCAGGTTTGAATTCCGGAATTCAAGGGATTTAAAAGAAAATCTTAAAGATCTATAAGATCTGATTCTTCGGGATTTATGGAAATTAAGATCTCTTTAATTAAATACGGTGATCTGCCCCGATTACTACGTCTGATATTTCCTTTTTAAATTTCCTTTTTCCGTTCCAGTTGTTTTCACCACTTCTATACTCAATTTCCAATTTCAAAAGATTTATGAAAATGCTTAACCCTGTTCTGATCCTTGTTCTTATTCTAACTATCGCAATGATCGTTCTTCTTTTCCAACTACCACCTGAAGAATCTGTTTATTTCTATTATGCTCTAGGGATTATTGTACTTATAATCCTCCCGTGTCTTTATATTGCTATACGTACTGATATCCACGGTTTGTAATTTCCGTGTTGTCATTGGGCTTTATATTTTCTCTTATATTTTGGATCTCTTTGCCTTTTTATTATCCTCCCGTCCTCTAGTAAAGCGAGTAATGGTTCAAAATTCGTAAGTATGGAATTTCGGATAAACATCATGTTCTAAAACATCATGTTCTAAATAAGAAAGAAGGTATTAGCACGATTTGATTTGTCAAATTATCAGAATCACTGAGTATAGAACTATCAAGAATATATATTCTTGATATGTTCAGAAGTTACGCAGAATGAAAGAGTTATGTAACATGGCACGTGATGACGTTATGATCTGTAAATCATCACGTCTCGTTAGAAACTCAGCATGACTTACTGTAATATAATCACGTTGATCAAGTGTCATTATATTATACTAACTCATGCATCAATTCCATACATTACTTCAATCACATTCATAATTTAAACTCGAAGATTTTACAGAAGTTTCCAATATAATGAAACACATGAAGCACGAAGAGGTATATAATTTCGGATGAGAATATTTATGAAAATATCCTCAGAAATATCGTAGATATTTATGCTGATATTTTGAAATTTCCAAGTCTGAAAGTTGATGAAGAAAAATTTTTCGCAAGATTTTTAACATGACTTCGGAGCAAGATATTCTCTAAAGATTTCAACGGATTCAGAATTACCTGAATTCTTTGAATATAGGGTATGGTCCTTGTATTGGTCCTTGGACTCCTTCGTGGTTAGCTCAATCCGTTTTTCAGTTCCAATTTTTTTTTTGAGCTTTTCCAACATACTATTCTTTATCTTTATACCTTTGACGGTTAAGGTCGTGTACAGTTTTTGCTGTTGTATTCAACTTTTACAACAATTCCGATTATTGATTCGTAGACTGGGTGCTTATCAGAATTTCAGAATGGAAGATCGTAATTCTAAGAGATAGATGTTATACATATAACTGTTGATGTAGATATGCTGTGAGTTTTCAAAGTACTGATTGCTGATTCCCGGTAATTGTTATGGCAGTTCTCGTTACAAGATGCGGATGAGTATATGATAGGGTTTCAATGTATAATTATAATGATTTGTCAGAGAGATTTAAGCCAAAAAGCAACGAGGTTGCTGGTACGTCTGCTGGTAATATGGTGGAATATAAAAAGAATTATTCGGTATAAAAAGGGTAATTGTATATATCAGGATTATAGTAAGGCTACTTCGAATGGAAAGTCGAAGTTGACTTGCTGGAGCTGTGACAAAATTGGCTACTTTGAAAAGGGATCGCAAAGTTATTTTAGGTAATAATAACACTAAAGAAATTAGCACAGCTACGCGTTAAACGTTTACTCAGTTACCGAGAGTTTTTCAGGTGCAATATATGCATAAATCTTTCCTTCCGTAGATGAAGTGCGGTTGGTTCATCTTCTCGATTGAGGTGTTTTCAAGAATCATGAAAGATTTGAACGCAGATGGGAATCGTCAAGATACAAATGAGGTTTAAGATGAAATCAAGTGGCAAACTTGAAGAATTGTTTAGTTTCATATGTTATAATTAGTATTTTAATTCAGTTTAATTGTCCAATGTTGGCAGTCCACAGTCGATAGTCCACAGTTAACAGTCCAATAATTCATACATAGTTTAATATATAATATTCGAATTAATTAATTCATATTGTGACCCGTGTACATGTCTCAGACTCGATCACAACTCAAATTATATATATTATTGTAGAATCAACATCAACCCTGTATAGAGAACTCGTTCATTACTGCATATAGAGTGTCTATGGTTATTCCAAATAATATATATAAATACGTCGATATGATATGTCAAAACCTTGTATACGTGTCCCGATATTTAAAGTGAGTAAAATAAATAACAGAAATTAAATGACGATAAATAAAATGCGTAAAGTAAATAACGAAAATTAAATGACAATAAATAAAATTGCGAGAATGTAAATTGCGATAATTAAATTGCGATAAATAAAATGTAATCAGTTAGCTAGAAGCAATTAGCTAGGAACAGTTAGCGTGAATTCTTAACAAAATTTCTCATAGTTAATTTGTTTGTTTCTAACAAATTTTATTTTGTAAAATGTTTTATTCATTATGCCACTTGTTAGATTCTGATAGGTCAAAATCCAAATATGAAATTGATTGAAAATGGTTACTCTGTGTTGACGGATATGTATATCGGTGGTTGTAAATAGGATAGTAAATGACTGTTGAATCAGCTTCGAAGAATGTACAGTATAATTTATTAATGTGAAACTTGAATATTCCTTGGGTATTACCTACCCGTTAAAATATTTTCAACATTAACAGTTTGTACAAAAGAACTTTTTATTTACAATCTTCATGAAAATATATATACATATATATTTTCTTCAGATGTAACTATAGATTTAATGAGTCAAAATGATATTAATCTCATTTGATTTATCGTTAGAACTAGAATACATAATCTCTAAAATATTAGAGATTACATAATCGGCATGAAGAACGAAGGTACTTGATGTAGAACGTTACGTAGAACGATGATTACATTCAAGGTACGGAATGAGATATTGAGGCATGGATTGTTGATGGTACTGGTGCTGTTTATTGATGGTACTGTTGGTGCCGGTGATGTTGCTGAAGCTGGTACATTTTGCACCATATTTTCCAAATTAATTACTCGAGCGCGAAGTTCGTTGACTTCTTCTATTACTCCGGGATGATTGTCGGTCAGAATGAGTGGATGAATAAGATTTAGAATTGTGGATAGAATATAATTATGACGAGATACTCTGGAAATGAGAGAGAAAATGGTGTCTCGAACAGGTTCGTCGGTAAATGCTTCAGGTTCATCGTCAAGAGGGTAATTTGGTTGGCGGAAAGGATCGCCTTCTTCGCGTTTCCATTGATTAAGTCGACTACGAACCCATCTCCAATTCATCCAGAATTGGTGATGATTGATTTTGTTGATCCATTCCAGTTATACTGCTTTCGAAGCTCAAGTGTGTTTCCATATCGGAATAGCTGTCGGAATTCGAGGAACTTGAACTGGTTGAGGGATTCATCTCGTACGATCAGATGAAGAATTTTCGATAAGAATTAGATTATAGGATGTAGTTTAGTACCCTGCAATACATAATTTACATATGCATATATAATACTAAAATCCCATAAGTTACGAAGGAATCTACGGAAGTTGTCAGGCAAAGTCTACAGTAACAGATATGCTAAGATATGAATTAGCAGATACGCTAAGATACGAATTTTGTCTATACACTATTCATGCAATCTTTGCAGTAAGATGTGTCTAGACTAAGAATGATAAACAGGTAATTTCCTAAGGATGATAAGCAGATGATTTCCGACACAAAATGATAAGCAAAACTTTTGACATGCAGACACGGTCGAAGTCCAGACTTACTAATGCATCCTAATGACTATTAGGTAGACACACTAATGCAAGACCTGGTTCACTAAGACCACCGCTCTGATACCATCTGTAGAGACCCGTCCTAATCCATCCGGACGAAGTCCGTATCGATTATAAACAATTCACAATAGTTGATTTCATCGCGAGGCACTTGACCTCTATATGATACATTTTACAAACATTGCATTCGTTTTTGAAAAGACAATATTTCATTACATCGAAAGTTGACGGCGTGCATACCATTTCATAATATATCTAACTATAATTGACTTAATATTAATCTTGATGAACTCAACGACTCGAATGCAACGTCTTTTGAAATATATCATGAATGACTCCAAGTAATATCCCTAAATTGAGCAAATGCACAGCGGAAGGTTTCTTTCGTACCTGAGAATAAACATGCTTTAAAGTGTCAACCAAAAGGTTGGTGAGTTCATTAGTTTAACATAAATAACCATTATCATCATTTTAATAGACCACAAGATTTCCATATTCAGTTCTCATAAATATACGTCCCATGCATAGAGACAAAATATCATTCATATGGATTGAACACCTGGTAATCGACATTCACAATATGCATATAAGAATATCCCCATCATTCCGGGATCCTCCTTCGGACATGATATAAATTTCGAAGTACTAAAGCATCCGGTACTTTGGATGGGGCTTGTTGGGCCCGATAGATCTATCTTTAGAGTTCGCGTCAATTAGGGAGTCTGTTCCCTAATTCTTAGATTACCAGACTTAATAAAAAAGGGCATATTCGATTTCGATCATTCAACCATATAATGTAGTTTCGATTACTTGTGTCTATTTCGTAAAACATTTATAAAAATTGCGCATGTATTCTCAGCCCAAAAATATAAAGGGTAAAAAGATAAATGAAACTCACCTAATGTATTTTGTAGTAAAAATACATAGAACGACATTGAACAAGTATAGGGTTGGCCTCGGATTCACGAACCTAAATCATTTGTATATTCATTAATACATATAATCGTATTCGAATAAGGTTGTATTTATAAGTTGTTAATTGTATCATTTTTATATTAACTATATATATATATGTCTCATATTTTCTTTTTGTGTGTAAAAATACTAAGTTTGGTTATGTTATATGTATTACATATAGTTTCATATAGCTGATAGTTATTTTAATAATAATAATGATACTTAGTAATAATAAAAATAATGATAACCATAGTACTAATTATGATATTACTAATAATTATGACAATACTAATATTAGAAACAATAGTGATACTATATATATAGTGATAAAGGTGATACATTAATAAGGTTAATAGAAGAAATAATGATTTTAAATAATGATTTTTATATTATATTGTACTATATTAACAAAGATATCAATGATTCTAATAATCTTAATAATACAATTAATATCTTTATATTCATAGTCATAATAATCAAAATCTTTGTGTTTAATTTCTAAACTAATGGCTAAAGTTCCTATGGCATTAATTCGTAATCCTAATCATAATAATAATAATAGTAATACTTATATTACTAATAACCTGATAATATTATTAATAATGATAATAATAGTAATATTATGTGATAATACTAGTAAGGATAATGATATTATTATTAGTAAATAATAACAATAATAATAATAATTTTAATTGTAATTATAATCATGATAATAATAATAACAAATATCTAATACTTATTTTGTAACAATATTGATCATTATAATTACAATCTTAAATGTTATTACTAGTAGTAACAATAATAATAATAATAATAATAATAATAATAATAATAATAATAATAATAATAATAATAATAATAATAATAATAATGATGAAAATAAAGAAAGAAAACTACCTCATAAAAAAATTCGGCCTAAAAAAAATATAGTGGCCCTGGGAGGGCTCGAACCCGTGACCCTTCGCAACCCGAACACTCATTTAACCATTGCTCCATTACTGTCTTTCTTATTATTATCAGTTTCTAATTTTATTTAACCCTCATTACTTATATTTCCTTTTCTTCATTCTTCTTCCTACTAATCGAACGACCAGGGGATAACAACCATACACAAATCAATTTTTAAATACTCCAAACTAATCTTAAACTAATAAATATCAAAGTTTGTATTAATTTAAAACGAAAATCATAAAAAAAATAAATTAAAAACATTGCTGCTGTGTTACGGTATAAAAAAAGAAAAAAAAATTTGATTTTCAACTTGGAGTACGTATTAGCCAAAGTTTATAACACAAATTGAGTTTCAAATCACTCCTACAAACTTTAACAATCGTCAATTTAAAAGAAAACTGCAAAACAAGTTCAAATTTTTTGGATGAACAAATAAGTTGACTTTTAAATTTTAAACTTTGACTCGCCAATTAGGGATCATTGAGAAAAATTGGAAGTTGAAAGATTGCAGATAGTTGGAATATAAGATTCCTAACATGACTGAATTCATAGATTTTAAAAAGCACTTAAATTTCGAATTTTGACAATATTAAAAATGGAACAGAGGTATCGACTGAAACAGAAGAAAAAAAAATAAAAAAATAAATAAGAAACTCTGTTTTAATTTCAATTAAAATTCTCATTGTGTCTTAATTGTAAAGTAATATAAATGTGGAAGTTTTGTATCTTTATGATCCATGAACTGCTTGAATTTTATGGAATTTAAGAAGTCGACAGGTAGAATTAGTTAGTACATAAATATAGAAAAATATTAAAAAGTTTGAAAAAGATGGCAAACTGATTTTGGACATACTCTATATTGATCGAATCTGGTTTGTACGATTTTGTTGAAGATAAGTAGCAACTTTAGATAAGAAACAAAAATTCAGTATAGTTGATTGTGATTTAACCAAATTGCATAATTATTTAACTGCTATATTTGATATGTACAAATATAAATGAAATTTTTATTTTAGGATAATACTCTTAATATTATTCATAAGAATAATGATAATAGAACTAATATTAATTATAATATCAAAATAAGAATAAAAATAAAAATAATAATGGTAATAATACTTATTATCAAAATACATATAATAATCTTAATATGATGATATAATGATGATAATTTCAATGAACTTGATATCAACCAATAATAATGATAATAATAATTTTATTAATCATACTTTTAATATTATAATTAATAATAATACTGATATAATAGTAATAATAATATTATTACTAATGTTAATAATATTAATTACAATAAAAGATATAACAATAATATTATTAATAATAATACGAATAATAACATATCGATTTATATATATATATATATATATATATATATATATATATATATATATATATATATCAATTTCTATATTTATATATTATCTATAGATAATAACAACATGTCTAATACCGATTTTAATATTGACAAATAAAATAGTTTTTATTATTAATGGTACTAATAATATTATTAATTAACTTTACTGATTATGATATTAACAATACTAATACAGTTTATTAATTATATCATATTACTAATTATAATATATTGAGCCTCTAACATTTGTTGATATATAACATCATTTATGTATAGAACTTCACATATATATATATATATATATATATATATATATATATATATATATGTATATATATATATATATACGAATAAATGTTCGTGAATCGTCAGGCATGGTAAATGGGTACTTGATTCAAGGTTGTAAAAGACGCGAGTCGGGGACGCATCGGTCATGCCTAAAAAACGACGCGTCGGACGCAACGGTGACGCAATGGAGACGCAACGGGCATTGACTAACGTTGACTTTTTAAAATAGTTTTATTAATTATATATTTATATATAATATTATATAGACCGAATCTTAAAATATAAACTATATTTACAATAAACATGAACAATGAACAATTATTAACAATATTATAAAAAAAATTAAAAAACATTGACCGAATTTGACGGACTTTGACTGACTTTTCCGAATTTGACCGACTTTTTTCGACTTTGACCGACTTTTTACCTTTGAACGACTTGTTAGAAACGACGCATCGGCCATGCCTAAAAAACGACACGTCGGCCGACGCGTCAGCCAAGTCAGCCGACTTTTGCAACACTGACTTGATTACATGAATATAGATTTCAAAACTTTCGAGACTCAACATTACAGATTTTGCTTATCGTGTCAGAATCATATAAGAATTAAGTTTAAATTTGGTCGGAAATTGCCGGGTCACTACAAATGTCAGATATAAAAAAGAGGCCATAGTTTCTATGAGATGCCATGTCAAACTTAAGAAAAAAAGCACTCAACATACCTCTTTGGTCCAAGGTTATTTAACTATTACAGGTAAAAACATGTTGCCACCGATAGTGTTTTGATAAAAAAAATAAAATAAATAAAAGCTTCTAACCTTTGTGGCTGGTGACATATCCATGGCCAATAGAACACTGATTGGATTGTGACCAACTATTGCAAAAGCTCCAAGGACACAAGCCAACCACATAGAGGCTTTTTATATTCAGACGAAACTGAAGTTGAAAAAACATGTAGGTGAATTAGAGATGCAATCAATAAATTGGGGTGGTACTCACCAAGTCATTGCATTCTTGCAGTATCCACACAGCTTATGTTTGATAGTAATACAATAAATAAAACTATGAAATACTTACAGTCCTTCAGATTTGGTCCAAAGATGAACTCGAATGTGATTTAACGAATGGTAGTTCAGCTTCATTATCAAAAACTTTTGTCAAGATTTCAATTGTACAGTTTTGCAACAAAAAGATATAAACTTCCAAAAAAATCAGATATATTGATGTAATAAACAAAGAGCATTTGGATTGCCCTCTTTACATAACTGTTATATAAAAAGGCAAAAGAATGAGGGCAAACTCATGGCAAGGTTTTATAACCATAATAATCAAATCAAAATCCAAAATGTAGGTACAACCGAACTGGCATCAGCCAGTGGTTAACCTGGTTACGGTGACGGTTCTTCTGCTGCCTTGAAGCATATCTTTTAAATCAACAGTAGCATCTTCACAACAAAAGTGCCAATACCTCGCTCATACTCGACATATGACATACCAAAAACAAACACATAGAATATGAAACACAATAAGCAAAGACAATGTAAAATTAAATCCTGAAATTACCTTAAAATCACCATCTGCGAGGTGCTCGCCATATGAACTAACAACATACATCTTTACCCTTTAGTGATAACATCCTGTGTGACCAATTGCACTCATATGTTCCTGGACAACAGAGATAAACGATAAATGAATCAAAGAGGTGTCAAGACGGGTGGGTCAGTTAACATTTCAAAAGTACTTTTTATATATTAAAGAGCCACTCATTAGTTTTTTTGGAAAAATACTTCCATTAACATGTCAGGATGGCCATCTAATCCCTGACTATGAAATCCATTTGATAAGAACAGTTGTGCCACTATAGAAAGTCAACTTATAAGCAACAGACAAAATCTGTTGAACTTCAAAGTAAAAAGAATAATAATCGACAACAAAATTCAGTTAAACACTTACCTTGATTTCTTGATTTAAAGAATATGAATACGACACCCATATAATAATGTAATGAACAATGAAAACGTAATATACATCGAAGATTGATTATCAGATTAGAGTGCTGGCATAGAATCCAAATCATGACAACAAATAAAGATAGATGAAACCCGAAATCAAACTCACCGATTACTAAGATGCTGATTATGCGTAATTTTCTGGTAACAGAAAACGGATAACCAAACCTCTTAAGCTCAGAATTAAGAAGTTCATCTGACAACTGGATACGAAAGCCATTGATCTGAAAAACTTAATTAGTGGCATAATTAACTTAAACTCTAATCTTGAGAATAACCTGTTAAAATTTGATGCATTTAGAACTTCAATTTTATGCTTTTGGGTATCAGATATTGCAGTAACCAATCGTCATCTTGAACACTACGAACTTTTGAACTTCAATTTTTTGATTTTGGGTATCGGATTTTGGAACTAAATTGAACAAAATTTCGCTAACGATATGCGATCAATTTGAGTATCGGATTTTGAAAGTAAATTGAAAAACATTTCGCAAACGATATTCGATTAATTATTATTGATCAATTATTCCGATTCCAATTTAGGGTTTTATATTTTTATTGTTTTAGAGGAAAAAAGATTTAACTGGCGGATTTTTTTTTATGTTTTATTTTAGAGGTTAAAGACTTTGGGACACGTGGCAGGCTACGAAAAATAGTGGAAATTATTTATTAATTGTAGAATCAAGGAAAAAAAGATAAATGTTTTGGATTGCTGTATGGTTGACACGTGGACTTACACTACCGAATTAGTAATATAGAGGATGTAATATTGTTATTTGAATACGAGAATGTAAACATACCATTTAAAGCAACAATTAAGATTATTAGATTTTATAAACTTAATTGAAGTATTAACAAAATACGAATTGTTTCTCTTTTGTTGATAGTCTTAACTTTAGGATTTGTTTATTCAAGCTAATAAATTTTAGTTTATAAATATGTAATTAAATTAAAGTAGTCCTAAAACTATTTGTTGTGATTTAAAAAATGTTGTATATTTGTAGAAAAAAATTAGTGTGTTGACGTGATAATGTTGTGAAAAATAGAGTTGTTAGAGCTTTATGAATGGTATGTCGAATTTCCCGTTGCCATTCCGGAATGCCAGGTTTTCAATACCGATTCACTCCACTCCGATTTTGCAATTGAAGTTTCGGCACGGTTTGTTCCCAATGTCTAGTTTCTAGGGGTGTGCATTAAACGGTTTCGACCATGGAACCGACAGACCCAAATTGATTTGGTTAAATTGGGTTGGTTTATTTGGTTTTGGTTTGGTTTTTTTGGTTTCAACCGAAAATATTAACGGTTTTTGGTTTGGTTTTGGTTTGTAAAATGAACATTTGGTTTCGAACCGAAAAACCGAATTATACTACTATTTATGGTATATATATTAAAATATTTAATTTATTTAATATTTAATTTTATTTTATCAAGATTTACACCATTTTGGGTGTTGATTCTTCTCATTCAAATGATTAGGGCAAAATCTTCTCCAATATACCAATTAACCTATTTTCTATCAAACTCTTCAATCAATCCCATATTTGTGAAGAATATTTTGCTATATAATGTGGTGTGATATAATCAAAATTCACAAGTCACAAAAAAATAACGATTTCAATCATCAAAGGTATATCACTACTGTTCTTGTTTGGTTCAGTTCAGCAAGTCGTCACTACGGTATGATTCAATACTAATTTGTTAAATTAATAACTTTATTGATTTAGTTTATGTTCATGCTTACTGCTTAAATTCATAATTTTATTTTGGATTTGAAGTATGGATTATCGTTTATTTGTTCTTGTTTGAGTTTACTGTTTTATTGGTTTGATATCGCTTCAAGAATTGAATTTATATATATATATATATATATATATATATATATATATATATATATATATATATATATATATATATATATATATATATATATATATATATATATATGTAGTGGTAGGATCAAGAGGGAAGTAACCAATCGGGGGGAAGCAAAAACTTTTTTTTCATTTTTTGAAAAAACTTTGTTCACGAACATTATAGATGAGATGAAAATATGAACATTTAATAAAGACATTTTGTGATAAACGTTTTTATTTTGGCGGGAAAACGCTCGAAGAAGTAATATATAACAATTATCATGTTTTTCGAGCGTATGTTGAGGTTTTATCTATTAGGGTTTAGATATTAGGGTTCATAGGGTTTAGATATTAGGGTTTAGAAATTTAGGGTTTAGGGTTTAGATTTAGGGTTTAGATTTAGGATTTAGATTGAGTTTTTAACACGAACAGTTTAGAGTTTAGGGTTTAGGGTTTGGTGTTTTGGGTTTATGGAATAAACCCAAAACACCAAACCCTAAACCCTAAACCTTAAACTTAAATCGGGCTAAATTTTACTTCACAAAACATGAAGAAAAAAAACGTTCATATTCTTCACGAACACTATTATCTTGAATGTTATTTTTGTCGATCGTTTTCCCGCCTAAATAATAACATTCATCACGAAGTGTCTTTTCTAAATGTTCATATTTTCGTGTGATCTTGATGCCGGAAAAAAAAATTCCAAAAAAAACAAAAAAAAATTTGCTTCCCCCCGCTTCCCCCTGATTGGTTACTTCTCCATTGATCCTGCCCCTATATATATATATATATATATATATATATATATATATATATATATATATATATATATATATATATATATATATATATATATATATATATATATATATATAACTACGTATTGAGTTTTTTATACCGTTGAAAGTGGATGCTTAGTTGCTTCCAGTTTCGTTTTTAATTTTTGAGCTAATGGTTATTGTACAAATTTAATTTAGATTTCACCTAATGTTTTTTGCAAGTTATAACTACAGTTCATTGATATTACTATTTATGGGTTGTAAAAATAACTACACATGTTTTTATATGTAAGAATTAATTTGGTTCAAACCGAAACCGATCCATATAAACCGATTTATTATTTGGTTGGATTGGGTTGGTTTTGTCAAATTTGGTTTGGTTATTGGTTCTAAAAAATATTCTTAAAAACCAAATAAACCAAACCGAATAAACCACGTAAACCGTAAACCGACCGAATGAACACCCCTACTAGTTTCACACGCCGGGTTTCTGAATTTTTTTCCTTTTTGTTCATTTGTCTTTTATGTGCATAAAAAGTGAGTATTTGTTTGTGTTTTTAATGTGTTTGGGGTTGTAGAGATTGAATATTAAGAGTGTATTTCTGATTTTTTAGTTTTTTGTGTGTTTTTTTTTCTTTTCAATGTGTGAGTTTACAAAACAGTACTTCGTATGTGTTTAATGTATGACTTTGGGAGATATTTGAGCCAAATATTTAATATGTATGTGTGTATGCATTTGTGTATTTAAACACTTAAACGTATCAACCACACTCGTTGTAGACTTCGTGGTTACTCGCTACACGTTCGTAAACAACGGCCCCCACAATGCCCCATGAAAGACGTTGTGGACGTATTTGATCGACAACTCGGATGTTCTACGTCCTTTTATGTCCTGTGTTATTTAAGTGGTCAAAAGGCTATGTTTATCATTTTCTTAATTACGAGAATATTCTAATAGTATTACTAATAATATTACTAATATTAATTATTTATGTGTAATAACATTATCAAATATTAATTATTTATGTTATTTTTTTCTAGGTAAATTCTCCAAAAAGATATTTATGTTATTTCATTAAGTAGTGATATTGTTTTAATTGGTAAAAAAACAACCTCGTATACAAATGATGCACACGAAAAGACGTTTTACCAGGTCCAATCTACTCGGAACTCTCCGAAGTATGGGCCGATCCAGCCGGATCAGTAAAAACCCGTTTAACATATTAACCGGACCACCCCTTCGTCTGAAAACCGTCGCATTCTCCGTCACCGGAGTTCATTAAAGTAAGAAATGAGCGCCCACGATTCCAAGTATTTCTCAACAACCAAAAAAGGAGAAATACCGGAGCTCAAAGAAGAGCTCAATTCTCAGTACAAGGTTCACTTTTTTTCTATAATTGCATTGGATTTTATATTCGTCATTTGTAATTTTATAGATTTAATTCGATAATTTCCTAAATTAGTTTGTGTTGATCTGCTTGAATTGTTCGTCACTGATGATTATTCATGCTGATTATTTATAAAATAATTTTATTGATCGTGCATTATGTAATTGGAGCTTGGCTGTTAAGTTAGTTACAAAATTAGGTATTTGTTCTTATTTATTCAGATTATAGAAATATGTTTTTAGATTTGTAAATTCACTTGAACTTTAGTCTATCTCTCAAATGTTATTAAATTTGCACATAGTTTCATATGAAATTGATAGCCTTTTGTGTTACGTTTGGTTCGCTAACTCAATTGAAACTTATCAACAGGATAAGAGAAAAGATGCTGTAAAAAAGGTGATTGCTGCAATGACAGTTGGTAAGGATGTTTCATCGCTTTTCGCAGACGTTGTGAATTGCATGCAAACAGAAAATTTGGAGCTCAAAAAGCTTGTTTACTTGTATCTCATCAATTATGCTAAAAGCCAGCCCGACTTAGCAATACTTGCTGTCAATACTTTTGTTAAGGTAATCGTATAAAAAGTCTTTTAATTTCGTTTAATTCGATTCTAGTATATGTCTGACATTAAATACATGTTACAGGATACACAGGACCCTAATCCTTTAATCCGTGCTTTGGCTGTACGGACAATGGGATGTATCAGAGTTGATAAAATTACAGAATATCTTTGTGATCCCCTCCAGAGGTGCCTTAAGGTTGGTTATTATTATTATGATGTCATCTTTATGTTTGTGTAGCAATTGGGTCAAGTTGGGTTTGTATCGGGTCAATACAGCTTTGGGTCTAAACAGGTCTCATTATCTAGATAGGTTGAATGGGCCTGAGTTTTTTAATGGGTCGGACGGGTTGGGTCTAAATGGGTTAGGTTGGGTCGAGACCCGTTTTTTCAGACAAAAAGTAAGTTATCTTTTTCTCAAAGTTTCGGATTCGCGTTTTAGCTTTAGTTTTCGGATTTGCTTTTTAGTTTTCAGTTTCACATTTCAAATTTCAGTTTTCAGTTATATGTTATGACCTAATTCGAGACGGTCAAAGATCTCCAAAGAAAAGAGAAGAAGAACAGAGAATTTTATTGAATTAAAGAATTTGTTATCCTCTATTACAATGAAGTAGCTGCTATATACTAGCCCTAATTCTGTTACCACAGTAACAACTTGTTTTAGCTACTTAACCATCCTTAACCGTCTAATTGAGTTGTAATCTGAGGTGTGTTTTGGTGGGCCAGTTTGTCTCTTGGGCCGTTCCACAATGGGCTCACTTATATGACTATATGACTTGTTGGCTACTACATTTCCAGCTGTATCATTATACCCTTTATCAATGTGTCACATGTTTTTATTGCTTTTCTAGGATGGTGATCCTTATGTTCGAAAGACAGCAGCTATATGCGTTGCTAAACTTTACGACATAAACGCTGAGTTGGTTGAAGATCGGGGTTTTTTGGATGGTTTAAAAGACTTAATATCCGACAACAACCCTATGGTTGTAGCGAATGCCGTTGCAGCTCTTGCCGAAATCCAAGATACGAGCACTAAACTTGTTTTCGAGGTCACTAGTCCTACACTTTCAAAGCTCCTTACTGCTCTTAATGAATGCACCGAGTGAGTCACATTTTAAATTAAACAATTTCCTTTTTTTAAACACATATTTATTCATATAACACGGTTGCTGTTTTTATGGTTCAGGTGGGGTCAGGTGTTCATTTTAGACGCTCTTTCTAAGTACAAAGCCGCTGATATACGTGAAGCTGAAAATATTGTAGAGAGAGTTACTCCTAGACTACAACATGCCAATTCTGCTGTAGTTCTTTCGGCTGTTAAGGTATTTAAAAAAAAAAAAAAATCTTTTAATATCGTTTTTTGTTGAGTTTCATATTTCAAGTAGGTTTAAACATTATCGTTATCGTCTTCGTAGATGATTCTTCAACAAATGGAAGTGATCACGAGTCCGGATGTGATTCGAAATCTTTGCAGAAAAATGGCTCCTCCTCTTGTTACGTTACTTTCTGCAGAACCCGAAATTCAATACGTTGCGTTGAGGAACATTAACCTTATTGTACAACGCCGGCCTACAATCCTTGCCCATGAAATCAAGGTATATAGCTCAGTTCCGTTTTTTTAAGGTTGGTATTAAAAGCAGGGAGATATACAGTCAAAGTCAATGGTCAACCTACTTTGCAGGTGTTTTTCTGTAAGTACAACGATCCAATATACGTGAAGATGGAAAAATTAGAGATCATGATAAGGCTTTCTTCAGAAAGAAATATTGACCAGGTTTTGTTGGAGTTTAAAGAGTATGCTACAGAAGTAGACGTTGATTTCGTCCGAAAGTCTGTTCGTGCAATCGGGCGTTGTGCTATTAAGTTAGAGAGAGCTGCTGAGCGTTGCATTAGCGTTCTTCTAGATTTGATCAAAATTAAAGTTAATTATGTAGTTCAAGAAGCTATTATAGTCATTAAAGACATATTCAGAAGATATCCAAACACGTAAGGCTCTTAATCTAACCCCGATATCTTATAAATTCACTTTACGTTAAACTTATCTTCTCATTTCAGTTACGAATCTATTATTGCCACACTTTGTGAGAGTTTAGACGATTTGGACGAGCCAGAGGCAAAGGTAACTAAGCAATCGTGCTTGTCTAAATAAATAGATGGATCGCTTAATATTATGCTTTATGTGGAATCGTAAGTGTTTTCGAATTTTCGTACAGGCATCAATGATATGGATAATTGGTGAATACGCCGAAAGAATCGATAACGCTGATGAACTTCTCGAAAGTTTTCTGGAGAGTTTCACGGACGAACCTGCACAAGTCCAGTTGCAGTTATTGACAGCAACTGTAAAACTTTTTCTTAAAAAGCCAACTGAAGGACCCCAGCAAATGATTCAGGTTTACTTAAATTACATCTTTACATTTGTATACTTTTATGTGGATCCAAGATTGTAAAAGTAGCGAGTCGGGGACAAGTCAGTAGGGAACTTGGAGGGACGAGTTGGGTTTGACCAATGTTTACTTTTGTTAATAAATAAAATTGAACATATATAGTATGTATTACACATAAATACTTCAAACATAAATCAAAAATACATCTTTACATAGATACAGGGCACAAAATCTAAATTTTTAAAAATATGATTTTTTTTTTTATACCAATATTGACTTTGACCTACTTTGAACGACTCTGACCTGACTCATCCCGTCTTTGACTGACTGTCCGACTTTGACCGATTTTTTAGCATTGACCAACTTTCTTGAAATGTCCCGTTCTTATTGATTAAAAACGTTCCATATTAATTGATTTCGTTGCGAGGTTTTGACCTCTATATGAGACGTTTTTCAAAGACTGCATTCATTTTTAAAACAAACCATAACCTTTATTTCATAAATAAAGGTTTAAAAAGCTTTACGTAGATTATCAAATAATGATAATCTAAAATATCCTGTTTACACACGACCATTACATAATGGTTTACAATACAAATATGTTACATCGAAATCAGTTTCCTGAATGCAGTTTTTACACAATATCATACAAACATGGACTCCAAATCTTGTCCTTATTTTAGTATGCAACAGCGGAAGCTCTTAGTATTCACCTGAGAATAAACATGCTTTAAACGTCAACAAAAATGTTGGTGAGTTATAGGTTTAACCTATATATATCAAATCGTAACAATAGACCACAAGATTTCATATTTCAATACACATCCCATACATAGAGATAAAAATCATTCATATGGTGAACACCTGGTAACCGACATTAACAAGATGCATATATAAGAATATCCCCATCATTCCGGGACACCCTTCGGATATGATATAAATTTCGAAGTACTAAAGCATCCGGTACTTTGGATGGGGCTTGTTGGGCCCGATAGATCTATCTTTAGGATTCGCGTCAATTAGGGTGTCTGTTCCCTAATTCTTAGATTACCAGACTTAATAAAAAGGGGCATATTCGATTTCGATAATTCAACCATAGAATGTAGTTTCACGTACTTGTGTCTATTTTGTAAATCATTTATAAAACCTGCATGTATTCTCATCCCAAAAATATTAGATTTTAAAAGTGGGACTATAACTCACTTTCACAGATTTTTACTTCGTCGGGAAGTAAGACTTGGCCACTGGTTGATTCACGAACCTATAACAATATATACATATATATCAAAGTATGTTCAAAATATATTTACAACACTTTTAATATATTTTGATGTTTTAAGTTTATTAAGTCAGCTGTCCTTGTTAGTAACCTACAACTAGTTGTCCACAGTTAGATGTACAGAAATAAATCGATAAATATTATCTTGAATCAATCCACGACCCAGTGTATACGTATCTCAGTATTGATCACAACTCAAACTATATATATTTTGGAATCAACCTCAACCCTGTATAGCTAACTCCAACATTCACATATAGAGTGTCTATGGTTGTTCCGAAATATATATAGATGTGTCGACATGATAGGTCGAAACATTGTATACGTGTCTATGGTATCTCAAGATTACATAATATACAATACAAGTTGATTAAGTTATGGTTGGAATAGATTTGTTACCAATTTTCACGTAGCTAAAATGAAAAAAATTATCCAATCTTGTTTTACCCATAACTTCTTCATTTTAAATCCGTTTTGAGTGAATCAAATTGCTATGGTTTCATATTGAACTCTATTTTATGAATCTAAACAGAAAAAGTATAGGTTTATAGTCGGAAAAATAAGGTACAAGTCGTTTTTGTAAAGGTAGTCATTTCAGTCGAAAGAACGACGTCTAGATGACCATTTTAGAAAACATACTTCCACTTTGAGTTTAACCATAATTTTTGGATATAGTTTCATGTTCATAATAAAAATCATTTTCTCAGAATAACAACTTTTAAATCAAAGTTTATCATAGTTTTTAATTAACTAACCCAAAACAGCCCGCGGTGTTACTACGACGGCGTAAATCCGGTTTTACTGTGTTTTTCGTGTTTCCAGGTTTTAAATCATTAAGTTAGCATATCATACTGATATAGAACATGTGTTTAGTTGATTTTAAAAGTCAAGTTAGAAGGATTAACTTTTGTTTGCGAACAAGTTTAGAATTAACTAAACTATGTTCTAGTGATTACAAGTTTAAACCTTCGAATAAGATAGCTTTATATGTATGAATCGAATGATGCTATGAACATCATTACTACCTTAAGTTCCTTGGATAAACCTACTGGAAAAGAGAAAAATGGATCTAGCTTCAATGGATCCTTGGATGGCTCGAAGTTCTTGAAGCAGAATCATGACACGAAAACAAGTTCAAGTAAGATCATCACTTGAAATAAGATTGTTATAGTTATAGAAATTGAACCAAAGTTTGAATATGATTATTACCTTGTATTAGAATGATAACCTACTGTAAGAAACAAAGATTTCTTGAGGTTGGATGATCACCTTACAAGATTGGAAGTGAGCTAGCAAACTTGAAAGTATTCTTGATTTTATGAAACTAGAACTTTTGGAATTTATGAAGAACACTTAGAACTTGAAGATAGAACTTGAGAGAGATCAATTAGATGAATAAAATTGAAGAATGAAAGTGTTTGTAGGTGTTTTTGGTCGTTGGTGTATGGATTAGATATAAAGGAAATGTAATTTTGTTTTCATGTAAATAAGTCATGAATGATTACTCATATTTTTGTAATTTTATGAGATATTTAATGCTAGTTGCCAAATGATGGTTCCCACATGTGTTAGGTGACTCACATGGGCTGCTAAGAGCTGATCATTGGAGTGTATATACCAATAGTACATACATCTAAAAGCTGTGTATTGTACGAGTACGAATACGGGTGCATACGAGTAGAATTGTTGATGAAACTGAACGAGGATGTAATTGTAAGCATTTTTGTTAAGTAGAAGTATTTTAATAAGTGTCTTGAAGTCTTTCAAAAGTGTATGAATACTTATTAAAACACTACATGTATATACATTTTAACTGAGTCGTTAAGTCATCGTTAGTCGTTACATGTAAATGTTGTTTTGAAACCTTTAGGTTAACGATCTTGTTAAATGTTGTTAACCCAATGTTTATAATATCAAAAGAGATTTTAAATTATTATATTATCATGATATTATGATGTACGAATATCTCTTAATATGATATATATACATTAAATGTCGTTACAACGATAATCGTTACATATATGTCTCGTTTCAAAATCATTAAGTTAGTAGTCTTGTTTTTACATATGTAGTTCATTGTTAATATACTTAATGATATGTTTACTTATCATAATATCATGTTAACTATATATATAACCATATATATGTCATCATATAGTTTTTACAAGTTTTAACGTTCGTGAATCACCGGTCAACTTGGGTGGTCAATTGTCTATATGAAACCTATTTCAATTAATCAAGTCTTAACAAGTTTGATTGCTTAACATATTGGAAACATTTAATCATGTAAATATCAATCTCAATTAATATATATAAACATGGAAAAGTTCGGGTCACTACAGTACCTACCCGTTAAATAAATTTCGTCCCGAAATTTTAAGCTGTTGAAGGTGTTGACGAATCTTCTGGAAATAGATGCGGGTATTTCTTCTTCATCTGATCTTCACGCTCCCAGGTGAACTCGGGTCCTCTACGAGCATTCCATCGAACCTTAACAATTGGTATCTTGTTTTGCTCAAGTCTTTTAACCTCACGATCCATTATTTCGACGGGTTCTTCGATGAATTGAAGTTTTTCGTTGATTTGGATTTCATCTAACGGAATAGTGAGATCTTCTTTAGCAAAACATTTCTTCAAATTCGAGACGTGGAAAGTGTTATGTACAGCCGCGAGTTGTTGAGGTAACTCAAGTCGGTAAGCTACTGGTCCGACACGATCAATAATCTTGAATGGTCCAATATACCTTGGATTTAATTTCCCTCGTTTACCAAATCGAACAACGCCTTTCCAAGGTGCAACTTTAAGCATGACCATCTCTCCAATTTCAAATTCTATATCTTTTCTTTTAATGTCAGCGTAGCTCTTTTGTCGACTTTGGGCGGTTTTCAACCGTTGTTGAATTTGGATGATCTTCTCGGTAGTTTCTTGTATAATCTCCGGACCCGTAATCTGTCTATCCCCCACTTCACTCCAACAAATCGGAGACCTGCACTTTCTACCATAAAGTGCTTCAAACGGCGCCATCTCAATGCTTGAATGGTAGCTGTTGTTGTAGGAAAATTCTGCTAACGGTAGATGTCGATCCCAACTGTTTCCGAAATCAATAACACATGCTCGTAGCATGTCTTCAAGCGTTTGTATCGTCTTTTCGCTCTGCCCATCAGTTTGTGGATGATAGGCAGTACTCATGTCTAGACGAGTTCCTAATGCTTGCTGTAATGTCTGCCAGAATCTTGAAATAAATCTGCCATCCCTATCAGAGATAATAGAGATTGGTATTCCATGTCTGGAGATGACTTCCTTCAAATACAGTCGTGCTAACTTCTCCATCTTGTCATCTTCTCTTATTGGCAGGAAGTGTGCTGATTTGGTGAGACGATCAACTATTACCCAAATAGTATCAAAACCACTTGCAGTCTTTGGCAATTTAGTGATGAAATCCATGGTAATGTTTTCCCATTTCCATTCCGGGATTTCGGGTTGTTGAAGTAGACCTGATGGTTTCTGATGCTCAGCTTTGACCTTAGAACACGTCAAACATTCTCCTACGTATTTAGCAACATCGGCTTTCATACCCGGCCACCAAAAATGTTTCTTGAGATCCTTGTACATCTTCCCCGTTCCAGGATGTATTGAGTATCTGGTTTTATGAGCTTCTCTAAGTACCATTTCTCTCATATCTCCAAATTTTGGTACCCAAATCCTTTCAGCCCTATACCGGGTTCCGTCTTCCCGAATATTAAGATGCTTCTCCGATCCTTTGGGTATTTCATCCTTTAAATTTTCCTCTTTTAAAACTCCTTGTTGCGCCTCCTTTATTTGAGTAGTAAGGTTATTATGAATCATTATATTCATAGATTTTACTCGAATGGGTTCTCTGTCCTTCCTGTTCAAGGCATCGGCTACCACATTTGCCTTCCCCGGGTGGTAACGAATCTCAAAGTCGTAATCATTCAATAATTCAATCCACCTACGCTGCCTCATATTCAGTTGTTTCTGATTAAATATGTGTTGAAGACTTTTGTGGTCGGTATATATAATACTTTTGACCCCATATAAGCAGTGCCTCCAAGTCTTTAATGCAAAAACAACCGCGCCTAATTCCAAATCATGCGTCGTATAATTTTGTTCGTGAATCTTCAATTGTCTAGACGCATAAGCAATCACCTTCGTTCGTTGCATTAATACACAACCGAGACCTTGCTTTGATGCGTCACAATAAATCACAAAATCATCATTCCCTTCAGGCAATGACAATATAGGTGCCGTAGTTAGCTTTTTCTTCAATAACTGAAACGCTTTCTCTTGTTCATCATTCCATTCAAATTTCTTCCCTTTATGCGTTAATGCAGTCAAGGGTTTTGCTATTCTGGAAAAGTCTTGGATGAACCTTCTGTAGTAACCAGCTAGTCCTAAAAACTGGCGTATGTGTTTCGGAGTTTTCGGGATTTCCCACTTTTCAACAGTTTCTATCTTTGCCGAATCCACCTTAATACCTTCTTTGTTCACTATGTGACCGAGGAATTGAACTTCTTCCAACCAAAATGCACACTTTGAAAACTTAGCGTACAATTCTTCCTTCCTCAATACTTCTAACACTTTTCTCAAATGTTCACCGTGTTCTTGGTCATTCTTTGAGTAAATAAGTATGTCATCAATGAAAATAATGACAAACTTGTCAAGGTATGGTCCACACACTCGGTTCATAAGGTCCATGAACACAGCTGGTGCATTAGTTAAACCAAACGGCATGACCATAAACTCGTAATGACCGTAACGTGTCCTGAAAGCAGTCTTTGGAATATCATCTTCTTTCACCCGCATTTGATGATACCCGGAACGTAAGTCAATCTTTGAATAAACAGACGAGCCTTGTAGTTGATCAAATAAGTCGTCAATTCTCGGTAGTGGGTAGCGATTCTTGATGGTAAGTTTGTTCAACTCTCGGTAGTCGATACACAACCTGAATGTACCATCTTTCTTCTTGACAAACAAAACAGGAGCTCCCCACGGTGATGTGCTTGGTCGAATGAAACCACGCTCTAAAAGTTCTTGTAATCGGCTTTGCAGTTCTTTCATCTCGCTGGGTGCGAGTCTGTAAGGAGCACGAGCTATTGGTGCAGCTCCTGGTACAAGATCTATTTGAAATTCAACGGATCGATGTGGGGGTAATCCCGGTAATTATTTCGGAAATACATCTGGAAATTCTTTTGCGACGGGAACATCATTGATGCTCTTTTCTTCAGTTTGTACTTTCTCGACGTGTGCTAGAACAGCATAGCAACCTTTTCTTATTAGTTTTTGTGCCTTCAAATTACTAATAAGATGTAGCTTCGTGTTGCCCTTTTCTCCGTACACCATTAAGGGTTTTCCTTTTTCTCGTATAATGCGAATTGCATTTTTGTAACAAACGATCTCTGCTTTCACTTCTTTCAACCAGTCCATACCGATTATCACATCAAAACTCCCTAACTCTACTGGTATCAAATCAATCTTAAATGTTTCGCTAACCAGTTTAATTTCTCGATTCCGACATATATTATCTGCTGAAATTAATTTACCATTTGCTAATTCGAGTAAAAATTTACTATCCAAAGGCGTCAATGGACAACTTAATTTAGCACAAAAATCTCTACTCATATAGCTTCTATCCGCACCCGAATCAAATAAAACGTAAGCAGATTTATTGTCAATAAGAAACGTACCCGTAACAAGCTCCGGGTCTTCCTGTGCCTCTACCGCATTAATATTGAAAACTCTTCCGCGGCCTTGTCCATTCGTGTTCTCCTGGTTCGGGCAATTTCTAATAATGTGGCCCGGTTTTCCACATTTATAACAAACTACATTGGTATAACTTGCTCCGACACTACTTGCTCCGCCATTACTCATTCCGACACCATTTGTTCCTTTCGTTCTATTAACCCCTGGTCCGTAGACCTCACACTTCGCCGCGCTATGACCATTTCTTTTACACTTGTTGCAAAATTTGGTGCAGAACCCCGAGTGATACTTTTCACACCATTGGCATAGCTGCTTCTGATTGTTGTTGTTGTTGCGGTTATTATTGTTGTTGGGATGATTGTTGTAGTTGCTGTTGTTGTTGTTGTTGTTGTTGTTGTTGTTGTTGTTGGGCCGTTTGTTGTAGTTGCGATTGATGTTGCGATTGTTGGGATAATTGTTGCGATTATTGTTGTAATTGCTGTTGTTGTTGTATTGGTGATTCTTATCACCGTTTTCCTCCCACTTTCTTTTGACTTGCTTCACATTGGCCTCTTCAGCAGTCTGTTCTTTAATTCTTTCTTCAATCTGGTTCACTAGTTTGTGAGCCATTCTACATGCCTGTTGTATGGAGGCGAGCTCGTGTGAACTTATATCTTCTTGGATTCTTTCCGGTAATCCTTTCACAAACGCGTCGATCTTCTCTTCCTCATCTTCGAACGCTCCCGGACACAATAGGCATAATTCTGTGAATCGTCTTTCGTACGTGGTAATATCAAATCCTTGGGTTCGTAACCCTCTAAGTTCTGTCTTGAGCTTATTGACCTCAGTTCTGGGACGGTACTTCTCGTTCATTAAGTGCTTGAATGCTGACCACGGTAGTGCGTAAGCATCATCTTGTCCCACTTGCTCTAGATAGGTATTCCACCATGTTAACGCAGAACTTGTGAAGGTATGCGTAGCGTACTTCACTTTGTCCTCTTCAGTACACTTACTTATGGCAAACACCGATTCGACCTTCTCGGTCCACCGTTTCAATCCGATCGGTCCTTCGGTTCCATCAAATTCCAAAGGTTTGCAGGCAGTGAATTCTTTGTAGGTGCATCCTACACGATTTCCTGTACTGCTAGATCCAAGGTTATTGTGGGTATGTAGCGCAGCCTGTACTGCGACTATGTTTGAAGCTAGAAAAGTACGGAATTCCTCTTCATTCATATTCACGGTGTGTCGAGTAGTCGGTGCCATTTCCTTCAAAATAGTCAAATGAAACAAGTTAATCATACAGAATATTAAGAGTAGTTAATAGTATTTCGTAGCATAATATGAACTCATTTATAAAAGCTTTTTCTTCATATTAGCGTTTTATAAGTTTAAATTCGGGTAGTACCTACCCGTTAAGTTCATACTTAGTAGCTAATATACAATTCAACTACTACAATTCTATATGAAAAACTGATTATAATAATATTTCGCGTTCAAACTTTTACACAATATTTTACAAACTTACAATACCGCTTATTTTACATATAGCATGAAATATAGCACACAATAAATTTGATACAAGATGGTTGTGAAGATAATTCTAGCTAGTACACAAGTCGTTCAGCAAAGGCAATAAAGACACGTAATTCATACGTCCAGAAACAAGTCATGCATTCTGGTTTTACTACGATTACTTCCCATCCTTGGTCTTGTGGAACATAACCGTTATGGCCGTTGATAAGACAGCGTGTTGTAACGTCGTCAAAGGGACGAGGGTTACGTAATGTCCAACAGTCCCGTAACAATCTAAAAACCTCATTTCTTACCCCAATTACCGACTCCGACACTTGTGGGAACGTTTTGTTTAATAGTTGTAGCCCGATGTTCTTGTTCTCACTTTGGCGAGAAGCGAACATTACTAATCCGTAAGCATAACATGCTTCTTTATGTTGCATGTTAGCCGCTTTTTCTAAATCACGAAGTCCAATATTCGGATATATTGAGTCAAAATAATTTCTTAACCCATTGCGTAAAATAGCATTTGGGTTCCCCGCAATATATGCGTCAAAGTAAACACATCGTAACTTATGGATTTCCCAATGTGATATCCCCCATCTTTCGAACGAAAGCCTTTTATAAACCAAGGCATTCTTGGAACGTTCTTCGAATGTCTTACAAACTGATCTCGCCTTAAATAGTTGTGCCGAAGAATTCTGACCGACTCTAGACAAGATTTCATCAATCATGTCTCCGGGTAGGTCTCTTAAAATATTGGGTTGTCTATCCATTTTGTGTTTTTATACTGTAAAATAGACAAGAGTTAGATTCATAAAAAAAATACTTATTAATACAAGCAATTTTTACATATATCATAAAGCATAAGCACACTATATTACATATATTACACCACACGAGTACAACTATCTTATTCTGACTCGCTTGTTTCTTCTTCTTCGGTTTTGGTTCGTTTTGCCAAGTTTCTAGGGATATATGATGTTCCCCTAATACGAGCCGTCGTTTTCCACATTGGTTTAGAAAAACCTGGTGGTTTAGAGGTTCCCGGGTCATTGTTACAACTTAAGGACTTCAGGGGTTGACGATACATATAAAGTTCATCGGGGTTGGAATTAGATTTCTCTATTTTTATGCTCTTTCCCTTATTATTTTCTTTTGCCTTTTTAAATTCAGTTGGGGTAATTTCTATAACATCATCGGAATTCTCGTCGGAATCCGATTCATCGGAGAATTGGTAATCCTCCCAATATTTTGCTTCCTTGGCGGAAACACCATTGACCATAATTAACCTTGGTCGGTTGGTTGAGGATTTTCTTTTACTTAACCGTTTTATTATTTCCCCCACTGGTTCTATTTCTTCATCCGGTTCCGATTCTTCTTCCGGTTTCGATTCTTCTTCCGGTTCCGACTCTTCTTCCGGTTCCTCTTCGGGAACTTGTGAATCAGTCCATGAATCATTCCAATTTACATTTGACTCTTCATTATTATTAGGTGAGTCAATGGGACTTGTTCTAGAGGTAGACGTCTATCATATAATATCAAACGCGTTAAGAGATTAATATATCACATAATATTTACATGTTAAAAATATATAGTTTCCAACAAAATTTGTAAAGCAATCATTTTTCAAGTAAACACGGTCGAAGTCCAGACTCACTAATGCATCCTAACAAACTCGATAAGACACACTAATGCAAAATTCTGGTTCTCTAAGACCAACGCTCGGATACCAACTGAAATGTCCCGTTCTTATTGATTAAAAACGTTCCATATTAATTGATTTCGTTGCGAGGTTTTGACCTCTATATGAGACGTTTTTCAAAGACTGCATTCATTTTTAAAACAAACCATAACCTTTATTTCATAAATAAAGGTTTAAAAAGCTTTACGTAGATTATCAAATAATGATAATCTAAAATATCCTGTTTACACACGACCATTACATAATGGTTTACAATACAAATATGTTACATCGAAATCAGTTTCCTGAATGCAGTTTTTACACAATATCATACAAACATGGACTCCAAATCTTGTCCTTATTTTAGTATGCAACAGCGGAAGCTCTTAGTATTCACCTGAGAATAAACATGCTTTAAACGTCAACAAAAATGTTGGTGAGTTATAGGTTTAACCTATATATATCAAATCGTAACAATAGACCACAAGATTTCATATTTCAATACACATCCCATACATAGAGATAAAAATCATTCATATGGTGAACACCTGGTAACCGACATTAACAAGATGCATATATAAGAATATCCCCATCATTCCGGGACACCCTTCGGATATGATATAAATTTCGAAGTACTAAAGCATCCGGTACTTTGGATGGGGCTTGTTGGGCCCGATAGATCTATCTTTAGGATTCGTGTCAATTAGGGTGTCTGTTCCCTAATTCTTAGATTACCAGACTTAATAAAAAGGGGCATATTCGATTTCGATAATTCAACCATAGAATGTAGTTTCACGTACTTGTGTCTATTTTGTAAATCATTTATAAAACCTGCATGTATTCTCATCCCAAAAATATTATATTTTAAAAGTGGGACTATAACTCACTTTCACAGATTTTTACTTCGTCGGGAAGTAAGACTTGGCCACTGGTTGATTCACGAACCTATAACAATATATACATATATATCAAAGTATGTTCAAAATATATTTACAACACTTTTAATATATTTTGATGTTTTAAGTTTATTAAGTCAGCTGTCCTTGTTAGTAACCTACAACTAGTTGTCCACTGTTAGATGTACAGAAATAAATCGATAAATATTATCTTGAATCAATCCACGACCCAGTGTATACGTATCTCAGTATTGATCACAACTCAAACTATATATATTTTGGAATCAACCTCAACCCTGTATAGCTAACTCCAACATTCACATATAGAGTGTCTATGGTTGTTCCGAAATATATATAGATTTGTCGACATGATAGGTCGAAACATTGTATACGTGTCTATGGTATCTCAAGATTACATAATATACAATACAAGTTGATTAAGTTATGGTTGGAATAGATTTGTTACCAATTTTCACGTAGCTAAAATGAGAAAAATTATCCAATCTTGTTTTACCCATAACTTCTTCATTTTAAATCCGTTTTGAGTGAATCAAATTGCTATGGTTTCATATTGAACTCTATTTTATGAATCTAAACAGAAAAAGTATAGGTTTATAGTCGGAAAAATAAGGTACAAGTCGTTTTTGTAAAGGTAGTCATTTCAGTCGAAAGAACGACGTCTAGATGACCATTTTAGAAAACATACTTCCACTTTGAGTTTAACCATAATTTTTGGATATAGTTTCATGTTCATAATAAAAATCATTTTCTCAGAATAACAACTTTTAAATCAAAGTTTATCATAGTTTTTAATTAACTAACCCAAAACAGCCCGCGGTGTTACTACGACGGCGTAAATCCGGTTTTACGGTGTTTTTCGTGTTTCCAGGTTTTAAATCATTAAGTTAGCATATCATACAGATATAGAACATGTGTTTAGTTGATTTTAAAAGTCAAGTTAGAAGGATTAACTTTTGTTTGCGAACAAGTTTAGAATTAACTAAACTATGTTCTAGTGATTACAAGTTTAAACCTTCGAATAAGATAGCTTTATATGTATGAATCGAATGATGTTATGAACATCATTACTACCTTAAGTTCCTTGGATAAACCTACCGGAAAAGAGAAAAATGGATCTAGCTTCAATGGATCCTTGGATGGCTCGAAGTTCTTGAAGCAGAATCATGACACGAAAACAAGTTCAAGTAAGATCATCACTTGAAATAAGATTGTTATAGTTATAGAAATTGAACCAAAGTTTGAATATGATTATTACCTTGTATTAGAATGATAACCTACTGTAAGAAACAAAGATTTCTTGAGGTTGGATGATCACCTTACAAGATTGGAAGTGAGCTAGCAAACTTGAAAGTATTCTTGATTTTATGAAACTAGAACTTTTGGAATTTATGAAGAACACTTAGAACTTGAAGATAGAACTCGAGAGAGATCAATTAGATGAATAAAATTGAAGAATGAAAGTGTTTGTAGGTGTTTTTGGTCGTTGGTGTATGGATTAGATATAAAGGAAATGTAATTTTGTTTTCATGTAAATAAGTCATGAATGATTACTCATATTTTTGTAATTTTATGAGATATTTCATGCTAGTTGCCAAATGATGGTTCCCACATGTGTTAGGTGACTCACATGGGCTGCTAAGAGCTGATCATTGGAGTATATATACCAATAGTACATACATCTAAAAGCTGTGTATTGTACGAGTACGAATACGGGTGCATACGAGTAGAATTGTTGATGAAACTGAACGAGGATGTAATTGTAAGCATTTTTGTTAAGTAGAAGTATTTTAATAAGTGTCTTGAAGTCTTTCAAAAGTGTATGAATACTTATTAAAACACTACATGTATATACATTTTAACTGAGTCGTTAAGTCATCGTTAGTCGTTACATGTAAATGTTGTTTTGAAACCTTTAGGTTAACGATCTTGTTAAATGTTGTTAACCCAATGTTTATAATATCAAAAGAGATTTTAAATTATTATATTATCATGATATTATGATGTACGAATATCTCTTAATATGATATATATACATTAAATGTCGTTACAACGATAATCGTTACATATATGTCTCGTTTCAAAATCATTTAGTAGTCTTGTTTTTACATATGTAGTTCATTGTTAATATACTTAATGATATGTTTACTTATCATAATATCATGTTAACTATATATATAACCATATATATGTCATCATATAGTTTTTACAAGTTTTAACGTTCGTGAATCACCGGTCAACTTGGGTGGTCAATTGTCTATATGAAACCTATTTCAATTAATCAAGTCTTAACAAGTTTGATTGCTTAACATATTGGAAACATTTAATCATGTAAATATCAATCTCAATTAATATATATAAACATGGAAAAGTTCGGGTCACTACATTTCTAGGCGTTTTTTTAGCGAAACGGGACGGGTTAGTCCCCAAACCGACGTGTCTGCCGAGTTTTACAACAGTGTGTAGATGTAATTTCAAGATATGCTTTTCCATTTGTAGGTTGTTTTGAATAATGCGACTTTGGCGACCAGCAATCCCGATCTGAGGGACCGTGCCTACATATATTGGCGTCTTCTGTCGACTGACCCTGAGGTTTGTCTTCCATGAGCTACTCGGTCTTATTTTCTCATGAATCGGTTAGGTTTAAACCTACTACTTAATCTCGTATATCCATCACTTTTAAATCCATCATCTGTGCTGCATAAAAGCTCATTTTCTTGATACATTGTATTATCCTTCAACATTTCTAATTATTAAGTTCCACCAACTCTTATATCTTCGTGGTTTAAAAACCGAAACACATTTCAAAACCTTTAGTTTGTGGGCCGTTCGATTCAAAAAATGATCTTTGTCAGACGTGGCTGTTGATGTGTAATTGCCCCAAAACCAATTTCAGTTGCTTTCACTTACTGCGTCTGTTTGTGTCTGCTAAAGTTATAGATACAAAATTATGTCATATCGACTCATATTTTTAACCTCAGGCTGCTAAAGACGTTGTTTTGGCTGAGAAACCTGTGATCGGGGACAATTCAAATCAATTCGAGTCATCCCTCCTCGACGAACTTCTTGCAAATATCGCTACGTTATCCTCTGTGTATCACAAACCTCCTGAAACATTTGTAACCCGCGTGAGAACGATTCAGAAAACAGAAGACGAGTTTCCAGATACTGAGATACCAACTGTACACGTGTTAGATTGTGCACCATCACCGACTATAATTTCTTCTTCGTATGCTATAGAAGTGCGAGAGTCTCCTGCGCCTGTTCATGTTCCAGATTTACTTGATCTGGGTCTTGATGGTGATGACAACAATGCTATGGTGCCCGTTGATACGCCTGCAACACCCACAGGGTAAGTGTACCATGGTGGTAATTTTGACCCATTTACTTACAAATAAGTTAGTTTGGCTTATGTTCATCTCAAATGGGTTTAATACCAAGAATATCTTAAGATGATGGAAACAGTTTGAGCATTTGAAAATCATCCAAAGTGTAAATTTCAGATAATAATACATAATTTTTAAACAATTAGATTAGTATTAAACAATCTAGTTTTCTACTTTGCAGGCCTCCTCTGCCTGTTTTATTACCGGCTGCAAGTGGCCAAGGTTTACAAATTAGCGCACAGCTCGTACGAAGAGAGGGTAAGATATTCTACAGCCTAATGCTTGAGAACAACACCGAGACTCCACTAGACGGATTTATGATCCAGTTTAACAAGAATACTTTTGGACTTGCCGCTGGTGGACCCCTTCAGGTACCTCTACTGATAGCAGTGGTCAAATGGGTAACACGAGATTTTCTAAAAGAGAAGTGGTCAAATGGGTCCGATGGGATGAAATTTACTACTGTATATTTAATGTATACAAGCTTATATGTATATTTGTTTGTCAAAATGAATTATCATTGCTGATATAATATCACTTCTGGGGTCATATACTCATATTTTACAATAATATGTATATACTTTGATAATTTATCGACCAAAAGTATTTTCAACGTGACCCATCCTTACCAAAAACTAACCTACATTTCTGACCAGGTCCCGCAAATGCAACCAGGAACAACGGAGAAGACTCTAGTTCCTATGGTTCTGTTACAGAATATGGCCCCGGGTCCTCCAAGCTCACTTTTGCAGGTTGCAATAAAGAACAATCAACAGCCCGTATGGTACTTTAATGATAAAATCTCTTTGCTTTTATTGTTCGTAGAAGATGGAATGATGCAACGTGCTACTTTTCTCGAGGTAGCTTAGTTATTCTAAACATTTAGAGTAAATTATGGCGATAGTCCTTGTAGTTTACATCACCAGTTCTTATCACCGATCGCCCCTGATTGATTTGGTAGTGCACGACGGTCATACGTGTGGTTTTCATGAAATTACACCAATCATTCCAATCTTTTAAAAATTACACTGATAATCCCTATATTTATATAAAAGTGTATGTTGATGGTCCCTGACTTACTTAAAATGCGCGTAACTGGAGGGGCGATCAACGAGCATTCTAAGTAATTTAGGGACCATCAACGTACACTTTTATACAAGTCAAGACTACTGGTGTAATTTTTAAAAGATAAAGACGATTTGTCTAATTTCATGAAAACCACATGGACTATCGGTGTGATTTTTCAGAATGGTTGGTGTAATTTCAAGTAAACCTCGAGGACTATTGGTATAATTTAGACAAACATTTATTTTTTACATACACACTCTTTTCAAGACCCGAGTACAATCTTATAATATCGTGCAACGATGATGGTGATTGTGACTGCAGACATGGAGGTCATTGCCGGATTCTAATGAGGTATCAAGAGACTTTTCAGACATAGTGATAAATAATGTGGATGCAACCATTGAGCGGTTAGCTTCTTCAAACATGTTCTTCGTTGCAAAGCGTAAAAAAGAGAACCAGCAGATTTTGTATTTCTCCGCTAAAATCCCGAAAGGCATTGCGTTCTTAATTGAACTTACGACAGTTGTTGGGTCACCTGGATTAAAATGTGCCGTTAAAAGTCCCAAACCGGGAATGGCACCATTATTCTTTGAAGCTCTTGAAAGTCTCCTTTGGAGTTGACCTGCAGTTTTGGTCTTTCGACATGTTTTTGTTATCTAACGCTAGCCGTTGATAGCAACATAAAAGCTCAAATTTTGACGACGTGTATGGTTCGGTTGAGAAGATCTTGACTGTCTATCGTGGACCGAGTTGGGGGGAATGAGTGTCTAGTTGTTACTAAAATAAGCTTATTTTGCAAGCAACTTGTGTAGCTGTTTTGGTTGTCCAGGTCCCTTTTTTGTCATCCTGATTCCAGAAAATCAACATTTGCTCAATTTTATGTCAATGACAGCTGTAGTTTTTGGCTGATTCTGACATAGTTCCTTTTTGGGGACTGATTCGTACACCACTAAATATGCTTTAGAAAGTTGTACAGTACAACACTGCGTTGCATATTTAGTGGTGTATGGATAATTTTGGTGGTGTACGAATCAGCACCCCTTCCCTTTTATGTTCTATTTTATAATTTTATATATTTATATTTATATTTATACTTTATCTATAGTATATTTATATTTATACAGTATTAATTATGTATCATTAATTATAATATTTCATATATTTCAAAATTTTATTTTGTAATATATTGGAGACACATGTCAATTGGGATGTTTTCTTTAATCTGCTTTAATCGATTATTTCTTCGAACAAAAAGGTAATGGTAATGGTAATGACAAATTTCTATTGTAATGTACCGAGTATAAAAATTTCTTAGTGATGCGTTCTTAATGACAAATAAAATTAGAGAAATTTATAAAGAAAGTAAGAAGATTTGGAAAGAATTTATAATGTAGAAATCAAGTCTATCGTAACAAATTTCTATTGTAATGACAAATAAAATTAGAGAAATTTATAAAGAAAGTAAGAAGATTTGGAAAGAATTTATAATGTAGAAATCAAGTCTATCGTAAATAATTTAGGAGTGTAAACGAGTTAAACCGAACTTGAGCTTGACTAGTATATATTTTAATGAGCTAAAGCTCGATTCGGCTCGATTGTAGCCTAGTATATGAGTTTGACTCGAACTCATTTCGTAAATGGTCTTCAAATAGTTTTTAACCAATCAAGTACGAGTAGCTAACCTTAGTGTGAAAACGAAATGGATTTTGATAGTTTCTCTCTCTATACATATATATCTCTGTATCTATATCCACTTCAATTGTCGGCTTCTAAAGTCGTCTTCACTCAACTAACTTCATCGATTTCATATTCGTACAATATTATTTTCATGTTTTTACCTCAAATTAACGATTCGCTACTGATTAACAAAGCTTACTACTCAAGGTATAACGCTTCTCTCCTACATATATCGACTTCTTTTCTAGGGTTTAGTATACGAGTTTGTTAATTTTTTGCGTTTTTTGCGCTTTTTGTTCTAATTCGCATTGACTTCCACTTTATATAGATCATACCATGAGCTGTAATTAGTTTGTAATTACACGTGGAGAGTTTCAAAATTTCTAATTAGAGCTCATAGAAGTTGGATTTTGAATGCGTAAGTATCTAATTCACTAATTCAGATGTACTGGAATTAATTTATTCATATCATTTCGTGCAATTTGTACTTTAATTGAGTTCATGGTGCCCTAATTGTTGACTCTGCATAACCTGTCAATAGAAATGTAAGTCCTCTGTATGATAATATTTACCAATTAACAAATCTATTAGGTATGGGTGGATATCATGTTATTAGTACTGAATATGCAGCTTTTGTAGTTGTTTTCTGTATATTTTTTTTTTTTTTTAATTTTTTTTTATAGATTTAGATACCAGTTCTCTGTTAAGTAAATCAGTATCTGATCTCCTATTGGCTGTTTCATCAGGTCAATTTTGTCTTCATATTTATTGTTTATGAAGAATTGCCCTTTTATTGGTTAATTTATTTACTGGTTAACTTGAAATGTTTTTTTTTTTTTTTTTTTTTTTTTTTCCAGATGTTGTGATTGTGATTAGTTTTCGTCTATAAAAGTGGTTCTACCGTTTTTACAGCTGACAATGGAATCCGAATCTTGTTGTTTAGAGCCAATATGGCCACCAGATGACCTGTTGATGAAATATCAGTACATATCTGATTTCTTTATTGCTCTTGCTTATTTCTCGATTCCATTAGAGTTAATATACTTCGTTAAAAAATCAGCAGTTTTCCCCTATAAATGGGTACTCGTTCAGTTTGGTGCGTTTATTGTACTTTGTGGAATGACACACTTAATCAACTTATGGACATTCAATGTGCATACAAGAACAGTAGCCATTGTTATGACAACTGCAAAACTCTTAACCGCTTTAGTATCTTGTGCAACTGCACTTACATTAGTACACGTAATCCCTGATTTACTAAGCGTGAAAACTCGTGAATTGTTCTTGAAAAATAAGGCTGCTGAGCTTGATCGTGAAATGGGTCTTATTCGTACCCAAGAAGAAACGGGTCGACATGTTAGGATGCTAACTCATGAAATCAGAAGCACCCTTAACAGACATACTATATTAAAGACCACACTGGTTGAATTAGGAAGAACATTAGGGTTAGAAGAGTGTGCTCTTTGGATGCCGACTCGAAGTGGTTTAGAACTTCAACTTTCTTATACTCTTCGTCATCAAAATCCTGTTGGCTTTACGGTTCCGATTCAATCGCCTGCAATTAATCAAGTTTTTAGCACTAATCGTGCGGTTAAGATATCGCCTAATAGTCCGGTTGCTAGATTACGCCCAACTTCTGGTAAATATATGCCTGGGGAGGTTGTTGCTGTGCGGGTCCCGCTTTTACATCTCAACAATTTCCAAATCTACGATTGGCCAGAACTTACAACAAAACGTTATGCGTTAATGGTTTTGATGCTTCCTTCGGACAGTGCTAGGCAGTGGCACGTTCATGAGTTGGAGCTTGTTGAAGTTGTTGCTGATCAGGTCTGTATATTTTTTTATGTAAAATTTGACATTGCATGCTACGGAGTATCTTAAATGGGTCAAATCAATCACTTAACTAAACATGGAATGTATTAAATGTCACCCGAAGTCTACTTTTAATGCAAATACATCCTCATGCATCATTTTTTATTCGAATGTCTAGGTTAGCGTTGGAATTATATTGTTTTACAATTATAATTATAGATTTATCATCTACGAACAATTCTTTAGGTTAGTAACTAAGTACAGAGGTATATGTAGGTCAACCGACCTTGACTTTGCCCGCATGACCAGTACCCAAAAATGATTGCTTGACCCGTTACCTATCCATCATGACCTACCCATCTTGCCACCTCTAGCTTGTTCATAAACAGTTCTTTTAGGAAAAGTACAAAGGTATATGTGGGTCAATCGACCTTGACTTTGCCCGCATGACTGATACCTATAAATGATTGTTTGACCCGTTACCTATCCATCATGTCCCACCCATCTTGCCACCTCTAGCTTGTTTTATTAACCCTATGTGGACACATTAATAAGGTTAATTTTGTTCCTTATCTAATTGTTTGTTATTAGGTCGCTGTTGCGCTTTCACATGCTGCGATCCTAGAAGAGTCTACGAGGGCCCGGGATTTGCTTATGGAGCAAAACGTGGCGCTTGATCTTGCAAGAAGAGAAGCCGAAACTGCTGTTCGTGCACGTAACGATTTCCTTGCGGTTATGAACCACGAAATGCGAACTCCTATGCATGCAATTATTGCTCTTTCGTCATTGTTACAAGAAACTGATTTGACACCCGAACAACGTCTCATGGTTGAGACCATTCTTAAAAGTAGTAATTTGCTTGCCACACTAATAAATGACGTATTAGATCTTTCAAAGTTGGAAGATGGCAGCCTTGAGCTTGATATTGCAACTTTCAACCTTCATGCTCTCTTCAAAGAGGTACGTTGATTCAGTGTTGTAGAACTCGGAATTACTCGGCGGCGAGTACTTGGTCAAACTTGGTCAAATTCAGGCAAACTCGGTCGAAGTCGGTCAAACTCTGCCAATCTCGGCCAAAACTCGGGATTACTCGGGAAATCCGTCAAAACTCAACCAAATCTCTGAAAATAGTCAAAATTGGTCAAAACTCGGCCAAAATCGGTCAAAGTCAAACTTAGTCAACATCCGAGTACTCAGCAAGTACTCGGTTAAACACGGTCAAACTCAGTCAATGTTGGTCAAACTCGGAGTTACTCGGAAAATCCATCGAAACTCGGCCAAAACTTGGAAGATCAGTCAAAATTGGTCAACACTCTGCCAAATTCGGTCAAATTCAAACTTAGTCAACATCCGAGTACTCCCCGAGTTGCCGAGTACTCCCTAAAACGTCCCGAACGAGTACCCTCCGAGTAGAGATTTTTGCAACCTTGCGTTGATTACATCGCTTCAGATTCACTGTATAGTCATTTTTGTTATATATGTTTGAATTTGCAACTTGTAATGATTACCTGATTATTGCGACTAAAAATCACAAAACATCATATTTACGTTCCGATAATTTAGTATCTGATTATATTAGTACTTAAATTTGATAATTTCGAATAATCAAACATACCCGTTGCTCCAAAACTTTAAAACCTTTTTTTGCATTTTACTAATTAATAGTGCAATCTCCTTCAGTTTACACATACACACACATCTTTAAATAGTTTGTTGATAAATTTGTGCTTCTTTTTAAAGGTTCTAAATTTGATAAGGCCGGTTGCATCAGTCAAACGATTGTATATCACACTGAGCCTTGCTCCAGATTTACCTGAAAACGCTGTTGGTGATGAGAAGAGACTTATGCAAGTAATTTTAAATATTGTTGGTAATGCTGTTAAATTCACAAAAGAGGGCAGCATTTCGATTTCTGCCATAATAGCAAAACCAGATTCTTTGAGGGACCCGCGATCTCCCGACTTTTTTCCTATCACTGGTGATAGTAGTTTCTATATGCGTGTTCAGGTTTGTTTTTCATCATTTTCTTGAGCTCTTGTTTGCTAGTTACTTTTTTAGTTTAGTTCTTAACTGCACTTTTTAATGTAGGTAAAAGATACGGGGATTGGAATTAGTCAACAAGACATTCCTAAATTGTTTACTAAATTTACCGAAAGCCAGTCACCAGCATCTAAAAATCCAAGTAGTAATGGACTTGGCCTTGCCATTTGTAAAAGGTAATTGTGTTGCTTAAGTAAATGTAATTTTTCATTAGTTTTTTTAAAACTAGTGAAGTCATTTATTCAGATTTCAAAATAAAAAAAGGGCAAAAAACAAAAATTCATGTTTCTTGTAGTAAAGCGATGTTTAATACAGTTGATAGATAGTTTGAAAACTCCACAAATAAATGTGGCACATCATAGTTTTGATAAACACATAAATAATGTAATTGAACTGGTAAATATAAGATTGATGTTATTAGGTTATCCAAACACTAATTAAAATCAATCAAGAAAAAATATCTCAACTTTATAAGCAGTGGTTGATTTCTTTTCTACATGATAAACACACAGGCTTTTATCATTCCTTATTTTGGTCCATTCCATTTCATTACGTATTAAATTATGACTTGATAAACAAAAACAATATTGATAATCATGGATCTCTATTGTCTTTGGTTATGTCTTGTGTTGATGCAGATTCGTGAATCTTATGGAAGGTAATATATGGATTGAAAGTGAAGGTGTTGGCAAGGGATCTACTGCAATTTTTTACGTCAAACTTGGATTTCCTACTCGTTTAAATGAATCTCGGCTTCCTCATATGAGACTTCCACCTAAACTTGGACAGACAAGTTTTCCTGGACTCAAAGTTCTAGTCATCGATGATAACGGGTGAGACCCACTAATTTTGATTAAAGATATCAAGATGGATTTTGTTAAATTATGAATACAAAAATAAAATTGTTGCAATAGTTATGTACATTTGAATGTCAATTACTTTAAGGAAGTATGCATTCAAATACGACTATAGACAATTTTCCACTAGGGATGGCAATGGACGAGAAGAAACCCGTGACCGGCGGGTAAATTCGAAAAATTACACCCGCGGGTAGGGTACGGGTAATTTTTTTCACCCGTTTGTAGGTCGCTGGTGGGTCGTGGGCGGGTCGGGGATATATTTGATCCGTTGTGGATAAAATCCGATACACAATTTCGTGATACTCATTTGAAATACTCCCAAGTATACCCATTTATATAAATAATCCATCTCGTTCATTCTCGTAAACGGGCCCTGATAGGTACATAAAAAAACATGGCGGGTGGGTCGCAGGTATAGAGGATCTGTGCCCGTTTTGCGCGCACGTGCCATCCCTATTTTCACCTGATTGCCTTTTAGCTCAACTTTTTCCATGTGTAATATACGCTACATGCATAGTTAATTTTGACCTTTGACCTTTGACTAACCTTTACTTTCATCAAATATATATGCAGGGTTAGCAGAACAGCCACCAAAGGACTGCTAGTGCACCTTGGTTGTGATGTGACAACGGTTACCTCAGGTGAAGAATGCTTACAAGTCATCACCAAAGACCACAAGGTCATTTTTATGGACGTCTCGTTACCTGGTTCTCACAGTTATAATATTGCACGAATTGTGCATGAAAAGTTCACAAAACGTCACGAAAAGCCACTCATAGTAGCTCTTACTGGCAACACCGATAAGGCCTCAAAGGAATCTTTACTGAGAGTGGGAATGGATGGAGTTATACTCAAACCCATTTCCATGGAGAAAATGAGAGTTGCTTTATCTGAGCTAATACAACATAAGAAGGTTCTTCTAGAAGCTTAGTAACCATGGTATTTTTCGCCCCTCAATGAATGTTTTTCGGGGTTGTACTTGTAGATTTTGTTGTTGTCACAAAGTAATTGGTGGTTGATGTTTTTGAAACAAGCTACAACATGCTGATTGGTACGCAATTTGTTGCATATAATTGTATTGTATTAAGAAATAAAACACTCTGGTCACTTAAAAGTCATTTTCGGTTTGATGTTTCATTTATGCTAGGAGCTATCTTTTGTCATCAAGGATTGTGCTTATTATATCTCTACTTTTTTGAGAGTGTTTTCACTCTAGGTGGATAAATGACTTGTCTTTATTCTCGGATAGGGGAAAGATTGTCTACATCTCACCTCTCTCATACACCACTTATGTGGTATTGGGTTTTGTTGTTGTTGTTGTTGTTGTTGTTGGTTGTTGTTGTTGTTGTTGATTGTGCTTATTATAATCTTAACTTGATCTTATTATAGAAGTTAAACTCAAGTTAGTAGTTGGGTTAAAAATGAATTTGTTGATGGATTTTAATCAAAATAATATAAAATAATATATCATTTTAACCTCATGCTTTTAGGTAGAACTAGAATTGGATGCAAAACTTGTATGATACCCTTGAGTTAGCATTAGGGTCTGATGATCACATAATTATTGTGATGCTTGTTGTGCTTGTTTGCAAACGGTATGGAATGAGGTTTTTGATATAGTCCATTTACCATGGCGTCATGATTACACTGTTCGCTGTATGATCGCAAGCTTGATTCAAAACCATGTGGTTGTTATAGTTTTTATGTTGTTCTAAAAAAGAAAAAGGGGGAAATGAGTTTTGGAATTGGAATGGTTGTGATTCCATTATGCAGGAATTACACATGAAATTAAAGGTGAACATCATTTGTGACGATTACATTTTGTTCACAGTGGTTGGCAAGCAAGATTATTAAAAAAAAAAAAAATATTATAGTTCTATGATTATTGTACTAACTTTACCTTCAGAAAAATATGATAGCGTATGAGAATCATGCTCGAAATACTCTAAAGTAGCTTTTGAAAGATGAAATGAAATATCTTTCAATATTTAATTTGATTCACATTACTTTTTTTATTATTGTTATTGAAAATGGTCTTATTAATTTAGTTTGTTGTTATCATCTAGTACATATGACAATTTTGTATGTTTAGTTACTTGGAAGCATTACATTACCACAAACTCTATTTCATGTTGTAAATAAAACTTGAGCTAATTTATACATCAAAGAGATTAAGAAACGTTTTTTATATATATTACTACTAGTAAATTAAATCTTCCCCAGATATTACAAGGTTGAAGATGATATAGATAACATCTTAAAGCCGAGAAACTCGATTCTACCTCTGGTTAATTCGTCTAAAATTAAGAGTTGTGCTAATCGGTTAGGATAACATTATGTATACACAAACAACACACACGCGCACTCTCACAACTAGAAACGATGAAAATCCTCTATGAATTTCAATTTCGATCCCTGTGATTTCTTCCAGATTTTCGCCTCTTGGCTGCGTTGATGAACTCCATTATTGCTTCCATTTCACTCACTTTCTGTAGCAACAGATAAAAAAAAGTCAACAGTATGTATATAAAATATAAAAAAAGTCAACGGTAAGTATATAAAATATAAGGCAAATAAAGTTGATCTAAAACAGTTTTTGACAGTTTCTTTTGGTTTGACATGTTTAAAAATAAAACATGATCTAAGACCCATTTGTATATTAACTTAAAACTAGTAAACAGATAAGGTTCTCTCTGTTCATTTTTACTCAGATATACGTGGCCTAATCTGTTATCTCTTAGACCATTTTCAACCCTTTCTCGGGCCACTTGAGACCTCTTGTGGCCGTTTGTATATGAACATGAGAAGAGCAAAAGAACGCAAGAGGGACCTGGTAGGCAAAATGTTTGTGAACCGCGTTAACCAGCTGTTCCTTTGTTGGATTAGAGTGAATGTTACCCTAAATAAAAAGAAAGAAAAGGATCACAAATTAAAATTATTTGTGGAAAAAAATGAAATGGCGGTATAGATGGTTTTATATACGAGACTCACGAGGTTAAAGGTACTGTAATATCGCCATAGAGTGTTCGTTCCTAGCTTTGAGAAGTTGACCTTCTGCTCGTCCATAGGAAAGCATCATGATATTAGAAATCAAAAATATGCACATAAATAAAATTTAAAATATTATTCACTTGGTTTATTTTAGATATATGCAAATCAACTAATTAGGTAAAATAGACTACTTTTGTAGTATGTGTTCAAAGTTTGATAAGTTTCCCAAAATGCATATTTTGACCAAATAAGTCAAACTACTGCCTTTTGATTCATGTTTTATATAAGGGCTTACCAGGTAGGTGTATAGTAAGAAAAGTATATTTAGTTAACTTTATTTTAACTTACAGGATAACAAGCATGCACATCTGATTGAGTTTCTCTGCAACCATTACGACTAGCAGACTTAATCGATGGAGATGGACCCCACGGTTTCGAGTAACGAACTCTTGGTTTGTTCAGTTTACCAAATTCTGTAGCAGTGGCTGTCAATCAAGAACAAATCAACTTAAAATTGACAATGGAAATTTTATGCATAACTAGGCTAAAAGTTTTAGCCTTTGTTTAATTTTCAATGTTTGAGATTGCATAATAAAACTTACGAAACTCGTTAACATCATCGCTGCTGCTTGAAATATCAAATTCATATTCATCATCTTCTTCCTGACCCGTTGGTGGTTCAAGAACACTCAAAGCATTCCTTTGTAGCTTCACTTCAACTCCATTTTTCAAAACCTGGTCAAAGTTTGACCATTTTGTCACACGTGTAAACTACTTTTAATATATTTTCACAAAATATAGGCATCTTGTGATCTACAATCAGCACCATCAGGGACTAGTCGATATTGATCAACGTTGACTTTATATTACACATAAATTATTTCAAACATAAAATAAATATAGGCCCAAAATCCAAATTTAAAAAATATTGAAATTTTGACCTTAACTTTGATCAACCTTGACTTTGACCGACACAGACTGCATTTGACTGACTTTGGCCGACTTTGATAAGACTTTCTAGCGTTGACCAACTTTTTACACGTTTTTAGGTGAAACAAGTCGGGCTACTAACCAAAACGACTAGTCGAGCACGACGGTCGACTTTTGCAACACTGGAAATCATAAGAGAATATTAATGGCCCAAGGGGTACAACAGTATTAATTATGCTACAACAACAATCTATATATAAACTAATAATTTGTATAAAACTATAATTTCATATTGTCACTTAACTTACATGTTACCAGCAAATCAGTTACTGCAGCTTGAAACAGGAAAAGGGGGAAAGTTACAAATTTCATGACATCTAAAAAAGAAGTTGTTGCAATTTTTTATTGCTTAAAATATGTTGGGGGTACAATAGTCATCTCATCTAGTAGTCTACTAGTAGTATATTGAAAGAAGCATATAACAACCAAAATCTGAAGAAAAAGCACATCACTTTCTTGATACCCCTTCAAATTATCAATTATACCCTTGAATGATGACAAAATAAAAATATCTAATCACAAGAATTGATACAATCACAAAATTTTAGTTATGAAAATGATAAACAGCCAATAAGTCATTTAGCTTGCAACAAGTAAAGGGAAAGTTGCAATTTTTGAAACACTTATAACAGGATTTGCTGAAATTTGCAAAAATAAAAAGACCACCTTTAAATAAAATTGTAGCATAGAACCAAAAACCTCAAGAAAAAGCATACACTTTAGTATAATGATGCTACAATTGATTACATGTACTGTCACCACTACAAGTAACAATATTATTTGAACAAAAATCCAACAATGATGGTCCCATGTACAATTTTAATCATTTTGGCATGCCATTTCCACTTTATTCTCCTTAATTAGTGTGACCAAAAGATTCAAAGTAACAAAGGGTTGTATATATGAATATGAAATTGAATTTAAAGCAAGATAAAGATAAAAAAAATTACCAGCCAATGCCAACCACCTAGACCAACAGCCTTCTTTACGACGCCTTGAAGTCCCACCAAAACCGATTTTGTTCGATTATTTCCTGTTACAATTACTTTTGTATGCCTAGGAAGAACAGATAGCTCTTCGTCCCCACTTTCATCGCGAAAAGGTGAGAACACTCTAGACGAATATAACTCGGGTTCCAGCATTTTTCTTTATTCCCGACAATCGTAAATCTTTAAATTAATCTTTGATGATCTTAATTTACTTAACCCAATTCCCCTATCTAATCCATAACAGTAAGCAATAAGGTAAATGCACCCAAAATGGATAATTGCTAAATTGCTCAATTACATAAATAGGAATTCACCATCTTTAAAATCCTGATCAAAAATCAAGAAATTGTCATTAGAAACCTTAAAAGATTAGAATGATCAACTCAAGTTTGCAACTTTATGATGAAATTTACATTTACTGATATAACTTCAAATGGGTTTACAAGATTATATGCATATCAAGAAGCAAAACCTTTTTTTAGGAAATTGAATTTGAAATGATGAGAGAGAGAGAGATAGTTCTTATTCTTATTTATCTGAGCTTAAAAAAATGGATTCTTTAAAATCTGACACGAAACTTTTAAGAGAATGTTGAATGCAAAATGACCCACAAAGTCATTGGATCTCTCTACTCTACCACCATCACGGATTCAGTTTGAAAACAATAAATGCATCAAAATAATGGATACTCATACATCATAAAATAGAAATAGATATTAGATATAAAAATTATTACAAAATTTCTTATTTGCAATTTGATTCCCAATATAACCATTTAATAAGAATAATATTATTCTTATTTAGCCATCTTCAAAACATTCACCTGACTTTTGAAAATTTCAATAAATCAATAATTTATCTGTGAAAAAAAGAAAAAATCTGAACCAAGTAAGCAATCATACAAATTTCACTATAACCCAATTTAAATAAAACACTTTATGCATTAATTAATACATTATCATAATTTTATTATTATTATCATAAAAATCCAAACTTGATCCAGAAGATCAATCATTAAGCTTAATGGGTAATGTAAAATGCATTTTAAAATCAATTCAGAAGAGTATTCTGAATCTTTAAGAAAAAATTTAAACAAAACCCAATTGGGTAAACAAACTATTATCAATTAAAAGTTCATAATTTATATACAATAGATAAAAATCAACTAGCCACATAAAATTTACTGATAATGTAAAGTGCATTGAAAATAAACATTATAACAATAACAATCCATACTCAATTACCTCAAACATCACTAGATTGCAGCAGAACCAAAATAAGCAAGAAATGAAGTGTGTCAAATTAAGGAAGCCAAAGTTTAATGATATAACTCAAGTTCCAAATTTGAGTTAAATATTGGAACTTTATTACTGGGAATTTGTTTTTTTAGAGAAAAATGTACGAAATTTGAGAGATATTTGGTGGGTTTGATGAGGGAAATTGTAAATCAGTCGAGATTCTTGATTTGTTGGAAAAAACAGAGCACAAAAGATATGAAGAGAGAGAAAATATACATACAGAGACATGTACATATATATTTGTATATATATGCGCTTATACACACACTAAATGCTTACCAACTGCCAATGAAACGACCTGCAAATGAATAAGACACACGCACACTGTGTACGGTCGATCACACACAATCTTCTTTTTGGTTCACCGGTAACCGGCTATACTGGTTTCTTCTTGCTTTTAGCTCGGCTTGGGTGGGGTCAGCTGTCCTTTTGTCTTCTTGTTAAATTTTGAATTTTGAAATGTACAAGTTTCATTGACCTTACCGGAGGCTATGGTAATATGGTACTGAGCTCATTGGATGAAACAGAGTAATTTAGACTATGGATCATGTTGGTGATTTTAGTGTTATTCAATAATTATTTTACGTAGTTGCTGTTTGCATATAAGCAAGGGTTATTGAGTATTTAATAATGAATTTGGTGAGTGTGGAGTGTACGTTCATAAAAGTTGACTCAATAATGCAACAAAAAATAGCGGGGGTCAAGGGAGCTACACTCCCTTACAGGGTACAAGAGGCAGCGCTCCTGGCGGAGTCCAAGGGACAGCACCCCTGCAGTGGCGGAACTTAAACAGTTTAGTAGAGGGGGCAAGACCATCAACACATCAAAGGTAAAAGAAATCGTTAATTAACTTATAAAAGAAACACAAAAATCGATAACAAATACTGAGTACATTATAATTAAAAGACAAAATTTCATTCCTCGTCCCTGATGTTTACATCAACTTTGACTCCTCGTCCTTTTTCGTTTTTTTTGTGCATCCCTCGTCCCTAATGTATCACAATTATACATCCCCCGTCCTCCTGTCTAGCTTCTGTCAATTTCAGTTGTTTGTTCAGTCATGTGCAAAGCATGTGAGGGTACTTTAGTCTTTTTATTTTATTTCTTTTCTTTATTATTTATTATCTTTTCATCCCCATCAACATCATCTCATATTAATCATTCCAAATTAAAAACCCTAGTTTTATACTACTTCTATAAAATCAAGAAATCAAAATTATAAATCTTGAACACCTAATCGATTTTGTAAGTCACCTTCATCATCATCAACTCGTCATCATGAACACCTAATCGATTATGTTTAAGATCGTCTCATCTAAAATCTGGATTTGATATTCATCATCATCAACTCGTCTCAGTTTTGGGGGTTTTTGTTCCTCGTCACCACGACAGTGACAATTGACAGCTGATATTCTCACCAGATCTGATGTTCCGATCAAAATATGTAGCAAATTATCTCGAGAATGCTCGACTTGCAGATTCAAAACATGAGATTAACTCAATCTCTCTAATTTATGCACAAAATTTGAAGTTGACTTTTATCTATAAGCTTTGACTCTTTAAATTGAAATATGTGATGTTGTTAAATTCAAATTGAAGCATCACAAAGCTTGTGTAAGTGATTAGAAATCAGGAACTATGCTCGAATCATCATGTGATTAGCTAAACTGATCCAGAGACATCGATGTTGATGTTTTCGGTTATTAGAAGAACACGATGTGATTCGCTACGAATTTGTGGATGTAAATCTGAATAGTTGATGCACGAGACTTCGATTTTGTTCAAGGAACACTATGCTATCTTCAATTTACTAAATGAAACATCACAAAATGATTTTGTTCAAGGAACACTATGCTCATACAGTAACAGTTGGAAAAAAAATCATGAACTTGATTTTTGATTTTTATATTCGTATTTGTAATTCTAAAATAATAATATGTGATTGATATTCGTGAACTAGCGTAATTTATGGAAGAAGAGGAATGAATTTGATTTTATTAGGGTTTATGATTTATGATTTTGGGACTAAATTGAATATTGAAGAAGAAGATATAATTACGCTCCTCGTCCCTGTAGTTTAATGACCTTTTTATCCCCACATGCTCTGTACGTGATAGGAGGGTAACGAAAAAATAGACAGAAATTAGACGGGAGGACGAGGGATGTAGATTTCTTATACATTAGGGACGAGGGATGCACACGAAAAATAAAAAGGACAAGGAGTCAAAGTTGATGTAAAGTTCAGGGACGGGGAATGAAATTTTGTCTAATTAAAACCATCAACATATATAGCAAAGTACCATGCTAGAGTGCTAGTTAGTCTGTTTCGAGATAATAATAATTGTAGACGAAGATTTAAGGATCTTAGGTTGCTTGCTAACAATCCTAGAGGCGGAATACACTAGAATTGGGTTAAACCGAGATATGGGTCGTATCGGAATCGAATAGATCAAACCTAGGACAAATACTAGATTCGATCGACGCCTAAACGAAGTATTTCGGTGGTATTTAGTGTTAGAGTTCGGCAGAGACTAAAACCTGTCGATTAGGGTAAATAGGATGAATAACCTCAACAAAGAAGTCTCAACCCGTATATATACTGCATATCAGACACACTCGGTCGAGTGCGTCTCTCAGTCGATCGACTGTGTAACACAGTCGATCGAGTGTGTGGACACACTCGGTCGACTGTGTATGCAGTTTAACTTATTGATTGTTTAACAAATTAAGCACGCCCAATCACAAACGTAATCAATAGTCACAAGTAAACATTATTACATAACCGAATGTATCAAACAACGAATCAATCTACGGCTGGGGATTTATGCACCAACAAACTCCCCCTAAGACCTATCCGTAGAACATAAAAATTCAGTTATCAATCAGTAAACGGATCTGTCACCCAGTTAGGGGTGTTCATCGGTTCGGTTTTCGGTTTGTTCGGTTCGGTGTATTCGGTTTTGAATTTTTTTTGGGTAAAACCGAAAACCGAATTCAAAGTTAAAACCGAACCGAACCGAAAATCGAATTCGAATTCGGATTCGGTTCGGTTTTCGGTTAAAACCGAATATTATGAAAAAACTGAGAACAATGGTAGTTTAATTGTGGCGTTACTGATGTCTTGGTTATTTATATTCTAAAATAAGAACGTACCATTAAATTATCAAGAATTCAATGATTTATTTATATTTATAGTTTAATTATGACGTAGACTGCTTCTATTATTAAGAAGAAGAACATAATAATTTAAGTAATATAATTATAATGCGAGCTATCAAATCGTCATATAGATGAGAACATATTTTATTGATTGGATACCAAATTATAATGACATTAAAACATAAATATACAAATTAAATATTTAAAAAATTTTAATTCTGTTTTGAATTCGGTTTTCGGTTAAACCGAATTCAGAATTTTCAAAACCGAAAACCGAATTCAAATTCAGTTTCGGTTTGACTCGATCCGAAAACCATTTTTTAAATTCGGTTTGGTTTTTTTCCGGTTTGGTTTCGGTTTAGTTTTCGGGTTCCACGGTTTCAAACCAAATACTGACCACCCCTACACCCAGTTCTTCAGATAGCAGAGTTTCACAACTCTGCAGTACTGTTCAGCCTGCACACGATTTTCTGGACGATACAGTATCCGGTTGTAGTATAAGGTGAACATATCTTCCTCACAGCAGTTCCTCAACCAAATTGGATCCAAAACCCTTATACTATCATTTTCATCTCCTCCATCTTTGTCTAACACAATAACCGCTTCCTCCGAGCGTTCATCATAATACCACAAACGAAAACGAGGACTGAAGTGCTGCGGCATCTTCCGCAAAGGAACCTTTCGCATATACTTCACAGGTTGATATTTTACTATCTTCCTTCTTACCCCTGTTTTCCTGTTCGTCCTGTAAGAGATCTTTGAAAATTGTGGTCGAAAGCCTACAAAATTAGGTGACCGAAATGATCTTCTTATCTTACGAACCAAAATATCAGGAATTTCACAATAATCCTGATACAACATCTTAAGCCTGGCCACCTCCATAAACTCAAAATATGGTAACGATTTGAACTCGTGTGCATACTTGATATAATCCACTCCGTGTTCTTTCTTGATCGCATATATATCAAACTCTTTTATATAAGCCCAGGCGATTATCTTTCCCTTAGCACGTAAACTTTCACAGTGCTCGATAAACTTCAAAAACTGCGGCTCCACCTCAGGCTTCATAACATACTGCCTAATTCGCATCAAGATCTTCCATTCTTCTTCCAAAACTTCAACCTTTTCTTTGTTGATTTTCACCGGCAAAAACCCTTCCGGCAACACACTTTCTTGTTCTTTCTATTCTTTTTCCTTGCACTTTCTATTCAAAAGTTCATCATTCATTTGAAAGTAATCAGCAAAAGTTGGAAGATCATTATTAGCAAAACCTTCATAACGTGGATACGGATCTGTCGGCTCATCCTCAATAATCACCTCATCAAAACTATTATCACTTTCATCAACAACTTCTGTATCACTCAACTCATCATCAAAATTATGAGCCCTGAAGTCGAAGCTTCAGTCGATGCCTTTGATGCAGCATCAGCAGATTCCTTAGCTTGTCGCTCTAGACGCTCCATCAATTCCTGTTCAGTCTCAGTAAGATCCGGAGGGATTTCCCCTTCTTCTAAATCAGTATAAACAGTAGAGTGATTAAGGTGATCCTGCATAGCTAAAAAGTCAGATAAAGTTATAACTTGAAGTGGAGTTACATACAGTGGGTGATCCTTAGTATAACCTTTAGCAATCTCAACTGCCATGTCCTCCTCATTACCTAGGGTACCAAAAGGATCTGGACCCTCCTCCTCTTCTTCAATCACTATTTTCTTCTCCCATTCGTTTAACCTCTCAGTCAATTCTTGATTTTGAGTCTGAAGAGTCAAAATTTCTCCAGCCTGACTTCCCACATTTTTCTTAAGTTCCTCAATTTTCAACTGTTGTCGATCAACTAACTCCCTCAACGCAGACATTTCAGTTTTCCTTCTTTGCTTATCTTCATCACCAGCCTTTTGAAATTTAGCAAAATCAGCAGTCAACTGAATCAATCGCCGATTAACTATTCCTGTCAGATCACCTGTAACACCTTCAGGACGCTGAGTAGTTTGGACTTGTTGAGTAGATGGAGTTTGTTGTTGTTGAGTGGGTGGAACTTGAGTAGAACCGCCAGCATCACCAGTAGCTTGAACAGTCGAAGCAACCTTTGGTTGAGACTTTGTTGTAGAAGATGAACTTCCGTCCTTAACTAAGATCTTCAAACGCTTCTGTCTCTGTCTGGTTGACACCTTAGGAGCTTCAGCTAACTTTCTTTTAACCAAATCAACTTGGCTGTCATCAAGCGCAGTCACATCTTCTTCATCAACTAATCGAGGACCAATGTGCTTCGGTGGAGGCTGATTTACCTCTTCCTCACCTTCGATAGTAATGTCGGTCTCATCTCCAGAAGTACTATTTTCATGCCAGTAGCTTAAACCTTCCGGACACACGTACTTTTCATTAGCCAGATGGCCGATCAACCTCTCCTCCGGAACCTCAACCCTGTTCTGCAAAAACCTATTAAAGGACTGATCATTCAAATGATTCTGCTTCAGTTCATCCTGAGGAATTTTCACTAACCCTTGAACTTGCTTCTCTAGCATAATCTGAAGAAACCTCGGAAACACCAGATGTACCTTCCTTTTAACATTCAGAACCATTCCATCAAATATAACTTGAGAAAAGTTAAAATCAGCATTCAAGACCAACGCAACAAACATAGAACTATATTTTGCAGTCATTTCATCGAAACCACCTTGCATCGGGCTCAAGCACCTCAGAAGAACGTACGTAAAGTATCTGTACTGCCTTGGGAGCTTAGTAGGTTTCACAGCCTTGGTTATATCACCAGCATAACCACATCTCTTCAAACACCTTCTTACCTTCAGAACTGGTAAAGAAGTTGGCATATCATCATCATCCGGGAACTCCAAATCTTCCCTGATAGTCTGAGCAGAGATCCAAACAATGGTATTGTTGACTGAGCTTAGAATCACCTGCTGATTGTTCTCAATAACAATGCTAGCAACTTCCCAAAACTTTCTCTGATGTGAATAGATGGAGTGCATGTGACGACCCGAAAATTTCCGATCAAATTTAAACTTTATCTTAAATGATTCCGACACGATAAGCAAAGTCTGTAATGTTGAAATATCAAAAACTTTGAACTGTGTTCATATAATCAATTACCCTTTGACTGTGCCGACGATTCACGAACACTTATTTGTAAATAAATATGTATATATAAATATAATTATAAGTATATATATATATATATATATATATATATATATATATATAATATTTTTATTAATAAAGTATACTTTAATTTAAAATGTAAAATAACATTTAGTATAATTAACTTACTGTAATATATATATATATATATATATATATATATATATATATATATATATATATATATATATATATATATATATATATATGTTATTATAAAACTATATATGATTCCTATAAAATATATATAAAATAGATAAATATTAACTATTCACTAAATATCATCATAAAATATTACATAAATAATAAATGATATTATATCAAAGTTAACTGTAAGTTTGAATATAATTGTTACATTAATATTATTATCATTACTTTTATTATTGTTAATATTGACAATTGTAATATTGATATTATTATTTTTAATATATATATATATATATATATATATATATATATATATATATAATTTGGTATGTATAAGTTATTATATTATTATTAATGATACTATTATCATTAATAAAACTAATAATGTAACGACCCTGGTTTTTCCAACGTTATTTATTAATAATTATTATTATTAATACGCTTGATTAAACAAATGTATGTTATTACATTTACATGTTGCTTTGATTGCCCGTACTTGAACTTTAAATGCCCGAAACGTCTTTGTGACACCCGGAACTTGCACGAATAATATTTTAAGATATTATTTACATTCATGATTAATTTTATTAATCATTTTAATTAACTAAGGTGATAGATTAATTACTTGGGCTTTATTTGGTTTAACTAGAGATTTATTGAACTTGGGCTTTAATTAATGAAATGGACTCATGACTTGGGCTTCCAAGCCCACCCTACTATTATTAGTGGACCTTTAGCCCACTCTTACAAGTGTAAGTATGATACTTGAACTTAAACTAGTTGGTTACATAGAATTGGAATATAGTTGGCTCATTATCCCCATGAACACCACCCTTTTATCCAACTTTTTCAAGCTTTTCATTCAAGTGACCAACAAACAAACCTCTTCCCCTTGTTTTTGCTGCAGAATGCCGAATCCCTTGGTCACATTTAGTGGTGTTTTGGTTTCCATTTTTCATTCACAACTTACTTGCATTTCCCTCTCAAATACACACACACAAACTTGCTTCATTCTCTCTCAAATTCTCTCTTGTTCTTGTAAGTTAACTTGAAGTTTTTCTTCTTCTTTTTCCTTGTGAAAACCGTGGCCTTCATCATCAAAATCATCATCATCTTTTGTTGTTTGTTACTTAATCTTGTTGTAGTTTAATTACTTGTAGATTACTAAGTTGTTTACTTACTTACTTACTTGTCTTTCTTTACATGTTTCAAGAATCAACTCTTTAGTTTGATTCTTCACTTATATCTTGTATTTATCAAGAACATCCAAGAACATAATCTATCTAGTTATGTTCTACATATTTTGTTTCAAAAGATTTAAAGTTTATAATCTTTATAATTGTTACTTGTGTTCTTGTTTGTTGTATGTTACTAGAATACCACCTTCATGGTTGGTTTAGGCTTATCATTCATTTTCTTTATTTCTTATTGTTAGTTGCTTACTACACATTTGAACAAGGACATGAAACCAACAAGAGCTTACACTTTGGTGCAAGTATCATGGATCCAACACTTGGTTGTGATCTTTCTTAGTGTTCATGAACTTGTTCATAAACTTACATGTAACCTTGGTTCATCAAACACTTACAACACTTGCACTTGAGTTATGATGGACAAACCTTGGTCAAAATGATGTTAACACATCAACGAGTTGTACACTTGAAGCTATACGCATCAAGGATGAGAACCATGATGAACATCAAGCACCGAGACAACCGGAACTCTCCAAAACCCACTGTTCTGTCCAAAACCTACTGACCTGATGCTTCTGGAACAGACCAGTAGACCTGGGCTGTTCTAACCTTGATTTTTAGATAGAACTTTTCGAGTAGATAACTTTTCATATAGGACTCGTCTTAATCCGAGTTACGGTTTAGGATTTATGGCCCTCCGATCGTTACCATGTCCTTTAACGTTGTGCAGAAATTTCTGACCTACTCGCACTTAGACCGTCGCCACGGTCAAACCAAGACGAGTTTGCTTCTGTAAATTTTACCACACTTAAGGGACTCATAGACGGAGCCATGACCACTAGTCTCACCTTAATTCAGTAAGGGTAGAGGCCGTGGTGACTGACCGAAGTCAGCCTTTGTTTTAAACGACTTTCATAAACGAGCCTTACTTGTTACCTTTTGTTTAATGATGATTGATGATGACCCTTATGACCTTAATTACGTACTTGTAAACCTTTTGAGACGACTTATTGACTTAGTGCTATTTGACTTAGGTTGAGGACGTTTGGACCGTTACTTGCACACCACTTTCCGACTACTACCTTACCATTACTACTAATCATTGTGAGTTATAGCATTCCCTTTTTACTTTAACTTATTTTGGGAACTGAGAATACATGCGGATTTTATGTTTTTACATACTAGGCACGAGTACTTAAACTTTATATATGTGTGGGTTATATAACGGCAGAAACATTCCCTTTAGCTCGGTAACGTTTAATCATTGGTTTTTGAACCGTGAACGCGAATCTTAGATATGGATCCATAGGGTTTGACATCCCCACTCGGGCTAGTAGCGCTAGCATTTAACGAGTGTTTAATACTTCAAGGTTATACGCACTTGCCAAGTGCACTTTAAGGGGGTACATTAAACGTTAAGTTAGTTACCGGGTGCCCACGGTTAAGCATATACTTTTACATACTTTTGAAACGCTCGTTGTAGCACTGAAATCTCGTGGCCTACTTACATTACTGTTATACTTAAACTATAGCTCACCAACCTTTGTGTTGACCTTTTTAAGCATGTATTTTCTCAGGTGCTTGAAGTCGCTTCCGCTATCTTACTAGTCGTGCTGTAGAACCCGCTGCCTAGAGTTGTTATCGCATGACTACTTATGTTGTATTCAAACTTTTTACTTATGAACTTATGTTATGTAACGACCATTATGGTCACGTACACTTATTTAATGCTTCTACTCTGTGAAGCATACTTTGATTTGTAAAACAATTGACGTATGTTATGACGTCACTTTTATTAATGAATGCAAACTCTGTTTTGAAAACGCATATAGTACTTAACCTTGTAATGATCCTGTTGATGATGGTCCGTACATGATGATTTAGTACGGGGCGTCACATTTGGTATCAGAGCATTGGTTGTAGGGAATTAGGATGCATTAGTGAGTCTAAGACCGACCCGAGTAGGATTCACTAATAGGGCTAATCTACAACTTGTTAGTTTACTTGTTTCCGCTGAACTTACTGCATGCTGCTGCTTACTGTTACTGCTATATGCCGTATGCTACTACGTGATTTCACTACTGCATGCTATTACTTGCTTTCGATTGCATGCTAGTTTCGTACGATTACTGATATTGCCATGCTACTTATTGTTATACATGATTTAAACTGTTGGCCTATTATTTGCTTGCTTTATGACATACTGACATGGAAAATTTATTTTTCCTTGTTCAGATGTCGGACGTTCCACCTACTGACATCCCGAGCGGCTCAGGCCCCGTTGTTCCACCCACTGCTGCACCTGTTGCTGCTGCTGCTGCTGCCGACATTCCGGCCCCGACACCCACTGGCGACCCCGGCGCCTCTAGTTCTGGAGCTAGCTCTAGTGTGCCTATCCCGGCGTCTTCTTCCAGACCCCTGAGGCAACTGGCTCGCATTGGTGGCATGGAGATCCCCGAGGAGTTCGGGGAAGGTCCCTTCCGTAATCACTGGCGCACACCTTGCCGACGCACTGCCGACGGCCGCTTAGCCGTGATTACGCCAGGCCGACACCGACAGATGTTGGCCGCTTTCGGATATGTTGAGCCACCCGCGCCACCACCGCATGATTCAGACGACGGTTCTTCCACCGATGCTTCTTCAGACGACACCTCATCTGACGACTCCAGTGATGAGGAGGATCCCGCTGATCGACCGATTCAGGCACCTTCTACCCCGCCGAAGAAGCGGTATCGCTTCGCTGGCATAATTCCTGGTCGAACTGTCACTGACGCTTATGGTCGGCGTCGTAGGATCACTGCTCGTAAACGGCTGGTGCCGTACCCCGCCGACCCATAGATATTACCGTCTCCACCCAGAGCCGGACCATCCACTTCAGCACCACCGGCTCCACCTGCACCGCCAGCACCACCTGCCCCATCACCTTCCTCTAATGAGGAAATGAGGCGGGAGATTGAGATTCTCCAGACTCGAGTTACTGAGCTCGAGGAGCAGTTGGCTCATGTTTTGGACATCTTGTACCCACCATCGCCGTAGGACTTTGTACTAGATTCTGTATTGTAATCACTTTTGTAATTTCATATTTCACTTATGTAATGCACGAACTTATTGTAATGTATGAACTTATTATCATTAATGAATGGAATCTGTGTTGCTTACTTCTTGCGCAAGTGTTCTATTTACGTTATCATCTCATGGTTTTGTGGTACCTATATCTGCTTGCGTTATTTAATCAACATGTGTTGTGCTGTTTTCATGTTGGTTGTTATATAATGTACTATTATTATTTGCATAATGGATTTTGACTTGAGTCAAAATGTTTGTATAGAACATCATGGCCAACGGGAGATCTATCCCCACCGCGGCACAAATTGAGGAAATGATTAACGAGCGAGTCGCTGCTGCACTAGCTGAAAGACAACCCCAAGTTCCACCACCACCGCCTGTCAATCCACCTGTCGTCCGAGATGGGTGTACTTACAAGGAATTCCAAAACTGCAAGCCACACTACTTCAGTGGCACTGAGGGACCCGTCGGTCTCACCAGATGGTTCGAAAAGTTGGAATCGGTATTCAGGGTTAGCAATTGTTCTGAGGCTAACAAAAAGAAATTTGCATCTTGCACACTTTCTGATGGCGCGCTCACATGGTGGAATACCATGGCCCAAGCGCAAGGAATTGATGAGGCGTATGCTACGCCTTGGGAAGAATTTAAATGTGCTATGATCGAGGAATACTGTCCGAGAACCGAGATTCAAAAGATGGAAATCGAATTTATGCAATTGAAAACTGTAGGGAACGACCTTAACAGCTACAACCGTAGGTTTTTGGAATTGGCTCTTATGTGTCCAACCATGGTCACCCCCGAATTTAAGCGTTTGGAGAAATACTTCTCGGGACTTCCTAAGTCCATCAAGGGTAATGTTACCTCATCCAAACCACCAAGTGTTCCCGAAGCAATGCGCATGGCGCATACTCTCTTGAATCAAATCATCCTTGACGAGCCGGAGAAGGCTAAGTTCGAAACTGTTAGTGGTGAAAAGAGGAAATGGGACAACAACCACAACAACAACAGGGGTAGGAACTATGATCAAAACCTGGCAAAACGACATGAAGGGTTCAGGCAAAACAACAACATGCACAACAACAACACCAACCCCAACAACAATAACCGCACCAATCCGAACTACAAAGGAACCCTACCACAATGCAATAGGTGCTACAAGCACCACACTGGGTATTGCAATGTTATCTGTGAGAAGTGCCAACGATCTGGACATGTTGGCAAGGATTGCAAGGTTACCACTTTGAATGTGAAGCCAAACCACAACAACAATGGGCCTAAGAAGTGTTATGAATGTGGAAAGACGGGCCATTTCAGAAACGAGTGTCCTAACAAGCGTAAGGATGGCGGACCACCACGTGCTAGAGCCTTCAACGTTAATGCAAGGGACGCTCGCGACAACCCCGACTTGGTGACAGGTATATTCAAGATCAACAATCTTTTAGCTTCTGTCCTATTTGATACTGGTGCCGATAGAAGCTATGTGTGTAGACATTTTTGTGATAAGTTAGATTGGTCGTTAGTTCCTTTGAAGGAAAGTATGCTTGTCGAGGTCGCCAATGGAAAACTTGAAAAGGTTGACCATATTAGTCGTGGAGCTATTATCAACATAGCTGGTGCAGATTTCGAAATTGATTTGATACCTATCAAACTGGGAAGTTTTGACGCGATCGTCGGTATGGATTGGTTGAGCAAGATAAAGGCCGATGTTATCTGTGGAGATAAAGCACTTCGCATACCACAAGGAGATGGCGAACCACTGGTTATCTATGGAGAGAGATGTACCTCGAAGTTGAACCTCATTAGTTGCGTGAAAGCACAAAAGATTATGAAGAAGGGACGCTTTGCTGTCCTAGCACATGTGAAAGCGGTAGAAACTGAGGTGAAGAACGTGAACGACGTTCGAATTGTGAACGAATTTTCTGATGTCTTCCCAGAGGAATTGCCTGGATTACCACCGCAGAGAGCAGTAGAGTTTCAGATTGACTTAGTGCCAGGAGCTGCACCTGTAGCTCGCGCACCTTATAGACTCGCACCCTCCGAGATGCAAGAATTACAGAGTCAACTACAAGAGCTATTAGATCGAGGGTTTATCCAACCAAGCTTCTCGCCTTGGGGCGCACCTGTGTTGTTTGTAAAGAAGAAGGATGGATCCTTCCGTATGTGTATCGACTACCGTGAACTCAACAAATTGACTATCAAGAATCGATATCCTCTTCCACGAATTGATGATCTTTTTGATCAACTACAAGGATCGAGCGTTTATTCAAAGATCGATTTGCGATCCGGATATCACCAGCTGAGGGTGAAGGAAAGTGACGTGATGAAAACTGCATTCAGGACCCGTTATGGTCATTATGAGTTCCTCGTGATGCCATTCGGTTTGACAAATGCACCTGCCGTGTTCATGGATCTCATGAATCATGTTTGCAAGCCTTACTTGGATAAGTTTGTTATCGTCTTCATAGATGATATCCTCATCTACTCTAAGAGCGAAGAAGAACATGAGCAACACCTTCGGCTAGTGCTTGAACTCTTAAGACAAGAGCAACTTTATGCCAAATTCTCCAAGTGCGAATTTTGGTTGAAGGAAGTACAGTTTTTGGGTCATGTTGTGAGCGACCAGGGTATCAAAGTTGATCCCGCCAAGATTGAAGCCATCAGCAAGTGGGAGACCCCCACTACTCCAACGCATATTCGCCAATTTCTAGGTCTCGCCGGTTATTATCGAAGGTTTATCGAAGGATTTTCTCTGATTGCGCGTCCTTTGACCGCACTGACTCACAAGGGCAAGAAGTTCATTTGGGAACCCACACACGAATCAGCATTCCAAATTTTGAAGAAGAAGTTAACCTCCGCACCTATCCTATCACTTCCTGAAGGCAGTGACGACTTTGTTGTTTATTGCGATGCATCGAAGAGTGGTTTTGGTTGTGTACTGATGCAACGATCAAAGGTTATTGCCTATGCCTCCCGCCAATTGAAGATTCACGAGCGGAACTACACTACGCATGATCTTGAACTTGGAGCCGTTGTCTTTGCACTCAAATTGTGGAGACATTATTTGTATGGAACTAAGAGCACTATCTTCACCGATCACAAGAGTCTCCAGCACATCTTCGATCAGAAGCAATTGAATATGAGACAGCGTCGATGGATCGAGACGCTCAACGACTACGATTGTGAACTCCGTTATCACCCTGGCAAGGCCAATGTTGTAGCTGACGCTTTAAGCCGAAAGGAGAGGACGACACCTCTCCGTGTTAGGGCTCTGAACATCACCATCCATTCGAACCTCAACAACCAGATCAGAGTAGCCCAAGTTGAGGCTCTCAAGGAGGAGAACATATCTCACGAGCATTTGAACATACTTGTCTCTCGATTCGAGGTTAGAGAGTCTGGACTCCGATGTTATGCCGGAAGAATTTGGGTACCTTACTATGGAGATCTACGAAGCCTGATACTTGATGAAGCACACAAATCAAGATATTCGATTCACCCCGGTGCAGGTAAGATGTACCACGACCTTAAAGAACAGTATTGGTGGCCGAATCTTAAGAAGGACGTTGCGACTTATGTTGGTAAGTGTTTGACTTGCTCGAAGGTTAAAGCCGAACATCAGAGACCTTCTGGGTTACTTCAACAGCCGGAAATCCCACAATGGAAGTGGGAAAGGATCACAATGGATTTCATTACTAAGCTGCCGAAGACGGTGGGCGGATGCGATACTATTTGGGTTATTGTTGACCGCCTCACCAAATCTGCACACTTCCTAGCGATGAAGGAAACTGATACAATGGAAAGACTTGCTCAGCTGTACATCAAAGAGGTTGTATCTCGTCATGGTGTACCTTTATCAATCATCTCCGATCGCGATCCCCGTTTTGCTTCCAGATTTTGGCGTTCTTTGCAAGAAGCCATGGGAACTCGTCTTGACATGAGTACTGCTTATCATCCTCAGACTGACGGGCAAAGTGAACGAACGATTCAGACCTTGGAGGACATGCTGCGTGCATGTGTCATTGATTTTGGAAAGGCCTGGGAAAGGCATTTGCCACTCGCCGAATTCTCGTACAACAACAGTTATCACTCAAGCATTAATGCTGCACCTTTTGAAGCATTGTATGGTCGTAAGTGCCGATCTCCTATTTGTTGGGCCGAAGTAGGCGAAAAGCAAATCACCGGACCCGAGGTAGTTCACGAAACCACGAAGAAGATTGCTCAGATCCAAGCTAGACTTAAGACTGCCCGTGATCGCCAAAAGAGCTATGCCGATCTTAAACGGAAAGACTTTGAATTTAATGTTGGTGATCGTGTAATGTTGAAGGTTGCACCTTGGAAAGGTGTGATCCGTTTTGGAAAACGTGGAAAGTTGAACCCACGATACATTGGTCCTTTCGAAATCTTGGAACGTGTTGGACCAGTTGCTTACCGTTTGGATCTACCAGCACAATTGAGCTCAGTTCATCCTACCTTCCATGTGTCAAACTTGAAGAAGTGTCTTGCTGCACCCGAACTCATCATACCTTTGGAAGAACTTACTATTGATGACAAACTCCACTTTGTGGAGGAACCTGTTGAGATTATGGATCGTGAGATCAAAACTTTGAAACGCAACAAGATTCCGATTGTACGAGTACGATGGAATGCCAAACGAGGACCTGAGTTTACTTGGGAACGAGAGGATCAAATGATGCGGAAATATCCTCATCTTTTCCCGACTCCTCCATCTACTTCAGCTTAAATTTCGGGACGAAATTTTCTTTAACAGGTGGGTAATGTAACGACCCTGGTTTTTCCAACGTTATTTATTAATAATTATTATTATTAATACGCTTGATTAAACAAATGTATGTTATTACATTTACATGTTGCTTTGATTGCCCGTACTTGAACTTTAAATGCCCGAAACGTCTTTGTGACACCCGGAACTTGCACGAATAATATTTTAAGATATTATTTACATTCATGATTAATTTTATTAATCATTTTAATTAACTAAGGTGATAGATTAATTACTTGGGCTTTATTTGGTTTAACTAGAGATTTATTGAACTTGGGCTTTAATTAATGAAATGGACTCATGACTTGGGCTTCCAAGCCCACCCTACTATTATTAGTGGACCTTTAGCCCACTCTTACAAGTGTAAGTATGATACTTGAACTTAAACTAGTTGGTTACATAGAATTGGAATATAGTTGGCTCATTATCCCCATGAACACCACCCTTTTATCCAACTTTTTCAAGCTTTTCATTCAAGTGACCAACAAACAAACCTCTTCCCCTTGTTTTTGCTGCAGAATGCCGAATCCCTTGGTCACATTTAGTGGTGTTTTGGTTTCCATTTTTCATTCACAACTTACTTGCATTTCCCTCTCAAATACACGCACACAAACTTGCTTCATTCTCTCTCAAATTCTCTCTTGTTCTTGTAAGTTAACTTGAAGTTTTTCTTCTTCTTTTTCCTTGTGAAAACCGTGGCCTTCATCATCAAAATCATCATCATCTTTTGTTGTTTGTTACTTAATCTTGTTGTAGTTTAATTACTTGTAGATTACTAAGTTGTTTACTTACTTACTTACTTGTCTTTCTTTACATGTTTCAAGAATCAACTCTTTAGTTTGATTCTTCACTTATATCTTGTATTTATCAAGAACATCCAAGAACATAATCTATCTAGTTATGTTCTACATATTTTGTTTCAAAAGATTTAAAGTTTATAATCTTTATAATTGTTACTTGTGTTCTTGTTTGTTGTATGTTACTAGAATACCACCTTCATGGTTGGTTTAGGCTTATCATTCATTTTCTTTATTTCTTATTGTTAGTTGCTTACTACACATTTGAACAAGGACATGAAACCAACAAGAGCTTACACTTTGGTGCAAGTATCATGGATCCAACACTTGGTTGTGATCTTTCTTAGTGTTCATGAACTTGTTCATAAACTTACATGTAACCTTGGTTCATCAAACACTTACAACACTTGCACTTGAGTTATGATGGACAAACCTTGGTCAAAATGATGTTAACACATCAACGAGTTGTACACTTGAAGCTATACGCATCAAGGATGAGAACCATGATGAACATCAAGCACCGAGACAACCGGAACTCTCCAAAACCCACTGTTCTGTCCAAAACCTACTGACCTGATGCTTCTGGAACAGACCAGTAGACCTGGGATGTTCTAACCTTGATTTTTAGATAGAACTTTTCGAGTAGATAACTTTTCATATAGGACTCGTCTTAATCCGAGTTACGGTTTAGGATTTATGGCCCTCCGATCGTTACCATGTCCTTTAACGTTGTGCAGAAATTTCTGACCTACTCGCACTTAGACCGTCGCCACGGTCAAACCAAGACGAGTTTGCTTCTGTAAATTTTACCACACTTAAGGGACTCATAGACGGAGCCATGACCACTGGTCTCACCTTAATTCAGTAAGGGTAGAGGCCGTGGTGACTGACCGAAGTCAGCCTTTGTTTTAAACGACTTTCATAAACGAGCCTTACTTGTTACCTTTTGTTTAATGATGATTGATGATGACCCTTATGACCTTAATTACGTACTTGTAAACCTTTTGAGACGACTTATTGACTTAGTGCTATTTGACTTAGGTTGAGGACGTTTGGACCGTTACTTGCACACCACTTTCCGACTACTACCTTACCATTACTACTAATCATTGTGAGTTATAGCATTCCCTTTTTACTTTAACTTATTTTGGGAACTGAGAATACATGCGGATTTTATGTTTTTACATACTAGGCACGAGTACTTAAACTTTATATATGTGTGGGTTATATAACGGCAGAAACATTCCCTTTAGCTCGGTAACGTTTAATCATTGGTTTTTGAACCGTGAACGCGAATCTTAGATATGGATCCATAGGGTTTGACATCCCCACTCGGGCTAGTAGCGCTAGCATTTAATGAGTGTTTAATACTTCGAGGTTATACGCACTTGCCAAGTGCACTTTAAGGGGGTACATTAAACGTTAAGTTAGTTACCGGGTGCCCACGGTTAAGCATATACTTTTACATACTTTTGAAACGCTCGTTGTAGCACTGAAATCTCGTGGCCTACTTACATTACTGTTATACTTAAACTATAGCTCACCAACCTTTGTGTTGACCTTTTTAAGCATGTATTTTCTCAGGTGCTTGAAGTCGCTTCCGCTATCTTACTAGTCGTGCTGTAGAACCCGCTGCCTAGAGTTGTTATCGCATGACTACTTATGTTGCATTCAAACTTTTTACTTATGAACTTATGTTATGTAACGACCATTATGGTCACGTACACTTATTTAATGCTTCTACTCTGTGAAGCATACTTTGATTTGTAAAACAATTGACGTATGTTATGACTTCACTTTTATTAATGAATGCAAACTCTGTTTTGAAAACGCATATAGTACTTACTTGTAATGATCCTGTTGATGATGGCCCGTACATGATGATTTAGTACGGGGCGTCACAAATAAGATCATTATTATCATTTTTATTATTATTATCATTATTAATAATTAAAACCATTAAAATTATCATCATTGCTAATAATAAGATTATTATTTGTCATATTATTACTAAGCTCTTTATTAATAATATTATTAATAATATTATTATTAGTATTATTAATAACCTTAATATATTTATACTTATTAAACATCAAATTTAAGAAATTGATATATATACATATATAAAAATTTATATAAATACAGAGATATATAGATATATATACATATACAAAATAATAGATTTATGTATGTAAATACATATATATATATATATATATATATATACATATAAAACTACGGATATATATATATTTACAGGTATAGAAAAATACGTATTTAGAGTTCATAAGATCCGAAATCGGTTTCACATTCCTATCCATACTATGTCTGATTTTTGGTTCTGTCTTCAAATTGTTTTATATCGTTATCATCAGTACAAATCTACAACAGATATATTCGATCTTCTTTTTTTTTATCTTATTTTTCTGTCCTTGTTGTCTGATTTAATCAATACTTGCATTGTGATATTATTTGATCCCTTTCAGCGTTAATGAATTCCTTCAACCTTCTACCATCAACTATAACACATACAGTTATCTATCTGCTTCAAATGAATCCAATTAAAAAGAAAATAATGAAGAAGTCGTCGGTTCCCCTGTATCAATACCTTTTTCATCAAATACTCGAATTTAAATCCAATTGCAAAATGTATAAACGCAGTTGTGATTGTAATCTTATATTCAAACTCTCTGCAAAAATTGATCTTTCAATTCCTCATAACGAATCCTAATTCTTGAGTCAAATTTTCAAATTCAAAGGTCAACTCTTTTGTTCATCGCGAAATTCGATTTTCAGTTAATGTTTTAGGTTTAATTACGGATACAGTTAGTTTCTAAAATAGTTTTTCAATCTATTTCATGTTGACATCTTCGTCTGAAAGTGTCTAGATTTTGAAAATGCCATTTGAGTTCATAAGATTCATAAACGGGTCTGTTGAAGCTTTTAATTTATTTTTGTTAATACGAATCAATTGTTCCATACTCAATTGTTTCTGTTTAGTTTACGAATTCAAAACTCAACTCAATTGATTATGGTTATGGCTGATTTGAATACTGCTCGACTGAAGATATTGATGTAGAAGGGAGAAACAGAAAAGAAGGGATAAATACGGTTTAGTTATGGATTTATTCAGATAAGTAAGCAACAGCTCAATGGTTATGTGTGTTAGCGGGATAGCGGTAGGTCGTGGGTTCGAGCCCGGGCATATGCTATTTTTTTTTTTTGGAACTCATACTTTGGAGGTAGTCTATTGTTATTTATTATTATATTTATTATTATTATTATTATTATTATTATTATTATTATTATTATTATTATTATTATTATTATTATTATTATTATTATTATTATTATTATTATTATTATTATTGTTATTATTATTTTAGTTAGTGTTATAGTGTTATTATTATTATTATTATTATTATTACTATCATTAATACAATTAATAGTATTATCATTATAATTATTAGTATCACCATTATAATTGTTATTATTATAAGTATTATCATTATTATTATGATTATGATTATTATTATCAGTAATATGAAAATAATAAAATTTATTATTATTTTCTTTAAATAGTATCATTTTTTATAGTTATTAGTATTATTATTATCATTAGTAACAATATCATTACTATCAATAGTATTATCATTATTAATAATGTTATTATTATTAATAACTCACTAATGTAAAAACTATCATTTTTAACAAATAAATAATTTTGTATATAAAATGTATTTAGTACATATACAATAACTATATTGATATTTCATATAACTACATATTAACATTATCTAGATAAACAATTATATGTAACAAACTATTAACTTTCAAACATAATAATAAATATGCATATATACATATATGTATATATATATATATATATATATGGATATATATATTAATATAACTAAATAAATAGATATTAATCATTTCAAAATATGTATATACAAAATAAATATATATATAACATATAATTTAAGATATAATATAAGTATATGTTTTTAAATGGAATTTAATATAAATCCTATATAACTATAAATATATATAAATAATAGATATTAATAAGTAAAATTATGTGATTTCCATTATATGTTTTAATAGATATATAAATGATATAGGTTCGTGAATCCGAGGCCAACCCTGCATTATTCAGTATCGTCGTATGAATATTTTTACTACAAAATATTGTAGAGTGAGTTTCATTACTCACTTTTTAAATGTTTTTGAAATATATATATATATATTTTTGGGACTGAGAATACATGCGCCGTTTTATAACCGTTTTACGAAATAGTCACAAGTACTTAAAAACATTCTACGATTGAGTTACGAGTACACCGGATATCACCCCTTTATAGTCTAGTAATCTAAGAATTAGGAAACCGAGCTCCTAATTGACGCGAATCCTAAAGATAGATCTATGGGCACTCACAAGCCCCAGTCAGAGAATTTGAACTACTTTAGTACTTCGAAATAGGTATACAACCGCCAGCTTTAAAAGATATGATCTGTTTGTGAGGTGTACACAACCATCATATTTAAAAGAGTGGCCTGTTTGTATGCTTTTGCATGACCGTGCGGAATGCCGGTATGCGGGAGATATTCTATATGCATCTTGTTAAGGTTGATTACCAGGTGTTTATATATCGTATGAATGATTTTCCAGCAGTGAGCAGACCTGCACAGATTGTTTTTGAAATATGAGTATCTTGTGGTCTATTATACTATCTGAAATGATTATTTATGATAAACTAATGAACTCACCAATCTTTTGGTTGACACTTTAAAGCATGTTTATTATCAGGTATTAAAGAAATCTTCTGCTATGCATTTGCTCATATTAGAGATATTACTTGGAGTCATTCATGACATATTTCAAAAGACGTTGCATTCGAGTCGTCGAGTTAATCAAGATTATTACTAAGTCAATTATAGTTGGATATATTATGAAATGGTATGCATGCCGTTAACCTTCGATGTAATGAAAGTTTGTCTTTTAAAAACTAATGCAATGTTTGTAAAATGTATCATATAGAGGTCAAGTACCTCGCGATGTAACCAAATGTAATGTATTCGTCCAGATGGATTAGGATGGGTCATTAGAGTTGGTATCAGAGCGGTGGTCTTAGCGAACCAGGTCTGCATTAGTGTGTCTAACTGATAGTCGTTAGGATGCATTAGTGAGTCTGGACTTCGACCGTGTCTGCATGTCAAAAGTTTTGCTTATCATTTCTAGTCGAAAAGCATCTGCTTATCATCCTTAGGAAATTACATGCTTATCATTCTTAGTCTAGACATATCTTACTGCATTGATTGCATGAATAGTGTATAGACAAATTCATATCTTAGCATATATGCTAATCCATATCTTAGCGTATCTGTTACTATAGAATTTATCTGAAACGTTTCCTTAATTCCCTCCGTAATCTACGGGATCTTTTGTACTATATACAGGTATTCTATGTAGTTAGAATATCATCCGATATCCAAAAATCATTTCATACCGAAAAACCCTTTGCTCAATAGTACGAAATGGAACTCGTTACTAGTTCAAATTCTTCGGAACCCGACAGCTATTCAGACATAGACGTTCACCTAAGCCCCGAAAGCAGCGTCACCAGAATGAATCAACCAATCATCCATCCCTAATTCATCTGATGGATTCGTAGTCGACTTAATCAATGGAAATGCGAGAGATCATTTCCACCAACCAAATTCACCTCTTGGCGAAGAACCTGAAGCACTTACCGGCGAACCTATCCGAAACACCATTTTCTCTTTCATTTCCAGAGTATCTCATCATGATTATATACTATCTCAAATTCTAGATCTTATTCATCCGCTCGTTCCGTCCGACAATTATCCCGGAGTAATGGAAGAAGTCAACGAGCTTCGCGCTCGAGTTGTAGCCTTGGAAAATATGGTGCAAAACGTATCAGCTTTAGCAACATCACCGGCACCAACAGTACCACCAACATCATCACAGTACCGCCAATAATCACATCCGCATCACACGCCTCAACATCACAATCTCTACCTCAAGCATAATCATCGTTCTACATAGCGTTCTACATCAATCATCTTCGTTCTACATGGCGATTATGTAATCTCTAATATTTTAGAGATTATATATTCTTGTTCTAACGGTAAATCAAATGAGATTAATATCATAATTGACTCATTAAATCCATGATTACATCTGAAGAAAATATATATGTATATATGTTTTCATAAAGGTTGTAATTAAAAATTCTTTTGTACAAACTGTTAATGGTGAAAATATTTTAACGGGTAGGTAATACCCGAGGAATATTTAGATTTCACATTAATTAGTTACACTGTACATTCTTCGAATCTGATTTAAAAGTCATTTACTATCCAACTTACATCCACAGTTATACATATCCGTTCACCTCAGAATAACCATTTTCATTCAATTTCATATTTGGATTTTGACCTATCAGAATCCAACAAGTGGCATAATGAAGAAAACATTAGACAAAATAAAATTTGTTAGAAACAAACAAATTAACAATGAGAAATTGTGTTAAGAATCCACGCTAACAAAATCCTAGCTAACTATTCCGAAATAACTGTTAATTCCTTATTACACTTAATTATCGCAATTTTAATTCTCGCAATTTTATTTATCATCATTTAATTCCTGTTATTTATTTTACGCACTTTATTTATCGTCATTTAAATACTGTTATTTACGCATTTTAAATATCGGGACACGTATACAATGTTTTGACATATCATATCGACGCATCTATATATATTATTTGGAATAACCATAGATAATCTATATGCGGTAATGCTGGAGTTAGCTATACATGGTTGAGGTTGATTCTATAATAATATATATACTTTGAGTTGTGATCGAGTCTGAGACATGTATATAATGGGTCACGACACGTATTAATTAATTTAAATATTATATATTAAACTATATATGAATTGCTGAACTACTAACTGTGGACTAATAACATTGGACAATTAAAATGAATTAAAATATCGATTTTAACATATGAAACTAAACATTTCTTCAAGTTTGCCACTTGATTTCATCTTAAACCTCATTTGTATCTTGATGATTACAATCTGCGTTCAAAACTTTCATGATTCTTGAAAATACCTCAATCGAAAGAAAGAACCAACCGCACTTCGTCTACGGAAGAAAAGATAGATGTATATAGTTATGCACCTAAAAACACTCGGAACCTGAGTAAACGTTTAACACGTATCTGTGCTAGCTCCTTTGTCGTTGTTATTACCGAAAATAACATTGCAATTCTTTTTCAAATTAGCCAATTTTGTCACAACTCCAGCAAATCAACTTCGACTTTCATTCGGATTTGCTTTATTATAACCTTGATATATAAGTTTGCCTTTTGACATCGTTACTGGAGAATCGTTTAAATTCCACCACATTAGCAGTAAACTCACCAGCAACTTCATTACTCATTGGCTTTAGTCTCTCCGAAGAACCATTATATTTGTCCGTTGAAACCCTATCATATACTCATCCGTATCTTGTAACAAAAATTGCCGTACCAAATATCGAGAATCAGCAATTAGTATTTTGAAATCTCGCAGCATGCCTACGTCAGCAGTTATATGTATACATATAACATCTATCTCCTAGAATTATGATCTTCAATTCTGAAACTCTACAAAGCACCCAGTCTGCAAATCAATACTCTGAATTTTGAAAAATGCTGATGAAGCAACAAAAACTGTAAACGACCTTAACAGTAAAAAGTTTGATGATAAAGAATAGTGTGTTGGCAAAGCTCAGAAAAAGAGAAGGTTTGAAATTGAAAAACGAATTTAGCAAAGTATGAAGGAGGCTGTGGACAAATCACAAAGACTAAACCTGCATTCAAAGAATCCAAATGACTCAGTATCTGCTAAAGTCATTAACGAATACCTTGCTCCTGACTCTCAACCCCTACGGACAATATTCTTCATCATCCTCTTATCTTAGATATTCTAAGATATCATCATATCTTTCATTATAAATATCCTCGATATTTCTGAAGATATTTTCATAACTGTTTTTATCTGAAATCAATTATTTCTTTGCAATATCAGTGTTACATCATAAAGGAAACTGTTTTAGTTTCTAAATTCTGAAAATATTCGAATTTAAAATATGAATGTTATTGAAGAGTTAGTATAATATAATGACACTTGATCAACGTGATTATATTACAGTAAGTCATGCTGAGCTTCTAATGGAACGTGATGATTCACAGACTATAATGTCACCATGTGCCATTTACACGACTCTTACATTCTACTTAATCTCTAAACGTATCAAGAACATAATTTCCTGATAGTTCTATCTTTCGTGATTCTAGTAATTTAACCAATCAAGATCGTGCTATTACAATCTCCCTCTTAAAATATTAGAAATATTCATTCAAAACTCCATACCTACGAATTCTGGACCATTATTCGCTTGACTTAAAGAGAAAACAAAAGGATGGAACTCCAAAAACATAAAGGAAACGAAGGGAGTAGATTTATAGTGAAATATTCGACAGAGCAATCGAAACAGATCATCGCATTTATTCAAAGAAAATCCCAATTTCCTTAATTACCCAAAGAATCAAATCTTATTACGAAGATTTCCTCTAAATCCCTTAAATTCCGGAAATCAACCGTGACTACGTCACCTATTAAGATGAATTTTCATTTATTCATTTCACTCTTTCGTGATAATTTCACTCGTACTCTTCGAATAATCGAATTATTTTATCCTTATTACTCAATGATGACAAAGCTCTAAATTTCAACTCGTATGAGTACTGAGAACATACTTATTGTCAGCCATGACCATCCCAATCAAATTTTGGGACGAAATTTCTTTAACGGGTAGGTACTGTGACGACCCAGAAATTTCCGATCAAATTTAAACTTTATCTTAAATGATTCCGACACGACAAGCAAAGTCTGTATTGTTGAAATCTCAAAAACTTTGAACTGTGTTCATATAATCAATTACCCTTTGACTGTGCTGACGATTCATGAACACTTGTTTGTAAATAAATATGTATATATAAATATAATTATAAGTATATAAATATATTTATATAGATAATATTTTTGATTAATAAAGTATACTTTAATTTAAAATGTAAAATAACATTTAGTATAATTAAGTTACTGTTAAAATAAATATATATATATATATATATATATATATATATATGTATATATATATATATATATATATATATATATATATATATATATGTTATTATGAAACTATATACGATTCCTATAAAATATGTATAAAATAGATAAATATTAACTATTCAGTAAATATCACCATAAAATATTACATAAATAATAAATGATATTATATCAAATTTAACTGTAAGTTTGAATATAATTGTTACATTAATATTATTATCATTACTTTTATTATTGTTAATATTGACAATTGTAATATTGATATTATTATTTTTAATATATATATATATATATATATATATATATATATATATATATATATATATATATATATATATATAAAATTTGGTATGTAAAAGTTATTATATTATTATTAATGATACTATTATCATTAATAAAACTAATAAGATCATTATTATCATTTTTATTATTATTATCATTATTAGTAATTAAAACCATTAAAATTTTTGTCATTGTTAATAATAAGATTATTATTTGTCATATTATTACTAAGCTCTTTATTAATAATATTATTAATAATATTATTATTAGTATTATTAATAACCTTAATATATTTATACTTATTAAATATCAAATTTAAGAAATTGATATATATACATATATAAAAAGTTATATAAATACAGAGATATATCGATATATATACATATACAAAATAATAGATTTATGTATGTAAATACATATATAAATATCTATATACATATAAAACTACGGATATATATATATTTACAGGTATAGAAAAATACATATTTAGTGTTCATAAGATCCAAAATCGGTTTCACATCCTTATCCATAATATGTCTGATTTTTGGTTCTGTCTTCAAATTGTTTTATATCGTTATCATCAGTACAAATCTGCAACAAATATATTCGATCTTCATTTTTTTTATCTTAGTTTTCTGTCCTTGTTGTCTGATTTAATCAATACTTGCATTGTGATATAATTTGATCCCTTTCAGTGTTAATGAATTCCTTCAACCTTCTACCATCAACTATAACACATACAGTTATCTATCTGCTTCAAATGAATCCAATTAAAAAGAAAATAATGAAGAAGCTGCCGATTCCCCTGTATCAATACCTTTTTCATCAAATACTCGAATTCAAATCCAATTGCAAAATGTATAAACGTAGTTGTGATTGTAATCTTATATTCAAACTCTCTGCAAAAATTGATCTTTCAATTCCTCATAACGAATCCTAATTCTTGAGTCAAATATTCAAATTCAAAAGTCAACTCTTTTGTTCATCGCGAAATTCGATTTTCAGTTAATGTTTTAGGTTTAGTTACAGATATAGTTAGTTTCTAAAATAGTTTTTCAATCTATTTCATGTTGACATCTTCGTCTGAAAGTGTTTAGATTTTGAAAACACCATTTGAGTTCATAAGATTCATAAACGTGTTTGTTGAAGCTTTTAATTTATTTCTGTTAATACGAATCAATTATTCCATACTCAATTGTTTCTGTTTAGTTTACGAATTCAAAACTCAACTCAATTGATTATGGTTATGGCTGATTTGAATACTGGTCGACTGAAGATATTGATGTAGAAGGGAGAAACAGAAAAGAAGGGATAAATACGGTTTAGTTATGGATTTATCCAGATAAGTAAGCAATAGCTCAATGGTTATGTTTGTTAGCGGGATAGCGGGAGGTCATGGGTTCGAGCCCGGGCATAGGCTATTTTTTTTGGAACTCATACTTTGGAGGTAGTCTATTGTTATTTATTATTATATTTATTATTATCATCATTATTATTATTATTGCTATTATTATTATTATTATTATTATTATTATTTTAGTTAGTGTTATAGTGTTATTATTATTATTATTACTATCATTAATACAATTAATAGTATTATCATTATAATTATTAGTATCACCATTATAATTATTATTATAAGTATTATCATTATTATTATGATTATGATTATTATTATCAGTAATATGAAAATAACAAAATTTATTATTATTTTCTTTAATTAGTATCATTTTTTTAGTTATTAGTATTATTATTATCATTAGTAACAATATCATTACTATCAATAGTATTATCATTATTAATAATGTTATTATTATTAATAACTCACTAATGTAAAAACTATCATTTTTAACAAATAAATAATTTTGTATATAAAATGTATTTAGTACATATACAATAACTATATTGATATTTCATATAACTACATATTAACATTATCTAGATAAACAATTATATGTAACAAACTATTAACTTTCAAACATAATAATAAATATGCATATATACATATATGTGTATATATATATATGGATATATATATATATATATATATATATATATATATATATATATATATATACATATATATATATATATATATATATATATATATATTAATATAACTAAATAAATAGATATTAATCATTTCAAAATATGTATATACAAAATAAATATATATATTGTGACGACCCGGAAATTTTCAACCAAATTTAAACTTAATCTTTACACGAATTCGACACGATAAGCAAAAGTTGTAATTGTTGAAATCTCATAAACTTTGAACTGTGTTCATGTAATTATTTGACCTTTGATTATGCCCGACGATTCACGAACAGTTGTTTGTAAATAAATATGTATGTATACAAAATGTAGAATATATAATAATGTGAAATTTATAAAATATACTTAAAACATTTAAACTAAATATGTAGGATAAGATATAATAGTTATAATAATTTTATTAAGATAAATATTATTATTAATATTAATATCAGTATTAATAATACTATTAAAAATATAATACATAATATGTAATCTGATACAGGTAATTTGTTACATTATTAATATCATTAAAAATTATTATTATTTTTACTACTAACAATTATCAGTTATATTATTGTTATCATTATTAGTGTTATTGTTATTAGTAAAAGTATAATTGTCATTAATGTGTTTATCAAAAGTATTATCAATAATTAGATTACTAAAATTATCATTTCATTTAAAGTTATTATTTTCATCATTCCTATTAGTATAATTATGATATTAATATCATTATTAGTTCTATTATCATTATTATTGGTTTTATTAATATTAATATTAAGTATTTATATCTATATCATTAGTATGTTCCTTTATATATTTAATAATTTGATATAAATATAGTGGTTATACATATATATACAAATACAGGTATATTATATGGACAAATACAATTATATACTTATTAAAATACATATACAGATTTATATAAATATACACACCGTATACACATAGATATAAACACCTTGTACATATACTAATACAGGTTTTGAAAAGGGATTCAGTTTGCAATCTTTGTCATACTGTAGGTAATGTTGAATTCTGTCTAAAACCAGTACAGGTTTATTCCAAACAATCACAAGAAACAATTTCTGTTAGTAAGATCGTACGCCTTTTTATTTCTTTATTTTTTTTCTTCTGTATCTGATGTATCTACTCTGTTGACCTTTGGGACTTCATATTAAACGAATTATTTGATGAAATTGATTAACACACTCAACTCTTTTACGATCATTATCAATTAGAACCCATTAAATTATTTTCAGACTTAAATCATAAAAAGGAACTCAATGAAACCGTCTCTTCGATAACTAACTCAAATCCACCATCTTCACCCCTCACTTTAAACCGTACCAACGTACCACCATCATCATAAAAATCCATTTTCGTTTATGGATATAACGTGAGCCATACAACCATCATCAACCGATGAAAATCCTCACAAACCATAAACCATCATCAACCGATGTTACTACCTATTTCTGTTGAAATTGATCATCACATTGATCATCCTTGAACAATCACCTTCGAGTTCGTCCTAAACCTTCATCATAAACGACAATCACCCTTCACCATCTTTCTTTAATGATCAATACCATCACTCATCGTGACTTTCACTTCAATACCATAATCACCACCTCAGCCCGTTGCCACCTTAACCATCACCATTTTTTTTTTCCGGAACACCATCAATCGTGAACCTCAAAAACCACACCAACACTAACTACTCTTGTCGGATTTGGATCAACCCACGTAAACAATCATCACTACACCATCGTGTTATAATCCATGAATCAAACCGCCACCACCATCACAACCTTCTCTTATTTTTATTATTTTTTTTTGACAATCAGTCCTAGCAACCCACTTTTTCTTCTACTTAGTTAATTGTTATTTTGTTCTATTTATTGATTGAATGAATGGCGATGGGTTGTTTATAAATAAAAGGCGAAAGTAATAATTAATATCAACATGGATGTTGATTTCGTTTTTTTTTTAAAATGGCCGACACTTCAATTCAATTAAACCCCACTAATTTATAATATGGACCTATTTGTTTATTTTTCTCCTCTTCTGACGAATTATAAACCCCAACCTTTATTCTTGTCAACTCAATGGATTCATACAGCTGGACACCACATCAAATGGGTTGTTATTTTTATATTTTCTTTTGTGGTCGATGAGGTATGCAAGGAAGCAGATGGGCCGAAATTCTCTACTTTGGGTGGTGGGGCTGCTATGTCGTTTGACTATCGAGATCCAACAACAAAACTTTTGGTATTTTAATGCTGAAATTTGTTTATGGATACAAGTGGGTAAAGATGATAGCGAATGATGATTATGATGAAATGATGATGTCGTGATATAATAGTGAAGATGAAAACCGTGATGATTAGGGGATAGTGATGGTGGAATTTTGACTATATGATAAATGATACATGATAACGATGAAGTGATAGTATGGGTTGATGTTGAATGTGATGATGATATCGTGATTTCATGTAAGGATATCACGATGATGATAATGATGATAGATAACCATAGGATGATGATGGTGGATTTCATTCTGGTAATTTGAAATTTAGGAGGAGAGGAAAAGATTAACAGACGAGTTATATAAGTAGTTAAGGGTCTTAAATCAGAAATGACTGAAATGGAGGGATGGTTTGAGGTGTTAGGGGTGAGCGAGAGGTCTCGGGTTCGAACCCGGTCTGAGGTATTCTTTTTAGGAAAAGCTTATTATGAAAGGTAGTCTTATTATTATATTTGTTATTATTATTATTATTATTATTATTATTATTATTATTATTATTATTATTATTATTATTATTATTATTACTTTTAAATAACAAATTATTAATTTTTATTATAATAATAATAATCATATGTATGAAAAACTATATAAATATTAACTATTTTAAATATATAAACAAACTAAATACATATACATATAAGATATATAACTCAAGACATAATATATAAATTTGTTGATTTCGTGTGTATGTGTTAATAAATATACAAATAATATAGGTTCGTGAAACCGAGGCCAACCCTGTATTGTTCAGTTTTTCAATGTCGGCATATGTATTTTTACTACAAAATATATTAGGTGAGTTTCATTTGCTCCCTTTTACTCTTTACATTTTTTGGGCTGAGAATACATGCAAATGCTTTATTAACTGTTTTACAATATTTATATGCGTGAGCTTCATTATTCCCTTTTTAAATATTTTTGCAATATATATTTTTGGGACTGAGAATACATGCGCTGCTTTTATAAATGCTTTACGAAATAGACACAAGTGATCGAAACTACATTCTATGGTTGGAATATCAAATCAAATATCACCCTAATTAGTCTGGTAATCTAAGAATTAGGGAACAGACACCCTAATTGACGCGAATCCTAAAGATAGATTTATCGGGCCCAACAAGCCCCATCCAAAGTACCGGATACTTTAGTACTTCGAAATTTATATCATGTTCGAAGGAGGATCCCGGAATGATGGGGATATTCTAATATGCATATTGTGAATGTCGGTTACCAGGTGTTCAATCCATATGAATGATCATTTTTGTCTCTATGTATGGGACGTATATTTATGAGAACTGAAAAATGAAATCTTGTGGTCTATTAAAATGATGGAAATGATTATTTATGTTAAACTAATGAATTCACCAACCTTTTGGTTGACACTTTAAAGCATGTTTATTCTCAGGTACGAAAGAAATCTTCCGCTGTGCATTTGCTCATTTTATAGATATTATTTGGAGTCATTCATGGCATATTTCAAAAGACGTTGCATTCGAGTCGTTGAGTTCATCAAGATTATTATCAAGTCAATTATAGTTGGATATATTATGAAATGGTATGCATGTCTGTCAACTTTTGATGTAATGAAAGATTGTCCTTTCAAAAACAAATGGAATGTTTGTAAAATGTATCATATAGAGGTCAAGTACCTCGCGATGTAATTAACTGTTGTGTATCGTTTATAATCGATATGGACTTCGTCCGGATGGATTAGGACGGGTCTTCACAGTTGCTATCAGAGCGGAGGTCTTAGCGAACCAGGTCTTGCATTAGTGAGTCTAACTGATAGTCATTAGAATGCATTAGTGAGTCTGGACTTCGACCGTGTCTGCATGTCAAAAGTTTTGCTTATCATTTCTAGTCGGAAATCATCTACTTATCATCCTTAGAAAATTACCTGCTTATTATTTTTAGTCTTAACACATCTTACTACAATGATTGCATGAATAGTGTATAGACAAAATTCATATCTTAGCGTATCTGCTACTTCATATTTTAGCGTATCTGTTACTGTAACTTTGCCTGACAACTTCCGTAGATTCCCCCGTAACTTATGGGATTTTAGTATTATATATGCATATGTAAATTATGTATTGCAGGGTACTAATCTACATCTTATAATCTATTTCTTATCGAAAATCCTTCATCTAATCGTACGAGATGAATCCCTCAACTAGATCGAGTCCCTCTGATTCCGACAGCTATTCCAATAGTTATCCCGACGGTTATTCAGAATGGATAGTCATCTAAGCTCCGGAAGCAACGACACCAGAATGAATCAACCAATCATCCATCCTCAATTCATCTGATGGATTCATAGTCGACTTAATCAATGGAGATGCGCAGAAGGCGATCCCATCCACTAACCGAATTCACCTTTTGGCGAAGAATCTGAAGCACTTACCGGCGAACCTGTTCGTAACACCATTTCACCCTCATTTCCCAAATATCTCGCCACGACTATATCATAACTCAGATTCTAAACATTATTCATCCGCTCGTTCTGACTGACAATCATCCCGGGGTAATCGAAGAAGTCAACGAGCTTCGCGCTCGAGTAATCAATTTGGAGAAACATGGTGCAAAACTTACCAGCTTCAGCAACATCACCGGCATCAACAGAACCATCAGTAACCACACCAGTACCATCAAACAATCCATGCCTCAACATCTCATTTTGTACCTCGAATATAATTATTGTTCTACGAATCGTTCTACATCATTTATCTTCGTTCGACATAGTGATTATGTGATCTCTAATATGTTAGAGATTATATTTTTTTGTTCTAACGATAAATCAAATGAGTTTAATATCATATTGACTCATTAAAACCATGATTACATCTGAAGAAAATATATATGTATATATGTTTTCAAAAAGGTAGTAATTAAAAATTCTTTTGTACTAACTGTTAATGATGAAAATATTTTAACGGGTAGGTAATACCCGAGGAATATTTAAATTTCACATTAATAAGTTACACTGTATATTCTTCGAATCTGATTCAACAGTTATTCACTATCCTATTTACAACCACCGAAATACGTATCCGTTCACCAAAGAATAACTATTTTCATTCAAATTCAATTTCATATTTGGATTTTGACCTATCAGAATTCAACAAGTGGCATAATGAAGAAATAATGGACACAATAAAAATTGATTAGAAACAGACTAATTAACAATATTAAATTTTATTAAGAAACCACGCTAAAAAAATCCTAGCTAACTGTTCCTAGCTAACTGTTAATTCCGTATTACATTTTATTTATCGCAATTTAATTATCGCAATTTATTTTATCGCACTTTATATTCTCGCAATTTTATTTATTGTTATTTAATTTCTGTTATTTACTTTACGCACTTTATTTATCGTCATTTAATTTCTGTTATTTATTTTACGCACTTTAAATATCGGGACACGTATACAAGTTTTGACATATCATATCGACATATCTATATATACTATTTGGAATCACCATAGACACTCTATATGCAGTAATGATCGAGTTCTCTATACAGGGTTGAGGTTGATTCTATAATAATATATATACTTTGAGTTGTGATCGAGTCTGAGATGTATACGGGTCACGACACGTATTAATTAATTCGAATATTATATATTAAACTATATATGATTTATTAGACTGTCAACTGTGGACTATCGACTGTGGACTAATAATATTGGACAATTAAAATGAATTAAAATATTGATTATAACATATGAAACTAAACAATTCTTCAAGTTTGCCACTTGATTTCATCTTAAACCTCATTTGTATCTCGTCGATTACAGTCTACATTCAAACCTTTCATAATTCTTGAAAACACCTCAATCGAGAGGATGAACCAACCGCACTCCATTTACGGAAGAAAAGGTTGATGCATATAGTCATGCACCTGAGAAACTCTCGGCAACTGAGTAAACGTTTAAAACGTAGCTATGCTAACTTCTTAGTGTTATTATTACCCAAAATAACTTGGAAATCCCTTCCAAATAGCCAATTTTGTCACAGCTTCAACAAGTCAACTTCGACTTTTCATCCAGATTGGTCTTATTATAACCTTGATATATAAGTTTGCCTTTCGTCATCGTTACCGGGGAACCGTTTATATTCCACCACAATAGCAGTAAACTTGCCAGCAACCTCGTTACTCCTTGACTTAAATCTCTATGATAAATCATTATATTTATTCATTGAAACCCTATCATATACTCATCCCCATCTTGTAACGAGAACTGACATACCGATTACAGGGAATCAGCAATCAGTACTTTGAAAACTCACAGCATATCTATATCAACAGTTATATGTATCCATATAACATTTATCTCTGAAAACTATTACTTCCCATTCTGAAAAGCACCCAGTCTACGAATTAATACTCCGAATTTTTAAAAAAACCTGAATGAAGCAGCAGAAACTGTAGACAACCGTAAACTACCTTAATCATCGGAAGTTAATGATAAAGAATAGTATGTTAGAAAAGCTCAGAAAAGTTGGAACTGAAAAACGGATTGAGCTAACCATAAAGGAAACCAAGGAGAAATACAAGTAACATACCCTAAATTCATGGAACCCAGATAAATCTAGATCCGTTGAAATCTTTAGAGAATATCTTGCTCCGAAGTCATGTTAAAATCTTGCGAAAAATCTTTCTCCAACAACCATCGAACTTAGAAATTCCAAAATATCATCATCAATATCTTCGATATTTTTGAGGATATTTTCATAAATATTCTCGTCCGAAATTATATACCTCTTCGTGCTTCCTAAGTATCATTATATTGAAAACATTCAATAGAAAATTTAGTACCGAAAAGCAGATTATGCGAAACTATGAAGAAAGCCGTGGACAAATCACAAAGAATAAGTTTGACTTCAAATAATCTAAATGATTCAATGTCTGCTAAAGTCTTTAGTGAATATCTTGCTCCTTACTCTAAACCCATGAGGACAATAGTCTCCATCATCCTCTGATCTTAGATATTCAAATATATTATCGTATCTTTCATTACATATATCCTCCATATTTCTGAAGATATTTTCATAACTGTTCTCATCTGAAATCATTAATCTCTACGTACTATCAGTGTTACATCATATAGAAACTGTTAGTTTCTATATTCTGTAAACTTTCGAGCTTAAAATATGAATGTTATTGAAGTAATGTTGGGAATTGATGCATGAGTTAGTATAATATATTGACACTTGATCAACGTTATTATATTATAGTAAATCATGCTGAGTTTCTAATGGGACGTGATGATTCACAGATCAAAACGTCATCATGTGCCATGTTGCATAACTCTTTCATTCTGCTTAACTTCTGAACATATCAAGAAAGTATATTCTTGACAGTTCTATTCTCAGTGATCCTGGTAATTTTGACAAATCAAATCGTGCTAATATGTTCTTTCTTGTTTAGAACATTATAATCATTCGAAACTCTATATCTACAAATTTTGGACCATTATTCGTTTGACTTGAAGTCGGGAAAAGAAAACAAAAGCATAGAACTTTGAAATATAAGGGAGAATATAAAGCTCGATAACAACACATAAATTACAAACCGTGTATATCAATGTTTATCGCAACATAAAGACACGGGAGAATTAAAAATATTATAATTCCAAGGGCGAAGTAGAAGAAAGCAGATTCTTCTGGTGGAAGTTGGAAAAGGAGAATGATTGTTGCGATAGTAAGAATGAGGACAAGGATCAGAACGGGATTAAGCATTTTCAGAATCTTTTGGATGTATGAATTAAGAAAGAAAGTATAGGAATGGTGAGAATAAGGGAACGGGAAGAGTTTAATTCATAATGGAAATATCAGACAGAGTAATCGAGGCAGATCACCGTATTTAAATATAGAGATCTTAATTTCCTTATTCGCCGAAGAATCAAATCTTTTAGATTTCGAAGATTTTCTTAAATTCCTTGAATTCCAAAATTCAACCCTCTACGTCAAAAGTTAAGATGCACTTTATTTTCTAAATTCAACGGTGACTACGTCAAAAGATAATACAAAATTCTATTTCTTTATTCCACTCCTTTGTGATAGCTTCATTCGTACGCTTCACCTAATCGAATCGTTTTATCGATATTAGTCAATAATGATAAAACTCCAGTTATCAACTCATATTTGTCATGAAAACATTTTTATTGTTAGCCATGACCACCTCACTCAAATTTCGGGACGAAATTTCTTTAACGGGTAGGTACTGTGACGACCCGAAAATTTTCAACCAAATTTAAACTTAATCTTTACACGAATTCGACACGATAAGCAAAAGTTGTAATTGTTGAAATCTCATAAACTTTGAACTGTGTTCATGTAATTATTTGACCTTTGATTATGCCCGACGATTCACGAACAGTTGTTTGTAAATAAATATGTATGTATACAAAATGTAGAATATATAATAATGTGAAATTTATAAAATATACTTAAAACATTTAAACTAAATATGTAGGATAAGATATAATAGTTATAATAATTTTATTAAGATAAATATTATTATTAATATTAATATCAGTATTAATAATAATACTATTAAAAATATAATACATAATATGTAATCTGATACAGGTAATTTGTTACATTATTAATATCATTAAAAATTATTATTATTTTTACTACTAACAATTATCAGTTATATTATTGTTATCATTATTAGTGTTATTGTTATTAGTAAAAGTATAATTGTCATTAATGTGTTTATCAAAAGTATTATCAATAATTAGATTACTAAAATTATCATTTCATTTAAAGTTATTATTTTCATCATTCCTATTAGTATAATTATGATATTAATATCATTATTAGTTCTATTATCATTATTATTGGTTTTATTAATATTAATATTAAGTATTTATATCTATATCATTAGTATGTTCCTTTATATAATTAATAATTTGATATAAATATAGTGGTTATACATATATATACAAATACAGGTATATTATATGGATAAATACAATTATATATTTATTAAAATACATATACAAATTTATATAAATATACACACCATATACACATAGATATAAACACCATGTACATATACTAATACAGGTTTTGAAAAGGGATTCAGTTTGCAATCTTTGTCATACTGTAGGTAATGTTGAATTCTGTCTAAAACCAGTACAGGTTTATTCCAAACAATCACAAGAAACAATTTCTGTTAGTAAGATCGTACGCCTTTTTATTTCTTTATTTTTTTTCTTCTGTATCTGATGTATCTACTCTGTTGACCTTTGGGACTTCATATTAAACGAATTATTTGATGAAATTGATTAACACACTCAACTCTTTTACGATCATTATCAATTAGAACCCATTAAATTATTTTCAGACTTAAATCATAAAAAGGAACTCAATGAAACCGTCTCTTCGATAACTAACTCAAATCCACCATCTCCACCCCTCACTTTAAACCGTACCAACGTACCACCATCATCATAAAAACCCATTTTCGTTTATGGATATAACGTGAGCCATACAACCATCATCAACCGATGAAAATCCTCACAAACCACAAACCATCATCAACCGATGTTACTACCTATTTATGTTGAAATTGATCATCACCTTGATCATCCTTGAACAACCACCTTCTAGTTCGTCCTAAACCTTCATCATAAACGACAATCACCCTTCACCATCTTTCTTTAATGATCAATACCATCACTCATCGTGACTTTCACTTCAATACCATAATCACCACCTCAGCCCGTTGCCACCTTAACCATCACCATTTTTTTTTTCTGGAACACCATCAATCGTGAACCTCAAAAACCACACCAACACTAACTACTCTTGTCGGATTTGGATCAACCCACGTAAACAATCATCACTACACCATCATGTTATAATCCATGAATCAAACCGCCACCACCATCACAACCTTCTCTTATTTTTATTATTATTTTTTTTTGACAATCAGTCCTAGCAACCCACTTTTTCTTCTACGTTGTTAATTGTTATTTTGTTCTATTTATTGATTGAATGAATGGCGATGGGTTGTTTATAAATAAAAGGCGAAAGTAATAATTAATATCAACATGGATGTTGATTTCGTTTTTTTTTTAAAATGGCCGACACTTCAATTCAATTAAACCCCACTAATTTATAATATGGACCTATTTGTTTATTTTTCTCCTCTTCTGACGAATTATAAACCCCAACCTTTATTCTTGTCAACTCAATGGATTCATACAGCTGGACACCACATCAAATGGGTTGTTATTTTTATATTTTCTTTTGTGGTCGATGAGGTATGCAAGGAAGCAGATGGGCCGAAATTCTCTACTTTGGGTGGTGGGGCTGCTGTGTCGTTTGACTATCGAGATCCAACAACAAAACTTTTGGTATTTTAATGCTGAAATTTGTTTATGGATACAAGTGGGTAAAGATGATAGCGAATGATGATTATGATGAAATGATGATGTCGTGATATAATAGTGAAGATGAAAACAGTGATGATTAGGGGATAGTGATGGTGGAATTTTGACTATATGATAAATGATACATGATAACGATGAAGTGATAGTATGGGTTGATGTTGAATGTGATGATGATATCGTGATTTCATGTAAGGATATCACGATGATGATAATGATGATAGATAACCGTAGGATGATGATGGTGGATTTCATTCTGGTAATTTGAAATTTAGGAGGAGAGGAAAAGATTAACAGACGAGTTATATAAGTAGTTAAGGGTCTTAAATCAGAAATGACTGAAATGGAGGGATGGTTTGAGGTGTTAGGGGTGAGCGAGAGGTCTCGGGTTCGAACCCGGTCTGAGGTATTCTTTTTAGGAAAAGCTTATTATGAAAGGTAGTCTTATTATTATATTTGTTATTATTATTATTATTATTATTATTATTATTATTATTATTATTATTATTATTATTATTATTATTATTATTATTACTTTCAAATAACAAATTATTAATTTTTATTATAATAATAATAATCATATGTATGAAAAACTATATAAATATTAACTATTTTAAATATATAAACAAACTAAATACATATACATATAAGATATATAACTCAAGACATAATATATAAATTTGTTGATTTCGTGTGTATGTGTTAATAAATATACAAATAATATAGGTTCGTGAATCCGAGGCCAACCCTGTATTGTTCAGTTTTTCAATGTCGGCATATGTATTTTTACTACAAAATACATTAGGTGAGTTTCATTTGCTCCCTTTTACTCTTTACATTTTTTGGGCTGAGAATACATGCAAATGCTTTATTAACTGTTTTACAATATTTATATGCGTGAGTTTCATTATTCTCTTTTTAAATATTTTTGCAATATATATTTTTGGGACTGAGAATACATGCGCTGCTTTTATAAATGCTTTACGAAATAGACACAAGTGATCGAAACTACATTCTATGGTTGGATTATCAAATCAAATATCACCCTAATTAGTCTGGTAATCTAAGAATTAGGGAACAGACACCCTAATTGACGCGAATCCTAAAGATAGATCTATCGGGCCCAACAAGCCCCATCCAAAGTACCGGATGCTTTAGTACTTCGAAATTTATATCATGTCCGAAGGAGGATCCCGGAATGATGGGGATATTCTAATATGCATATTGTGAATGTCAGTTACCAGGTGTTCAATCCATATGAATGATCATTTTTGTCTCTATGTATGGGATGTATATTTATGAGAACTGAAAAATGAAATCTTGTGGTCTATTAAAATGATGGAAATGATTATTTATGTTAAACTAATGAATTCACCAACCTTTTGGTTGACACTTTAAAGCATGTTTATTCTCAGGTACGAAAGAAATCTTCCGCTGTGCATTTGCTCATTTTATAGATATTATTTGGAGTCATTCATGGCATACTTCAAAAGACGTTGCATTCGAGTCGTCGAGTTCATCAAGATTATTATCAAGTCAATTATAGTTGGATATATTATGAAATGGTATGCATGTCTTTCAACTTTCGATGTAATGAAAGATTGTCCTTTCAAAAACAAATGGAATGTTTGTAAATTGTATCATATAGAGGTCAAGTACCTCGCGATGTAATTAACTGTTGTGTATCGTTTATAATTGATATGGACTTCGTCCGGATGGATTAGGACGGGTCTTCACATATATAACATATAATTTAAGATATAATATAAGTATATGTTTTTAAATGGAATTTAATATAAATCCTATATAACTGCGAATATATATAAATAATTGATATTAATAAGTAAAATTATGTGATTTCCATTATATGTTTTAATAGATATATAAATGATATAGGTTCATGAATCCGAGGACAACCCTGCATTGTTCAGTATCGTCGTATGAATATTTTTACTACAAAATATTGTAGAGTTAGTTTCATTACTCCCTTTTTAAATATTTTTGCAATATATATATTTTTGGGACTGAGAATACATGCGCTGTTTTATAACTGTTTTACGAAATAGACACAAGTACTTAAAAACATTCTACGATTGAGTTACGAGTACACCGGATATCACCCCTTTATAGTCTGGTAATCTAAGAATTAGGAAACCGAGCTCCTAATTGACGCGAATCTTAAAAATAGATCTATGGGCACTCACAAGCCTAGTCAGAGAATTTGAACTGCTTTAGTACTTCGAAATAGGTATACAACCGTTAGCTTTAAATATATGATCTATTTGTGAAGTGTACACAACCATCATATTTAAAAGAGTGGCCTGTTTGTATGCTTTTGCATGACCGTGAGGAATGCCGGTATGCGGGGGATATTCTGTATGCATCTTGTTAAGGTCGATTACCAGGTGTTTTTATATCGTATGAATGATTTTCCAGCAGTGAGCAGACCTGCACAGGTTGTTTTCGAAATATGAGTATCTTGTGGTCTATTATACTATCTGAAATGATTATTTATGATAAACTAATGAACTCACTAACCTTTTGGTTGACACTTTAAAGCATGTTTATTCTCAGGTATTAAAGAAATCTTCCGCTGTGCATTTGCTCATATTAGAGATATTACTTGGAGTCATTCATGACATATTTCAAAAGACGTTGCATTCGAGTCGTCGAGTTAATCAAGATTATTACTAAGTCAATTATAGTTGGATATATTATGAAATGGTATGCATGCCGTCAACCTTCGATGTAATGAAAGTTTGTCTTTTAAAAACAAATGCAATGTTTGTAAAATGTATCATATAGAGGTCAAGTACCTCACGATGTAACCAAATGTAATGTATTCGTCCAGATGGATTAGGACGGGTCATTAGAGTGCACTCAGCTGTAATTGCCTTAAAGATTCTGGATCGCTTCAGAAATGCGATAATTAGACCAAAACCTCCTCTTTGAGCTTCCGTTCCGGTGTCATCAACACAAGCAAGCACATTAGTATCTTCTCGTCCTATTAGACCTGGTAGTTCAGATGATAGCGGGATCAGTTGTTCTTCTACTTCCTCTTCCATATGTCGTTGTTCTCGAGACAACTCAAATAATCTGTACGAAACTCAAAACAATACAAATATTAAGCGTTTACCACCATGAATCATGGGGTATCAAGTTAATTTCATGAATCCGTTGATAAACAAACATAATAAGCACATTAACTAAGAAACGCACAAATACATCGTTCAGAGGTTATCGTTTATTACAAACCATAGTTCCAAGGCTAACAGACTAGCCTTATCAAATTACACATTATACCAAACTAAGCATAAAAACTGAAACTCATAATCACTTATCCCACAATGGGATTCTCTGGCACCAGCCTTGTGGCATATTGCACCACGCCAAGTTTTTCAAACAAGTTATGTAATAAGGCTGCATAGGGAAATGGTTCTTCCATCTCAAGAAAGTCTTTCATCACATTAATGAAAAAGTGACCCATATTCACCTGAATACCCTCTAGTAAGTAATACAATAGCAGAGCTTCAGTACCGCTCAATAGATTGTCTTCATAATTCCTAAAAGTGACATTTTGCTTAATTATCCTTAGGTGAAGTTCAAGTTGAGGTAACACCTCGTCGTCACTAATTTCAATCATACCATAACTAACTTCTTTCCCTGGCTTACAAATCTTTGCAATTAGCTCAGACAGATTGAACTTGTTGGGAATCTTTCTCATGTTCTTGCTAGGATACAGTATCTTGACACCAGTGTGAGGAACATTCAACAAAGTTGAAAATTCCTCCAAGGTCCATTTGTACTGTTGCTCAAACAGTGTGGAATGAATAAACTTCTTCTTACCATCTTCTAATGCCACATTGGCATAGAATTCACGCACCAATACTGGAAAAAAGTAATCTCCAATATCTAGGAATGCCTGACACTCAATTTGTTCCCAAGGAGCATAGGTCAGTCGAGTCGTAATGACTTTCTGCTCCACTAGAATGCGTCGATTACTAGCTAGAATTCTCCTACGTTCAATGTCAAACATCCATTGTTCAACAAAAGAACCACCTGACATTCTTACACAATATTATACAGAACATTCAGAATAATATGACACGAACTCAACAAAATAATCAAAAACAGCAAAAATTCAACAATTAGGGTTTCTATACACTCGGTCGAGTCGAGTGTGTATACATACATGGTTGTGTGTGTCGATAAACGGCCGAGTGTGTGAACTCTCTCGGTCGAGTGTGTCACACACTCGGTCGAGTGTGTTCTTCAGATCTGTGTTCACCCAACTTTTCAAATCGATCAAATCTGTTGTTTTTGGTTCGATTCCTGGTCATATTAGCCTCTAAATAAGCCAATTAACAAACTTATATCATCAATTTTAACAGTTTAAGTCTAAAAAGCACTCGATTAGAGTTTTACACAATGAACATAAAATCAACGATTTAGGGCACATGAAAACGAGTTAGATTACCTCATAACTGGAGCTGAAATCACAAGAGAAAGTTGTATCTAGAATACTGAATCAAAACCTCCTTCCTTAACAACGAAAAATCTAGGTAAAATTTGACTCAAAATCACCAAGTGTTCTGAGCCGTTCGTGACTCAATCCTTTTTATACCCTCAGACACACTCGGTCGAGTGTGTCACTCACTCGGCCGTGTGAGTATACATACTCGGCCGAGTGTGTTTATAAAACAAAACACATTATTTTACCAACTCAATCGGTCATGTGAGAGAGTCACACGGTCGTGTGTGTATACTCACTCGGCCGACTGTCTTTTAGCTTTAAAACTTAAAAACTGTAACATTTAACTTCACTGACTTTTCCTGTCCACTCCCCCTGGGACTGATCTCTACAGTATAATAACAAACACGCTTTGTTCCTTTAAGATCCGAACAACTTATTTTCAAGTTTAACGTAAAACATAGGATTCCTTTCACAGTAAACCTTTTTGAGAACTGAGTTGCTAAGCTTAATACACAAAACAGAAATGCACACGCAACTAACTTATGAATGCAAATATTTTTGATTTTTCAGATATGTATGCACATGCAAATTTACAAAGTGAACAACTGTACAAGATCCAGCTTGTCATGATTAACAGTATTACGACAGACATAGCAAATAACATTTAACCTTACAGGTCTGTAATAATTCACCTTCTAACATCAATTTCATTAAACGATAGCGTAAGCAGATAAATGATATTATTAGCATGAAAACAAGTGATACAGCTTATCATGAATCACACTACGAGGAGCATAACACATATTTTGTGAGTTGACATATCAAATTGATTTAATCTTTTGATTCGGGGATCAGAACTGAACTATGTTGACATGATTCACTCATTTTATAGCATAAACAGAATAACTTTCAAATATATCAATAAACATTCACCAACTTTCACCCTAGACTTTAATGATCACGTTAGATTAATTACATTAACATCTTACAATGTTAGATTTTGATCTAGAAGTCAGTCCTCATTTGAGATCGCACGATGTTTCAGGTAGAACAATTGAGCACAAATATATTGACGCTGTCCTCTTATCACCTTAATGTACTTTTAATTTGATTGAACAGAACTATCTCACGATGTTTCTAGCAACCCTGTCAGCCATGAGCTTCTACCTTAAACTTATACCTTTCGTTTTAGATAACATTGTTTATCTCAAATTTATTGCATACTTTGAAAAGACGCATACCGGCCGCTATAAACCCCATACTTAAACGGAAATCGTATGATGTATGATGTTGGATGGATGGTAGTGATATATATTTGAGTGATGGAACGCTAAGGTATCCTCCAGACGATATTCCCTGCTATCCAGGTCAATAGGTATAATCCCATATCACAGAATGATTTAAGTTCTCTAAATCTGAAGATCTGCTATATATCTCCCCCTCGGATGTAGATAACTAAATCACCAAAAAGGTTTTCTTATGTAAATATCGTATTTGAATCCTTCAAACGTGTTCAATTCTTGATCCATGATTCTCTTGCAATAATAAGGTGCATCGATGGATTTACAACTGGAGTAACAAACCATAAACTTGTGCAATTTTTTTTTTATTTTTATTTTTTAATTTTCTGATGTTGCAGTTATCTCCATGCTGGATTACAAAAAGTAAACAAAATAAATAAAATAAATATAAATGTACATGATGATGCACCCTTGGCTTTAACTTTTGTTGTGTCTGCACAGAAATTCAATCTTCTAATGTTGAAGTCTATAACCTATTGACATTGCGTTGTTCTAATCATTCTATGTCTGTGATACAGAATTGCACTTCTCAACCCATCTAGAGAGAACACCTCCCTTTGGATACCCGACATGTATGTTGTTGACTTTCGGTCCAAGCATTAAAGGTAAATAGAAATAAGTATGCACTCTAGACAAAGTATGCTCACCTTGGGGACTCACTAAATTATCCTTTGCTACCGAGTATAAATCATAGTAGGGGAGATCTCAACCGTCTGTTGAGTTTCTGAACAATCATTTATCAGTGCATATTCAGTGATAAGTAGGTGACTACCCTCAACCGCTGTAAACTTTTCCATGATTTCCTCATCGTGATATTTACGCATTATTATTGTGATCATCTCTGTCTAAAGTTATGTCAATAAATTCTATCGATATACTATCAATCATCCTCTAGACATGTCAGTTCAGTATTGCAATCACTTCCCCACAGATAGAATAAGCAACTCATTTTCTGAATTTTTCACCTTTTTTTAATGGTTTTTTCAATTATTCAACTTTGTATTTGATTTTCTGGTTTTATAATTTTTATGTCTTTTCAATTTTATCTGTACAAAAACATAAAAACACAATAAAACACAAACTAGCATGCAGTACTATCAGAAAACAAAAATCTATCATGCAAATGAAAATTAAGCATGAAAATGACCTACAAAATACTATGCAAGGTACACATACTATACAGGCAGTTCTAGGGCATTTACAACTCAGTTTCTTTGGAAGGTTCCTCTGTGTTAGGAGCCTCAGTTTCAGGAACCACGTCAGTTAGCAATTTAATTCCGATTTCTTTTAACAAGAACTCAAAGCGTGGTTTATCAAAAGCTTTAGTGAAGAGATCAGTCTGTTGGGTTGTAGTGTCTATCTGCACTACATCTATTAACTTTTTCTCATAGAAGTCTCTAATGAAATGGTATTTAATCCATATATGTTTCGTTTTAGAGTGATTTACAGGATTTTTAGTGACAGCTATAGCAGCAGTATTATCAACATAAATAGGAGTGTTAGAAATATGCAAACCGTAGTCACGTAGCTGCTGTTGAATCCAGATAACCTGTGATGTACAGTTGGCAGTGTCAATATATTCTGCTTCACAAGTGGACTGTGCCACTGCTTTCTGCTTCTTACACTACCAAGTAACTAGCTTGCTACCAAGGAACTGACATTCTCCTGACGTTGATTTGAAATCTTTCTTGCAACAGCCATAGTCAGAATCACTATAAGCTGTGAGATCAAACCCATCCTCACACGGATACCATAATCCTAAACTCGGTGTATCTTTCAAATACCTCAGAATCTTCTTAACCACGAACATATGATGAACATTAGGATTCGCCTGATAACGAGCACACAGACAAACCGCGAACATAATATCTGGTCGAGAAGCTGGAAGATACATTAGAGAACCTATGATCGCCTTGTATAACGTAGGGTCCACTAGAGCACCCTCACAATCAAGTGAGATCCCATGATTCACTGACAACAGAGTCTTAGCTGGTCCTTCTGCTTCCACTTGAAACCTCTTCAGAATATCAGCAACATACTTGGTCTGATGCAAGAAGATGCCTTTATCCATCTGAGCTACCTGCAAACCTAAGAAAAACTTTATAGTTCCCATGGAACTCATTTTGAACTTCCGCTGCATAACCTTTGATGTTATGCGAGGTGTATACGAAATAGTTATATTTTTGTAATGAAATACTATTAAATACGATACAATTTTACACAAGTTATTTATTTATTTATAGAGTGGATATACCTAAACCTTGCTACAATACTATAGGCAGTGTATCTAATCGTACAGTAGTGTAGTTTTTAGTAAGTCCGGTTCGTTCCGCAGGGAGCTAACCAAGTTTAACGCTATATTTTTTTATTTTAAACTATATTTGTATAAATATATATATATAAGTAGTATTATTATTATTATAAAAAGGGATTTTTTTTACCGTTTAGTGACCGGTTTGTCGATTTTATGTCTTAAGTCACAATTAAAACCTAATGTAAAATATTAAAAATAAATATAACTTAATTTAAAGCGTAAAGTAAATGACGATAATTAAAATTGCGATAATTAAAAGTGCGATAAATAAAATGACAATAAATAAAAGTGCGATAATTTAAAGTACGACGAGATATAAAATAAAGGAATTATGCTTATTTAAACTTCCTTAATCTTGATGTTTGACGTGTTGATTTTAGTTTATTGCCATGGGTTAATTGTCCTTTGTCCTGGATTATTCGATATGTCCATACGGTTTTGTCCATAATAGTCCATCGGTCATAATTATAAAGTGCGAGGATCTTTGTCAAATTAACCTTATATCCAAAGTCAAATATTCCAACTAATTGGGGATTCGAACTGTAACAAGGTCTTAATACTTTGTTTAATGAATACACCAGGTTATCGACTACGTGTAGTCCAAGGTTTTACTACTTTGTTAACAATTACACCAATTACCCTTGAATGTAATCCACCCCTGTTTTAATGAGTCCATTAACTATTAATCCATCCCCGTGTTCGGTCAAATGAACAATAATTCGTATTTATAAATATCCCGCCCACCGTACCTGATTAAGCGTATGTGGTTATATATAGATACGTCAAATTGTAACCTTTATATTAAATTAACGAGGTATCGTTTAGTTAATATAAAGCCCATTAATAGCCCATAGTCTAATTTCCACAAGTGTTGTTCTTTTATCCAAATCCCAATTATGGTACAAAGCCCAATTACCCCGTCTTTAATATTTAGTCCAACATCGCGATTACTTCGGCTTAAATAAGCATAATAATAACTTAGCTACGAGACATTAATTTAAAAAGGTTGAACATAACTTACAATGAGTATTAATCGCGTAGTGTTACACGGACAGAATTTTGACTTACAAACTTAAAACATTCACCACTGTAACCTTATTATTATTAACTTAATATTAAAATTAAAATTATAATTATAAATATAAATATATATCAAAGAGTGAGAGACATAGTTGATATTTTGTGTACACAATTCGTCGAGCAAACTGACTTTTTATAGAACCTGGCCAGCTACAGTAGCTCATGCGACCGCATGAATTTAAGGCTACTAGGCCATGCGATCACATGGCCTGCTTTTCCAGCTCACCAAGCAACAAAAACGTGGGCTGTTGCGTATTATTTAATATTTATAATATAATATATATAATTATATATAATTATATATATATTATATTATATTCATGTGCATCGTTGACTTGTAATTTTAGCTCCGTTGAGTTGCGCGTTGATAGTTGGTTCATGTCTAGGTTCCTGATTTTCGAACGTCCTTGCGTACTATTTAATATCTTGTACTTTGCATTTCGCGGCTCGTACTCTTGTCATTTTTAGACGTTTCTCATCAATAAATTGAATCTCTTGGATTGTACTTTGTACTTTTTAGCGTTTTGGTCATTTGCATCTTCAATTCGTCGAATCTGTCTTTTGTCTTCACCTTTTAATATTTAAACGAATATCACTTGTAAATAGAACAAATGCAACTAAAAGCTTGTCTTTCTTGAGGGATAATGCTATGAAATATATGTTCGTTTTTAGCATTATCAAATATTCTCACACTTGAGTGTTGCTTGTCCTCAAGCAATATAGAACTTGAATATAACTTTACTAGAATCATTTCTTTATTCTTCACACTTTGTACATCAGTGATTTTAATACGGTGGTATGAACAATGGTAGTAACGATGTGGTTTACAGTCCCACATGACTATAAAAATTTAGATCCTTTAGGAAATTGGATCTTTATGAAAACATTTGATCTTTTTGAAAATTCAATCTAGCTTTTACCCTAGATAAGTTTTCCGAAATAACCCTTCACCGGTGTTTGCAAAATATTTTTGTGGATTTTGTGGGTTTCAGATTTGAAAATTTTAGCTCAAAACTTGCAGTTTTGTGTCACCCACTTGCTAACCTTGTATTGGGAAAGCAACACGTCCAGTTTACGTGCTCCGTATATTACCTTTTGGTAAACTACCGTCCGGTTGTAAAGGAAAGCGTTGAACAAGCAACTGTTAAGGCAATGTCACGTGACATGCTTTTGATTATGGTCTATATCGTGTCGGATGCAATTACTATCCTTTGTAGAAGCAATAGTAAAGATCACCCTATAATTTTTCGGTCTGGCACAAGGTTCTGTCTTCGACCATGCTATGCAACCACCGTTCTTACGGTTGATAGCCAATTTGGTTCAGGTGACCTAATGAATTCCAGGTGAATTCCTAGGATTTTACGTTCAATGGTAATGAACGCATTGAAAATAGGGTTTCAGAAAACAAATCGGTTTGTTATTTTGATCAAAATATTTTCTCGTTCAAGCTCGAGTTTAGATATCATCGAATTCCATGAGTTTGAATTCTCAATCTTTAAGGTCAATCTCAAGGATTGAGTAATATCAGTCTTAAAAGCTGATTTTTGATCTTTTAAGGAGATTATCCTTTCTGGGGATCTGATTCATTAGTCTTATAAGCTAATTTGCACGATGCCCCCATTGTACGAGACAGATCCTCTCATGGTTAAAATAAGTCTGACCACTTGGTGACCCTGTTTGATGCTGAGGTCCGTGGATTTCCAGCTGATTTTTGAGAAAACTTTTCAAAGTTTTTCGTAGTCTCTACAACTGGTCTGGACGATAACTTCCTGACCTAAATCAAGAAGCACATGTCTTTTTCTCGGAAGACTTTACTTTCTTTTAAATTCTATTAAAATAAACTGGGTAAAACTTGATTAAAATCGTCCAAAACAAAAGTATCTTTAACTATTTGTACAAAAATATGTGATATATGTTCTAAATAACTTGGTAAATTTTTCCCACACTTGGCTTTTATTTTCCTTTCTTTGCCTTTTTATTCTCCTCTATTCCATTTTAAATGAATTCAAGCATTTTGGGTTGTTTCACAATTTATGTCCTTTCCGAGGTAACAATAATTTCGGTATTAACACCTAGTTTTATCGTTCATAAATATGTATAAACATGATTTTGAATTCATTTATTTGAAATTTTTTTAAAATTTTACTAGAATTGGGTAGTCTGTATATAAGACTAGTGTTGTTCTTTATTATCAGAGAGCACTAGATTCTAATACAACTACTGCGTTACTAGTATTTTTAATGATAACCAAGTGTTTAAATTAAAATTTAAAAATCTGAAAGAATTTAACCCCTTCCCACACTTAAGATCTTGCAATGCCCTCATTTGCAAGAAATCAGTAACAATTTAAATTATTGAGGGTGATTAGTGTAAAAAGATGATTAAACTTTTACCAAAGTTTCCAAACATATTGTTGTATGCTTTGAATGATAAATGGTGCACATCATTTGTTCATTTCGTCTGTTGTTACATCACACTTGTTTTTTATTTTGTCGTCAAAATTAATAGCTTTTGCTGAACTTAATACCAGTCTTTGAAAATGCGCTGTTTTACCTTGTTGTGTACATGAGATAAAATACATACAATACAAATATAAACATGCATGGTAATTTGAAATGGGACTTAATATCCCACTTTCAAATTACAAAAAAGAAATATTAGTACAAAATAATAAAAATATTAAACATTACATTAAAGTATCAAAATGTTAAATGTTTAACATAAATAGATAAAATAATAAAAGAGAAGACATCACCAATGGAACACTATTGATTTAGATAGGGGTTCCAGTTCATATCATCGTTTGGGTTCCATGGTTGGTGATAGGTGTTCTGGTATGCTTGATTGGGGTCGTACAGGTCATAGGGTGGTCGCATGTCAGGATGATGTGGTAGATAGTAAGCAGGTCGAGTCGGGATGTAGTTATTTGGTACCTGATATGATAGCTGGCTCATGATTTGGTGCTGATGAACTTGCCAGCTATCGTGTTGGCGTCGCCTGGAAGTCTCATACTCATTCGTGGCTTGCCACTGTTCATACCGACGATGCCTATCCTCATTAGTCATTTCTACCTCATCTATACGCTGGAAAACGTCAGTAGCACTATCCCTAATGACATCCCTAATGTCATCCGCTTCCTCCATTTCCTCATCCGAACCCCTATCTACCTGTGGATGGCAGCCCTGATATGGTATTGCCTGATTGCGTCTCCTAGTCAATACCTTTGCATCTTGATAGACTTGCACACCTAAAGTCTCGTCTTGTTCCCTAACCACCATCATTGGACCCCCTTGTTCCCTATCTACACCTAAATACTCTCCAATGAGAGTAACAAAAATACCTCCTCCTATTATTCCCCCTTCCTGTATACCTTCCACCATTTTGGACAGAAAAAAACCAACACAGTAGGGGATATTAACAAAGCTTCTAGTGTTTCGAATGCACTTAAGGTAAAATAAATTGTGTAAGGTCATTTTCTCCTTGTTGTTACCTCTTTGTGTAATCGAGTTTGCTAAGAATCTATGTATTATACGAAGCTCAGCTTTATTAATATCTAAATAGGAGTGTCTTCCTCCCCGCGTAAACACATTAAAATTTGACATACGCCTCCAGATGGCGTTAGCGTCAAAATTTCTATCTACCCGCTTACCATGATAAATCAAATTTGTACAATCAGGTGATAGTAATTCAGCGGGAGTGTAAATCTGTAAAGCCCTGGCCATGTCCAGCATGGACATCCTGTACATCCTACGGCCAAGTAAAAATCTAAGAAAACTCTTATCGTCTAACCTATCTACATTCTTATTAAAAGCTATAGTACTCATTAGCTCAACACACCACTCTTTATATACAGGCCTACGAGTGGTAAATAAACATTCCCAATCAGAAAAAGAAGAGCTGCCATACCTTTAGATTAGATGCTGCCTAACTGGGTTAGCTATGTGAACTCTTTCCAAAGGCTCCCAATCTATTACCCTTGGTACTTCTACATTTTTGGTCCAAAGCTTAAATTTGTTACTTTGGTACGTCGGGTAATCTCTCCAACTTCTATAAATCCTTAAATTGGGATGCAACTTTTCTTCATGAATTGTTGGGTGTTCTATTATATGGTGAACGGGAAATACTACGTAGGTAATAAAAAATTGTGGTTCTGGTTCATAGTATGGTACGTGTTGATCATAATGTTGTTGTTGTTGTTGTTCCGGTTCATGATACTGCATCTCTGGCTATGGTTCCGGATTAGGTTGCCTAGACGATGATGCACTATCCGTATCTGTATTTCTCTGCAAAACACATTAAATACAAAATTTTTGCATCCAAATATGCATTAGTGTTAGCAAAATAACAATTTAAAATAATTACAATAACATGTTTAATCCATATTAAACTTATACTCATTTTCATATTTTTATCAATTCTACAATTTTTCAAATAAACATATATGAAAATGTTTACAAAGTTCATAAGCTTTTATCTCAAATAACATGTCAAAATAATCATTACTAGCAATTAAACAAGTTTCAAATGTCATTTATATCAAATTAATCAAGTTCATGAATTTTAGACTTAAAAAGTCCACTTTAATTCTCAAAAATCATGTTTAGGATCAATGTTTGAATCATTTAGTAACCTAAACATGTTACACTACTCAATCTAGCAATAATTCATGACAAAAATCTGCCATAACCTGTTTATATCAAAAAGCCCCAAATTGCTCAAGAACACAAACCTTAGATTTCTAAAAATTTTGAAGTTTTTTGCTTCAAATCATGTTAAATAGCATCAATCTAGGTTATACATGCATAATATACTAACAATTTAACTCTAATTACACTAGAAATTAATAAAATCAAATTATTGCAATTAATTAAAATTATCACAAAAAGTAGGAAATTTATGAGTTTAGGGGTGAAATTTTTACCTTCCTGCTTCCCCATCTGAGAAAAGACATGATTATAGCGGATTATTATGACGAATTTCGTTGATTTTGGTTGAAAAATGGAGATTTTAGAGTGATTTGTGTGTGTGTTCGTGTTTGTGTATGTGGGTGTAATGAGACAGAGACCAGCTCGCTGGCCTTTTGATACCTGACCAGTTTTTAAGGGCCATGCGATCGCATGGCTACCCTGTGCAATTCCAATGCGATCGCATGGAGTCCAGGGTTTTTTTATTATTAAAACCTTTTACTTATAAAACACTTAATTAATTTTAAAAATTTGTTTTCTTTTAGAATGAGGGCATTTCGGATCTTTGTCCTAGTTCGGCTCTCAACAAAATTTTAAAATTTTGTCATTTTTAAGCGTTGTTTTAAAAGCAAAGATTTTTGGGTTTTTAATGTTTTTGGCATACTTTAATTCAATAAGATTAAAAATAATAATAACAAAATTTCTCGTCCCTCCCTTGGGTTAAGCAATTTCGGTTCAACGACCTAGTCTTCAACTTACGACGAATTTTAAAAATCACTTTTTTAACTTAATGAAATAAAGTACATTTTTGTTTTTAAATTCACACCAAACTTAAAATGCATAAAATTAAAAATTCATATAAATATCATTAATATTTTTATACATTAATTTTACAAACTTATATTAAAAATATTATTTTTTTTAAAATATTTAAAAACTTAAATATATTGATTTTAAAAATTTACAATAATAATTTTATATCTATATTAATTTTAAAAACAAGGTAAAAATAAATATAAAAAAAATCTTTTTGGTCTTTTATCCCACTTTAATCAATCAAATGTTATCAAAAATATACGCCCCTCTTTTGGGTAAAGTAATTTCGGCTATATTACCTAGTTTTACTCCTGACGAATTTCTGAAATATTTTGAATTGATTCATTAAAGATATTTATACCTTAAGAATAAACGGTAAATTTCGCAGTGATGTAATAAATTTTTGTATGATATCAATAATTTCGGTTTTGCATACCTAATTTTATTGAATATCAATTTAATACTTTATAGCGAACGATTCAGCGTTTATTATCAAAAAGTTAAAAGCAATAAATAAAAATAAATTAAAAATGTACATACTTACCTGTGAGATAGAATTCTCAGAGACCTACTTTAGCTGATTCATAGTAGAGTCGTGTGATTTGGTTTTCCATAGCTACATAAGCGTAACCTCGATTTTTCAATAACTTTTCTTCTAAACATATGAACGGTCCTTCTCTGCATAGAGTAACAAATTCGGTATTTGAATATGTTTGATTGTTCAAACATTTACCTTCGTGTGACCATTTTCCACATTTATGACATCTTTCAAGGTATCGTGCTCTTCTTTTTGTTGTGGATTTTGAGTTTCCTTTACCAAAATGTGTCTTATGATGATTGTTCCTGAGTTCTCTCCTTACTTCGTCCATTTTGCCTCTTATGAATGACACCAGTTCACTCAAAAAAGTGTTATTATTACATTTAGTAATCATAGCGTGTAGTAGTAGACCATGGTTCAGATCAAAGGAATTCTTCATCTCGTAAAACCTAAAAGAAATAAAAATTCAGAATGGAGGGAGAAGACTAGTTCTTTAGGGTCTGCTAGGGAAAGACCATTCGGATTCCATTTTCGAGAACTACACGAAAACAGAAAATCTAACTCTAACAGAAATACATATTATCCTTAAAAGATTCGAATCTTCCCACACTTAGTTAGTTGTGGTGTCGAAATTGTGATTAACTTCATCTTCAACTTCCATTGGATTATCTATGTAATGTTTAACTCTGTGACCATTAACCTTAAATTCAATCCCATTTGAATTTATTAATTCTACTGTTCCATATGGGAAAACTCTTTTGACTATGAATGGTCCAGACCATCTTGATTTCAATTTTCCAGGAAATAGCTTAAATCGTAAATTGAAAAGAAGAACTCTGTCTCCTTATTTAAATTCTTTTGAACTTTTGATTCTTTTATCATGCCATTTCTTCGTTCTTTCCTTATAGATTAACGAATTTTCATATGCTTCATGTCTCAATTCTTCTAATTCGTTTAATTGACTTAACCGTAGACGTCCGGCTTCATATAAATCAAGATTACACGTCTTCAAAGCCCAAAATGCTTTGTGCTCAATTTCTACTGGAAGATGACATGCTTTTCCGTAAACGAGTCTAAAAGGTGTGGTACCAATTGGAGTTTTGTAGGATGTTCTAAAAGCCCAGAGTGCATCCTCCAATTTCATGGACCATTCCTTTGGATTTGATCCTACGGTTTTCTCTAGAATATGTTTTAATGCTCAGTTGGTATTTTCAACTTGTCCACTTGTTTGTGGATGATAAGCGGTTGTGATTTTATGAGTTACTCCATATCTTTTGAGAACTTTCTCAAGTTGATTATTACAAAAATGAGTACCCCGATCACTTATTAAAGCTTTCGTTGTTCCGAACCTTGTAAAAAGACATTTTAAGAAGTTAACTACAACTCGTGCATCGTTAGTTGGGAGAGCTTGTGCTCATTTAGATACATAATCAATGGCAACGAGAATGTAGACATTATTATGAGATTTTGGAAATGGACCCATAAAGTCAATACCTCAAACGTCAAATACTTCACATACTTGAATGACATTTTGTGGCATTTCATCACGTTGACTTATTTTTTCTGCCCTTTGACAAGCATCACAGGATTTACAGAGAAGGTGTGCGTCTTTGAAAATTGTAGGCCAATAAAAATCCAGCGTCGTAAACTTTTCTTGCTGTGAGTTGAGGCCCATAATGCCCTCCTGTTGGTCCTGTGTGACAATGGTTTAAGATTTGACTAGCTTCATCTCCGAATACACATCGGCGTATTATTCCATCGGGACAACTTTTGAATAAATGTGGATCTTCCCAGAAATAGTGTTTTATATCACTAAAGAATTTCTTTCGTTTTTGGTACGACAACTCTTTTTCAAGGAATCCACATACTAAGTAGTTTGCATAGTCTGCAAACCATGGAATTTCACTATAATCGATCTTCAATAGATATTCATTAGGAAAGTTATCTTGTATGGCCGATTCATTTAGAGCTTCTAATTCGGGATTTTCAAGACGAGAAAGATGATCAGCGGCGATATTTTCTGCTCCCTTTTTGTCTCGGATCTCAATATCGAATTCTTGTAAGAGTAAGATCCAACAGATTAATCGTGGTTTGTCATCTTGTTTTGAAAATAGATATCTAAGAGCAGAATGGTCGGTATAGACCACCATTTTTGCTAGAACGAGATATGAACAAAATTTGTCAAAAGCAAAGACAATAGCAAGGAGTTCTTTTTTAGTAGTTGTGTAGTTCGTTTGTGCTCCTTGTAACGTCTTACTAGCGTAATAAATAGGTTGAAATCGTTTTTTAATCCTTTGTCCTAAAACGGCTCCCATTGCAAAATCACTTGCATCGCACATGAGTTCAAATGGTAGATTCCAATTTGGAGTTATCATGATCGGCGCATTAGTGAGTTTTTCTTTAAGAATATTAAAAGATTTGATGCATTCATCCGAAAAGATGAATGGAGCATCCTTTTCAAGGAGATTATTCATAGGAGTGGCAATTTTAGAAAAATCTTTTATGAAACGTCGGTAAAAATCGGTATGCCCTAGAGAACTCCTAACTCCTCTAACATTGGTGGGATGTGAAAGTTTAGCAATTACATCTACTTTAGCTCTATCCACTTCAATTCCTTCCTTTGAAATTTTATGACCAAGAACGATGCCTTCTTTAACCATGAAATGGCATTTCTCCCAATTAAGAACTAGATTTGATTGCTCGCCTCTAATAAGCATTCGTTCAAGATTAACTAGACATGTTTCAAATGTATCACCGAAGACTTAAAAGTTATTCATGAAAACTTCCATGCATTCTTCTATCATGTCGTGAAAAATCGCCATCATTCACCTTTGAAAGGTTGCAGGGGCGTTGCAAAGTCCAAATGACATGCGTTTATAAGCAAAAGTACCATAAGGGCACGTGAATGTGGTTTTCTCTTGGTCCTCGGGTGCTATTGGAATTTGAAAGTATCCGGAGAAACCGTCAAGAAAACAATAGTAACTATTCCCGGCTAACCTTTCCAACATTTGATCAATGAAAGGTAAGGGAAAATGATCTTTCTGGTGGCGTCATTTAATTTTCTATAATCAATACAAACACGCCATCCTGTTACAGTCCTAGTAGGAATAAGCTCATTTTTTTTTCATTTTTGATGACAGTCATGCCACCCTTCTTAGGTACGCATTGAACTAGGCTTACCCATGGACTATCAAAGATTGGATAAATTAAACCTGCATCTAGCAGTTTAATAATTTCTTTCTGTGATGACCCGGAAAATTTCGACTTGTTTTGAACCAAATTCTCGATATGATTTAATATTTCCGACACGATAAGCAAAGTCTATGAAGTTGAATCTCAAAATTTTAAACTATTCAATTACACTTCAGTTATTCTCAACAAATCACGAACAATTATATGTAAATAGATACATACTATAACTTGAAAACGTAACAAAATGTTGAGTATATGATACTGTGCATTAAACTTATTGGTTTGATTATCTGATTTATATATTTAACTACGGAGTTAAAAGTTTATGCCAAACTATTGAATGAAAAGATATTTATTGAGTCCCTTAAGGATTATGATATTATTACGGGTCTCTGTTGTGAGGTCCACGTTGATTTAGGAAATCATTCATTTTTAATAGTATTCGGAATAAATGGTAAAGTGTTTGTTTAAATAACGTAATTTGGACACATACAATAATAAGGAATATTAACTGTTAGAATTAAATCTATGAATAACTTGCGATGTGTATTTTTAAAACGTGTTTATTAATATTGAAAATATATATTTAATAATATGATAAAATGTAATATTAACTTGGTTATTAAACGATTTAATATTATATATATATATATATATATATATATATATATATATATATATATATATATATATATATATTAACAAATAGCGAGACGATGATTTATAGAAGTAAATGACCAAAACACTCAAGTGTATAAGTTACAATTCTAGTGATATAGTTTTTTGATAATTTAAGTCTATATTTTGGCAAAGGTACGAGTCACGAAATGTAAAGTACAAGTTTTTTTCGGTGTACGAAAGTACGTTCGAAAAATCGGAATCGGGACATAAGTCGAGTAACGACGTACGACTTATCGGAACAAAAATTACAAGTCAATTAGGCAAGAGAATATAATATAATATATAATTAATTAATTTAAATTTTATATATTATATATAATTATGTCGACATGCTAGGAGTTAAAAACATGTGAGCCAGAAAAAGGAGGCCATGCGATCGCATGGCCAGACAGCCTAAATCCCATGCGATTGCATGGCAGGCAATTTCAGGCCAACACTATAAAAGCTCGACCATTTCTACTTCCGATTCAATTCATTTTACTCCGTATTTATTTTATTAATTATTATTATTATTATTATTAATATTAAGATTATTATTATTAATCTTATTATTAATAGTATTAGTATTATTATACATAAAATATTACGACGGAGTGATGTCCAAATGATTTCAAAACGAGTTTTCGAGCAAGCTAGAGCTAAGGAAATTATGGGTTATTGCCAAGGAGGTTATGGGTAATGTTCGGGGGTATATTCGTGAATCAAACCTAGTGTTTATCATCTCCGACGCGTCTACGTGCTTTCCTGCAATATTGAATCACAATATTGATACGTGAGCATTCATATCTTATCTTTTATATATTAATTGTGTATCCATGTCTAGTGCTCGAGTATATATATTTATGCATGCTTGTATACTAAATTTCGTTGTTAAACAGTTTATGATGAATCACAAATTAAATACATATATTACTGATAAAAGGTATATGATATGCATGTTTTTGGAAAGCTGGCGAAAAATCAATAACTTTTCTTTTAGAAATCACGTAATTTCGATGAACGAATTAAAAGATATGGGCAACTGAATTATGATTGCTTTTGAATCTGCAATTAATATTTAAACAACTTGTTTATGAGATTGATAAATTGGATTTTCAAATATTATTAATCGAGTAAATGAATACTTATATAAAGCACGTCTTGTTTTGTTGAACAATTGTCAAAGTTGACTGTTTTATCATATTTTAAAGTCTTATAAAAACTATTCTAATTTTACAAGTATTGGGAAACTATGTGAAATGTTAAAATGTTTCGATTGCCATGATCATTCAACTATAGTATTAAGTTAGATTGACTTTTTGAAATGATTTTTGATAAACTTTTGTATGTCGATCTCGAGCATTAGGATTATGATACACTATGACCTGACCTAGCTTGATAGACATTTATTGACCAACATATGTTCTCTAGGTTGAGATCTACGGTTATTTGGTAATCCGAGTTTCAGTCACATTTTGGTGAACGACTTTATATGCTGCTAAGGTGAGTTTCATATGCTACCTTTTTAAATGATTTTGCAATATATATTTTTGGGCTGAGAATACATGCACTTTATTTTAAACGCAATGGACACAAGTACATACTAAATTCTATACCGAGTTTGAACCGAAAATCCCTTAGCTTTGGTAACTAGTAACTACCAGTTATAAGAACTGGTGGGTGCGAGTAGTTGTATATGGATCCATAGGGCTTGACATCCCCGTCTGTTCCAGGTATAGAAACCCTAGCCTAAACTATAAAACAGACGTATGCTATTTGAGGTTAGCACACGTTGGTTTGCGTGTATTGTACATGTTGGTTGCATGTATGTTAAAATAGGGGTACTTATTATATAGACGTTAAAGTTTAGTTACCAGGGTGCTCAATCTTGTAGAATATTTTGATAATCGTTTCTGGATGAAACAACTGAAATCTTGTGATTCACCTTTATATACAGATTATACGAAACATTAAAACTATGAACTCACCAAGCTTTGTGTTGACACTTGTTAGCATGTTTATTCTCAGGTTCCCTAGAAGTCTTCCACTGTTTGCTTATATGTTATACAAGATATGTGCATGGAGTCATACATGCTTTATTCGAGAAAACGTTGCATTCACAATTCATCACCATCTATCTTATTTTGACTGCATTGTCAACAGAAGTATTATTGTAAACTATTATATTACGGTGATTGTCTATATGTAGAAATCATCAGATGTCGAAAACCTTTGATTTAAATATTCATTTATGGTGTGCCTTTTCAAAAGAATGCAATGTTTACAAAACGTATCATATAGAGGTCAAATACCTCGCAATGAAATCGATGAATGACGTGTTCGTCCAAGTGGATTTGGAGCGATCGTCACAGTTGGTATCAAAGCGTTGGTGTTAGCGAACCAGGTCTTGCATGAGTGTGTCTAACTGATAGTTGTTAGGATGCATTAGTAAGTCTGGACTTTGACTGTGTCTGCATGTCAAAAGTTTTGCTTATCATTTCTTGTCAAAAATAACCTGCTTATCATTCCTAGTCTAGACATGTTTTACTGCATTGATTGCATGAATAGTGTATAGACAAAATTCATATCTTAGCATATCTGTTACTGTAAACTTTACCTGACAGCTTTCGAAAATTTCTCCGTAATTTGCGGGATCCCTTGTACTATATATAAGTATTCTATGTAATTAGAATATCATCCAATATCCAAAAAAATCATTTCATATCAAAAATCCTTTATTCAAACCGTGTAAGATGAATTCCGCATCTAGTTCGAATTCCTCAGATTCCGACAGCTATTCCGATATGGAGTTTCATTCAAGCTCCGAAAGCAGTGTAACCGGAATGGATCAACCAATTAGCCATCATCTATTCTGGATGAATTGAGGATGGGTTCGTAATCTACTTAATCATTGGAGACAGGAAGAAGGCGATCCCTTCCATCCACCACATTCACCTCTTGGCGAAGAACCGGAAGCACTTACCTGCGAACCTGTTCGTAACACCATTTTCACCCTCATTTCCAGAATAGCTCGCAATGACTATGTAATATCCAATATTCTAAATCTTATTCATTCGCTTGTCCGAACCGCCAATCATCCGGGGGTAGTAGAAGAAGTTAACGAGCTTCGACTCGAGTAGTAACTCTGGAGAACATGATGCGCAACTTGCAGGCATCACAGGCACCACCAGCATCAGCGGCAATAGTACCACCGACAACAACACCAACAGTACCATTACCACCACCAACAATCACATCCGCATCATGTAGTGACCCGAACTTTTCCATGTTTTTATATATATTAAATGAAATTGTTATTTACATGATTAAGTATTTCCAACATGTTAATCAATCAAACTTGTTAAGACTTGATTAATTGAAATAGGTTTCATATAGACAATTGACCACCCAAGTTGACCGGTGATTCACGAACGTTAAAACTTGTAAAAACTATATGATGACATATATATGGATATATATATAGTTAACATGATATTATGATAAGTAAACATATCAGTAAGTATATTAATAATGAACTACATATGTAAAAGCAAGACTACTAACTTAATGATTTTGAAACGAGACATATATGTAACGATTATCGTTGTAACGACATTTAATGTATATATATATATATCATATTAAGAGATATTCATACATCATATTATCATGATAATATAATAATTTAAAATCTCATTTGATATTATAAACATTGGGTTAACAACATTTAACAAGATCGTTAACCTAAAGGTTTCAAAACAACACTTACATGTAACGACTAACGATGACTTAACGACTCAGTTAAAATGTATATACATGTAGTGTTTTAATATGTATTCATACACTTTTTAAATACTTCAAGACACTTATCAAAATACTTCTACTTAACAAAAATGCTTACAATTACATCCTCGTTCAGTTTCATCAACAATTCTACTAGTATGCACCCGTATTCGTACTCGTACAATACACAGCTTTTAGATGTATGTACTATTGGTATATACACTCCAATGATCAACTCTTAGCATCCCATGTGAGCCACCTAACACATGTGGGAACCATCATTTGGAAACTAGCATGAAATATCTCATAAAATTACAAAAATATGAGTAATCATTCATGACTTATTTACATGAAAACAAAATTACATATCCTTTATATCTAATCCATACACCAACAACTAAAAACACCTACAAACACTTTCATTCTTCAATTTTCTTCATCTAATTGATCTCTCTCAAGTTCTATCTTCAATTTCTAAGTGTTCTTCATAAATTCTACAAGTTCTAGTTTCATAAAATCAAGAATACTTCCAAGTTTGCTAGCTTACTTCCAATCTTGTAGAGTGATCATCCAACCTCAAGAAATCTTTCTTATTTACAATAAGATATCTTTCTAATACAAGGTAATACTCATATTCAAACTTTGATTCAATTTCTATAACTATAACAATCTTATTTCGAGTGAAAATCTTACTTGAACTGTTTGCGTGTCATGATTCTGCTTCAAGAACTTTCAAGCCATCCAAGGATCCTTTGAAGATAGATCCATTTTTCTCATTTCCAGTAGCTTTATCCAGAAAACTTGATGTAGTAATGATGTTCATAACATCATTCGATTCATACATATAAAGCTATCGTAGTCGAAGGTTTAAACTTGTAATCACTAGAACATAGTTTAGTTAATTCTAAACTTGTTCGCAAACAAAAGTTAATCCTTCTAACTTTACTTTTAAAATTAACTAAACACATGTTCTATATCTATATGATATGCTAACTTAATGATTTAAAACCTGGAAACACGAAAAACACCGTAAAACCGGATTTACGCCATCGTAGTAACACCGCGGGCTGTTTTGGGTTAGTTAATTAAAAACTATGATAAACTTTGATTTAAAAGTTGTTCTTCTGGGAAAATTATTTTTCTTATGAACATGAAACTATATCCAAAATTCATGGTTAAACTCAAAGTGGAAGTATGTTTTCTAAAATGGTCATCTAGACGTCGTTCTTTCGACAGAAATGACTACCTTTACAAAAACGACTTGTAACTTATATTTCCGACTATAAACCTATACTTTTTCTGTTTAGATTCATAAAATAGAGTTCAATATGAAACCATAGCAATTTGATTCACTCAAAACGGATTTAAAATGAAGAAGTTATGGGTAAAACAAGATTGGATAATTTTTCTTGTTGTAGCAACGTGAAAATTGGTAACAAATCTATATTAATCATATCCTAGCTAACTTATATTGTATTATACATATATTCTAATATATTATGTAATCTTGGGATACCATAGACACGTATGCAAATGTTTTGACATATCATATCGACCCATGTGTATATATTATTTGGAACAACCATAGACACTCTATATGCAGTAATGTGGGAGTTAGCTATACAGGGTTGAGGTTGATTCCAAAAATATATATACTTTGAGTTGTGATCTAGCCTGAGACATGTATACACTGGGTCGTGGATTGATTCAAGATAATATATATCAATTTTTTTCTATACATCTAATGTTGGACAACTAGTTGTAGGTTACTAACAAGGACAGCTCACTTAATAAACTTAAAATATCAAAATGTATTAAAAGTGTTGTAAATATATTTTGAATATACTTTGATATATATGTACATATTTGTTATAGGTTCGTGAATCGACCAGTGGCCAAGTCTAACTTCCCGACGAAGTAAAAATCTGTTAAAGTGAGTTATAGTCCCACTTTTAAAATCTAATATTTTTGGGATGAGAATACATGCAGGTTTTATAAATGATTTACAAAATAGACACAAGTACGTGAAACTACATTCTATGGTTGAATTATCGAAATCGAATATGCCCCTTTTTATTAAGTCTGGTAATCTAAGAATTAGGGAACAGACACCCTAATTGATGCGAATCCTAAAGATAGATCTATCGGGCCCAACAAGCCCCATCCAAAGTACCGGATGCTTTAGTACTTCGAAATTTATATCATGTCCGAAGGAGGATCCCGGAATGATGGGGATATTCTTATATATGCATCTTGTTAATGTCGGTTACCAGGTGTTCACCATATGAATGATTTTTATCTCTATGTATGGGATGTATATTGAAATATGAAATCTTGTGGTCTATTGTTACGATTTGATATATATAGGTTAAACCTATAACTCACCAACATTTTTGTTGACGTTTTAAGCTTGTTTATTCTCAGGTGATTATTAAGAGCTTCCGCTGTCGCATACTTAAATAAGGACGAGATTTGGAGTCCATGCTTGTATGATAGTGTGTAAAAACTGCATTCAAGAAACTTATTTCGTTGTAACATATTTGTATTGTAAACCATTATGTAATGGTCGTGTGTAAACAGGATATTTTAGATTATCATTATTTGATAATCTACGTAAAGCTTTTTAAACCTTTATTGATGAAATAAAGGTTATGGTTTGTTTTAAAATGAATGCAGTCTTTGAAAAACGTCTCATATAGAGGTCAAAACCTCGCAACGAAATCAATTAATATGGAACGTCTTTAATCAATAAGAACGGGACATTTCAGTTGGTATCCGAGCGTTAGTCTTATAGAACCAGAATTTTGCATTAGTGTGTCTTATCGAGTTTGTTAGGATGCATTAGTGAGTCTGGACTTCGACCGTGTTTACTTGAAAAATGATTGCTTAACAAATTTTGTTGGAAACTATATATTTTTAACATGTGAATATTATGTGATATATTAATCTCTTAACGTGTTTGATATTATGTGATAGATGTCTACCTCTAGAACAAGTCCCATTGACTCACCTAATAATAATGAAGAGTCAAATGTAAATTGGAATGATTCGTGGACTGATTCACAAGTTCCCGAAGAGGAACCGGAAGAAGAGTCAGAACCGGAAGAAGAATCGGAACCGGAAGAAGAATCGGAACCGGAAGAAGAAATAGAACCAGTGGGGGAAATAATAAAACGGTTAAGTAGAAGAAAATCTTCAACCAACCGACCAAAGTTAATTATGGTCAATGGTGTTTCCGCCAAGGAAGCAAAGTATTGGGAGGATTACCAATTCTCCGATGAATCGGATCCCGACAAGAATTCCGATGATGTTATAGAAATTACCCCAACACAATTTAATAAGGCAAAAGAGAACAATAAGGGAAATGGCATAAAAATAGAGAAATTTGATTCCAAACCCGATGAACTTTATATGTATCGTCAACCCCCGAAGTCCTTAAGTTGTAACAATGACCCGGGAACCTCTAAACCACCAGGTTTTTCTAAACCAATGTAGAAAACGACGGCTCTTATTAGGGGAACATCATATATCCCTAGAAACTTGGCAAAACGAACCAAAACCGAACAAGAAGAAACGAGCGAGTCAGAATAAGATAGTTGTATTCGTGTGGTGTAATATATGTAATATAGTGTGCTTATGCTTTATGATATATGTAAAAATTGCTTGTATTAATAAGTATTTTTTTATGAATCTAACTCTTGTCTATTTTACAGTATAAAAACACAAAATGGATAGACAACCCAATATTTTAAGAGACCTACCCGGAGACATGATTGATGAAATCTTGTCTAGAGTCGGTCAGAATTCCTCGGCACAACTATTTAAGGCGAGATCAGTTTGTAAGACATTCGAAGAACGTTCCAAGAATGCCTTGGTTTATAAAAGGCTTTCGTTCGAAAGATGGGAGATATCACATTGGGAAATCCATAAGTTACGATGTGTTTACTTTGACGCATATATTGCGGGGAACCCAAATGCTATTTTACGCAACGGGTTAAGAAGTTATTTTGACTCAGTATATCCGAATATAGGACTTCGTGATTTAGAAAAAGCGGCTAACATGCAACAAAAAGAAGCATGTTATGCTTACGGGTTAGTAATGTTCGCTTCTCACCAAAGTGAGAACAAGAACATCGGGCTACAACTATTAAACAAAACGTTCCCACAAGTGACGGAGTCGGTAATTGGGGTAAGAAATGAGGTTTTTAGGTTATTTCGAGACTGTTGGTCATTACGTAACCTTCATCCTTTTGACGACGTTACAACACATTGTCTTACTATCGGTCACAACGGTTATGTTCCACAAAACCAAGGATGGGAAGTGGTATTAGTAAAACCAGAATGCATGACTTGTTTCTGGACGTATGAATTACGTGTCTTTATTGCCTTTGCTGAACGCCTTATTTATTAACTAGAATTATCTTCGCAACTACTTTGTATCAAAGTTTTATGTGCTATATTTCATGCTATATGTAAAATAGCGGTATTGTAAGTTTGCAAGTTATTGTATAACGGCTTGAATATGATATATTTTTTTTTGTTTTTGTGATTAGTTTTTCATATAGAATTGTAGTAGTTGAAATGGTATGTTAGCTACTAAGTATGAACTTAATGGGTAGGTACTACCCGAATTAAAGAGTATAAAATGCTAATATGAAGAAAGAGCTTTTATAAATAAGTTCATATTATGCTACGAAATACTATTGACTATTCTTGATACTCTATATGATTAACTCGTTTCATTTGACTATTTTGAAGGAAATGGCACCGACTACTCGACACACCTTGAATATGAGCGAAGAGGAATTTCGTGCCTTTCTTGCTTTAAACATAGCCGCAGTACAGGCTGCGCTACATACCAACAATAACCTTGGATCTAGCAGTACAGGAAATCGTGTAGGATGCACCTACAAAGAATTCACTGCCTGCAAACCTTTGGAATTTGATGGAACCGAAGGACCGATCGGATTGAAACGGTGGACCGAGAAGGTCGAATCGGTGTTTGCCATAAGTAAGTGTACTGAAGAGGACAAAGTGAAGTACGCTACGCATACCTTCACAGGTACTGCGTTAACATGGTGGAATACCTATCTAGAGCAAGTGGGACAAGATGATGCTTACGCACTACCGTAGTCAGCATTCAAGCACTTGATGAACGAGAAGTACCGTCCCAGAACCGAGGTCAATAAGCTCAAGACAGAACTTAGAGGGTTACGAACCCAAGGATTTGATATTACCACGTACGAAAGATGATTCACAGAATTATGCCTATTATGTCCGGGAGCGTTCGAAGATGAGGAAGAGAAGATCGACGCGTTTGTGAAAGGATTACCGGAAAGAATCCAAGAAGATATAAGTTCACACGAGCCCGCCTCCATACAACAGGCATGTAGAATGGCTCACAAACTAGTGAACCAGATTGAAGAAAGAATTAAAGAACAGACTGCTGAAGAGGCCAATGTGAAGCAAGTCAAAAGAAAGTGGGAGGAAAACGGTGATAAGAATCACCAATACAACAACAACAGCAATTACAACAATAATCGCAACAACTATCCCAACAATCGCAACATCAATCGCAACTACAACAAACGGCTCAACAACAACAACAACAATAACAACAACAACAACAACAACAGCAACTACAACAATCATTCCAATAACAATAACAACCGCAACAACAACAACAATCAGAAGCAGCTATGCCAAAGGTGTGAAAAATGTCACTCGGGGTTCTGCACCAAATTTTGCAACAAGTGTAAAAGAAATGGTCATAGCGCGGTGAAGTGTGAGGTCTATGGACCAGGGGTTAACAGAACGAAAGGAACAAATGGTGTCAGAACGAGTAATGGCGGAGTGATAATGCTAAAAATGAACATATATTTCATAGCATTATCCCTCAAGAAAGACAAGCTTTTAGTTACAATTGTTCTATTTACAAGTGATATTCGTTTAAATAATAAAAGGTGAAGACAAAAGATAGATTCGACGAATTGAAGACGCAAATGACCAAAAAGCTCAAAAGTACAAGATACAATCAAAAAGGTTCAAATTATTGATGAGAAACGTCTAAAAATGACAAGAGTACAAGACGCAAAACGCAAAGTACACGATATAAAATAGTACGAAAGGACGTTCGAAAATCCAGAACCGGGACATGAGTCAACTCTCAACGCACGACGCAACGGAGTGAAAGTTACAAATTAATTATGTATATAAATATAATATAATATATAATTAATTATATAAATTATATATATATTATATTTATATAATAAAACGTCGGCAAAGAAGATCCAAAAAGGGATGAGCTGTAAAAGCAAACTCCGCGACTTGCGGAGTTTGAAGGGTTAGAGTACCGCGACTCGCGGAGAAACCAGGTCCCAGAATGTCTATAAAAGGCAGCGAATTCGACGAGTTTTAGATATCCTAATTCTATCTATCTCTCAAAAACGTATATATATATATATATATATATATATATATATATATATATATATATATATATATTTTTTTTTTTAATTTTAATTTTAATTTTAAATCCTAATAATAAGGGTATGTTAGCGAATGTTGTAAGGGTGTAAGTCGAAATTCTGTCCGTGTAACGCTACGCTATTTTTAATCATTGTAAGTTATGTTCAACCTTTTTAATTTAATGTCTCGTAGCTAAGTTATTATTATGCTTATTTAATACCGAAGTAATCATGATGTTGGGCTAAGAATATTTAAATTTGGGTAATTGGGCTTTGTACCATAATTGAGATTTGGACAAAAGAACGACACTTGTGGAAATTAGTCTATGGGCTATTAATGGGCTTTATATTTGTTTAACTAAATGATAGTTTGTTAATTTTAATATAAAGATTTACATTGGACATACCTATAAATAACCATATACACTCGATCGGACACGATGGGCGGGATATTTATATGTACGAATAATCGTTCATTTAACCGGACACGGGAATGGATTAATAGTCTATGGAATTATTAAAACAGGGGTGAAATTATGTACAAGGACACTTGGCATAATTGATAACAAAGTATTAAAATCTTGGGTTACACGCAGTCGATAACCTGGTGTAATTATTAAACAAAGTATTAAAATCTTGTTACAGTTTAAGTCCCTAATTAGTTGGAATATTTGACTTCGGGTATAAGGATAATTTGACGAGGATACTCGCACTTTATATTTATGACTGATGGACTGTTATGGAAAAAAACCAGACGGACATATTAAATAATCCAGGACAAAGGACAATTAACCCATGGGCATAAAACTAAAATTAACACGTCAAACATCATGATTACGGAAGTTTAAATAAGCATAATTCTTTTATTTCATATTTAATTTCCTTTATTTTATATTTAATTGCACTTCTAATTATCGCATTTTTATTTATTGTTATTTAATTGCACTTTTAATTATCGTACTTTTTAATTATCGCAATTTTATTTTATCGCACTTTTATTTATCGCAATTTCATTATCGTTATTTACTTTACGCTTTAAATTAAGTCTTGTATTTATTTTTAATATTTTACATTAGGTTTTAACTGCGACTAAAGTTTTAAAAATCGACAAACTGGTCATTAAACGGTAAAAACCCCCCTTTATAATAATAATATTACTTATTTATATATTTGTATTTTTATAAATTAAAACTAATATAGCGTTAAGCTTTGTTTAAAGATTTTCCCTGTGGAACGAACCGGACTTACTAAAAACTACACTACTGTACGATTAGGTACACTGCCTATAAGTGTTGTAGCAAGGTTTAAGTATATCCATTCTATAAATAAATAAATATCTTGTGTAAAATTGTATCGTATTTAATAGTTTTTCCTAGTAAAATATAAGTTATTTCATATACACCTTGCATAACATCAAGTATTTTTTGGTGCCGCTGCCGGGGAACGCCGAAGCGAAACGCCACATAAAAAATTTTTTTTTTATTAAGTTTTAATTAGTTTTTGTAAAATATATACTTTTTAAATATAAAAAAATATATAAAAAATCAAAAACTGAAAAAAAAATATTTATAAATTTATTTTTTAAGATTTTTATTTATAAAATTATAAGTATCTTTATTTTTATTTTAGTTTTTAAAATATAAGTTTTATTAAATTTATATAAATATATTAATTAAATTAAAAACAGAAAAAAAAAATTACGTTGAACCTGTCGAAACTTGACCTGTCTCTTTTGAACCTGCAATCTCCGCGACTTGCGGAGATATTGAACCGGGCCAACTGCGACTCGCGGAGCCACCCTGGCAGGCCAAACCAGAAACCTAATTTTGCATTTAATACGGAGTAATTATTTATTATTATTATTTAAACCCTAATTAGTTTTACTATTATTATAATTTAGTTTAAGTTTTTAATTAATATTAATTAGTTTAAGTTATAATTTAATTAGTATAATTAATTATAATTAGTTTTAATATATATAAAAATTAAGGCTTTTATAAAATAAATATAAAAATAATATTTCTATAAAAATTGTAATCTTATCATTTTTAGCTTCTTTTTATATTTGTTTCTTTTTAATTATTTAATCATAATATTTGTATTTTTATTGTTCGTAGTTAGTGTTAAATTTAGTTTTTGCCGTAGCATATTTTTATTCCTAGATTTTTAGGCCTTGCCGTAAAATTCCTTAAGTGCTTATTCCTTAGACTAAGATTTAGGTACTTTAGAATTTTGCGACGCCGTTCGACGCGCTACTTTCTTATTTTTATTTTTCGACGCCTTTTTCCTATGTATCAATTATCACTCCAATTAGTAATCTCAATTTGCAATTTTAATTTTAAGTTAGTAATAATAATTAGGTTGGGTTAGTCGAGTGTTTTAAAGTTTTATAGTCACTCTTTTTCTTTCTTATTTTTCGACGCCTTTTATTTTTCAACCCTTTTCTTTTTCGACCTTTTTCGATGCACTCTTTTTCTTTCTCATTTCTCGCCATTCTAGTTTTTAGGACTTAGAATTTTCTCTATTTCTTATCTAAATTTCTTTAAATTACGAAAATTTATTTTAAGTGGTTAAATTGATAGACATCAAAATTTTTTGGTTCGTAGTAATAGTTAGATTTGTACGTGGACCGGGTTATTGGAGCCAAACAATACTCAATTATATTGAGACCAAATGAATCCTGCCCCTCTGCTGCATCTTTTGGCTATTCGAAACGTGGGCAAAATCAGAAAAGTCTATTAATTGGATAACTTATATAATTTTTCTTTCCTTTTAAAAACTAATGGGATATTCAGTGAATGCACCGAGCAAGACGTTCACCACCTTTTGTACGTTCACCACCTGTAACTCGATCAAGACATCTAGCTAATATTGTCGCCATTGATTTTTCTTTAGAATCGTCATCCAGTCGACCAAGTACTCCAATTCAAAATTCCGATAATCCATTTTTTGAACCCGACCTCACAATTGAGAATCCGGAGAATATTCAGGGACAATTCATAGATCCTGAACCATTAATTTTTCCTCCGGAACCACCAATCATTCAAACAGAGATTGTTGAGGAACGAACCATTAAATCAGAATCCTCTAGTGATTCAGATTCAACAAATTCAATCATGGAAAATCTGGAACCTTTAAGTATGGAAGACCGAATGAGAGCTAAACGCACTGGCCAAGGTCATGCAATTACTCATCCAGACATTAATGCGCCAGATTATGAAATCAAAGGACAAATCCTACATATGGTAACTAATCAATGCCAATTTAGTGGTGCGCCGAAGGAAGATCCAAATGAACATCTTCGTACCTTTAATAGGATCTGTACTTTATTTAAAATAAGAGAAGTTGAAGATGAACAGATATATCTCATGTTATTTCCCCGGACTTTAAAGGGAGAAGCCAAAGATTGGTTGGAATCGTTACCTGAAGGGGCGATTGATACATAGGACATTTTAGTTGAAAAATTTCTTAAACAATTCTTTCCGGCATCTAAAGCCGTAAGACTTCAAGGAGAAATTGTTACGTTCACACAGAAGCCGAATGAAACTCTATATGAGGTGTGGACTAGATTTGGAAAGTTATTAAGAGGATGTCCGCAACATGGTTTAGACACTTGTCAAATAGTACAAATATTCTACCAAGGATGCGACATCACTACAAGGAAAGACATCGATATAGCAGTTGGTGGTTCTATTATGAAGAAAACTGAAACTGATGCTTATAAAATTATTGATAACACTGCTTCCCACTCACATGAGTGGCACCAAGAAAAAGATATCGTTAGATCATCTAAAGCAGCTAGAGCCGATTCTAGCCATGACTTAGATTCCATTTCAGCAAAGATAGATGCTGTCGAGAGACGAATGGAAAAGATGACTAAGGATATACACTCAATACGAATTAGTTGTGAGCAGTGTGAAGGACCACATTTGACAAAAGATTGTCTCAGTATTGAACTAACAATGGAACAAAGAGAGAATATTTCATACCTAAACCAAAGGCCTGGAAATAATTATCAGAATAATTATCAACTGCCAAGACCGATTTACAATCAAAACCAGAATTATAACCGAAATGTTCCATACAACAATCAACAAGGTCCTAGCAATCAACAAGTATCTAATAATACTTACAACCAGCAAAGACCTAATTTTCAAAACAAACCACCACAAACCGATGATAAAAAGCCGAATTTAGAAGATATGATGACGAAGCTAGTTGAAACTCAAACGCAGTTTTTCACATCTCAGAAACAAACTAATGAACAAAATGCTCAAGCATTTAGAAATCAACAAGCTTCTATTCAAAATTTGGAACAAGAAGTAAGTAACCTAGCAAGGTTAATAGGTGAAAGAAAACCGGGAAGTTTACCTAGTGATACAAATGCTAACCCCCAGAATGAAACAGCTAAAGCTATTACCACAAGAAGTGGTATTACACTTAAACCACCTGAAATACCTGTAATTTCTAATGACGCTATTCCTACTCCACAAGAACCACAACCTGAGCAAGATAAGGAAACAGAACCGGTAGTTGAAAAGGTTAATGAAGATAACACAGTTAAGGCTAAACCTTATGTTAAACCATACCAACCACCACTTCCTTACCCGAGTAAAATGAAAAAAGAGAAAGTTGAAGCCGAGCAATCCAAATTCTTGGATATGTTTAAACAGATAAATGTAAATCTTCCTTTCATTGATGTAATTTCAGGAATGCCTAGATATGCTAAATTTCTGAAAGATCTAATATCGAATAGAAAGAAAATGGAAGAACTCTCGGCTGTTACTATGAATGCTAATTGTTCAGCAGTGCTGTTGAATAAGATACCAGAAAAACTATCAGATCCAGGAAGTTTCACAATTCCATATTTTCTGGGTAGTCTTAGTTCAATAGAAGCATTGGCAGACTTAGGTGCTAGTATAAATTTAATGTCGTATTCACTATACGCTAAACTAGACCTTGGAGAATTGAAACCAACAAGAATAAGCATACAACTAGCCGATCGATCAATAAAATATCCTAGAGGGATAATGGAGAACATGCTAGTTAAAGTTGGTACTTTAGTATTTCCAGTAGATTTTGTTGTTCTGGACATGGAAGAAGATTCTCAAGTTCCTCTCATATTAGGAAGACCATTCTTAAACACGGCTAAAGCAATGATAGACGTGTTTGGTAAGAAACTGACCCTAAGTATAGAGGATGAGAGTGTTACCTTTTCAGTTGATAGAGCAATGCAACAATCGCAATCTGCAGATGATACATGTTATTATATTCAAACTATAGAATCACATGCAGAATTGTTAGAAGAATTTTTAGAATTACAAGGAACAAGAGAATGTTCTTTAGGAGAAGGGACTGAACCAATTGATGAAACTGAAATGTTAGCTACACTAATGGCTAATGGATATGAACCAACAACAGAAGAAATTCAAATGATAAAAGAAGAAGACAGATATCGATATAAATCATCGATAGAAGAACCACCGACATTAGAGTTAAAGCCACTTCCAAACCATTTGGAATACGCTTATTTACATGGTGAATCTGAATTACCTGTAATAATATCGTCTTCTCTTACTGAAAATGAGAAATCACAACTCATTTCTGTGTTAAAAGCTCATAAACCAGCTATTGCATGGAAAATTCATGATATTAAAGGAATAAGTCCTTCGTATTGCACACATAAAATCCTTATGGAAGAAGGTCATAAAACGTATGTGCAACACCAACGAAGACTAAATCCTAATATGCAAGATGTTGTTAAAAAAGAAATTATTAAACTGCTAGATGCTAGTTTAATTTATCCAATTTCTGATAGTCCATGGGTAAGCCCAGTTCAATGCGTGCCTAAGAAGGGTGGCATGACTGTCATTACAAATGAGAAAAATGAGCTTATTCCTACTAGGACTGTAACAGGATGGCGTGTTTGTATTGATTATAGAAAATTAAATGATGCCACCAGAAAAGATCACTTTCCCTTACCTTTCATTGATCAAATGTTGGAAAGATTAGCCGGAAATAGTTACTATTGTTTTCTTGATGGTTTTTCCGGATATTTTCAAATTCCAATAGCACCCGAAGATCAAGAAAAAACCATATTCACGTGCCCTTATGGTACTTTTGCTTACAAACGCATGCCATTTGGACTTTGCAACGCCCCTGCAACCTTTCAAAGGTGCATGATGACGATTTTTCACGACATGATAGAAGAATGCATGGAAGTTTTCATGGATGACTTTTCAGTCTTCGGTGATACATTTGAAACATGTCTAGCTAATCTTGAACGAATGATTATTAGATGCGAACAATCAAATCTAGTACTTAATTGGGAGAAATGCCATTTCATGGTTAAAGAAGGCATCGTTCTTGGTCATAAAATTTCAAAGAAAGGAATTGAAGTGGATAGAGCTAAAGTAGATGTAATTGCTAAACTTCCACATCCCACCAATGTTAGAGGAGTTAGGAGTTTTCTAGGGCATGCCGGTTTTTACCGACGTTTTATAAAAGATTTTTCTAAAATTGCCACTCCTATGAATAAACTCCTAGAAAAGGATGCTCCATTCATCTTTTCAGATGAATGCATCAAATCTTTTAATATTCTTAAAGAGAAACTCACTAATGCGCCGATCATGATAACACCAAATTGGTATCTACCGTTTGAACTAATGTGCGATGCAAGTGATTTTGCAATGGGAGTCGTTTTAGGACAAAGGATTGAAAAACGATTTCAACCTATTTATTATGCTAGTAAGACGTTACAAGGAGCATAAAAAAATTACACAACTACTAAAAAAGAACTCCTTGCTATTGTCTTTGCTTTTGACAAATTTCGTTCATATCTCGTTCTAGCTAAAACGGTGGTCTATACCGACCATTCTACTCTTAGATACCTATTTTCGAAACAAGATGCCAAACCACGATTAATCCGTTGGATCTTACTATTACAAGAGTTTGATATTGAAATCCGAGATAAAAAGGGAGCAGAAAATCTCGCCGCTGATCATCTTTCTCGTCTTGAAAATCCCGAATTAGAAGTTCTAAATGAATCGGCCATACAAGACAACTTTCCTGATGAATATCTATTGAAGATAGATTATAATGAAATTCCATGGTTTGCATACTATGCAAACTATTTAGTATGTGGATTCCTTGAAAAAGGATTGTCGTACCAAAAACGAAAGAAATTCTTTAGTGATATAAAACACTATTTCTGGGAAGATCCACATTTGTTTAAAAGTTGTCCCGATGGAATAATACGCCGATGTGTATTCGGGGAGGAAGCTAGTAAAATCTAAAACCATTGTCACATAGGACCAACAGGAGGGCATTATGGGCCTCAACTAACAGCAAGAAAAGTTTATGATGCTGGATTCTATTGGCCTACAATTTACAAAGACGCACACCTTCTTTGCAAATCCTGTGATGCATGTCAAAGGGCTGGAAAAATAAGTCAACGTGATGAAATGCCACAAAATGTCATTCATGTATGTGAAGTATTTGACATCTGGGGTATTGACTTTATGGGTCCATTTCCAAAATCTCATAATAATCTCTATATTCTCGTAGCAATTGATTATGTATCTAAATGGGCGGAAGCACAAGCTCTCCCGACTAATGATGCACGAGTTGTAGTCAACTTTTTAAAACGTCTTTTTGCAAGGTTTGGAACACCGAAAGCTTTAATAAGTGATCGGGGAACTCATTTCTGTAATAATCAACTTGAGAAAGTTCTCAAAAGATATGGAGTAACTCATAAAATCTCCACTGCTTATCATCCACAGACGAGTGGACAAGTTGAAAATACCAACCGAGCTTTAAAACGTATTCTAGAAAAAACCGTAGGATCAAATCCGAAGGAATGGTCCATTAAGTTGGAGGATGCACTCTGGGCTTTTAGAACAGCTTACAAAACTCCAATTGGAACCACACCTTTTAGACTCGTTTATGGAAAAGCATGTCATCTTCCAGTAGAAATTGAACACAAAGCATTTTGGGCTTTGAAGACATTTAATCTTGATTTACATGAAGCTGGATGACTACGGTTAAGTCAATTAAACGAATTAGAAGAATTAAGACATGAAGTATACGAAAATTCGTTAATCTATAAGGAAAGAACGAAGAAATGGCATGATAAAAGAATCAGAAGTTCAAAAGAATTTAAAGAAGGAGACAGAGTTCTTCTTTTCAATTCACGATTCAAGCTATTTCCTGAAAAATTGAAATCAAGATGGTCTGGACCATTCATAGTTAAAAGAGTTTTCCCATACGGAACTGTAGAATTAATAAATTCAAATGGGATTGAATTTAAGGTTAATGGTCACAGAGTTAAACACTACATAGATAGTCCGATGGAAGTCGACAACAAAGTTAATCAAAATTTCAATACCACAGCGAACCAAGTGTGGGGAGAATCAAGTCTTTAAAGGATAATATGTATTTCTGTTAGAGTTAGATTTTCTGTTTTCGTGTAGTTCTCAAAAATGGAACCCGAATGGTCTTTCCCTAGCAGACCCTAAAGAACTAGTCTTCTCCCCCCATTCTGAATTTTTATTTTTTTAGGTTTTTCGAAATGAAGACTTCCTGTGAATTAAATCATGGTGTAATGCTACACGCTTTGATTACTAAATGTAATAATGACACACTTCCGAGTGAACTGGTATCAGTAATCAGAGAAAAATTGGACGGAGTTAGAAAAGAATCTAGATGCGAAGATAATAAGTTACAATTTGGTAAAGGAAAATCAAAATCCGCAGCGAAAAGAAGAGCACGACACCTTGAAAAATGTCACAAATGCGGAAAATGGTCACACGAAGGTAAATGTTCAAATAATCAAACCTATTCAAACACCGAATTTGTTACTTTATGCAGAGATGGACCGTTCATATGTTTAGAAGAAAAAACATTAAATGCTTGAGGTTACGCCTATGTAGCCATGGAAAATCAATTAGTCCGACTATCTTATGAGTGGGCTAGAGCATATCACTAAGAAATCTATTTCACAGGTAAGTTTGTACAGTTTTTATTTTTATTTTTATTTTTAACCTTTTGATAATAAACGCTAATTTGTTCGCTATAAAGTATTAAATTGGTATTCGATGAAATTAGGTCTTGCGACCGAAATTATTGATATCATACAAAAATTTATTACATCACTGCGAAATTTAACGTTTATTCTTAAAATATAAATATCTTTAATCAATCAACCCAAAATATTTCAAAAATTCGTCATGAGTTAAATTAGGTCATGGAACCGAAATTACTTTACCGAAAAGAGGGGCGTATATTTTTGATAATATTTGAATGATTAAAGTGGGATAAAAGCTAAAAAGATTTTTAATTTTATTTTTACCATTTTTTTAAAATTAATATATAAATATTAAATTAATATTGTAAACTTCTTTAAAATTGTAAATATTTAAAAAATAAATATTTTTTAAGTTTGTATGTATAAAAACAAAAATATAATTTAAGTTTGGTGTGAATTTTTAATTTTTTAAAAAAATATGAATTTTTAATTTTATGAATTTTAAATTTAAGTTTGGTGTGAATTTAAAAACAAAAATTTACTTTATTTCGCTAAGTTAAGAATATGATTTTTAAAATTCGTCGTGAGTTGAAGACTAGATCTTTGAACCGAAATTGCTTTACCCGAGGGAGGGACGAGAACTTTTATTATCATTATTTTTAATCTTATTGAATTAAAGTATGCCAAAAACATTAAAAAACCCATAAATCTTTGCTTTTAAAACCGCACTTTAAATTGACAAATTTTAAAATTTTATCGAGGGACGGACTAGGACATCGTTCCGAAACGACCTCGTCCTAAATAACAAGGGAAACAAAATTTTAAATTTATTTCATATTTGTTTTATAAGTTAAGGATTATAAAAAAAAAAGAGAGCCGCGACTCGCGGAGTTTGAAAGAGGTAAGTACCGCAACTCGCGGAGTCTGCAAATTCTAGAAAAAAATATAAACAGACGAACAGATCAGTTTACACACAACCAAACTCAAAAACTGCGAAAACACACCCAAAAACACACACAAAAATCGAATTTTTTCACCATTTTTCATCAAATCTTTCACAAAATCATGTTGAGAAGGATGCTATCAAGGAATTACTCAAGGAAAACGGTAATTTCTTCATCAAAACAACCATTTAATCCGAAAATTAGTGTTCTTGAGCAATTTTATACCCAATTCGATTTTGATGATTTTTAGTGTAATTATGCTTAAATTGCTTATATATTATGCTTGTATAACCTAGATTGATGCTATTTAACATGATTAGAAGCCTTAAACTTCAAATTTTGAGTAATCTAGGGTTTGTGTTCTTGAGCAATTTGGGGCTTTTTGATATAAACAGGTTATGGCCGATTTTTGTCATGAATTATTGCTAAATTAAGTAGTGTAATATGTTTAGGTAGTTAAATGATCCAAACTTTGAGCCTAAACATGATTTTTGAGAATTAAAGTGGACTTTTTCAAGTCTAAAATTCATGAACTTGATTTTTGAGAGATAATGCCATTTGAAACTTGTTTAATTGCTAATAATGATTATTTTGACATGTTATTTGAGTTGAATGCTTATGAACTTGGCGAACATTTTCGTATATGCTTATTTGAAAAAGTGTAGATTTGATAAAAATATGAAAATGAGCATAAGTTTGATATAAATTGAACATGTCATTGTAATTATTTTGATTGATGATTTTGCTGACACAATGCATATTTGGATGCACAAAAATTGTGTTTGATGTGTTTTGCAGACTGAAAGGGGTGAATCTTCATCCCAGGTTCGCATTGCTCCTCCTGAGAATGCGGAACAACAGGATGTTGATAACTATTACAAACAAGATATACCTCATCCATTTATGACATTTTCAGATATGCACGTGAAAGATTTACACCCGAACTTGAGATTAGACAGACGTTGGATAGATTATCCAAAATACCAAAGGGGCTTGCACACTCTTCATTCTAAAGCTGTTGAAGTACCTAGGGTAATAGAATGGGAACCATTAGAGGTAGTAGAATTGGCCGAGCCAATCAGGGAATTACTTACTCAAACGTATGGTAATTCTACTTTTAGTGATTGGGTACGTTTATTCAACATGCGTAGACCTGTATATAATGTATGGTGTGAAGAATTATTGTGTAGTATAGAAATAAATGATCGGGTAGCTACTTTAACCGATCGAACTTTTATTAGATTTTTATTAGGAGGTTCGATGCGCCACATGTCTCTACTAGACATGGCTCAGGCTTTACGTATATATACGCCTGAGGAGCTAGCATCTGCCGATTTTCAAGGGTTGATATTAAATGGTAGGAAGATTGATGAAAATTTTGATACGCATGGTGTATGGAGTCAAATGACTAGCCATCACCGATTTAAAGAGGGAAATTACTCTTATACGGATATAGATAGAGCTGAGTTAAGAGTAATTCACAGGTTTGTAGCGAACTCGATTACACAGCAAGGTAAAAATAAGGAAAAGGTAAATGAGCAAGATTTATTTTACCACATGTGTATTCGAGACCCACAAAGCGCTGTAAGTATACCTTATTGTGTGGGTTATTATTTATCGGCTATGGTTAGGGGGATGAGACCGTACAGTATAATAGGAAGTGGTATATTTATTACATTAATTGCTGAGTATCTCGATGTGGATATAAGTCGAGGGGGGGGGATTATTAATCGAAGAACCAGAACCCCACGATACAATTGGTTTAAATGTATATCATGGTGCTAAGGTTTTGAAGAGGTGAAATAACGCCGCAGTACAATATAATGGAAGACATCCACAGGCTGAAAGAAATCAACAGCCAGGTAATGTGGGAGGGGGAAATGAAATGACAGAAATGCAAAGGTTTATAGCTTCACAAGAGTATGAAAATGCTAGACATCGAGCATTTGAAGATTGGCAAGTTCATCAAAACCACATCATAGCTCATTGCCAACATATAGGTAGAAACTATATTCCTACTCCAAAGCCCGTATTTCCTCCCTGGTCTATAGAGATCCAACCACCGTATCCTACTTATAACCCAGCTGAAGCATTCTATAACACATACGGTTATGCATGGAACCCCTACTGGTATCAGTATCAACCCTAGTTTATTTAGTTTTATTTATTTTATTTTTGTAATGTTACTACATTTAGCACTTATGTTGATATTGTAATAGTTTTTATAATTTTCTAACTTTTATTATTAGATTTTAATAATTTTTGAATGTGGGATAATATACCAAACTTCAAAAATATGTATATATGTTTGCAGTTTATTTTATGTACACAACAGGGTAAAACAACGCATTTTCAAAGACTGACATTAAGTTCAGCAAAAGCAACTAATTTTGACGACAAGATGCAAAATATATGTGAAATAACAACAAGACGGAATGAACAAATGATGTGCACCATTTACCATTCAAGACAAACAACAATATGTTTGGAAACTTTGGTAAAATTTAATCATTTTTCTACGATAATCACCCTCAATAATTTAAATTGTTACTGATTTCTTGCAAATGAGGGCATTGCAAGATCTTAAGTGTGGGAAGGGGTTAAATTCTTTCGAATTTAAAATTTTTTTTTTTTTTTTTTTATTAAGTTTAAGTCTTGTAAATAGACTTAAACTAAGTGTGATGACCAATTGTGTGATATATATAGTCTGGTAAATTCTTTAGCTTTTAAACACTTGGTTACCATTAAAAATACTAGTAAAGCAGTAGTTGTATTAGAATCTAGTGCTCTTTGATAATAAAGAACAGCTCTAGTCTTATATACTGACTACCCAATTCTAGTAAAATTTTCAAAATTTCCAATTAAATGAATTCAAAATCATGTTTATACATATTTATGAACGATAAAACTAGGTGTTAACACCGAAATTATTGTTACCTTGGAAAGGACATAAATTGAGAAACAAACTAAAATGTTAGAATTCATTTAAAATGGAATAGAGGAGAACAAAAAGGAAAAATAAAAGCCAAGTGTGGGAAAATTCACCAAGTTATCTTAAACATATGTCACATATTTCTGTAACAAATAATTGAAGATACTTTTGTTTTGGACTAATCTAATCAATTTTACCCGATTTACTGTAATATATTTGAAAGAAAGATGGATCTACATAATGAATCAATTCCATCATTAAAAGGAAGTAAAGTCTTCCGAAAAAGAAACGCGCTTCTTGATTTAGGTCATGAAGTTGTCATCCAGATCAGCTGTAGGTTGACGAAAAATCTAGAAAAGTCATCACTAAAATCAGCAGAAAATCCACGGACCTCATCATCAAACAGGGTCACCAAGTGGTCAGATTTATCCTAACCATGAGAAGGATTTATCTCGTACAACGGGGGGCACCGTGCAAATTAGCTTGATAAGACTAATGAATCAGATCCCCAGAAAGGATAATCTCCTTAAAAGATCAAAAATCAGCTTTTAAGACTGATATTACTCAATTCTTGAGATTGACCTTAAAGATTGAGAATTCAAACTCATGGAATTCAATGATATCTAAACTCGAGCTTGAACGAGAAAATATTTTGATCAAAAATTAAAACCGATTTGTTTTCTGAAAACCCATTTTCAATGCGTTCATTACCATTGAACGTAAAATCCTAGGAATTCAACTGGAATTCATTAGGTCACCTGAACCAAATCGGGTGTCAACCGTAAGAACGGTGGTTGCATAGCATGGTCGGAGACAGGACCTTGTGCCAGACCGAAAAATCATAGGATGATCTTTACTATTGCTCCTACCAAGGATAGTACTAGCATCCGACACATTATAGACCATAATCATCTGCATGTCACGGGACATTGCCTTAACAATTTCTTGTTCATCGCTTTCCTTTACAACCGGACGGTAGTTTACCGAAAGGTAATATACGGAACAAGTAAACTGGATGTGTGCTTTCCGATACAGGGATATCAGTGGATTACACGAGCCTAAAAGTTTTAGCCAAAATATTGATCCACAAATATATTTTGCAACACCGATGGTGGATCAAATCAGAAAACTTGTCTAGGGTAAAATCTAGCCTGAATTTTCAAAAGATCAAATGTTTTCATAAAGATCCAATTTCCTAAAGGATCTAAATTTTTATAGTCATGTGAGACTGTAAATCACATCGTTACTTTCATTATTCATACCGCCGTATTGAAATCACTGATGTACAAAGTGTGAAGAATAAAGAAGTGATTCAAGTATTTTTATTTCAAGACTATATTGCTTGAGGACAAGCAACACTCAAGTGTGGGAATATTTGATAATGCTAAAAATGAACATATATTTCATAGCATTATCCCTCAAGAAAGACAAGCTTTTAGTTGCAATTGTTCTATTTACAAGTGATATTCGTTTAAATAATAAAAGGTGAAGACAAAAGATAGATTCGACGAATTGAAGACGTAAACGACCAAAAAGCTCAAAAGTACAAGATACAATCAAAAAGGTTCAAATTATTGATGAGAAACGTTTAAAAATGACAAGAGTACAAGACGCAAAACGTAAAGTACACGATATAAAATAGTACGAAAGGACGTTCGAAAATCCGGAACCGGGACATGAGTCAACTCTCAACGCACGACGCAACGGAGCGAAAGTTACAAATTAATTATGTATATAAATATAATATAATATATAATTAATTATATAAATTATATATATATTATATTTATATAACAAAACGTCGGCAAAGAAGATCCAAAAAGGGATGAGCTGTAAAAGCAAACTCCGCGACTTGCGGAGTTTGAAGGGTTAGAGTACCGCGACTCGCGGAGAAACCAGGTCCCAGAATGTCTATAAAAGGCAGCGAATTCGACGAGTTTTAGATATCCTAATTCTATCTATCTCTTAAAAACGTGTATATATATATATATATATATATATATATATATATATATATATATATATATATATATATATATATATATATATATATTAATTTTAATTTTAATTTTAAATCCTAATAATAAGGGTATGTTAGCTAATGTTGTAAGGGTGTAAGTCGAAATTCTGTCCGTGTAACGCTACACTATTTTTAATCATTGTAAGTTATGTTCAACCTTTTTAATTTAATGTCTCGTAGCTAAGTTATTATTATGCTTATTTAATACCGAAGTAATCATGATGTTGGACTAAAAATATTTAAATTTGGGTAATTGGGCTTTGTACCATAATTGGGCTTTGGACAAAAGAACGACACTTGTGAAAATTAGACTATGGGCTATTAATGGGCTTTATATTTGTTTAACTAAATGATAGTTTGTTAATTTTAATATAAAGATTTACAATTGGACATACCTATAAATAACCATATACACTCGATCGGACACGATGGGCGGGATATTTATATGTACGAATAATCGTTCATTTAACCGGACACGGGAATGGATTAATAGTCTATGGAATTATTAAAACAGGGGTGAAATTATGTACAAGGACACTTGGCATAATTGATAACAAAGTATTAAAACCTTGGGTTACACGCAGTCGATAACCTGGTGTAATTATTAAACAAAGTATTAAAATCTTGTTACAGTTTAAGTCCCCAATTAGTTGGAATATTTGACTTCGGGTATAAGGATAATTTGACGAGGATACTCGCACTTTATATTTATGACTGATGGACTGGTATGGACAAAAACCAGACGTACATATTAAATAATCCAGGACAAAGGACGATTAACCCATGGGCATAAAACTAAAATCAACACGTTAAACATCATGATTACGAAAGTTTAAATACGCATAATTCTTTTATTTCATATTTAATTTCCTTTATTTTATATTTAATTGCACTTCTAATTATCGCATTTTTATTTATTGTTATTTAATTGCACTTTTAATTATCGTACTTTTTAATTATCGCAATTTTATTTTATCGCACTTTTATTTATCGCAATTTCATTATCGTTATTTACTTTACGATTTAAATTAAATCTTGTATTTATTTTTAATATTTTACATTAGGTTTTAACTGCGACTAAAGTTTTAAAAATCGACAAACCGGTCATTAAACGGTAAAAACCCCCCTTTATAATAATAATATTACTTATTTATATATTTGTATTTTTATAAATTAAAACTAATATAGCGTTAAGCTTTGTTTAAAGATTTTCCCTGTGGAACGAACCGGACTTACTAAAAACTACACTACTGTACGATTAGGTACACTGCCTATAAGTGTTGTAGCAAGGTTTAAGTATATCCATTCTATAAATAAATAAATATCTTGTGTAAAATTGTATCGTATTTAATAGTTTTTCCTAGTAAAATATAAGCTATTTCATATACACCTCGCATAACATCACGGAGCAAGTAGTGTCGGAGCAAGTTATGCCAATGTAGTTTGTTATAAATGTGGAAAACCAGGCCACATTATTAGAAATTGCCCGTACCAGGAGAACACGAATGGACAAGGCCGCGGAAGAGTTTTCAATATTAATGCGGTAGAGGCACAGGAAGACCCGGAGCTTGTTACGGGTACGTTTCTTATTGACAATAAATCTGCTTACGTTTTATTTGATTCGGGTGCGGATAGAAGCTATATGAGTAGAGATTTTTGTGCTAAATTAAGTTGTCCATTGACGCCTTTGGATAGTAAATTTTTACTCGAATTAGCAAATGGTAAATTAATTTTAGCAGATAATATATGTCGGAATCGAGAAATTAAACTGGTTAGAAAAACATTTAAGATTGACTTGATACCAGTAGAGTTAGGGAGTTTTGATGTGATAATCGGTATGGACTGGTTGAAAGAAGTGAAAGCAGAGATCGTTTGTTACAAAAATGCAATTCGCATTTTACGAGAAAAAGGAAAACCCTTAATGGTGTACGGAGAAAAAGGCAACACGAAGCTACATCTTATTAGTAATTTGAAGGCACAAAAACTAATAAGAAAAGGTTGCTATGCTGTTCTAGCACACGTCGAGAAAGTACAAACTGAAGAAAAGAGCATCAATGATGTTCCCGTCGCAAAAGAATTTTCCGATGTATTTTTGAAAGAATTACCGGGATTACCCCCACATCGATCCATTGAAATTCAAATAGATCTTGTACCAGGAGTTGCACCAATAGCTCGTGCTCCTTACAGACTCGTGCCCAGCGAGATGAAAGAACTACAAAGCCAATTACAAGAACTTTTAGAGCGTGGTTTCATTCGACCAAGCACATCACCGTGGGGAGCTCCTATTTTGTTTGTCAAGAAGAAAGATGGTACATTCAGGTTGTGTATCGACTACCGAGAGTTGAACAAACTTACCATCAAGAACCGCTACCCACTACCGAGAATCGACGACTTATTTGATCAACTACAAGGCTCGTCTGTTTATTCAAAGATTGACTTACGTTCCGGGTATCATCAAATGCGGGTGAAAGAAGATGATATTCCAAAGACTGCTTTCAAAACACGTTACGGTCATTCCGAGTTTATGGTCATGCCATTTGGTTTAACTAATGCACCAGCTGTGCTCATGGACCTTATGAACCGAGTGTGTGGACCATACCTTGACAAGTTTATCATTGTTTTCATTGATGACATACTTATTTACTCAAAGAAGGACCAAGAACACGGTGAACATTTGAGAAAGGTGTTAGAAGTATTGAGGAAGGAAGAATTGTACGCTAAGTTTTCAAAGTGTGCATTTTGGTTGGAAGAAGTTCAATTCCTCGGTCACATAGTGAACAAAGAAGGTATTAAGGTGGATCCGATAAAGATAGAAATTGTTGAAAAGTGGGAAACCCCGAAAACTCCGAAATACATACGCCAGTTTTTAGGACTAGCTGGTTACTACTGAAGGTTCATCCAAGATTTCTCCAAAATAGCAAAACCCTTGACTGCATTAACGCATAAAGGGAAGAAATTTGAATGGAAGGATGAACAAGAGAAGGCGTTTCAATTATTGAAGAAAAAGCTAACTACGGCACCTATATTGTCATTGCCTGAAGGGAATGATGATTTTGTGATTTATTGTGACGCATCAAAGCAAGGTCTCGGTTGTAATTAATGCAACGGACGAAGGTGATTGTTTATGCGTCTAGACAATTGAAGATTCACGAGCAAAATTATACGACGCATGATTTGGAATTAGGCGCGGTTGTTTTTGAATTAAAGACTTGGAGGCACTACTTATATGGGGTCAAAAGTATTATATATACCGACCACAAAAGTCTTCAACACATATTTAATCAGAAACAACTGAATATGAGGCAGCGTAGGTGGATTGAATTGTTGAATGATTACGACTTTGAGATTCGTTACCACCCGGGGAAGGCAAATGTGGTAGCCGACGCCTTGAGCAGAAAGGACAGAGAACCCATTCGAGTAAAATCTATGAATATAATGATTCACACTAACCTTACTACTCAAATAAAGGAGGCGCAACAAGGAGTTTTAAAAGAGGGAAATTTAAAAGATGAAATACCCAAAGGATCGGAGAAGCATCTTAATATTCGGGAAGACGAAACCCGATATAGGGCTGAAAGAATTTGGGTACCAAAATTTGGAGATATGAGAGAAATGGTACTTAGAGAAGCTCATAAAACTAGATACTCAATACATCCTGGAACGGGGAAGATGTACAAGGATCTTAAGAGACATTTTTGGTGGCCGGGTATGAAAGCCGATGTTGCTAAATACGTAGGAGAATGTTTGACGTGTTCTAAGGTCAAAGCTGAGCATTAGAAACAATCAGGTCTACTTCAACAACCCGAAATCCCGGAATGGAAATGGGAAAACATTACCATGGATTTCATCACTAAATTGCCAAGGACTGCAAGTGGTTTTGATACTATTTGGGTAATAGTTGATCGTCTCACCAAATCAGCACACTTCCTGCCAATAAGAGAAGATGACAAGATAAAGAAGTTAGCACGACTGTATTTGAAGGAAGTCGTCTCCAGACATGGAATACCAATCTCTATTATCTTTGATAGGGATGGTAAATTTATTTCAAGATTCTGGCAGACATTACAGCAAGCATTAGGAACTCGTCTAGACATGAGTACTGCCTATCATCCACAAACTGATGGGCAGAGCGAAAGGACGATACAAACTCTTGAAGACATGCTACGAGCATGTGTTATTGATTTCGGAAATAGTTGGGATCGACATCTACCGTTAGCAGAATTTTCCTACAACAACAGCTACCTTTCAAGCATTGAGATGGCGCCGTTTGAAGCACTTTATGGTAGAAAGTGCAGGTCTCCGATTTGTTGGAGTGAAGTGGGGGGTAGACAGATTACGGGTCCTGAGATAATACAAGAAACTACCGAGAAGATCATCCAAATTCAACAACGGTTGAAAACCGCCCAAAGTCGACAAAAGAGCTACGCTGATATTAAAAGAAAAGATATAGAATTTGAAATTGGAGAGATGGTCATGCTTAAAGTTGCACCTTGGAAAGGCGTTGTTCGATTTGGTAAACGAGGGAAATTAAATCCAAGGTATATCGGACCATTCAAGATTATTGATCGTGTCGGACCAGTAGCTTACCGACTTGAGTTACCTCAACAACTCGCAGCTGTACATAACACTTTCCATGTCTCGAATTTGAAAAAATGTTTTGCTAAAGAAGATCTCACTATTCCGTTAGATGAAATCCAAATCAACGAAAAACTTCAATTCATCGAAGAACCCGTTTAAAATAATGGATCGTGAGGTTAAAAGACTTAAGCAAAACAAGATACCAATTGTTAAGGTTCGATGGAATCCTCGTAGAGGACCCAAGTTCACCTGGGAGCATGAAGATCAGATGAAGGAGAAATACCCGCATTTATTTCCAGAAGATACGTCAACACCTCCAACTTCTTAAAATTTCGGGACAAAATTTATTTAACGGGTAGGTACTGTAGTGACCCGAACTTTTCCATGTTTTTATATATATTAAATGAAATTGTTATTTACATGATTAAGTGTTTCCAACATGTTAAGCAATCAAACTTGTTAAGACTTGATTAATTGAAATAGGTTTCATATAGACAATTGACCACCCAAGTTGACCGGTGATTCACGAACGTTAAAAATTGTAAAAACTATATGATGACATATATATGGATATATATATATAGTTAACATGATATTATGATAAGTAAACATATCAGTAAGTATATTAACAATCAACTACATATGTAAAAGCAAGACTACTAACTTAATGATTTTGAAACGAGACATATATGTAACGATTATCGTTGTAACGACATTTAATGTATATATATATATCATATTAAGAGATATTCATACATCATATTATCATGATAATATAATAATTTAAAATCTTATTTGATATTATAAACATTGGGTTAACAACATTTAACAAGATCGTTAACCTAAAGGTTTCAAAACAACACTTACATGTAACGACTAATGATGACTTAACGACTCAGTTAAAATGTATATACATGTAGTGTTTTAATATGTATTCATACACTTTTGAAAGACTTCAAGAAACTTATCAAAATACTTCTACTTAACAAAAATTCTTACAATTACATCCTCGTTCAGTTTCATCAACAATTCTACTCGTATGCACCCGTATTCGTACTCGTACAATACACAGCTTTTAGATGTATGTACTATTGGTATATACACTCCAATGATCAACTCTTAGCAGCCCATGTGAGCCACCTAACACATGTGGGAACCATCATTTGGAAACTAGCATGAAATATCTCATAAAATTACAAAAATATGAGTAATCATTCATGACTTATTTACATGAAAACAAAATTACATATCCTTTATATCTAATCCATACACCAACGACTAAAAACACCTACAAACACTTTCATTCTTCAATTTTCTTCATCTAATTGATCTCTCTCAAGTTCTATCTTCAATTTCTAAGTGTTCTTCATAAATTCTACAAGTTCTAGTTTCATAAAATCAAGAATACTTCCAAGTTTGCTAGCTTACTTCCAATCTTGTAGAGTGATCATCCAACCTCAAGAAATCTTTCTTATTTACAGTAAGATATCTTTCTAATACAAGGTAATACTCATATTCAAACTTTGATTCAATTTCTATAACTATAACAATCTTATTTCGAGTGAAAATCTTACTTGAACTGTTTTCGTGTCATGATTCTGCTTCAAGAACTTTCAAGCCATCCAAGGATCCTTTGAAGATAGATCCATTTTTCTTATTTCCAGTAGCTTTATCCAGAAAACTTGATGTAGTAATGATGTTCATAACATCATTCGATTCATACATATAAAGCTATCGTAGTCGAAGGTTTAAACTTGTAATCACTAGAACATAGTTTAGTTAATTCTAAACTTGTTCGCAAACAAAAGTTAATCCTTCTAACTTGACTTTTAAAATCAACTAAACACATTTTCTATATCTATATGATACGCTAACTTAATGATTTAAAACCTGGAAACACGAAAAACACCGTAAAACCAGATTTACGCCGTCGTAGTAACACCGCGGGCTGTTTTGGGTTAGTTAATTAAAAACTATGATAAAATTTGATTTAAAAGTTGTTCTTCTGGGACAATTATTTTTCTTATGAACATGAAACTATATCCAAAAATAATGGTTAAACTCAAAGTGGAAGTATGTTTTCTAAAATGGTCATCTAGACGTCGTTCGTTCGACAGAAGTGACTACCTTTACAAAAACGACTTGTAACTTATATTTATGACTTTAAACCTATACTTTTTCTGTTTAGATTCATAAAATAGAGTTCAATATAAAACCATAGCAATTTGATTCACTCAAAACGGATTTAAAATGAAGAAGTTATGGGTAAAACAAGATTGGATAATTTTTCTTGTTGTAGCAACGTGAAAATTGGTAAGAAATCTATATTAATCATATCCTAGCTAACTTATATTGTATTATACATATATTCTAATATATTATGTAATCTTGGGATACCATAGACACGTATGCAAATGTTTTGACATATCATATCGACCCATGTGTATATATTATTTGGAACAACCATAGACACTCTATATGCAGTAATGTGGGAGTTAGCTATACAGGGTTGAGGTTGATTCCAAAAATATATATACTTTAAGTTGTGATCTAACCTAAGACGTGTATACACTGGGTCGTGGATTGATTCAAGATAATATATATCAATTTTTTTCTGTACATCTAATGTTGGACAACTAGTTGTAGGTTACTAACAAGGACAGCTGACTTAATAAACTTAAAACATCAAAATGTATTAAAAGTGTTGTAAATATATTTTGAATATACTTTGATATATATGTACATATTTGTTATAGGTTCATGAATCGACCAGTGGCCAAGTCTTACTTTCCGACGAAGTAAAAATCTGTGAAAGTGAGTTATAGTCCCACTTTTAAAATCTAATATTTTTGGGATGAGAATACATGCAGGTTTTATAAATGATTTACAAAATAGACACAAGTATGTGAAACTACATTCTATGGTTGAATTATCGAAATCAAATATGCCCCTTTTTATTAAGTCTGGTAATCTAAGAATTAGGGAACAGACACCCTAATTGACGCGAATCCTAAAGATAGATCTATCGGGCCCAACAAGCCCCATCCAAAGTACTGGATGCTTTAGTACTTCAAAATTTATATCTTGTCCGAAGGAGGATCCCGGAATGATGGGGATATTCTTATATATGCATCTTGTTAATGTCGGTTACCAGGTGTTCACCATATGAATGATTTTTATCTCTATGTATGAGATGTATATTGAAATATGAAATCTTGTGGTCTATTGTTACGATTTGATATATATAGGTTAAACCTATAACTCACCAATATTTTTGTTGATGTTTTAAGCATGTTTATTCTCAGGTGATTATTAAGAGCTTCCGCTGCCGCATACTTAAATAAGGACGAGATTTGGAGTCCATGCTTGTATGATATTGTGTAAAAACTGCATTCAAGAAACTTATTTCGTTGTAACATATTTGTATTGTAAACCATTATGTAATGGTCGTGTGTAAACATGATATTTTAGATTATCATTATTTGATAATCTACGTAAAGCTTTTTAAACCTTTATTGATGAAATAAAGGTTATGGTTTGTTTTAAAATGAATGCAGTCTTTGAAAAACGTCTCATATAGAGGTCAAAACCTCGCAACGAAATCAATTAATATGGAACGTTTTTAATCAATAAGAACAAGACATTTCACATCACACGCCTCAACATCACAATCTGCACCTCGGATATTAACATCATACGCACCATGATACCAAGGAGTACCAACAGAAACAAACGATGAAGTATGGATTCATAACTTCATCGAAGAAACATTCTACGGTGATTATGTAATTTCTAAAGGTTTGAGATTATCTATTCTAGCCTTAAACATAAATCAGATAGAGTAGAAACCCTGATCGGAATGGTGTATGATTTACAAGCTAGACTTGTTATATCACAACATCAACAGCATCGTCAGTACCGTCAGCATCGTCAGCACCAGCAGCATCTACTACATCATAAGATCCGCCAGTTCAAGAAAACACCGTGGACATTTTTACAAGTCAACAACGAGTATATTGTATCAATGAGTTATGAAGTAATAACTCAATTCCTCTAAAGAATTTATATGTATATCTTATATATATAAATTTTAAAACCATCATAAATCTCTTCGTACTAAGCTATTATGTATGAATTGAAAAAGGAAAATACTTCTCGGTTAATTCATATTACTAATATGCTATAATGTACATCTTTCGATAACGATTTAACCATCGTTAACTACAATCTCTGTTTCAACTCAATGAATTCCATTTCCTAATAAACCAAGTGTATTATTCAATTACATAATTGATTTTACATTTTCATTTTCGATGTACTCTAAACTTTCCAGAAAACATCATCTGTGCCTTGTAAGGTTCACAAAATTCCACGAGCATCAAAATCCTTCACCGAGGAATATCAATAAGAATAAATAATGAAGTATTGATTTCATTAGTGAAATACTCCGCGAAGATTATGTAATCTCTAATGTTTTAGAGATTATTCATCCAAGCCAAAAATCAAATGAGCTTAATATGATATTAACTCATTAAATCAGTATTACATCTGAAGAAAATATACATACATATATTTTCATAAAGACTGTAATGAAAATTCATTGTACAAAGTACTAATTGTGAAATCTTTAACGGGTAGGTAATACACGGGAAATATTTAAGTTCACAATTAATATGTTACACTGTACATTCCTAAATTTTGATTCAAAAATCATTAACGATACTCACTATCTTTACAGTGATACACAATCATTTCATACAAATTCAATTACATATTCTGACATAATAGAATACAAGTCAAGATTTAACAAGTGACATCATTCTTAGATCTCTACATCTTTCAAAGCTATACTTTGACTTCAAAACTGTGAAAGATCCTTTAGCATTGTTATTACCGAAAATAATCTTGCAATTCCTTTTCAAAGTATCCAATTTTATCACACTTACAACCAGTCAACTTCAACTTTTCAGATTAACCTTATTGTAACCTTGACATATACATTTTTGTTACCGGGGAACCTTTTATGTTCCACCACATTAGCAGTAAATTTACCAACAACTTCATTGATCCTTGACCTTCCGAAAAATCATTATACTCATTGAAGCCCTATCAAGTACTCGTCTACATCTTCTAACAATAATTGCCATACCAACTACCGGGAATTAACAATCAGTATTTCGAATTTCGCAGCAATTCTACTCTAACAGTTATATATAAACATATAATGTCTATCTCATAGACTTACTTACTTCGAATGTGAAGTTTCTGAAAAACACCCCAAACTGTGAAACTAGTCCTTCAAATTTTGGAAAAAATGCTGATGAAGCAGCAAAAACTGTAAACGACCTTAACAGTCGAAAGTTTAATGATAAAGAGTAGTGTGTTGGAAAAGCACAGAAAAAGAGAAGGTTTTGAATTGAAAAACGGATTGAGCAAACTATGAAGAAGGCTGTGAACAAATCACAAAGACTAAACGTGCCTTCAAAGAATCCAAATGATTCAGTGTCTGCTGAAGTCATTAACGAATACCTTGCTCCTGACTCTAAACCCTTACGAACAAATCTTCTTCATCATCCTTCGATATTAGAAATTCTAAGATATTATCATATCTTTCATTATAAATATCTTCGATATTTCTGAAGATATCTTCATAACTATCATTGTTCGAGATTATTTATCTCTTCACGCTATCTGTGTTATATCATAAAAGAAACTATTTTAGTTTCTAAATTCTGAAGAAAAAAAAATTTAAAAAATGGATGTTTTTTAAGTAGTGTTGGGAACTGAAGCATGGGTTAGTATAATATAATGACACTTGATCAACGTGATTATATTACAGTAAGTCATGCTGAGTTTCTAATGGAACGTAATAAAGGTTCACAGATCATACCCTCATCATGAACCATGTTACATAACTCTTTCATTCTATTTAATCTCTAGATATATCAAGAAAATGCTTTTCTTGATGATTCGGTCTTTTTCAGATATTCTAGTAATTTGACAAATCAAATCATGCTATTACCTTTCCTCTCTGCCTTGTATATTATGATCATTCGAAAACTCCATAACTACGAATTCTGGACCATTATTCGCTTGACTAGAAGTCGGGAATGAAAAATGAAAGCATGGAGCTCCTAAATATAAGGGAAAATATAAAGCCTGACAACAACATATATATTACAAACCGTGTATATCATTGCGTATAGCAAAATAAAGACATGGGAGAATGAAAAATAGTATAACCCCAAGGTAGTGGTAGAAGAAAATAACTTTCTCTGGTGGTAGATGAAAAAGAAGAATGACAGATATGAAAGTTAGGAGTATATCAAGAATCAGAACTGGATGAAGCATTTCACAATCTTTTGTAAGTATGAAATGAGGAAGAAGATATAGGAGTGGTGAAAATAATGAAACGGAAGAGGTCAATTTATAGCGAAATATCAGACATAGCAATCGAGGCAGATTACACATTTAATCAAAGAGAATCCTAATTTCTGCAATTTCCAATGAATCAAATCTTATTTAGATTATGAAGATTTTCTATTCCTTAAATTCCGGAAATCAATCGTTACTACGTCAAGAGTTAAGACGAATCTCTATTCCTTCATTTCACTCTATTACGATCACTTCTCTCATACGCTTCGAGTAATCGGATTGTTTTATTCATATTATTCAACTGTGATAAAACTCTATTTATCGACTCATATTCGTCATGAAAATATTTTTATTGTTAGCCATGACGACCTCACTCAAATTTCGGGACGAAATTTCTTTAACGGGTAGGTACTGTGATGATCCGGAAAATTTCGACTTATTTTGAACCAAATTCTCGATATGATTTAATGTTTCCGACACGATAAGCAAAGTCTATGAAGTTGAATCTCAAAATTTTAAACTATGCAATTACCCTTCGGTTATTCTCAACAAATCACGAACAATTATATGTAAATAGATACATACTATAACTTGAAAACGTAATAAAATGTTGAGTATATGATGCTGTGCATTAAACTTATTGGTTTGATTATCTGATTTATATATTTAACTACGGAGTTAAAATTTTATGCCAAACGATGTGAAAAACTGCGTTTGAGATTCAACTAGCTTCGATATCATGTCTTCTAAATTTGGCTTTTGATCATCGGTTAGTGGTGTTTTAATTGGAAAAATAGGTCTTTGCAGGTTGTAAGTATTATTAGATACTTGTTGATTGCTAGGACCTTGTTGGTTGTTGTATGTAACATTTCGGTTATAATTCTGATTTTGATTGTAGTTTGGTCTTGGCGGTTGATAATTATTCTGATAATTATTTCCAGGCCTTTGGTTCATGTATGAAACATTCTCTCTTTGTTCCATTGTTTGTTCAATACTAAGACAATCTTTTGTCAAATGTGGTCCTTCACACTGCTCACAACTAATTCGTATTGCGTGAATTTCCTTAGTCATCTTTTCCATTCGTCTCTCGAAAGCCTCTATCTTTGCGAACATGGAATCAAAGTCATGGCTAGAATCGACATCTAGCCGCTTTAGATGATCTAACAATATCTTTTTCTTGGTGCCACTCATGTGAGTGGGAGGCTGTGTTATCAATAATTTTGTAAGCTTCAGTTGCGGTTTTCTTCATAATGGAACCACCAGCTGCTATGTCGATGTCTTTGTGTATAGTAATATCACATCCTTGGTAGAATATTTGTACTATTTGATAAGTGTCTAAACCATGTTGAGGACATCCTCTCAACAACTTTCCAAATCTTGTCCACGCCTCATATAGAGTTTCATTTAGCTTTTGTGTGAACGTAACAATTTCTCCTTGAAGTTTCACAGCTTTAGATGCCGGAAAGAATTGTTTAAGAAATTTTTCAACTAAGACATCCCATGTATCAATCGCCACTTCAGGTAACGATTCTAACCAATATTTGGCTTCTCCCTTTAAAGTCCAGGGAAATAACATGAGATAGATCTATTCATCCTCCACTTCTCGGATTTTAAATAGAGTACAGATCCTATTAAAGGTTTGAAGATGTTCATTTGGATCTTCCTTTGTTGCACCACTAAATTGGCATTGATTAGTTACCATGTGTAGGATTTGTCCTTTGATTTCATAATCTGGCGCATTAATGTCTGGTTGAGTAATGGCATGACCTTGGCCAGTGCGTTTAGCCCTCATTCGGTCTTCCATACTTAGAGGTTTCAGATTCTCCATGATTAAATTTGTTGAATCTGAATCACTAGAGGATTCTGATTTAATGGTTTCTTCCTCGACAATCTCTGGATGAGTAACTTGTGATTCAGGAGGAATGATTAGTGGTTCAGGATCTCTGAATTGTCCCTGAATATCCTCCGGATTCTCAATTGTGAGGTCGGGTTCAAAAAATGGATTATCAGAAATTTGAATTGGAGTACTTGGTCGACTAGAAGACAATTCTAAAGAAAAATCAACGGCGACAATATTGGCTAGATGTCTTGATCGAGTTACAGGTGGTGAACGTATAAAAGGTGGTGAATGTTTTGCTCGGTGCATTCACTGAATATCCTATTAGTTATAAAAGATAAAAAAATATATATATAAGTTATCAAATTAATAGACTTTTCTGATTTTGCCCACGTTTCGAATAGCCAAATGATGCAGCAGGTAGCCAGGATCCTTTAAATCGGAAGCTCACAACTCGCCACTAACAAATCCAACTATTACTACGAACCAGAAAATTTTGGATGTCTATCAATTTAACCGCTTAAAATAATTTTTCGTCGAAGTTTAAAGAAAATTCTATGTCCTAAAAACTAGAGCGTCAAGAAATAAGAAAGAAAAAGAGCGCGTCGAAAAATGTCGAAAAATAAGCGTCGAAAAATAATAATAAGAAAGTAGCGCGTCGAAACTTAAAAGTCTAAAAACTAAATATTAAAAGTTACGTCTAAAGGTATTAAAGCTTAAAAGGAATTCTATATCCAAAACGGCAATAACTTAAAAAGTACTAAAATCTTAAAACGGCGTCGCAAAATTCTAAAGCACCTAAATCTTAGTCTAAAGAAAAAGCACTTAAGGGATTTTACGGCAAAGCCTAAAAATCTAGAAATAAAAATAACTACGGCAAAAACTATATCTTAAAACTAGTTACGAATGATAAATATACAATTACGTACTAAAAAATAAAAAGATACAAAAATATAAAAATAATACTTAAAGTTATAAAAATACAATTTTTATAAAAATATTTTTTTATATTATTTATATAAAAGTATTAGTTTTATATATTTAATAATAATTATTAAACATAATAATACTAATTAAAACTAAAAATAAAACTAATTTAAACTAATTAATATTTTAATTAAACCCTAATTATAATTAATTATATAATAAAACTAACCCTAATTCGTTGGTTAAAGGTACCAGACTTGTCCAATCAGCTCATGCGATCGCATGAGCTGAGTGTTTTAATACCATGCGGTCGCATGGCTTCGGGTACCAGGCCAGATTATGGGCTGCTACAGTACCAGGCCCGATTACTTTTACAATTTTTTTTTTAATTTTATAGAAAATAAAATGTAATAAAAACTTTAAAAAAAATTTACTTATTAGTTTTTTAATAACTTTTAATAATAAACAAAAATATAAATTTTTTAATTTTAACAAAACTTAAAAATATAGATATGTATTTTTCTTTTTCTTGTTTTTATATTTTTGTATTTAAAACCTATTTTTACAAAAATAAATTAAAACTTAATAAAGAAAATCTTTTTTTATTATAGCGTTTCGCTTTGGTGTTGTTGAGTTCCCCGGCAGCGGCGCCAAAAATACTTGATGTTATGCGAGGTGTATACGAAATAGTTATATTTTTGTTTCGAAATACTATTAAATACGATACAATTTTACACAAGTTATTTATTTATTTATAGAGTGGATATACCTAAACCTTGCTACAACACTATAAGCAGTGTACCTAATCGTATAGTAGTGTAGTTTTTAGTAAGTCCAGTACGTTCCGCAGGGAGCTAACCAAGTTTAACGCTATATTTTTTTATTTTAAACTATATTTGTATATATATATATATATATATATATATATATATATATAAGTTATATTATTATTATAAAAAGGGGGGTTTTTTTTACCGTTTAGTGACCGGTTTATCGATTTTTTGTCTTAAGTCACAATTAAAACCTAATGTAAAATATTAAAAATAAATATAACTTAATTTAAAGCGTAAATTAAATGACGATAATTAAAATTGTGATAATTAAAAGTGCGATAAATAAAATGACAATAAATAAAAGTACAATAATTTAAAGTACGATGAGATATAAAATAAAGGAATTATGCTTATTTAAACTTCCACAATCATGATGTTTGACGTGTTGATTTTAGTTTATTACCATGGGTTAATTGTCCTTTGTCCTGGATTATTCGATATGTCCATACGGTTTTGTCCATAATAGTCCATCGGTCATAATTATAAAGTGCAAGGATCTTCGTTAAATTAACCTTATATCCAAAGTCAAATATTCCAACTAATTGGGGATTCGAACTGTAACAAGGTCTTAATACTTTGTTTAATGAATACACCAGGTTATCGACTGCGTGTAGTCCAAGATTTTACTGCTTCGTTAACAATTACACCAATTACCCTTGAATGTAATCCACCCCTATTTTAATGATTCCATTAACTATTAATCCATCCCCGTGTCCGGTCAAATAAACAATAATTCGTATTTATAAATATCCCGCCCACCGTACCCGATTAAGCGTATGTGGTTATATATAGATACGTCAAATTATAACCTTTATATTAAATTAATAAGGTATCGTTTAGTTAATATAAAGCCCATTAATAGCCCATAGTCTAATTTCCACAAGTGTCGTTCTTTTGTCCAAACCCCAATTATGGTACAAAGCCCAATTACCCCGTCTTTAATATTTAGTCCAACATCACGATTACTTCGGCTTAAATAAGCATAATAATAACTTAGCTATGAGACATTAATTTAAAAAGGTTGAACATAACTTACAATTAGTATTAATCGCGTAGTGTTACACGGATAGAATTTCGACTTACAAACTTAAAACATTCGCCACTATAACCTTATTATTATTAACTTAATATTAAAATTAAAATTATAATTATAAATATAAATATATATCAGAGAGTGAGAGAGATAGTTGATATTTTGTGTACACAATTCGTCGAGCAAACTGACTTTTTATAGAACCTGGCCAGCTACAGTAGCTCATGCGACTGCATGAATTTAAGGCTACCAGGCCATGCGATCGCATGACCTACTTTTCCAGCTCACCAAGCAACAAAAACGTAGGCTGCTGCGTATTATTTAATATTTATAATATAATATATATAATTATATATAATTACATATATTTATATATTATATTATATTCATGTGCATCATTAACTTGTAATTTTAGCTCCATTGAGTTGCGCGTTGATAGTTGGTTCATGTCCAGGTTCCGGATTTTTGAACGTCCTTGCGTACTATTTAATATCTTGTACTTTGCATTTCGCGGCTCGTACTCTTGTCATTTTTAGTCATTTCTCATCAATAAATTGAACATCTTGGATTGTACTTTGTACTTTTTAGCGTTTTGGTCATTTGCGTCTTCAATTCGTCGAATCTATCTTTTATCTTCACATTTTAATATTTAAACGAATATCACTTGTAGATAGAACAATTGCAACTAAAAGCTTGTCATTCTTAAGAGATAATGCTATGAAATATATGTTCGTTTTTAGCATTATCAACCTTCACAAACTCATCAACCATTCCCTGATTCGTTGACCCGAAGATAATATCATCAACATAAACATGCACTAACATAAAATGTTGTCCCTTCTTCTTGATGAAAAGTGTCTGATCAATGACACCTCTCCTAAAACCGTTTTTAAGCATATAGTTGGACAACGTGGCATACCATGCTCTAGGAGTTTGGTGAAGACCATAAAGTGCCTTTTCAAGTCGATAAACCTTTTCTGGGAAATAAGGATCTTCGAAACCAGGTGGTTGTTCAACAAATACTCTTTCATTGATCTCTCCATACAAAATCGCGCTTTTCACATCCATCTGATATACTTTAAAACCCATGAAAGATGCAAAAGCCAAGAAAATTCTAATTGCTTCCAGTCGAGCAACCGGAGCAAAAACCTCATCATAGTCAATCTCAGGGATTTGTTGATATCCCTTTACCACCAACCTAGCTTTGTTTCTGATCACGATACCCTGTTCATCCTTCTTATTCTTCAACACCCATCGAAGACCATAGGGTTCACAACCATGTGGTGGATTGACAAGTCTCCAAACCTTCAAGTGTTTAAACTGTAACAGCTCTTTCTACATAGCACTAACCCACTCATCATATTTCAATGCTTCAAAAGCATCTTTTGGTTCAATTTGACACACATACAATGAATGAGCATGCACAAATACTCTCCCTGTCTTGTTCAACGAGGAAAAGAAAGCTGTTACCACATTCGCACTTTCTGATTCAACACCTTCTGCTGCTGATTGACTCTCACATACTACTGGAGTCTCAGATGTAGTAGGAACTTCAGATGTAGATGGTTCATTAGTCGTGGCATGAGGAATCCCAATATGAGGTATGCCTCTTGTATCAACATAGTAATTATCTAAACGTTTTGGAGGCATGATAACACGATTTGACCTATATACTCCTCTGTCTTCAGTTGGCTGTTCAGTCCCTGTTACAGTTGGAGGTTGATTATAAAAAGGATTTAAGTGCTCTTCTATCAACCGTGCTCGATTTACACCCTCATCTTCTTCTGAATCACTATCTTCATCTGTCTCATACACAATCTCCACATTAGGGTCGGCATTAGAATGGTCACTCTGGGTGCTTTGCCTCGGACTCTGAATCGGACTTTGATGAGAACTTCGAGTCTGAACTTGAGTCTGGCTAGGAATAGAAATGATATTCTCTGTGGAATTCTGAGCATCATACAACATATGAGTAAGTAACTCATTGTCTGTAGCCTCAAGTGGAACGTTGAAAGAGTCAAACAGTTTATCATAATCAAATTGCCATGCGAATCCTTTACTAACACGAGCAGGAGCATTACGCTGAATATTAACCTCAAAACGTTCTTCAACACACTTAGATTCTGAAATATCCCGTTCTTATTGATTAAAAACGTTCCATATTAATTGATTTCGTTGCGAGGTTTTGACCTCTATATGAGACATTTTTCAAAGATTGCATTCATTTTTAAAACAAACCATAACCTTTATTTCATAGATAAAGGTTTTAAAAAGCTTTACGTAGATTATCAAATAATGATAATCTAAAATATCCTGTTTACACACGACCATTACATAATGGTTTACAATACAAATATGTTACAACAAAATAAGTTTCTTGAATGCAGTTTTTACACAATATCATACAAGCATGGACTCCAAATCTCGTCCTTATTTAAGTATGCGACAGCGGAAGCTCTTAATAATCACCTGAGAATAAACATGCTTAAAACATCAACAAAAATGTTGGTGAGTTATAGGTTTAACCTATATATATCAAATCATAATAATAGACCACAAGATTTCATATTTCAATACACATCCCATACATAGAGATAAAAATCATTCATATGGTGAACACCTGGTAACCGACATTAACAAGATGCATATATAAGAATATCCCCATCATTCCGGGACACCCTTCGGATATGATATAAATTTCGAAGTACTAAAGCATCCGGTACTTTGGATGGGGTTTGTTAGGCCCAATAGATCTATCTTTAGGATTCGCGTCAATTAGGGTGTCTGTTCCCTAATTCTTAGATTACCAGACTTAATAAAAAGGGGCATATTCGATTTCGATAATTCAACCATAGAATGTAGTTTCACGTACTTGTGTCTATTTTGTAAATCATTTATAAAACCTGCATGTATTCTCATCCCAAAAATATTAGATTTTAAAAGTGGGACTATAACTCACTTTCACAGATTTTTACTTCGTCGGGAAGTAAGACTTGGCCACTGGTTGATTCACGAACCTATAACAATATATACATATATATCAAAGTATGTTCAAAATATATTTACAACACTTTTAATATATTTTGATGTTTTAAGTTTATTAAGTCAGCTGTCCTCGTTAGTAACCTACAACTAGTTGTCCACAGTTAGATGTACAGAAATAAATCGATAAATATTATCTTGAATCAATCCACGACCCAGTGTATATGTATCTCAGTATTGATCACAACTCAAACTATATATATTTTGGAATCAACCTCAACCCTGTATAGCTAACTCCAACATTCACATATAGAGTGTCTATGGTTGTTTCGAAATATATATAGATGTGTCGACATGATAGGTCGAAACATTGTATACGTGTCTATGGTATCTCAAGATTACATAATATACAATACAAGTTGATTAAGTTATGGTTGGAATAGATTTGTTACCAATTTTCACGTAGCTAAAATGAGAAAAATTATCCAATCTTGTTTTACCCATAACTTCTTCATTTTAAATCCGTTTTGAGTGAATCAAATTGCTATGATTTCATGTTGAACTCTATTTTATGAATCTAAACAGAAAAAGTATAGGTTTATAGTCGGAAAAATAAGTTACAAGTCGTTTTTATAAAGGTAGTCATTTCAGTCGAAAGAACGACGTCTAGATGACCATTTTAGAAAACATACTTCCACTTTGAGTTTAACTATAATTTTTGGATATAGTTTCATGTTCATAATAAAAATAATTTTCTCAGAATAACAACTTTTAAATCAAAGTTTATCATAGTTTTTAATTAACTAACCCAAAACAGCCCGCGGTGTTACTACGACGGTGTAAATCCAGTTTTACGGTGTTTTTCGTGTTTCCAGGTTTTAAATCATTAAGTTAGCATATCATATAGATATAGAACATGTGTTTAGTTGATTTTAAAATTCAAGTTAGAAGGATTAACTTTTGTTTGCGAACAAGTTTAGAATTAACTAAACTATGTTCTAGTGATTACAAGTTTAAACCTTCGAATAAGATAGCTTTATATGTATGAATCGAATGATGTTATGAACATTATTACTACCTTAAGTTCCTTGGATATACCTACTGGAAAAGAGAAAAATGGATCTAGCTTCAACGGATCCTTGGATGGCTCGAAGTTCTTGAAGCAGAATCATGACACGAAAACAAGTTCAAGTAAGATCATCACTTGAAATAAGATTGTTATAGTTATAGAAATTGAACCAAAGTTTGAATATGATTATTACCTTGTATTAGAATGATAACATACTGTAAGAAACAAAGATTTCTTGAGGTTGGATGATCACCTTACAAGATTGGAAGTGAGCTAGCAAACTTTAAAGTATTCTTGATTTTATGTAACTAGAACTTGTAGAATATATGAAGAACACTTAGAACTTGAAGATAGAACTTGAGAGAGATCAATTAGATGAAGAAAATTGAAGAATGAAAGTGTTTGTAGGTGTTTTTGGTCGTTGGTGTATGGATTAGATATAAAGGATATGTAATTTTGTTTTCATGTAAATAAGTCATGAATGATTACTCATATTTTTGTAATTTTATGAGATATTTCATGCTAGTTGCCAAATGATGGTTTCCACATATGTTAGGTGACTCACATGGGCTGCTAAGAGCTGATCATTGGAGTGTATATACCAATAGTACATACATCTAAAAGCTGTGTATTGTACGAGTACGAATACGGGTGCATACGAATAGAATTGTTGATGAAACTGAACGAGGATGTAATTGTAAGCATTTTTGTTAAGTAGAAGTATTTTGATAAGTGTATTGAAGTCTTTCAAAAGTGTATAAATACATATTAAAACACTACATGTATATACATTTTAACTGAGTCGTTAAGTCATCGTTATTCGTTACATGTAAGTGTTGTTTTGAAACCTTTAGGTTAACGATCTTGTTAAATGTTGTTAACCCAATGTTTATAATATCAAATGAGATTTTAAATTATTATATTATCATGATATTATCATGTATGAATATCTCTTAATATGATATATATACATTAAATGTCTTTACAACGATAATCGTTACATATATGTCTCGTTTAAAAATCATTAAGTTAGTAGTCTTGTTTTTACATATGTAGTTCATTGTTAATATACTTAATGATATGTTTACTTGTCATAGTATCATGTTAACTATATATATATATCCATATATATGTCATCATATAGTTTTTACAAGTTTTAACGTTCGTGAATCACCGGTCAACTTGGGTGGTCAATTGTCTATATGAAACATATTTCAATTAATCAAGTCTTAACAAGTTTGATTGCTTAACATGTTGGAAACATTTAATCATGTAAATATCAATCTCAATTAATATATATAAACATGGAAAAGTTCGGGTCACTACAGATTCAGTATTGTACACTCGCTTATTTGGATTCCCATAACCCAAGAAGATACCAGAGACAACCTTTGAATTGAATTTTCTTCCTGTGTTTCGTACTAGAATAGTACAATAAGCACCAAAGGGTTCAAAATGTTTAATGTTAGGCTTTCTCTTATGTAACAGTTCATAATAGGTCTTTCCGTGTCTCTTCACCACCAGAACTCTATTCATCACATAACACGCCGTGCTCACCGCTTCTCCCCAGAAAACAATAGGTAAACACGCATCAGCTAGCACAGTTCTTGCGATTTCAATTAACGTCCTATTCTTTCTTTTAGCTACTCCATTCGACTGAGGTGTATAAGCATGACTGAACTGTTGATGTATCCCCTTTTCGTTACAAAACAGCATCATGTTGTTATTCTTAAACTTTGTACCATTGTCGGTACAAATCTTTCTAACCTTCAACTTATACAAACTTTCAAGCTTCAGAATCAAAACTTTAATGTGCTCGAAAGTATCTGATTTATGCTTCAGCATCACAACCCAAGAGAAACGAGAATACTCATCCGTAACTACCAAGCAGTATGACTCTCCTGTGATAGTCTTGCAGTTAACTGGACTAAATAGATCCATATGCAATAACTCCAAAGGAACATTAACAGAATGATGCTTCTTGGAAGCATGAGGTTTTCTTGTCTGTTTCCCTTTCTTACACAGAAGACACCCTTCTGGAATATGAAAACTCTTAAGATTGACACCATCAACTAGTCCATTATGAACTAGATTATTCATCTTTCTTAGACTCGGATGACCCATACGCTTGTGCCAAGTAATAGACTCCTGTTCAGTAGCTTTGGAAACAAAAGCCTGATGGCCTGTAGCTGCTTTAACATGAGCCTTTCGCATATCAAGAATATAGAGATCCTTACACCTTGGAGCAGTCATCAAAATCATGTCTTTTGGAATCATGAAAACTTTTCTCAAGATATAACACAATTTGTCATCAAAAGCAACCGTATACTTTTTGTCAGCAACCTGTGAAACTGAAAGCAAATTGTTCGACATTTGCTCCACAAAATTGACCTTATCAAAGCTGACATTCTCATTTAAAATCACTTCCTGCGGAGTAATAAAACCTCCTTCACTACCTGCAAAAGAAACTGGTCCTCCATCCACTGTATTCACATTAGAAAGTAAGGACAAGTTCTCTGTCATGTGCCTGGACGCCCCACTTTCAACAATCCATGTACTGCAACGAGGATTGTAGGCGACCTGCACATAAAAATAAGGAGATTATTTAGAAAGGGCCACCCATGCCCGAATGGCAGTGGGTTTCCCATCAACGCCAACCACTGCAATTCCACCCATTGTCCCTTAGATCCGGAAGGACATACATAATTTAGGACACCTTTCACTTCTGACTTACGTTTCCAAACAGTATTTTTTGGTAAAGGTTTCCTGTAATAGTCATTTGTTTGGAAAACTTTAGTTTCAGTTGATTTCACAGAAGTAGATTTAAACATAGGTGAGGATGATCTTCTATTGAAAGTACGTTTAGGGCTAAAATCAATCTTCCTGTGTGGTGTCTGTCAAATGGGTTTGCAATTCATAACCCTGTGTCCCAACATCCCACAATTGAAACAGTTCACATTATCAAAACCATTAGCATTAAACACTTGACGCCTAGAAGTTGAATACTGTCTCCTCGAGGGAGTATTCTGTTGCCTAGCTAGAGTGGGTGACGTGACTTGCTGTTTAACGGTCTGTCGACGATTAGGTGGAATATATTTCGTCACCCTTCCTAAATTTGAACCCTCACCTTTTGGTGGAAGTTCAGCTTTGGGATCAACAATCTGAGAATTCACAGTATTACTATCCTTAACAAACTTAACAGGGGTATGCTGAGTGTTTTTCTTCCTAGATTGTTTTGGCTTACTAACACTCCTTTTCTCAGTCTTCTGACTTTCACTCCTATTTGCCTCATTATTTGGATTCTTCAAAATTGTAATGGGTTTAGTCACAACTACAAAGGGTTTCCCATCCTTTTCGGTGTCGACATCAGTGTCGAACTCCGTCTCATAAACAACATCAAATGGCTTCTTACCCACACCACTCTCACTTTTACTCTCTACAGGATTTTTCTCAGGCTTACCATACTTCGGTTCTATAACCGGATCCCTATTCTTCTCAACAGGTTTATTGATAAACTCTCCTAAAAGCGGTGGGGCAACCTGATTATAGCCTATCCCTTGGTTTTTGGGATGTTTCAAGGTTTGTGTCACGTATGACATTCTCTGCCAATTATCAATCCTAGCCTTCTCAGACTCATACTTTAACTTGTATGAATCTTTTTCTACCTTAAGTGCTTCTATCTGGCTCAAATACAGATGAATCACTTTCTTATCATCTACAATAGTTGATTTTAAATGACCTACCTGATTTTCTAAACACTTAATGACATCAACATACTCTTTCTACTTATTCAGGTAGTAGAGAGCATCATCATAGTTCTTTCTATTTGTCTGATTTTCTATATCTAAATTCTTAAGTTCAAGTCTAAGTTTCGGACAAGTTTCACAAGTAACAGGTATCTCATTAAGCTTAAAGACTACACATTCAAGTCTAGTTATTTCCTGTTCAAGGTCAGTGCATTTTAAACATAAAGAATCTGAATCATTATATACCTTTTCATTGCTGGATGTGTTAGCCATGAACGAGTAATCTTTTCTACCGACCAGAGAATCTGTATCTGATTCTGATTCTGACTCTGAACTTGTACTGTCTGAATAATCAGCATCATAACCTTCTTTGCCCTCAACTTTAGCAGGATTATCCGAACTTGTCACCGTGACTATCTTCTCATCAGTACCTTCAACATCACCCTTGATCAAATGTGCAAGTTCTTTTCTAAACCAGGTTCCTGTATGACAACTCATTCCTGAGGATTCATCATCATCTGAAGAGTCAGTTGTGAATTCAAGATCAGACAGATCCTTGGCTTTGCGGAACTTATCATACAACCTGTCACTAATTCTCTTTCTAAGACACATCTTAATTATTGCTTCAACCCTTTTCATACGTGCGTCACATTTGCATACATAGCATGTACAAGCTGGATCATCTTTATCTATACACCCAGCTTTTCTTCTGATAACCCTTTCTTCTTCTATTTCGGCTTCACTCTTACCAACAAAAACCACATTAGCTTTCTCAGTATCAACTGAGATCGACCAATCACACACTTCATCAGCATAAGTAGTAGTCAAAGCTTTGGATTGACCACTAGAAGTTGCTTCCTTGTTCACTGTCGGACCAGCATGTCCAGGAGTCACCTCAATTGAAGTATTATGAAAAAGATTATGAAAACCAGGCTTGGGTGGTCTTGTGCATGTGCTCTTGAAATGACCTAGTTCACCACAGTTAAAGCATTTCACTTTAGACATATCAAACCCAAATTTAGTGTTACGATTCAAACTCAAAGTGCTCGGTCCTTTTCTCTTCAGATACTTCCTTGCTTGTCTCATGACACTACCCATAGCATATAGGATGTCCATTCTTTCTATATCTTCCTCATATATTGGATCATAGTCTTCATTCTCCAGATGACCATTTTTTATCTGCCCACTGATCATATCATTATAAGAGTTAACCACGATAGTTGCTAGAGCCATATCCTCCTGAATCTGTTCTAGAGACCTCTTCTTGATATTATCTGTCTTGATCATTGGTGATTGAGACTGTTACAGAACGCCAGAATCAATAAGTTTAGCAGTTGACTTCAGGGCTTGAGACTTTGCATTGAAATACCCTGACTCTGACTGTGGTACCGAGGTCTGTGATGCTTTGGTTGAGATGAAAGTTGTTTGCAATGGAGCATGACCTCCTGAAGATGACCCAACAGTTGAAGCAGCCGCTAGAGTACCAAGGCTCTTCCTTTTTGCCTCAACCTGAATATCCTTTTCCATCAGCTTAGATGTAAAAGCTGTCAGGGTTAACGTACGACCAGATGCAATGTACCTGTTCTGAATCATTTCAATTTCGTTGTCCCATTTTTTAGTAAGACCATCTTTCAACACTCTAACTGCTTTATCATCCGATATGTCTATTCCATAATCTGTCATTTATGCAACCAGCAAGCGATATCTTTCTAAGGTTTGCCTAAGAGTCTCGGAGGGAAGAGCTGCGAATACTCTCCATTCATCTTTCAAAACCTTACCCTTAGTGTCACGGTAAGTAGCTGTACCCTCTGTGGTTGATTGAAGAGCAAGCCAAAGTGTATGCAAGGTCTTGTTCCTATTTTTGAACTGGGAAAAGATTTCCTTAGATAGTGCCTGACGCGTAGCACTTACATTCCAAGTTATACTGTTCTCGCTCTGCAGGATTAAACTCTGACTTTTCCTTTGGTTCCCCGTCCCCTCCATTTGGCCAAGCATATTCATTCTCTATCAACTCCCACAGTCTAGAATCAATACCATTCAAATATATCATAAAACGTGCCTTTCAGTCCAAAAAGTCCTTTAGATTATCAAGTTTGGGAACCTTATTGGTAGATCCAGACTCATTTTCAGAAAATAGTAATTTGTGAAGTCCTGGTGCAATTACTAAGGTACTGTATTCAATTGTTACTTGTTCATTAGTGTCTGAGATTTTAAGTAATTATGTGAGAATTAAATGTAAATTAAGTTTCCGGGTTAAAAGACACTCTGTCGATTGTGTAAGATACACGGTCGATTGACTAATACACACGGTCTATTGACTAAGACACACGGTCGATTGTGTAAGACACACGGTCGATTGTCTGTCAAAATTTTGGCAGCACTTCGTTACACACTATGCCTTTGGTATTACAAACCACACGGCCGACTGTCAAACTCTCACGGTCGATTGTATTGCTCACACGGTCGAGAGACTACACACACACGGTCGACTGACTATATTGATCTCACACGGCTTTGGCAGCACTTTGTTACATACTATGCCTTTGGTATTACAACTCACACCGCCGACTGTCAAACTCTCACGGTCGACTGACTATATTGATCTCACACGGCTTTGGTAATACACACCCGGTCTACTAACAAGCTCGATCGGTTTATTGAAGGACTCACACGGCCGATTGTCAAGACACACACGGCCGAGTGTGTTCTTGACAGATACTGGTCGACTATTAGGGTTTTCTAGACTAGAATCGATTTTTTGATCAATTTTTAATGAAAAACTCTAAACCAAAATGTCGAAAACAACTGCAATGACTCCAGAAACACTTTTTAACAAAGAAAACACAAACTATAACGTAAGAAAAAGAATTAATCGTTCAAAACACAAATAACACCAAAAACACCAACTTTTTGACCCAAAAACGATTTAGATCAAGCAAAACCAGAGACTCCAGCTCTGATACCACTTCATAGACGAAGATTTAGGGATCTTAGGTTGCTTGCTAACAATCCTAGAGGCAGAATACACTAGAATTGGGTTAAACCGAGATATGGGTCGTATCGGGATCGAATAGATCAAACCTAGGACAAAAACTAGATTAGATCGATGCCTAAACGAAGTATTTCGGTGGTATTTGGTGTTAGAGTTTGGAAGAGACTAAAACCTGTCGATTAGGGTAAATGAGATGAGTAACATCAATAAAGAAGTCTCAACCCGTATATATACTGCATATCAGACACACTCGGTCGAGTGTGTCTCTCAGTCGGTCAACTGTGTAACACAGTCGATCGAGTGTGTGGACATACTCGGTCGACTGTGTATGCAGTTTAACTTATTGATTGTTTAACAAATTAAGCACGCCCAATCACAAACGTAATCAATAGTCACAAGTAAACATTATTACATAACTGAATGTATCAAACAAAAAATCAATCTACGGCTGAGGATTCATGCACCAACAATAATACAGAATTAGTTTTGAAATGTACTAGTCTAAAAACAAAAAGGGAACGAAACCATTAACAATTTGATACACTACACAAAAACTAAAAAGAAAAAGGCATCAATAACAATAATAATAAATGAACTGGTCTAGTAGTTTACCGAAGTTTAAAAATTACTTTAATGAATATAATCTCCAAAGTATATGTTTTTGGAAAATATGGATTAGTGGTAAAGAATCAACAACCGGATTGATACTAGAATCGTGTGAACACTTTCTTAATAGAGTATTTCGACCCACTTGGTCAGAGGTTACACGAAATCACTATTAGGATAAGACTAGTATGAACAATCGTCTTGACTAAAAGATAATTGTTCCTTGTAATTGTAGATTGTATAATCTATAAGTTTTGTGTTGAAAGTGTGTTAGACATGTTCAAAATCTGGAACATTGTGTAAAGTGTCTAACCTTTCATATGGAAATGAATCCATATATTTATAATGGATCAAAAGGTGTTTACCAAAAGTTACAACTTTTCATGATACCCCATACATAGCTTGGAAGTTTATACCCATGTATTTGTGCTTAAACAAGTCCAAATACATGTAAAAACCGCTCTTAAATGTCCTGGAACAACCCCATAACGTTTGGGGTTCAAATGTACCTTTTGGGTTGAAAAGGCACCTTTTCAGCGAGTTCAGTGTTAAGCCGCGCCGCGGTTCCAGGAGCCGCGCCGCGGGCTAACAAAGCACAACACTTCCAAAAATATCAAAACTCTCGAACTCAAAATCACCCTTTAAGACGCGACGCGGGCCCATGAGCTGCGCCGTGGCTTAAAGCTACTGCACACCAAAATCAAGTTTAAGCTTATTTTCAAGTGTGTTTAGCCTTTCAAGTTGCGTTTCGCATTCTTTCAAGTCGCGTTTCGCATTCCTTAAGTTCCAAATGTTATTTTCAAGCTCACTATCATAACCTCAAACCATTTTACAATTTACGAACGTGCACTCCACACTCTCCAAATCCGTATAGCGTTTCAATGGTTCGAGCAATTTCAACTTAGCAATCCAATCAACTAAAATAACGTTGGATCATACTAAAATCACCAACAATTCCCCCCCCCATTTTAGTATGATCCTTGATTACTAAAATACCAACAAACAAATAACTAGTGCATAAGTGTAAATGTCATATGGATTGAATTTACACATAATATATTACACGTGCAAGAATTCGAAAATCAGGGTGCTCTAATAGTTTGAACCCATCAATTCATTTGAAAACCTGTCGATAATATACACACTAGTTCCATACTTTCTACAATTAACCCGACACTATTATAAGCCATGTGTCCAATCCTCTCATGAACATATCAAAAGCTAAGTCCCAAGATTTCTTGAGGCGGCTTAACATCATGTTCACATAGGTAGCTCCTTTTAATCTTGCTCGCGCGATGCAATTTTTCAAGACATCTATTAAGAAGTATTTAACTTCAACCTTCTTTATTTCACGGGTTCGAACACATACTCTGGGATCATAGATTAAATGTGTTCCAATCTTTAGATAGTAGGCTTTCCTCATTGAATTCAGCTCCTAGCGTTGTACTAGAAGGGAATTGGGTATCCCACTATGGAAGATCTAAATGGACTTAAATCCCACAACATTAGCCAACTTGTGCGCACTACCGGCTAATGCTTTTCTCAAGTGATTTAGTCAAATTTTGTTATGACCCAATAAAATCCACATACATCACTTCATTGGTGTTAAACCTCACGAAACACTATTTGTCTAAGGCATAAGTGTCTAGCTAGACTTTCACTTGTTCAAATACATGCCTTAGTCACATCACATCACATCCCATAACTAGGGATTACCATGAACTTTAATCTTATTCATTATGACTTCAATCAATTTCTATTCTTTTGCAATCCTTTAAACAAGGATTTACCAAGTTCTTATTATACCATAGGAACCTTGTGAGTACTCAAGACAATTGATTGATTAGTCCTTGCACATGTCCACTTTTCACAAGTCATCAATGTAAACATATAATTTATACACCCTTGATAATGTATCACATTATCCGTGTGTACAAATATTACCATTACATTAGAGGTGAGATTATAATCATAAGCATACCTTAGTCAATTTACTTCTTAAGACCAAGAGTCAATGACAATAAGTTTATAATTTCAATAATCTCAACATCAACCTTTTGATATAAGATGCCTCATCTATACCAAGTGTTAAAAACCAATAACTTGTAGATGTATAATCCTCTTGATCAATAGTAAACTCAAAATGATTTAATATGCCTTAAGGATTCACATTGTGAATTAAACCATAGTCCATGGTTGACTTTTACAAGTATTAAAATACTTAAGTCCCATCACAATGCATTCCACTAGATTAAGCTTAATCTTTCTATCACCATGCTATATTGGTCACTTGATGTAATCACATACACCATACCACTAATTTCATGGCATACCGATACTCGAAAATGAAAGGACCCGTTCATACGGATTATAAATGATTCACAATAGTTGATTTCATTGCGAGGTATTTGACCTCTATATGATACATTTTACAAACATTGCATTCGTTTTTAAAAGACAAACTTTTATTTCAACGAAAGTTGACAGGCATGCATACCATTTCATAATATATCCAAACTATAGATGACTTAATAATAATCTTGTTGAACTCAATGACTCGAATGCAACATTTTTTGAAATATGCCATGAATGACTCCAAGTAATATCTTTATAATGAGCAAATGCACAGCGGAAGATTTCTTTCATACCTGAGAATAAACATGCTTAAAAGTGTCAACCAACAAGTTGGTGAGTTCATAGGTTTATCATAAACAATAAAATTCATTATTTTGATAGACCACGAGATTTAAATGTGCATGGTACAAATAGGCCCGAATCTTACACCCACCTGTAATGCACATGCGATTTCTTTTAAATATAGTACACATATCTCGTGTAAAAAACCACTTTTCAACAATTCTTTATAACCGTACACATATCTCGTGTACAAAATATGATACACATAACCTGTGTATAAAAATCATTCTCTCGATATATAACATTCGCTTTGCTTTCTTTGCTTGGTAACCAACCTTAACATTTAATGCGCATCATAAATATCCCCGAAATAAATAGAACTTTCAGTCTGTAATAATATATAAACCTCGAAGTACTAAACACCATGCCCACTAGCTCTTCCGTCTAGTGAACATTCTGGGTGGGGGTGTTAAACCAGGTAGCTACCTTTAGGATTCGCGTGAATTAGGGGCCATACCCGTTTCCTAATTCTTAGGTTACCAAGCTATAATAATCAAGGGGACATATTCATATCAATTAGTGGCAATTATAACGTCCAACTAATTCAATAATAATCAACAGAACTTCTGTCTGTATAATAATTCATTCAAGGAATGTTTTGCTTGTGTCTATCTCATCAAACATTTATAAAAGCATCTCATGTATTCTCAGTCCAAAATATAGATTTCAAAGGCATTTAATAAAACAGCTGTAAAAATAGCTTATGTATTCTCAGTTCCAAAAATATAAAGAGTACAAGGAAATCAAATGAACTCATGATACGATATTTTGTAGTAAAAATATGCATGCGACGATACTGAACAGTGCAGGGATGGTCTTGGATTCACGAACCTATATCATTTATACATTTATTAATATACATAATTGTAATCGATCAAATTTATATATATATATATATATATATATATATATATATATATATATATATATATATATATTTTTGTTAATATAGTAATTATTATAATACTAAGATAATTTTATTAGTGATAAAAATAATAATAATGATAATACTTATAATAATAATAGTAATAATAATAACAATAATAATTTTTAATAAAATGAAAAGTTTAATAAAAATGATAATAAAAATAATAACTCGGATAATAATATTTAATAATGATAATCATGTCAATAATAATAATGATAATGTTAATAATAATACTTATGTTATTAATTATAATAATAATAATACTAATAATTATAAATTAATACCAATACTAATATTAATAATAGTTTGAGATATTTTCATAATTAAAATAATAATAACGATATTCATATTCATAATAATAATAGTAGTACTAATAATAATAATACTTATATTAATATTAATATTAATATTAATATTAATATTAATAATAATAACAATAATAATTTAATGATATTACTTAATAATAACTAAAATGTTAATAACAATAATAATCATATCATAAATTTTAACATAATAATAACAACAATTAACAATAACAACAATAATAATATTGATAATAATAATAATAACAATAATAATAATAGAGATAATAAACTACCTCATAAAGCCCTTCCTAAAAAAAAATGGCAGATACAAGACTCGAACCCGGATCCCTCGCATATACGAACACCCTCCAAACCATTCTTCTATTTCACCTTTTCCTGAATAAATTTACCTCCTAATATACTTAACCCATATTTATTATTCGCCCAATTTCTCTTTCATCTTCAACGATTAAACTGACCAGGGACCCAATTCTCAATCGATTAACTAATTGATGTTTGAAATAGAATTTGAAATTTAATTGGAAATGATTTGTAATGAATGCTGATTCAATTAATAAAAAAAAATGAAAAACAAACCTACTGTGCAGACGTAAGAACACAGTTTCAACTCAAATCCAAATTTCAAATTCCAAAATGTTTTAGATAAAACTTATAACATGAAATAGATAGTAAAATGTTCCTAGAAACTTTCTGGATCGTTAATTTAACTTGAAACATCAGATTGATTACGAATTTCACCAAAACAAAAAGTTTGACTTTTTTATTTGAAAATTTTGACTCCGAAATTAGAACTCGATATAAGAAATTGTGATTTGAAACTTTGCAGGTAGTTTCATTAGAGGATTCCTAACAAAACCACATTATTACTTTTTGAAATAGCATTCGAATTCTAGGTATTGATGAAATGACATAGGAATAGGGCAGTCGAGCTGTAAGTTCTTGATTTTTGTGTTTTTAATTCTCATTTGCAGTAGTGTGTATATATAATATGATATTGAACGATTACAACAGTATTAAGATTCGTTTAAAGTTGTTTTGTAGCAGATTTGAAGTTGACATCTAACAATATCAGACAGGAAATAAAAAGATGAAGAAAAAAAATAAAGATTGATATTAATTGTCAAACAGAATCGTACTAATGATATTGATAGGTAACAATTTGTAGACAAGAACAAAAAAACTTGTACAGAATTGATGGAAACGTAAAACTGATTCAATTCATTCCTGATTTTATCAAATTAATATTAATAATTAATATATATAAATAATAATAATACTTTTAATAGTAATAAATAATAATACTAATAATATAAATATATAAAGAAAATGATTTCTGTTAATATAGATAATAATAAAAATAATAATATTTATAATAATAATAATGCCAAAATAATACTTGAGAATGATACTAATGATAATGATATTTAAAAATAATAAAAATGATAATAATAATAATAATATTAATGATAATAATTGTATTATTTTCTTATAAAAATAATAATAATGATTTTTAAAATAATATTAATATAAAAAATTACATGTATTAAATTTTATATCTATCAAAATAATAATATTCATAATAGATTTTTAATAAAAATATTAATATTTATTTTGATGAAAGTAATAATAACATTATTAGTATAATATTTATACTTTAACTTGTAATTATATTTAATAATATAATTTATTAATTATGTAATATTTAATAGTTATATAATATATACATATATAATAACATATATTTAATATTTATACATTACAATATATATACCAAGAATAATAATAACACTCTTACTAATAATATTACTTAATAATAATACAATTAATGATAATAATATTAATATAACAATTATATTCAAACTTGTAATTAATTTAATATAATACAATTTATAAATTTTATCATATTTACTAATTATAATATATTGAATCTTTAATATTTATTAATTACTATATATAATATTATTTATGTATAGAGTTCATATATATATATATATATATATATATATATATATATATATATATATATATATATATATATATATATATATATATTCACATATTTATTTACAAATAATTGTTCGTGAATCGTCGAGCACAGTCAAAGGATAATTGATTACATGAATATAGTTCCAAAATTTTGAGACTCAACATTACAGATTTTGCTTATCGTGTCGAAATTATTAAAAGTTAAGTTTAAATTTGGTCAAAAATTTATGGGTCGTCACAGTAAATAATTAAGCAACATCTAATCCTTCATATTAAAACATATTAGTTTCACTTACTTGTACCATCTTGATAAACATCAAAAGATTTATGGACATATCTCATCAATGAATAAATATTTCATGGCCATTTATTTGGTAACAAAACAATCACTTTACAATCATACAACATTATCATGTGACTTATCTAACGAATTATAGACACCCGTGAAGTAGCCTAACAATTGTTACCAAACAATCCATTGTTTTACCAACAATCACAATTATTAACAACTCATGAGGGAGTTCCTTGTCAATATCTAAAGAATGTATAAACAACCTTTTTTTTATTGACATCTCATATTCATGCATAATTGTATCAACATATCCACATCTAATATGGAATAAACTAAAGACACATCCTTAACTAATTTTTATGTGTCATCATGCATAACATGTATTTAATTATGTATGAAAACATATTAATATTACATGCATAACAAAATGGCCTATTAATAGATTTCATAATACTAATACCAAAATATAGTATTCTGTAGTGAAATAATTCTACTCATGGCATGAAGACCCACATGTATGCATGTGTGAAGAAAATTGTAACCGTAAAAGGAAATGTGTACTTGTCATAAAGATTTGCCCAATATGAAGATCCATCACTTGAATCTTCAACTCATCAATTTGATGATCATAACCCTTATGCACATCCAATATGAATCCCATAAGACCATAAAATTCTGCCATGAACACAAATTCATTCCTTCAAACTTTACACCAATTTGAAAGTCTTTTCCTTCAGCGATTCACCCCGATCTTGATTCCTAAAATACTCTATTAAATTGTTGGAACATATGGATTAGTGGTAAAGAATCAACAACCGGATTGATACTAGAATCGTGTGAACACTTTCTTAATAGAGTATTTCGACCCACTTGGTCACAGGTTACACGAAATCACTATTAGGATAAGACTAGTATGAACAATCATCTTGACTAAAAGATAATTGTTCCTTGCAATTGTAGATTGTATAATCTGTAAGTTTTGAGTTGAAAGTGTGTTAGACATATTCAAAATCTAGAACATTGTGTAAAGTGTCTAACCTTTCATATGGAAATGAATCCATATATTTATAATGGGTCAAAAGGTGTTTACCAAAAGTCACAACCTTTCATGATACCCCATACATAGCTTGGAAGTTTATACCCATGTATTTGTGCTTAAACAAGTCCAAATACATGCAAAAACCGCTCTTAAATGTCCTGGAACAACCCCATAACGTTTGGGGTTCAAATGTGCCTTTTGGGTTGAAAAGGCACCTTTTCAGCGAGTTCAGTGTTAAGCCGCGCCGTGGGTCCAGGAGCCACGCCGCTGGATAACAAAGCACAACACTTCCAAAAATGCCAAAACTCTCGAACTCAAAATCACCCTTTAAGCCGCGCCGCAACTTAAAGCTACTGCACACCAAAATCAAGTTTAAGCTTATTTTCAAGTGTGTTTAGCCTTTTAAGTCGCGTTTCGCATTCTTTCAAGTCGCGTTTCGCATTCCTTAAGTTCCCAATGTTATTTCCAAGCTCACTATCATAACCTCAAACCATTTTACACTTTACGAACGTGCTCTCTACACTCTCCAAATATGTGTAGCGTTTCAATGGTTCCAGCACTTTTAACTTAGCAATCCAATCAACTAAAATGACGTTGGATCATGCTAAAATCGCCAACATATGTATCCTTAATTAGTATTGTAGTTGTTAAAGACGTAATATTTCATTTGTAGTTTTGTTTTTAAGTTTTTTTTTAGTGGGCTTACTAGAATTTCTTTTAACTTTTGAGAGGGACTATGAAAGAAAAGGAAAGAATGGTTTTTAAGGCCGATATATAATATAAATTGAAAATTACAAATCAAATCCTAGTTGGGAAAATTGCCCCCCTTCTTTAAAAGTTCCGCCCCTGCGCCCCTGGCTGAGGCCCTGCTCCCAGGTGAGCGAGCAGGGGAGGAGGGGAAGCTCCCCGAAACCTCAACCAAAATGACACTATACGCTATGTCGAAAAGGTGTATGCCAAGGGTTTCCTGTCAAAAGTTACACCTTTTAGCGTAACAGCTTTTTCCGCCAAAATGAAGGGTTGCACCCTTTAATTTGTAACTACTAATTTAACATAATATGTTAATTCCCTTTTGGCACATTTGCTTACACACAAAATACATAGAATTCCCCTTTCTCTGATAATCTGATTTGTGATTTCATTACTAAAAATAAAAATTGCGTTCTTATCATATCCCTGTAAAGATTTCATGAAACAAGGCAATCGATGGGTCGAAATACTTTATAGAGAAAGTGGATACATGATTCAAGGATCAATCGGACAGTCAAATCATATCCTATCTCTAACAGATAATCCAAAGTTTCTCTCCCTGCCCACTACAATAGGTCAAGATAAACACCCCATAAATGCTTGTAATGGGACGTTTGTAGATGATCTTGGATGGGCCGTTGGTCAATGTGGAGCACAAGAGGGATATGGAAGTGAGGTGATGTGGCAGACTATGATTGGTTCCAGTTATTTATCCTTCTAACTTTTATTTATTTACACCTCAAATACCTATTAAATTTTAACACATCACCCACAAACTTTTTACAACCCTCCTAACAAACGCCCCCATTAGAACTCCCTCATTTTCCCATCATTGTCATGTTAGCGTCATAACTTAAAAAGTATTCCTTATCCACTCCACGTCACAGTTACCGTTATCCGTGATCTTAGGGGTATCGGTCCAGTTTTCGGTGTATATGGTTCGGTTTATTTGGTTTAAAAAAGATTTAGAGCAAAACTCAAAATTGAAACCGAAAACCGGATTTGATTCGGTTTTGGATAAATCGGAAATTTTATAAAAAAAATCAAAATCATAGTAGCTTGATTGTGGCTTTACCGATATCTTAACTATCTTCTTCAAATCTAAAACAATGTCGCACTTATAATTTATCAAGAATTGAATAATTATTAGTATTTACATCTTAATTGTGACATTTACCGATTGCGTTATTATGAAGAAAGAACTTAACGTTTTCAATGACATAGTTATAACGTGGGCTAGCAAATCGTCATTTGGGTCGGAACCAATTTGATTATTGGATCCAAACGACAATGACATTAACACACACATATAAAATAAGTGTATTTATTAATTTGTATTCGGCTTTGAATTCAGTTTCGATTTTAAGTGAATTCAAAACTTTTAACATCGAAAACCGAATTAAGAGTATTTTTCATTTATTGAGCATTCTTATATTTTTATTTTCTGAGCAAATTTCAAATAAAAATTGTTTGCCTTCCTTTCACTTATTCTTTTCTTTTATTTCTTTTCATTAATTTTACTTTAATTTATTTATTTTTTTATTTTTTAAAAGTTTGAAACAAAGTGTGAGTAACACAAATGGTTTCTAATGCTTTTTTAACAACTTAAATCATGAATATTCTAACGTTTTTCTCCCCACTCACATCTAGGTGACATGAGAAACACCCCATAAATGTCTGTAGTTAAGTGTTTGTGGTGAAATAGTTTTGGGTGTTGACGTTTGAGAAACAGAAATGCGTATGTGCGTTTGTATTTTTTTAAAAATATTTTAATTTCTTTCATAACTTTTCACCACTTTTCAACTTAATTTTCAATTATAATTTGTCACATCACTGACAACCCTCTCTAACAACATTCCTTTCTAGAACTTCATATTTGCCACCTCACAGACATATCTCGAAAAAAAAATGCATTCATTCTACGTGTTATAATCACCGACATTGGCTAGCATTACGCAACTTTATTCTGGTATTTCATGTTTTAATACATCAATGTATCATTATGTCAGGGCCTGATTCCAGGTGCGTATGGTGTCTTGATTGTGATGAGACTGTGAATCATCTTCTTCATCAATGACCTCATGCTAAAAGGATTTGGCAAGCATTGTTTATATGGTGGAATCCAAAACGGACTGTCCCAGCTATGCTAGAGTTGTTCTCGGCCGAATGGTACTAGGGAATAGGTATTGGCGATAAAGTATTGGAGATTGATAGGTCCGACTACGATTTGGGCCTTATAGATAAGTAGGAATCACATCATTTTTAGAGGAGATTTCTCGTGTTTAGCTCGTATTATTCGTGATATAAAAATTAAGTCTTTTTGTGGGCCTTGACGGCTAAACTGTGCTACCCGTAGTATAATGTTTGGGAGTGTCAACCGTGGGTGTTGATTAATGATGCGTAACTTGGATTGTCTTCAACTTTTATACACTTCAAAGTGAGTGTTTCTTCACTTGCTTTTGTGTTTTGGACCTCAATATATTTTTAGGAATGTAATGATACCGCAACCCGCATGCGCATTCTATACGTATGCGGGCAATCAATAGCGTGCGTACGCATGTACTTTATATGCGGTATGTGGTATGCGGTAGCGTATTGAATGCCTTTATTCCAGGAATGGCGGTTACTTGGCCATCAAGCCTAAATATCTTTTCCATAATTATATCCGAGATTTAGGGAGTTTGTTATGGAAAGAATTATCATGACCTTGGATGATTCTAGAATTAGGGTTTGCCTATACATACTAACCCTAATTATCATTCCAGGGACATCACATTTACGTGGCTCACAATACGTAATCATTATCATCATTCATCGAAGGTTAACAGGTTAGTCACTCTCGACGGTTTCCTACAACCTTATTCGGGCCTTCAATTGATGACCGTCATCAAAGGTGGACTTAATCACCTAGCCACCCCGCCGACATCATCATGTCGGCCAGGGTTATTCAAGGTAGCCGGACCGAAGAGCTAAGTTCTAAGATCCTTAAACCTCTTTTAAACGTATTGAACATGCATATTAACCTCTTGGAAAATATATGCACGATCAAGTGGTGCTTTCATTAAGAGCAGAACTAATTTAAGACGTGTTTAATTGTTTTTTCTTTAAAAGTTTTGATTTATAAAGCTCATTACTCACAAAATTCTCGAATTTCTTGTATTTTTTAACAGAATCATGACTTCCGGGGAATCATCGGAACGTACTCAAACAGACAACCAAAACATGCCGTCTGGTAATCAGCAGATGCAAGCTATGACTACAGGGGCGGGATATACGCCTTACCCCTCACCCGTGTCCGGCGAACCTTTCCAATGGTATAAGCCGATATTCCCGGATGGAATTACACCGCCAATGGCAAACTCGCCGGTTACAACCACGCGGCTAGATTTTTCTGCAGTGGATTCAAGAGTTATCTTTGCAGGCACTAGCGGTGAAATTGTAGGCCCGCATGTAGTATGCTGCAGCCAGGTGCCTATTTACAGCACCACGGTTTCAATCCCTCTGCAGACGCAGGGTTGTCTGCAGAATTCGTCATTTACACCACTGCAGCCTTGGCAGCCGCCGCTCCCAATTTCACAGTTTTTAACCCCTGCGGATGCGCAGGCATTACTTAATAGTTGGGGATTCGGTGTCATTCCAGATGCCAATTCTCATTGGACGCCGATAACCGCAGAACAGCAAAGCACTGCACATACGGTTGGACTCATAACAGCATATCCTCAGGTCTCGCAGGCATCTGCGCCACAGGTTTCGGAACCTTTTCAGCCACCTGTATACTGTGCGCCATCAAGCCTGCCTTCTTTTCCAACGCTGCAACCTTGGTTATATCCGTAAACGTCGGGGCAACCTTGGCAAAATATTCAGGGGCAGGCGAATCTTGCAAGCCAATTTATGCAGGCGGCACCTCCTGACATGGTCCACTTATTTTTACAACCTGGTTTTGTTCAGGATATGATGAAGCGTTTCTTCGTAGGACTCAAAGGGGATCCTGTTAAACCACCCTTTGAGCTACCAAACACTTTTGATAAGTTTCCTTCGCATATAACCACGTATTCATTTCCATCAGCACCAAAGATACCTTACATGTTAGGTACCTACAATGGCTTGACTGATCCAGATGATTTCCTGCAGTGTTTCGAAGGCGCAATACGCACCCAAGGGTGGGTTGATCCGGTTGCATGTCAGATATTTCCCATGACGTTGCAGGGCATTGCGCGCGAATGGTTCAATAAACTTCCGGCAGGTAGCATATCCGGGTTCATGGATTTGCGGAAAAAGTTCTTGTTGCAGTATCAAAATCAAAGGCCGCGCAAACGCACTCATATCGAATGTCACGATATTGTATAGAAGCCCAAGGAATCTTTGGGCAAATTTCTCACGAGATATACTAATGAGTGATTGCGCATACTGGACTTAAAACCGGAGCAGCAAATTTCTGGACTCATACATGATATAAGTACGGAGCGTCATCCAACGCTGGTCAGGCGTCTGCGCCACACGGTGCCAACAAATTATGCTGAAGCACTTAATGAATGCCACGATTATATGCGGAGTGGCGAAGATAATGATATTCCCACAGCTAGCTCACGCAACGAAAGGAAAGACGATGATGATCGTTCGTGTGACCAAAACCGCGGTAACAGCTCTCGCGAAACATACCCTAGTGGTGGTCCTATAAGAAATGATAAAGGGCGAACAAGTAGTGGTTTTCGAAATAATAATCAGCGCGGCATTAATAATCAGAACTATGCGCTGCTCATAAGTCTATCCAAAACACCAAAAGAGATTCTGGCCACCGAACCAGTGTGTGCAAGCAGAATAAAACAAAATACTGCGAGTTCCATGACGATCACTGTGATGGCCCCGTCAATACACTTAACGGCTCCGTCACTTGGTCCAACAGCTTGATCGAACTTAAATGAATTTAACAAACGACATTGCATTCTTTTATTTCAAAAGTTTCCCAAAAAGGAAAGCATACCAAAATATGTAGTTTAAAAATAACCCAACATATTAATAATCCAAAGTTGACACAAAACATTGTCAACAACCCACAAGTATTAATTATTCAAAAAACAAATGCAAGCCAAAGTTTCATAAATTGTTTCATTAAAATCTGCCCAAATGCATGCAGACTCTTCTAAACACAGCGGAAGCATCACATAAACTCAAGTACCTGTGAAAACATACGAGTAAACTGTCAACACAAAGGTTGAGTGAATTATAGGTTTAAATAATTAAATAAACTTTAGACCACAATATTTAAAAAAGTTAGAAAACATTAAACATTATTCCATTAACAATGAGCCACCTGGTAACCACTTAACCCTTTATTTACCCTTTCCAAACACAATAAAAATATACACTGGACAGTGTATCTACAATAAAATACGAAGTACTAAACATTCCGATTATAAATTGCTAGCGCGACTAGCTCAAAATGGGGTTGTCAAACTCGATAGATCTATCCGTAGGATTCGCGTTCACCGGTAGAAACCAATGATTACAGTTACCAGACTAGGGAATATTTTTGTCCAACTCACAATGAATAATTTAAATTTAATTGTCACTTGTGTCTAAACGTGAAATAAAATTCATGTAATCACATCCCAAAAATATACTTTGAAAAGTATGTAAAAACGGGACTATAACTCACCTTAATAGCAAAAGAAGAAACCACACAAATAAGCGGACAGCAAAAGTAGTACAGTGATCAGGAATGATCACAACGCCGACCTATAAATAAAGCAGGTCGATATAAATAACTAACTTAGGTCAAGTCTTAGTAGGATAGCTATTGTACATGTTGCAAGTAGACATAGAACATTACTCAATATGCATTGGTTTGATCGAAACAGCTTACAGACACACACTTTCTATTTTTAGAAAGTTTCTATTTTTAGCAGGTTTTCATTTTTGGAAAGTTTCTATTTTTGGAAAGTTTCTATTTTTGAAAAGTTTATAAGTTAGGAAAGTTTCCTTAATTAGAAAGTCAACAAAAGTCAACTGAAAGTCAAAGTTAACCGAAAGTCAACTCAAAAGTCAACCTTGGTCAAACATAGTCAACGTTAATTTTAAAAGTGTAAGTTATAATAATAATATAAGTTATAACATTTATTAAAGTTAAATATGTCTAATTATGTCATAACATAAGTTTAATTAAATTAAAATGAATTATTAAAGTTAATATAAGTTTAAATGATATAATTAATATAACATAAGTATTTAATTAATTAATTAAATATTAGTCATAATGTAAGTATTATTAATTAATAATAAATTTTAAATCATATCATAAGTATTATTAATTAATAATGAATTATTAATCATATCATAAGTTTCTAATTATATTTATTAAATCATAAATATTTAATAATCAAATTATAATTAAATAATAACTAAGCCTTATAATAATTAAATAATTAATTAATCCTTATTATAAGTCTTATAATAGTAATCTCATAATATAAGTTTAATACTTATCATATGTATTTTCTATTAATAATAAAAGTATTATTAATCATATGTTTAATTAAATGTTAATTAAATCATTAGTAATAATTAAATGATATAATAAATATATATATCATAAGTCTTAAATAATAATAATTATTTTTTTATCATAAGTAATTAAATGATAATGAAATCCATTATTTATATCATAAGTTTAATAATTAGTCATAAGTTTTAAATCAAAAGTTCATCGGGTCGTATCATGATCCCCGGGTGTCGGTTTTCGGCGAGCCTTACATATATCTCCGCCTAATCAAACCACCCGACACTTTGGTACACTTAAGAACACACCATTAACAGCCCACAAGTCGTGATGTACAGCCAATACACTACTTGGAACTTCAATTCAATCAAAATCGTGTTTTAGACATAACGGGTGATTCGTGGCTCGGATTGAGATGAACCGAGCATGAAAGTTCATCCCACCATAAGTCCAAACACACTAACACACCCTAAAGTCACCAAATATGGTCACAAAGTCGGAACAAACCTGGTTCATACCAATATCACAATTCAATCTTAACAAAATACCATTTTGTTCATATTTAGGGCTCCGGGAATCGTAACGACATGAATCCGGAGTCTAAACTTAATGTCTAGATGAGAGGAACTCATCTAGACACTTTATTTTAACTTTTATAACAGTCACAATATCAGAAATACAAAAAAGCTGCTGTCCCAATTATATCAAACCGAAAACATGTGTTTACGAGTAATTCTATGCATACAAACACCATTACAACAACAAGTAATCATCATACTATTAATATATAATCAAAATACAGAAAAAATAAATAAAAATTAAAAGTTCTAGGGTTAAGGTTTATACCCTAATCGAGAAACAAGAAGTATAATCTCGTAGAGAACGGAATGAGGAACGCGTTGGTGTTAATCAATTGATGATCCAAGCTTGATTTTGTTGCATGATGATGGTGATGATGATGATGATGGTGATGGTGTGCGACAGCTAAAGAGGGAGGGGAAGAGAGAAATTGCAAAAAAAATAAATTAGGTTTTTAGAAAGGAAAAATAAAAGTGGTATATATATATACATATATATGGAAACAAAATAAATCAAGGAATGGCACCCCCCCCCCCCTTCATGGGGTTCGGCCGATTGGGGTTGTGGGGTGGGTCTCATGGCCCTAATTTGAATAACTTGTATTTCCTTGTGGCCCGAATGCCCGATCGAAACCCGAAACGCGAAAACACGTTTACGCGATTAAAAATTCGGAGAGATAACAAACGCACGACGAAAAATAAATATAAATACTTTATATAATTATATGATATTAAAATATCATACTTAAAATAATTAGGATTTAAATATCCCAAAAACTCTACCGTTGGTTTGAAAACCGAAAATATTCGCCGGATGGAAATTCGCGACACGTAGAAACGTATAACTCAAAATATGAATACAAATATTCACATAACACATAATAATTAATATATTATTATTAATTTAATAATATAGGTCATAGAAATGACGTAGCACAATTAACAGTTAACGGTCGTTAAATAATTAACGATAAAAGATAACGGAAAAAGTAGGGTCGTGACAGTACCTTCCCGTTACGGAAATTTCGTCCCGAAATTTAAGCAGGTGCAGGGGTTGACTCAGTATCTGGGAACAAATGCGGGTACTTCTGCTTCATCTGATCTTCACACGCCCAAGTGAACTCGAGATCACGTCTGGCGTTCCATCTAACCCGAACAATTGGAATTCAGATCTGCTTAAGAGTCTTAACTTCTCGATCCATAATTTCAATAGGTTCCTCAATAAAGTGTAGTTGCTTATCAACATGTAGTTTTTCCAAAGGAATAGTCTTATCGGCCTCAGCCAAACACTTCTTTAAGTTCGATACATGAAAAACATCGTGAACAGCACTGAGTTCTTGTGGCAACTTCAAACGATAAGCCGTCGGTCCAACTCTTTCATTGATCTCAAACGGTCCAACAAAATGAGGACTTAACTTTCCCCTTTTACCAAAACAGATCACACCCTTCCAAGGTGAAACCTTTAACATAACACGATCACCAACTTGAAATTCCACATCTTTCCTTCCCCTATCGTCATAACTCTTTTGCCGACTTCTACCGGTTCTCAATCTTTCCTTAATCTGTACAATCTTCTCGGTAGTCTCATGAATAATTTCTGGACCTGTGAGTTGAGCATCCCCAACCTCAGTCTAACAGACAGGAGACCTACACTTCCTACCATACAGAGCTTCAAACGGTGCGGCTTGAATACTTGTGTGATAACTGTTGTTATAAGAAAACTCAGCTAGCGGCAAATATTTATCCCACCCATTACCAAAATCAATAACACACGCTCGTAACATATCTTCTAACGTCTGAATGGTCCTTTCACTCTGAACATCCATTTGAGGATGATAAGCGGTGCTCATGTCTAACCTAGTTCCCAAGGCTTCCTGTAAAGATCGCCAAAACCTCGATACAAATCGACTGTCTCAGTCTGAAATAATGGATATAGGAACACCATGCCTAGAAACAATCTCCTTCAAGTACAAACGTGTAAGCCTCTCCATTGAATCTGTTTCCCTAATCGGCAAAAAGTGAGCCGACTTAGTGAGTCGATCTACAATCACCCAAATGGTGTCATAGCCACCCGCAACTCTCGGTAACTTAGTAATAAAATCCATCGTAATTCCTTCCCACTTCCATTCGGGAATCTCAGGTTGCACCAAAAGTCTAGACGGTTTTTGATGTTCAGCTTTAACCTTAGCACAGGTCAAACACTTAGCCACATACGTAGCTACATCACCTTTCAAATTAGGCCACCAATATAGCTCCTTAAAATCATGATACATATTTCCTGAATCAGGATGAATAGAGTACCTAGACTTATGAGCCTCATCTAAAACAAGTTATCGCAGTTCACCAAACTTCGGAACCCAAAGACGTCCTGCAAAGTATCTAGTACCATATGCTCATACCTCAAACTTCTTAGCCATACCTCTTACGTTCTCATTCACAAAATTCTCTTCCTTTAAGGCTTCTTGTTGTGCCTCAAGAATCTGCTTTGCGAGGTTTGTTCTAATTGTCATATTCAAGGCCCTAAACCTGCGAGGTTCAGCCCTTTCTTTACGACTCAACGCATCCGCCACAACATTGGCCTTACCTGGATGATACAAAAGTTCACAATCGTAGTCATTCAACGTCTCAATCCATCTTCGTTGTCTCATGTTCAACTGTTTCTGATCGAGGATATGTTGAAGACCTTTGTGATCTGTGTACACAGTACTCTTGACCCCATACAAATAATGTCTCCAAATCTTAAGCGCAAAAACAACGGCCCCCAACTCTAAATCATGAGTTGTATAATTCTGCTCGTGAATCTTCAATTGACGTGACGCATACGCAATGACTTTCTTTCGTTGCATCAAAACATAACCAAAGCCTTGACGCGAAGCATCACAATAAACAACAAAATCATCATTACCCTCAGGTAGTGACAATATCGGAGCGGTAGTCAACTTCTTCTTTAAAGTCTGAAAAGCAGTCTCTTGTTCATCCTTCCACTCATATTTCTTCCCTTTATGTGTTAAAGCAGTCAAAGGTTTTGCGATACGAGAGAAATCTTGAATGAACCTTCTATAATAACCTGCTAATCCTAGGAACTGACGAATCTGAGTAGGAGTTTTCGGAGTATCCCACCTTTCAATCGCCTCAATCTTAGCAGGATCTACTTGAATCCCTTGCTTACTAACAATATGTCCTAGGAATTGAACTTCTCGTAACCAGAATGCACACTTAGAGAACTTAGCGTACAACTCTTCTTTTCTCAACAGATCAAGCACTAACCTGAAATGTTCCTCGTGCTCTTCATCACACTTCGAATAAATAAGGATGTCATTGATGAACACAATAACGAACTTGTCCAGATAGGGTCTACACACACGGTTCATGAGGTCCATGAACACAACAGGTGCATTTGTCAATCCGAACGGCATAACAAGAAACTCAAAGTGACCGTAACGGGTGCGAAAAGCAGTTTTCGAAACACCAGATTCTTTAACACGTAACTAATGATAGCCGGAACGAAGATCGATTTTTGAATAAACAGATGAACCCTGAAGCTGATCGAACAGATCATCAATTCTCGGAAGGGGATAACGGTTTTTAATAGTAAGCTTGTTCAACTCACGATAATCAATGCACAAACGAAAAGAACCATCCTTCTTCTTAACAAACAGAACATGAGCTCCCCAAAGGGACGAACTAGGATGAATGAAACCCTTGTCTAACAACTCGCGGAGTTGACTTGACAATTCTTGAAGTTCAGAAGGCGCAAGCGATAAGGAGCACGTGCTACAGGAGCAGCACCGGGAACAAGATCAATTTGAAATTCTACCGCGCGTTACGGCGGAAGGCCAGGTAAATGTGATGACCCGGAAAATTTCGACTAATTTAAACCAATTCTCTATATGATTTAATATTATGTAAATAATATATATATATATATATATATATATATATATATATATATATATATATATATATATATATATATATATATATATTATAAGATGTACAAGTAAAACACTATTTGCTACAATAACACACTATTTGATGTCGACGAACTAGCAAACAAAAACAAAAAAGGCGGCCATGCGATCGCATGGCAAAAACACTGAAAACTCATATGATCGCATGAGCTACAGTAAATGGAAAAGTATTATAAATACACCAGTTTGCTCGACGAATTTTTTCACAACACCTTATTCTGTAATTTATTTATATTTATATTATAATTATAATTTTAAATTTAAGTTTAATAATAATAAGGTATATACGAGGGTGTTTTTAATTCGGGTTTCAAGCCGCTTTAAGCTAAGAAAATATTGGGTATTGTTCGGGGTATTGTTCTTGAATCCAAGGCCAACCATACAGTCGTCTACCATCATTACGTCTACGCAATTTGCCTACAATATTGAGTCTCAATATTGAACTGTGAGTTTATAGTCTCCCTTTTTAAATACTTTAAATATTTTTGGGCTGAGAATACATGCAATTTATTTTAAACGCAATAAGACACAAGTACATACTAAATTCTACACTGAGTTAAACCAAAAATCCCTTAGCTTTGGTAACTAGTAGCTGCCAGTACAAAGGATATGGACAGGTGGGCTCGAATAATTGTATATGGATCCATAGGGCTTGACATCCCCGTCCGAGCTAGAGCGCTAGCCTTTTAACGGACGTATGTTATTTGAGTTTAAGACGTGTTGGTTTGCGTGTATTAAAACGAATGGGGTAATTATCACTATAGCGTTAAGTTTAGTTACCAGGGTGCTCTGTTACGTAGAATCTATTGATAAACTTTTGATGAAATCTTGTGGTCTATCTTTATATATGTTTATGACTCGAGCAATTAAACCTATAACTCACCAACATTCATGTTGACTTTTTAGCATGTTTTATTCTCAGGTCCTTAGACTGCTTCCGCTGTGATGTGCTTGTTGCCTGCATGGAGTCTCTCATGCTTTGTACAAAGTTTATTGCATTCAAAATAAAACTGGGTTGTGTAATAAATAATTGGACTGTGATGTCAACCTGTAAATTAAAGACTTATGTATTTTGGGGTATTGCTTATACCTAAGCACTCGCCCACATATTTATAACTTTCTATGTTTAGAAAGTCACTTATTTTAATGAATGCAATATTTTATCAAAATGTATCATATAGAGGTCAAAACCTCACTGTGGAATCAATGATTAACGTGTCGCGTCAATAGCGATTTTGACGGGTCGTTACAGTTGGTATCCGAGCTTGAGGTCATAGGGAACCAGAAATTACATTAGTGTGTTTAACTGGTAATTGTTAGGATGCATTAGTGAGTCTGGACTATGACCATATCTGTTTTTACTGATTTTTGCTTATCATTTGGTCAAAAACATTATATGTGATATATTTATATGCTAACGTAATTTTTGTTTCAATTATGTGATAGATGACTTCTTCTAATCCTATCATTTTTACGACTCGGAATCGGACACTGCATCGATTAAATCCACAACTGAAAAGGGCGTTCCAATACCTATTAAAGAAGAAATTGTGTTAGCCGGGGAATCTCAACTCCCGGTAAACCCAGAGGAGGTTCCAGCTCCACCCAGCTCTAGTTTTCCGGAGCCAAAGTATCATTGGCATGGACCCATGATCCCTGGAGTAAACGAGGATCGTCCATTTCTAAACGAACATGGACATTGGGCCAGATACTCCGCCGACGGGCGGGTTGTGAATATTACGCCTGGCAGATTTCGGTTCATGACCACCGGTACATATTCTCGTACACATGATGCAAATAGTCCGTCATCATATTCTCCTACACATGACTCAGACAGTTCGTCATCAGACGAGATCAGTGAGGAAGAGGATTTCGCTAATGAAATAAAAGAAGTCACTAAGGAGAAATTCCAACTTGCTATAGATAATAAAAACAACCACAATAATAAAATGTCCTTAATTATTAAAAAGGAACAGGACCATTCGATCCGTAACCACCCTTATTGTATTAAACCCACTGAGACAACGGGTACCTAAAAACCCCAACCAAAAATTAAATACACTGCCAGAATGTCTGTCGAACCATTTGCACACAAACAATTGGCAGAGAGAACCAAATGGGAAGAAGTTTGTGATAGTTCTAAATAAACGACCTCGCAACCATAAATCTTCCATGCGCTATTCTATTGCTTATGTGTACTACTCTATCTTGTTATGTAAAATAAGCATATGTAAAATATCGGTATTGTATGGTATTGTATTATTTTGGTTTATTAATAATAAATGCATGGAATGATTATTTGTATTATTACTACTTCTTATTATTATTATTACATGATAACGTAGTAACTCGCTATAAATTTTCATAGTGGAATATTATTAGGATTTTCGTAGTTAATTCCTTGTACTAGCTATTATGTATGAACTTAACGGGTAGGTAATACCCTAGAGATAATTATAAAATGCTAATAAGAAGAAAAAGTTTTTATAATAATTGGTTCATATTATTAATATGCTACGATTAACTATTGACAACTCATTTTACCTATAATATTCTATATGATTAAATTATCTCTGTTGTGTTTATTAAAGAAACATGTCTTAAATGTCGGATGCTGAGTTTGAGGAACTAGTAGAGAAATGTGTGAATGAAAGAATTGCTGTAGCTGAGGTAGCAAAAGCAACAGCTGAAGCAGCAGCCAAAGCAGCAGCCGTAAACACAAACTCACGAAACAGATGCTCATACCAAACTTTTCAAGGATGCAAACCACAGACGTTTAGTGGAACCGAGGGACCAGTCGGTCTAACCCGATGGTTTGAAAAGATGGAGTCCGTTTTCAAAATCAGTAATTGTGCAAACGGAGACAAGTCAAAGTATGCTTCGTGCACGTTGCAAGACGGTGCACTTACTTGGTGCAACAAATATGCTAAAGCAGAAGGAGTAGATACGGCATATGATATCTCTTGGGAAGAACTGAAAAAGATGCTAATCGAGGAGTACTGTCCTCGAAACGAGATCAGAAAAATGGAATCTGAGTTACGTAATCTGAAAGTTTTTGGCGTGAATCTCAATAACCATGAAAAGCGTTTCATGGAACTAGACTTGTTGTGTCCCGAATTGGTGCCAAACGAGAAACGAAAGATAGAAATGTATATTGACGGTTTATCGATCAATATCAAAGGAAATGTTACATCGTCCAAACCGAATACGATGCAGGAAGCCATGACAATGGCACACCAACTCATGGACCAGATCACAAAGAGTTCGATTAAGGCACCAATTACCAAAGTCGAGACAACTGAAGGAAAGAGGAAATGGGAAGACTATAAGGGCAAAAGTACTCACCTGAAGAAACAAGAAACTTTTAAAGGTAAACAAGATGGGGCAACTGCAAGTCCAAACTATAAGGGACCCCATCCGTTCTGCAAAAGATGTTACATACATCATGCAGGTTATTGCCAAGTGGTCTGTGATAAGTGCAACAAGAAAGGACATGTGGCGAAATATTGTTATGCCACCGTTTCTAAAATAAAGACAAAACCGACCGATGTCAAGAAATGTTTTGGATGCGGGAAGTCTGGTCACTTTATAAATCAATGCCCTGATAAGGAGAAGAACAAAGAACCCGCACATGGGAGGGCATTTAATGTTAGTACCAGTGAAGCACGCGAGGATCCTAAACTTGTCACGGGTACGTTTACCGTTAATAATCAACTAGCTTCTATTATGTTTGATACGGGTGCTGATAGAAGTTATATGTGTAAAGACTTTAGTTCTATACTAAAATGTGCATCATTACCTCTAGATGATAAATATACTATTGAATTAGCTAATGGTAAACTGATAAAAGCCGATAAAATTTGCCATGGTTGCGAAATAAATCTCGCTGGTGAAACCTTCAAAATCGATTTGATACCCATAGAATTAGGAAGTTTTGATGTAATCGTTGGCATGGACTGGATGTCTAAAACAAGAACGGAAGTTGTTTGCACTGAAAAAGCAATCCGCGTCCCTCGTAAGGATGAAACATCATTAATGATTTATGGGAAGAAGAGCAACTCGAAGCTGAACCTTATCAGCTGTATGAAGGCTCAGAAACTTATAAGAAAATGTTGTTATGCTATTCTGGCACACGTAAAGAAGATCGATACTGAAGAAAGAAGCATTGATGACATGCCGGTTGTAAGAGAATATCCCGGAGTATTTCCAGAAGAATTATCGGGGCTACCTCCACACAGATGTGTAGAATTCCAGATTGATCTCATACTAGGAGCCGCACCTGTAGCCCGATCCCCATATAGACTTGCACCTTCAGAAATGCAAGAATTACAAGACCAGTTGCAAGAATTATCGGATCAGGGATTTATTCATCCCAGTTTTTCACCTTGGGGTGCTCCTATTCTGTTCGTCAAGAAGAAGGATGGATCTATGAGAATGTGCATAGATTACCGAGAATTAAAAAAATTAACGATCAAGAATCGGTACCCATTATCGAGGATTGATGATTTGTTTAATCAATTGCAAGGATCAAATGTTTATTCTAAGATTGATCTACGCTCCGGATATCATCAGCTGAGAGTGAAGGAAGAAGATGTTCCTAAAATCGCGTTCAGAACCCGTTACGGTCACTATGAGTTTCTAGTCATGCCTTTTGGATTAACTAATGCTCCAGCAGTATTCATGGATCTAATGAATCACATCTGTAGACCGTATTTAGACAAATTTGTCATTGTTTTTATCGACGACATATTGATTTACTCGAAGAACAAGGAAGAACATGAGCAACACTTAAGACTGGTACTAGAGATACTCAAGAAAGAAGAATTGTATGCAAAATTTTCAAAATGTGATTTCTGGTTACAAGAAGTACAGTTTTTGGACCATGTTGTCAGTAAACATGGAATTAAAGTTGACCCTACCAAGATCGAAGCCATTAGTAAATGGGAAACACCAAAGACTCCAACACAAATCCGCCAATTCTTAGGTCTTGCTGGTTACTACCGAAGATTCATTCAAGATTTCTCTAGAATTGCCAAACCCTTAACTGCATTGACTCAAAAGGGAAAGAAGTATGATTGGTCCACGGAACAGGAATCCTCATTCCAGTTATTAAAGAAGAAGTTAACGTTTGCACCCATTTTGTCATTACCGGAAGGAAATGATGATTTCGTGATCTATTGTGACGCTTCGCGCCAAGGTTTAGGATGTGTATTAATGCAATGCACAAAAGTTATCGCATATGCCTCATGACAACTAAAAATTCATGGAAAGAACTATACAATGCACGATTTGGAACTTGGAGCAGTAGTTTTTGCACTCAAAATATGGAGACACTATCTATATGGCACCAAGTGTACAGTGTACACCGATCATAAGAGTCTTCAACATATTTTTGATCAAAAACAACTCAACATGAGGCAACGTCACTGGATAGAGTTGTTGAACGATTACGATTGTGAAATCCGTTACCACCCCAGAAAGGCTAATGTTGTAGCTGATGCCCTAAGTCGGAAAGAAAGAGTAAAACCTCTTAGGGTCCGAGCTTTGAATATTACAATTCGTATTGATCTCATAAAGCAAATTCAAGCAGCACAGTTAGAGGCTTTAAAAGAAGAAAATGAAAAAGGCGAAATGAGCAGATGGTTAGAAAAATAGCTTGAAGTAAAAGCCGATGGAACCCTGTATTTTGCTGGTAGGATATGGGTACCAAGACATGGTAACCTAAGGCAACTTGTAACGACCCGGATTTTTTCGATCGTTTTATACATATAAGATTAATATTTACATAAATTAAATATTACCAACATGATAAGCAATCCAAATTGTTGAGTCTTGTGTTTTTGAAAAGAGTTTTACACAACGTTTGACCGTCCAATTTGATTGATGATATCACGAACTATATAACATACAATAATTATACGATTGTGTACATATATGTATTTATACATATTTAACATGATCTAAGGATGGTTTAACATCTCATTGTGTACTAATAACAATGAGTTATAAGTATACTTTGAGACTACTAACTTATGTTTTCAAAACGGTAACTATACATAACGTTCTTTGACATATATACCTATAACCTATAATGCTTATACAAGTATCGTATAAATATGTATTTAATCACTTTTAAAGGGCTTAAATACATAAAACAGTATAAGTATATTCACAAAAGATAGTTATATTTGAATTCTCGTTCCGTTTCCTCAAGATTTCTACAAGTATATCAAGGGTATATGTAACCGTATCATACCCAGCTTCTATACGTATTTACTATTGGTATATACACATCACAATCACTTTATTAGCAGCCATGAGTCAGAAAATTTTAGATCTTAGCATGCATGATTAATCAATTTGGCATATTACAAGACTTTTACACAATATTACAAACTTATACATCATTTCACCACCATTTATACTCCATTCCATTTTCATTTTTACTACACATTTTCTCTAGCTAAAAATACCTACTTGTAAGCTTCATTCACCTCTAAGAAATCCAGTAAAAACTCTCTCAAGAATCACCTTAATAACCATCATATCAAGATCAAACAAGAACACTACAAGATACTACTTACATTTCAAGTCTATATTCTAAGTTTACTTCCAATCTTTCAATCCAACTTCACCACTCTTTAGGATCAAGATTATTTCCTCTCTTTTCCAGTAGCTTTATCCAAGTAACTTGAGGTAGTAACCTTATTCATAATCTTATTCGATTCATATTTATATAGCTATCTTATTTTGAGTTATAAATTATAACAACAAGAACATAGTTTGAATGATTTCAAACTTGTTCGCAAACTAAATAGATCCTTCTAACTTGACTTTTAAAACACTTCAAGACCTGTAATATATCATAATGATATGCTAACTTAACAAGATACAACTTGTTTTTACAAAGAACACCTTAAAATTGAATCTACGTCGTCGGAGTGCAACCGGGGGCTGTTTTGGGTTGGATAATTAAAAACCATCTTAAATTTTGAATTGGAAGTTTATATTCTGGAAAAATGATATTTCTTATGAATATGTTAATATATAAAAATCTCATGGTGTAACTCAAAGTGTAAGTATTTTTGTAAAAATGATCATCTAGATATTGTTTTTACGACGGAAATGATCACTTTCATAAGATTCACCAAAGTTTGACCTATAACCTATGATTTCGAATGCAAACTAAGGTATTTACAGTTCATATTCATAAATAATGGCTCGATCCAAGGAAGTGTCAAGTTGAACCAACAAAAACGGAGTTGTATTGAAGAAACTACGACTAAAACAAAATCGGGTATCCGAAGCTAGTTTAGCTACGAAAATAATTTGACTAAAACCAAACTAATCATATCTTGGCTAATTAACATGATATTTTATATATATTTACTCATGATTCGATTTTATATATTTCAGGACCACCCGTAAACAATACGAGAAGATTAATTATAAGACCTCATGATTGTACGCAACACGTCATTTGACAACACGGTACTTTATGTACGCAACACGTCATTTGACAACACAGTACCATGGGTCGAGATTAATTCCGATCAATACGAATACGATGGGGTCTTTATTTATTTTATTGAGCAATTAATTGTGGACCACTAACATCAGACTGCTAACTATGGACTAATAGATATTAAAAGTATTATAAGTACATATGTAACGATTATTTGAAAAGAAAATATGTTGATATATATTATATATGGTTAGATTCGTGATATCTATCAGAGACCAGGTCGGGTTATATATCTTCAAAGCAAAAGTGAGTATATAGTCCCACTTTTAAACTCTAAATATTTCGGGATGAGAATACATGCATTTTATGATTTACGTTATGGACACAAGTGATTAAAAATATATATTCTACGTTGAGTTGTACCACTGGCATACTTCCCTGTAACTTGGTAACTACTATTTACATGCGGTATTGTAAACGCGAATCTTGTTGATAGATCTATCGGGCCTGACAACCCCAACCAGACTGGACGACCAGTATTCAACGGTTGCACAGTACTTCATTTCGGTGACTACACTTGGTACGGTGTAGTGAGATTTCATAATAAAGGGAATATGCGACGTTGATTAAATGTTAAGTATGAGTGCTCAACCACTTAGAATATTTTTATTAAAACGTTTATGTATATTAAATCTTGTGGTCTATATTTATAACGCTGCTAGCATTAAACCTATATCTCACCAACTTTATGTTGACAATTTAAGCATGTTTATTCTCAGGTGATAATTAAAAGCTTCCGCTGCATTATGCCGAATTTAAGCAGGATTTGGAGTATGCATATTTGTGTCAAAAATAAAACTGCATACCGAAAGATTTGTAATGTGAAATATGTTGGAAATCGTATTGTTATTATCAAATGTAAAGTTTGTAAGACTAAGATTATCGCTAAACGATAATCATTATTATGTTGTTTAAGCCTTTGGTTATAATAAAGATTATGGTTTGTATCATAAAAACGTATGCAGATTTTTAAAAATGTCACATATAGAGGTCGATACCTCGCAATGACACCAATGAGTACGTGACATTTATATTCGATATGAACGGGACGCTTCAGGTGGTATCAGAGCGTTGGTCTTAGAGAACCAGAAAATTTGCATTAGTGTGTCTTATCGAGTTTGTTAGGATGCATTAGTGAGTCTGGACTTTGACCGTGTTTGATTTCGAAAACTATTGCTTATCCTTTTTGGTTAAAAATTAACATGTAAAGATTATGTGGTACTAACGTGCTAGTTGTTGTGTGATAGATGTCTGGCTTAGAACTTGTTATCACATTCAGCGACTCCGAACCAGAATCCTCAGATAGTGTTCCAGTCATTAACCTATCTGATGATGAAAACGACACCTTTTGGGAAGACTCACAATTTCCAGATTAATCAATTGAAGAGGAACCGGAAAGTGATCCTGAGGAGGAAGAAATACAGAAAATTACGAAAGACAAGTTCGAACGAGGAAAGAAAAGAAAGGCTACTGAATTGGAAACTCCAAATCTCGAGTTTAGTGAGGATGTTGTGGCACCAACTCCACCAGACACTTCCACCCCTATTCCCGCTATTCCTATTAGTTCTATCCTGGCATCCAGTTCTTCGGCCCCTCAGCCAAAACGTAGGGCGACACCTAGTATTAGCGTTAAGTGATTCCCTGAACACAAACGTTTTGGGATATAGGCTAAATGATGCGCTGTTGTTTTAAACCATGGGATCATATAACATTTTGTATAATATTACTAGTGTGGTTTGCTTGATGTTTGATGTAAGATAAGCATATGTAAAATAGTGAAGTGTGAAATGCAATAATTTTCCATGGTTGAGTATTATTTGGGTGGTAGTAATTGATTTCCATACTAAGCTATTAAGTATGAACTTTAACGGGTAGGTACTACCCTAGATATAATTATAAAACGCTAATAAGAAGAAAAGGCTTTTATAATAATAACTAGTTCATATTATTAATAAGCTACGATGTACTGTAAATACACACTACATCTATAATATTCCATGTGAATAATTATTTTTTTTCATTCTTATTGAAGAATATGGCGCCATTGAACCGAATGACGGAACAAGAAATCAAGGAAATCATCAATCAGCGAGTGAACGACAGAATGTTATGGGTCGAGGCTGCAAGAGGTGCTGCTGTTAACCCAAATCCTCGTGTGGGATGCACCTACAAAACTCTACCCACCAGATTAATGTTACACTTACGATACACAGTCTTAGCAGTAAGCACTTTACCATTAGCTATTTCAACTACATAAGTATTGTCTAAAGAAGTTAACGGTGTTTTGATTTTTGGACTTAATTTACTCGACACAAAACTTAAATCAGTCCCTGAATCAAATAGTACATAAACTGATAAATCGTTGACCGAGAACGTACCCGTAACAAGTTTAGGATCTTCCTTAGCATCCCTGGCGTTAATGTTGAATGCTCTTCCTCGTGCGACCTCTGCAGTCTTCTTGTTGGGACAGGCATCACGAAAATGGCCCGGCTTCCCACACTCATAACAAACTCTCTGATTACCACCATTATTTGACTTTCCATTACCATTACCATTCCCACCTCTATTACCATCATTATTACCATTATTACCACCTGCAGCAGGAGTAGTAGAACCCGGCAGAAGCACCGTACAATCCTTAGCAATGTGTCCCTGTTTGGAACACCTCTTACAAGTAGCGATACAGTAACCATCATGAGCTTTGTAACATCGAGGACACACACGCTAACTACGGTTATTCGAACCAGAAGTATCCTGCTTTTTTTGCTGACCTTGGCTTTGATTGCGATTATTATCCCACTTTCTCTTCCCATTATCAGCTTTCTTAACAGCCTCTTCACTAGGTTCAGTTACAGCAGCCTTGCTTCTTCTCAATATCTTATCATTCAACTTATGATCCATAGACATCACGGCCTCAATAGTCTGGGGCTCACTAGATTCAACCCCATGCTTAATTTTCTCGGACAACCCATCAATGTAAGCTTCAATCTTAAGATTCTCATCGGCATAAACATTAGAACACAACAAAGTCAACTCAAAGAATCTCTGCTCGTAGGCATCTAATTCGGTGCCCTTCATTTTCAAGTTTTTAAGTTCAACCTCTAACTTATTAAGCTCACCCCGGGGACGATAGCGGGTGATCATTCTTTCTTTGAAATTATTCCAGGTTAAACCATAAGCCACATCATTTCCCAAACTATTTACCAAGTTGTTCCACCAGGTCAATGCACTATCCTTCAAAGTGCAGCTAGCAAAACTAACCTTGTCCTCCTCTCGGACTCGACTAACCCTGAAAATAGACTCGATTTTCTCGAACCAGCGGGTAAGTCCTATGGGTCCTTCCGTACCACTGAATTCCTGTGCATGACTTGCCATGAATGTTTTGTGGGAGCACCCCACCTGATTGTTGTTCGCATTAGCATTAGCATTTGCATTTGCATTTGCTGCCATAGCTGCAGCTATCCCTTCGGTAATAAGACGCTGCATACGAGCTTCGTTGGACTCTCTAGGAGGCATGATCTTCAAAACAGAATAACACAACCGTTAGTACTAAGAATAATACCAGTGTTATTGATAATGCTAAAAACGAACATATATTTCATAGCATTATCCCTCAAGAAAGACAAGCTTTTAGTTCCAATTGTTCTATTTACAAGTGATATTCGTTTAAATAATAAAAGGTGAAGACAAAAGACAAATTCGACGAATTGAAGACGCAAACGACCAAAAATCTCAAAAGTACAAAGTACAATCAAAGTGGTTCCAATTATTGATAAGAAACGTCTCAAAATTACAAGAGTAACGCAACGTACAAGATATTAAATTATACGTAAGGACGTTCGAAAATCCGGAACCGGGACCAAAGTCAACTCTCAACGCTCGACGCAACGGACTAAAAATTACAAGTCAACTATGCACACAAATATAATATAATATTTAAATAATTCTTAAAATTATTTATATATTATTATAAACCGTCGGCAAGCAAAGAAACAAAGTCTTGTGAGCTGGAAAAAGGGGCCATGCGATCGCATTGCTTGGAAGGCAAAAACCCATGCGATCGCATGGCAGTAGGTTACAGCCCACACTCCTATAAATTCGCGGTTTTTGCTCATCATATATCCATCCATCTCTCTATCTATATACGTAAATATATATATATATATTATAATTTTAATTTTAAATTCTAATAATAAGGGTATGTTAGCGAATGTTGTAAGGGTATAAGTCAAAATTCTGTCCGTGTAATGCTACGCTATTTTTAATCACTGTAAGTTATGGTTAATGTTATTTTTAAATTAATGTCTCGTAGCTAAGTTATTATTATGTTTATTTAATGCCGAAGTAATCATGATGTTGGGCTAAATATTAAAATTGGGTAATTGGGCTTTGTACCATAATTGAGGTTTGGATAAAAGAACGACACTTGTGAAAATTAGACTATGGGCTATTAATGGGCTTTATATTAACTAAATGATACCTTGTTAATTTAATATATAAACTTATAATTTGACGTATTTATATATAACCACATACGCTTGACTGGGTACGGTGGGCGGGATATCTATAAATAACAATAATTGTTCATTTTACCGGACACGAAACTGGATTAATAGTTAATAGACTTGTTGAAACAGGGGTGGATTACATTCAAGGGTAATTGGTGTAATTGTTAACAAAGTAGTAAAACCTTGGTTTACACGCAGTCGATAACCTGGTGTATTCATTAAACAAAGTATTAAAACCTTGTTACAATTCGAATCCCCAATTAGTTGGAATATTTGACTTCGGGAATAAGAATAATTTGACGAAGACTTCCGCATTTTATGATTATTACTGATGGACTATTATGGACAAATCCGTATGGACATATCGAATAATCCAAGATAAAAGACAATTAACCCATGGGAATAAACTAAAAACAACACGTCAAACATCATGATTATGGAAGTTTAAATAAGAATAATTCCTTTATTTCATATTTAATTTCCTTTATTTTATATTTAATTGCACTTTTAATTATCGCACTTTTATTTATTGTCATTGTATTTAATTGCACTTTTAATTATCGTACTCTTTAATTATCGCAATTTTATTTTATCACACTTTTATTTATCGCAATTTCATTATCGTTATTTACTTTATGCTTAAAATTAAGTTATATTTATTTTTAATATTTTACATTAGGTTTTAACTGCGACTAAAGTTTTAAAATCGACAAACCGGTCATTAAACGGTAAAAACCCCCTTTTATAATAATAATACTACTTATATATATTTTTGTATTTTTACAAATATAGTTTTTAAAAATATAGCGTTAAGCTTGTTTAAAAGATTCCCTGTGGAACGGACCGGACTTACTAAAAACTACACTACTATACGATTAGGTACACTGCCTATAAATGTTGTAGCAAGGTTTAGGTATATCCATTCTATAAATAAATAAATATCTTGTGTAAAATTGTATCGTATTTAATAGTTTTTCCTAATAAATATATAACTATTTCCTAGTACGCCTCGCACACATCAAGTATTTTTGGCGCTGCTGCCGGGGATTTTCTTGCTTAAACGCCGGAAGCGCAACGCTATATAAAAAAAAGATTTTTATTAATTTTTAAGTTTCCGTTTATAAAAATACGTTTTTATACAAATATATATAAAGAAAAACAAAATTTAAGTATTTTTAAGAGTTTGTTAAACATATAAGTTTTATAAAGTTTCTTTATTTTTATTTTAGTTTAAAAAAATATATGTTTTATTTAAATATTTTGTATAAATATAAAACAGAAAATTAAAACAGAAACCCTAGCTCATGCGATCACATGAGCCCGAAGGCAAATTTTCATGCGATCGCATGAGGGTACCTGACACGCCAGATTTGACCTAAAAACAGCAATCATTATGTAATTATTATTATTATTATTATTATTATTTAATTAAACCCTAATTAGGTTTTAAGTTATTTAATTATTTAGTTTAGTTTTAATTAATTTGTTTTATTTTTAGTTTTAATTAGTTTTAATATATAAAATTAATAGTTTTATAAAATAAATAATATAAAAATAATATTTTTATAAAAATTGTACTTTTTACAATTTTAAGTATATTTTTATATTTTGTATCTTTTTATTCGTTTTAGCGTAATATTTGTATTTTTTTCGTTCGTATTTAGTTTTAATTCATAGTTTTTGCCATAGTTATTTTAATTTCTATATTTTTAGGCTTTGCCGTAAAATCCCTTAAGTGCTTTTTCTTTAGACTAAGATTTAGGTGCTTTAGAATTTTGCGACGCCGTTTTATATATTTTAGTACCTTTTTAAGTTATTGCCATTTGGGATATAGTATTTCTCTAAGCTTTAATATTTTTAGACGCAACTTTTAATTCTTAGTTTTTAGTTCCTTTTTAAGTTTCGATGCGCTACTTTCTTATTTTTATTTTTCGACGCCTATTATTTTTCGACATTTTTCGACGCGCTCTTTTTCTTTCTTATTTTTCGCCGCTCTAGTTTTTAGGACTTAGTTTTTTTCTATTTCTTCTCTAAATTTCTTTAAATTTCAACGAAAAATTATTTTAAGTGGTTAAATTAATAGACATCCAAATTTTCTGCTTCGTAGTAATAGTTGGATTTGTTAGTGGCTGAGTTGTGAGCTTCCGATTTAAAGGGTTCTGGCTCCCTGCTGCACCTATTGGCTATTCGAAACGTGGGCAAAAGCAGAAAAGTCTATTAATTTGATAACTTTAATAATTTTTATCTTTTATAACTAATAGGATATTCAGTGAATGCACCGAGCAAAACATTCGCCACCTTTTGTACGTTCACCACCTGTAACTCGATCAAGACATCCAGCAAATATTGTCGCCGTTGATTTTTCTTTAGAATCGTCATCTAGTCGACCAAGTACTCCAATTCAAATTTTCGATAATCCATTTTTTGAACCCGACATCACAATTGAGAATTCGGAGAATATTCAGGGACAATTCCGAGATCCGGAACCACCAATCATTCAAACGGAGATTGTTGAGGAACCAACCATTAAATCAGAATCCTCTAGTGATTCAGATTCAACAAATTCAATCATGGAAAATCCGGAACCTCTAAGTATGGAAGACGGAATGCGAGCTAAACGCACTGGCCAAGGTTACGCAATTACTCAACCAGACATTAATGCGCCAGATTATGAAATCAAAGGACAAATCCTACATATGGTAACTAATCAATGCCAATTTAGTGGTGCGCCGAAGGAAGATCCAAATGAACATCTTCGTACTTTTAATAGGATCTGTACTTTATTTAAAATTCGAGAAGTAGAGGATGAACAGATATATCTCATGTTATTTCCCTGGACTTTAAAGGGAGAAGCCAAAGATTGGTTGGAATCGTTACCTGAAGGGGCGATTGATACATGGGACGTTTTAGTTGAAAAATTTCTTAAACAATTCTTTTCGGCATCTAAAGCTGTAAGACTTCAAGGAGAGATAGTTACGTTCACACAGAAGCCAAATGAAACTTTTTATGAGGCGTGGACAAGATTTAGAAAGTTATTAAGAGGATGTCCGCAACATGGTTTAGACACTTGTCAAATAGTACAAATATTCTACCAAGGATGCGACATCACTACAAGAAAAGACATAGACATAGCAGCTAGTGGTTCCATTATGAAGAAAACAGCAACTGACGCTTACAAAATTATTGATAATACTGCTTCCCACTCACATGAGTGGCACCAAGAAAAAGATATCGTTAGATCATCTAAAGCAGCTAGAGCCGATTCTAGCCATGACTTAGATTCCATTTCCGCAAAGATAGATGCTGTCGAGAGACGAATGGAAAAGATGACTAAAGATATCCACTCAATAAGAATTAGTTGTGAGCAGTGTGGAGGACCACATTTGACAAAAGATTGTCTCAGTATTGAACTAACAATGGAACAAAGAGAGAATGTTTCATACATAAACCAAAGGCCTGGAAATAATTATCAGAATAATTATCAACCGCCAAGACCGATCTACAATCAAAATCAGAATTATAAGCTGGTTTATGAGCTTTCAACACAGAAATGAGTTGTGATTTCTCATTTTCAGTAAGAGAAGACGATATTATTACAGGTAATTCAGATTCACCATGTAAATAAGCGTATTCCAAATGGTTTGGAAGTGGCTTTAACTCTAATTTCGGAGGTTCTTCTATCGATGATTTATATCGATATCTGTCTTCTTCTTTTAGCATTTGAATTTCTTCTGTTGTTGGTTCATATCCATTAGCTATTAGTGTAGCTAACATTTCAGCTTCATCAATTGGTTCATTACCTTCTCCTAAAGAACATTCTCCTGTTCCTTGTAATTCTGGAAATTCTTCTAATAATTCTGCATGTGCATCTATAGTTTGAATATAATAACATGTATCATCTGCAGATTGTGGTTGTTGCATTGCTCTATCAACTGAAAAGGTAACACTCTCATCCTCTATACTTAGGGTCAATTTCTTACCGAACACGTCTATCATTGCTTTAGCCGTGTTTAAGAATGGTCTTCCTAATATGAGAGGAACTTGAGAATCTTCTTCCATGTCCAAAACAACAAAATCTACTGGAAATACTAAAGTACCAACTTTAACTAGCATGTTCTCCATTATCCCTCTAGGATATTTTATTGATCTATCGGCTAGTTGTATGCTTATTCTTGTTGGTTTCAATTCTCCAAGGTCTAGTTTAGCGTATAGTGAATACGGCATTAGATTTATACTAGCACCTAAGTCTGCCAATGCTTCTATTGAACTAAGACTACCCAGAAAACATGGAATTGTGAAACTTCCTGGATCAGATAGTTTTTCTGGTATCTTATTCAACAGCACTGCTGAACAATTAGCATTCATAGTAACAGCCGAAAGTTCTTCCATTTTCTTTCTATTTGAGATTAGATCTTTCAAGAATTTAGCATATCTTGGCATTCCTGAAATCACATCAATGAAAGGAAGATTTACATTTATCTGTTTAAACATATCCAAGAATTTGGATTGCTCGGCTTCAAGTTTTTCTTTCTTCATTTTACTCGGATAAGGAAGTGGTGGTTGGTATGGTTTAACATAAGGTTTATCCTTAACTGTGTTATCTTCATTAATCTTTTCAACTACCGGTTCTTTTTCCTTATCTTGATCAGGTTGTGGTTCTTGTGGAGTAGGAATAGTTTCATCAGAAGTTACAGGTATTTCAGGTGGTTTAAGTGTTGTACCACTTCTTGTGATAATAGCTTTAGCTGTTTCATTTCGGGGGTTAGCATTTGTATCACTAGGTAGACTTCCCGGTTTTCTTTCACCTATTAACCTTGCTAGGTTACTCACTTCTTGTTCCAGATTTTGAATAGAAGCTTGTTGATTTCTAAATGCTTGAGCATTTTGTTCATTAGTTTGTTTCTGAGATGTGAAAAACTGCGTTTGAGTTTCAACTAGCTTCGTCATCATATCTTCTAAATTCGGCTTTTTATCATCGGTTTGTTGTGGTGGTTTGTTTTGAAAATTAGGTCTTTGCTGATTATAAGTATTATTGGATACTTGTTGATTGCTAGGACCTTGTTGGTTGTTGTATGGAATATTTCTGTTATAATTCTGGTTTTAATTGTAAATCGGTCTTGGCGGTTGATAATTATTCTGATAATTATTTCCAGGCCTTTGGTTTATGTATGAATAATTCTCTCTTTGTTCCATTGTTAATTCAATACTGAGACAATCTTTTGTCAAATGTGTTCCTCCACACTGCTCACAACTAATTCGTATTGAGTGAATATCTTTAGTCATCTTTTCCATTCGTCTCTCCACAGCATCTATCTTTGCGGAAATGGAATCTAAGTCATGGCTAGAATCGGCTCTAGCTGCTTTAGATGATCTAATGATATCTTTTTCTTGGTGCCACTCATGTGAGTGGGAAGCAGTGTTATCAATAATTTTGTAAGCATCAGTTTCGGTTTTCTTCATAATAGAACCACCAGCTGCTATATCTATGTCTTTCCTTGTAGTGATGTCGCATCCGTGGTAGAATATTTGTACTATTTGACAGGTGTCTAAATCATGTTGCGGACATCCTCTTAACAACTTTCCATATCTAGTCCACGCCTCATATAGAGTTTCATTTGGCTTCTGTGTGAACGTAACAATTTCTGCTTGAAGTCTTACGGCTTTAGATGCAGGAAAGAATTGTTTAAGAAATTTGTCAACTAAAACATCCCATGTATCAATCGCCCCTTCAGGTAACGATTCCAACCAATCTTTGGCTTCTCCCTTTAAAGTCCAGGGAAATAACATGAGATATATCTGTTCATCCTCTACTTCTCGGATTTTAAATAGTGTGCAGATCCTATTAAAGGTACATAGATGTTCATTTGGATCTTCCTTCGGCGCACCACTAAATTGGCATTGATTAGTCACCATGTGTAAAATTTGTCCTTTGATTTCATAATCTGGCGCATTAATGTCTGGATGAGTAATTGCGTGACCTTGGCCAGTGCGTTTAGCTCTCATTCGGTCTTCCATACTTAAACGTTCCAGATTCTCCATAATTGAATTTGTTGAATCGGTATCATTAGATGATTCTGTTTTAATGGTTCGTTCCTCAACAATCTCTGTTTGAATGATTGGTGGCTCCGGAGGAAGGTTTAGTGGTTTAGGATCTACGAACCGTTCCTGAATATTCTCCGGATTCTCAATTGTGAGGTTGGGTTCAAAAAATGGATTATCGGAAATTTGAACTGAAGTACTTGGTCAACTGGATGACGATTCTAAAGAAAAATCAACGGCGGTTATATTTGCTAAATGTCTTGATCTAGTTACAGGTGGTGAACGTACAAAAGGTGATGAACGTCTTGCTCGGTGCATTCACTGAATATCCTATTAGTTTTTTAAAAAGAAAGAAAAATTATAATAAGTTATCCAATCAATAGACTTTTCTGATTTTGCCCACGTTTCGAATAGCCAAAAGATGCAGCAGAGGGGCAGGATTCGTTTGGTCTCAATATAATTGAGGACTGTTTAGCTCCAATAACCCGGTCCACGTACAAATCCAACTATTACTACGAACCAGAAAATTTTGATGTCTATTAATTTAACCACTTAAAATAAATTTTCGTAATTTTAAGAAATTTAGATAAGAAGTAGAAAAAATTCTAAGTCCTAAAAACTAGAATGGCGAGAAATAAGAGAGAAAAAGAGTTCGTCGCAAAAGGTCGAAAAAGAAAAAATGGTTGAAAAATAAAAGGTGACGGAAAAATAAAAGAAACTTATAAAAACTTAAAAATACTTGACTAACCTAACCTTATTACTACAACTAACTTAAAATTATAATCGCAAATTGAAATTACTAATTGGAATGATACTTGATACATAGTAAAAAGGTGTCTAAAAATTATTAAAGCTTACAGGAAAAACTAAATCCCAAATGGAAATAATTTAAAAAGAAACTAAAACTTAAAAAGGCGTCGCAAAATTCTAAAGCACCTAAATCTTAGTCTAAAGAAAAAGCACTTAAGGAATTCTACGGCAAAGCCTAAAAATATATGAGTAAAAATGACTATGGCAAAAACTAAGTTTAAAATTAAATATGAGCTAAAAAATACAAATATTACGCTACAATGATTAAAAAGGGACAAAATATAAAAATATATAAAAAGTTGTAAAAAGTACAATTTTTATAAAAATATTATTTTTATATTATTTATTTAATAAAACTACTAATTTAACAATTTAATTAAAACTAATTAATACTAAATACATAAATTAAATAAAAAGTAAAAGTAAAAATAAAACTAATAATAATAATAATAATAATTAGGGTTAAATAATAATAATAATTAATTAAAACCCGTAATTAATGCTGAATTAGGGCTTCTGTCCGCGTGTCAGAAAGTCTCCGCGACTTGCGGTATATAATGCTTCAAACCCCGCGAGTCGCGGGGTTCAGAAATTCAGTTGACAGATTTAAATATTCGACGCGTTTTTTTCTTTATTTTTTTTTTATTTTCTGTTTTCTGTTTTTTTTCTATATATAAAAGATATTTAATAAAACTTATATTTTTATAAATTAAAATAAAAATAAAGAAACTTATAAAACTTAAATATTTAACAAAATCTTAAAAATACTTATATTTTTGTTTTTCTTTTTATATTTTTGAATAATTAAAACGTATTTTTACAAAAACGAATTTTTAATAAAAGTAAACTAAAAATCTTTTTTTTTTTTTTATATTAGCGTTGCGCTTCCGGCGTTTAAGAGAGTTCCCCGGCAGCGGCGCCAAAAATACTTGATGTTCAGCGGGGTGTATATAAAATAGTTTATTAATTTTAGCAGAAAACACTATTAAATACGATACAATTTTACACAAGATATTTATTTATTTATAGAATGGATATACTTAAACCTTGCTACAACACTTATAGGCAGTGTACCTAATCGTACAGTAGTGTAGTTTTTAGTAAGTCCGGTTCGTTCCACAGGGAAATCTTTAAACAAAGCTCAACGCTATATTAGTTTACTTTTATAAAAATACAAATATATATATATAAGTAATATTATTATTATAAAGGGGGGTTTTTACCGTTTAATGACCGGTTTGTCGATTTTAAGACTTTAGTCGCAGTTAAAACCTAATGTAAAATATAAAATAAATACAAGACTTAAATTAAAGCGTAAAGTAAATAACGATAATGAAATTGCGAATAATAAAAGTGCGATAAAATAAAATTGCGATAATTAAAAAGTACGATAATTAAAAGTGCGATTAAATAACAATAAATAAAAGTGCGATAATTAGAAGTGCAATTAAATATAAAATAAAGGAAATTAAATATGAAATAAAAGAATTATGCTTATTTAAACTTCCGTAATCATGATGTTTGACGTGTTGATTTTAGTTTTATGCCCATGGGTTAATTGTCCTTTGTCCTGGATTATTTAATATGTCCGTCTGGTTTTTGTCCATAACAGTCCATCAGTCATAAATATAAAGTGCGAGTGTCCTCGTCAAATTATTATTATACCCGAAGTTAAATATTCCAACTAATTGGGGATTCGAATTGTAACAAGGTTTTAATACTTTGTTTAATGAATACACCAGGTTATCGACTGCGTGTAAACCAAGGTTTTACTACTTTGTTAACAATTACACCAATTACCCTTGAATGTAATTTCACCCCTGTTTTAATTATTCTAGTGGCTATTAATCCATTCCCGTATCCGGTTAAATGAACGATTATTCGTACATATAAATACCCCGCCCATCGTGTCCGATTGAGTGTATATGGTAATTTATAGGGACGCCCAATTGTAAATCTTTATATTAACATTAACAAACTTTCATTTAGTTAAACAAATATAAAGCCCATTAATAGCCCATAGTCTAATTTCCATAAGTGTCGTTCTTTTGTCCAAACCCCAATTATGGTACAAAGCCCAATTACCCAATTTTAGTAATTAGCCCAACATCATGATTACTTCGTTTTAAATAAGCATAATAATAACTTAGCTACGAGACATTAATATAAAAAGGTTGAACATAACTTACAATGATTAAAAATAGCGTAGCGTTACACGGACAGAATTTCGACTTACACCCTTACAATTTTCGCTAACATACCCTTATTATTAGAATTATAATTAAAATTAAAATTAAAATATAAATTATATATATATATTTTACGTATATATGAGAGAAGAGAGAAATAGAATATGAAAAATGATCAGAATTCGGTTTGCTTTATAGCCAGAGTTGATTTTTGGGGCTCCGCGACTCGCGGTGAAAACCTCTTCAAACTCCGCGAGTCGCGGAGAATGTATTTACAGCTCACACCCTTGGAGTCTTTCTCTGCCGACGGTTTATAATATATATATATAATATATATATAATTAATATAATTAATTATATATTATATTATATTTATATACATAGTTAACTTGTAATTTTTAGTCCGTTGCGTCGAGCGTTAAGAGTTGACTCTGGTCCCGGTTCCGGATTTTCGAACGTCCTTGCGTACAATTTTATATTTTGTACTTTGCGTTTTGAATCTTGTACTCTTGTAATTTCGAGACGTTTCTTATCAATAATTGGAACCTTTTTGATTGACTTTTGTACTTTTGAGCTTTTTGGTCGTTTGCGTCTTCAATTTCGTCGAATCTGTCTTTTGTCTTCACCTTTTATTATTTAAATGAATATCACTTGTAAATAGAACAAATGCAACTAAAAGCTTGTCTTTCTTGAGGAATAATGCTATGAAATATATGTTCGTTTTTAGCATTATCAAATATTCCCACACTTGAGCGTTGCTTGTCCTAAAGCAATATTGTCTTGAAATACTAGAATCACTTCTTTATTCTTCACACTTTGTACATCAGTGATTTCTATACGGCGGTATAAACAATGGTAGTAACGATATGGTTTACAGTCCTCATGACTATAAAAATTTAGATCCATTAAGGAAATTGGATCTTTATGAAAACATTTGATCTTTTGAAAATTAAATCTAGTTTTTACCCTAGATAAGTTTTCCGGGATAACCCTTTACCGGTGTTTGCAAAATATTTTTGTGGGTTTGGTGGGTTTCAGATTTGAAAATTTTAGCTCAAAACTTGCGGTTTTGTGTCACCCACTTGCTAACCTTGTATTTGGAAAGCAACACGTCCAGTTTACTTGTCCCGTATATTACCTTTCGGCAAACTACCGTCCGGTTGTAAAGGAAAGCGTTGAACAAGCAACTGTTAAGGCAATGTCCCGTGACATGCTTTTGATTATGGTCTATAACGTGTCGGACGCAATTACTATCCTTGGTAGGAGCAATAGTAAAGCTCACCCTTATAATTTTTCGGTCTGGCACAAGGTCCTGTCTTTGATCACTATGCAACCACCGTTCTTACGGTTGACACCCGTTTTAGTTCAGGTGACCTAATGAATTCCAGGTGAATTCCTAGGATTTTACGTTCAATGGTAATGAACGCATTGAAAATAGGGTTTTCAGAAAACAAATCGGTTTGTAATTTTGATCAAAATATTTTCTCGTTCAAGCTCGAGTTTAGATATCATTGAATTCCATGAGTTTGAATTCTCAATCTTTAAGGTCAATCTCTAGGATTGAGTAATATCAGTCTTAAAAGCTGATTTTTAATCTTTAAAGAGATTATCCTTTCTGGGGATCTGATTCATTAGTCTTATCCAGCTAATTTGCATGGTGCCCCCCATTGTACGAGATAAATCCTTCTCATGGTTAGGATAAATCTGACCACTTGGCGACCCTGTTTAATGCTGAGGTCCGTGGATTTCCTGCTGATTTTAGTGATGACTTTTCTAGATTTTTCGTCAACCTACAGCTGGTCTGGACGACAACTTCATGACCTAAATCAAGAAGCGCGTGTCTTTTTCGGAAGACTTTACTTCCTTTTAATGATGGAATTGATTCATCGTGTAGATCCATCTCTTCTTTTCTTTCATCGGGTAAAACAGTTTAGTTTAGTTCAAAGCAAAAGTATTTTCAGTTATTTGTTACAGATATATGTGACATATGTTTAAGATAACTTGGTAAATTTTCCCACACTTGGCTTTTATTTTCCTTTTTATCGTCCTCTATTCCATTTTAAATGAATTTTGACATTTTAGTTTGTTTCTTAATTTATGTCTTTTCCGAGGTAACAATAATTTCGGTGTTAAAACCTAGTTTTATCGTTCATAAATATGTATAAACATGATTTGAATTCATTTAATTGAAAATTTTGAAAAATTTTACTAGAATTGGGTAGTCAGTATATAAGACTAGGGCTGTTCTTTTTTATCAGAGAGCACTAGATTCTAATACAACTACTGCTTTACTAGTATTTTTAATGGTAACCAAGTGTATAAAGTAAAAAATTTTAAAATCCGAAAGAATTTAACCCCTTCCCACACTTAAGATCTTGCAATGCCCTCATTTGCAAGAAATCAGTAACAATTTAAATTATTGAAGGTGATTTGTGTGAAAATGATTAAATTTTACCAAAGTTTCCAAATATATTGGCATTTGTCTCCTGAATGATAAATGGTGCACATCATTTGTTCATTCCGTCTTGTTGTTATTTCACATATATTTTGCATCTTGTCGTCAAAATTACTTGCTTTTGCTGAACTTAATGCCAGTCTTTGAAAATGCGTTGTTTTACCCTGTTGTGTACATAAGATAAACTTGCAAACATATATACATATTTTTGAAGTTTGGTACATTACCCCACATTCAAAAATTATTAAAATCTAAGAATAAAAGTTAGATAATTATAAAAATGATTACAATATTAACAAAAGTATTAAACGTATCAATAATTACAAATTACAAAATAATAAAAAATAATAAGTAAACTAAGGATGATATTGGTACCAATAGGGGTTCCAGGCATAACCATAAGTGCTATAGAATGCTTCGGCAGGGTCATACGTAGGATATGGTGGCTGCATCTCTATAGACCAAGGAGGGAAGATGGGTTTCGGTGTAGGAATATAGTTTCTACCTATATGTTGGCAATGAGCTATGATCTGGTTCTGATGAACTTGCCAATCTTCAAATGCTCTCTGTCTAGCATTTTCGTATTCCTGAGAAGCTATAAACCTATGCATTTCTTGCATCTCATTCCCCCCTCCTACATTACCTTGTTGCTGGTTTCTCTCCACCTGTGGATGTCTACCATGGTATCGTACTGCGGCGTTATTTCGCCTCTTCAAAACTTTCGCACCATGGTATACATTTAAACCTATAGTATCGCGGGGTTCCGGCTCTTCTAGTAATAATCCCCCCTGACTTATATCCACACCGAGATATTCACCAATCAAAGTAATAAAAATACCACCTCCTATTATGCTATGCGGTCACATCCCCCGAACCATAGCTGATAAATAATAACCCACACAATATGGTATACTTACAGCGCTTTGTGGGTCTCGAATACACATATGGTAAAACAAATCCTGTTCATTTACTTTTTCCTTGTTTTTACCCCTTTGTGTAATCGAATTAGCTAAAAACCTATGTATCACTCTTAATTCGGCTCTATCTATATCCAAATAAGAGTAATTTCCCCCTTTGAAACGGTGATGGCTTGTCATTTGACTCCACACACCGTGTGTATCAAAATTCTCATCTATCTTTCTACCGTTTAGTATCAATCCTCTACAATCGGCAGACGCTAACTCCTCAGGCGTATATATACGTAAAGCCTGAGCCATGTCTAGTAAAGACATGTGGCGCATCGAACCGCCTAACAAAAATCTAATAAAAGAACGATCGGTTAAACTAGCTACCCGATCATTCAACTCTATACTACATAACAATTCTTCACACCATACTTTATATACAGGTCTACGTATGGTGAATAAACATATCCAGTCATTAAAAGAAGAATTACCATACCTCTGTACAAGTAATTCCCTAATTGGCCCGGCCAATTCTACAGCTTCTAAGGGTCCCCATTCTATGACCCTTGGTACCTCAACAACCTTGGAATGAAGAGTATGCAAACCCCGTTGATATTTTGGATAATCTATCCAAAGTCTGTCAAATCTCAGGTTCGGGTGCAACTCTTCCAAGTGCATATCAGAAAAGGTCATGACTGGATGAGGTATATCCTGCTTGTAGTAGTTATCCACCTCCTGTTGTTCCAAATTCTCAGCAGGAGCATTGCGGGCTTGGGATGAAGATTCACCCCTTTCATTCTGCAAAACACATCAAACACAATTTTTGTGCATCCAAATATGCATTAGTGTCAGCAAAATCATCAATCAAAATAATTACAATGACATTATCAATTTATATCAAACTTAAGCTCATTTTCACATTTTTATCAAATCTACACTTTTTCAAATAAGCATATACGAAAATGTTCGCCAAGTTCATAAGCATTCAACTCAAATAACATGTCAAAATAATCATTACTAGCAATTAAATAAGTCTCAAATGGCATTATCTTTCAAAAATCAAGTTCATGAATTTTAGACTTGAAAAAGTCCACTTTAATTCTCAAAATCATGTTTAGGCTCAAAGTTTGGATCATTTAACTACCTAGACATGTTACACTACTTAATTTAGCAACAATTCATGACAAGAATCGGCCATAACCTGTTTATATCAAAAAGCCCCAAATTTGCTCAAGAACACAAACCCTAGATTATTCAAAATTTGAAGTTTAAGGCTTCTAATCATGTTAAACAGCATCAATCTAGGTTATACAAGCATAATACATAAACAATTTAAGCTTAATTACACTAAAAAGCATCAAAATCAAATTGGGAAAAAAATAGCTCAAGAACATCAAATTTCGGATTAAATGGTGTTTAGGTGTAGAAATTTACCGTTTTTCTTGAGTAATTCTTAGATAGCATCCTTCTCAACATGATTTTAGCAAAAAATTTGGTGATTAACGGTTAAAAATTGGGATTTTTGGGGTGTTTTTGGGTGGTTTTTCGTGGGTTTTTCGCAGCTATTTTTCTGTTTTGGGGTTGTGTGGTGCACTGATCGTTCAGCTCTTTTTATTTTTTTTCTGATTTTCGGTCCCTCCGCGAGTCGCGGCAAAATACACTTCAAACTCCGCGACTCGCGGAGTTTTTTTTTTTTTTTTTTTTTTTTTTTATAATCATTAACTTTTGAAAACAATTAAGAAATTAATTTTAAAATTTTGTTTCCCTTGTTATTTAGGACGAGGTCGTTTCGGATCGATGTCCTAGTCCGTCCTTCGACAAAATTTTAAAATTTGTCTTTTTGTAGCGATTGTTTTAAAAGCTAAGATTTTTGGGTTTTTTCAATGTTTTTGGCATACTCTAATTTAATAAGATTAAAAATAATGATAATAAAAGTTCTCGTCCCTCCCTCGGGTAAAGCAATTTCGGTTCAAAGACCTAGTCTTCAACTTACGACGAATTTTAAAAATCATATTCTTAACTTAATGAGATAAAGTAAATTTTTGTTTTTAAATTCACACAACTTAAATATAAAATTCAAAATTAATATTAAAAATTCACACCAAACTTAAAATTTAAAATGCATAAAATTAAAAATTCATATTTTAAAAATTAAAAGTTCACACCAAACTTAATTTAAAAATTCACATTATAAATTCACACCAAACTTATATTAATTTTTCAAATATTTACAATTTTAAATATATTGTTTTTACAAAGTTTACAATATTAATTTAAGATTTAAATATTAATTTTAAAAATATGGTAAAAATAAAATTAAAAATCTTTTTGTCTTTTTATCCCACTTTAATCAATCAAATATTATCAAAAATATGCGCCCCACTTTTCGGTAAAGTAATTTCGGTTCCAAGACCTAATTTAACTCATGACGAATTTTTGAAATATTTTGGGTTGATTGATTAAAGATATTTATACCTTAAGAATAAACGTTAAATTTCGCAGTGATGTAATAAATTTTTGAATGATATCAATAATTTCGGTCGCCAAACCTAATTTTATTCAATACCAATTTAATACTTTTTAGCGAACAAATTAGCGTTTATTATCAAAAGGTTAAAAATAAAAATAAAAATAAAAACTGTACAGACATACCTGTGAAATAGATTTCTTAGTTATATGATCTATCCCATTCATAAGATAGTCGGTTTAATTGGTTTTCCATGGCTACATAGGCGTAACCTCGAGCATTCAGTGTCTTTTCTTCTAAACATATGAACGGTCCGTCTCTGCATAAAGTAACAAATTCGGTATTTGAATAGGTTTGATTATTGGAACATTTACCTCCATGTGACCATTTTCCGCATTTGTGACATCGTTCTAGGTGTCGTGCTCTTCTTTTCGCTGCGGATTTTGATTGTCCTTTACCAAATTGTAACTTATTATCTTCGCATCTGGATTCTTTTCTAACTCCGTCCATTCTTTCTCTGATTACTGATACTATTTCACTCGGTAGTATGTCATTATTTCTTTTAGTGATCAAAGCGTGTAGCATTAGACCATGGTTTAGTTCACAGGCAGTCTTCATTTCGTAAAAACCTAAAATAAAAAATAAAAATTCAGAATGGGGGGAGAAGACTAGTTCTTTAGGGTCTACTAGGGAAAGACCATACGTGTTCCATTTTCGAGAACTACACGAAAACAGACAATCTAACTCTAACAGAAATACATATTATCCTTTAAAGACTTGATTCTCCCCACACTTAGTTAGCTGTGGTGTCGAAATTGTGATTAACTTCGTTGTCGACTTCCATCGGACCATGTATGTAATGTTTAACTCTGTGACCATTAACTTTAAATTCAATCCCATTTGAATTTATCAATTCTATCGTTCCGTATGGGAAAACTCTTTTGACTATGAATGGTCCAGACCATCTTGATTTCAATTTTTCAGGAAATAGCTTGAATCGTGAATTGAAAAGAAGAACTCTGTCTCCTTCTTTAAATTCTTTTGAACTTCTGATTCTTTTATCATGCCATTTCTTCGTTCTTTCTTTATAGATTAACGAATTATCGTATGCTTCATGTCTTAATTCTTCTAATTCGTTTAGTTGACTTAATCGTAGACGTCCGGCTTCATGTAAATCAAGATTACATGTCTTCAAAGCCCAAAATGCTTTGTGTTCAATTTCTACTGGAAGATGACATGCTTTTCCATAAACAAGTCTAAAAGGTGTGGTTCCAATTGGAGTTTTGTAGGCTGTTCTAAAAGCCCAGAGTGCATCCTCCAATTTAATGGACCATTCCTTCGGATTTGATCCTACGGTTTTCTCTAAAATACGTTTTAAAGCTCGGTTGGTATTTTCAACTTGTCCACTTGTTTGTGGATGATATGCGGTGGAGATTTTATGAGTTACTCCATATCTTTTAAGAACTTTCTCAAGTTGATTATTACAGAAATGAGTACCCCGATCACTTATTAAAGCTTTCGGTGTTCCAAACCTTGCAAAAAGACGTTTTAAAAAGTTGACTACAACTCGTGCATCGTTAGTTGGGAGAGCTTGTGCTTCCGCCCATTTAGATACATAATCAATGGCTACGAGTATATATATATTATTATGAGATTTTGGAAATGGACCCATAAAGTCAATACCCCAAATGTCAAATACTTCACATACTTGGATGACATTTTGTGGCATTTCATCACGTTGACTTATTTTTCCGGCCCTTTGACAAGCATCACAGGATTTGCAAAGAAGGTGTGCGTCTTTGTAAATTGTAGGCCAATAGAATCCAGCTTCATAAACTTTTCTTGCTGTTAGTTGAGGCCCATAATGCCCTCCTGTTGGTCCTGTGTGACAATGGTTTAAAATTTTACTGGCTTCATCTCCAAATATACATCGGCGTATTATTCCATCGGGACAACTTTTAAACAGATGTGGATCTTCCCAGAAATAGTGTTTTATATCACTGAAGAATTTCTTTCGTCTTTGGTACGATAATCCTTTTTCAAGGAATCCACAAACTAAGTAGTTTGCATAGTCTGCAAACCATGGGATTTCTTTATAATCTATCTTCAATAGATATTCATCAGGAAAGTTGTCTTGTATGGCCGATTCATTTAGAACTTCTAACTCAGGATTTTCAAGACGAGAAAGATGATCAGCTGCGAGATTTTCTGCTCCTCTTTTATCTCGAATTTCAATATCAAACTCTTGTAAGAGTAAGATCCAACGGATTAATCTTGGTTTAGCATCTTGTTTTGAAAATAGGTATCTAAGAGCAGAATGGTCGGTATAGACCACCGTTTTTGCTAGAACGAGATATGATCGAAATTTGTCAAAAGCAAAGACAATAGCAAGGAGTTCTTTTTCAGTAGTTGTATAGTTCGTTTGTGCTCCTTGTAATGTCTTACTAGCATAATATATAGGTTGAAATCGTTTTTCAATCCTTTGTCCTAAAACGGCTCCCATTGCAAAATCACTTGCATCGCACATTAGTTCAAATGGTAGATTCCAATTTGGTGTTATCATGATCGGTGCATTAGTGAGTTTCTCTTTAAGAATATTAAAAGATTTGATACACTCATCTGAAAAGATGAATGGAGCATCCTTTTCTAGGAGTTTATTCATAGGAGTGGCAATTTTAGAAAAATCTTTTATGAAACGTCGGTAAAAACCGGCATGCCCTAGAAAACTCCTAACTCCTCTAACATTGGTGAGATGTGGAAGTTTAGCAATTACATCTACTTTAGCTCTATCCACTTCAATTCCTTCTTTTGAAATTTTATGTCCAAGATCGATGCCTTCTTTAACCATGAAATGGCATTTCTCCCAATTAAGTACTAGATTTGATTTTTCGCATCTAATTAGCATTCGTTCCAGATTAACTAGACATGATTTAAATGTATCACCGAAGACTGAAAAGTCATCCATGAATACTTCCATGCATTCTTCTATCATGTCGTGAAAAATCGCCATCATACACCTTTGAAAGGTTGCAGGGGCGTTGCACAGTCCAAATGGCATGCGTTTGTAAGCAAAAGTACCATAAGGGCACGTGAATGTGGTTTTCTCTTGATCTTCGGGTGCTATTGGAATTTGAAAATATCCGGAAAATCCATCTAGAAAACAATAGTAACTATTTCCGGCTAATCTTTCCAACATTTGATCTATAAAAGGTAAGGGAAAGTGATCTTTTCTGGTGGCGTCATTTAATTTTCTATAATCAATACATACACGCCATCCTGTTACAGTCCTAGTAGGAATAAGCTCATTTTTCTCATTTGTAATGACAGTCATGCCACCCTTCTTAGGTACGCATTGAACTGGGCTTACCCATGGACTATCAGAAATTGGATATATCAAACCTGCATCTAGCAGTTTAATAATCTCTTTCTTAACTACATCTTGCATATTAGGATTTAGTCTTCGTTGGCGTTGCACATACGTTTTATGACCTTCTTCCATAAGGATTTTATGTGTGCAATACGAAGGACTTATTCCTTTAATATCATGAATCTTCCATGCAATGGCTGGTTTATGAGCTTTCAACACAGAAATGAGTTGTGATTTCTCATTTTCAGTAAGAGAAGACGATATTATTACAGGTAATTCAGATTCACCATGTAAATAAGCGTATTCCAAATGGTTTGGAAGTGGCTTTAAATCTAATTTCGGAGGTTCTTCTATCGATGATTTATATCGATATCTGTCTTCTTCTTTTAGCATTTGAATTTCTTCTGTTGTTGGTTCATATCCATTAGCTATTAGTGTAGCTAACATTTCAGCTTCATCAATTGGTTCATTACCTTCTCCTAAAGAACATTCTCCTGTTCCTTGTAATTCTGGAAATTCTTCTAATAATTCTGCATGTGCATCTATAGTTTGAATATAATAACATGTATCATCTGCAGATTGTGGTTGTTGCATTGCTCTATCAACTGAAAACGTAACACTCTCATCCTCTATACTTAGGGTCAATTTCTTACCGAACACGTCTATCATTGCTTTAGCCGTGTTTAAGAATGGTCTTCCTAATATGAGAGGAACTTGAGAATCTTCTTCCATGTCCAAAACAACAAAATCTACTGGAAATACTAAAGTACCAACTTTAACTAGCATGTTCTCCATTATCCCTCTAGGATATTTTATTGATCTATCGGCTAGTTGTATGCTTATTCTTGTTGGTTTCAATTCTCCAAGGTCTAGTTTAGCGTATAGTGAATACGGCATTAGATTTATACTAGCACCTAAGTCTGCCAATGCTTCTATTGAACTAAGACTACCCAGAAAACATGGAATTGTGAAACTTCCTGGATCAGATAGTTTTTCTGGTATCTTATTCAACAGCACTGCTGAACAATTAGCATTCATAGTAACAGCCGAAAGTTCTTCCATTTTCTTTCTATTTGAGATTAGATCTTTCAAGAATTTAGCATATCTTGGCATTCCTGAAATCACATCAATGAAAGGAAGATTTACATTTATCTGTTTAAACATATCCAAGAATTTGGATTGCTCGGCTTCAAGTTTTTCTTTCTTCATTTTACTCGGATAAGGAAGTGGTGGTTGGTATGGTTTAACATAAGGTTTATCCTTAACTGTGTTATCTTCATTAATCTTTTCAACTACCGGTTCTTTTTCCTTATCTTGATCAGGTTGTGGTTCTTGTGGAGTAGGAATAGTTTCATCAGAAGTTACAGGTATTTCAGGTGGTTTAAGTGTTGTACCACTTCTTGTGGTAATAGCTTTAGCTGTTTCATTTCGGGGGTTAGCATTTGTATCACTAGGTAGACTTCCCGGTTTTCTTTCACCTATTAACCTTGCTAGGTTACTCACTTCTTGTTCCAGATTTTGAATAGAAGCTTGTTGATTTCTAAATGCTTGAGCATTTTGTTCATTAGTTTGTTTCTGAGATGTGAAAAACTGCGTTTGAGTTTCAACTAGCTTCGTCATCATATCTTCTAAATTCGGCTTTTTATCATCGGTTTGTTGTGGTAGTTTGTTTTGAAAATTAGGTCTTTGCTGATTATAAGTATTATTGGATACTTGTTGATTGCTAGGACCTTGTTGGTTGTTGTATGGAATATTTCGGTTATAATTCTGGTTTTGATTGTAAATCGGTCTTGGCGGTTGATAATTATTCTGATAATTATTTCCAGGCCTTTGGTTTATGTATGAAATATTCTCTCTTTGTTCCATTGTTAATTCAATACTGAGACAATCTTTTGTCAAATGTGGTCCTCCACACTGCTCACAACTAATTCGTATTGAGTGAATATCTTTAGTCATCTTTTCCATTCGTCTCTCCACAGCATCTATCTTTGCGGAAATGGAATCTAAGTCATGGCTAGAATCGGCTCTAGCTGCTTTAGATGATCTAATGATATCTTTTTCTTGGTGCCACTCATGTGAGTGGGAAGCAGTGTTATCAATAATTTTGTAAGCATCAGTTTCGGTTTTCTTCATAATAGAACCACCAGCTGCTATATCTATGTCTTTCCTTGTAGTGATGTCGCATCCGTGGTAGAATGTTTGTACTATTTGACAAGTGTCTAAACCATGTTGCGGACATCCTCTTAACAACTTTCCATATCTAGTCCACGCCTCATATAGAGTTTCATTTGGCTTCTGTGTGAACGTAACAATTTCTGCTTGAAGTCTTACGGCTTTAGATGCAGGAAAGAATTGTTTAAGAAATTTGTCAACTAAAACATCCCATGTATCAATCGCCCCTTCAGGTAACGATTCCAACCAATCTTTGGCTTCTCCCTTTAAAGTCCAGGGAAATAACATGAGATATATCTGTTCATCCTCTACTTCTCGGATTTTAAATAGTGTGCAGATCCTATTAAAGGTACGTAGATGTTCATTTGGATCTTCCTTCGGCGCACCACTAAATTGGCATTGATTAGTCACCATGTGTAAAATTTGTCCTTTGATTTCATAATCTGGCGCATTAATGTCTGGATGAGTAATTGCGTGACCTTGGCCAGTGCGTTTAGCTCTCATTCGGTCTTCCATACTTAAAGGTTCCAGATTCTCCATAATTGAATTTGTTGAATCGGTATCACTAGATGATTCTGTTTTAATGGTTCGTTCCTCAACAATCTCTGTTTGAATGATTGGTGGCTCCGGAGGAAGGTTTAGTGGTTCAGGATCTACGAACCGTTCCTGAATATTCTCCGGATTCTCAATTGTGAGGTTGGGTTCAAAAAATGGATTATCGGAAATTTGAACTGAAGTACTTGGTCGACTGGATGACGATTCTAAAGAAAAATCAACGGCGGTTATATTTGCTAAATGTCTTGATCTAGTTACAGGTGGTGAACGTACAAAAGGTGATGAACGTCTTGCTCGGTGCATTCACTGAATATCCTATTAGTTTTTTAAAAAGAAAGAAAAATTATAATAAGTTATCCAATCAATAGACTTTTCTGATTTTGCCCACGTTTCGAATAGCCAAAACATGCAGCAGAGGGGCAGGATTCGTTTGGTCTCAATATAATTGAGGACTGTTTAGCTCCAATAACCCGGTCCACGTACAAATTCAACTATTACTACGAACCAGAAAATTTTGATGTCTATTAATTTAACCACTTAAAATAAATTTTCGTAATTTTAAGAAATTTAGATAAGAAGTAGAAAAAATTCTAAGTCCTAAAAACTAGAATGGCGAGAAATAAGAGAGAAAAAGAGTTCGTCGCAAAAGGTCGAAAAAGAAAAAGTGGTTGAAAAATAAAAGGTGACGGAAAAATAAAAGAAACTTATAAAAACTTAAAAATACTTGACTAACCTAACCTTATTACTACAACTAACTTAAAATTATAATCGCAAATTGAAATTACTAATTGGAATGATAATTGATACATAGTAAAAAGGTGTCTAAAAATTATTAAAGCTTACAGGAAAAACTAAATCCCAAATGGAAATAATTTAAAAAGAAACTAAAACTTAAAAAGGCGTCGCAAAATTCTAAAGCACCTAAATCTTAGTCTAAAGAAAAAGCACTTAAGGAATTCTACGGCAAAGCCTAAAAATATATGAGTAAAAATGACTATGGCAAAAACTAAGTTTAAAATTAAATATGAGCTAAAAAATACAAATATTACGCTACAATGATTAAAAAGGGACAAAATATAAAAATATATAAAAAGTTGTAAAAAGTACAATTTTTATAAAAATATTATTTTTATATTATTTATTTAATAAAACTACTAATTTTACAATTTAATTAAAACTAATTAATACTAAATACATAAATTAAATAAAAAGTAAAAGTAAAAATAAAACTAATAATAATAATAATAATAATATTTAGGGTTAAATAATAATAATAATTAATTAAAACCCGTAATTAATGCTGAATTAGGGCTTCTGTCCGCGTGTCAGAAAGTCTCCGCGACTTGCGGTATATAATGCTTCAAACCCCGCGAGTCGCGGGGTTCAGAAATTCAGTTGACAGATTTAAATATTCGACGCGTTTTTTTCTTTATTTTTTTTTTATTTTCTGTTTTCTGTTTTTTTTCTATATATAAAAGATATTTAATAAAACTTATATTTTTATAAATTAAAATAAAAATAAAGAAACTTATAAAACTTAAATATTTAACAAAATCTTAAAAATACTTATATTTTTGTTTTTCTTTTTATATTTTTGAATAATTAAAACGTATTTTTACAAAAACGAATTTTTAATAAAAGTAAACTAAAAATCTTTTTTTTTTTTTTATATTAGCGTTGCGCTTCCGGCGTTTAAGAGATTTCCCGGCAGCGGCGCCAAAAATACTTGATGTTCAGCGGGGTGTATATAAAATAGTTTATTAATTTTAGCAGAAAACACTATTAAATACGATACAATTTTACACAAGATATTTATTTATTTATAGAATGGATATACTTAAACCTTGCTACAACACTTATAGGCAGTGTACCTAATCGTACAGTAGTGTAGTTTTTAGTAAGTCCGGTTCGTTCCACAGGGAAATCTTTAAACAAAGCTCAACGCTATATTAGTTTACTTTTATAAAAATACAAATATATATATAAGTAATATTATTATTATAAAGGGGGGTTTTTACCGTTTAATGACCGGTTTGTTGATTTTAAGACTTTAGTCGCAGTTAAAACCTAATGTAAAATATAAAATAAATACAAGACTTAAATTAAAGCGTAAAGTAAATAACGATAATGAAATTGCGAATAATAAAAGTGCGATAAAATAAAATTGCGATAATTAAAAAGTACGATAATTAAAAGTGCGATTAAATAACAATAAATAAAAGTGCGATAATTAGAAGTGCAATTAAATATAAAATAAAGGAAATTAAATATGAAATAAAAGAATTATGCTTATTTAAACTTCCGTAATCATGATGTTTGACGTGTTGATTTTAGTTTTATGCCCATGGGTTAATTGTCCTTTGTCCTGGATTATTTAATATGTCCGTCTGGTTTTTATCCATAACAGTCCATCAGTCATAAATATAAAGTGCGAGTGTCCTCGTCAAATTATTATTATACCCGAAGTTAAATATTCCAACTAATTGGGGATTCGAATTGTAACAAGGTTTTAATACTTTGTTTAATGAATACACCAGGTTATCGACTGCGTGTAAACCAAGGTTTTACTACTTTGTTAACAATTACACCAATTACCCTTGAATGTAATTTCACCCCTGTTTTAATTATTCTAGTGGCTATTAATCCATTCCCGTGTCCGGTTAAATGAACGATTATTCGTACATATAAATACCCCGCCCATCGTGTCCGATTGAGTGTATATGGTAATTTATAGGGACGCCCAATTGTAAATCTTTATATTAACATTAACAAACTTTCATTTAGTTAAACAAATATAAAGCCCATTAATAGCCCATAGTCTAATTTCCACAAGTGTCGTTCTTTTGTCCAAACCCCAATTATGGTACAAAGCCCAATTACCCAATTTTAGTAATTAGCCCAACATCATGATTACTTCGTTTTAAATAAGCATAATAATAACTTAGCTACGAGACATTAATATAAAAAGGTTGAACATAACTTACAATGATTAAAAATAGCGTAGCGTTACACGGACAGAATTTCGACTTACACCCTTACAATTTTCGCTAACATACCCTTATTATTAGAATTATAATTAAAATTAAAATTAAAATATAAATTATATATATATATTTTACGTATATATGAGAGAAGAGAGAAATAGAATATGAAAAATGATCAGAATTCGGTTTAGATTAATAGCCAGAGTTGATTTTTGGGGCTCCGCGACTCGCGGTGAAAACCTCTTCAAACTCCGCGAGTCGCGGAGAATGTATTTACAGCTCACACCCTTGGAGTCTTTCTCTGCCGACGGTTTATAATATATATATATAATATATATATAATTAATATAATTAATTATATATTATATTATATTTATATACATAGTTAACTTGTAATTTTTAGTCCGTTGCGTCGAGCGTTAAGAGTTGACTCTGGTCCCGGTTCCGGATTTTCGAACGTCCTTGCGTACAATTTTATATTTTGTACTTTGCGTTTTGAATCTTGTACTCTTGTAATTTCGAGACGTTTCTTATCAATAATTGGAACCTTTTTTATTGTCTTTTGTACTTTTGAGCTTTTTGGTCGTTTGCGTCTTCAATTCGTCGAATCTGTCTTTTGTCTTCACCTTTTATTATTTAAACGAATATCACTTGTAAATAGAACAAATGCAACTAAAAGCTTGTCTTTCTTGAGGAATAATGCTATGAAATATATGTTCGTTTTTAGCATTATCATCTGTCTCGTAAAATGGGGAGGATGCCGTGAATTAGCTTGATAAGACTAATGAATCAGACCCCCAGAAAGGATAATCTCCTTAAAGATCAAAAATCAGCTTTTAAGACTGATATTACTCAATCCTAGAGATTGACCTTAAAGATTGAGAATTCAAACTCATGGAATTCGATGATATCTAAACTCGAGTTTGAACGAGAAAATATTTTGATCAAAATTACAAACCAATTTGTTTTCTGAAAACCCATTTTCAATGCGTTCATTACCATTGAACGTAAAATCCTAGGAATTCACCTGGAATTCATTAGGTCACCTGAACCAAATCGGGTGTCAACCGTAAGAACGGTGGATGCATAGTATGGTCAAAGACAGGACTGAAAGGACCCGTCCTAATCCGTCTGGACGAAGTCACCAACATTTGGTTCCATTGCGATGATCGACTTCAAATAATGTCTTTACAATGAGCAAATGCACAGCGGAAGATTTCTTTTATACCTGAGAATAAACATGCTTTCAAGTGTCAACCAAAAGGTTGGTGAGTTCATAGGTTTATCGTAAAACAACAAAATTCTTCATTTTGATAGACCACAATATTTAAATCCTGCATGGTACAAATAGGCCCGAATCCTATACCCACCTGTAATGTACAGGCTATATCTTTTAAATACAATACCTCTTTCTCGTGTACGAAATACTTTTCCATAAATCTTAGTAACCGTACACTTATCTCGTGCACAAAAACTAATACACATAATCTGTATATAAAAATCATTCTCTCGATACATAACATTCATATCATTTGGTGGCAATTAACATGTCCACATAATTCAATGGTGGCAATTATCCTGTCCACATAATTCAATGGTGGCAATTATCATGTCCACATAATTCAATGGTGGCAATTATCATGTCCACATAATTCAATAATAATCCACAGAACTTCTGTCTGCATAATAATTCATTCGAGGAATGTTTTGCTTGTGTCTATCTCGTCAAACATTTATAAAAGCATTTCATGTATTCGCAGTTCAAAAATATATTTCAAAAGCATTTAATAAAGCAGTTGTAAAACCAGCGCATGTATTCTCAGTCCCAAAAATATAAAGAGAAAAAGGGAGCAAATGAACTCACCATACGATATTTTGTAGTAAAAATATGCATACGACGATACTGAACAATGCAAGGTTGACCTCGAATTCACGAACCTATATCAAGTATATATATTAACACGTATAATATTAATCAACTAAGTTTATAATGTATTAAGATTAATTTTTTTTACATATATAATCATATTACTATCTATATTATATATCATATATTTATATATTTGTATCACTTAATAAAAATAATATCTTGTTTAAAAATATAAAACTATGTAATATTAGTATAGGTATGTAATAAATATATTTGAATATATAATATTTGTTGTAATAATAATAATAATAATAATAATAATAATAATAATAAATTAAAGATAACTACCTCAAGGAATATGTTTTAAAAATAAGTGCTCATGCCCAGGCTTGAACCCATGACCTCTCGCTCACCTACAAACTCCTCAAACCATCCCTCCACCCCTTTCTTTTCTATTTTATAACTCAGAAATATATCTATAACCCGATTTTGTTTCTGATTCAACTTATTTCCTCCTCATCAAACATCTCGGCCCAAAATGAAATTTCGGCCCAATCAGAATAGTGATTGATCTCGGCCCAAAATATACTCTTTAGCCCATCAACCTGTTTCCAAATTAAATATTCGATGGTTTGAATCAGTGATACAAGTTGCCAGGTGTATTGATTAAGTGACTTTTAGTGGAACATGATGGAAGAAGAAAAAAAAAATTTATAAACAACGTCCCTTAAAAGAGACTTGGTCGGCCATGGACTTCAAAACCGTCCCACACCTCAAATAAATAAAATAAAATAAAATAAAATAAAAATGATAAAAGAATTGTACTAGTCTTCCATGAATATCAACTTGAGTGATGCCACATGTATGTAAATGATCATATGCTTTTCTTCTTGTCTGCCACGATATGTGGTACTTTGTTCCACTAGTATGTTTTTAAAGAAATGCTTTATCTATATATCTATCCTCTTCTCCCTCTTTGATAAACGGTAAGAGCAACAGAAAGACACGAAGCTAAAAATATATATATATATATATACATCGATCAGTAGTAGTGGTGAATTGCAGGTGGATTTTAAATATGAGCAGAAATATAATAGTTTAGTAACAACAGATAGTGGTATGGCCATGGTGAAAGAGTAAGGTGGTGTGTGGAGGCTCGTACGAGACAAAAGCAGAAGGAAAAGTAAGCATAGCAGTAGGTATACGTTTGATGATGGTTATCGATGGTGGTGGTGGAATCCGATCAAAAGGAAACGAAAAAAAAAAGAAACAGTAGACAACGAGTAGTATAGCAGTAACTCACGATGGGTGTTTGGTTGGGTCTTGATAGGCTTGTCGAGTGTGGTCACAAAGAAAAAATAATAATAATGGTGGTTGTGTTGGTGATTCATGGAGTGGTTCAAGATCAAGGATTTGTAGAGAGAGAGAGAGAGAGAGAGAGAGATAAAGAGAGAAATAGTGAACCGGGATGATGGTCGTGTGGATTATTAATGAGGTGGTGTTGAGTGATTGTTCATCATCCTAAAACTGAAACAGGAAGTCAGTAAACCGAAACAGAAAAATGGAGATAGTTCGGTTTGGTTGTTCATGGTATTTTACGAAGGAGAGGAAGAGAGATATGATTCAAGGTGGAAGATGGTGTGGTGTTATTGACGGGTAGTAGTAGAAAAAGAAACAAAAGGTAACGGTTTAAGGTTTGTTGGTAACCGGAAATAGGAACAATAGGACAACGAATACTTCAAGGGGTGTGGTGATAGTTTCATGTTGAACTAGGGTCATAAACAGAAACTGTATAAGCTGTAGAACCCATCGAATTTGCAACAACAACCAATGATTATGATGTGGTGGTTTGGTGGGTTACATGGTGGTCTTCGGTTAACTTGAACAACAACAATTCAAATGGGTTTGAGAGTGAAGGAAGATTGAATGTTTTCTTTTGTAGCATCATATGTAATATGCTGATTTTTATGTCGACAGAAGTTAATACAGAGAAGAAAAGAAAGAAAAAAATAAACTAACATAGGATAGTGACTTCAAACTAATTTTGGAATTTTGTTGATGTCTAATTCCCTAGTTCGTACAAGAAATGGGATTTGTGAAATCCATTAAACACAGTCTCGATTGAGACTTCAAACAGAAAGTGATCTTATGTAAATTTTATTTATATTAAATATTAATATTAAGAATTTATAAATAATAATAAATATATTAATAATAATAATATTATTAGTTTTATAAAAAAATAGAAAATAGTAATAATATTACTAATCAACATAATATTGATAATATAAATAATAATGATAATAATATCAATATTACCATTATTAATGATAAAAAAAATAATGGTAATTACAATAATAACTAAAATTAAAATTTTAATTCTATATTGTTATTAATAATATTAACAACAATATTAGTTACAATAATAGTAATATAACAAATTAAATATATCCAATTTCATATAAATAATATATATTTAATAGTATTAATATTAATATCTATTTTGTTAATAATGAAAGGGATAAACTGTGTAACAACTATATTTATACAATTAATAATAATAATAATAATAACAATCTTATTAATGATATTAATAACGATACCAATAATGATCATAATATTAATGTAACAATTATATTTAACCTTGTAGTTAATTTTAATATATTACTATTTATTATATTATATCCAAAAAATTTATAATTTTGTGAATCTTTAATACTTATTGTTTATATATACATACATATATTACAATATATATAATCTTACCTATGTATAGAACTCATATATATATTTACATATTTATTTATACACCAATGTTCGTGAATCATCGGGAATAGTCAAAGGGTAATTGATTTAATGAATATAGATTTCAAAACTTTCGAGACTCAACATTACAGACTTTGCTTATCGTGTCGAAATCATAAAAGATTAAGTTTAAATTTGGTCAGAAATTCCCGGGTCATCACAGTACCTACCCGTTAAAGAAATTTCGTCCCGAAATTTGAGTGAGGTGGTCATGGCTAACAATAAAAATATTTTCATGATGAATATGAGTTGATAAATTTAGTTTTATCATCATTGAGTAATGTGGATAAAACAATTCGATTAATCGAAGAGTACGAATGAAGCTATCACAAAGGAGTGGAATAAAGAATAAGATTTTCGTCTTATCTTTTGACGTAGTCACTGTTGAATTTAGAAAATAAAGTGCGTCTTAACTTTTGACATAGAGGGTTGAATTTAGAAAATATTATTCGTCCTATCCTTTGATATTGTCTCGGTTGAATTCTGAAATTCAAGGGATTTAAAGAAAATCTTTGAAATCTAAGAGATTTGATTCTTCGGCAAATAAAGAGATTAAGATCTCTATAATTAAATACAGTGATCTGCCTCGATTAATCTGTCTGATATTTCCATTATAAATGAAGCTCTTCCTTTCTATTATTCTCACCATTCCTATACTTTCTTCCTTAGTTCATACATCCAAAAGATTGTGAAAATGCTTAATCCAGTTCTAATCCTTGATATTTTCCTAATTATCATTTCTGTCATCCTTCTTTTCAGTCTTCCACCAGAAAAATCTGTTTACTTCTACTATTACCTTGGGTGATACTATTCTTAATTATACCGTGCCTTTAAATTTCTATTCGTATTAATATCTACGGTTTGTAATTTCTGTATTGTTGTTAGGTTTTTATATCTTTTCTTATATTTCGATGTCCTTGCTTCTGTCTCCTATAATCATTGTCATCCCCAGTTAATACTCCTTCCTCTTTGTTGCGATTTATACTCCAATTTCTATTTCTTTTGGAGCTTTGTCCCTTCGTTTCTTCTTTTTACGATTGGACATCTCTTGTAATGGTCCAGAATTCGTAAGTATGGAGTTTCGAATGACTATAATGTTCTAAACCGGAAAGAACGTAATAACACGATTTGATTTGTCAAATTACCAGAGTCACTGAGAATAGAACTATCAAGAATATACTTTCTTGATATGTTCAGAAGTTAAGCATAATGAAAGAGTTATGTAACATGGCATGTGATGACGTTGGGATCTGTGAATCATCACATCCCATTAGAAACTCAGCATGACTTACTGTAATATAATCACGTTGATCAAGTGTTATTATATTATACTAACTCATGCTTCAGTTCCCAACATTACTTCAATAACATTCATATTTTAAGCTCGAAAGTTTACAGAATATAGAAACTAACAGTTTCTATATGATGTAATACTGATAGCACGAAGAGATTAATGATTTCAGATAAGAATAATTATAAAAATATCTCCAGAAATATGGAGGATATTTATAATGAAAGATACGATAATATCTCGGATTATCTAAGATCAGAGGATGATAGAAACTATTGTCTGCAAGGGTTTAGAGTAAGGAGCAAGATATTCACTAAAGACTTTAGCAGACATTGAATCGTTTGAATTCTTTGAAGTCAAACTTATTCTTTGTGATTTGTCCACGGCTTTCTTCATAGTCTCGCATAATCTGCTTTTAGGTACTAAATTTTCTATTGAATGTTTCCAATATAATAATACACAGGAAACACGGGGAGGTATATAATTTCGGACAAGAATATTTATGAAAATATCCTCAGAAATATTGAAGATATTGATGATGATATTTTGGAATTTCTAAGTTCGATGGTTGATGGAGAAAGATTTTTTGCAAGATTTTAACCTGACTTCGGAGCAACATATTCTTTAAAGATTTCAACGGATCCAAAATTATCTGGATTCTTTGAATATAGGGTATGGTCCTTGTATTTGTCCTTGGTCTCCTTCATGGTTAACTCAATCCGTTTTCCAGTTCCAACTTTTCTGAGCCTTTCCAACATACTATACTTTATCATCAAACTTCCGATGATTAAGGTCGTTTATGGTTGTCTACAGTTTCTGCTGCTTTATTCATCTTTTTCGACATTCAGAGTATTGATTTGTGACTGAGTGCTTTTCAGAATTTCAGAATGAAAGATCATAATTCTAAGAGATAAATGTTATACATATAACTGTTGATGTAGATATGCTGTGAGTTTTCAAAGTACTGATTGCTGATTCTCGATAATTGGTATGGCAGTCCTCGTTACAAGATGCAGATGAGTATATGATAAGAATTTAATAGATAAATATAGTGATTTATCGGAGAGATTTAAGCCAAGGAGCAACGAGGTTTTTGGTACGTCTACTGATTATATGGTGGGATATAAAAGAATTCTCCGGTACCAAAAGGATAATCGTATATATATCAGGATTATAGTAAGGCTACTTCGAATGAAAAGTCGAAGTTGACTTGTTGGAGCTGTGACAAAATTGGCTACTTTGAAAAGGGATCGCAAAATTATTTTTGCCAATAAATGCCAAAGGATCTAACGCGGCTACGTGTTAAACTTTTACTCAGTTGCCGAGAGTTTCTCAGGTGCATAACTATATGTATCAATCTTTTCTTCCATAGATAAAGTGCGGTTGGTTCATCCTATCTATGGAGGTGTTTTCAAGAATCATGAAAGGTTTGAACGCAGAATGTAATCGTGAAGATACAAATGAGGTTTAAGACGAAATCAAGTGGCAAACTTGCAGTATTGTTTAGTTTCATATATTATAATCAATATTTTAATTCATTTTAATTATCCACTGTTGGTAGTCCTCAGTTGATTAGTCCACAGTTAGCTAGGAACAGTTAGCTAGGATTTTGTTAGCGTGAATTCTTAAGAAAATTTCTCATAGTTAATTTATTTGTTTCTAACAAATTTTATTCCGTCAAATGTTTTTCTCATTATGCCACTTGTTGGATTCTGATAGGTCAAAATCCGAATATGAAATTGAACTTGGATGAAAATAGTTGTTCTTTGGTGAACGGATACGTATGTGTGTGAATTTGAGCAGTGTTGTTAATGACTGCTGAATCTGAATTGAAGAATGTACAGTGTAACTTATTAATGTAGAATCTAAATATTCCTCGGGTATTACCTACCCGTTAAAATATTTTCACCATTAACAGTTTGTACGAAAGAATTTTTAATCACAATCTTTATGAAAATATATATACATATATATTTTCTTCAGATGTAATCATGGATTTAATGAGTCAATATAATATTAGACTCATTTGATTTTCGGTTTGAGCTAGAATAAGTAATCTCTAAAACTATTAGGATCCACATATTCTTCGCAGAATATTAATGAAGTTATGGATCAATACTTCATCGTTAATTGCTGTTGGTACTCCTTGGTATCTATGGTGCGTATGATGTTGATGTTTGTGGAACAGATTGTGAAATTGAGGCTTGGGATGCGGATGTTGTTGTTGGTAGTATTGTTGGTGCCGATGATGTTGCTGAAGCTGGTACGTTTTACACCATACTTTTCAAGGCAACAACTCGGGTGCGAAGCTTGTTGCCTTATTACTCCGAGATGATTGTCGGTAGGAACGAACGAGTGAATAAGGTTTAGAATTTCAGATAGAATATAATCATGGTGAGATACTTTGGTAATGTGAGTGAAAATGGTATTACGAACAGGTTCGCCGGTAAGTGCTCCAGGTTCGTCGTCAAGAGGTGAATTCGGTTGATGGAAAGGATCACATTCTTCTTGTCTCCAATGATTAAGTAGGCTACGAACTCATCAGATGAATTGGGGATAGCCGATTGATTGATTCATTCTGGTGACGCTGCCTCCGGAGCTTAGGTGAACATCCATGTCGGGGTAGTTGTCAGAATCCGAGGAATTCGAATTGGTTGAAGGATGCATCTCGTACGATCAGATGAAGAATTTTCGATAAGAAATAGGTTATAGGATGTAGATTAGTATCCTACAATACATAATTTACATATGCATATATAATACTAAAATCCCATAAGTTACGGAGGGATCTACAGAAGCTGTCAGGCAAAGGTAACAATAACAGATGCGCTAAGATATGAATTAGCAGATACGCTAAGATACGAATTTTGTCTATACACTAATCATGCACTCAATGCAATAAGATGTGTCTAGACTAAGGATGATAAGCAAGTGATTCTCTAAGAATGATAAGCAAGTAATTTTCGACACGAAATGATAAGCAAAACTTTTGACATGCAGACACGGTCGAAGTTCAGACTCACTAATGCATCCTAACGACTATCAGTTAGACACACTAATGCAAGACCCGATTCGCTAAGACCACCGCTCTGATACCAACTGAAAGGACCCGTCCTAATCCGTCTGGACGAAGTCACCAACATTTGGTTCCATTGCGATGATCGACTTCAAATAATGTCTTTACAATGAGCAAATGCACAGCGGAAGATTTCTTTTATACCTGAGAATAAACATGCTTTCAAGTGTCAACCAAAAGGTTGGTGAGTTCATAGGTTTATCGTAAAACAATAAAATTCTTCATTTTGATAGACCACAATATTTAAATCCAGCATGGTACAAATGGGCCCGAATCCTATACCCACCTGTAATGTACATGCTATATCTTTTAAATACAGTACCTCTTTCTCGTGTACGAAATACTTTTCCATAAATCTTAGTAACCGTACACTTATCTCGTGCACAAAAACTAATACACATAATCTGTATATAAAAATCATTCTCTCGATACATAACATTCATATCATTTGGTGGCAATTAACATGTCCACATAATTCAATGGTGGCAATTATCCTGTCCACATAATTCAATGGTGGCAATTATCATGTCCACATAATTCAATGGTGGCAATTATCATGTCCACATAATTCAATAATAATCCACAGAACTTCTGTCTGCATAATAATTCATTCGAGGAATGTTTTGCTTGTGTCTATCTCGTCAAACATTTATAAAAGCATTTCATGTATTCGCAGTTCAAAAATATATTTCAAAAGCATTTAATAAAGCAGTTGTAAAAACAGCGCATGTATTCTCAGTCCCAAAAATATAAAGAGAAAAAGGGAGCAAATGAACTCACCATACGATATTTTGTAGTAAAAATATGCATACGACGATACTGAACAATGCAAGGTTGACCTCGAATTCACGAACCTATATCAAGTATATATATTAACACGTATAATATTAATCAACTAAGTTTATAATGTATTAAGATTAATTTTTTTTACATATATAATCATATTACTATCTATATTATATATATATCATATATTTATATATTTGTATCACTTAATAAAAATAATATCTTGTTTAAAAATATAAAACTATGTAATATTAGTATATGTATGTAATAAATATATTTGAATATATAATATTTGTTGTAATAATAATAATAATAATAATAATACTAATAATAAATTAAAGATAACTACCTCAAGGAATATGTTTTAAAAATAAGTGCTCATGCCCAGGCTTGAACCCATGACCTCTCGCTCACCTACAAACTCCTCAAACCATCCCTCCATCCCTTTCTTTTCTATTTTATAACTCAGAAATATATCTATAATCCGATTTTGTTTCTGATTCAACTTATTTCCTCCTCATCAAACATCTCGGCCCAAAATGAAATTTCGGCCCAATCAGAATAGTGATTGATCTCGGCCAAAAATATACTCTTTAGCCCATCAGCCTGTTTCCAAATTAAATATTCGATGGTTTGAATCCGTGATACAAGTTGCCAGGTGTATTGATTAAGTGACTTTTAGTGGAACATGATGGAAGAAGGAAAAAAAAAATTTATAAACAACGTCCCTTAAAAGAGACTTGGTCGGCCATGGACTTCAAAACCGTCCCACACCTCAAATAAATAAAATAAAATAAATAAAAAAAACGATAAAAGAATTGTACTAGTCTTCCATGAATATCAACTTGAGTGATGCCACATGTATGTAAATGATCATATGCTTTTCTTCTTGTCTGCCACGATATGTGGTACTTTGTTCCACTAGTATGTTTTTAAAGAAATGCTTTATCTATATATCTATCCTCTTCTCCCTCTTTGATAAACGGTAAGAGCAACAGAAAGACACGAAGCTAAAAAATATATATATATATACATCGATCAGTAGTAGTGGTGAATTGCAGGTGGATTTTAAATATGAGCAGAAATATAATAGTTTAGTAACAACAGATAGTGGTATGGCCATGGTGAAAGAGTAGGGTGGTGTGTGGAGGCTCGTACGAGACAAAAGCAGAAGGAAAAGTAAGCATAGCAGTAGGTATACGTTTGATGATGGTTATCGATGGTGGTGGTAGAATCCGATCAAAAGGAAACGAAAAAAAAAAAGAAACAGTAGACAACGAGTAGTATAGCAGTAACTCACGATGGGTGTTTGGTTGGGTCTTGATAGGCTTGTCGAGTGTGGTCACAACGAAAAAATAATAATAATGGTGGTTGTGTTGGTGATTCATGGAGTGGTTCAAGATCAAGGATTTGTAGAGAGAGAGAGAGAGAGATAAAGAGAGAAATAGTGAACCGGGATGATGGTCGTGTGGATTATTAATGAGGTGGTGTTGAGTGATTGTTCATCGTCCTAAAACTGAAACAGGAAGTCAGTAAACCGAAATAGAAAAATGGAGATAGTTCGGTTTGGTTGTTCATGGTATTTTACGAAGGAGAGGAAGAGAGATATGATTCAAGGTGGAAGATGGTGTGGTGTTATTGACGGGTAGTAGTAGAAAAAGAAACAAAAGGTAACGGTTTAAGGTTTGTTGGTAACCGGAAATATGAACAATGGGACAACGAATACTTCAAGGGGTGTGGTGATAGTTTCGTGTTGAACTAGGGTCATAAACAGAAACTGTATAAGCTGTAGAACCCATCGAATTTGCAACAACAACCAATGATTATGATGTGGTGGTTTGGTGGGTTACATGGTGGTCTTCGGTTAACTTGAACAACAACAATTCAAATGGGTTTGAGAGTGAAGGAAGATTGAATGTTTTCTTTTGTAGCATCATATGTAATATGCTGATTTTTATGTCGACAGAAGTTAATACAGAGAAGAAAAGAAAGAAAAAAAATAAACTAACATAGGATAGTGACTTCAAACTAATTTTGGAATTTTGTTGATGTCTGATTCCCTAGTTCGTACAAGAAATGGGATTTGTGAAATCCATTAAACACAGTCTCGATTGAGACTTCAAACAGAAAGTGATCTTATGTAAATTTTATTTATATTAAATATTAATATTAAGAATTTATAAATAATAATAAATATATTAATAATAATAATATTATTAGTTTTATAAAAAAAATAGAAAATAGTAATAATATTACTAATCAACATAATATTGATAATATAAATAATAATGATAATAATATCAATATTACCATTATTAATGATAAAAAAATAATGGTAATTACAATAATAACTAAAATTAAAATTTTAATTCTATATTGTTATTAATAATATTAACAACAATATTAGTTACAATAATAGTAATATAACAAATTAAATATATCCAATTTCATATAAATAATATATATTTAATAGTATTAATATTAATATCTATTTTGTTAATAATGAAAGGGATAAACTGTGTAACAACTATATTTATACAATTAATAATAATAATAATAACAATCTTATTAATGATATTAATAACGATACCAATAATGATCATAATATTAATGTAACAATCATATTTAACCTTGTAGTTAATTTTAATATATTACTATTTATTATATTATATCCAAAAAATTTATAATTTAGTGAATCTTTAATACTTATTGTTTATATATACATACATATATTACAATATATATAATCTTACCTATGTATAGAACTCATATATATATTTACATATTTATTTATACACCCATGTTCGTAAATCGTCGGGAATAGTCAAAGGGTAATTGATTTAATGAATATAGATTTCAAAACTTTCGAGACTCAACATTACAGACTTTGCTTATCGTGTCAAAATCATAAAAGATTAAGTTTAAATTTGGTCAGAAATTCCCGGGTCATCACAGTACCTACCCGTTAAAGAAATTCCCGGGTCATCACGTTCGAAAATCCGGAACCGGGACCAAAGTCAACTCTCAACGCTCGATGCAACGGACTAAAAATTACAAGTCAAATATGCACACAAATATAATATAATATTTAAATAATTCTTAAAATTATTTAAATATTATATATATTATTATAAACAGTCGGCAAGCAAAGAAACAAAGTCTTGTGAGCTAGAAAAAGTGGCCATGCGATCGCATGGCCTGGAAGGCAAAAAGCCATGCGATCGCATGGCAGTAGGTGACAGCCCACACTCCTATAAATTCGCGGTTTTTGCTCATCATATATCCATCCATCTCTCTATCTATATACGTAAATATATATATATATATATATATATATATATATATATATATATATATTATAATTTTAATTTTAATTTTAATTTTAAATTCTAATAATAAGGGTATGTTAGCGAATGTTGTAAGGGTATAAGTCGAAATTATGTCCGTGTAACGCTACGCTATTTTTAATCACTGTAAGTTATGGTTAATGTTATTTTTAAATTAATGTCTCGTAGCTAAGTTATTATTATGCTTATTTAATGCCGAAGTAATCATGATGTTGGGCTAAATATTAAAATTGGGTAATTGGACTTTGTACCATAATTGGGGTTTGGATAAAAGAACGACACTTGTGGAAATTAGACTATGGGCTATTAATGGGCTTTATATTAACTAAACGATACCTTGTTAATTTAATATATAAACTTATAATTTGACGTATTTATATATAACCACATACGCTTGACTGGGTACGGTAGGCGGGATATCTATAAATACCAATAATTGTTCATTTTATCGGACACGGAACTGGATTAATAGTTAATAGACTTGTTGAAACAGGGGTGGATTACATTCAAGGGTAATTGGTGTAATTGTTAACAAAGTAGTAAAACCTTGGTTTACACGCAGTCGATAACCTGGTGTATTCATTAAATAAAGTATTAAAACCTTGTTACAATTCGAATCCCCAATTAGTTGGAATATTTGACTTCGGGAATAAGAATAATTTGACGAAGACTTCCGTATTTTATGATTATTACTGATGGACTATTATGGACAAATCCGTATGGACATATCAAATAATCCAGGACAAAAGACAATTAACCTATGGGAATAAACTAAAAACTACACGTCAAACATCATGATTATGGAAGTTTAAATAAGCATAATTCCTTTATTTCATATTTAATTTCCTTTATTTTATATTTAATTGCACTTTTAATTATCGCACTTTTATTTATTATCATTGTATTTAATTGCACTTTTAATTATCGTACTCTTTAATTATCGCAATTTTATTTTATCACACTTTTATTTATCACAATTTCATTATCGTTATTTACTTTACGCTTAAAATTAAGTTATATTTTTTTTAATATTTTACATTAGGTTTTAACTGCGACTAAAGTTTTAAAATCGACAAACCGGTCATTAAACGGTAAAAACCCCCTTTTATAATAATAATACTACTTATATATATTTTTATATTTTTACAAATATAGTTTTTAAAAATATAGCGTTAAGCTTGTTTAAAAGATTCCCTGTGGAACGAACCGGACTTACTAAAAACTACACTACTGTACGATTAGGTACACTGCCTATAAGTGTTGTAGCAAGGTTTAGGTATATTCATTCTATAAATAAATAAATATCTTGTGTAAAATTGTATCGTATTTAATAGTTTTTCCTAATAAATATATAACTATTTCCTAGTACGCCTCGCACACATCAGTTATAAAGGAATAGATCGAACACAAAAAGATTAACCATTAAGATAATAGTCAGTAAACACTATGAATAATAACATGACAGTTATGATTATTATAGAAATAACCACCACATGCATACATATTTTATGATAACATCATACAACATACATAGCACCCACATACATGATCTACATTACGCATAATATAACATGCCAAGAGTCACAACATCTGAAATAAAATGTGATAATGATAATAGACGTCATAAAAATAACCATCCATACATAATGAAAAACATCCCATAACAAAACCTTAATAAAATCCTCGGCAAAACGACGTACATAACCCAAAAATGTATGTATGAAAGGACATTAAGTCTTATGGAATAAGTAATCAATCATGAATCATCATATCACATCTGCTTAGAGCAGGTGTGATAAGCTGGGCCGGCATGAGTCTCGGCAGGAGGCTCATACTTCCGCAACTTTCCTTTCACTTCTTCCAACTCTGCCTTCAAACCACGAACTGTGCTCTCTAGAGCCTCGAACCTAGCGTCAACTTCACGGTTACGCTTATGATTCTCGAACCCAACATTGTTCTTGAAGCTAACAAATGAATCCATACTAGCTCGAATCTGGTCCATCATCTCATTATGTAACATAGTACGCATACAATCACTAAGCGCATTAATACGGGTCACTTCATTATAAGCCCTGTTCATTTGAGTAAGGGTAGAAAAGTAGTAGTGAACATGATCATCGATCAAAGGTTGACCAGCACGACGTCTGGCAGCAGCCGGAGGAGCAGGAGCAGCAACGGAGTTATCGCTCGAAGTCGACATCTGCAAACAGTAAAACCGCAAACCACATACAACATAGAATAAATGCTTATGATAAAACTCATACGAAATGAAGTGCATAATAATGCTATAGCAAAAGGGTCGGGCTGTAGACTAGACTCTAATGCACCCTAAGAACCACGAGTTGACCACATTAAGACCGCCTAGTTCCCTACAACCAGAGCTCTGATACCAACTGTAATGGCCCCGTCAATACACTTAACGGCTCAGTCACTTGGTCCCACAGCTTGATCGAACTTAAATGAATTTAACAAACGACATTGCATTCTTTTATTTCAAAAGTTTCCCAAAAAGGAAAGCATACCAAAATATGTAGTTCAAAAGTAAACCAACATATTAATAATTCAAAGTTGACACAAAACATTGTCAACAACCCACAAGTATTAATTATTCAAAAAACGAATGCAAGCTAAAGTTTCATAAATTGTTTCATTAAAATCTGCCCAAATGTATGCAGACTCTTCTAAACACAGCAGAAGCATCACATAAACTCAAGTACCTGTGAAAACATGCGAGTAAACTGTCAACACAAAGGTTGAGTGAATTATATGTTTAAATAATTAAATAAACTTTAGACCACAAGATTTAAAAATGTTAGAAAACATTAAACATTATTCCATTAACAATGAGCCACCTGGTAACCACTTAACCCTTTATTTACCCTTGCCAAACACAATAAAAATATACACTGGACAGTGTATCTACAACAAAATACAAAGTACTAAATATTCCGATTATAAATTGCTAGCGCGACTAGCTCGAAATGGGGTTGTCAAACCCGATAGATCTATCCGTAGGATTCGCGTTCACCGGCAGAAACCAATGATTACAGTTACCAGACTAGGGAATATTTTTGTCCAACTCACAATGAATAATTTAAATTTAATTGTCACTTGTGTCTAAACGTGAAATAAAATGCATGTAATCACATCCCAAAAATATACTTTGAAAAGTATGTAAAAACGGGACTATAACTCACCTTAATAGCAAAAGAAGAAACCACACATATAAACGGACAGCAAAAGTAGTACAGTGATCAGGAATGATCACAACGCCGACCTATAAATAAAGCAGGTCGATATAAATAACTAATTTAGGTCAAGTCTTAGTATGATAGCTATTGTACATGTTGCAAGTAGACATAGAACATTACTCAATATGCATTGGTTTGATCGGAACAGCTTACGGACACACACTTTCTATTTTTAGAAAGTTTCTATTTTTAGCAGGTTTCCATTTTTGGAAGTTTCTATTTTTGGAAAGTTTCCTTAATTAGAAAGTCAATAAAAGTCAACTGAAAGTCAAAGTTAACCGAAAGTCAACTCAAAAGTCAACCTTGGTCAAACATAGTCAACGTTAATTTTAAAAGTGTAAGTTATAATAATAATATAAGTTATAACGTTTATTAAAGTTAAATATGTCTAATTATGTCATAACATAAGTTTAATTAAATTAAAATGAATTATTAAAGTTAATATAAGTTTAAATGATATAATTAATATAACATAAGTATTTAATTAATTAATTAAATATTAGTCATAATGTAAGTATTATTAATTAATAATAAATTTTAAATCATATCATAAGTATTATTAATTAATAATGAATTATTAATCATATCATAAGTTTCTAATTATATTTATTAAATCATAAATATTTAATAATTAAATTATAATTAAATAATAACTAAGCCTTATAATAATTAAATAATTAATTAATCCTTATTATAAGTCTTATAATATTAATCTCATAATATAAGTTTAATACTTATCATATGTATTTTCCATTAATAATAAAAGTATTATTAATCATATGTTTAATTAAATGTTAATTAAATCATAAGTAATAATTAAATGATATAATAAATATATATATCATAAGTCTTAAATAATAATAATTACTTTTTTTATCATAAGTAATTAAATGATAATTAAATCCATTATTTATATTATAAGTTTAATAATTAGTCATAAGTTTTAAATCAAAAGTTCATCGGGTCGTATCCTGAGCCCCGGGTGTCGGTTTTCGGCGAGCCTTACATATATCTCCGCCTAATCAAACCACCCGACACTTTGGTACACTCAAGAACACACCATGAACAGCCCAAAAGTCGTGATGTACAGCCAATACACTACTTGGAACTTCAATTCAATCAAAATCGTGTTTTAGACATAACGGGTGATTCGTGGCTCGGATTGAGATGACCCGAACATGAAAGTTCGTCCCACCATCAGTCCTAACACACTAACACACCCTAAAGTCACCAAATATGGTCACAAAGTCGGACCAAACCTGGTTCATACCAATATCACAATTCAATCTTAACAAAATACCATTTTGTTCATATTTAGGGCTCCGGGAATCGAAACGACATGAATCCGGAGTCTAAAATTAATGTCTTGATGAGAGGAACTCATCTAGACACTTTATTTTAACTTTAATAATAGTCACAATATCAGAAACACACGAAAAATCTGCTGTCCCAATTATATCAAACCGAAAACATGTGTTTACGAGTAATTCTATGCATACAAACACCATTACAACAACAAGTAATCATCATACTATTAATATATAATCAAAATACAGAAAAATAAAGAAAAATTAAAAGTTCTAGGGTTAGGGTTTATACCCTAATCGAGAAACAAGAAGTATAATCGCGTAGAGAACGGAATGAGGAACGCGTTGGTATTAATCAATTGATGATCCAAGCTTGATTTTGTTGCAAGATGATGATGATGATGGTGATGGTGTGCGATGGCCAAAGAGGGAGGGGAAGAGAGAAATTGCAAAAAAAAAAAATTAGGTTTTTAGAAAGGAAAAATAAAAGTGGTATATATATATAAACATATATATGGAAACAAAATAAATCAAGGAATGGCACCCCCCTTCATGGGGTTCGGCCAATTGGGGTTGTGGGGTGGGTCACATGGCCCTAATTTGAATAACTTGTATTTCCTTGTGGCCCGAATGCCTGATCGAAACCCGAAACGCGAAAACACGTTTACGCGATTAAAAATTCGGAGAGATAACAAACGCGCGATGAAAAATAAATATAAATACTCTATATAATTATATGATATTAAAATATCATATTTAAAATAATTAGGATTTAAATATCCCAAAAACTCGACCGTTGGTTTGAAAACCGAAAAGATTTGCCGGATAGAAATCCGTGACACGTAGAAACGTATAACTCAAAATATGAATACAAATATTCACATAATACATAATAATTAATATATTATTATTAATTTAATAATATAGGTCATAGAAATGACGTAGCACAATTAACAGTTAACGGTCGTTAAATAATTAACGATAAAAGATAACGGAAAAAGTAGGGTCGTGACAATCACTACAATGACACCAATCGGTGTAAAAATTTAATGGAGCGAGTGCTGGAAGTGCTACGCGCAGGAAAATTAGATCACCTCAAGCCGCCAAAGAAAGATAAGGGAAAGGCCGCGGAAGAGAGTTCAAAATCCAAAACGTTCGCATGGCAAAAAGCAGATAAAGCTAAAAGCGCCGATGTAACCATCAATATTGTGACGATCGCTCCAAATCCATATGGACGAACACGTCATTCATCGATTTCATTGCGAGGTATTTGACCTCTTTATGATACATTTTGTAAACATTGCATTCTTTTGAAAAGGCTCACCATAAATGAATATTTAAATCAAAGGTTTTTGATATCTGATGATTTCTACATATAGACAATCACCGTAAATAATAGTTTACAATAGTACTTCCGTTGACAATGCAGTCAAAATAAGATACATGATGATGATTTGGTGAATACAACATTTCCTTGTCTAACATATAAGCAAACAGCGGAAGACTTCTAGGGAACCTGAGAATAAACATGCTAACAAGTTTCAACACAAAGGTTGGTGAGTTCATAGTTTTAATGTTTTGCATAATCTGTACATAAAGGTGGATCACAAGATTTCAGTTGTTACATCCAGAAACGTTTATCAAAATATTCTACAAGATTGAGCACCCTGGTAACTAAGCTTTAACGTTATAATAAGTACCCCTGTTTTAACATACATGCAACCAACATGTACAATACACGCAAACCAACGTGTACTAAACTTAAATAGCATACGTCTGTTTTATAGTTCAGGCTAGGGTTTCTAAACCTGGAACAGACGGGGATGTCAAGCCCTATGGATCCATATATAACTACTCGCGCCCACCAGTTCTTATAACCGGCAGTTACTAGTTACCAAAGTTAAGGGATTTTCGGTTCAAACTCGATGTAGAATTTAGTATGTACTTGTATCCATTGCGTTTAAAATAAAGTGCATGTATTCTCAGCCCAAAAATATAGATTGCAAAAGAAATTAAAAAGGGAGCAAATGAAACTCACCTTATCAGCATATAAAGTCGTTCACCAAAATGTGACCGAAACTCGGATTACCAAATAACTGTAGATCTCAACCTAGAGAACATATGTTGGTCAATAAATGTCTATCAAGCTAGGTCAGGTCATAGTGTATCACAATCCTAATGCTCAAGATCGACATACAAAAGTTATCTAAAGTCATTTCAAAAAGTCAATTTTGACAATAGTTCAACAAAATGAGACGTACCTTATATAAGGATTCATTTACTCGGTTGGTAATATTCAAAAATCCAATTTATCAATCTTACAAATAAGTTGTTTAAATATTAATTGCAGATTCAAAAGCAATTCTAATTAACGTCAATCATAATTCAGTTGATCATATCTTTTGATTCGTTCATCAAAATTACTCGATTTCTAAATGAAAAGTTATTGATTTTTCGCCAGCTTTCCAAAAACATGTATATCATATACCTTTTACCAGTAATATATGTATTTAATTCGTGATTCATCATAACTGTTTAACGAAGAAATTTAGCAAACAAGCATGTATAAATATATATACTCGAGCACTAGACATGGATATACAATTAATATATAAAATATAAAATATGAATGCTCACGTATCAATATCGTGATTCAATATTGCATGGAAGTACGTAGACGCAACAGAGATGATAAACACAAGGTTTGACTTGCTAATAATACCCACGTACATTACCCATAACCTCCATAGCTATAACCCATAATTTCCTTAGCTCTATCCCGCTTGAAAACCCATTTTGAAAGTGACACGCTCATGACTTCGTCGTAGTATTTTATGTATAATAATACTACTAATAATAATACTAATAATAATAATAATATTAATCTTAATAATAATAATAATAATAATAATAATAATAATAATAATAATAATAATAATAATAATAATAATAATAATAATTAAATAAATACAGAGTAAGATGGATGATATATGTGTGTGTGCAATTCAGTGAACGAGCTCGACTTTTATAGGCCTTTCCTGAAATTTTGCCTCATGAGATCGCATGGTTTCGAAGGCCTTTGGCCATGCGATCGCATGGCCTCTCTTTACAGTTCACATTATTTTGTTGTTTTGCTTGTCGATGTATTTAAATATAATATATATAATATATTTAATTTATATAAATAATTATATATTATATTATATTCACGTACATAGTTGACTTGTAATTTTTGGTCCATTGACTCGTACGTTGTCACTCGACTTATACCCCGGTTCCGGTTTCTCGAATGCATTTTCGTACGCTTAGAAAACTAGCACTTTTCGTTACGCGACGTGTACCTTTATCAAAAATTAAACTTAATCACTGATAAACTATGTCACTCGAAGTGTAGCTTCAATCGATTAAGTGTTTTGGTTATTTGCTTCTATAAATCATCGTCTCGTAGTATATACATATACATATATACATTTTCATTTTAAAATAGTGTTTTACTGTAGCAAATAGTGATTTTCGAAAACACTGTAGCTTTTCGGGTACTGTAGAAATTCGAAAATACTGTAGCAAATTAGTGTTTTACTGGTTCATCTTAAATGTTTTTGTTAACTTATCTAAATATCAATCGAATCAATAATCGAATGTTACTATCGTTTACTAAATAACTTGAAATCATATATATATACACATTAAGTTATATATATATTGTTCATGAATCTTTGAGAACATTCAAAGAATAATTGATTACATGAATATAGTTCCAAAACTTGAGACTCAACATTACAGACTTTGCTTATCGTGTCGAAAACATTAAATCATTTAAAGATAAAGTTTAAATTTGGTCAGAAATTTCCGGGTCATCACAAATATGGTTGACGCGGAAAGAGTCGGTCAACGAAGAAAGTGCAATGATTACCAGGATTGGGAACTCATTCCAATTTCAGTCCCTCCTGTAATGTCAATCGACACAGCTAACGAACATGTCATCATCAAGTGTCGCATTCCTGATCACGGTATACAGATCAAACGCATGCATGTTGATACCGGCAGTGGTGTCGACATTATGTACAAACATTGCTATCGTTTTCTTCCCGCAGAAGTCAAAGCGCATTTATGCCAGCCCGATATTACGCTATCAGGATTCTCTGGGGAAAGCTCATGGCCGCATGGCCGCATAGAGCTTGTAGTAGAGCTTCGGATGACAAGAATCCACAGTTGGTTAGAAGCGAGTTAATTGACTTTTATGTGGTCCGTTCGACTTCGCGCTACAATGCGCTTCTGGGGAGAAATTTCATACGGCGTTTTAACATTATACCCTCAGTAGTGCATGGCTTGATCAAGTTTTCTACCATGGGTGGAATTACTACAATTGCATCACATCAAGCAACCGAGTTATGTGGTTCAGTTGTGCATGTAAGCATTCCCAGCATAGGAGAACAGCTTAAAAGCAGTGCAGTCATAGCTAACCGCTTGCATCCGGACAAGCGAATCAAAATTGGCGCAGGCTTGTCAGCCGAAACTAAGGCTAAATTGCACGGTATATTGTCCGCTAAAGCAGATGTTTTCGCATGGCAAGAATCAGACATGACAGGGGTCCCGCGGGACATTGCCGAACATAAGTTGAATGTTAATCCGTCACTTACACCCGTCAGGCAGAAGAAGCGGCACATGGCCCTTGAGCGCAGTGATTGGTTATGCGCAGAAGTTGATAATCTTGTCAGAGCAAATTTTTTGCGGGAAGTGCGGTACCAGACATGGGTTGCTAACCCTGTGTTAGTGAAAAAAGCTGATGGTAACTGGCGGATGTGCGTTGATTTTAAAGACATTAACAAAGTGTGTCCTAAAGACAATTACCCTCTCCCGGAGATTGACTGGAAGGTAGAGTCGTTGTCGGGTTTTCGATACAAATGCTTTCTGGATGCGTATAAGGGTTATCACCAAATCCTCATGGCTGCGGAAGATGAGGATAAAACTGCTTTTCATATGCCGCAGGGTATTTATTGTTATACTAAGATGCCTTTCAGATTAAAGAACGCAGGAGCTACCTATCAGCGCATAATTGACGCAGCCTTCAAGTACCAAATTTGGGAGAAATCTTGAAGCATATGTCGACGATTTGGTAATTAAAAGTAACACCGAATAAGAAATGCTCGCAGACATCCTGGAAACATTTGCGTCTTTACGCAGGATCAACATGAAACTTAACCCGCTCAAGTGTAGTTTTGGGGAAGAGGAAGGCAAGTTTCTAGGTCATGTGGTGACGGCGCGGGGAATCAAGGTGAATCCCAAAAAGATTGAGGCCATTGATAGTTTACCATCTCCAAGGACAAAGAAAGACGTGCAGAGTCTAGCCGGGAAGCTCGCGGTGATTACGCGGTTTCTGTCAAAAGTCGCAGAAAGGCAGTTGCCATTTTTCAATACTTTGAAGAATTGTTTAAAGAAAAAAGACTTTGTATGGACTCAGGAAGCAGAATCAGCTTTTCAAGAGATGAAATAGTTACTTGCCGAATTACCAACGTTCACCTCGCCAGTGTCAGAAGAAACGCTTACGCTGTACCTTGCGGCATCAAAAGAGGCTGTTAGCTCGGTTCTTATCGCGGACCGCGGAAAGGTAATCCATTATTTTATTTTATTTATTTTATTTACGAATTATTTATTTCGTAACGCTAAGGTTTTCTCAGACGCAAATGTCGGTCTACTTCGTAAGCAAGACGCTAACAGTAAGCGAAGTTAACTATTCACCAATGGAGAAACTAGTGTATGCGCTAGTCCACACATCGCGACGTTTGCGTCGGTATTTTCAAGCACATCCAATTGTGGTATTAACTGATCAGCCAATCAAACAGGTTGGCAAACACCTAATTTGCGGCAATGTCCGGGAATACCGCATTGACTAACGATCATTTTTCTTTCAGGTGCTATGTAAGCCTGAATTTCTGGCCGAATGGCTAAATGGGTAGTTGAGTTAGGCGAACACGAAATAAATTTTTCCTCGCGAAGCGCGGTTAAGGGTCAAATACTTGCGGAATACCTAGCGGAGTTACCTGCGGATGTTGAAGCATCGGCCGAACATCAGGATACCCCTGCACCAAATTTGACACCATGGGAGTTATACACCGATGGTACCTGTAGCGCCGCTGGCGCGGGTGCAGGCATAATTTTAACTGGCCCGGATGGCGAAGAGCATACATATGCGCTGCGGTTTAATTTTGCTGTTACAAACAACGAAGCAAAATATGAAGCTTTGTTAGCAGGTATGCGGATTGCGCATAAATTAAATGTTAAAGTGTTACATGCTTATGTGGATTCAAAGTTGGTATGCAGCCAAGTTAGTGGAAATTTTGAAGCACATGACATAGCCATGCAACAATATCTGTCGCTTGTTCATAACCTCGCTGACCAGTTTGAGGCTTTTCAAATTTCTCATGTAATGCGAGGACAAAACAAGAAGGCAGCGCTTAGAAAATTGGCTGCATTGGCCTTTGATCATCTGGGGAAAAGAGTTCTCATAGAAGAACTACACGTGAAATCCATTGTTATGATGCCCTTAGTGGCACCTGTTGAGGAATCCAGCTCAACGTGGATGACACCCATCATTGCTTTCCTGTGGGATGGCACATCACCCGCTGACTCTGTTGAAGCAAAGAAAGTTCGTACCAAGGCACCAATGTATGCCCTTGAGGGTGACGTCCTGTATCGAAAGAATTATGTAGGACCACATTTAAGGTGCATTGGTCCAAACGAAGCAGAGGAGGTTATACGTGAAGTGCATGAGGGTACATGCGCTCTTCATTCAGGGCACGGATCTATTATGTCAAAGATAATGCGGTTGGGTTATTATTGGCCTACCATGTACGCAGATACCGCACGTATAGTTAAGCACTGCGAGTCCTGCCAAATACATGCACCTATCAGTAGAGCACATGCACACCCAATGATTCCAGTCTCCTCACCATGGCCATTCTGCAAATGGGCAATCGACATAGTCGGACCATTTCCAAAAAGGCCGAGGTAATATAATCATTTATTTTTTAACATATGCTACTTACATCAGTATCTTACGCATACATCTGCGCATGCAGGGAATATCAAGTTTTTGATTGTTGCAATTGATTATTTCACGAAGTGGGTTGAAGCGAGACCGATGGCAACAATTTCAGGAAAAAGGGTGCGAAATTTTGTATGGAAAGACATTGTCTGTCGATTCGGCATATCAAACGAAATCGTTAGCGATAACGGCACGCAGTTTGCGGGGGATCCTTTTCGCAGTTGGTGCGCGGAGCTTAATATTAAGCAAACTTTTACATCCGTTGCGCATCCGCAGGCGATTGGCCAGTGCGAAGTCACCAACCGGGATATAGTAGCTGAAATTAAAGCTAGATTAGGCCACGGTCGCATTGGTTGGGTGGACGAGCTACCAAAGGTATTATGGGCGCATAGAACAATGCCAAAAGCAAGCAATGGTGAAACTCCGTTCAGTCTGGTATATGGATCGGAAGCGGTTGTACCCGCAGAGATTGTGTGATGCCCCGTACAAAACCATCGTGTACGATTCGTCAACAACAGGATCTTTACACGGTCAAGTACTACATGATGTTTGAAAACCAGTTTTGCATTCATAAGAGATAGCGTTTACAAAAGATAACGTGACACAAAGGTCGTTACAAAGTCATTATTTGATAATAACATAAACTACGAATGCAAAGGAAAAGTTTCATGATTGAGACATCTCTAAGTAATGCAGCGGAAATTTTAGCACAGCAGGTCCTTAACAGCAAGTTTAACACCAAGACAGCAAGCCTAAACAGCGGAAGCAACAACGTCTAAGCACCTGAGAAATACATGCTTAAAAAGTCAACACGAATATTGGTGAGCTATAATTTGTAAACAGTAAAGTAATGTAGACCACGAGATTTCAGTGCTTCAATCAGCAGTTTAAATCAGTATTCAAAACAGTATGAGAAGTATATATTTAACCATGGGCACATGGTAACTAGACTTAACGTAAATATAAATATCACCCCCTAAAAGTATACCTGGCGAGTGCGTATGTCCTCGAAGTATTAAACACCCATTAAATTCTAGCGTGACTAGCCCGAGTGGGGATGTCAAACCCTTTGGATCCATATCTAATATTCGCGTCTACCGGTTCAAAAATCAATAGTTAAACGTTACCGTGCTAAGGGGAATCTTTATGCCGTTGTATAACCCACACATATGTAGAGTTTAAGTACTCGTGTTAAGTAAGTAAAACATAAAAAGCGCATGTATTCTCAGTCCTAAAAATAGTATAAGTAAAAAGGGATGCTATAACTCACAGTGATAAAAGCGGTAAAGTCGGTAATGAAAGTACGCAAGTAGTAAGTCGGTCCGAAAGGTCGTCAACCTAAATCAAAGGTTACTAGGACAGTAGGTTGTCTTTATAAGTTCTATTAGTGCATAAAATAAGTTTAAGTGTCATCATCATCATCATCATTCATCATCATAAAAGCTAAGTAAGTTTGACAAGAATAGAGATCGAAACACTAGACTGACTTCGGTCAGCTGCTACGAGCTCTATGTAAATCAAAAAGACACGTAGTCAGTGGATATGGCTCCGTATATGAGTCCCCTAGCTTCTGACCAATTTTCAGAACCTAACTTGTCTTCGTTTGACCGTTGCGAAGGTTTAAGTGCGAGTAGGTCAGAAATTTCAGCACAACGGTACAACAGCGTAGTGACTTTTGAAGGCCGTAAATCCTAAACCGTAACTCGGATTAAGACGAGGCCTAAACAGAAAATCATATAATCGAAGCGAACTAACTGAAAATCAAATTTCCAGTAGCCCAGGTGGTCTGATCAGATACGAAAAACAGTAGGTAAGGTGCTCCGGTGGAGTTCTTAGTACTTGATGCTCATCACGGTTCTCATCCTTGATGCTTGTAGCTTCAAGTGTACAACTCGTTGATGGGTTAGCATCACCTTGACTAAGATTCTACCATAAACACACAATATGTTAAGACCAAGTAAGAACACAACTCATTTAAGAGTCTTAGATGGATGATGAACCAAGGTTACATCATATCCTTAGTCTTAACACAATTACAAGTTACATTTACAACTAAAGCTACAAACTTTACATCAATCAAACAAGTATGAACATAATCTAAGTTCAATGAGGTGATGGAACCCTAAGCTAGAGAGCTTGGATTCTTTTCACACAAGTTATAAGGTCACAAAGCTAGAAAGCTTAAACCTTTAGTGTTCTTGAAGATCTTGAAGCATAAAGCTTGGATCTTTAAGTTACATGAAGATTACAAACACAAGTTTGAATCTTTATAACAAAATAACAAGATTTAAAGTTAAAGAAATATAGATCTACAAAGTGGGTGAAGATTCAAAGCTAGAAAGCTTGAATCTTCCATGTTCTTGAAAGATTCAAATCTATGTTTGAATCTACAAGATGTAATCAAGATCAAAAGCTAAAAAGCTAGACCCATGATGATGATGATTATAATTTCGTGATGATGAAAAGGAGAAGGAGAAGAAGAAGAAAAGTTCAAAATACTTACACTTTTAGAGAGAGAAAGAACTAGAGAGAGAATTAGAAAGTGAGTGTGTGTGAAATACAAATGAGAGCAAGTGTTAAATGGATGGAATGGCTTAGTATTTATAGGCAAATGAGGGTGGGAGGGAGGCCCTTAGGCCGTGAGTTTTAGGGGAGACAAGGGGGACAAAAAGTTGCTTTTTGGTTATTGGTTGTCTAAAGTTGGTGCTTATGTTGGGATCCCATGCAACATTAAGGATAATACTTGACATAAATGCTAGTATGTTCCCTCTAATAAATGGGAATTTGTTTTACTTATTATTGGGTCACTAGTAATTAATAAGTGGGCTAAATAAATGGGCTACTAGCTAGAGTAGGGTGGGCTTAAGTCCAACAAGGTAGAAAGTCTAACAAGACTAACTAGTAAGCATAATTAAATTACTACGCATAATTAAGCATCCAAAAATTCAAGTAATTATTATTATAAAATAATAATTAATATTTCGTAGTCGTAATCTTCCGGTTACGACAAAAGTTAAACATGCGCGCAGTTCGCGGTTTATTCGTAACGTCAAGTGATACTAACGGTCATAAAGGCTTCTGGTGATCAAGTTAAGTATCCTTCGTACTTAAAGGCACGTTTTAACACATAAATGAAAGTAGGCCATGTGTAGTAAGATTACAGAGTATAAAATAGCACAGTACGCAGTTTCGCGAAAGCACAAAGCACAAAAGTAAGTCGAAAAAGCCGGGTCGTTACAGATTGGGGTACCAACGTTCCGCATACAGAATTTTGATGAGCAAAATAACTCAGAAGCTTTGCGGGAAAACCTTAATTTGCTGGAAGAATGCAGACTCTCTGCGGCGGTTAATGAAGCTAATAATAAGCATAAAATCGCAAAGTACTATAACCAGCGTGTGCGTTTGCGCTCTTATAAGTGTGGGGATCTGGTTTGGCGTCAAAATGATGCAAGTCATGCGAAAGATACTGGGAAATTGGGCCCTCGATGGGAAGGTCCATACAAGGTAGTGGGAGCAAGCAACACCGGGGCATACCATCTCGCTACATTAGATGGAAAGCCTGTGAAGCGCACTTGGCACGCGACGTTGTTGAAAAAATGTTACATGTAGCTGGTTGGACCTGATCACTCCAAATGTTTTAGCACATTCTTTTTTCCTATGTAATTTCCGTCCGTTTGGATGTGTCGCGGTTGTAATCATGATTAATGCCAATTAACATATTTACTCGCGCATACTCTTTTTGTATATATCTTTCTTGTATACAGTTCCTGCCTACTTAAGGGGTGTCCTCTAGCCCCCGTGTGGCAGAAGCCTGTTTGGTTACAAGGCTAGACACTAATGGCAGGTGAAGGGAATTGGTTTTCCCCTAACCAAGCGCCACACAGACTAGATGGCTGCCAAGTCGACTTAAAAATACAAGCATTGATTTGCTTGTGCGTAGTTACTCTCGCATTGGTTTGCTTGAGGAACTCTTAAGTATAAAAGCATTGGTTTGTTTTTAGTTGCGTTGCTTACCATACAGCTAAAGTGCACCTCTAGCACATGACAAAGCAAGAACGCAGTAGCTTTTGAGTCTAAAAATCTAAGGGTAAATTCGCTAAAGTATTAGTTTATTTTACGCAGCGCCCGCGTATGCGTGTGAGTTTTGGTTAACTAACACGTATAGGCGTGCAGTTTACATTTTGTTTTGACTCGCGATATATAAACAACTACACTACCATGCATGCATAATACAAATATACAACGAAATAAGTTATTACAAATGCAAATTGTTTTAAACGCCTACCCAACATGGGACTTAGGGCTCTAAAATAAATACATAAACCCTCCAAAGCATAGGACTTACGGCGCAATTGGTGGGATACTGTTTGATACCTACAAATTTTCCTTTAAAAGCTGATCAATTGAGGCGTTGAGATCATTGGAGAACACGACAAGCTTAGGGATGTCAATATTTTGGATCGCTTGTTCTGTGTCCATGAGTATGGCGGCGGTGTCCTCCTTGATATGCTTCTGGACTGCATCTGGGTAGGAGGCGCGAGGTCGCAGCATTTGAGCACCTCTTTCACGACCTTGTTACGCTCATGGTCGAGGGCCGCGTCTAAATATGCGTTGAATTTTTCGGTTACGGGGTCTGAATCCATAACCTTTTGTGCAAGGACCGGAAGAGAGGTGGGTAGTTTCGTCAGGTCCGCCTCTGCCAGCTCGCGGCCAGTTACCGCGTCATCCTTCTCTCGGCTGACCCTTTCTTGGTCAGCCCGCAAACGTTCCGCTTCACCCTTGGCCTGATCAACGGCCCCCCACCAGCTCTTGATTTTTCTTCCTTTCTGCAATCAAGGAAGTTTTCATTTCATCCGCAGACACCTCAGCAGCCTTGCGTGCCTCCTCTGCGTCTCTCCTATCGTTCCTCAACTGATCAACACCCGCTTGTAGCAAGCCTAGCTCAGTTTCTTTCCACGAGGCTAATTGGTACAAATTCGTAGCAGGACGTAGTCCATCCGCGAACATGCCAAAAAACACAAGGCCGTTTTGGATAAAGGCGTTGTGCGCTTGATGGAAGGGCAGTGCGGCTAATTGCTCGAGGAATTCGGCCGGGAAAATTTGCTGCAAAAAAGCGGACTGCTCTGCGGCATTTTTGGCAGAAGACTGGGTGAGCTACGCCAGGTTAGCTAATCGGAAGCTACTGCGCGGTGGTGTCGGTGCGGTATCCTAATCCAGTTCAATGGCCCGGTCTTTGGAGGTGGCGGTTGCTTCGAGGTCGGGGTTCACCTGCGGCGGTGTGTGATGCGTGTCATCCATATGCTCTGCGAGGACTTGCATAAGTTAGTTAACGAAGCAATAATGCTGCTTATGCGGTAATAATGAAATGCTTACCAGTGACTGAAGGAGGCAGGTTTGTAGAGGGCTGCTCTACGGGAACGAAGTTGTCGTTCCGCATATCCTCCCTTTGTTTCGGATTCAGGTTTTTCTTCTTGGATACATTTGTTTGCGGGGTGGTGGTTGTCTTGCGCTTGTTTGCAGATGTCTGCGGAGTGGGAACCTCGTTCTCACCAGACTTTTCCTGCTCCAGTGGCTCATTTATATTCTGTTTGCGAAAGGAGATTGTCGCAATCTCCTCCATGGTTAACACTTTCTTCATCCTCATTTCTGCATACATAAACACGCAGGTTAAATATAGATATATGTGGCTGCGTAAATTAAAATATACGTTACTATTCCTACCCTTGCCACTTGGTGCGACTATGGCTGGTCGCAGGTTCTCCCATGGCCAATGGGCAGATATCTTCCCCAACCGCAGCATCACGTTCCCATAAGCGCGGTGGACAAGCTGTGCGTTCGCGCATTCCGCAAGCAGCTTTGCTTCCTCGTCATCTAATTTTGGGGTTTTGTTCACATCTTTGGCCACGCTTTCACACCATACCAGTGTTTGCGGAAAGTTGGTTCCCACAACGGTTTAGTCGACATAGAAAAACGTTTCTTTCCATTGGCCGGCGTTGGATTTTGGGGTTTTGGTAAAATTTTGGCGTGCGAAGAAGGTATACCATAATTTGTGATGAATCGCAAGACGATACAGATGACAAAACACATTAATCATCGGCACCTTGTTTAAAGCTCCGCACCACATTTCAAAAAGTACGATCTTTCCGATAGCGTAAGGGTGCAGTTGCCCTAGTCTGACGTGGTAATGATCTAGAATGCCTAAGAAAAAATCTGACGGCGGTACCCTAAAATTGCCATGTTTAAAGGCTTGCTCATATATGGCCACCTTCTTCTCCGGGGGTTCGTGTGCACGTTGATGGGCAAGGGGAGGAATCGGGTTGTACTATTTTAGTGGTGGATATTGTTTCACTAATGAGTCTATGTGCTTCTGTTCTATGACCGATTCTACACTATCTACATAGGTCTCAGTGGCTTTGGTCATTTTGATATAGTGATCGAAGAATACTAACCTTTTTATGGTTGGCCGGAATATATGTCGGATGATCGGAGATATGCGTAGGGTGATCGGAATTGTTTATAAAGCGTGTTGGAGACTGAATTGCTGAAAAGTGGAAATGAGACGTTTTTGCGTGTATTTATAGGCAAATGTGAAATAGTAATGTTATCGTGGGTTTACACGTGTCTTGATCTGACGGTCCTTATTTGCAACCACTAAGTCATCATTGGTTGCCGTTTCCACCACAGGGCGCGTGGCTCATGCGCGCTGTGTTGCTGTTGCTTTATGTCTTGTCAGCCGAACAGGCTTCTGTGGCAGTGTTAGGCATTAAATGGCCTCGAACCGCACGCGGATAATTTAATGCTGGATGTTTTCTTTTTTCTTTTTTGTTTTTCGCTTAATAGTTTGATATCATATGGCTTGCGTCACATAACATCAAACTGGGGGGACATAATGATACCGCAACCCGCATGCACATTCTATACGTATGCGGGCAATCACTAGCGTGCGTACGCATGTACTTTATATGCGGTATGCGGTAGAGTATTGAATGCCTTTGTTCCCGGAATGGCGGTTACTTGGCCATCAAGCCTAAATATCTTTTCCATAATTATATCCGAGATTCGGGGAGTTTGTTATGGAAAGAATTATCATGACCTTGGATGATTCTAGAATTAGGGTTTGCCTATATATACTAACCCTAATTATCATTCCAGTGACATCACATTTACGTGGCTCACAATACGTAATCATTATCATCATTCATCGAAGGTTAACAGGCTAGTCACTCTCGACGGTTTCCTACAACCTTATTCGGGCATTCGATCGACGAACGTCATCGAAGGTGGACTTAATCACCTAGCCACCCTGCCGACATCATCATGTCGGCCAGGGTTATTCACGGTAGCTGGACCGGAGAGCTAAGTTCTAAGATTCTTAAACCTCTTTTAAACGTATTGAACATGCATATTAACCTCTTGGAAAATATATGCACGATCAGAATGGGATGTAGCGGATGAGTAGTTAAATCTGCTTCTTCTATGTGTTATGTTTTTTATGTTAGGTTTATTCATTTCTTGGATGGAGCTCTTTTTTATATTTTCAAGTTTTTTTTGTCAAAATAAAATAAATAAAAAAGTCTCTGGTTTTAAAGATAAAAACAACTCAAAAAAATCTAAAAGGGATTCATGGATTTGACCTTTTTATCTGTTAGACAATAGCAAAAAAACCAAAGGGATGTTGTATGAAGACAAATTATACGGTTTAAAGGGTACCCACTCACATGTCCATTTAACCCAATGCCTATCAAGTTTTTTATTTTTATTTTTTATCTTTATATCTATAATATCTATATTTTGATATTCATAATAAGTCAAACTACTTTTTTAGAGGTGGTTCAAACTCAAGTCCAGATATATCTCCAACAATAAGATCTTACTATCATGTGAAACTTCGTACATCGATAGTTACATAGGACCCTCTCACAACCTTGAAACAACCGACAACTCGGGTCAACAAATGAACCTGTATTATTTCATTATTTCATTATAATAAAACAATAGCTCAGATATGTTTTTCATGAGAATTGAGCTTAAAAACTCTTTTGATAATATGATGAGTTTAATCAGTGATTCATTTACCAAATAGTGATTGGCTTAATGATATTGAAAAACTCAAAAACCCTTAACAAAGAGATTGTGGTTTTAAGTATTAGTCTATCTTAAAAAGTTTAATAGAAAATTGAAGAATGAAGTTTATTCATGAATAATAAATTACTCTCTCCTTCCCATATTAATTGTCCAGACAAAAATACAACCGTTTAAAAAAATGTTATAAAATTATTGTACTTTCTATTTACATTCCAGTTTTACTCTTACCTTTTCTTTCTCCGTTAATCCTATCGTCATAAAAGTACTGTACTTTCCACTTTTTATTCTTTTTTATTTATTAAAGTGAACTATTAATTGGGACATCTCAAAATGAAATGGGAGATGATATCTCCAACATTCATTTTACTTGTTCCACCACAATTTAAAGCTTTTTTCCTTAAATATCCCTCAATAAATTATAACAAAAAGTTTTAAACAATTTGTGTAAGCTTTTCATTAAGGGTAGTTTAGTCAATTATGGTGGAACAAGTAAAATGGGTGGTGGAAATATCATCTCCCAAATGGAAAACTGGACTATTAATATGGGACGGAGGGAGTACCATTTATCCATATTCCAAACAATATAAATCTCACGGCCGTTGTTCACCCACGTTTCATTTTATTTTATTCGGTGAAAAAATGATAATATTAAGAGACGGATTCAGGGATCAAGTTACAAATCGATACAACATGAAATAGAAAATAGTCTAGTTAACAAAATAGCAAATATAAATACAAAACTAAGACCATTTGTATCGGTAACGAGAAACGCTGTCACTTGCTGAGGTAGAGGAGAAGAAATGCCAGATACCGGCGTCGTGGTGCGTCACTTGCTGGCGTTTCACCGACGTCAGTTCGAAAGAGACCGGAAGAGAAACGGTTGTTTCTTGTTTTTTTATTATATTTTAAAAATATTATTTTTATCCCCTTTCAATACTTAACTCAATTATATTTTAACACATCATCACACTACTCCTAACCAACACCAAAAACTAGCATCACCACTACTCCACCCAAAAAAGAAACATATCATAGTCATCAAAAAAGTGAAGAAAGCAAAAAACACGAGCAAGAAACACCACCCACCGTTACAAAATGGTCTAACAAGCTAGATGAAACTCAAACTCAACCTAGCAGATCCGGTATCGAGAAATTAAGGGACTAGAACGAGTTTGAAAAAAAGCCTTTATGCCCTAACGAATAATATAAACTACTGAAATAAATGCTCTTTTCGGCCTTGTTATAATGCTTGTGGACTTTGATTTTTTTCCTGCGATCTTGATTGTTGTTTTTGGTCATATTGTGCTTTGTTTTCGCTATTTTAATTAGTTAATCTAGTTCTCTGCTTCTCAAATATTCAATTTTGTATGTATACGTAAAAAAAATTGGGTCCCATTAAATCCTGCACCCTAAACGGTCAATCATTCCCCCCCCCCCCCTCCTGGCCTCCCCTGCAACCTAAACGTGATTCATAAAGCGAACGTGAACTTGAAACTTGAACGTAAACATAAAGTAAAACATAAACGTAAAATGTAAACGAAAGACGATAAAGTAAACTTTAAACGGTAGTGTGATAAGTAAAACGTAAACGTAATTCATAAACGTAAATTAAACATAAATGTGAACGCAAAGTAAACCGTAAAATGACGTAAAATGTAAAACCTGAAAAGTGAATATAAACCATAAAATTTGAATGTAAAGTAAAATGTCAACGTAAATGTAGCAGTAAAAAGTTAAATGTGTAACATAAACATGAAAAGTAACACGAAATGTAATCGTGAAACATAATTTTAAAATACAAATGTACATTGTAAACTATAAACGTATAACACAAAATGTAAATGTAAACATAAACGATAAACATAAATTATAAACTATAAACATAAACAAAAATGATAAATACTCCGTATAACGTAAAATGTAAACATAAAACATAAACGTAAAATGTAAACTTATAACTTAAATGATGAGAAACATAAAATATTCCTCACTAATACAAATATAACTTTTAATTTTAATGAACATTAATTATTTAGGAATCTGTTACTCATAAGATTCTAATATTAATAACTTCTTTAGATTTCTGTAACAAAATACTCGGTATTGAATTTCCTGGAGTTTTGAAATGTCGATCCTTAAAATTCGAGGAACAAAACGCGACCTTAATGGAGTTAGTCCGTAATTAATTTTGTCACATTATATAAGCCAAGCCAAGCCGAGCCGAGCCGAGCCGAGTTAAGCTGACAAAGTTGGCGGTAAAAGTATGGGAGGAGAGAATAGATGAGTGAACACTTGTCGGTTTAAGGAGCGATATACAATCTTATCCAGGCAATTTACAAATTTATACAACCCGTCACATTCTCTCTCTATACGTATACATCATCTGTCTCTCTCTATACGTACAGTGTATATGAGGGACTGTTTGGTATTGTGGGGGCAGCAAGCAGCTAATAATTTTTTTAATTTCGTAATTTTGAATTTTGATTTGGAATCCGCTGCAGCTGGACCGCATACTGTTATAGTACGCCTCCATATGACGACAATATACCCCTCCACTATTACTATTTTTCTTTTTATCCCTCTCTTTTTATAATTGTCAATTCAAACCATCACATTTTCAATTACATTAAAAACTCACGTCTAGTATGTATTAGCCATTTCGTAAGTAATAATGACTTGTTATGTTTAAGGGTAAATAAGCCATTCCCTTTATCTTCATAATATTTATAATTAGACAGGAGAAAAATCTGTTAGATAATATGTTAGGTCCAAGTAGAAAATGTATCATGGACGGTAGTTTAGAGTTAGGCCCAAGTCCATGATACATTTTGGACGTGGATCTAACATATTATCTAACAAAATCCAGTAAAATTAAAATTGAGCCGGTGCTAGTTTCAAAAACCGAACCAATAGAAATTTGATTTTGATTTCGATTTCGGTTTTTAATTTGACACAAGTTTGGTTGAGTACCATTTGGTGTGGTACTGATTGACCGAACATAGATACCAATTATATGGTATTGTACTGCAACTTAAACACATGCAGTAAAGGTTGACCAAAATGGCAAAACAGTTATATCTAAGTTATTTTTGGGGGAAAAAGTTAAGGCTATCAAATATCTGTATACTTTTATTTTTATTCTAATGTATATATATACCCAGAAAAATACCAATTAGTCACATACTTTCAAAAAATGTTTTAATGTAAGCTACTGGTGATCAGTTACCCGTGTGTGCATTTCCTGAAGCTAACGAACGTTAATATTTAGGCATTTTTAGGATATGAATTCTTCATGAAAGTTGTTCTAATTCTTTCACCTAACACTTGTGAACTAAAATCAAGACCTGAAAATTCAAGAACGATCTAATTGAATTGTGGATCAAAATCTCATAAACTTTGACTTTGCGATATGCTGTTCAGAGATGAATTTTAACACGGTCTGATACAACACGAAGCTTGAAGGAGTAATCAGGAAGCTAAAAATCTAATTAATTCGATTTATGAATGCTTTTTGTTAACGTCCGTTAGCCCCAGGGACTGCACATGCAGGAAATCGATCGTCAATAGCCTACATTAGAACACTTTTTGTATATATGTGGCATACAATGGTATTTTTCTGAATATATAATTTACAACTGAACAGAAATAAAAGTATAAATCTATTTGTTAGCCTTAACCCTTTTGAAAAGGAACATGTCTCTAACTATCATGTCTTCATCTAACAAAATGATTAAAATGATTGAAGTGTTTTGCAATATAAAAAAATAAAAAGCCGTACTTGTCCGAAAAGACAAACGAGTATAGTACTATATATATCAGTATCGAACGAGTATCGAATAGTGTATTCGATACGAATCGATAATTGCTTTTTGATAAAATCGATTTGAAAATTTCTCGATTTCGGCGTTTCGATAGCAGTACCATACCTAATCGTCCTAGTTATTACCAAATGTTTTTGCGTAACATATAATTATGACAAATTTATCATCTTATTTTAAGTGTTGGAAAAATAGTTTTATTGAATCAAAACGCAAGAAAAAATGTTATATCGTAACAATTATAAAATTTGTTGATATATATTTTGTAGTAATTAACGTCTTTATAGTGTAACTACGATGATTAGCATTTACACTACGCGATTGTAACACAGAAATAAATGACTTCTCATATCTCGGTTGATATGCACATGCTTCGACTTTTCATATCTTGATTGTTATGCTTCGAGAATAAAAAGGAAAAGCAAGAACTTATTGTCATGAATTAAAAATATAAAGTTGAAATAGTAAAACTAAGAAACTTTAAGGTCTCAGAAGATAAAGAATTGATAGGGCCTAGTTTCGAGATTTTTAGGGGATTGAAAGAAGTAACTGGGCCCCATTTCCAAACTCGGCTTTCGCAAATTCTCACTTTTTCAACCTTATTAAAATTTAAACACTTAGTCCCATTTCTTTCTTTTCTCTTTTTCGCCCCTCCAAATTTGCTAGTTTTGGCGCCAAATTTGGATTGCAAACAATAACGAATTAACAAATACTCCGTACTTAATATAAACTAATTTTAACCCTATGAACTAAAAACAATTAGTTATGGTTTCGGTATTCATGTAATAGTGTACTTCTTTTGTGAATTTAGCAAGGTAGATGAATATGACTCTAATTAAAAAATATTTATTGATATGTTTTCATTTACATAATACAACTCAAGATGATAATTTCTTGACCACGTGTTGTGTTTTCAAAGCAATTCTTTTTTACGTACATTAAGTGATCGTCCTATGTATATGGAAAATCCAAAATTCAATATAGATACTAATCAAGGATATTTCATTTCAAATCGGTTGTCCTCACCACATCAGGTGTGATTTACGGTGTTTAGCGGGTCTACATGAATCTTAGAGGTTGATTTATGTTTTGCAAGTCTTTGGTCTTCGGAGATTGCGGATTATGCATATTAGTAGTGGTTTTTGGGTGATTCCTTCATGATTTAGTTTATTGTGATTTTTGAAAGATTAGATGGTTGGTTGATGTTTGATTTGAATTGCTTTAGGGGTGATGACTATTGTTTTGTTGCCCGATGACTCAATTGATCTTGATAATGCTAGACAATAGGGTTGTAATTGATAATAAGATTAGTTCTCAAATCATGTAATTATTTTTTCAATTATGTATTTCGACCTTATAAGCTTTAGGTATCACGAAATTCTAATTGAGATAAGATAAGAATGAGATTAGAGTCCATGCAAGAAGATTATAATCAAAGTGCATAGAGAAATCTTTGTATTTCTATTAGTTGTATGGAAAGCAATTAAATGTTTTTATGGAGGGAGAGCACATCAAATTCAGATGTAGCTCAAATATATGCAACAAAAAGGTAAGATGAAATAATGAAACCTGTCAATTTTGACAGAAAAACTATAACCCGAAAAGGTGTATCAGCTACCCCTTGGACCTTGCAAGGGTTGCTGCCCCTTGAACACAACAAGGGAGCGCGACCCCCTTGACCCCCATGATTTTCACGACACGGTGTATCAAACTCTTACGAGAGTGCACTCCACACTCTTCGAATCCGTTGTTAAGTGTAACTAGCTAACTCAAGTAAATCTTAATTAACCAAAATGATTGTTAAATGTCAATGCGTGTATTGGAAGCGTGTTTGTTGTTTGATTTTGCAATGGATCAATGTTTGTTTAGGACTGCATTTAATTGAACGTTACATGTTTTTTTTGGAACGGCAATTATATTAAAAGAAAACGAGCAAAAAGCCAGACAAAAACAAAAATGAAAAAATAAATTACAAAGGGCATAGAAGCCCATCATTCCATGACGGAGCAATTTTGCTTCTAGATTTTAACCAAGAATAGGAAGACAATCGGATACTATCAAATAAGTCTCTTCTCTTGATCGTGTTAGATCCAAAGAGGTTGTCATTTCTGAAGCGCCAAATCCACCACATTGTTGTGACAAAGATACAAAATAGACGGGACTTAGAAGCCGAAGGAGCTGCGAAGTAATCAAGCCAAGTAAACAGGTCTTCTAAGAAATCGAAATTAGGCCAACGAATATCCGTCCAGATCCTCACCCGAGTCCAAATCGAAGTTGATAGGTTGCACATGATGAACGTGTGATCTCTCGATTCACCACCCACATAACAAGTAGGACAGATAACCGAGGGGATGTCTAAACCTCTAAAGTAAAGGTTAATTCTTGTTGGAAGCTGATCAAGAACCAACCGCCACAAAAATACATTGATCTTGATAGGAAGAAACCGGTGCCATCTTGTACATTGATTCGTTGAAGGAAGATATAACTTATCTAAAAATATTCTTGTGCTTTTAATCGAGAAATTCCCGTCTGAAGCAATACTCCAAACCCACTTATCAATCGACTCAGAAATAGAAACATTCGTAAGAAGATGCAAAAGTTGATCCAGTTGCGCACGAGTGTTAGTAGAAGGAGTCCTCGTCCAACTCCAATCCCAAGAGACACCATTCCAATGATCATTAACACTGCTATTCGTTACATGTTGATCGTAATATCTATCATTTAAGCAGGCCTGTCGAGGTCCACATTAGCTGTAACTCTGTAAGTATGTAACACTTATGTATCTTCACATCTTTTATGTAACGACCATGGTTTTTCCATCTTTTATTAATAATATTTATTATTAATGCATGCGCTTTAATGAATGTATTTTATTACATTTACTTGTTACCGTATTTAACTTTTCATGGCCCGAATTGTCTTTGTGACACACGTACTTTTCACGAATAATATTTTCAAATATTATTTACATTCATGATTAAATATTATTAGTCATTTTAATTAACTAATGTTACTAGTTAATTACTTGGGCTTTATTTGATTAATTGCATACTTACTTGGACTTGGGCTTTTATTATTGGAAATGGACTTGGAAGCCCACCCTACTCTCTTAATGGACTTGTAAGCCCATGTTTTATGCAAGTATTACATTAAGATACAACTAGATTAATTAACTTAGTGAGGAATCTAGTTACATGCTTACTTACACCATATTCCCATGCCATTTAGCTTTAATACCACTTCAAGCATTCACCATCTCCCCATGCTAGAAAGTTGAAATTTGACTTCCCCCTTTAATCCACAAAAACCGTCCACTTTAGGCTCCATAGAGGGAGCTCCATTTCAATTTTTCTTTGATACATATTTGCTAGTTTCACTTCATTTCACACACTTCAGTACTTACACTTTCATTTTTCTCTCATTTTCTCTCTACCTTGTAAGTAAACAAGATTTAATTTCTTCTTTCTTTTTCTTCTAAAAACTGAATACCAGTACAAGATATCATCATCATTTACTTGTTTTGTTACTTGATGTTTGTTTGTTGTTGTTTGTTGGTTATTATTCAAGATCAAACTTCCTAGTTTGCATCTCCATGAATCTTGCTTTCTTCAATCTTTTGTTTGATGAAGAACCAAGAACAAGAACCTAAACTTGTTAGTTTATGGTTCTACAATTAAATGTTTTCAAGATTTAAAGTTCATAAGTTTCATTATCATACTTGTGTTCATGTTTGTAGACTTAAATCCTAAGATCCAAACTTTGATTTGAATCTTCCTAAGTATGAAACAAACATGAACATAATACTTGTACTTTAGTTTAATTCTTTCTTTTGTAAGTACTTTAAAGTTGTGATGTTGTTAATTTGGTCAAGTATTACTAGTTAATCTTGATCTCATATTTCTTGAAACTAAAAGTTAACTTTGTAAGTTCAAGAACATGGAAGTATAACTTTCTAGTTATAACTTCAAACACTTATGTTGGATCTAAGTTTATATAGTTTATGGTCTTCTAATTTTGTTGTAAATAAGAGCTTACAAGCTTATTGTGATGACCCAAAAATTTCTGACCAAATTTAAACTTTATCTTTAAATGATTTAACGTTTCCGACACGATAAGCAAAGTCTGTAAAGTTGAATCTCAAAATTCTTGAACTACTCAATTACCCTTCGATTGTTCTCAACGATTCGCGAACAATTATATGTAAATAGATACATATATATATACTATAACTTGAAAACGTAACAAAGTGTTTAGTATATGATACTGTGCATTAAACTTATTGGTTTGATTATCTGATTGATATAATTAGATAAGTTAACTAGAACGTTTAAGATGAACCAGTAAAACACTAAATTGCTACAGTATTTTCGAATTGCTACAGTACCCGAAAAGCTACAGTGTTTTCGAAAATCACTATTTGCTACAGTAAAAAAACTTTGCTAGAGTAACTTTGCTACAGTAAAACACTATTTCAAAATGAAAATGTATATATGTATATGTATATACTACGAGACGATAATTTATAGAAGCAAATAACCAGAACACATAATTGATTAAAGCTACACTTTGAGTGACATAGTTTATCAATGATTAAGTTTAATTTTTGATAAAGGTACACGTCGCGTAACGAAAAGTACTAGTTTTCTCAGTGTACGAAAGGACGTTCGAAAAACCGGAACCGGGACATAAGTCGAGTGACGACGTACGACTTATCGGAATGAAAATTACAAGTCAACTATGCACGTGAATTTAATATAATATATAATTAATTATATAAATTAAATATATTATAAATATAATTAATAAATATGTCGACGAGGTACACGATAAAACATTGTGAGCTGTAAAACCAATCCATGCGATCGCATGGGAATTGGTCATGGGAGCCATGCGATCGCATGGTGACAGATCCCAGCAAACATATATAAATTTCGACGTTTTTTGTTCATTTGTCGCACATCTATATTACCCCCTCTGTTATATTATTATTATTATTATTATTATTATTATTATTATTATTATTATTATTATTATTATTATTATTATTATTATTATTATTATTATTATTATTATTATTATTATTATTATTATTATTAAGATTAATATTATTATTAATCTTATTATTATTAGTATTATACATAAAATACTACGACGAGGTTATGAGCGTGTCACTTTCAAAAATGGGTTTTCGAGCGGGATAGAGCTAAGGAAATTATGGGCTATTGCCATGGAGGTTATGGGTAATGTTCATGGGTAATATTCGCAAGTCAAACCTAGTGTTTATCATCTCCATTACGTCTACGTACTTTCCTGCAATATTGAATCACAATATTGATACGTGAGCATTCATATCTTATCTTTTATATATTAATTGTGTATCCATGTCTAGTGATCGAGTATATGTATTTACGCATGCATGTATGCTAAATTTCGTCGTTAAACAGTTTATAATGAATCACGAATTAAATACATATATTACTGGTAAATGGTATATGATATACATGTTTTTGGAAAGCTGGCGAAAAATCAATAACTTTTCGTTTAGATATCGAATAATTTCGATGAACGGATTAAAAGATATGATCAACTGAATTATGATTGACGTTAATTGAAATTGCTTTTGAATCTACAATTAAGATTTAAACAACTTGTTTACGAGATTGATAAATTGGATTTTTTGAATATTACCAACCGAGTAAATGAATCCTTATATAAGGTACGTCTCGTTTTGTTAAACAACTATCAAAACTGACTTTTTGAAATGACTTTGGATAACTTTTGTATGTCGATATCGAGCATTAGGATTGTGATACACTATGACCTGACCTAGCTTGATAGACATTTATTGACCAACATATGTTCTCTAGGTTGAGATCTACGGTTATTTGGTAATCCGAGTTTCGATCACATTTTGGTGAACGACTTTATATGCTGCTAAGGTGAGTTTCATATGATCCCTTTTACTCTATACATTTTTGGCCTGAGAATACATGCACTTTATTTTAAACGCAATGGACACAAGTACATACTAAATTCTATACTGAGTCTGAACCGAAAATCCCTTAGCTTTGGTAACTAGTAACTGTCGGTTATAAGAACCGATGGGCGCGAATAGAGGTATATAGATCCATAGGGCTTGACATCCCCGCCCGTTCCAGGTATAGAAATCCTATCCTGAATAAAACAGACGTATGCTATTTGAGTTTAGTACACGTTAGTTTGCGTGTATTGTACATGTTGGTTGCATGTATGTTAAAAACAGGGGTACTTATTATATATACGTTAAAGTTTAGTTACCAGGGTACTCAATCTTGTAGAATATTTTGATAAACGTTTCTGGATGAAACAACTGAAATCTTGTGATCCACCTTTATATACAGATTATATGAAACAATAAAACTATGAACTCACCTACCTTTGTGTTGACACTTGTTAGCATGTTTATTCTCAGGTTTCCTAGAAGTCTTCCGCTGTTTGCTTATGTGTTAGACAAACTATATGCATGGAGTCTTACATGACATATTTTTCAAGTAAACGTTGCATTCACCAAATCATCACCATGTATCTTATTTTGACTGCATTGTCAACGGAAGTATTATTGTAAACTATTATTTATGGTGATTGTCTATATGTAGAAATCATCAGATCTCGAAAACCTTTGATTTAAATATTCATTTATGGTGTGCCTTTTTAAAAGAATGCAATGTTTACAAAACGTATCATATAGAGGTCAAATACCTCGCAATAAAATCGATGAATGACGTGTTCGTCCATATGAATTTGGAGCGATCGTCACACTTATATACATTTTACTAGTTGAAAATCTAAGTTTCATAACTTATGGTTTCTTTAAAGTGTAGATCCAAGTTTTGTAACTTAGGATCTAACTTAAGAACACTAGATTTAGACTTGCTAGTCTAGGATCTTTTAGCTAAGATCTAAGTTTTACAACTTAAGATCCTGATTATTTAGTTTACCTTCAAGTTTGTAGCTTAATATTACTAGTAGAACTCATGTATGTGTCGGATCTAATATCTTGATGTAACTTTGATTCATCAAACTACATACAACTCTTAAGTTATTTGTGCAACTTATCTTAAACTCACACTAGTGTTATGATGGTCAAACCTTGGTTAAGATTATGCAAACCCATTAACGAGTTGTACACTTGAAGCTATACGCATCAAGGATGAGAACCGTGATGAGCATCAAGCACCAAGAACCCACTGGAACACCTTTCTTACTGTTTCTGGAACTGATTAGACTACCTGGGCTACTGGAAAGTTGATTTTCAGTTAGTTCGGTTCGAGTAGATGATTTTCCGTTTAGACCACATCTTAATCCGAGTTACGGTTTAGGATCCAAGGCCTCCCGAAAGTCACTACACCTTATTAACGTTGTGCTAAAATTTCTGACCTACTCACACTTAAACCGTCACCACAGTCAAACGAAGACAATTTTGGTTCTGGAAATTGGTCAATATCTAGGGGACTCATATACGGAGCCATGGCCACTGGTTTCACCTCATTTCAGTTTGTATAGAGGTCGTGACGACTGAACGAAGTCAGCCCTTGTTTCAAACCCTAGTCTTGACTTAAAACTTACTTTACACTTTTTGTTTAATGATGAATGATGATGGTACTTAAGACCTAATTTACATACTTTTAAACCTTTGGGAACGATTTACTGACTTTGTAACTTTTGACTTAGGTTGAGGACCTTCCGGACCAACAATTTGCTTACTATTCCCGCGTATCGACTTTTACTACTTTCCACTGTGAGTTATAGCATCCCTTTTTTACTTTAACTATTTTGGGAACTGGGAATACATGCGCATTTTACATTTTACATACTAGGCATGAGTACTTAAACTTTATATATGTGTGGGTTATACAACGGCATAAACTTTCCCCTTAGCTCGGTAACGTTTAGTCATTGGTCTTTGAACCGGTGAACGCGAATCTTAGATATGGATCCATAGGGTTTGACATCCCCACTCGGGCTAGTAGCGCTAGCATTTAACGGATGTTTAATACATCGTAAACATACGCACTCGCCAAGTGTACTTTTAGGGGGTTATAAATGTTAAGTTAGTTACCAAGTGCCCACGGTTATACATATACTTTTCATACTGTTTTGAAACGCTGTTTGAAGCACTGAAATCTCGTGGCCTACCTTACATTACTGTTATACTTAGACTATAGCTCACCAACCTTTATGTTGATGTTTTTAAGCATGTTTTTCTCAGGTGCTTAAGGTTTGCTTGCTTCCGCTGTACTAGCCATGCTTTGTAGACACCCGCTGCGCTTATTAGAGATGTCACCGCATGAAACGTTTATTTTGCATTCAAACTATATTACTTTTGAAATGATGTATTTGTAACGACCTATGGGTCACATACTATTATTGATTGCTTTTCGTAGAAGCATACTTTTGGTTGTTAAACATTTGACGTTGGTTAAAACGTCACCTTTTATCATGAATGCAAACTTATTTTGAAACAACATATAGTACACGATGGTTTTGTACGGGGCATCACATTTGGTATCAGATCATTGGTTGTAGAAAATTAGGTTGCATTAGTGAGTCTGGACCGACTTGAGTAGGATTCACTAATAGGACTAATCTACAACTTGCTAGTTTACTTGTTTCTACGGAACTTGCTGCATGCTGCTGCTTACTTTTATTGCTATATGCCGTATGCTATTACATGATTTCACTACTGCATGCTATTATTTGTTTTTGATTGCATGATACTTGTCGTTATTACCATGCTACTTACTGTTATAGATGATCTAGACTGTCGTAGTTACTTTGCCTAATACGTGCTTGATTTATGACTTACTGACATGGAAAAAGTTATTTTTCCTTATTCAGATGTCGGATATTCCACCTGTTATCATTTTGGAGAGCGACTCGGACTCATCCGCCACCTCGCCTGCCATTGTTGCCGATTCTCAGATCCCGTCGTCGACACCCTCCAGCGACTCTGGCGCTTCATCCTCTGGAGCCAGTAGCCATGCACCCGACCCAGTGATCACCTCAGACGGAGCTGAGGACCTACAGGAGATTCCAACTTCACTTGTCCCAGGACCCTCGGAGCCACAACACCATTCCGGTGGTGCTGTGATTCCAGCGGAACTTGGGGAAGGTCCGTTCCAAAATAAGCATAACCATTGGTGCCGACACCTTCCTGATAGACGTCTCGTGCCGATCACGCCTTTCAGATACCAACTGATGATGGCCGGCCGAGCAGAGCCACCCGTGCAGCCACCCCCAGGTGATTCCGACGACTCATTATCCGACGACTCATCCTCTGATGACTCCAGTGACGAGGATTCCGACGAGGATCCCGAGGAAGCACCCATACAGCCACCCTCTACCCCACCGAAGAAGCGGTATCGTTTCGACGGTACTATTATTCCTGGGGTTAACGGAGGGAGATCGTCCGTTAACGCACATGGACTGAGGACTAGAGTTACCGCCCGTAACCGGCTTGTGCCGTATCCTGCTGATCCGTTCATACGTAAGGCTCCCTGATATGCAACATCTACTTCTGGTGCCGGACCGTCTACACCACCCGCACCACCAGCACCACCTGCACCATCAACACCGCCTGCTCCACCAGCCTCTCCTTCTGTCGAGGAACTGACGAGGGAGGTGGATATCCTCCGTGCTCGGGTAACTGAGCTCGAGGACCAGGTGTACCACATGATGGACATCATTTACCCACCGTCACCTTAGGGTTATTGTAGTAGATCTCATTATGTAATCTCATTTGTAGTTTTATGTTTTATTTATGTATTGTACGAACCTATGCAGAGGTATGCAACTTATTATTAATGAATGGAACTTTGTGTTGTTTAATTCTTGCACGGTGTCTCTATTTACGTTACCGTATGATGATTTCATGGTATCTGTATCTAGTTGCATTACTTAATAAACATGTGATGTGTTTATTCCATGTTGGTTACCATATACTGTATTATTATTTATTGAATACTGGATTTTGACTTGAGTCAAAATTTTTGTTTAGAACATCAATCGTCAATGGAAGATCAACGCCAACCGTAGCACAAATCGAGGAAATGATCGCTGAACGTGTGGCCGCAGCTTTAGCAGAAAGGAACCCCCAAGCTCCACCAGTTAACCAGCCCATTCGTAATGGGTGCACATACAAAGAGTTTCGAAGCTGCAAGCCCCACAACTTTAGTGGTACTGAGGGGCCGGTTGGTCTCACTAGGTGGTTTGAGAAATTAGAATTTGTGTTCCGTGTTAGTAACTGCTCAGAGACGGACAAAACCAAGTATGCCTCGTGTACGCCGTCAGACGGCGCACTAACCTGGTGAAACACACTGGCTCATGCAAAGGGTATTGACGAGGTGTATGCTACGCCGTAGGAAGAATTCAAGGGGGCCATGATTGAAGAGTACTATCCCCGAACAGAGATCCAGAAAATGGAGATTGAGTTTGGGCAGTTGAAGGTTGTGGAAAACGATCTCGATGGTTATAATCGTAGGTACTTGGAACAATCCCTGATGTGTCCTACCATGGTTACCCCGGAGTTTAAGCGTATGGAAAGGTACTTGTGGGGACTTCCTAAGTCCATTAAGGGAAATGTCACCTCATCTAAGCCACCAAACGTCCCGGAAGCAATGCGCATGGTGCACACCTTAATGAACCAAATTATTAGCGATGAACCGGATAAGGCAAAATCCGAAGCGGGTAGTAGTGATAAGCGTAAGTGGGACAACAACAAGGGGAGAGTCTATGATCAAACCCCCACTAAGAGGCACAACAACGGTGGGAATCCCAATCCGAACACCAACTCGAACCCCAACTACAAGGGCAGTCTTCCACAATGCAAGAGGTGCTACAAGTACCATATCGGGTACTGTAACGTTGTTTGTGAAAAGTGCAAAAGGACCAGGCATATTGGCAAGGACTGCAAGATCACCACCATGACTGGGAAGCCGAACCCCAATGGACCGAGAAAGTGTTATGAATGCGGACAGATGGGCCACTTCAGAAATGAGTGTCCCAACAAGCGAAAAGACGGCGGACCACCGCGTGGAAGAGCATTCAATGTAAACGCAAGAGATGCCCGTGAGAACCCCGACTTGGTCACAGGTATATTCACTATCAACAATTCATTAGCTTCTGTCCTATTTGATACTGGTGCCGATAGAAGTTATGTATGTAGACACTTTTGCTCTAAGATAAATTGGTCATTAGTTCCTTTAAAGGAGAGTATGCTTGTAGAAGTAGCCAATGGAAAACTTGAGAAAGTTGACCAAATTAGTCGAGGAGCTATTATCAACATAGCTGGTGTGGATTTTGCAATTGACTTGATACCCATTAAGTTGGGAAGCTTTGATGTTATTGTCGGTATGGACTGGTTGACCAAGTTAAGGGCTGACATTATCTGTGGAGATAAATCTCTTCGTATACCACACGGAGACGGTGAGCCACTGATTATTTACGGAGAGAGATGTAGTTCGAAACTGAATCTCATTAGTTGCATGAAAGCGCAAAAGATCATGAAGAAAGGACGTCTTGCTGTTTTGGCACATGTGAAAATGTTAGAAACTGAAGTGAAGAGCGTGGATGACGTACGAATTGTGAACGAGTTTTCTGATGTCTTCCCGGAAGAATTGCCTGGATTACCGCCACCGAGAGTAGTGGAGTTTCAGATCGATTTAGTGCCAGGAGCTGCACCTGTAGCTCGCGCACCTTATCGACTCGCACCTTCCGAGATGCAAGAGTTGCAGAGCCAATTACAAGAACTGCTAGACCGTGGATTTATCCAATCAAGTTTCTCGCCTTGGGGCGCACCTGTTTTATTTGTGAAGAAGAAGGACGGATCCTTCCGCATGTGTATTGACTACTGTGAACTCAACAAATTGACGATCAAGAATAGGTATCCTCTTCCCCGAATTGATGATCTTTTTGATCAACTACAAGGATCGAGCGTTTACTCTAAGATTGATTTGCGATCCGGTTATCACCAGTTGAGGGTAAAAGAGAGCGATGTGATGAAGACTGTATTCAGAACTCGTTATGGTCATTATGAGTTTCTCGTAATGCCATTCGGTTTAACCAACGCAGCTGCCGTGTTTATGGATCTCATGAATCGTGTCTGCAAGCCATACCTGGATAAGTTCGTTATCGTCTTCATAGATGATATCCTCATCTACTTCAAAAGCGAAGAAGAACATGAACAACATCTTCGTCTAGTGTTGGAACTCTTGAGACAAGAGCAACTTTATGCAAAATTCTCCAAGTGTGAGTTTTGGTTGAAGGAAGTCCAATTTCTGGGTCATGTTGTGAGCGACCAGGGTATCAAAGTTGATCCCGCGAAGATTGAAGCTATCAGCAAGTGGGAAACCCCCACTACTCCGACTCACATCCACCAATTTTTAGGCCTCGCCGGTTACTACCGAAGATTTATTGATGGTTTCTCTCTGATTGAGCATCCTTTGACCGCGCTGACTCACAAAGGGAAGAAGTTCATTTGGGAACCCAAACAGGAATTTGCATTTCAAACCTTGAAAAAGAAGTTAACCACCTCACCTATCTTATCACTTTCTGAAGGCAGTGAAGATTTCGTCGTTTATTGCGATGCTTCGAAAAGTGGTTTTGGTTGTGTACTGATCCAACGCACAAAGGTTATCGCTTACGCCTCCCGACAACTGAAGATTCACGAGCAAAATTACACTACGCATGATCTCGAGCTTGGAGCCGTTGTCTTTGCATTAAAGTTGTGGAGACACTATCTTTATGGAACAAAGAGCACTATTTTCACCGATCATAAAAGCCTCAAGCACATCTTCGATCAGAAGCAATTGAATATGAGACAGCGTCGATGGATCGAGACGCTAAACGACTATGATTATGAACTTCGTTATCACCCTGGCAAGGCCAATGTTGTAGCTGATACTTTGAGCCGAAAGGAGAGGATGACACCTCTTCGTGTTCGAGCCTTAAACATCACCATTCATTAGAACCTCAACAGCCAGATCTGAGCAGCCCAAGATGAGGCTCTCAAGGAGGAGAATATATCTCATGAATACTTGAACATTCTCATTTCTCGATTTGAAGTTAAGGAAACTGGACTCCGATGCTATGCCGGAAGAATTTGGGTACCCCGTTATGGAGATTTACGGAACCTTATATTATATGAAGCCCACAAGTCGAGATATTCGATTCATCCAGGAGCCAGAAAAATGTACCACGATCTTAAGGAACAGTATTAGTGGCCTAATCTTAAGAAGGACGTTGCAACTTATGTTGGTAAGTGTTTGACTTGCTCGAAAGTTAAGGCCGAACATCAGAAGCCTTCTGGGTTACTTTAACAACCGAAAATCCCGCAATGGAAGTGGGAAAGGATAACAATGGATTTTATTACAAAGCTACCGAAAATGGTGGGCGGATACGATACCATCTGGGTTATTGTTGACCGTCTCACTAAATCTGCACACTTTTTAGCCATGAAGGAAACTGATACGATGGAGAGACTCGCTCAACTATACATAAAAGAGGTTGTACCTCGTCATGGTGTGCCCTTATCGATCATCTCAGATCGCGATCCCCGTTTTGCTTCCAGATTTTGACGTTCTTTGCAAGAAGCCTTGGGAACCCGTCTCGACAAGAGTATTGTGTATCACCCACAGACCGACGGACAAAGCGAATGCACAATTCAGACTTTGGATGACATGTTGCGTGCTTGTCTTATTGGTTTCAGAAAGGCTTGGGAAAGGCATTTGCCGCTAGCCGAATTCTCTTACAACAACAGTTATCATTCGAGTATTAATGCCGCACCTTTTGAAGCGTTGTATGGCCGCAAGTGCCGATCTCCTATTTATTGGGCCGAAGTAGGCGAAACGCAAATCACCGGACCCGAGATAGTCCATGAAACAACTGAGAAGATTGTCCAAATTCAAGCAAGACTTAAGACGGCCCGTGATCGCCAAAAGAGTTATGCCGACCTTAAACGTAAAGACTTTGAATTCAACGTGGGTGACCGTGTAATGTTGAAGATCGCACCTTGGAAAGGTGTCATCCGTTTTGGAAAACGTGGGAAGTTAAACCCGCGATACATTAGTCCTTTTGAAATCTTAGAGCGTTTTGGACCCGTTGCTTACCGTTTGGATCTTCCAACTCAATTGAGCTCAGATCATCCTACTTTTCATGTATCGAATTTGAAGAAGTGTCTTGCTGAACCGGAACATGTCATACCATTAGAGGAACTTACGATTGACGACAAACTCCACTTCGTGGAAGAGCCTGTTGAAATTATGGACCGCGAGGTCAAAACTTTGAAACACAACAAGATTCCGATCGTTCAAGTACGATGGAATGCCAAACGAGGACCTGAGTTTACCTGGGAACGAGAGGATCAAATGATGCAGAAGTATCCTCACCTTTTCCCGACTCCTCCATCTACCTCAGCTTACAATTTTGGGACAAAATTTTCTTTAACAGGTGGGTAATGTAACGACCCTGGTTTTTCCATCTTTTATTAATAATATTTATTATTAATGCTTTCGCTTTAATGAATGTATTTTATTACATTTACTTGTTACCGTATTTAACTTTTCATGGCCCGAATTGTCTTTGTGACACACGTACTTTTCACGAATAATATTTTCGAATATTATTTACATTCATGATTAATTATTATTAGTCATTTTAATTAACTAAGGTTACTAGGTAATTACTTGGGCTTTATTTGATTAATTGCATACTTACTTGGACTTGGGCTTTTATTATTGGAAATGGACTTGGAAGCCCACCCTACTCTCTTAATGCACTTGTAAGCCCATGTTTTATGCAAGCATTACTTTAAGATACAACTAGATTAATTAGCTTAGTGAGGAATCTAGTTACATGCTTACTTACACCATATTCCCATGCCATTTAGCTTTAATACCACTTCAAGCATTCACCATCTCCCCATGCTAGAAAGTTGAAATTTGACTTCCCCCTTTAAGCCACAAAAACCGTCCACTTTAGGCTCCATGGAGGGAGCTCCATTTCAATTTTTCTTTGATACATATTTGCTAGTTTCACTTCATTTCACACACTTCACTACTTACACTTTCATTTTTCTCTCATTTTCTCTCTACCTTGTAAGTAAACAAGCTTTAATTTCTTCTTTCTTTTTCTTCTAAAAACCGAATACTAGTACAAGATATCATCATCATTTACTTGTTTTGTTACTTGATGTTTGTTTGTTGTTGTTTGTTATTTATTATTCAAGATCAAACTTCCTAGTTTGCATCTCCATGAATCTTGCTTTCTTCAATCTTTTGTTTGATGAAGAACCAAGAACAAGAACCTAAACTTGTTAGTTTATGGTTCTACAATTAAATATTTTCAAGATTTAAAGTTCATAAGTTTCATTATCATACTTGTGTTCATGTTTGTAGACTTAAATCCTAAGATCCAAACTTTGATTTGAATTTTCCTAAGTATGAAACAAACATGAACATAATACTTGTACTTTAGTTTAATTCTTTCTTTTGTAAGTACTTTAAAGTTGTGATGTTGTTAATTTGGTCAAGTATTACTAGTTAATCTTGATCTCATATTTCTTGAAATTAAAAGTTAACTTTGTAAGTTCAAGAATATGGAAGTATAACTTTCTAGTTATAACTTCAAACACTTATGTTGGATCTAAGTTTATATAGCTTATGGTCTTCTAATTTTGTTGTAAATAAGAGCTTACAAGCTTATATACATTTTACTAGTTGAAAATCTAAGTTTCATAACTTATGGTTTCATTAAAGTGTAGATCCAAGTTTTGTAACTTAGGATCTAACTTAAGAACACTAGATCTAGACTTTCTAGTCTAGGATCTTTAAGATCTAGCTAAGATCTAAGTTTTACAACTTAAGATCTTGATTATTTAGTTTACCTTCAAGTTTGTAGCTTAATATTACTAGTAGAACTCATGTATGTGTCGGATCTAATATCTTGATGTAACTTTGATTCATCAAACTACATACAACTCTTAAGTTATTTGTGCAACTTATCTTAGACTCACACTAGTGTTATGATGGTCAAACCTTGGTTAAGATTATGCAAACCCATTAACGAGTTGTACACTTGAAGCTATACGCATCAAGGATGAGAACCGTGATGAGCATCAAGCACCAAGAACCCACTGGAACACCTTTCTTACTGTTTCTGGAACCGATCAGACTACCCGGGCTACTGTAAAGTTGATTTTCAGTTAATTCGGTTCGAGTAGATGATATTCCGTTTAGACCTCGTCTTAATCCGAGTTACGGTTTAGGATCTATGGCCTCCCGAAAGTCACTACACCCTATTAACGTTGTGCTGAAATTTCTGACCTACTCGCACTTAAACCGTCACCACGGTCAAATGAAGACGAGTTTGGTTCTGGAAATTGGTCAGTACCTAGGGGACTCATATACGGAGCCATGGCCACTGGTCTCACCTCATTTCAGTTTGTATAGAGGTCGTGGCGACTGAACGAAGTCAGACCTTGTTTCAAACCCTAGTCTTGACTTAAAACTTACTTTACACTTTTTGTTTAATGATGAATGATGATAGTACTTAAGACCTAATTTACATACTTTTAAACCTTTGGGAACGATTTACTGACTTAGTAACTTTTGACTTAGGTTGAGGACCTTCCGGACCAACCATTTGCTTACTATTCCCGCGTATCGACTTTTACTACTTTCCACTGTGAGTTATAGCATCCCTTTTTTACTTTAACTATTTTGGGAACTGAGAATACATGCGCATTTTACGTTTTACATACTAGGCACGAGTACTTAAACTTTATATATGTGTGGGTTATACAACGGCATAAACTTTTCCCTTAGCTCGGTAACGTTTAGTCATTGTTCTTTGAACCGGTGAACGTGAATCTTAGATATGGATTCATAGGGTTTGACATCCCCACTCGGGCTAGTAGCACTAGCATTTAACGGGTGTTTAATACTTCTTAAACTTACGCACTCGCCAAGTGTACTTTTAGGGGGTTATAAACGTTAAGTTAGTTACTAAGTGCCCACGGTTATACATATACTTTTCATACTGTTTTGAAACGCTGTTTGAAGCACTGAAATCTCGTGGCATACCTTACATTATTGTTATACTTAAACTATAGCTCACCAACCTTTGTGTTGACGTTTTTAAGCATGTTTTTCTCAGGTGCTTAAGGTTTGCTTGCTTCCGCTTTACTAGCCATGCTTTGTAGACACTCACTGCGCTTATTAGAAATGTCACCGCATGAAACGTTTATTTTGCATTCAAACTATATTACTTTTGAAACGATGTATTTGTAACGACCTATGGGTCACATACTATTATTGATTGCTTTTCGTAGAAGCATACTTTTGGTTGTTAAACATTTGACGTTGGTTGAAACGTCACCTTTTATCATTAGTGCAAACTTATTTTGAAACAGCATATAATATTTGACCTTGTAATGATCCTGTTGTTGATGATTCGTACACGATGGTTTTGTACGGGGCATCACATTTTATGTTTTTAACCGAAAAAAACTAATGTGGAGATATGTATTCGTTCGTAATTGATTAAATATTAACCACGAATATATAGTTTAAACATATATACGGAGTATATCTATCTATAGTTTCTATTAAAATTCTAAAATGATAATGTCATAAATACACATTTTTTAAGCTTTAAAAAAATTCAAAAAGAAATTAAAAAATTCTTAGAGCACCATGATGATGTCATAAATAACAATTAATCTTAATTATATACACTTAATTAATTATAATTAAAGGAAAAATGTTAATAATGAAAAATAAATGCAAAAGATATACAACTTAAATAATTATTATGTTTTTAAATTTAAAAAATTTTCTCCTGCATATTATTTAGTCAAAATTTCAAAACAATATCACATATCTTCATATTAATAGTTTAGCATTCTCTATTTCAAAATCTTCGATTATTTCAGATCGTATGTTCCAGGCAAAATATTTGTGGTACGTTTTCGTTGTCATTATTTGCTATACGCATTTTATAAACTACAATAATTTGATTATCAAGTTTCTTAGTCGGAATCTGTGGTTTCACGGGTTATTAAACTAAATGACTTTAGCATTTACATTCACTTAATACCTAAAACATATCATTAAACTGTTTAGTTTAAATAAACCCGTGATTTCACGGGTCATTTCACTAGTGTGTGTGTGTATATATATATATATATATATATATATATATATATATATATATATATATATATATATATATAGGGACATGATCAATGGGGAAGTAACCAATCGGGGGAAAGCGGGGGAAGCAACAAAAAAAAATTCGTTTTTTGAAAAAAATTTGTTCACGAACGTTATAGATTGGATGAAAATAAGAACATTTAGAAAAGACACTTCGTGATGAATGTTATTATTTTGACGGGAAAACGATCGACAAAAATAACATTCAAGATAATATTGTTCGTGAAGAATGTTAACGTTTTTTTTTCTTCTTCATGTTTTGTGAAGTAAAATTTAGCCCGATTTAGAGTTTAGGGTTTAGGGTTTAGGGTTTGGTGTTTTGGGTTTATGGAATAAACCCAAAACACCAAACCCTAAACCCTAAACCCTAAACCCTAAACTCTAAACCGTTCGTGTTAAAAACTCAATCTAAATCCTAAATCTAAACCCTAAACCCTAAATCTAAACCCTAAACCCTAAATTTCTAAACCCTAATATCTAAACCCTATAAACCCTAATATCTAAACCCTAATGTCTAAAACCTCAACATACGCTCGAAAAACACGATAATTGTTATATATTACTTCTTCGAGCGTTTTCCCGCTAAAATAATAACATTCATCACGAAGTGTATTTTTTAAATGTTCTTATTTTCATCCAATCTATAATGTTCGTGAACAAAGTTTTTTCAAAAAAAAAAAAAAAAAAAAAAATTTGCTTCCCCCCGCTTCCCCCCCGATTGGTTACTTCCCTCTTGATCCTACCACTATATATATATATATATATATATATATATATATATATATATATATATATATATATATATATATATATATATATATAGTAGAGGGATCAAATGAGAACATTTTAGGAATGAGAACTCTGAGAACTAAGGTAGTCGAGCAAAAAATAGTACGCGGCCGAACAAAAAATCACATATTCGAACAATTTTTTTTGGCGGGCGAACAATTTTCCAGAGGGTCGAACTATTTTGGCTAGATGCAAGTGCTATTTTTGTTCTACATTTTTATGTAGAACATGATGTAGAACATGCTGTTCTACACTTGTTTTACATCATTTTTCATCAAATTAAGTTAGGGTTTAGATTTAGGGTTTAGATTTTAGGGTTTAGGGTTTAGATTTTAGGGTTTAGGGGTTTAGATTTAGGGTTTAGAATGAGTTTTTTACACGAACGGTTTAGAGTTTAGGGTTTCGGGTTTAGTGTTTACGGAGTAAACCCGAAAACCCTAAACCCTAAACTCTAAATCGGGCTAAATAAAAAAAAAAAATTTGAATTTTGAAAAATCAGGTAAAATTCGAACAAAAAAAAGAAATTCGAACCAATTTTCGTTCTACAATTTTGTAGAACCGAACCAAAATTTTGTAGAACCGAACAAAAAATCAGGCGGCCGAACAATTTTCCCAATTCGAACGAATTTTCGTTCTACAATTTTGTAGAACCCAACAGAAAATGTAGAACATGTGATTTTCATGCATCTTAATTTTTGTTCGACTAACCACAAAATTATTCGGCCGCGTCTTTTTTTGTTCGAATTTGAGTTCTCAGGTTCTCACTCTTAGTGAGTTCTCAGAGTCCATCAAGATATGGGATTGGGCTGAAAGTATGGACGTATGGGCTGAGGCCTACGCTACGCATACTGATAACTAAAGTAATATGTGTCAGCATAGAACTTATTAATTGGACATCTAAAATATGAAAGCCTGTTAAATACAACCGAATTTTCCTTGAGAATGATATAAAACTTCAGTACGATTTTGTATTTTTATTTTCCTGAAAAGCAAACTGACTTTTATTATGTTTCATACACATAAATATTCAGTTATTGGATTAACTAAGAAAATAAACTGGTAACAAATTACTCAACAACTACATTATTGTGTATTGAATTTTGCTGTAAAAAAAACTATATAGTTGTGTATCATTGAATAAAAACATGGTCGAGTGAAAAAAAAAAAACATGCTTTTCAAAAAAAATAAAAAAATAAAAAAAAATTGAAAATAAAAACTTGTATTGGATCTACATTAAGTAGTAATAGGTAGTAATTCTGGTCGAGTGAAGTCGAGTTGATCTGCTCGGATTATTAATTGGTGGACCGAAACTAATCGACTCGAACTCAACATGATTTTCTATTTGAGTTGAGTATTTCAGTCCAACTTCAAGACCTACAAACTTAGATCCGGCCTAGGTAACCCTATATATATATATATATATATATATATATATATATATATATATATATATATATATATATATATATATATATATATATATATATAGGGGCATGATTAATGGGGAAGTAACCAATCGGGGGGAAGTGGGGGAAGCAAAAAAAAAATTTCATTTTTTTTTTAATTTTTTTTTTCCGGCATCAAGATCACACGAAAATATGAACATTTAGAAGAGACACTTCGTGATGAATGTTATTATTTAGGCGGGAAAACGATCGACAAAAATAAGATTCAAGATAATATTGTTCGTGAAGAATATGAACGTTTTTTTTCCATGTTTTGTGAAGTAAAATTTAGCCCGATTTAGAGTTTAGGATTTAGGGTTTAGGGATTAGGGTTTAGGGTTTAGGGTTTAGGGTTTGGTGTTTTGGGTTTATTCCATAAACTCAAAACACCAAACCCTAAACCCTAAACCCTAAACTCTAAACCGTTCGTGTTAAAAACTCAACCTAAATCCTAAATCTAAACCCTAAATCTAAACCCTAAACCCTAAATTTCTAAACCCTAATATCTAAACCCTATAAACCATAATATCTAAACCCTAATATCTAAACCCCAATAGCTAAAACCTCAAAATACGCTCGAGAAACACGATAATTGTTATATATTACTTCTTCGAGGGTTTTTCCGCCAAAATAAAAACATTTATCACAAAGTGTCTCTACTAAATGTTCATATTTTCATCTCATCTATAATGTTCGTGAACAAAGTTTTTTCAAAAAACGAAAAAAAAAAAGTTTTTGCTTCCCCCCGCTTCCCCCCGAATGGTTACTTCCCTCTTGATCCTACCACTATATATATATATATATATATATATATATATATATATATATATATATATATATATATATATATATATATATATATATATATATATATATATAAACGAAAAAGTTATTCTTGATTTTGGTTAAAAGTTATTTATAGATTGTTATATGTATAGGTTATATGTATAGATTATATATATTATTTAAATTATTTTATTATTATATTATACTTACAATGTACCGTACTAATTAATACGGAGCATAGTTTTTTATTTATTTGAGTTATAGGATTGCATTAAACAAATGTCATGATGCAAATCTTAAATATATATATATATATATAAGTTGATTATAATAAATTAATTAATTAATGAGACATATACGGTAATTATTTTCTTTTTCTTTTTTCAATATAATTTTTATCAAATGTTATAAAGCATAAATAAAAATATTTAAAGTCAAAATTTAATAAGAAAGACTTTGAAAAGTCAAACATGACAGTTAATTTGGGACGGAGAGAGTACAAAACATCATAATGGAACACACGGGCTCAAAAATCTACCATATCAATTAGAGAACCAAGTAAGTTTTAATTGTTTTATTTAACAACTATGCAACACGCGAGCTCAAAAGTCTACCATATCAGTTAGACATTACTAGAAGTGTCTTTATTCAAAAAATAATTGTATATAATAATTGTAAAATATTTTACCACCATCCAACGCACGGGCTCTAAAACCAACACAACAGACTCTTAAACTTAAAAGAATAATGAAAAAGATATTAATTGTGAGAAATAAAAAAAATTGTAAACGTTAAGTTACTAACAACACTTTTAAAATTTGTCAACACTACAGGTTCTTAAACTTAAAATTTTTTTTAAACTTGTCAACCCCAGACTTTTAAATAATTCTTATACATAATCTATTTTTTTAATCGCTATTTACATACCAATATGAACTGTAAATTACATTTTTTGCACAATTTTTTACACACCCGTGCAACTCACGAGCTCAAAAACTAGTATATATATAAACAAAAAGTTTTTTGTGAATTGTGGTTGAAAGTTATTTTAGGATGTTTGTATCTATATATTATATCTATATGTATCTATATTATATATATTATTAAATTAATTACAAATTAATTAATGGCAAATTAATTATGAAGTACAATTTTTGGTTTACTAACAAAAAAAATAAAAATACGTATAGCATATTTATAGAAAAAAATATGTGATAGATAAGGCAAATAAACAATTCATCCTATATTATATCTTATACGGAGATATTACATCTCTAAACTTAATCTAATACGTAAATACATGATATATTTATATTTATAATTTATTATAACTCTTGTTAAACGTGTTTATAATTCGATATTTACAAATTTAAAATTTACAATTTATCTCCTTACATTTGGGTATTAATTGTAATTTAACAGGGGTATAAAATATAACTTCAGGGATATAAAAAGTAAATTCAATATTTAATATAAACCTACCAAACAAAATCCACCAAAATTTTTGAACAGATATATTTTTATGTTCACAGCGAGTTAGGTTCCACCGCCATCTCCATTCAACTCGAAATAACCTTACGAACAAAACGCAATAAATTGTATTCGACACGGAGCTTCGATGCATTACCAACGGAGCATTTCTTTGTAGAATAAATATGAAAGTAATTTGAATTTATAGTTTAAGTCCTTAAAATATTTATGAAAATGCAAATATAAATATTATAATATTAGTTATATATGACGACTCCCCCCAGTACTCTTATATTGCTGAAATGACTAACAAGCTTTTTAAAATTAAATTCGCAGGTTATGCTTTTATTCAAAAAATAATCGTACATAATAATTCTAAAATATTTTACCACTGTCCAACGCACGGCCTCTGAAACCAAAACTATGGGCTTTTAAACTCATAAGAATAATTAAAACGATATTAATGGTGAGAAAAATTAATTGTAGACGTTAAGTTACTAACATCACTTTTAAAAATTTTCAACCCACGGGCTCTTAACTCAAAAGATTTTTTTGTCAACACTACGGACTATTAAATAATTATTATTATCCTTTTTATATTTTATTAATATCGCTATTTACATACTAATATGAACTGCAAATTATATTTTTGCACGGCTTTTTACATACCCGTGCAACGCACGAGCTCAAAAACCTAATATATATATATATATATATATATATATATATATATATATATATATATATATATATATATATATATATATATATATATATATATATATATATATATATATATATATATATATATAAGTTAAAAGATAACATCAAAATGGCAATTCCTAGTGTCGATGGGAAGAGAAAATCCGTATGTACTTTAAAAGTTGAATACGAATGGAAGCCCCCTCGATGTGCGTCTTGTGCTACATTTGGGCACATGGAGTCTCACTGTCCAAAAAATGTTACTATAACAGAAGAAAATCAGTCAAAGGAGGAAGACTGCGTTGTAACAGTTGGCATAAAAGAATCAAATGGGGTAAGCAAGGTTAGTAACAAACAAAAGGCTGGATTTGGTGTGGGAAAGCCTAAGAAAAATTTGGTTTATAGGCGCAAGAAGAGCGTAGCCCAAATTAATGCTAATAATGGATTGCCGAAGGTAGCACCAGTGGACAAAAGAGATTCTGTGATGACCCGGAAAATTCTGACCAAATTTAAACTTAATCTTGTATGATTAACGTTTCTGACACGATAAACAAAGTCTATGAAGTTAAATCTCAAAATTTTGAACTGTTCAATCAATCTTCGATTGTTCTCAACGAAACGCGAACAATTATATATAGATACATATACTATAACTTGAAAACGTAACAAAGTGTTGAGGATACGATACTGTGCATTAAACTTATTGGTTTAATTATCTGATTGATATATTTAACTACAGAGTTAAAAGATTATGCCAAACGATTCAAGTAAAAGATATTTACCGAGTCTCTTAAGAATTATGATATTATTACGAGTCTCTGTTGAGAGGTCCACTTGATTTGAGAAATCATTCATTTTAACGGTATTCGGAATAAATGGTGAATTATTTGTTTAAATAACGTAATTTGGACACATACAATAATAAGGAATATTAACTGTTAAGAATTAATTATATGAATAACTTGCGATACGTATTTTAAAACGTGTTTATAAATATTGAGAATAGATATTAACTTGGTTATGAAACATTTGATAAATACTATTATATTAATAAATAACGAGACAATGATTTATAGAAGTAAATGACCAAAATACTCGAAAGTTTAAGATATACTTTGGGTGGTATAATTTAGGGATAATTTAAGGCTATATTTTGACAAAAGGTACGTGTCCCAGAATGAAAATTACAAGTTTTCTCAGCGTACGAAGGGACACTCGAAAAATCGGAACCTGAACATAAGTCGCGTAACAACGTACGACTTATCGGAACAAAAATTACAAGTTAACTATGCATGTGAATTTAATATAATATATAATTAATTATATAAATTAAATATATTATATATATTATTAATTATTATGTCGACAAACAAAAATACAAAAAAATGTGAGCTGGATTTTGGGGCCATGAGATCGCATGGAAAATAGGCATAAAACCCATGCGATCGCATGGGGTCAGATTTCAGGAAAGGTCTATAAATTGAATTCGTTTTTGCTCAGTTTACACACAGTTATTACTCCGTATTTATTTTATTTAAATTATTATTATTATTATTATTATTATTATTATTATTATTATTATATTATTAAATTATTATTAATCTTAATATTTTTAGTAATATTATACATAAAATATTACGACGAGGTTATGAGCATGTCACTTTTAAAAATGAGTTTTACGAGCGGGATAGAGCTAAGAAAATTATGGGTTATTGCCAAGGAGGTTATGGGTAATGTTCGGGGATATATTTATGATTCAAACCTAGTGTTTATCATCTCGTTACGTCTACGTACTTTCCTACAATATTGAATCTCAATATTAATACGTAAGTACTTATATTTTATCTATTATATATTAATAGTGTATCCATGTCTAGTACTCGAGTATATATATTTATAAATGCTTGTATGCTAAATTTCGTCGCTAAACAGTTTATAATGAATCACGAATTAAATCCATATATTACTGGTAAAAGGTATATGATATACATGTTTTTGGAAATCTGGAAAAAAATCGATAACTTTTCATTTAGACACCGAATAGTTTCGATGAACGGATTAAAAGATATGATCAACTGAATTATGATTGATGTTAATTGAAATTGCTTTTGAATCTACAATTAAGATTTAAACAACTTGTTTACGAGATTGATAAAGTGAATTTTTAAATATTACCAACCGAGTAAATGAATCCTTATATAAGGTACGTCTCGTTTTGTTAAACTATTGTCAAAATTGACTTTTTGAAATGACTTTGGATAACATTTATATGTCGATCTCGAGCATTAGGATTGTGATACACTATGACCTGACCTAGCTTGATAGACATTTATTGACCAACATATGTTCTCTAGGTTGAGATCTACGATTCTTTGATATACCGAGTTTCGGTCACATTACAATGAACAACTGTATGTGCTGCTAAGGTGAGTTTCATTTGCTCCCTTTTTAATTGCTTTTGCAATATATATTTTTGGGCTGAGAATACATGCACTTTATTTTAAACACAATGAATACAAGTACATACTAAATTCTACACTGAGTTTGAACCGAAAATCCCTTAGCTTTGGTAACTAGCAACTGCCAGTTATAAGAACTGGTGGGCGCGAGTAGTAGTATATGGATCCATAGGGCTTGATATCCCCGTCCGAGCTAGAGCACTAGCCTTTTAACGGACGTATGCTATTTGAGAAGCGTACACGTTGGTTTGCGTGTATTATTAAGATGATTATACAAAGGGTACAAATTATATATACGTTAAGTTTAGTTACCAGGGTGCTCAATTTCGTAGAATATTTTGATAAACGTTTCTGGATGAAACAACTGAAATCTTGTGATCCATCTTTATATACAGATTATGCGAAACATACAAACTATGAACTCACCAACCTTTGTGTTGACACTTGTTAGCATGTTTATTCTCAGGTTCCCTAGAAGTCTTCCGCTGTTTGCTTATATGATAGACAAGCTATGTGCATGGAGTCTTATATGGCATATTTTTCAAGAAAACGTTGCATTCACCAATTCATCATCATGTACCTTATTTTGACTGCATTGTCAACGGAAGTACTATTGTAAACTATTATATACGGTGATTGTCTATATGTAGAAATCATCAGATGTCGAAAACCTTTGATTTAAATATTCATTTATGGTGTGCCTTTTCAAAAGAATGCAATGTTTACAAAAGGTATCATATAGAGGTCAAATACCTCGCAATGAAATCAATGAATGACGTGTTCGTCCATATGGATTTGGAGCGATCGTCACAGTTGGTATCAGAGCGTTGGTCCTAGCGAATCAGGTCTTGCATGAATGTGTCTAACTGATAGTTGTTAAGATGCATTAGTAAGTCTGGACTTCGACCGTGTCTGCAAGTTAAAAGTTTTGCTTATCATTTCTTGTCGGAAATTACATGCTTATCATTCTTAAGTCTAGACACGTTTTCCTGCATTTATTGCATAAATAGTGTATAGACAAAAATTCATATCTTAGCGTATCTGTTACTGTAAACTTTTCCTGATATCTTCCGAAAATTTCTCCGTGATTTATGGAATTTGGTATTATATATACATATGTAAATTATGTATTGAAGAATACCAAACTAAATTATATAATCTAATTCATATCAAAAATCATCTCCCTATTTATACAAGATGGATCCCGTATCTAGTTCAAACTCTGACAGCTATTCCGATATGGATATTCACCTGAATTCCGAAGACAGTGTAACCGGAATGGATCAACCAATTAGCCATCATCTATTCTGGATGAATTGGGGATGGGTTCGTAGCCTACTTAATTATTGGAGACAAGAAGAAGGCGATCCCTTTCACCCACCACATTGCCCTCTTGGCGAAGAACCTGAAGCACTTACCGGCGAACCTGTTCGAGACACCATTTTCTCTCTCATTTCCAGAGTATCTCGTCACGATAATATACTATCTCAAATTCTGGATCTTATTCATCCGCTCGTCCGAACCGCCAATCATTCCGGTGTAGTAGAAGAAGTCAACGAGCTTCGTGCTCGGGTAGTGGCTTTGGAGAATATGGTGCAAAGGTTACAAACACCAGCAGCATTACCGACATCAACAGTACCACCGACAACAACACCAACAGTACCATTACCACCACCAACAACATCCGCATCGCAAACCTCAACTTCACAATATGTCCCACGAGCATCAACGTCATACGCACCGTAGTTACCAAGAAATACTAGCAACAATAATCGATGAAGTATTAACTCATTTCCCATGAAGAAATTTTATGTATATTTATATATATGAATTTTGAAATCAAAATAAATCTTTTCGTACTAAGCTATTACGTGTGAATCTTAACTGGTAGGTACTACACGGTTAGTTCATACTACTAATATGCAATGATGTACATCCTTCCTTAACAACTTAACCATTGTTAACTACAATCTCTGTTTCAACTTAATGAATTCCATTTCATAATAAACCAAGTGTATTATTCAATTACATAATTGATTTTACATTTTTATTTTCGATATACTCGAAACTTTTCAGAAAACATCATTTTTACCTTGCGAAGTTAGCAAGAGTTCCATAAGCACCAACATGATTCACTGAGGAAATATCAATAAAACTGAATAACGAAGTATTGATTACATTAGTAAAATACTCCGCAAAGATTATGTAATCTTTAATATTTTTGAGATTATTCATTTCTAATCCAGCCAAAAAAAAAAATTAAATGAGCTTAATATGATATTAACTCGTTAAATCTGTGTTACATCTGAAGAAAATATAAATACATATATTTTCATAAAAACGGTAATAAAAATTCTTTTGTACAAAGTATTAATTGTGAAATCTTTAACGGGTAGGTAATACCCGAGAAATATATAAGTTCGCAATTAATATGTTACACTGTACATTCTTCAACTTTGATTCAAAAATTATTAAATATGCTCACAGCGATATACAATCGTTTCCATACAAATTCAATTACATATTCTGATATTGACAGAGCAGAATCCAAGTCAAGATTTAAAAAGTGACATCATTCTTAGATCTCTACATCTTTCAAAGCTATACTTTGACTTCAATACGGTGAAAGATCCTTTAGCATTGTTATTACCGAAAATAATCTTGCAATTTCTTTTCAAAGTATCCAGTTTTATCACACTTTCAACCAGTCAACTTTAACTTTTCAGATTAAGCCTTATTGTAACCTTGATATATACGTTTTGTTACTGGAGAACCTTTCATGTTCAGCCACATTAGCAGTAAATTTACCAAACAACTTTATTAATCCTTGACCTTTCGAAAAATTCTTATACTCATTGAAACCCTATCATGTACTCATTCACATCTTGTAACAATAATTTACATACCAACCACCGGAAATTAGCAATCAGTATTTTGAATCTCGCAGCATTTTCTACGACAACAGTTATATATATATATATAACATCTATCTTCTAGACTTACATACTTCGGATGTGAAGTTTCTGAAAAACACCCCAAACTACGAAACTAGTTCTACAAAATTTGGAAAAATGCTGATGAAACAGCAAAAACTATAAACGACTTTAACAATCAAAAGTTTGATGATAAAGAATAGTATGGTGGTAAAGCTGAGAAAAAGAGAAGGTTTGAAACTGAAAAACGGATTGAGTAAAGTATGAAAGAGGCTGTGGATAAATCACAAAGACTGAACCTGCCTTCAAAGAATCCAAATGATTCAGTGACTGCTGAAACCATTAGTAAGAACCTTACTTCTTATTCTAAACCTTCGCAGACAGATTTTCCGCATCATCCTCTGATATTAGAAATTCTAAGATATCATCGTATCTTCCATTATAAATATCCTCCATATTTCTGAAGATATTTTCATAAATATTCTTATCTGAAATCATTTATCTCTTCACGCTATCTGTGTTACATCATAAAAGAAACTATTTTAGTTTCTAATTTCTGAAAATTTTGAAAAATGGATGTTTTTGAAGTAGTGTTGGGAATTGAAGCATGAGTTAGTATAATATAATGACACTTGATCAACGTGATTATATTACAGTAAGTCATGCTGAGTTTCTAATGGAACGTGATAAAGGTTCACAGATCATACCCTCATCATGAACCATGTTACATAACTCTTTCATTCTATTTAACCTCTAAACATATTAAGAAAATATTTATCTTGATGATTCGGTCTTTTTTGAGGTATTCTGGTAATTTGACAAGTTAGATTGTGCCATTACCGTTTCTTTCTTAGAACATTAATTATGTTCATTTCAAAATCCATACCTACGAATTTTGAACCATTATTCGCTTGACTTAAAGTCGGGAAGAGAAAACGAAAGCATGAAGCTCCGAAATATAATGGAAAATATAAAGCCCGAAAACAACCCCGAAATTACAAACCGTGTATATCAATGTGTATAGCAATATAAAGACACGGGAGAATGAAAAACAATATAACCCCAAGGTAATAGTAGAAGAAAATAACCTCCTCTGGTGGTAGATGAAAAAGAAGAATGAATGATATGATAGCCAAGAAAATATCAAGAATCAGAACTGGATGAAGCATTTTCACAAATCTTTTGTAAGTATGAAATAAGAAAGAAGATTATAGGAGTGGTGAAAATAAATGAAACGGAAGAGGTTAATTTATAGCAAAATATCAGACATAGAAATCGAGGCAGATTACGCATTTAATCAAAGGAAATCCTAATTTTCTTAAATTCCGAAGAATCAAATCTTATTTAGATAATGAAGATTTTCTATTCCTTAAATTATGGAAATCAATCGTTAATATGTCAAGAGTTAAGACGAATCTATATTCTTCATTTCACTCTTTTACGATAACTTCTCTCATACGCTTCAAGTAATTGGATTGTTTTATCCATATTATTCAACGGTGATAAAACTCTATTTATCAACTCATATTCGTCATAAAAACATTTTATTGTTAGCCATGACAACCTCACTCAAATTTCGAGACGAAATTTCTTTAACGGGTAGGTACTGTGATGACCCGGAAAATTCTGACCAAATTTAAACTTAATCTTGTATGATTAACGTTTCCGACACGATAAACAAAGTCTATGAAGTTAAATCTCAAAATTTTGAACTGTTCAATTAATCTTCGATTGTTCTCAACGAAACGCGAACAATTATATATAGATACATATACTATAACTTGAAAACGTAACAAAGTGTTGAGGATATGATACTGTGCATTAAACTTATTGGTTTAATTATCTGATTGATATATTTAACTACAGAGTTAAAAGATTATGCCAAATGATTCAAGTAAAAGATATTTACCGAGTCTCTTAAGAATTATGATATTATTACGAGTCTCTGTTGAGAGGTCCACTTGATTTGAGAAATCATTCATTTTAACGGTATTCGGAATAAATGGTGAATTATTTGTTTAAATAACGTAATTTGGACACATACAATAATAAGGAATATTAACTGTTAAGAATTAATTATATGAATAACTTGCGACACGTATTTTAAAACGTGTTTATAAATATTGAGAATAGATATTAACTTGGTTATGAAACATTTGATAAATACTATTATATTAATAAATAACGAGACAATGATTTATAGAAGTAAATGACCAAAATACTCGAAAGTTTAAGATATACTTTGGGTGGTATAATTTAGGGATAATTTAAGGCTATATTTTAACAAAGGTACGTGTCCCAGAATGAAAATTACAAGTTTTCTCAGCGTACGAAGGGACACTCGAAAAATCGGAACCGGGACATAAGTCACGTAACAACGTACGACTTATCGGAACAAAAATTACAAGTTAACTATGCATGTGAATTTAATATAATATATAATTAATTATATAAATTAAATATATTATATATATTATTAATTATTATGTCGACAAACAAAAATACAAAAAAATGTGAGCTGGGTTTTGGGGCCATGCGATCGCATGGAAAATAGGCATAAAACCCATGCGATCGCATGGGGTCAGATTTCAGGAAAGGTCTATAAATTGAATTCGTTTTTGCTCAGTTTACACACAGTTATTACTCCGTATTTATTTTATTTAAATTATTATTATTATTATTATTATTATTATTATTATTATTATTATTATTATTATTATTATTATTATTATATTATTATTAAATTATTATTAATCTTAATATTTTTAGTAATATTATACATAAAATATTACGACGAGGTTATGAGCATGTCACTTTTAAAAATGAGTTTTACGAGCGGGATAGAGCTAAGAAAATTATGGGTTATTGCCAAGGAGGTTATGGGTAATGTTCGGGGATATATTTATGATTCAAACCTAGTGTTTATCATCTCGTTACGTCTACGTACTTTCCTACAATATTGAATCTCAATATTAATACGTAAGTACTTATATTTTATCTATTATATATTAATAGTGTATCCATGTCTAGTACTCGAGTATATATATTTATAAATGCTTGTATGCTAAATTTCGTCGCTAAACAGTTTATAATGAATCACGAATTAAATCCATATATTACTGGTAAAAGGTATATGATATACATGTTTTTGGAAATCTGGCGAAAAATCGATAACTTTTCATTTAGACACCGAATAGTTTCGATGAACGGATTAAAAGATATGATCAACTGAATTATGAATGACGTTAATTGAAATTGCTTTTGAATCTACAATTAAGATTTAAACAACTTGTTTACGAGATTGATAAAGTGAATTTTTAAATATTACCAACCGAGTAAATGAATCCTTATATAAGGTACGTCTCGTTTTGTTAAACTATTGTCAAAATTGACTTTTTGAAACGACTTTGGATAACTTTTATATGTCGATCTCGAGCATTAGGATTGTGATACACTATGACCTGACCTAGCTTGATAGACATTTATTGACCAACATATGTTCTCTAGGTTGAGATCTACGATTCTTTGATATACCGAGTTTCGGTCACATTACAATGAACAACTGTATGTGCTGCTAAGGTGAGTTTCATTTGCTCCCTTTTTAATTGCTTTTGCAATATATATTTTTGGGCTGAGAATACATGCACTTTATTTTAAACACAATGAATACAAGTACATACTAAATTCTACACTGAGTTTGAACCGAAAATCCCTTAGCTTTAGTAACTAGCAACTGCCAGTTATAAGAACTGGTGGGCGCGAGTAGTAGTATATGGATCCATAGGGCTTGATATCCCCGTCCGAGCTAGAGCACTAGCCTTTTAACGGACGTATGCTATTTGAGAAGCGTACACGTTGGTTTGCGTGTATTATTAAGATGATTATACAAAGGGTACAAATTATATATACGTTAAGTTTAGTTACCAGGGTGCTCAATTTCGTAGAATATTTTGATAAACGTTTCTGGATGAAACAACTGAAATCTTGTGATCCATCTTTATATACAGATTATGCGAAACATACAAACTATGAACTCACCAACCTTTGTGTTGACACTTGTTAGCATGTTTATTCTCAGGTTCCCTAGAAGTCTTCCGCTGTTTGCTTATATGATAGACAAGCTATGTGCATGGAGTCTTATATGGCATATTTTTCAAGAAAACGTTGCATTCACCAATTCATCATCATGTACCTTATTTTGACTGCATTGTCAACGGAAGTACTATTGTAAACTATTATATACGGTGATTGTCTATATGTAGAAATCATCAGATGTCGAAAACCTTTGATTTAAATATTCATTTACGGTGTGCCTTTTCAAAAGAATGCAATGTTTACAAAACGTATCATATAGAGGTCAAATACCTCGCAATGAAATCAATGAATGACATGTTCGTCCATATGGATTTGGAGCGATCGTCACAGATTCAGAAGTTGGGACAAGTAACACCTCTCAAGTAAAGATTCAAAATTCGTTTGGAGCCCTAAATAATGACATATATAACCTAATCGACGAACCAAATGATGTTGAATCTGATAAAGATGAAACTTCCGAATTTATGGCAGGGAAAAATGTAGCCAAGGCAACGACTACGTTTGGCATGAAAAATGTGACAACCCGAAAATTTCCGACCAAATTTAAACTTTAATCTTTATATGGTTTCGACATGATAAGCAAAGTCTGTAATATTGAGTTTCAAAAATTTTGAACTATTTTCATATATTCAATTAACCTTGACTATTCCCGACGATTCACGAACAACCAATTGTAAATAAATACATATATATTTAAATATATAAATATATTTGAAATATAAATATTGTAATATAAGTAATTTATAAATATAGGAATTTATAATATTTCATTCCATGTAAATAATTATGTGTTAATATTAATTTGCTTTATTAATAATATTATCTTTATTATTAAGTATTATTAACGTTAATATTATTACTAGTAATAACCTATTATTATTAATATTATTAGTAATATCATCATTACTAAAATTATTATAATTATTATAATTAGCGTTCTCATTATTATGATACAACATATTAGTATTGTTGTTAATACTATTATTAGTTATTATTATGATAATTATTATTAAAATTAATAGTATTATTATTAATATATTTATATTTATTATTTAGTAAAGTGCATATTACGAATCAGATATAGATACAGACAAGATATCCCTCTCAAACTTTACTTTCTTCTTTTCTTTCTGTACGCCCGTGTCCTCAATCAATCTACTATAATTATTATTTTGATAATGTTTTTGTTCCTGGTAAATCATATATGTATACATATATGCAGAACATACATATAACATCATCACTTACAACTCAATGAAACAAATTTCTTCTTCATCAACCTTTGGAACCATCGACCCGGCCACTAGAACTACTCATCAAACTTCATCAATAATCACCATAATCACCATCGATGGTTATGGACAACCGGGAATCATCATCACCACTTTCTAACCACCATCTAATAACAACCATATCAATACCTTCATCGACCTTCATTACCCTTTTCTCCATCACCACCTTTAACTCTATATTCCACCTACACACCATCCATAGCCACCACCATAACCTATCACCGCCCGTAGTTCAATCGTAAGTATTCTTCTTCGTTGCTATTATAGCTACTGCAGCTGTTATACCATATGTTATTTCCCTATTCGATCACACACCACATGTATATACGCTTGACTACTAATTTCGTTTCTTGTTTAACCAACAACCATCAAAACCCACACCAAGTTTTCTGTTGTTAACCGATTAACCACCATTACCAAAACCATAACGGGTTGTATCTGTCCCCTTTCGAACCATCATAATCAGCATAACAAACCGCCATCGACCACTGCTAGTTGCTTTTGTTTCAGTTCGATTATCAATCACCTACTCTCTCATCTCTCTCTCTCTTTTCATTGAACCTCCATAATCACACTACCAATACAACGATCACCACTTTCGGTATTATTTTTTTCTTTTCTTTACCCATCGTGAATGGCCAAAACATCATCACTATGAGATCATTTTTTTCCCTACACGTTTTCTTTTGTAAGATTACAATAATATGATATATATATATATATATATATATATATATATATATATATATCGATCACCTCTACAATCCACTTGTAACTTTATCTGTTCCATTCTTTTTGATCGAATTCCATCACCACAATCATAAACCTGTTGTTATTACTCATTTACTTCTGTCTGTTTCATTCGAAAACCATATCAAACAGTCATTGAAAAACCTTCTTACTAATTCATGATTTATTCGTGAATTGCGAAGCTACTGCAGGTGCACTTATTTTTTTCCCCTCAAGTTACACATGTTCCAGTAGAACACCAGGAACAATTACGAACCATAACTACCACAAAATACTATAAACTTACTGTTTTCTTTTCCTTCTTTTGATTCCTGCTGCTGTTCACTAAGCTATCTTTCCTTTCTGTTTTGATTCCTTCATAAACCTCACAAACCACCACCAATTTCCCTTTTAATCATTGCTAGGGCTGTCAGTTTGTATAAAATAAAAAGAAAAGGCGGTATGTGTGTGTACCTTTACAGCTGTAGGCTGCTAACCTTATAAAAAAAAATAAAGAAATCGACATCTGTATTAGGCTGCCATAGTTCATTGTATTGATTGGGCCATTATTTAATTCAGTTGGGCTGTTTTGATGTGGATCCACTTAGCAAACAAAATGTGATGCCCCGTACAAAACCATCGTGTACGAATCATCAACAACAGGATCATTACAAGGTTAAGTACTATATGCGTTTTCAAAAGAGTTTGCATTCATCAATAAAGTGATGTCTAAACCAACATCGAATGTTTTACAATCCCAAAGCATGCTTCACTAAGTAGAAGCAAATAATAAGTGTATGTGACCACAATGGTCGTTACAAGTCATAATTCAAAAGTACAAAAGTTTGAATGCAAGGTAAAGTAGTTTATGCGATGACAACTCTAAGCAGCGGGTGTCTACAGCACGACTAGTACACAGCGGGAGCTAACCTCAAGCACCTGAGAAAAACATGCTTAAAAATGTCAACACAAAGGATGGTGAGCTATAGTTTAAGTATAACAGTATGTAAGGTAGGCCACGAGATTTCAGTGCTACAAAGAGTGTTTCAAAACAGTATGATAAAGTATATGTTAACCGTGGGCACTTGGTAACTAACTTAACGTTTATACCCCCTAAAAGTACACTTGGCAAGTGCGTATATTTACGAAGTATTAAACACTCGTTAAATGCTAGCGCTACTAGCCCGAGTGGGGATGTCAAACCCTATGGATCCATATCTAAGATTCGCGTTCACGGTTCAAAAACCAATTATTAAACATTACCGAGCTAAAGGGAATGTTTATGCCGTTGTATAACCCACACATATATAAGTTTAAGTACTCGTGCCTAGTATGTAAAACATAAAAACCGCATGTATTCTCAGTTCCCAAAATAAGTTAAAGTAAAAAGGGAATGCTATAACTCACAATGATAATGTAGTCGTAAAGTCGGTTCGGAAAAGGTGTGCAAGTAATCGGTCCGAAGGTCCTCAACCTAAGTAAAATAGTACTAAGTCAGTAAATCGTCTTAATAGGTTTAAAAGTATGTAAATAAGGTCTTAAGGGTCATCATCATTCATCATTTAACAAAAGGTGTAAAGTAGGTTTCGTTCATGAAAGTAGTTTACAACAAAGGCTGAATTCAGTCAGTCACCATGGCCTCTACCCTTACTGAATTAAGGTGAGACCAGTGGCCATGGATCTGTATATGAGTCCTTTAAGTGTGGTAAAATTTACAGAAGCAAACTCATCATCGTTTGACCGTGGCGATGGTCTAAGTACGAGTAGGTCAGAAATTTCTGCACAACGTTAATAGGACATAGTGACGATCGGAGGGCCATAAATCCTAAACCGTAACTCGGATTAAGACGAGTCCTATATGAAAAGTTATCTACTCGAACAGAGCTATTTGAAAATCATAACCACAACATCCCAGGTCTAATAGTCTGTTACAGAATCACCAAAACAGTAGGTATAAGACAGAAAGCAGTAAAATAATGGGTTCCGGTGCTCGATGCTTATCACGGTTCTCATCCTTGATGCGTATAGCTTCAAGTGTACAACTCGTTGATGTGTTTGCATCATCATGACCAAGATTTGACCATCATAACCCAAGTGCAAGTCTAAGACATGAAGCACAACTCAGTTAAGAGTTGCATGAAGTTTGATGAACCCAAGTTACATCAAAGTCTTAGATATAACACATACATGAACTTTAAAGCTAATAACAAGTTACAAAATTGAAAGTAAACTAACTAATCAAGATCTTAAGATGTAGAACATAGTTCTTAGTTAGATCTTGAAGATCCAAGACTCAAAAGTCTAGATCAAGCATAAGTATACAAAGTTATATTTAAAGAAAACTTATTTACATGTTCTTGAACTTTTAAGTTAATTTTTAGTTCCAAGAGATATGAGATCAAAGTTAACTAGTAACATTTGACTAATAACAACCAACAAACATAAATTAAAGTGCATGTAACTAAATAAACAAGTAAATAAGTTCATGGGTTGTTCATACTTTTAAAGATTCAACCAAGGTTTGATCTTTAAGTAAAGTAAACTTTAAGTTTACTTCAAGAACTACAAGTATGAGTTACAACACAAGAATTTTAATCTTTGAAACATTATATGTAGAACCTAAACTAGAGAGTTTAGTTCTTGAATGTTCTTGTTAATACAAGATAAAGAAGAATAAACTAGGTAGTTTGATTCTTGAAAACATGTAAGTAGAGAAAGAAAAACAACTAGTAAGTAAGTAGCAATAATCAAGTAAACAGTTACAACTAACAAAAGATTATAACAATCAAAGAATGAAGATGATTTAAGGGTGTTAGGATTCGGTTTTACAAAGAGAAGAGGAAGAGAAAAGTAGTTCAAGTTGCTTACAAGTTTAGAGAGAATTTGAGAGAAAAGTTACAAGTATTCTTTGTGTGTGTTTGAGAATGAGAGAGATGTGAGGTAACTAGTGAGTATGTTGTAAGGAAAATGAACAAAAAACTCTCCTACCTCCTAAAGGAAGCCGACGGTCAAGGGGGTTCCAAGGGGGAGAAGATTGTTTGTTGGATACTTGCATCTTAAAGCTAAAAAGAGTGGTTAATGGAGGTAGTCTCATGGGGATTATAAGGTAACTAGATTCTAAAAGCCTTAACCAACTAGTTACTCTCCAAATAATACTTACACTTTGAAAGACATGGGCTAAGTAGTTCATTAAGATGTAGGGTGGGCTTATGAGTCTTAATTCATGAGTCCATTAACTTAAAACAAGCCCAAGTTCCAATAATAACAAGTTAATCCAATTAAAGCCCAAGTAACTAACTAATAGTCTTAGTTAATTAAAATGATTAATAAACTTAATCATGAATGCAAATAATATCTAAAAATATTATTCGTGAAAGTTTCGTGTGTCACAAAGACGTTTCGGGCAATTAAAGTCAAGTTCGGGCAATCATGGCAACATGTAAATGTAATAACATACATTCGTTTAATCACACGTATTAATAATAATTATTATTAATAAATAAACGTTGTCCAGGGTCGTTACACAAATGGACATATCTTAATTTCGTGGGCCGATGTATATATGGGCCGAATTATAACCTGCTGCAGTATACATCGTGATTCTTACTGCACGAATAATTATGATTATGATGAAATGAAAAGTATATGTAGGTTTAGTGATGGCAACGAATACATGATAACTGATGGCAATATAGTTGGTGTATGATGACGTTTAGGATTATATTACAATAGTAAATGATGAAGGGTAATGGTGATGATAGATGATTATGTCTTATGATGATGATTATAATGATGGTTATGATGATAACGAGATTAAGATGATAATAGATGATACATAAAATAATAACTGAGATTAATGATGATGAGGATGATTAGATGAAGAAAACAGAAAAAGGGCTTAAATAAATTTAAGTGATAAATTAAAACAAAAAGACAACAGTAGAACAGACGGTTTAAGGGAGTTATCAGGTTAGCGGGAGGTCGCGGGTTCGAGCCCGGGCAAGGGCACTTAGTTTTTTTTGGAATTTATACTTTGAGGTAGTTTTCTATCATTATTATTATTATTATTATTATTATTATTATTATTATTATTATTATTATTATTATTATTATTATTATTATTATTATTATTATTATTATTATTATTATTATTATTGTTATTGTTGTCATTATTATTATAAATATCATTATTTCTAAAACTATCATTATTAACATTATTAATAAAAGTATCATTTTAGTAAAAGTATTATTTTTATCAAAAATTATTACTATCAATATTATTAAAAATAACATTTTTAATAAAATTAACATTTTTATTATTATTAGGATTATTATTATTATCATTATTATTATTAGAGGCATTATTATTATTTTATCATCATTATTATTATTATTATTATTATTATTATTATTATTATTATTATTATTATTATTATTATTATTATTATTATTATTATTATTATTACTACTATAATTAATATTTTTATCAGTATTATTATTATTATTACTATTATCATTATAATCGAATACAACCTTTGTTACTATTATTGATATAAAAAATATACTTATAGTAATATTATATATAAGTATGTACTAATCATATTAACATTTTTAACAAATTAGGTATTTTTAATATATATATTGATATAACTATATAAATATTAATCATTTCAAAATATATACACTAATTAAATATATATAATATATAAATTAAGATATAATATATAGATCTATTCGATTACGATTATATGTGTTAATATATATACAAATGATATAGGTTCGTGAATCCGAGGCCAACCCTGCATTGTTCAATATCGTCATTTGTATTTTTACTACAAAATACATTATTGTGAGTTTCATTTGCCTTTTTACCCTTTATATTTTTGGGCTGAGAATACATGCGAAATTTTTATAAATGTTTTATGAAGTAGACACAAGTAATCGAAACTACATTATATGGTTGAATGATCGAAGCTGAATATGCCCCTTTTTGCTTGGTAGCCTAAGAATTAGGGAACATCACTAATTTTGAGAATTAGTGCACGCCTAATTGACGCGAATCCTAAAGATAGATCTATTGGGCCTAACGAACCCCATCCAAAGTACCGGATGCTTTAGTACTTCGATGTTGTTTTATCATGTCCGAAGGATTTCCTGGAATGATAGGGGATATTCTTATATGCATCTTGTTAATGTCGGTTACCAGGTGTTCAATCCATATGAATGATTTTTGTCTCTATGCATGGGACGTATATTATGAGAACTGGAAATGAAATTCTTGTGGTCTATTAAAATGATGAAAATGAATGATTATGGTAAACTAATGAACTCACCAACCTTTTGGTTGACACTTTAAAGCCTGTTTATTGTCAGGTATTAAAGAAATCTTCCGCTGTGCATTAACTCATTTTAAAGATATTACTTGGAATCATTCATGGCATATTTCAAAAGACGTTGCATTCAAGTCGTTGAGTTCAGTAAAGATTATGATTATGTAAATGACAGATTAGATCATTTATAGATAGATATTATGAAATGGTATGCATGTCTGTCAACTTTCAATGTAATGAAAGATTATCTTTTAAAACGAATGCAATGTTTGTAAAATGTATCATATAGAGGTCAAATACCTCGTGATGTAATCATATGTTATTGTATTCGTTCTTATAGATTAGGACGGGTCTTTACATGTGGTATCAGAGCGGCGGTCTTAGCGAACCAGGTCTGCATTAGTGTGTCTAACTGATAAGTCGTTAGGATGCATTAGTGAGTCTGGACTTCGACCGTGTCTGCATGTCAAAAGTTTTGCTTATCATTTTGTGTCAAAAATTACCTACTTATCATCCGTAGAAAATTACCTGCTTATCATTCTTAAGTCTAGACACGTCTTACTGCATTGATTGCATGAATAGTGTATAGAAAAAATTCATGTCTTAGCGTATCTGCTAAATCATATCTTATCGTATCTGTTACTGTAAACTTTGCCTGACATATTCCGCAAATTCCTCCGTAATCTACGAAATCTTTTGTTCTATATATATGGATATTCTATGTAATTAGAATACCATCCGATAGCTGGAAAATCATTTCATATCGAAAAATCCTTTATTCAATCGTACAAAATGGAATTCGTCATTAGTTCAAGTCACTCGGATTCCGAAATGAAATCCCACTCGATCTCCGAAAGCAGTGTGACCGGAATGGATCAACCAATCATCCATCATCTATTCTGGATGAATTGGGGATGGGTTCGTAGCCTCCTTAATAGTTGGAGACAAGAAGTAGGCGATCCTTTCCATCCACCACATTGCCCTCTTGACGAAGAACCTGAAGCACTTACCGGCGAACCTGTCCGAAACACCATTTTTTCTCTCATTTCCAGGGTATCTCGTCATGATTATATACTACATCAAATTCTAGATTTTATTTATCCGCTCGTCCAAACCGACAATCATCCCGGTGTAATAGAAGAAGTCAACGAACTTCACGCGCGGGTAGTGGCTTTGGAGAATATGGTGCAAAGATTACAAACACCAGCAGCAGCAGCACCAGCAGCATAACCAGTGCCACCATCATCAACGCCAACAGTACCATTACTACCTCCAACCACAACCGCGTCGTAAACCTCAACTTCACAATCTGTCCCACGAGCATCAACGTCATACGCTCTGTAGATACCAAGAGATACCACCAACAACAAACGATGAAGTGTTGATTCATAACTTCATTGGAGAAACATTTTGCAACGATTATATAATCTCTAAAGTCTTAGAGATTATCTATTCTAACCCTAACCAGAAATCAGATGAGTGAACCAAAATGATAAAAGGAAGAGTAGAAATCCTGACAAGAATAATGCGTAATTCACAAGCTAGACTTGTTTTACCAATAGCATTAACAGTACCGTAGCATCACCAGCACCATCAGTATCGTCAGCTTCATCAGCCCTAGCAGCACCTATAACATCACAAACTCAGATAGTTCAAGAATCACCATGGACATTATTACAAATCAACAACAAGTATGCCATATCAACAAGATATGAAGTATTAACTCATTTCCACTGAAGGATTTATATGTATATATTATAGATATAAATTTCCAAACCATAATAAATCTTTCCGTACTAACCTATTATGTGTGATTCTTAACTACGCGGTTAATTCATATTACAAATATACAATAATGTACGTCCTTCGCCCGCAACTTAACCATCGTTAACTACAATCTCTGTCTCAATTCAACAAATTCCAATTCATAATAAATCAAGTATATATTTGATTTTACACTTTCATCATCGATGTACCCAAATCTTTTCAGATAACATCATTCGTACTTTGCGAAGTTCACAAGAATTTAACGAAAACCAACATCAAGTCTCAACAAATAACGAAGTATTGATTCATAATTATTGAAGAAATACTTATGTAATCTCTAAAGCCTTCAAGGGATTATTCAATTCTAGTTCTAACCATAAATCGAATGAGTTTAATTTAGTATTAACTCATTAAAATCTATGTTACATCTGAAGAGAATATATACATATATATTTTCATAAAGACTGTAATAAAATTATTTTGTAAAAAATATTAAATGTGAAATTTTTTAACGGGTAGGTAATACCCGAGATATATATATATATATATATATATTCATAATTAATATGTTACATTCTTCGAATCTGATTAAGCAAATTATCAGCTATACTCCCTACTTTCACAATAATATACATTCTTTCATAAAAATCAAAACAACCATACTCATTCAAACTCAATTACATATTCTGATTTTGAAACCTCAGAATTCAATTCGAGATATAACCGGTACCAACACTTTTAGATTCCTACATCTTTCAAAGATATAATTTGACTTCAAAACTGTGTTAGAACATCAAATGTATATTAACGATTACAATCTGTGTTCAAACCCTTCGAAAATTTCTGAAGACACTTCAAATAATGGGCAATCGAGATGATGATTCAACCACATGTTACCCACAGTCATGCACCTGAAAAACTCTCGAAACCAAAGTCATAGTTTAAAATGTAACCATGACAGACCCTTTGACATTTATTAGCAAGAATAACCTTGCGATTTCTTTTCAATGTAGCCAGTTTTGTCACAGCTCCAACAAGTCAACTTCGACTTTTCAGTCGAAACAGCCTTATTATAGCCTTATATATATACGTTGTATTTTCAGCATCGTTACTGGGGAACCTTTCATATTCCACTACATTAGCAATAAACTTACCAACAACTTCACTGATCTTGGGCATTCCGAAGAATCATTATATTTATCAAAACCCCATCATTTACTCATCTGCCTCTTGTAACGAGAATTTCCATACGAATCATTGGGAATTAGCAATCAGTATTTTGAAATCTCGCAGCATGTCTACGCCAACAGTTATATGTGTATATATAGCGTCTATCTTCTGGACTTAATTTGAATGTGAAGTTTCTAAAAAACACTCCGAACTACGAATTTGTTCTTCGAAAATGGAAAAATGCTGATGAAGCAGCAAAAACTATAAACGACTTTAACAGTAAAAGTTTGATGATAATGAATAAGTGTGCTGGTAAAGCGCAGAAAAAGAGAAGTCTTGGAACTTGAAACCGAATTGAGCAAAGTATGAAGGAGACTGTGGACAAATCACAAAGACTGAACCTGAATTCAAAGAATCCAAATGATTCAGTACATGCTGAAGTCATTAACGAATACCTTGCTCCTGACTCTAAACCCCTGCGGACAATATCCTTCATCATCCTCTGATATTAGAAATTCTAAGATATCATCGTATCTTTCATTATAAATATCCTCCAAATTTCTGAAGATATTTTCATAGTTATTCTTATCTGAAATCATTTACCTCTTCGCGCTATCTGTATTACATCATAAAAGAACTATTTTAGTTTCTAAATTCTGAAACATTCGAGTTTAAAATAGGAATATTTTTGAAGTAGTGTTGGGAGCTGAAGTGTGAGTTAGTATAATATAATGACACTTGATCAACGTGATTATATTACAGTAATTCATGCTGAGTTTCTAAATGGAATGTGATGATTCACAGATCATAAAATCATCATGTGCCATGTTATACGACTCTTGTATTCTATTTAACCTCTAAAATATTAAGAAAATATTTCTTGATGATCCGGCTTTTTCCGAGGTATTCTGGTAATTTGACAAGTCAAGATCGTGCCATTACAATTTCCTTCCTAGAATATTAACAATGTTCATTCCGAAATTCATATCTGCGAATTCTGGACCATTACAAGCAGTGCTTAATCGCAAGAAGAAGAAACGAAAGGACAAAATTCTGAAATAGAAATTATAGTATAAATCGCAGCAAATAAAAGAGAGCATTAACTGGAGATGATAATGATTATGGGAGATAGAAGTAGAGACATCGAAATATAAGAGAAGATATAAAATCCAACAACCACCCAGAAATTATAAACCGTATATATCGATGCAAATAGCAATATAAAGACACGAGAGAACTAAAAACACTATAAACCCATGGGTATAGTAAAAGTTAATAGATTCTTCCGACGGCAGATAAAAAAAAAGAATGACAGAAATGAAGGTAAGGAGTATATTAAGAATCAGAACTGGATGGAGCACAAAAGCACATTGAAAAATACTTTAAAGTATGAGCTGAGGGAGAAAGAAGAGAAGGTGTGAGTTGTAAGGAAACGAAGGGAGTGGATTTATAGTAAAATATTCGACAGAGCAATCAAAATGGATGATCGCATTTAAAGCGGATCCTAATTTCCTTAATCAAATCTTATTACGAAAATTTTCTCCAAATCTCTTGAGCTTGAAAATCAATTCTATCTACGTCAAAAGATATGACGAATCTATACCTACTCATTTCACTCTTTTGGTAATAGCTTCACTCGTACTCTTCACAAAATCAAATGATTTTATCCATATTACTCAATGATGATAAAACCCTAATCTTCAGCTTATATGCGTCATGAAAACATACTTATTGTCAGCCATGACCATCCCAATCAAATTTCGGGACGAAATTTCTTTAACGGGTAGGTACCATGACAACCCGAAAATTTCCGACCAAATTTAAACTTTAATCTTTATATGGTTTCGACATGATAAGTAAAGTCTGTAATGTTGAGTTTAAAAATTTTGAACTATTTTCATATATTCAATTAACCTTGACTATTCCTGACGATTCACGAACAACCAATTGTAAATAAATACATATATATTTAAATATATAAATATATTTGAAATATAAATATTGTAATATAAGTAATTTATAAATATAGGAATTTATAATATTTCATTCCATGTAAATAATTATGTGTTAATATTAATTTGCTTTATTAATAATATTATCTTTATTATTAAGTATTATTAACGTTAATATTATTACTAATAATAACCTATTATTATTAATATTATTAGTAATATCATCATTACTAAAATTATTATAATTATTATAATTAGTGTTCTCATTATTATGATACAACATATTAGTATTGTTATTAATACTATTATTAGTTATTATTATGATAATTATTATTAAAATTAATAGTATTATTATTATTATATTTATATTTATTATTTAGTAAAGTGCATATTACGAATCAGATATAGATACAGACAAGATATCCCTCTCAAACTTTACTTTCTTCTTTTCTTTCTGTACGCCTGTGTCCTCAATCAATCTACTATAATTATTATTTTGATAATGTTTTTGTTCCTGGTAAATCATATATGTATACATATATGCAGAACATACATATAACATCATCACTTACAACTCAATTAAACAAATTTCTTCTTCATCAACCATTGGAACCATCGACCCGACCACTAGAAATACTCATCAAACTTTATCAACAATCACCATAATCACCATCGATGGTTATGGACAACCGGGAATCATCATCACCACTTTCTAACCACCATCTAATAACAACCATATCAATACCTTCATCGACCTTCATTACCATTTTCTCCATCACCACCTTTAACTCTATATTCCACCTACACGCCATCCATAGCCACCACCATAACCTATCACCGCCCGTAGTTCAATCATAAGTATTCTTCTTCGTTACTATTATAGCTACTGCAGCTGTTATACCATATGTTATTTCCCTATTCGATCACACACCACATGTATATACGCTTGACTACTAATTTCGTTTCTTGTTTAACTAACAACCATCGAAACCCACACCAAGTTTTTTGTTGTTAATCGATTAACCACCATTACCAAAACCCTAACGGGTTGTATCTATCCCCTTTCGAACCATCATAATCACCATAACAAACCGCCATCGACCACTGCTAGTTGCTTTTGTTTCAGTTCGATTATCAATCACCCACTCTCTCATCTCTCTCTCTTTTCATTTAACCTCCATAATCACACTACCAATACAACAATCACCACTTTCGGTATTAATTTTTTCTTTTCTTTACCCATCGTGAATGGCCAAAACATCATCACTGTGAGATCATTTTTTTCCCTACACATTTTCTTTTGTAAGATTACAATAATATGATATATATATATATATATATATATATATATATATATATATATATATATATATATATATATACACACACACCCCCATATTGATCACCTCCACAATCCACTTGTAACTTTATCTATTCCATTCTTTTTGATCGAATTCCATCAGCACAATCATAAACCTGTTGTTATTACTCATTTACTTCCGTCTGTTTCATTCGAAAACCATATCAAACAGCCATTGAAAAACCTTCTTACTAATTCCTGATTTATTCGTGAACTGCGAAGCTACTGCAGGTGCACTTATTTTTTTCTCAAGTTACACATGTTCCAGTCGAACACCAGGAATAATTACGAACCATAACTACCACAAAATACTATAAACTTACTGTTTTCTTTTCCTTCTTTTGATTCCTGCTGCTGTTCACTAAGATTTCTTTCCTTTCTATTTTGATTCCTTCATGAACCTCACAAACCACCACCAATTTCCCTTTTAATCATTGCTAGGGCTGTCGTTTGTATAAAATAAAAAGAAAAGGCGGTATGTGTGTGTACCTTTACAGCTGTAGGCTGCTAACCTTAGAAAAAAAAGAAAAAAAGAAAAAGAAGTCGACATCTGTATTAGGCTGCCGTAGTTCCTTGTATTTATTGGGCCATTATTTAATTCAGTTGGGCTGTTTTGATGTGGATCCACTTAGCAAACAAATGGACATATCTTAATTTCGTGGGCCGATGTATATATGGGCCGAATTATAACCTGCTGCAGTATACATCGTGATTCTTACTGCACGAATAATTATGATTATGATGAAATGAAAAGTATATGTAGGTTTAGTGATGGCAACGAATACATGATAACTGATGGCAATATAGTTGGTGTATGATGACGTTTAGGATTATATTACAATAGTAAATGATGAAGGGTAATGGTGATGATAGATGATTATGTCTTATGATGATGATTATAATGATGGTTATGATGATAGCGAGATTAAGATGATAATAGATGAAAATAGATGATACATAAAATAATAACTGAGATTAATGATGATGAGGATGATTAGATGAAGAAAACAGAAAAAGGGCTTAAATAAATTTAAGTGATAAATTAAAACAGAAAGACAACAACAGAACAGACGGTTTAAGGGAGTTATCAGGTTAGCGGGAGGTCGCAGGTTCGAGCCCGGGCAAGGGCACTTATTTTTTTTGGAATTTATACTTTGAGGTAGTTTTCTATCATTATTATTATTATTATTATTATTATTATTATTATTATTATTATTATTATTATTATTATTATTATTATTATTATTATTATTATTATTATTATTGTCATTATTATTATAAATATCATTATTTCTAAAACTATCATTATTAACATTATTAAGAAAAGTATCATTTTAGTAAAATTATTATTTTTATCAAAAATTATTACTATCAATATTATTAAAAATAACATTTTTAATAAAATTATCATTTTTATTATTATTGGGATTATTATTATTATCATTATTATTATTAGAGGCATTATTATTATTTTATCACTATTATTATTATTATTACTATAATTAATATTTTTATCAGTATTATTATTATTACTATTATCATTATAATCGAATATAACCTTTGTTACTATTATTGATATAAAAAATATACTTATAGTAATATTACATATAAGTATGTACTAATCATATTAACATTTTTAACAAATTAGGTATTTTTAATATATATATTGATATAACTATATAAATGTTAATCATTTCAAAATATATACACAAATTAAATATATATAATATATAATTTAAGATATAATATATAGATCTATTCGATTACGATTATATGTGTTAATATATATACAAATGATATAGGTTCGTGAATCCGAGGCCAACCCTGCATTGTTCAATATCGTCATATGTATTTTTACTACAAAATACATTATTGTGAGTTTCATTTGCCTTTTTACCCTTTATATTTTTGGGCTGAGAATACACGCGAAATTTTTATTAATGTTTTATGAAATAGACACAAGTAATCGAAACTCTATTATATGGTTGAATGATCGAAGCCGAATATGCCCCTTTTTGCTTGGTAGCCTAAGAATTAGGGAACATCACTAATTTTGTGAATTAGTGCATGCCTAATTGACGCGAATCCTAAAGATAGATCTATTGGGCCTAACGAACCCCATCCAAAGTACCGGATGCTTTAGTACTTCGATGTTGTTTTATCATGTCCGAAGGATTTCCTGGAATGATAGGGGATATTCTTATATGCATCTTGTTAATGTCGGTTACCAGGTGTTCAATTCCTATGAATGATTTTTTTCTCTATGCATGAGACGTATATTATGAGAACTGGAAATGAAATTCTTGTTGTCTATTAAAATAATGAAAATGAATGATTATGATAAACTAATGAACTCACTAACCTTTTGGTTGACACTTTAAAGCATGTTTATTCTCAGGTATTAAAGAAATCTTCCGCTGTGCATTAACTCATTTTAAAGATATTACTTGGAATCATTCATGGCATATTTCAAAAGACGTTGCATTCAAGTCGTTGAGTTCAGTAAAGATTATGATTAAGTAAATGACAGATTAGATCATTTATAGATAGATATTATGAAATGGTATGCATGCCTATCAACTTTTGATGTAATGAAATATTGTCTTTTAAAACGAATGCAATGTTTGTAAAATGTATCATATAGAGGTTAAATACCTCGCGATGTAATCATATGTTATTGTATTCGTTCTTATGGATTAGGACGGTCTTTACAAAAAAGGGTTGGTTGTAGTTGTTTGTCCTTGCTTAGATGAGTAGGTTGGTGTTATTGGTTTTGCTAGTCCTTGTGTTTTGTAGGTCTAGCTTGTTTTTGTGGTTTTCTGTGAGGCCATAAGGCGTGCTTGCGGTCGTTTTTCTTATTTGTATTTTTTATTATTTTTATAAATAATGTTTACCGGGTGAAACCCTTTACCTATATATATATATATATATATATATATATATATATATATATATATATATATATATATATATATATATATATATATATATATATATATATATATAGTGGTAGGATCAAGAGGGAAGTAACCAAACGGGGGGAAGCGGGGGTAGCAAAAACTTTTTTTTTTCGTTTTTTGAAAAAACTTTGTTCACGAACATTGTAGATGGGATGAAAATATGAACATTTAGTAGAGACACTTTGTGATAAATGTTTTTATTTTGGCGGGAAAACGCTTGAAGAAGTAATATATAACAATTATCGTGTTTTTTGATCTTATGTTGAGGTTTTAGCTATTGGGGTTTAGATATTAGGGTTTAGATATTAGGGTTTATAGGGTTTAGAAATTTAGGGTTTAAGGTTTAGATTTAGGGTTTAGATTTAGGATTTAGATTGAGTTTTTAACACGAACGGTTTAGAGTTTAGGGTTTAGGGTTTAGGGTTTGGTGTTTTGGGTTTATGGAATAAACCTAAAACACCAAACCCTAAACCCTAAACTCTAAATCGGGCTAAATTTTACTTCACAAAACATGAAGAAAAAAATGTTCATATTCTTCACGAACAATATTATCTTGAATGTTATTTTTGTCGATCGTTTTTCCGCCTAAATAATAACATTCATCACGAAGTGTTGTAGTGACCCGTCCTAATTCATCTAGACGAAGTCTTCAACAGTTTTCCCATTGCGAGGTTCTGACCTCTATATGCCATGAACGACCCTATGTAATATGAGCAAATGCACAGCGGAAGATTTCTTTCATACCTGAGAATAAACATGCTTTCAAGTGTCAACCAAAAGGTTGGTGAGTTCATAAGTTTATCATAAAACAATAAAATTCATCATTTTGATAGACCACAAGATTTAAATGCTGTATGGTACAAATGGGCCCGAATCCTATACCCACCTGTAATGTACATGCGATATCTTTTAAATACAGTACACATTTCTCGTGTACGAAACAATTTTCATAAATTTTAGTAACCGTACACATATATCGTGTACAAAATATCATACACATAACCTGTTTATAAAATCATTCTCTCGATACATAACATTCGCTTTTCATTGCTTTCATAACTTAGCTTGGTAACTGACCTTAACATATAATGCGCATAATAATATCCCCAAAACAGAACATCTCGTCTGTATAATAATCATATAAACTTCGAAGTACTAAACACTACGCCCACTAGCCCTTCTGTCTAGTGAACATTCTGGGTGGGGGTGTTAAACCCGGTAGCTACCTTTAGGATTCACGTGAATTAGGGCCATACCCGATTCTAATTCTTAGGTTACCAAGCAATAATAATCAGGGGAAATATATTCACAACAATTAATGGCAATTATCACGTCCAACTAATTCAATAATAATCCACAGAACTTCTGTCTGCATAATAATTCATTCGAAGAATGTTTTGCTTGTGTCTATCTCGTAAAACATTCATAAAAGCATTTCATGTATTCTCAGTTTAAAATATATTTCAAAAACATTTAATAAAGCAGTTGTAAAAATAGCGCATGTATTCTCAGTCCCAAAAATGTAAAGATTAAAAGGGTGTAAATGAAACTCACCTAATGTATTTTGTAGTAAAAATACATATGACGACATTAAAAAGCAGTAGGGTTGGAATCGGATTCACGAACCTATATCATTTGTTTATTTGTTAAAACATATACTTGTAATCGAATAAATTTATATATTATTTGTAATGATATATCTGTTATTTTAATCATTTTTATATATTTCATTAATAACTTAAATATATTTATTTTATATATCTTGCTTATAATAATAGAGTTAGATTATAGGTATTAGATATATATTTTTTATGTAACTAATGTTTATTTGGTTAGGGTAATACAGATAAATGAAAAGTTGTAATATTTTTATAATAATAACAATAATAATAATATCAGTAGTAATAATAATAATAATAATAATAATAATAATAATAATAATAATAATATTAATAATTAAGATTGATAATGTCTTTATAATAATAATATAATACTTACAATTATAATAACTATGAAAATAATTTTTTTTCTTCTACTAATGGTAATTATGATAATAATTTAATTGTAATAATAATAATAATGGTAAAAGTGTTGATAATAAATATTATCTATTTTACTTAATAATAATACTAGTAATGATAATATTAGTAATAACAATAATAATATTAGTAATCCTAATTGTAATTTAAATTATGTTAGTAATAATAAATGGTAACTCTTTTTTAGTAATAATAATAATAATAATAATAATAATAATAATAACAATAATAATAATAGAAATAAAAATGAGAGTGTATACACTTTTTAATAAGCTTTTCTAAAAAGAAAAGCTCCAAACAAGACTCGAACCCGTGACCTCATGCTACACAACACAGCCTTTACGCCATTGAGCTGTTTGCTCATTTCATGAATTTATTCTACTTCCAAACATGTTAACCCGTATTATCTCAGATCTCATACATCATCATCTTAACTCATAAGCCCAACAGAACCATATATATACCTTGGGCCAAGAGTATAACTTCGGCCCAACAGACAATTTCTCAAGCCCAACAGCAAGTAAATCGGCCCAACAGACAGTTTCTCTTATAATTAAATAAAAAAAATTGTAGTGGCCTGGGTTCGAACTTATGACCTCTTATTCCCCACCAACAAACCCAACCGTCTACTCTATTATGTTGTTCCGAAATTATTCCTAACTTAAATCTATATAACCATAAGAAATGATTTATCAACTTCATCATTTAAAATCATTTATCAGCTTCATCATCTATAATCATCATCATAAATATAACTCATCATGCCTTCATCATCATGTTACTACGATAGCTTCTTTATTCCTAATCGTTATCATCATCAAATCACCCGCTATCATCATCTATTCATAATCACTCTCGATTAGCATCATCATCAGAATGAACTCATAATATAAATTCGATCATAATAAAATCCCTACGGTTTAATCATTATCATCGTCCTAACTCTCCAACATCTTCGGTCCACTAGATTTTAATCAAATTCATTTAATAACCTTATATTCCTATATAAAGTGCAAGTGGGATTAGCTTTAATTCATACATCGAACAGTAGACTAAAGATAATAATTATATGCCTTTAAAATAACTAGTGGGTGAGTGGGGTTTGTTACTTTGTTCTTGTCGACATGAATATTAAATGGATTCCACAGCTATTGTCGATAATGCAAGCCATGTGAAGATAACGCTTTATGTATTCATTTATATCTAAGTTGCCCAAAACAATAATACGTTGAGTGTTTGGTTCTTTGAACATCGAATCAAAAACGAATGGTTGCATGTTTATGATGAGGTGTTTTGGTGATTGAACATGACTAGGAATAGAAGAAACGGATTGTTAATGAGTAGAAGTTATGTTCATGTTGATGATTCGGGGTTGTCTAGATGAACCGGAAAGAACAATGACAGAAGATGATTGCAGGTTTCTTTTGGGTTTCTTTCAAAGTAGAAATAGAATTTGAGCAGCCACATCATCCAATTATGGTTTGGTTTTCATTTTGAACTCTTCTTCTAAGGCAGAAACATTTAATAGGTGTGGTGATTGTGAAGGTGATCATGGTTAGATGGTGGAGTTGGGTTTCACAAGGAAGAAGGAAACGAGTAGACATAATGATCAAAAGGTGGCGGTAATTGTGTTTGTCATCAAACAGAAACCGAAATGGTAGTGAGACTTTGTGAGTTTGAGAAAAGAGGTATTAGTGAGAGATGGTTAATTGTTGCAAAAAGAACATGCAACAAGTTTTATAGTTTTACGAATAGCGGTTATGAGGTAGAAATAGAAGTTATACTCAAAGTTTAAATGAATTGTGTGTTGGAAGTTAAAGATGTTAATCAGATTGATAAAATTATTCGAAGGTATTAAAAAGATGTAGTTAAAGTATGGGTACATGAAGTTGATAATGAATTCGATCCTCAAAAACATATTGAAGATGAAGGTAATGGTGTTTTCGTTGCCAGTGAAAGAAAATGGTACCTGTGAGATGGCCGAAGATCAAGGTGGCCGGCGGTAGCTGGTTCATGATCATGATGGTGGAGTGGAGAAAGAAAAAGAGTGAAGTGGTGATGGGTTGATGAATCCATCTGTGATGGATGTATATGTATATGTTTATGTTTATTTGTAATTGTAATATATAGAATATAGATAGTGAAAGGTAGATAAAATGATCGATATACAAAGACAATGGATTGAGAGTTGTCTTGTAGTGAATGATTTGGGATCCACAATAAGTCACGGGTAGGAAGAAGGAACGAATCAAAAATATAAAATTGATAAAGACCCTAAACTGAATTCGTTTGTATTAGTAAAGGTGATTTATAATAAGATTAGAGACAAGGAAAAGATGTTGGATTGTGATGTTAAGTTGATTCTCATTATATTTACTGTTATGTTATATTTATTATTAATAATATTTTTTTTATATATAAATATATTAATAATTATAATACTATTAAAAAAATTTAATAACAATAATATTAGTAAATAATAATACTGATATTACTAATTATAAAGATGATAATAATAATAATATATTGTATTATTTATAATAATAATAATAATAACTATGAAAATAATGATTCTTAAAATATTATACTTGAATTTAACTTGTCTAAATAACCATCGAACAATAAACGGGTGCTACAATCAATTACTGAAAAATTTCGAAATCATATATATATTCAAATTCAATATACATTTTATATGTATATATAGATTTATAATAATATCATATATTATTTTATTTACACAAATGAATTAAATCATATAAGTTTCTATTTCAAATTTATATATATATTAAAATATATATGTAATTATTTATAGTTAGTGGTTCGTGAATCGTCGAATGTCAATTGAATATATGATACAGTTCAAACTTTTTGAGACTCAACATTACAGTCTTTGCTTATCGTGTCGAAATCATATAAAGGTCAAGTTTAAATTTGGTCGGAAATTTCCGGGTCGTCACAGTACCTACCCGTTAAAGAAATTTCATCCCGAAATTTGAGTGAGGTGATCATGGCTAACAAGAAAAATATTTTCATGACGAATATGAGTTGATAAATAGAGTTTTATCATCATTGAGTAATACAGATAAAATAATTCAATTACCCAAACATTATGAATGAAGTTATCACTAAATAGTGAAATGAGAACGACATGTGTCATCACAACTTTTGACTAGTCATGGTTGAATTCCAGAATTCAAGGAATATAAAGAAAATCTTCGAAATCTAAAAGATTTGATTCTTCGGCGAATTAGGAAGTTAAGATCTCTATAATTAAATTCGGTGATCTGCCTCGATTACTCTGTCTGATATTCCCATTATAAATTAAACTCTTCCGTTCCATTATTCTCACCATTCCTATACTTTCTTTCTTAGTTCATACATCCAAAAGATTGTGAAAATGCTTAATCCAGTTCTAATCCTTGTCCTTATTCTGACTATCATATCTATCTTTATTCTTTTCCAACTCCCACCGGAGGATTCTATTCACTTCTACTATTGTCTTGGGGTTATAGTATTTCTAATTCTCCCGTGTCTTTATCTTGTTATTCATATTAATGTACACGGTTTGTGATTTCTGTGTTATTGTCGAGTTTTATATCTTCCCTTATGTTTCGGAGCTCTTTGTTTTTTTTAATCTCTTCTCGACCTCTAGTAAAGCGAGTAATGGTCCAGAATTTGTAGATATAGAGTTTCAAATGATTATAATGTTCTAAGTAGGAAGGAACATGATAACACGATTTGATTTTCAAATTTATCAACATCACGGAAGATAGAACCATCAAGAATACATTTTCTTGATATGTTCAGAAGTTAAGTAGAATGAAAGAGTTATGTAACATGGCACATGATGACGTTATGATCTGTGAATCATCATGTTCCAATAGAACTTCCAGCATGACTTACTGTAATATAATCACGTTGGCCAAGCGTCATTATATTATACTAACCCATGCTTCAATTCCCAACACTTCTCCACAATTCATTCATAATTTATACTTAGATTTTACAGAAGTTTCCAATATAACGAAATACAGAAAACACGAAGGGGTAGATAATTTCGGACAAGAATATTTATGAAAATATCCTCAAAAATATCGAAGATATTTATGATGATATTTTGGAATTTCTAAGTTCGAAGGTTGATGAAGAAAAATTTTCCGCAAGATTTTAACATGACTTCGGAGCAAGATATTCTCTAAAGATTTCATCTGATCCAGATTTATCTGAATTCTTTGAATATAGGGTTTGGTCCTTGTATTTGTCTTTGGTCTCTTTCATGGTTAGCTCAATCCGTTTTTTAGTACCAAATTTTCTATCGAGCGTTTCCAACACTCAATTCTTTATCATCAAACTTTTGGCCATTTTGACCATCTATAATTTTGCTGTTTCCTCTGCATTTAATTCTACCATATCTGAATCATCGGTTATCAATCCGAGGTGGTTTCAAGAGAATTGTGTTTTTAGATGATTAAACGCTGATGGTAATCGTCAAGATACGAATGATTGTTTAGGATGAAATCAAGTGGCAAACTTATATATCAAAGTTATAATAAGGCTAATCCGAATGAAAGTCGAAGTTGATTTGCTGGAGCTGTGACAAAATTGGCTAATTTTGGAAAGGTATTGTAAAGTTATTTTCGGTAATAACACGCCAATGGATCTGGCACAGTTTTGAATTCAAAGTATGGCTTTGAAAGATGTAGGAATCTAAAAGTGATGTCTTCTGTTAAATCTTGACTTGGATTTTGATCGGTCAAAATCCGAATTATGAAATTAAATTTTAATGAAAATAGTTGTTCTTTGGTGAACGGATTCGTATATCTGTGGATGTAAGTAGGATAGTAAATGACCGTTGAATCAGATTCAAAGAATGTACAGTGTAACTTATTAATGTGAAACTAAATATTCCTCGGGTATTACCTACCCGTTAAAATATTTTCACCATTATCAGTTTGTATAAAAGAATTTTTAATTACAATCTTTATGAAAACATATATACATATATATTTTCTTCAGATGTAATCATGGATTTAATGAGTTAATATGATTTTTAACTCATATGATTTTCGGTTTGAGCTAGAATAATTAATCTCTAAAACTATTAGGAACCACATATTCTTCGCAGAATATTAATGAAGTTATGGATCAATACTTCATCGTTAACTATTAGGAATCACATATTCTTTGCAGAATATTAATGAAGTTATGAATCAATACTTCATCATTCATTGTTGTTGGTACTCCTTGGTATCTATGGTGCGTATGATGTTGATGCTCGTGGGACAGATTGTGATGTTGAGGTGTGGAATGCGAAGGTTGCTATTGGTGGTGGTGATGGTACTGTTGATGTTACTGATGGTGGTACTGTTGGTGCCAGTGATGTTGCTGAAGCTGGTACATTTTGCACCATATTTTTTCAAGGCTACAACTCGGGTGTGAAACTCGTTGACTTATTACTCTGGAATGATTGTCGGTAGGAACGAGCGAGTGAATAAGGTTTTGAATTTGAGATAATATAATAATCATGGCGAGATATTCGGAAAATGAGGATGAAAATGGTGTTTCGGACTGGTTCTCCGGTAAGTGCTTCAGGTTCTTCGCTAAGAGGTGAATTCGGTTGGTGGAAAGGATCGTCTTCTTCGCGTCTCCATTGATTAAATCGACTACGAACTCAGCCCCAATTCATCCAGAATTGGTGATGGCTAATTGGTTGGTCCATTCCGGTCACACTGCTTTCGGAGCTCGAGTGAAAATTCATATCGGAAGAGTTGTCAGAATTCGAGGAACTTGAACTAGTGGCGAGTTCCATTTCGTACGATTTGAGTAAAGGGTTTATCGATATAAAATGATTTTCGGCTATCGGGTGGTATCCTAATATATATATATATATATATATATATATATATATATATATATATATATATATATATATATATATATATATATATAGAACAAAAGATTTCGTAGATTAAGGGGGAATTTATGGAATATACCAGGCAAAGTTTACAGTAACAGATACGCTAAGATATAAATTAGCAGATATGCTAAGATATGAATTTTTGTCTATACACTTTTCATGCAATCAATGCAGTAAGATGTGTCTAGACTGAGAATGATAAGCAAGTGATTCCCTAAGAATGATAAGCAGGTAATTTTCGAGATGAAATGATAAGCAAAACTTTTGACATGCAGACACGGTCGAAGTCCAGACTCACTAATGCATCTAAACAACTATCAGTTAGACACACACTAATGCAAGACCTGGTTCGCTAAGACCACTGCTCTGATACCACCTGTAGTGACCCGTCCTAATCCATCTGGATAAAGTCTTCAACAGTTGGTCCCATTGCGAGGTTCTGACCTCTATATGCCATGAACGACTCTATGTAATATGAGCAAATGCACAGCGGAAGATTTCTTTCATACCTGAGAATAAACATGCTTTCAAGTGTCAACCAAAAGGTTGGTGAGTTCATAAGTTTATCATAAAACAATAAAATTCATCATTTTGATAGACCACAAGATTTAAATGCTGCATGGTACAAATGGGCCCAAATTCTATACCCACCTGTAATGTACATGCGATATCTTTTAAATACAGTACACATTTCTCGTGTACGAAACAATTTTCATAAATTTTAGTAACCGTACACATATCTCGTGTACAAAATATCATACACATAACCTGTGTATAAAATCATTCTCTCGATACATAACATTCTCTTTTGATTGCTTTCATAACTTGGCTTGGTAACCGACCTTAACATATAATGCGCATAATAATATCCCCAAAACAGAACATCTCGTCTGTATAATAATCATATAAACTTCGAAGTACTAAACACCACGCCCACTAGCCCTTCTGTCTAGTGAACATTCTGGGTGGGGGAGTTAAACCCGGTAGCTACCTTTAGGATTCGCGTGAATTAGGGCCATACCCGATTCTAATTCTTAGGTTACCAAGCAATAATAATCAGGGGAAATATATTCACAACAATTAGTGGCAATTATCACGTCCAACTAATTCAATAATAATCCACAGAACTTCTGTCTGCATAATAATTCATTCAAAGAATGTTTTGCTTGTGTCTATCTCGTCAAACATTCATAAAAGCATTTCATGTATTCTCAGTTCAAAATATATTTCAAAAGCATTTAATAAAGCAGTTGTAAAAATAGCGCATGTATCCTCAGTCCCAAAAATGTAAAGATTAAAAGGGAGTAAATGAAACTCACCTAATGTATTTTGTAGTAAAAATACATATGACGACATTAAACAACAGTAGGGTTGGCATCGGATTCACGAACCTATATCATTTGTTTATTTGTTAAAACATATACTTGTAATCGAACAAATTTATATATTATTTGTAATGATATATCTGTTATTTTAATCATTTTTATATATTTCATTAATAACTTAAATATATTTATTTTATATATCTTGCTTATAATAATAGAGTTAGATTATAGGTATTAGATATATTTTTTATGTAACTAATGTTTATTTGGTTAGGGTAATACTGATAAATGAAAAGTTGTAATATTTTTATAATAATAATAATAATAATAATAATATCAGTAGTAATAATAATAATACTCATAATGATAATAATAATAATATTAATAATTAAGAGTGATAATGTCTTTATAATAATAATATAATACTGACAATTATAATAACTATGAAAATAATATTTTTTTTCTACTAATGGTAATTATGATAATAATTTAATTGTAATAATAATAATAATAATGGTAAAAGTGTTGATAATAAATATTATCTATTTTACTTAATAATAATACTAGTAATGATAATATTAGTAATAACAATAATAATATTAGTAATCCTAATTGTAATTTAAATTATGTTAGTAATAATAAATGGTAACTCTTTTTTAGTAATAATAATAATAATAATAATAATAATAATAATAATAATAATAATAATAATAATAATAATAATAATAATAATAACAATAATAGAAATAAAAATGAGAGTGTATACCCTTTTTAATAAGCTTTTCTAAAAAGAAAAGCTCCAAATAAGACTCGAATCCGTGACCTCATGCTACACAACACAGCCTTTACGCCATTGAGCTGTTTGCTCACTTCATGAATTTATTTTACTCCCAAACATGTTAACCCGTATTATCTCAGATCTCATACATCATCATCTTAGCTCATAAGCCCAACAGAACCATATATATACCTTGGCCCAAGAGTATAACTTCAGCCCAACAGATACTTTCTCAAGCCCAACAGCAAGTAAATCGGCCCAACAGATAGTTTCTCATATAATTAAATAAAAAAATTTGTAGTGGCCTGGGTTCGAACTCATGACCTCTCATTCCCAACCAACACACCCAACCGTCTACTCTATTATGTTGTTCCGAAATTATTCCTAACTTAAATCTATATAACTGTAAGAAACGATTTATCATCTTCATCATTTATAATCATTTATCAGCTTCATCATCTATAATCATCATCATCAATATAACTCATCATGCTTTCATCATCATGTTACTACGATAGCTTCTTTATTCCTAATCGTTATCATCATCAAATCACCCGCTATCATCATCAATTCATAATCACTCTCGGTTAGCACCATCATCAGAATGAACTCATAATATCAATTTGATCATAATAAAATCCCTACGGTTTAATCATTATCATCGTCCTAACTCTCCAACATCTTCGGTCCACTAGCTTTTAATCAAATTCATTTAATAACCTTATATTCCTATATAAAGTGCAAGTGGGATTAGCTTTAATTCATACATCGAACAGTAGACTAAAGATAATAATTATATGCCTTTAAAATAACTAGTGGGTGAGTGGGGTTTGTTACTTTGTTCTTGTCAACATGAATATTAAATGGGTTCCACAGCTATTGTCGATAATGCAAGCCATGTGAAGATAATGCTTTATGTATTTATTTATATCTAAGTTGCCCAAAACAATAATACGTTGAGTGTTTGGTTCTTTGAACATCGAATCAGAAATGAATGGTTGCATGTTTATGATGAGGTGTTTTGGTGATTGAACATGACTAGGAACAGAAGAAACGGATTGTTAATGAGTAGCAGTTATGTTCATGTTGATGATTCGGGGTTGTCTAGATGAACTGGAAAGAACAATGACAGAAGATGATTACAGGTTTCTTTTGGGTTTTGTTCAAAGTAGAAATAGAATTTGAGCAGGGGAAAGCAATGGGGAAGTAACCAATCGGGGGGAAGCGGGGAAAGTAAAAAAACTTATTTTTTCATTTTTTTTGGAATTTTTTTTTCGGCATCAAGATCACACGAAAATATAAACATTTAGAAAAGACACTTCGTGATGAATGTTATTATTTAGACGGAAAAACGATTGGCAAAAATAACATTCAAGATAATATTGTTCGTGAAGAATGTGAACGTTTTTTTTCTTCATGTTTTGTGAAGTAAAATTTATCCCGATTTAGAGTTTAGGGTTTAGGGTTTGGTGTTTTGGGTTTATGGAATACCCTAAACTCTAAACTCTAAACCGTTCGTGTTAAAAACTCAATCTAAATCCTAAATCTAAACCCTAAATCTAAACCTTAAACCCTAAATTTCTAAACCATAATATCTAAACCCTATAAACCCTAATATCTAAACCCTAATATCTAAAACCTCAAAATACGCTCGAAAAACACGATAATTGTTATATTATACTTCTTCGAGTGTTTTCCCGCCAAAATAAAAACATTTATCACAAAGTGTCTTTATTAAATGTTCATATTTTCATCCAATCTATAATGTTTGCGAACAAAGTTTTTTCAAAAAACGAAAAAAAAATAATTTTGCTTCCCCCGTTTCCCCTCGATTGGTTACTCCCCCTTTAATCCTATATATATATATATATATATATATATATATATATATATATATATATATATATATATATATATATATATATATATATATATATATATATATATAACGAGAAACAAGTGTTAGATATTTTCGTTATGTGTATTGATTTTACACCAATAATTTTTTGTCATACACCTTAAAAATAATTTATTGGCTCGTTTATTTTTTAGCGCAAGTAAAAAGAGTTTGATCTGTTTTAACTTGGTGACAAAAATTTAGTGGAATAATTGAATTACATCCATTTCGTTATTGGTTTCCACAAATTCTATCATAATACATAATTATTATGTATTTCGTAAGACATAATTGAGGTCAAAGCTATTGGTCAATTCTTAACAATCAACCATGACCTGGTTCAACTTGTACTTTGTTAGACATTTATTATTTATAATTTGATTTGATTTGAATATAAATGACAAAAAAGTTGAATCTTCAATTCTAAGGAGACTAAGAAAATTGAGGTCTTAAAATTAACGTCACCTATGTGATGACCCGAAAATTTTCGACCAAATTTAAACTTAATCTTTATATGATTTCGATACGATAAGCAAAATCTGTAATGTTGAGTCTCGAAAGTTTTGAAAACTATATTAATGTAATCAATTACCATTCGACCTTTACCAACGATTCACGAACAACTAGTTACAAATAAATATATATAGATATATAAATAAGTGTGTGTATATATATAAGTATATATCTATATATATAAGTATATATATATATATATATATACAACAACAACAACAACAATACCCAATCCCACACTTGTAGGGTATGGGGGAGGTGAGACGTAGACAATCCTTCCTCTACCCTAGAACAAAGAGAAGTCATTTCACCACCCCGAGTGAAACACTCACAAGGGTAGAGAAAGTCCTTCCTCTCTATGTTCGACATATATATAAATATAAACAAAAGTATATATAATAATTTAAAATAATAAAATATAATTTAATCATTAGATTTAGATATATAAAAATATATATACAAGATAGGTAGGTTGTAACTAAAAAAAATGAATTTATATAAATATATATGATTCTCTATACATAATTAATATGTTATGTAGATTGTGAAGAATATAAATATTATATGTCGAAATGTATTAGGAAATAACATAATATTAAATAAATATAAAACATGTTCATATTTATATGAATGGTGATAATATATTAAGATGTACACACATATAATATTATATAGTTATAATGTATAAATATTAAAATTTATTTATATTATATAAATATAGATAAATAATTACGGGTACATATATATATAAAAATAGAAAAATGTGTGTTTAAAAATCACAAGATCCAAATCAGTTTATGTCTCAATCCATGCTGTATATGATTTTGTTTCTGTCTCAAGTTGTTACACATTTACATCATAACGTACCAATCTATGAAAGAATTTTAAATTGCTTTTAAATTTTTTATTTGATTTAATAGGAACGAATATCTTTCTGTCAAACCAATTTCCTAGCAAACAAATTTCAATTGAATCAATTAACTGTATCTAATTTTTGTTTGAAATCCTAATTTGTTAAACATCTTAATCTCGCTAGTACGATCCAATTTGATCTTTTATAATTCTTTTATCTACTTCTGTACGATCCAATATTGAGGGATGACTTAAATTGCAATGAAACAAATAATTTACTCAGAGTATTCCACAATCAATCAACTTTACAATCTCTTTATCAATCAATAACTCAATTTTTCTTTTACCACTACAACAAACCCATTTAAACAATCGGATACCATCACCACCCATCACGTTTCTCTATCTCTCTATTTCTCTTTTTCTTCGTAAATCACCAACGAACCACCACAATCTTCAAACCAAACCGAAGTGTTACTTCTGCTATTTCTCTTATGTGTTTTATTTTCTTGATCGAAGCAAAACTGTTAAACTATCATAAGCCATTTATGTTCCAGTTTGCTATTAACGAAGATCATCACCACCACCTGCAACCCGTCTTGTATGACTAGCTTGCTATTGTTCAAGAATCACCCTCCAACACCATAATACACCACTAAACTACTTGATCACCAATCAATCAACAGCCCTTGTGTACGATAACTTGTTTATTGCTGCTATTCTATCCGTTCTCTTAAATTTTTAAAAGCACGAAGAAGAAGTAATAAAGATAATTAATATTTGAGAGATACAGACGATGATAGAACTATAGCTTACCCTATATTTTTCTTGCCTACTTCGATGAAACCTCACGATTATCTTCTGCAACACAATCCTTGCCAATGTAAGATGTTCGAAACCCTAACAACCACACACAGACACTATGAAACTGAAAATGCGGTCTGTATATAATAACACACACAACCTCTATAAATCGAATAGCAGTATTCAAATAAGTTATTAAATAAGGTTGCAAATCAAGATTACTTTTGGCATGAACTTCCTGGTAGTGGCCGACCAAGGGGTCACCCAAGATGAGTGTGGTTATATTTTTTTTTTTAAAAACGCGTGAGGTGGAGCTGTAAAGAGAAAGGAATATATCCTGTTGTTTCGGTGTTTATCAGGCGAGCCCCACACCGCATATGTGTAGGGCAAATCATATTAAAAGCAACTACTAGGCTTGTATTTTTGATTGGGCTACCATTTTATTTTGGATGGGCCGAATTAATTGAAAAAGAGGAAGAAGAATGCAAACGATAAAGTGGGTTAAGTAGTTTTAGTCTTGATATCAAAACAGAAAAATGGGCAACATCGTACTGGTTTGAATGTGTTCCGGGTGAGCGAGTGGTCTTGGGTTCGAGTCTTGTATGGAGCATTCTTTTTAGAAAAGGCTTTTCAAAGGGTATAACCTTTTATCTTTGTGCTATTATTATTATTATTATTATTATTATTATTATTATTATTATTATTATTATTATTATTATTATTATTATTATTATTATTATTATTATTATTATTATTATTATTATGAATATAGTTATAAATAAGATTTTTAGTATTATTAATGTTATTACCAATATTAATATTATCATTCAAAGTATAAATTTTATCATTTTACTACTAGTATAAGTATTATTATGATTATTATGATTATTACTATTATTATGAAAATTATATAATTTATTATCATTATTAGTAAGGGTAACAATCTATTATAAGTAGTATTATCCCTATGTATTATTACTAATATTATTGTTGTTATTAAAAATGTTATCAAACCATTATCATAACTATCATTAACAGTAAACTTAATATTTTACAGTTATTATTATAAATATCATTATTATTATCATTAATATAATTATTAACATTAATACCTTTACAAGTAATATTAAGTATTATAATTATTATCATTCTTATTATTATTAGTATTAAGATTAACATTTGTATTGAAAAATTCATATATAACAAGATTTCCTTTTTAGTTAAAAACTATCATTATTATTACTATCAAGTATTAGCTATATCATTATTATAAAAATAATATTGATTATGAAAATAAAAGTTATCATAATGTTGTTAAGATTATATATATTTAAAAATATATTTAAATTACAAAACTTAACTATATTAATATTTCTATATCTAAAATGAAAATATATAAATAAATAAAGAAACTTATAAATTATTAAAATAACAAATACATCATCAATAATAATATATAGATTTATTCGACTACGAGTATATGTTTTAATATATATACAAATGATATAGGTTCGTGAATACGAGGCCAACCCTACACTTGTTCAATGATGTTATATGTATTTTTACTACGAAATACAGTAGGAGAGTTTCATTTGCTCCCTTTTTAAATGCTTTTTCTATATATATTTTTGGGACTGAGAATACATGCGCTGCTTTTATAAATGTTTTACGAAATAGACACGAGTACCTAAAATTACATTCTATGGTTGGATTATCAAACCAGATATCGCCCTTCAAGTCTGGTAACCTAAGAATTTAGGGAAATGGCCCCTGATTGACGCGAATCCTAAAGATAGATCTATGGACCTTGACAAGTCCCATTCGGGGTACGAATGCTTTAGTACTTCGAGATTATTATACAGACGAGAGGTTCGGTTTTGGGGATATTCTATGCATTAAGTTAACGTCGGTTACCAGGTGTTCAATCCATATGAATGATTTTTATCTCTATGCAGTTTGCGAAATGCCTGATATGAGATGTATATTTATGGAAAAATGAAATCTTGTGGTCTATTAAAATAATGGAAATGATTGTTTATGATAAAGTAATGAACTCACCAACCTTTCGGTTGACACTTGAAATCATGTTTATTCTCAGGTACGAAAGAAATCTTCCGCTGTGCATTTGCTCATATTAGAGATATTACTTGGAGTCATTCATGACATGTTTCAAAAGACGTTGCATTCAAGTCGTCGAGTTCATCAAGATTATTATTAAGTCAATTATAGTTGGTTATATTATGAAATGGTATGCATGCCGTCAACTTTAGATGTAATGAAAGTTTGTCTTTTAAAAACGAATGCAATGTTTGTAAAATTGTATCATATAGAGGTCAAATACCTCGCGATGTAACCAACTATTGTGAATCGTTTGTAATCGATATGGACTTCGTCCGGATGGATTAGGATGGGTCATTAGAGTTGGTATCAGAGAGGTGGTCTTAGCGAACCAGGTCTTGCATTAGTGTGTCTAACTGATAGTCGTTAGGATGCATTAGTGAGTCTGGACTTCGACCGTGTCTGCATGTCAAAAGTTTTGCTTATCATTTTTGTCGAAAATCATCTGCTTATCATCCTTAGGAAATTACCTACTCTTTATTCTTACTCTAAACACGTTTTACTGTATTGACTGCATGAATAGTGTATAGACAAAATTCATATCTTAGCGTATCTGTTACTGTAGACCTTGCCTGATATCTCTCGTAAATTTTTTCGTACTTTAAGGGATCCTGGTACTATATATATCTATGCATATTATGCATTGAGAATACATCCAACTATCAATTGCTGTCACTAAACTCTACATACCAAAAATATTTTCTGTGATCATGTAAGATGGCCTCTACGAATCGACCACGTTCCTCTGAAGACAGCTTGAGAGGAGCACACCAACCAATCAACTATCGTGATTACTAGATAAAATGGGGGTGGGTTCGCGACATACTCACCCTATGGAGAAGGGAAGAAGGTACTCCATATCATGAACCGAATCTACCACCTAACCTTGGAGTACTCGACCCGCTCACCGGCGAACCTGTTCGCAACAACGTTTATACACTTTTTGCCAGAATTTTTCGTCTTGAGACTACCATTAACAGAACTAGAGAAGATATCCGACCTCTACTGATGTTAAAGCTAAGGGGTACGTGATAGTACTATATTTTACTACGAAATACGTTACAAATTATTACACAAGTTTTAATTATTTATTTACAAATGGGACATACCTAAACCTTGCTACAACACTATAGGCAGTGTACCTAATCGTAGAGTAGTGTAGTTTTTAGTAAGACCAGTTCGTTCCACAGGGAGCTGGCTTATTTCACACTATATTTTAAACAATTATATTCGTACAAAATATATTATATTAATAATATATAAAAGGTGGTTTTACCGTTTAATGATCGGTTTGTCGATTTTATATTTTAAGCGAAGCGTAAAGTAAATGACGATATTTAACTAACAATATAAAATAAATAACAATAATTAAAATGACAATAAATAAAAGTACGAGGAAATATGAAATAAAATATATTATGCTTATTTAAACTTCCGTAATCATGATGTTTGACGTGTTGATTTTTAGTTTATTCCCATGGGTTAATTGTCCTTTGTCCTGGATTATTTAATATGTCCGTCTGGTTTTTATCCATAACAGTCCATCAGTCATAAATATAAAGTGCGAGTATCCTCGTCAAATTATCCTTATATCCGAAGTTAAATATTCCAACTAATTGGGGACTTAAACTGTAAAAAGGTTTTAGTAATTTGTTTAATAATTACACCAAGATATCGACTGCGTGTAATCCAAGGTTTTAATACTTTGTTATCAATTATGCCAAGTGTCCTTGTACATAATTTCACCCCTTTTTTATAATTCCATAGACTATTAATCCATTCCCGTGTCCGGTTAAATGAACGATTATTCGTACATATAAATATCCCACCCATCGTGTCCGATTGAGTGTATATGGTTATTTATAGGGACGTCCAATTGTAAATCTTTATATTAAAATTAAAAAACTTTCATTTAGTTAAACAAATATAAAGCCCATTAATAGCCCATAGTCTAATTTCCACAAGTGTCGTTCTTTTGTCCAAACCCCAATTATGGTACAAAGCCCAATTACCCCATTTTTAATATTTAGCCCAACATCATGATTACTTCAATTTAAATAAGCATAATAACAACTTAGTTACGAGACATTAATTTTAAAAAGGAGAACATAACTTACATTGAGTATTTATCGCGTAGTATTACACGGACAGAATTTCGACTTCAAAAACCCGTAAAATAACCTTTACATAACCCGAACTAATCTAATATAAAACTACCATATACTATATATATTATATATATATATTTATTTATTTATTACAGAGTATTATTATTATTATTTATATTTAAACTCGGCAGAATTCGCGACCTTTTATAGGCATTCTGAAATTTCTGTGCTCCGCGAGTCGCGGCACTTTGTGCCTGAGAACTCCGCGAGTCGCGGGGAAATGGGATACAGCTCACACCCTTTTGGATCTTCTTTGCCGACGTTTTATATATATAAATATAAAATATAAATAATTAATATAATTATTTATATATTATATTACATTCTTGTGCATAGTAGACTTGTAATTTTTAGTCCGTTGCGTCGGGCGTTGATAGTTGACTCATGTCCCGGTTCCGGATTTTCGAACGTCCTTGCGTACAATTTAATATCTTGTACTTTGCGTTTTGTAACTTGTACTCTTGTCTTTTTTAGACGTTCTTCATCAATAATTTGAACCACTTGGATTGTATCTTGTACATTTGAGCTTTTTGGACGTTTGCGTCTTCAAATCTTCGTTTTCGCCTTTTGTCTTCGTACTTATTTAATATAAACGATTACAACTTAAAATAGGACAATTACAACTAAATAATTTACATATTGGGAGGATATTGCTACTAAATATATGTTCATTTGGAGCACTATCAAATATCCCCACACTTGAGCGTCGCTTGTCCTCAAGCAATACAAAAATTGAAATTAAATCACACGAATCACTTCTTTATTCTTCACACTTTATACATTAGTGATTTTGATACGGCGGTATAAAAAATGATAGTAACGATGTGGTTTACAGTCCCACATGACTATAAAAATTTAGATCCTTTAAGGAAATTGGATCTTTATGAAAACATTTGATCTTTTGAAAATTAAATCTAGCTTTTACCCTAGATAAGTTTTCCGAAATAACCCTTCACCGGTGTTTGTAAATTCTTTTTGTGGGTTTGGTGGGTTTCAGATTTGAAAATTTTAGCTCAACACTTATGGTTTTGTGTCACCCACTTGCTAACCTTGTATTAGGAAAGCAACACGTCCAGTTTACTTGTCCCGTATATTACCTTTCGGCAAACTACCGTCCGGTTGTAAAGGAAAGCGATGAACAATCAACTGTTAAGGCAATGTCTAATGACATGCATTTGATTATGGTCCAAAAACGTGTCGGATGCTATTACTATCCTTTATAGGAGCAATAGTAAAGATCATCCTATGATTTTTCGGTCTGGCACAAGGTCCTGTCTTCGACCATGCTATGCAACCACCGTTCTTACGGTTGACACCCGATTTGGTTCAGGTGACCTAATGAATTCCAGGTGAATTCCTAGGATTTTACGTTCAATGGTAATGAACGCATTGAAAATAGGTTTTCAGAAAACAAATCGGTTTTAATTTTGATCAAAATATTTTCTCGTTCAAGCTCGAGTTTAGATATCATTGAATTCCATGAGTTTGTAATTCTCAATCTTTAAGGTCAATCTCTAGGATTGAGTAATATCAGTCTTAAAAGCTGATTTTTAATCTTTAAGGAGATTATCCTTTCTGGGGATCTGATTCATTAGTCTTATCCAGCTAATTTGCACGGCGCCCTCCCCATTTTACGAGATAAATCCTTCTCATGGTTAGGATAAATCTGACCACTTGGCGACCCTGTTTGATGCTGAGGTCCGTGGATTTCCTGCTGATTTTAGAGATGACTTTTCTAGATTTTTCGTCAACCTACAGCTGGTCTGGACGACAACTTCTTGACCTAAATCAAGAAGCGTGTGTCTTTTTCGGAAGACTTTACTTCCTTTTAATGATGGAATTGATTCATCGTGTAGATCCATCTCTCTTTACAGTAAATTGGGTAAGACAGTTAATTTAGTCCAAAAAGCACCTGCAATAACTTTACAGAAACATGTGATAGATAGTTTTTAATTGAATAACTTGGTACATTCTCCCCACACTTGGCTTTTTTCATGCGTCTTTTTATATCTTAAATAAATAAATTCAAGCGTTTTAGTTGTTTCTCAATTTATGTCCTTTTCGAGGTAACAATAATTTCGGTATTATCACCTAGTTTTATCGTTCATAAATATGTATAAACATGATTTTAATTTCATTTAGTTGAAAATTTTTCAAATTTTCATAAAATTTGGCAAATAAACCAAGTATAAACCCGAGAGAATTTATAACCCTTCCCCACACTTGAGATCATGCAATGACCTCATTTACATGAAATCAGATTTTAATTATAAATTTACGAGGGTGATAAGTATAGAAAAGTGATTAAAAATACCCAGTTTGTAATTACAAAGCTCGTCGAATGATAGATGGCGCGCCTCATCGTTCATTCCTTCTTGTTTTATCACACATATTTTTCTTCAAAAACGGTTGCTTTTCTGAACTGTTTGCTAATCTTTAAAAATGCGTCTTTTACCTTAATTTATTATGCATGTTTATTAACGAGTTATGCACTAACTCGAACCCCTAATTTAACGTTAAGTGGGGTTAAACTTCCCCACACTTAGCTGACGACATGTGAAGTCGGTAGAATAAGTTCCACGAATTAGAGTAGTGAGCCAGTTATTTACATCTCGGGTGGTGTATAATATATCAATGGGTTTAAAGTTTAGACTCGCCCGATTGTCACTACTTAATTCTTTTTTAAGTGTAGCTTTTAGTAAATGGATATATCTCTTTTCTGGTTCTTGGTCAAATGGATCGATATACACCGACATACATACTATAGGGTGGACAATTCCTAACATTTCCTTCCGTTTATTCTCGGAATCAAAGTTTTCACCTCTATTACCCATTTGGGTGAAATTCGAGGTGTCAATATCTATTACAGCTTGTAGTTCATCTTTGGTAGATGACTCGTCTATTGAGAATATTGGGTTGGAAGATTGTGGAATCGTGAATTTTGGGATCAAAGCAAATTCTTCTTCATTAATGGTACTTATTGGTCTCACCATTTTGGTCTCGGGGGTAAAATTTTCAACTTTATCGTTTTCCCAAGAGTACCAATTTGTCACCCTTACTTCTTCTTCATTTATTGATTGATCGATGATTTCGTAGGTAGAGGCTAATGTGTCGATATGTTGTGAAATTGGTAAAACTGAATAAAAAGTATCATCGGGATAATTGGTGATTTTGGAGCTCTCGAATTCATCAAAATTCGATGATATGAGATTTTCTTGCACAATACTCCTCAGATCAACAGGTGTGTAGTCTGATAGAGTTTCAGCTTGCCGGTTTACAAACTCTCTCATTTGTTCATTTTGAGCATTGAGTTCTTCGAGTTTGATTTTCATATTGTCTAATAAATTTTCAGACACATAATTTTCCTCGTCTACTGGTTGTTGAGTTTGGATATATTCTTGAGAATAATCCCAATTTGAATTGTATTCCTCATAATCATTCCATTCAGGTTCCATGGGTGCGTAATTTTCCATAGGAACGTAATAATAACATTCCCATGTTGAGTGATAATCTCCACAGATTTCACAACCAGTTATTGTTTCGTCATTCGTGATCCAAGATTGACCGAACGAATTGTCATCAACACTCGGTTGAGAGTATTGATTTCGTATGTCGTAAAGAGTTTCCAAAATATCTTCGAGACTTTTCATAATGCGCTTATTACCAAATTTTAATTATCCTATTAGTTATAAATATAAAAATTATATAAGTTATCAAATTAATAAACTTTTCTGCTTTTGCCCACGTTTCGAATAGCCAATAGATGCAGCAGGGAGCCAAAACCCTTTAAATCGGAAGCTCACAACTCAGCCACTAACAAATCCAACTATTACTACGAAGCAGAAAATTTGGATGTCTATCAATTTAACCACTTAAAATAATTCTTCGTTTGGAATTTTAGAGAAGAAGTAGAGAAAATTTCTAAGTCCTAAAAACTAGAGTGTCGAGAAATAAGAAAGAAAAAGAGTGCGCGTTGAAAAACGTCGAAAAATAAAAATAAGAAAATAGCGCGTCGTAACTTAAAAGGTACTAAAATTTATAAACAGCGTCGCAAAATTCTAAAGCACCTAAATCTTAGTATAAAGAAAAAGCACTTAAGGGATTTTACGGCAAAGCCTAAAAATCTAAAAATAAAAATAAGCTACGGCAAAATACTAGAACTTACAACTAGCTACGAACAAATAAAAATACAAATATTACGATTAAATGATAAAAAGATACAAAAATAAAAATAGGCTAAAAGTTGTAAAAAGTACAATTTTTATAAAAATATTATTTTTATATTATTTATTTTATAAAACTATTAAGTTTATAAATTAATTAAACTTATAAACTAAAAATACAAAATAAATAATAAAACTAAACTAATTATTATAAAAATATAACCCTAATTAGGGTTTAATTTAAATAATAATAATAAAAATCCGTAATTAATGCTGATTCAGGGCTTCTGTGTGACCCGTGTCAGACGGCTCCGCGAGTCGCGGTGATCCCAGTTCAAAACCTCCGCAAGTCGCGGAGGTTGCAGGTCCAAAAGAGGTGCAGGTCAAATTCGTGTAGGTTCAGATTTTTATATATATTTTGTTTTTATTTTTAATTTAAATAAGATATTTATATAAATTAAATAAAACTTATCTTTAAAAACTAAAATAAAAATAATTTATAATTTTGTAAATAGAAATCTAAAAAAAATAAATTATATATATTTATATTTTTTTCAGTTTTTTTTAATTTTATATTGTTTTTCTAAAAATATATTTATACAAATATATATTAAAAATATAGCGTTTCGCCGAGTTCCCCGGCACCGGCGCCAAAAACTTGATGTTAAAGCTAAGGGGTACGTGATAGTACTATATTTTACTACGAAATACGTTACAAATTATTACACAAGTTTTAATTATTTATTTACAAATGGGATATACCTAAACCTTGCTACAATACTATAGGTAGTGTACCTAATCGTAGAGTAGTGTAGTTTTTAGTAAGTCCGGTTCGTTCCACAGGGAGCTGGCTTATTTCACACTATATTTTAAACAATTATATTCGTACAAAATATATTATATTAATAATATATAAAAGGGTGTTTTACCGTTTAATGACCGGTTTGTCGATTTTATATTTTAAGCGAAGCGTAAAGTAAATGACAATATTTAACTAACAATATAAAATAAATAACAATAATTAAAATGACAATAAATAAAAGTACAAGGAAATATGAAATAAAATATATTATGCTTATTTAAACTTCCGTAATCATGATGTTTGACGTGTTGATTTTTAGTTTATTCCCATGGGTTAATTGTCCTTTGTCCTGGATTATTTAATATGTCCGTCTAGTTTTTGTCCATAACAGTCCATCAGTCATAAATATAAAGTGCGAATATCCTCGTCAAATTATCCTTATATCCGAAGTTAAATATTCCAACTAATTGGGGACTTAAACTGTAACAAGGTTTTAGTACTTTGTTTAATAATTACACCAGGATATCGACTGCGTGTAATCCAAGGTTTTAATACTTTGTTATCAATTATACGAAGTGTCCTTGTACATAATTTCACCCCTGTTTTTATAATTCCATAGACTATTAATCCATTCCCGTGTCCGGTTAAATGAACGATTATTCGTACATATAAATATCCCGCCCATCGTGTCCGATTGAGTGTATATGGTTATTTATAGGGACGTCCAATTGTAAATCTTTATATTAAAATTAACAAACTATCATTTAGTTAAACAAATATAAAGCCCATTAATAGTCCATAGTCTAATTTCCACAAGTGTCGTTCTTTTGTCCAAACCCCAATTATGGTACAAAGCCCAATTACCTCATTTTTAATATTTAGCCCAACATCACGATTACTTCAATTTAAATAAGCATAATAACAACTTAGTTACGAGACATTAATTTTAAAAAGGAGAACATAACTTACATTGAGTATTTATCGCGTAGTGTTACACGGACAGAATTTCGACTTCAAAACCCGTAAAATAACCTTTACATAACCCGAACTAATCTAATATAAAACTACCCTATACTATATATATTATATATTTATTTATTTATTTATTTATTACAGAGTATTATTATTATTATTTATATTTAAACTCGGCAGAATTCGCGACCTTTTATAGGCATTCTGAAATTTCTGTGCTCCGCGAGTCGCGGCACTTTGTGCCTGAGAACTCCGCGAGTCGCAGGGAAATGGGATATAGCTCACACCCTTTTGGATCTTCTTTGAGGACGTTTTATATATATAAATATAAAATATAAATAATTAATATAATTATTTATATATTATATTATATTCTTGTGCATAGTAGACTGATGTGGTAGCACGGGGTTACAAAATAGTGTATATTTTTAATACGGAATGCTACAAAATTTAACAAGTTTTAATTAAATATTTACAAAATGGATATACCAAAACCTTGCTACAACACAATAGGCAGTGTATGTGAAGACCCGTCCTAATCCATCCGGACGAAGTCCATATCGATTATAAACGATTCACAACAGTTGATTACATCGCGAGGTACTTGACCTCTATATGATACATTTTACAAACATTGCATTCGTTTTTGAAAAGACAAACTTTCATTACATCGAAAGTTGACAGGCATGCATACCATTTCATAATATATCCAACTATAATTGACTTGATAATAATCTTGATGAACTCGACGACTCGAATGCAACGTCTTTTGAAATATGCCATGAATGACTCCAAGTAATATCTATAAAATGAGCAAATACACAGCGGAAGATTTCTTTCGTACCTGAGAATAAACATGCTTTAAAGTGTCAACCAAAAGGTTGGTGAGTTCATTAGTTTAACTTAAACAATCGTTTCCATCATTTTAATAGACCACAAGATTTCAGATTTCCATTTCTCATAAACATACGTCCCATGCATAGAGACAAAAATATCATTCATATGGATTGAACACCTGGTAACCGACATTAACAATATGTATATATAAGAATATCCCCATCATTCCGGGATCCTCCTTCGGACATGATATAAATTTCGAAGTACTAAAACATCCGGTACTTTGGATGGGGCTTGTTGGGCCCGATAGATCTATCTTTAGGATTCGCGTCAATTAGGGTGTCTGTTCCCTAATTCTTAGATTACCAGACTTAATAAAAAGGGGCATATTCGACTTCGATAATCCAACCATAGAATGTAGTTTCACGTACTTGTGTCAATTTCGTAAAACAGTTATAAAAGTTGCGCATGTATTCTCAGCCCAAAAATATAAAGGGTAAAAAGGCAAATGAAACTCACGATACTGTATTTTGTAGTAAAAATACATATGACGTCATTGAACAATGCAGGGTTGGCCTCGGATTCACGAACCTATATCAATTGTGTATATATTAATACGTATAATGTAAGTTACAAAATTTCATTTATTAATATGTATTATTTATATATTATAGTTTTGTAGAATTTATTCTAACCTTTATTTTAAAACGTATACTTATATTATATTTTAAGTTATATTATATATATATATATATATATATATATATATATATATATATATATATATATATATATATATATATATATATATATATATATATATATATCTATTTTATGTATATATATCTATAATGATTTACGTTTATATAAATAGTGACATTAATATATTTATATACATATATTTGTGGTTAGTATTGTATTTATGAAATTTTATTAGTTTGTTATGTGAATTATTAATACAATCCTAGTATATACCATAAGTATATATATAGTGTACAAAAGATTTATTTGTTAAAATAATAATTTAGATAATAATGATTTACTAATAATAATAATAATTTTATTAATAATGATAATACTAATAGTAAAAAAAATGAAAATGATAACTGTTAATGATACTAATAATAATAACTCTAAAATAATATTAATACTAATACCATACTTATGTTAATAATAAGGGTTCTAATATTTATAAAATGATAAATGATAATCATAATAATACTAGTAAATATTAATGATGATACTGATAAATATGATATTATTAATTGTAAATGTACTGATGATACTATTATTTATAAACCGGTACAAATTCTAATATTGATGATAATAATATATTTTTATTTCCTTCATAATAATAATAATGATAATCATAATCATAATCCTAATGATGATAAAATACTAAAATGATAAGTTTATTACTAATAATAATATTATTAATACCTATCATAATAATAATAGTAATGTCTATAATACTTTCAAATATGATAACAAGTATGATACTAATAATAACAATAACAATAACAATCAAAACAATCACAATAATAATAATAATACTAATAATAATTAATATATAATAACAATAATAAAATTAGAAAAGAAAACTACCTCACATGAAAAGAGTTTCAAAAAAAAAAAAAAGAAACTACCGTCCTCTGGACTCGATCTCGTGACCACATGCTCACACGCAAACACTCTCGACCATCCCACCAATTCTGATTCTCTGTACTAATATCGAATTTAAATTTTATATATAAACTGTTTTTCTTCTATTCCTCTTCTTCTCCACAAGTCTCATAGATTCAACAAAACATCAATAACCAAAAAAAAAAAAAAAAATCGGGGTTCCCTTTAAAGCTTCAAAACATTACAGAAAAAATAATAATTTGGGTTCTAAAATAATAAAAAAAAAATACTAAAGGCCTACTGCAGCGTCGGTTCTTGGAACAAAACAAAAAAAATTGATTTCGTAATAGATAACATTATAGATAATGTTTATAACACGAAATAGTTTTCTAAACATGTATAAAAACTACTGGAATCGTCAATTTGATCAGAAACATATACACGAACGCGAATTTGTCTCAAGAACAATTGTTGACTTTTTTTAAACTAAACTTTGACTTCAAAATTCAAGATCGATATAAAGATTTGAGAGTTGAGATTTTGCAGATAGATTCAAAGAAAGATTTCTAACCTTTCTGCATTTTTAGATTTTGAAACTTTATTCGAAATTGAATTAAGAGAACAAAAAAATTGGAACGTGCAGAGAAGAAGAAAAAAAAAAATATCGCTGTGCTCTTTAATCCCATTGGATTTCCTTTTTATTTGATTTGCAATTATACATAATCATGTTGTAATAATAGAGATCGGTTGATAAAAAATGGAGAAAATGTCAACACAGGTTCACGAGTTGGGAGCAGGAAAGAAACAAAAAAAAATAATAATAATAGAGATAAAGGATACAGAGGTCACGCGTATAATATAGATCCCTACTGTTTTTTTTTTAATTAATAATAATAATATATAATAACAATACTATTAATATCTAATAATATTAATAAAATTAATAATAATGATAAATATAATATTAATGATAATAATAATTGTAAAAATGATAATAATAATATAATAATAATAATAATAATAATAATAATAATAATACCATACTAATTATGATAATATTAATATTTTATCGATAATAATAATATTAGTAATAATAATCTAATTTATACATCCAATTTCATCTTTATATGATATAAAGTGATATTATGAATACAAATATTGATATTTGACGATACAAATAACATTACTACAACAACTATATTTGTATTTAAATTTAATTTATTAATATCATCTATTATTATGTAATATTTAATAATTATGTAATATGTATTGTAACATATACTGAATATTATATATTTATGCATTTTAATATAAATATATTATAATATTTATTTACATACTAATTATATTATACTTATGTATGTAATTATGAAAAATATAAATTTTTTATATATGTAAGTATTATATATATTTATTAAAATAGTACATTATTTCATCATAGATATATTATAAATTTCTACATATACATAATATAATAATTATGTATAAAATCATATATATATAGTTATATTTATGTATATATGTATACTACCATATATATAAAATCATGTTTTAAATGTTGAGTAGATGATTAATTATGTATATTAAACAATTAACTACAAAGTATAACATTGTACATTTAATATTTTGATAACGTTGGTAAAATATGTTTGAATCATTTATATACAATATACTATATATATTCAAAATGAAAATCTTTAGTTATTAAATGTTATCTTTTATAATAACAAAATTACTTAATAGTTCATTAATACTAATATAATTAGTTTTATATATAATTATTTATATTTACATTCTTAGTTACAATTAAAGGTTCGTGAATCGTCGGAAATAGTTAAAGGTCAAATGTTATCATGAAATAGTTCAAACATAATGAGACTTGGTTTAATAGACTTTGCTTATCGAGTCGAATCATATAAGATTATGTTTAAATTTGGTCGAAAATTCCCGGGTCATCACAGTACCTACCCGTTAAAGAAATTTCGTCCCGAAATTTGAGTGAGGTCGTCATAGCTAACAATAAATATGTTTTCCTGACGAATATGAGTTGATAACTTGAGTTTTATCATCATTGAGTAATATGGATAAAAATAATTCGATTATTCGAAGAGTGCAAATGAAGCTATTCACAAAAGGATGAAATGAGAAACAAAGATTTGTTTTTAACTTTTGACGTAGTCAGGTTTGAATTTAGAAAATAAGGCGCGTCTTAACTTTTGACATTGCCTTGGTTGAATTCCGGAATTTATGGGATTTAAAGAAAATCTTGAAGATCTATAAAATCTGATTCTTCGGGATTTATGGAAATTAAGATCTCTTTAATTAAATACAGTGATCTGCCCCGATTACTACGTCTGATATTTCCAGTATAAATTAAGCTCTTCCTTTCCATTATTCTCACCATTCTTATACTTTCTTTCTTAGTTCATACATCCAAAAGATTCTGAAAATGATTAATCCAGTTCTGATCCTTGTCCTCATCCTTACTATCGCAACAATCATTCTCCTTTTCCAACTTCCACCAGAGGAATCTGCTTTCTTCTACTTCGCCCTCGGGATTATAATGTTTTTAATTCTCCCGTGTCTTTATGTTGCGATAAACATTGATATACACGGTTTGTAATTTATGTGTTGTTATCGGACTTTATATTCTCCCTTATATTTCAAAGCTCTATGCTTTTGTTTTCTCTTCCCGACTTCAAGTCAAGCGAATAATGGTCCAGAATTTATAGATATAGAGTTTCGAATGATTATAATGTTCTAAGCATGAAGGAACGTGATAGCACGATTTGATTTTCAAATTTATCAACATCACGGAAGATAGAACCATCAAGAATACATTTTCTTGATTTGTTACGGAGTTAAGTAGGATGAAAGAGTTATGTAACATGGCACATGATGACGTTATGATCTGTGAATCATCACGTTTCATTTAGAAACTCAGCATGACTTACTGTAATATAATCACGTTGATCAAGTGTCATTATATTATACTAACTCATGCATCAGTTCCCATCATTACTACAATAACATTCATATTTTAAGCTTGAAAATTTACAGAATATAGAAACTATAGTTTCTATATGATGTAATACTGATAGCACGAAAAGATTAATGATTTCAGATAAGAATAGTTATAAAAATATCTCCAGAAATATGGAGGATATTTATAATGAAAGGTACGATAATATCTCAGAATATCTAAGATCAGAGGATGATAGAAACTATTGTCTGCAAGGGTTTAGAGTAAGGAGCAAGTTATTCACTATAGACTTTAGCAGACATTGAATTATTTGGATTCTTTGAAGTCAAACTTATTCTTTGTGATTTATCCACGGCTTTCTTCATAGTTTCGCATAATCTGCTTTTCGGTACTATATTTTCTATTGAATGTTTCCAATATATTGATACACAGGAAGCACGAAGAGGTATATAATTTCGGACGAGAATATTTATGAAAATATCCTCAGAAATATCAAAGATATTGATGATGATATTTTGGAATTTCTAAGTTCGACGGTTGATGGAGAAAGATTTTCCGCAAGATTTTAACATGACTTCGGAGCAAGATATTCTCTAAAGATTTCAACGGATCCAGAATTACCTGAATCCTTTGAATATAGGATTTGGTCCTTGTATTTGTCCTTGGTCTCCTTCATGGGTAACTCAATATGTTTTTCAATACCCAATTTTCTATCGAGCGTTCCTAACACTCCTTTCTTTATCATCAAACTTTTGTCCGTTTAGACCATCTACCATTTTTCCGTTTCCTCTGCATTTAATGCTATGATATCTGAATCATCGGTTATTAATCCGAGGTGGTTTCAGGAGAATTGTGTTTTTAGATGATTAAACGCTGATGGTAATATGATGGAATATGAAAGGTTACCTGGTAACAATAAAAGAGCACGCGTATATATAAACGTTATAATAAGGTTGTTTCGTACGAAAAGTCGAAGTTGACTTGTTGGAGCTGTGACAAAATTGGCTAATTTTGAAAAGGGATCGCAAAGTTGTTTTTGTTAATAAATGCCAAAGGATCTGACGCGGCTATGTGTTGAACTTTTACTCAATTGCCGAGAGTTTCTCAGGTGCATAACTATATGCATAAATCTTTCCTTCCGTAGATGAAGTGCGGTTGATTCATCCTATCGATTGAGGTGTTTTCAAGAATCATGAAAGGTTTGAACGCAGAATGTAATCGTGAAGATACAAATGAGGTTTAAGACGAAATCAAGTGGCAAACTTGAAGAATTGTTTAGTTTCATATGTTATATTCAATATTTTAATTCATTTTAATTGTCCAATATTATTAGTCCACAGTCGATAGTCCACAGTTGACAGTGCAATCATTCATATATAGTTTAATATATAATATTTGAATTAATTAATACGTATCGTGACCCGTGTACATGTCTCAGACTCGATCACAACTCAAAGTATATATATTATTATAGAATCAACCTCAACCCTGTATAGAGAACTCGATCATTACTGCATATAGAGTGTCTATGGTGATTCCAAATAATATATATAGATGTGTCGATATGATATGTCAAAACCTTGTATACGTGTCCCGATATTTAAAGTGCGTAAAATAAATAACAGAAATTAAATGACGATAAATAAAGTGCGTAAAGTAAATAACAGAAATTAAATGACAATAAATAAAATTGCGAGAATATAAATTGCGATAAATAAATTGCGATAAATAAAATGTAATACGGAATTAACAGTTAGCTAGAAACAGTTAGCTAGGATTTTGTTAGCGTGGTTTCTTAATAAAATTTAATATTGTTATTTAGTCTGTTTCTAATCAATTTTTATTGTGTCCATTATTTCTTCATTATGCCACTTGTTGGATTCTGATATGTCAAAATTCAAATATGAAATTGAATTTGAATGAAAATAGTTATTCTTTGGTGAATGGATAAGTATCCCGGTGGTTGTAAATAGGATAGTGAATAACTGTTGAATCAGATTCGAAGAATATACAGTGTAACTTATTAATGTGAAATTTAAATATTCCTCGGGTATTACCTACCCGTTAAAATATTTTTATTATTAACAGTTTGTACAAAAGAATTTTTAATTACAATCTTTATGAAAACATATATACATATATATTTTCTTCAAATGTAATCATGAATTTAATGAGTTAACATGATATTAAACTCATTTAGTTTTCAGTTGGAACTAGAATAAATAATCTCTAAAACATTAGAGATTACATAATCACCATGTCGAACGAAGATAACTGATGTAGAATGTCATGTAGAATGATGATTATACTCGAGGTATAGATTGAGATGTTGAGGCATGTGATATTGAAATTTGGGTTGTTGGTGGTACTGTTGGTGCCGGTGATTTGGATGAAGCTGGTACGTTTTGCACCATATTTTCCAAGACTACAACTTATGCGCGAAGTTCGTTAACTTCTTCTATTACACCGGGATGATTGTCGGTTCGGACGAGCGGATGAATGAGGTTTAGAATCTGAGATAGTATATGATCGTGATGAGATACTTTGGAAATGAGAGAGAAAATGGTGTCTCGAACAGGTTCGCCGGTAAACGTTTTAGGTTCATTGTCAAGAGGTGAATTTGGTTAGTGGAAATGATCGCCTTCTTCGCGTTTCCATTGATTAAGTCGACTACGAACCCATCTCCAATTCATTCAGAATAGATGATGGCTAATTGATCGATTCATTCCGGTTACTCTGCTTTCGGAGCTCGAGTTGAAATCCATATCGAAATAGCTGTCGAAATCTGATGGACTCGAACTGGTTGAGGGATTCATCTCGTACGATCAGATGAAGGATTTTCGATAAGAAATAGATTATAGGATGTAGATTAGTACCCTGCAATACATAATTTACATATGCATATATAATACTAAAATCCCATAAGCTACGGAGGAATCTACGGAAGCTGTCAGGCAAAGGTAACAATAAAAGATACGCTAAGATATGAATTTAACTATACACTGTCTATGCAATAAAGGCAGTAAGACGTGTCTTAGACTTTAAGGATGATAAGCAAATAATTTTTCGATACTAAATGATAAGCAAAACTTTTGACATGCAAACACGGTCGAAGTCCAGACTCATTAATGCATTCTAACGACTATCAGTTAGACTCACTAATGCAAAACCTGGTTCGCTAAGACCACCGCTCTGATACCAACTGTGAAGACCCGTCCTAATCCATCCGGACGAAGTCCATATCGATTATAAACGATTCACAACAGTTGATTACATCGCGAGGTACTTGACCTCTATATGATACATTTTACAAACATTGCATTCGTTTTTGAAAAGACAAACTTTCATTACATCGAAAGTTGACAGGCATGCATACCATTTCATAATATATCCAACTATAATTGACTTGATAATAATCTTGATGAACTCGACGACTCGAATGCAACGTCTTTTGAAATATGCCATGAATGACTCCAAGTAATATCTATAAAATGAGCAAATACACAGCGGAAGATTTCTTTCGTACCTGAGAATAAACATGCTTTAAAGTGTCAACCAAAAGGTTGGTGAGTTCATTAGTTTAACTTAAACAATCGTTTCCATCATTTTAATAGACCACAAGATTTCAGATTTCCATTTCTCATAAACATACGTCCCATGCATAGAGACAAAAATATCATTCATATGGATTGAACACCTGGTAACCGACATTAACAATATGTATATATAAGAATATCCCCATCATTCCGGGATCCTCCTTCGGACATGATATAAATTTCGAAGTACTAAAACATCCGGTACTTTGGATGGGGCTTGTTGGGCCCGATAGATCTATCTTTAGGATTCGCGTCAATTAGGGTGTCTGTTCCCTAATTCTTAGATTACCAGACTTAATAAAAAGGGGCATATTCGACTTCGATAATCCAACCATAGAATGTAGTTTCACGTACTTGTGTCAATTTCGTAAAACAGTTATAAAAGTTGCGCATGTATTCTCAGCCCAAAAATATAAAGGGTAAAAAGGCAAATGAAACTCACGATACTGTATTTTGTAGTAAAAATACATATGACGTCATTGAACAATGCAGGGTTGGCCTCGGATTCACGAACCTATATCAATTGTGTATATATTAATACGTATAATGTAAGTTACAAAATTTCATTTATTAATATGTATTATTTATATATTATAGTTTTGTAGAATTTATTCTAACCTTTATTTTAAAACGTATACTTATATTATATTTTAAGTTATATTATATATTTATATATATATATATATATATATATATATATATATATATATATATATATATATATATATCTATTTTATGTATATATATCTATAATGATTTACGTTTATATAAATAGTGACATTAATATATTTATATACATATATTTGTGGTTAGTATTGTATTTATGAAATTTTATTAGTTTGTTATGTGAATTATTAATACAATCCTAGTATATACCATAAGTATATATATAGTGTACAAAAGATTTATTTGTTAAAATAATAATTTAGATAATAATGATTTACTAATAATAATAATAATTTTATTAATAATGATAATACTAATAGTAAAAAAAATGAAAATGATAACTGTTAATGATACTAATAATAATAACTCTAAAATAATATTAATACTAATACCATACTTATGTTAATAATAAGGGTTCTAATATTTATAAAATGATAAATGATAATCATAATAATACTAGTAAATATTAATGATGATACTGATAAATATGATATTATTAATTGTAAATGTACTGATGATACTATTATTTATAAACCGGTACAAATTCTAATATTGATGATAATAATATATTTTTATTTCCTTCATAATAATAATAATGATAATCATAATCATAATCCTAATGATGATAAAATACTAAAATGATAAGTTTATTACTAATAATAATATTATTAATACCTATCATAATAATAATAGTAATGTCTATAATACTTTCAAATATGATAACAAGTATGATACTAATAATAACAATAACAATAACAATCAAAACAATCACAATAATAATAATAATACTAATAATAATTAATATATAATAACAATAATAAAATTAGAAAAGAAAACTACCTCACATGAAAAGAGTTTCAAAAAAAAAAAAAAGAAACTACCGTCCTCTGGACTCGATCTCGTGACCACATGCTCACACGCAAACACTCTCGACCATCCCACCAATTCTGATTCTCTGTACTAATATCGAATTTAAATTTTATATATAAACTGTTTTTCTTCTATTCCTCTTCTTCTCCACAAGTCTCATAGATTCAACAAAACATCAATAACCAAAAAAAAAAAAAAAAAATCGGGGTTCCCTTTAAAGCTTCAAAACATTACAGAAAAAATAATAATTTGGGTTCTAAAATAATAAAAAAAAAATACTAAAGGCCTACTGCAGCGTCGGTTCTTGGAACAAAACAAAAAAAATTGATTTCGTAATAGATAACATTATAGATAATGTTTATAACACGAAATAGTTTTCTAAACATGTATAAAAACTACTGGAATCGTCAATTTGATCAGAAACATATACACGAACGCGAATTTGTCTCAAGAACAATTGTTGACTTTTTTTAAACTAAACTTTGACTTCAAAATTCAAGATCGATATAAAGATTTGAGAGTTGAGATTTTGCAGATAGATTCAAAGAAAGATTTCTAACCTTTCTGCATTTTTAGATTTTGAAACTTTATTCGAAATTGAATTAAGAGAACAAAAAAATTGGAACGTGCAGAGAAGAAGAAAAAAAAAAATATCGCTGTGCTCTTTAATCCCATTGGATTTCCTTTTTATTTGATTTGCAATTATACATAATCATGTTGTAATAATAGAGATCGGTTGATAAAAAATGGAGAAAATGTCAACACAGGTTCACGAGTTGGGAGCAGGAAAGAAACAAAAAAAAATAATAATAATAGAGATAAAGGATACAGAGGTCACGCGTATAATATAGATCCCTACTGTTTTTTTTTAATTAATAATAATAATATATAATAACAATACTATTAATATCTAATAATATTAATAAAATTAATAATAATGATAAATATAATATTAATGATAATAATAATTGTAAAAATGATAATAATAATATAATAATAATAATAATAATAATACCATACTAATTATGATAATATTAATATTTTATCGATAATAATAATATTAGTAATAATAATCTAATTTATACATCCAATTTCATCTTTATATGATATAAAGTGATATTATGAATACAAATATTGATATTTGACGATACAAATAACATTACTACAACAACTATATTTGTATTTAAATTTAATTTATTAATATCATCTATTATTATGTAATATTTAATAATTATGTAATATGTATTGTAACATATACTGAATATTATATATTTATGCATTTTAATATAAATATATTATAATATTTATTTACATACTAATTATATTATACTTATGTATGTAATTATGAAAAATATAAATTTTTTATATATGTAAGTATTATATATATTTATTAAAATAGTACATTATTTCATCATAGATATATTATAAATTTCTACATATACATAATATAATAATTATGTATAAAATCATATATATATAGTTATATTTATGTATATATGTATACTACCATATATATAAAATCATGTTTTAAATGTTGAGTAGATGATTAATTATGTATATTAAACAATTAACTACAAAGTATAACATTGTACATTTAATATTTTGATAACGTTGGTAAAATATGTTTGAATCATTTATATACAATATACTATATATATTCAAAATGAAAATCTTTAGTTATTAAATGTTATCTTTTATAATAACAAAATTACTTAATAGTTCATTAATACTAATATAATTAGTTTTATATATAATTATTTATATTTACATTCTTAGTTACAATTAAAGGTTCGTGAATCGTCGGAAATAGTTAAAGGTCAAATGTTATCATGAAATAGTTCAAACATAATGAGACTTGGTTTAATAGACTTTGCTTATCGAGTCGAATCATATAAGATTATGTTTAAATTTGGTCGAAAATTCCCGGGTCATCACAGTGTACCTAGTCGCGAAGTAGTATAGTTTTTAGTAAGTCCGGTTCGTTCCACAGGGAGACGGGCTTATGAAACACTTTATTTTTATATAACAATATATAAATATAAATATAAAAAGGGGGGTTTTACCGTTTAATGACCGGTTTGTCGATTTTATATTTTAAAGTCACAATTAAAAGCTAATGCAAAATATTAAAAATAACTAAAAACTTAATTTAAAGAGTAAAGTAAATGACGATAATTAAAATGACAGAAATTAAAGTGCGAAAATTAAAAGTGCAATTAAATATGAAATAAAAGAAATTAAATAAGAAATAAAAGAATTATGCTTATTCAAACTTCCGTAATCATGATGTTTGACGTGTTGATTTTAGTTTTATGCCCATGGGTTAATTGTCCTTTGTCCTGGATTATTTAATATGTCCGTCTGGTTTTTGTCCATAACAGTCCATCAGTCATAAATATAAAGTGCGAGTGTCCTCGTCAAATTATTATTATACCCGAAGTTAAATATTCCAACTAATTGGGGATTCGAATTGTAACAAGATTTTAATACTTTGTTTAATGAATACACCAGGTTATCGACTGCGTGTAAACCAAGGTTTTACTACTTTGTTAACAATTACACCAATTACCCTTGAATGTAATTTCACCCCTGTTTTAATTATTCTAGTGGCTATTAATCCATTCCCGTGTCCGGTTAAATGAACGATTATTCGTACATATAAATACCCCGCCCATCGTGTCCGATCGAGTGTATATGGTAATTTATAGGGACGCCCAATTGTAAATCTTTATATTAACATTAACAAACTATCATTTAGTTAAACAAATATAAAGCCCATTAATAGCCCATAGTCTAATTTCCACAAGTGTCGTTCTTTTGTCCAAACCCCAATTATGGTACAAAGCCCAATTACCCAATTTTAGTAATTAGCCCAACATCATGATTACTTTGGCTCAAATAAGCATAATAATAACTTAGTTACGAGACATTAATTTAAAAAGGAGAACATAACTTACATTGAGTATTTATCGCGTAGTGTTACACGGACAGAATTTCGACTTCAAAAACCCGTAAAATAACCTTTACATAACCCAAACTAATCTAATATAACACTAATCTATACTATATATACATATATATATTTATTTATATTATACTAGGGAGTATTATTATGTATTTGTGTGTGTGTTGTTAAAAACGAACGAAAAACTGGCAATTTATAGAATGTGAGCTGATTCTGATCCTCATGCGACTCGCATGGGTTTATGCCTATTTGCCATGCGACTCGCATGGCCACGCTGGACAGCTCACATATCTTTTGTCTTTTTGTTCGTCGACATATTTATTAAATATATATAAAATATAAATAATTTTAATAATTATTTATATATTATATTATATTTATGTGCATAGTAGACTAGATATTTTTGGTCCATTGCGTCGGGCGTTTCTTCTTGGCTCGGGTCCCGGTTCTGGATTTTCGGACGTCCTTTCGTACTATTTTATATCGTGTACTTTGCGTTCCGCAACTTGTACTCTTGTCATTTTAGACGTTCTTCATCAATATTTTGAACCTTTTTGATTGAATCTTGTACATTTGAGCATTTTGGACCTTTTTGTCTTCAAATCTTCGTTTACGCCTTTTGTCTTCGCACTTATTAAATATAAACGAATATTACTTGAATATGGAACAATTACAACTAAAATCTTGTCTTTCTTGGGGGATAATGCTATGAAATATATGTTCCTTTTTAACCTTATCAATATCCCCACACTTGAGCGTTGCTTGTCCTCAAGCAATACAGTCTTGAAATAGGATAATACAAATCACTTCTTTATTCTTCACACTTTATACATTAGTGATTTTGATAGAGCGGTATAAACAATGATAGTAACGATGTGGTTAAAGGTGGGTGTGTCTTTTATAGTTGCCTCGGGTTTAGGTCAACGACACTGGCAATCAAATAGCCGATTTACTTTCGGTTTCCAAAGCAAAGTGCACATTTGAAAGGCGGTTTACAGTCCCACATGACTATAAAAATTTAGATCCTTAAGGAAATTGGATCTTTATGAAAACATTTGATCTTTTGAAAATTCATTCTAGCTTTTACCCTAGACAAGTTTTCTGATTTGACCCACCATCGGTGTTGCAAAATATATTTGTGGATCAATATTTTGGCTAAAAACTTTTAGGTTCGTGTAATCCACTGCTATCCCGGTATCGGAAAGCACACATCCAGTTTACTTGTTCCGTATATTACCTTTCGGTAAACTACCGTCCGGTTGTAAAGGAAAGCGATGAACAAGAAACTGTTAAGGCAATGTCCCGTGACATGCATTTGTTCATGGTCTAATTACGTGTCGGATGCTAGTACTATCCTTGGTAGGAGCAATAGTAAAGATCATCCTATGATTTTTCGGTCTGGCACAAGGTCCTGTCTCCGACCATGCTATGCAACCACCGTTCTTACGGTTGACACCCGATTTGGTTCAGGTGACCTAATGAATTCCAGGTGAATTCCTAGGATTTAACGTTCAATGGTAATGAACGCATTGAAAATGGGTTTTCAGAAAACAAATCGGTTTGTAATTTGATCAAAATATTTTCTCGTTCAAGCTCGAGTTTAGATATCATCGAATTCTATGAGTTTGAATTCTCAATCTTTAAGGTCAATCTCAAGGATTGAGTAATATCAGGCTTAAAAGCTGATTTTTAATCTTTAAGGAGATTATCCTTTCTGGGGATCTGATTCATTAGTCTTATCAAGCTAATTTGCACGGTGCCCCCCCATTGTACGAGATAAATCCTTCTCATGGTTAGGATAAATCTGACCACTTGGCGACCCTGTTTGATGCTGAGGTCCGTGGATTTCCAGCTGATTTTAGAGATGACTTTTCTAGATTTTTCGTCAACCTACAGCTGGTCTGGACGACAACTTCATGACCTAAATCAAGAAGCGCGTGTCTTTTTCGGAAGACTTTACTTCCTTTTAATGATGGAATTGATTCATCGTGTAGATCCATCTTTTCTTTCAAATATATTACAATAAACCGGGTAAAACTGTTAATTAAGTCCAAAACAAAAGCACCTGCAATAACTTTACAGAAACATGTGATAGATAGTTTTTAATTGAATAACTTGGTACATTCTCCCCACACTTAGTTTCTTTCTTTGCCTTTTTATTCTTCTTTATTCCTTTTTAAATGAATTCAAGCGTTTTGGGTTGTTTCTCAATTTATGTCCTCGAGGTAACGATAATTTCGGTATTAACACCTAGTTTTCATCGTTCATAAATATGTATAAACATGATTTTGACTTCATTTAATTGAAAATTTTGAAAAATTTTACTAGAAGTGGGTAGTCAGTATATAAGACTAGGGCTGTTCCTTGTTATCAGAGAGCACTAGATTCTAATACAACTACTGCGTTACTAGTATTTTAGTTGAAAATTTTTCAAATTTTCATGAAATTTGGCAATTAAACTAAGTATAAACCCGAGAGAATTTATAACCCTTCCCCACACTTGAGATCATGCAATGCCCTCATTTGCATGAAATCAGACTATAATTATAAATTCATGAGGGTGATTAGTGTAGAAAAGTGATTAAAAATACCGAGTTTGTAATTACAAAGCTCGTCGAATGATTGATGGCGCCTCATCGTTCATTCCTCCATTTGTTATATAACATTTGTTATTTTGCGTCTTGTCGTCAAAATTGGTACCTTTTGCTGAACTTTAATGACAGTCTTTGAAAGTGCGTTGTTTTACCCTGTTGTGTTCATGATATAAACTACAAACATATATACATATTTTTGAAGTTGGGTATATTTCCCCACGTTCAAAAATTTATAAAATATAATATAATATTTTTTTTGGCATACTTTAGATCAATAAAATTAAAAATAATGATAACAAAATTTTTCGCCCCGCTCTCGGGTAAAGCAATTTCGGCTCTATGACCTAGTCTTCAACTCACGACGAATTTTAGAAATCAATTTTTTTTTTAACTTAATGAAATAAAGTAAATTTTGTTTTTAAAATCACACAAAACTTAAATTTAAAAAGCATATTAATTTTTATATAAAACCTACAAAATAAAAAAAATTCAGAATGGAGGGAGGAAACTAGTTCTTTAGTGTCTGCTAGCGGAAAAGACCAATCGGATTCCATTCTCGGAACTACACGAGAACAGAACAACTAACTCTAGATAGCATTTTTTTTTTAGAACACTTAAATCTCCCCACACTTAGGTAGCTGTGGTGTTGAAATTGTGATTAACTTCATCGTTAATTTCTTTTGGTCCATAATCAACTTGCGTATCTGTGAATTTTTCTTTAAGCCATTGGTCGGATTCCTGTGTAATATCCACAATTTCAACTAGCTTCGCCTTTTCTTTAGGCGACAAATTGGATACTAACCGGTTACATAACTTGAAGTTCCCCTTACTTCTAGCATCGCGAATCCGTTTAATAAGTTTCTTCATTGAACTATTAATAACGGGATCATTTAATTTCGTATCAACAACGGGGTTCTTTGTTATCAGGTCATCATTAGGTGTTACTTCATTTTCCCCACACTTAGGCGTTTCATTATTGCTAAGCACTACCGTTGGAGTTGGTAAAACCACATGGTTATTACCAATCGTTTTTACCGGTTCAACGGTTTTGGTTGGTGGAGATTTAGACTTTCGAATCATAAAGGTGATCGATTTGTCACCACTTTTAAGTGTCATTCTTCCATTTCCTACATCAAATAACGCCTCGGTGGACGCTAAGAATGGTCGACCTAAAATTAGAGGAATGTTTGGGTCCTCTTCTATGTCAATGATAATGAATTCGACTAGAAAGGTTAAATTGCCTACTTGAATGGGTAGGTTGTCAGCGATTCCAACTGGGTGCTTAATGGTTTGATCAAAGAGTCGAACACTCATATCTGTTGGAGTTAACTCACCTACACCTAATCTCTTATATAAGGAAAGAGGCATAACACTCACACTTGCACCTAAATCTGCTAGTGCATCATACATAACACAATCACTAAGTAGACAAGGAACAATAAATTCACCCGGATCACCTACCCTAGGTGGAGGTTTTGGTGGAAATGTATTCACCGGGTTTATTTCTACGGTTTTTGTTTCTTGTACTTTCTTCTTCTTTTTCTTCTTCTTCTTTCCAGGATTATCACAATCTTTATTTCCTATCACTTGCTCATACTCAACTCCTTTTCTTGGAAATGGGATGGGTGGTTTGTATGGTGACACCACTGGCTTTACATACTCGGGTGGTGGTGATGGTGTAACTTCTTCATTGTTATTCTCATCTAAAACCTCCCCATCTTCTGGAGCTGGTTTTTTAGAATTTGTTGATACCATGTTAACATTCTCATTCCTAAGATTTACTTCAGTATTACTCGGTAGCTTTCCTTGTTCCCTTTCACTTATTAATCTAACAACAGTACCTACTTGTTTTTCTAGATTCAAAATGGAAGCTTGTTGAGTTCTAAGTGACTGATCAACCCTCTCATTCGTTTGGGTTTGAGATGTAATAAATTGTGTTTGAGATTCCACTAGCTTTACCATCATTTCTTCTAGATTTGGCTTTTTCTCTTCGGTTTGTTGTGGTGGTTTATACAAGCTAGGTCTTTGTTGATTGAAAGTGTTGTTTTGAGTCGGTTGGTTATTCGGACCTTGTTGGTTGTACGAGTTATTGTCGGGTCCTTTTGGATTGTAAAGAATGTATTGATTTCGATTAAAGTTTGGCCTTGGCGGTTGATAATTATTCTGGTAATCATTTCCCGGCCTTTGGTTCATATAGGAAACATTCTCTCGTTGTTCCATCGTTGGTTCAATGTAACAATCTTTCAATAAGTGTGGTCCACCGCATTGCTCACAACTGATTCGTATTGCGTGAATATCTTTATTCATCTTTTCCATTCGTCTTTCGAAAGCATCTATTTTTGCGGAAACAGAATCAAAGTTATGGCTAGAATCGGCTCTAGCCGCTTTAGATGATCTAACGATATCTTTTTCTTGGTGCCACTCATGTGAGTGGGAGGCTGTGTTATCAATAATTTTGTAAGCTTCAGTTGCGGTTTTCTTCATAATGGAACCACCAGCTGTTATGTCGATGTCTTTTCTTGTAGCAACGTTGACACCTTTATAGAAGATTTGCACTATTTGAAAAGTATCTAGACCGTGTTGAGGACATCCTCTCAACATCCTTCCGAATCTTGTCCACGCCTCATATAATGTTTCATTTGGCTTTTGCGCGAACGTAACAATTTCTCCTTGAAGTCTCACGGCTTTGGATGCCGGAAAGAATCGTTTAAGAAATTTTTCAACTAAAACATCCCATGTGTCAATCGCCCCTTCAGGTAACGATTCTAACCAATATTTGGCTTCTCCCTTTAAAGTCCATGGAAACAACATGAGATAGATCTGCTCATCTTCCACTTCTCGGATTTTGAATAGTGTACAAATTCTATTAAACGTACGAAGGTGTTCGTTAGGATCTTCATTCGGTGCACCACTGAATTGGCATTGGTTAGTTACCATATGTAGGATTTGTCCTTTGATTTCATAATCTGACGCATTAACTTCTGGCTTAATAATGGCGTGACCTTGGCCCGTGCGTGTGGCTCTCATTCGATCTTCCATACTTAGAGGTTCCGTTACTTCCATAATTGAATTTGTTGAATACGAATCACTAGAGGATTCTGATTTAATGGTTTGTGGCTCAGGAGGAATAATTAGTGGTTCAAGATCTTGGAATTGTCCTTGAATATGCTCCGGGTTCTTAATTGTGAAGTCGGGTTCAAAAGATGGATTATCGGAAATTTGAGTTGGAGTTCTTGTTCGACTAGATGACGATTCTAAAGAAAAATCAACGGCGACAATATTTGCTAGATGTCTTGATCGAGTTACAGGTGGTGAACGTATGACCGGTGGCGAACGTCTTGCTCGGTGCATTCACTGAATATCCTATTAGTTTTTAAAAAGGAAAGAAAAATTATAATAAGTTATCCAATTAATAGACTTTTCTGATTTTGCCCACGTTTCGAATAGCCAAAAGATGCAGCAGAGGGGCATGATTCGTTTGGTCTCAATATAATTGAGTACTGTTTGGCTCCAATAACCCGGTCCACGTACAAATCCAACTATTACTACGAACCAGAAAATTTTGATGTCTATCAATTTAACCACTTAAAATAAATTTTCGTAATTTTAAGAAATTTAGAGAAGAAGTAGAAAAAATTCTAAGTCCTAAAAACTAGAATGGCGAGAAATAAGAAAGAAATAGATTGCGCGTCGAAAAATGTTGAAAAATAAAAAGGGTAGAAAAATAGGCGTCGAAAAACAAAAATAAGAAAGTAGCACGAAAAATGGCGTCGCAAAATTCTAAAGCACATAAATCTTTGTCTAAGGAATAAGCACTTAAGGGATTTTACGGCAATCCTAAAAATTCTAGAAATAAAAATAAAATTACGGCAAAAAAACTAGACTTAAAACTAAGCACGAATGATAAAAATACAAAAATTACGCTTAAAATGACTAAAAGATACAAAATATAAAATAAATAAAAAGTAAAAAAAAAAATTATTAGTTTTTATAAAAATATTATTTTTATATTTTATATAATAAAAGTATTAATTTAAAACTAATAATAAGTAAATATAACTAATTAAATTAAAAACTAAATATAATAATTAATAATAAACTAGGGTTTAGATTAATAATAATATATATATTCCGTAATTAATGCAAATTTAGGTCAATTATGTGGCCTGTCTGTGACACTCATGCGAGTCGCATGGGGTCAAGCGAAAAGGTCATGCGAGTCGCATGACCTGCTGGTTCAGTTCAGATGACAGGTCAAATTGACAGGTTCACGTAATAATTTAATTATTTATTTTTTTATTTTCTGTTTTCTATAAATAAGATATTTATAAATATATAATTTAAATAAAAACTTAATTTTAAAAAAAAACTAAAATAAAATAAAAACACTTTATAATTTTATAACTATATATAAAAAAAAAAACTTAAAAATAGATTTTAATATAAATTTTTTTTTTTCGGTTTTAATAGATTTTTAATTTTTTTTAATTTTAATATAAAAATATATATCTTTTACAAAAACTAATTAAAATTTAATAAAATTTTTTTTTTTTTTTTTTAGTAGTGGCGTTTCGCTTCGGCGTTCCCCGGCAGCGGCGCCAAAAACTTGATGTGGTAGCACGGGGTTACAAAATAGTGTATATTTTTAATACAGAATGCTACAAAATTTAACAAGTTTTAATTAAATATTTACAAAATGGATATACCAAAACCTTGCTACAACACAATAGGCAGTGTACCTAGTCGCGAAGTAGTATAGTTTTTAGTAAGTCCGGTTCGTTCCACAGGGAGACGGGCTTATGAAACACTTTATTTTTATATAACAATATATAAATATAAATATAAAAAGGGGGGTTTTACCGTTTAATGACCGGTTTGTCGATTTTATATTTTAAAGTCACAATTAAAAGCTAATGCAAAATATTAAAAATAACTAAAAACTTAATTTAAAGAGTAAAGTAAATGACGATAATTAAAATGACAGAAATTAAAGTGCGAAAATTAAAAGTGCAATTAAATATGAAATAAAAGAAATTAAATAAGAAATAAAAGAATTATGCTTATTCAAACTTCCGTAATCATGATGTTTGACGTGTTGATTTTAGTTTTATGCCCATGGGTTAATTGTCCTTTGTCCTGGATTATTTAATATGTCCGTCTGGTTTTTGTCCATAACAGTCCATCAGTCATAAATATAAAGTGCGAGTGTCCTCGTCAAATTATTATTATACCCGAAGTTAAATATTCCAACTAATTGGGGATTCGAATTGTAACAAGATTTTAATACTTTGTTTAATGAATACACCAGGTTATCGACTGCGTGTAAACCAAGGTTTTACTACTTTGTTAACAATTACACCAATTACCCTTGAATGTAATTTCACCCCTGTTTTAATTATTCTAGTGGCTATTAATCCATTCCCGTGTCCGGTTAAATGAACGATTATTCGTACATATAAATACCCCGCCCATCGTGTCCGATCGAGTGTATATGGTAATTTATAGGGACGCCCAATTGTAAATCTTTATATTAACATTAACAAACTATCATTTAGTTAAACAAATATAAAGCCCATTAATAGCCCATAGTCTAATTTCCACAAGTGTCGTTCTTTTGTCCAAACCCCAATTATGGTACAAAGCCCAATTACCCAATTTTAGTAATTAGCCCAACATCATGATTACTTTGGCTCAAATAAGCATAATAATAACTTAGTTACGAGACATTAATTTAAAAAGGAGAACATAACTTACATTGAGTATTTATCGCGTAGTGTTACATGGACAGAATTTCGACTTCAAAAACCCGTAAAATAACCTTTACATAACCCAAACTAATCTAATATAACACTAATCTATACTATATATACATATATATATTTATTTATATTATACTAGGGAGTATTATTATGTATTTGTGTGTGTGTTGTTAAAAACGAACGAAAAACTGGCAATTTATAGAATGTGAGCTGATTCTGATCCTCATGCGACTCGCATGGGTTTATGCCTATTTGCCATGCGACTCGCATGGCCACGCTGGACAGCTCACATATCTTTTGTCTTTTTGTTCGTCGACATATTTATTAAATATATATAAAATATAAATAATTTTAATAATTATTTATATATTATATTATATTTATGTGCATAGTAGACTAGATATTTTTGGTCCATTGCGTCGGGCGTTTCTTCTTGGCTCGGGTCCCGGTTCTGGATTTTCGGACGTCCTTTCGTACTATTTTATATCGTGTACTTTGCGTTCCGCAACTTGTACTCTTGTCATTTTTAGACGTTCTTCATCAATATTTTGAACCTTTTTGATTGAATCTTGTACATTTGAGCATTTTGGACCTTTTTGTCTTCAAATCTTCGTTTACGCCTTTTGTCTTCGCACTTATTAAATATAAACGAATATTACTTGAATATGGAACAATTACAACTAAAATCTTGTCTTTCTTGGGGGATAATGCTATGAAATATATGTTCCTTTTTAACCTTATCATAGACTTGTAATTTTTAGTCCGTTGCGTCGGGCGTTGATAGTTGACTCATGTCCCGGTTCCGGATTTTCGAACGTCCTTGCGTACAATTTAATATCTTGTACTTTGCGTTTTGTAACTTGTACTCTTGTCTTTTTTAGACGTTCTTCATCAATAATTTGAACCACTTGGATTGTATCTTGTACATTTGAGCTTTTTGGACGTTTGCGTCTTCAAATCTTCGTTTTCGCCTTTTGTCTTCGCACTTATTTAATATAAACGATTACAACTTAAAATAGGACAATTACAACTAAATAATTTACATATTGGGAGGATATTGCTACTAAATATATGTTCATTTGGAGCACTATCATCTACCTCATACTGATAACCAACCAGGGTTAGTAGAAGAAGTTAAAGAACTCCGAGCTCGAGTGTTAACTTTAGAGAGCACGGTACACAATTTTCAAGCACCAGCAGTATCACCAACACCAGTAACATCACCAACCTCAGCACCAACAGCACCAGTACCACCAACAACCCAAGTTTCAGCATCACACGCCTCAACATCTCATTCTGTACCTCGAGTATAATCATTGTTCTACGTATCGTTCTACATCAATTATCTTCGTTCTTCATGGTGATTAAGTAATCTCTAATGTTTTAGAGATTATATATTCTAGTTCTAACGATAAATCAAATGAGATTAATATCATATTAACTCATTAAATCCATGATTAAATCTGAAGAAAATATATATATGTTTTCATAAAGATTGTAATTAAAAATTCTTTTGTACAAACTGTTAATGGTGAAAATATTTTAACGGGTAGGTAATACCCGAGGAATATTTAGATTTCACATTAATAAGTTACACGGTACATTCTTCCAATATGATTCAACAGTCAATTACAACCCTACTTACATCCATCGATATACGTATTCGTTCACCACAGAATAACCATAATCATCCAATTTCATATTTGGATTTTGATTTATCAGAATATAACAAGTGGCATAATGCAGAAAATATTTGACAAAATAAAATTTGTTAGAAACAAACAAATTAACTACAAAAATTTTTGTTAAGGATCCACGCTAACTGTTTCAGCTAACTGTTCCTAGCTAACTGATTACATTTTTATTTATCGCAATTTAATTATCACAATTTACATTCTCGCAATTTTATTTATCGTCATTTAATTTCTGTTATTTACTTTACGCACTTTATTTATCGTCATTTAATTTCTGTATTTATTTTACGCACTTTAAATATCGGGACACGTATACAAGGTTTTGACATATCATATCGACGCATTTATATATATATATATATATATATATATATATATATATATATATATATATATATATATATATATTATTTGGAATAACCATAGACACTCTATATGCAGTAATGATCGAGTTCTCTATACAGGGTTGAGGTTAATTCTATAATAATATATATACTTTGAGTTGTGATCGAGTCTGAGACATGTACACGGGTCACGATACTTATTAATTAATTCGAATATTGTATATGAATTAGTGAATTGCTAACTGTGGACTATCAACTGAGGACTACCAACATTGGACAATTAAAATGAATTAAAATATTGATTATAACATATGAAACTAAACAATTCTTCAAGTTTGCCACTTGATTTCATTTTAAACCCCATTCGTATCATCACGATTACAATCTGCGTTCAAACCTTTCATGATTCTTGAAAACACCTCAACCGGGAGGATGAACCAACCGCACTTCATCTACGAAAGAAAAGATTGATGCATATTGTTATGCACCTGAAAACACTCGGAACCTGAGTAAACGTTTAACCAGTATCTGTGTTAGCTCCTTTAGCATTATTATTACCCAAAATAACTTTACAATTCCTTTTCAAGGTAGCAAATTTTGTCACAGCTTCAGCAAGTCAACTTTGACTTTTCAGTCGGACTAGCCTTACTATAACCTTGATATATATGCGTGCTCTTTTAGTGTTATCGGGGAACCTTTCATATTCTACCATATTACCAGCAAACGTATCAGCAACCTCATTGCCTATTGGTTTATATCTCTCTGATAAATCATTATATTTATTCATTGAAACCCTATCATATACTCATCCGCATCTTGTAACGAGAACTGCCATACCAATTATCGGGAATCAACAATCAGTACTTTGAAAACGCACATCATATCTACATCAACAGTTATATGTATAACATTTATCTTTTAGAATTATGGTCTTTCATTCTGAAATCCTGAACAGCAGTCAGTCTACAAACCAATACTCTGAATGTTGAAAAAGCTGAATGAAGCAGCAGAAACTATAGACAACCGTAAACGACCTTAATCGTCGGAAGTTTAATGATAAAGAATAGTATGTTGGAAAAGCTCAGAAAAGTTGGAACTGAAAAATGGATTGAATTAACCATGAAGGAGACCAAGGACAAATACAAGGACCATACCCTATATTCAAAGAATCCAGATAATTCTGGATCCGTTGAAATCGTTAGAGAATATCTTGCTCCGAAATCATGTTAAAATTTTGCGAAAAATCTTTCTTCATCAACCATAGAACTTAGAAATTCCAAAATATCATCATCAATATCTTCGATATTTCTGAGGATATTTTCATAAATATTCTCGTCTGAATTATATACCTCTTCGTACTTCCTATGTTTTATTATATTGGAAACTTCTGTAAAATCTAAGTTTAATTTATGAATAAATTCTGGAGAAATGTAAAAAAAATTGATGCATGAATTAGTATAATATAATGACACTTGATCAACGTGATTATATTACAGTAATTCATGCTGAGTTTCTAATGAAACGTGATGATTCACAGAACATACCATCATCATGTGCCATTTACACGACTCTTACATTCTACCCAATCTCCAAACATATTAAGAACATATCTTCTTGATAGTTCTATCTTTTCGGATATTATGATAATTTACCAAATCAAGATCGTGCCATTACGATTCCCTTCTTAGAACATTAACTATGTTCATCCAAAACTTCATACTTACGAATTCCGGACCATTATCCGCTAGACTTGTAGTCGGGAAGAGAAGACAAAAGTATGGAACCCTTGAATATAAAAGAAAATATAAAGCTCGACAACAACCCAGAAATTACAAACCGTATATATCAATGCATATAACAATATAAAGACACGGGAGAACTAAAAACACTATAAACCCAAGGGTATAGTAAAAGTAAATAGATTCTTCCGGTGGTATTGAAAAAGAAGAATGACAGATATGAAGGTTAGAAGTATATCAAGGATCAAAACGGGATGGAGCATATTGATGAATACTTTAAAGTATGAGTTGAGGGAGAAAGAATAGAAGGTGTGAGTTGTAAGGAAACTACGGGGGTGGATTTATAGTAAAATATATGACAGAGCAATCAAAACAGATGATCGCATTTAAAGCAGATCCTAATTCCCTTGATTACCGAAGAATCAAATCTTATTACGAAGATTTTCTCCAAATCTCTTGAACTTGGAAATCAATCCTACCTACGTCAAAAGATATGACGAATCTATACCTACCCATTTCACTCTTTGGTAATAGCTTCACTTGTACTCTTCACAAAATCAAATGGTTCTATCCATATTACTCAATGATGATAAAACTCTATTTATCAACTCATATTTGTCATGAAAACATTCTTATTGTTATCCATGACGGCCTCTATCAAATTTTGGGGACGAAATTTCTTTAACGGGTAGGTACTGTGATGACCCGAAAATTTCTGACCAAATTTAAACTTAATCTTTATATGATTTCGAAACGATAAGCAAAATCTGTAATGTTGAGTCTCGAAAGTTTTGAAAACTATATTAATGTAATCAATTACCATTCGACCTTTACCAACGATTCACGAACAACTAGTTACAAATAAATATATATAGATATATAAATAAGTGTTTATATATATATATATATATATAAGTATATATCTATATATAAATATAAACAAAAATATATATAATAATTTAAAATAATAAAATATAATTTAATCATTAGATTTAGATATATAAAAATATATATACAAGATATGTAGGTTGTAACTAAAAAAAATGAATTTATGTAAATATATATGATTCTCTATACGTAATTAATATGTTATGTAGATTGTGAAGAATATAAATATTATATGTCGAAATGTATTAGGAAATAACATAATATTAAATAAATATAAAACATGTTCATATTTATATGAATGGTGATAATATATTAAGATGTACACACATATAATATTATATAGTTATAATGTATAAATATTAAAATTTATTTATATTATATAAATATAGATAAATAAATACGGGTACATATATATATAAAAATAGAAAAATGTGTGTTTAAAAATCACAAGATCCAAATCAGTTTCATGTCTCAATCCATGCTGTATATGATTTTGTTTCTGTCTCAAGTTGTTACACATTTACATCATAACGTACCAATCTATGAAAGAATTTTAAATTTCTTTTAAATTTTTTATTTGATTTAATAGGAACGAATATCTTTCTGTCAAACCAATTTACTAGCAAACAAATTTCAATTGAATCAATTAACTGTATCTGATTCTTGTTTGAATCCTAATTTGTTAAACATCTTAATCTCGCTAGTACGATCCAATTTGATCTTTTATAATTCTTTTATCTACTTCTATACGATCCAATATTGAGGGACGACTTAAATTGCAATGAAACAAATAATGTACTCAGAGTATTCCACAATCAATCAACTTTACAATCTCTTTATCAATCAAGAACTCATTTTTTCTTTTACTACTACAACAAACCCATTTAAACGATCGGATACCATCACCACCCATCACGTTTCTCTATCTCTCTATTTCTCTTTTTCTTCGTAAATCACCAACGAACCACCACAATCTTCAAACCAAACCGAAGTGTTACTGCTGCTATTTCTCTTCTGTATTTTATTTTCTTGATCGAAGCAAAACCGTTAAACTATCATAAGCCATTTATGTTCCAGTTTGCTATTAACGAAGATCATCACCACCACCTGCAACCCATCTTGTATGACTAGCTTGCTACTATTCGAGAATCACCCTCCAACACCATAATACACCACTAAACTACTTGATCACCAATCAATCTACAACCCTTATGTACGATAACTTGTTTATTGCTGCTATTCTATCCATTCTCTTGAATTTTTAAAAGCACGAAGAAGAAGTAATAAAGATAATTAATATTTGAGAGATACAGACGATGATAGAACTATAGCTTACCCTATATTTTTCTTGCCTACTTCGATGAAACCTCACGATTATCTTCTGCAACACAATCCTTGCCACTGTAAGATGTTCGAAACCCTAACAACCACACACAGACACTATGAAACTGAAAATGCGGTCTGTATATAATAACACACATAACCTCTATAAATCGAATAGCAGTATTCAAATAAGTTATTAAATAAGGTTGCAAATCAAGATTACTTTTGGCATGAACTTCCTGGTAGTGGCCAACCAAGGGGTCACCCAAGATGAGTGTGGTTATATTTTTTTTTAAAAACGCGTGAGGTGGAGCTGTAAAGAGAAAAGAATATATCCTATTGTTTCGGTGTTTATCAGGCAAGCCCCACACCGCATATGTGTAGGGCAAATCATATTAAAAGCAGCTACTAGGCTTGTATTTTTGATTGGGCTACCATTTTATTTTGGATGGGCCGAATTAATTGAAAAAGAGGAAGAAGAATGCAAACGATAAAGTGGGTTAAGTAGTTTTAGTTTTGATATCAAAACAGAAAAATGGGCAACAGCGTACTGGTTTGAATGTGTTCCGGGTGAGCGAGTGGTCTTGGGTTCGAGTCTTGTATGGAGCATTCTTTTTAGAAAAGGCTTTTCAAAGGGTATAACCTTTTATCTTTGTGCTATTATTATTATTATTATTATTATTATTATTATTATTATTATTATTATTATTATTATTATTATTATTATTATAATTATTATTATTATTATTATTATTATTATTATTAATTATTGTTATTATGAATATAGTTATAAATAAGATTTTTAGTATTATTAATATTGGTTCTTGGGTTCGAGTCTTGTATGGAGCATTCTTTTTAGAAAAGGCTTTTCAAAGGGTATAACCTTTTATCTTTGTGCTATTATTATTATTATTATTATTATTATTATTATTATTATTATTATTATTATTATTATTATTATTATTATTATTATTATTATTATTAATTATTATTATTATTATTATTATTATGAATATAGTTATAAATAAGATTTTTAGTATTATTAATGTTATTACCAATATTAATATTATCATTCAAAGTATAAATTTTATCATTTTACTACTAGTATAAGTATTATTATGATTATTATGATTATTACTATTATTATGAAAATGATATAATTTATTATCATTATTAGTAAGGGTAACAATCTATTATAAGTAGTATTATCCCTATGTATTATTACTAATATTATTATTATTAAAAATGTTATCAAACCATTATCATAACTATCATTAACAGTAAACTTAATATTTTACAGTTATTATTATAAATATCATTATTATTATCATTAATATAATTATTAACATTAATACCTTTACTAGTAATATTAAGTATTATAATTATTATCATTCTTATTATTATTAGTATTAAGATTAACATTTGTATTGAAAAATTCATATATAACAAGATTACCTTTTTAGTTAAAAACTATCATTATTATTACTATCAAGTATTAGCTATATCATTATTATAAAAATAATATCGATTATGAAAATAAAAGTTATCATAATGTTGTTAAGATTATATATATTTAAAAATATATTTAAATTACAAAACTTAACTATATTAATATTTCTATATCTAAAATGAAAATATATAAATAAATAAAGAAACTTATAAATTATTAAAATAACAAATACATCATCAATAATAATATATAGATTTATTCGACTACGAGTATATGTTTTAATATATATACAAATGATATAGGTTCGTGAATCCGAGGCCAACCCTATACTTGTTCAATGATGTTATATGTATTTTTACTACGAAATACAGTAGGTAAATTTCATTTGCTCTCTTTTTAAAAGCTTTTGCTATATATATTTTTGGGACTGAGAATACCTGCGCTGCTTTTATAAATGTTTTACGAAATAAACACGAGTACCTAAAATTACATTCTATGGTTGGATTATCAAACCGAATATCGCCCTTCAAGTCTGGTAACCTAAGAATTTAGGGAAATGGCCCCTGATTGACGCGAATCCTAAAGATAGATCTGTGGACCTTGACAAGTCCCATTCGAGGTACGAATGCTTTAGTACTTCGAGATTATTATACAGATGAGAGGTTCTATTTTGGGGATATTCTATGCATTAAGTTAACGTCGGTTACCAGGTGTTCAATCCATATGGATGATTTTTATCTCTATGCAGTTTGCGAAATGCCTGATATAAGATGTATATTTATGGAACAATGAAATCTTGTGGTCTATTAAAATAATGAAAATGATTGTTTATGATAAACTAATGAACTCACCAACCTTTTGGTTGACACTTGAAAGCATGTTTATTCTCAGGTACGAAAGAAATCTTTCGCTGTGCATTTGCTCATATTAGAGATATTCTTTGGAGTCATTCATGACATGTTTCAAAAGACGTTGCACTCGAGTCGTCGAGTTCATCAAGATTATTATTAAGTCAATTATAGTTGGTTATATTATGAAATGGTATGCATGCCGTCAACTTTAGATGTAATGAAAGTTTGTCTTTTAAAAACAAATGCAATGTTTGTAAAATTGTATCATATAGAGGTCAAATACCTCGCAATGTAACCAACTATTGTGAATCATTTGTAATCGATATGGACTTCGTCTGGATGGATTAGGACGGGTCATTAGAACCTAACCACGCAAGCTTGTCTGAGTAGCTACTGAGTTGTCCAATGAAGCACACCACCCGAGTTTAATCCTTGGCTATGCCAAATTGTTCAAAAATGGATTGTGACTAGAGGGTGTGCATAATGCGTAATTCACCCGGTACCAGGTCTCGCGCTCGAGGAGCTTGATTACCCGAGGTTTTACCTTCTATGAGGGAGCCAATGTGCCCGTTCATAGGAGGGTTTCCTTGCTTACTCAAAAAAAATTAACGTCACCTATCTTTCTTGTTGTTTATAGACCATATAAGATTTGTACTTTAACATTAGAGTTGAAAGAGTTATCGTTAAAGTGCATATAAAAGTTGTACATTACGGTTATGTATTGAAATTAAAGTAACGTTTATTCATGTATTTATTCATATTATACACGTTAACAATAGCTTTAAAGGTTGTAGTTAAAAAATTCATAATATTTTTCTATTATTTCAACATTATTTTTATTTCTTTTAGAGTATTCAAAAGAAAATTTAAATTTATGAATGTATCAACTAATCTTAAACTTCACTAGTTGATAGTTGATAATACCCGGTACATCTTGTTTGCTTTAAAACATAAAACTAAAGTATAGAAAATAGAAATAAAAACATATCAATTGAGAGGAATAGAAGAATAATAAAATAATAAAACAACTATTACACCATATAATAATAATAATAAGAAATTGTTATATGGTCCAGTGGTTAGTGGCATGTCTTCTTTATTATAAACATAGAGATAATAATAATAATAATAATAATAATAATAATAATAATAATAATAATAATAATAATAATAATAATAATAATAATAATAATTATTATTATTATTATTATTATTATTATTATTATTATTATTATTATTATTTTATTATTTGGTCCAAGAGAGGGGGTTTTATTTGATCGAGCGTGATCCCAATCGGTGTGTAAAAATAATAATAATAATAATAATAATAATAATTATTATTATTATTATTATTTTATTATAAAGATAGAGATAGAAATACTCCGTACAATGGCAAAGAATCAACTTGGTGGGCTCACCAGTTTTGACAATGAGGTGGTTAAGTCAGTGACCAATATATAGACCTTGGAATATTTATGTTTATACCGAGTAGTATTGTTTGTTTTTAGTCTATTAATTAGTCTGGTTCGGCCCGCGCGATGCGGCGGGACATTTCGACCTGCATATTCATATTTAATATAGCGTTGTGTACGTACAGATGGAGGGAAACGACTAATGTGTTAAGACCCATTTTAGTTGTCGGTATTGTTAGCGTTTTTGAAAAAGTGACCGTTTCGAACGTAGTTGGTCTCGTTTTATTCGTAAAAGTATTTCAAGTTTAATGGTGGTAGCAGTGAAATTTAACTAGCGTCGAGTACGGAGATAACGGCCGTAGAAGTTGATGGAAGTTGTTATTTTTTTGATTTAAATTAAAAATTAAAATTTACAATTCATACTCTTGAGAAATTGTAAAAGTTGAATTGTTTGGGGTGTAAGGCCACTCCCTATTGTAACTAAACTATTCATCCTCTTAACATGCCACATCAGTGCCACATCAGCACCCAAATCCTATAACTAACTCATAAAATCCTATAACTAAACACTGCCTATCATGACTAAAACATCTTCCTCTTAACTGCCACGTTATTAATTTATTTTTTATATTTATTTTAACTAATAAAAAATAATAGTGTATATTTTTTACTAAACAACACTTTGATTACATACCATACCATAGTATCAACACTTATTATCTTTCATATTATATCTAGTATTAAGTATTACTTCGTATTTTTTTAATAAATAAAAATATGTATAAAATAAATAAATAAAGGTAGTTGGAATAAGACTGACACATATACCACTCTTTAATTTTTTTTCTCCTAACCATGCTCTTTCTTCTTGACTCATAAATGCAACTCGCCATTTTTTTTTCTTGAGCTGTACATCTCATCTTCTTCATTCGAGACCTTCTTCCATTAAAACTAAACTGAGTTTTGTCCTGTAGCTCACAAATAGACGTTTCAAAGGGCTAAATCTGATCCAGTGGTCCCCACTTCAGTTTAAAGGCTTCACCAAATCTATGGTGATTGCAGGTAACGATTGCAGGTAATGAATTGCTGCCTATAGCACCAAACAGGTAAAGATCGGGTAACGATGGGTAACGACCGGTAATTACTCCATAGGGAGTGGGTCTAATGAAATTTTATAGTGTTAAAGGAAAGGGTGAAACTACAATTTTTTTTGCTTGGAACGACATTAAGCTCCATGTGTTTTAGTATATAGAGTTAATTAATAATTAATTAATAATTAATAATAATTAATTATATCTTATTTTATTTGTTTAATTTTTTAACTAAGTGATAATGCTAAAAACGAACATATATTTCATAGCATTATTCCTCAAGAAAGACAAGCTTTTAGTTGCAATTGTTCTATTTACAAGTGATATTCGTTTAAATAATAAAAGGTGAAGACAAAAGACAGATTCGACGATTTGAATACGCAAACGACCAAAAAGCTCAAAAGTACAAAAGACAATCAAAAAGGTTCCAATTATTGATAAGAAACGTCTCGAAATCACAAGAGTACAAGATTCAAAACGCAAAGTACAAGATATTAAATTGTACGCGAGGACGTTCGAAAATCCGGAACCGGGACCAGAGTCAACTCTTAACGCTCGACGCAACGGACTAAAAATTGCAAGTTAACTATGTATATAAATATAATATAATATATAATTAATTATATTAATTATATATATATTATATATATATATTAAAAACCGTCGGCAGCAAGAAACTCCAAGGGTGTGAGCTGTAAATACCTCTCCGCGACTCGCGGAGTTTTAAGGGCATTTTGCCGCGAGTCGCGGAGCCCCAATTTTCAACTCTGGCTATAAAGCCAACCGAATTCTGATCAAATTTCATAATCTTTTTCCTTCCTCTTCATACGTAAAATTTATATTTATATTTATATTTTAATTTTAATTTTAATTTTAAATCCTAATAATAATGGTATGTTAGCGAATGTTGTAAGGGTGTAAGTCGAAATTCTGTCCGTGTAACGCTACGCTATTTTTAATCATTGTAAGTTATGTTCAATCTTTTTACATTAATGTCTCGTAGCTAAGTTATTATTATGCTTATTTAAAACGAAGTAATCATGATGTTGGGCTAATTACTAAAATTGGGTAATTGGGCTTTGTACCATAATTGGGGTTTGGATAAAAGAACGACACTTGTGGAAACTAGACTATGGGCTATTAATGGGCTTTATATTTGTTTAACTAAATGAAAGTTTGTTAATGTTAATATAAAGATTTACAATTGGGCGTCCCTATAAATTACCATATACACTCGATCGGACACGATGGGCGGGGTAATTATATGTACGAATAATCGTTCATTTAACCGGACACGGGAATAGATTAATAGCCACTAGAATAATTAAAACAGGGGTGAAATTACATTCAAGGGTAATTGGTGTAATTGTTAACAAAGTAGTAAAACCTTGGTTTACACGCAGTCGATAACCTGGTGTATTCATTAAACAAAGTATTAAAACCTTGTTACAATTCGAATCCCCAATTAGTTGGAATATTTAACTTCGGGTATAAGGATAATTTGACGAGGACACTCGCACTTTATATTTATGACTGATGGACTGTTATGGACAAAAACCAGAAGGACATATTAAATAATTCAGGACAAAGGACAATTAACCCATGGGCATAAAACAAAAATCAACACGTCAAACATCATGATTACGGAAGTTTAAATAAGCATAATTCTTTTATTTCATATTTAATTTCCTTTATTTTATATTTAATTGCACTTCTAATTATCGCACTTTTATTTATTTTATTTTATCGCACTTTTAATTATCGTACTTTTTAATTATCGCAATTTTATTTTATCGCATTTTTATTATTCGCAATTTCATTATCGTTATTTACTTTACGCTTTAATTTAAAGTCTTGTATTTATTTTATATTTTACTTTAGGTTTTAACTGCGACTAAAGTTTTAAAATCGACAAACCGGTCATTAAACGGTAAAAACCCCCTTTATAATAATAATATTACTTATATATATATTTGTATTTTTATAAAAGTAAACTAATATAGCGTTGAGCTTTGCTTAAAGATTTCCCTGTGGAACGAACCGGACTTACTAAAAACTACACTACTGAACGATTAGGTACACTGCCTATAAGTGTTGTAGCAAGGTTTAAGTATATCCATTCTATAAATAAATAAATATCTTGTGTAAAATTGTATCGTATTTAATAGTTTTTCCTAGTAAAAAAATAAGCTATTTTATATACACCTCGTTCGACATCAAGTATTTTTGGCGCCGCTGCCGACGGAAACTATCTTAAAAGCCGGAAGCGCAACGCTAATATAAAAAAAAAAATTAAAAAAATCTTTTAAAACCGAAAAAAAAAAAAAAGTATTTTAAATATATTTTTAAGTTTTTCTTTTATTTTTTCAAAATTATAAAGTATTTTAAGTTTATTTTTAGTTTTTAAAATTAAGTTTTATTTTAATTATATATATATTTATCTTTTAAATATAAAACAGAAAATAAAAAATAAATAAATAAAGAAAAACGCGTAAAAAGATAAATCTGTCAGCTCAAATTCTGAACCCCGCGACTCGCGGGGTTTTCTTCTTTAATTGCCGCGACTCGCGGAGGGTTTCTGACACACGGACAAAAACCCTAATCAAGCATTGATTACGGGTTATTTTTAATTATTATTATTATTAAAACCTAATTATTATTATTATTATTATTAGTTTTAGTTTTATTTTTACTTTTTATTTAATTTATGTATTTAGTATTAATTAGTTTTTATAAAATTGTAAAATTAGTAGTTTTATAAAATAAATAATATAAAAATAATATTTCTATAAAAATTGTACTTTTTACAACTTTTTGTATATTTTTATATTTTGTACCTTTTTGATCGTTGTAGCGTAATATTTGTATTTTTAGCTCATATTTAATTTTAAACTTAGTTTTTGCTATAGTTATTTTTACTCCTAGATTTTTAGGCTTTGCCGTAGAATTCCTTAAGTGCTTTTTCTTAGACTAAGATTTAGGTACTTTAGAATTTTGCGACGCCTTTTTAAGTTTTAGTTTCTTTTTAAGTTATTTCCATTTGGGATTTAGTTTTTCCTGTAAGCTTTAATATTTTTAGACCTTTTACTATGTATCAATTATCATTCCAATTAGTAATTTCAATTTGCGATTATAATTTTAAGTTAGTTGTAGTAATAAGGTTAGGTTAGTTAAGTATTTTTAAGTTTTGATAAGTTTCTTTTATTTTTCCGTCACCTTTTATTTTTCAACCATTTTTTTTCTTTTTCGACCTTTTTCGACGAATTCTTTTTCTCTCTTATTTCTCGCTATTCTAGTTTTTAGGACTTAGAATTTTTTCTAGTTCTTATCTAAATTTCTTAAAATTACGAAAACTTATTTTAAGTGGTTAAATTAATAGACATCAAAATTTTCTGGTTCGTAGTAATAGTTGGATTTGTACGTGGACCGGGTTATTGGAGCCAAACAGTCCTCAATTATATTGAGACCAAACGAATCCTGCCCCTCTGCTGCATCTTTTGGCTATTCGAAACGTGGGCAAAATCAGAAAAGTCTATTGATTGGATAACTTATTATAATTTTTCTTTCCTTTTTAAAACTAATAGGATATTCAGTGAATGCACCGAGCAAGACGTTCACCACCTTTTGTACGTTCACCACCTGTAACTCGATCAAGACATCATTTAACAAATATAACCGCCGTTGATTTTTCTTTAGAATCATCATCCAGTCGACCAAGTACTTCAGTTCAAATTTCCGATAATCCATTTTTTGAACCCAACCTCACAATTGAGAATCCAGAGAATATTCAGGAACGGTTCATAGATCCTGAACCATTAAACTTTCTTCCGGAACCACCAATCATTCAAACAGAGATTGTTGAGGAACGAACTATTAAATCAGAATCATCTAGTGATACCGATTCAACAAATTCAATTATGGAGAATCTGGAACCTTTAAGTATGGAAGACCGAATGAGAGCTAAACGCACTGGTCAAGGTCACGCAATTACTCATCCAGACATTAATGCGCCAGATTATGAAATCAAAGGACAAATTCTACACATGGTGACTAATCAATGCCAATTTAGTGGTGCGCCGAAGGAAGATCCAAATGAACATCTACGTACCTTTAATAGGATCTGCACACTATTTAAAATCCGAGAAGTGGAGGATGAACAGATATATCTCATGTTATTTCCCTGGACTTTAAAGGGAGAAGCCAAAGATTGGTTGGAATCGTTACCTGAAGGGGCGATTGATACATGGGATGTTTTAGTTGACAAATTTCTTAAACAATTCTTTCCTGCATCTAAAGCCGTAAGACTTCAAGCAGAAATTGTTACATTCACACAAAAACCAAATGAAACTCTATATGAGGCGTGGACAAGATATGGAAAGTTATTAAGAGGATGTCCGCAACATGGTTTAGACACCTGTCAAATAGTACAAATATTCTACCGAGGATGCGACATCACTACAAGAAAAGACATAGATATAGCAGCTGGGGGTTCGATTATGAAGAAAACCGAAACTGATGCTTACAAAATTATTGATAATACTGCTTCCCACTCACATGAGTGGCACCAAGAAAAAGACATCATTAGATCATCTAAAGCAGCTAGAGCCGATTCTAGCCATGACTTAGATTCCATTTCCGCAAAGATAGATGCTTTCGAGAGACGAATGGAAAAGATGACTAAAGATATTCATGCTATACGAATTAGTTGTGAGCAGTGTGGAGGACCACATTTGACAAAAGATTGTCTCAGTATTGAATTAACAATGGAACAAAGAGAGAATATTTCATACATAAACCAAAGGCCTGGAAATAATTATCAGAATAATTATCAACCGCCAAGACCGATTTACAATCAAAACCAGAATTATAACCGAAATATTCCATACAACAACCAACAAGGTCCTAGCAATCAACAAGTATCCAATAATACTTACAATCAGCAAAGACCAAATTTTCAAAACAAACCACCACAACAAACCGATGATAAAAAGCCGAATTTAGAAGATATGATGACGAAGCTAGTTGAAACTCAAACGCAGTTTTTCACATCTCAAAAACAAACTAATGAACAAAATGCTCAAGCATTTAGAAATCAACAAGCTTCTATTCAAAATCTAGAACAAGAAGTAAGTAACCTAGCAAGGTTAATAGGTGAAAGAAAACCGGGAAGTCTACCTAGTGATACAAATGCTAACCCCCGGAATGAAACAGCTAAAGCTATTACCACAAGAAGTGGTACAACACTTAAACCACCTGAAATACCTGTAACTTCTGATGAAACTATTCCTACTCCACAAGAACCACAACCTGATCAAGATAAGGAAAAAGAACCGGTAAAGGTTAATGAAGATAACACAGTTAAGGATAAACCTTATGTTAAACCATACCAACCACCACTTCCTTACCCGAGTAAAATGAAGAAAGAAAAACTTGAAGCCGAGCAATCCAAATTCTTGGATATGTTTAAACAGATAAATGTAAATCTTCCTTTCATTGATGTGATTTCAGGAATGCCAAGATATGCTAAATTCTTGAAAGATCTAATCACGAATAGAAAGAAAATGGAAGAACTCTCGGCTGTTACTATGAATGCTAATTGTTCAGCAGTGCTGTTGAATAAGATACCAGAAAAATTATCTGATCCAGGAAGTTTCACAATTCCATGTTTTCTGGGTAGTCTTAGTTCAATAGAAGCATTGGCAGACTTAGGTGCTAGTATAAATCTAATGCCGTATTCACTATACGCTAAACTAGACCTTGGAGAATTGAAACCAACCAGAATAAGCATACAACTAGCCGATAGATCAATAAAATATCCTAGAGGGATAATGGAGAACATGCTAGTTAAAGTTGGTACTTTAGTATTTCCAGTAGATTTTGTTGTTTTGGACATGGAAGAAGATTCTCAAGTTCCTCTCATATTAGGAAGACCATTCTTAAACACGGCTAAAGCAATGATAGACGTGTTCGGTAAGAAACTGACCCTAAGTATAGAGGATGAGAGTGTTACCTTTTCAGTGGATAGAGCAATGCAACAACCACAATCTGCAGATGATACATGTTATTATATTCAAACTATAGATGCACATGCAGAATTATTAGAAGAATTTCCAGAATTACAAGGAACAGGAGAATGTTCTTTAGGAGAAGGTAATGAACCAATTGATGAAGCTGAAATGTTAGCTACACTTATAGCTAATGGATATGAACCAACAACAGAAGAAATTCAAATGCTAAAAGAAGAAGACAGATATCGATATAAATCATCGATAGAAGAACCTCCGAAATTAGAGTTAAAGCCACTTCCAAACCATTTGGAATACGCTTATTTACATGGTGAATCTGAATTACCTGTAATAATATCGTCTTCTCTTACTGAAAATGAGAAATCACAACTCATTTCTGTGTTGAAAGCTCATAAACCAGCCATTGCATGGAAGATTCATGATATTAAAGGAATAAGTCCTTCGTATTGCACACATAAAATCCTTATGGAAGAAGGTCATAAAACGTATGTGCAACGCCAACGAAGATTAAATCCTAATATGCAAGATGTAGTTAAGAAAGAGATTATTAAACTGCTAGATGCAGGTTTGATATATCCAATTTCTGATAGTCCATGGGTAAGCCCAGTTCAATGCGTACCTAAGAAGGGTGGCATGACTGTCATCACAAATGAGAAAAATGAGCTTATTCCTACTAGAACTGTAACAGGATGGCGTGTATGTATTGATTATAGAAAATTAAATGACGCCACCAGAAAAGATCACTTTCCCTTACCTTTCATTGATCAAATGTTGGAAAGATTAGCCGGAAATAGTTACTATTGTTTTCTAGATGGATTTTCCGGATATTTTCAAATTCCAATAGCACCCGAGGACCAAGAGAAAACCACATTCACGTGCCCTTATGGTACTTTTGCTTACAAACGCATGCCATTTGGACTTTGCAACGCCCCTGCAACCTTTCAAAGGTGCATGATGGCGATTTTTCACGACATGATAGAAGAATGCATGGAAGTATTCATGGATGACTTTTCAGTCTTCGGTGATACATTTAAATCATGTCTAGTTAATCTGGAACGAATGCTAATTAAATGCGAAAAATCAAATCTAGTACTTAATTGGGAGAAATGCCATTTCATGGTTAAAGAAGGCATTGTTCTTGGACATAAAATTTCAAAAGAAGGAATTGAAGTGGATAGAGCTAAAGTAGATGTAATTGCTAAACTTCCACATCCCACCAATGTTAGAGGAGTTAGGAGTTTTCTAGGGCATGCCGGTTTTTACCGACGTTTCATAAAAGATTTTTCAAAAATTGCCACTCCTATGAATAAACTCCTAGAAAAGGATGCTCCATTCATCTTTTCAGATGAGTGTATCAAATCTTTTAATATTCTTAAAGAGAAACTCACTAATGCACCGATCATGATAACACCAAATTGGAATCTACCATTTGAACTAATGTGCGATGCAAGTGATTTTGCAATGGGAGCCGTTTTAGGACAAAGGATTGAAAAACGATTTCAACCTATATATTATGCTAGTAAGACGTTACAAGGAGCACAAACGAACTATACAACTACTGAAAAAGAACTCCTTGCTATTGTCTTTGCTTTTGACAAATTTCGATCATATCTCGTTCTAGCAAAAACGGTGGTCTATACCGACCATTCTGCTCTTAGATACCTATTTTCAAAACAAGATGCTAAACCAAGATTAATCCGTTGGATCTTACTCTTACAAGAGTTTGATATTCAAATCCGAGATAAAAAAGGAGCAGAAAATCTCGCCGCTGATCATCTTTCTCGTCTTGAAAATCCCGAATTAGAAGTTCTGAATGAATCGGCCATACAAGACAACTTTCCTGATGAATATCTATTGAAGATAGATTATAAAGAAATCCCATGGTTTGCAGACTATGCAAACTACTTAGTTTGTGGATTCCTTGAAAAAGGATTATCGTACCAAAGACGAAAGAAATTCTTCAGTGATATAAAACACTATTTCTGGGAAGATCCACATCTGTTTAAAAGTTGTCCCGATGGAATAATACGCCGATGTGTATTTGGAGATGAAGCTAGTAAAATTTTAAACCATTGTCACACAGGACCAACAGGAGGGCATTATGGGCCTCAACTAACAGCAAGAAAAGTTTATGAAGCTGGATTCTATTGGCCTACAATTTACAAAGACGCACACCTTCTTTGCAAATCCTGTGATGCATGTCAAAGGGCCGGAAAAATTAGTCAACGTGATGAAATGCCACAAAATGTCATCCAAGTATGTGAAGTATTTGACATTTGGGGTATTGACTTTATGGGTCCATTTCCAAAATCTCATAATAATCTATATATACTCGTAGCCATTGATTATGTATCTAAATGGGCGGAAGCACAAGCTCTCCCAACTAACGATGCACGAGTTGTAGTCAACTTTTTAAAACGTCTTTTTGCAAGGTTTGGAACACCGAAAGCTTTAATAAGTGATCGGGGTACTCATTTCTGTAATAATCAACTTGAGAAAGTTCTTAAAAGATATGGAGTAACTCATAAAATCTCCACCGCATATCATCCACAAACAAGTGGACAAGTTGAAAATACCAACCGAGCTTTAAAACGTATTCTAGAGAAAACCGTAGGATCAAATTCGAAGGAATGGTCCATTAAATTGGAGGATGCACTCTGGGCTTTTAGAACAGCCTACAAAACTCCAATTGGAACCACACCTTTTAGACTTGTTTATGGAAAAGCATGTCATCTTCCAGTAGAAATTGAACACAAAGCATTTTGGGCTTTGAAGACATGTAATCTTGATTTACATGAAGCCGGACGTCTACGATTAAGTCAACTAAACGAATTAGAAGAATTAAGACATGAAGCATACGAAAATTCGTTAATCTATAAAGAAAGAACGAAGAAATGGCATGATAAAAGAATCAGAAGTTCAAAAGAATTTAAAGAAGGAGACAGAGTTCTTCTTTTCAATTCACGATTCAAGCTATTTCCTGGAAAATTGAAATCAAGATGGTCTGGACCATTCATAGTCAAAAGAGTTTTCCCATACGGAACGATAGAATTGATAAATTCAAATGGGATTGAATTTAAAGTTAATGGTCACAGAGTTAAACATTACATACATGGTCCGATGGAAGTCGACAACGAAGTTAATCACAATTTCGACACCACAGCTAACTAAGTGTGGGGAGAATCAAGTCTTTAAAGGATAATATGTATTTCTGTTAGAGTTAGATTGTCTGTTTTCGTGTAGTTCTCGAAAATGGAACACGTATGGTCTTTCCCTAGCAGACCCTAAAGAACTAGTCTTCTCCCCCCATTCTGAATTTTTATTTTTTTTTAGGTTTTTACAAAATGAAGACTGCCTGTGAACTAAACCATGGTCTAATGCTACACGCTTTGATCACTAAAAGAAATAATGACATACTCCCGAGCGAATTAGTATCAGTAATCAGAGAAAGAATGGACGGAGTTAGAAAAGGATCCAGATGCGAAGATAATAAGTTACAATTTGGTAAAGGAAAATCAAAATCCGCAGCGAAAAGAAGAGCACGACACCTAGAACGATGTCACAAATGCGGAAAATGGTCACATGGAGGTAAATGTTCAAATAATCAAACCTATTCAAATACCGAATTTGTTACTTTATGCAGAGACGGACCGTTCATATGTTTAGAAGAAAAGACAATGAATGCTCGAGGTTACGCCTATGCAGCCATGGAAAACCAATTAAACCGACTATCTTATGAATATAATAGATCATATAACTAAGAAATCTATTTCACAGGTATGTCTGTACAGTTTTTATTTTTATTTATTTTTAAACCTTTTGATAATAAACGCTAATTTGTTCGCTAAAAAGTATTAAATTGGTATTAAATAAAATTAGGTTTGGCGACCGAAATTATTGATATCATTCAAAAATTTATTACATCACTGCGAAATTTAACGTTTATTCTTAAGGTATAAATATCTTTAATCAATCAACCCAAAATATTTCAAAAATTCGTCATGAGTTAAATTAGGTCTTGGAACCGAAATTACTTTACCGAAAAGAGGGGCGCATATTTTTGATAATATTTGATTGATTAAAGTGGGATAAAAAGACAAAAAGATTTTTAATTTATTTTTTTTTTACCATGTTTTTAAAATTAATATTTAAATCTTAAATTAATATTGTAAATTTTGTAAAAACAATATATTTAAAATTGTAAATATTTGAAAAATTAATATAAGTTTGGTATGAATTTATGAATTTTTAAATTAAGTTTGGTGTGAATTTTTAATTTTTAAAAAAAAAATATGAAATTTTAATTTTATGCATTTTAAATTTTGAGTTTGGTGTGAATTTTTAATTTTTAAAAAAAAAAAATTATGAAATTTTAATTTTATGCATTTTAAATTTTGAGTTTGGTGTGAATTTTTAATATTAATTTTGAATTTTATATTTAAGTTGTGTGAATTTAAAAACAAAAATTTACTTTATCTCATTAAGTTAAGAATATGATTTTTAAAATTCGTCGTAAGTTGAAGACTAGGTCTTTGAACCGAAATTGCTTTACCCGAGGGAGGGACGAGAACTTTTATTATCATTATTTTTAATCTTATTGATTTAAAGTATGCCAAAAAAATTAAAAAACCCAAAAATCTTAGCTTTTAAAACAATCGCTACTAAAAGACAAATTTTAAAATTTTGTCGAGGGACGGACTAGGACATCGATCCGAAACGACCTCGTCCTAAAATAACAAGGGAAACAAAATTTTAAAATTAATTTCTTAATTGTGTTATAAGTTAAAGTTTATAAAAAAAAAAAAAAAAAAAAAAAAAAAGGGGCAAACTCCGCGACTCGCGGAGTTTGAAGTGCAAACCTCCGCGACTCGCGGAGGGACCAAAACACAGAAAAAAAATAAAAATAGCTGAACGATCAGTATACTCAAAAACACAAAAACACCCCAAAATAACAGCGAAAAAGAACCCGAAAACCACCGAAAATCACCCCCAAAAATCTCAATTTTTAACCGTTAATCACCAAATTTTTTGCTAAAATCATGTTGAGAAGGATGATATCTAAGAATTACTCAAGAAAAACGGTAAATTTCTACACCTAAACACCATTTAATTCGAATTTTAGTGTTCTTGAGCTATTTTTCCCCAATTTGATTTTGATGCTTTTTAGTGTAATTAGACTTAAATTGTTTATGTATTATGCTTGTATAACCTAGATTGATGCTGTTTAACATGATTAGAAGCCTTAAACTTCAAATTTTGAATAATCTAGGGTTTGTGTTCTTGAGCAATTTGGGGCTTTTTGATATAAACAGGTTATGGCCGATTTTTGTCATGAATTGTTGCTAAATTGAGTAGTGTAACATGTCTAGGTAGTTAAATGATCCAAACTTTGAGCCTAAACATGATTTTGAGAATTAAAGTGGACTTTTTCAAGTCCAAAATTCATGAACTTGATTTTTGAAAGATAATGCCATTTGAGACTTGTTTGATTGCTAGTAATGATTATTTTGACATGTTATTTGAGTTGAATGCTTATGAACTTGGCGAAAATTTTCGTATATGCTTATTTGAAAAAGTGTAGATTTGATAAAAATGTGAAAATAAGCTTAAGTTTGATATAAATTGATAATGTCATTGTAATTATTTTGATTGATGATTTTGCTGACACTAATGCATATTTGGATGCACAAAATTTGTGTTTGATGTGTTTTGCAGAATGAAAGGGGTGAATCTTCATCCCAAGCCCGCCATGCTCCTGCTGAGAATTTGGAACAACAGGAGGTAGATAACTACTACAAGCAGGATGTACCTCATCCAGTCATGACCTTTTCAGATATGCACTTGGAACAGTTGCACCCGAACCTGAGATTTGACAGACTTTGGATAGATTATCCAAAATATCAACGGGGTTTGCATACTCTTCATTCCAAGGATGTTGAGGTACCGAGGGTCATAGAATGGGGACCCTTGGAAGCTGTAGAATTGGCCGGGCCAATTAGGGAATTACTTGTACAGAGGTATGGTAATTCTTCTTTTAATGACTGGATATGTTTATTCACCATACGCAGACCTGTATATAAAGTATGGTGTGAAGAGTTGTTATGTAGTATAGAGTTGAATGATCGGGTAGCTAGTTTAACCGATCGTTCTTTTATTAGATTTTTGTTAGGCGGTTCGATGCGCCACATGTCTTTACTGGACATGGCTCAGGCTTTACGTATATATACGCCTGAGGAGTTAGCGTCTGCCGATTGTAGAGGATTGATACTAAACGGTAGAAAAATAGATGAGAATTTTGATACACACGGTGTGTGGAGTCAAATGACAAGCCATCACCGTTTCAAAGGGGGAAACTACTCTTATTTGGATATAGATAGAGCCGAATTAAGAGTGATACATAGGTTTTTAGCTAATTCGATTACACAAAGGGGTAAGAACAAAGAAAAAGTAAATGAACAGGATTTGTTTTACCATATGTGTATTCGAGACCCACACAGCGCTGTAAGTATACCATATTGTGTGGGTTATTATTTATCAGCTATGGTTCGGGGGATGCGTCCACATAGCATAATAGGAGGTGGTATTTTTATTACTTTGATTGGTGAATATCTCGGTGTGGATATAAGTCGGGGGGGATTATTAGTAGAAGAGCCGGAACCCCGCGACACTATAGGTTTAAATGTATACCATGGTGCGAAAGTTTTGAAGCGGCGAAATAACGCCGCAGTACGATACAATGGTAGACATCCACAGGTAGAGAGAAACCAGGAACAAGGTAATGTAGGAGGGGGGAATGAGATGCAAGAAATGCATAGGTTTATAGCTTCTCAGGAATACGAAAATGCTAGACAGAGGGCATTTGAAGATTGGCAAGTTCATCAGAACCAGATCATAGCGCATTGCCAACATATAGGTAGAAACTATATTCCTACACCGAAACCCGTCTTCCCTCCTTGGTCGATAGAGATGCAGCCACCATATCCTACGTATGACCCTGCCGAAGCATTCTATAGCACTTATGGTTATGCGTGGAACCCCTATTGGTACCAATATCATCCTTAGTTTACTTATTATTTTTTATTATTTTGTAATTTGTAATTATTGATACATTTAATATTTTTTGTTAATATTGTAATCATTTTTATAATTATCTAACTTTTATTCTTAGATTTTAATAATTTTTGAATGTGGGGTAATAAACCAAACTTCAAAAATATGTATATATGTTTGCAGTTTATCTTATGTACACAACAGGATAAAACAACGCATTTTCAAAGACTGGCATTAAGTTCAGCAAAAGCAACTAATTTTGACGACAAGATGCAAAATATATGTGAAATAACAACAAGACGGAATGAACAAATGATGTGCACCATTTATCATTCAGCAAACAAACGCCAATATATTTGGAAACTTTGGTAAAAATTTAATCATTTTCACACAAATCACCCTCAATAATTTAAATTGTTACTGATTTCTTGCAAATGAGGGCATTGCAAGATCTTAAGTGTGGGAAGGGGTTAAATTCTTTCGGATTTTAAAATTTTTATATTAAACACTTGGTTACCATTAAAAATACTAGTAAAGCAGTAGTTGTATTAGAATCTAGTGCTCTCTGATAAAAAAGAACAGCCCTAGTCTTATATACTGACTACCCAATTCTAGTAAAATTTTTCAAAATTTTCAATTAAATGAATTCAAATCATGTTTATACATATTTATGAACGATAAAACTAGGTTTTAACACCGAAATTATTGTTACCTCGGAAAGGACATAAATTGAGAAACAAACTAAAATGTTAAAATTCATTTAAAATGGAATAGAGGACGATAAAAAGGAAAATAAAAGCCAAGTGTGGGAAAATTTACCAAGTTATTTTAAACATATGCCACATATATTTGTAACAAATAACTGAAAATACTTTTGCTTTGGACTAAACTAAACTGTTTTACCCAATGAAAGAAAAGAAGAGATGGATCTACACGATGAATCAATTCCATCATTAAAAGGAAGTAAAGTCTTCCGGAAAAGAAACGCGCTTCTTGATTTAGGTCATGAAGTTGTCATTCAGACCAGCTGTAGGTTGACGAAAAATCTAGAAAAGTCATCACTAAAATCAGCAGGAAATCCACGGACCTCAGCATTAAACAGGGTCGCCAAGTGGTCAGATTTATCCTAACCATGAGAAGGATTTATCTCGTACAATGGGGGGGGCACCATGCAAATTAGCTGGATAAGACTAATGAATCAGATCCCCAGAAAGGATAATCTCCTTAAAGATTAAAAATCAGCTTTTAAGACTGATATTACTCAATCCTAGAGATTGACCTTAAAGATTGAGAATTACAAACTCATGGAATTCGATGATATCTAAACTCGAGCTTAAACGAGAAAATATTTTGATCAAAAATTATAAACCGATTTGTTTTCTGAAAACCCTATTTTCAATGCGTTCATTACCATTGAACGTAAAATCCTAGGAATTCACCTGGAATTCATTAGGTCACTTGAACTAAATCGGGTGTCAACCGTAAGAACGGTGGTTGCATAGCATGGTCAAAGACAGGACCTTGTGCCAGACCGAAAAATTATAAGGGTGAGCTTTACTATTGCTCCTACCAAGGATAGTAATTGCGTCCAACACGTTATAGACCATAATCAAAAGCATGTCACGGGACATTGCCTTAACAGTTGCTTGTTCAACGCTTTCCTTTACAACCGGACGGTAGTTTGCCGAAAGGTAATATACGGGACAAGTAAACTGGACGTGTTGCTTTCCAAATACAAGGTTAGCAAGTGGGTGACACAAAACCGCAAGTTTTGAGCTAAAATTTTCGAATCTGAAACCCACCAAACCCAAAAAAATATTTTGCAAACACCGGTAAAGGGTTATTCCGGAAAACTAATCTAGGGTAAAAACTAGATTTCAAAAGATCAAATGTTTTCATAAAGATCCAATTTCCTTAATGGATCTAAATTTTTATAGTCATGTGGGACTGTAAACCATATCGTTACTACCATTGTTTATACCGCCGTATAGAAATCACTGATGTACAAAGTGTGAAGAATAAAGAAGTGATTCTAGTATTTCAAGACAATATTGCTTGAGGACAAGCAACGCTCAAGTGTGGGAATATTTGATAATGCTAAAAACGAACATATATTTCATAGCATTATTCCTCAAGAAAGACAAGCTTTTAGTTGCAATTGTTCTATTTACAAGTGATATTCGTTTAAATAATAAAAGGTGAAGACAAAAGACAGATTCGACGATTTGAATACGCAAACGACCAAAAAGCTCAAAAGTACAAAAGACAATCAAAAAGGTTCCAATTATTGATAAGAAACGTCTCGAAATCACAAGAGTACAAGATTCAAAACGCAAAGTACAAGATATTAAATTGTACGCGAGGACGTTCGAAAATCCGGAACCGGGACCAGAGTCAACTCTTAACGCTCGACGCAACGGACTAAAAATTGCAAGTTAACTATGTATATAAATATAATATAATATATAATTAATTATATTAATTATATATATATATTATATATATATATTAAAAACCGTCGGCAGCAAGAAACTCCAAGGGTGTGAGCTGTAAATACCTCTCCGCGACTCGCGGAGTTTTAAGGGCATTTTGCCGCGAGTCGCGGAGCCCCAATTTTCAACTCTGGCTATAAAGCCAACCGAATTCTGATCAAATTTCATAATCTTTTTCCTTCCTCTTCATACGTAAAATTTATATTTATATTTATATTTTAATTTTAATTTTAATTTTAAATCCTAATAATAATGGTATGTTAGCGAATGTTGTAAGGGTGTAAGTCGAAATTCTGTCCGTGTAACGCTACGCTATTTTTAATCATTGTAAGTTATGTTCAATCTTTTTACATTAATGTCTCGTAGCTAAGTTATTATTATGCTTATTTAAAACGAAGTAATCATGATGTTGGGCTAATTACTAAAATTGGGTAATTGGGCTTTGTACCATAATTGGGGTTTGGATAAAAGAACGACACTTGTGGAAACTAGACTATGGGCTATTAATGGGCTTTATATTTGTTTAACTAAATGAAAGTTTGTTAATGTTAATATAAAGATTTACAATTGGGCGTCCCTATAAATTACCATATACACTCGATCGGACACGATGGGCGGGGTAATTATATGTACGAATAATCGTTCATTTAACCGGACACGGGAATGGATTAATAGCCACTAGAATAATTAAAACAGGGGTGAAATTACATTCAAGGGTAATTGGTGTAATTGTTAACAAAGTAGTAAAACCTTGGTTTACACGCAGTCGATAACCTGGTGTATTCATTAAACAAAGTATTAAAACCTTGTTACAATTCGAATCCCCAATTAGTTGGAATATTTAACTTCGGGTATAAGGATAATTTGACGAGGACACTCGCACTTTATATTTATGACTGATGGACTGTTATGGACAAAAACCAGAAGGACATATTAAATAATTCAGGACAAAGGACAATTAACCCATGGGCATAAAACAAAAATCAACACGTCAAACATCATGATTACGGAAGTTTAAATAAGCATAATTCTTTTATTTCATATTTAATTTCCTTTATTTTATATTTAATTGCACTTCTAATTATCGCACTTTTATTTATTTTATTTTATCGCACTTTTAATTATCGTACTTTTTAATTATCGCAATTTTATTTTATCGCATTTTTATTATTCGCAATTTCATTATCGTTATTTACTTTACGCTTTAATTTAAAGTCTTGTATTTATTTTATATTTTACTTTAGGTTTTAACTGCGACTAAAGTTTTAAAATCGACAAACCGGTCATTAAACGGTAAAAACCCCCTTTATAATAATAATATTACTTATATATATATTTGTATTTTTATAAAAGTAAACTAATATAGCGTTGAGCTTTGCTTAAAGATTTCCCTGTGGAACGAACCGGACTTACTAAAAACTACACTACTGAACGATTAGGTACACTGCCTATAAGTGTTGTAGCAAGGTTTAAGTATATCCATTCTATAAATAAATAAATATCTTGTGTAAAATTGTATCGTATTTAATAGTTTTTCCTAGTAAAAAAATAAGCTATTTTATATACACCTCGTTCGACATCACTAAGCGAGGAAACCTTCTTATGAATTAGCATATAGGCTCTCATATAGAAGGTAAAACCTCGGGTAAACAGTACCGGGTGAATTGCGCATTATGTGCACCTCTAGTCACACACTCACACTTCCTTTTTAAACAATTTGGCATAGCCAAGAATTGAACCCGGGTTGTGTGCTTCGTTCGGCAACTCAGTGACCAAATATTATATTTTATGTATATGTTTAAACACCAACATTTTAACGGTATATACTTTGTTTTTTTTAAGATATAAGATAAACTAATCTTCTATAGTGTCTAATAAATCTCTATAATGATTATGTCACAAATAAGGATTTTCCAAACTTAAAAGAAATTCAAAATAATGAGAAAAATTTTAAGCCTCCTATGATGATGTCATTAAAATAATTAATTGTATTTAATAAAAATATTGCCACGTTAATTGTATAATATATGAAGCATTATGTACAACCTTATAATAAAACAATCTCATAATCATATATACAATATTTGAAGGACATTAAACTTCATCATGTTTTTTAAAGTTTGATTAGTGACCCTAAAGCAAGCTAGAATATGGATGAACTATGGGATAAAGTCTTACAAACATCACCCAGTTTCTAGAGGGATGGATGGGCGCGATGAAGATGGTTAGACAACGGTGAGAACGAGACTCGAACAATGTGACGACCCTGCAATTTTTGACTAAATTTAAACTTAATCTTTATTCGATATCGACATGATAAGCAAAATCTGTAATGATTGGGTCTCAAAAATTTTGAACTGTTCCATGTATTCAATTACCTTGTGACTATTCCTGACGATTCACGAATAACTATTGTAAATAAGTATGAATATATAGATATGTATATAAAAATAAAAATAAGTATATATAATATCTTGAATTAATAAATTACAATATAATCCTTTGAATTGAAAAATGTAAAGAAAATACAAAATGATTAAGCTATTATTAAAATGAATCTATATATATATATATATATATATATATATATATATATATATATATATATATATATATATATATATATATATATATGACTTCTATACATAATAAATATTATATATAAATATTAAATATTCAAATATGATATAAGTTATTACATAATAGATAATATATAATCCTTAATATTACATGGTTGATAATATATAATATTAATGGATTAAATGTTATTGCAAGTCAAAAATGTAATTGTTATAGTTACTTTCATTATTATTATTAATATTAATATCACAATTAATATTATTAATATTAATATTATTATTATTGTTATAATTAAATTTATAATGATTGTAATGTGTGATCATCAAAACAAAGGTTAAAGTACTAATATTATTATAAGAATAATTAAAATTAAAATCAAATTGCAATTTAAATATTATTAGTGTTTATTATTAAAATTATCAGTATTGTTAATATCATATTATTATTATCATCATGATTATAGTTAAAAATTATGATTATTATTACTACTATGGTTAATATTAATATTATCATCATTATTTATATTATCATTAAATAGTATTCTTATTAAGTAATAGTATTAAGGATCATGATTATTGTTATATATTATCATTAATATTAGTATCATAAAAATAACACAATCTATTAATATTATCATTAATAATATCATTATGAATATTATTATAACTATTAGTAACATTAATCTAAATATTATTATTATATTATCATTTTTACAATTACTATTATCATTAATGTTAATAATCATTATTATTATTATTATTTTTATTAATAATGTTAAATGTTAAGAGTATTATTATTTATTAATTATTAACATTAAATTAAAATATAGAATGGATCAGTTAGGTAATATATCTTAATCAGTTCTATCTTTTTACTTCCTGTTCTACTCGTGATAAACTGTCTACCCAATTACATATATCGATCATCACTTTCTAATTAATGATACATTCAGTTTTTCTCCACCTTCTATACCGATTACATCTGTAAGTATTAAATCCTATCTGTTTAAATTAATTAAAAAAAAATAATGTTCTTTTTACAGTCCGTACCCTGCACGATCATCTTTTTCGCCAAAACTTGAATTCGAGTCATTTTTCAAAAATTAAGAATGTAGAGTTGTTAGGAATCATATACTAAAACTATATGTAAAATTTGAGGTTCCAATTCATTATATCGATAATTAATTTTCGAGTCAAAGTGTTGAATTGAAAAAGTCAAAGATTGTTCTTCGATCGAATTCAATTTTTCTGTTATGATTCAAGTGAAATTGAGGATTAAGAAAGATTCAAGGAAGGTTTTAAAAGTTATTTCATGTAGAAGTTTTCATTTAAAACAGACTTAATATCGAAATCAATTTTTTTTTTCATGTTCTTCATTTTCAGCGGCTGCTGTTGCTGCTATAAGAAATATATAGATTTTTTTGTTGTTGTTGTTGTGATTGATTTATACTCACCCTTATTTTGATTATTATGTTTCCAATTACAAATAATAAACAAAACTAGTATTTTGGTTGTTCTGAATTCTTTTGCTCGTTAGATTATATGAGGAAGAAGATGAAAATAATAAATGGGTTAAATAAAATTTGGTCTGTGTTTTAATCAGATAAACAAGCCAGCTCGACTGGTTAAGCATGTTTGAGGGTATCCAAGAGCTCACGGGTTCGAACCCTGGCAGAGTCACTATATTTCTTTTTGGGCCGATTTTTGAGGTAGTTTTCTTGTATTATTATTATTATTATTATTATTATTATTATTATTATTATTATTATTATTATTATTATTATTATTATTATTATTAGTACTACTACTACTTCTACTACTACTACTACTACTATTATTATTATTATTATTATTATTATTATTATTATTATTATTATTATTATTATTATCATGATTATTAACTAATATGATATAAAGGAAAATATAGATTTAGAACTATTAAGATGAAAGTAATTATGGTTATGATCATGTATTATAATTAAAGATTATGAATAATATTAGAAGAGATAGGTTTATGATTAATTAGGATGTGATAAAAGAATATAATGTAATTACATATGATATTGATAAGAATAGATATAAACTTTTTACGCTCATGAAAACGTTTATGTTATATATAAAAGTAATATGGATATGATTACGCCTAATGCTATAATTAAGATATTAAGTATTAAAAACAATGTTATTATTATGTGGACATGATAAACATGGATGTTATAAGTAAAAATCATAAAACTTAATCGTTATTATTTTTAAGTATTATTTTTATTATCTTTATTATTATTATTATCATTATTATCAGTATCAATAGTATTGCAAATAGATATTGTTATATAAGAATACCTTACAATAATATTAATATTGCAAATCACTATATTTTTATTATTAAGAGAATATTAATTAAACTATATGTAAAATATATCAATTAATATATAAATATATTTTTATCATATATAAAACCCTAATAGAATAAACTACTTAAATAAGTATTTATTATATTAATATTAATAAAGGTATCATGAAAATAAATATTAACTACTTAAAAAATATAGAATAAAAAAAATAAGTTATTTAATTATTAATATAACATATAAATTATTAATATAAGAAGTATATTGATAATGCTAAAAACGAACATATATTTCATAGCATTATCCCTCAAGAAAGACAAGCTTTTAGTTGCAGTTGTCCTATTTACAAGGAATATTTGTTTAAAAATTAAAAGGTGAAGACAAAAGACAGATTCGGCGAATTGAAGACGCAAACGACCAAAAAGCTCAAAAGTACAAAATACAATCAAAGAGGTTCCAATTATTGATAAGAAACGTCTCAAAATTACAAGAGTACAAGAAGCAAAACGCAAAGTACAAGATATTAAATTGTACGCAAGGACGTTCGAAAATCCGAAACTGGGACCAGAGTCAACTCTCAACGCTCGACGCAACGGACTAAAAATTACAAGTCAACTATGCACATAAATATAATATAATATTTAAATAATTCTTATAATTATTTATATATTATATTTATTTAATTAAACCGTCGGCAGAAGAAAACAACCAAATGTGAGCCACCCTAGCTGGCCATGTGATCGCATGGCTTTGAAGGGCAAAGCTCATGCGATTGCATGAGCCTCATTTTCAGCTCACAGGCCTATAAATTTCGAGCTTTGGTGCATCATTTAACACATCTTTTTCTCTTCATTCATCAACGTATATGTATATATATTTATATTATAATTTTAATTTTAATTTTAATTTCTAATAATAAGGGTATGTTAGCGAATGTTGTAAGGGTGTAAGTCGACATTCTGTCCGTGTAACGCTACGCTATTTTTAATCATTGTAAGTTATGTTCAACCTTTTTAATTTAATGTCTCGTAGCTAAGTTATTATTATGCTTATTTAAAACGAAGTAATCATGATGTTGGGCTAAATATTTAAATTTGGGTAATTGGGTTTTGTACCATAATTGGGGTTTGGACAAAAGAACGACACTTGTGGAAATTAGACTATGGGCTATTAATGGGCTTTATATTTGTTTAACTAAATGATAGTTTGTTAATTTTAATATAAAGATTTACAATTGAACGTACCTATAAATAACCATATACACTCGATCGGACACGATGAGCGAGATATTTATATGTATGAATAATCGTTCATTTAACCGGACACGAGAATAGATTAATAGTCACTAGAATTATTAAAACAGGTGTGAAATTATGTACAAGGACACTTGGCATAATTGATAACAAAGTATTAAAACCTTGGGTTACACGCAGTCGATATCCTGGTGTAATTATTAAACAAAGTATTAAAACCTCGTTACAGTTTAAGTCCCCAATTAGTTGGAATATTTGACTTCGGGTATAAGGATAATTTGACGAGGACACTCGCACTTTATATTTATGACTGATGGACTGTTATGGACAAAAACCAGACGGACATATTAAATAATCCAGGACAAAGAACAATTAACCCATGGGCATAAAACTAAAATCAACGCGTCAAACATCATGATTACGGAAGTTTAAATAAGCATAATTCCTTTATTTTCATATTTAATTGCACTTTTAATTATCGCACTTTTATTTATTGTCATTGTATTTAGTTGCACTTTTAATTATCGTACTCTTTAATTATCGTAATTTTATTTTATCGCACTTTTATTATCCGCAATTTCATTATCGTTATTTATTTTACGCTTTAAATTAAGTCTTTTATTTATTTAATATTTTACATTAGGTTTTAACTGCGACTAAAGTTTTAAAATCGATAAACCGGTCATTAAACGGTAAAAAACCCCCCATTTTATAATAATAATATTACTTAATTATATTTGTATTTTTATAAATTAAAACTAATATAGCGTTAAGCTTTGTTTAAAGATTTCCCTGTGGAACGAACCGGACTTACTAAAAACTACACTACTGTACGATTAGGTACACTGCTTATAAGTATTGTAGCAAGGTTTAAGTATATCCATTCTATAAATAAATAAATATCTTGTGTAAAATGGTATCGTATTTAATAGTATTTCGTTGTAAAAATAAAGCTATTTACTAGTACACCTCGCACACATCATATATTAATAACATCAAACTTGCTAATTGTTATTATGTGTGTTAATATATATACTTGATATTGGTTCGTGAATCCGAGGCCAACCATGCATTGTTCAATATCGTCATATGTATTTTTACTACAAAATACAGTATCGTGAGTTTCATTTGCTCTCTTTTTAAATGCTTTTGCAATATATATTTTTGGGACTGAGAATAAATGCGTTACTTTATAAATGTTTGACGAAATAGACACAAGTACTTAAAACTACATTGTATGATTGGATTATTAAACCGAATATCGCCCCTTCAAGTCTGGTAACCTAAGAATTAGGGAAATGGCCCCTAATTGACGCGAATCCTAAAGATAGATCTATGGGCCTAACAAACCCCATTCTGGAAATTGGAATGCTTTAGTACTTCGATTTAAATGGTGATTGCGATTGCCAATATTTATGGCATACTTACGAGTATGCGGGGGATATTCTATATGCATTATGTTAATGTCGGTTACCAGGTGTTCATCATACGAATGGATTTTATACACTTGCGAGTGTAATGATATTTATGAAAAATGAGGATCTTGTGGTCTATTAAAATTATGGAAATGATCGATTATGATAAACTAATAAACTCACCAACCTTTTGGTTGACACTTTAAAGCATGTTTATTCTCAGGTATGAAAAAAAATCTTCTGCTGTGCATTTGATCATTTTAAAGACATTATTTGGAGTCGATAATCGCAATGGGACCAGATGTTGGTGACTTCGTCCAGATGGATTAGGACGGGGTGTGACATGTGGTATCAGAGCGGTGGTCTTAGCCAACCAGGTCTTGCATTAGTGTGTCTAAATGATAGTTGTTTAGATGCATTAGTGGGTCTGGACTTCGACCGTGTCTGCATGTCAAAAGTTTTGCTTATCATTTCTAGTCGGAAATCATCTGCTTATCATCCTTAGGAAATTACCTGTTTATCATTCTTAGTATAGACACATCTTACTGCATTGATTGCATGAATAGTGTATAGACAAATTCATATCTTAGCGTATCTGCTAATCTATATCTTAGCGTATCTGTTACTGTAGACCTTATCTGACATGTTTCCTTAATTCCTTCCGTAATCTACGGGATCTTCTGTACTATATATAGGTATTCTATATAAAATTAATATCATCCGATATCCGAAAATCATTTCATATCGAAAAATCCTTTATTCAATCGTACGAAATGGAACTCGCCACTAGTTCAAGTCCCTCGGATTCTGACATGGAGTCCCACACAAGCTCCGAAAGCAGTGCGACCGGAATGGACTAACCAATCAGCCATCATCTATTCTGGATGAATTGGGGCTGGGTTCGTAGCCTACTTAGTCTTTGGAGACAAGAAGAAGGCGATCCCTTTCATCCACCATATTGTCCTCTTGGCGAAGAACCTGACGCACTTACCGGCGAACCTGTCCGAAACACCATTTTCTCTCTCATTTCCAGAGTATCTCGTCATGATTATATACTAAACCAAATTCTAGATTTTATTTATCCGCTCGTCCGAACTGACAATCACCCCCGTATAATAGAAGAAGTCAATGAACTTCGCGCTCGGGTTACGGCTTTGGAGAATATGGTGCAAAGATTACAAGCACCAGCGGCAACACCGACAGCAACAGTACCACCATCAGCAGCACCAGCAGCATAACCAGTACCACCTCAACATCACAATCTTTACCTCGAACATCAACATCATACGCACTATAGATACCAAGGAGTACCAACAACAATTAACGATGAAGTATTGATCCATAACTTCATTAATATTCTGCGAAGAATATGTGGTTCCTAATAGTTTTAGAGATTACTTATTCTAGCTCAAACCGAAAAGCAAATGAGATTAATATCATATTAACTCATTAAATCCATTATTACATCTGAAGAAAATATATATGCAAGTATATTTTCATCAAGATTGTAATTAAGAATTCTTTTGTACAAACTGTTAATGGTGAAAATATTTTAACAGGTAGGTAATGGAATATTTAGATTGCACATTAATCAGTTAAACAGTACATTCTGCGAATCTGATTCAACGATCATTTACTATCCTACTTACATCCACAAATATACGAATCCGTTCACCACAAAATAAACATTTTCATCCAATTTCATATTTGGATTTTGACTTATCAAAATCTAACAAGTGGTATAATAAAGAAAACATTTGACAAAATAAAATTTGTTAGAAACAAACAAATTAACTATGAGAAATTTTGTTAAGAATTCACGCTAACAAAATCCTAGCTAACTGTTCCTAGCTAACTGTTAATTCCGTATTACAATTTATTTATCGCAATTTTAATTCTCGCAATTTTATTTATCGTCATTTAATTTCTGTTATTTATTTTTGCGCACTTTAAATATCGGGACATGTATACAAGGTTTTGACATATCATATCGACGCATCTATATATATTATTTGGAATAACCATAGACACTCTATATGCAGTAATGATTGAGTTAGCTATACAAGGTTGAGGTTGATTCTACAATAATATATATACTTTGAGTTGTGATCGAGTCTGAGACATGTATATAACGGGTCACGACATGTATTAATTAATTCGAATATTATATATTAAACTACATACGCATTGTTGAATTATTAATTGTGGACTGCTAACTGTGGACTAATAACATTGGACAATTAAAATGAATTAAAATATTGATTATAACATATGAAACTAAACACTTCTTCAAGTTTGCCACTTGATTTTATCTTAAACCTCATTTGTATCTTGACGACTACAATCTGCGTTCAAACCTTTCATGATTCTTGAAAACACCTCAATCGAAATGATGAACCAACCGCATTTCACCTACGGAAGAAAAAAAAATTTGATGCATATAGTTATGCACCTGAAAATACTCGGAACCTGAGTAAACATTTAACATGTATCTGTGCTAGCTCCTTTGGCATTGTTATTTCCGAAAATAACAATGCAATTTCTTTTCAGAATAGCCAATTTTGTCACAGCTTCAGCAAATCAATTTCGAACTTTCATTCGAATAAGCCTTATTATAACTTTGATATATAAGTTTGCCATTCATCTTCGTTACCAGAGAACCGTTTATATTCCACCACATTAGCAGTAAACTTACCAGTAACTTCATTGATCCTTGACTTTTCAAAGAACCATTATATTTGTTCATTAAAACCTTAGCATATACTCACCCGCATCTTGTAACGAGAATTGCCATACCAATTACCGAGAATCAGCAAATCGGTAATTCGAATCTCGTAGCGTTTCTACATCAACATTTATATGTATACATATAATATTTATCTCTTAGAATTACGATCTCCCATTCTGAAATTCTGAAAAGTACCCAGTCTACGAATCAGTACTCTGAATTTTGAAGAAAAAAGTTGAATGAAGCAACAAAAAAAACTGTAAACGACTTTAACAGTCGAAAGTTTGATGATAAAAGATTAGTATGTTGGCAAAGCTCAGAAAAGTTGGAACTGGAAAACGGAGTGAGCAAACTATGAAGGAGGCTGTGGACAAATCACAAAGACTAAAAACTTGCCTTCAAAGAATCCAAATGATTCAGTATCTACTGAAGTCATTAATGAATACCTTACTCCTGACTCTAAATCTTTACAGACAAATCTTCATCATCATCCATCGATATTAGAAATTCTAAGATATCATCGTATCTTTCATTATAAATATCCTCGATATTGCTGAAGATATTTTCATAACTATTCTTATCTAAAATCATTTATCTCCTTGCATTATCTGTATTACATCATAAAGGAAACTGTTTAGTTTCTATATTCTGTAAACCTTCGAGTTTAAAATATGAATGTTTTTTAAAGAAGTGTTGGAGACTGAAACATGAGTTAGTATAATATAATGACACTTGATCAACGTGATTATATTACAGTAAGTCATGCTGAGTTTCTAATGGAACGTGATGATTCACAGATTATACCGTCATCATGTGCCATGTTACACGACTCTTACATTTTACTTAATCTCCAAATATATCGAGAATATATCTTCATGATAATTCTATCTTTTCTCTTGAATTTTAGAAATTTGACAAATCAAGATCGTGCCATTACAATTTCTTTCTTAGAACATTAGTCATGTTCATTCGAAACTCCATACCTATGAATTCTGGACCATTATTCGCTTGACTTAAAGTCGGGAAGAGAAAACAAAAGTATGGAACTCCAAAATATAAAGGAAACAAAGAGGGTGAATTTATAATAAATTATCAGACTGATCATCGCAATTAATCAAAGAGCATCTTAATTTCCATATTCACCGAAGAATCAAATCTTTTAGATTTCAAAGATTTTCTTTAAATCCCTTGAATTCCGGAATTCAACCATGACTAGTGAAAAGTTATGATGAAACTTGTCTATCTCATTTCACTATTTAGTAATAGCTTCATTCGTACGCTTCGAGTAATCAAATCGTTTTATCTATATTACTCAATAATGATAAAACTCTATTTATCAACTCATATTCATCATGAAAACATTTTTATGGTTAGCTATGACGACCTCGATCAAATTTCGGAACGAAATTTCTTTAACGGGTAGGTACTGTGACGACCCGGAAATTTTTGACTAAATTTAAACTTAATCTTTATTCGATATCGACACGATAAGCAAAGTCTGTAATGATTGGGTCTCAAAAATTTTGAACTGTTCCATGTATTCAATTACCTTGTGACTATTCCCGACGATTCACGAACAACTGTTGTAAATAAGTATGAATATATAGATATGTATATAAAAATAAATATAAGTATATATAATATCTTGAATTAATAAATTACAATATAATCCTTTGAATTGAAAAATGTAAAGTAAAATACAAAATGATTAAGCTATTATTAAAATGAATCTATATATATATACATATATATATATATATATGACTTCTATACATAATTAATATTATATATAAATATTAAATATTTAAATATGATATAAGTTATTACATAATAGATAATATATAATCCTTAATATTACATGGTTGATAATATATAATATTAATGGATTAAATGTTATTGCAAGTCAAAAATGTAATTGTTATAGTTACTTTCATTATTATTATTAATATTAATATCACAATTAATATTATTAACAATATTATTATTATTGTTATAATTAAATTTATAATGATTGTAATGTGTGATCATCAAAACATAGGTTAAAGTACTAATATTATTATAAGAATAATTAAAATTAAATTGTAATTTAAATATTATTAGTTATTATTATTAAAATTATCAGTATTGTTAATATCATATTATTATTATCATCATGATTATAGTTAAAAATTATGATTATTATTACTACGATGGTTAATACTAATATTATCATCATTATTTGTATTATCATTAAATAGTATTCTTATTAAGTATTAGTATTAAGGATCATGATTATTGTTATATATTATCATTAATACTAGTATCATAAAAATAACACAATCTATTAATATTATCATTAATAATATCATTATGAATATTATTATAACTATTAGTAACATTAATCTAAATACTATTATTATATTATCATTTTTACAATTACTATTATCATTAATGTTAATAATCATTATTATTATTATTATTATTATTAATGTTAAATGTTAACAGTATTATTATTTATTAATTATTAATTATTAACATTAAATTAAAATATAGAATGGATCAGTTAGATAATATATCTTAATCAGTTCTATCTTTTTACTTCATGTTCTACTCGTGATAAACTGTCTACCCAATTACATATATCGATCATCACTTTTTGATTAATGATACATTCAGTTTTTCTCCACCTTCTATAACGATTATATCTGTAAGTATTAAATCCTATCTGTTTAAATTAATTATAAAAAATAATGTTCTTTTTACAGTCTGTACCCTGCGCGATCATGTTTTTCGCCAAGACTTGAATTCGAGTCATTTTTCAAAAATTAAGAATGTAGAGTTGTTAGGAATCATATACTAAAACTATCTGTAAAATTTGAGTTTCCAATTCATTATATCGATTATTAATTTTCGAGTCAAAGTGTTGAATTGAAAAAGTCAAAGAATGTTCTTCAATTGAATTCGATTTTTCTGTTATGATTCAAGTGAAATTAAGGATTAAGAAAGATTCAAGGAAGGTTTTAAAAATTATTTCATGTAGAAGTTTTCATTTAAAACATACTTAATATCGAAATCAAATTTTTTTTCATGTTCTTCGTTTCCAGCGGCTGCTGTTGCTGCTATAAGAAATATATAAATTTTTTTGTTGTTGTTGTTGTGATTGATTCATACTCACCCTTATTTTGATTATTATGTTTCCAATTACAAATAATAAACAAAACTGGTATTTTAGTTGTTCTGAATTCTTCTGCTCGTTAGATTATATGAGGAAGAACATGAAAATAATAAATGGGTTAAATAAAATTTGGTCTCTGTTTTAATCAGATAAACAAGCCAGCTCGACTGGTTAAGCATGTTTGAGGGTATCCAAGAGGTCACGGGTTCGAACCCTAGCAGAGTCACTATATTTCTTTTTGGGCCGATTTTTGAGGTAGTTTTCTTGTATTATTATTATTATTATTATTATTATTATTATTATTATTATTATTATTATTATTATTATTATTATTATTATTATTATTATTACTACTATTTCTATTACTATTAATATTATTATTATTATTATTATTATTATTATCATGATTATTAACTAATATGATATAAAAGAAAATATAGATTTAGAACCATTAAGATGAAAGTAATTATGGTTATGATCATGTATTATAATTAAAGATTATGAATAATATTAGAAGAGGTAGGTTTATGATTAATTAGGATGTGATAAAAGAATATAATGTAATTACATATGATATTGATAAGGATAGATATAAACTTTTTACGGTCATAAAAACGTTTATGTTATATATAAGAGTAATATGGATATGATTACGCCTAATGCTATAGTTAAGATATTAAGTATTAAAAACAATGTTATTATTATGTGGACATGATAAACATGGATGTTATAAGTAAAAATCATAAAACTTAATCGTTATTATTTTTAAGTATTATTTTTATTATCTCTATTATTATTATTATTATCATTATTATCAGTATCAATAGTATTTCAAATAGATATTGTTATATAAGAATACCTTACAATAATATTAATATTGCAAATCACTATATTTTTATTATTAAGAGAATATTAATTAAACTATATGTAAAATATATCAATTAATATATAAATATATTTTTATCATATATAAAACCCTAATAGAATAAACTACTTAAATAAGTATTTATTATATTAATATTAATAAAGGTATCATGAAAATAAATATTAACTACTTGAAAAATATAGAATAAAAAAAAAGTTATTTAATTATTAATATAACATATAAATTATTAATATAAGAAGTATATTAATAACATCAAACTTGTTAATTGTTATTATGTTTGTTAATATATATATATACTTGATATAGGTTCGTGAATCTGAGGCTAACCCTGCATTATTCAATATCGTCATATGTATTTTTACTACAAAATACAGTATCGTGAGTTTCATTTGCTCCCTTTTAAATGCTTTTGCAATATATATTTTTGGGACTGAGAATACATGCGCTACTTTTATAAATGTTTGACAAAATAGACACAAGTACTTAAAACTACATTGTATGGTTGGATTATTAAACCGAATATCGCCCCTTCAAGTCTGGTAACCTAAGAATTAGGGAAATGGCCCCTAATTGACGCGAATCCTAAAGATAGATCTATGGGCCTAACAAACTCCATTCTGGAAATTGGAATGCTTTAGTACTTCGATTTAAATGGTGATTGCGATTGCCAATTTTTATGGCATACTTAAGAGTATGCGGGGGATATTCTATATGCATTATATTAATGTCGGTTACCAGGTGTTCTTCATACGAATGGATTTTATACACTTGCGAGTGTAATGATATTTATAAAAAATGAGGATCTTGTAGTCTATTAAAATTATGGAAATGATCGATTATGATAAACTAATGAACTCACCAACCTTTTGGTTAACACTTTAAAGCATGTTTATTCTCAGGTATGAAAGAAATCTTCCACTGTGCATTTGCTCATTTTAAAGACATTATTTGGAGTCGATCATCGCAATGGGACCAGATGTTGGTGACTTCGTCCAGATGGATTAGGACGGGGTGTAACAAACAAGCTAATCGAACTCTAAAAAAATGTGATGAAGACCGTCCATCAAGTGAACTTGACCATTGTCAATCCATGGATACTGCCCTTTTTGTCATTGCTCCCGAGAAGATAGAGATCACCTATTTATAACTTGCGGATACATCTTACCAGTGTGGAGAGGAATTTTTGATTGGTGACAATTTTCATACCCAATCTTCATTGGCGTAGCGAATGCATATAGCTCCGCTAATTATTGCTTCGGTTCTAAGGAGACAAATGTAGCTTGTCTGGAATCTAGGTATCTGCTACTTTTGGTCTACCTGGAATTGGCTATTTATTGCATGGGAGACAAGATAAATATGGTTCTAAAGGAGAACATCCTTGCTCGTACAAAGTCACTCACCCAACTTTGATACTCTCGAAGATGTCATAAGATCTCAGCTTCATTAGAAACATGGAGTTTCAACAGATTGAGATGAGCGTTTGTATTTTTAGGTGTACAAACAATACAAAGGAAGTAGTTGTAAATCTCATGTTCTGGCACACTTCTGGTGTGTTCATGTGTGTTGTAGTGCTATTTGTTTTGGTGATTAATGAAACTTAATTTTGTCTTGCAAAAAAATGTTATTATAGATATTTTTGCAGTTAAACGAATCTTAAAAACTGTGCTAGTCAAATCAATTATAACTTCGCCTAGACCCATTTTTCCTAACCACTTACCTCGTTTTACTTAATAAGTTGAACGGTAACCGGCTTACCGATTTCGCTTAATTCGCCGAGTGTGATTTGAATATAAGCGAACCTTAAAAGGAGAGCTTATCCCATCATAATCAACTTACCCTAGTACATTTCTGAAGTCATTTTAGATGCAAAAGGTGAAGAGTTTTGTACATGTAGCTTATTTTAGATTGTTGAACGGAGTTCTAAGGGTGCGTTTGTTTATCTCTTAGACCATCTTTATCCCTGAAGGGGATGATGGACGTGTTGCTGGGTGGGGTGGGGTGCTTGATGAGCGTACTGCCATACCGGTATGTAATAGGGTGGAGTGTTAAATGGCGTGTTGGGTGATGTGTTAAAATCTGATTGGAAGTTGGGTGAAAAGGGGGATAAAAACTAATTAAAAAATGGGGAAAAATGCAGCACGCCTCACAAAAATCCGGTGCTAGCTTGAAGCACGCCTCACATTTTTCACTCCAACACGCCTCATTATCCATGTGTTGGAGGCGTGTTGGAGCACACACCTCTCAACACACAAGCGTTAAAGATGGTCTTAATGGAATGGTTCAGCACTGAATGCTTAACCATTCAGTATTCAGTGCGTTTGTTTCTGACCTCTGAATGACATATGGTACTGAATGGTTCAGAATTAAGCTCTGAACCATTCAGAGCAGAAACACTCTCTTAACCATTAAGAGCCTAAATTTTCTGTAATATTGTCCTGAAATCATATCCTGATCACATAACTAACAAGTATATTAAATTTTTTATTGATGTGACACGTTAATAAGGTAGGTTTACTCAGTTCATATCGTTCATTCTAAATGATTATCAAACAACTTATTTTCATTCATAGCAAACTTTATTCAGAGGCTCTGAACCATTCAGATTCTGAACCATTCAGCACTAAATCATTCAGTTTTATCAAACGCACCCTAAGTTTGCCTACTTGGCTTAAATATTTACATTAGACAAAATTAGGGGTAAATTTTTTAAAAAACTCACCCTTACAAGATACTCGGTATATTTTTTAAAAAACAATAATTAAAAAAGAGTAATTTGGGCACTTTGTTATATACGTACGTATTAGAATTTGTCTAAACATAACTCTTTGGCTATGCTTTAAAAATCTAAACATGCAAAAAAAAAATGTATATTTTTTCGAAAAGCAAGCAAATAATATAAATTAAAAAAGGAACAAACTAGCAAGAAGCTAGCAATACATGAGACCACACATAAAACACCCTTACAACCAAAAACTCGAAAGAACCTATGAACACGAGAAAACAATCAAGAAACTCTCAAACCCCTAGCTCAACTACCAAAGATCCAAACGAAAACCATACACGAAAATCTCAAAACATACACGACCTCGAAACGTTAAACACCACGATTATTCAATAAATCTATGTTTCCGAGTCCGAGGATGAGTACGATGAGCAACATGAGCAGCAATCAACTTCATCATCGTCCTCCGAATCTTTCATCACATTATCGATCATATACCTTTCATACCATCGACGCTTATCCCGAAATTACTATTTACATGTGTGCTTACATGTACAATATCTTAATGCAAAATTTTAACTCTTATGAAGTAATATTTTAACTCTTACAAATAGCCCTTAGTTATATGCAAGGTTACAAAATTCGCTATTCAAGAATTAATCAGTCGATCTTTAAAAGGATTAATCAGCAATTCAAAAATTAATTAGGAATTAATCGGATTGTACTTTATACATTTAAATATTAAATTTTAAGAATTATATGTGTAAATATAGGAAAAAACCATAAATATAAAAATAAACTTTAACATTAGTGTCTATAATTATTCATTTTACTCAAAAAGTATAAAGTTCTTGTGACGATCCGGAAATTTTTGACCAAATTTAAACTTAATCTTTATATGTTTCCGACACGATAGGCAAAATCTGTAGTGTTGAGTCTCAAAAATTTTGAAACTATATTCATGTAATCAATTAGCCTTTGACTGTGCTCGACGATTCACGAACAATTAACTGTAAATAGATATGTGTGTATATATATCAATAATAATTCAAAATATAATTTGAAGTATTATATATTGTTGTTATTAAAAATTAATAAAATAAAAATATAATATTATAATTTATTATTTAAAACATACCTATATATAAATAATGTATATTAAAAATAAATAGTAAATGATTGTAATACTTGTTTGATGTTTTGATTGAATTAAGTAAGTTAAAAACGAATCACGAAATAATTTCCGTATTTAAGTGTTGGCACAAAATATCAGATAAAATGACTAGCTTTTTTCACATTTTTATTTGTACTCATTGATTTCTTATATTATTATTATTATTAAGTGTAAGCAAACCAAACAGGTAATATTCATATGTATTTATATAATATTAAAAGTGGCAACTGTGTTTCTCTTTAAATTCTTGTCATATACGCACAAGTAGGAATTTTGTATCACTGTTTTCCTTTTGACAATCACAGCTCATAAAATTAAACTTTTAATGCTTATAAATGGTTTAAATATCTTGACTAGCTTATATAATATGCATGTATCCATATCATATCTATCAACAATTTCTATTTTCGTTTTTTTTCTTCTGTTTTATGCACAACACAGAATCCCATGCCATCATCTATTACCACCACTAGTTTTCTTTCTTTTATTAATATATGATTATTATTATTATCTAATATTAATGTGATATGGAAATATATGTCATATATGCATATATAGATATATAGATATGAGAATCCACTAGTTCTATATCTACCCAATCTACATAGATATCAAATTCACATAAGACTACAAACAACCACATCACATTTTACCCACTTTCTGTTATACACTTTAATCATGGACTCCATATATCATATTATAATATATATACATGAAGACACATAATTTAAAACATTCACACCCATATAGGTTTTATCTCTTTTTCATGTCCATCGAACCACCTCATTCTTCATGCTTAATCAAAACCAAACTAACTTGATTCTGGCAAAGACTCCAACTAATCGATCACGAATTTTGTCTCTCTTGTTCCTTCGTAAACCCACACACCACTAACAAGAACCACCACCACCTCCTTCTTCATCACTAGACCTCCCTCACCACTCAACCATCTTCATCACCCTTTGAACAACCACCATCGACCTGGACGTATACTACTACTAACTGTTTTCTGTTTCAAGTTAAACTCAACCCAAACAACCCACGAAAATTACCTAAAACACAGTCTAAAACCGCCCACTACTACTATTTTTAGTTCAGTTTTGCAGTCACTATTTTGCTGCTATTTTTACTCACGAAGGACCACCACGAATAGCCACCATTCTCCACTCTCAATCACCACCACCCCATCGTGAATACCCAACCTAAATCAACACCCACAATCACCACAGCTTAACCCTTAAATCATAAAATTGCAGCTACTAATTGAGAATTCAGTTTCTTTCTTTCTTTGTTTGAACACCCAACAAAAGACATCAAACCCACTTATTCTGTTTGTATACATCAATCCAACATATACCTGCAACCATCGTAAGCAAACAAACACCATAGGTAATCATCATCCTTTTACTGCTTATTTCTGTTTCTATTTTCGAATCATAACCAAACCAAACCACCTTCAACATAAGTCCCTGCTGCAGCTATACCTTCTGTTTTATCTATTTCAATCTTAATATACCCAAAAACTCATTCGATTACAGGCCACTGGTGAACAACATTGCTTTTCGAAACTAGCCAGAACCTGTTACATAATAAATGACTACCAAACCTGTCTTCTTCTGCTAAAATACGATATGAGAAAACAATGATAGTTAAATGATTAAATTGAGAAAAGAAGAAACAGATATTTATATTATTCAACAAATACGGATCGTGATTTCTATTCAATTTCATCAACTCAAACTTCAAAACATTCAAATAATGAGTATCAATATCTTGGAGATCGAATTCATGAGCAATGACAACAACATAACAATTCCAAATCTGTAGAAAGTATAAAAGAAAAAAAGAAAAATAACATATTCATAGCTAGATGATTCGAATTTACCTTCGTTGAATGATACTGATGAAAAATTGATGCAATACCTATAATCATATTATATAGTGATTATTGATTCCTTCCTAATCGGACATACACCAATTACTGCTTTGATTTTTCCATTGTTATTCGATAGCGATGATAATTGAGACTGTTGATAGCGATTAAATGATGATGATGATAAATCGTTGATGATTGTGGTGATCGGTTGATATACTGATGATGAATATGATTAAGATTGAATAAAAGAGGATGAGAATTTTTTGTCTCTGCGTATTGCTTCTGCAAGATCTCGATATGATCTAGGAGATGCCAGTAAAACGTGCAACCCTTTTTATTTAGGTATAATGATAATAATTAATATTATATTATATTATTTTAATTATTATTATTATTATTATTATTATTATTATTATTATTATTATTATTATTATTATTATTATTATTATTTTTGTAAGTATTATGGTTATTAGTATTATTATTGTTAATATTAGGATTAGTAATTTAAGTATTAGTAAGTATCATTTTCTTTAATAATAACAATTATTATTATTATTATCGAAATTATTTTAATAAAAACTTAACATACCTTTTGAATTTAGATTAAAATATGTAATAACTAATTATTTCAAATATTGAAAATAAATATATCTAAGATATGTATTAAAATAACATATAAATTAAGATACATATAAACAAAGTATATATTAGAAATTAATATAAGACTTTTATAAATATAATAATATATAAACTTGTTTAACTGTTATTATGTATGTTAATATCAATAATTGATATAGGTTCGTGAATCCGAGGCCAACCTTGCATTGTTCAGTTCCGTCGTATGAATATTTTTACTACAAAATATTGTATTATAAGTTTCATTTGCTCCCTTTTTAAATGCTTTTGCAATATATATTTTTGGGACTAAGAATACATGTGCTGCTTTTATAACTGTTTTATGAAATAGACACAAGTAATCGAAACTACATTCTATGGTTGAATTATTAAACCGAATATGCCCCTTTTTAGTCTGGTAATCTAAGAATTAGGGAACAGACAACCTAATTGACGCGAATCCTAAAGATAGATCTATTGGGCCCAACAAGCCCCATCCAAAGTACCAGATGCTTTAGTACTTCGAATTTATCATGTCCGAAGGGAGTCCCGGAATGATAGGGGATATTCTATATGCATCTTGCTAAGGTCGGTTACCAGGTGTTCAATCCATATGAATGATTTTTGTCTCTATGCATGGGACGTATGTTTATGAGAAATGGAAATATGAAATCTTGTGGTCTATTAAAATTATGAAATGATTATTTATGATAAACTAATGAACTCACCAACCTTTTTGGTTGACACTTGAAATCATGTTTATTCTCAGGTATTAAAGAAATCTTCCGCTGTGCATTTGCTCATATTAGAGATATTACTGGGAGTCATTCATGACATATTTCAAAAGACGTTGCATTCGAGTCGTCGAGTTCATCAAGATTATTACTAAGTCGATTATAGTTGGATATATTATGAAATGGTATGCATGCCGTCAGCTGTCGATGAAATGAAAGTTTGTCTTTTAAAAACGAATGCAATGTTTGTAAAATGTATCATATAGAGGTCAAGTACCTCGCGATATAACCAAATGTAATGTATTCGTCCAGATGGATTAGGACGGGTCGTTATAGTTCTGGTTTAAAGCCATGTTAAAATGTTAATCATTTTTTACTTTAATCGACTTTGATTACCAAATTCGATTTTGACTCATCAATTGACGTTGACCGTTTGATTAAACGGATTTTTGGAAATTGGAACGGATTGGTCTTAAAAATGATTAATCAGAGATTAATCGGCGAGTATTCGGGTATTTTACAACACTGGTTATATGTATAGAAAAATCCTAATATATATATATATATATATATATATATATATATATATATATATATATATATATATATATATATATTGGGAGAGGATATAGTGAGAACTTTTTTAGTGTGAGAACTCTAGGAACTCCAAAAACACTCCAAATACACTGAAATTCGAGCAAAAAAGGTGCGCGAGCGTGCAAAAAAAAGGAATTGGAGCAAAAAACAAAAACACAGACGAACAAAAAAATTCATAGTCGAGCAAATTTTGTTTTTTTTTTCGAATTTCAAAATGTGGAACACATTTTTGTTCGAATATCAGCATTTTTGTTCGACTACCCGTGTGTTCTACATTTTTTTTGTTTGACTATCAAAAATGTAAAACACAGATTTGTTCGTCCGCCTTTTTTTTTTGTTCGAATATCACTTTTTTTGTTCGAATTGCTCGTTTTTTGTTCGCCCTTTTCCATTTTTTGCTCGAATTGCTCTTTTTTTGTTCGCCCGTGTCCCATTTTTGCTCGAATTTCCCTTTTTTTTTCTCGAATTTCCCTTTTTTCTCGAATTTTAGTGTATTTTTGAGTTCTCAAGGTTCTCACACAAAAAGAGTTCTCATTTGATCCCTCTACTATATATATATATATATATATATATATATATATATATATATATATATATATATATATATATATATATATATATATATATATATATATATATATATATAGCCAAAAGTTCAAACAAAAACCATAAAAAAAAGCGATAACCTTTAATGTAAAAAGATTTTTACATATGAGTAAATTGAATCACCCGTAAGTGTTGATGGAGAGTAAGAATTAGCATAAAATAATTTGTAAAAAACTTATATTTTACCTATATAATCAAATATATAGTTTCTCGTTCACATGTGCACATTTGTTTGTGAACATATGTAGAAATTCATATACTATGTAATTAACAATTTAACATGTAATTTGTGGTAATGAATATATGTTTGTTAATGATATGAACATTAGTTTACAATTGCATGTAATTTGTTACATTTAAATGCATAAAAAACTATAAAATTAAAAAGTTCTCGCAGTTCTCGCCTTTTTTTGTGGTTCTCGTTTGAATCTGCCATAAGTAACCAATCGGGGGGAAGCGGGGGGAAGCAAAAAAAAAAATTTCATTTTTTTGAATTTTTTTTTTCCGGCATCAAGATCACACGAAAATATGAACATTTAGAAGAGACACTTCGTGATGAATTGTGATAACCCGGAAATTTCCGACCAAATTTAAACTTTATTTTTATATTATTCCGACACGATAAGCAAAGTCTGTAATGTTGAATTCTTAAAAACTTTGAACTATGTTCATGTATTCATTTACTCTTCGATTGCACTCGACGATTCACGAACATTTATGGGTACATAATATATATATATATATATATATATATATATATATATATATATATATATATATATATATATATATATATATATATATATATATATATATATATATATATATATATATATATATATATATATATATATATATATATATATATATATATACGGTTTCAAATATGTAAACGTGATACGACATAATATTTTTCTATTATAATGAACTTTGAAATATAATTACTTTTGAAAAAAAAAACTAAAATATAACATTATTAAAATATTTCAATTCTATAAAATATGTACAAATCATATTGAGAATATATATATATATATATATATATATATATATATATATATATATATATATATATATATTGAGAATATATATATATATATATATATATATATATATATATATATATATATATTACAAAGTGATTAAATATAATTTTAACTAGATACAAAACGTTTTGGATTTAAAATTAATATTATCATATGTGTATATAACGAGACGTCGAATCATAGAAGCAAATGACCATAATACTCAAAAGTATAGGTTACATTCCTTATAATATAAATTTTTGAGATATAAGCCTAATTATTGATAAAGGTACACGTCGCGTAACGTAAAGTACCAGTTTTCTAAGCGTACGAAAAGGCGTTCGAGAAACTGGAACCGGTACGTAAGTCGAGCGTCAACGTACAATTCATCAGTGTAAAAATTACATGTCAACTATGCACGAGAATATAATATAATATTTAATTAAATCTAAAGATTAAATATATTATATATATTAAATAATATAAATAATGTATCGGAGTGTAAAACGAGTGAAATGAATTGTCTCATACATCCATGCAAACACATGGAAGATCCATGGAACACTCATGCGCTCGCATGAGTGTCGGCCACCAGACTTCTTTATATATCGAATTCGTTTTCTCAGTTGCACACACATAAGATATATATTCATGCTCTGTATTATTGTTTATATTATTTATATTATTATTATTAATCATAATATTATTATTATTAGTATTATTATACATAAAATACTACGACGAGGTTCTGCTCGCATGTTTTCAAAAATGAGTTTTTAGAGAGGGATAGAGCTAAGTAAATTATGGGTTATAGCTATGGAGGTTATGGGTATGGTTCGGAAGTATAGCTTGGGAGGTCAACCTAACGTTTATCATCTCCGTTGCGTCTACGTACTTTCCTGCAATATTGAATCACAATATTGATACGTGAGCACTCATATCTTAACTTTTATATATTAATAGTGTATCCCTGACTAGTGCTCGAGTATTTAGGATTATGCATTCTTGTATGCTAAATTTCGTCGTTAAATAGTTTATGACAGATTACGAATTTGATACACATGCTACTATATAAAGTATATGATATGCATGTTTTTGGAAAGCTGGCGAAAAATTATTAACTTTTCATTTAGAAATCGCGTGATTTCGATGAACGGATTAAAAGATATGGTCAACTGAATTATGTTTGACGTTAATTGAAATTGTGTTTGAAACTGTAAATTAAAATTTAAACAACTTGTATATGAGATTGATAAATTGGATTTTTAGATATTACTAATCGAGTAAATGAATCTCTATATAAGGCACGTCTGGTTTTGTTGAACAATTGTCAGAGTTGACTGTCTTATCATGTTTTAAAGCTTTATAAACACTATAATATGATTTTACAAGTATTGGAAAGCTATGTGAAATAATAAAATATTTTCGATTGCCATGATAATTCAAATATAATATAGCTCCTGAAATAAATAATATTTGGAGTTTGATAAACTATAAATTCGTTCAATTATTAAGACTTATATTATGTTAATAAACATGTATAGATTTAAAGATCATATTGGGTCAGGTTGACTTTTGAGATGACTTTTGTTAACTTTTGCATGTCGGTCTCGAGCATTAGGATTGTGATACACTATGACCCGACCTAGCTTGTTAGACATTTATTGACCAACATATGTTCTCTAGGTTGAGATCTACGATTACTTTGCATTCCAAGTTTCAGTCACATTTCGGTGAATGAATTTATGTGGTGCTAAGTTGAGTTTATAGATCCCTTTTTAATTGCTTTTGCAATATATATTTTTGGACTGAGAATACATGCACTTTATTTTAAACACAATGGATACAAGTACATACTAAATTCTACACCGAGTTTAAACCGAAAATCCCTTAGCTTTGGTAACTAGTAACTGTCGGTTATAAGAACTGGTGGGCGCGAATAGTTATATATGGATCCATAGGGCTTGACATCCCCGTCTGTTCCATGTATAGAAACCCTAGCCTGAACTATACAACATACGTATGCTATTTGAGTTTAGTACACGTTGGATTGCGTGTATTGTACATGTTAGTTGCATGTATGTTAAAACAGGGGTACTTATTATTGACGTTAAAGCTTAGTTACCAGGGTGCTCAATCTTGTAGAATATTTTGATAAACGTTTCTGGATGAAACAACTGAAATCTTGTGATCCACCTTTATATACGGATTGTGCGCAACATTAAAACTATGAACTCACCAACCTTTATGTTGACACTTGAAAGCATGTTTATTCTCAGGTTCCTATAAGTCTTCCGCTGTTTGCTTATCTGTTATACAAGCTATGTGCATGGAGTCATACATGTTTTATTCGAGAAAACATTGCATTCACAAAATCATCACCATGTATCTTATTTTGACTGCATTATCAACGGATGTAGTATTGTAAACTATTAATTACGGTGATTGTCTATATGTAGAAATCACCAAACATCAAAAACCTTGGAATTTGATATTCAATTATGGTGTGCTTTTTTCAAAAGAATGCAATGTTTACAAAACGTATCATGTAGAGGTCAGTACCTCACTGTGAAATCGATGAATGATGTGTTCGTCCAAAGGGATTTAGACGGATTATCACAGTTGGCATCAGAGCTTGAGGTCATAGGGAACCAGAATTTGCATTAGTGTGTTTAACTGGTAATTGTTAGGATGCATTAGTGAGTCTGGACTATGACCGTATCTGTTTTTACCGAGTTTTGCTTATCGTTTCTTGTCAGAAATTACTTGCTTATCATTCCTAAGTCTAGACGCGTTTTCTTGCATTTATTGCATAGAAAATGTACAGACAAATTCATATCTTGGCATATCTGTTACTGTAAACTTTACCTGACATCTTCTGAAGATTCCTCCATAATTTATGGGATCTTGGTATTATATATACATATGTAAATTATGTATTGAAGAATACAAATCTAAAACCTATAATCTATCTCATATCAAAAATCATCTCCCTAATTATACAAGATGGATCCCGCATCAAGTTCGAATTCCTCAGATTCCGACAGCTATTCTGATATGGAATTCGACTTGAGCTCCGAAAGCAGCGTAATCGGAATGGATCAACCAATTAGTCATCATCTATTCTGGATGAATTAGGGATGGGTTTGTAGCTTACTTAATCATTGGAGACAAGAAGAAGGTGATCCCTTCCATCCACCACATTGCCCTATTGGCGAAGAACCTGAAGCACTTACCGGTGAACCAGCTCGTAATACCATTTTCTCTCTCATTTCCCAAGTATCTCGTCTCGATTATATACTATCTCAAATTTTAGATCTTATTCGTCCGCTCGCCCGAACCGATAATCACCCCGGTGTAATAGAAGAAGTCAACGAGCTTCGCGCTCGGGTAGTGACTTTAGAGAATATGGTGCAAAGGCTACAAGCACCAGCAGCATCACCGGCATCAACAGTACCACCATCATCAACACCAATAGTATCATTACCACCACCAACAACAACATCCACATCCCACACCTCAACATCACAATCTGTACCTCGAGCATCAACGTCATACTCACCATAGATACCAAGGAGTACCAACAACAATAACCGATGAAGTATTGATTCATAACTTCATTGAAGAAATATTCTGCGGCGATTATGTAATCTCTAAAGTCTTAGAGATTATCTATTCCAGCCGTAACCGTAAATCAGATGAGTGGACCGAAACGATAGAAGGAAGAGTAGAAACCCTGATCGAAATGGTGCACGATTTACAAGCTAGATCTGTTTTACCAGCAGCATCAACAGTACCGTCAACATCGCCAGCATCAGCAGCATCTACAACATCAGAAGCTCCGTCAGATCCATAATCACCGCAAACATTATCACTAATCAACAACGCGTATATCGTATCAGCGAGTTATGAAGTATTAACTCATTCCCTCTGAAGAAATTATATGTATATTTTATATATATATTTGAATTTTGAGATCAAAATAAATCTTTTCGTACTAAGCTATTACGTGTGAATCTTAAATAGTAGGTACTACTCGGTTAGTTCATGTTACTGATATGCTATGATGTACATTCTTATTTAACCACAATCTCCATTTCAACTCAATGAATTCCATTTCATAATAAACTAAGTATATTATTCAATTATATGTTTGATTTTATACTTTCATCTTCGATGTATTCGAAACTTTCTAGAAAACATCATTCGTACCTTGCAAAGTTAGCAAGAGTTCCATGAGCACCAACATGATTCACTGAGGAAATATCAATAAAACTGAATAACGAAATATTGATTACATTAGTGAAATACTCCACGAAGATTATTAAATCTTTAATGTTTTAGAGATTATTCATTTCTAATCCAGCTGAAAATCAAATGAGCTTAATATGATATTAACTCATTAAATCTGTATTACATCTGAAGAAAATATACACACATATATTTTCATAAAGACTGTAATAAAATTTTCTGGTACAAAATATTACTTGTGAAACTTTTAACGGGTAGGTAATACCCAAAAGATATATAAATTCACAATTAATATGTTACATTCTTCAATTCTGATTCAGCAAATCATTAACTATACTCACTACTTTCACAACGATATACATTCTTTCCTAGAAATCGAAACAATCATTCGCATTCAAATTTGATTACATATTCAGATTTTGAAAAATCAGAATCCAAGCCAAGATTTAATAGAAAACATCACTCTTAGATTCTTACATCTTTCAAAGCTATACATTGACTTCAAAACTGTGCTAGAACGTCACTTATATTCATAAAACTCAGAAAAATATTTGTATCATTCAAAATTCTAGAACATCATATGTATCTTAACAATTCCAATCTTCATTCAAACCCTTCAAACTTTTGAAAACACCTCGGATTGATAACCGACGATTCGGTTATGATAATTTTGAATACTGAAGAAGCAGCAAAAACTGTAACCGACTTTAACAGTCGAAAGTTTGATGATAAAGAATAGTGTGTTGGCAAAGCTCAGAAAAGTTGGAACTGGAAAACGGATTGGGCAAACCATGAAAGAGGCTGTGGACAAGTCACAAAGAAAGATATCATCGTATCTTTCATTATAAATATCCTCGATATTTCTGGAACTTATCTGAAATCATTTATCTCTTCACGCTATCTGTGTTATATCATAAAGGAAACTAGTTTAGTTTCTAAATTCTGAAAAACTCGAATTTAAAATATGAATATTTTTGAAGTACTGTTGGGAATTGGAGCATGAGTTAATATAATATAATGACACTTGATCAACGTGATTATATTACAGTAAGTCATGCTGAGTTTCTAATGGAACATGATAAAGGTTCACAGATCATACCCTCATCATGAACCATGTTACATAACTCTTTTATTCTATTTAACTCTAAACTATCAAGAAAATATTTTTCTTGATGATTCGGTCTTTTTCGAATATTCTGGTAATTTGACAAATCAAGATCGTGAAAGGACCCGTTCATATACATTATAAACAATTCACAATAGTTGATTACATCGCGAGGTATTTGACCTCTATATGATACATTTTACAAACATTGCATTCGTTTTTTTTTTAAAACAAACTTTCTTTACATCGAAAATTTGACAGGCATGCATACCATTTCATAATATCCACTATCCAACTATAATTGACTTAATAATAATCTTGATGAACTCAATGACTCGAATGCAACGTCTTTCGAAATATGCCATGAATGACTCCAAGTAATATCTCTAAAATGAGCTAATGCACAGTGGAAGATTTCTTTAATACCTGAGAATAAACATGTTTTAAAATGTCAACCAAAAGGTTGGTGAGTTCATTATTTTATCATAAACGATCATTTTCATCATTTTAATAGACCACAAGATTTTCATTTCCATTTCTCATAAATATACGTCCCATGCATAGAGACAAAAATCATTCATATGGATTGAACACCTGGTAACTGACATTAACAAGATGCATATAAGAATATCCCTTATCATTCCGGGACATCCATCGGACATGATAAAAACGAATTCGAAGTACTAAAGCATCCGGTACTTTGGATGGGGTTTGTTAGGCCCAATGGATCTATCTTTAGGATTCGCGTCAATTAGTAGATCGGTTTACTAATTCTTAGGCTACCAAGCAAAAGAGGCATATTCAGCGTCGATCATTCAACCATATAATGTAGTTCGATTACTTGTGTCTATTTCGTAAAACATTTATAAAAGCGCATGTATTCTTAGTTCCAAAAATATATATTGCAAAAGCATTTAAAAAGGGAGTAACGAAACTCACTATACTGTATTTCGTAGTAAAAATACATATGACGTCATTGAACAAGTGCAAGGTTGACCTCGGATTCACGAACCTATATCATTTATATGTATATTAACACATATAATAAAAATCAAATAATTCTATCTATTAATTATATGGTATTTATATATTTAGTGTTGTAGGTTATATATAATTTGTACTACATTCTAATATATTTTATATCCTAAATTGCATGTTATATATGTATTTATTTTGTATATACATAATAGAAATGTTAATATTTTTAATATATAATTGTGGGTAATATTAATATAATTTTAGTATAAGTATATTTTTTATATACAAGATATTTATTTGTTATAATAATATAATAATAATAATGATGATAATTAAATTTTAAATAAAAAGATAGTTTTAATAATAATATTAGTGATAATAGTAATATAAATCTTACTAAAAATGATAATTTTAAATGATACTTTTGATAATACTAATAATTTTAATGAAAATGAAAATAAAAATAAAAAATTGATAATAATCAAAATAATGGTTCTCTTAATAATAATAATAATAATAATAATTATGATAATAACAATCCTAATTTTAAATTCTAATTTTAATTTAAATTCCAATTCTATTATAATAATAAAAAATAATAATAATAATAATAATAATAATAATAATAATAATAATAATAATAATAATAATAATAATAATAATAAAAATAAAAATAAAACTACCTTTAAGGAAACAAGCTAAAAATAAACGCCACTGCTCGGGCTCGAACCCGAAACCTCTCAGTTAAACACCCACACCCTTAACCATCTACTATGCCTTGTTTTTCTAAAATATATTCATACTTAATTCTATTTACCCTTCTTTCGGTTTTCACCTTCGTCCTCGTCAAACTCCAATCATTCGACATTATCCTAACTCATTACCACCGCTGAACCATCAACATCCTCTTCTCCTTTCTGATTTAATATAAACACCACCTCAATGTTATTTTATGTGATCATATTAATTATCATCGCTAGCAATCCTCGTTATCTTAATTATTATCCTATCATCATCAAAACCGTTAATTCCTAAAATCGTCATCTTTATCTAATTTATCATACGTAATCTGTCATGATAATTATCTTCATATTTATCATCATAATCTACATCGCGTTTATTGCAATCATCATAATCAAAATCTCTTGTTATCGCTGTTATATCATTAGATGAGATTGAACAGTGGCCTGAAGGAGTTCGCATGCATAAGTCTCGTGATATTTATGTTACAGGCCCAAATGATAAACCAATTTAAGATAGCCAGAAATAAAACAAGCCCAATTAAGTAACACTAGCCTGGCTGTTTAACGAAAACATTTAAGAGAAAATTATGTTGACCGTACTCTCTTTAACCGTCCCACATGCAATCAACTATCGAAATAAATATAAACGTTTAACCCTTTGTGATTTTAATTCCCTCATGACTCAACCATCGAAATAAAATAAGATCATGGTGGCCCAATGCTTATAAAGGAATCGGTGGCTAGTAACAATGCAATATAAGGATTCGGTTCTTTTTTTTCTTTTCTTTTTAAACCTATGCACACAAGTGGGGTTCTTAGATGTCGACATAAAGAGAACAAGTGGTATCCAATATCAACACCCACTTATATAATTCAATTGAATGACACCACTACTTTAATATCATCATTATCGTACATTATCAATACTGTAGCATTACCTCGATCATATATGAATTGTTTTCCTCTATCTATTGCACGTTATCGTAACAGCAGCAATACAGTAGCAGCTGTAGTTCGACAGCAACATTTAGCAGCAGCAAAAATGAAAATATGGTAACGGTTTATGATGGTCTTCGAATGGAACAAAAAACGTACAGTGTAGTAGCAGTATTCGGATAGCAATTTAATGGTGTAGGTGGTTAATGGTGGTGGTTTCAAGGTGTTGAAATGGTGGTGAGTTGAGGTGGACGAGTGTGGTGTTCCCGGCTAGAAGAAGAATAAAATAATGATGATGGTGGTGGGTTTGTTTGGGTTTTGTGGAACAGAAAAAGAAAGTGAAGTAGTAGGAACAATTGGCAGTCTTGGTGGTGATTTCGAACAAGGTTAGATGAGAGAGAGAAAAGGAATAAGGGTGGCGGTTCTTGGTTCATATAGAAATAAGAACAGAAGTTACCTCAGCTGTAGTTGCAGGAGATTAAAACAGAAAAGGATACTATGAATCGCAGTAGCATACAGTGATGGATGTTGTGGTATTCACAACTAAACAGAAATAAAACATTGATGGGTGTTTGATTTATTTTGGTGTCGGTGGTGGATAGTGATGTTAAGGTGGTTCCGGATGGTGGAGGTTATAGGGTGACTATGGAAGTGGTGGATGGAGGATACTTTATATATACACAAAAGACTGGCTAGCAAAAGAAAGTAAAGAAATATGGGGTGTTTTGTTTCGTTTAAAAGAGAAATAGAAAAGTAACATGACGGTTGTAGTGGTTGAAGAGGGTGGTATGATTGTTTGGTTTTCGATGAGTACGATCATGGTGAGGTTCTTGTAATTGAATGTGGTGATGGAGGTCATATGGTTGTATATATATGATTATAGATATATGTATTGCTTTATAGTTATATGCTTTATATATATGTATGTAAAGGAAAAGAAATTTTGTGTGGGTTTGATAAAATGATTGAATGTTGGGTTCATGATCAAAACTGAAATCAAGAGTAGTAGTAAGACATGGTGATTGTTTGTAGATTGAACGAATAGAAAGGAGAAGGAATATATCAGGTTAAGTGGCTTGAGTATGGGATTCTAGGTGCATGTATGCATCTCATATACAAAAGTTAATAGATATAAACACAATAAACTGAACACAGTAATACTCCGTGATCTATAACATTATAATAATAATTAATATATAACTTAATAACAATCATGGTGAATTAAAAGGGTACAGAAAGAAACTGTGATTGATAAATAGTACAGCAGCCTATGATTTGTTTATATCTACATACATTGCTTCCTCCATTTAAGTTTTATATAAATATTAATTTAAGTTCACAAAGCATGACTTTCTAAAAAAAATAACATTAGACATCTTAAGAGTTAACTTGTCTCATTACTCGGCTCGTAAAAGAATGAAACTATAATTATGTAAAGATAAGCAAGCATATATTCATAATATTTACAAGATGATCTTCAAACAAAATAACCTTTCAATTAAAATGATGCACCATATTTTAGTAATAAGTTTTATTATATCGCTATTTATTTACATAATTAGTTCTAACAACAAAATTATATAATACTTTATTTACATACTTCAAGTTATTATTTATATACTTATATATATATATATATATATATATATATATATATATATATATATATATATATATATATATATATATATATATATATATATATATATACATATATACACATTTATTTACAACAATTGTTTGTGAATCGTCAGAAACAGTCGAAGGGTTAAATTGAATATATGAAACAGTTCAAAATTTTTTTGAGACTCAACCTTACAGACTTTGCTTATCTTGTCGAAATCATATAAAGATCAAGTTCAAATTTGCTCGAAAATTTTCGGGTCGTCACAGTACCTACCCGTTTGTAATGACCCGGAAATTTCCGACCAAATTTAAACCTTAAACTTTATATGTTTCCGACACGAAAAGGAAAATCTGTAATGTTGAGTCTCGAAAGTGTTGAAATCTACATTAAAGTAATCTATCACCCTTTAACTATGCCCGATGATTCACGAACAACTACTTGTAATAGATATGTGTGTGTGTGTGTGTATATATATATATATATATATATATATATATATATATATATAACAACTGGAAATATAATTTGAAATATTATATGTTGTTGTTATTAAATGACATTTTGAAAATTATTATTTAAAACGTATCTATGTATGAATTTAGGAGCTATTTGTTAAGTTTTGAATTTTTCTATATTTTACCTGAGATCAGGAGTGGATAGTGAGTTAACTTTTGTTTAATAAATTTTAAATAGTAAATGATCGAATTTTACACCATAATGACCAAAATAAATAAATATATTTAATCTAAAATTTTGGAATTTTTCTGAGAACCTTTATCCGTCACTGATAATCAACGGAGCACGAATTTCAGTCCACGAATGAAATAGTAGACGATGGCTAATCACACGTTCTAAATTTAAATTATATTATAATTATTATTATATTATATATTCCAATTCACAATTCGTTAAATGAATCCGTGAATGTGAATTATTATCAAGATTACTGTTTTAAATTGGTATACGTGAAAATTCTAGTCAATCATTCTGTTAATCATATCTATCATAGATATATATAAAGGTAAAGATGATTTATGCTAGACAAAAGTGACACCATCAATCTTGTAGATTTTTGAGTAATCAGTTTAAAAATCTAGATATTATTAATGCTATTACTGTGTTTGTTCCCCACTTAACACATAAATGTAATATATATACATACATACGTTTACATACAAACCACACATATGCATCTCTTGTTTTCTATATCACAAATTGTAGTCTTGTTCTACTCTCCCACCAAATCAACACACACCCACATCTCCACCATACTCGTACACCGCCACTTCCACAGGCTACCACCGTCAAACGCCACTCCCATAAACCTCATCTCTTCTTCATGATTCTTTACCACCCTTATCAAAACCCATCACCTTTAAGTCACCACTTCCATCACCACATCTAAACACCACCATAAAACCTGCAGATGCTGCTTTTAATCCTCTGATTTAGTTCTTGTTAGGATCAAATGAAAATCATGAAAGATGATAATGACAGATAAAGAATACGATGAATAATTAAAAGAAGATAATAAATACGCGTTTAGTGTAGGAAATCACACGATTCGTGTAATTCAAAGATGATGAAGGTTATTTGCTGCTACTGTACGTTCACTTCTGTTTTTGGTTTAACCAAAGGAACCACCTTCACAATCACAATCCAACCAATCACCACTCGTAAACCTGCTACGAATGGTTTCTAATTTCTATTTTTAGTTCTGTCTGAAACAAACCTGCTCGACATACCTACTGCTATCTCAAGTTTAAATCAAAACCCACTTAAACACCACCAAAGTCACCTACTACTGCTGCCGTACTGTTTCACCTTCTGTACAAACCAAACAAACCACCATCTCTTCCTCTCTCTCTCCAAGAAACTGTTGCTCTTGATTGTTGCTGATGTGATAATCGTTCCTATTTCTTTGAACCATCACCGAACCCATATTTTCTACAGCTCACTTCTATTTCTCTATTCCAATCACAAACACAACCCATTTTTTTTCGCTGCAGCTACCCTCTTCCTGTTGATTGACTACTACACCCGTTCGAAGACCCAACAAACCGAACCCACAAGCAATTCATTAACTTTAATTGATTATCAATAAACCTTTCAAAACACCATTTATAACTACTCGAAAATACAGAGTATATAAATTGATGAGGAAAATAAGAATATAAATGAACTAATTATCTACCTGATCAATTGATGAACCGATTTCATGATTTGATCGATGGTGATGATAATCGATACAATCCCTGTCGAGTTCTTCTTCTTGATTCGAACAGACACCAAAACCAAACACCCTTTGTTAAAGATTGCTGCTCCCATGTTCGAAATTTGTTGCATCTGCCTTCTTCTAGTCCAGATCGATCGATTGACAAACCAATAATCTGAATCGATTTCTTTGATGCCATTTCAATTGTCTGAGCCGAATAAAATCAACTCACACACACCCATCGGTTAATTTAAAGTAATGGATGTGAATTGGGCCGATTAAACCTAAAATTAGATTGCAGGTTGGGCTTATATATTTGCTGCTGGGCCGTGATCCATTTCAAATTTATTGTTGGGCCGAAATGAAATTAAAAACGGGTTAAGAAATTTAGTTTGGGTACTAAATCAGATATGAAGTAACAGCGGAGTGGTTTGGTGTGGTGTCTAGTTAACGTGAGGTTGTGGGTTCAAACCTTGGTAGAGGCATTTAGTTCTTTTTAAGGGTTGTTACAATAAGGTAGCTATTTTATAATTTCTATTATTACTATTACTACTACTATTATTATTATTATTATTATTATTATTATTATTATTATTATTATTATTATTATTATTATTATTATTATTATTATTATTATTATTTTCATTTTTAAAATTAATAACATTCTTATTATTATTATGAGTATATATAAAAACTATTATTATAGAAACAATTAAGTTACAAATTAAATAAAAATTTTAATTTTATTATTACTACCATTACTATAATTATTATTATGACAAACCAATATTTTTATTTATAAGTAACTACATTTAATACATTCAACATAACTATATTAATATTCTTACTAATTATTTATCTAAAGCATATAAAATAGATATATTTAATTAAATTATTTATGACATCTATAAGTTATTAAAATATAACAAATATATCATTAATAATAATATATAAATATGTTCGATTATAATTATATGTGTTAATATATATAGTATTGATATAGGTTCGTGAATCCGAGGCCAACCTTACACTTGTTCAATGATGTTATATGTATTTTTACTACAAAATACAGTATGGTGAGTATATAGTCCCTTTTAAACTCTAAATATTTTGGGATGAGAATACATGCATTTTATGATTTACGATATGGACACAAGTGATTAAAAATATATATTCTACGTTGAGTTGTACCACTGGCATACTTCCCTATAGCTTGGTAACTGTTATTTACAGCGGTATTGTAAACGCGAATCCTGTTGATAGATCTATCGGGCCTGACAACCCCAACCGGACTGGACGACCAGTATTCAACGGTTGCACAGTACTTCGTTTCGTGACTACACTTGGTACGGTGTAGTAAGATTTCATAATAAAGGGAATATGCGACGTGATTAAATGTTAAGTATGGTTACCAAGTGCTCAACCACTTAGAATATTTTTATTAAAATGTTTACATATGAAATCTTGTGGTCCATAGTTATAACGCTGCTAGCATCAAACCTATATATCTCACCAACTTTATGTTGACTTTTTAAAGCATGTTTATTCTCAGGTACGAATTAAGTCTTCCGCTGTGCATTAGCTCATACTAAGGACCTTACTTGGAGTCGATCATCGTAATGGGACCAGATGTTAAAGATTTCGTCCAGATGGATAAGGACGGGTTTTTACATTTGGTATCAGAGCGTTGGTCTTAGCGAACCAGGTCTTGCATTAGTGTGTCTGACTAGTAGTTGTTAGAATACATTAATGAGTCTGGACTTTGACCGTGTCTGCCTGTTAAAAGTTTTGCTTATCATTTCTAGTCGGAAATCATCTGCTTATCATCCTTAGGAAATTGCCCGCCTATCATTCTCAAGTCTAGACACGCTCTACTGCATTTAGTGCATCGATAGTGTATAGACGAAATTCATATCTTAGCGTATCTGATAATTCCTATCTTGGCGTATCTATAGATTTGCCTGATATATGTCGTAACATCCTTTGTAACCTACGAAATCTTTAGTATTACATATAGATATTCTATATAGTTAGAATATCATTCGATATTCGAAAATCATTTCACATCGAAGATCCTTTCCATCCATCAAATTGCCCCTTGGCAATGAACCTGAATCACTTACCGGCGAACCTGTTCGAGAAACCATTTTCTCTTCCTTTATCTGAGTATCTCATCACGATTACATACTATTCCATATTTTGAAATCTTATTCATTCGCTCGCTTCAACCGCCAATCATCCCGGTGTACCAGCAGAAGTTAACGAACTACGCGCTCGTGTGACGACTTTGGAGAACCTGGTGCGAAGGTTACGAACACCAGCAGCAGCACCAGCAGCATAATCAGTACAACCATCATCGACGTCGACAGTACCCTTATCATCTCTAAACCATAACCGCGCCGTAACTCTCAATATCACCATCTGTACCTCGAATATCAACATTACACGCCTCAATATCACCATCTGTACTTCGAGTATGAACTTCGTTCTACACATCGACCTACATCGGCTATCTTCGCTTTACGTATCATTCTACCTCATTTTTCCTCGTTCGACATGGGGAATATGTAATTTCTAAAGTTTTAGAGATTATGTAATCTAGTATTAACGATAAACCAAATGAGTTTAATATCTTATTGACTCATTAAATCTATGATTACATCTGAAGAAAATATATATGCAAGTGTATTTTCATAAAGATTGTAATTAAAATTCTTTTGTACAAACTGTTAATGATGAGAATATTTTAACGGGTGGGTAGTACCCGAGGAATATTTAGAATTCACATTAATAAGTTACACTGTACATTCTTCGAATCTGATTCAACGATCATTTACTATTCTACTTACAACTACCGATATACGTATCCGTTCACCCCAGAATAACCATTTCTATTCAAATTTCATATTTGGATTTTGACCTATCAGAATCCAACAAGTGGCATAACGAAGAAAACATTGGACAAAAATAAAAAGTGTTAGAAACAAACGAATTAATTAATTGGAATTGTGATAGGATTTCACGCTAACTGTTCCGGCTAACTGTTCCCAGCTAACTGATTAACATTTAATTTATCGCAATTTACATTCTCACAATTTTATTTATCGTCATTTAATTTCTGTTATTTATTTTTACGCACTTTAAATAACGGGACACGTATGCAAGGTTTCGACTTATCATATCGACCCATCTATATATATATTTCGGAACAACCGTAGACACTCTATATGTGAAGGTAGGAGTTGGCTATACAGGGTCGGAGTTGATTCCAAAATATATATATACTTTGAGTTGTGATCGACACCGAGACCGGTACACGGGTCACGATACGTATTATTTAATTCGAATATTATATATTAAATTATATATGAATCATTGAACCATCGGACTATTGGACTGTTAACTTTGGACAATTAAAATGAATTAAATTAAAATATTGATTATAACATATGAAACTAAATAATTCTTCAAGCTTGCCACTTGATTTCATCTTAAACCTCATTTGTACCTCGACAGTTACAATTCACGATTCTTGAAAATACTTCAAACGAAAGGTTGAATCAACCACACTTCATTTACTGAAGGAAAGATTTATGCACCTGAAAAACTCTCGAACCCAAATTCATAGTTTAACACATACCTGTGTTAAATCCTTTGCCATTTATTAGCAAAAACAACCCTACAATTTCTTTTCAGGAAGCTAATTTTGTCACAGCTCCACTTCGACTTCTCAGTAAGACTACTTTTATTATAATCTCAATATATACGTATCCTTTCGCCGTCGTTACTGGAGAACCTTTTATATTCCACCATACTACCATCAGCGTTTAATCATCTAAAAACACAAATCTTTTAAAATCACCTCGGTTTAAAAACCAATGACCCAAATTCGTTAACTTTGAAAATGCTGACGAAGCAGCATGTTGTAGATGGTCTTAATGACCAAAAGTTGATGATAAAGAAGGAGGTGTTAGGAACACCCGATGGAAAATTTGGTATTGAAAATCGGATTGAGCTAACCATGAAAGAGACCAAGGACAAATACAAGGACCAAACTTTGTATTTAAAGAATCCAGATGATTCTGTTTCTGATGAAATCTTTAGTGAACATCTTGCTTCCGAATCTAAACCCTTACGGGTAAATCTTCATCATCATCCTTTGATATTAGAAATTCCAAGATATCATCGTATCTTTCATATCCTCCATATTTCTGGAGATATTTTCACAACTATCCTTATCCGAAATCCTTTATCACTCCATAACATCTGCTTTATAACATAAAAGAAACTGTGTTAGTTTCTAAAATTCTGAAACCCTCGAAATTAAAATATGAATGTTTTGAAGTAGTGTTGGGAACTGATGCATGAATTAGTATAATATAATGAAACTTGATCAACTTCATTATATTACAGTAACTCATGTTGAGTTTCTAATGAAGCATGATGATTCACAGTACCGTCATCATGTGCCATGTTACACGGCTCTTACATTATATCCAATCTCCAAACATATTAAGAACATATCATCTTGATAGTTCTATCTTTCCGGATATTCTGGTAATTTGACAAATCAAGATCGTGCCAATACCATTTTCTTCTTAGAACATTAACAATGTTCATTCCGAAATCCATATGTGTGAATACCGAACCATTACAAGAGATGCTTAATCGCAAGAAGAGGAAACGAAAGAATGAAGCTCCGAAATAGAAATTGGAGTATAAATTACAGCAAATAAGAGAAAGCATTAACTATGGATGACAATGATAATAGAAAACAGAAGCAGGGATATTGAAATATAAAGGAAAATATAAAACCCAACAACCACCCAGAAATTACAAACCGTGTATATCAATACGTATTGTAACGTAAAGACACAGGAGAATTAAAAACATTATAATTCCAAGGAAATAATAGAAGTGAATAGATTCTTCTGGCGGCAGATGAAAGAGAAGAATGACGGATGTGAAAATTAGGAGTATATCAAGAATCAGAATGGGATTGAGCATATTGGCGAATGTCTTAAAGTAGGAATTAAGGAGAAAGAGAAGAAGATGTGAGTTGTGGAAAATAAGGAAACGAAGGGGTGGATTTATAGTGAAATATCCTACAGAGAAATCGAAATAGATTGCCGCATTAGATCAAAGAAGATCCTGATAGCCGAAGCACCAAATCTTATTACGTAAGATTTTTCTTTAAATTCCGCAAATTCCGAAGATTTATCATAACTACGTCATCGGTTAAAACGATTCCATATTTACTCATTTCACTCTTTCGTGATAGCTTCGCTTATACTCTTCGCATTATCAAATTGTTTTATCTATATCTCTCAATAATGATAAAACTACATTATTACCTCATATTCGTCATGAAAACATTCCTATTGTTATCCATGACAACCTCTATCAAATTTCGGGGACGAAATTTCTTTAACGGGTAGGTACTGTAATGACCCGGAAATTTCCGACCAAATTTAAACCTTAAACTTTATATGTTTCCGACACGAAAAGGAAAATCTGTAATGTTGAGTCTCGAAAGTGTTGAAATCTACATTAAAGTAATCTATCACCCTTTAACTATGCCCGATGATTCACGAACAACTACTTGTAATAGATATGTGTGTGTGTGTATATATATATATATATATATATATATATATATATATATATATAACAACTGGAAATATAATTTGAAATATTATATGTTGTTGTTATTAAATGACATTTTGAAAATTATTATTTAAAACGTATCTATGTATGAATTTAGGAGCTATTTGTTAAGTTTTGAATTTTTCTATATTTTACCTGAGATCAGGAGTGGATAGTGAGTTAACTTTTGTTTAATAAATTTTAAATAGTAAATGATCGAATTTTACACCATAATGACCAAAATAAATAAATATATTTAATCTAAAATTTTGGCATTTTTCTGAGAACCTTTATCCGTCACTGATAATCAACGGAGCACGAATTTCAGTCCACGAATGAAATAGTAGACGATGGCTAATCACACGTTCTAAATTTAAATTATATTATAATTATTATTATATTATATATTCCAATTCACAATTCGTTAAATGAATCCGTGAATGTGAATTATTATCAAGATTACTGTTTTAAATTGGTATACGTGAAAATTCTAGTCAATCATTCTGTTAATCATATCTATCATAGATATATATAAAGGTAAAGATGATTTATGCTAGACAAAAGTGACACCATCAATCTTGTAGATTTTTGAGTAATCAGTTTAAAAATCTAGATATTATTAATGCTATTACTGTGTTTGTTCCCCACTTAACACATAAATGTAATATATATACATACATACGTTTACATACAAACCACACATATGCATCTCTTGTTTTCTATATCACAAATTGTAGTCTTGTTCTACTCTCCCACCAAATCAACACACACCCACATCTCCACCATACTCGTACACCGCCACTTCCACAGGCTACCACCGTCAAACGCCACTCCCATAAACCTCATCTCTTCTTCATGATTCTTTACCACCCTCATCAAAACCCATCACCTTTAAGTCACCACTTCCATCACAACATCTAAACACCACCATAAAACCTGCAGATGCTGCTTTTAATCCTCTGATTTAGTTCTTGTTAGGATCAAATGAAAATCATGAAAGATGATAATGACAGATAAAGAATACGATGAATAATTAAAAGAAGATAATAAATACGCGTTTAGTGTAGGAAATCACACGATTCGTGTAATTCAAAGATGATGAAGGTTATTTGCTGCTACTGTACGTTCACTTCTGTTTTTGGTTTAACCAAAGGAACCACCTTCACAATCACAATCCGACCAATCACCACTCGTAAACCTGCTACGAATGGTTTCTAATTTCTATTTTTAGTTCTGTCTGAAACAAACCTGCTCGACATACCTACTGCTATCTCAAGTTTAAATCAAAACCCACTTAAACACCACCAAAGTCACCTACTACTGCTGCCGTACTGTTTCACCTTCTGTACAAACCAAACAAACCACCATCTCTTCCTCTCTCTCTCCAAGAAACTGTTGCTCTTGATTGTTGCTGATGTGATAATCGTTCCTATTTCTTTGAACCTTCACCGAACCCATATTTTCTACAGCTCACTTCTATTTCTCTATTCCAATCACAAACACAACCCATTTTTTTCGCTGCAGCTACCCTCTTCCTGTTGATTGACTACTACACCCGTTCGAAGACCCAACAAACCGAACCCACAAGCAATTCATTAACTTTAATCAATTATCAATAAACCTTTCAAAACACCATTTATAACTACTCGAAAATACAGAGTATATAAATTGATGAGGAAAATAAGAATATAAATGAACTAATTATCTACCTGATCAATTGATGAACCGATTTCATGATTTGATCGATGGTGATGATAATCGATACAATCCCTGTCGAGTTCTTCTTCTTGATTCGAACAGACACCAAAACCAAACACCCTTTGTTAAAGATTGCTGCTCCCATGTTCGAAATTTGTTGCATCTGCCTTCTTCTAGTCCAGATCGATCGATTGACAAACCAATAATCTGAATCGATTTCTTTGATGCCATTTCAATTGTCTGAGCCGAATAAAATCAACTCACACACACCCATCGGTTAATTTAAAGTAAGGGATGTGAATTGGGCCGATTAAACCTAAAATTAGATTGCAGGTTGGGCTTATATATTTGCTGCTGGGCCGAGATCCATTTCAAATTTATTGTTGGGCCGAAATGAAATTAAAAACGGGTTAAGAAATTTAGTTTGGGTACTAAATCAGATATGAAGTAACAGCGGAGTGGTTTGGTGTGGTGTCTAGTTAACGTGAGGTTGTGGGTTCAAACCTTGGTAGAGGCATTTAGTTCTTTTTAAGGGTTGTTACAATAAGGTAGCTATTTTATAATTTCTATTATTACTATTACTACTATTATTATTATTATTATTATTATTATTATTATTATTATTATTATTATTATTATTATTATTATTTTCATTTTTAAAATTAATAACATTCTTATTATTATTATGAGTATATATAAAAAATATTATTATAGAAACAATTAAGTTACAAATTAAATAAAAAATTTAATTTTATTATTACTACCATTACTATAATTATTATTATGACAAACCAATATTTTTATTTATAAGTAACTACATTTAATACATTCAACATAACTATATTAATATTCTTACTAATTATTTATCTAAAGCATATAAAATAGATATATTTAATTAAATTATTTATGACATCTATAAGTTATTAAAATATAACAAATATATCATTAATAATAATATATAAATATGTTCGATTATAATTATATGTGTTAATATATATAGTATTGATATAGGTTCGTGAATCCGAGGCTAACCTTACACTTGTTCAATGATGTTATATGTATTTTTACTACAAAATACAGTATGGTGAGTATATAGTCCCTTTTAAACTCTAAATATTTTGGGATGAGAATACATGCATTTTATGATTTACGATATGGACACAAGTGATTAAAAATATATATTCTACGTTGAGTTGTACCACTGACATACTTCCCTATAGCTTGGTAACTGTTATTTACAGCGGTATTGTAAACGCGAATCCTGTTGATAGATCTATCGGGCCTGACAACCCCAACCGGACTGGACGACCAGTATTCAACGGTTGCACAGTACTTCGTTTCGTGACTACACTTGGTACGGTGTAGTAAGATTTCATAATAAAGGGAATATGCGACGTGATTAAATGTTAAGTATGGTTACCAAGTGCTCAACCACTTAGAATATTTTTATTAAAATGTTTACATATGAAATCTTGTGGTCCATAGTTATAACGCTGCTAGCATCAAACCTATATATCTCACCAACTTTATGTTGACTTTTTAAAGCATGTTTATTCTCAGGTACGAATTAAGTCTTCCGCTGTGCATTAGCTCATACTAAGGACCTTACTTGGAGTTGATCATCGCAATGGGACCAGATGTTAAAGATTTCGTACAGATGGATAAGGACGGGTTTTTACACCGTTAAAGAAATTTCGTCCCGAAATTTGATTGAGATGGTCATAGCTGATAATAAATATGTTTTCATGACGCACATGAGCTGAAAATTAGAGTTTTATCATCAATGAATAATATCGATAAAACAATTCATTTATGTGAAGAGTATGAGTGAAGCTATCACAAAAGAGTGAGATGAGGTAATAAAAGTTCGTCTTAACATTTGACGTAGATATGGTTGATTTCCAGAATTCAAGGAATTTAGAGAAAATCTTTGAAATCTATAAAAGATTTTATTAAGGAAATTAGGATCTTCTTTGATTAAATGCGATGATCTATCTCGATTGCTCTGTCGGATATTTCACTATAAATGAACCTCTTTCGTTCCATTATTTTCACAACTCTCATCCTTTATACTTCAATTAATATTTCTTTTCTATTTTGGAGTTCCATACTCTTCTTTTCTCTTCCTGACTTTAAGTCAAACGAATAATGGTCCGGAATTCATAGGTATGAAGTTTCGAATGAACATGACTAACGTTCTAAGAGAAACTATAATAGCACGATCTTGATTGGTTAAATTTACAAAATTCAAGAGAAAAGATAGCATTATCAGGAAAATATGTTCTCGATATGTTCAGGGATTAGATAGAATGTAAGAGTCGTGTAACATGGCACGTGATAACGTTATGGTCTGTGAATCATCACATTTCATTAGAAACTCAGCATGACTTACTGTAATATAATCACGTTGATCAAGTGTCATTATATTATACTAACTCATGCTTCAGTTCCCAACACTACTTCAAAAACATTCATAATTTAAACTCGAAGGTTTACAGAATATAGAAACTAAAACAGTTTCCTTTTATGAAATAACACAGATAGCGCGGAGAGATAATTAATATCGGAAGAGAATATTTATGAAGATATCTTTAGAAATATTGAGGATATTTATAACGAAAGATACGATAATATCTTATAATTCTACAATCAAACTGTGATGAAGAAATTCATTCACAATGATTTAGAATAATTACGGAACAAGGTATTCGCTAAAGATTTCATCGGAAGCAGAATATCCTGGATTCTTTATATGCAAGTTTAGTCCTTATGATTTGTTCAGAGTCTTCTTCATAGTTTGCTCAATCCGTTTTCCAGTTACAAATTTTCTATCGAGCGTTCCTAACAATCCCTTCTTTATCATCAAACTTTTGGCCGTTCAGACCATCTACAATTTTTCTGTTTCCTCTGCATTTAATGCTACGATATCTGAATCATCGGTTATCAATCCGAGGTGGTTTCAAGAGAATTGTGTTTTTAGATGATTAAACGCTGATGGTAATATGGAGGAATATAAAAGGTTTCTCGGTAACAATAAAAGAGCACGCATATATATCAAGGTTATAATAAGGTTGTTTCGAATGAAAAGTCGAAGTTGATTTGTTGGAGCTGTGAAAAAATTGGCTAATTTGAAAAAGAATTGCAGTGTTATTTTCGGTAATAACAATGCCAAAGGAGCTAGTACAGATTTGTGTTAAACGTTTACTCAGGTTCCGAGTGTTTTCAGGTGCATAACTATATGCATCAATCTTTTCATCCGTAGATGAAGTGCGGTTGGTTCATCCTCTCGATTGAGGTGTTTTCAAGAATCATGAAAGGTTGGAACGAGGATTGTAATCGTCAAGATACAAATGAGGTTTAAGGTGAAATCAAGTGGCAACTTGAAGAATTGTTTAGTTTCATATGTTATAATTGTGACGACCCGGAAATTTCTGACCAAATTTAAACTTTATTCTTATATGGTTTCGACATGATAAGCAAAGTCTGTAATGTTGAGTCTCAAAAATTTTGAACTATTTTCATATATTCAATTGACTTTCGACTATTCTCGACGATTCACGAACCTTTAATTGTAGACAGATATGTGTGTATATATATATTAATTTGAAATATTATATGTTGCTCTTATTAAAAGTAATTACGTAAAATAAAATAAAAATGATATTATAATAATTATTATTTAAAAACATATCTATATATATAGATAAAGTATATTAAATATGTATTTTGTGATTTCGAATCTATTTAGTAAAACGACAAGAACACTAAATTGTCATTCGATCGATATTAAGCAAGTTAAATTCGAACTTATGTGATTTAAAAATAAACGGTGATTCGAAAATGAGTTTTATAAATTATAGGCTTTTTAAAAATGTATTTAGGAACTAATTGTTGAATTTTAAAACTTTTTATATTTTACTTGGGGTTGGGAGTGAATAATTAATATAAATTTTATTTAATAGTTATTCACCAAATTTTATACCATAAAGACCGAAATAAATAAAGATAATTACTGTGAAAATTTGGGATTTTTCTGAAAGATTTTTATCCGCCACTAATTGTCAACGGGATACGAAATAGTAGTTCGTAAAAACTGTCGGTAAGATATTTAATTAAGATGCACGTTTATTATTATTAATATTATTATATTATATATTTAATATATTTATGTTCTATCCGTGAATTATGTTTGATTATTGAAAAGCACTATGTTTGTTCACCACCATCTATCGATTTTATATATTACATACATGGCTAAATATTGTACACACTTATCTTCTATTTCTTTCATTAATAAATCACACTCCTCTATCACCAACATATTCTTCACAACTAATCCCTAGTATGAACTCGCGTCAGAATAAATAAATGGTACATATACACCCTATCTATATCTCTGTTAACTTCAACGATCTCCAATTACTTTGTTTTAAAAAAAAAATCCTTTTAGAGAATCATATATCTCACCACCTTCATATTATAAAACAAATCCTCTTGAATGGATTAATGCTAGTACCCCTCTGTTCAAAATTCAGGAAGTGATTCACAAGTTGTATCAACCAATAAAATAGTTTCCACACTCGGCCTCCCACCATACGACACCCTAGAACCAACCCACCAATCATTTTTTTTTCTTCTTCCCGAACCATCAAACCACCACCGTCTTCATTAATCGAACCCACAATCTGCAAATACCTTCGAGGACTGCTACATCCGTATACATTCTGTATTTCTGTTTCTGTTCAGCTCTAAATGATAATCATCTTTCGAATACCACCTCATGTTTTTATTCTTTGACCAACAAAACCCACTTAATCGAACACCACCTTACCGCCACTACATTACCACTATGACCTCCACCACCATCACAGCCACGAACAGTCATCACCTTCAACCCTACGACCCAATCCACCACTCTCTACAGTCACCATCGATACCCCACATCCACTATCTCTCGCTATAAAACCATTGTAAGCATCTATTTGATGCAAGTTATATTTATATTTATGTTCCTGTTGTAGTTTAATAAAGAAAGAAATGAAGTGGTTGTTGTTTTCAAATGAACTCCACCACTAAAAAAAAAAAAAACCTGCAACTTGATTAAATCATAATATTTGTAGTATTAAAGGGGTTTGTGAATAATTGGGCTGTGTAATTGTGTTAACTTATGTTGATTGGTCCGATATAATTCTAGGCCATAATGCGGCTAGTGACAAATTCAAACATTCTCAACTGATAACGATTTAGGTGATGATGAAATAAGGTGATCGAAATGAAATCCGAATACAATGATGAAGATCACGATTATAATCGTGATTAATGAGAATAGAAAATAGACAACTAGGATGTTACGTAAAATAAAAATAGATGAATGATGATGTGATCATGATTTCATGATTTTATGATTTTGATAGCGAAGTGTTGATGATAATTGATAGTTGAATGATGTTAACCATGGTGACGTTAGATGATTAAGATTAATGAGAAAAGTTTGATGATGGTTATACGTATGATGATACAATGATGGAGGAATGATGACAATGGTAAAGAAGATCACAGATAATTGGCTTAATAGATTTAAATTAGAAACTAAATCAAGAAAGCATATATAGTACAATGGTTAGTGGTGTTTGTGGTTAACCAAGAGGTCATGGGTTCGAAACTAGGCTAATACAATTATTTTTTTCATAATAGAAGATGCTGTGAAAAGTTGGGCCGAGACATAGCATTTCATGTTGGGCCGAAATAATATATTTTATGTTGGGCCAGAGATCTTTTATTGGGCCAAGCTTTGGTTGGAATGATATTGGACTAGAAAAAGAAAACGGGTTAATTAAATTCGAATCCTAGATTACATCAGAAAGGGAACGTACAGTGGAATGGTTTAAGGTGTTTATGGGTAGCTAGAGGTTGCGGGTTCGAACCCCGTCTGGGGCAATTTTTTTGGAAAAGTTTTTTAAGGTAGTTATTATTAATATTACTATTATTTTCATTATTATTATAATTGTTGTTATTATTAATTAGTGTTGTTATATGGTTAAAATTATTATCATTAATAATAAAGTATTAGCATTAAGTATTATTAGTATTAATATCATTATTATTATCATTCTTAGTTAAATTATTATTATTATAGTTATTATAGTTATATTATTATTACTACTACTATTATTATTATTATTATTATCATTTTTATTGTTAAAAATATAAATATTATACTTATTATTATTATTATTATTATTATCATTAAAATGAGTATTAGGATTATCATTATTATTATTATTATTAGTATTATAATTAGTATTATCATTAAACATACCATTTTTAAAATTTTCATCATTAACAAAAGTATTTTTATTAAAATTATCGTTTTTATTATTATTATAAGTATCATCATTTTTATTATCATTATTATTATTATTATTTTAATATTAATATTATTTTTACATTATAATTATTATTATCATTTAAAAGTATCATTAAAATTATCATATTTATTAAAATTATCATATTAATAAAATTATCATTCTTATTAAAATTAGCACTTTTATTAAAATTATTATTATTATTATTATTATTATTATTATTATTATTATTATTATTATTAGTGGTGGTATCATTATTTTTCCTATTATGAGATATTAATATAATTATGTATGAAAACATTAATACATTGTAGTATATAATATATGAAAATAAATATATTCAAATTAATAATTAATATAACTTAAAATTTAGTTGTTCGATTTCAAGTATATGTGTTAATATATACTTTATATAGGTTCGTGAATCCGAGGCCAACCCTGCATTGTTCAGTGTCGTCATATGTATTTTTACTACAAAATACAGTATAGTGAGTTTCATTTGCTCCCTTTTTAAATGCTTTTGCAATATATATTTTTGGGACTGAGAATACATGCGCTATTTTATAACTGTTTTACGAAATAGACACAAGTAATTGAAACTACATTATATGGTTGAATGGATCGAAGCCGAATATGTTCCTTTTTAGCTTGGTAGCCTAAGAATTAGGGAACAGACCCCCTAATTGACGCGAATCCTAAAGATAGACCTATCGGGCCCAACAAGCCCCATTCTGGAATTTGGTATGCTTTAGTACTTCGATTTTATCATGTCCGATGGGTGTCCCGGAATGATGGGGATATTCTATATGCATCTTGTTAAGGTCTGTTACCAGGTGTTCAATCCACATGAATGATTTTTATTCAGATTGCATGTTATTGAAAAATGGAAATATGAAATCTTGTGGTCTATTAAAATTATGGAAATGGTTGATTATGATAAACTAATGAACTCACCAACCTTTTGGTTGACACTTGAAAACATGTTTATTCTCAGGTATGAAAGAAATCTTCCGCTGTGCATTTGCTCATTTTAGAGATATTATTTGGAGTCATTCATGATATATTTTAAAAGACGTTCCATTCGAGTCGTTGAGTTCATCAAGATTATTATTAAGTCAATTATAGTTGGATGTATTATGAAATGGTATGCATATCGTCAACTTTCGATGTAAGGAAAATTTGTCTTTTCAAAACGAATGCAATGTTTGTAAAATGTATCATATAGAGGTTAAGTACCTCGCAATGTAACCAAATGTAATGTATTCGTCCAGATGGATTAGGACGGGTCCTTTCAGTTGGTATCAGAGCGGTGGTCTTAGCAAACCAGGTCTGCATTAGTGTGTCTAACTGATAAGTCGTTAGGATGCACTAGTGAGTCTGGACTTCGACCGTGTCTGCATGTCAAAAGTTTTGCTTATCATTTAGTGTCAAAAATTTTTTGCTTATTATCCTTAAAGTCTAGACACGTCTTACTGCCTCTATTGCATAGATAGTGTATAGATAAATTCATATCTTAGCGTATCTATTATTGTTACCTTTGCCTGACAGCTTCCGTAGATTCCTCCGTAACTTATGGGATTTTAGTATTATATATGCATATGTAAATCATGTATTGCAGGGTACTAATCAACATCTTATAATATATTTCATATTCGAAAATCTTTCATCTGATCGTACGAGATGGATCCCTCAACCAGATCGAATTCACCTCTTGGCGGAGAACCTGGAGCACTTACCGGCGAACCAGTCCGAAACAACAATTTCACCCTCATTGCCCGAATATCTCGCCACAATTATATTCTATCTAAAATTCTAAACCTTATTCATCCGCTCGTTTCTACCGAAAATCATCTTGGAGTAATGGAAGAAGTCAACGAGCTTCGCGCTCGAGTAATAAATTTGGAGAATATGGTGCAAAACTTACCAGCTTCAGCAACACCACCGGCACCAACAGTACAACAAACAACCCAAGTTATCAACATCACATGCCTCAACATCTCATTCTGTACCTCGAGTATAATCTTCGTTCTACGTATCGTTCTACATCTTTGATCTTCGTTCGACATGATGATTATGTAATCTCTAGTGTTTTAGAGATTATATATTCTTGTTCCAACGGTAAATCAAATGAGATTAATATCATATTAACTCATTAAATCCATGATTACATCTGAAGAAAATATATATGCAAGTATATTTTCATAAAGATTGTAATTAAAAATTCTTTTGTACAAACTATTAATGGTGAAAATATTTTAACGGGTAGATAATACCCGAGGAATATTTAGATTTCACTTTAATAAGTTACACTGTACATTCTTCGAATCTGATTCGACAGTCATTTACTATCCTACTTACATCCACAGATATACAAATCCGTTAACCGCAAATTAACCATTTTCATTCAATTTCATATTTGGATTTTGACTTTTCAGAATCCAACAAGTGGCATAATGAAGAAAACATTGGACAAAATAAAATTTGTTAGAAACAAACAAATTTAACTATGAGAAATTTTGTTAAGAATTCACGCTAACTGTTCCTAGCTAACTGATTACATTTATCACAATTTAATTATCGCAATTTATATTCTCGCAATTTTATTTATCGTCATTTAATTTCTGTTATTTATTTTACGCACTTTAAATATCGGGACACGTATACAAGGTTTTGACATATCATATCGGCGCATCTATATATATTATTTGGAATAACCATAGACACTCTATATGCAGTAATGATAGAGTTAGCTATACAGGGTTGAGGTTGATTCTCAAACAATATATATAATTTGAGTTGTGATAGAGTCTGAGACATGTACACGGGTCACGATACATATTAATTAATTCGAATATTATATATTAAACTATGTATGAATTATTGGACTGTTAACTGTGGACTATCGACTGTGGACTAATAACATTGGACAATTAAAATGAATTAAAATATTGATTATAACATATGAAACTAAACATTTCTTCAAGTTTTCCACTTGATTTAGTCTTAAACCTCATTTGTATCTTGACAATTATAATCAAACCTTTCATGATTCTGGAAAACACCTCAATCGAGAGGATGAACCAACCACACTTCAACTACGGGAGAAAAGATTTATGCATATAGTTATGCACCAGAAAACACTCAGAACCTGAGTAAATGTTTAACACGTATCTGTGCTAGCTCCTTTGGCGTTGTTATCACCAAAAATAACTTTGCAATCCCTTTCCAAAGTAGCCAAATTTGTTACAGCTTCAGCAAATCAATTTCGACTTTTCATTCGAATAAACTCTATTATAACCTTGATATATAAGTTGCCTTTCGTCATCGTTACCGAGGAACCGTTTATATTCCACCACATTAGCAGTAAACTTACCAGCAAATTCATTACTCGTTGACTTACGTCTCTCCGAAGAACCATTATATTTGTTCATTAAAACCCTATCATATACTTGTCCGCATCTTGTAACGAGAATTGCCATACCAATTACCGAGAATCAGCAAATCAGTATTTCGAATCTCGCAGCATGTCTGCATCAACAGTTATATGTAAATAACATTTATCTTCTAGAATTATGATCTTCAATTTCTGAAAAGCACCCAGTCTACGAATCAATACTTTGAATTTTGAAACAGTTGAATGAAGTAACAAAAACTGTAAATGACTTTAACAGTCGAAAGTTGATGATAAAGAATGGAATGTTGGGAACGCTCAATAGAAAATTTAGTATTGAAAAAACGGATTGAGCTAACCCTGAAGGAGATCGAGGACAAATACAAGGACTAAACTCTATATTCAAAGAATCCAAGTAATTCTGGATCCAATGAAATCTTCAGCAAATATCTTGCTCCGAAGTCATGTTAAATCTTGTGGAAAAAATTTTCTTCATCAACCTTCGATCTTAGAAATTCCAAAATATCATCATAAATATCTTCGATACTTCTGAAGATATCTTCATAAATATTCTTGTCCGATATTATTTATCTCTTCGCGTTATCTGTGTTACATCATAAAAGAAACTATTTTAGTTTCTAAATTCTGAAACCTTCGAGTTTAAATTATGAATGTTTTTGAAGTAGTATTGGGAACTGATGCATGAGTTAGTATAATATAATGACACTTGATCAATGTGATTATATTACAGTAAGTCATGCTGAGTTTCTAATGAAACGTGATGATTCACAGGCCATAACGTCATCATGTGGCATGTTACATAACTCTTTCATTATGCTTAACTTCTGAACATATCAAGAAAATATATTCTTGATAGTTCTATTCTCAGTGATTCTGGTAAATTGACAAATCAAATTATGCGATTATGTTCTTACTTGTTTAGAACATTAAGTTCATTCGAAACTTCATACTTACGAATTCTGGACCGTTACTAGTTTTACTAGAGATCGAGACGAGAATAAAAAGGCGAAGAGCTCCGAAACATAAGTGAAGATACAAAACTCGACAACAACACCGAAATCACAAACCATGTACATTAATACGAATAGCAATAAAAAGACACGGGAGTATGATAAACACAATAACTCCAAGAGCGAAGTAAAAGTAAACAGATTCCTCCGGTGGTAGATGAAAAATGAGAATGATTGATATGAAGGTCTGGAATATATCCAGAATTAAATCTGGATGAAGCATATTGACTAATGATTTGAAAGTATGAATTAAAATATAGAAAATGGGAGTGGTGAGAATAATGGAACGGAAGAGTTTAATTTATAATGAAAATATCAGACAGAGTAATCGAGACAGATCACCGTATGTAATTATAGAGATCTTAATTTCCTTAAATCTCAAAGAATCAGATCTTATAGATTTTCAAGATTTTCTTTAAATCCATTGAATTCCGGAAATCAATCATGACTACGTCACCGATTAAGTCAAACCTGCATTTCTTCATTTCACTTTTTTGTGATAGCTTCACTCGTACTCTTCGAATAATCGAATTATCTTATCCATATTACTCAACAGTAATAAAACTCTATTTATCAACTCATTTTTGTCATGAAAAACATTTTTATTGTCAGCCATGACTATCCCAATCAAATTTCGGGATGAAATTTATTTAACGGGTAGGTATAGTGACGACCCGGAAATTTCCGACCAAATTTAAACTTTATTCTTATATGGTTTCGACATGATAAGCAAAGTCTGTAATATTGAGTCTCAAAAATTTTGAACTATTTTCATATATTCAATTGACTTTCGACTATTCTCGACGATTCACGAACCTTTAATTGTAGATAGATATGTGTGTATATATATATTAATTTGAAATATTATATGTTGCTCTTATTAAAAGTAATTACGTAAAATAAAATAAAAATGATATTATAATAATTATTATTTAAAAACAAATCTATATATATAGATAAAGTATATTAAATATGTATTTTGTGATTTTGAATCTATTTAGTAAAACGACAAGAACACTAAATTGTCATTCGATCGATATTAAGCAAGTAAAATTCGAACTTATGTGATTTAAAAATAAACGGTGATTCGAAAATGAGTTTTATAAATTATAGGCTTTTTAAAAATGTATTTAGGAACTAATTGTTGAATTTTAAAACTTTTTATATTTTACTTGGGGTTGGGAGTGAATAATTAATGTAAATTTTATTTAATAGTTAATCACCGAATTTTATACCATAAAGACCGAAATAAATAAAGATAATTACTGTGAAAATTTGGAATTTTTCTGAAAGAACTTTATCCGCCACTAATTGTCAACGGGATACGAAATAATAGTTCGTAAAAATTGTCGGTAAGATATTTAATTAAGATACACGTTTATTATTATTAATATTATTATATTATATATTTAATATATTTATGTTCTATCCGTGAATTATGTTTGATTATTGAAAAGCACTATGTTTGTTCACCACCATCTATCGATTTTATATATTACAAACATGGCTACATATTGTACACACTTATCATCTATTTCTTTCATTAATAAATCACACTCCTCTATCACCAACATATTCTTCACAACCAATCCCTTGTATGAACTCACGTCAGAATAAATAAATGGTACATATACACCCTATCTATATCTCTGTTAACTTCAACGATCTCCAATTACTTTGTTTAAAAAAAATCCTTTTAGAGAATCATATATCTCACCACCTTCATATTATAAAACAAATCCTCTTGAATGGATTAATGGTAGTACCCCTCTGTTCAAAATTCAGGAAGTGATTCACAAGTTGTATCAACCAACGAAATAGTTTCCACACTCGGCCTCCCACCATACGACACCCTAGAACCAACCCACCAATCATTTTTTTTTTCTTCTTCATGAACCATCAAACCACCACCGTCTTCATTAATCGAACCCACAATCTACAAATACCTTCGAGGACTGCTACAGCCGTATACCTTCTGTATTTCTATTTTCGTTCAGCTCTAAATGATAATCATCTTTCGAAGACCACCTCATGTTTTTATTCTTCGACCAACAAAACCCACTTAATTGAACACCACCTTACCGCCACCACATTACCACTATGACCTCCATCACCATCACAGCCACGAACAATCATCACCTTCAATCCTACAACCCAATCCACCACTCTCTACAGTCACCATCGACACCCCACAGCCGCTATCTCTCTATAAAACCACTGTAAGTGACTATTTGATGCAAGTTATATTTATATTTATGTTCCTGTTGTAGTTTAATAAAGAAAGAAATGAAGTGGTTGTTGTTTTCAAATGAACCCCACCACTACAAAAAAAAAACGTGCAACTTGATTAAATCATAATATTCGTAGTATTAAAGGGGTTTATGAATAATTGGGCTGTGTAGTTGTGTTAACTTATGTTGATTGGGCCGATGTAATTCTAGGCCATAATGGGGCTAGTGACAAATTCAAACATTCTCAAGTGATAACGATTTAGGTGATGATGAAATAAGGTGATCGAAATGAAATCCGAATACAATGATGAAGATCACGATTATAATCGTGATTAATGAGAATAAAAAATAGACAACTAGGATGTTACGTAAAATAAAAATAGATGAATGATGATGTGATCATGATTTCATGATTTTATGATTTTGATAGCGAAGTGTTGATGATAATTGATAGTTGAATGATGTTAACCATGGTGACGTTAGATGATTAAGATTAATGAGAAAAGTTTGATGATGGTTATACGTATGATGATACAATGATGGAGGAATGATGACAATGGTAAAGAAGATCACAGATAATTGGCTTAATAGATTTAAATTAGAAACTAAATCAAGAAAGCATAGATAGTACAATGGTTAGTGGTGTTTGTGGTTAACCAAGAGGTCATGGGTTCGAAACTAGGCTAATACAATTATTTTTTTCATAATAGAAGATGCTGTGAAAAGTTGGGCCGAGACATAGCATTTCATGTTGGGCCAAAATAATATATTTTATGTTGAGACGAAGATCTTCTATTGGGCCAAGCTTTGGTTGGAATGATATTGGACTAGAAAAAGAAAACGGGTTAATTAAATTCGAATCCTAGATTACATCAGAAAGGGAACGTACAGTGGAATGGTTTAAGGTGTTTATGGGTTAGCTAGAGGTTGTGGGTTGGAACCCCGTCTGGGGCAATTTTTTTGGAAAAGTTTTTTAAGGTAGTTATTATTATTATTACTATTATTTTCATTATTATTATAATTGTTATTATTAATTATTATTAATTAGTGTTGTTATATGGTTAAAATTATTATCATTAATAATAAAGTATTAGCATTAAGTATTATTAGTATTAATATCATTATTATTATAATTCTTAGTAAAATTATTATTATTATAGTTATTATAGTTATATTATTATTACTACTACTATTATTATTATCATTTTTATTGTTTAAAATATAAATATTATACTTATTACTATTATTATTATTATCATTATCATTAAAATGAGTATTAGGATTATCATTATTATTATTATTATTAGTATTATAATTAGTATTATCATTAAACATACCATTTTTAAAATTTTCATCATTAACAAAAGTATTATTATTAAAATTATCATTTTTATTATTATTATAAGTATCATCATTTTTATTATCATTATTATTATTATTATTTTAATATTAATATTATTTTTACATTATAATTATTATTATCATTTAAAAGTATCATTAAAATTATCATATTTATTAAAATTATCATATTAATAAAATTATCATTCTTATTAAAATTAGCACTTTTATTAAAATTATTATTATTATTATTATTATTATTATTATTATTATTATTATTATTATTATTATTATTATTATTATTATTAGTGGTATGATTATTTTTCCTATTATGAGATATTAATATAATTATGTATGAAAACATTAATACATTGTAGTATATAATATATGAAAATAAATATATTCAAATTAATAATTAATATAACTTAAAATTTAGTTGTTCGATTTCAAGTATATGTGTTAATATATATACTTGATATAGGTTCGTGAATCCGAGGCCAACCCTGCATTGTTCAGTGTCGTCATATGTATTTTTACTACAAAATACAGTATAGTGAGTTTCATTTGCTCCCTTTTTAAATGCTTTTGCAATATATATTTTTGGGACTGAGAATACATGCGCTATTTTTATAACTTTTTTACGAAATAGACACAAGTAATTGAAACTACATTATATGGTTGAATGGATCGAAGCCGAATATGCCCCTTTTTAGCTTGGTAGCCTAAGAATTAGGGAACAGACCCCCTAATTGACACGAATCCTAAAGATAGATCTATCGGGCCCAACAAGCTCATTCTGGAATTTGGATGCTTTAGTACTTCGATTTTATCATGTCCGATGGGTGTCCCGAAATGATGGGGATATTCTATATGCATCTTGTTAAGGTCGGTGACCAGGTGTTCAATCCATATGAATGATTTTTATGCATATTGCATGTTATTGAAAAATGGAAATATGAAATCTTGGGGCCTATTAAAATTATGGAAATGGTTGATTACGATAAACTAATGAACTCACCAACCTTTTGGTTAACACTTGAAAGCATGTTTATTCTCAGGTATGAAAGAAATCTTCCGCTGTGCATTTGCTCATTTTAGAGATATTACTTGGAGTCATTCATGACATATTTCAAAAGACGTGGCATTCGAGTCGTTGAGTTCATCAAGATTATTATTAAGTCAATTATAGTTGGATGTATTATGAAATGGTATGCATATCGTCAACTTTCGATGTAAGGAAAATTTGTCTTTTCAAAACGAATGCAATGTTTGTAAAATGTATCATATAGAGGTCAAGTACCTCGCGATGTAACCAAATGTAATGTATTCATCCAGATGGATTAGGACGGGTCCTTTCAATAATCAATATTTTAATTCATTTTAATTGTCCAATGTTGTCAGTCCACAGTTAGCAGTCCTCAATTAGTAATTCAATAATTCATATATAGTTTAATATATAATATTCGAATTGATTAATACGTATCGTGACCCATTGTATACATGTCTCAGAATCGATCACAACTCAATTGACTTAATAATAATCTTGATGAACTCAATGAATCGAATGCAACGTCTTTCGAAATATGCCATGAATGACTCCAAGTAATATCTCAAAAATGAGCTAATGCACTGCGGAAGATTTCTTTAATACCTGAGAATAAACATGCTTTAAAGTGTCAACTAAAAGGTTGGTGAGTTCATTAGTTTATCATAAACGATCATTTTCATCATTTTAATAGACCACAAGATTTTCATTTCCATTTCTCATAAATATACGTCCCATGCATAGAGACAAAAATCATTCATATGGATTGAACACCTGGTAACCGACATTAACAAGATGCATATAAGAATCTCTCCTATCATTCTGGGACATCCATCGGACATGATAAAAACGAATTCGAAGTACTAAAGCATTCGGTACTTTGGATGGGATTTGTTAGGGCCAATAGATCTATCTTTAGGATTCGCGTCAATTAGTAGATCGGTTTACTAATTCTTAGGCTACCAAGCAAAAGGGGCATATTCGGCATCGATCATTCAACCATAAAATGTAGTTCGATTACTTGTGTCTATTTCGTAAAACATTTATAAAAGCGCATGTATTCTCAGTCCTAAAAATATATATTGCAAAAGCATTTAAAAGGGAGTAATGAAACTCACTATACTGTATTTCGTAGTAAAAATACATATGACGTCATTGAACAAGTGCAAGGTTGACCTCGGATTCACGAACCTATATCATTTATATGTATATTAACACATATAATAAAAATCAAATAATTCTATCTATTAATTATATGGTATTTATATATTTAGTGTTGTAGGTTATATATAATTTGTACTACATTCTAATATATTTTATATCCTAAATTGCATGTTATATATGTATTTATTTTGTATATACATAATAGAAATGTTAATATTTTTAATATATAATTGTGGGTAATATTAATATAATTTTAGTATAAGTATATTTTTTATATACAAAATATTTATTTGTTATAATAATATAATAATAATGATAATTAAATTTTAAATAAAAAGGTAGTTTTAATAATAATATTAGTGATAATAGTAATATAAATCTTAATAAAAATGATAATTTTAAATGATACTTTTGATAATACTAATAATTTTAATGAAAATGAAAATAAAAAAATTGATAATAATCAAAATAATGGTTCTCTTAATAATAATAATAATAATAATAATAATAATAATAATAATAATAATAATAATAATAATAATTATAATAATAATAATAATAATAATAATAATAATAATAATAATAATAAAAATAAAACTACCTTTAAGGAAACAAACTAAAAATAAACGCAACTGCCCGGGCTCGAACCCGAAACCTCTCGGTTAAACACCCACACCCTTAACCTTCTACTCTGCCTTATTTTTCTGAAATATATTCATACTTAATTCTATTTACCCTTCTTTCGGTTTTCACCTTCGTCATAATCAAACTCCAATCATTCGACATCATCCTAACTCATTTCCACAGCCGAACCATCATCATCCTATTCTCCTTTCTGATTTAATATAAACATCACCTCAACGTTATTTTATGTGATCATATTAATTATCATCGCTAGCAATCCTCGTTATCCTAATTATTATCCTATCATCATCAAAATCGTTAATTCCTAAAATCGTCATCTTTATCTAATTTATCATATGTAATCCGTCATGATAATCATCTTCATATTTATCATCATAATCTACATCGCGTTTATTGCAATCATCATAATCAAAATCTCTTGTTATCGCTGTTGTATCATTAGATGAGATTGAACAGCGGCTTGAAGGAGTTCGCATGCATAAGTCTCGTGATATTTATGTTACAAGCCCAAATGATAAACCAATTTAAGATAGCCAAAAATAAAACAAGCCCAATTAAGTAACACTAGCCTAGCTGTTTAACGAAAACATTTAAGAGAAAATTATGTCGACCGTACTCTCTTTAACCGTCCTACATGCAATCAACTATCGAAATAAATATAAACGTTTAACCATTTGTGATTTTAATTCCCTCATGACTCAACCATTGAAATAAAATAGGATCATGGTGGCCCAATGCTTATAAAGGAATCGGTGGCTAGTAACAATGCAATATAAGGTTTCGGTTCTTTTTTTCATCTTTTCTTTTTAAACCTATGCACACAAGTGGGGTTCTTGGATGTCGACATAAAGAGAACAAGTGGTATCCAATATCAACACCCACTTATATAATTCAATTGAATGACACCACTACTTTAATATCGTCATTATCGTACCATTATCAACACTGTAGCATTACCTCGATCATATATGAATCGTTTTCCTCTATCTGTTGCATGTTATCGTAACAGCAGCAATACAGTAGCAGCTGTAGTTCGATAGCAACATTTAGCAGCAGCAAAAATGAAAAGAGGGTAACGGTTTGTGATGGTCTTCGAATGAAACAGAAAACTTACATCATAGTAGCAGTATTCGGATAGCAATTTAATGGTGAAGGTAGTTATTGGTGGTGGTTTTAAGGTGTTGAAATGGTGGTGAGTTGAGTTGGACGAGTGTGGTGTTCCCAGCGAGAAGAAGAATAAAATGATGATGATGGTGGTGGGTTTGTTTGGGTTTTGTGGAACAGAAAAAGAAAGTGAAGTAGTAGGAACAATTGGCATTCTTGGTGGTGGTTTCGAACAAGGTTATATGAGAGAGAGAAAAGGAATAAGGGTGGCGGTTCTTGGTTCATATAGAAATAAGAACAGAAGTTACCTCAGCTGTAGTTGCAGGAGATCCAAACAGAAAAGGATACTATGAATCGCAGTAGCATACAGTGATGGATGTTGTGGTATTCACAACTAAACCAGAAATAAAACATTGATGGGTGTTTGATTTAATTTGGTGTCGGTGGTGGATAGTGATGTTAAGGTGGTTCCGGATGGTGGAGGTTATAGGGTGACGATGGAAGTGGTGGATGGAGGATACCGTATATATACACAAAAAATCGGCTAGCAAAAGAAAGTAAAGAAATATGGGGTGTTTGGTTCGTTTAAAAGAGAAATAGAAAAGTAACATGACGATTGTAGTGGTTGAAGAGGGTGGTATGATTGTTTGGTTTTCGATGAGTACGATCATGGTGAGGTTCTTGTAATTGAAGGTGGTGATGGAGGTCATATGGTTGTATATATATGATTATAGATATATGTATTGCTTTATAGTTATATGCTTTGTATATATGTATGTAAAGGAAAAGAAATTTTGTGAGGGTTTGATAAAATGATTGAATGTTGGCTTCATGATCAAAACTGAAATCAAGAGTAGTAGTAAGACATGGTGATTGTTTGTAGAATGAACGAATAGAAAGGAGAAGGAATATATCAGGTTAAGTGGCTTGAGTACGGGATTCTAGGTGCATGTATGCATCTCATATACAAAAGTTAATAGATATAAACACAATAAACTGAACACAGTAATACTCCGTGATCTATAACATTATAATAATAATTAATATATAACTTAATAACAATCATGGTGAATTGAAAGGGTACAGAAAGAAACCGTGATTGATAAATAGTACAGCAGCCTATGATTTGTTTATATCTACATACATTGCTTCCTCCATTTAAGTTTTATATAAATATTAATTTAAGTTCACAAAGCATGACTTTCTAAAAAAAAAATAACATTAGACATCTTAAGAGTTAACTTGTCTCATTACTCGGCTCGTAAAAGAATGAAACTATAATTATGTAAAGATAAGCAAACATATATTCATAATATTTACAAGATGATCTTCAAACAAAATAACCTTTCAATTAAAATGATGCACCATATTTTAGTAATAAGTTTTATTATATCGCTATTTATTTACATAATTAGTTCTAACAATAAAATTATATAATACTTTATTTACATACTTCAAGTTATTATTTATATACTTATATATATATATATATACATACACACACACACACACATATATATACACATTTATTTACAACAATTGTTTGGGAATCGTCGGAAACAGTCGAAGGGTTAAATTGAATATATGAAATAGTTCAAAATTTTATTGAGACTCAACCTTACAGACTTTGCTTATCGTGTCGAAATCATATAAAGATCAAGTTCAAATTTGCTCGGAAATTTTCGGGTCGTCACAGTACCTACCCGTTAAAGAAATTTCGTCCTGAAATTTGATTGTGATGGTCATAGCTGATAATAAATATGTTTTCATGACGCACATGAGCTGAAAATTAGAGTTTTATCATCAATGAGTAATATCAATAAAATAATTCATTTATGTGAAGAGTATAAGCTAACACAAAAGAGTGAGATGAGGTAATAAAAGTTCGTCTTAACATTTGACGTAGATATGGTTGATTTCCAGAATTCAAGAAATTTAGAGAAAATCTTTGAAATCTATAAAAAATTTGATTAAGGAAATTAGGATCTTCTTTGATTAAATGCGATGATCTGTCTCGATTGCTCTGTCGGATATTTCACTATAAATTAACCTCTTTCGTTCCATTATTTTCACAACTCTCATCCTTTATACTTCAATTAATATTTCCTTTCTATTTTGGAGTTCCATACTCTTGTTTTCTCTTCCCGACTTTAAGTCAAACGAATAATGGTCCAGAATTCATAGGTATGAAGTTTCGAATGAACATGACTAACGTTCTAAGAGAAACTGTAATAGCACGATCTTGATTGGTTAAATTTCCAAAATTCAAGAGAAAAGATAGCACTATCAGGAAAATATGTTCTCGATATGTTCAGGGATTAGATAGAATGTAAGAGTCGTGTAACATGGCACGTGATGACATTATAGTCTGTGAATCATCACGTTTTATTAGAAATTCAGCATGACTTACTGTAATATAATCACATTGATCAAGTGTCATTATATTATACTAACTCATGCTTCAGTTCTCAACACTACTTCAAAAACATTCATAATTTAAACTCGAAGGTTTACAGAATATAGAAACTAAAACAGTTTCCTTTTATGAAATAACACAAATAGCGCGGAGAGATAATTAATATCCGACGAGAATATTTATGAAGATATCTTCAGAAATATTGAGGATATTTATAACGAAAGATACGATAATATCTTATAATTCTACAATCAAACTGTGATGAAGAAATTCATTCACAATGATTTAGAATAATTACGGAACAAGGTATTCGCTAAAGATTTCATCAGAAGCAGAATTTCCCGGATTCTTTGTATGCAAGTTTAGTCCTTATGATTTGTTCAGAGTCTTCTTCATGGTTTGCTCAATCCGTTTTCCAGTTACAAATTTTCTATCAAGCGTTCCTAACACTCCCTTCTTTATCATCAAACTTTTGGCCGTTCAGACCATCTACAATTTTTCTATTTCCTCTGCATTTAATGCTACAATATCTGAATCATCGGTTATCAATTCGAGGTGGTTTTAGGAGAATTGTGTTTTTAGATGATTAAACGCTGAAGGTAATATGGTGGAATATAAAAGGTTTCCCGGTAATAATAAAAGAGCACGCATATATATCAAGGTTATAATAAGGTTGTTTCGAACGAAAAGTCGAAGTTGATTTGTTGCAGCTGTGACAAAATTGGCTAATTTGAAAAAGAATTGCAGTGTTATTTTCGGTAATAACAATGCCAAAGGAGCTAGTACAGATTCGTGTTAAACGTTTACTCAGGTTCTGAGTGTTTTTAGGTGCATAACTATATGCATCAATCTTTTCTTTCGTAGATGAAGTGTGGTTGGTTCATCCTCTCGATTGAGGTGTTTTCAAGAATCATGAAAGATTGGAACGCGGATTGTAATCGTCAAGATACAAATGAGGTTTAATGTGAAATCAAGTGGCAACTTGAAGAATTGTTTAGTTTCATATGTTATAATCAATATTTTAATTCATTTTAATTGTCTAATGTTGGCAGTCCACAGTTAGCAGTCCTCAATTAGTAATTTAATAATTCATATATAGTTTAATATATAATATTCGAATTGATTAATACGTATCGTGACCCATTGTACACATGTCTCAGACTCGATCACAACTCAAAGTATATATATTATTTTGGAATCAACCTCAACCCTGTATAGCTAACTCGATCATTACTGCATATAGAGTGTCTATGGTTATTCCAAATAATATATATAGATGAGTCGATATGATATGTCAAAACCTTGTATACGTGTCCCGATATTTAAAGTGCGTAAACTAAATAACAGAAATTAAATGACGATAAATAAAATTGCGAGAATTAAAATTCTGATAAATAAATCGCGATAAATAAAATGTAATCAGTTAGCTAGGAACAGTTAGCGTGGATTCTTAACAAAATTTCTCATAGTTAATTTGTTTTTTTCTAACAAATTTTATTTTTGTCCAATGTTTTCTTTATTATGCTACTTGTTGGATTCTGATAGGTCAAAATCTAAATATAAAACTGAATGAAAATGGTTATTCTGCGATGAACGGATACGTATATCTGTGGATGTAAGTAGGATAGTAAATGACCGTTGAACCAGATTCGAAGAATGCACAGTGTAACTTATTAATGTGAAATCTAAATATTCCTCGGGTATTACCTACCCGTTAAAATATTTTTTACCATTAACAGTTTGTACGAATGAATTTTTAATTACCATCTTTATGAAAACATATATACATATATATTTTCTTCAGATGTAATCATGGATTTAATGAGTCAATATGATATTAAACTCATTTGATTTACCGTTAGAACGAGAATATATAATCTCTAAAACATTAGAGATTACCTATTCGCCATGTCGAACGAAGATAAATGATGTAGAACGATACGTAGAACGATGATTATACTCGAGGTACAGAATGAGATGTTGAGGCATGGATTGTTGATGGTACTGTTGGTGCCGGTGATGTTGCTGAAGTTGGTAAATTTTGCACTATATTCTCCAAATTGATTACTCGAGCGCGAAGTTCGTTGACTTCTTCTATTATTCCGGGATGATTTTCAGTCGGAACGAACAGATGAATAAGATTTAGAATCTTAGATAGAGTATAATCGTGGCGAGATATTCGGGAAATGAGGTTGAAAATGGTGTTTCAAATTGGTTCGCCGGTGAGTGCTTCAGGTTCATCGCCAAGAAGGAAATTTGGTTGATGGAAAGTATCGCCTTCTTCTCATTTCCATTGGTTCAGTCGACTACGTACTCATCCTCAATTCATCCAGAACTGAAGATGACTAATTAGTAGATCCATTCCGGTTATACTGCGGCTGGAGCTCGTGTGGAAATCCATATCGGAATAGCTGTCGAAATATCTATCGGAATAGCTATCGGAATCGGAGGGACTCAAACTGGTTGAGGGATTTATCTCGTATGATCAGATGAAGAATTTTCGATAAGAAATAGATTATAGGATGTAGATTAGTACCCTGCAATACATAATTTACATATGCATATATAATACTAAAATCCCATAAGTTACGGAGGAATCTACGGAAGCTGTCAGGCAAAGGTAACAATAACAGATACGCTAAGATATGAATTTATCTATACACTGTCTATGCAATAGAGGCAGTAAGACGTGTCTAGACTTTAAGGATGATAAGCAATTAATTTTATAAGGTTGATAAGCAGATGATTTCCGACTAGAAATGATAAGCAAAGCTTTTGACATGCAGACACGGTCGAAGTCCAGACTCACTAATGCATCCTGATGACTATCAGTTAGACACACTAATGTAGACCTGGTTCGCTAAGACCACCGCTCTGATACCAACTGAAAGAACCCATTCATATACATTATAAATGATTCACAATAGTTGATTACATCGCGAGGTATTTGACCTCTATACGATACATTTTACAAACATTGCATTCATTTTTTTTTTAAAAACAAACTTTCTTTACATCAAAAATTTGAGAGGCATGCATACCATTTCATAATATCCACTATCCAACTATAATTGACTTAATAATAATCTTGATGAACTCAATGACTCAAATGCAATGTCTTTCGAAATATGCCATGAATGACTCCAAGTAAGATCTCTAAAATGAGCTAATGCACAGCGAAAGATTTCTTTAATACTTGAGAATAAACATGCTTTAAAGTGTCAACTAAAAGATTGGTGAGTTCATTAGTTTATCATAAACGATCATTTTCATCATTTTAATAGACCACAAGATTTTCATTTCCATTTCTCATAAATATACGTCCCATGCATAGAGACAAAAATCATTCATATGGATTGAACACTTGGTAACCGACATTAACAAAATGCATATAAGAATATCCCCTATCATTCCGGGACATCCATCGGACATGATAAAAATGAATTCGAAGTACTAAAGCATCTGGTACTTTGGATGGGGTTTGTTAGGCCCAATAGATATATCTTTAGGATTCGCGTCAATTAGTAGATCGGTTTACTAATTCTTAGGCTACCAAGCAAAAGGGGCATATTCGGCTTCGATCATTCAACCATATAATGTAGTTCGATTACTTGTTTCTATTTCGTAAAAAATTTATAAAAGCGCATGTATTCTCAGTCCCAAAAATATATATTGCAAAAGCATTTAAAAAGGGAGTAATGAAACTCACTATACTGTATTTCGTAGTAAAAATACATATGACGTCATTGAACAAGTGCAAGGTTGACCTCGGATTCACGAACCTATATCATTTATATATATATTAACACATATAATAAAAATCAAATAATTCTATCTATTAATTATATGGTATTTATATATTTAGTGTTATAGGTTATATATAATTTGTACTACATTCTAATATATTTTATATACTAAATTGCATGTTATATATGTATTTATTTTGTATATACCTAATAGAAATGTTAACATTTTTAATATATAATTGTGGGTAATATTAATATAATTTTAGTATAAGTATATTTTTTATATACAAAATATTTATTTGTTATAATAATATAATAATAATAATAATAATGATAATTAAATTTTAAACAAAAAGGTAGTTTTAATAATAATATTAGTGATAATAGTAATGTAAATCTTAATAAAATGATAATTTTAAATGATACTTTTGATAATACTAATAATTTTAATGAAAATGAAAATAAAAAAATTTGATAATAATCAAAATAATGGTTCTCTTAATAATAATAATAATAATAATAATAATTATGATAATAACAATCCTAATTTTAAATTCTAATTTTAATTTAAATTCCAATTCTATTCTATTCTAATAATAATAATAATAATAATAATAATAATAATAATAATAATAATAATAATAATAATAATAATAATAATAATAATAATAATAATAATAATAATAATAATAATAATAATAATAATAATAATAATAATTAATAATAATAATAAAAATAAAAATAAAACTACCTTTAAGGAAACAAGCTAAAAATAAACGCCACTGCCCGGGCTCGAACCCGAAGCCTCTCGGTTAAACACCCACACCCTTAACCATCTACTCTGCCTTATTTTTCTGAAATATATTCATACTTAATTCTATTTACCCTTCTTTCGGTTTTCACCTTCGTCCTCATCAAACTCCAGTCATCGATATCATCCCAACTCATTACCACAGCCGAACCATCATCATCCTATTCTCCTTTCTGATTTAATATAAACACCACCTCAATGTTATTTTATGTGATCATATTAATTATCATCCCTAGTAATCCTCGTTTTCCTAATTATTATCCTATCATCATCAAAAATGTTAATTCCTAAAATCGTCATCTTTATCTAATTTATCATACGTAATCCTTCATGATAATCATCTTCATATTTATCATCATAATCTACATCGCATTTATTGCAATCATCATAATCAAAATCTCTTGTTATCGCTGCTGTATCATTAGATGAGATTGAACAGCGGCCTGAAGGAGTTCGCATGCATAAGTCTCGTGGTATTTATGTTACAGGCCCAAATGATAAACCAATTTAAGATAGCCAGAAATAAAACAAGCCCAATTAAGTAACACTAGCCTGGCTGTTTAACGAAAACATTTAAGAGAAAATTATGTCGACCGTACTCTCTTTAACCGTCCCACATGCAATCAACTATCGAAATAAATATAAACGTTTAACCCTTTGTGATTTTAATTCCCTCATGACTCAACCATCGAAATAAAATAAGATTATGGTGGCCCAATGTTTATAAAGGAATCGGTGGCTAGTAACAATGCAATATAAGGATTCGGTTCTTTTTTTTTCTTTTCTTTTTAAACCTATGCACACAAGTGGGGTTCTTGGTTGTCGACATAAAGAGAACAAGTGGTATCCAATATCAACACCCACTTATATAATTTAATTGAATGACACCACTACTTTAATATCATCATTATCATACCATTATCAACACTGTAGCATTACCTCGATCATATATGAATCGTTTTCCTCTATCTGTTGCACGTTATCATAACATCAGCAATACAGTAGCAGCTGTAGTTCGATAATAACATTTAGCAGCAGCAAAAATGAAAAGAGGGTAACGGTTTGTGATGGCCTTCGAATGAAACAGAAAACGTACAGCATAGTAGCAGTATTCGGATAGCAATTTAATGGTGAAGGTGGTTATTGGTGGTGGTTTCAAGGTGTTGAAATGGTGGTGAGTTGATGTAGTGATCCGAACTTTTCCATGTTTATATATATTAAATGAAATTGTTATTTACATGATTAAGTGTTTCCAACATGTTAAGCAATCAAACTTTGTTAAGACTTGATTAATTGAAATAGGTTTCATATAGACAATTGACCACCCAAGTTTACCGGTGATTCACGAACGTTAAAACTTGTAAAAACTATATGATGACATATATATGATTATATATATAGTTAACATGATATTATGATAAGTAAGTATCTCATTAGGTATTTTAACAATGAGTTATATACATAAAATTGAGTTTATTGAATTAAGAAACTCGAAACGATATATATCACGATTATCGTTATAATAACGTCTTACTAAATACATATGAATCATATTAAGATATTGATATACTATGTTTAATCATTATAAATGATAAGTAAACATGTCATTAAGTGTATTAACAATGAACTACATATGTAAAAACAAGACTACTAACTTAATGATTTCGAAACGAGACATATATGTAACAATTATCGTTGTAACAACATTTAACTGTATATATATCATAATAAGATATATTAATATATCATAATATCATGATAATGTAATAATTTAGCATCTCTTTAGATATAATAAACAATGGGTTAACAACATTTAACAAGATCGTTAACCTAAAGGTTTCAAAACAACATTTACATGTAACGACTAACGATGACTTAACGACTCAGTTAAAATGTATTTACATGTAGTGTTTTAATATGTATTTATACACTTTTGAAAGACTTCAAGACACTTATAAAAGTACTTCTACTTAACAAAAATGCTTACAATTACATCCTCATTCATTTTCATCAACAATTCTACTCGTATGCACCCGTATTCGTACTCGTACAATACATAGCTTTTAGATGTATGTACTATTGGTATATACACTCCAATGATCAGCTCTTAGCAGCTCATTTGAGTCACCTAACACATGTGGGAACCATCATTTGGCAACTAGCATGAAATATCTCATAAAATTACAAAAATATTAGTAATCATTCATGACTTATTTACATGTAAACAAAATTACACATCCTTTATATCTAATCCATATACCAACGACCAAAAACACATACAAACACTTTCATTCTTCAATTTTCTTCATCTAATTGATCTCTCTCAAGTTCTATCTTCAAGTTCTAAGTGTTCTTCATAAATTCTATAAGTTCTAGTTTCATAAAATCAAGAATACTTCCAAGTTTGCTAGCTTACTTCCAATCTTGTAAAGTGATCATCCAACCTCAAGAAATCTTTCTTATTTATAGTAAGATATCTTTCTAATACAAGGTAATACTCATATTCAAACTTTGATTCTATTTCTGTAACTATAACAATCTTATTTCGAGTGGAAATCTTACTTGAACTTGTTTTCGTGTCATGATTCTGCTTCAAGAACTTTCAAGCCATCCAAGCATTCTTTGAAGCTAGATCTATTTTTATCATTTCCAGTAGGTTTATCCACAAAACCTGAGGTAGTAATGATATTCATAACATCATTCGATTCATATATATAAAACTACCTTATTCGAAGGTTTAAACTTGAAATCACTAGAACATAGTTTAGTTAATTCTAAACTTGTTCGCAAACAAAAGTTAATCCTTCTAACTTGACTTTTAAAATCAACTAAACACATATTCTATATCTATATGATATGCTAACTTAATGATTTAAAACCTGGAAACACAAAAAACACCGTAAAACCGGACATACACCGTCGTAGTAACACAGCGGGCTGTTTTGGGTTTGATAATTAAAAACTATGATAAACTTTGATTTAAAAATTGTTCTTCTGGGAAAATGATTTTTCTTATGAACATGAAACTATATCCAAAAATCATGGTTAAATTCAAAGTGGAAGTATGTTTTTCAAAATGGTCATCAAGACGTCATTCTTTCGACTTTAAATGACTACCTCTTACAAAAATGACTTGTAACTTATATTTCCGACTATAAACCTATACTTTTTCTGTTTATATTCATAAAATAAAGTTCAATATGAAACCATAGCAATTTGATTCACTCAAAACGGATTTAAAACGAAGAAGTTATGGGTAAAACAAGATTGGATATTTTTTGATTGTTGTAGCTACGAGAAATATTGTAACAATTCTATACAAATCATATCCTAGCTAACTTATATTGTATTATACATGTATTCTAATATATTATGTAATCTTGGGATACCATAGACACGTATGCAAATGTTTTGACATATCATATCGACCCATATATATATATATTATTTGGAACAACCATAGACACTCTATATGCAGTAATGTTTGAGTTAGCTATACAGGGTTGAGGTTGATTCCAAAAATATATATACTTTGAGTTGTGATCTAGCCTGAGACGTGTATACACTGGGTCGTGGATTGGGTCAAGATAATATATATCAATTTATTTCTGTACATCTAACTATGGACAACTAGTTGTAGGTTACTAACGAGGACAGCAGACTTAATAAACTTAAAACATCAAAATGTATTAAAAATGTTGTAAATATATTTTTAACATACTTTGATATATATGTATATATTTGTTATAGGTTCGTGAATCGACCAGTGGCCAAGTCTTACTTCCCGACGAAGTAAAAATCTGTGAAAGTGAGTTATAGTCCCACTTTTAAAATCTAATATTTTGGGATGAGAATACATGCAGTTTTATAAATGATTTACAAAATAGACACAAGTACATGAAACTACTTTCTATGATTGAACGATCGAAGCCGAATATGCCCCTTTTTACTTGGTAACCTAAGAATTAGTAAACCAGTCTACTAATTGACGTGAATACTAAAGATAGATCTATTGGGCTCAACAAACCCCATCCGTTGTAGTTGATGCTTTAGTACTTCGATATTATTTTATCATGTCCGATGGATGTCCTAGAATGATAGGGGATATTCTTATATGCATCTTGTTAATGTCGGTTACCAGGTGTCCACCATATGAATGATTTTTATCTTTATGCATGGGATGTGCATTGAAATATGAAATCTTGTGGTCTATTATTACGATTTGATAAATATATAGGTTAAACCTATAACTCACCAACATTTTTGTTGATGTTTAAAGCATGTTTATTCTCAGGTGATTATTAAGAGCTTCCGCTGTTGCATGCTAATATATGGACAAGATTTAGAGTCAGCATGCTTGTATAATATTGTTTAAAACTGCATTCGAAATTTACTTTGTTGTAACATATTAATATTGTAAACCAATATGTATTGGTAGTGTGTAAGTGTGATATTTTTTAGATTATCATTTCTGATAATCTAGGTGGTGTCCTTTAAACCTTGTCGATAAAATAAAGGTTATGGTTTGTTTTAAAAACAAATGCAGTCTTTGAAAAACGTCTCATATAGAGGTCAAAACCTTGCAATGAAATCAATTAATATGGAACGTTTATAATCAATATGAACGGGACATTTCAGTTAAGGTGGACGAGTGTGGTGTTCCCGGCTAGAAGAAGAATAAAATGATGATGATGGTGGTGGGTTTGTTTAGGTTTTGTGCAACAGAAAAAGAAAGTGAAGTAGTAGGAACAATTGGCAGTCTTGGTGGTGGTTTCGAACAAGGTTAGATGAGAGAGAGAAAAGGAATAAGGGTGGCGGTTCTTGGTTCATATAGAAATAAGAACAGAAGTTACCTCAGCTGTAGTTGCAGGAGATCAAAACAGAAAAGGATATTATGAATCGCAGTAGCATAAAGTGATGGATGTTGTGGTATTCACAACTAAACATAAATAAAACATTGATGGGTGTTTGATTTATTTTGGTGTCGGTGGTGGATAGTGATGTTAAGGTGGTTCCGAATGGTGGAGGTTATAGGGTGACGATGGAAGTGGTGGATGGATGATACCGTATATATACACAAAAGACCAGCTAGCAAAAGAAAGTAAAGAAATATGGGGTGTTTGGTTCGTTTAAAAGAGAAATAGAAAAGTAACATGATGGTTGTAGTGGTTGAAGAGGGTGGTATGATTGTTTGGTTTTCGATGAGTACGATCATGGTGAGGTTCTTGTAATTGAAGGTGGTGATGGAGGTCATATGGTTGTATATATATGATTATAGATATATGTATTGCTTTATAGTTATATGCTTTGTATATATGTATGTAAAGGAAAAGAAATTTTGTGAGGGTTTGATAAAATGATTTAATGTTGGGTTCATAATCAAAACTGAAATCAAGAGTAGTAGTAAGACATGATGATTGTTTGTAGATTGAACGAATAGAAAGGAGAAGGAATATATCAGGTTAAGTGGCTTGAGTATGGGATTCTAGGTGCATGTATGCATCTCATATACAAAAGTTAATAGATATAAACACAATAAACTGAACACAGTAATACTTCGTGATCTATAACATTATAATAATAATTAATATATAACTTAATAACAATCATGGTGAATTGAAAGGGTACAGAAAGAAACCGTGATTGATAAATAGTACAACAGCCTATGATTTGTTTATATCTACATACATTGCTTCCTCCATTTAAGTTTTATATAAATATTAATTTAAGTTCACAAAGCATGACTTTCTAAAAAAAAAATAACATTAGACATCTTAAGAGTTAACTTGTCTCATTACTCGGCTCGTAAAAGAATGAAACTATAATTATGTAAAGATAAGCAAACATATATTCATAATATTTACAAGATGATCTTCAAACAAAATAACCTTTCAATTAAAATGATGCACCATATTTTAGTAATAAGTTTTATTATATCGCTATTTATTTACATAATTAGTTCTAACAACAAAATTATATAATACTTTATTTACATACTTCAAGTTATTATATATATATATATATATATATATACACACACACACATTTATTTACAACAATTGTTTGTGAATCGTCGGAAATAGTCGAAGGGTTAAATTGAATATATGAAACAGTTCAAAAATTTTTTGAGACTCAACCTTACAGACTTTGCTTATCGTGTCGAAATCATATAAAGAACAAGTTTAAATTTGCTCGGAAATTTCCGGGTCGTCACAGATCGTGCCATTACAATTTTCTTTTTAGAACATTAACCATGTTCATTCCGAAATTCATATCTACGAATTCTAGACCATTACATGCGGTGCTTAATGGCAAGAAGAGAAAACAAAAGAATGAAACTCCGAAATAGAAATTGGAGTATAAATCGCAGCAAATAGGAGAAAACATTAACTGTGGATGTCAATGATTATAGAAAGACAGAAGCAGAGACATCGAAATATAAGGGAAGATACAAAACCTAACAACAAACCAGAAATTACAAACCGTATATATCGATGCATATAGCAATATAAAGATACGGGAGAACTAAGAACACTATAAAACCAAGAGTATAGTAGAAGTAAATAGATTCTTCCGGCGGCAGATGAAAAAGAAGAATGACAGATATGAAAGTTAGGAATATATCAAGAAGCAGAACTGGATGGAGCATATTGACGAATGCTTTAAAGTATGAATTGAGGGAGATAGAATAGAAGGTAGGAGCTGTGAAAATAAGAAAACGAAGAGGGTGGATTTATAGTGAAATATTCGACAGAGCAATCGAAACAGATTATTACATTTAACCAAAGAAGATCCAATTTCCTTAATTACCGATGAACCAAATCTTATTACGAAGATTTTCTCTAAATTCCTTGATTTCCGGAAACCAACCATGACTACGTCACCGGTTAAGATAAACCTGCATTTATTCATTTCACCCTTTTGCGATATCTTCACTCTTACTCTTCACATATTCAAATTGTTTTATCTATATTACTCAATGATGATAAAACTATATTTTTCAACTTATATTCGTCATAATAACATTCTTATTGTTATACATGATAAACCTGTAATGTTGAATTCTCAAAAACTTTGAACTATGTTCATGTATTCATTTACCATTCGACTGCGCTCGACGATTCGCGAACATTTATGGGTACATAAATATGTATATATATATATATATATATATATATATATATATATATATATATATATATATATATATATATATATATATATATATATATATGGTTTCAAAAACGTAACGTGATACGACATAATATTTTTCTATTATAATGAACTTTGAAATATAATTACTTTTGAAGAAAAAAAACTATGATATAACATTATTAAAATATTTCAATTCTATAAAATATGTACAATTTATATTGAGATTATATAAATATATATATTTATGGGTGATAATGCTAAAAACGAACATATATTTCATAGCATTATTCCTCAAGAAAGACAAGCTTTTAGTTGCAATTGTTCTATTTACAAGTGATATTCGTTTAAATAATAAAAGGTGAAGACAAAAGACAGATTCGACGAATTAAAGACGCAAACGACCAAAAAGCTCAAAAGTACAAAATACAATCAAAGAGGTTCCAATTATTGATAAGAAACGTCTCGAAATTACAAGAGTACAAGATTCAAAACGCAAAGTACAAGATATTAAATTGTACGCAAGGACGTTCGAAAATCCGAAACCGGGACATGAGTCAACTCTCAACGCTCGACGCAACGGACTAAAAATTACAAGTCAACTATGCACATAAATATAATATAATATTTAAATAATTCTTATAATTATTTAATATATTATATTATTTATAAAACCGTCGGCAGAAGAAAACAACCAAAAATGAGCCTCCCCAGCTGGCCATGCGATCGCATGGCCTGGAAGGCATAAATCCATGCGATCGCATGAGCCCCAGTTCCAGCCCACATGCCTATAAAAATCGAGCTTTGGTGCACCAAAAATATCCATCTATCTTTCTCTTCTCTCCATATATACGTAAAATATATATTTATAATTTATATTTTAATTTTAATTTTAATTATAATTCTAATAATAAGGGTATGTTAGCGAATATTGTAAGGGTGTAAGTCGAAATTCTGTCCGTGTAACGCTACGCTATTTTTAATCATTGTAAGTTATGTTCAACCTTTTTACATTAATGTCTCGTAGCTAAGTTATTATTATGCTTATTTAAAACGAAGTAATCATGATGTTGGGCTAATTACTAAAATTGGGTAATTGGGCTTTGTACCATAATTGGGGTTTGGACAAAAGAACGACACTTGTGGAAATTAGACTATGGGCTATTAATGGGCTTTATATTTGTTTAACTAAATGATAGTTTGTTAATATTAATATAAAGATTTACAATTGGGCGTCCCTATAAATAACCATTTACACTCGATCGGACACGATGGGAGGGGTATTTATTTGTACAAATAATCGTTCATTTAACCGGACACGGGAATGGATTAATAACCACTAGACTTGTTAAAACAGGGGTGAAATTATGTAAAAGGACACTTGGCATTAATTGATAACAAAATATTAAAACCTTGGGTTACACTCAGTCGACATCCTGGTGTAATTATTAAACAAAGTATTAAAATCTTGTTACAGTTTAAGTCCCCAATTAGTTGGAATATTTAACTTTGGGTATAAGGATAATTTGACGAGGACACTCGCACTTTATATTTATGACTGATGGACTGTTATGGACAAAAACCAGACGGACATATTAAATAATCCATGACAAAGGACAATTAACCCATGAGCATAAAACTAAAATCAACACGTCAAACATCATGATTACGGAAGTTTAAATAAGCATAATTCTTTTATTTCATATTTAATTTCCTTTATTTTATATTTAATTGCACTTCTAATTATCGCATTTTTATTGTTATTGTATTTAATTGCACTTTTAATTATCGTACTTTTTAATTATCGCAAGTTTATTTTATCGCACTTTTATTATTCGCAATTTCATTATCGTTATTTACTTTATGCTTTAATTTAAGTCTTGTATTTATTTTTAAAATTTTACATTTGGTTTTAACTGCGACTAAAGTTTTAAAATCGACAAACCGGTCATTAAACGGTAAAAACCCCCCTTTATAATAATAATATTACTTATATATATATATTAGTATTTTTATAAAAGTAAACTAATATAGCGTTAAGCTTTGTTTAAAAAGATTCCCTGTGGAACGAACCGGACTTACTAAAAACTACACTACTGTACGATTAGGTACACTGCCTATAAGTGTTGTAGCAAGGTTTAAGTATATCCATTCTATAAATAAATAAATATCTTGTGTAAAATTGTATCGTATTTAATAGTATTTCCTGCTAAAATTAATAACTATTTTATACCACTCTGCTAAAACATCAAGTATTTTTGGCGCCGCTGCCGGGGACATCATTCTAGCTTAAAAGCCGGAAGCGCAATGCTAATATAAAAAAAAAGATTTTTATTTTTAGTACGCTTTTATAAAAATACGTTTTAAATATTCGAAAATATAAAAAGTAAAACAAAAATATAAATATTTTTTTTTAGAGTTTGGTAAATATTTAAGTTTTATAAAGTTTCTTTATTTCTATTTTTTTTAGTTTGTAAAAATATAAGTTTTATTTAATTAATAAATATATTTTATATTTTACAGCAAAAAAAAAATAATAATAAAATTTTAATCGGCCTGTACTGTAGCAGCCCAACTCTGGCCCGAAACCCTAGCCCATGCGATCGCATGGCTGGGTAACTTAGAACTCATGCGATCGCATGAGCGTATCTGACAGGCCATCATCGTACAGCAATTAATACGATTAGGGTTTTAATTAATTATTAATTTTATTATTAACCCTAATTAAGTTTTATTATTTAATTAGTTATTAGTTTAAGTTTAATTTGTATTTTTAGTTTAATTAGTTTATTTAAATTGTAAAATTAATAGTTTTATAAAATAAATAATATAAAAATAATATTTTTATAAAAATTGTACTTTTTACAACTTTTTATATATTTTTATATTTTTTTTCCTTTTTAATCGTTTTAGCGTAACTTTTGTATTTTTAGCTCATAATTAGTTTTAAATATAGTTTTTGCCATAGTTATTTTTACTTCTAGATTTTTAGGCTTTGCCGTAGAATTCCTTAAGTGCTTTTTCTTTAAACCAAGATTTAAGTGCTTTAGAATTTTGCAACGCCTTTTTAAGTTTTAGTTTTTTTTTAAGTTATTTCCATTTGGGATTTAGTTTTTCCTGTAAGCTTTAATATTTTAGACACCTTTTACTATGTATCAATTATCATTCCAATTAGTAATCTCAATTTGCGATTATAATTTTAAGTTAGTTGTAGTAATAAGGTTAGGTTAGTCAAAGTACTTTTAAGTTTTATAAGTTTCTTTAATTTTTCCGTCACCTTTTATTTTTCAACCATTTTTCTTTTTCGATATTTTTCGACGAACTCTTTTTCTTTCTTATTTCTCGCTATTCTAGTTTTTAGGACATAGATTTTTATTCTACTTCTTATCTAATTTTCTTAAAATTACGAAAATTTATTTTAAGTGGTTAAATTGATAGACATCAAAATTTTCTGGTTCGTAGTAATAGTTGGATTTGTACGTGGACCGGGTTATTGGAGCCAAACAGTCCTCAATTATATTGAGACCAAACGAATCCTGCCCCTCTGCTGCATCTTTTGGCTATTCGAAACGTGGGCAAAATCAGAAAAGTCTATTGATTGGATAACTTATTATAATTTTTCTTTCCTTTTAAAAATTAATAGGATATTCAGTGAATGCACCGAGCAAGACGTTCACCACCTTTTGTACGTTCACCACCTGTAACTAGATCAAGACATTTAGCAAATATAACCGCCGTTGATTTTTCTTTAGAATCGTCATCCAGTCGACCAAGTACTTCAGTTCAAATTTTCGATAATCCAATTTTTGAAACCGACCTCACAATTGAGAATCCGAAGAATATTCAGGAACGATTCGTAGATCCTGAACCACTAAACTTTCCTCCGAAACCACCAACCATTCAAACAGAGATTGTTGAGGAACGAACCATTAAATCAGAATCCTCTAGTGATTCCGATTCAACAAATTCAATTATGGAGAATCTGGAACCTTTAAGTATGGAAGACCGAATGAGAGCTAAACGCACTGGCCAATGACACGCAATTACTCATCCAGACATTAATGCGCCAGATTATGAAATCAAAGGACAAATTCTACACATGGTGACTAATCAATGCCAATTTAGTGGTGCGCCGAAGGAAGATCCAAATGAACATCTACGTACCTTTAATAGGATCTGCACACTATTTAAAATCCGAGAAGTGGAGGATGAACAGATATATCTCATGTTATTTCCCTGGACTTTAAAGGGAGAAGCCAAAGATTGGTTGGAATCGTTACCTGAAGGGGCGATTGATACATGGGATGTTTTAGTTGACAAATTTCTTAAACAATTCTTTCCTGCATCTAAAGCCGTAAGACTTCAAGCAGAAATTGTTACGTTCACACAGAAGCCAAATGAAACTCTATATGAGGCGTGGACAAGATATGGAAAGTTGTTAAGAGGATGTCCGCAACATGGTTTAGACACCTGTCAAATAGTACAAATATTCTACCAAGGATGCGACATCACTACAAGGAAAGACATAGATATAGCAGCTGGTGGTTCTATTATGAAGAAAACCGAAACTGATGCTTACAAAATTATTGATAACACTGCTTCCCACTCACATGAGTGGCACCAAGAAAAAGATATCATTAGATCATCTAAAGCAGCTAGAGCCGATTCTAGCCATGACTTAGATTCCATTTCCGCAAAGATAGATGCTGTGGAGAGACGAATGGAAAAGATGACTAAAGATATTCACTCAATACGAATTAGTTGTGAGCAGTGTGGAGGACCACATTTGACAAAAGATTGTCTCAGTATTGAATTAACAATGGAACAAAGAGAGAATGTTTCATACATAAACCAAAGGCCTGGAAATAATTATCAGAATAATTATCAACCGCCAAGACCGATTTACAATCAACACCAGAATTATAACAGAAATATTCCATACAACAACCAACAAGGTCCTAGCAATCAACAAGTACCCAATAATACTTACAATCAGCAAAGACCTAATTTTCAAAATAAACCACCACAACAAACCGATGATAAAAAGCCGAATTTAGAAGATATGATGACGAAGCTAGTTGAAACTCAAATGCAGTTTTTCACATCTCAAAAACAAACTAATGAACAAAATGCTCAAGCATTTAGAAATCAACAAGCTTCTATTCAAAATCTGGAACAAGAAGTAAGTAACCTAGCAAGGTTAATAGGTGAAAGAAAACCGGGAAGTTTACCTAGTGATACAAATGCTAACCCCCGGAATGAAACAGCTAAAGCCATTACCACAAGAAGTGGTACAACACTTAAACCATCTGAAATACCTGTAACTTCTGATGAAGCTATTCCTACTCCACAAGAACCACAACCTGATCAAGATAAGGAAAAAGAACCGGTAGTTGAAAAGGTTAATGAAGATAACACAGTTAAGGCTAAACCTTATGTTAAACCATACCAACCACCACTTCCTTACCCGAGTAAAATGAAGAAAGAGAAACTTGAAGCCGAGCAATCCAAATTCTTGGATATGTTTAAACAGATAAATGTAAATCTTCCTTTCATTGATGTGATTTCAGGAATGCCTAGATATGCTAAATTCTTGAAAGATCTAATTTCAAATAGAAAGAAAATGGAAGAACTCTCGGCTGTTACTATGAATGCTAATTGTTCAGCAGTGCTGTTGAATAAGATACCAGAAAAATTATCTGATCCAGGAAGTTTCACAATTCCATGTTTTCTGGGTAGTCTTAGTTCAATAGAAGCATTGGCAGACTTAGGTGCTAGTATAAATCTAATGCCGTATTCACTATACACTAAACTAGACCTTGGAGAATTGAAACCAACAAGAATAAGCATACAACTAGCCGATAGATCAATAAAATATCCTAGAGGGATAATGGAGAACATGCTAGTTAAAGTTGGTACTTTAGTATTTCCAGTAGATTTTGTTGTTCTGGATATGGAAGAAGATTCTCAAGTTCCTCTCATATTAGGAAGACCATTCTTAAACACGGCTAAAGCAATGATAGACGTGTTCGGTAACAAATTGACTCTAAGTATAGAGGATGAGAGTGTTACCTTTTCAGTTGATAGAGCAATGCAACAACCACAATCTGCAGATGATACATGTTATTATATTCAAACTATAGATGCACATGCAGAATTATTAGAAGAATTTCCAGAATTACAAGGAACGGGAGAATGTTCTTTAGAAGAAGGTAATGAACCAATTGATGAAGCTGAAATGTTAGCTACACTAATAGCTAATGGATATGAACCAACAACAGAAGAAATTCAAATGCTAAAAGAAGAAGACAGATATCGATATAAATCATCGATAGAAGAACCTCCGAAATTAGAGTTAAAGCCACTTCCAAACCATTTGGAATACGCTTATTTACATGGTGAATCTGAATTACCTGTAATAATATCATCTTCTCTTACTGAAAATGAGAAATCACAACTCATTTCTGTGTTGAAAGCTCATAAACCAGCCATTGCATGGAAGATTCATGATATTAAAGGAATAAGTCCTTCGTATTGCACACATAAAATCCTTATGGAAGAAGGTCATAAAACGTATGTGCAACGCCAACGAAGACTAAATCCTAATATGCAAGATGTAGTTAAGAAAGAGATTATTAAACTGCTAGACGCAGGTCTAATTTATCCAATCTCTGATAGTCCATGGGTAAGCCCAGTTCAATGCGTGCCTAAGAAGGGTGGCATGACTGTCATTACAAATGAGAAAAATGAGCTTATTCCTACTAGGACTGTAACAGGATGGCGTGTGTGTATTGATTATAGAAAATTAAATGACGCCACCAGAAAAGATCACTTTCCCTTACCTTTCATAGATCAAATGTTGGAAAGATTAGCCGAAAATAGTTACTATTGTTTTCTAGATGGATTTTCCGGATATTTTCAAATTCCAATAGCACCCGAAGATCAAGAGAAAACCACATTCACGTGCCCTTATGGTACTTTTTCTTACAAACGCATGCCATTTGGACTTTGCAACGCCCCTGCAACCTTTCAAAGGTGTATGATGGCGATTTTTCACGACATGATAGAAGAATGCATGGAAGTTTTCATGGATGACTTTTCAGTCTTCGGTGATACATTTGAATCATGTCTAGTTAATCTGGAACGAATGCTTATTAGATGCGAACAATCAAATCTAGTACTTAATTGGGAGAAATGCCATTTCATGGTTAAAGAAGGCATCGTTCTTGGTCATAAAATTTCAAAAGAAGGAATTGAAGTGGATAGAGCTAAAGTAGATGTAATTGCTAAACTTCCACATCCCACCAATGTTAGAGGAATTAGGAGTTTTCTAGGGCATGCCGGTTTTTACCGACGTTTCATAAAAGATTTTTCTAAAATTGCCACTCCTATGAATAAACTCCTAGAAAAGGATGCTCCATTCATCTTTTCAGATGAGTGTATCAAATTTTTTAATATTCTTAAAGAAAAATTCACTAATGCACAGATCATGATAACACCAAATTGGAATCTACCATTTGAACTAATGTGTGATGCAAGTGATTTTGCAATGGGAGCCGTTTTAGGACAAAGGATTGAAAAACGATTTCAACCTATATATTATGCTAGTAAGACGTTACAAGGAGCACAAACAAACTATACAACTACTGAAAAAGAACTCCTTGCTATTGTCTTTGCTTTTGACAAATTTCGATCATATCTCGTTCTAGCAAAAACGGTGGTCTATACCGACCATTCTGCTCTTAGATACTTATTTTCAAAACAAGATGCTAAACCAAGATTAATTCGTTGGATCTTACTCTTACAAGAGTTTGATATTGAAATCCGAGATAAAAGAGGAGCAGAAAATCTCGCCGCTGATCATCTTTCTCGTCTTGAAAATCCCGAATTAGAAGTTCTAAATGAATCGGCCATACAAGACAACTTTCCTGATGAATATCTATTGAAGATAGATTATAAAAAAATCCCATGGTTTGCAGACTATGCAAACTACTTAGTTTGTGGATTCCTTGAAAAAGGATTATCGTACCAAAAACGAAAGAAATTCTTCAGTGATATAAAACACTATTTCTGGGAAGATCCACATTTGTTTAAAAGTTGTCCCAATGGAATAATACGCCGATGTGTATTTGGAGATGAAGCTAGTAAAATATTAAACCATTGTCACACAGGACCAACAGGAGGGCATTATGGGCCTCAACTAACAGCAAGAAAAGTTTATGATGCTGGATTCTATTGGCCTACAATTTACAAAGACGCACACCTTCTTTGCAAATCCTGTGATGCATGTCAAAGGGCCGGAAAAATAAGTCAACGTGATGAAATGCCACAAAATGTCATCCAAGTATGTGAAGTATTTGACATTTGGGGTATTGACTTTATGGGTCCATTTCCAAAATCTCATAATAATCTATATATACTCGTAGCCATTGATTATGTATCTAAATGGGCGGAAGCACAAGCTCTCCCAACTAACGATGCACGAGTTGTAGTCAACTTTTTAAAACGTCTTTTTGCAAGGTTTGGAACACCGAAAGCTTTGATAAGTGATCGGGGTACTCATTTCTGTAATAATCAACTTGAGAAAGTTCTTAAAAGATATGGAGTAACTCATAAAATCTCCACCGCATATCATCCACAAACAAGTGGACAAGTTGAAAATACCAACCGAGCTTTAAAACGTATTCTAGAAAAAACCGTAGGATCAAATCCAAAGGAATGGTCCATTAAATTGGAGGATGCACTCTGGGCTTTTAGAACAGCCTACAAAACTCCAATTGGAACCACACCTTTTAGACTTGTTTATGGAAAAGCATGTCATCTTCCAGTAGAAATTGAACACAAAGCATTTTGGGCTTTGAAAACATGTAATCTTGATTTACATGAAGCTGGACGTCTACGATTAAGTCAACTAAAAGAATTAGAAGAATTAAGACATGAAGCATACGATAATTCGTTAATCTATAAAGAAAGAACGAAGAAATGGCATGATAAAAGAAGCAGAAGTTCAAAAGAATTTAAAGAAGGAGACAGAGTTCTTCTTTTCAATTCACGATTCAAGCTATTTCCTGGAAAATTGAAATTAAGATGGTCTGGACCATTCATAGTCAAAAGAGTTTTCCCATACGGAACGATAGAATTAATAAATTCAAATGGGATTGAATTTAAAGTTAATGGTCACAGAGTTAAACATTACATACATGGTCCGATGGAAGTCGACAACGAAGTTAATCACAATTTCGACACCACAGCTAACTAAGTGTAGGGAGAATCAAGTTTTTAAAGGATAATATGTATTTCTGTTAGAGTTAGATTGTCTGTTTTCGTGTAGTTCTCGAAAATGGAACCCGAATGGTCTTTCCCTAGCAGACCCTAAAGAACTAGTCTTCTCCCCCCATTCTGAATTTTTATTTTTTTAGGTTTTTACAAAATGAAGACTGCCTGTGAACTAAACCATGGTCTAATGCTACACGCTTTGATCACTAAACGTAATAATGACATACTACCGAGTGAATTAGTATCAGTAATCAGAGAAAGAATGGACGGAGTTAGAAAAGAATCTAGATGCGAAGATAATAAGTTACAATTTGGTAAAGGAAAATCAAAATCCGCAGCGAAAAGAAGAGCACGACACCTAGAAAGATGTCACAAATGCGGAAAATGGTCACATGGAGGTAAATGTTCAAATAATCAAACCTATTCAAATACCGAATTTGTTACTTTATGCAGAGACGGACCGTTCATATGTTTAGAAGAAAAGACACTGAATGCTCGAGGTTACGCCTATGTAGCTATTGAAAACCAATTAAACCGACTATCTTATGAATGGGATAGATCATATAACTAAGAAATCTATTTCACAGGTATGTCTGTACAGTTTTTATTTTATTTTATTTTTAACCTTTTGATAATAAACGCTAATTTGTTCGCTAAAAAGTATTAAATTAGTATTGAATAAAATTAGGTTTGGCGACCGAAATAATTGATATCATTCAAAAATTTATTACATCACTGCGAAATTTAACGTTTATTCTTAAGGTATAAATATCTTTAATCAATCAACCCAAAATATTTCAAAAATTCGTCATGAGTTAAATTAGGTATTGGAACCGAAATTACTTTACCGAAAAGAGGGGAGCATATTTTTGATAATATTTGATTGATTAAAGTGGGATAAAAAGCCAAAAAGATTTTTAATTTTATTTTTACCATGTTTTTAAAATTAATTTTTAAATCTTAAATTAATATTGTAAACTTTGTAAAAACAATATTTTTAAAAATGTAAATATTTGAAAAATTAATATAAGTTTGGTGTGAATTTATAATGTGAATTTTTAAAATTAAGTTTGGTGTGAATTTTTAATTTTTAAAATATGAATTTTTAATTTTATGCATTTCAAATTTTAAGTTTGGTGTGAATTTTTAATATTAATTTTGAATTTTATATTTAAGTTGTGTGAATTTAAAAACAAAAATTTACTTTATCTCATTAAGTTAAAAATATGATTTTTAAAATTCGTCGTAAGTTGAAGACTAGGTCTTTAAACCGAAATTGCTTTACCCGAGGGAGGGACGAGAACTTTTATTATCATTATTTTTAATCTTATTGAATTAAAGTATGCCAAAAACATTAAAAAATCCAAAAATCTTTACTTTTAAAAACCGCGCTTTGATTTGACAAATTTTAAAATTTTGTCGAGGGACAGACTAGGACAACGATCCGAAACGCCCTCGCTCCTAAAGGAAAACAAAATTTTTAAAAATTTAATTAATTATAAGTTTTATAAAGTATAAGTTTAAAAAAAAAAAAAAAAAAAAAAAAAAGCTGAAAACACTGTACCCGGACCCCCATGCGATCGCATGGTATTTTCACTATACCTCCATGCGATCGCATGGAGGCAAAAATCAGACCTGATACATACAGCAGCCTGTTCTGTCTTCCTCACCACAACACACACACATTCACGAAACTCACCCAAAAATTCACCAATTTTCGCCATTTTTCCACCGTAATTCGTCATTTTTCTTGCTCTAATCATGCCTAGATTCTCATTCTTCAGCAAATTGGTAAAAATTACACCCCTAAACTCTATAAATTCCTAGTTTTTGTGATAATTACCAATTTTTTACCTAATGCAATTTTATTAATTTCTAGTGTAATTAGTGTTAAATTGTTAGTATTTTATGCATGTATAACCTAGATTGATGCTATTTAACATGATTTGAAGCCAAAAACTTCAAAAAATTTAGAAATCTAGGGTTTGTGTTCTTGAGCAATTTGGGGCTTTTTGATATAAACAGGTTATGGCCGATTTTTGTCATGAATTATTGCTAAATTGAGTAGTGTAACATGTTTAGATAGTTAAATGATCCAAACAATGATCCTAAACATGATTTTTGGAGATTAAAGTGGACTTTTTAAGTCCAAAATTCATGAACTTGATTAATTTGATATATTTGTCATTTGAGACTTGTTTAATTATTAGTAATGAATATTTTGACATGTTATTTGAGTTAAATGCTTATGAATTTTGTATACATTTTCATATGTGCTTATTTGAAAAGTGTAGAATTGTGAAAAATTGTGAAAATGTGTATAAGTTTAATTTTGATTTAACATGTTATAGTGATTGTTTTAAGTTGTTATTTTGCTAACACTAATGCATATTTGGATGCACAAATTTTGTGTTTAATGTGTTTTGCAGAAAGCCGATACTGGAGGTTCAGGAGCATCATCATCTAGACGACCAGCACCAGCACCAGAACCAGAACCAGAAATGCAACACGAACAAGAACCACAACAGGAACAACAACAGCCTGATCAGCACATACCTTATTATGATCCAGTACAGTTTGTTGATGAATTCATAGTATTCCCAATGAGGCCGCCAGTAGAATTCCCAACGATTCCTGAGCACACTCTACATCCTAATCTGAGATTTGATAGAAGATGGAGAGATTACGAGACATATCAAAGGAACAAATTCAAATTGGTAACAAAAAATGTAGAGGTGCCAAGGGTAATTGATTGGGCCCCTTTGGAAACGGTCCATCTAGCTGACCGTGTTAGACAGCTTTTAGTTCAAAGGTATGGCAGTTCTTCTTTTACAGATTAGGAACGTCTTTTCACCATTCGTAGACCTGTATATAAGGAATGGTGTGTTGAGTTGATGAGTACTGTATCACTTGATACAAATATAGTTAGGATAGATGATAGAAGATTTCTTAGGTTTATCCTTGGCGGTAGGATGTACAGAATGTCCATGCTGGACATGGCCAGGGCCTTACAGATATATACTCCTGGTGAGTTGCTATTACCCGATTGTACAAACTTGATTCATTATGGTGAACGGGTAGATTGTAACTTTGACGCTGACGCCATTTGGAGGCGTATGTCACATTTTGATGTTTTTACACGAGCAGGAGGACACTCCTATACACATATTGACAGAGCCAAGCTTCGTATTATTCATAGATTTTTGGCTAACTCGATTACACAAAGAGGTCATAATAAAGAAAAAATTACCTTATATGATTTATTCTACCTAAAGTGTATTCGGGATCCTAGAAGCTTTGTCAATATCCCTTACTGTGTTGCTTTTTATTTATCTAAAATGGTAGAGGGAATGCAGGACGGGAGTATAATAGGAGGAGGTATTTTTGTTACTCGCATTGGAGAGTATTTAGGTATTGATAGGAACCAAGGGGGTCCATTACAGATTTGTAGAGAACAGGTTGAGCCCTTAGGATTGAAAGTTTATGTGGGTGCTAAGGTATTGAAAAGTAGACGTAACCAGGCAGTACCCTATGAGGGATCTCATCCTCAGGTAGAGAGAGGCTCAGGCGAGGAAATGGAGGAGGCGGAAGACATTAGGGATGTCTTTCGAGATGCTATTCTTGACGTCCACGTTCGTATAGATGAGGAAGCAATGACGAACGCGGTCAGACATAGTATGTATGAGCAGTGGAACTCCGAGCGAGTATACGAGGATTATAGGCGACGCCAACACGATAGCTGGTTAGTTCATCAGCACCAAATCATGAGCCAGCTATCATATCAGGTACCAAATAACTATGTACCTACTCGACCTGCTCATTTTCTGCCACATAGCCCCGATATCCGACCACCCTTTAACCAGTATGACTATAACCAAGCCTATCAGAACACCTATAACCAACAATGGAACCCACCCGATGAGATGAACTGGAACCCCTATCCAGACTGATTTAGTTCCATTTGGTTATTTTTATGATTATTATGTTTTTATATTTTGACTTTTTCATTTTTAAACTTATGTTATTGGATATATTTGTGTAATTTTTATTATTTTATTATTATTGTGTACTAATATTTCATATTTAGAATTTGAAAGTGGGATATTAAGTCCCATTTCAAATTGCCATGCATGATTATACTTGTATGTATGTATATTGTCGATTGTTCAAAACAGGGTAAAACAGCGCATTTTCAAAGACTGGCATTAAGTTCAGCAAAAGCTACTAATTTTGACGACAAGATGACAAATAAATGTGATGTAACAACAGACGAAATGAACAAATGCTATGCACCATTTATCATTCAGCAAACAAACGCCAATATATTTGGAAACTTTGGTAAAATTTAATCATTTCTACGCTAATCACCCTCAATAATTTAAATTGTACTGATTTCTTGCAAATGAGGGCATTGCAAGATCTAAAGTGTGGGAAGGGGTTAAATTCTTTCGGATTTTTAAAATTTTTATCTTTATACACTTGGTTACCATTAAAAATACTAGTAACGTAGTAGTTGTATTAGAATCTAGTGCTCTCTGATAATAAAGAACAGCCCTAGTCTTATATACTGACTACCCAATTCTAGTAAAAATTTTCAAAATTTTCAATTAAATGAACTCAAAATCATGTTTATACATATTTATGAACGATAAAACTAGGTGTTAACACCGAAATTATTGTAACCTCGGAAAGGACATAAATTGAGAAACAAACCAAAATGTTGAAATTCATTTAAAATGGAATAGAGGATGATAAAAAGGAAAATAAAAGCCAAGTGTGGGAAAATTTACCAAGTTATCTTAAACATATGTCACATATATCTGTAACAAATAACTGAAAATACTTTTGCTTTGGACTAAACTAAACCATTTTACCCGATGAAAGAAAAGAAGAGATGGATCTACACGATGAATCAATTCCATCATTAAAAGGAAGTAAAGTCTTCCGAAAAAGACACGCGCTTCTTGATTTAGGTCAAGAAGTTGTCGTCCAGACCAGCTGTAGGTTGACGAAAAATCTAGAAAAGTCATCTCTAAAATCAGCAGGAAATCCACGGACCTCGGCATTAAACAGGGTCGCCAAGTGGTCAGATTTATCCTAGCCATGAGAAGGATTTATCTCGTACAATGAGGGGGCACCGTGCAAATTAGCTGGATAAGACTAATGAATCAGATCCCCAGAAAGGATAATCTCCTTAAAAATTAAAAATCAGCTTTTAAGCCTGATATTACTCAATCCTAGAGATTGACCTTAAAGATTGAGAATTCAACCTCATGGAATTCAATGATATCTAAACTCGAGCTTGAACGAGAAAATATTTTGATCAAATTAAAACCGATTTGTTTTCTGAAAACCCATTTTCAATGCGTTTATTACCATTGAACGTAAAATCCTAGGAATTCACCTGGAATTCATTAGGTCACCTGAACCAAATCGGGTGTCAACCGTAAGAACGGTGGTTGCATAGTGGTCAAAGACAGGACCTTGTGCCAGACCGAAAAATTATAAGGGTGAGCTTTACTATTGCTCCTACCAAGGATAGTAATTGCATCCGACACGTTATAGACCATAATTAAAAGCATGTCAGGGGACATTGCCTTAACAGTTGCTTGTTCAACGCTTTCCTTTACAACCGGACGGTAGTTTATCGAAAGGTAATATACGAGACAAGTAAACTGGACGTGTTGCTTTCTAAATACAAGGTTAGCAAGTGGGTGACACAAAACCGCAAGTTTTGAGCTAAAATTTTCAAATCTGAAACCCACAAAAATATTTTGCAAACACCGGTGAAGGGTTATTCCGGAAAACTTATCTAGGGTAAAAGCTAGATTGAATTTTCAAAAGATTAAATATTTTCATAAAGATCCAATTTCCTTAAGGATCTACATTTTCATAGTCATGTGGGACTGTAAACCGCCTTTTAAATGTGCACTTTGCTTTGGAAACCGAAAGTAAATCGGCTATTTGATTGCAAGTGTCGTTGACCTAAACCCGAGGCAACTGTGGATGACACACCCACCTTTAACCATGGTTCTATCGTTACTATCATTGTTTATACCGCCGTATAGAAATCACTGATGTACAAAGTGTGAAGAATAAAGAAGTGATTCTAGTATTTCAAGACGATATTGCTTGAGGACAAGCAACGCTCAAGTGTGGGAATATTTGATAATACTAAAAACGAACATATATTTCATAGCATTATTCCTCAAGAAAGACAAGCTTTTAGTTGCAATTGTTCTATTTACAAGTGATATTCGTTTAAATAATAAAAGGTGAAGACAAAAGACAGATTCGACGAATTGAAGACGCAAACGACCAAAAAGCTCAAAAGTACAAAATACAATCAAAGAGGTTCCAATTATTGATAAGAAACGTCTCGAAATTACAAGAGTACAAGATTCAAAACGCAAAGTACAAGATATTAAATTGTACGCAAGGACGTTCGAAAATCCGAAACCGGGACATGAGTCAACTCTCAACGCTCGACGCAACGGACTAAAAATTACAAGTCAACTATGCACATAAATATAATATAATATTTAAATAATTCTTATAATTATTTAATATATTATATTATTTATAAAACCGTCGGCAGAAGAAAACAACCAAAAATGAGCCTCCCCAGCTGGCCATGCGATCGCATGGCCTGGAAGGCATAAATCCATGCGATCGCATGAGCCCCAGTTCCAGCCCACATGCCTATAAAAATCGAGTTTTGGTGCACCAAAAATATCCATCTATCTTTCTCTTCTCTCCATATATACGTAAAATATACATTTATAATTTATATTTTAATTTTAATTTTAATTATAATTCTAATAATAAGGGTATGTTAGCGAATATTGTAAGGGTGTAAGTCGAAATTCTGTCCGTGTAACGCTACGCTATTTTTAATCATTGTAAGTTATGTTCAACCTTTTTACATTAATGTCTCGTAGCTAAGTTATTATTATGCTTATTTAAAACGAAGTAATCATGATGTTGGGCTAATTACTAAAATTGGGTAATTGGGCTTTGTACCATAATTGGGGTTTGGACAAAAGAACGACACTTGTGGAAATTAGACTATGGGCTATTAATGGGCTTTATATTTGTTTAACTAAATGATAGTTTGTTAATGTTAATATAAAGATTTACAATTGGGCGTCCCTATAAATAACCATTTACACTCGATCGGACACGATGGGAGGGGTATTTATATGTACAAATAATCGTTCATTTAACCGGACACGGGAATGGATTAATAACCACTAGACTTGTTAAAACAGGGGTGAAATTATGTAAAAGGACACTTGGCATTAATTGATAACAAAATATTAAAACCTTGGGTTACACTCAGTCGACATCCTGGTGTAATTATTAAACAAAGTATTAAAATCTTGTTACAGTTTAAGTCCCCAATTAGTTGGAATATTTAACTTTGGGTATAAGGATAATTTGACGAGGACACTCGCACTTTATATTTATGACTGATGGACTGTTATGGACAAAAACCAGACGGACATATTAAATAATCCAGGACAAAGGACAATTAACCCATGGGCATAAAACTAAAATCAACACGTCAAACATCATGATTACGGAAGTTTAAATAAGCATAATTCTTTTATTTCATATTTAATTTCCTTTATTTTATATTTAATTGCACTTCTAATTATCGCATTTTTATTGTTATTGTATTTAATTGCACTTTTAATTATCGTACTTTTTAATTATCGCAAGTTTATTTTATCGCACTTTTATTATTCGCAATTTCATTATCGTTATTTACTTTATGCTTTAATTTAAGTCTTGTATTTATTTTTAAAATTTTACATTTGGTTTTAACTGCGACTAAAGTTTTAAAATCGACAAACCGGTCATTAAACGGTAAAAACCCCCCTTTATAATAATAATATTACTTATATATATATTTGTATTTTTATAAAAGTAAACTAATATAGCGTTAAGCTTTGTTTAAAAAGATTCCCTGTGGAACGAACCGGACTTACTAAAAACTACACTACTGTACGATTAGGTACACTGCCTATAAGTGTTGTAGCAAGGTTTAAGTATATCCATTCTATAAATAAATAAATATCTTGTGTAAAATTGTATCGTATTTAATAGTATTTCCTGCTAAAATTAATAACTATTTTATACCACTCTGCTAAAACATCAATGGGTACATAAATATGTATATATATATATATATATATATATATATATATATATATATATATATATATATATATATATCTATATATATATATATATATATATCTATATATATATATATATATATATCTATATATATATATATATATATATATATATATATATATATATATATATATATATATATATATATATATGGTTTCAAAAACGTAAACGTGATACGACATAATATTTTTCTATTATAATGAACTTTGAAATATAATTACTTTTGAAGAAAAAAAACTATGATATAACATTATTAAAATATTTCAATTCTATAAAATATGTACAATTTATATTGAGATTATATATATATATATATATATATATATATATATATATATATATATATATATATATATATATATATATATATATTACAAAGTGATTAAATATAATTTTAACTAGATACAAAACGTTTTGGATTTAAAATTAATATTATCATATGTGTATATAACGAGACGTCGAATCATAGAAGCAAATGACCATAATACTTAAAAGTATAGGTTACATATCTTATAATATAAATTTTTGAGATATAAGCCAAATTATTGATAAAGGTACACGTCGTGTAACGTAAAGTACCAGTTTTCTAAGCGTACGAAAAGGCGTTCGAGAAACCAGAACCGGTACGTAAGTCGAGCGTCAACGTACAATTCATCAGTGTAAAAATTACATGTCAATTATGCACGAGAATATAATATAATATTTAATTAATTCTAAAGATTAAATATATTATATATATTAAATAATATAAATAATGTATCGGAGTGTAAACGAGTGAAATGAATTGTCTCATACATCCATGCGAACGCATGGAAGATCCATGGAACACTCATGTGCTCGCATGAGTGTCGGCCACCAGACTTCTTTATATATCGAATTCGTTTTCTCAGTTGCACACACATAAGATATATATTCATGCTCTGTATTATTATTTATATTATTTATATTATTATTTTTAATCATAATATTATTATTATTAGTATTATTATACATAAAATACTACGACGAGGTTCTACTCGCATGTTTTCAAAAACGAGTTTTTCGAGAGGGATAGAGCTGAGTAAATTATGGGTTATAGCTATGGAGTTTATGTGTATGGTTCGGAAGTATAGCTTGGGAGGTCAACCTAGCGTTTATCATCTCCGTTGCGTCTACGTACTTTCCTGCAATATTGAATCACAATATTGATACGTGAGCACTCATATCTTAAGTTTTATATATTAATAGTGTATCCCTGACTAGTGCTTGAGTATTTAGGATTATGCATGCTTGTATGCTAAATTTCATCGTTAAATAGTTTATGACAGATCACGAATTTGATACATATGCTACTGATATAAAGTATATGATATGCATGTTTTTCGAAAGCTGGCGAAAAATTATTAACTTTTCATTTAGAAATCGCGTGATTTCGATGAATGGATTAAAAGATATGGTCAACTGAATTATGTTTGACGTTAATTGAAATTGTGTTTGAAAGTGTAAATTAATATTTAAACAACTTGTATATGAGATTGATAAATTGAATTTTTAGATATTACTAATCGAGTAAATGAATCTCTATATAAGGCACGTCTCGTTTTGTTGAACAATTGTCAAAGTTGACTGTCTTATCATGTTTTAAAGCTTTATAAACACTATAATATGATTTTACAAGTATTGGAAAGCTATGTGAAATAATAAAATATTTTCGATTGCCATGATAATTCAAATATAATATAGCTCCTGAAATAAATAATATTTGGAGTTTGATAAACTATAAATTCGTTCAATTATCAAGACTTATATTATGTTAATAAACATGTATAGATTTAAAGATCATATTGGGTCAGGTTGACTTTTGAGATGCCTTTGTTAACTTTTGCATGTCAGTCTCGAGCATTAGGATTGTGATACACTATGACCCGACCTAGCTTGTTAGACATTTATTGACCAACATATGTTCTCTAGGTTGAGATCTACGATTACTTTGCATTCCAAGTTTCAGTCACATTTCGGTGAATGAATTTATGTGCTGCTAAGGTGAGTTTATAGATCCCTTTTTAATTGATTTTGCAGTATATATTTTTGAGCTGAGAATACATGCACTTTATTTTAAACACAATGGATACAAGTACATACTAAATTCTACACTGAGTTTGAACCGAAAATCCCTTAGCTTTGGTAACTAGTAACTGCCGGTTATAAGAACTGGTGGGCGCGAATAGTTGTATATGGATCCATAGGGCTTGACATCCCCGTCTGTTCCAGGTATAGAAACCCTAGCCTGAACTATAAAACAGACGTATGCTATTTGAGTTTAGTACACGTTGGATTGCGTGTATTGTACATGTTGGTTGCATGTATGTTAAAACAGGGGTACTTATTATAGACGTTAAAGCTTAGTTACCAGGGTGCTCAATCTTGTAGAATATTTTGATAAACTTTTCTGGATGAAACAACTGAAATCTTGTGATCCACCTTTATATACGGATTGTGCGTAACATTAAAACTATGAACTCACCAACCTTTGTGTTGACACTTGAAAGCATGTTTATTCTCAGGTTCCTAGAAGTCTTCCGCTGTTTGCTTATCTGTTATACAAGCTATGTGCATGGAGTCATACATGCTTTATTCGAGAAAACGTTGCATTCACAAAATTATCACCATGTATCTTATTTTGACTGCATTATCAACGGATGTAGTATTGTAAACTATTAATTACGGTGATTGTCTATTTGTAGAAATCATCAAACATCAAAAACCTTGGAATTTGATATTCAATTATGGTGTGCCTTTTTCAAAAGAATGCAAAGTTTACAAAACGTATCATGTAGAGGCCAGTACCTCACTGTGAAATCGATGAATGATGTGTTCGTCCAAAGGGATTTGGACGGATCATCACATGAATGTTATTATTTAGGCGGGAAAACTATCGACAAAAATAACATTTAAGATAATATTGTTCGTGAAGAATATGAACGTTTTTTTTTCATGTTTTGTGAAGTAAAATTTAGCCCGATTTAAAGTTTAGGGTTTAGGGCTTAGGGTTTAGGGTTTGGTGTTTTGGGTTTATTCTATAAACCCAAAACACCAAACCCTAAACCCTAAACTCTAAACCGTTCGTGTTAAAAACTCAATCTAAATCCTAAATCTAAACCCTAAATCTAAACCCTAAACCCTAAATTTCTAAACCCTAATATCTAAACCCTATAAACCCTAATATCTAAACCCCAATAGCTAAAACCTCAAAATACGCTCGAAAAACACGATAATTGTTATATATTACTTCTTCGAGCGTTTTTTCGCCAAAATAAAAACATTTATCACAAAGTATCTCTACTAAATGTTCATATTTTCATCTCATCTATAATGTTCGTGAACAAAGTTTTTTCAAAAAACGAAAAAAAAAAGTTTTTGTTTCCCCCGCTTCTCCCCGAATGGTTACTTCCCTCTTGATCCTACCATATATATATATATATATATATATATATATATATATATATATATATATATAGAATTTGATTTTAATGTTCAATAATTGAATGATGACAATAAAAAAAGACGACACGTTTCACTATCTCATGAGGCTAGTGTCCATGAATCTATACTCCCACGTAACTAATGAATTTATTTACTTATTAATGATGTTTTACACCCTGTTAGAGCTGTTGTTAAAATTTATAAGATTTTTATATAACAGTTACTTTAGACTTGAAAATGATGGTTATCGAAAAGTACTCGTACAAGTTTTTAAGCCCTATAACCTTGTATTTATATTGTAGCTCATGACATGAATAACTTATCGAAAATATCTATTCAAAATCGTTTCTCGTACATGTATACAATAATATAAATAATTTAAAATATTTATTTAATATTGTATAAATTGAATTCGGTTATATATTCGATTTTCGGTTAACCAAATTAAAAAATTTCGAAACCGAAAACCAAACCGAAAAACCGAATTAAAATTCGGTTTCGGTTTTTCTCGATCCGAAAACCATTTTTCAAATTCGGTTTGGTTTCGATTCGATATTCGGTTTAAATGGTTTCAAACCAAATGGTGCACACCCCTAGCTCATGTAGTAAATGGCGGAAGATAGTGATACCTAGAAGGGGTATCCGTCTCACCTAGATTTAACAGGAAAAATATGTTTACGCTAAAAAAACAAAAATTTTACTAAAAAAATAAGGTTTTTTTTAGTGTTTGTCTTTGCTGACAATGAAAAATTTATTGAATATTTACAACTGTCCCATATGTATCCGTGTTCAAGTTTCGCCACTGCATGTAGCAATGATCTACATCTCTTAGCGAGAGCTCAGGAGATCGACTCCCGTGGAGTGCATAATTGCACGTAAGGTTGCCCTTTAACCATTGAATTACAGCTCAAGGGTGCCTTCTGCACATCGTATTTTTGGGGGCAGTGGGGGAGGAGGGTTGACCATCCATACCATCGGATTGGGTCGGGTCTTCTCCTAGGTAGCAATTATGAGCGATTTATGCAACTGCTGGAGATGAATACGTGAGTGATTTAAGCCCCCTGAGTAATCATGAGTGCTGTTCAAAAAAACAACTCATTTCTTTAGAGATATTCATTATATATGGTTATTGAAAGTGTGGTTAACGAATAGTACAAGTTTCCTAGCAAATTTAACTATGTATGCATAACGTTGCATTTTTTTATTTAAGGTGAAAAATATACTTATTAATAAGATTTCAAAAATATGAAAAACATAAATCAACTTGAATTCGGCTATTTTAAAACAATATTTAATTCTTAAAATATTGTAAAAATAGTCAAAATGAATTTTAGTTTAAAAGTAAAACATCAAAATAATGTTGCTATTAATTCCTTTTTATATAACATTTTGACAATTTTCTTAACATTTCTATACTCGCTTTCGATGAACTACTATTACAACGAATCAATACTCATTGTCTCGAGCCTAAAGAACTCTGTCTGTGAAGTTTAAATTTACCTTAAAATGTCATTATCTCTCATATATGTATAATTACTACATCTGCTCCTGCTTAAAAAGTCATTATCGCCCATGCCTTCGGATTGAGCCGGATTTTTTCCTGAAGAGCAGTTATAGGCAGTTTATGTAACTGCGAGAGATGAACGCATTGATAATTTAATTTTCCGTGGGTGATCCTGAACGGTTGTTCGAATAAAAACAACTCATTTCGTTAGAAATATTTATATATGGTTATTGAAAGTGATGGTCAACGAAAAGTACAAGTTTCTTAACAAATTTTACTATGTATGGATAACGTTGCATTTCTTATTTAATGTGAAATATATATATATATATATATATATATATATATATATATATATATATATATATATATATATATATATATATATATATACTTATTAATAATATTTCAAAAAATATGAAAAACATAAATCAACTTGAATTTGGCTATTTTAAAATAATATATACGGAGTAATTCTTAAAATATTGTAAAAAATAGTCAAAAATTTTAATTTAAAAGTAAAACATCAAAATAATGTTCTTATTAATTACTCACTATTTTTTATATAACATTTCGACTACATTCTTAACATTTCAACACTCGCTTTTTTTTTTTCCTTTTTTTTTTACAGCAATTGGGATCACTCGAGGGGGACTAAACCACCTGTTGCGATCATCTCCCGTTTCGACTATGCAGATGCAGCGATAATAACCCCGCCCCCATCGCTGCCCGGAGTAAACCTTGAAACCGATCAAAGGGCACGGCCAAGTAAAACCCCCTCCTCTTAACCCCCCAAACGATATGAAAAATGTGTCATGGGTCGATACTTCATGGCAGAGATGAAATTGTATTTTTAATATGTAGTCAACGAGAGTCGAACTCCTGATCTCCTCTAAAAGAGGCATGCCACCAACCGCTGGACCACATACAACCGATCAATACTTACCGTCTCAAGCCTAAAGAACTCTATCTCTATTATTATTTATTCTTAGTTCGTAATAATAATATAATTATCTTTGCTTTTCAAAAAAATAAAATACCGGATTCGCCACTTTAAAAATATTTAATTGTTATGGTTATTAGTATTATTATTTAATATTTAATTTAATATTTAATTATTTACTTATTATTATAAGATTATTCACTTACTTATTTACTACGGAGAACTTTTTTTAAAGACAATAACAATACTATTTACTCTTAACTACAAGTCGAAATTAGCAATTACGGAGTATTATATTAATATTAATTTGGTTGATCACACGCAATCCAAACACCAATCATCTCTCCCGCTGAACTGAAACTACACGACTCCACTCAATTCAATTCAATCCGTAAAAAGGTACGTACACACACATAAAGGTGTTTTTACTGCGTGTTCTGTTTATTATTCTGAGAAACTTAATCGCGTAATTTCCATCTGTATCGTAAAATTTTGACGGTGTGTAATCCTGGTTAATCTGTTTGAATTTGAGCTGCGTTTGATTATTGGAGTGAAATTATTTTAGGTTTTGGCTATCGATTGTGTTCATATCGTTTACAATTGTTGATGATTTACAATTTTGCTTTGAGGCGGTGTGAAAATATGCAAATTAAAGTTACACATATTTGTATATATATGTATATGTAGTTCTAATTAGGTGCTGTTTTTACAGGTTATTAGTTTTGAGTTTGTTGCTGATAGAGTATTTAAATGCTGTAGGATGATCAGGAATTTGATACATGAAAGCTGATATAAATATATTTGTGTTTTTTCATAATATTAATTTCTATATGTATATTCATTCACTACTTTATATGAAAATACTGATTTATTGAATCTAGTTGATTTATTGAGCCTAAATATTGAATAATTTCACCTTATTATCGAAGTCTTAGGGTTCAACATGAGTAGTTTTGGGGAATTATTCATGAGGTAAATCAGCTACAATGAGTTGACAACTTTGATGAAAAGTTTTAGTCGAAAACAAATTATATATATATATATATATATATATATATATATATATATATATATATATATATATATATATATATATATATATATATATATATATATATATATATATATATGAGTGGGCAGATATGCATTTAGGATTTTAAGATGTTTTTGTCTTTATATCTGCGAACCACGTTCATAAAGAAGATGTGGCCTGAAGGTCTGTATGTTGAATACTAAAGACCGTTTGTTTTTGTATCTGCAAAATAACTTAATCCTGTCTGCAGTCCTAAGTTTGCGAGATTGTAGACAGAAGAAGACATTATTTTATCTTACGTTTTCAGAAAAACAAACAGTCTGCAGTAAAAATGTCTGCGGGCGCACAAACATAAGACATAATAATATCTACAGGCTGAAAAACAAACAATACCTCAGTGAATACAACAACGTATCGGCCAAAATAAATGGGATTCTTATGTTCTATCTAATAACAGGCTCATTTGTAGAGAATGAATTAAGACGCTGATTGCTTGCCTGTAGAAAACGCCTAATAATGCTAAAGTTCGAAATAGTTGGGAGAACATAAATGATGCTAAAATGCATAGATTTATTCATAATTTGTCATCTACTTCATGAGGTCATTATATGAGTTACTATCATATAGAAGCTTAGATCATGAAGTAGATATGGGCCTTTTTTTGCCAAAAGTGTCAGTTTTGATTTGCAATTAAATGATTGTAATTTAGTGTACATGAAGTAGATGAGTTACTATCATTTGGTGCACCAGGGTCATCTTTTATTTTACTTTTATACAATTAAATAATTGTGAATTAGTGTACACCAAGTAATTTTTCTTAATGTGCTGCTTCTATTCATTTGATTGACAGAAGAAAGCAATGAGATCATAGTCGGATTAAATACATAAGTCATCAAATATGGGCTGTTGCTGTTCATCAAACAGAGTTGAATGGAACGATTCATCCCCGTTATATAATGTCAGTAAAGTCTATTACCTTAAACCTTGTCTATTGGTATTGTTATATTTATACATTTTACTTTGAGGTGTGTCAGCCGTTATCATCACGCACTGGTGCAGCTCCCGTTATCCCAACAGGGCTTATAGTTGATACAAATTTAGATACATCAATACCCGACACTTTTAGGCATCTGCCAGCACCTATACCATACGATACGAATCCTCAAGATCAACTAAACAATCAAGAAAGCTCTGCCAATAAGATTCATCCACCTGTGCAAACGAATAATATTGAAGCCACTGGAGAAATAGAAGATAGTAATAGTAGTGAAAATGTGACTAAAGAAGCCATTGAATCTGTTACAATAGAAGAAGTTGATGCTGAGCTGGATAATGATGATGAACTTAAGAAGTCGAACGCGCCTTTTGTAGCCCCAGAAGAGTGCCCTACATGTCTTGAAGGTTAGTTAGAGTACCAATAACTTTAAATTCCATTTTATTCTCTTATATAGGGTGAATTAAAGGGCTATTTGCACAAACTGGTAGCAAATCTTTGTTCAAATTATTACTTTAGGCGTGAACAATGTTTTTGGAACAGAAAAAGAACAATACTTTAAAAAATTTGTTTAAGGTGAGCAAGTTTTGAGATTTTTTAACTTAGGTTATATGACCCATTAGCCAGTCAAAATGATGATGTGGATGCTGAGATGTCGGTAACTTTCTACTGAGTTGTGTGTTTTTTTTTTTTATGTGCACCTGTAAACCAGTTGTCTCTTTTGGTCAAAGACTGAAACTTGGTATTTTTCTCATAAAACAAGCTGGTTACTAAAGTGAGAACTTGAAAAAATAATACCAAGTTACTAGCACTGGTTTAGCGCTTAGACAATTTATTTGTTTATTTTATTGGCTGCTTTAAGATGATGGAAATACTTGAGTTTTCCTTACTGTGCAGAATATGATGAAGAAAATCCGAAAATAATGACGAAATGCGAGCATCATTTTCACCTGTCGTGCATTCTTGAATGGATGGAAAGAAGTAATACTTGCCCTGTTTGTGATCAGGTTCGTCTTAATTAATTTCAGTTTATACCATTCCATATGAAAATGAAAACATGTCTTCTTATTGTACTTCCCCATGGTATGAAAATTGCAACATTTTTGCTTGATCTTTTGACATACATCTATAATCTGTAATATTCTTATGCAAAACCAAATAAAGGATGATAATGGTTAGCCCAACCGTCTAAATATTCCATGTTGTAAATTTGATTAATGTCGGTTGATAGTCATGTAACTTAGACCATTCCCAACTGTGCCTGTGATATCATGGGCAGTTGTGCGCTTTTTGGTCAAAAAGTAAAAACTGCATGTGATATATAATATAACACTAACATTTTTTAACCGTTGTGTCAGTTTTTTGTGTTAGATATTGGGTAGTGTGATGTGGTAAAATCTGATTGGAAATTGGGTGGGAAAAAATTAATTAATAATAAAATATAGATTATAATTAAATCTGGAAAATTATGTGATTGGTTGGTGCAAAACTCACGGACAAACTCAAAACCGTCACCTACATGACTGACGGATGGAGCTCGATCTAACTAACTCCCCGTAAGGGGCCGTCAGTTTTGTACACCTCATCTGACGGATGACAACTGGCGGATGGTTAGGAAAGGTCTTATATGTGTTTGATAAAAAGATTTTAGCTAACGATTTTTTTTTTTTTTGATTACATGAAGATATTCTCTGTTTATCCTTGTATTTTGCTCCTTATTGATCTTCCTGTTTTTGGTATTAGTCTTGGTCCTTGACGTGATGGTATTTTGCACCCATTATATGCAAATCTTCATTTTTATGCAAGTAAACATTTTTCTTACTAATTTGGGGTTATCTACTATTATTCAGAATATGGAAGTCAACTTTCCGATCGCCGACTAGACATGGAACTATACAACGGATTGGCTGCTAGCATATATAGTTAGGCTTCTCATAATTTCATATCATTTGCTTTTATTAATGTATAGTGTCTTTTATCATTCTATTCTGTTCTATTTTCTATTGAATATAAAAGTACAAAAATACATATACAAAAATCGAACTTGAGAGAAAACACGATACAGCATATAGAGATCACACTTGACATTCATCTTGGTTTGGATTCGTCACGATCATCAGCATGATGCTCCGAATATGCACAAGGTATCTTTCTCAAATTCATTCGAGAATTTGCAGGGTTGTGTTATGATGCTAGAAAACAGGTAGCTGTAGATGGTCATTAATGATATTAGTCAGTGACATAGGATTTTGTATACGGCTAGGTCAAATAATTCGCTCGATATTAAAGTTCCTATAGGATTTACAAAGACGGCTAGAAACCTTGTGTTGTAGCTCATGTGGTAGTGGTCTGCCTCTTTGGCGGGCTCTCTTAACGAGAGGTCAGGAGTTCGACTCTCGTAGAGTGCAACATTGCACACAACGTTGCCTTTTACCCTTGAATTTCACCCAAGGGTGCCTTCCGCACATCGCGTTGCGGGGGCAGTGGGGGAGGGGGTTTTTACTGCCCATGCCCTCAGATTGGACCGGGTTTCCTCTTGGGCAGCAGTTGGGAGCGGGTTATGCAACTGTGGGAGATGAACACGTGGGTGGTTAAGTCTAGGGGTGTGCATTAAACGATTTCGACCATGAAACCAATCAATCCAAATTGATTTGGTTAAAGTGGGTTGACTTATTTGGTTTTGGTTTGGTTTATTGGTTTCACCAGAAAATATTTACGGTTTTCGGTTTGGATTTGATTTGTCAAATTAACATTTGGTTTCAAACCGAAGAACCGAAATATACTTTAATTTATGGTGTGTGTGTGTATATATATATATATGGGCAGGATCAATGGGGAAGTAACCAATCGGGGGAAGCAAATTTTTTTTTTTTTCGTTTTTTTTGAAATTTTTTTTTCCCGGCATCAAGATCACACGAAAATATGAACATTTAGAAGAGACACTTCGTGATGAATGTTATTATTTAGGCGGGAAAATGATCGACAAAAAATAACATTCAAGATAATATTGTTCGTGAAGAATATGAACGTTTTTTTTCTTCATGTTTTGTGAAGTAAAATTTAGCCCGATTTAGAGTTTAGGGTTTAGGGTTTAGGGTTTGGTGTTTTGGGTTATTCCATAAACCCAAAACACCAAACCCTAAACCCTAAACTCTAAACCGTTCGTGTTAAAAACTCAATCTAAATCCTAAATCTAAACCCTAAATCTAAACCCTAAACCCTAAATTTCTAAACCCTAATATCTAAATCCTATAAACCCTAATATCTAAACCCTAATATCTAAACCCCAATAGCTAAAACCTCAAAATACGCTCGAAAAACACGATAATTGTTATATATTACTTCTTCGACTGTTTTTCCGCCAAAATAAAAACATTTATCACAAAGTGTCTCTACTAAATGTTCATATTTTCATCTCATCTATAATGTTCGTGAACAAAGTTTTTTCAAAAAACGAAAAAAAAAAAAAAAGTTTTTGCTTCCCCCCGCTTCCCCCCGAATGGTTACTTCCCTCTTGATCCTACCACTATATATATATATATATATATATATATATATATATATATATATATATATATATATATATATATATATTTTAAATTTTAATTATGAGGTATCTTTTATTTGTTCTTGTCATGTTTTTATTGGTTTGATTTCACTTTAACAATTGAATTTGTTTATTAGTTACTCTGCATTATAAATTTTTTATACTTGAAAATTTAGTTGTTGTTGGTTTCATTTTTATTTTTGTGTTACTCATTGATATTGTTTAGATTGCAAATATGGATTGTATGCTCTTGGGCTACTTTTTATGTTGCATATTTGGCAGGAAATATTGTATGAATTGTATACGTAATGTTTAATCAATAAAATATGTTTGTTTTTCCAAAAAAAAACTACACCCTTTTATGTAAAAGTTTTAGTTTGGTTTAACCAAAATCAATCCATGTAAACCGATTTCTTATTTGGTTGGATTGGTTTGGTTTTTTTCAAATTTGGTTCGGTTATCGGTTCTCAAAAATATTCTTGAAAAACCGAATAATGCAAACCGAATAAATCACGTAAATCATAAACTGACCGAACGAACACCCCTAGTTAAGTCCCCTGGGTGATCCCGTAGTGATATTCATAGAAAAACAAAGACGGCTAGGTCAAATAATTTGCTCGGTATTTCTAACGATAGCATTTAGTGTCGTTAACACGTTTAAATTATTTTCATATTGGTTAACTATTAATTTTGTGGTAACGCTTAGTTGAATGTATATTAGTTTTATGCATGTTAATAACATTACAGGTTTATCTCCCGCTCATTTTATGGCCACTGGTAGTAACATTAATTAATTAACTTTTAACTAGAAAGGCGAAATTGTTATTTTCAACACTATATCTGATATCTGATTTTTTGGGCCAAGTATATTCGATATATGGGCTTACCAGATATTCATTGGTGGGCTGTCGGTTGTCAACCAATCTTACATCCACATGTCTCAGTGAGGTAGTGTCTGTTTTTTAATCTGCATATCTTATTATGTCTTATGTCTGTGCGCCCGTAAACGTTTTTACTGCAGACTGTTTATTTTTCCAGGAGACGTAAGATAAAACAATGTCTTAAAATGTCTGCAAATCCAGAGACTTAAAAATATGCTTGCTGCAGGCGAAAATATGTTATTTTACAGATATAAAAATAAACAGTCTTCACTATCTATCATACTGACTTTCAAGCCACACTTTCAAGCCACATTTTCTTTACATACATGGTTCGAAGATTTTCAGACAAAAATATCTTAGACAACAAACATCAGCTATTAATGTTAATAGTTGAAATGGTTACATGATTTTTCTTCTTTTTTTTTTTTTTCTTTCGTTTTTCCTTGATTTTGGTTTCATATAGTACTAATTATAGAAACTTAACGAACATATTCATTTGTATGAGGGCTCTCAATGAATCCACAAACATTAGAAATTATCAAACGTAGTTTTTTAGGACGTGTGATATTTTTATATTTCATGGAAGTTTTATATTTTATTTTATTTAATTTGTCATTTAATATATGTTGATAATTGATAATAATATTTTTGAGACGGTGAAAATATCATCAAAAAAGATGATTAGCCCCAGTGGCGGTACCAGGATTTTTTTTCACCGGGGGCAAAAAAAATTAAAACCGTAGCAATTTTTTTTGGGCAAAATATGGAGGTTTTTAGGCAAATTATGGAGGTTTAGGGGGCAAAATTTGAAGGTTTATGGGCAAAATTTGAAGGTTTTTGGGTAAAATTTAGAGACTTTTAGGCAAAATTTAAAGGTTTTGAGAAAAATATGTAGGTTTTGGGGGGAAAAAAAAATCCACTGAGAGCAAAGTCAAAAAATCTAAAATTTTTACACTGAAAATTGCAAATCCACTGGGGGCGGCTGAATCTAAAAAACGCCCCTGATTAGCCCATGTAATGATAAAATAAAAGAGTTGGTTAATGGCACCAATCTATTAGATAAACAATAACAATCTATCCTCCGTTTCCCATTCCATTCCATGTGTTCTTTTGAAACCAGTTTTCACCAATTATTGTCATTTTTTTTTTATTATTTTTTTTTTTAACTAGGTATCCAACCATTTTTTTTAACTGACTAATACCAGGGCGACTACCGCTTTGCGACCAGACCGAAGTCATTGCTGGCGAACCTCCGTGGCCATGAGGAAGAATAATTTTGTGAATGACAAGAATCGAACCCTTGACCTCCACATTGGAAGGCCAGGTCTTACCATGTCACCACCACCCTCATGGTTAATTATTGTCATTGTTTGTGGCTCTTATTCTATGTGATTTTAGTGTCACCGCCATTTTCTTTCATCCTGAATTGCTTATACGAACCAATCACAGTTATTTTATCCGAATTAAAAAAATAAAAAATAACAAAAATTAATGTCTTCACGCGCTTCCAAAGCCTTTTGTTTGTTTTTCGATTTTCTAATCATCTACAAGCTCCTTGGGTCATACATGACCGGTCCTGAGAATTTGATTGTTTAGTGCGAGATGGTCAATAAGATGTCCCACACCAAAAATTTTAATAACACAACACAATATTTATATAGGTTTTGAGACCTACTCAATATAGGAGACTTATCTCTACGCTACTATTATTAAAATAAAAAAAAATTACTTGGTACAATTATGCCTGGCAAATCAAACCCATAGCTTAAAAAATGGGTTCATTGGGTCTTAATATTAGGGTCCAATAGGGTCTCAATGTATAAATGATAAGAAATCTTGTGGGTCAAAAATTGAACTACTTATATCACAAGGAAAAAGTGACGGGTCCAACGGGTTCTATGTTCGGGTCCAATGGGTCCTACCTTTTCGATGCCAGTTTTCACCGCGGGATTTCAGCGCGCGTTTTCATCGCCCGTTTTAGGCGTGCGTTACAGTTTGTTAGGAATTTTGTAAAGGTTAAGTAAGTTTTTGTTGTTGTCTTTTTCTTTTTCTACTTTAAGCAAAACATAATTGTTTAACTTCAAATATATTATTATATATTTACTAATATATCAATTGAAATTACATATTTACTGTTCATACTAATATTTTAATTTCAAGGACATTTTAGTCTTTTTAACATCTTACTTCCAGATGTACAGTAATTTTATTATGAATAATATAATATGAAACTCATGTTGTGATGCTCAGTGTCGTCACACATCTCACCCTACCCGAGGGTCATGTCTCCGGTCGGCCTCCCCTTAAATAAAAAGTAAAGGACTTCATCAAAGCAATGAAGACCTAAACAAAAGTTACAAAGATGGAGCGCTGCACGATTACAAAACATTGAAAGAAATACATAAATTAAAGGCATAATAAAAAGGGATTTTGCTCCCAAACGTAGGATTGCAAGCCGTGACAAAACTTGAGATTGGAAGCCCATAGGAAGACTTTGAGCTTTATGTTGCGCACTATGACCGAACGACAAGTGAACTTCCCGTTGAAGATGATATCGTTCCGAGCGATCCAAATGGCCCATAATGTTGCGGGACCAATCATCTTCCAAAACTTGGAGGCATTGATTCCCATACCGTAATACCAATCGAACGAAAATTCTTCAATCGAGCTTGGAATGACCCACCTAATATTCCACCACCGGAACAACTCGGCCCAAATTTTAAAAGACCAATTGCAATGGAGAAGGAGATGTTCAATCGTTTCTTCTTCAAGCATGCACCATACACACAATTTTGAAATATTGGAAGGAAGAATATGTCTATTAGCTAAAACGACACGTACCGGGATGCTCTTCTTTATCGCTAACCAATGGAAAAGCATGACTTTGGAGGGCACGCTATTGTTCCAAACGAATTTGGGCCAAACCGGAGCAATATTGGACCCGGTTTGAATAATAATACGTACGGCATCCGCAACCGAAAAAGATTCACACGCATTGTCATTCCATAAAATACGATCCGGGACATTGTCATTAAAAGAAAAGGCAGAGAGGAAAGATTTTAGCTCAATCCATTTAGCACACGCATAAGAGTCAAGTGTTCTGTTGAAATGCAAAACCCATTCAACATGAGGCTGGTCACAATCAGAGGGCCATCGTGCCTGGTTAACAGTGAGCAGGTGATCGGAGCAAATGAGAAAAAGGGAGGGAAAGTCATCCTTCAACGTATGCCCGTTGGCCCAAGAGTCATACCAAAAGAGAATACACGCCCCATTCCCAACCTTCCATTTCCAAATATTAGAACCCACAATGCTTTTTGAAAATTCGTCTTTATGCAAATTGATCAAGTCCCTCCAAATCGGGGAAAGAAGTGATAAACGTAAGGAAGAAACGTCGTTCATAACTTTTCCCCGAAACGAAGGACCAAAAGACGAGACTACAATGGATTTCCAAAGAGAGAGCTTGCTAGAATTTAATTTCGACCACCACTTTGCAAGTAAGGCGACATTTTTTAACCGTAAAGGAGTAATACCCAAACCCCCCATATCTTTCGGTAAGCACACCGACTCCCATTTGACAAGGCAAGTTTTCTTTTTGAGACAATCTCCATCCCAAAGAAAATTCCTACGATATCTCTCGAGTTGTTTTAATATAGAAACGGGAGCTTTGTAAATTGACATGTAATGAATAGGGAGGTTGGATATAACCGCGTTAACCATAACAAGGCGCCCTCCGAAAGAGAGACACGTTCCTTTCCAACCCGCTAGTTTTTTCTTAAACTTTAGGAGAATAGGATTCCACATAGCGATTCTATCTCTATTGAAGCCGATAGGAATGCCCAAGTATTCCAAGGGGAAAACGCCAACTTTACAATCAAAAATGGCCGAGAAAGACATCATGTCATCCCTTGAAACATGAATACCATACATGGTTGTTTTTATTGCATTCATTTGAAGACCGGAAAGTTTGTAAAAAAGATGCAAAACATACTTGATGCGATTTAATTCTTGGACGGAAGGATGAGCAAAAATGATGGTGTCATCCGCAAATTGCGAGTGATTAATTTTTTGCCCGTTACCGAAGTGGCAACCACTCAAAGACCCGTTAGATAAGTCTAAAGAAAGAAGCTTGCTAAGAACTTCCGCGACAATGATAAACAAGAAGGAAGACAAAGGATTGTGACGACCCGGGAATTTCCGACTAAATTTAAACTTAATCTTGATATGTTTCCGACACGATAAGCAAAAGCTGTAATATTGAGTCTCAAAAATTTTGAAACTATATTCATGTAATCAATTACCCTTCAACTATCTCCGACGATTCACGGACCATTAATTGTAATTAAATATGTATATATATGTGTATATATATATATATATGTATGTATATATATATATGTATATATATATATATATATATATATATATAATTATAAACAAAAGTATATATATATAATGAGTTGAAATAATACAATTTAACCATTACAATTAAAAATATAAAATGAGATATAGAATAAATAAGTTGTTATTAAGATGAATATATATATATATATATATATATATATATATATATATATATATATATATATATATATATATATATATATATATATATGAATTTCTATATATTGTAATGTATTATTATTTTTTATTATTATTATTGAAAGTATTATTATGATTAATAATATCATATTATTATTAATCATTTATTATTATTACTAGTCTTTTTATTAATAATATTATTAGTAGTATAAGTAATATTAGTAATAGTATTATTAATAATATTAATATATTTAATAATTATAAAAATTTATGAATGTATATATACAAACATAGAAAAAAAACAGATTTATATACATACATATATATAAAAATACAGTTATATATTTATATATAAATACATACACGGATAATGATATAAATACACGGTATATACAAATAGTTATACAGATATATATATATGTATATGTGTAAATACAGATTATATATATATATATATATATATATATATATATATATATATATATATATATATATATATATATATATATATATATATATATATATATATATATATATACTCTGTATAAATAGTTAGATACAGATATAATCAGAATTATTTTATTTAGATTGTTATTATTAATTTAATTATAATTACTAATTATTAATAATTATATAAAAATTCATACGTACGATTTTTGGAATCCAATTCAGTTTCATATCGCAATCATACTATTTTAATTCTTGTTTCCTGTCTACAAATTGAATTCAATTCAAGGAAACCAACAAAATCTGTTGAAGGTCGCATTCACTTTTTATTAATTTTATTTCTATTCGTACCTGTGGAATATTTCTGTGTCGACGAATTATAACTACACAACAAGTGAATTTTTCAAAGTTATGAGAAAAATTATCGAACTTGTCAATTACATTATCAATAATCACTACTCATTACAGCAACTCAAATTGAAATAGAAAAGAGAAGAAACTGAAAACATATAACCTTTTTTCAATGATCAAACCAAACCATCATTTGAAACCGCCACCTTCCTCCACCCTAAAGCCTAGATCACCATCGTCACCTCGCGAAAACCATCACCACCACCACTCACTGCTCGACTTACTCGTTTAAACTCAACCATCTTCGAGTGCTACTAATACTCAGTTGTTTTTGTTTCAAACAACCCTTGAACCGACACTACTACAACAACAATCACCCTTCATCATTTTTTTAACGATCAATACCACCACCCATCGTGATCTTCACTTCAATACTATCATCACCACCCTAGTCCGTTGCCACTTTAACCATCACCACACCAAGGACCACCACCTTCAACTCTCTTTTCCTCTCTCTTAATTTCTCTCTCACCTTCTTCTTGTGGTCTTCCTCGTGAACTCACAAAAACCTTCGAACCTTTCCAGTACAACCATCACAAACCCACTTGTGATTTCTGTAGACGAAATCATCATCAACCCATCACCAAACTTGAATTACACCTGCAACTCGATTATTATATACTAGCTCTGTAATATATTATTTCAATCCGTTCATAACTGGCCACCATCAATTTCCCTTTTATAATTGTTGTTGTCGGTATTAAAAGAAAAAGGGTTAAAGTGAAAAAAAAAATCTTTATTCCTTTTGTTTTGTGGCTACTACCAATTATTCTCTTGCTAGTTTTATAAACCAAAAGATATACCACTCAATTGTTGGAAGTTTGAATGATTTGCAAAAGTGATCAAGGGAGAATCACTAAATTATCAAAATGGGGACAGAAGGATATTCATGGGCGACCAGTGGAGATTGAATGATACCATTTTCTTTATTATTATTTTTAAACCAAGGTCCCCATTTACTTTAACATCCAGCGATATTTTTTTTCTCTCCTTTGGATCGAATTCCAGCTGCTACTGCTGTAGCTTCCGTTATATTTAGCAGCATGGGCCAAATTCTTGGATTGGGCTGTTTTTGAACCGATACCCAAACTATTATGCTTAGTGGGCTGCTTTGTTGTATAAAACCCACGATCACAAACCCATTGTGATCTTGTTGCACCTTTGATTCTTGTTTCAATCACAACCCACAGTTACATCGTAAGGTTTATGTTGATGAGGAAGTTATGTAAGGTTGATGTGGTTATGAAGTCAAGATGATGTCGTGATTGAATGATGATGATGAAGATTAAAATGATGAGCGTGTCATAATAATAATGATTCATGATAATAATGAAGTATGTAAATGACGATGATGATCATAAGATGATTCTGATAATGTTATGATCATGACGTCGATGATAGATGATACAAGTGATGATGTTTGATTATGATTGAAGAAGAAGAAAGATGAAGAAGAAGATACGTTAAATAGATTTTAGGGGTAATACTTTCAGAAAAAAATTGGACAGAAAGATGGTTAGGAGGTGTTTTGGTTAAACGAGAGGTCATAGGTTCGAGTCTGGCAAGGGCAGTTATTTCTTTTTGGAGCCTTTTCTTGTGAGGTAGTATTATTATTACTCTTATTGTTATTGTTAATATTACATTATTATTACTATTATTATTATAAGAATTAAGTATTAGTTAATATTATTATTAATAGCATTATTATTATCATTACTATTATTACTATAAGCATTATTTTTATTATCAATATTATTATTATTATTATCATTATTATTATTATTCTCATATTAACAATATTATTATTAATATGATTATTATTATTACAAAATAAAACAACATGTTATTCATTATTTTTATTATTATCATTCTACCAAACAAATACTTATATAAAATATATATACAAAGTATATATAAATATATAACAATTGAAATAATATATACTATAAATATCAACACATCATTTGTTCGATTACAAGTATATGTGTTAATATATATACTTGATATAGGTTCGTGAATCTAAGGCCAACCTTACAATTGTTCAATGTTGTCATATGTATTTTTACTACAAAATACAGTATGGTGAGTTTCATTTGCTCCCTTTTTAAATGCTTTTGCAATATATATTTTTGGGACTGGGAATACATGCGCTGCTTTTATAAATGCTTTACGAAATAGACACAAGTGATCGAAACTACATTCTATGGTTGGATTATTAAACCGAATATGCCCCTTTTTAGTCTGGTAATCTAAGAATTAGGGAACAGACACCCTAATTGACGAGAACTCTAAAGATAGATCTATCGGGCCCAACAAGCCCCATCCAAAGTACCGGATGCTTTAGTACTTCGAAATTTATATCATGTCCAAAGGAGGATCCCGGAATGATGGGGATATTCTTATATGCATATTGTGAATGTCGGTTACCAGGTGTTCAATCCATATGAATGATATTTTTGTCTCTATGCATGGGACGTATGTTTATGAGAAATGGAAATATGAAATCTTGTGGTCTATTAAAATTATGAAATGATTATTTATGTAAACTAATGAACTCACCAACCTTTTGGTTGACACTTTAAAGTATGTTTAATCTCAGGTACGAAAGAAATCTTCCGCTGTGCATTTGATCATTTTAAAGATATTACTTGGAGTTATTCATGACATATTTCAAAAGACGTTGCATTTGAGTCTTCGAGTTCATCAAGATTATTATTAAATGAATTATAGTTAGATATATTATGAAATGGTATGCATAATGTCAACTTTCGATGAAAAGAAAGTTTTTCTTTTAAAAACGAATGCAATGTTTGTAAAATGTATCATATAGAGGTCAAATACCCTGCGATGTAATTAACTATTGTGAATCGTTTATAATCGATATGGACTTCGTCCGGATGGATTAGGGCGGGTCACTTCAGTTGGTATCAGAGCAGTGGTCTTAGCGAACCAGGTCTTACATTAGTATGTCTAACTGATAGTTGTTTAGATGCATTAGTGAGTCTGGACTTCGACCGTGTCTGTATGTCAAAAGTTTTGCTTATCATTTTGTGTCGAAAATTACCTGCTTATCATTCTTAGAGAATCATTTGATTATCATTCTTAGTCTAGACACATAGACAGTGTATAGATAAATTCATATCTTAGCGTATCTATTATTGTTACCTTTGCTTGACAGCTTCCGTAGATTCCTCCGTAACTTATGGGATTTTAGTATTGTATATGCATATGTAAATTATGTATTGCAGGGTACTAATCTACATCCTATAATCTATTTCTTATCGATAATCCTTCATCTGATTGTACGAGATGAATCCCTTAACCAGTTCGAGTCCCTCAGATTTCGATAGCTATTCCGATAGTTATTCCGACAGCTATTCCGACATGGATATTCACCTAAGCTCCGAAAGCGGTGTCACCAGAATGAATCAAACAATCAGCCATCCCCAATTCATCTGATGGATTCATAGTCAACTTAATCAACGAAGACGCGCAGAAGGCGATCCCATCCACTAACCGAATTCACCTTTTGGCGAAGAACCTGAAGCACTTACCGGCAAACCTGTTCGTAACACCATTTCACCCTCATTTTCAAGATATCTCGCCACGACTATATCATAACTCAGATTCTAAACCTTATTCATCCACTCGTTCTGATCGACAATCATTCCGGAGTAATCAAAGAAGTCAACGAGCTTCGCGCTCGAGTAATCAATTTGGAGAACATGGTGCAAAACTTACCAGCTTCAGCAACATCACCGACACCAACAGTACCATCAGTAACAGCATCTGTATCATCAACAATCCTTGCCTCAATATCACATTCAGTACCTCGAGTACAATCATCGCTCTACGTATCGTTCTACATCATTTATCTTCGTTCGACATGGCGATTATGTAATCTCTAATGTTTTAGAGATTATATATTCTTGTTTTAACTGTAAATCAAATGAGTTTAATATCATATTGACTCATTAAATCCATGATTACATCTAAAGAAAATATATATGTATATATATTTTCATAAATATTGTAATTAAAAATTCTTTCGTACAAACTGTTAATGGTGAAAATATTTTAACGGGTAGGTAATACCCGAGAAATATTTAGATTTCACAATAATATGTTATGCTGTACATTCTTCAATTCAGATTCAACCGTCATTAACTATACTACTTACATCCACCGATATACGTATCCGTTCACCAAAGAATAGCTATTTTCATTCAAATTCAATTTCATATTTGGATTTTGACCTATCAGAATCCAACAAGTGGCATAATAAAGAAATAATAGACACAATAAAAATTGATTAGAAACAGACTAATTAACAATATGAAATTTTGTTAAGAATTCACGCTAACTGTTCCTAGCTAATTGTTCCTAACTAACTAATTAATTCCGTATTACATTTTATTTATTGCAATTTATTTATCGTAATTTATTTATCGCAATTTAAATTCTCGCAATTTTATTTATCGTCATTTAATTTCTGTTATTTACTTTACGTATTTATTTATCGTCATTTAATTTCTGTTATTTATTTTTACGCACTGTAAATATCGGGACACGTGTACAAGGTTTTGACATATCATATCGACGCATCTATATATATTATTTGGAATAACCATAGACACTCTATATGCAGTAATGATCGAGTTCTCTATACAGGGTTGAGGTTGATTCTATAATAATATATATAATTTGAGTTGTGATCGAGTCTGAGACATGTACACGGGTCACGATACGTATTAATTAATTCTAATATTACATATTAAACTATATATGAATTATTGAACTGCTAACTGTGGACTATCAACCGAGAACTACCAACATTGGACAATTAAAATAAATTAAAACATTGATTATAACATATGAAACTAAACATCTCTTCAAGTTTGCCACTTGATTTCATCTTAAACTTCATTTGTATCTCAACGATTACAATCTGCGTTCAATCCTTTCATGATTCTTGAAAACACCTCAATCGAGAGAATGAACCAACCACACTTCATCTACAGAAAGAAAAGATTGATGCATATAGTTATGCACCTGAAAACACTCGGAACCTGAGTAAACGTTTAATACGTATCTGTGCTAATTCATTTAGTGTTATTATCACCCAAAATATTTTGGTAATCCCTTTCAAAGTAGCCAATTTTGTCATAGCTTCAACAAATCAACTTCGACTTCCATTCGAATTAGCCTTATTATAACCTCGATATATAAGTTTGTCTGTCGTCATCGTTACCGGAGAACTGTTTATATTTCACCACATTAGCAGTAAAATTACCAGCAACTTCAATGAATTTAGACTTTCCAAAAAATCATTATATTCATTGAAACCACATCTTGTATTCATCTATACCCTGTAACAATAATTGCCATACCAATTACCGAGAATCAGCAATCAGTATTTCGAATCTCGTAGCATTTCTACATCAATAGTTATATGTATACATATAACAATTATCTCCTAGAATTACGATCTTTAATTCTGAAATTTTGAAAAGGCACCCAGTTTACGAATCGATACTCTGAATGTTGAAAAAGCTGAATGAAGCAGCAGAAATTGTAGGCAACCGTAAACGACCGTAGTCATCGAAAGTTTGATGATAAAGAATAATATGTTGGAAAAGCTCAGAAATGTTGGAACTGGAAAACGGATGGAGTTAACCATGAAGGAGACCAAGGACAAATACAAGGATCGTATCCTATATTCAAAGAATCCAGATAATTCTGGATACGAATCCAGATAATTCTGGATCCGTTGAAATCTTTAGAGAATATCTTGCTCCGAAGTCATGTTAAAATCTTGCGGAAAAATCTTTCTCCATCAACCATCGAACTTAGAAATTCCAAAATATCATCATCAATATCTTCGATATTTCTGAGGATATTTTCATAAATATTATTTTCCTAAATTATATACCTCTTCGTGCTTCCTGTGTATCATTATATTGGAAACATTCAATAGAAAATTTAGTACCGAAAAGCAGATTATGCGAAACTATGAAGAAAGCCGTGGAAAAATCACAAAGAATAAGTTTGACTTCAAAGAATCCAAATGATTCAATGCCTGCTAAAGTCTTTAGCAAATATCTTGCTCTTTACTCTAAACCCTTGCAGACAATAATTTCTATCATCCTCTGATCTTAGATATTCTGAGATATTATCGTATCTTTCATTATAAATATCCTCGATATTTCTGAATATATTTTCATAACTAATCTTATCTGAAATCATTAATCTCTTCGTGCTATCAGTATTACATCATATAGAAACTGTTAGTTTCTATATTCTGTAAACTTTCGAGCTTAAAATATGAATGTTATTGAAGTAATGTTGGGAACTGATGCATGAGTTAGTATAATATAATGACACTTGATCAACGTGATTATATTACAGTAAGTCATGCTGAGTTTCTAATGGGACGTGATGATTCACAGATCCAAACGTCATCACGTGCCATGTTACATAACTCTTTCATATTGCTTAACTTCTGAACATATCAAGAAAGTATATTCATGATAGTTCTATTCTCATTGATTCTGGTAATTTGACAAATCAAATTGTGCTAATACGTTCTTTCTTGTTTAGAACATTAAGTTCATTCAAAACTCCATACTTATAAATTCTGGACCATTACTCGCTTTATTAGAGGTCGGGAGGATAATAAAAATGCAAAGAGCTCCAAAATATAAGAGAAAATATAAAGCCCAATAACAGCACGGAGGTTACAAACCGTGGATATTAATACGAATAGCAATATAAAGACACGGTATAATTAAGAATAGCATCACCCCAAGGTAATAATAGAAGTAAACAGATTTTTCTAATGGGAGATTGAAAAGAAGGATGACATAAATGATAATTAGAAAATATTAAGGATTATAACTGGATTAAGCATTTTCACAATCTTTTGGATGTATGAATTAAGAAAGGAAGTATAGGAATGGTGAGAATAATGGAACGAAAGAGTTTAATTTATAACGGGAATATCAGACAGAGTAATCGAGGCAGATCACCGTATTTAATTATAAAGATCTTAATTTCCTTAATCGCCTAAGAATAAAATCTTTTAGATTTCGAAGATTTTCTTTAAATCCTTTGAATTCTGGAATTCAACCCCCTACGTCAAAAGTTAAGACGCACCTTATTTTTTTCTAAATTCAAACGTGACTACGTCAAAAGCTAAGGCGAATTTTTATTTTCTCATTTCACTCTTTTGTGATAGCTTCACTCGTGGTCTTCGAATAATCGAATTGTTATATCCATATTACTCAATGATGATAAAAATCTATTTATCAACTCATATTCGTCATGAAAACATTTCTATTGTTAACCATGATGACCACCTTCAAATTTCGGGACGAAATTTCTTTAACGGGTAGGTACTGTGATGACCCGGGAATTTCCGACTAAATTTAAACTTAATCTTGATATGTTTCCGACACGATAAGCAAAAGCTGTAATATTGGGTCTCAAAAATTTTGAAACTATATTCATGTAATCAATTACCCTTCAACTATCTCCGACGATTCACGAACCATTAATTGTAATTAAATATGTATATATATATATATATATATATATATATATGTATATATAATTATAAACAAAAGTATATATATAATGAGTTGAAATAATACAATTTAACCATTACAATTAAAAATATAAAATGAGATATAGAATAAATAAGTTGTTATTAAGATGAAGATATATATATATATATATATATATATATATATATATATATATATATATATATATATATATATATATATAATTCATATATATATATATATATATATATATATATATATATATATATGAATTTCTATATATTGTAATGTATTATTATTATTATTTTTATTATTATTATTGAAAGTATTATTATGATTAATAATATCATATTATTATTAATCATTTATTATTATTACTAGTCTTTTTATTAATAATATTATTAGTATAAGTAATATTAGTAATAGTATTATTAATAATATTAATATATTTAATAATTATAAAAATTTATGAATGTATATATACAAACAGAGAAAAAAACAGATTTATATACATACATATATATAAAAATACAGTTATATATTTATATATAAATACATACACGGATAATGATATAAATACACGGTATATACAAATAGTTATACAAATATATATGTATATGTGTAAATACAGATTAGGTATATATATATACTCTGTATAAATAGTTAGATACAGATATAATCAGAATTATTTTATTTAGATTGTTATTATTAATTTAATTATAATTACTAATTATTAATAATTATATAAAAATTCATACGTACGATTTTTGGAATCCAATTCAGTTTCATATCGCAATCATACTGTTTTAATTCTTGTTTCCTGTCTACAAATTGAATTCAATTCAAGGAAACCAACAAAATCTGTTGAAGGTCGCATTCACTTTTTATTAATTTTATTTCTATTCGTACCTGTGGAATATTTCTGTGTCGACGAATTATAACTACACAACAAGTGAATTTTTCAAAGTTATGAGAAAAATTATCGAACTTGTCAATTACATTATCAATAATCACTACTCATTACAGCAACTCAAATTGAAATAGAAAAGAGAAGAAACTGAAAACATATAACCTCTTTTCTATGATCAAACCAAACCATCATTTGAAACCGCCACCTTCCTCCACCCTAACGCCTAGATCACCATCGTCACCTCGCGAAAACCATCACCACCACCACTCACTGCTCGACTTACTAGTTTAAACTCAACCATCTTCGAGTGCTACTAATACTCAGTTGTTTTTGTTTCAAACAACCCTTGAACCGACACTACTACAACAACAATCACCCTTCATCATTTTTTTAACGATCAATACCACCACCCATCGTGATCTTCACTTCAATACTATCATCACCACCCTAGTCCGTTTCCACTTTAACCATCACCACACCAAGGACCACCACCTTCAACTCTCTTTTCCTCTCTCTTAATTTCTCTCTCCCCTTCTTCTTGTGGTCTTCCTCGTGAACTCACAAAAACCTTCGAACCTTTCCAGTACAACCATCACAAACCCACTTGTGATTTCTGTAGACGAAATCATCATCAACCCATCACCAAACTTGAATTACACCTGCAACTCGATTATTATATACTAGCTCTGTAATATATTATTTCAATCCGTTCATAACTGGCCACCATCAATTTCCCTTTTATAATTGTTGTTGTCGGTATTAAAAGAAAAAGGGTTAAAGTGAAAAAAAAATATTTATTCCTTTTGTTTTGTGGCTACTACCAATTATTCTCTTGCTAGTTTTATAAACCAAAAGATATACCACTCAATTGTTGGAAGTTTGAATGATTTGCATAAGTGATCAAGGGAGAATCACTAAATTATCAAAATGGGGACAGAAGGATATTCATGGGCGACCAGTGGAGATTGAATGATACCATTTTCTTTATTATTTTTTTTAAACCAAGGTCCCCATCTACTTTAACATCCAGCGATATTTTTTTTCTCTCCTTTGGATCGAATTCCAGCTGCTACTGCTGTAGCTTCCGTTATATTTAGCAGCATGGGCCAAATTCTTGGATTGGGCTGTTTTTGAACCGATACCTAAACTATTATGCTTAGTGGGCTGCTTTGTTGTATAAAACCCACGACTACAAACCCATTGTGATCTTGCTGCACCTTTGATTCTTGTTTCAATCACAACCCACAGTTACACCGTAAGGTTTATGTTGATGAGGAAGTTATGTAAGGTTGATGTGGTTATGAAGTCAAGATGATGTCGTGATTGAATGATGATGATGAAGATTAAAATGATGAGCGTGTCATAATAATAATGATTCATGATAATAATGAAGTATGTAAATGACGATGATGATCATAAGATGATTCTGATAATGTTATGATCATGACGTCGATGATAGATGATACAAGTGATGATGTTTGATTATGATTGAAGAAGAAGAAAGATGAAGAAGAAGATACGTTAAATAGATTTTAGGGGTAATACTTTCAGAAAAAAATTGGACAGAAAGATGGTTAGGAGGTGTTTTGGTTAAACGAGAGGTCATAGGTTCGAGTCTGGCAAGGGCAGTTATTTCTTTTTGGAGCCTTTTCTTATGAGGTAGTATTATTATTACTCTTATTGTTATTGTTAATATTACATTATTATTACTATTATTATTATAAGAATTAAGTATTAGTTAATATTATTATTAATAGCATTATTATTATCATTACTATTATTACTATAAGCATTATTTTTATTATCAATATTATTATTATTATCATTATTATTATTATTCTCATATTAACAATTATTATTATTAATATGATTATTATTATTACAAAATAAAACAACATGTTATTCATTATTTTTATTATTATCATTCTACCAAACAAATACTTATATGAAATATATATACAAAGTATATATAAATATATAACAATTGAAATAATATATACTCTAAATATCAACACATCATTTGTTCGAATACAAGTATATGTGTTAATATATATACTTGATATAGGTTCGTGAATCTAAGGCCAACCTTACAATTGTTCAATGTCGTTATATGTATTTTTACTACAAAATACAGTATGGTGAGTTTCATTTGCTCCCTTTTTAAATGCTTTTGCAATATATATTTTTGGGACTGGGAATACATGCGCTGCTTTTATAAATGCTTTACGAAAGAGACACAAGCGATCGAAACTACATTCTATGGTTGGATTATTAAACCGAATATGCCCCTTTTTAGTCTGGTAATCTAAGAATTAGGGAACAGACACCCTAATTGACGCGAACTCTAAAGATAGATCTATCGGGCCCAACAAGCCCCATCCAAAGTACCGGATGCTTTAGTACTTCGAAATTTATATCATGTCCGAAGGAGGATCCCGGAATGATGGGGATATTCTTATATGCATATTGTGAATGTCGGTTACCAGGTGTTCAATCCATATGAATGATATTTTTGTCTCTATGCATGGGACGTATGTTTATGAGAAATGGAAATATGAAATCTTGTGGTCTATTAAAATTATGAAATGATTATTTATGTAAACTAATGAACTCACCAACCTTTTGGTTGACACTTTAAAGTATGTTTAATCTCAGGTACGAAAGAAATCTTCCGCTGTGCATTTGATCATTTTAAAGATATTACTTGGAGTCATTCATGACATATTTCAAAAGACGTTGCATTTGAGTCGTCGAGTTCATCAAGATTATTATTAAATGAATTATAGTTAGATATATTATGAAATGGTATGCATAATGTCAACTTTCGATGAAAAGAAAGTTTGTCTTTTAAAAACGAATGCAATGTTTGTAAAATGTATCATATAGAGGTCAAATACCCCGCGATGTAATCAACTATTGTGAATCGTTTATAATCGATATGGACTTCGTCCGGATGGATTAGGACGAGTCACTTCAGCTGGTATCAGAGCAGTGGTCTTAGCGAACCAGGTCTTACATTAGTATGTCTAACTGATAGTTGTTTAGATGCATTAGTGAGTCTAGACTTCGACCGTGTCTGCATGTCAAAAGTTTTGGTTATCATTTTGTGTCGAAAATTACCTGCTTATCATTCTTAGAGAATCATTTGATTATTATTCTTAGTCTAGACACATCTTACTGCCTCTATTGCATAGACAGTGTATAGATAAATTCATATCTTAGCGTATCTGTTATTGTTACCTTTGCTTGACAGCTTCCGTAGATTCCTCCGTAACTTATGGGATTTTAGTATTATATATGCATATGTAAATTATGTATTGCAGGGTACTAATCTACATCCTATAATCTATTTCTTATCGACAATCCTTCATCTGATTGTACGAGATGAATCCCTTAACCAGTTCGAGTCTCTCAGATTTCGATAGCTATTCCGATAGTTATTCTGACAGCTATTCCGACATGGATATTCACCTAAGCTCCGAAAGCGGTGTCACCAGAATGAATCAAACAATCAGCCATCCCCAATTCATCTGATGGATTCATAGTCAACTTAATCAACGAAGACGCGCAGAAGGCGATCCCATCCACTAACCGAATTCACCTTTTGGCGAAGAACCTGAAGCACTTACCGGCGAACCTGTTCGTAACACCATTTCACCCTCATTTTCAAGATATCTCGCCACGACTATATCATAACTCAGATTCTAAACCTTATTCATCCGCTCGTTCTGATCGACAATCATTCCGGAGTAATCAAAGAAGTCAACGAGCTTCGCGCTCGAGTAATCAATTTGGAGAACATGGTGCAAAACTTACCAGCTTCAGCAACATCACCGACACCAACAGTACCATCAGTAACAGCATCTGTATCATCAACAATCCTTGCCTCAATATCACATTCAGTACCTCGAGTACAATCATCGCTCTACGTATCGTTCTACATCATTTATCTTCGTTCGACATGGCGATTATGTAATCTCTAATGTTTTAGAGATTATATATTCTTGTTTTAACTGTAAATCAAATGAGTTTAATATCATATTGACTCATTAAATCCATGATTACATCTAAAGAAAATATATATGTATATATATTTTCATAAAGATTGTAATTAAAAATTCTTTCGTACAAACTGTTAATGGTGAAAATATTTTAACGGGTAGGTAATACCCGAGAAATATTTAGATTTCACAATAATATGTTATACTGTACATTCTTCAATTCAGATTCAACCGTCATTAACTATACTACTTACATCCACCGATATACGTATCCGTTCACCAAAGAATAGCTATTTTCATTCAAATTCAATTTCATATTTGGATTTTGACCTATCAGAATCCAACAAGTGGCATAATAAAGAAATAATAGACACAATAAAAATTGATTAGAAACAGACTAATTAACAATATGAAATTTTGTTAAGAATTCACGCTAACTGTTCCTAGCTAATTGTTCCTAACTAACTAATTAATTCCGTATTACATTTTATTTATTGCAATTTATTTATCGTAATTTATTTATCGCAATTTAAATTCTCGCAATTTTATTTATCGTCATTTAATTTCTGTTATTTACTTTACGTACTTTATTTATCGTCATTTAATTTCTGTTATTTATTTTTACGCACTGTAAATATCGGGACACGTGTACAAGGTTTTGACATATCATATCGACGCATCTATATATATTATTTGGAATAACTATAGACACTCTATATGCAGTAATGATCGAGTTCTCTATACAGGGTTGAGGTTGATTCTATAATAATATATATAATTTGAGTTGTGATCGAGTCTGAGACATGTACACGGGTCACGATACGTATTAATTAATTCAAATATTACATATTAAACTATATATGAATTATTGAACTGCTAACTGTAGACTATCAACCGAGAACTACCAACATTGGACAATTAAAATAAATTAAAACATTGATTATAACATATGAAACTAAACATCTCTTCAAGTTTGCCACTTGATTTCATCTTAAACCTCATTTGTATCTCGACGATTACAATCTGCGTTCAATCCTTTCATGATTCTTGAAAACACCTCAATCGAGAGAATGAACCAACCACACTTCATCTACAGAAAGAAAAGATTGATGCATATAGTTATGCACCTGAAAACACTCGGAACCTGAGTAAACGTTTAATACGTATCTGTGCTAATTCATTTAGTGTTATTATCACCCAAAATATTTTGGTAATCCCTTTCAAAGTAGCCAATTTTGTCATAGCTTCAACAAATCAACTTCGACTTCCATTCGAATTAGCCTTATTATAACCTCGATATATAAGTTTGTCTGTCGTCATCGTTACTGGAGAACCGTTTATATTTCACCACATTAGCAGTAAAATTACCAGCAACTTCAATGAATTTGGACTTTCCAAAAAATCATTATATTCATTGAAACCCCATCTTGTATTCATCTATACCCTGTAACAATAATTGCCATACCAATTACCGAGAATTAGCAATCAGTATTTCGAATCTCGTAGCATTTCTACATCAATAGTTATATGTATACATATGACAATTATCTCCTAGAATTACGATCTTCAATTCTAAAATTTTGAAAAGGCACCCAGTTTACGAATCGATACTCTGAATGTTGAAAAAGCTGAATGAAGCAGCAGAAATTGTAGGCAACCGTAAACGTCCGTAGTCATCGAAAGTTTGATGATAAAGAATAATATGTTGGAAAAGCTCAGAAATGTTGGAACTGGAAAACGGATGGAGTTAACCATGAAGGAGACCAAGGACAAATACAAGGACCGTATCCTATATTCAAAGAATCCAGATAATTCTGGATCCGAATCCAGATAATTCTGGATCCGTTGAAATCTTTAAAGAATATCTTGCTCCGAAGTCATGTTAAAATCTTGCGGAAAAATCTTTCTCCATCAACCATCGAACTTAGAAATTCCAAAATATCATCATCAATATCTTCGATATTTCTGAGGATATTTTCATAAATATTCTTGTCCGAAATTATATACCTCTTCGTGCTTCCTGTGTATCATTATATTGGAAACATTCAATAGAAAATTTAGTACCGAAAAGCAGATTATGCGAAACTATGAAGAAAGCCGTGGACAAATCACAAAGAATAAGTTTGACTTCAAAGAATCCAAATGATTCAATGCCTGCTAAAGTCTTTAGCGAATATCTTGCTCTTTACTCTAAACCCTTGCGGACAATAATTTCTATCATCCTCTGATCTTAGATATTCTGAGATATTATCATATCTTTCATTATAAATATCCTCGATATTTCTGAATATATTTTCATAACTAATCTTATCTGAAATCATTAATCTCTTCGTGCTATCAGTATTACATCATATAGAAACTGTTAGTTTCTATATTCTGCAAACTTTCGAGCTTAAAATATGAATGTTATTGAAGTAATGTTGTAAACTGATGCATGAGTTAGTATAATATAATGACACTTGATCAACGTGATTATATTACAGTAAGTCATGCTGAGTTTCTAATGGGACGTGATGATTCACAGATCCTAACGTCATCACGTGCCATGTTACATAACTCTTTCATATTGCTTAACTTCTGAACATATCAAGAAAGTATATTCATGATAGTTCTATTCTCAGTGATTCTGGTAATTTGACAAATCAAATTGTGCTAATACGTTCTTTCTTGTTTAGAACATTAAGTTCATTCAAAACTCCATACTTATAAATTCTGGACCATTACTCGCTTTATTAGAGGTCGGAAGGATAATAAAAAGGCAAAGAGCTCCAAAATATAAGAGAAAATATAAAGCCCAATAACAGCACGGAGGTTACAAACCGTGGATATTAATACGAATAGTAATATAAAGACACGGTATAATTAAGAATAGCATCACCCCAAGATAATAATAGAAGTAAACAGATTTTTCTAATGGGAGATTGAAAAGAAGGATGACATAAATGATAATTAGAAAATATTAAGGATTAGAACTGGATTAAGCATTTTCACAATCTTTTGGATGTATGAATTAAGAAAGGAAGTATAGGAATGGTGAGAATAATGGAACGAAAGAGTTTAATTTATAATGGGAATATCAGACAGAGTAATCGAGGCAGATCACCGTATTTAATTATAAAGATCTTAATTTCCTTAATCGCCTAAGAATAAAATCTTTTAGATTTCGAAGATTTTCTTTAAATCCTTTGAATTCCGGAATTCAACCCCCTACGTCAAAAGTTAAGACGCACCTTATTTTTTTCTAAATTCAAACGTGACTACGTCAAAAGCTAAGGCGAATTTTTATTTTCTCATTTCACTCTTTTGTGATAGCTTCACTCGTGGTCTTCGAATAATCGAATTGTTATATCCATATTACTCAATGATGATAAAAATCTATTTATCAACTCATATTCGTCATGAAAACATTTCTATTGTTAACCATGACGACCACCTTCAAATTTCGGGACGGAATTTCTTTAACGGGTAGGTACTGTGACGACCCGGGAATTTCCGACTAAATTTAAACTTAATCTTGATATGTTTCCGACACGATAAGCAAAAGCTGTAATATTGGGTCTCAAAAATTTTGAAACTATATTCATGTAATCAATTACCCTTCAACTATCTCCGACGATTCACGAACCATTAATTGTAATTAAATATGTATATATATGTGTATATATATATATATATATATATATATATATATATATATATATATATAATTATAAACAAAAGTATATATATAATGAGTTGAAATAATACAATTTAACCATTACAATTAAAAATATAAAATGAGATATAGAATAAATAAGTTGTTATTAAGATGAATATATATATATATATATATATATATATATATATATATATATATATATATATATATATATATATATATATATATATATATATATGAATTTCTATATATTGTAATGTATTATTATTATTTTTATTATTATTATTGAAAGTATTATTATGATTAATAATATCATATTATTATTAATCATTTATTATTATTACTAGTCTTTTTATTAATAATATTATTAGTATAAGTAATATTAGTAATAGTATTATTAATAATATTAATATATTAAATAATTATAAAAATTTATGAATGTATATATACAAACATAGAAAAAAAAACAGATTTATATACATACATATATATAAAAATACAGTTATATATTTATATATAAATACATACACGGATAATGATATAAATACACGGTATATACAAATAGTTATACAGATATATATGTATATGTGTAAATACAGATTAGGTATATATATATATATATATATATATATATATATACTCTGTATAAATAGTTAGATACAGATATAATCAGAATTATTTTATTTAGATTGTTATTATTAATTTAATTATAATTACTAATTATTAATAATTATATAAAAATTCATACGTACGATTTTTGGAATCCAATTCAGTTTCATATCGCAATCACACTGTTTTAATTCTTGTTTCCTGTCTACAAATTGAATTCAATTCAAGGAAACCAACAAAATCTGTTGAAGGTCGCATTCACTTTTTATTAATTTTATTTCTATTCGTACCTGTGGAATATTTCTGTGTCGACGAATTATAACTACACAACAAGTGAATTTTTCAAAGTTATGAGAAAAATTATCGAACTTGTCAATTACATTATCAATAATCACTAATCATTACAGCAACTCAAATTGAAATAGAAAAGAGAAGAAACTGAAAACATATAACCTCTTTTCTATGATCAAACCAAACCATCATTTGAAACCGCCACCTTCCTCCACCCTAACGCCTAGATCACCATCGTCACCTCGCGAAAACCATCACCACCACCACTCACTGCTCGACTTACTAGTTTAAACTCAACCATCTTCGAGTGCTACTAATACTCAGTTGTTTTTGTTTCAAACAACCCTTGAACCGACACTACTACTTGTGGTCTTCCTCGTGAACTCACAAAAACCTTTGAACCTTTCCAGTACAACCATCATAAACCCACTTGTGATCTCTGTAGACGAAATCATCATCAACCCATCACCAAACTTGAATTACACCTGCAACTCGATTATTATATACTAGCTCTGTAATATATTATTTCAATCCGTTCATAACTGGCCACCATCAATTTCCCTTTTATAATTGTTGTTGTCGGTATTAAAAGAAAAAGGGTTAAAGTGAAAAGAAAATCTTTATTCCTTTTGTTTTGTGGCTACTACCAATTATTCTCTTGCTAGTTTTATAAACCGAAAGATATACCACTGATAGTGCTCCAAATGAACATATATTTAGTAGCAATATCCTTCCAATATGTAAAGTTTTCAGTTGCAATTGTTCTATTTCAAGTAATATTCGTTTATATTAAATAAGTGCGAAGACAAAAGGCGAAAACGAAGATTTGAAGATGCAAACGTCCAAAAAGCTCAAATGTACAAGATACAATCCAAGTGGTTCAATTTATTGATAAGAAACGTCTAAAAATGACAAGAGTACAAGTTGCGGAATGCAAAGTACAAGATATTAAATTATACGAAAGGACGTTCGAAAATCCGGAACCGGGACCTGAGCCAACTATCAACGCCCGACGCAACGGACTAAAAATTATGAGTCAACTATGCACAAGAATATAATATAATATTTAAATAATTATATAAATTATTTATATATTATATATATATATAAATAAAACGTCGACAAGCAAATGGCCAAAAATTTGTGAGCTGGATTTCAGAGCTCCGCACTCGCGGAGCTCTGAAGGCTTAAACCTCCACGATCGCGGAGCACACCAGGATCAAAATTTCCTATAAATTCAACGAGCTTCTGCCCAGTTTTATACCACAAAAATAATAATACTCCCTCTGTAATTGAAATAATATATATATAATATAGTATAGGTTAGTTTTATATTAGTTAGTTTGGGTTATGTTAAAGTTATTTTACGGGTTTTGAAGTCGAAATTCTGTCCGTGTAACACTACGCGATAAATACTTAATGTAAGTTATGTTCTCCTTTTTAAAATTAATGTCTCGTAACTAAGTTATTATTATACTTATTTGAGCCGAAGTAATTATGATGTTGGGCTAAATATTAAAGATGGGGTTATTGGGCTTTGTACCATAATTGGGGTTTGGACAAAAGAACGACACTTGTGGAAATTAGACTATGGGCTATTAATGGGCTTTATATTAAATTAACGATAACTCGTTAATTTAATATAAAGGTTATGATTTGACGTATCTATATATAACCACATACGCTTAATCGGACACGATGGGCGGGATATTTATAAGTACGAATTATTGTTCATTTGACCGGACATGGGGATGGATTAATAGTCAATGGACTCATCAAAACAGGGGTGGATTATATTCAAGGGTAATTGGTGTAATTGTTAACAAAGTATTAAAACCTTGGTTTACACACAGTCGATAACCTGGTGTATTCATTAAGCAAAGTATTAAGACCTCGTTACAGTTGGAATCCCCAGTTAGTTGGAATATTTGACTTCGGGTATAAGGTTAAATTTGCCGAGCAGTTTATTATTATGACCGATGAACTATTATGGACAAAAACCAGATAGGTTTCAAATACATCCAGGACAAAGGACAATTAACCCAGGACAATAAATTAAAATCAAAACGTCAAACATCATGGTTACAGAAGTTTAAATAAGCATAATATATTTTATTTCATATTTCCTCGTACTTTTATTTATTGTCATTTTAATTATTGTTATTTATTTTATATTGTTAGTTAAATATCGTCATTTACTTTATGCTTCGCTTAAAATATAAAATCGACAAACCGGTCATTAAACGGTAAACCCCCCTTTTATATATTATTATATATAATTATATATATTTTGTACAAATATAGTTAATTAAAATATAGTGTGAAATAAGCCAGCTCCCTGTGGAACGAACCAGACTTACTAAAAACTATACTACTCTACGATTAGGTACACTGCCTATAGTGTTGTAGCAAGGTTTAGGTATATCCATCTGTAAATAAATATCTTGTGTAAAATTGTATCGTATTTAATAGTTTTTCCTAGTAAAATATACACTATTTCATATACGCCTCGCATAACATCAAGTTTTTGGCGCCGCTGCCGGGGACTCGGCGAAACGCTATATTTTTAATTTATATTTTTATAAATATATTTATATATAATTTTTAGAAAAACAATATAAAAGTAAAAAAAAAAAAAAAATTCGAACCTTTCTCAGCTGAAACTGAACCCTCCGCGACTCGCGGAGCTTTTGAACTGGGACTAACCGCACTCGCGGAGGTCTTCTGACAGGCCACAGAAAACCCTAGTTTAGCATTAATTACGGTAATTATTATTAATATTATTTAATTTAAACCCTAATTAGGTTTTGTTTATTTAATTATTTAGTTTAGTTTTTAATTAATTTGTATTTTAAGTTTAATTAGTTTTTATAAATTATAAAATTAATAGTTTTATTAAATAAATAATATAAAAATAATATTTTATAAAAAATTGTACTTTTTACAACTTTTAGTTTATTTTTATATTTTGTACTCTTTTTAATTGTTTTAGCGTAATATTTGTATTTTTCGTTCGTATTTAGTTTTAAGTCATAGTTTTTGCCATAGTTATTTTTATTTCTAGATTTTTAGGCTTTGCCGTAAAATCTCTTAAGTGCTTTTTCTTTAGATTAAGATTTAAGCGCTTTAGAATTTTAGGACGCCGTTTTTCGCTTTAGATTTTAAATAGATTTTAGTGCCTTTTAAGTAATTGACGTTTTTCGAATAAAATTGCATTTACCTTTAGACCTTTAGGCACAACTTTTTAGATATAGTTTTTAGACTTTTAAGTTTCAACGTTTTTCTTTCTCATTTTTATTTTTCGACGTTTTTCGACGCGCTCTTTTTCTTTCTTATATCTCGACACTATAGTTTTTAGGACATAGAATTTTTCTATTTCTTCTCTAAAATTTCTTTAAATTTCAACGAAAAATTATTTTAAGTGATTAAATTGATAGACATCCAAATTTTCTGCTTCGTAGTAATAGTTGGATTTGTTAGTGGCTGAGTTGTGAGCTTCCGATTTAAAGGGTTCTGGCTCCCTGCTGCATTTATTGGCTATTCGAAACGTGGGCAAAAGCAAAAAAGTCTATTAATTTGATAACTTATATAATTTTTATTTTTATAACTAATAGGATAATTAAGTAAATGCACCACATTGTAGCTAAAATTTGGTTAAAAAAAACGCATTATGGAAAATCTCGAGAATATTTTGGAAACTCTTTATGACATCCGAAATTAATTTAATCAATACTCTCAAACGGGTGTTGATGACAATTCGTTCGGTCAATCTTGGATCACGAATGACGAAACAATAACTGGTTGTGAAATCTGTGGAGATTATCACTCAACATGAGAATGTTTTTATTACGTTCCTATGGAAAATTACGCACCCACGGAACCTGAATGGAATGATTATGAAGAATACAATTCAAATTGGGATTATTCCCAAGAATATATCCAAACTCAACAACCAGAAGACGAGGAAAATTATGTGCCTGAAAATTCTTTAGATTATATGAAAATCAAACTCGAAGAACTTGATGCTCAAAATGAACAAATGAGAGAGTTTGTAAATCGGCAAGCTGAAACTCTATCAGATTACACACCTATTGATCTGAGGAGTCGTGTGAAAGAAAATCTCATATCATTGAATTTTGATGAATTCGAGAGCTCCGAAATCACCAATTATTCCGATGATACTTTTTATTCAGCTTTACCAATTTCACAACATATCGACACATTAGCCTCTACCGACGAAATCATCGATCCATCAATGGATGAAGAAGAAGTAAGGGTGACAAATTGGTACTCTTGGGAAAACGATAACGTTGAAAATTTTACCCCCAAGACCAAAGTGGTGGAACCGATAAGTACCATTAATGAAGAAGAATCTACTTCGATCCCGAAATTCACCATTCCACAACCTTCCAACCCAATATTCTCAATAGACGAGTCATCTACCAAAGATGAACTACAAGCTGTAATAGATATTGACACCTCGAATTTCACCCAATTGGGTAATAGAGGTGAAAACTTTGATCCCGATAATAAACGGAAGGAAATGTTAGGAATTATCCACCCTATAGAAATATGTATGTCGGTTTATATCGATCCATTTGACCAAGAACCAGAAAAGAGACATATCCATTTACTAAAATCTACACTTAAAAAAGAATTAAGTAGTGACGATCGGGTGGGTCTAAACTTTAAACCCATTGATATATTATACACCACCCGAGATGTAAATAACTGGCTCACTATTTTAATTCGTGGAACTTATTCTACCGACTTCACATGTCGTCAGCTAAGTGTGGGGAAGTCTAACCCCACTTAACGTTAAATTAGGGGTTCGGGTTAGTGCATAACTCGTTAATAAAAATGCATGATGATTAGGGTAAAAGACGTATTTTCAAATATTAGATAACAGTTCAGAAAAGCAACCGTTTTTGAAGAAAAACATGTGTGATAAAACAAGAAGGAATAAACGATGAGGCACGCCATCTATCATTCGACGAGCTATGTAATTACAAACTAGGTATTTTCAATCACTTTTCTACACTAATCACCCTCATGAATTTATAATTAGAGTCTGATTTCATGCAAATGAGGGCATTGCATGATCTCAAGTGTGGGGAAGGGTTATAAATTCTCTCGGGTTTATACTTGGCTTATTTTCTAAATATTGTGAAAATTTTAAAATTTTTCAACTAAATGAATTCAAAATCATGTTTATACATATTTATGAACGATAAAAATAGGTGTTAATGCCGAAATTATCGTTACCTCGAAAAGGACATAAATTGAGAAACAACTAAAACGCTTGAATTTATTTATTAAGATATAAAAAGACGCATGAAAAAAGCCAAGTGTGGGGAGAATGTACCAAGTTATTCAATTAAAAACTATCTATCACATGTTTCTGTAAAGTTATTACAGGTGCTTTTGTTTTGGACTATATTAACTGTTTTACCCGATTTATTGTAATAATTTTGAAAGAATAGATGGATCTACACGATGAATCAATTCCATCATTAAAAGGAAGTAAAGTCTTCCGAAAAAGACACGCGCTTCTTGATTTAGGTCAAGAAGTTGTCGTCCAGACCAGCTGTAGGTTGACGAAAAATCTAGAAAAGTCATCTCTAAAATCAGCAGGAAATCCACGGACCTCAGCATCAAACAGGGTCGCCATGTGGTCAGACTTATCCTAACCATGAGAGGATCTGTCTTGTAAAATGGGGAGGGCGCCGTGCAAATTAGCTAGATAAGACTAATGAATCAGACCCCCAGAAAGGATAATCTCCTTTAAAGATTAAAAATCAGCATTTAAGCCTGATATTACTCAATCCTAGAGATTGACCTTAAAGATTGAGAATTACAAACTCATGGAATTCAATGATATCTAAACTCGAGCTTGAACGAGAAAATATTTTGATCAAATTAAAACCGATTTATTTTCTGAAAACCTATTTTCAATGCGTTCAATACCATTGAACGTAAAATCCTAGAAATTCACCTGGATTCATTAGGTCACCTGAACCAAATCGGGTGTCAACCGTAAGAACGGTGGTTGCATAGCATTGTCAAAGACAGGACCTTGTGCCAGACTGAAAAACTATAGGGTGATCTTTACTATTGCTCCTACAAAGGATAGTAATTGTATCCGACACGATATAGACCATAATTAAAAGCATGTCACGGGACATTGCCTTAACAGTTGCTTGTTCAACGCTTTCCTTTACAACCGGACGGTAGTTTGCCGAAAAGTAATATACGGGACAAGTAAACTGGATGTGTTGCTTTCCTAATACAAGGTTAGCAAGTGGGTGAAACAAAACCATAAGTTTTGAGCTAAAATTTTCAAATCTGAAACCACAAAACCCACAAAAATAATTTGCAAACACCGGTGAAGGGTCAAATCAGAAAACTTATCTAGGGTAAAAGCTAGAATGAATTTTCAAAAGATCAAATGTTTTCATAAAGATCCAATTTCCTTAAAGGATCTAAATTTTCATAGTCATGTGGGACTGTAAACCACATCGTTACTATCATTGTTTATACCGCCATATCAAAATCACTGATGTATAAAGTGTGAGAATAAAAAAAGTGATTCGAGTGAAGTGTGATTTAATTTCAAGTTCTGTATTGCTTGAGGACAAGCAACGTTCAAGTGTGGGGATATTTGATAGTACTCCAAATGAACATATATTTAGTAGAGTTTTCAGTTGCAATTATTCTATTTCAAGTAATATTCATTTATATTAAATAAGTGCGAAGACAAAAGGCGAAAACGAAGATTTGAAGACGAAAACGTCCAAAAAGCTCAAATGTACAAGATACAATCTAAGTGGTTCAATTTATTGATATGAAACGTCTAAAAATGACAAGAGTACAAGTTGCGGAACGCAAAGTACAAGATATTAAATTATACGAAAGGACGTTCGAAAATCCAGAACCGGGACCTGAGCCAACTATCAACGCCCGACGCAACGGACTAAAAATTATGAGTCAACTATGCACAAGAATATAATATAATATTTAAATAATTATATAAATTATTTATATATTATATATATTTAAATAAAACGTCGACAAGCAAATGGCCAAAAATTTGTGAGCTGGATTTCAGACCTCCGCACTCGCGGAGCTCTGAAGGCTTAAACCTCTACGATCGCGGAGCACACCAGGATCAAAATTTTCTATAAATTCAACGAGCTTCTGCCGAATTTTATACCACAAAAATAATAATACTCCCTCTGTAATAGAAATAATATATATATAATATAGTATATGTTAGTTTTATATTAGTTAGTTTGGGTTATGTTAACATTATTTTACGGGTTTTGAAGTCGAAATTCTGTCCGTGTAACACTACGCGATAAATACTCAATGTAAGTTATGTTCTCCTTTTTAAAATTAATGTCTCGTAACTAAGTTATTATTATGCTTATTTGAGCCGAAGTAATTATGATGTTGGGCTAAATATTAAAATTGGGGTTATTGGACTTTGTACCATAATTGGGGTTTGGACAAAAGAACGACACTTGTGGAAATTAGACTATGGGCTATTAATGGGCTTTATATTAAATTAACGATACCTCGTTAATTTAATATAAAGGTTATGATTTGACGTATCTATATATAACCACATACGCTTAATCGGATACGATGGGCGGGATATTTATAAGTACGAATTATTGTTCATTTGACCGGACACGGGGATGGATTAATAGTCAATGGACTCATCAAAACAGGGGTGGATTATATTCAAGGGTAATTGGTGTAATTGTTAACAAAGTATTAAAACCTTGGTTTACACACAGTCGATAACCTGGTGTATTCATTAAGCAAAGTATTAAGACCTTGTTACAGTTGGAATCCCCAGTTAGTTGGAATATTTGACTTCGGGTATAAGGTTAAATTTGCCGAGCAGTTTATAATTATGACCGATGAACTATTATGGACAAAAACCAGATAGGTTTCAAATACATCCAGGACAAAGGACAATTAACCCAGGACAATAAATTAAAATCAAAACGTTAAACATCATGGTTACGGAAGTTTAAATAAGCATAATATATTTTATTTCATATTTCCTCGTACTTTTATTTATTGTCATTTTAATTATTGTTATTTATTTTATATTGTTAGTTAAATATCGTCATTTACTTTACGCTTCGCTTAAAATATAAAATCGACAAACCGGTCATTAAACGGTAAACCCCCCTTTTATATATTATTATATATAATTATATATATTTTGTACAAATATAGTTAATTAAAATATAGTGTGAAATAAGCCAGCTCCCTGTGGAACGAACCGGACTTACTAAAAACTATACTACTCTACGATTAGGTACACTGCCTATAGTGTTGTAGCAAGGTTTAGGTATATCCATCTGTAAATAAATATCTTGTGTAAAATTGTATCGTATTTAATAGTTTTTCCTAGTAAAATATACACTATTTCATATACGCCTCGCATAACATCAACCACTCAATTGTTGGAAGTTTGAATGATTTGCAAAAGTGATCAAGGGAGAATCACTAAATTATCAAAATGGGGACAGAAGGATATTCATGGGCAACCAGTGGAGATTGAATGATACCATTTTCTTTATTTTTTTTAAAAACCAAGGTCCCCATCTACTTTAACATCGAGCGATATATTTTTTTTTCTTTTCCTTTGGATCGAATTCCAGCTGCTACTGCTGTAGCTTCCGTTATATTTAGCAGCATGGGCCAAATTCTTGGATTGGGCTGTTTTTGAACCGATACCCAAACTATTATGCTTAGTGGGCTGCTTTGTTGTATAAAACCCACGACCACAAACCCATTGTGATATTGCTGCACCTTTGATTCTTGTTTCAATCACAACCCACAGTTACACCGTAAGGTTTATGTTGATGAGGAGGTTATGTAAGGTTGATGTGGTTATGAAGTCAAGATGATGTCGTGATTGAATGATGATGATGAAGATTAAAATGATGAGCGTGTCATAATAATAATGATTCATGATAATAATGAAGTATGTAAATGATGATGATGATCATAAGATGATTCTGATAATGTTATGATCATGACGTCGATGATAGATGATACAAGTGATGATGTTTGATTATGATTGAAGAAGAAGAAAGATGGAGACGAAGATACATTAAATAGATTTTAGGGGTAATACTTTCAGAAAAGAATTGGACAGAAAGATGGTTAGGAGGTGTTTTGGTTAAACGAGAGGTCATGGGTTCGAGTCTGGCAAGGGCAGTTATTTCTTTTTGGAGCCTTTTCTTGTGAGGTAGTATTATTATTATTATTATTATTATTATTATTATTATTATTATTATTATTATTATTATTATTATTATTATTATTATTATTATTACTCTTATTGTTATTGTTAATATTACATTATTATTACTATTATTATTATAAGAATTAAGTATTAGTTAATATTATTATTAATAGCATTATTATTATCATTACTATTATTACTATAAGCATTATTTTTATTATCAATATTATTATTATTATTATCATTATTATTATTATTCTCATATTAACAATATTATTATTAATATGATTATTATTATTACAAAATAAAACAACATGTTATTCATTATTTTTATTATTATCATTCTACCAAACAAATACTTATATGAAATATATATACAAAGTATATATAAATATATAACAATTGAAATAATATATACTATAAATATCAACACATCATTTGTTCGATTACAAGTATATGTGTTAATATATATACTTGATATAGGTTCGTGAATCTAAGGCCAACCTTACAATTGTTCAATGTCGTCATATGTATTTTTACTACAAAATACAGTATGGTGAGTTTCATTTGCTCCCTTTTTAAATGCTTTTGCAATATATATTTTTGGGACTGGGAATACATGCGCTGCTTTTATAAATACTTTACGAAATAGACACAAGTGATCGAAACTACATTCTATAGTTGGATTATTAAACCGAATATGCCCCTTTTTAGTCTGGTAATCTAAGAATTAGGGAACAGACACCCTAATTGACACGAACTCTAAAGATAGATCTATCGGGCCCAACAAGCCCCATCCAAAGTACCGGATGCTTTAGTACTTCGAAATTTATATCATGTCCGAAGGAGGATCTCGGAATGATGGGGATATTCTTATATGCATATTGTGAATGTCGGTTACCAGGTGTTCAATCCATATGAATGATATTTTTGTCTCTATGCATGGGACGTATGTTTATGAGAAATGGAAATATGAAATCTTGTGGTCTATTAAAATTATGAAATGATTATTTATGTAAACTAATGAACTCACCAACTTTTTGGTTGACACTTTAAAGCATGTTTAATCTCAGGTACGAAAGAAATCTTCCGCTGTGCATTTGATCATTTTAAAGATATTACTTGGAGTCATTCATGACATATTTCAAAAGATGTTGCATTCGAGTCGCCGAGTTCATCAAGATTATTATTAAATGAATTATAGTTAGATATATTATGAAATGGTATGCATAATGTCAACTTTCGATGAAAAGAAAGTTTGTCTTTTAAAAACGAATGCAATGTTTGTAAAATGTATCAGATAGAGGTTAAATACCCCGCGATGTAATCAACTATTTTGAATCGTTTATAATCGATATGGACTTCGTCCAGATGGATTAGGACGGGTCACTTCAAGGATCACCTTGTCTCAAACCACGATTCATAACACCTTCACGGGAGGGAGAGCCATTCAAAAGAACTGAAAAGTTGATGTTTGAGATGCATGTTTTAATCCAAGAAAGCACCAAATCCTAACTTCTCAAGAACAATGAATAAGAACTCATGCGATACACAATCGTAGGCTTTTGAAAAATCGATTTTCAAAAGAATAATTGGATTCTTTTTTTTTCTTAGCCATGTGTACCACTTCATTGACGACCATCACTCCATCTAACAAAAGTCTAGAAGGAACAAACCCATTTTGGTTTTCGCTAATGATTGAGGGAATAACATTCTTTAAGCGATTTGTAAGAGTCTTGGCTAAAATCTTGTAAGTAGCATTAATGAGACTAATGGGTCTTAATTGATCTATCGTCTTGGCCGAGTTGGATTTAGGAATCAACACTATAAATGATGAATTGAAACCTTTTGGGAACAAAGGTTTAACATAAAATTGATCAAATACTTCCATGATATTATCTTCTAAAAAATGCCATGATTTTTTGAAGAATTGCAAAGTAAAACCATCCGGACCCGGTGTTTTATTGCCATCGAAGCCACTAATAACCCCTTCTACTTCTTTAGATTCGAAGACAGATTCAAGACCAAGACGCTGCTGGGCCGACAAATGGTGCAAATTTAACGAGGCCCATTCAGAATCAGAAAGAGAACACGTACTGTTGCTTCTTGAAAAAAGATTTTCATAAAACGAAATTTCAAACTCTTTAACAATGGACGGATCTTCTTCCCACTTATTGTTAATTTGCATTCCCACAATAAAGGATGATTGTTGTTTGATTTTTGAAACTAGGTGAAAAAATCTTGAATTTTTGTCACCAAGTTTAAGCCATAAAAGCCTAGAATGAAGTCAATGTTTAGATTCAAGCTTGATTGCCAACTGCTTTTTTAACTTTTTGAGGGAAACCAGGTCATTCATCTCTATATCGGTAAGATCCCGCTGTTTGAACCAAGTTTTTAGCCGAGTGATTTCAGATTCTGCTTGCTTGAGATCAACAGAGGGTTGTGATCTTTGTGTAACACACCATGCTTTAAGATCGAATTTTAACAGTCTAAGATTCTTGCTTATAACGAACGCCACCCAACCACTAGTTGAATAACCAGACCAAAAAGAATCACACATACTTAAAAATCCAGTAGATGAGAGCCAAGAGTTATTAAATCTAAAAGGCTTAGGTGCCCAAAAGCATAACTTTTTACCCCAAATTAAAGGCTTATGATCGGATCGATCCGGAAGGCCCGTTTGAAGGATGGCGTCGGGCTACATGTGATGATCCGGAAATTTCCAACCAAATTTAAACTTGATCTTTATATTATTTTCGACACGATAAGTAAAGTCTGTAATGTTGAGTCACAAATATTTTGAACTGTTTCATATATTCGTTTGACTTTCGACCATTCCCGACGATTTACGAACAACTACTTGTAAATAGATAACATATATATTTAAATAGGTATTTATAATTTGAAATGTAATTTAGAATATTATATAATATGATTATTAGGATTTATATTGTAAAATAAATAAAAGAAAATGCGATTAATGGAAACTATAGAATATATAGATATATATAAATATGTATATAAATATTACTTGTAAATATATAAAGTTATATTGAATCTTTTTGTTTAAAAATATATAATATATTTGTTTTAGTAATTAACTTTGCTATTTTAAAACTGTTTATATATAGAAAGGGAATATAAATGATTTCGAGCTTAATAAGTAAACGTCAGTAATACTCGTTTAACATTTCGTTAGCATTCATATAGATTTAATATAAGTTTATGATGGACTAAAATAAAAGTTGAACTGTAAATCGGTTACGAAGATTTTAGATTTATTAAAAGTATTTTTTACCTTTTTAAGTTTAAATATTAGTACTCCGTACATATAAATCGGAACAGAAAATAAATAATTTTCTAACCTTTTTGATCAGGTTTCAAACAGTTAATGAGTGAAATAATAAAATATAATTAAGCTAAAAATCTGGGATTTTTAGGAACACTTTTATATGTTATCTGTTTAGCAATGGACCCGATATAGCCATCCGGGACAAACTGTCGGTAGAATAATGAAAAAGGAGAGGCGGCTTCACTGTACGTTTTTGTTTTAATTCATTTCATCCACATGCTATTAGAATTATTATTATATATAATTAATATTAATTATTAGATTAGATTTAGTTATATATATTCTATGTATATAGGATACATACACATATGCATATGCAGAGGCATTCATGAACACTTCAACATCAAAAACCATTGGCTTGTATCACCACTCTATTCCATTCTTGAAGCCACCATCATTACCGCCACCTTCCACCACACTAACCACCGCAAGACCACCACCAAACCGCCACTCTAACCCTCTTTTCTTTATTGTTTTTGTTCCGATTAACCAAACTTCATCATCACTGCTATGCTAAGTTTTGCTTCAAATCACCACAATCTTAAACCGGCATTATATCACCATCGAACACCAAGACCATCCACCCTCGCTATTTCTCTCTCCCTCTCTTTTTTTTTTCTTGAACTCGTCATAACCATCACCACCACATCGACACACATCACCACCCTAATGTTTCCTGTGACAATCACCATAAATCATTGTTGCAACACCATTAATTCATGTTTCTATACGTGTACGCAATAGCAGCTACTACTGCATTTATTTTTTTTTTCTTTTCTTTCTTCTTCACCGTAAATCACAAACCACCGGACTTCCACCTTAAAACCACCGTGATTAACCACCTACTACTGCTGTAATATGTTCCTGTTGCTGCAACCGCTCGAAAGACCTCACCATCTTCAACCATTACAGCCATCTGCTACTGCTACTGTTTCGGTTATAGGATGGGATAATGAAAACGAAAATCAACAGTAAAGGTGACGTGTGATGATGGGTCTGCAACAATGATCATGGCAAAAATGATATTGATGATGCGTTAATTAATAGTGATGGTGATTCGTAATGATTATGATGATGATACGAAACGAAAACGAGGATGATATGGAAGATGATGACGTGATTACTTGATGAAGATCACGATGGTGAGCATGATGATTCTCGAGTTGATAATGGAGTGAAATGATTATGATAATGATTATGATGATGTTACGAATAATAATGGTGATGATGAATAGTCCTGGGTTTTGAATCTAGGAAGAAGAATGAAACAGAATAAACGGTTTAATGGATTTAAACTAGGATATAAAACAGAAAAGGCAAAGGCAGTGGAGTGGTTTGGGTGTGGTTGTGTGGAACGGGAGGTCTCAAGTTCGAGACTTGGGGGCGACATTTATTAATTTTATTTTTTTTATTGGGCCGTATCCCTTTATTTATTATTGGGCTAGCGAATTTTATGGCTTATGAAATTGTTATTGGGCTCTGGATATTGTGTTGGGCCAGATTATTAAAATGGAAGAAGAAGAATAAGGAACTAGTTATTACGGGTTTATATATAAACTGGTTGAGATATATTCCAGAATTATAGAGACAGACGGATGGTAGAGGGCGTTGGCGTTATACGAGAGGTCTCGGGTTTGAGTCTTGGCTTGGGCGGTTTAACATTTTTTTTGGAGCTTTAAGGTAGTAACCATTATTATTATTATTATTATTATTATTATTATTATTATTATTATTATTATTATTATTATTATTATTATTATTATTATTATTATTATTATTATTATTATTGCTATTGTTATTGTTATTGTTACTGTTATGTATTATTACTTATTGTTATTAATTCAAGTATTATTGTATTTAGAAATTATTAGTATTATAACAAATATTATTATTATAAGTATTACTAGTGTTAGTATTATTATTATTATCATATAGGGTTAGTATTAGTATTATAATTGTTAAGATTATTATTACTAAAATAGGTAGTATGATAGAAAGTTCACTTATTATTATTAGAATTACAATTACAACTATGATTTCTAATGTTGTTACTAATATAAATGCTATCAATTAAAAATGTAACTTTATTATTTTAACTACTAGTATATGTATTAGCATAATTAGGATTATCATTATTATCATTACTATAAAAATAACGCAAACTAGTTTTATTATCATTAATATTAGTATTAGTATCCTTTTATAATTATTAGTATTACTATTATTGTTATTATCATTTTTATCAAAAGTTATAATATTAATAAAATTATCATATAGATTGTTATTAGTAACAATATTACTATAACAAATAAGTGTTTCCTATATAAAAGTATACATATTACACTACCATAACATTACATATAATTATATATATTAAGATTATTTATATAAATATTTACATATAACAAATCATTGGTTTCTAATATAGTATTAATCATATGTATATATATAACTATATAAATATTAACTATTTTAATTATATACACGAATTAGATATAAATATAATATATAACATAAGTTATAATATATGAAATTGTTCAATTACGATTATATGTATTAATAGATATACAAATGATATAGGTTCGTGAATCCGAGGCCAACCCTGCATTGTTTAATGTCGTAATATGTATTTTTACTACAAAATACAGTATGTTGAGTTTCATTTACCTTTTTTACCCTTTATATTTTTGGGCTGAGAATACATGCGCAATTTTTATAACTGTTTTACGAAATAGACACAAGTAATTGAAACTACATTATATGGTTGAATGATCGAAATCGAATATGCCCCTTTTTAGTCTGGTAATCTAAGAATTAGGGAACAGACACCATAATTGACGCGAACTCTAAAGATAGATCTATCGGGCCCAACAAGCCCCATCCAAAGTACCGGATGCTTTAGTACTTCGAAATTTATATCATGTCCAAAGGAGGATCCCGGAATGATGGGGATATTCTTATATGCATATTGTGAATGTCGGTTACCAGGTGTTCAATCCATATGAATGATATTTTTGTCTCTATGCATGGGACGTATGTTTATGAGAAATGGAAATATGAAATCTTGTGGTCTATTAAAATTATGAAATGATTGTTTATGTTAAACTAATGAACTCACTAACCTTTTGGTTGACACTTTAAAGCATGTTTATTCTCAGGTATGAAAGAAATCTTCCGTTGTGCATTAGCTCATATTAGAGACATTACTTGGAGTCATTCATTGCATATTTTAAAAGACGTTGCATTCGAGTCATTGAGTTCATCAAGATTATTAAGTCAATTATAGATAGATGTATTATGAAATGGTATGCATGCCGTCAACTGTCGATGTAATGAAAGATTGTCTTTTCAAAAACGAATGCAATGTTTATAAATGTATCATATAGAGGTCAAGTACCTCGCGATGTAATCAACTGTTGTGAATCGTTTATAATCGATATGGACTTCGTCCGGATGGATTAGGATGGGTCTTCACAGTTGGTATCAGAGCGGTGGTCTTAGCGAACCAGGTCTGCATTAGTGTGTATAACTGATAAGTCGTTAGGATGCATTAGTGAGTCTGGACTTCGACCGTGTCTGCATGTCAAAAGTTTTGCTTATCATTTCGTGTTGAAAATTACTTGTTTATCATCCTTAAAGTCTAGACACGTCTTACTGCCGCTATTGCATAGACAGTGTATAGATAAATTCATATCTTAGCATATCTGTTGTTGTTACTTTGCCTGACAGCTTCCGTAGATTCCTCCGTAACTTATGAGATTTTAGTACTATATATGCATATGTAAATTATGTATTGTAAGGTACTAATCTACATCTTATAATCTATTTCTTATCGAAAATTCTTCATCTAATTGTAAGGATGAATCCTTCAACTAGTTCGAGTCCCTCGAATTCCGATAGCTATTCCGATAGTTATTCCGACAGCTATTCCGACGTGGACGTTCACCTAAGCTCCGAAAGCAGCGTCACCAGAATGAACCAACCAACCAACCATCCCCAATTCATATGATGAGTTCGTAGTCAACTTAATTAATGGAGACGAGAAGAAGGCAATCCTTTCCATCAACCAAATTCACCTCTTAGTGAAGAACCTGAAGCACTTACCGACGAACCACACCGAAACACCATTTTCACCCTCATTTCCCGAATATCTCACCACGATTATATTCTATCTAAAATTCTAAACCTTATTCATCCATTCGTTCCGACTGACAATCATCCCGGAGTAATACAAGAAGTTAGCGAACTTCGCGCCCGAGTTATAGTCTTGGAAAAATATGGTGCAAAATTTACCAGCTTCAGCAACATCACTGGCACCAACAGTACCATCAACATCAATACCAGTACCACCAACAACCCAAGTTTCAACATCACACGCCTCAACATCTCATTATGTACCCCGAGCATAATCATCATTCTACGTATCATTTTACATCATTTATCTTCGTTCGACATAGCGATTATGAAATCTCTAATGTTTTAGAGATTATATATTCTAGTTCTAACGGTAAACCAAATGAGTTTAATATCATATTAACTCAATGAATCCATGATTACATCTGAAGAAAATATATATGTATATATGTTTTCATAAAGATTGTAATTAAAAATTCTTTCGTACAAAGTGTTAATCGTGAAAATATTTTAACGGGTAGGTAATACCCGAGGAATATTCAGATTTCACATTAATAAATTACACTGTACATTCTTCGAAGCTGATTCAACAGTCGTTTACTATCCTACTTACATCCACCAATATGTGTATCCGTTCACCGCAGAATAACAATTTTTATTCAAATTCATATTTGGATTTGGATTTATCATAATCCAACAAGTGGCATAATGAAGAAAACATTGGACAAAATAAAATTTGTTAGAAACAAACAAATTAACTATGAGAAATTTTGTTAAGAATCCACGCTAACTGTTTCCAGCTAACTGTTCCTAGCTAACTGATTACAATTTATTTATCGCAATTTAATTATCGCAATTTTATTTATCGTCATTTAATTTCTGTTATTTACTTTACGCACTTTATTTATCGTCATTTAAATTCTGTTATTTATTTTACGCACTTTAAATGTCGGGACACGTATACAAGGTTTTGACATATCATATCGACCCATCTATATATATTATACAATAATATATATAGTTTGAGTTGTGATCAAGTCTGAGACATGTACACGGGTCACGATACGTATTGATTAATTCAAATATTATATAGTAAACTATATATAAATTATTATTTGTACACTGCTAACTGTGGACTATCAACTGAGGACTATCAACATTGGACAATTAAAATGAACTAAAATATTGACTATAACATATGAAACTAAACAATTCTTCAAGTTTGCCACTTGATTTCATCTTAAACCTCATTTGTATTTTGATGATTACAATCTGCGTTTAAACCTTTCATGATTCTTGAAAACACCTCAATCGAGGATGAACCAACCGAACTTCATCTACGGAAGGAAAAATTTATGCATATAGTTATGCACCTAAGAAACTCTCGACAATTGAGTAAAAGTTTAACACGTAGCCGCATTAGATCCTTTGGCATTTATTAGCAAAAATAACTTTGCGATCCCTTTTCAAAGTAGCCAATTTTGTCACTGCTCCAGCAAGTCAACTTCAACTTGTCATTCGAAGTAGCCTTACTATAATCCTGATATATACGATTACCCTTTTGATACCGGAGAATTCTTTTATATTCCACCATATTACCAACAGACGTACCAGCAACCTCGTTGCTTCTTGGCATAAATCTCTATGACAAATCATTATATTTATTCATTGAAACCCTATCATATAATCATCCGCATCTTGTAACAAGAACTGCCATACCAATTACCGGGAATCAGCAATCAGTACTTTGAAATCTCGTAGCATTTCTACATCAATAGTTATATGTATACATATAACAACTATCTCCTAGAATTACGATCTTCAATTCTGAAATTCTGAAAAGTACCCAGTCTGCAATTCAATACACTGAATGTTGAAAAAAACTGAATGAAGCATCAGAAACCGTAGACAACCAAAAACGACCTTAAACATCGGAAGTTTGATGGTAAAGAATAGTATGTTGGAAAAGCTCAGAAAAGTTGGAATTGGAAAACGGATTAAGCTAACCACGAAGGAAACCAAGGACAAATACAAGGACCAAACCCTGTATTCAAAGAATCCAAGTAATTCTGGATCTGATGAAACCTTCAACGAATATCTAACTCTGTACTCATGTTAAAATCTTACGGAAAATCTTTCTTTATCAATCATCGAACTTAGAAATTCCAAAATATCATCATAAATATCTTCGATATTTCTGAGGATATTTTCATAAATATTCTTACCCAAAATTATTTATCTTTTCCTGCTATCTAGGTTACATCATAAAGGAAACTACTTTTGTTTCTAAATTTCTTCAAAATTCGAGTATAAATTATGAATGAATTTCTTCATCACAATTTGATTCAAAAATTTTAAGATATCATCGTACCTTTATTTTAAATATCATCGATATATCTGAAGATATTCTTATTTGAAATCATTTATCTCTTCGTACTATCAGTGTTACATCATATAGAAACTGTTAGTTTCTATATTCTGTAAAAATTCGAGTTTAAATTATGAATGTTTTTGAAGTAGTGTTGGGAATTGATGCATGAGTTAGTATAATATAATGACACTTGATCAACGTGATTATATTACAGTAAGTCATGCTGAGTTTCTAATGGAACATGATGATTCACAGATCATAACGTCATCAGGTGCCATGTTATACGACTCGTTCATTCTACTTCACCTCCGAACATATCAAGAAAATATATTCTTGATAGTTCTATTCTCAGTGATTCTGGTAATTTGACAAATCAAATCGTGCCATTTCCATTCCCTTCTTAGAACATTAACAATATTCATTCTGAAACTTATATCTGCGAATTCTGGACCATTACAAGAGATGCCTAATCGCAAGAAGAAACGGAGGGACAAAGCTCCGAAATAGAAATTAGAGTATAAATCGCAGCAAATAGGAAGGAGTATTAACGGTGGAAGACAATGATTATAGGAAACAGAAATAGGGACATTGAAATACAAGGGGGATATAAAGCCCAATAACAACACGGAGGTTACAAACCGTGAATATTAATAGGAATATCAAAATAAAGACACGACATAATTAAGAATAGTATCACCCTAGGGTAAAAGTAAAAGTAAACAAATTTTTCTGGTGGAAGATTGAAAAGAAGAATGACAGATATGAAGGTTAGGAAAGTATCAAGGATTAGAACTGGACTAAGCATTTTCACAATCTTTTGGATGTATGAACTAAGAAAGGAAGTATAGGAATGGTGAGAATAATGGAACAGAAAAGCTTAATTTATAATGAAAATAGCAGACAGAGTAATCGAGGCAGATCACCGTATTAAATTATAGAGATCTTAATTTCCTTACTCGTCGAAGAATCAGATCTTATAGATTTCCAAGATTTTCTTTTAAATCCCTTAAATTCCGGAATTCAACTCTGACTACATCAAAAGCTAAAACTTTACGTCTTTATTTCATTTTTTTATGATAACTTTACTTGTACTCTTCGAGTAATCGAATTACCTTACCCATATTACTCAACAGTAATAAAACTCTATTTATCAACTCGTATTTGTCATGAAAACATTTTTATTGTTAGCCATGACCACCTCGCTCAAATTTCGGGACGAAATTTCTTTAACGGGTAGGTACTGTGATGACCCGGAAATTTTCAACCAAATTTAAACTTGATCTTTATATTATTTTCAACACGATAAGTAAAGTTTGTAATGTTGAGTCACAAATATTTTGAACTGTTTCATATATTCGTTTGACTTTCGACCATTCCCGACGATTTACGAACAACTACTTGTAAATAGATAACATATAAATTTAAATAGGTATTTATAATTTGAAATGTAATTTAGAATATTATATAATATGATTATTAGGATTTATATTGTAAAATAAATAAAATAAAATGCGATTAATGGAAACTATAGAATATATAGATATATATAAATATGTATATAAATATTACTTGTAAATATATAAAGTTATATTGAATCTTTTTGTTTAAAAATATATAATATATTTGTTTTAGTAATTAACTTTGCTATTTTAAAACTGTTTATATATAGAAAGGGAATATAAATGATTTCGAGCTTAATAAGTAAACGTCAGTAATACTTGTTTAACATTTCGTTAGCGTTCATATAGATTTAATATAAGTTTATGATGGACTAAAATAAAAGTTGAACTGTAAATCGGTTACGAAGATTTTAGATTTATTAAAAGTATTTTTTACCTTTTTAAGTTTAAATATTAGTACTCCGTACATATAAATCGGAACAGAAAATAAATAATTTTCTAACCTTTTTGATCAGGTTACAAACAGTTAATGAGTGAAATAATAAAATATAATTAAGCTAAAAATCTGGGATTTTTAGGAACACTTTTATATGTTAACTGTTTAGCAATGGACCCGATATAGCCATCCGGGACAAACTGTCGGTAGAATAATGAAAAAGGAGAGGCGGCTTCACTGTACGTTTCTGTTTTAATTCATTTCATCCACATGCTATTAGAATTATTATTATATATAATTAATATTAATTATTAGATTAGATTTAGTTATATATATTCTATGTATATAGGATACATACACATATGCATATGCAGAGGCATTCATGAACACTTCAACATCAAAAACCATTGGCTTGTATCACCACTCTATTCCATTCTTGAAGCCACCATCATTACCGCCACCTTCCACCACACTAACCACCGCAAGACCACCACCAAACCGCCACTCTAACCCTCTTTTCTTTATTGTTTTTGTTCCGATTAACCAAATTTCATCATCACTGCTGTGCTACGTTTTGCTTCAAATCACCACAATCTTAAACCGGCATTATATCACCATCGAACACCAAGACCATCCACCCTCGCTATTTCTCTCTCCCTCTCTTTTTTTTTTCTTGAATTCGTCATAACCATCACCACCACATCGACACACATCACCACCCTAATGTTTCCTGTGACAATCACCATAAATCGTTGTTGCAACACCATTAATTCATGTTTCTATACGTGTACGCAATAGCAGCTACTACTGCATTTATTATTATTTTTTTCTTTTCTTTCTTCTTCGCCGTAAATCACAAACCACCGGACTTCCACCTTAAAACCACCGTGATTAACCACCTACTACTGCAGTAATATGTTCCTGTTGCTGCAACCGCTCAAAAGACCTCACCATCTTCAACTATTACAGCCATCTGCTACTGCTACTGTTTCGGTTATAGGATGGGATAATGAAAACGAAAATCAACAGTAAAGGTGACGTGTGATGATGGGTCTGCAACAATGATCATGGAAAAAATGATATTGATGATGCGTTAATTAATAGTGATGGTGATTCGTAATGATTATGATGATGATACGAAACGAAAACGAGGATGATATGGAAGATGATGACGTGATTACTTGATGAAGATCACGATGGTGAGCATGATGATTCTCGAGTTGATAATGGCTTGAAATGATTATGATAATGATTATGATGTTGTTACGAATAATAATGGTGATGATGAATAGTCCTGGGTTTTGAATCTAGGAAGAAGAATGAAACAGAATAAACGGTTTAATGGATTTAAACTAGGATATAAAACAGAAAAGGCAAAGGCAGTGGAGTGGTTTGGGTGTGGTTGTGTGGAACGGGAGGTCTCAAGTTCGAGACTTGGGGGCGACATTTATTAATTTTATTTTGTTTATTGGGCCGTATCCCTTTATTTATTATTGGGCTAGCGAATTTTATGGCTTATGAAATTGTTATTGGGCTCTGGATATTGTGTTGGGCCAGATTATTAAAATGGAAGAAGAAGAATAAGGAACTAGTTATTACGGGTTTATATATAAACTGGTTGAGATATATTCCAGAATTATAGAGACAGACGGATGGTAGAGGGCGTTGGCGTTATACGAGAGGTCTCGGGTTAGAGTCTTGGCTTGGGCGGTTTGACATTTTTTTGGAGCTTTAAGGTAGTAACCATTATTATTATTATTATCATTATTATTATTATTATTATTATTATTATTATTATTATTATTATTATTATTATTATTATTATTATTATTATTGTTATTGTTATTGTTATTGTTATTGTTATTGTTATTGTTATTGTTATTGTTATTGTTATTGTTATTGTTATTGTTATTGTTATTGTTATTGTTATTGTTACTGTTATGTATTATTACTTATTGTTATTAATTCAAGTATTATTGTATTTAGAAATTATTAGTATTATAACAAATATTATTATTATAAGTATTACTAGTGTTAGTATTATTATTATTATCATACAGGGTTAGTATTAGTATTATAATTGTTAAGATTATTATTACTAAAATAGGTAGTATGATAGAAAGTTCACTTAGTATTATTAGATTACAATTACAACTATGATTTCTAATGTTGTTACTAATATAAATGCTATCAATTAAAAATGTAACTTTATTATTTTAACTACTAGTATATGTATTATCATAATTAGGATTATCATTATTATCATTACTATAAAAATAACGCAAACTAGTTTTATTATCATTAATATTAGTATTAGTATCCTTTTATAATTATTAGTATTACTATTATTGTTATTATCATTTTTATCAAAAGTTATAATATTAATAAAATTATCATATAGATTGTTATTAGTAACAATATTACTATAACAAATAAGTGTTTCCTATATAAAAGTATACATATTACACTACCATAACATTACATATAATTATATATATTAAGATTATTTATATAAATATTTACATATAACAAATCATTGGTTTCTAATATAGTATTAATCATATGTATATATATAACTATATAAATATTAACTATTTTAATTATATACACGAATTAGATATAAATATAATATATAACATAAGTTATAATATATGAAATTGTTCAATTACGATTATATGTATTAATAGATATACAAATGATATAGGTTCGTGAATCCGAGGCCAACCCTGCATTGTTTAATGTCGTAATATGTATTTTTACTACAAAATACAGTATGGTGAGTTTCATTTACCTTTTTTACCCTTTATATTTTTGGGCTGAGAATACATGCGCAATTTTTATAACTATTTTACGAAATAGACACAAGTAATTGAAACTACATTATATGGTTGAATGATCGAAATCGAATATGCCCCTTTTTAGTCTGGTAATCTAAGAATTAGGGAACAGACACCATAATTGACGCGAACTCTAAAGATAGATCTATCGGGCCCAACAAGCCCCATCTAAAGTACCGGATGCTTTAGTACTTCGAAATTTATATCATGTCCGAAGGAGGATCCCGGAATGATGGGGATATTCTTATATGCATATTGTGAATGTCGGTTACCAGGTGTTCAATCCATATGAATGATATTTTTGTCTCTATGCATGGGACGTATGTTTATGAGAAATGGAAATATGAAATCTTGTGGTCTATTAAAATTATGAAATGATTGTTTATGTTAAACTAATGAACTCACCAACCTTTTGGTTGACACTTTAAAGCATGTTTATTCTCAGGTATGAAAGAAATCTTCCGTTGTGCATTAGCTCATATTAGAGACATTACTTGGAGTCATTCATGGCATATTTCAAAAGACGTTGCATTCGAGTCATTGAGTTCATCAAGATTATTAAGTCAATTATAGATAGATGTATTATGAAATGGTATGCATGCCGTCAACTTTCGATGTAATTAAAGATTGTCTTTTCAAAAACGAATGCAATGTTTATAAATGTATCATATAGAGGTCAAGTACCTCGCGATGTAATCAACTGTTGTGAATCGTTTATAATCGATATGGACTTCGTCCGGATGGATTAGGACGGGTCTTCACACCACAAGTTAGCCCATTGAGCATTGATAAACACTCGATCGATTCTAGAAAACTTACCTAACGGCCCTTCCCAAGTAAAGTCATCATTAACCAAAACTTGATCAATTAGATTAGCGTTTATGATAAAATTGTTGAAGTTAGCAATACTACGATAATCAATAATTTCGCGTAGTCTTTCATCTGGAGAAACAACTGCATTGAAATCGCCCAAATAACATAAAGGCCCCGGCCAATTATGGGCCACAATGGTGAGTTGGGACCAAACAATCTTTTTAGCTTGTTCTTGTTGTGGTGCATACACGTTAACAATAAGAATGAGGTTGTTAGAAGGTAAATACCTCATGATGGTGGCAATCCAATATTTCGTCTTCCAACACTTGATTAAAGAGAAAAAATCGGATCTCCAAATTGACACCAATCCACCCGACCGACCCGAGGCACTCACTTGAATCGTATCAAATGCATAATGTCTCCAAACTTTATTTAATACGGGTTGAGAAATGGATTGGACCATGGTTTCTTGAATAGCTAGAAATTCTACTTGAAAGAGATTAACTAAAGCACCCGCCATACGACCTCTTGATTTGTTACCGAGGCCCCGGGTATTCCATGAGGCGAGCCTCATTGATTTTAGGGATTGTCGTTGATCTCATAATCCGCCATGTTGCTCATAATGACATCAAAATTGATCAACTCTTCTTTGAAGGAAAGTTTTTTGGCCCCAAATAAGGACCCATTTAAATTACTTTTCTTTTGCTTTGAAACTTGGCCCACAACGTGGTTGATTTCACTTTCCGTGTCAAACCGGTCTGAGATGGGATTGACGGGTTCTTGCTCGACCCATTTAACTTCAGAGGAGATGGGGATATTGTTCATGCCTTGACTGATTGGAGAGATACCGGGATTGATCATGCATCGTGCTTTAATTTTTTCACAAGATGCTTTGCAATCTGTGCCGATGCATTGGTTAGAATCAGTGGACGAATTAAGTTTGGAAGCAAAAGTGTCTATAAATTTGGGAATTGGGTTAACTGAGGTAGAAGGAATATGTTGTTTGGATGAGACAGGAGGTGAAGTGGACTGGAAATTTGGGGGTGGGTGACTAAGGGCAGGATAGTATTTTTCGTTCAAGTTAAAAGGAAGGTGTTTGGGTGAGGGTTGGTTAGAAGTGACAGGCGTATTTTCAGCCTCTGAAACATGTACTTTATGTGTGCTTTTTGGAGAAAATAAAGATTTCCTTATCTCTTGTGCAGCTTTCTCTTTCTCAAACACAACTGCCTTTTTGACTTTTTCCATTGAGAAGTGTATAAAGGATGGCTCTATTATATTATCGAGGTTAGTAGGTTTAGTAGGGGTTTTAAATTTTGAATCACCTTTCTCACCTGTAACGTCTATAACAAGTTCACCTTCTTCCAATTGATCGGCAGTCACTGGGTCCGGTTTATTTTCTGTCACCAGAACACTTATAACACTTTTTTCAGGAGAGTTATTTTCCATAGATTGCATAAACAAGCGAAGACCCTCATTATATTCATTAATAGTATCATCATTGATGATCACGATAGGGTCCTCAATGCATACCTCATCAACCCAAAGATTACAAACAGAGTTTGCTACTGTAGCCTTAGAGTAACCCCTGATTGGACCCGGATCACTGACCTCAATCAATGCGAGTAACATGTCGGTTCTTTTGAGATTATAAGAATTACTATCAATGTGTATGACTCTACCATAAGAATTGGCTACATCGTCGGTGTTGTTAGGTGAGACACAATCAAAGGGGATCCCTTCTATTCTCAATTTCGTGATCCTAGAGAATTTGTTTTGCCTTTTAGACATTGGAATTACTTCTAAGAAATTTAGATCATTCAAAGTAGGCCCCATGTTCATTCTTTTGAAACTTTCAGAATCACTACATTGCACTATGTAACCAAAAGGTCCCCAAGCAGAGATCGAAACAATGGAAATGAACCTACTTTTTAACCACTTGAATAATTTAAAGGCATCGATGGGGTCTTTGTCGATGATAAGGGCGGTTAAAGGTAGGTTGTTACCAGTTTCTATATTGGGTTCAAGAATGATCTTACTGATATTATTGGGTTGATGGAACCGATTTGAGTTATGAGCAGAATGATTACCAGGGTGTTGAACAGTAGGTTTAAAAGGGGTATTCAAATCTTTTTTAGCATAACTAACATAAAGAGTTCTATTGTTAATTACCTTGCCATTCATGGTGAAAATAGCTTTGTTTGCTTGAATTACCTTCTCAAATCTCACGAAGGCAAACGAACGATCTTGCTTCCAATAAATCCCTTTGATTGTGCCAAAATCATTGAAAAGGTTGAAAATGGAATCTTGGTTGGTATATTTAGACAAACCACCCAAAAAAATAGTCGATTTTTTTGAGAAAACAGGGAGTTGGCGATGATGGTGGAAAGGAGATTGTTGTTTGATGGGGATTGAATTTGGGAAAGTTGGAAAGAAATTTGAATGATTTTTTGTTTGATTTCTGTTTTGGTTGAAGGTTTGATGTTCTTGAAAGTTGAAATGATTCATTGTAGAGAGAGAAAAAAAAGTAACTTTATGTATGTGATTATCAACCAAGATCTTGTAAAAGTATGTATATTATGTTTTACTTTTATTTTTTTATTGAAGGCTAGTTCTGTTTTGTAAATTAACTCATTTGAAAGCATCATGATAGCATGCTAGGAAGGTTGAAAACGGCAATGTTTCATCACTTTCATATCTCTTTAAGTATTCATATGACCGAATCTAACCACCTAAAAATTTGTTATTTATTGTCTCCAATTTTTTATATTTGTACTATTTAATGTTTTTTTTTTTCAAAGTATAAACTGACGAATATAGATAGCTTAGCATTGTAGCAAAAGTTATAAAATAATGTACAATGACTAAATTACCCTTAATTAGGTTTTATAACGTGGGGCGTTTTGTGCACACCACATCATCACAAATCACAAATCTAATACACAAAACAAACCCCATATCTCTCCGCCTCTTCTTCCCACATACGTCTCTCTGGTTTTACATCGAGTATAATAATTAGTCGGTGAGTATCTATTGCTTTTTATTTTAATTACCTTACTTATAAATTATAAATTATAAATTATAAATTAGAGCAAATAATTATTTTTTAGTTTTATTTTCTATTTTAAAATAATAATAAAATAAAATTCCCACATGTACTGTTCGCACACCCTTTTTATTTCAAAAGGGTTACATGGTTGTTTGTTACTCTAACACTTGTCTACCCCATTTTATTTTATATAATATAATATAATATATAATATATGTATATATAATCTAATTAAATAATATAAAATTTATTATCATTTATCAATTTATAATTTATACAACAAAATGCATGAATCAAATCCTTAATTTCACAACTTCACAACACCCCTTTTACAACCTCATCATTTTGTGTTGACTATTTCTTTTGTAGGAAACAAATGACAAAAAATATGGGCTTGGCACAATAACTTGTGGTACAAAGGTAAAAATCTTTATTAATAGAGACCATCTATTTGATGCCTGTAACAATTCAAGATTCAATTTTGATCATAAATTTATGTAATTTTCTACAAGGGTATGAACCATTTTGTATCTTTTGTTTTTAATTCGTAAAATTAAGACAAAAAGGTGGAATCTTGAATGTACAATATGGCCCATTTTTCTGAATTGAATAATAACATAGATGTAAGTAAGGTTATGGTTTCTCAAGCTAGTAGAATTAATGAATTCCCTGTGAAGACTGATTTGTATGTTGAACTTAGAGGTTTAGATAGATTGAGGTGTTTATTTGAGCAAGTTCTTTTATATTTCAATAAGGATTTAATTAGGGCTTTTCCACCTAAACTTTGTGATGGTGTGGAGGTTGATTTATTTACATTGTTTTGGGTGATTAGAAAGATAGGAGATTATGAGTCAGTTTCGAATACTAATTTGTGGGAATTTGTTGCTAAGGAATGTGGGTTAGATATTATACATGTTGGAGCTTTGAAATTGATTTATATTAAGCATTTAAAAGAGTTTGATCAGTGGTTGATTCGTTGTGGTTTCAACGATACGACGTTAAAGAGTGCAGAGCTTGGTGCTCTCGAAAAATTAGAATCGTTGTTTCACGAGTTGAGATGGTGTAGCAATACTTCATCTAGTGTCGGATTTGATGATGGTAAAAGTTTGCTTAACGAAAAAATGGATTTTGATATGGTGAAGCTTGAAATGGGATTATCAAGAATTAATAATGGTAACGAAAACCATGACGATATTACTGGCTTGGATCTTAATGTGGCTATAAATGAAGAAGTTGGTGGTTTGAATCTTAATATGGCTAATGTTGATGGGGGATTTTCAAGAATGAATAACGTCGATGAAAAAGTTGAAATTTTTGGAGGTTTGGATGAAAGAAGATTAGAGTTCTGTCCGATTATTGACAATGATAAAAGAGGTGTGTTATGTTCAATAAATATGCATGGTCTTCATGCTAACAATAGTGAGATAAAAATTAATGGTGATAATGACGATAATATGGTGATTCTTGCCAAGACTATTGTTACTAATGTTGTTGATTCTCAAAAGATGGTAAAGGATGAATCTTTTAGTTCTAAGAGGATGAAAAAGGAGCAATCTTTATTGTTGTCAAAAAATGAAAGAGGATTTTCAAGAATCAATAATGTTTTTAACGAAAAGAGGGAAGAAATTGGTGGTTTGGATCTTGGTTTGGCTAAAATTGAAATGTTGTATCCAAGAATCAAAGATGACAACAACACGAATGTGTTATGTCCTATGAATGCACCTGATTTTCATTCCGACAATAGTGATCACAATGATAATCATGACGATAGTGCGTTGATTATAGCCAAGACTATTATTAGTAAGGTAGTTGGTTCTAGGAAGAGGATAAAAGAGGAATCTTGTAGTTCACAGAACATGAAAAAACAGAACATGAAAAAAGAGGAATCTTTGTCCTTGTCGGAAGTGCTAGATTGGGTAGCGAATGCTGCAAGAAATCCACATGATGACGAAATTGGAATCGTACCAAATAGTTCAAAGTGGAAGAAATGTAAGGGAAACAAAGTATGGAAACAGGTTTTGTTGGTGAAAGAGACGCTTTCGGTAAAACGAAATGTTGATTCGGGCTATAAATTCTATGGCTCTCAGGTATAACTCAAGTACTCAAACCTCTCTTTTATCGCTATCAATTCAGAGATAATAAGTTGCTAAGCTTGACTCATTTAAGCTTCATAGTGGCGAATGTACATACAGACATGTGGGATCCACTGACTCCACTAGTTTGAATTTTCTTTTAAAAGTACCACTCAAGTTATATGGGACCCAGAGGACCCGTTTGGTTAACAACCATTCCTTTAGAAAAGTTATTTTTAAAGTACTACTCAAATCGTATAGGACCCCTTTGAGTTTTTAATAGTAGAATTGCAACTGGGCCTTTATTCAACCATAAAATTGCTTTTTTGAGTTTTCCCAGAAGAAAGTATGTATATGATACACATATGTCATTTATGGTTTAATAATTCTTGGAATCATTTGGTTCTTATGAAATATGCAGAAGAAAAGAATCATGATGCATCCTTCAATGTATGAAGACGATAAAATTCCCGTTCACCTATCTTCCAAAAGAAAACGATTCAGTCAAAGGGTCAGTTATGTAAAATCATGTTCGTGTCCAGGCTGTACATCTTGTCCATCCTCTCTCAACAAATGTGTCAAAAAGGTCCCACATATATTGGATCCTATGGAGATACATGATGACACGTGCGAAGATCTAGAAGCAGAAAGTGTTAATGTACGAGCTGACGTACCTAAATGGACAAGTGTTGTTTTCGAGAGTGATTCTAAGTGGCTTGGTACTCGGATGTGGCCCCCACCCGAGGGCGATAGTGGAAAACGTGAAATGGAAAATTTAGTTATTGGGAAAGGAAGACAAAACTCGTGTACATGTCCAATTCCGGGGTCTGCTGATTGCGTAAGGTTTCATATTAGTGAGAATAGGACGAAGATCAAAGACACTCTGGGCCCACTTTTCTATAAGTGGAAATTTGATCGTATGGGTGAAGAGGCTTCGGCTTCATTGTGGAGTCCCGAAGAGGAAACCGAGTTTAAAAGTTTGGTTAGTAAAGCAAGACAAGATTTGAGTGATAGAAGCAAATCAAGACATGAAATTATGAGCTATTTTTGGAGAAGAGCTTTTGAGTCCATTCCTTTTAAAACTAAAGACATGTTGGTGAGCTATTACTACAATGTCTTTGTACTTAGACGAAGAAGTTACCAAAATCGCATTATGCCTGATAATATAGACAGTGATGATGATGATGAACACGAGGTGGGGCATGAAAAGATCCATGCTTTATCTATCACTGATCTTGAATCTTGAATGTTGAATCTTGAATTTTGAAGGGGTATGAATTACTATGAAGTATGAACATGAACATGATGTGGGGTATGTTGGAGATGTAATTGGGAATGTAAAGATCTGTGCTTTATCTGTCAAATGTTCAGGGAATAGTGCGTTGATTGAATCTTGATATGGTCGTAATGTGCGTGCGCGAAACTATGATACCAATTTTGGAGCGTGTAAAATTATAAGTGTGTGACTGATATAGATAGCCAGGCTCCAGGTGCCATATACTGTGTTAAACACTTTAACAGTTATGTTTAGTTGTTCCATCTTTTAAAATTTCTGTTTTTTAATTTGTCATGGGTGTGTTTACTAAACTACTCCGTAGCCGTAGTCAAATGTTCTAGCCGAAGCTGATAGCTGGTGTTGAATAATGAAAACCTACCACATAGTATTAATCTAAATTTTAAGAACTCCAAAGGATCTTAAGCTCACACTCGGAAGTTAAGCTCACAATCGGACCTGAATTATACTCGTATAAAAATATGTCTAATATTCCTCTGCACAAGGAGTGCAGAAAATGTACATTCACCAACGAGCTTATAGCTCAGTGGTACCCGATGCCTTTGATCCCTGGGCCCACAGTGGGGGAAGCTTTGACCCAAGAGAGGCGCAAGTTCGATTCTCAGTCTGGGCGCCCCGCATGGAATTATTTCTCCCTCCGGGGGGGAATTTGTGAAGTGTTTCGGGGGTCTAGCTAGCTGGGGTAAAAATCGCCTTGCCGTCACTGTGGGTACTGGGAGGAGGTACTTTGCCGGCACAGGTCTCTTTCGGGGTGGGATTGGTGGGTGCTACGGCACACAGGGTTAGCGTGTCCCTGCCAACTTACACGTTTTGACCCAAGAAAATGTACATTCTAACTTAACTAAATGTTGAAAATAACTTATTCTTTTCTCCCATTTGTTGTTATTTGTTGCAAAAAGCTAATATTAGATGCATATTGTTTGACGGCTTCCTCAATTATGTAAATTTTTTCATAAGTCGTCACTTGCTCTGCATAACAATGGAGTGGTACTTTGGTAGACATTTTTTGTCGATGACAACAATGTTCTCCAACGCAGAATAAAAGAGTTTGAATAATGTAACCCGTATCTGAAAAATATTATTAGTCAACTATAATAGAGTACAATAAAACCTTGACTAAATCATACGACTCATATTAATGTATAAGACTCAATATATTATAATTATATATTTTTTTTTGAACGGTTTGGTTAGTTGGTAAGACACACGCACGCGTCGAGGAGAAACCCAGGATCGAATCTCACAAGAGGGCTCTGAGATCTATTTCACTCTCAAAGCCATTGGAAATTAAATCAGGGAAAACTCCCCCCACGAGGATCGAACCTGCACCATTGCTGGAAAACCTTGACTAAATCATACGACTCATATTAATGTATAAGACTCAATATATTATAATTATATTTTTTTTTTTGAACGGCTTGGTTAGTTGGTAAGACACACGCACGCGTCGAGGAGAAACCCAGGATCGAATTTCACAAGAGGGCTCTGAGATCTATTTCACTCTCAAAGCCATTGGAAATTAAATCAGGGAAAACTCCCCCCACGAGGATCGAACCTGCACCATTGCTGGAAACAGGGGAGATTTCATGGGTGGCCACCCAGACTAGGCCCGGATATTATATTTATTATTATATTATAATATTATATGGATGGATATGGATTATGACAATAACAATATAATACGTAATACCTTGTATATTGTAATTATTAAAAATATATACTCGGTAATACAAATACAATAATTTATCTTATCTTAACACTTACATTAAAATTAAAAAAGAATCTAAAGTACACGAATCCTCATTTAGCTCTGATTGTCTGAACCGCCTCTCAGTCTCTGTATTTCTATTTTTAATTTTATCAAATCAAAAATCAATCAAAAGAATACTGATTTCTATCTCCTTTACCCGCACGCCACTCACCACCCATAAAACTCACTCTCTAACATCTTTCAATTCCCCCAAAATCATCAACAAATTCATTAATTTCTTCCAATATTTTCTTGATTAACTTGTAAACAAAAACATGTCTTCTCCAACCAAACGTAGGGAGATGGATTTGATGAAGCTGTAATAATTTATAAAGACATGATTTTTGTTTTCATTTTTTGGGTTTTAATAATTTACAGTAATTTTTAATGTTGGTGATTGATTTTGTGATGTAGGATGATGGGTGATTATAAAGTGGAGATGATCAATGATGGTATGCAAGAGTTTTATGTCCAGTTTCATGGACCTAAAGACAGTAAGTTTCAGTGTTTCTTTTCATTTCTGATTTTTATGTCCTTTTAGATATATAAGTATGTAAATTTCTCTAATTTTCTGTTAATTTGATGATAAACTTTGTGGGTATATGTCTGAACTTAAAGTAGATTATAAAAATGTGATCTTTTTGTGTAATCATGTTGAATTTGATTTGTTTTTACGTTTTATTGACATATTGCCTAAACCCCACAAATTTATGTTATTGATATAGGGAAAAGTTGAACTTACATATAGGAATTTATGGGATTTCTGTTTTTTGTCTAGGGTTTGTACCGTATTTCATTTGTTTCACATTGTGATTTGTGAGTTCACTTATTGAAAATTGGTGATGATTTCGGGTTGTAAATTGAGCTCGTTTGAGTCATTTTACATGTCACATTTATGTTGTTTGGGTAGGATATTTTCGTTTATGCTAAATGAACTTAAATTGTTGAATACAAAGGTTTGATTTATAGACAATTTGAGAAATATTTCTGTGAAAACAAAAAGGTTATCTTGATTAGACGGTTAAGACGACATTTTTTCCCCTTCTCATAGCAACAAAGAACAGTCTATGCCAATTGGTAAACCATGTAGGTACTGTGTGTTTTTGTTGAGTCATGTGACAATTGTGTGTGGTTATCATTCTTATTTTGTGAATTGTTTTCAGTTGGCACATTACAGTGTTTCTTCTGTGCGTTCGTTAATGGGCTAGCCAACTTACCGAGTTCGTGATCAGGCGTCAAATAATGTTCTTTCTAATTATCAAGATTATTTTTCAGTCCATGTAATCATTAAATAAGTATTTACTAAACAATCATACAACTAAGTATGTGACTGTCACAACTAAACCAACTTCTGCAGCACTTTATGTTACAGCTGAAATTCTTATTTTGAAAAATATGTATCTTATTAACAATTGCAATACTAAACACCCCCACAAAAACTGTGTAATTGTGGTTGATATAAATAAGTATATATTTAATATTTATTCCTATTGTTATTATTATCGTAGCTATATATCTAAAATATGGTGATACAGGCCCGTATCATGGAGGTGTTTGGAGAATAAGGGTGGAGCTGCCCGATGCTTATCCATATAAATCTCCTTCAATTGGATTTATCAACAAAATTTACCATCCAAATGTTGATGAAATGTGAGTTTTAATTTTGCATACAATAGATCGATGTCTGTTTTTTGAACATTCGTTCTCAACTTCTCATCACAAACAAATATGAGTTATTTTCCAGGTCAGGATCAGTTTGTTTGGATGTTATTAATCAGACATGGAGTCCAATGTTTGGTAATCATCATCTTATTATTTATACTCATATTTATCAGTTAATATAATACAGTGTAATGATTTTGAATTATGAGTTATGTATTTGCAGATTTGGTGAATGTGTTTGAAGTTTTTCTACCGCAGCTTCTTTTGTATCCAAACCCATCTGATCCTTTGAATGGAGATGCTGCAGCACTAATGATGCGGGACCGAACTGCGTATGAACAAAAAGTTAAAGGTACATTTTTTATTTAATATTTATTTGAGAGGTATTATTATATTATTATAGATATAATTTTGGGCAAGTTATGTAGGTGTTTTTAGGGGTAATTTACTGTCCTTTATGTAGACAATTCAACAATGCAGTTGCTGTTGTTATTATTATCTTGTATAGAGTATCAAGTATTAATGAGATAATAACAATAAGTCAATAACCAAGTGTAAAGTATTAATGCTACTGTTCTCTCTAATAGACCAACATTGTATAATGTACAAGTCTTCAATATACCTAATTCTGTTAGAGTCCCATTTGGCTTTATCATGTGCTCATACATATTGGTTTTATACCTAAGAATGATCAAGCTACGCAATTGCATCTTATTCATCGTTGTAAAAGTGGGATCAATCCCATTCTATAGTTCCTTCCCCTGTCAATTGCCAACCTCTAAAGTCCGGTCGAGTTACCTTTGTTAGATTAATAGGTTTCACAAGCAGGCTGCCCCAGCTTTGCCAAAATCGGCCAACGGGTCAAAATCGGCCAAAAGTCGGACTGTTGGTCGAAGTTGGACTTATTTGACCAAAGTCGGTCAACTTTGGTCAATATGAAATAAGGGGCTTTGGAGTATTTGAACTATTAAATGAATGTATGTATGTATGTTTATTGGTTCCCTTCTATAGTTACACTTACTTTTTAAATTTATTTTTTATATGTAAAAATATATTAATCCGATGTATCCCAACCCGGATGATTTGTCCTACAAGGTCTCGATCGACTAACGGCTTTTACCACTTTGATCTTATTGGGAGATGACGCTTATATTGATTGTATACGCTTGTAGCGTTATTTATAAGTACCACTGAGTTGTGCGGAAGTGGTGTTCAAACAAATCTATGCAGATGATCTTCAGTGGCTAATCTTTGATGAAAATTCAATCGGGTCCCGGATTTTTATTCCAAAGCTAATTATATTTGAATTGTATTTTAGTGGTTGTTTACCTCCAAAGACCATGAGGATCTATGATTTTAGATATGTATTGTCATAAGATCTCATTATGTAAGAATATGCATTCCTTTAACTTGATAAAACATTATACAATATAATTACAAATATATTTTTTGTAATAAAGCCACCTCAGCATCTGAAAAAACCATTCGTCTTTTGCTTCTCTCTCTTTTTACTAACATGGTATTATTTTTTATTTCGTGTTAAGAGTATTGTGAGAGATATGCGAAGCCAGAGGATGCTGGGGCCGTTCCTGAAGAGGAAAAATCGAGTGATGAGGAGGAGCTGAGCGAAGCCGAATACGCTTCTAGTGATGAAGAAGTGGCTGGAAAAGCTGACCCTTGAGTATGTAGTTGTATTAATGAACTTATGTACATCTTAACTTTGTTGTCTTTTAAGTTAAAATATTTAGCCCTTTTTAAAGGGACATTTGCTCCAATAACTCTTGTAAAAACTTGTTTCTTTGTAACTGTTGTCATTCATATCTGATTTATCTAAAAGTTTTATAATGATGTTATGGTGAAAACATGTAAACAAAAAAGTTTTTTCCTGTTCAAGCTGCCCAGAAAAAGAGACACTGAATTGCTTTCAATTCTTTTCTCTTTCAAGAACTGGGTATTTGCCATCAAAGGCTAAAACTTTTTGAAATTCAAGAGTTTTGAGTGAAATTTTATGGGGTCGAAGTCTTGTTGTTCAATCTCAATCAAACCCATCTCAATTTGAATGTTTTGACCTTGAAAAGTCAACGATTTTGTCTCTAGGTGGTAGAGACGGGCCTTCTGCAATTGCTACAATACCAAATGGGTCAGTTCATGTTTCTCATGGAAGCAAGATTACATCTTTTTGATTAGTTTTTGCAAAGAAAGTCAACTACTTTGACCCAATTTTCTAACTATTGATTCTTTATTAGCTTTATCACCTAATGTTGTTGCAGCTGGTGCCGCTGATTTATGTGGGTTGCAAATTATTGAACTTGATTTGGGTTCTGTTGGACAGACTTTAAATTATTGGAACATCATGTTAGGAGTAAAAAGTACACATATACAGTTATAGTTGTTGAAACAGAAGTTTGTACACAGTATTTACATGTTGATTAACTTGCATATGTTTAAACTAATTGTTGGAATTCTCATTATGTATTTGGTGAATTCAGTTACACATTCTTGGTAGCATTATAGTCCCAACTAGTCCGGATCGGCCCGCGCGTTGCGGCGGGGGTTTTCGGCTTGCGTATTCATATTTAATGTAGCGTTGTGTATTTACAGAAGGGAAAACGGGCCGTGTGTTAAGCGCCGTTGTAGGTGTCGTCGTCTTCGTCTTCAGTGTTTTTTAAAAAGTATCCTTTTCGAACGTAGTTAGTTTCGTTTTGTTGATAAAATTATTTCGAGTCTAACGGTGTTGTCGGAAAAATTTAACTCGCGTCGAGGAGGAAGATACGGGCTGTCGTTGTGTTTAGCGTTTTTTAAAAAGTGCCCGTTTCGAACGTGGTTAGTTTCGTTATGTTCATAAAATTATTTCGAGTCTGACGCTGCCGTCGAAAAAATTTAACATGTGCTGAGCGGGAAGATACAGGTTGTCGTTATATTTAGCGTTTTTTTTTTAGAAGTGTTCATTTCGCATATAGTTAGTGCCGTTGGGGTCGGAAGATTTTTCTGAGCTGAACGGTGGTCTCTGAAAAATTTAACTCGCACCCAGCGAAAAGATAGGGCCCGTTAAAAATTTGGGTGGAATTAGTTTATTATATTTTAATTAAATTATATATTTACACTTTTTACACCTAAAAAGTGTAAAGTTGAAGGGCTGTTGTTGGAGTTGAGGTGAAGTTGAGGGGCCTGTTGTAATGTGAACGCAAAGTTAAAACTACACTCAAATGTGGTTAAAACTACAACAGGTTTAACCACTTTTAGCAGGTAAGGTTAAAATTAATAATAATAGTTAATAATAATAATAATTAATAATAATTAATTAATAATAATTAATTAACAGAATCATAAATCATTCTATTCTACATTTAGCCGCATAGCAATATAACATTCTTAAGACCATTCGTAATGGTGAGTGGTGTCACTTTTGATGTCACTTGCATTTTTTCACTTTTTGGATGAGTATGACGTGTTTCTTTGTTGAGTGGAATATTGGTGGTGTTACTTTTTGGTGTTAGTTAGGAGTATCGTGATGATGTGTGTAACGACCCGTCAAAGTACACTTGACGACCATCGTTATCTTGGTCCCACAGCTTGATCATAACTCTATATGAATTTGATAAATAACCTTGCATTCTTTATTTAAAAATAATTTCCTATAAAGGAAACCTACCAAAATATGTAAGTTTAGAAAAACCATACATTATTACTTAACCAAAAGTTGACCCAAAACAAGTTAACAACATCCACTATTAAATGTATCAAAATAGAATGCAAGTTAATGTTTAACAAAAGCTGTCATCATAAATATGCAGACTCTCTAAGCACAACGGAAGCAATCAATCATGAACCTGAGAATAAAACATGCGAGTAACTGTCAACAAAAATGTTGAGTGAATTATAGGTTTAATATTGCAAACAATATTTAATTTAAACAATAAAAATTTATGTTTGAAAACATAAAAATTCCTTTTTGGACCACAAAATTATATGCTAGAAAACATATAAAAAAAACATTATTCCATTTTTCGTGAGCCACCTGGTAACCACTTAACCATTTATTTACCCTTGCCAAACACAATAAACAATATACACCGAACAATTGTATCTTCAACTAAATACGAAGTACTAAATATTTCGATTATAAATTGCTAGCGCGACTAGCTCGAAATGGGGTTGTCAAACCCGATAGATCTATCCGTAGGATTCGCGTTCACCAGTAAAAACCAGTGATTACAGTTACCAGACTAGGGAATATTTTTGTTCAACTCACAATGAATAATTTAAATCAACTTCCACTTGTGTCCAAATTATAAAATAAATTGCATGTATTCTCATCCCAAAAGAGTAAAATAGAAAATGGGACTATAACTCACCTTAACAGTAACAAAGTAACCAACACAGTAAGCGAACAGCAAATAGAGTATAGTGATCAGGAATGATCATAACGCCGACCTATAAATAAAGCAGGTCGATATAAATAACTAACTTAGGTCAAGTCTTAGTATGATAGCTATTGTACATGTTGCAAGTAGACATAGAACAATACTCAACATGCATCGGTTTGACCGGAACAGCGTACGGACACACACTTTCTATTTTTAGAAAGTTTCTATTTTTAGCAGGTTTTCATTTTTGGAAAGTTTCTATTTTAGGAAAGTTTCTATTTTTGGAAAGTTTCCAAATTTAGAAAGTTTCTATTTTTAGAAAGTTTTTAAGTTAGGAAAGTTTCCTTATTTAGAAAGTCAACAAAAGTCAACTGAAAGTCAAAGTCAACCGAAAGTCAACTCAAAAGTCAACCTTGGTCAAACATAGTCAACATTAATTTTAAAAGTATAAGTTGTAGTAGTAATATAAGTTATAATGTTTATTAAAGTTAAATATGTATAATTATGTCATAACATAAGTTTAATTAAATTAAAATGAATTGTTAAGTTAACATAAGTTTAAATGATATAATTAATATAACCTAAGTATTTAATTAATTAATTAAATATTAGACATAATATAAGTATTATTATTTAATAATAAATTTTAATCATATCATAAGTATTATTAATTAATAATGAATTATTAATCATACCATAAGTTTCTAATTATAATTATTAAATCATAAGTATTTAATAATTAAATCATAATTAAATAATAACTAAGTCTTATAATAATTAAATAATTATTTTATCCTTATTATAAGTCTTATTATAATAATCTCATAATATAAGTTTAATACTTATCATAAGTATTTTTCATTAATAATAAAAGTATTATTAATCATAAGTTTAATTAAAAGTTTAATTAAATCATAAGTAATAATTAAATGATATAATAAATGTATATCATAAGTCTTAAATTATAATAATTACTTTTATATCATAAGTAATTTAATAATAATGAGAATCATTATTTATATCATAAGTTTTAATAATTAACCATAAGTTTTAATTAAAAGTTCATCGGGTCATAACTTGAGCCCCGGGAATCGGTTTTCGGTGAGTTTTGTATATATCTTCGCCTAACCAACCCACCCAACACATTAGTGTGCTCAAGAACATCCCAAGAACAGTCACCAAGTCGTGACTTACAGCTCTTAATCAGTTTGGACCTTTAATCCGCTCAAAAACGTGTTTTAGTCATAACGGGTGATCCGTGGCTCGAAATTTCGATGACCCGAACATGAAAGTTCATCCCATCATCAATCCTAACACACTAGTACACCCTAAGGACTCTAAAAATAGTCACAAAGTCGGACCAAACCTGGTTCAATTCGTTTTCATAGTTTAATCTCCACATAATACCATTTTAATCATAACTAGACATCCGGGAATCGAAATGACATGAATCCGGAGTCTAAAATTAATGTCTTGATGAGAGAAACTTATATAGACACTTTAATTTCACTTTTATAACAGTTAAATTTCCAGAAAATAACAAACAAGCTGCTGTCCCAAATTAATCAAACCAAAAACATGAATTAACGATCATTTATACGCATACAATCAACAATACAATAACATATAAGCATCATACTATCATTATAACATATAAAAACAGAAAAGTGAAACAAAAATTGAAAAGCTAGGGTTAGGGTTTATACCCTAATCAAGAATTGATTTATATAAACGCGTAGAGAAGAACGAGAGCAATCCGATTATGTAAAAAGCCCTATGATCCAAGCTTGATTTGATGGTGAATTGATGATGATGATGATGGTGAGAAGGTGACGGCCAAGAAAAAAAAGAAAAGAGGAAGAGGAGAGAAATTAGATTTAGGGAAAAACAAGGAAATGTAAAATGATAATGAAATGAAAAATGAAAAAAAATGAAAATGGGGAGGGGGGGGTCCCATTTGGCCGAATTTTTGATGGTGTGGGCCCCTTTGTGGCCCAACTTTGATAAATAAAAGAATTCTTGTGGCCCGAATGCCCGAACGAAAACCCGAAACGCGAAAACACCGCTACGCGATTAAATATTCAGAGAGATAACGCATACGCGACAAATAAAATATATAAACACTATATATGATCATATGACATCAAAATATCATATTTAAAATAATTTGGATTTAAAAATCCCAAAAGTTTGACCGTTGGTTTGAAAACCGAAAAGATTCGTCGGATAGAATTCCGCGATTCGTATAAACGTACGATTTAAAATATGAAAACAAATATTCATTTAACACATAATAATTAATATATTATTACTAAAATAATAATATAGGCCATAGAAATAACGTGGCACGTATAACAGTTAACGGTCATTAAATAATTAACGGTAAAAGATAACGGAAAAAGTAGGGTCGTGACAGTACCTTCCCGTTACGGAAATTTCGTCCCGAAATTTAAGCAGGTGCAGGGGTTGACTCAGCATCTGGGATCAAATGCGGGTACTTCTGCTTCATCTGATCTTCACGCTCCCAAGTGAACTTGGGACCGCGTCTGGCGTTCCATCTAACCCGAACAATAGGAATTCTGCTCTGTTTAAGAGTCTTAACCTCTCGGTCCATAATTTCAACAGGTTCCTCAATAAAATAAAGTTGCCTATCAACATGAAGTTCCTCAAGAGGAATAGTCTGATCGGCCTCGGCAAACACTTCTTTAAATTCGATACATGGAAAACATCGTGAACAACACTGAGTTTTTGTGGCAATTTTCAAATGATAAGCCACGGGTCCAACTCTCTCAATAATCTCAAACGGTCCCACAAAATGAGGATTCAACTTTCTCCTTTTACAAAAACGCACCACTCCTTTCCAAGGTGATACCTTCAACATAACACGATCACCGACCTGAAATTCGATATTGTTCCTTCTCTTATCAGCGTAACTCTTTTGCCTACTTCTGGCGGTTCTCAATCTTTCCTTAATCTGTACAATCTTCTCAGTAGTCTCGTGAAGAATTTCTGGACCTTTGAGTTGAGCATCCCCAACCTCATTCTAACAAATAGGAGACCTACACTTTCTACCATACAGAGCTTCAAACGGTGCGGCTTTAATACTTGCATGATAGCTGTTGTTATAAGAAAATTCAGCTAGTGGCAAATATTTATCCCACCCATTACCAAAATCAATAACACACGCCCGTAACATATCTTCTAACGTTTGAATGGTCCTTTCACTCTGACCATCCGTCTGCGGATGATAAGCGGTGCTCATATCCAACTTAGTTCCTAAAGCTTCCTGTAATGATCGCCAAAATCTCGATATAAATCAACTGTCTCGGTCCGAAATGATTGATACAGGAACACCATGTCTAGAAACAATCTCCTTCAAATACAACCGAGTAGCTTCTCCATCGAATCTGTTTCCTTAATCGGCAAAAAGTGAGCTGACTTAGTGAGTCGATCTACAATCACCCAAATGGTATCGTAACCACCCGTAACTCTTGGTAACTTCGTGATAAAATCCATTGTAATACCCTCCCACTTCCACTCGGGAATCTCAGGTTGCACCAAAAGTCCAGACGGCTTCTGATGTTCAGCTTTGACCTTAGCACAGGTCAAACACTTAGCCACATAAGTAGCCACATCAGCTTTCAAATTAGGCCACCAATACAGCTCCTTAAGATCATGATGCATCTTTCCTGAACCAGGATGAATAGAGTACCTAGACTTATGATCCTCATCTAAAAGAAGTTGTCGTAGATCACCAAACTTCGGAACCCCAAGGCATCCCGTAAAATACCGAGTACCATCGGTTCGTACCTCTAACTGTTTACTCAAGCCTCGGACCTTCCCGTTACAAAATTCTCCTCCTTAAAGGCTTCTTGTTGTGCCTCAAGAATCTGCCTTGCGAGGTTTGTTCGTATTGTCATATTCAAGGCTCTAAACCTATGAGGTTCAACTCTCTCTTTTTGACTCAGAGCATCAGCCACGACATTGGCTTTTTCCCGGAATGGCTAAAGGAGTTCACAATCATAATCGTTCAACAATTCAACCCATCTTCGCTATCTCATATTCAACTGTTTCTGATCAAGGATATGTTGAAGACTTTTGTGATCAGTGTACATAGTACTTTTGACCCCATACAGATAATGTCTCCAAATCTTAAGCGCAAACACAACAGCTCCCAACTCTAATTCGTGGGTTGTATAATTCTTCTCGTGAATCTTCAACTGACGTGACGCGTACGCAATAACTTTCTTTCGTTGCATCAAAACACAACCAAAGCCCTGACGCAAAGCATCACAATAAACAACAAAATCATCATTACCCTCAGGTAGTGATAATATCGGAGCGGTAGTCAACTTCTTCTTCAAAGTTTGAAAAGCAGTCTCTTGTTCATCCTTCCACTCATACTTCTTCCCCTTGTGCGTTAAAGCAGTCAGAGGTTTCGCGATACGAGAAAAATCTTGAATGAACCTTCTATAGTAACCTTCCAACCCTAGAAATTGACGAATCTGAGTAGGAGTTTTCGGAATTTCTCACTTCTCGATTGCCTCAATCTTGGCAGGATCAACTTGTATTCTCTGTTTTCTAACAATATGTCCAAGGAATTGAACTTCTCTAAAACCAGAAAGCACACTTAGAGAACTTAGCGTACAATTCTTCTTTCGTCAACAAATCAAGCACCAACTTCAAATGTTCTTCGTGCTCTTCATCACTCTTGGAATAAATAAGGATGTCGTCGATGAAAACGATAACGAAATTTATCCAGATATGGGCTACGCATACGGTTCATGAGGTCCATGAACACAACAAGTGCGTTAGTCAATCCGGACGGCATAACAAGAAATTCGCAGTGACCATAACGGGTAAGGAAAGCGGTTTTCGGAATATCAGTTTCTTTAGCCCGCAGTTGGTGATAACCGGAACGAAGATCAATCTTAGAATAAACGGACGAACCTTGAAGTTGATCGAACAGATCATCAATTCTCGGAAGAGGGTAACGGTTGTTAACCGTAAGCTTGTTCAACTCGCGATAATCAATACACCATCGGAATGACCACCTTTCTTTTTAACAAACAAAACAGGAGCTCCCTAAGGGGACGAACTGGGACGAATGAAATATAGTTGCAACAATGAAGGAAGAAATATATGGAGTAGTCACATCGGTGGCATAGATACTTAAGGCATTCTCTCAAAGGAGATAACGAGGATCATGGACTTCAAAGTAAATTTTTCATTACATTTCCGAAAGGAAGATGTACGAAAGGTGTGATCTTTCAACGAGAGTAAACTTCCTTGTACAATGAGCGAGGAAATCTAGGATTCATCCATATTCTTAAATTTATGTGCGGATGAAGAGAAACGTGAATCGTGGACTATAAAGAATAGTTGACTCCAGGTGAGATGAATCTCCAAAAATAATTTCGTACACCTCAAAGTATTGAATCCTAGGATTGATGTTTACGAGGGTGTTGCGGTTAACAGCGAGTATTGAGAGTAAAAACTCCTCAAACGGTCTAGTGTAATATATATCCATGAAACCACTATAACCACAGTTGGGGTAGAAACCCACCTAGCGCCTTTTCTACAATAGGGTGACCACCGAGTGTACCCCAAAAAATTGATTTATCGGTCCGCGTTTCGGCCATGTCCAACCATAAGAGAGAAAATTTTATGAGCGCAAAGACTTTCCAACAAATTTTATAAAACCGGCATCCAAAGTGGTGTAAGAGTTTCTATCAATGAACTTAATGGTAGGTTTCATCCTTAAACGGAGGATGAGAAGAACTGTGATCCAAATGCTCTGTAGGGTAATGAGAAAATTTGATAAAATCAATCAAAGGAGTTTTGAAAAAGCTTTGAACGTTTGATGTGACAACATAAACGGAACGAAGTTCTTAGTAAAATTAGAAGTATGTACAATGTATACCATTTTATATAAAACAATTTGACTTGGTTAAACAATTCAATAAAGGAGTGGTTTTAAAATAATTTTGAAGGTATGATTTAGTGTATACTAGCCAAAATAGGTAAGGGTAAATTTATTCATTTCAATCCATACGTACATATATGATTTATAAATTGTATACATGACAAAATATTTCATTACTTCTATTCACCCATAAACCTCATGAGAACCGCCCAATTAAACAAATGTGTAAAACTCCCGATGATAAACAGAGTATCTGTATTTCAGAGGCTACGAGTTGAAGTAAGATCGTGGAAGATCGAGTAAAGGACTTGAATCGTCGTGCGACATTTGACCAACAAATGTTACGAGGTCATGAAAACCAATGAGTTAAATGTTGTTTTGACTATTATCAGGACATAAGTCCTTGGGCCAAAACTGTTCCCGAGCGAAGCTGTTGCTAACAAGCGATTTATGAAGGATAGAGCATGAGATAGATAATCTGGTTAAAACGAGCTTCTCGTATATCAACAAATAAGATAATGAATATTTTCCCTATCCATGTAATACATCGGAACTTCTGAATGAGTAGTGTAAAATTTTTCTTTGACTCGCTTTCTATTCCTCATGTCACAATATTGGGACTTCTTTATGAATTAACGTAATATAATCACGTTGGCCTGACGCCATTATATTTCACTAATTCATAGTTCCATTCCAATAGCACTACATGAGGTCAGGACACGCGATCAACCTCGGATTTCCACACAATTTCTCTAAAACACTTCCTTAAACAATGTGCTAAGGATAGCACAAGAGACAAAACATCATAAGTAACGAAAAGGGAGTAACGATGACATAGAAATGTCTTCGAAGTACCAAAAATCTCTAAAAGTCAAGAATGACATTTTCCGGTTCAAAAACCAAAGCACATAGGCACAACGGCACAAAGGCATGTAATATAACAAGAATGTTATATACCTAAACATAATAGCTGACATTGATATGCCGAGCATTTAGAAGTCAAGAATGACATCTCGCGTAATATAACTCAAACGTTATATACATAACCATAACAGATGACATAGAAATGTCAAGAATTTCAGAAGTCGAGAATGACATCCCTCGGTTTCACTATCCGAGGTGTTCTTATAAAGATAAACTCGCATGAGTCGGAGAATACGTTTAAATTGGAATGAGAGTTCCTCCCGGAATCAGAAGATAGAAGAGATGTATGTATGGTAACGATATACCTACTTATAGGATACAAATAACCACATATAATAATACGCTATAGGTCGGGCTGTAGACTAGACTCACTAATGCACCCTATTGACTCAGGTAACGACATCAATGCAGCCTAATTCCCTACAACCAGAGCTCTGATACCAACTGTAACGACCCGTCAAAGTACACTTGATGACCATCGTTATCTTGGTCCCACAGCTTGATCATAACTCTATATGAATTTGATAAATAACCTTGCATTCTTTATTTAAAAATGATTTCCTATAAAGGAAACCTACCAAAATATGTAAGTTTAGAAAAACCATACATTATTACTTAACCAAAAGTTGACCCAAAACAAATCAACAACATCCACTATTAAATGTATCAAAATAGAATGCAAGTTAATGTTTAACAAAAGCTGCCATCATAAATATGCAGACTCTCTAAGCACAGCGGAAGCAATCAATCATGAACCTGAGAATAAAACATGCGAGTAACTGTCAACAAAAATGTTGAGTGAATTATAGGTTTAATATTGCAAACAATATTTAATTTAAACAATAAAAATTTATGTTTGAAAACATAAAAACTCCTTTTTGAACCACAAAATTATATGCTAGAAAACATATAAAAAACATTATTCCATTTTCCGTGAGCCACCTGGTAACCACTTAACAATTTATTTACCCTTGCCAAACACAATAAATAATATACACCGAACAAGTGTATCTTCAACTAAATACGAAGTACTAAACATTCCGATTATAAATTGCTAGCGCGACTAGCTCGAAATGGGGTTGTCAAACCCGATAGATCTATCCGTAGGATTCGCGTTCACCAGTAGAAACCAGTGATTACAGTTACCAGACTACGGAATATTTTTGTTCAACTCACAATGAATAATTTAAATCAACTTCCACTTGTGTCCAAATTATAAAATAAATTGCATGTATTCTCATCCCAAAAGAGTAAAATAGAAAATGGGACTATAACTCACCTTAACAGTAATGAAGTAACCAATACAGTAAGCGAACAGCAAATAGAGTATAGTGATCAGGAATGATCACAACGCCGACCTATAAATAAAGCAGGTCTATATAAATAACTAACTTAGGTCAAGTCTTAGTATGATAGCTATTGTACATGTTGCAAGTAGACATAGAACAATACTCAACATGCATCGGTTTGATCGGAACAGCGTACGGACACACACTTTCTATTTTTAGAAAGTTTCTATTTTAGCAGGTTTCCATTTTTGGAAAGTTTCTATTTTAGGAAAGTTTCTATTTTAGGAAAGTTTCTATTTTTGGAAAGTTTCTATTTTAGGAAAGTTTCTATTTTTGGAAAGTTTCCAAATTTAGAAAGTTTCTATTTTTGGAAAGTTTTTAAGTTAGAAAAGTTTCCTTATTTAGAAAGTCAACAAAAGTCAACTGAAAGTCAACTCAAAAGTCAACCTTGGTCAAACATAGTCAACATTAATTTTAAAAGTATAAGTTGTAGTAGTAATATAAGTTATAATGTTTATTAAAGTTAAATATGTATAATTATGTCATAACATAAGTTTAATTAAATTAAAATGAATTGTTAAGTTAACATAAGTTTAAATGATATAATTAATATAACCTAAGTATTTAATTAATTAATTAAATATTAGACATAATATAAGTATTATTATTTAATAATAAATTTTAATCATATCATAAGTATTATTAATTAATAATGAATTATTAATTATACCATAAGTTTCTAATTATAATTATTAAATCATAAGTGTTTAATAATTAAATCATAATTAAATAATAACTAAGTCTTATAATAATTAAATAATTATTTAATCCTTATTATAAGTCTTATTATAATAATATCATAATATAAGTTTAATACTTATCATAAGTATTTTTCATTAATAATAAAAGTATTATTAATCATAAGTTTAATTAAAAGTTTAATTAAATCATAAATAATAATTAAATGATATAATAAATGTATATCATAAGTCTTAAATTATAATAATTACTTTTATATCATAAGTAATTTAATAATAATGAGAATCATTATTTATATCATAAGTTTTAATAATTAACCATAAGTTTTAATTAAAAGTTCATCGGGTCATAACTTGAGCCCCGGGAATAGGTTTTCGGCGAGTCTTATATATATATTCGCCTAACCAACCCACCTGACATATTAGTGTGCTCAAGAACATCCCAAGAACAGTCACCAAGTTGTGACTTACAGCTCTTAATCAGTTTGGACCTTTAATCCGCTCAAAAACGTGTTTTAGTCATAACGGGTGATCCGTGGCTCGGATTTCGATGACCCGAACATGAAAGTTCATCCTATCATCAATCCTAACACACTAGTACACCCTAAGGACTCTAAAATGGTCACAAAGTCGGACCAAACCTGGTTCAATTCGTTTTCATAGTTTAATCTCCACATAACACCATTTTAATCATAACTAGACATCCGGAAATCGAAATGACATGAATCCGGAGTCTAAAATTAATGTCTTGATGAGAGGAACTCATCTATACACTTTAATTTCACTTTTATAACAGTTAAATTTCCAGAAAATAACAAACAAGCTGCTGTCCCAAATTAATCAAACCGAAAACATGAATTAACGAGCATTTCTACGCATACAATCAACAATACAATAACATATAAGCCTCATACTATCATTATAACATATAAAAACAGAAAATTTAAAGAAAAATTGAAAAGCTAGGGTTAGGGGGTATACCCTAATCAAGAATTGATTTATATGAACGCGTAGAGAAGAACGAGAGCAATTCGATTATGTAAAAAGCCCTACGATCCAAGCTTGATTTGATGATGAATTGATAATGATGATGGTGAGAAGGTGACGGCCAAGAAAAAAAAGAAAAGAGGAAGAGGAGAGAAATTAGGTTTAGGGAAAAACAAGGAAATGTAAAATGATAATGAAATGAAAAATGAAAAAAATGAAAATGGGGAGGGGGTCCCATTTGGCTGAATTTTTGATGGTGTGGGCCCCTTTGTGGCCCAACTTTGATAAATAAAAGAATTCTTGTGGCCCGAATGCCCGAACGAAAACCCGAAACGCGAAAACACCGCTACGCGATTAAATATTCAGAGAGATAACGCATACGCGAAAAATAAAATATATAAACACTATATATCATCATATGACATAAAAATATCATATTTAATATAATTTGGATTTAAAAATCCCAAAAGTTTGACCGTTGGTTTGAAAACCGAAAAGATTCGCCGGATAGAATTCCGCGATTCGTATAAACGTACGATTTAAAATATGAATACAAATATTCATTTAACACATAATAATTAATATATTATTACTAAAATAATAATATAGGCCATAGAAATGACGTGGCACGAATAACAGTTAACGGTCGTTAAATAATTAACGGTAAAAGATAACGGAAAAAGTTGGTTCGTGACAGTATGTTAAAATATAATTGGGTTAAGTATTAAATGGAGATATAAATAATATTTTTAAATCAATAAAAAATTAAAAACAAACAAGTGACACCGTCACTTTTGGTGTTTCTTTCAAAGAAACGCCAAAGTGACACCACAAAGTGATGCCTTGTTACAGCAAAAAATGACGTTACTTTCGTCCATGTCAGCAAGTGACGGGGTCACTCCCGTTACAAATGGTTTAAGGCAATAAACATTGTTGGAGTATGTTATACATGCGAAACAGAATTACAGTCCTAAAGTACCATAACTGAAATAAAACAGAATAGAAAAGATGGAGAAATTAGGCCGTGTACTGCCGGAGTCAAAGACAGTTGCCCAGACTTGTTTATATATGCCAAGGACAAAATTGAACCATTATCTAGACCATTAAACCCTTTAAACTCATTGACTAAATAGGTTGGATAATCATTAAGCTCAATCAGCTACAAACTCTTTATATTCAATCTCATAACTGAAATGGCTCACTGTGCTAGGTCAAATGGGTCGAAATTGTCACCCAACCTGACTGCTGTCAAATGGGTCAAAATTGCTATCTGACCTGTCTTCTAGTTGGGCCATTGGATGTCGTATGCTGAGTGGAGTATCGCCCTTTGTTTGTTGCAAGTGTCTTATATGTAGCACTGACCTTGTTACATAATGGCATTGTCAGAAATAGAGTTGCATGGAACAAAGAGTGGAATGCGCGCCATTATGAAAATTTGGGTGATTCCTAAACTAGGTTTTGGTTGTAGTTTGTAAAGCCCCGTCATAATTCATCTGGACGAATACATTACATTTGGTTACATCGCGAGGTACTTGACCTCTATATGATACATTTTACAAATATTGTATTCGTTTTTAAAAGACAATCTTTCATTATATCGAAAGTTGATGTGCGTAGAGGTGTATACAAAATAGTAGTATTTTTGCTACAAAATACTATTAAATACAATACAATTTTACACAAGTTATTTATTTATTTATAGAGTGGATATACCTAAACATTGCTACAACACTTATAGGCAGTGTACCTAATCGTACAGTAGTGTAGTTTTTAGTAAGTCCGGTTCGTCCACAGGGAACTCGCCAAGTTTAACGCTATATTTTTTAAAACTATATTTGTATAAATATAAATATATAAGTAGTATTATTATTATAAAAGGAGGGTTTTTACCATTTAATAGCCGGTTTGTCGATTTTAAAACTTTAGTCGCAGTTAAAACCTAATGTAAAATATTAAAAATAAATATAACTTAATTTAAAGCGTAAAGTAAATGACAATAATTAAAGTGCAATTATGTGATGCCCCGTACTAAATCATCATGTACGGACCATCAACAACAGGATCATTACAAGGTTAAGTACTATATGCGTTTTCAAAAAGAGTTTGCATTCATAATTAAAAGTGATGTCAAACCAACATCGAAAGTTTTACATTCCAAAAGTATGCTTCACTAAGTAGAAGCAATAATTAAGTGTACGTGACCCCAAATGGTCGTTACAAGTCATAATTCAAAAGTACTAATGTTTGAATGCAAAGTAAAGTAGTTCATGCGTGGACAACTCTAAGCAGCGGGTGTCTACAGCACAACAAGTAAGACAGCGGAAGCCAACCTCAAGCACCTGAGAAAAACATGCTTAAAAACGTCAACACAAAGGTTGGTGAGCTATAGTTTAAGTATAACAGTATGTAAGGTAGGCCACGAGATTTCAGTGCTACAAAGAGCGTTTCAAAACAGTATGTTAAAGTATATGTTAACCGTGGGCAATTGGTAACTAACTTAACGTTTATACCCCCGGAAAGTACACTTGGCAAGTGCTTATGTCTACGAAGTATTAAATACTCGTTAAATGCTAGCGCGACTAGCCCGAGTGGGGATGTCAAACCCTATGGATCCATATCTAAGATTCGCGTTCACGGTTCAAAAACCAATGATTAAACGTTACCGAGCTAAAGGGAATGTTTATGCCGTTGTATAACCCACACATATATAAGTTTAAGTACTCATGCCTAGTATGTAAAACATAAAATCCGCATGTATTCTCAGTTCCCAAAATAAGTTAAAGTAAAAAGCTAATGCTATAACTCACAATGATATGTAGCGGTAAAGTAGTAGTCGGGAAAGGTGTGCAAGTAAACGGTCCGAGGTCCTCAACCTAAGGCAAATAATACTAAGTCATTAAATCGTCTTAATAGGTTTAAAAGTATGTAATTAAGGTCTTAAGGGTCATCATCATTCATCATTAAACAAAAGGCGTAAGGTAGGTTTCGTTTATGAAAGTAGTTTAAAACAAAGTCTGATTTCAGTCAGTCACCACGGCCTCTACCCTTACTGAATTAAGGTGAGGCCAGTGGCCATGGCTCCATCTATGAGTCCCTTAAGTGTGGTAAAATTTATAGAAGCAAACTCGTCTTGGTTTGACCGTGGCGACGGTCTAAGTGCGAGTAGGTCAGAAATTTCTGCACAACGTTAAAGGACATAGTAACGATCGGAGGGCCATAAATCCTAAACCGTAACTCGGATTAAGACGAGTCCTATATGAAAAGTTATCTACTGAAAAAGTTCTATCTAAAAATCATGGTTAGAACAGCCCAGGTCTAATGGTATGTTACAGAAACATCAGATCAGTATCTTTTGGACAGAAACAGCGAGTTTAAAAGGGTTCCGGTGGTCTTGGTGCTTGATGTTCATCATGGTTCTCATCCTTGATGCATATAGCTTCAAGTGTATAACTCATTGATGTATCTACATCATTTTAACCAAGTCTTGACCATCATAACCCTAGTGCAAGTCTAAGACATGAAGCACAACTCACTTAAGAGTTGCATGTAGTTTGATGAACCAAAGTTACATCAAGGTCTTAGGTTTGACACTTACATGAACTATAAACTTGAAAGTTAACTAACTAATCAAGATCATAAGCAGTAGAACATAGTTCTTAGTTTGATCTTGAAGATCCAAGACTCAAAAGTCTAGATTCAAAGTTATATTTAAAGAAAACTTATTTGTGTGTTCTTGAACTTTCAAAGTTAACTTAATTTGTTCCAGAGATATGAGATCAAGACTAACTTGTAGTACTTGACCATATAAACAAACTACATGAAATTAAAGTGCATAAATTGAAGAAGTAAACTTAAATAAACAAGAAAAAGATTCATGGTTGTTCATACTTTTAAAGATTCAACCAAAGTTGATCTTTAAGTAAAGTAAACTTTAAGTTTACTTCCATGACTTACAAGTATGATTTTATACAACCATTAACTTAAATCTTTTGATGCAACATATGTAGAACATAAACTAGTAAGTTAGTTCTTGTTGTTCTTGTTAGTACAAGATAAAAAGAAGAATTCAAACTAGAAAGCTTGATTCTTGTTAACTAGTAAGTAATCATCAACAAGTATGTAAACAACAAGTAATTAACTACAACAACAACAAGTGATGATGATGATTATGGGTTGTTTGGTCATGGTTTTACAAGAGAAAAAGGAAGGAAGAAATGCTTCAAGTTACTTACAAGAATGTAGAAAGAATTGAGAGAGAAATGAAGCAAGTATGTGTGTGTGTTTTGGAATGAAGAATGAAGTGAGTAAGTAAGTAATAAAATTTGAAAACCAACCCTCTTGTGCACATGAAAGGCCACGGCCAGCTGCTCAAAAAAAGGGGGAAGAGTTGGTTCTTTGGTTACTAGTATGTAAGGCTTCAAAAGTTGGTTAAAAGGATGGTTTACATGGGGATTACATGGTAACTAGATTCCTTATGAGATAACTAACTAGTTCAATCTCTAAGTATTACTTACACTTGCAAGACATGGGCTAATAAACCCATTTAAGATGTGGGGTGGGCTTATGAGTCTTATTCATGAGTCCATTACACTAACAAAGCCCAAGTTCAACTAATTAACAATTAAACCCAATTAAAGCCCAAGTAACTAACTAATAGCCTTAGTTAATTAAAATGATTAATAAATTTAATCATGAATGTAAATAATGTCTAAAAATATTATTCGTGAAAGTCCTGGGTGTCACAAAGACGTTTCGGGCACTTAAAAGTCAAGTACGGGCAATCATAGCAACATGTAAATGTAATAACATACATTCGTTTAATCACACGTATTAATAATAGTAATTATTAATAAATAAATGTTGGAAATTCTAGGGGCGTTACATTACCCACCTGTTAAAGAAAATTTTGTCCCAAAATTTAAGCTGAGGTAGATGGAGGAGTCGGGAAAAGGTGAGGATACTTCCGCATCATTTGATCCTCTCGTTCCCAAGTAAACTCAGGCCCTCGTTTGGCATTCCATCGTACTCGGACGATCGGAATCTTATTGCGTTTCAAAGTTTTGATCTCACGATCCATAATTTCAACAGGTTCCTCCACAAAGTGGAGTTTGTCATCAATTGTAAGTTTTTCCAGTGGTATGATAAGTTCAGGTGCAGCAAGACACTTCTTCAAGTTTGAAACATGGAAGGTAGGATGAACTGAGCTTAATTGTGCTGGTAAATCCAAACGATATGCAACGGGTCCAACACGTTCCAGGATTTTAAAAGGACCAATGTATCGTGGGTTTAACTTTCCATGTTTTCCAAAATGAATCACACCTTTCCAAGATGCAACCTTTAACATTACACGATCACCAACGTTGAATTTAAAGTCTTTACGTTTAAGATCGGCATAACTCTTCTGACGATCGCGGGCAGTCTTAAGTCTAGCTTGAATCTGAGCAATCTTCTCCGTGGTTTCGTGGACTACCTCGGGTCCGGTGATTTGCTTTTCGCCTACTTCGGCCCAACAAATAGGAGATCGGCACTTACGGCCATACAATGCTTCAAAAGGTGCAGCATTAATGCTAGAGTGATAACTGTTGTTGTACGAGAATTCGGCGAGTGGCAAATGTCTTTCCCAGGCCTTTCCAAAATCAATGACACATGCACGCAACATGTCCTCCAAGGTCTGAATCGTTCGTTCACTTTGCCCGTCAGTCTGAGGATGATAAGCAGTACTCATGTCAAGACGAGTTCCCATGGCTTCTTGCAAAGAACGCCAAAATCTAGAGGCAAAACGGGGATCGCGATCGGAGATGATCGATAAAGGTACACCATGACGAGATACAACCTTCATGATGTAAAGTTGAGCAAGTCTTTCCATTGTATCCGTTTCCTTCATCGCTAGGAAGTGTGCAGATTTGGTGAGGCGATCAACAATAACCCAAATGGTATCGTATCCGCCCACCGTCTTCGGCAGCTTAGTAATGAAATCCATTGTTATCTTTTCCCACTTCCATTGTGGGATCTCCGGTTGCTGAAGTAACCCAGAAGGTCTCTGATGCTCGGCTTTAACCTTCGAGCAAGTCAAACACTTACCAACATAAGTCACAACGTCCTTCTTAAGATTCAGCCAACAATACTGTTCTTTAAGGTCGTGGTACATCTTACCTGCTCCAGGGTGAATCGAATATCTCGATTTGTGTGCTTCATCAAGTATCAGGTTTCGTATATCTCCATAATAAGGTACCCAAATTCTTCCGGCATAACATCGGAGTCCAGACTCCCTAACCTCGAATCGAGAGATAAGTATGTTCAAATGTTCATGGGATATATTCTCCTCCTTGAGAGCCTCAACTTGGGCTACTCTGATCTGGCTGTTGAGGTTCGAATGGATGGTGATGTTCAGAGCCCTAACACGAAGAGGTGCCGTCCTCTCCTTTCGGCTTAAAGCGTCAGCTACAACATTGGCCTTGCCAGGGTGATAACGGAGTTCACAATCGTAGTCGTTGAGCATCTCGATCCATCGACGCCGTCTCATATTCAGTTGCTTCTGATCAAAGATGTGCTGGAGACTCTTGTGATCGGTGAAGATAGTGCTCTTAGTTCCATACAAATAGTATCTCCACAATTTGAGCGCAAAGACAACGGCTCCAAGTTCAAGATCGTGTGTAGTGTAGTTCCGCTCGTGAATCTTCAATTGTCAGGGGGCATAGGCAATAACCTTTGATCGTTGCATCAGTACACAACCAAAACCACTCTTCGATGCATCACAATAAACAACAAAGTCATCACTGCCTTCAGGAAATGTAACGACCCGCACTTTTTCGATCGTTCTATACTTATAAGATTAATATTTACATAAATTAAACCTTACCAACATGATAAGCAATCCAAATTGTCGAGATTTATATTTCCGAAAAGAGTTTACACAACGTTTGACCGTCTAGTTTGACCGATGATATCACGAACTATATAACATATGATAATTATACGTTTGTGTATATATATGTATATATACATATTTAACATGATCTAAGAATGTTTTAATATCTCATTTTGTATTAATAACAATAAGTTATAAGTATATTTTAAAACTACTAACTTAAGTTTTCAAAACGATAACTATACGTAATGTTTTTCGACGTAAATACTTATAACCTATATTACTTATACATGCATCGTATAGATATGTATTTTATCACTTTTAAAGGGCTTACATACATAAAACAATATAAGTATATTTACAAAAGATAGCTATATTTGAATCCTCGTTCCGTTTCCTCAAAGATTTCTATACGTATACCTAGAGTATATGTACCCGTATCATACGCAGCTTCTAGATGTATTTACTATTGGTATATACCAATAAAAATCTGCTCCTTAGCAGCCTTAAATGATTAAGAAACATGTGGAACCAACCATTTGTCAAGTAGCATGAATTATTTAGCAAGAAAACAAAGTTAGGTATCTTTTTTTTCCTTTATAACCTAAAAACGTTTTTATGCATGCACACCATTTCTTCACCCCATTTTCTCATACTTACACTTCCATTTCTCTCTCAAAATACTCTTAACTTCATACTTGATCATTTCCAAGCATTTTCCCCATCATTTAGCTTCAAAAACCTTACTTAATCACCATAAGAAAACCATACAAAAACACTTCAAGAAATCCTTCCAAGAACACAAACTTACTTCCAATCTTTCATCCAATTCCATCACCCTTTTGGTTCTAGCTTTTTACTCCTCTTTTACAGCAACCTTGTCCAAGGAACTTGAGGTAGAATCTATGTTCATAACCTTATTCGATTCATATATATATAGCTATCTTATTTTGTGGTATAAAATTTTAACAACAAGAACATAGTTTGAATGTTTTCAAACTTGTTTGCAAACTAAATAGATCCTTCTAACTTAACTTTTAAAATACTTCAAGACCTGTAATATATCATAAATATATGCTAATTTAACAAGGTATAACTTGGTTTTTCAAAGAACACCTTAAAAACTGAATTTACGACGTCGGAGTGCAACCGGGGGCTGTTTTGGGTTGGATAATTAAAAACCATCTTAAACTTTGAATTGGAGGTTTATTTTCTGGAAAAATGATTTTTACTATGAATATGATAACACATAAAAATTTCATGATTTAACTCAAAGTATAAGTATTTTTAGAAAAATAATCATTTAAGGTTGTTTACATGATGGAAAATGATTAACTTCATAAGTTTCACTAAAGTTTGACCTATGACCTGTGATTTCGAATACAAACTAAGGTATTTACAGTTCATAGTCTTAAAGAGGGACTCGATCCAAGGAAGTGACAAGTTGAATCAACGAAAACGGAGTTGTAACGAAGAAACTATGACCAAAACGAGATCGGATATCTAAGACTTGTTTAACTTCGGGATTAATTGGGAAAAATTAAATAAAATCACATATTTCTAAGATAACATGATATTTTATATATATGTACTTATAATTCAATTTTATATGGTTCAGGATCACCCGCAAACAACACGAGAAGATTAATCATAAGATCCCATGTTTGTACGCAACACGTCATTTGACAACACCGGTACTTTATGTACGCAACACGTCATTTGACAACACCGGTACCGTGGGTCAAGATTAATCTCGACCAATACATATACGATGGGGTTTTATTTATTTCGTTAGGGGGTTTTATTTATTTCATTGCGGGTATATTAAACATCTAAAAATGAACCATTAAAATTGAATTACTAACAACGAACTGCTAACTACGGACTAAGGAATTATTCAAAGTATTAAAAGTATAACAAGTATATATATGTGACGTTTGTTTAAAAAGAAAAGGTATTGATATATTATATATGGATAGGTTCGTGATATCAACCGGAGACCAAGTCAAATTATATATATCTTCAAGACAACAGTGAGTATATAGTCCCACTTTTAAACTCTAAATATTTCGGGATGAGAATACATGTATTTTATGTTTTACGATATGGACACAAGTAACTGAAAAATATATTCTACGTTGAGTTGTACCACTGGCATACTTCCCTGTAGCTTGGTAACTGTTATTTACAGCGGTATTGTAAACGCGAATCCTGTTGATAGATCTATCGGGCCTGACAACCCCAACCGGACTGGACGACCAGTATTCAACGGTTGCACAGTACTTCGTTTCGTGACTACACTTGGTACGGTGTAGTAAGATTTCATAATAAAGGGAATATGCGACGTGATTAAATGTTAAGTATGGTTACCAAGTGCTCAACCACTTAGAATATTTTTATTAAAATGTTTATATATGAAATCTTGTGGTCTATATTTATATCGCTGCCGGCATTAAACCTATATCTCACCAACTTTATGTTGACGTTTTAAACATGTCTATTCTCAGGTGATAATTAGAAGCTTCCGCTGCATCATGTTGAATCTAAGCAGGATCTTGCGTACGCATATTTGTGTCAAAAATAAGACTGCATATCCAAGAACTTGTGTTGTAAAATATGCTAGAAATCGGGTTGTTATTATCATTTGTAAAGTTTGTAAGTCGAAGATTATCGCTAAACGATAATCATCTTTATTTTGTCCAAAGCTTGTATCAAAAATAAGGATCATGGTTTGTAATGTATAATATATGCAGTTTTTCTTTAAAAAAATGTCGCATATAGAGGTCAATTCCTCGCAATGAAATCATACGTTATCTAACACGTTCTTATGGTTAAGGACGGGTTATGACATGTGGTATCAGAGCGGTGGTCTTAGCGAACCAGGTTTGCATTAGTGTGTCTAACTGATAAGTCGTTAGGATACATTAGTAAGTCTGGACTTTGACCGGGTTTGATTTAAAAGCCATTGCTTATCATTGTTGGTTAAAATTTATATGTAAATATTATGTAGTACTAATGGGTTAGTTGTTGTGTGATAGATGTCGGGCTCAAAACTTATCATCACGTTCAGCGACTCCGAACCAGAATCTTCAGATGGTGTTCCAGTCATTAACCTATCCGATGACGAAAATAATATCTTTGGGGAAGACTCACAAATTTCGGATGAACCGACTATAGAGAACCCGGAAAGTGAACCCGAGGAGGAAAGTGAACCCGAGGAGGAAAGTGAACCCGAGGAAGAAATACAGGAAATTACAAAAGACGAGTTCGAAGTAGGAAAGAAACGAAAGGCTAATGAATTAGAAAATTCAAATCCCGAGTTTAGTAAGGATGATGTGGCACCAACTCCACTAGACACTACCACCCCTATTCCCGCTATTCCTATTCGTTCTATCCCGGCATCCAGTTCTTTAGTCCCACAGCCAAAATATAGGCAGACAACCAGGATAAGCGTTAAGCGATTCTTTGAACCTAAACGTCCTAGAAAATAGACCAAACGATGCGCTGCCGTATTAAACCATGGGATCATATAATGTTTTGTATAATATTATTAGTGTGGTTTGTTTAATGTTCGATGTAAGATAAGCATATGTAAAATAGTGAAGTGTGAAATGCAATAATTTTCCATGGTTAAGTATTATTTAGATGGTAGTAATTGATTCTGTACTAAGCTATTAAGTATGGACATTAACGGGTAGGTACTACCCTAGATATAATTATAAAACGCTAATAAGAAGAAAAGGCTTTTATAATAATACCTGGTTCATATTATTAATAAGCTATAATGTACTGTAAATATACACTACATCTATAATATTCCATGTGAATAATTATTTTCTTTTCATTCTTATAGAAGGATATGGCGCGATTGAACCGAATGACGGAACAAGAAATCCAGGAACTCATCAATCAGCGAGTGAACGACAGAATGTTATGGGTCGAGGCTGCAAGAGGTGCTGCAGTTAACCCAAATCCTCGTGTGGGGTGCACTTACAAAACTTTTCAAGCTTGCAAGCCCTCATCATTCAGTGGAACAGAAGGACCGATCGGTTTAACCCGGTGGATAGAAAAGATGGAGACTGTGTTTAAAATCAGTGGTTGTGTTGAAAAGGACATGACCAAGTATGCATCGTGCACTTTACAAGATAGTGCACTCACGTGGTGGAAAAATTATGTGAAGGCTGTAGGAGGAGATGTAGCTTATGATACTCCGTGGGAAGAATTCAAAACAATGTTAATCAACGAATATTGTCCAAGGAACGAGGTTAGGAAGTTGGAAGATGAGTTACGAAGTCTGAAGGTTATTGGTACTGAAATCACCAACTACAATCAGCGATTCATGGAATTAGTTTTGCTATGTCCTGAATTGGTTCCAACCGAAGAACGGAAGATTGAAATGTACAAAGATGGTTTGCCCAAAAAGGTCAAGGCAAATGTTACAGCATCGAAACCTAAGACAATTCATGAAGCTATAACCATGGCAAACGAGCTAATGGATCAGGTCATCATGGATAAGAAAGTATCCAATACTGATGTGAAGGTATCAGGTAACAAAAGAAAGTGGAATGGAAATTATGATCGAGGTAACCAACAACAATCTTTTAAGAAACAAGAAAACACGCAAGGTGCGGGTAGTGGTTTAAGCTTTGGTTATAAAGGACAAAATCCTTTATGCAACCGATGCCACAAACATCACTCTGGTTACTGTAATGTGGTATGCAACAAATGTAATCGAAAGGGTCATCTTGCTGAAGATTGTAGGGCTCTCGTTACAAATACAAATGGTACCAAGACTCCTGCCACCAATGCAAATAGAACTGCTTTGGCTACCATTACTTGTTTTGGGTGTGGAAAACAAGGTCACTATAAGAGCCAGTGCCCGAATCCAGAGAAGAATATCGGACCTGCACGTGGGAGAGCATTTGTTATTAATGCTAGAGAGGCATGTGAAGACCCGGAGCTTGTTACGGGTACGTTTACCATTAATAACTTATCCGCATCTATTATATTTGATACTGGTGCTGATAGAAGTTACGTGTGTAGAGACTTTCACGCTAAATTGAATTGTTCATCATTACCTCTAGATGCTAAGTACATGATTGAGTTAGCTAATGGTAAACTAATTAAAGCCGATAAAATTTGCCGTGATTGTAAAATAAATTTAGCCGGAGAAACATTTAAGATTGATTTGATACCCGTAGAATTAGGAAGTTTTGATGTAATAATCGGCATGGACTGGATGTCCAAAATAGGAGCTGAAGTTGTGTGCGCCAAGAAGGCAATTCGCATTCCTCGTAAGGATAAAACGCCAGTAATGATTTATGGAGAGAAGGGTAAATCAAAGCTAAAACTCATTAGTTATTTGAAAGCTCAAAAGTGCTTGAAGAAAGGGTGCTATGCTATCTTAGCACATGTTAATAAAGTCGAAAAGAAAGAAAAAGAGAAGTGCATCAATGACGTGCCTGTGGCAAGAGATTTTCCTGAAGTATTTCCGGAAGAGTTGCCGGGATTACCTCCATTTAGATCTGTAGAATTTCAAATAGATCTTGTACCAGGAGCTGCACCGGTTGCCCGTGCTCCATATAGACTTGCACCGTCCGAGTTAAAAGAACTTCAGAGTCAGTTAAAAGAATTACTGGATCGTGGATTCATACGACCAAGTACTTCACCGTGGGGAGCTCCAATTTTATTCGTCAAGAAGAAAGACGGATCTTTCCGAATGTGTATAGATTATCGTGAATTAAATAAGTTAACTATCAAGAATCGGTATCCACTACCGAGAATTGACGACTTATTTGATCAACTCCAAGGATCATGTGTGTACTCGAAAATTGACCTAAGATCGGGCTATCATCAATTACGTGTCAAAGAAGAAGATATACCGAAAACTGCTTTTCGGACACGCTACGGTCATTACGAATTTTTGGTCATGCCGTTTGGATTGACAAATGCGCCAGCTGTATTCATGGACCTCATGAATCGAGTTTGTAGTCCATATTTAGATAAGTTTGTTATCGTTTTCATTGATGATATTCTTATCTATTCCAAGAGTGAGCAAGAGCATGAGCAGCATTTAAGGTTGATATTAGAGTTGTTGAGAAAAGAACAGCTATATGCTAAATTTTCTAAATGTGCTTTCTGGTTGAAAGAAGTGCAATTTCTTGGCCACGTTGTTAGTAGCAAAGGAATTCAGGTTGATCCAGCAAAAATTGAAGCCATTTAAAAATGGGAGACACCTAAGACACCAATGCAGATACGCCAATTTTTGGGTTTAGCCGGTTATTATAGAAGGTTTATTCAAGATTTTTCCCGAATAGCTAAGCCGTTGACAGCGTTAATGCAAAAAGGGAAGAAATATGAATGGACTTCTGAGCAGGAGAGTGCATTTCAATTACTGAAAAAGAAGTTGACTACGGCGCCTATTTTATCGTTACCAGAAGGGAACGATGATTTTGAAATATATTGTGACGCTTCGCGACAAGGTTTTGGTTGCGTTCTTATGCAACGGAAGAAAGTTATTGCATACGCATCCCGACAATTAAAGATTCACGAGCGGAATTATACGACGCATGATCTAGAACTGGGAGCAGTCGTGTTTGCATTGAAGATATGGAGACACTACTTGTATGGGGTTAAATGCACTGTGTTTACTGATCATAAAAGCCTTCAACATATTTTCGATCAAAAACAGCTGAACATGAGGCAACGTAGGTGGGTCGAGCTGATAAACGACTATGATTGTGAAATTCGTTATCATCCCGGGAAGGCGAACGTGGTGGCCGATGCTTTAAGCAGAAAGGAACGAGAACCAATTCGAGTACGAGCGATGAACATAAAAATTCGCATGAATCTCAACTCACAAATCAAAGAAGTTCAACGAGAAGCACTTACTAAAGAAAACATAAGAAATGAAATAATGAAGAAGTATGAGAAGCAACTCGTTATACGGGAAGACGGAATTCGATATTTTGCAAACCGTATTTGGGTACCGAAGTTGGGTGGATTAAGGAAGTTGATATTGAATGAGGCACATAAGACAAAATACTCGATACATCCTGGAGTTGGAAAGATGTATCAAGATCTTAAGACGCATTATTGGTGGCCTAATTTAAAGACAGACGTTGCAACATATGTTGGGGAGTGTTTAACTTGTTCCAAAGTCAAAGCAGAACACCAAAAGCCGTCAGGATTACTTCAACAACCAGAAATCCCAGAATGGAAATGGGACGGTATTACCATGGATTTCATCACGAAGTTACCAAAGACTGCCTGGGGATACGACACTATTTGGGTAATTGTTGATCGTCTTACCAAATCTGCACATTTCTTGCCTATAAAGGAAATGGATAGAATGGAGAAATTATTACGATTATATATAAAGGAAATAGTTTCAAGGCATGGAATACCTATTTCCATTATATCTGATCGTGATAGTAGATTTACCTCAAAGTTCTGGCAATCACTACAGGAGGCACTAGGAACTCGTTTGGATATGAGTACCGCATATCATCCACAAACCGACGGGCAGAGTGAAAGAACAATTCAGACTCTTGAAGACATGCTCAGGGCATGTGTGATCGATTTTGGAAACGGATGGGATAAATATCTACCGTTAGCAGAATTCTCGTATAATAATAGTTATCATGCGAGCATTGGAGCTGCGCCATTCGAAGCATTGTATGGAAGGAAGTGTAGATCTCCTATCTGTTGGAATGAAGTAGGAGATCGACAATTAACGGGTCCCGAGATCATACACGAAACGACTGAGAAGATTGTACAAATCAAGGAGAGATTGAAAACAGCCCGTAGTCGCCAAAAGAGCTACGCCGATGTTCGAAGGAAACCATTAGAGTTTCAGATCGGTGACATGGTTATGTTAAAAGTGTCACCATGGAAAGGTGTAATACGTTTCGGCAAAAGGGGTAAACTGAACCCAAGGTACGTAGGCCCGTTCAAGATTATTGAACGCATTGGACCGGTAGCTTATCGACTCGAGTTACCGCTACAACTCGCCGGAGTACATAATACCTTTCACGTCTCGAACCTTAAGAAGTGTCTTGCAAAGGAAGATCTCACCATTCCTCTTGAAGAAATCCATGTCGATGAGAAACTACAATTCATCGAAGAACCAATCGAAATCATGGACCGTGAAGTTAAACAGCTCAAGCAGAGCAACATACCGATCGTTAAGGTTCATTGGAATGCTCGAAGAGGTCCTGAGTTTACTTGGGAACGAGAGGATCAGATGAAACAAAAGTATCCACACTTGTTTCTCGATGACGCAAAATAGGTACAATTTTAAAATTTCGGGACGAAATTTATTTAACGGGGAGGTAATGTAACGACCCGCACTTTTTCGATCGTTCTATACTTATAAGATTAATATTTACATAAATTAAACCTTACCAACATGATAAGCAATCCAAATTGTCGAGATTTATATTTCCGAAAAGAGTTTACACAACGTTTGACCGTCTAGTTTGACCGATGATATCACGAACTATATAACATATGATAATTATACGTTTGTGTATATATATGTATATATACATATTTAACATGATCTAAGAATGTTTTAATATCTCATTTTGTATTAATAACAATAAGTTATAAGTATATTTTAAAACTACTAACTTAAGTTTTCAAAACGATAACTATACGTAATGTTTTTCGACGTAAATACTTATAACCTATATTACTTATACATGCATCGTATAGATATGTATTTTATCACTTTTAAAGGGCTTACATACATAAAACAATATAAGTATATTTACAAAAGATAGCTATATTTGAATCCTCGTTCCGTTTCCTCAAAGATTTCTATACGTATACCTAGAGTATATGTACCCGTATCATACGCAGCTTCTAGATGTATTTACTATTGGTATATACCAATAAAAATCTGCTCCTTAGCAGCCTTAAATGATTAAGAAACATGTGGAACCAACCATTTATCAAGTAGCATGAATTATTTAGCAAGAAAACAAAGTTAGGTATCTTTTTTTTCCTTTATAACCTAAAAACGTTTTTATGCATGCACACCATTTCTTCACCCCATTTTCTCATACTTACACTTCCATTTCTCTCTCAAAATACTCTTAACTTCATACTTGATCATCTCCAAGCATTTTCCCCATCATTTAGCTTCAAAAACCTTACTTAATCACCATAAGAAAACCATACAAAAACACTTCAAGAAATCCTTCCAAGAACACAAACTTACTTCCAATCTTTCATCCAATTCCATCACCCTTTTGGTTCTAGCTTTTTACTCCTCTTTTACAGCAACCTTGTCCAAGGAACTTGAGGTAGAATCTATGTTCATAACCTTATTCGATTCATATATATATAGCTATCTTATTTTGTGGTATAAAATTTTAACAACAAGAACATAGTTTGAATGTTTTCAAACTTGTTTGCAAACTAAATAGATCCTTCTAACTTAACTTTTAAAATACTTCAAGACCTGTAATATATCATAAATATATGCTAATTTAACAAGGTATAACTTGGTTTTTCAAAGAACACCTTAAAAACTGAATTTACGACGTCGGAGTGCAACCGGGGGCTGTTTTGGGTTGGATAATTAAAAACCATCTTAAACTTTGAATTGGAGGTTTATTTTCTGGAAAAATGATTTTTACTATGAATATGATAACACATAAAAATTTCATGATTTAACTCAAAGTATAAGTATTTTTAGAAAAATAATCATTTAAGGTTGTTTACATGATGGAAAATGATTAACTTCATAAGTTTCACTAAAGTTTGACCTATGACCTGTGATTTAGAATACAAACTAAGGTATTTACAGTTCATAGTCTTAAAGAGGGACTCGATCCAAGGAAGTGACAAGTTGAATCAACGAAAACGGAGTTGTAACGAAGAAACTATGACCAAAACGAGATCGGATATCTAAGACTTGTTTAACTTCGGGATTAATTGGGAAAAATTAAATAAAATCACATATTTCTAAGATAACATGATATTTTATATATATGTACTTATAATTCAATTTTATATGGTTCAGGATCACCCGCAAACAACACGAGAAGATTAATCATAAGATCCCATGTTTGTACGCAACACGTCATTTGACAACACCGGTACTTTATGTACGCAACACGTCATTTGACAACACCGGTACCGTGGGTCAAGATTAATCTCGACCAATACATATACGATGGGGTTTTATTTATTTCGTTAGGGGGTTTTATTTATTTCATTGCGGGTATATTAAACATCTAAAAATGAACCATTAAAATTGAATTACTAACAACGAACTGCTAACTACGGACAAAGGAATTATTCAAAGTATTAAAAGTATAACAAGTATATATATGTGACGTTTGTTTAAAAAGAAAAGGTATTGATATATTATATATGGATAGGTTCGTGATATCAACCGGAGACCAAGTCAAATTATATATATCTTCAAGACAACAGTGAGTATATAGTCCCACTTTTAAACTCTAAATATTTCGGGATGAGAATACATGTATTTTATGTTTTACGATATGGACACAAGTAACTGAAAAATATATTCTACGTTGAGTTGTACCACTGGCATACTTCCCTGTAGCTTGGTAACTGTTATTTACAGCGGTATTGTAAACGCGAATCCTGTTGATAGATCTATCGGGCCTGAAAACCCCAACCGGACTGGACGACCAGTATTCAACGGTTGCACAGTACTTCGTTTCGTGACTACACTTGGTACGGTGTAGTAAGATTTCATAATAAAGGGAATATGCGACGTGATTAAATGTTAAGTATGGTTACCAAGTGCTCAACCACTTAGAATATTTTTATTAAAATGTTTATATATGAAATCTTGTGGTCTATATTTATATCGCTGCCGGCATTAAACCTATATCTCACCAACTTTATGTTGACATTTTAAACATGTCTATTCTCAGGTGATAATTTGAAGCTTCCGCTGCATCATGTTGAATCTAAGCAGGATCTTGCGTACGCATATTTGTGTCAAAAATAAGACTGCATATCCAAGAACTTGTGTTGTAAAATATGCTAGAAATCGGATTGTTATTATCATTTGTAAAGTTTGTAAGTCGAAGATTATCGCTAAACGATAATCATCTTTATTTTGTCCAAAGCTTGTATCAAAAATAAGGATCATGGTTTGTAATGTATAATATATGCAGTTTTTCTTTAAAAAAATGTCGCATATAGAGGTCAATACCTCGCAATGAAATCATACGTTATCTAACACGTTCTTATGGTTAAGGACGGGTTATGACAGGAAGGGATAGGATAGGTGCGGTGGTCAACTTCTTCTTCAAAGTTTGAAATGCTGATTCGTGTGCGGGTTCCCAAATGAACTTCTTGCCCTTGTGAGTCAGCGCGGTCAAAGGACGCGCAATCAGAGAAAATCCTTCGATGAATCTTTGGTAATAACCGGCGAGACCTAGGAATTGGCGAATATGCGTCGGAGTAGTGGGGGTCTCCCACTTGCTGATGGCTTCAATCTTGGCGAGATCAACTTTGATACCCTGGTCGCTTACAACATGACCCAAAAATTGTACTTCCTTCAACCAAAATTCACACTTGGAGAATTTGGCGTAAAGTTGCTCTTGTCTTAAGAGTTCAAGCACTAATCGGAGGTGTTGCTCATGTTCTTCTTCGCTCTTAGAGTAGATGAGGATATCATCTATGAAGACGATAACAAACTTGTCCAAGTAAGGCTTGCAGACACGATTTATGAGGTCCATGAACACGGCAGGTGCATTTGTCAAACCGAATGGCATCATGAGAAACTCGTAATGGCCATAACGGGTCCTGAATGCAGTTTTCATCACGTCACTTTCCTTCACCCTCAACTGGTGATAGCCGGATCGCAAATCGATCTTTGAATAAACGCTCGATCCTTGTAGTTGATCAAAAAGATCATCAATTCGTGGAAGAGGATACCGATTCTTGATTGTCAATTTATTGAGTTCACGGTAGTCGATACACATACGGAAGGATCCATCCTTCTTCTTCACAAACAGAACAGGTGCGCCCCAAGGCGAGAAACTTGGTTGGATAAATCCTCGATCAAGTAGTTCTTGTAGTTGACTCTGTAATTCTTTCATCTCGGAAGGTGCGAGTCTATAAGGTGCGCGAGCTACAGGTGCTGCTCCTGGCACTAAATCAATCTAAAACTCTACTGCTCTTTGCGGTGGCAATCCAGGAAATTCCTCTGGAAAGACATCGGAAAATTCATTCACAATTTGAACGTCGTTCACGCTCTTCACCTCAGTTTCTACCGCTTTCACATGAGCTAGGACAGCAAAGCGTCCCTTCTTCATAATCTTTTGCGCTTTCACGCAACTAATGAGGTTCATCTTCGAGGTACATCTCTCTCCATAGATAACCAGTGGTTCGCCATCTCCTTGTGGTATGCGAAGTGCTTTATCTCCACAGATAATATCGGCCTTTATCTTGCTCAACCAATCCATACCGACGATCACGTCAAAACTTCCCAGTTTGATAGGTATCAAATCAATTTCGAAATCTGCACCAGCTATGTTGATAATAGCTCCACGACTAATTTGGTCAACCTTTTCAAGTTTTCCATTTGCGACCTCGACAAGCATACTTTCTTTTAACGGGACTAATGACCAATTAATCTTATCGCAAAAATGTCTACATACATAACTTCTATCCGCACCGGTATCAAACAAGACAGAAGCTAAAAGATTGTTGATTGTGAATATACCTGTCACCAAGTCGGGGTTATCGCGTGCATCCCTTGCATTAACATTGAAGGCTCTACCTCGGGGTGGTCCTCCGTCTTTTCGCTTGTTTGGGCACGCGTTTCTGAAATGGCCCGTCTGTCCGCATTCGTAGCACTTCTTCGGTCCATTGGTGTTTGGCTTCCCATTCAAAGTAGTGACCTTGCAGTCCTTTCCGATATGCCCAGCCCGTTGGCACTTCTCACAGACAACATTGCAATACCCAGTGTGGTGTTTGTAACATCGCTTGCATTGAGGTAGGGTTCCCTTGTAGTTTGGGTTGGAGTTGGTGTTGTTGTTGGGATTAGGGTTTCCACCGTTGTTGTGCCTCTTGGCGGGGATTTGATCGTAGTTTCTCCCTCTGTTGTTGTTGTTGTTGTTGTTGTTGTTGTTGTTGTTGTTGTTGTTGTGGTTGTTGTGGTTGTTGTGGTTGTTGTCCCATTTCCTCTTTTCGCTACTACCAGCCTCAAACTTAGCCTTCTCCGGCTCATCAATAAGAATCTGATTCATGAGAGTATGCGCCATGCGCATTGCCTCGGGAACACTCGGTGGCTTGGATGAGGTAACATTACCCTTGATGGACTTAGGGAGTCCTGAGAAGTATTTCTCCATGCGCTTGAATTTGGGGGTGACCATGGTCGGACACATCAGTGCTAACTCCAAAAACCTACGATTGTAACTGTTAAGGTCGTTCCCTACGGCCTTCAACTACATGAATTCAATTTCCATCTTCTGAATTTCGGTCCTTGGACAGTATTCCTCAATCATAGCACACTTAAACTCTTCTCAAGGCGTAGCATACGCCTCATCAATCCCTTTTGCTTGAGCTAACGTGTTCCACCACGTTAGCGCGCCGTCAGATAGCGTGCAAGATGCAAACTTGGTCTTATTGTCCTCCGAACATTTGCTAACTCGGAATACTGATTCAAGTTTCTCGAACCATCTGGTGAGACTAACTGGTCCCTCGGTGCCGCTGAAGTTATGCGGTTTGCAGCTCTGGAATTCCTTGTATGTACACCCATTTCGAACGGGTAGAATAACCGGTGGCGGTGGCAGTGGAGCTTCGAGATTTCTTTCTGCTAGGGCTGCAGCGACCCGTTCGTTGATCATGTCCTCAATCTGGGTGGCGGTAGGTGTGGATCTTCCGTTAGCCATGGTATTCTAAACAAAATTTTGACTCAAGTCAAAATCCAGTATGCAAGTAGTAGTAATAGAGTATATAGTGACCAACATGGAATCAAAACATCACATGTTATTAAATAATGCATCTAGGTACAAATACCACAGAATCATCGTACAGCAATGTAAATAGAACATCGTGCAAGAATTAAATAACGCAAAGTTCCATTCATTAATAATAATAAGTTTCATACATCTGAATAAGTTCGTACAATACATATGAAATACATGAAACTATATCTAGATTACATCATGAAATCTAAATACAAGGTCCTACGGTGAAGGCGGGTGAACTGCTCCTCGAGCCAACTGCTCCTCGAGCTCAGTGACTCGAGCTCGGAGAGTCTCAATCTCCCTCATCAGTTCCTTGTTAGAGGGAGCTGGTGGGGCAGGCGGTGCAGGTGGGGCGGGTGGTGCGGGTGGTGCCGGTGGTGCTGATGTAGATGGTCCGGCTCCGGATGTAGACGGTACGTCCCTAGATGTAAGTGGTCCGTATCTAAATCTAGGTGGTACGATTCCAGGAATAGTCAATACGTAACGGGGAACCTTACGTATCTGTGGGTCAGCAGGGTATGGCACAACTCGTTTACGAGCAGTAACCCTACGACGATGGCCAAATGCGTCAGTAATAGCACGACCTCCATTCACCCCTGGAATGACGGTGCCGTCGAAACGGTACCGCTTCTTCGGCGGGGTGGAGGGTGCCTGAATAGGTCTATCAGCAGGATCCTCATCATCGCTGGAGTCGTCTGATGATGAAGAATCGGCGGATGATGAGTCATCCGAATCGTGTGGTAGTGACACTGGTGGCTGAGCTGGTAATCCGAAGCGTTCGAAGGCGGCCAACATCTGTCTGTGTCTGCCTGGTGGAATCATGACTAAACATCCGTCGGGAGTGCGTCGGCAAGGCGTGCGCATGTAGTTACGAAACGGCCCTTCCCCGAACTCCGCGGGGATCTCAATACCACCAATGCGGGGCTGTGACCTCGAGGGTCCGGGAGCAGACACTGGGGTAGGTACACTAGTACCAGCTCCAGAAGTGGAAGCGCCGGGATCACTAGCGGGTGTCGGGGCCGGTGTATCGGCAGTAGCAGCAGCAGGTGTAGCAGTAGGTAGGGCGATGGGGTCTGAGTATGTACTGCCCGAAATGCCAGCAGGTGGAACATCCGACATCTGAACAAGGAAAAATAAATTTTCCATGTCAGTATGTCATAAAGCAAGCAAATAATAGGCCAACAGTTTAAATCATGTATGACGGTAACTATCATGGCAATAACAGTAATTCGTATGAAAGTAGCATGCAATCGAAAGCAAGTAACATCATGCAGTAGTGAAATCATGTAGTAGCATACGGCATATAGCGGAGAAAGTAAGCAGCAGCATGAAGTAAGTTCAGCGGAAACAAGTAAACTAGCAAGTTGTAGATTAGTCCTATTAGTGAATCCTACTCGGGTCGGTCTTAGACTCACTAATGCAACCTAATTCCCTACAACCAATGCTCTGATACCAAATGTGATGCCCCGTACTAAATCATCATGTACGGACCATCAACAATAGGATCATTACAAGGTTAAGTACTATATGCGTTTTCAAAAAGAGTTTGCATTCATAATTAAAAGTGATGTCAAACCAACATCGAAAGTTTTACATTCCAAAAGTATGCTTCACTAAGTAGAAGCAATAATTAAGTGTACGTGACCCCAAATGGTCGTTACAAGTCATAATTCAAAAGTACTAATGTTTGAATGCAAAGTAAAGTAGTTCATGCGTGGACAACTCTAAGCAGCGGGTGTCTACAGCACAACAAGTAAGACAGCGGAAGCAAACCTCAAGCACCTGAGAAAAACATGCTTAAAAACGTCAACACAAAGGTTGGTGAGCTATAGTTTAAGTATAACAGTATGTAAGGTAGGCCATGAGATTTCAGTGCTACAAAGAGCATTTCAAAACAGTATGATAAAGTATATGTTAACCGTGGGCACTTGGTAACTAACTTAAAGTTTATACCCCCTGAAAGTACACTTGGAAAGTGCGTATGTCTACGAAGTATTAAACACTCGTTAAATGCTAGCGCGACTAGCCCGAGTGGAGATGTCAAACCCTATGGATCCATATCTAAGATTCGCGTTCACGGTTCAAAAACCAATGATTAAACGTTACCGAGCTAAAGGGAATGTTTATGCCGTTGTATAACCCACACATATATAAGTTTAAGTACTCGTGCCTAGTATGTAAAACATAAAATCCGCATATATTCTCAATTCCCAAAATAAGTTAAAGTAAAAAGGGAATGCTATAACTCACAATGATATGTAGCGGTAAAGTAGTAGTCTAGAAAGGTGTGCAAGTAAACGGTCCGAGGTCCTCAACCTAAGGAAAATAATACTAAGTCAGTAAATCGTCTTAATAGGTTTAAAAGTATGTAATTAAGGTCTTAAGGGTCATCATCATTCATCATTAAACAAAAGGCGTAAGGTAGGTTTCGTTTGTGAAAGTAGTTTAAAACAAAGTCTGATTTCAGTCAGTCACCACGGCCTCTAACCTTACTGAATTAAGGTGAGGCCAGTGGCCATGGCTCCGTCTATGAGTCCCTTAAGTGTGATAAAATTTACAGAAGCAAACTCATCTTGGTTTGACCGTGGCGATGGTCTAAGTGCGAGTAGGTCAGAAATTTCTGCACAACGTTAAAGGACATAGTAACGATCGGAGGGCCATAAATCCTAAACCGTAACTCGGATTAAGAAGAGTCCTATATGAAAAGTTATCTACTCAAAAAGTTCTATCTAAAAATCATGGTTAGAACAGCCCAGGTCTACTGGTATGTTACAGAAACATCAGATCAGTAGCTTTTGGACAGAAACAGTGAGTTTAAAAGGGTTCCGGTGGTCTTGGTGCTTGATGTTCATCATGGTTCTCATCCTTGATGCATATAGCTTCAAGTGTACAACTCATTGATGTATCTACATCATTTTAACCAAGTCTTGACCATCATAACCCTAGTGCAAGTCTAAGACATGAAGCACAACTCACTTAAGAGTTGCATGTAGTTTGATGAACCAAAGTTACATCAAGGTCTTAGGTTTGACACTTACATGAACTATAAACTTGAAAGTTAACTAACTAATCAAGATCATAATTAGTAGAACATAGTTCTTAGTTTGATCTTGAAGATCCAAGACTCAAAAGTCTAGATCCAAAGTTATATTTAAAGAAAACTTATTTGTGTGTTCTTGAACTTTCAAAGTTAACTTAATTTGTTCAAGAGATATGAGATCAAGACTAACTTGTAGTACTTGACCATATAAACTAACTACATGAAATTAAAGTGCATAAATTGAAGAAGTAAACTTAAATAAACAAGAAAAAGATTCATGGTTGTTCATACTTTTAAAGATTCAACCAAAGTTGATCTTTAAGTAAAGTAAACTTTAAGTTTACTTCCATGACTTACAAGTATGATTTTATACAACCATTAACTTAAATATTTTGATGCAACATATGTAGAACATAAACTAGTAAGTTAGTTCTTGTTGTTCTTGTTAGTACAAGATAAAAAGAAGAATTCAAACTAGAAAGCTTGATTCTTGTTAACTAGTAAGTAATCATCAACAAGTATGTAAACAACAAGTAATTAACTACAACAACAACAAGTGATGATGATGATTATGGGTTGTTTGGTCACGGTTTTACAAGAGAAAAAGGAAGGAAGAAATGCTTCAAGTTACTTACAAGAATGTAGAAAGAATTGAGAGAGAAATGAAGCAAGTATGTGTGTGTGTTTTGGAATGAAGAATGAAGTGAGTAAGTAAGTAATAAAATTTGAAAACCAACCCTCTTGTGCACATGAAAGGCCATGGCCAGCTGCTCAAAAAAGGGGGAAGAGTTGGTTCTTTGGTTACTAGTATGTAAGGCTTCAAAAGTTGGTTAAAAGGATGGTTTACATGGGGATTACATGGTAACTAGATTCCTTATGAGATAACTAACTAGTTCAATCTCTAAGTATTACTTACACTTGCAAGACATGGGCTAATAAACCCATTTAAGATGTAGGGTGGGCTTATGAGTCTTATTCATGAGTCCATTACACTAACAAAGCCCAAGTTCAACTAATTAACAATTAAACCCAATTAAAGCCCAAGTAACTAACTAATAGCCTTAGTTAATTAAAATGATTAATAAATTTAATCATGAATGTAAATAATATCTAAAAATATTATTCGTGAAAGTTCTGGGTGTCACAAAGACGTTTCGGGCACTTAAAAGTCAAGTACGGGCAATCATAGCAACATGTAAATGTAATAACATACATTCGTTTAATCACACGTATTAATAATAGTAATTATTAATAAATAAATGTTGGAAATTCCAGGGGCGTTACAAATTAAATAAAATAACGGTAAATAAAATTGCGATAATTAAAAAGTACGATAATTAAAATGACAATAAATTGAAGTGCGATAATTAAAAGTGCAATTAAATATGAAATAAAGGAAATTAAATATGAAATAAAGGAATTATGCTTATTTAAACTTCTGTAATCATGATGTTCGACGTGTTGATTTTAGTTTATTACCATGGGTTAATTGTTCTTTGTCCTGGATTATTCGATATGTCCATACGGATTTGTCCATAATAGTCCATCAGTCATAATCATAAAGTGCGGAAGTCTTCGTCAAATTATTCTTATTCCCGAAGTCAAATATTCCAACTAATTGGGGATTCGAATTGTAACAAGGTCTTAATACTTTGTTTAATGAATACACCAGGTTATCGACTGCGTGTAATCCAAAGTTTTATTACTTTGTTAAAAATTACACCAATTACCCTTGTATGTAATTTGAAAGGACCCGTCCTAATCCATCTGGACGAAGTCTTCAACAGTTGGTCCCATTGCGAGGTTCTGACCTCTATATGCCATGAACAACTCCATGTAATATGAGCAAATGCACAGCGGAAGATTTCTTTCAAACCTGAGAATAAACATGCTTTAAAGTGTCAACCAAAAGGTTGGTGAGTTCATAGGTTTAATGTAAACAATAAAATTCAGTACTTTTGATAGACCACAAGATTTAAATGTGCATGGTACAAATGGGCCCGAATCCTACACCCACCTGTAATGTACATGTGATATCTTTCAAATACAGTATACCTTTCTCATGTACAAAACTATATTTCATAAAGCTTAGCAGAGTAGGTTCGTATCCTTTTCTCCCTCGTAGGTTGCCTCGCGATTTTTAAATAATCGTGCACATATCTTGTGCACAAAACTAATACACATAATCTATGTATAAAAATCATTCTCTCGATACATAACTTTCACATCAATTGGTGGCAATTATCATGTCCACATAATTCAACGGTGGCAATTATCATGTCCACATAATTCAACGGTGGCAATTATCATGTCCACATAATTCAATGGTGGCAATTATCATGTCCACATAATTCAATAATAATCCACAGAACTTCTGTCTGCATAATAATTCATTCGAGGAATGTTTTGCTTGTGTCTATCTCGTCAAACATTTATAAAAGCATTTCACGTAATCTCAGTTCAAAATATATTTCAAAAGCATTAATAAAGCAGTTATAAAAATAGTGCATGTATTCTCAGTCCTAAAAATGTAAAGAGTAAAAGGGAATCAAATGAACTCACTAAATGTATTTTGTAGTAAAAATACATATGACATCATTTAACAAATGTAGGGTTGATCTCGGATTCACGAACCTATAACAAGTATATATATTATCACATTTAATCACATAATCCCTTCTATATAATATTTATATATATTAAGTGTTGTAGTTATATACATATATATACTTTATTTATGTTTTATATCTTTAGTTATATTTCATATATGGTTATTTGTAGAATAATCAATATTCATACATATAGTTATATTAATATATATATATATATATATAGATATATATATATATATATATATATATCTATTTGTAATTGGTATTATATCAAAAATCAATAATTTATTATAAAAACCATACTATTAATAAAAATAATGATTCTTATAATAATAAAAATAAATGATAATAATAATAATAATAATGATAATAATAATAATAATAATAATAATAATAATAATAATAATAATAGTTATATGTTAATATTGAGAATATTGATTTTAGTAATCTTAATAATCTTAATAATAATAATATAATAATAATAATAATAATAATAATAATAATAATAATAATAATAATAATAATAATAATAATAATAATAATAATAATAATAATAATAATAAGAGTATTATCAATATCTACCTCAAAGGAGTAGTTCCCTTAGAATAAAATGCCCAAGTCCGGGTTCGAACCCGCGACGTCCCGCTAACCCTATAATACCACAAACCAATTCTCCGCCTATGTTTTTCTGATTTAATTCATACACCAATTTCTTTTAACCCGTTGTTTGACTATTTCAAAACCCATTTAGTTAACTTCTTCACCATTATCATATCCTAACCCTAATCATCCTCTATCATTATCATTCATGAATTCATGTATTATTAACATCATCTTATATCGTAACAACTTCATCCTAATACATCATTATGATTATCATTATCGTGATCATTATCATTACTCATTTCATCTTTCACGATCATCATCATCATCATCACTTACCATCATCATCATCATACATACTGATACATTCCCATCATATCGATCATCATAGCCACACGATTTATCACAGCTCAAAAGTAGAGCAGGCCCAACAAGATATATGAAATGGTATAATAGCAACCAACTTCAAGGTTAATATAACAGCCCAAAAAAAAATAGAAAATCATTCGGTCCAATTAAAGAGCAAGCTCTCAGCCCAAGTTTGTACCAGTCCATAGCGTAAAACAAAAGGGGATTCAGCTCCTGGTTATCTTCATCGAACATTAAAAAAAATATAAATAAGGTATGAAATTCCTTTATCTTATTCTAAAACCCAAGTGGCAACCATCTTTATCAACTTGTAATATTAAAAAATGGAATACTCAAGTAACATCTTATGAGTCGACAAACAAAAATGGGTGGGTCTTATGGCTAGCATTTAAATATCATTACCCTTGACATAAAATGGAATGTGATGTAACCAGTGGTTCGTCCGAATTGATTAAAAAAAACGCAGCCTTTCAACCCATCCCTTTCTTGTCTCCCACTAGTCATGAAACATACTCAACTTTATAGTTTTTTTTAATTTCACAGCCATACACACCATCACATAACTAACGAGTAGTATATTACTTCCAAGTGGGTTGTTAAATTATCTTGTTGTCTGCCACTAGGAAAAGAAAAAGAAACGCGTGCAATGTATATTAAAAATGATACTTGGAAACCGAATACGAGTTGCAGTTGTAGTTGGTGCAAAGCAAGGTGGCGGTTACCACATAAAAGTTGATGTAGCAGTTGTGGGTGTTTCAAGGGTGATGCATAGGTAGCCGGTGGTGTGGTTTCAAGGTAATAGTGGTGGTGATCTTGGTTGGGTTCAAAGTGGTGTTGTAGTTGAAGGTAGTGGTGGAGGCTCGAAGGAACAAGAAAACAGTAGTAGCAGCAGGTGATTTGAAAATAGTTTCAGGTTGTGGTTGATTAAAGTGATCATGATTGTTGTGTTTTTATGGTGATGTCCTAATAGAAAACATGAAACAAGAATGAATAGATGGTTGGTGGGTTTGTAATCGTACAAGTGGATCTTTGATGGTGGTGTTATGGTTGTCTTGTGATGATGTAGATCGAATCAGACAATAAATAGGAGTAGGTAACGGTTTGGTGTTTTGTTGATGGTTCAAGAGTTTGTTGAACAAAGTACAAGAGCAGAGCTGCTATGACAATTTCCTGTTTTAATTTTAATAAAGGGAACGAATTCCTAATTGTGTGTTGATATATTGATGGTGAGAAGTCGTTTTCTTTCTCACCAATAATAGAGTGATTAATTTTTTTTATATATTGAGTGGTTTTGACAAGAAGAATCAAATCCAAATACGTTCAAACAAAATAAAAAATGAGATTGAGACTTGGTAACAACTCGTACGATTTTGCCTTTGATATCCAGCAGAATTTTTGGTTGTATTGATTTAATTCGCTGCTTTTAACAATTAGAGACAGGAGATAAAGTATGACTATGATGTTAAACAGATTGATTCTTTATTTATTTATTTATTTATTTATTTTATATATAATCTATATATAATAATTTGTAAATATAAATGTACTAATAATAATAATAATAATACTTTTATTAATAATACTGAAAATAATAATAATACTGTTAATATCAATTATAATAATAATTATTAATAAAAATGTTAATAATGATATTAATATCAATTGAGCATTACCATCGTTTACGAAATAAATTCGAAATCACAAAATATATATTTAATATACTTTATTTATGTACATAGATATAAATTTTCATAATGTCATATTTTTATTTTATTTTATATACTTCGCTTTAATAACCACAACATATAATATTTCAAATTATTATTATATATATTCATATGTTTAAATATTTATGTATCTAATTACAAATAATGGTTCGTGAATCGTCGAGAATGGTAAATGGGCAATTGCCTCCATGTAAATTGTTCCATAGTTTTCGAGACTCAATATTACAGACTTTGCTTATCGTGTCGAAACCATATAAAGATAAAGTTTAAATTTAGTCGGAAATTCCCGGGTCGTCACAGTACCTACCCGTTAAAGAAATTTCGTCCCGAAATTTGAGTGAGGTGGTCATGGCTAACAATAAAAATGTTTTCATGACGAATATAGGTTGATAATTAGAAGTTTATCATCATTGAATAATAATGATAAAATAATTCGATTATTCTAAGGATACGAATGAAGTTATCGTAAAAGAGTGAATTGAAGAAAAATAAGATTTTTCTTAGCTTTTGACGTAAACGGGGTTGAATTTAGAAAATAAGATGCGTCTTAACTTTTGACGTAGTCAGGGTTGAATTCCGGAATTCAAGGGATTTAAAGAAAATCGTCGAAATCTAAAAGATTTGATTCTTCGGCGAGTAAGTGAATTAAGATCTCTATAATTAAATACGGTGATCTGCCTCGATTATTCTGTCTGATATTCCCATTATAATTTAAACTCTTTCGTTCCATTATTCTCACCATTCCTATACTTCCTTTCTTAATTCATACATCCAAAAGATTGTGAAAATGCTTAATCCAGTTCTGATCCTTGTCCTCATCCTTACTATCGCAACAATCATTCTCCTTTTCCAACTTCCATCAGAAGAATCTGCTTTCTTCTACTTTGCCATTGGGATTATAATGTTTTAATTCTCCCGTGCCTTTATGTTGTGATAAACATTGATATACACAGTTTGTAATTTATGTGTTATTATCGGCTTTATATTCTCCCTTATATTTCGAAGCTCTATGCTTGTGTTTTCTCTTCCCGACTTCAAGTCAAGCGAATAATGGTCCAGAATTTGTAGATATAGAGTTTCAAATGATTATAATGTTCTAAGCAGGAAGGAACATGATAGTACGATTTGATTTTCAAATTTATCATTATCACGGAAGATAGAACCATCAAGAATACATTTTCTTGATTTGTTCAGGAGTTAGTAGAATGAAAGAGTTATGTAACATGGCACATGATGATGTTATAATCTGTGAATCATCACGTCCCATTAGAAACTCAGCATGACTTACTGTAATATAATCACGTTGATCAAGTGTCATTATATTATACTAACTCATGCATCAATTTCCAACACCACTTCAAAATCATTCATAATTCAAACTCAAATTTTAAAGAAATTTAGAAACTAAAATGGTTTCCTTTATGATGTAATACGGATAGCACGAAGAGATAACTAATTTCGGACAAGAAGATTTATGAAAATATCCTCAGAAATATCGAAGATATTTATGATGATATTTTGGGATTTCTAAGTTCGAAAGTTGATAAGAAAAAATTTTCTGCAAGATTTTAGCATGACCTCGGAGCAAGATATTCTCTAAGGATTTCATCGGATCAAGGGTTAGGTGGATCCTTTGAATATAGGGCTTGATCCTTGTATTTGTCCTTGGCCTCCTTCATGGTTAGCTCAATCTATTTTTCTGTACCAAATTTTCTATCGAGCGTTCCTAACACTCCTTTCTTTATCATCAAACTTTTGACTGTTTAGACCATCTACCATTTTTCTGTTTCCTCTGCATTTAAAGGCTACGATATCTGAATTATCGGTTATCAATTCGAGGTGGTTTTAGGAGAATTGTGTTTTTAGATGATTAAACGCTGATGGTAATATGATGGAATATGAAAGGTTCCTCGATAACAATAAAAGAGCACGCATATATATCAAGGTTATAACAAGGTTGTTTCGAACAAAAAATCGAAGTTGACTTGTTGGAGCTGTGACAAAATTTGCTACTTTGAAAGGAATTACCAAGTTTTCTTCGGTAATAAAAATGCCAAAGGAGTTAGTACAGATACGTGTTAAACATTTGTTCCGAGTGTTTTCAGGTGCATAACTATACGCATCAATCTTTCTTTCTGTAGATGAAGTGTGGTTGGTTCATCCTCTCAATTGAGGTGTTTTCAAGAATCATGAAAGATTTGAACGTGGATTGTAATCGTCAGGATACAAATGAGGTTTAAGATGAAATCAAGTGGCAAACTTGAAGAAATGTTTAGTTTCATATGTTATAATCAATATTTTAATTCATTTTAATTGTCCAATATTATTAGTCCACAGTCGATAGTCCACAGTTACAGTCTAATTATTCATATATAGTTAATATATAATATTCGAATTAATTAATATGTATCGTAACCCGTATATGTCTCAGACTCGATCACAACTCAAACTATATATATTATTGTAGAATCAACCTCAACCCTGTATAGCTAACTCCAGCATTACTGCATATAGAGTGTCTATGGTTATTCCAAATAATATATATAGATGCGTCGATATGATATGTCAAAACCTTGTATACATGTCCCGATATTTAAAGTGCGTAAAATAAATAATAGAAATTAAATGACGATAAATAAAACTGCGAGAATTAAAATTGCGGTAAATAAAATGCGATAAATAAATTACGATAAATAAAAGGTAATACGGAATTAACAGTTAGTTAGGAACAGTTAGCTAGGATTTTGTTAGCGTGGATTCTTAACATAATTTCATATAGTTATTTCGTTTATTTCTAACAAATTTTATTTTGTCAAATGTTTTCTTCATTATGCCACTTGTTAGATTCTGATAGGTCAAAATCCAAGTATGAAATTGAATGGTTATTCTGTGATGAACGGATACGTATATCTGTGGATGTAAGTCGGATAGCAAATGACTGTTGAATCAGATTCGAAGAATGTACAGTGTAATTTATTAATGTGAAATCTAAATATTCCTCGGGTATTACCTACCCGTTAAAATATTTTCACCATTAACAGTTTGTATAAAAGAATTTTTAATTACAATCTTTATGAAAACATATATACATATATATTTTCTTCAGATGTAAATCGTGAATTTAATGAGTCAATATGATATTAAACTCATTTAATTTATCATTAGAACAAGAATATATAATCTCTAAAACATTAGAGATTACATAATCGACATGTCGTACGAAGACAAATGATGTAGAACGATTCGTAGAACGTTGATTATGCTCGAGGTACATAATGAAATGTTGAGGCATGGATTGTTGATGGTACTGGTGCTGTTACTGATGGTATTGTTGGTGCCGGTGATGTTGCTGAAGCTGGTACATTTTGCACCATGTTTTTCAAGGCTACAACTCGGGCGCGAAGCTCGTTAACTTCTTCCATTATTCCGGAATGATTGTCGGTCGGAACGAGTGGATGAATATGGTTTAGAATTTTAGATAGAATACAATCGTGGTGAGATATTCGGGAAATGAGGGTGAAAATGGTGTTTCGGACTGGTTCGCCGGTAAGTGCTTCAGGTTCATTACCAAGAGGTAAATTCGGTTGGTGGGTGGAAAGGATCGCCTTCCTCTCATCTCCATCGGTTAAGTCGACTATTAACCCATCAGATGAATTGGGGATGGTTGATTGGTTGATTCATTCTAGTGACGTTGCCTCCGGAGCTTAGGTGAACATCCATGTCGAAATAGTTATCGGGTTCCGAAGAACTTGAACTAGTGACGAGTTCCATTTCGTACGATTGAGTAAAGGATTTTTTGATAGGAAATGATTTTCGGATATCGAATGATATTCTAATTACATAGAATGCTTATACATAGTATAGAAGATCCCGTAGATTACGGAGGAAATTAAGGAATATGTCAGGCAATAGTTTACAGTAACAGATACGCTAAGATATGAATTAGCAGATACCCTAAGATATGAAGTTATCTATACACCGTCTATGCAATAGAGGCAGTAAGACGTGTCTAGACTTTAAGGATGATAAGCAAATAATTTTCGACACTAAATGATAAGCAAAACTTTTAACATGCAGACACGGTCGAAGTTCAGACTCACTAATGCATCTAAGCAACTATCAGTTAGACACACTAATGCAAGACCTGGTTCGCTAAGACCACCGCTCTGATACCAATTGAAAGGACCCGTCCTAATCCATCTGGACAAAGTCTTCAACAGTTGGTCCCATTGCGAGGTTCTGACATCTATATTCCATGAATGACTCCATGTAATATGAGCAAATGCACAACGGAAGATTACTTTCAAACCTGAGAATAAACATGCTTTAAAGTGTCAACCAAAAGGTTGGTGAGTTCATAGGTTTAATGTAAACAATAAAATTCAGTATTTTTGATAGACCACAAGATTTAATTGTGCATGGTACAAATGGGCCCGAATCCTACACCCATCTGTAATGTACATGCGATATCTTTCAAATACAGTATACCTTTCTCATGTACAAAACTATATTTCATAAAACTTAGCAGAGTAGGTTCGTATCCTTTTCTCCTCCGTAGGTTGCCTCGCGATTTTTAAATAATCGTGCACATATCTCGTGCACAAAACTAATACACATAATCTATGTATAAAAATCATTCTCTCGATACATAACTTTCACATCAATTGGTGGCAATTATCATGTCCACATAATTCAACGGTAGCAATTATCATGTCCACATAATTCAACGGTGGCAATTATCATGTCCACATAATTCAATGGTGGCAATTATCAGGTCCACATAATTCAATGGTGGCAATTATCATGTCCACATAATTCAATAATAATCCACAGAACTTCTGTCTGCATAATAATTCATTCGAGGAATGTTTTGCTTGTGTCTATCTCGTCAAACATTTATAAAAGCATTTCATGTAATCTCAGTTCAAAATATATTTCAAAAGCATTAATAAAGCAGTTATAAAGACAGTGCATGTATTCTCAGTCCTAAAAATGTAAAGAGTAAAAAGGAATCAAATGAACTCACCAAATGTATTTTGTAGTAAAAATACATATAACATCATTTAACAAATGTAGGGTTGATCTCGGATTCACGAACCTATAACAAGTATATATATTATCACATTTAATCACATAATCCCTTCTATATAATATTTATGTATATTAAGTGTTGTAGTTATATATATATATATATATATATATATATATATATATATATATATATATATATATATATATATATATATATATATATATATATATATATATATATATATATATATATATATATATATATATAAAGAATATATATATATATATATATATACTTTATTTATGTTTTATATCTTTAGTTATATTTCATATATGGTTATTTGTAGAATAATCAATATTCATACATATAGTTATATTAAAATATATATATATATATATATATATATCTATTTGTAATTGGTATTATATCAAAAATCAATAATTTGTTATAAATACCAAACTATTAATAAAAATAATGATTCTTGTAATAATAAAAATAAATGATAATAATAATAATAATGATAATAATAATAATAATAATAATAATAATAATAATAATAATAATAATAATAGTTATATGTTAATATTGAGAATATTGATTTTAGTAATCTTAATAATAATAATAATAATAATAATAATAATAATAATAATAATAATAATAATAATAATAATAATAATAATAATAATAATAATAATAATAATAATAATAATAATAATAATAATAATAAGAGTATTATCAATATCTACCTCAAAGGAGTAGTTCCCTTAGAAAAAAATGCCCAAGTCCGGGTTCGAACCGCGACGTCCCGCTAACCCTATAATACCACAAACCAGTTCTCCGCCTATGTTTTTCTGATTTAATTCATACACCAATTTCTTTTAACCCGCTGTTTAGTTAACTTCTTCACCATTATCATATCCTAACCCTAATCATCCTCTATCATTATCATTCATGAATTCATGTATTATTAACATCATCTTATATCGTAACAACTTCATCCTAATACATCATTATGATTATCATTATCGTGATCATTATCATTACTCATTTCATATTTCATGATCATCATCATCATCACTTACCATCATCAACATCATACATACTGATACATTCCCATCATATCGATCATCATAGCCACACGATTTATCACAACTCAAAAGTAAAGCAGGCCCAACAAGATATATGAAACGGTATAATAGCAACCAACTTCAAGGTTAATATAACAGCCCAAATAAATAGAAAATCATTCGGTCCAATTAAAGAGCAAGCTCTCAGCCCAAGTTTGTACCAGTCCATAGCGTAAAACAAAAGGGGATTCGGCTCCTGGTTATCTTCATCGAACATTAAAAAATATATAAATAAGGTATGAAATTCCTTTATCTTATTCTAAAACCCAAGTGGCAACCATCTTTATCAACTTGTAATATTAAAACATGGAATACTCAAGTAACATCTTATGAGTCGACAAACAAAAATGGGTGGGTCTTATGGCTAGCATTTAAATATCATTACCCTTGACATAAAATGGAATGTGATGTAACCAGTGGTTCATCCGAATTTATTAAAAAAACGCAGCCTTTCAACCCATCCCTTTCTTGTCTCCCACTAGTCATGAAACATACTCAACTTTATAGTTTTTTTTTTTAATTTCACGGCCATACACACCATCACATAACTAACGAGTAGTATATTACTTCCAAGTGGGTTGTTAAATTATCTTGTTGTCTGCCACTAGGAAAAGAAAAAGGAACGCGTGCAATGTATATAAAAAATGATACTTGGAAACCGAATACGAGTTGCAGTTGTAGTTGGTGCAAAGCAAGGTGGCGGTTACCACATAAAAGTTGATGTAGCAGCAGTGGGTGTTTCAAGGGTGATGTATAGGTGGCCGGTGGTGTGGTTTCAAGGTAATAGTGGTGGTGATCTTGGTTGGGTTCAAAGTGGTGTTGTAGTTGAAGATAGTGGTGGAGGCTCTAAGGAACAAGAAAACAGTAGTAGCAGCAGGTGATTTGAAAATAGTTTCAGGTTGTGGTTAATTAAAGTGATCATGATTGTTGTGTTTTTATGGTGATGTCCTAATAGAAAACATGAAACAAGAATGAATAGATGGTTGGTGGGTTTGTAATCGTACAAGTGGATCTTTAATGGTGGTGTTATGGTTGTCTTATGATGATGTAGATCGAATCAGACAATAAATAGGAGTACGTAACGGTTTGGTGTTTTGTTGATGGTTCAAGAGTTTGATGAACAAAGTACAAGAGCAGAGCTACTATGACAATTTCCTGTTTTAATTTTAATAAAGGGAACGAATTCCTAATTGTGTGTTGATATATTGATGGTGAGAAGTCGTTTTCTTTCTCACCAATAATAGAGTGATCGGTTTTTTTATATATTGAGTGGTTTTGACAAGAAGAATCAAATCCAAATACGTTCAAACAAAATAAAAAATGAGATTGAGACTTGGTAACAACTCGTACGATTTTGCCTTTGATATCCAGCAGAATTTTTGGTTGTATTGATTTAATTCGCTGCTTTTAACAATTAGAGACAGGAGATAAAGTATGACTATGATGTTAAACAGATTGATTCTTTATTTATTTATTTATTTTATATATAATCTATATATAATAATTTGTAAATATAAATGTACTAAAAATAATAATAATACTTTTATTAATAATACTGAAAATAATAATAATACTGTTAATATCAATTATAATAATAATTATTAATAAAAATGTTAATAATGATATTAATATCAATTGAGCATTACCATCGTTTACGAAATAAATTCGAAATCACAAAATATATATTTAATATACTTTATTTATGTACATAGATATATAATTTTCATAATGTCATATTTTTATTTTATTTTATATACTTCGCTTTAATAACCACAACATATAATATTTCAAATTATTATTATATATATTCATATGTTTAAATATTTATGTATCTAATTACAAATAATGGTTCGTGAATTGTCGAGAATGGTAAATGGGCAATTGCCTCCATGTAAATTGTTCTATAGTTAATATTACAGACTTTGCTTATCGTGTCGAAACCATATAAAGATAAAGTTTAAATTTAGTCGGAAATTCCCGGGTCGTCACATAATTCACCCCTGTTTCAACAAGTCAATTAACTATTAATCCAGTTCCGTGTCCGGTCAAATGAATAATTATTGGTATTTATAGATATCCCGCCCACCGTACCCAGTCAAGCATATGTGGTTATATATAAATACGTCAAATTATAAGTCTATATATTAAATTAACGAGGTATCGTTTAGTTAAAATAAAGCCCATTAATAGCCCATAGTCTAATTTCCACAAGTGTCGTTCTTTTATCCAAACCCTAATTATGGTCCAAAGCCCAATTACCTAATTTTAATATTTAGCCCAACATCACGATTACTTCGGCATTAAATAAGCATAATAATAACTTAGCTACGAGACATTAATTTAAAAAGGTTGAACATAACTTACAATGATTAATAATAGCGTAGCGTTACACGGACAGAATTTCGACTTACACCCTTACAACATTCGCTAACATACCCATATTATTATTAAAATTATAATTATAATTAATATATATATATATATATATATATATATATATATATATATATATATATATATATATATATATATATATATATATATATATATATATATATATATATATATATACGTTGATAGATAGGAAGAGAAAAAGATGTGATGTTGTTCAACCAAACTGCGAAATTTATAGGGATGTGGCCAGTTACTATTCACCATGCGATCGCATGGTTTTATAACTGCCAGGCCATGCGATCGCATGGCCTGCTTTTCCAGCTCACATGAGCTTGTTTGCTTCTTGCCGACGGTTTATAAATATATATATAATATATAAATAATTTTAAGAATTATTTAAATATTATATTATATTTATGTGCATAGTTGACTCGTAATTTTTAGTCCGTTGCGTCGAGCGTTGAGAGTTGACTTTGGTCCCGGTTCCGGATTTTTGAACGTCCTTTCGTACAATTTAATATGTTGTATTTTGCGTTTTGCGTCTTGTACTTTTGTAATTTTGAGACGTTTCTCTCCAATAATTTGAACCACCTTGATTGTACTTTGTACTTTTTAGCTTTTTGGTCATTTGCGTCTTCAATTCGTCGAATCTGTCTTTTGTCTTCACCTTTTATTATTTAAACGAATATCACTTGTAAATAGAACAATTGCAACTAAAAGCTTGTCTTTCTTGAGGGATAATGCTATGAAATATATGTTCGTTTTTAGCATTATCAAATATTCTCATACTTGAGCATTGCTTGTCCTCAAGCAATATAGTCTTGAAATAAAAATACTAGAATCACTTCTTTATTCTTCACACTTTGTACATCAGTGATTTCTATACGGCAGTATGAACAATGGTAGTAACGTTGTGGTTTACAGTCCCACATGACTATGAAAATTTAGATCCTTAAGGAAATTGGATCTTTATGAAAACATTTGATCTTTTGAAAATTCAATCTAGCTTTTACCCTAGATAAGTTTTCCGGAATAACCCTTCACCGGTGTTTATGAAATTGTTTTTGTGGATTTGGTGGGTTTCAGATTTGAAAATTTTAGCTCAAAACTTATGGTTTTGTGTCACCCACTTGCTAACCTTGTATTGGGAAAGCAACACGTCCAGTATACTTGCTCCGTATATTACCTTTCGGTAAACTACCGTCCGATTGTAAAGGAAAGCGTTGAACAAGCAACTGTTAAGGAAATGTCCCCTGACATGCTTTTAATTATGGTCTATAACGTGTCGGATACAATTACTATCCTTGGTAGGAGAAATAGTAAAGCTCACCCTATATTTTTTCGGTCTGGCACAAGGTACTGTCTTCGACCATGCTATGCAACCACCGTTCTTACGGTTGACACCCGATTTGGTTCAGGTGACCTAATGAATTCCAGGTGAATTCCTAGGATTTTACGTTCAATGGTAATGAACGCATTAAAAATGGGTTTTAAGAAAACAAATCGGTTTGTAATTTGATCAAAATATTTTCTCGTTCAACCTCAAGTTTAGATATCATCGAATTCCATGAGTTTGTAATTCTCAATCTTTAAAAGTCAATCTTTAGGATTGAGTAATATCCGTCTTAAAAGCTGATTTTTGATCTTTAAGGAGATTATCCTTTCTGGGGATCTGATTCATTAGTCTTATCAAGCTAATTTGCACGGTGCCCTCCCCATTTTACGAGACAGATCCTCTCATGGTTAGGATAAGTCTGACCACTTGGCGACCCTGTTTGATGCTGAGGTCCGTAGATTTCCAGCTGATTTTCGAGAAAGCTTTTCAAGGTTTTTCGTAGACTCTACAACTGGTCTGGACGATAACTTCCTGACCTAAGTCAAGAAGCGCGTGTCTTTTTCGGAAGACTTTACTTCCTTTTAATGATGGAATTGATTCATCATGTAGATCCATCTTTCTTTCAAATATCTTACAATTTACCGGGTAAAACGGTTAATTTTGTCCAAAACAAAAGTATCTTCAATTATTTGTACAAAAATATGTGATATATGTTTTAAATGACTTGGTAAATTTTTCCCACACTTGGCTTTTATTTTCCTTTCTTTGCCTTTTTATTGTCCTCTATTCCATTTTAAATGAATTCTAACATTTTAGGTTGTTTCTCAATTTATGTCCTTTCAGAGGTAACAATAATTTCGGTGTTAACACCTAGTTTTATCGTTCATAAATATGTATAAACATGATTTTGAATTCATTTATTTGAAAATTTTGAAAATTTTTACTAGAATTGGGTAGTAAGTATATAAGACTAGGGCTGTTCTTTATTATCAGAGAGCACTAGTGTAACACCCCGTTTTTCTCCGTACATGATTTATAGGTGTATTGTGTATGTACGATAGGCGTATGAAGGGTTCGGGACATATTCGGGTGTTAAGGTCTTGTATGCAAGGAAATGAGTCAGACCACGTTGAACGTCGCGGCGCGGCATTTAACTGGAATCCAGATCAGAAGCTTGATAAAAAATGATCCCAGAACTAGGCAAATGTCATGGCGCGACATTTAAGGCCGCGGCGCGGCATTCTGGGCAAACTGGTGCCGGATTTTTGTAATATTACATGAGAAGCAAGGGCATTTTGGTCTTTTCAAATTTGATCCAGATTTGAGGCTTTAACCTCATCCACTCATTCATTTTCCTAATTTCATTTTCCTTTTCTTTTCATTTTTCTCTCAAAACTCAAACACCCATTTGATTTCAAAGGGATTTTTGGAAAGGAAGAAGCGGGATTTGATTTTTGGCGTAGTTGACAAGTTTGTTCTCCTCGTTCTTAGCTACACGGTGATACTAGTGGTAAGCTCTAACTCTGAAATTCGTTTTTGTGTTCTTCATTCAATTTTGGGGCTTTTGATTGTATGATTCATAGGTGAAACCCATTTAGTTGTTAATTGGAGATTAACACCAATATTCGGGTTTAATGTTGTTAAAGGCGGGTTTTGGGTTGGTCAATGGTTTAACCATGTTTAAGACTTGTAAATGGTGTACAATCACTAGCATTCGTGATTATTGGTGTTTAGGAGACTTTTAGGGTTTTCGTGGTTGACTATTTTTGACTAGAGTCAAAATTAGGGTTTGTTGAGGATTATGACCCGAATGTCGATTCGATGAGGTTTGTAAACTTAAAATGGATTAAGTTGAAGTATAAAACCGAGTTAAATATGTTTTGGTGTCAAAACTTGTAATTGGTGAGATTTTGACCTTATGGGTCAAAATTAGGGTTTATGAGCGATTTTGAGAACGATAAGTGTCTAACACTTGTGTTCGGGTTTAATTGGCATATTAGGACCATTATCACTTGTGTTAGTAATTATTGGATAGTTTGGGCACGGTTTGTACTTGGAAGTGCATTTGGGTCGAATTTGCACTAAGTGTCAAATTGGGTTGGTTTGTAAATCCAATCTAAGTGTGTTGTTGAATTTGTGATAATGGATTAGGTACTTTCCATTGATGAGTTGCGGATTACTTGGAAGCATTTCTTCAAGGCGACAAGGTGAGTGTTAATATCCTATGTGCATATGTATGTGTAGGATGGGTGCGGGTCGGGTGAAGTGGTTCTCGGTCATAGAGCTCACTTCACATATAGGTGGATTGATGGACTTGTGTATAGGTCCAATTGGCACGGTTGTGCATTTTGGTTGACCACCTTTGGCGATGTACACGTTTTGTGTGTATGTTATCACACGTGTTTGTGATGTGGAGTATATAACCCCAATGGCGAAGGGTTGATATTGTTGTGATGTGGATAACCCCGATGTGGTGGATTTTATAATCCTGTGACCGTGGGTTTTGATGTTGAGAAGTGAATCGCGTGTAGTTCGGATTCACGGTGACGCGTGTAGTTCGGTCATCTTATTGAGGTAGTAATCTCGTGTGGTTTCGGATTACTAAGGCTCGTGTAGTTCGGCCAACCTCGATGTTGCGAAGATAGTAATCTCGTGTGGGTTCGGTTTACTAAGGCTCGTGTAGTTCGGCCAATCTTCATTGTGGCGTTTGGTATTCGGTAATGGGTTAAGGGGTTAACCTTATTCGTTTTATATTGTTATACATATTAATGTATTGTTGTGTTGTAGCTAACCCTCCGGGTGTAGCTTAATGGCGTTGTTCACATCGTCGTTGGTGAACTTATAATTTGTTGATATCTTTAGCTTGTTGCTTAGAGATCGTACGATATGCTTAGTGTAGTTGCCTTATACATGGATGCTTCGGTATGCGGTATTTGATATTTGTGTGGAGTGTCCATTTTATACATATATATGTATGTAGTATATTATCATTCACTAAGCGTTAGCTTACCCTCTCGTTGTTGCTATTTTTATAGGTTGCATGCTTGGCGGCTCGGGTAAGCTTAGGGATTAGAGATCTTGGCTAGGTTGCTAAGAAGATCTTGCTTTTGTATTCGATTAGGATTTGGGTAGCGTAGTTCCAAATCACCATGCTCGGTTTTGTTGGAAACTAAACTAGTCGGGTCGTGTATGTCCGTTTGGACAATTAACTAATGTATTAAATGTTTTAAAGTTATTAAACTTATTATTGTATTAAAGATGTTTATGGAAACACAATTGGGACCTAAGGGGTTATTTAAAGCGTATTAAAAGGAAAAAAAATTTATGGGCCGGTTTTAATACGGGTTGGGTCGTTTCAACTAGATTCTAATACAACTACTGCGTTACTAGTATTTTTAATGGTAACCAAGTGTATAAGTTAAAATTTTTAAAAATCCTAAAGAATTTAACCCCTTCCCACACTTAAGATCTTGCAATGCCCTCATTTGCAAGAAATCAGTAACAATTTAAATTATTGAGGGTGATTAGCGTAGAAAAATGATTAAATTTTACCAAAGTTTCCAAACATATTGGCGTTTGTTTGCTGAATGATAAATGGTGCACATCATTTGTTCATTCCGTCTTGTTATTACATCACATTTGTTTTCGTTTTGTCGTCAAAAATAGTAGCTTTTGCTGAACTTAATGCCAGTCTTTGAAAATGCGCTGTTTTACCCTGTTGTGTACAATTGACAATATACATACATACAAATATAAACATGCATGGTAATTTGAAATGGGACTTAAAATTCCACTTTCAAATCAAATATGAAATATTAGTAAAAAATAATAAAAATATTAAACAATACATTAATGTATCACAATATCATATGTTTAAACATAAATAAATAAAAATAATAAAAAGATAAAAATCATAAAAATCACCAACGGAACTATATCAATCTGGATAGGGGTTCCAGTTCATGTCATCGGTCGGGTTCCATGGTTGGTGATAGGTGTACTGGTAGGCCTGGTTAGGGTCGTAGAGAGTATATGGTGGTATCATCTCGGGCTGGTGTGGAGGATAGTAAGCGGGTCGGGTCGGTACGTAGTGATCCTAAGGTGATAGTCGGCTCATGATCTGACGCTGATGATAGTCTCATATATCATGCTGTCATTGCCTGGAATGCTCGTACTCATTTCGGGCTTGCCACTGCTCGTACCGTCTATGTCTCTCCTCGTTTGTCGTATCTACCTCATCTACACGCTGGTAGACGTTAGTCATAGCCTCCCTAATGACATCCCTAATGGCATCTGCTTCCTCCATTTCCTCATCTGAACCTCTCTCTACCTGAGGATGATTACCAACATAGGGTATTGCCTGATTGCGTCTACTTTTTAATACCTTAGCACCCTAATAGACCCTCAATCCTAAAGGCTCAACCTGTTCCTTACATTACAAAAGTGGACCCCCTTGATCCCTATCTACACCCAAATACTCTCCAATGAGAGTAATAAAAATACCTCCTCCTATTATCCCCCCTTCCTGTATTCCTTCTACCATCTTAGACAAATAAAAACCAATACAGTAAGGGATATTAACAAAGCCTCTTGGGTCTCGAATACACTTAAGGTAAAATAAATCATGTAAGGTCATTTTCTCCTTGTTGTGACCTCTCTGTGTAATCGAGTTAGCCTGAAATCTATGAATTATAAGAAGCTCGGCTATGTTAATATGTAAGTAGGTATGTGTTCCTGCCCGCCCAAAAACATTAAAATCTGACATACGCCTTCAGACGGCGTTAGCATCAAAATTCCTATCTACCCTCTCACCATGATAAATCAAATTTGTACAATCGGGTAATAGCAATTCAGTGGGCGTATATATCTGTAAAGCCCTGGCCATGTCCAGCATGGACATCTTGTACATCTTACGGCCAAGTATAAATCTAAGAAAACTTCTATCATCTAACCTATCTACATCCGCATTTAACGCTATAGTACTCATAAGCTCAATGCACCATTCCTTATATACAGGTCCACGAATGGTGAATAAACGTTCCCAATCGTGAAAAAAAGAGATGTCATACCTTTGGATCAAATGCTGTCTAACTGAGTTAGCAAGTTGGACCCTTTACAAAGGCTCCCAATCAATTACCCTTGGCACTTCTACATTTTTCAGTACCAGTTTGAATTTGTTACTTTGATATGTCGGGTAATCTTTCCAGCTTCGATCAAATCTTAGATTGGGATGTAACTGTTCTTCATGAATCGTCGGATGTGCTACTATCGGATGCATTGGAAATACTATGTAAGCATTAACATATTCTTGATACGGATCATAATAAGGTACGTGTTGATCAGGTTGTTGTTGTTGTTCCTGTTGTTGCTCCGGTTCATATTGCATTTCTGGTTCAGGTTCTGGAGCAGGTTGTCTAGATGATGATGATGCACCTCCAGTTTCAGTATATTTCTGCAAAACACATTAAACACAAAATTTGTGCATCCAAATATGCATTAGTGTTAGCAAAATAACAACTTAAAACAATCACAATGACATTTTTAATCTATACTAAACTTATGCTCATTTTCATATTTTTATCAAAATCTACACTTTTTCAAATAAGCATATATGAAAATGTATACAAAGTTCATAAGCATTTTACTCAAATAACATGTCAAAATAGTCGTTACTAACAATTAAACAAGTCTCAAATGGCAATTATATCAAATTAATCAAGTTCATGAATTTTAGACTTAAAAAGTCCACTTTAATTCTCAAAAATCATGTTTAGGATCAAAGTTTGGATCATTTAGCTACTAAATATGTTACACTACTTAATTTAGCAATAATTCATGACAAAAATCGGCCATAACCTGTTTATATCAAAAAGCCCCAAATTGCTCAAGAACACAAACCCTAGATTCCTAAAAATTTTGAAGTTTTTGGCTTCAAATCATGTTAAATAGCATCAATCTAGGTTATACATGCATAAAATACTAACAATTTAACTCTAATTACACTAGAATTTAACAAAATCAAATTAGGTAAAATATAGCTCAAGAACACTAAAAATCAAATTTAAAGAGGTTTAGGGATGAAATTGTTACCCTTCTTGATAAACTTCTTATCAAATTCATGATTAGAGCGGATTATAGCGAGAAATTTGGTTGATTTTGGTGAAAAAATGATGAATTTAGAGTGATTTGTGTGTGTGAGTGGAGACAGAGCAGCTCGACTGGATTTTAAGTTCCTGACCTGATTTCGGTCCTCATACGATCGCATGAGGTTGAAGGCCAAACCCCATGCGATCGCATGGGGGTCTGGATTTTTTTTTTTTTTTTATAAAACCTTTTACTTTTAACACAAAATAATTAAATTAAATTTTAAAATTTAGCTTTCCTTTTTTATTTAGGACGAGGTCGTTTCGGATCGTTGTCCTAGTCCGTCCCTCGACAAAATTTTAAAATTTGTCATTTTTAAGCGCGGTTTTAAAAGCAAAGATTTTTGGGTTTTTTAATGTTTTTGGCATACTTTAATTCAATAAGATTAAAAATAATGATAATAAAAATTCTCGTCCCTCCCTTGGGTAGAGCAATTTCGGTTCAACGACCTAGTTTTCAACTCACGATGAATTTTTAAAAATCATATTTTTAACTTAGTGAAAATAAAGTAAATTTTTGTTTTTAAATTTACACCAAACTTAAATTTAAAATGCATAAAATTAAAAATTCATATTATTAAAATTAAAAATTCACAACAAATTTATATTTTTGTTTTTATATATACAAACTTATATTAAAAATATTAATTTTTCAAATATTTACAAACTTAATTATATAGATTTTAAAAAGTTTACAATAATAATTTAATATTTATATATTAATTTTAAAAACATAGTAAAAATTAAAATTCAAAATCTTTTTGGTCTTTTATCCCACTTTAATCAATAAAATATTATCAAAAATATACGCCCCTCTTTTCGGTAAAGTAATTTCGGCTATATTACCTAGTTTTACTCCTGACGAATTTTTGAAATATTTTGGGTTGATTGATTAAAGATATTTATACCTTAAGAATAAACGGTAAATTTCGCAGTGATGTAATAAATTTTTGCATGATATCAATAATTTCGGTTGCAGAACCTAATTTTATTGAATACCAATTTAATACTTTATAGCGAACGATTTAGCGTTTATTATCAAAAGGTTAAAAATAATAAAAATAAAAATAAAAACTGTATATACTTACCTATGAGAAAGAATTCTCAGAGACCTGCTTTAGCCGACTCATAGGAGAATCGTGTGATTTGGTTCTCCATAGCTACGTAAGCATAGCCTCGAATTTTCAATATCTTTTCTTCTAAACATATAAACGGTCATTCTCTGCATAGAGTAACAAATTCGGTATTTGAATATGTTTGATTATTTGAACATTTACCTTCGTGTGACCATTTTCCGCATTTGTAACATCTTTCAAGGTGTCGTGCTCTTCTTTTTATTGCGGATTTTGATTTTCCTTTACCAAAATGTATCTTATGATGATCTTTTCTGAGTTCTTTTCTTACTCCGTCCATTTTTCTCTTATGAATGATACCAGTTCACTCGGAAGTGTGTCATTATTACGTTTAGTAATCATAGCATGTAGCATTAGACCATGGTTCAGATCAAAGGAATTCTTCATCTCGTAAAACCTAAAAAAATAAAAATTCAGAATGGGGGGAGAAGACTAGTTCTTTAGGGTCTGCTAGGGAAAGACCATTCGGATTCCATTCTCGAGAACTACACGAAAACAGAATATCTAACTCTAACAGAAATACATATTACCCTAAAAAGATTCGAACCTCCCCTCACTTAGTTAGATGTGGTGTTGAAATTGTGATTAACGTTATTTTCAATTGGATTATCAACAACTTGTATATCTCTGACTTTTGCTTCAATCCATTTATTGATTTCCTCTGTAACTTTCACAAATTCAACTAACATCGCCTTTTCTTTTGGCGATAAATTGGATACTAATCGGTTACATAACTTAAAGTTTCCCTTAATCCTAGCATCGTGAATTCGTTTATAAAGTTTCTTCGTTGAACTGTTAAAAACGGGTTCATCTAATTTCGTATCATCAACGGGGTTCTTTGTGATCGGATCATCATTAAGTGTTTCTTCATCTTCCCCACACTTATGTGTTTTTATTGGTTTAATAGTTTTGGTTGGTGGAGATCTACACTTTCGGTTCACAAAGGTGATTGATTTATCACCATCCTTAAGTGTCATTCTACCTTCTCTTACATCAATGAATGCCTCGGTGGTTGCTAAAAATGGGCGACCTAAAATTAGAGGAATATCAAGGTTTTCCTCCATATTAATAACTATGAAGTTTGCAACAAAGGTCAAACTTCCCACATTAACAAGTAAATTATTTGCTATTCCAACCGGGTGTTTAATAGTTAGGTCAAATGATTGAACACCTATTTTGGTTGGTTTTAATTTACCCATACCTAATCTTTTGTATAAGGAAAGAGGCATAATATTTTCACTTGCTCCTAAATCTGCGAGTCCATTATATATAGCACCATCATTAAGCAAGCAAGAAATGATAAATTCGCCCGGGTCTCCTACTTTAGTAAGTCGAGTTGGTTTGTAAACCTTTTTCGGGTGTTCTTTTCTTGGTTCTTTCACTTCTATTTGAACTTCTTTTTCTTCATTTCTTGGAATGGGAGGTTTGTATAGAAATTCTTCTTCATTACTCCAATTTGAATCCTCCCTATTTTCCATTTTTGATTTTTCATATGTTGTTGATAACATATTTATGTTTTCATTTTGAGGGTTTTCTTGAGTGGTGAAATTATGATTGACTTCATTGTCAACTTCCATCGGACCATGTATGTAATGTTTAATTCTGTGACCATTAACTTTAAATTCAATCCCATTTGAATTTATTAATTCTATTGTTCCGTATGGGAAAACTCTTTTGACTATAAATGGTCCAGACCATCTTGATTTCAATTTTCCAGGAAATAGCTTGAATGTTGAATTGAAAAGAAGAACTCTGTCTCCTTCTTTAAATTCTTTTGAACTTCTGATTCTTTTATCATGCCATTTCTTCGTTCTTTCTTTATAGATTAACGAATTTTCATATGCTTCATGTCTTAATTCTTCTAATTCGTTTAGCTGACTTAACCGTAGACGTCCAGCTTCATGTAAATCAAGATTACATGTCTTCATAGCCCAAAATGCTTTGTGCTCAATTTCTACTGGAAGATGACATGCTTTTTGGTAAACAAGTCTAAAAGGTGTGGTTCCAATTGGAGTTTTGTAGGCTGTTCTAAAAGCCCAGAGTGCATCCTTCAATTTCATGGACCATTCCTTCGGATTTGATCCTACGGTTTTCTCTAGAATACGTTTTAAAGCTCGGTTGATATTTTCAACTTGTCCACTTGTTTGTGGATGATAAGCGGTTGAGATTTTATGAGTTACTCCATATCTTTTGAGAACTTTCTCAAGTTGATTATTACAGAAATGAGTACCCGTATCACTTATTAAAGCTTTCGGTGTTTCGAACCTAGCAAAAAGACGTTTTAAAAAGTTGACTACAACTCGTGCATCGTTATTTGGGAGAGCTTGTGCTTCCGCCCATTTAGATACATAATCAATGGCAACGAGAATGTAGAGATTATTATGAGATTTTGAAAATAGACCCATAAAGTCAATACCCCAAATGTCAAATACTTCACATACTTGAATGACATTTTGTGGCATTTCATCACGTTGACTTATTTTTTCGGCCCTTTGACAAGCATCACAGGATTTGCAAAGAAGGTGTGCGTCTTTGAAAATTGTAGGCCAATAGAATCCAGCATCGTAAACTTTTCTTTCTATGAGTTGAGGCCCATAATGCCCTCCTGTTGGTCCTGTGTGACAATGGTTTAAGATTTGACTGGCTTCATCTCCGAATACACATCTGTATATTATTCCATCGGGACAACTTTTACATAAATGTGGATCTTCCCAGAAATAGTGTTTTATATCACTAAAGAATTTCTTTCGTTTTTGGTACGACAATCCTTTTTCAAGGAATCCACATACTAAGTAGTTTGCATAGTCTGCAAATCATGGAATTTCATTATAATCTATCTTCAATAGATATTCATCAGGAAAGTTGTCTTGTATGGCTGATTCATTTAGAACTTCTAATTCAGGATTTTCAAGACGAGAAAGATGATCAGCGGCGAGATTTTCTGCTCCCTTTTTATCTCGGATTTCAATATCGAACTCTTGTAAGAGTAAGATCCAACGGATTAATCGTGGTTTGGCATCTTGTTTCGAAAATAGGTATCTAAGAGCAGTATGGTCAGTATAGACCACCGTTTTAGCTAGAACGAGATATGAACGAAATTTGTCAAAAGCAAAGACAATAGCAAGGAGTTCTTTTTCAGTAGTTGTGTAATTCGTTTGTGCTCCTTGTAATGTCTTACTAGCATAATAAATAGGTTGAAATTGTTTTTCAATCCTTTGTCCTAAAATGGCTCCCATTGCAAAATCACTTGCATCGCACATTAGTTCAAATGGTAGATTCCAATTTGAAGTTATCATGATCGGCGCATTAGTGAGTTTTTCTTTAAGAATATTAAAAGATTTGATGCATTCATCTGAAAATATGAATGGTGCATCTTTTTCTAGGAGTTTATTCATAGGAGTGGCAATTTTAGAAAAATCTTTTATGAAACGTCGGTAAAAACCGGCATGCCCTAGAAAACTCCTAACTCCTCTAACATTGGTGGGATGTGGAAGTTTAGCAATTACATCTACTTTAGCTCTATCCACTTCAATTCCTTCCTTTGAAATTTTATGACCGAGAACTATGCCTTCTTTAACCATGAAATGGAATTTCTCCCAATTAAGAACTAGATTTGATTGTTCGCATCTAATAAGCATTCGTTCAAGATTAAGTAGACATGTTTCAAATGTATCACCGAAGACTGAAAAATCATCCATGAAAACTTCCATGCATTCTTCTATCATGTCGTGAAAAATCGCCATCATGCACCTTTGAAACGTTGCAGGGGCGTTGCAAAGTCCAAATGGCATGCGCTTGTAAGCAAAAGTACCATAAGGACATGTGAATGTGGTTTTCTCTTGATCTTCGGGTGCTATTGGAATTTGAAAATATCCGGAAAAACCGTCAAGAAAATAATAGTAACTATTTCCGGCTAATCTTTCTAACATTTGATCAATGAAAGGTAAGGGAAAGTGATCTTTTCTGGTGGCTTCATTTAATTTTCTATAATCAATACAGACACGCCATCCTGTTACAGTCCTAGTAGAAATAAGCTCATTTTTCTCATTTGTGATGACAGTCATGCCACCCTTCTTAGGTACGCATTGAAATGGGCTTACCCATGGACTATCAGAGATTGGATAAATTAAACCTGTATCTAGCAGTTTAATAATTTCTTTCTTAACAACATCTTGCATATTAGGATTTAGTCTTCGTTGGCGTTGCACATACGTTTTATGACCTTCTTCCATAAGGATTTTATGTGTGCAATACGAAGGACTTATTCCTTTAATGTCATGAATCTTCCATACAATAGCTGGTTTATGAGCTTTTAGCACAGTAATGAGTTGAGATTTTTCATTTTTCATATCTTCTAAATTTAGCTTTTTATCATCGGTTTGTGGTGGTTTATTTTGAAAAATAGGTCTTTGCTGATTGTAAGTATTGTTGGATACTTGTTGATTGCTAGGACCTTGTTGATTGTTGTATGGAACATTTCGGTTATAGTTCTGATTTTGATTGTAGATTGGTCTTGGCGGTTGATAATTATTCTGATAATTATTTCCAGGCCTTTGGTTTAGATATGAAACATTCTCTCTTTGTTCCATTGTTGGTTCAACACTGAGACAATGTTTTGTCAAATGTGGTCCTCCACACTGCTCACAACTAATTCGTATTGAGTGGATATCTTTAGTCATCTTTTCCATTCGTCTCTCGACAGCATCTATCTTTGTGGAAATGGAATCTAAGTCATGGCTAGAATCGGCTCTAGCTGCTTTAGATGATCTAACGATATCTTTTTCTTGGTGCCACTCATGTGAATGGGAAGGAGTGTTATCAATAATTTTGTAAGCGTCAGTTGCGGTTTTCTTCATAATGGAACCACCAGCTGCTATATCGATGTCTTTTCGTGTAGTGATGTTGCATCCTTGGTAGAATATTTGTTCTATTTGACAGGTATCTAAACCATGTTGCGGACATCCTCTCAATAACTTTCCAAATCTTGTCCACGCGTCATACAGAGTTTCATTTGGCTTTTGTGTGAACGTAACAATTTCTCCTTAAAGTCTTACGGCTTTAGATGCCGGAAAGAATTGTTTAAGAAATTTTTCAACTAAAACGTCCCATGTATCAATCGCCCCTTCAGGTAACGATTCTAACCAATATTTGGCTTCTCCCTTTAAAGTCCAGGGAAATAACATGAGATATATCTGTTCATCCTCCACTTCTCGGATTTTAAATAAAGTACAGATCCTATTAAAGGTTCGAATATGCTCATTTGGATCTTCCTTCAGCGCACCACTAAATTGGCATTGATTAGTTACCATGTGTAGGATTTGTCCTTTGATTTCATAATCTGGCGCATTAATGTCTGGTTGAGTAATTGCGTGACCTTGGCCAGTGCGTTTAGCTCTCATTCGGTCTTCCATACTTAGAGGTTCCAGATTCTCCATGATTGAATTTGTTGAATCTGAATCACTAGAGGATTCTGATTTAACGGTTGGTTCCTCGACAATTTCTGTTTGAATGATTGGTGGTTCCGGAGGAAAGATTAATGGTTCAGGATCTCTGAATTGTCCCTGAATATCCTCTGGATTCTCAATTGTGAGGTCGGGTTCAAAAAATAGATTATCGGAAATTTGAATTGGAGTACTTGGTCAACTGGATGACGATTCTAAAGAAAAATCAACGGCGACAATATTTGCTAGATGTCTTGATCGAGTTACAGGTGGTGAACGTATAAAAGGTGGTGAACGTTTTGCTCGGTGCATTCACTGAATATTCTATTAGTTATAAAATATAAAACTTATATAAGTTATCAAATTAATAGACTTTTCTGCTTTTGCCTACGTTTCGAATAGCCAATAGATGTAGCAGGTAGCCAGGACCCTTTAAATCGGAAGCCCACAACTCAGCCACTAACAAATCCAACTATTACTACGAAGCAGAAAATTTTGGATGTCTATCAATTTAACCGCTTAAAATAATTTTTCGTTGAAATTTTAGAGAAAAAATAGAAAATTCTAAGTCCTAAAAACTAGATCGTCGAGAAATGAGAAAGAAAAAGAGCGTGTCGAAAAACGTTGAAAAATAAAAGGTCGAAAAAATAATAAAAAGAACGTAGCGCGTCGAAACTTAAAAGTCTAAAAACTAAGAATTAAAAGTTGCGTCTAAAGGTATTAAAGCTTAAAAGAAATACTATATCCAAAACAACAATAACTTAAAAAGGTACTAAAATTTATAAAACGGCGTCGCAAAATTCTAAAGAACCTAAATCTTAGTCTAAAGAAAAAGCACTTAAGGGATTTTACGGCAAAGCCTAAAAATCTAGAAATAAAAATAACTACGGCAAAATACTAGTTTTAAAACTAATTATGAACGATAAATATACAAATTACGAATAAACGATTAAAAAGATACGAAATATAAAAAGATATAAAAAGTGATAAAATTACTTATTTTTATAAAAATATTATTTTTATATTTATTTATTTTATAAAAGTATTATTTTATATATTAATAAAACTAATTGAAACTTAAAAATACAAATTAAATAACAACTAAACTAAATTATTATTAAAATAAACCCTAATTAGGTAATTAATAATAATAATAATTAATTAACTTAACCCTAATTCGGTTGTCCTAGGTTTCAGACGTGTCAGACATTACCATGCGGTCGCATGGATTTGAAGCTTTCGGTTCATGCGATCGCATGGGCCTGAATTTCGGATCACAAATTGGGCTGCTACAGTACTAGGCCCGATTATTTTTACTTTTTTTTTTATATTTTATATAGAATATTTATATAAAATAAATAAAAACTTAATTTTTTTAAAAAAAACTACCTATTAGTTTTTGTAACCAAAAGAAAATACAAACTTTTTACTTTTTTATATTTTGAACAACTCTTAAAAATATATATATTTTATTTTTATTTTTATATTTTTGTATTTTTAATATTTAAAACGTATTTTTACAGAATGAAATTAAAACTTATTACAAATCTTTTTTTTTTATATATAGCGTTTCGCTTTCGGCGTTTAAGAGAGTCCCCGGGAGCGGCGCCAAAAATACTTGATGTGCGTAGAGGTGTATACAAAATAGTAGTATTTTTGCTACAAAATACTATTAAATACAATACAATTTTACATAAGTTATTTATTTATTTATAGAGTGGATATACCTAAACCTTGCTACAACACTTATAGGCAGTGTACCTAATCGTACAGTAGTGTAGTTTTTAGTAAGTCCGGTTCGTCCACAGGGAACTCGCCAAGTTTAACGCTATATTTTTTAAAACTATATTTGTATAAATATAAATATATAAGTAGTATTATTATTATAAAAGGAGGTTTTTACCGTTTAATAGCCGGTTTGTCGATTTTAAAACTTTAGTCGCAGTTAAAACCTAATGTAAAATATTAAAATAAATATAACTTAATTTAAAGCATAAAGTAAATGACAATAATTAAAGTGCGATAAATTAAAGTGCAATTAAATAAAATAACGGTAAATAAAATTGCGATAATTAAAAAGTACGATAATTAAAATGACAATAAATTGAAGTGCGATAATTAAAAGTGCAATTAAATATGAAATAAAGGAAATTAAATATGAAATAAAGGAATTATGCTTATTTAAACTTCTGTAATCATGATGTTCGACGTGTTGATTTTAGTTTATTACCATGGGTTAATTGTTCTTTGTCCTGAATTATTCGATATGTCCATACGGATTTGTCCATAATAGTCCATCAGTCATAATCATAAAGTGCGGAAGTCTTCGTTAAATTATTCTTATTCCCGAAGTCTTCGTATGATTATGACTGATGGACAACGTGCGGAAGTCAATTGTTACAAGTTAAATTACAATTGTTACAAGGTCTTCGTATGGACATATCATAATTTGTCCATAATAGTCCATCAGTCATAATTTGACGAAGACTTCCTTGTAATATGATTAATAATAGCGTAGCGTTACACGGACAGAATTTCGACTTACACCCTTACAACATTCGCTAACATACCCTTATTATTATTAAAATTAAAATTAAAATTAAAATTAGTATATATATATATATATATATATATATATATATATATATATATATATATATATATATATACGTTGATAGATAGGAAGAGAAAAAGATGTGATGTTGCTCAACCAAACTGAGAAATTTATAGGGATGTGGCTAGTTACTATTCACCTTGCGATCGCATGGTTTTATAACTGCCAGGCCATGCGATCGCATGGTCTGCTTTTCCAGCTCACATGTGCTTGTTTGCTTCTTGCCGACGGTTTATAAATATATATATAATATATAAATAATTTTAAGAATTATTTAAATATTATATTATATGTATGTGCATAGTTGACTCGTAATTTTTAGTCCGTTGCGTCGAGCGTTGAGAGTTGACTTTGGTCCCGGTTCCGGATTTTTGAACGTCCTTTCGTACAATTTAATATCTTGTATTTTTCGTTTTGCGTCTTGTACTTTTGTAATTTTGAGACGTTTCTCACCAATAATTTGAACCACCTTGATTGTACTTTGTACTTTTTGGCTTTTTGGTCGTTTGCGTCTTCAATTCATCGAATCTGTCTTTTGTCTTCACCTTTTATTATTTAAACGAATATCACTTGTAGATAGAACAATTGCAACTAAAAGCTTGTCTTTCTTGAGGGATAATTGAAATGTCCCGTTCTTATTGATTAAAAACGTTCCATATTAATTGATTTCGTTGCGAGGTTTTGACCTCTATATGAGACGTTTTTCAAATACTGCATTCATTTTAAAATAAACCATAACCTTTATTTCATCAATAAAGGTTTAAAAAGCTTTACGTAGATTATCAAATAATGATAATCTAAAATATCATGTTTACACACGACTATTACATAATGGTTTACAATACAAATATGTTACAACGAAATATGTTTCTTGAATGCAGTTTTTACACAATATCATACAAGCATGGACTCCAAATCTTGTCCTTATTTAAGTATGCGACAGCGGAAGCTCTTAATAATCACCTGAGAATAAACATGCTTAAAACGTCAACAAAAAATGTTGGTGAGTTATAGGTTTAACCTATATATATCAAATCGTAACAATAGACCACAAGATATCATATTTCAATATACATCCCATACATAGAGATAAAAATCATTCATATGGTGAACACCTGGTAACCGACATTAACAAGATGCATATATAAGAATATCCCCATCATTCCGGGACACCCTTCGGATATGATATAAATTTCAAAGTACTAAAGCATCCGGTACTTTGGATGGGGTTTGTTAGGCCCAATAGATCTATCTTTAGGATTCGCGTCAATTAGGGTGTCTGTTCCCTAATTCTTAGATTACCAGACTTAATAAAAAGGGGCATATTCGATTTCGATAATTCAACCATAGAATGTAGTTTCACGTACTTGTGTCTATTTTGTAAATCATTTATAAAACCTGCATGTATTCTCATCCCAAAAATATTAGATTTTAAAAGTGGGACTATAAATCACTTTCACAGATTTTTACTTCGTCGGGAAGTAAGACTTGGCCACTGGTTGATTCACGAACCTATAACAATATATACATATATATCAAAGTATGTTCAAAATATATTTACAACACTTTTAATATATTTTGATATTTTAAGTTTATTAAGTCAGCTGTCCTCGTTAGTAACCTACAACTAGTTGTCCACAGTTAGATGTACAGAAATAAATCGATAAATATTATCTTGAATTAATCCACGACCCAGTGTATACGTATCTCAGTATTGATCACAACTCAAACTATATATATTTTGGAATCAACCTCAACCCTGTATAGCTAACTCCAACATTCACATATAGAGTGTCTATGGTTGTTTCGAAATATATATAGATGTGTCGACATGATAGGTTGAAACATTGTATACGTGTCTATGGTATCTCAAGCTTACATAATATACAATACAAGTTGATTAAGTTATGGTTGGAATAGATTTGTTACCAATTTTCACGTAGCTAAAATGAAAAAAATTATCCAATCTTGTTTTACCCATTACTTCTTCATTTTAAATCCGTTTTGAGTGAATCAAATTGCTATGGTTTCATATTGAACTCTATTTTATGAATCAAAACAGAAAAATTATAGGTTTATAGTCGGAAATATAAGTTACAAGTCATTTTTGTAAAGGTAGTCATTTCAGTCGAAAGAACGACGTCTAGATGACCATTTTAGAAAACAAACTTCCACTTTGAGTTTAACCATGATTTTTGGATATAGTTTCATGTTCATAAGAAAAATTATTTTTCCAGAAAAGCAACTTTTAAATCAAAGTTTATCATAGTTTTTAATTAACTAACCCAAAACAGCCCGCGGTGTTACTACGACGGCGTATGTCCGGTTTTACAGTGTTCTTCGTGTTTCCAGGTTTTAAATCATTAAGTTAGCATATCATATAGATATAGAACATGTGTTTAGTTGATTTTAAAATTCAAGTTAGAAGGATTAACTTTTGTTTGCGAACAAGTTTAGAATTAACTAAACTATGTTCTAGTGATTACAAGTTTAAACCTTCGAATAAGATAGCTTTATATGTTTGAATCGAATGATGTTATGAACATCATTACTACCTCAAGTTTTCTGGATAAAGCTACTGCAAATGAGAAAAATGGATCTAGCTTCAAAGGATCCTTGGATGGCTTGAAAGTTCTTGAAGCAGAATCATGACACGAAAAACATGTTCAAGTAAGATTTCCACTCGAAATAAGATTGTTATAGTTATAGAAATTGAATCAAAGTTTGAATATGAGTATTACCTTGCATTAGAAAGATATCTTACTGTAAATAAGAAAGATTTCTTGAGGTTGGATGATCACTCTACAAGATTGGAAGTAAGCTAGCAAACTTGGAAGTATTCTTGATTTTATGAAACTAGAACTTGTAGAATTTATGAAGAACACTTAGAACTTGAAGATAGAACTTGAGAGAGATCAATTAGATGAAGAAAATTGATAAATGAAAGTGTTTGTAGGTGTTTTTGGTCGTTGGTGTATGGATTAGATATAAAGGATATGTAATTTTGTTTTCATGTAAATAAGTCATGAATGATTACTCATATTTTTGTAATTTTATGAGATATTTCATGCTAGTTGCCAAATGATGGTTCCCACATGTGTTAGGTGACTTACATGGGCTGTTAAGAGCTGATCACTGGAGTGTATATACCAATAGTACATACATCTAAAAGCTGTGTATTGTACGAGTACGAATACGGGTGCATACGAGTAGAATTGTTGATGAAACTGAACGAGGATGTAATTGTAAGCATTTTTGTTAAGTAGAAGTATTTTGATAAGTGTCTTGAAGTCTTTCAAAAGTGTATGAATACATATTAAAACACTACATGTATATACATTTTAACTGAGTCGTTAAGTCATCGTTAGTCGTTACATGTAAATGTTGTTTTGAAACCTTTAGGTTAACGATCTTGTTGAATGTTGTTAACCCATTGTTTATTACAACAAATGAGATGTTAAATTGTTATATTATCATGATATTATGATATATAATATATCTTAGTATGATATATATACAGTTAAATGTCGTTACAACGATAATCGTTACATATATGTCTCGTTTCGAAATCATTAAGTTAGTAGTCTTATTTTTACATATGTATTTCATTGTTAATACACTTAATAATATATTTACTTATCATTTAACATAATTAACCAAGTGTATCAATATCTTAATATGATTCATATGTACCTAGTAAGACGTTGTTATAACGATAATCGTTATATATATCGTTTTCGAGTTTCTTAAATTAATAGTCTCATTTTTATGTATATAACTCATTGTTAAAATACCTAATGAGATACATACTTATAATAAAATCATGTTAACTATATATATAACCATATATATGTCATCGTATAGTTTTTACAAGTTTTAACGTTCGTGAATCACCGGTCAACTTGGGTGGTCAATTGTCTATATGAAACCTATTTCAATTAATCAAGTCTTAACAAGTTTGATTGCTTAACATATTGGAAACACTTATTCATGTAAATAACAATTTCATTTAATATATATATAAACATGGAAAAGTTCGGGTCACTACAGTACCTACCCGTTAAATAAATTTCGTCCCGAAATTTTAAGCAGTTGGAGGTGTTGAGGTATCTTCTGGAAATAAATGCGCGTATTTCTTCTTCATCTGATCTTCTCATTCCCAGGTGAACTCGGGTCCTCTACAAGCATTCCATCGAACCTTAACAATTGGTATCTTGTTTTGCTTAAGTCTCTTAACCTCACGATCCATTATTTCGACGGGTTCTTCAATGAATTGAAGTTTTTCATTGATTTGGGTTTCGTCTAACGGAATAGTGAGATCTTCTTTAGCAAAATATTTCTTCAAATTTAAGACATGAAAAGTGTTATGTACAGCCGCGAGTTGTTGAGGTAGCTCCAGTTGGTAAGCTACTGGTCCGACACGATCTATAATCTTGAATGGTCCAATATACCTTGGATTTAATTTACCTCGTTTACCAAATCGAACAACGCCTTTCCAAGGTGCAACCGTAAGCATGACCATCTCTCCAATTTCAAATTCTATATCTTTTCTTTTAATGTCGGCGTAGCTCTTTTGTCAACTTTGAGCGGTTTTCAACCGTTGTTGAATTTGGATGATCTTCTCGGTAGTTTCTTATATTATCTCCGAACTCGTAATCTGTCTATCCCCCACTTCACTCCAAAAAATTGGAGACCTGCACTTTCTACCATAAAGTGCTTTAAATGGCGCCATCTCAATGCTTGAATGGTAGCTGTTGTTGTAGGAAAATTCTGCTAATGGTAGATGTCGATCCTAACTATTTCCGAAATCAATAACACATGCTCGTAGCATGTCTTCAAGCGTTTGTATCGTCCTTTTACTTTGCCCATTAGTTTGTGGATGATGGGCAGTACTCATGTCTAGACGAGTTCCTAATACTTGCTGTAATGTCTGCCAGAATCTTGAAATAAATCTGCCATCCCTATCAGAGATAATAGAGATTGGTATTCCATGTCCGGAGACGACTTCCTTCAAATACAGTCGTGCTAACTTCTCCATCTTATCATCTTCTCTTATTGGCAGGAAGTGTGCTGATTTGGTGAGACAGTCAACTATTACCTAAATAGTATCAAAACCACTTGCAGTCCTTGGCAATTTAGTGATGAAATCCATGGTAATGTTTTCCCATTTCCATTCCGGGATTTTGGGTTGTTGAAGTAGACCTGATGGTTTCTGATGTTCAGCTTTGACCTTAGAACACGTCAAACATTCTCCTACATATTTAGCAATATCGGCTTTCATACCTAGCCACCAAAAATGTTTCTTAAGATCCTTGTACATCTTCCCCGTTCCAGGATGTATTGAGTATCTGGTTTTATGAGCTTCTCTAAGTACCATTTCTCTCATATCTCCAAATTTTGGTACCCAAATTCTTTCAGCCCTATACCGGGTTCCGTCTTCCCGAATATTAAGATGCTTCTCCGATCCTTTGGGTATTTCATCCTTTAAATTTCCCTCTTTTAAAACTCCTTGTTGCGCCTCCTTTATTTGAGTAGTAAGGTTAGTGTGAATCATTATATTCATAGATTTTACTCGAATGGGTTCTCTGTCCTTTCTGCTCAAGGCGTCGGCTACCACATTTGCCTTCCCCGGGTGGTAACGAATCTCAAAGTCGTAATCATTCAACAATTCAATCCACCTACGCTGCCTCATATTCAATTGTTTCTGATTAAATATGTGTTGAAGACTTTTGTGGTCGGTATATATAATACTTTTGACCCCATATAAGTAGTGCCTCCAAGTCTTTAATGCAAAAACAACCTCGCCTAATTCCAAATCATGCGTCGTATAATTTTGTTCGTGAAACTTCAATTGTCTAGACGCATAAGCAATCACCTTCGTTCGTTACATTAATACACAACCGAGACCTTGCTTTGATGCATCACAATAAATCACAAAATCATCATTCCCTTCAGGCAATGACAATATAGGTGCCGTAGTTAGCTTTTTCTTCAATAACTGGAACGCTTTCTCTTGTTCATCCTTCCATTCAAATTTCTTCCTTTTATGCGTTAATGCAGCCAAGGGTTTTTCTATTCTGGAAAAGTCTTGGATGAACCTTCTGTAGTAACCAGCTAGTCCTAAAAACTGGCGTATGTGTTTCGGAGTTTTCGGGGTTTCCCACTTTTCAACAGTTTCTATCTTTGCCGGATCCACCTTAATACCTTCTTTGTTCACTATGTGACCGAGGAATTGAACTTCTTCCAACCAAAATGCACACTTTGAAAACTTAGCGTACAATTTTTCCTTCCTCAATACTTCTAACACCTTTCTCAAATGTTCACCGTGTTCTTGGTCATTCTTTGAGTAAATAAGTATGTCATCAATGAAAACAATGATAAACTTGTCAAGGTATGGTCCACACACTCGGTTCATAAGGTCCATGAATACAACTGGTGCATTAGTTAAACCAAAAGGCATGACCATAAACTCGTAATGACCATAATGTGTTCTGAAAGCAGTCTTTGGAATATCATCTTCTTTCACCCGCATTTGATGATACCCGGAACGTAAGTCAATCTTTGAATAAACAGACGAGCCTTGTATTTGATCAAATAAGTCATCGATTCTCGGTAGTGGGTAGCGGTTCTTGATGGTAAGTTTGTTCAACTCTCGGTAGTCGATACACAACCTGAATGTACCATCTTTCTTCTTGACAAACAAAACAGGAGCTCCCCACGGTGATGTGCTTGGTCGAATAAAATCACGCTCTAAAAGTTCTTGCAATTGGCTTTGCAGTTCTTTCATCTCGCTGGGTGCGAGTCTTTAAGGAGCACGAGCTATTGGTGCAGCTCCTGGTACAAGATCTATTTGAAATTCAACGGATCGATGTGGGGGTAATCCCGGTAATTCTTTCGGAAATACATCAGGAAATTCTTTTGCGACGGGAACATCATTGATGCTCTTTTCTTCAGTTTGTACTTTCTCGACGTGTGCTAGAACAGCATAGCAACCTTTTCTTATTAGTTTTTGTGTCTTCAAATTACTAATAAGATGTAGCTTCGTGTTGCCCTTTTCTCCGTACACCATTAAGGGTTCTCCTTCTTCTCGTACAATGCAAATTGAATTTTTATAACATACGATCTCTGCTTTCACCTTCTTCAGCCAGTCCATGCCAACTATTACATCAAAACTCCCTAACTCTACTGGTATCAAATCAATCTTAAATATTTCGTTACCCAGTTTAATTTCTCGATTCCGGCATATATTATCTGCTGAAATTAATTTACCGTTTGCTAATTCGAGTAAAAATCTACTATCCAACGGCGTCAATGGACAACTTAATTTAGCACAAAAATCTCTACTCATATAGCTTCTATCCGCACCCGTATCAAATAAAACGTAAGCAGATTTATTGTCAAGAAACGTACCCGTAACAAGCTCCGGGTCTTCCTGTGCCTCTGCCGCATTAATATTGAAAACTCTTCCGCGGCCTTGTCCATTCGTATTCTCCTGGTTCGGGCAATTTCTAATAATGTGGCCCGGTTTTCCACATTTATAACAAACTACATTGGAATAACTTGCTCCGACACTACTTGCTCCGCCATTACTCGTTCCGACACCATTTATTCCTTTCGTTCTGTTAACCCCTGGTCCGTAGACCTCACACTTCGCCGCGCTATGACCATTTCTTTTACACTTGTTGAAAAATTTGGTGCAGAACCCCGAGTGATACTTTTCACACCTTTGGCATAGCTGCTTCTGATTGTTGTTGTTGTTGCAGTTGTTATTATTGTTGGGATGATTGTTGTAGTTGCTATTGTTGTTGTTGTTGTTGTTGTTGTTGTTGGGCCGTTTGTTGTAGTTGTGATTGATGTTGAGATTGTTGGGATAATTGTTGCGATTATTATTGTAATTGCTGTTGTTGTTGTATTGGTGATTCTTATCACCGTTTTCCTCCCACTTTCTTTTGACTTGCTTCACATTGGCCTCTTCAGCCGTCTGTTCTTTAATTCTTTCCTCAATCTGGTTCACTAGTTTGTGAGCCATTCTACATGCCTGTTGTATGGAGGCGGGCTCGTGTGAACTTATATCTTCTTGGATTCTTTCCGGTAATCCTTTCACAAACGCGTCAATCTTCTCTTCCTCATCTTCGAACGCTCCCGAACACAATAGGCATAATTCTATGAATCGTCTTTCGTACGTGGTAATATCAAATCCTTGGGTTCGTAACCCTCTAAGTTCTGTCTTGAGCTTATTGACCTCGGTTCTGGGACGGTACTTCTCGTTCATCAAGTGCTTGAATGCTGACCACGGTAGTGCGTAAGCATCATTTTGTCCCACTTGCTCTAGATAGGTATTCCACCATGTTAACGCAGAACCTGTGAAGGTATGCGTAGCGTACTTCACTTTATCCTCTTCAGTACACTTACTTATGGCAAACACCGATTCGACCTTCTCGGTCCACCATTTCAATCCGATCGGTCCTTCGGTTCCATCAAATTCCAAAGGTTTGCAGGCAGTGAATTCTTTGTAAGTGCATCCTACACGATTTCCTGTACTGCTAGATCCAAGGTTATTGTTGGTATGTAGCGCGGCCTGTACTGCGGCTATGTTTGAAGCAAGAAAGGCACGAAATTCCTCTTCGCTCATATTCAAGGTGTGTCGAGTAATCGGTGCCATTTCCTTCAAAATAGTCAAATGAAACGAGTTAATCATATAGAATATCAAGAGTAGTCAATAGTATTTTGTAGCGTAATATGAACTTATTTATAAAAGCTCTTTCTTCATATTAGCATTTTATACTCTTTAATTCGGGTAGTACCTACCCGTTAAGTTCATACTTAGTAGCTAACATACCATTTCAACTACTACAATTCTATATGAAAAACTAATCACAAAAACAAAAAAAATATATCATATTCAAGCCTTTATACAATAACTTGCAAACTTACAATACCGCTATTTTACATATAGCATGAAATATAGCACATAAAACTTTGATACAAAGTAGTTGCGAAGATAATTCTAGTTAATAAATAAGGCGTTCAGCAAAGGCAATAAAGACACGTAATTCATACGTCCAGAAACAAGTCATGCATTCTGGTTTTACTAATACCACTTCCCATCCTTGGTTTTGTGGAACATAACCGTTGTGACCGATAGTAAGACAATGTGTTGTAACATCGTCAAAAGGATGAAGGTTACGTAATGACCAACAGTCTCGTAATAACCTAAAAACCTCATTTCTTACCCCAATTACCGACTCCGTCACTTGTGGGAACGTTTTGTTTAATAGTTGTAGCCCGATGTTCTTGTTCTCACTTTGGTGAGAAGCGAACATTACTAACCCGTAAGCATAACATGCTTCTTTATGTTGCATGTTAGCCACTTTTTCTAAATCACGAAGTCCTATATTCTGATATATTGAGTCAAAATAATTTCTTAACCCGTTGCGTAAAATAGCATTTGGGTTCCCCGCAATATATGCGTCAAAGTAAACACATCGTAACTTATGGATTTCCCAATGTGATATCCCCCATCTTTCGAACGAAAGCCTTTTATAAACCAAGGCATTCTTGGAACGTTCTTCGAATGTCTTACAAACGGATCTCGCCTTAAATAGTTGTGCCGAGGAATTCTGACCGACTCTAGACAAGATTTCATCAATCATGTCTCCGGGTAGGTGATGCGAAGCGAGGTGTATATAAAATAGTTATTATTTTACTAGGAAAACACTATTAAATACGATACAATTTTACACAAGATATTTATTTATTTATAGAATGGATATACTTAAACCTTGCTACAACACTTATAGGCAGTGTACCTAATCGTACAGTAGTGTAGTTTTTAGTAAGTCCGGTTCGTTCCACAGGGAAATCTTTAAACAAAGCTCAACGCTATATTAGTTTACTTTTATAAAAATACAAATATATATATAAGTAATATTATTATTATAAAGGGGGTTTTTACCGTTTAATGACCGGTTTGTCGATTTTAAAACTTTAGTCGCAGTTAAAACCTAATGTAAAATATAAAATAAATACAAGACTTAAATTAAAGCGTAAAGTAAATAACGATAATGAAATTGCGAATAATAAAAGTACGATAAAATAAACTTGCGATAATTAAAAAGTACGATAATTAAAAGTGCGATTAAATAACAATAAATAAAAATGCGATAATTAGAAGTGCAATTAAATATAAAATAAAGGAAATTAAATATGAAATAAAAGAATTATGCTTATTTAAACTTCCGTAATCATGATGTTTGACGTGTTGATTTTAGTTTTATGCCCATGGGTTAATTGTCCTTTGTCCTGGATTATTCAATATGTCCGTCTGGTTTTTGTCCATAACAGTCCATCAGTCATAAATATAAATTGCAAGTGTCCTTGTCAAATTATTATTATACCCGAAGATAAATATTCCAACTAATTGGGGATTCGAATTGTAACAAGGTTTTAATACTTTGTTTAATGAATACACCAGGTTATCGACTGCGTGTAAACCAAGGTTTTACTACTTTGTTAACAATTACACCAATTACCCTTGAATGTAATTTCACCCTTGTTTTAATTATTCTAGTGGCTATTAATCCATTCCCGTGTCCGGTTAAATGAACGATTATTCGTACATATAAATACCCCGCCCATCGTGTCCGATCGAGTGTATATGGTAATTTATAGGGACGCCCAATTGTAAATCTTTATATTAACATTAACAAACTTTCATTTAGTTAAACAAATATAAAGCCCATTAATAGCCCATAGTCTAGTTTCCACAAGTGTCGTTCTTTTGTCCAAACCCCAATTATGGTACAAAGCCCAATTACCCAATTTTAGTAATTAGCCCAACATCATGATTACTTCGTTTTAAATAAGCATAATAATAACTTAGCTACGAGACATTAATATAAAAAGGTTGAACATAACTTACAATGATTAAAAATAGCGTAGCGTTACACGGACAGAATTTCGACTTACACCCTTACAACATTCGCTAACATACCCTTATTATTAGAATTATAATTAAAATTAAAATATAAATTATAAATATAAATATATTTACGTATGAAGAGGAAGAGAAAAAAAGATATTGATATTTGATCAGAATTCGGTTGGCTTTATAGCCAGAGTTGAAAATTGGGGCTCCGCGACTCGCGGCAAAATGCCCTTAAAACTCCGCGAGTCGCGGAGATATATTTACAGCTCACACCCTTGGAGTTTCTTGCTGCCGACGGTTTTTATTATATATATATAATATATATATAATTAATATAATTAATTATATATTATATTATATTTATATACATAGTTAACTTGTAATTTTTAGTCCGTTGCGTCGAGCGTTAAGAGTTGACTCTAGTCCCGGTTCCGGATTTTCGAACGTCCTCGCGTACAATTTAATATCTTGTACTTTGCGTTTTGAATCTTGTACTCTTGTGATTTCGAGACGTTTCTTATCAATAATTGGAACCTTTTTTATTGTCTTTTGTACTTTTGAGCTTTTTGGTCGTTTGCGTCTTCAATTCGTCGAATCTGTCTTTTGTCTTCACCTTTTATTATTTAAACGAATATCTCTTGTAAATAGAACAATTGCAACTAAAAGCTTGTCTTTCTTGAGGAATAATGCTATGAAATATATGTTCGTTTTTAGCATTATCAAATATTCCCACACTTGAGCGTTGCTTGTCCTCAAGCAATATCGTCTTGAAATACTAGAATCACTTCTTTATTCTTCACACTTTGTACATCAGTGATTTCTATATGGTGGTATAAACAATGGTAGTAACGATATGGTTTACAGTCCCACATGACTATAAAAATTTAGATCCATTAAGGAAATTGGATCTTTATGAAAAAATTTGATCTTTTTGAAAATTAAATCTAGTTTTTACCCTAGATAAGTTTTCCGGAATAACCCTTTACCGGTGTTTGCAAAATATTTTTGTGGGTTTGGTGGGTTTCAGATTTGAAAATTTTAGCTCAAAACTTGCGGTTTTGTGTCACCCACTTGCTAACTTTGTATTTGGAAAGCAACACGTCCAGTTTACTTGTCCCGTATATTACCTTTCGGCAAACTACCGTCCGGTTGTAAAGGAAAGCGTTGAACAAGCAACTGTTTAAGGCAATGTCCCGTGACATGCTTTTGATTATGGTCTATAACGTGTCGGACGCAATTACTATCCTTGGTAGGAGCAATAGTAAAGCTCACCCTTATAATTTTTCGGTCTGGCACAAGGTCCTGTCTTTGACCATGCTATGCAACCACCGTTCTTACGGTTGACACCCGATTTAGTTCAGGTGACCTAATGAATTCCAGGTGAATTCCTAGGATTTTACGTTCAATGGTAATGAACGCATTGAAAATAGGGTTTTCAGAAAACAAATCGGTTTGTAATTTTGATCAAAATATTTTCTCGTTTAAGCTCGAGTTTAGATATCATTGAATTCCATGAGTTTGTAATTCTCAATCTTTAAGGTCAATCTCTAGGATTGAGTAATATCAGTCTTAAAAGCTGATTTTTAATCTTTAAGGAGATTATCCTTTCTGGGGATCTGATTCATTAGTCTTATCAAGCTAATTTGCATGGTGCCCCCCCATTGTACGAGATAAATCCTTCTCATGGTTAGGATAAATCTGACCACTTGGCGACCCTGTTTAATGCTGAGGTCCGTGGATTTCCTGCTGATTTTAGTGATGACTTTTCTAGATTTTTCGTCAACCTACAGCTGGTCTTGGACGACAACTTCTTGACCTAAATCAAGAAGTGCGTGTCTTTTTCGGAAGACTTTACTTCCTTTTAATGATGGAATTGATTCATCGTGTAGATCCATCTCTTCTTTTCTTTCATCGGGTAAAACAGTTTAGTTTAGTCCAAAGCAAAAGTATTTTCAGTTATTTGTTACAGATATATGTGACATATGTTAAGATAACTTGGTAAATTTTCCCACACTTGGCTTTTTATTTTCCTTTTTATCGTCCTCTATTCCATTTTAAATGAATTTTAACATTTTAGTTTGTTTCTCAATTTATGTCCTTTCCGAGGTAACAATAATTTCGGTGTTAAAACCTAGTTTTATCGTTCATAAATATGTATAAACATGATTTGAATTCATTTAATTGAAAATTTTGAAAAATTTTACTAGAATTGGGTAGTCAGTATATAAGACTAGGGCTGTTCTTTTTTATCAGAGAGCACTAGATTCTAATACAACTACTGCTTTACTAGTATTTTTAATGGTAACCAAGTGTATAAAGTAAAAAATTTTTAAAATCCGAAAGAATTTAACCCCTTCCCACACTTAAGATCTTACAATGCCCTCATTTGCAAGAAATCAGTAACAATTTAAATTATTGAGGGTGATTTGTGTGAAAATGATTAAATTTTTACCAAAGTTTCCAAATATATTGGCGTTTGTTTGCTGAATGATAAATGGTGCACATCATTTGTTCATTCCGTCTTGTTGTTATTTCACATGTATTTTGCATCTTGTCGTCAAAATTAGTTGCTTTTGCTGAACTTAATGCCAGTCTTTGAAAATGCGTTGTTTTACCCTGTTGTGTAAATAAGATAAACTGCAAACATATATACATATTTTTGAAGTTTGGTTTATTACCCCACATTCAAAAATTATTAAAGTCTAAAAAGTTAGATAATTATAAAAATGATTACAATATTAACAAAAATATTAAATGTATCAATAATTACAAATTACAAAATAATAAAAAATAATAATAAGTAAACTAAGGATGATATTGGTACCAATAGGGGTTCCAGGCATACCCATACGTGCTATAGAATGCTTCGGCAGGATCATACGTAGGATATGGTGGCTGCATCTCTATCGACCAAGGAGGGAAGACGGGTTTCGGTGTAGGAATATAGTTTCTACCTATATGTTGGCAATGCGCTATGATCTGGTTCTGATGAACTTGCCAATCTTCAAATGCTCTCTGTCTAGCATTTTCGTATTCCTGAGAAGCTATAAACCTATGCATTTCTTGCATCTCATTCCCCCCTCCTACATTACCTTGTTCCTGGTTTCTCTCTACCTGTGGATGTCTACCATTGTATCGTACTGCGGCGTTATTTCGACGCTTCAAAACTTTCGCACCATGGTATACATTTAAACCTATAGTGTCGCGGGGTTCCGGCTCTTCTACTAATAATCCCCCCCGACTTATATCCACACCGAGATATTCACCAATCAAAGTAATAAAAATACCACCTCCTATTATGCTATGTGGACGCATCCCCCGAACCATAGCTGATAAATAATAACCCACACAATATGGTATACTTACAGCGCTGTGTGGGTCTCGAATACACATATGGTAAAACAAATCTTGTTCATTTACCTTTTCTTTGTTTTTACCCCTTTGTGTAATCGAATTAGCTTAAAACCTATGTATTACTCTTAATTCGGCTCTATCTATATCCAAATAAGAGTAGTTTCCCCCTTTGAAACGGTGATGGCTTGTCATTTGACTCCACACACCGTGTGTATCAAAATTCTCATCTATCTTTCTACCGTTTAGTATCAATCCTCTACAATCGGCAGACGCTAACTCCTCAGGCGTATATATACGTAAAGCCTGAGCCATGTCTAGTAAAGACATGTGGCGCATCGAACCGCCTAACAAAAATCTAATAAAAGAACGATCGGTTAAACTAGCTACCCGATCATTCAACTCTATACTACATAGCAACTCTTCACACCATACTTTATATACAGGTCTGCGTATGGTGAATAAACATATCCAGTCATTAAAAGAAGAATTACCATACCTCTGTACCAGTAATTCCCTAATTGGCCCAGCCAATTCTACAGCTTCTAAGGGTCCCCATTCTATGACCCTCGGTACCTCAACAACCTTGGAATGAAGAGTATGCAAACCCCGTTGATATTTTGGATAATCTATCCAAAGTCTGTCAAATCGCAGATTCGGGTGCAACTGTTCCAAGTGCATATCTGAAAAGGTCATGAATGGATGAGGTACATCCTGCTTGTAGTAGTTATCTACCTCCTGTTGTTCCAAGTTCTCAGCAGGAGCATGGCGGGCTTGGGATGAAGATTCACCCCTTTCATTCTGCAAAACACATCAAACACAAATTTTGTGCATCCAAATATGCATTAGTGTCAGCAAAATCATCAATCAAAATAATTACAATGACATTATTAATTTATATCAAACTTAAGCTTATTTTCACATTTTTATCAAATCTACACTTTTTCAAATAAGCATATACGAAAATTTTCGCCAAGTTCATAAGCATTCAACTCAAATAACATGTCAAAATAATCATTACTAGCAAATAAACAAGTCTCAAATGGCATTATCTTTCAAAAATCAAGTTCATGAATTTTGGACTTGAAAAAGTCCACTTTAATTCTCAAAATCATGTTTAGGCTCAAAGTTTGGATCATTTAACTACCTAGACATGTTACACTACTCAATTTAGCAACAATTCATGACAAAAATCGGCCATAACCTGTTTATATCAAAAAGCCCCAAATTGCTCAAGAACACAAACCCAAGATTATTCAAAATTTGAAGTTTAAGGCTTCTAATCATGTTAAACAGCATCAATCTAGGTTATACAAGCATAATACATAAACAATTTAAGTCTAATTACACTAAAAAGCATCAAAATCAAATTGGGGAAAAATAGCTCAAGAACACTAAAATTCGAATTAAATGGTGTTTAGGTGTAGAAATTTACCGTTTTTCTTGAGTAGTTCTTAGATATCATCCTTCTCAACATGATTTTAGCAAAAAATTTGGTGATTAACGGTTAAAAATTGAGATTTTTGGGGGTGATTTTCGGTGGTTTTCGGGTGCAGTTTCGAGTGTTTATGCAGTGTGTTTGTGTGTGGGGGAGTGACTGATCGAGCAGCTCTTTTATTTTTTTTTCTGGGTTTTGGACCCTCCGCGAGTCGCGGAGGTTTTGCACTGCAAACTCCGCGAGTCGCGGAGTTTACCCTTTTTTTTTTTTTTTTTTTTTTTCAATGTTTTTGGCATACTTTAAATCAATAAGATTAAAAATAATGATAATAAAAGTTCTCGTCCCTCCCTCGGGTAAAGCAATTTCGGTTCAAAGACCTAGTCTTCAACTTACGACGAATTTTAAAAATCATATTCTTAACTTAATGAGATAAAGTAAATTTTTGTTTTTAAATTCACACAACATAAATATAAAATTCAAAATTAATATACCAAACTCAAAATTTAAAATGCATAAAATTAAAATTTATATTTTAAAAATAATTAAAAATTCACACCAAACTTAATTTAAAAATTTATAAATTCATATCAAACTTATATTAATTTTTCAAATATTTACAATTTTAAATATATTGTTTTTACAAAGTTTACAATATTAATTTAAGATTTAAATATTAATTTTAAAAACATGGTAAAAATAAAATTAAAAATCTTTTTGTCTTTTTATCCCACTTTAATCAATCAAATATTATCAAAAATATGCGCCCCTCTTTTTGGTAAAGTAATTTCGGTTCCAAGACCTAATTTAACTCATGACGAATTTTTGAAATATTTTGGGTTGATTGATTAAAGATATCTATACCTTAAGAATAAACGTTAAATTTCGCAGTGATGTAATAAATTTTTGAATGATATCAATAATTTCGGTCGCCAAACCTAATTTTATTCAATACCAATTTAATACTTTTTAGCGAACAAATTAGCGTTTATTATCAAAAGGTTAAAAATAAAAATAAAAATAAAAACTGTACAGACATACCTGTGAAATAGATTTCTTAGTTATATGATCTATTATATTCATAAGATAGTCGGTTTAATTGGTTTTCCATGGCTGCATAGGCGTAACCTCGAGCATTCATTGTCTTTTCTTCTAAACATATGAACGGTCCGTCTCTGCATAAAGTAACAAATTCGGTATTTGAATAGGTTTGATTATTTGAACATTTACCTCCATGTGACCATTTTCCGCATTTGTGACATCGTTCTAGGTGTCGTGCTCTTCTTTTCGCTGCGGATTTTGATTTTCCTTTACCAAATTGTAACTTATTATCTTCGCATCTGGATCCTTTTCTAACTCCGTCCATTCTTTCTCTGATTACTGATACTAATTCACTCGGTAGTATGTCATTATTACGTTTAGTGATCAAAGCGTGTAGCATTAGACCATGGTTTAGTTCACAGGCAGTCTTCATTTTGTAAAAACCTAAAAAAAATAAAAATTCAGAATGGGGGGAGAAGACTAGTTCTTTAGGGTCTGCTAGGGAAAGACCATACGTGTTCCATTTTCGAGAACTACACGAAAACAGACAATCTAACTCTAACAGAAATATATATTATCCTTTAAAGACTTGATTCTCCCCACACTTAGTTAGCTGTGGTGTCGAAATTGTGATTAACTTCGTTGTCGACTTCCATCGGACCATGTATGTAATGTTTAACTCTGTGACCATTAACTTTAAATTCAATCCCATTTGAATTTATCAATTCTATCGTTCCGTATGGGAAAACTCTTTTGACTATGAATGGTCCAGACCATCTTGATTTCAATTTTCCAGTAAATAGCTTGAATCGTGAATTGAAAAGAAGAACTCTGTCTCCTTCTTTGAATTCTTTTGAACTTCTGATTCTTTTATCATGCCATTTCTTCGTTCTTTCTTTATAGATTAACGAATTTTCGTATGCTTCATGTCTTAATTCTTCTAATTCGTTTAGTTGACTTAATCGTAGACGTCCAGCTTCATGTAAATCAAGATTACATGTCTTTAAAGCCCAAAATGCTTTGTGTTCAATTTCTACTGGAAGATGACATGCTTTTCCATACACAAGTCTAAAAGGTGTGGTTCCAATTGGAGTTTTGTAGGCTGTTCTAAAAGCCCAGAGTGCATCCTCCAATTTAATGGACCATTCCTTCGGATTTGATCCTACGGTTTTCTCTAGAATACGTTTTAAAGCTCGGTTGGTATTTTCAACTTGTCCACTTGTTTGTGGATGATATGCGGTGGAGATTTTATGAGTTACTCCATATCTTTTAAGAACTTTCTCAAGTTGATTATTACAGAAATGAGTACCCCGATCACTTATTAAAGCTTTCGGTGTTCCAAACCTTGCAAAAAGACGTTTTAAAAAGTTGACTACAACTCGTGCATCGTTAGTTGGGAGAGCTTGTGCTTCCGCCCATTTAGATACATAATCAATGGCTACGAGTATATATAGATTATTATGAGATTTTGGAAATGGACCCATAAAGTCAATACCCCAAATGTCAAATACTTCACATACTTGGATGACATTTTGTGGCATTTCATCACGTTGACTTATTTTTCCGGTCCTTTGACATGCATCACAGGATTTGCAAAGAAGGTGTGCGTCTTTGTAAATTGTAGGCCAATAGAATCCAGCTTCATAAACTTTTCTTGCTGTTAGTTGAGGCCCATAATGCCCTCCTGTTGGTCCTGTGTGACAATGGTTTAAAATTTTACTAGCTTCATCTCCAAATACACATCGGCGTATTATTCCATCGGGACAACTTTTAAACAGATGTGGATCTTCCCAGAAATAGTGTTTTATATCACTGAAGAATTTCTTTCGTCTTTGGTACGATAATCCTTTTTCAAGGAATCCACAAACTAAGTAGTTTGCATAGTCTGCAAACCATGGGATTTCTTTATAATCTATCTTCAATAGATATTCATCAGGAAAGTTGTCTTGTATGGCCGATTCATTTAGAACTTCTAATTCGGGATTTTCAAGACGAGAAAGATGATCAGCGGCGAGATTTTCTGCTCCTCTTTTATCTCGGATTTCAATATCAAACTCTTGTAAGAGTAAGATCCAACGGATTAATCTTGGTTTAGCATCTTGTTTTGAAAATAGGTATCTAAGAGCAGAATGGTCGGTATAGACCACCGTTTTTGCTAGAACGAGATATGATCGAAATTTGTCAAAAGCAAAGACAATAGCAAGGAGTTCTTTTTCAGTAGTTGTATAGTTCGTTTGTGCTCCTTGTAACGTCTTACTAGCATAATATATAGGTTGAAATCGTTTTTCAATCCTTTGTCCTAAAACGGCTCCCATTGCAAAATCACTTGCATCGCACATTAGTTCAAATGGTAGATTCCAATTTGGTGTTATCATGATCGGTGCATTAGTGAGTTTTTCTTTAAGAATATTAAAAGATTTGATACACTCATCTGAAAAGATGAATGGCGCATCCTTTTCTAGGAGTTTATTCATAGGAGTGGCAATTTTAGAAAAATCTTTTATAAAACGTCGGTAAAAACCGGCATGCCCTAGAAAACTCCTAACTCCTCTAACATTGGTGGGATGTGGAAGTTTAGCAATTACATCTACTTTAGCTCTATCCACTTCTATTCCTTCTTTTGAAATTTTATGTCCAAGAACGATGCCTTCTTTAACCATGAAATGGCATTTCTCCCAATTAAGTACTAGATTTGATTTTTCGCATCTAATTAGCATTCGTTCCAGATTAACTAGACATGATTTAAATGTATCACCGAAGACTGAAAAGTCATCCATGAATACTTCCATGCATTCTTCTATCATGTCGTGAAAAATCGCCATCATACACCTTTGAAAGGTTGCAGGGGCGTTACAAAGTCCAAATGGCATGCGTTTGTAAGCAAAAGTACCATAAGGGCACGTGAATGTGGTTTTCTCTTGATCTTCGGGTGCTATTGGAATTTGAAAATATCCGGAAAATCCATCTAGAAAACAATAGTAACTATTTCCGGCTAATCTTTCCAACATTTAATCTATGAAAGGTAAGGGAAAGTGATCTTTTCTGGTGGCGTCATTTAATTTTCTATAATCAATACATACACGCCATCCTGTTACAGTCCTAGTAGGAATAAGCTCATTTTTCTCATTTGTTATGACAGTCATGCCACCCTTCTTAGGCACGCATTGAACTGGGCTTACCCATGGACTATCAGAAATTGGATATATCAAACCTGCATCTAGCAGTTTAATAATCTCTTTCTTGACTACATCTTGCATATTAGGATTTAGTCTTCGTTGACGTTGCACATACGTTTTATGACCTTCTTCCATAAGGATTTTATGTGTGCAATACGAAGGACTTATTCCTTTAATATCATGAATCTTCCATGCAATGGCTGGTTTATGAGCTTTCAACACAGAAATGAGTTGTGATTTCTCATTTTCAGTAAGAGAAGACGATATTATTACAGGTAATTCAGATTCACCATGTAAATAAGCGTATTCCAAATAGTTTGGAAGTGGCTTTAACTCTAATTTCGGAGGTTCTTCTATCGATGATTTATATCGATATCTGTCTTCTTCTTTTAGCATTTGAATTTCTTCTGTTGTTGGTTCATATCCATTAGCTATAAGTGTAGCTAACATTTCAGCTTCATCAATTGGTTCATTACTTTCTCCTAAAGAACATTCTCCTGTTCCTTGTAATTCTGGAAATTCTTCTAATAATTCTGCATGTGCATCTATAGTTTTAATATAATAACATGTATCATCTGCAGATTGTGGTTGTTGCATTGCTCTATCAACTGAAAAGGTAACACTCTCATCCTCTATACTTAGGGTCAGTTTCTTACCGAACACGTCTATCATTGCTTTAGCCGTGTTTAAGAATGGTCTTCCTAATATGAGAGGAACTTGAGAATCTTCTTCCATGTCCAAATCAACAAAATCTACTGGAAATACTAAAGTACCAACTTTAACTAGCATGTTCTCCATTATCCCTCTAGGATATTTTATTGATCTATCGGCTAGTTGTATGCTTATTCTGGTTGGTTTCAATTCTCCAAGGTCTAGTTTAGCGTATAGTGAATACGGCATTAGATTTATACTAGCACCTAAGTCTGCCAATGCTTCTATTGAACTAAGACTACCCAGAAAACATGGAATTGTGAAACTTCCTGGATCAGATAGTTTTTCTGGTATCTTATTCAACAGCACTGCTGAACAATTAGCATTCATAGTAACAGCCGAGAGTTCTTCCATTTTCTTTCTATTCGTGATTAGATCTTTCAAGAATTTAGCATATCTTGGCATTCCTGAAATCACATCAATGAAAGGAAGATTTACATTTATTTGTTTAAACATATCCAAGAATTTGGATTGCTCGGCTTCAAGTTTTTCTTTCTTCATTTTACTCGGATAAGGAAGTGGTGGTTGGTATGGTTTAACATAAGGTTTATCCTTAACTGTGTTATCTTCATTAACCTTTTCAACTACCGGTTCTTTTTCCTTATCTTGATCAGGTTGTGGTTCTTGTGGAGTAGGAATAGTTTCATCAGAAGTTACAGGTATTTCAGGTGGTTTAAGTGTTGTACCACTTCTTGTGGTAATAGCTTTAGCTGTTTCATTCCGGGGGTTAGCATTTGTATCGCTAGGTAGACTTCCCGGTTTTCTTTCACCTATCAACCTTGCTAGGTTACTTACTTCTTGTTCCAGATTTTGAATAGAAGCTTGTTGATTTCTAAATGCTTGAGCATTTTGTTCATTTGTTTGTTTTTGAGATGTGAAAAACTGCGTTTGAGTTTCAACTAGCTTCGTCATCATATCTTCTAAATTCGGCTTTTTATCATCGGTTTGTTGTGGTGGTTTGTTTTGAAAATTCGGTCTTTGCTGATTATAAGTATTATTGGATACTTGTTGATTGCTAGGACCTTGTTGGTTATTGTATGGAATATTTCGGTTATAATTCTGGTTTTGATTGTAAATCGGTCTTGGCGGTTGATAATTATTCTGATAATTATTTCCAGGCCTTTGGTTTATGTATGAAATATTCTCTCTTTGTTCCATTGTTAATTCAATACTGAGACAATCTTTTGTCAAATGTGGTCCTCCACACTGCTCACAACTAATTCGTATAGAGTGAATATCCTTAGTCATCTTTTCCATTCGTCTCTCGAAAGCATCTATCTTTGCGGAAATGGAATCTAAGTCATGGCTAGAATCGGCTCTAGCTGCTTTAGATGATCTAATGATGTCTTTTTCTTGGTGCCACTCATGTGAGTGGGAAGCAGTGTTATCAATAATTTTGTAAGCATCAGTTTCGGTTTTCTTCATAATAGAACCACCAGCTGCTATATCTATGTCTTTTCTTGTAGTGATGTCGCATCCTCGGTAGAATATTTGTACTATTTGACAGGTGTCTAAACCATGTTGCGGACATCCTCTTAACAACTTTCCATATCTTGTCCACGCCTCATATAGAGTTTCATTTGGCTTCTGTGTGAACGTAACAATTTCTGCTTGAAGTCTTACGGCTTTAGATGCAGGAAAAAATTGTTTAAGAAATTTGTCAACTAAAACGTCCCATGTATCGATCGCCCCTTCAGGTAACGATTCCAACCAATCTTTGGCTTCTCCCTTTAAAGTCCAGGGAAATAACATGAGATATATCTGTTCATCCTCCACTTCTCGTATTTTAAATAGTGTGCAGATCCTATTAAAGGTACGTAGATGTTCATTTGGATCTTCCTTCGGCGCACCACTAAATTGGCATTGATTAGTCACCATGTGTAGAATTTGTCCTTTGATTTCATAATCTGGCGCATTAATGTCTGGATGAGTAATTGCGTGACCTTGGCCAGTGCGTTTAGCTCTCATTCGGTCTTCCATACTTAAAGGTTCCAGATTCTCCATAATTGAATTTGTTGAATCGGAATCACTAGATGATTCTGTTTTAATAGTTCGTTCCTCAACAATCTCTGTTTGAATGATTGGTGGTTCCGGAGGAAAGTTTAGTGGTTCAGGATCTATGAACCGTTCCTGAATATTTTCCGGATTCTCAATTGTGAGGTTTGTTTCAAAAACTGGATTATCGGAAATTTGAACTGAAGTACTTGGTCGACTGGATGACGATTCTAAAGAAAAATCAACGGCGGTTATATTTGTTAAACGATGTCTTGATCGAGTTACAGGTGGTGAACGTACAAAAGGTGATGAACGTCTTGCTCGGTGCATTCACAGAATATCCTATTAGTTTTTAAAAGGAAAGAAAAGTTATAATAAGTTATCCAATCAATAGACTTTTCTGATTTTGCCCACGTTTCGAATAGCCAAAAGATGCAGCAGAGGGGCAGGATTCGTTTGGTCTCAATATAATTGAGGACTGTTTGGCTCCAATAACCCGGTCCACGTACAAATCCAACTATTACTACGAACCAGAAAATTTTGATGTCTATTAATTTAACCACTTAAAATAAATTTTCGTAATTTTAAGAAATTTAGAGAAGAAGTAGAAAAAATTCTAAGTCCTAAAAACTAGAATGGCGAGAAATAAGAGAGAAAAAGAGTTCGTCGAAAAAGGTCGAAAAAAGAAAAAATGATTGAAAAATAAAAGGTGACGGAAAAATAAAAGAAACTTATCAAAAACTTAAAAATACTTAACTAATTTAACCTTATTACTACAACTAACTTAAAATTATAATCGCAAATTGAAATTACTAATTGGAATGATAATTGATACATAGTAAAAGGTCTAAAAATATTAAAGCTTACAGGAAAAACTAAATCCCAAATGGAAATAACTTAAAAAGAAACTAAAACTTAAAAAGGCGTCGCAAAATTCTAAAGCACCTAAATCTTAGTCTAAAGAAAAAGTACTTAAGGAATTCTACGGCAAAGCCTAAAAATCTAGGAGTAAAAATAACTATAGCAAAAACTAAGTTTAAAATTAAATATGAGCTAAAAAATACAAATATTATGCTACAACGATTAAAAAGGAACAAAATATAAAAATATAAAAAAAAATTGTAAAAAGTACAATTTTTATAAAAATATTATTTTTATATTATTATTTTATTAAACTACTAATTTTACAATTTAATAAAAACTTAATTAATACTAAATACATAAATAAATAAAAAGTAAAAATAAAACTAAAACTAAAAATAATAATAATAATAATTATAATTAGGTTTAATAATTAATAATAATTAAAAATAACCCGTAATCAATGCTTGATTAGGGTTTTGTCCGTGTGTCAGAAGGTCTCCGCGAGTTGCGGTGATTAATGAGGAAAACCCCGCGAGTCGCGGGGTTCAGGAATTCAGCTGACAGGGTTGAGTTTTTACGCGTTTTCTTTATTTTTTTTTTTTTATTTTATGTTTTCTGTTTTTTATATTTAAATAAACGATTTTAAAATAAACTTATATTTTTATAAACTAAAATAAAAATAAAGAAACTTATAAAACTTAAATATTTAACAAGATCTTAAAAATACTTATATTTTTGTTTTTCTTTTTATATTTTTGAATAATTAAAACGTATTTTTTTTCAAAAGCGAATTTTTAATAAAAGTAACTAAAAATCTTTTTTTTTTTTTTTTATATTAGCGTTGCGCTTCCGGCGTTTAAGAGTTTTTTTTTTTTTTTTTTTTTTTTTCCCCGGCAGCGGCGCCAAAAATAACTTGATGCGAAGCGAGGTGTATATAAAATAGTTATTATTTTACTAGGAAAACACTATTAAATACGATACAATTTTACACAAGATATTTATTTATTTATAGAATGGATATACTTAAACCTTGCTACAACACTTATAGGCAGTGTACCTAATCGTACAGTAGTGTAGTTTTTAGTAAGTCCGGTTCGTTCCACAGGGAAATCTTTAAACAAAGCTCAACGCTATATTAGTTTACTTTTATAAAAATACAAATATATATATAAGTAATATTATTATTATAAAGGGGGTTTTTACCGTTTAATGACCGGTTTGTCGATTTTAAAACTTTAGTCGCAGTTAAAACCTAATGTAAAATATAAAATAAATACAAGACTTAAATTAAAGCGTAAAGTAAATAACGATAATGAAATTGCGAATAATAAAAGTACGATAAAATAAACTTGCGATAATTAAAAAGTACGATAATTAAAAGTGCGATTAAATAACAATAAATAAAAATGCGATAATTAGAAGTGCAATTAAATATAAAATAAAGGAAATTAAATATGAAATAAAAGAATTATGCTTATTTAAACTTCCGTAATCATGATGTTTGACGTGTTGATTTTAGTTTTATGCCCATGGGTTAATTGTCCTTTGTCCTGGATTATTCAATATGTCCGTCTGGTTTTTGTCCATAACAGTCCATCAGTCATAAATATAAATTGCAAGTGTCCTTGTCAAATTATTATTATACCCGAAGATAAATATTCCAACTAATTGGGGATTCGAATTGTAACAAGGTTTTAATACTTTGTTTAATGAATACACCAGGTTATCGACTGCGTGTAAACCAAGGTTTTACTACTTTGTTAACAATTACACCAATTACCCTTGAATGTAATTTCACCCTTGTTTTAATTATTCTAGTGGCTATTAATCCATTCCCGTGTCCGGTTAAATGAACGATTATTCGTACATATAAATACCCCGCCCATCGTGTCCGATCGAGTGTATATGGTAATTTATAGGGACGCCCAATTGTAAATCTTTATATTAACATTAACAAACTTTCATTTAGTTAAACAAATATAAAGCCCGTTAATAGCCCATAGTCTAGTTTCCACAAGTGTCGTTCTTTTGTCCAAACCCCAATTATGGTACAAAGCCCAATTACCCAATTTTAGTAATTAGCCCAACATCATGATTACTTCGTTTTAAATAAGCATAATAATAACTTAGCTACGAGACATTAATATAAAAAGGTTGAACATAACTTACAATGATTAAAAATAGCGTAGCGTTACACGGACAGAATTTCGACTTACACCCTTACAACATTCGCTAACATACCCTTATTATTAGAATTATAATTAAAATTAAAATATAAATTATAAATATAAATATATTTACGTATGAAGAGGAAGAGAAAAAAAGATATTGATATTTGATCAGAATTCGGTTGGCTTTATAGCCAGAGTTGAAAATTGGGGCTCCGCGACTCGCGGCAAAATGCCCTTAAAACTTCGCGAGTCGCGGAGATATATTTACAGCTCACACCCTTGGAGTTTCTTGCTGCCGACGGTTTTTATTATATATATATAATATATATATAATTAATATAATTAATTATATATTATATTATATTTATATACATAGTTAACTTGTAATTTTTAGCCCGTTGCGTCGAGCGTTAAGAGTTGACTCTAGTCCCGGTTCCGGATTTTCGAACGTCCTCGCGTACAATTTAATATCTTGTACTTTGCGTTTTGAATCTTGTACTCTTGTGATTTCGAGACGTTTCTTATCAATAATTGGAACCTTTTTGATTGTCTTTTGTACTTTTGAGCTTTTTGGTCGTTTGCGTCTTCAATTCGTCGAATCTGTCTTTTGTCTTCACCTTTTATTATTTAAACGAATATCTCTTGTAAATAGAACAATTGCAACTAAAAGCTTGTCTTTCTTGAGGAATAATGCTATGAAATATATGTTCGTTTTTAGCATTATCAGTAGGTCTCTTAAAATATTGGGTTGTCTATCCATTTTGTGTTTTTATACTGTAAAATAGACAAGAGTTAGATTCATAAAAAAAATACTTATTAATACAAGCAATTTTTACATATATCATAAAGCATAAGCACACTATATTACATATATTACACCACACGAATACAACTATCTTATTCCGACTCGCTCGTTTCTTCTTCTTCGGTTTTGGTTCGTTTTGCCAAGTTTCTAGGGATATATGATGTTCCCCTAATACGAGCCGTCGTTTTTCACATTGGTTTAGAAAAACCTGGTGGTTTAGAGGTTCCCGGGTTATTGTCACAACTTAAGAAATACGGGTGTTGACGATACATATAAAGTTCATCGGGTTTGGAATCAAATTTCTCTATTTTTATGCCCTTTCCCTTATTGTTCTCTTTTGCCTTATTAAATTGTGTTGGGGTAATTTCTATAACATCATCGGAATCCTTGTAGGGATCCGATTCATCGGAGAATTGGTAATCCTCCCAATACTTTGCTTCCTTGGCGGAAACACCATTAACCATAATTAACTTTGGTCGGTTGGTTGAGGATTTTCTTCTACTTAACCGTTTTATTATTTTCCCCACTAGTTCTATTTCTTCTTCCGGTTCCGATTCTTCTTCCGGTTCCGATTCTTCTTCCGGTTCCTCTTCGGGAACTTGTGAATCAGTCCACGAATCATTCCAATTTACATTTGACTCTTCATTATTATTAGGTGAGTCAATGGGACTTGTTCTAGAGGTAGACATCTATCACATAATATCAAACGCGTTAAGAGATTAATATATCACATAATATTCACATGTTAAAAATATATAGTTTCCAACAAAATTTGTTAAGCAATCATTTTTCAAGTAAACACGGTCGAAGTCCAGACTCACTAATGCATCCTAACAAACTCGATAAGACACACTAATGCAAAATTCTGGTTCTCTAAGACCAACGCTCGGATACCAACTGAAATGTCCCGTTCTTATTGATTAAAAACGTTCCATATTAATTGATTTCGTTGCGAGGTTTTGACCTCTATATGAGACGTTTTTCGAAGACTGCATTCATTTTAAAACAAACCATAACCTTTATTTCATCAATAAAGGTTTAAAAAGCTTTACGTAGATTATCAAATAATGATAATCTAAAATATCCTAATTACACACGACTATTACATAATGGTTTACAATACAAATATGTTACAACGAAATATGTTTCTTGAATGCAGTTTTTACACAATATCATACAAGTATGGACTCCAAATCTTGTCCTTATTTAAGTATGCGACAGCGGAAGCTCTTAATAATCACCTGAGAATAAACATGCTTAAAACGTCAACAAAAAATGTTGGTGAGTTATAGGTTTAACCTATATATATCAAATCGTAACAATAGACCACAAGATTTCATATTTCAATATACATCCCATACATAGAGATAAAAATCATTCATATGGTGAACACCTGGTAACCGACATTAACAAGATGCATATATAAGAATATCCCCATCATTCCGGGACACCCTTCGGATATGATATAAATTTTGAAGTACTAAAGCATCCGGTACTTTGGATGGGGTTTGTTAGGCCCAATAGATCTATCTTTAGGATTCGCGTCAATTAGGGTGTCTGTTCCCTAATTCTTAGATTACCAGACTTAATAAAAAGGGGCATATTCGATTTCGATAATTCAACCATAGAATGTAGTTTCACGTACTTGTGTCTATTTTGTAAATCATTTATAAAACCTGCATGTATTCTCATCCCAAAAATATTAGATTTTAAAAGTGGGACTATAACTCACTTTCACAGATTTTTACTTCGTCGGGAAGTAAGACTTGGCCACTGGTTGATTCACGAACCTATAACAATATATACATATATATCAAAGTATGTTCAAAATATATTTACAACACTTTTAATATATTTTGATGTTTTAAGTTTATTAAGTCAGCTGTCCTCGTTAGTAACCTACAACTAGTTGTCCACAGTTAGATGTACAGAAATAAATCGATAAATATTATCTTGAATCAATCCACGACCCAGTGTATACATATCTCAGTATTGATCACAACTCAAACTATATATATTTTGGAATCAACCTCAACCCTGTATAGCTAACTCCAACATTCACATATAGAGTGTCTATGGTTGTTCCGAAATATATATAGATGTGTCGACATGATAGGTCGAAACATTGTATACGTGTCTATGGTATCTCAAGATCACATAATATACAATACAAGTTGATTAAGTTATGGTTGGAATAGATTTGTTACCAATTTTCACGTAGCTAAAATGAGAAAAATTATCCAATCTTGTTTTACCCATAACTTCTTCATTTTAAATCCATTTTGAGTGAATCAAATTGCTATGGTTTCATATTGAACTCTATTTTATGAATCAAAACAGAAAAATTATAGGTTTATAGTCGGAAATATAAGTTACAAGTCGTTTTTATAAAGGTAGTCATTTCAGTCGAAAGAACGACGTCTAGATGACCATTTTAGAAAACAAACTTCCACTTTGAGTTTAACCATGATTTTTGGATATAGTTTCATGTTCATAAGAAAAATCATTTTTTCCAGAAGAGCAACTTTTAAATCCAAGTTTATCATAGTTTTTAATTAACTAACTCAAAACAGCCCGCGGTGTTACTACGACGGCGTATGTCCGGTTTTACAGTGTTCTTCGTGTTTCCAGGTTTTAAATTATTAAGTTAGCATATCATATAGATATAGAACATGTGTTTAGTTGATTTTAAAAGTCAAGTTATAATGATTAACTTTTGTTTGCGAACAAGTTTAGAATTAACTAAACTATGTTCTAGTGATTACAAGTTTAAACCTTCGAATAAGATAGCTTTATATGTATGAATCGAATGATGTTATGAACATCATTACTACCTCAAGTTTTCTGGATAAAGCTACTGGAAATGAAAAAAATGGATCTAGCTTCAAAGGATCCTTGGATGGCTTGAAAGTTCTTGAAGCAGAATCATGACACGAAAAACATGTTCAAGTAAGATTTCCACTCGAAATAAGATTGTTATAGTTATAGAAATTGAATCAAAGTTTGAATATGAGTATTACATTGTATTAGAAAGATATATTACTATAAATAATAAAGATTTCTTGAGGTTGGATGATCACTCTACAAGATTGGAAGTAAGCTAGCAAACTTGGAAGTATTCTTGATTTTATGAAACTAGAACTTGTAGAATTTATGAAGAACACTTAGAACTTGAAGATAGAACTTGAGAGAGATAAATTAGATGAAGAAAATTGAAGAATGAAAGTGTTTGTAGGTGTTTTTGGTCGTTGGTGTATGGATTAGATATAAAGGATATGTAATTTTGTTTTCATGTAAATAAGTCACGAATGATTACTCATATTTTTGTAATTTTATGAGATATTTTATGCTAGTTGCCAAATGATGGTTCCCACATGTGTTAGGTGACTCACATGGGCTGCTAAGAGCTGATCATTGGAGTGTATATACCAATAGTACATACATCTAAAAGCTGTGTATTGTACGAGTACGAATACGGGTGCATACGAGTAGAATTGTTGATGAAACTGAACGAGGATGTAATTGTAAGCATTTTTGTTAAGTAGAAGTATTTTGATAAGTGTCTTAAAGTCTTTCAAAAGTGTATGAATACATATTAAAACACTACATGTATATACATTTTAACTGAGTCGTTAAGTCATCGTTAGTCGTTACATGTAAATGTTGTTTTGAAACCTTTAGGTTAACGATCTTGTTGAATGTTGTTAACCCATTGTTTATTACAACAAATGAGATGTTAAATTGTTATATTATCATGATATTATGATATATAATATATCTTAGTATGATATATATACAATTAAATGTCGTTACAACGATAATCGTTACATATATGTCTCGTTTCGAAATCATTAAGTTAGTAGTCTTATTTTTACATATGTATTTCATTGTTAATACACTTAATAATATATTTACTTATCATTTAACATAATTAACCAAGTGTATCAATATATTAATATGATTCATATGTACCTAGTAAGACGTTGTTATAACGATAATCGTTATATATATCGTTTTCGAGTTTCTTAAATTAATAGTCTCATTTTTATGTATATAACTCATTGTTAAAATACCTAATGAGATACATACTTATAATAAAATCATGTTAACTATATATGTAACCATATATATGTCATCGTATAGTTTTTACAAGTTTTAACGTTCGTGAATCACCGGTCAACTTGGGTGGTCAATTGTCTATATGAAACCTATTTCAGTTAATCAAGTCTTAACAAGTTTGATTGCTTAACATGTTGGAAACACTTAATCATGTAAATAAAAATTTCATTTAATATATATATAAACATGGAAAAGTTCGGGTCACTACAATAATGCTATGAAATATATGTTCGTTTTTAGCATTATCAAAAGTTGACGGCATGCATACCATTTCATAATATATCCAACTATAATTGACTTAATAATAATCTTGATGAACTCAACGACTCGAATGCAACGTCTTTTGAAATATGTCATGAATGACTCCAAGTAATATCTCTAATATAAGCAAATGCACAGCGGAAGATTCTTTCATACCTGAGAATAAACATGCTTTAAAGTGTCAACCAAAAGGTTGGTGAGTTCATTAGTTTATCATAATCAATCATTTTCATCATTTTAATAGACCACAAGATTTCCTTTATTCAATAATCATACACTTGCAAATGTTTAAAAATCATTCATATGGATTAAACACCTGGTAACCGACATTAACATAATGCATATAGAATATCCCCAAAACAGAAATCCATCTGTATAATATAAACTCGAAGTACTAAAGCATACCATTTTCCAGTATGGGGGGTGTTAGTGCCCGTAGATCTACCTTTAGGATTCGCGTCAATTAGGGTGTTTGTTCCCTAATTCTTAGGCTACCAAGCTAAAGGGGTGATATTTGATTCGATAATCCAACCATAGAATGTAGTTTCGATTACTTGTGTCTATTTCATAAAGCATTTATAAAAGTAGCGCATGTATACTCAGTCCCAAAAATATATATTACAAAAGCATTTAAAAAGGGAGCAAATGAAACTCACAATACTGTATTTCGTAGTAAAAATACATATGACATCATTGAACAATGTAGGGTTGGCCTTTGATTCACGAAACTATATCATTTATGTATAGATTAACACATATAATTGTAATCGAACAAATTTTCATATTATTTGTGATATAAATGTTATTTTAATAATTTACAGGTTTCATTAATACTTAATTAGATATATTTATTTTTATATACTTTAAGTTACTAAATAATATTTATTACAAAAATATTAGTATAGTTATATTTGTCATAAATATATTTTAATATAGAAAATCTTTATTTGGTATGTTAATAATAAAAATGATAAAAAATAATACTAATTATGATAAAAATCATGATAATCCTAATAATGATAATAATTTTAATGATAATAAAATATTTATAATAATAGTTGTAATATCTATAATAATAATGCTTAATGATAATACTAGTAGCAATAATAATGATAATACGATTAATTATACTAATATTCATATTACTAATATTAGTGATAATAATAATTAACTTAATAATAACAACAATTAATAATAATAATAATAAAAATAAAAATAATAATACTTGAAACTACCTTTAAAAGCTTTTTCCCTAAAAAGAATGCCTCAGAAAGTGCTCGAACCCGAGACCTCCCGCTAATGTGACAACACCCTAAGCCACTCGTCCGTTTCATCTTTTCTGATAAAATCCCAGACGCAAATTTAATTAACCCGACACTTCTGTTTTCTATTTCTTCTTATGGTCATACTCATATAACCATTATCATTATCGTTTAGCCCAAAAGATACACAAGTTCACAGCCCAACCATAACTACGGCCCAAGTAATACCTAGCTTGTTAGAAACCCAAAAATCAGCCCAACAAGAAAAAGGGGACATCGGCCCACAAATAAAATGTCCGCACTATATAGGAAATCAGTTTATTTGCAAGTGGGGATAAAAAGAAAAAAAATATCTTCATACATCATCATTCTCGCATCATCATACACCATCGGTTATCATCATCATCTAACATCACACATCATCATTATTAACATCATAATCATCATGTTGTTACCATCTATTTCGCGTAACCATCACCATCATCCCTGTACATGATTCATCACCTTCACTGTTATAATCATCACGTAACAGTATAATCATCATCATCCTCTTTCTTCCTTCGTTCACAGAATTGCAGTTGCAGCACAGGTTGCTGTGTTACGCAGAATAAAAGGGAAAGAGATAGGAGAGATAGGTAAGTGGTGGTTGTGTACGGTCATGGGTGTACCATGGTGTGGTGGTGGTTGAAATCATAAAATGCGTAAATGATGGTGGTTTGATCAAGGGTGACGGTTGTGGATAAATGTAAGCAGAAACAGAAATATACTAGTGGTAATCGTGGGTTTGTAGGTGATGAAGGTGGCGTATGGTGGCAGTATGGGTGATGGGTTTTAGGTGGTGATGATGGTTGTTCATGTGGGTGTCGATGGCTCGATTATATTGGTGATGGTGGAAGGTCACAGTAGTGGCCGGGTGTAGATGGTTGTGGTGATCATGATGGTTCGATGGTTGCAAGTGGTACTGATTCATGTATGAAACAAGAAAAGATATATGGCGATGGTGAGAGTGGTAACTGGTGGTTAGGGTGATGGTGGTTCATGGTGGTTTCGTAAGGATGAAGAAAGAGGTGCTCGACAAACAAAGAAATAGGAAGGACAAGGAGATATAGATGGTTGTTCATGGTGACCCATGGTGGATTGTGATGGTAGTGGCGTGACCATGGTGGTGATAAAAATGGTGCACGGTGAGGTGGTTGATCAAGAGGATGATGATAGTGCATATGTAAGTGTATGTGGTTTATATGTATATGTATATTTATATCACATAAAAGATAGATAGTGGATGATAAAAACAAAAGCCAAACAGTAATTTAAATCAATGATTTTCGAACAGTGTAGCAGCCGGATCATTTGACACTTTGTATCCACAGTTTACAAGGGTAATATATCGTGTTCATTGCTAAACAGTTAAAATATAAAAGTGTTCCTAAAAATTCCAAATTTTTAAATTAAGTCCATTTATTTATTTTGGTCATTATGGTATAAAGTTTGAGCATTAACTATTAAATAAAAAATTACATTAATTATTCACTCCCACTCCCAAGTAAAATATAAAAAGTTTTAAAATTAATTAAATAGTTCCTAAATACATTTTTACTAAGCCTATAATTTATAAAACCCATTTTCGAGTTACCGTTTATTTTAAAATCACATAAGTTTCTTTTTAACTTGTATAACATCGTTCGAACTATAACTGGGTGTTGCTATCGTTCTCTAAATGAATTTGAAACCACCAATATATATTAAATATACTCTATTTATTTTTATAGATATGTTTAATTACTAATTATTATATATATTAATTTATTTTACAATAATAACTCCAACAATTAAATCATCTAATATTTCAATTTATTATATATATATATATATATATATATATATATATATATATATATATATATATATATATATATATATATATATATATACCTTTCTATTTACAAATAGTGGTTCGTGAATTGTGAAGAGCAGTCGAAAGGAAATTTAATGTATGACAACAGTTAAAAAATTTTGTGATACAACTATACAGACTTTGCTTATCGTGTCGAAATCATAATAAGATTAAGTTTAAATTTTGTCAAAAATTTCCGGGTCATCACAGTACCTACCCGTTAAAGAAATTTCGTCCCGAAATTTGAGTGAGGTGGGCATGGCTAACAATAAAAAATTTTTAGTGACGAATATAGGTTGATAAATAGAGTTTTATCATTATTGAGTGATATAGATAAAACGTTTCGGTTACTTGAAGCGTATGAGTGAAGCTATCACAAAATAGTGAAATGAGAGATTAAAGATTTGTCTTATCTTCTGACGTCGTCTTGGTTGAATTTAGGAAATAAGGTGCGTCTTAACCTTTGATGTAGAGGGTTGAATTCCGGAATTCAAGGAATTAAAGAAAATCTTCGAAATCTAAAAGATTTAATTCTTCAGTGAATAAGGAAATTAAAATCTCTGTAGTTAAATACGGTGATCTGCCTCGATTCCTCTGTCTGATATTTTCCATTATAAATTAAACTCTTTCGTTCCATTATTCTCACCATTCCTATACTTTCTTTCTTAATTCTTACATCCAAAAGATTGTGAAAATGCTTAATCCAGTTCTAATCCTTGATATTTTCCTAATTATTATTTCTGTCATCCTTCTTTTCAATCTTCCACCAGGAAAATCTACTTCCACTATTACCTTGGGGTGATACTATTCCTAATTCTACCGTGTCTTTATATTGCTATTCGTATTAATATCTACGGTTTGTAATCTCCATGTTGTTATTGGGATTTATATTTTCTCTTATATTTTGGAGCTCTTTGCCTTTTTATTCTCTTCTCGACTTCTAGTAAAGCGAGTAATGGTCCAGAATTCGTAAGTAAGAATTTTCTAATGAACTAAATGTCTTAAAAAAGAAAGAACGTAATCACACGATTTTATTTGTCAGGTTACCTGAATCACTGAGAATAGAACCATCAAGAATATACTTTCTTGATATGTTCAAAAGTTAAGCAGAATGAGAGAGTTATGTAACATGGCACATGATGATGTTATGATCTGTGAATCATCAAGTCCCATTAGAAACTCAGCATGACTTACTGTAATATAATCACGTTGATCAAGTGCCATTATATTATACTAACTCATGCTTCAATTTCCAACACTACTTCAAAATCATTCATAATTTAAACTCTAAGTTTCCAGAGATTTTAGAAATTAAAGCAGTTTTCTTTTATGATATAACACAGATAGTGCGGAGAGATAGTTAATATCGGACAAGAATATTTATGAAGATATCTTCAGAAATATTGAGGATATTTATAATGAAAGATACGATAATATCTTATAATTCTACAATCAAAATGTGATGAAGAAATTCATTCACAATGATTTAGAACAATTACGGAACAAGGTATTCGCTAAATATTTCATCAGAAACAGAATCATCTGGATTCTTTATGTACAAGTTTAGTCCTTGTGATTTGTTCAGAGTCTCCTTCATGATTTGCTCAATCCATTTTTCAATTTCAAACTTTTTCTGAGCTTTGTCAACACACTATTCCTTCCGATGATTAAAGTCATTTACGGTTGTCTACGGTTTCTGTTACTTCATTCAGCTTTTTCAACATTCCGAGTATTAATTCGCAGACTAGGTGCTTTTCAGAATTTCAGAATGGAAGATCATAATTCTAAAAGATAAATGTTATATGTATGCATATAACTATTGATGTAGAACCGCTGCGAGATTCAAAATACTGGTTGTTAATTCTCGGTAATTGATACGGTAATTCTCGTTACAAGATACGGAGGAGTATATGAATAGGTTTTAATGAACAATATAATGGTTCTTCGGAGAGGTTTAAGTCTGTGAGTAATGAAGTTACTGATAAGTTTACTGCTAATGTGGTGGAATATAAACGGTTTCCCGGTAATAATGACGAAAGACAAACTTATATATCAAAGTTATAATAAGACTTATTCGAATGAAAAATTGAAGTTGATTTGTTGGAGCTGTGACAAAATTGGCTAATTTAAAAAAAAAAATTGCAATGTTATTTTCGGTAGTAGGAATGCCAAAGGAGCTAGCACAGATACGTGTTAAACGTTTAAACAGGTTTCGAGTGTTTTCAGGTGCATAACTATATGCATCAATCTCTTCTTCCGTAGATGAAGTGCGGTTGGTTCATCCTATCGATTGAAGTGTTTTCAAGATTTATGAAAGGTTTGAATCGCAGATTATAATCGTCAAGATACAAATGAGGTTTAAGATGAATTCAAGTGGCAAACTTGAAGAATTGTTTAGTTTCATATGTTATAATCAATATTTTAATTCATTTTAATTGTCCAATGTTGGTAGTCCATAGTTGATAGTCTACAGTTAGTGATTCAACAATTCATATATAGTTTAATATATAATATTCGAATTAATTAATACGTATTCGTGACCCATTGTATACATGTCTCAGACTCGATCACAACTCAAAGTATATATATTATTATAGAATCAACCTCAACCCTGTATAGCTAACTCAAGCATTACTGCATATAGAGTGTCTATGGTTATTCCAAATAATATATATAGATGCTTCGATATGATATGTCAAAACCTTGTATACGTGTCCCGATATTTAAAGTGTGTAAAATAAATAACAAAAATTAAATGACGATAAATAAAATTGCGAGAATATAAATTGCGATAATTAAATTGCGATAAATAAAATGCAATCAGTTAGCTAGGAACAGTTAGCGTGGATTCTTAACAAAATTTCTCATAGTTAATTTATTTGTTTCTAACAAATTTTATTTTTGTCCAATATTTTCTTCATTATGCCACTTGTTGGATTCTGATAGGTCAAAATTCAATTATGAAATTGAATGAAAATGGTTATTCTGCGGTGAACGGATACGAATATCTGTGGATGTAAGTAGGATAGTAAATGACTGTTGAATCAGATTCGAAGAATGTACTGTGTAACTTATTAATGTGAAATCTAAATATTCCTCGGGTATTACCTACCTGTTAAAATATTTTCATCATTAACAGTTTATACAAAAGAATTTTCAATTACAATCTTTATGAAAATATATATACATATACATTTTCTTCAGATGTAATCATGGATTTAATGAGTCAATATGATATTAATCTCATTTGATTTACCGTTAGAACATGAGTATATAATCTCTAAAACATTAAATATTATATAATCGCCATGTCGAACGAAGATTAATAATGTAGAATGATTCGTAGAACAATGATTATGCTCGAGGTACAGAATGAGATATTGGGGCATGTGATGTTGAAACTTGTGTTGTTAGTGGTAATGTTGATGCCGGTGATGTTACTGAAACTGGTACGTTTTGCACCATGTTTTCCAAGGCTACAACTCGGGCACGAATTTCGTTAACTTCTTCTATTACTCCGGGGTGATTGTCGGTTCGAACGAGCGGATAAATAAGATCTAGAATTTGGTATAGTATATAGTCGTGACGAGATACTCTGGAAATGAGAAAAAAAATGGTGTTTCAGACAGGTTCGCCGGTAAGTGCTTTAGGTTCATTGTCTAGAGGTGAATTCGGTTGACGGAAAGGATCACCTTCTTCTTATCTCCAATGATTAAGTATACTACGAACCCATCAGATAAATTGGGGATGGCTGATTGGCTGATTCATTCTGGTGACGCTGCTTCCGGAGCTTAGGTGAACATCCATGTCAGAATAGTTGTCGGAATAACTATCGGAATAGCTATCGGAATCTGAGGGACTCGAACTGGTTGAGGGATTCATCTCGTACGATCAGATGAAGGATTTTCAATAAGAAATAGATTATAGGATGTAGATTAGTACCCTGCAATACATAATTTACATATGCATATATAATACTAAAATCCCATAAGTTACGGAGGAATCTACGGAAGCTGTTAGACAAAGGTAACAATAACAGATATGCTAAGATATGAATTTATCTATACACTATCTATGCAATAGAGGCATTAAGACGTGTCTAGACTTAAGGATGATAAGCATTTTATTAACCGACAAAGAATGATAAGCAAAACTTTTTAATATGCAAACACGATCGAAGTCCAGACTCACTAATGTATCTTAACGACTATCAGTTAGACACACTAATGCAGACCTGGTTAGCTAAGACCACCGCTCTGATACCACCTGTAAAGCCTCGTCCTAATTCATCTGGACGAATACATTACATTTGATTACATCGCGAGGTACTTGACCTCTATATGATACATTTTACAAACATTGCAATCGTTTTTAAAAGACAATCTTTCATTATATCGAAAGTTGACGGCATGCATACCATTTCATAATATATCCAACTATAATTGACTTAATAATAATCTTGATGAACTCAACGACTCGAATGCAACGTCTTTTGAAATATGTCATGAATGACTCCAAGTAATATCTCTAATATAAGCAAATGCACATCGGAAGATTTCTTTCATACCTGAGAATAAACATGCTTTAAAGTGTCAACCAAAAGGTTGGTGAGTTCATTAGTGTATCATAATTAATCATTTCCATCATTTTAATAGACCACAAGATTTCCTTTATTCAATAATCATACACTCGCAAGTGTTTAAAAATCATTCATATGGATTGAACACCTGGTAACCGACATTAACATAATGCATATAGAATATCCTCAAAACAGAAATCCATCTGTATAATATAAACTCGAAGTATTAAAGCATACCATTTTCCAGTATGGGGGGTGTTAGTGCCCGTAGATCTACCTTTAGGATTCGCGTCAATTAGGGTGTCTGTTCCCTAATTCTTAGGCTACCAAGCTAAAGGGGTGATATTCGATTCGATAATCCAACCATAGAATGTAGTTTCGATTACTTGTGTCTATTTCGTAAAGCATTTATAAAAGTAGCGCATGTATTCTCAGTCCCAAAAATATATATTGCAAAAGCATTTAAAAAGGGAGCAAATGAAACTCACAATACTGTATTTCGTAGTAAAAATACATATGACGTCATTGAACAATGTAGGGTTGGCCTTTGATTCACGAACCTATATCATTTATGTATAGATTAACACATATAATTGTAATCGAACAAATTTTCATATTATTTGTGATATAAATGTTATTTTAATAATATACAGGTTTCATTAATACTTAATTAGATATATTTATTTTCATATACTTTAAGTTACTAAATAATATTTATTACAAAAATATTAGTATAGTTATATTTGTCATAAATATATTTTAATATAGAAAATCTTTATTTGGTATGTTAATAATAAAAATGATAAAAAATAATACTAATTATGATAAAAATCATGATAATCCTAATAATGATAATAATTTTAATGATAATAAAATATTTATAATAATAGTTGTAATATCTATAATAATAATGCTTAATGATAATACTAGTAGTAATAATAATGATAATACGATTAATTATACTAATATTCATATTACTAATATTAGTGATAATAATAATTAACTTAATAATAACAACAATTAATAATAATAATAACAATAAAAATAATAATACTTGAAACTACCTTTAAAAGCTTTTTCCCCTAAAAGAATGCCTCAGACAGGGCTCGTACCCGAGACCTCCCGCTAATGTGACAACACCCTAAGCCACTCATCCGTTTCATCTTTTCTGATAAAATCCCAGACGCAAATTTAATTAACCCGACACTTCTGTTTCTATTTCTTCTTATGATCATATTCATATAACCATTATCATTATCATTTGGCCCAAAAGATACACAAGTTCACAGCCCAACCATAATTACGGCCCAAGTAATACCTAGCTTGTTAAAAACCCAAAAAGCAGCCCAACAAGAAAAAGGGGATATCGGCCCACAAATAAAATGTCTGCACTATATAGGAAATCGGTTTATTTGCAAGTGGGGATAAAAAGAAAAAAAATATCTTCATACAGCATCATTCTCGCATCATCATACACCATCGGTTATCATCATCATCTAACATCACGCATCATCATTATTAACATCATAATCATCATGTTGTTACCATCTATTTCGCGTAACCATCACCATCATCCCTGTACATGGTTCATCACCTTCACTGTTATAATCATCACGTAACAGTATAATCATCATCATCCTCTTTCTTCCTTCGTTCACAGAATTGCAGTTGCAGCACAGGTTGCTGTGTTACGCAGAATAAAAGGGAAAGAGATAGGAGAGATATGTAAGTGGTGGTTGTGTACGGTCATGGGTGTACCATGGTGTGGTGGTGGTTGAAATCATAAAACACGTAAATGATGATGGTTTGATCAAGGGTGACGGTTGTGGATAAATGTAAGCAGAAACAAAAATATACTAGTGGTAATCGTGGGTTTGTAGGTGATGAAGGTGGTGTATGGTGGCGGTATGGGTGATGGGTTTTAGGTGGCGATGATGGTTGTTCATGTGGGTGTCGATGGCTCGATTATATTGGTGATGCTGGAAGGTCACGGTAGTGGCCGGGTATAGATGGTTGTGGTGATCGTGATGGTTCGATGGTTGCAAGTGGTACTGATTCATGTATGAAACAAGAAAAGATATATGGTGATGGTGAGAGTGGTAACCGGTGGTTAGGTGATGGTGGTTCATGGTGGTTTCGTAAGGATGAGGAAAGAGGTGCTCGACAAACAAAGAAATAGGAAGGACAAGGAGATATAGATGGTTGTTCATGGTGACCCATGGTGGATTGTGATGGTAGTGGCGTGACCATGGTGGTGATAAAAATGGTGCACGGTGAGGTGGTTGATCAGGAGGATGATGATAGTGCATATGTAAGTGTATGTGGTTTATATGTATATGTATATTTATATCACATAAAAGATAGATAGTGGATGATAAAAACAAAAGCCAAACAGTAATTTAAATCAATGATTTTCGAACAGTGTAGCAGCCGGATCATTTGACACTTTGTACCGACAGTTTACAAGGGTAATATATTGTGTTCATTGCTAAACAGTTAAAATATAAAAGTGTTCCTAAAAATTCTAAATTTTTAAATTAAGTCCATTTATTTATTTTGGTCATTATGATATAAAGTTTGAGCATTAACTATTAAATAAAAAATTACATTAATTATTCACTCCCACTCCCAAGTAAAATATAAAAAGTTTTAAAATTAATTAAATAGTTCCTAAATACATTTTTACTAAGCCTATAATTTATAAAACCCATTTTTGAGTCACCGTTTATTTTAAAATCACATAATTTTCTTTTTAACTTGTATAACATCGTTCGAACTATAAATGGGTTTTGCTATCGTTCTCTAAATGAATTTGAAACCACCAATATATATTAAATATACTCTATTTATTTTTATAGATATGTTTAATTACTAATTATTATATATATTAATTTATTTTACAATAATAACTCCAACAATTAAATCATATAATATTTCAATTTATTATTTTATATATATATATATATATATATATATATATATATATATATATAAATGTATACCTTTCTATTTACAAATAGTGGTTCGTGAATCGTCAAGAGCAGTCGAAAGGAAATTTAATGTATGACAACAGTTCAAAAATTTTGTGATACAACTATACAGACTTTGCTTATCGTGTCGAAATCATAATAAGATTAAGTTTAAATTTTGTCGGAAATTTCCGGGTCGTCACATAGTTTGCGATGATTGAAGTCGTTTGGTTTTTAATTTGTTCTATGTCATTTTAGGGACTTTGGAGTTGTTTGGTTGTCGGTTGTAGGTAGGGATAGCCGGATAGGAGGTCGGTCTGGTTTAATGGTTTATTTGCGATGATCATATTTTGTCTGGTTTAAGTGGTGTGATTTGAGGCTTATCTCAATGTCTTCGAATCCAGGTGTTCCTCTTAACTTTGTGAGTAGGTGTACTGTGTGATCGATGATGATTGCAGTTTTTTGGGCTTATAACAGTTTCGGGCTCATCAGATTGTTACACGTTATCGACAACAATTGAAAGTCTATAACATCTCTATTTGATGAATCAGTTATTGCTATGCGAGGATACGAATTTGATGTTTTAATTGTGTAACGACCCTGGTTTTTCCATCCTTAATTAATAATGTTTATTATTAATACTTGAGATTTAACGAATGTATGTATTACATTTACTTGTTGCCATGATTAACCGTACATGACTTTTGAATGCCCGACACGTCTTTGTGACACAAGAAACTTTCACGAATAATATTTTTAGAATATTATTTACATTCATGATTAATTTTATTAATCATTTTAATTAACTAAAGTTATTAGTTAATTACTTGGGCCTTTATTAGTGTTAATGGACTTTTACTTGGATTAATTTGTTAAATAATACATACTTGGGCTTTATGATTGAACATGGGCTTATAAGCCCACCCTACTTCTTAGTTGGACTAGTTAGCCCATGTCTTACACTTGTAAGTATCATTTTAGATGTAACTAGTTAGTTTATGCACTTGGAATCTAGTTTACACATAATCCACATGCACATACCTCCATTAACCAACTTTTGTAAGGCTTTTCATGCTAGTGACCAAGGAACAAACTCCTCCTCCCCACCACTACCTTGGCCGTCGGTTTTGTAGGCATCAAGGAGAGGTTTTGTTTCATTTTTTTGTTTACTACTTCACTCATATTTTCTCTCATACTCTTTCACTTCTCAAAAACACTCTTACTTGCAACTTTCCTTTTTTCTCTTTTGCTCTCAAATATTGTAAGTTACATGATAATTTTTCTCTTCTTTTCTTCTTGTAAAAACCGAACCAAGCACCTTTTAATCATCATCATCAATTGCTTGTTGTTTACTTATGCTTTGTTGTTGTTAAAGTTACTTGAAGTTTGTTGTTATTTACTTACTTACTTGGTTTCAAGAATCAAACTTACTAGTTTCATTCTTCTTTTATCTTGTAATTTCAAGAACACTCAAGAATATAAACTTACTAGTTTATGATTCTACCTTACTTTTTTTAAAAGATTTAGAGTTCATGTGTTGCAAATCAAACTTGTAAGTCATGTTAGTAAACTTTAAAGTTTACTCTCTTAAAGATCAAACTTTGGTTTGAATCTTTAAAGTATGAACAACAATGAACTAGTTACTTACTTATTTAGTTTATTACTTCATTTCTTGTACATTTAAATTCATGTTTGTTGTTAAATGGTCAAGTATTACAAGTTAGTCTTGATCTCATATCTCTTGGAACTAAAAGTTAACTTAAAAGTTCAAGAACATGTAAGTAAGTTTTCTTTAAATATAACTTTGTATACTTATGCTTGATCTAGACTTTTGAGTGTTGGATCTTCAAGATCAAACTAAGAACTATGTTCTACAACTTATGATCTTGATTATTTAGCTTACTTTCAAGTTTATAGTTCAATACTACTTTTATATTTCATGTATGTGTTAAAACCAAGACTTTGATGTAACCTTGGTTCATCAAACCACTTGCAACACTTAAGTGAGTTGTGCTTCATGTCTTAGACTTACACAAGGGTTATGATGGTCAAACCTTGGTAAAGATGATATAAACACATCAATGAGTTGTACACTTGAAGCTATAGGCATCAAGGATGAGAACCATGATGAACATCAAGCACCAAACCCACCGGAACCCACTATTTTTCTGTTTCCTGTCCTCTGCTTACTGTTTTGCTGTTTCTGTAACAGAACAGTACACCTGGGCTACTGGAACCTCAATTTCCAGTTAGCTCAGTTCGTGTAGATAACTTTTTATTTAAGACTCGTCTTCATCCGAGTTACGGTTTAGGATTTATGGCCCTCCGATCGTCACTATGTCCTTTTAATGTTGTGCAGAAATTTCTGACCTACTCGCACTTAAACTGTCACCACGGTTAATCGAAGATGATTTTGCTTCTGTAAAATTCACCACACTTAAAGGACTCATAGATGGAGCCATGGACACTGGTCTCACCTTATTTCAGTAAGGGTAGAGGCCGTGGTGACTGACTGAAGTCAGCCTTTGTTTTAAACTACTTTCATAAACGAAACTTACTTTACGCCTTTTGTTTGATGATGAATGATGATGACCCTTAAGACCTTATTTACATACTTTTAAACCTATTCAGATGATTTACTAACTTAGTACTATTTGACTTAGGTTGAGGACCCGTTTGGACAACCTTCATTACTTGCTTACTTTCCGAGTCATACTTTACCGCTACTTTATCATTGTGAGTTATAGCATTCCCTTTTTACTTTAACTTATTTTGGGAACTGAGAATACATGCGGATTTTATGTTTTACATACTAGGCACGAGTACTTAAACTTATATATGTGTGGGTTATACAACGGCATAAACATTCCCTTTAGCTCGGTAACGTTTAATCATTGGTTTTTGAACCATGAACGCGAATCTTAGATATGAATCCATAAGGTTTGACATCCCCACTCGGGCTAGTCGCGCTAGCATTTAACGAGTGTTTAATACTTCGTAGACATACGCACTTGTCAAGTGTACTTTCAGGGGGTATAAACGTTAAGTTAGTTACCAAGTGCCCACGGTTAACATATACTTTATCATACTATTTTGAAACGCTCTTTGTAGCACTGAAATCTCGTGGCCTACCTTACATACTGTTATACTTAAACTATAGCTCACCAACCTTTGTTTTGACGTTTTTAAGCATGTTTTTCTCAGGTGCTTAAGGTTATTTACTTCCGCTGTCGTGCTAGTCTTGCCGTAGACACCCGCTGCTCTAGTGTTATCACCGCATGAACTATTTATCTTGCATTCAAACTTTAATACATTTGAAACTATGTTTTGTAACGACCTAAGGGTCACATACATTTATTCATGCTTGCTATTCGTAGAAGCGTACTGTTGGTGTAAAACAATTGACGTCGGTTATGATGTCATCTTTTTATCGTGAATGCAACTTCTTTTATTACAACATGTAGTACTTAACCTTGTAATGATCATGTTGTTGATGATTTGTACACGATGGTTTTGTACGAGGCATCACAAATTGTTTGTATCATTTGACCAAAGGGCCATTGGCCTAGCGGCATCGAGGTGACCCCTTCAACCTATAGGTTGGGAGTTCGAATCCCGTGGTGGGCATGTATATATTCATGTTTAAATTCGTGTATGGGTGTGTGTGTGTTTGCCTTAAAAAAAATGAAAAATAAAAAAAATTGTTTGTATCATTTGTTGTATGGTTTATTTGGTGAGTGTGTCATTGTGTTGTATTGGATTGATGTATGTATTTGAGTCCAGTTAATTAAGAGTATCAAATAGATCTATGATCTTGTTAATCAAACGCACATGCCACATGGTATGGATCCATTCTAACTCAATTAGATAATATGACTCATTTCAAATATAATTTTGATTTTATTATAATTCAGTAGGCTTATAACTACCTTTAGTGGTTTGATTCGAGTGTTATAATTCAGTAGGCTTATAATTACCTTTAGTGGTTTGATTCTTGATTAAGAATACTAATAATGAAGTGTAAGAACAAAGATGATAATGGAGAGAAAGAAAGAAACACTTTGTAAGTGTGAGAAATGGTGCAAGTTTAATGCTTGCATTCGTGAGTATTTATAACCTAAAATCTCAATATAAAAATACATACTTTATGTACCATAATTGACTATATGTATACACCAAAATTGACTATCCATATCTATATTATTATTATTATTATTATTATTATTATTATTATTATTATTATTATTATTATTATTATTATTATTATTATTATTATTATTATAGCACTCCCCCTTGGATAGCAATTTTGTTTTGTTGAAGATCAACTATAAATTACTGCCTCGTTAAAAACCTTGCTAAAGAAAACCCAGTGGGAAAAAAACTTTAGCTAAGGGGAAAAGAGTGCATCATGGAGTTGACTCCCTCAAGTAGACATCGCTTCAGCTGTTACACCTTTTGAACATGTCTCATGCCAATGTTATGAACGTGTGTTTTGAAAATAGCAGTTGGAAGCGCTTTCGTGAAAAGATCAGCAGAGTTTTTGCTGGATTGCATATATCTCATTTCAATCTGGTTGTCTTTAATGAGATTTTGAGTGTATGAGAAGAATCTAGGAGGTATGTGTTTTGTTGGGTCACTTTTGATGTACCCTTCTTTTATCTGTGCTATACAAGCTGCATTATCTTCATAGATAGTTATTGGATTTTTAACGCGTTCTAGTCCACAAGAATCAGTAATGAATTGTCTCTTTGATCTCAACCAAAAATATTCTCGAGTAGCTTCATGTAATGCAATCACTTCGGCATGATTTGATGATGTAACAACAAGTGTTTATTTTTTAGAACGCCATGATATTGCAGTACCTCCATTTAGGAATACATATTCAGTTTGAGATTTAGCTTTATGTAGATCAGATAAATAACCTGCATCTGCATAACCAACCAAATCTTGTTTTGATTCGTTAGAATAAAATAATCCTAAATCAATAGTTCCTCGAAGGTATCGAAATATGTGTTCGATCCCATTCCAGTGTCTTTTGGTAGGAGCTGAGCTGAACCTTGCCAACTAATTAACTGCAAAAGAAATGTTAGGTCTTGTACAATTTGTAAGATACATAAGAGGTCCAATTGCACTAAGATATGGTACTTCTTGTCCAAGAATATCTTCATGATCTTCACATGGATGAAATGGATCAGCTTCAACATTGAGTGATCTAACAACCATAGGAGTACTTAATGGTTTTGCCTTGTCCATATTGAAACGTTTCAAAATCTTTTAAGTATATATTGTTTGATGTACAAGTAAACCATTAGGCATATGCTCAATTTGTAAACCAAGGCAATACTTGGTTTTTCTGAGATCTTTCATTTCAAATTATTTCTTTAGAAGTTGAATGGATTCATGGATCTCTTTATTTGTACCTATGATGTTAAGATCATCAACATAAACAGCTATGATCACATATCCGGATGTTGTTTTCTTAATGAAAACACACGGGCAAATAAGATTATTGGTATACCCTTTGCTTATCAAGTAATCACTTAATCATTTATACCACATGCGACCCGATTGTTTCAACCCATATAAAGACCTTTGTAACTTGAGTGAGTACATTTCTTTGGGTTTTGCATTGGTTGCTTCTGATACCTTAAATCCTTCAGGTATCTTCATATATATATATCACTATCAAGTGATCCACATAGATAAGCAGTCACAACATCCATGAGATACATTTCTAAATTTTTAGAAACTGCCAGACTGATTAAGTATCTAAAAGTAATTGCATCCATAACAGGAGAATAAGTTTCCTCATAATCAATTCCTGGTCTTTGAAAAAAAACCTTGAGCTACAAGTCTAGCTTTAAACCTTGTAACTTCATTTTTCTCATTTCTTTTTCGCACAAAAACCCATCTATATCCCACAGGTTTCACATCTTTAGGTGTGAGAATGATAGATCCAAAAACTTTTCTTTTATTTAGCGATTCAAATTCAGCTCGTATTGCTCCTTTCCAATGATCCCAATCATGTCTATTTTGACATTCCATGACAGATTTTGGTTCTGGATCTTCATCATCATTCATGATGTCATATGCAACATTATATGAAAATATCTCATCAAGATTTTTCATTTCATTTCGGTTCCATAATATTTTTGAATGTGCATAATTGATTGAAAATTCCGTATTGACATCATCAATCTCCTCTGCAGAAGGAGTATTGTTTTGTGGTTCTTCTTGAACACTTTCTTTTACCTCATTATCAGCTGATTTTCTTTTTCGAGAATTTTTATCTTTGGAACCAATTGGTCTCCCACGTTTTTGGCGTGGCAAAGACTCAAGAGTGATATTATTGCCAGCTTTTGGAATTTCAATTCGAGCTGAGCATTTACTGCTGGTATATATGATTTAGTCACTCTTTTTGTATCTGTAAATGCATCAAGCAATTTATTCGCAAGTTCTTGCATATGCATTATTTTTTGAGCTTCGGTCTCGCATTCTTTTGTGCGAGGATCAAGATACATTAATTGAGGTTCACACCATGAAACATCATTTTCTTTATTTTTTATTTCTCCCCCTAATCTAGGGAACAATGTTTCATTAAAGTGACAATCAGCAAAACGTGCTGTAAAAACATCACCCATTATGGGTTCAATATATCTTTTGATTGAAGATGTTTCATATCCAACATATATTCCTATCCTTCTTTGAGGACCCATTCTAGTGCATTGTGGTGGTGCGATAGGAACATAAACCGCACAATCAAATGTTCTAAGGTGGGAAATATTTGGCTGATGGCCAAAAGCAAGTTGCAAGGGAGAATATGTATGACTTGCACTTGGTCTAATGCGAATTATTAATGCAGCATGTAAAATTGCATGACCCTATACAGATACTGAAAGTTTTGTTCTCATTATCAATGGTCTAGCTATTAACTGCAATCGTTTAATTAGTGATTCGGCTAAACCATTTTGTGTATGCACATGAGCAACAGGGTGTTCAACAACAATCCCAATAGACATGCAAAAATCATTAAATGCTTGAGATGTAAACTCACCAGCATTATCCAATCTCACCTTTTTAATAGTATAATCAGGGAAATGTGCTCTCAATTTAATAATTTGAGCAAGAAATTTTGCAAATGCCATGTTTCGACTTGATAATAGACAAACATGAGACTATCTACTAGATGCGTCTATTAGGACCATGAAATATCTAAATGGTCCACATGGTGGATGAATTGGTCCACATATATCACCTTGAATTCTTTCAAGAAACATTGGTGATTCTTTTTCAACCTTAAGAGGTGATGGTCTTATTATCAATTTTCCAAATGAGCATGATGTACATGGGATAATTGCATCATGAGGGATCTTTTGATCCGTCAATAGATGTCCATATGTATTTTGAATTATTCTTTCATCATTGTTGATCCTGGGTGGCCTAATCTTTCATGCCACAGATTGATCATTACAGGATCACATGCCTTTTCATTAACTACCATGTGTGTTTCTGGTACATTTATATATGTATAATGTAAACCAGAACTAAGTCTTGGTAGTTTTTCAATCACATGCTTCTTGTCAGTGATACTTAAATATTTATCATTTTCTGTAGTCACTGACTGATAATCATATCCATTTTGGTATATGTCAGAGAAGCTTAACAAATTTCTCTTTGACATGGGAGAAAATAAGGCATTTTTATCATAAAATTTGTACCATTTGGTAACATGAATTTTGCTTTTCCCATTTCTTTTATTAAATTTGCAGGACCTGATATAGTATGTACCGTTCCTTCCGTTGCTTTAAAATCAGTGAAATATTTTTTAGATTTGAGTATAGTATGTGTGGCACCACTGTCTGCAATACAAAGATCCCCACCATTTGACTTATTTTGACCTCCAGTAGTGTACATCATGAACTTCAAAATATGATAAACAAATAATGAGTAAATAATTCATCAATATATTACATTAAAAATATGTTATAAACGAAAGTACATAATAAGGAAACATATAGTAAAGTAGATATAATAGGAAATTTATTCATTAAAGTAGTTACTTGTTGGCTCGGTGATTTTTGTATCAAGGTCATCCACAAGGTTTGCCTCTTTTCTTTTTCCTTTTCCTTTTCCTTTTCCTTTTCCTTTTAGGGATTCCTGATATTGATTAACAGAATATTGATTTGTTCGACAGTTTTTAGACCAATGGCCAATTTTACCACATCGATAACAAGAATCTTCAATATTTTTTGAAGAGCTTCCTTCAACATTATGATTTGTGGGATTGTATGGTGGTTGAAATTTATAATTTTGTGGATTATTATTTCTTTGTCCACGATCACGACCACCGTAACCATTACGACCACGACCACCACCACGACCATTACCATAAGGGTGATTTCGAACATAGCTATGATTTTTATTATTGTTATGGTAATTTCCATGATGATGGTTTTGGCCAATATGACCACGACCTCGCCCACGTCCTCGTCCAGGTTCATTTCTTTTTTATTATTATTATTATTATTATTATTGTTAATAGCATTAGCTTCAGGGAATGCTAGCGCACCCGTTGGACGAGACTCTTGATTCTTCATCAGTAATTCTTTATTCACTTCTGCAACTAAGAGATAAGTTTGAAGTTTGGAAAAAGTTTTGTAATTCTACAATCTTAAATTTTCTTGTATAGTAATGTTTGCAGAATGCATTGTGAAGAAAGTTTTCTCCATCATATCAGCATCACTTATTTCTTGACCACAGAATTGAAGCTTTGAACGGATCTTGAACATGGCCGAACTGTATTCACTTACCTTTTTAAAGTCTTGGAACCTTAGATTTCTCCATTCTTCCCTCGTAGCTGGGAGTAATATTTTCTTTTGATTATTGAATCTACTCTTGATACTTTCCTATAAAACATGTAGATCTTTGATAGTAAGATACATATGTTTTAAGGTGATATCAATATGTTTGCGAATAAAAGCAATTGATTTTAATTTATCTTGATCAGAAGAAGTATTGTTTTCTTTTAAAGTTTCTAGAATACCCAATGATCCAAGATTTATATCTACATCCATGACCCATGATGTGTAGTTTGTTCCCAATACGTCTAGGGTATCAAACTCAAGCTTTGATAAGTTTGACATTTTCTATTTTTCAGAAAGATGAACAACATAAATTATAATCATAATCAATTTCTAACAACATGAAATTAGAATCATTTTAAATTCATAAGTAGCAAACAACGGAATAATGATATGATTACAAATAATAAAACCAGAAGGGCATGATAGAATATAGGTTCACCCGGTGGTATATTAGCAACAATGATGATAGTTAATATGACCAATACAATAGGAAAAATCATCCTTATGTGAATCATCTTTACAAAAACTTTTTGAGAGTGGTAATCTGAGAAAATGAAGATTGATTTGTGAAAATGTGAAAAAGGAGATGTTTATTTTATATTTGAAAAAATATAGTCGTTGTAACGTCGTCAGTTGACGTTAACAACCGTTATGTATATATGACCGTTGTAACGTTGTTAGTTGACGTTAACGACTGTTATGTACTCGTTATATTAATAATAATTTTAATAAAAGAATTTTATTAGTATAAATATGATTACTATAAAATATATTTAGTATAAATACGAAGATTAATAGAATAAACATATTATGCATAAATAATAAATTTAAGAATAAACATTAGTATGCATGAAATAAATAATGATTAATTGCATAAGTAATCATAATTGTTAGATAACATAAATATAAATGTTAGTGAAGTTAATAAGAGTTAGATTACAGAAATATAATTCAGGCGGTATAACCGACCATATATATAACATAAATATAAATGTTAGTGAAGTTAATAAAAGTTAGATTACAGAAATATAATTCAGGCGGTATAACCGACCATATATAACTTAAATAACATAAATATAAATGTTAGTTATGATGATAATAATATTTACCTTACTAATAAATAATAGAAGATATCGTTAAATTTTTTTTATTATTATTATTACCTTGATTAGTGATTTGTACTTGCTTAGATAAACCTTGATTATACGGAGCACTTCGTGCTGATAACGTTTTATAATTCAGTAGGCTTATAACTACCTTTAGTGGTTTGATTCGAGTGTTATAATTCAGTAGGCTTATAACTACCTTTAGTGGTTTGATTCTTGATTAAGAATACTAATAATGAAGTGTAAGAACAAAGATGATAATGGAGAGAAAGAAAGAAACACTTTGTAAGTGTGAGAAATGGTACAAGTTTAATGCTTGCATTCATGAGTATTTATAGCCTAAAATCTCAATATAAAAATACATACTTTATGTACCAAAATTGACTATATGTGTACACCAAAATTGACTATCCATATCTATATTATTATTATTATAACAGATTTGTTTTTTTTATGCCCAAGAAAACATAGTACTATGTAAATGTTATATGAAAGAATTATAATAGGGGTCCCTGTGGTTTATCCCATATTACATTAGGGGCCCTTAAACATTTTTTTTTTTTGATACGAGGGGTCACCGTACGTTGCACTTGTTTCACTAGAAGTCCCTACAACTAACGGCCTTTACAAAAGTTCGTTAACACATAACATATGCCTGACATATGAGGGGTATATTCTTCCTTTTATTCTTGATTTTTTTCATCATCTTCATCCTCACTTATCTTTTTTTTTTTTTTCATTTGCTGTCAACTCTAAATTCTCCCCAAATTTATCTACCGAATTAAAAATCATAAATCAAAGCTCCAAATTAACAACACTAGGTTCATCCATCCAAATCAAAAAACCTAAATCTAAAACTAAAACTAAGATAATATTAATAACAAGCAGATTGTACTTGAAGGTTAAATACCTCGTGTTTTATTTTATATTTGCATATTTTCTATTTTAAAATCAAACAGAAGCCACTACCATCAAACGACTTTATAGGTGTCGTAGTGGAACTCAAAACTAAAAGCACCGTCACCGTAGCACAACCACCCGCCACCTCTGAACGCCTGACGCAAAATTAAGGATTCCGATCGCCTGACGCAACTGTGGAGATGCAGTTGAAGCGTGGACGGAGATGGCCCGAGATGCAATAGTGGCAGAATGATTATGAAAAATGAGATATATGCATTACTTTATTTTTAGAGACGATGATGAAGACGAGTTCCATATTTGAATACATAACCATGATGAACCGAAAATTGTGGAATAAAAGTGGTGTTCGGCCGCTAATCGTTACCCGATCGCCGAAAATGATGGAAGGGAAATTGATGACGTAGGGTTCTTCTAATTAGGGCTTGTACATTGACTTGGCCCCCAAGTCACCTAAACCCTGATTCTCGTCTATAAATATGGGTCAAAACCTACATCAAGGGCACTCCCTCACCGCATATGACCTCTAATCCTGGTGTTGAATCTTTGCTTCTCCACGATCGTCTCTCGATCAGAACACAACAACCAACACTAGGGGTTTTACCTAGGATCCTCGTAGGGTTTTTTCCCTTGCCGGTGATCGATCTCGTTCATTAACCGACGGGCAAATCATTAACTACCCTCCCGAGATCATCATCTCGACCACGGGTTATTAACAGTTTACAAACCGATGGTTTTCCTAAAAAAACTCCTATTTTATTGTGATCATGGACGTTTTTCTATCGAAAAATATATACTTGATCAGAAAATTATACATGGATTTGTAAACTAGAAATCAAATATGTAAAGAAGAGACGCGAAGGTGTGTTTGTATACTGTCTTTTTAATTTCATGATTGTAAATTGGATTTATTTTATTGATGAAATATGGGGGTGATTAAGAATCCGAGTTAATGAATTTAATGATGAAATAAGTTTAGATTAAATATTAGAATTTGTGAATTTTAAGTTGAAGATGAAAATGAAGAACAGAGGTGTTAAATGAATTTAGGGTTACAAGAATAAAGAAAGAAAGAGGATAAAGGTAAATTGATGAAGATACCTTCACGTGCCAGGTACATGATCAAACCTATCAAAAAAATTAACGGCTGTTAGTTACAGGGACCCCAAATGAAACAAGTGCAAAGTACGGAGACCCATCATTTTAAAAAAAAAAAAATTTGTTTAGAACCCTTATTGAAATGTGAGATAAACCACAAGGACCCCTTCTATTATGATTATTGTCATCCCCTAAAGGATATCTATTAAATTTATTAATGAAATCTTGAGTTTTATATTACAAAATAAAAACAATTTTAAGAAATTACACATACTAGTAGTTTATTATATTAATTTAATCAAGGTTGAAGCATACAAGAAACTAAAAAAGTCTCGTAGTGTGCATGTTTTATATGTAGTTGCTTGTAAGAAAGGTGATAATCGATAGATTGACACAAAGAGATCGGAGAAAAACCACTATTTATCCCTTTCAAATAATATATAGTTTTGTTATATATATATATATATACTCCAAGTCAAGTGAGTTGTATCAAGCCACGACTCACTTGACTTTGGGTGTAGTTGTTAGAATAGAATGATATAATATGAATTACTTTAAAATTCGAATTATTCAAATGTCCTAAATGAATTTAATTTTGAACGGTAACATGTTTGATGCTTTTGCATGAACTTTATTAATAATGTAAAATTAATGTATTAACCTTATAAATAAATATATAAAATAATATAATGATTTAATAAGTGTACAAAACTCTAAATGGATCAGCAGAGATTGTTGAATGATTCAAAATTATGTGTTATTCGGATATTACAAATAAACGCTTTAAATTTAAAATGATTCATTCAAAAGGCAAACAAACATATCATGATTAATTAATAAAATATACAGAGTGAATTTTTTAAGACTGATACCACCGGGGGTGGATGTACATTAGTAGCAGTGGTAGTACATGATATAATGAAATACAAAATCTAATGAATTTTTTTTTTGAACTTTTAACAAGTGACATTGTTGAATACTATAAATTTTTTTACGTGACACTATTGAATAATGTATTTTTTTGAGCTTTTAACTAGTGATATTCGTGCTTACGATTCCTAGATTCGACAATCGATACCACTTTATTTTGACGATTAACTAAATAAGCTAACGTGGAGTGAGTTTCACTTTTTCCCCCTAATTGGTGACTAAATTAATTAATTTTCTTGATTTGCCATTGATATATATTCATTTATTAAACGAAAAATCAAAAAATAATATGAGTATAATAAACAAGTAGATCATTTTTGCGCAAAAAAGTTTTCTTTTAGCATCTATAAAAGTTGGCAAGCACATGAACAATTTATTGTAGGAGCATTTATCAAACTCAATAAATGGCCTCTATAGTAGGTACTAACTATTAACAAACCTAAAACTCACCTACATATTTCCATTTTAATGATATAATTTACGGAGTATAATTTATTTGATACTCCGTATTTCATTTATTTTATAAATATCTGTAATGTGTTATTGAGAAATGACAAAATCTATATCTATACCTATATCTATATGAATAATTAACTAAGATGTTAAGAATTACGGTCAAAATGATCATGTTAAACTACAACTACCCAAAAGCTAAATTTCAATTTAACTATCTTCTTGATTCCAAGTTTCCAACATGACCCTACAAAAGACGATAAAACTCAAACCTTACATCAAACCAAAGTGATCATTCAATTTGCTTTCAAAGTTTACATCTTACCAAAATGACCATATAACATGAACACAATCAATCAAACCCGCCATACAACTTGACCACAACCAAAATGACTACCATGAATCATACCAAAACTGCGACACATTTTAAGTGCCAGCAAAACAACTTTTAACGTGCAACACATAGAACAAGTAAACCACCTAAGATTACAATATGAGACCACTCTTCGTACCTCTCAAACCTCATTACCTCAAGTTCCATTGCCTGGTCCCAAGTTAAAGTTGTAATCAATAATAATTTAGTTTGATAATTAAAATCAATACGTTATAATCTAGTCTAATCTACTCGCTCACATATAGGTGATGTTTATTCACTAGTTGATATATCTATTGAGCTAGACTCACTTTCGTCTACTATAAGGTTTTCATTTCGTTATTATTTAATCTAATATCTTAAATACTAAATAAGCATAGCATGAAACTTTTGACTCGTTAAATCACCAACATAAATATGCCACGTACCTTTGTTTATGTTAAATTACAAAAGAATTATAACCTAAACAAAAAACAAAAAGCAAACATGTATATATATAAAATATATAATATAATATTCATTACATGTGTGGATTATTTATTCCCAAAAAGAAAGATAAAAAAAAAAGAAGTGATAACTTGTGACACACTTGGTATAGTCACAATCTAAATTGCCATTTTTCTTACTGGCATTCAGGTAACAGTCACAGTCCACCTATTCATAACCTCTTCACTTATATCCTTTTAATCGTGTGGCCATAAACCGTCTGTTATATACCTTAAACTATAACCATAGTATACTTTGATTCACATATATATGTAAATGTAATATATTTCCAACTATACACAATTAAGCAGTAATTAATACACTCCCCCATCACGTGCCATCCCCGTGCTACCAATATTTGCCAATATGGGTGCCAAGTCTCTTGAATGTAGGTCCACCAGAAGCCCATACTTCATAAACAACGTTAATGACATTTTTTGTTCAACACGGTGGCCGGTAACCACCGTAAGCCGGTGCCGGAGCAAAACCGCCGCCACAATCGACTTCATTTGTAAGTACGCCAGATCTTTCCCTAAGCAAATTCTCGGGCCGGCATTGAACGATACGAACCGGAATTGATCCTTAACCTCGAACTTTTTTCCGTCGTCGGATAACCATCTCTCCGGTCGAAATTCTACCACGTCATCACCCCAGATGAATTTCATCCGGCCGGTTGAGTAAATCGAATAAGTGATCGACGAACCGGCCGGAACAAATGTGCCGTCCGGTAGGACATCATCGGCGACAACGTGTTTCGAGTCCTCCGGTACCGATGGGAATAACCGGAGCGTTTCGGATAACGCCGCTTTAAGATATGTGAGTTTATCAACTTCTTCAAAGACCAGAGGGTCTTCTAACCATTTGCACGTGTCAATGCCACGTGACTCGGACAGAACTGTACAAAGCTCAGTTAGAATTTTCAATTCTACGTTAGGGTTTTTAATTACCAAGTAGAAAAACCAACTCAGCGCGACTGATGACGTGTCACGTCCAGCTAAGATGAAGTTAAGTGCCACGTGTTGTAAGAACTTGTCTGAATAACACTCTTTTTTCTTCATGAACCGAGTTAACAAGTCATCATGTGGAGGCCCACCATCCGTCTTATTAAGCAATTCTAGCTTACGTGTCTTGATGACAGCTGTCAAATACTTGTCCACGTGCTCTAAGCTTTGGCTCAGCTCGACTTCCATCCCAAGCCCAAGCCATTTCTTCATCTTCCATATGCTCTCCGGTAAAATAAAGCGTTGTAATGTGGCTTCGGTGGCTCGGTCAAAAGCCGACGCGAAGCCATTTTCGGGTAAACCAGGAGACAAAGTTTGCGGATCTTTTCCGAAAGCCAAGCCGCAAATGTTGTCGAAAGTGAGCCGAAGCAAGAGATCTTGTAGATCAACTGGCTTGCCCTCGAGCTGAGCCGTATTCAGAATCGGGACGAATCTAAGCTTAATGGCACGGCTCACCCATCGAGCCATGGCTTGTCGAAGTGTCCGAGTTGTAAATTCCAACGCGGCAGTCTTACGCTGGAACAGCCACGTGTCACCATCCGAGTTAAAAATCCCTTCTCCAAGTAAATCATGAAACACAGCTTGCCAATTAGGACCCTTGGGGTAATTGTCAAATTTGGCCTTTAATATATGTTCGAGGTTTTTGGGATCGCACGTGACAGTCACGAGACCCTGTTTTCGTGCTAAAAATGGGATAGCAGATATACAAGTTTGGTACGTGCCTCCACACGTTTGAAGATTGTCTGCAATCCAATCATGCATACGATTAGCGTTTTGTATTAAACCCGGTAAACTACCCAATACCGGCCATACACGTGGACCTGTTAATGACCGTTTGATTGAATTGAACCACATCATGTACGTAAAAATTAGTGACAAAATCAACCACCAAGTAGATGAGTCCATTTGATCTAAGCAACACAACACTTCAACAGTCCTCTCACAGACACCTTATCAAAACCACCACCTAAAAACACATACAAACATCACTTAAGTACTAACCTTTAAATTTTTGTCAAAATTTACACAAACAAATGTTCCTTTAAAACGTTTTTCCGTCTGTATTATTGAACTGTCGCAAACAACTCAATGATACTTGAATTGTCACGGACAGTTCAATAATACTTTGACATTGTTCCTACGTACATACTTATTTTCATTATTATAATTGAGCATATAGATTTAAACAAATAATAAATTGAATATTTATGCTTACCGAAGATTCGAGTGGTGATGTTGGAAGGTTGAAGGAAGAGGGTAGCTTAGATTAAAAGAGTTGGGTAATAATTTAAAGTTAGATGTTGAAGAAGAGTGATTTATATAAGGAACAAGGGAACAAGATATGATATCAAAAAGGAAGGAGGCTATTAATGAGGTAGCCAAAACTTCCTTCCCACAAACTCTATATATATATATATATATATATATATATATATATATATATATATACATTAGTGTGTAGCATAAACCATATACATGTACCCATGAGGCCATGATACATTTACTTATATATATTCATATTCATATTCATAGATATAAAATAAAGTTCATAAATAGTTGTATTGATAGGATATTACATGATAATGGTAATTAAACAGGACTATATGTATTACTTGTATAGATACCTCTTTGACTATATCTTATGAGATACCTTTTGGACTATCTTACTAGTTAGTAATACTCTCATAATATTTCATCACAACATCCACTCGTCGTTGACGTCATGATAATTTTACAAAAAGTCGGGTTCAAACCCCATTAGCAATACATCTAAAGTGATGATGAAAAAGGTCGAAAAGGTCACAAGATAGTACATCTGAGTAGAAGTACTTGACTTTTCTGGTTAACTGGAATATGAAAATCTTTCTTTTATAACTCTTTATAAAAGATAAATGGTTACACTATATGTTTGTAGACAAAATTGCACTGAAAGTTGTAACGACCCGACTTTTTCGACTTTTAATTATATTTATTACTTTCACGAAACTGCGTATTTGTGCGTATTGAGCTAGATTATTTGTTGGGATCATTAATTATGTTAATTACTTTCGTTAATGTCTTACAACGTGTTTTTAAGTACTTAGTTGTTTAACATGATCCTTGAATGCATTTACGACCATTAGTGTCACTTATTGTTTAAAACGAGCTACATACTTGGTACACGTTAAACTTTTGTCATAATTGGAATATTATGACTGCGTAAACATAATTGTTAGTATTTATGACAATTACTTGGCTTTATGGTTCCTTAATCATGCTTAGTGCTTACTAATGCTTACTAGTTACCTTAATGGACTTAACACCTTAATGGACTTCCATGGCCCAACCTACTCAACTTAATGGACCACTTAATGGGTTAATTAGCCCATGTAATTAATAATTAGCCCATGTAATTAATGAGACAAGTATCATGCATGCTTGTGTACTAATACTTGCATTATGTCTCAAACCACCCAACAAACCAACACCACTTTGTACCACTACCATGGACCACACCATGCCACACCACATGAGGCCAAAATGGTCCCCCTTGCTCCCAAACCGTCGGCCAACCATCACCACCTCACCATCACTTTATTTTTTTAAAACCTCATTTCATTCTCATTTCATTCCATTCAAACACACACACATTTTCTCTCAAATCTCTCTCTAGTTTTCTCTCAAATATTTAAAGAACTTGTAAGTGTTCTTGATCTTCTTTTTCTTCATCATTTTCGTGAATCATCATCATCATAATTCAAGATTCATGTTTTGTAACTTGAATCATTATATATCTTGTGACTTTAAACTTTAATTTGAAGAAAGTGCAAGAACATGGAGGATTAAAGCTTTTTAGCTTTTAATCTTCTTTACTTATGTTAGATCTAAGTTTTAAAACTTAAGATCTCTTTAATTGTGTTAAAAGATCAAAACTCATGTTTATGATCTTCATGTAACTTGTTGATCCAACACTTTACTTTATGGATCTTCAAGAAAGTTTGAAATACAAGCTTACTAGCTTGATGTTTCTACAAAAAGTTGGTTAAGATCAAAAGTTTACTAACTTATGATCTTCTTTAGTTTGTTGTAGCTTAGATTTGTGACTTGTGTTTGCATAAAACAAAAGATACAAGCTTACTAGCTTGAGATCTCATAATTATTGTTAGGAATCCAAGCTCTCTAGCTTAGGGTTTCATTTTTGTGTTTGATCTAAGTTGTGTAACTTATGGTCTTCTACTTTGTTTAAACAAAAGTTCATTAGCTTGTGTTCATGTTACTTTACAAGATCTAAGTTTCATAACTTATGGTTGTGTAAAAGTTGAAAGTCTAAGTGTTATGACTTAGGGTTTCACCAAGAACATGATATCTAGACTTTGTAGTCTAAGGTCTTTAATATTAGCTAAGATCTAAGTTCTATAGCTTAAGGTCTTGCTTATTTAGTTTGATTCAAAGTTTATAGCTTAATAGTAATTGTACTTGTGTTAAAACTAAGAAATTGATGTAACTTTGGTTCATCACCTTGCTCAAACTCTCACATGAGTTGTGTTTTATTTCTTAGTCTTAACTTTGTGTGTTGATGGTTAAACCTTGGTTAAAGTGATGCTAAAATGTGACGATCGCTCCAAATCCATATGGACAATACGTCATTCATTGATTTCATTGCGAGGTATTTGACCTCTATATGATACGTTTTGTAAACATTGCATTCTTTTAAAAAGGCACACCATAATGAATATTTAAATCAAAGGTTTTCGACATCTGATAATTTCTACATATATACAATCACTGTAAATAATAGTTTACAATAGTACTTCCGTTGACAATGCAGTCAAAATAAGATACATGGTGATGATTTGGTGAATGCAACGTTTCCTTGAAAAATATGCCATGTATGACTCCATGCACATAGCTTGTCTAACATATAAGCAAACAGCGGAAGACTTCTAGGAAACCTGAGAATAAACATGCTAACAAGTGTCAACACAAAGGTTGGTGAGTTCATAGTTTTAATGTTTCGTATAATCTGTATATAAAGGTGGATCACAAGATTTCAGTTGTTTCATCCAGAAACGTTTATCAAAATATTCTACAAGATTGAGCACCCTGGTAACTATACTTAACGTATATATATTTTATACCCTTTGTATAATCATCTTAATAATACACGCAAACCAACGTGTACGCTTCTCAAATAGCATACGTCCGTTAAAAGGCTAGTGCTCTAGCTCGGACGGGGATATCAAGCCCTATGGATCCATATATAACTACTCGCGCCCACCAGTTCTTATAACCGACAGTTACTAGTTACCAAAGCTAAGGGATTTTCGGTTCAAACTCGGTGTAGAATTTAGTATGTACTTGTATCCATTGCGTTTAAAATAAAGTGCATGTATTCTCAGCCCAAAAATATAGATTGCAAAAGCAATTAAAAAGGGAGCAAATGAAACTCACGCATATAAATATTGTAAATTAGTTAATAAAGGATTTGCATGTATTCTCAGCCCAAAAATGTAGAGAGTAAAAGGGATCATATGAAACTCACACAAAATCAGTTTTAGTATTTGTATCCATTTAGTAAAACAGTTTATAAAACTGCGCATGTATTCTCAGCCCGAAAATATGTATAAAAAGGGATCAAATGAACTCACTATTTAATATTGATATACAATATTGTAGGAAAGCACGTAGATGCATCGGAGATGATAAACACGAGGTTTGATTCACAAAAATACCCCCGAACATTACCCATAATTTTCTTGGCAATAACCCATAATTTCCTTAGCTCTAGCTCGCTTGGAAACCATTTTGAAAGTTACTTGGACAGCACTCCGTCGTAATATTTTAGGTACATTTTTATTTTTGTATCATAAAAATAATAATACTAATAATAAAAATAATAAGATTAATAATAATCTTATTAATAATAATAATAATAATAATAATAATAATAATAATAATAAATAAATAAATAAATACGGAGTAAAAATAAATATCTGTGTGTGTGTTTGTGTGTGATTATCATCGAGCAAAACGAGCAATTTATAGCAATCAGAGCTGAAATCTATCCCCATGCGATCGCATGAGGTTTCTTCTATATGGCCATGCGATCGCATGGCCTCCAATTACAGCTCACATTTCTTTTATTTTTTGTTTGTCGACATGAATAAATAAATATATAATTTAAATAATTAATTATATATTATATTAAATTCACATGCATAGTTGATTTGTAATTTTAGTTCCGATAAGTCGTACGTCATCACTCAACTTATGTCCCGGTTCCGGTTTTTCAAATGTCCTTTTGTACGCTGAGAAAACTTGCATTTTACGTTTCGTGTCACATACATTTGTCAAAATATAGCCCTAAATTATCCCTAAATTATATCACTCAAATTATAACTTATACATTTGAGTGTTTTGTTCATTTACTTCTATAAATCATCGTCTCGCTATTTGTTAAAATACATTTTAAAATAGTGTTTTACTGTAGCAAAGTCAATTTTTACTGTAGCAATTCACTGTAGTAAAGTCAATTTCACTGTAGCAAATAGTGATTTTCGAAAACACTGTAGCATTTTGAGTAATGTGGCAATTTGAAAACACTGTAGCAAATTAGTGTTTTACTTGTTTATTTTAAACGTTTTAGTTCACTTATCTAAATATCAATCGAATTAACAAACGAATGTTACTATCGTTTACTAAATAACTTGAAATCATATATATATATATGCACATTAAGTTATATATATATTGTTCGTGAATCATAGGGAACAGTCAAAGAATAATTGATTATATGAATATAGTTCCAAAACTGTCGTGACTCAATATTACAGACTTTGTTTATCGTGTCGGAAATGTTAATCATACAAAGATTAAGTTTAAATTTGGTCAGAAATTTTCGGGTCATCACATAAAATATCAAGAGTTGTACACTTGAGGCTTATACACATCAAGGATGAGAACCGTGATGAGCATCAAACACCGAGAAACCCACCGGAGCACTTGCTTTCTGTTTTTCACGGTCTGATCAAGCTCTTGGGCTTCTGGAAAAGTTGATTTTCAGATATTTCAGTTTGATTAGATGACTTTTCGTTTAGGCCTCGCCTAAATCCGTGATGTGGTAGCGTGGGGGTACGTGATAGTACTATATTTTACTACGAAATACGTTACAAATTATTACACAAGTTTTAATTATTTATTTACAAATGGGATATACCTAAACCTTGCTACAACACTATAGGCAGTGTACCTAATCGTAGAGTAGTGTAGTTTTTAGTAAGTCCGGTTCGTTCCACAGGGAGCTGGCTTATTTCACACTATATTTTAAACAATTATATTCGTACAAAATATATTATATTAATAATATATAAAAGGGGGTTTTACCGTTTAATGACCGGTTTGTCGATTTTATATTTTAAGCGAAGCGTAAAGTAAATGAAGATATTTAACTAACAATAGAAAATAAATAACAATAATTAAAATGACAATAAATAAAAGTACGAGGAAATATGAAATAAAATATATTATGCTTATTTAAACTTCCGTAACCATGATGGTTGACGTGTTGATTTTAGTTTATTCCCATGGGTTAATTGTTCTTTGTCCTGGATTATTTAATATGTCCATACGGATTTGTCCATAATAGTCCATCAGTCATAAATATAAAGAGCGAAAGCCTTCGTCAAATTATTCTTATTCCCGAAGTCAAATATTCCAACTAATTGGGGATTCGAATTGTAACAAGGTTTTAATACTTTGTTTAATGAATACACCAGGTTATCGACTGCGTGTAAACCAAGGTTTTACTACTTTGTTAACAATTACACCAATTACCCTTGAATGTAATTCACCCCTGTTTCAACAAGTCTATTAACTATTAATCCAGTTCCGTGTCCGGTAAAATGAATAATTATTGGTATTTATAGATATCCCGCCCACCGTACCCAGTCAAGCGTATGTGGTTATATATAAATACGTCAAATTATAAGTTTGTATATTAAATTAACAAGGTATTGTTTAGTTAATATAAAACCCATTAATAGCCCATAGTCTAATTTCCACAAGTGTCGTTCTTTTATCCAAACCCCAATTATGGTACAAAGCTCAATTACCCAATTTTAATATTTTTAGCCCAGCATCATGATTACTTCGGTATTAAATAAGCATAATAATAACTTAGTTACGAGACATTAATTTAAAAAGGAGAACATAACTTACATTGAGTATTTATCGCGTAGTGTTACACGGACAGAATTTCGACTTCAAAAACTCGTAAAATAACCTTTACATAACCCGAACTAATCTAATATAAAACTACCCTATACTATATATATATATATATATATATATATATATATATATATATATATATATATATATATATATATTTTATATTTATTTATTATTTATTACAGAGTATTATTATTATTATTAAACTCGGCAGAATGCATGACCTTTTATAGGGATTTCTGATTTTTCAAACTCCGCGAGTCATGGAGTTTTTGGCCTTCAAACTCCGCGAGTCGTAGAGTTTGATTTTCCAGCTCACATCAATTTGGATCTTAGCTTTGCCGACATAATATATAAATAAATATAATATATAAATAATTTTAAGAATTATTTAAATATTATATTATATTTATGTGCATAGTTGACTTGTAATATTTAGTCCGTTGCGTCGAGCGTTGAGAGTTGACTCATGTCCCGGTTCCGGATTTTCGAACGTCCATGCGTATTATTTTATATCGTGTACTTTGCGTTCCGCAACTTGTAATCTTGTCATTTTTAGACGTTTCTCATCAATAAATTGAACCACTTGGATTGTATCTTGTACATTTGAGCTTTTTGGTCATTTGCGTCTTCAAATCGTCGTTTTCGCCTTTTGTCTTCGCACTTATTTAATATAAACGATTACAACTTAAAATAGGACAATTACAACTAAATAATTTACATATTGGGAGGATATTGCTACTAAATATATGTTCATTTGGAGCACTATCAATCCGATATACGGTTTAGGATTTATAGCCTTCCGAAAGTCACTACGCCCTTGTAACGTTGTGCTGAAATTTCTGACCTACTCGCACTTAAACCGTCGCCACGGTCAAACGAAGACGAGTTAGGTTCTGAAAATTGGTCAGCCGTTAGAGGACTCATATACGGAGCCTTGGCCACTGGTCTCACGTCATTTTAGTTTGTATAGAGGTCGTAGCAGCTGAACGAAGTCAGCCTTTGTTTCGGTCTCTATTCTTGATTGAAAACTTACTTTACTTTGTACGTATGATGTTCATGATGATGATACTTAAGACTTAACTTACGTACTTTTAAACCCTTTTGGGACGATTTACTGAATTAGTAACCTTTGACTTAGGTTGACGACCTTTCGGACCGACTTACTCGCTTACTTATTCGTACCGATTTTACCGCACTTTCACTGTGAGTTATAGCTCCCTTTTTACTACAACTATTTTTGGGACTGAGAATACATGCGCTTTTTATGTTTTACTTACTAGGCACGAGTACTTAAACTTTTTATATGTGTGGGTTATATAACGGCATAAACTTTCCCCTTAGCTCGGTAACGTTTAGTCATTGGTTTTGAACCGGTGAACGCGAATATTAGATATGGATCCATAGGGTTTGACATCCCCACTCGGGCTAGTCGCGCTAGCATTTAACGGGTGTTTAATACTTCGTAAACATACGCACTTGCCAAGTGTACTTTTAGGGGGTGATATATACGTTAAGTTAGTTACCAAGTGCCCACGGTTAAGCATATACTTTTCATACTGTTTTGAATACGAAATCTCGTGGCCTACATTACATTACTGTTACAATTAAACTATAGCTCACCAACATTCGCGTTGACTTTTTAAGCATGTTATTTCTCAGGTGCTTAGACGTATGTTGCTTCCGCTGTACTAGACTCTCGGTGTTAGATTTCCGCTGCTTATTTAGAGATGTCTCAAACATGGAACTTTTTACTTTGCATTCAAAACTTATGTTACATTTGAACCATGACTTTGTAATGACCTCCGTGTCACGTACTTGTGTTAACGCTTTCTATTCGTAGAAGCATGCTATCTTTTGTAAAACGCTATCTTTCCATGAATGCAAACTTGTTTTAAAACAGCATATAATATTGTAACCTTATAATTGACCTGTTGTTGATGATCCGTACACGTTAATTTTGTACGGGGCATCACAAAAGTCCCTGTGGTTTGTTTAAAAAGCAACCCAAGTCCAAAACTACTTTTTCAGGGGAGTCCTCATAGTATACTAACGTTGCGTGAGAGTCCAATCCATTATAAACCCATGTTAATTAACATGTGTATAGCATGTAAGGACTAAATGGTCACTCTATCCATATTTCATATAATTGTTATATTCGATTGTATGGGTGTTCTCTATATAATTCATTCTAAAAATCAACTCACTAAAATTAGTCATAACTCTTGCGTTTCATGTATTCTAGAACACTCTGATCGATCTCCTCTAAATGAAACAAAACCCTTTACAGTTGAGTATCAACTTCAATTAACATAATGTTCTTCAAATAGTTTTCAAATAGTGTGACATCTTCTTGACCCCGTCTAATTAACATCAATCTAGGAGTAGGAGTTATGTTCCTCCCTTGCTTCAATTTGTTTATTGTTGTTCTCAATAGACTTAAAAGATAAAACAATATAAGTTCTCTTAGAAAAAAGAAACATAACAACTTTAGAGCACACGAAGCAGGAAAAATATATACTTTTGTGTACGGGTCAATTTGGGCCAATATGTAGATTGGTCGAAACTGTATTAACAAGTGCATTTTAAAAAAGAAAAAATATCAAAATGACTAAATGACCCCAAAAGATCAAAAACAAGATCACGTAAATATCAATTGGTTTTGAAGAAAAGGAGCGTACAAATGATTTCGGTAGCTTTTATGCCAAAGAGTTTTTATAAAATCAGAGAATATAACAATTATATGGAATACAGATAGAATGACCATTTAGCCCTCACGTGTTATGCACAAGCCGTTAACTAACACGCATTTTTAACGGAATGGACTAGCCACACAACATTGGTATACTACGAGGACTCCGAATGCTAAAAAATAGTTTTGGACTTAGATAACTTTTTTGAACAAACTAAAGGGACTCCAGGCACAATTTTGTCTTGTTTGTATACTTTTATGATATGTAAATAATAAAAATGTATTTATCAAAAAAGAAATGGACTAAAAAAATCTGAAAATCAATTGGCAATAAATGCCACCAGATGTTGTTGGAATCATATTAGTTTGAAATTTAATTTAAATGCAACAAGATTAACAACAATCATAAATCTAAATTATTGATTCAATCTTCATAAGAAAATAATTTCTCTCTTTCGAAGCTGATACGTAATAAAATTAGTTTTATGTATTAGTCTTTATACATAAATTTGTTACTTTTTCAAATTATAAATTGTGAACTCTTCAAGATTTATAGATAAATTCGTTAATTTTTGTTTTTAATAAAAGTTTTTCGTTCTAAAAAAAATTATAGTTTGTGAACTTCTTTAAGATTGAATTTAAAAAATATCAATGACAAATAATAAATAAATGATAAGTAAATATATATAGAGAGAAATTTTGATAATATATATTTTCTTTCCAACCCCACCTCCCAGCCCCAAACCCACTCACCCACGATATGCATTTTCACTAATTCAACTACTTTGTTAGTCTCATAATGACTAAATATATATGTGCCACAGATTATGTGTTGTTACACAAGTTTTCCATAATACAATGACACTTGAAAATATAATACGAAATATATATTATACGTGTTGTATATATCATCATGCATGTCATGAGTAAAACCTGAAGTAAATTTGCTCTTAACTGAAACACTTAGATTACTCATCCTTTGTAATTTTCTTATTGTTCATGTTCTAGCTTCTGGCTAGGTTTTCTTTAATAAAATTTTGTTGTTGTTCCAGAAAAATGTCATGAGTAACTACATACATCTTTAAAACCCGCTCTGTTTTTTTTAACGGCAAATGCAAAATATATTACGCCTCTAGTAAGATACTAGAAGGCAAAAGATAAACAAACAAAACAGTCTACAACGGCTTTCTTAGCTAATTGTACCAAATAGCTTTATCTTTACTTCTATTAAATAGGCAAAAATACGAAATAGAACGAATTACAGTAGATTAAACAGTACGGCCTTCTTTATCCCCTCGTCTTGAAAAACAACGTCGTTACGAAACCGCTAAATGACCAAAAAATAAGCAGCTATAATGCAATAAGCCCGTATCTGTAAAGTTTTGGGCCCAACCCAATTATCAAACCAGGCTGTCCATTCATTCCAATTATTAAAATTAGATATACCCAAATCAAACCAGATTCTTAATCGTCGCCATAGATCATGCGCTAACTAACAAGTGAAGAATAAATAATTTGATGATTCTTCGTCTCTGTTACAAATTGGGCACCTTAAATTCTGGATAGCGATACCTCTTCGAGCAAGGTTTGATCGATTAGGAAGTCTGCCTCTTGCAATTCTCCACATCAGTATGTTAATCTTAATAGGTATTTCTTTCACCCATCTCGTTTTGCAATTATCAGTAAGGAGAGAACAATTATCAATAAGCTTTCTTGTATTGCATAAATTGTACTAATTTGTGTTACCAATTGCCCAAGTATACGGATCTTCATATTCCGTGAACTGAATATGTGATATCAATATCATCAAATTAGATAAACTTTCCTCGTTTCGACCACCAATACAGCTTCTGTTCCAAAACCATTTCTAATTGCCGTCTAAAAATTTCTCTTTCACAATACAATACTCGTCTTCTGCCAAGTGAGACAATCAATTGAATTGGTGCATAAGCGGTACTCCATTTAACCAATTGTCAATCCAGAAAAGGGTAAAGAGACCATTATTGACTTTACATGCATTTGGATTAGAAGGTATTTTATTTGTTTGTTGGCTGTTGATGAATGCATTAACCTAATTAATCCAAATCCCATTTGTATATTCTCGAACATTGTCTAGAGTAGCTGTAGGACCATAGATAGATAAAATCACTTTTCTCCGAAGATAATTTAGTTGAGTGTAGAAACTCCAGATCCATTTAAACATTAGAGCCAAGTTGAAAGCTTCAAGACTACCAATGCTCAAATCCCCTTTATCTAAAGAAGAAATTGAATCCCAATTGACCCATGACATTGTCTTTTTCGATAAGTAATAGATACCTATACTTCCAAGAATCGATTTAATGAATGTTAATCTCCCTCCATAAGATAACATTCTGGTTTGCCACATTGAAAGTCCTTTTTTGAACTTTTTTATCAATGGATTCCAATTAGCAATCAAATTCATATTAGAACCCAAAGGAATATCAAGATAAGTGAAAGAATAGATCCCGGAGAGCACCCTGATAGACTAGCCATATCATGAAAATCATATTCACTAACATTAATTCCATAAACGTTTGATTTAGAAATGTTTATCTTTAAACCAAAGTGAAAAAAATGTTAAATATTCTAATAATATTATCCATCTTCACTTGGTCCCACTCTAAAACAATAAGAGCATCATCGGCATAAACTAAATGTGAGATTTGAGTACTATTCCCACCAATATGAGCACCTTTGATGACATTTAATTCAACCACCTTTTTAATATTCAAATGAAGCCCTTCCATAATGATCAAACAAAAAAAAAGAGCTCAAAGGATCACCTTGACGAAGTCACTTTTAAGATCAAATTCTTTAGTCGGACTTTCATTAACCAATACCGAAGTGCGTGAACAAGATAAACACATTGATATCCAATTTTCCACCCAATGCCAAAACCCAATTTGCATAACATATGATCTAGATATTGCTAACTAACAGAATCATATGCTTTTTCGAAGTTAACCTTTAGAATCATCAACTTCTAAGCATTCTGCTTGTACCAATTGATAATTTCACTAAGAATCACGGGACCATCTAATATTTGACGATTATGAATGAAAGTAGATTGCTCAAAACTGATAACTTTAACAATAACAGAAGATAATCTAGTTGCTAATATTTTAACAACTATTTTGTAGAACACCCCGATGAGAGAAATTGGTCTATAATCTTTAACCAAAGTTGGATTAGAAACCTTTGAGATTAAAGTTATAAATGCAAAACCAGTCCCATTTGGCATATACAAATTATTAAAAGTAAAGCGAATAGTAGATACCAAATTGTCTTTTTTTTTTAATATATATATATATATATATATATATATATATATATATATATATATATAAGTATATATATATGATGTTAAAAGAATATTAATCATAATAGTCATAAAAGTAGAAATAATAATAATAATAATAATAATAATAATAATAATAATAATAATAATAATAATAATAATAATAATAATAATAATAATAATAATAATGCAAAGTAATAAAATTATACTAACATCCTCTGCATATCGAGTGAAAGAGGATCGTACGGTTAAAATGGAGCAAAACTCTTCAAATAGTGTCGATGGAAATCCTTCCTGAAGATGTTAGCATATTGTTATCGTGAGGAAACCATAAAGAACACGAACACGACACATAATAACAATGTCTCTACACAATAGATGTTAATATCAATGTGTTTCGTTTTGTTGGTGCTGAACTTGATTAAACGAAAGATAAGAAACGCTCATATGTGAGAATACACGGGAGTGGTTGTGAACAACGGAGAAGCCCACGTAAACAATTACATAACTAAAAGGGTTCAGCAACCGCATTAACGACACCACGTAACATTCGCTCTTTGCATTGGATTTAGATGGTGTGAGTTGTCTCTGTACCGACCATGACAATACATTTTTGTTGAGTAATACGCCATACACCGGTGGAGAAACTAGAGTCCCAACTCAGAGGGATTCATATTTGGTGGTTGTTTATCATAAAAAAAAATCACAAATGCACAAATATATATATCTTATAGTTGACTTTAGTAGTGCCTTGTACATTTTGAAGAGAATATTGTAAAAAAAAAAAAAAAAAAAATATCTAAATTGGTGGTGTCACGGGAACCCCCGACTCTCTACCTAGATGTGTCACTACAATAGACAAGCGTAGATCTATGAGCAGATCGATGGGGGCCAGGTTGGATCTTTATGAGGGTAAGGAGGGGTCGTCGTCCCCTAAAATTTGAGGAAGTAGTAAAATTTGTAGCCCTTTGACTTACGAACGTTTGTGCTTCAACTAAATTGAAGTATGCAAAAAAATTATGGCCAAAAAGATGAAACCTTGTAGAATTTATTACATTATCTATTACGGAGTATTTCTTACACACTAAAAAATATATTCTTGGGTTTAAACCTTAATAGCAACATATTTTGATTTTGAGGTGCCATGAAAAGTTGTCGGAATTGGTCATTGAATTACGTGATTATGCCGTGTACATTTGAGTAACTTTTTAGGATAATCTGAACAAGAGAAGCATTATTCATTTACCCGTATACTCTTTGATAATTTCGCTCCCCAAAACATTTGTTCAAGCTCTGCCACTGATATGGCAGCTTGCGTTGCGTCCGAACTAACCATGACTCATGAGAGAAGTGTTGCATTGCGTTCGAATCGATGTCAATGCGAGTCCTGCAAAGGTTACACTGTAACATATCTCAAGAATCTCTATAGCATACTACTACTGTAGAGATAGAGAAGCACTCTAGTAGAGGCGCGGGAGACAGAAACCTCAAAAAATAGTTCAACGTTGAATATTCATGATGAGGAGATTTAATGACCCATTAGAAGAGTACCTAGAGGATGTTGTTAGAACAAATATCTCAATATGGAGCAGTAAATAAGTCATGTTATATCCATGTCAATAAATGAAAAGGGATGAAACTTGATTGCTCAGCGTAACCCGCAAAGCGCTGAAACCAGGCCTTAGGGGCCTGCTTGAGGGCACTATAGGGCTTTTCTTGGTCCCGAAAGCCAGACATCTAATGCATATAAATATTTGATGTAAGATTATTGTTGATGAGTGAGCCAATGTGAAGAGAGTGCAAGACTAGTGACATATTAGCGGTAACAAGTAGGCATACAAAATATGGAGGGTACCTCTTTCTTGAGCTCGCATTTGTAATTGGTCCACCATTCCATTGTCTATATTAGCTGAGAGTTTGAAGGACATTACAAACGATCACCATCAACCGCCATTGATGTATATAAACGATTGATGTATATAAACGATAGATACTCGGGTCATACAACGCCTAAATCAACGATGAGATTAGCTAAATAGTTACAAAGTATCAAATTATATTCTATTACAGAGTATTATTATATGAAAGATCCATTTGTTTAACTATATGGTTCAAATCTTGAGTATTCAAAATTTTGGAACAATCGTCTATCATATCTTCACGTGATTAATAATATTTGCTTCAAATTTATTTAAGAGTACTAACTATTGTTACGTAATTTGATTAATTTTTTCTTTGACAAGAAACCGAAGTATACAACTTAGAGTATTTCAAATAGAGAAACACTCTCTAAAATAATTACTACAAAATAGTACTCTGTAGTAGTTTATTTAGAATAATGTTTTAAGTGCCGCATATGCATGTCTCCTTTAAATGGTTACACACATTTTTATATATCTATGTATATATATAGTTCATGATCATGTATGTTTGCCCTTTTGCTTAACTATATTTAATGTATTAATGTATAGTGGGGGCCATAATAAAATGTCAACATCATTGTAGACAAAAATATACTCACCCATTTTATAACTTTTTTTTTTTTTTTTTTTTGTTTTTTTTTTTTTTGGCAAAAAACAAGAAAATAAATTGATATAAATTTTTCACGAAATTGTGAAAAATTGAAGATTACATGAAGAGTTCAAACTGGGCTTGCACACTGGACATACACAACATACATGCCCACATGTTACAACCATCACTAGAACAACCAAATCGAAACACAGTACAAAGCATACATGCAAATAAATTGAAAAACTAAACATCTTCTCACATTAGCAACCCAACAAATATAGACCCCAATCCCCATTAAACACCAGCTGAATTATAGCATTTCAAGTAGGCCACATAGCATCCAAACTCTATAAAACTTGCCAAACTTCATTTTCCATGAATTGACTTTCAATTTATTTGAGTAATTAAGTAATTAAGATTCAATCGAACATATTGTTGAAGCAATGTAATTAAGTCATTTCACCTAAAGCATTATGAATTCTTCACAGCTAGATTGCAGATTCGATTAAGACCTGGTTTAGTATATGTATATCGACATTAGGAAGAATCAAATAGATATAGAAGATGATTATCATTTATTTTCATTTATGTTATATTATGCGTATCAATTAAGGATCGAAATTTTTTCAGGCTAAGCTTAAGTTTTCTAAAAAATATATAAAGATTTCAGTGTTGTTTAACTAATACCATCAATCCTCGAAACTCAGTAATATGCAAATGGAAACCACTAATGCTAAATTGCTAAAAGAAATAATTGTGCCGTTGGTCCCTTTATTTTACTTCAAAAAACTAACAGCGTCCCTTAAGTTTTTTTTTTGGCTAACAGCATCCTTCCATTATCCCATTTAAGCATACTGAGTCGCTCCGTCAACTATCCGTTAAAAATGTCCGTCAAATCATGACATGTGCTGAGGGTAAAATCGTCTTTTTCTCTCGAATGAGGACCATTGACGCAATTATAATTTATATTTTTGATTTGTAATATTCTTCCAAAATGTTTAGCTTTTTCTTCCAAAACAAACTTGAGATCTGATCAAATGACGACAAACAAAACCGATGATTATAATACTCCGTAATAAATCTCTCGAGAATAAATCTGGAGCAAATAGACATGGAAGCCAGTGAGATGAAGAAAGGTTTATTCCCCTTTATTACTTACCAATAAAGAGTTTCAAATCTAACCACTCAAAATAATTGAAGGTTAAATACATACTTTCACCTGATTTGCACTCAAGGTAATCAAATCTAGTAGCTATCCATACATTTAAATTAGATGTTTCGTTTGATATATTTCATCATCGTTTTATCAGTTGGCTAAAACAAAAATTAAACCTAAGCCAAGTATACCAATATCGATTTAAATCAAAAGATAAACAGAGAAGGTGCTATTAATAAGGTTCCTGAACAAACCAAAGAGAAAGCAAAAAAAATCTAACAACAGAAATAGAAACGCATGTCACAGTAATGGTGGATCTGAAGCTAAAAACAAGCCGATTACTAAGGAGGAAAAGATTAATCAGAATTCAATAAGAGAAACCGTTCTAATAATCAAGAAATGCAAGATCGATTTTTTTTAAATCAAAGGCACACTGGATCTTCAAGATCTTCATCTAGAGGTTTCGAATTTCAGATCTAACCTGAGAGTTGTTGCGGTCTTAACGAAGCCACCATCGGAGTTTCGAATCAAGTTACGTTTTTGCAGGTGCTGATGGATATAAATTTGTTTATGTGAGTTTTGTAAATTTCTTTATTTATTTACATGAAGCTTGCCAAATCTTGAATAATTGTTGGTTTTGTAAATCTTGAATAATTGTGGAGCAGGTATAGTGCAAACAATTGAAAAAGGGTGAAGAAGGAAGATAAATTAGAATGTGAACAAGAAAAATAAATTATAATTATAATTATGTTATAATTCAGTAGGCTTATAACTACCTTTAATAGTTATAAGAACAAAGAGAGAAAAAAGAGAAAAAAAAAGAGAGAAGAAATATTGATATTGATATTTCAAGAGAAAATGGTACACCTTAAATTGCTACCATACATGTCTATTTATAGCATAAAATATTACTATGCAAGAAATATAATAATAATAAAATTAACATCCAATCTAGATATTTTATAACATTCTCCCTTGGATGACAATTTTATTAGAGAATAACTAGTACTGCCTCGTTAAAAACCTTGCTAAAGAAAACCCATTGGGATAAAACTTTAGCTAAGGGAAAAAGAGTGCAGCATAGAGTTGACTCCCCCTCAAGTAGGCAACGCCTGAGTTGTTACATCTTCTGAACATGCCTCATGTCAATATTATAAACGTGTGTTCTGAAAATAGCAGTTGGCAGTGCTTTGGTATAAAGATCAGCAGAGTTGTTGATTGAACGTATCTCATTTTAATCTGGTTGTCTTTTACGAGATCTTGAGTATATGAGAAGAATCTGAGGTTTTCATATGAAACTATATCATCTAAATCTTTTATGTACAAGTTTAGCCCCTGTGATTTGTTTACAGTCTCCTTCATGGTTTGCTCAAACCCTTGTTTCAATTCCTATTCCCTTGTAGTCTTTTCCGAGCCTTACCAACATACCATTCTTTTCCATCAAACTTATGACCGTTAAGATCGTCTATGGTTTTGGCGCCTCATCAACATTTATATTTTGTTCTGTCACTTTTGATACTTTTCTTTCATTTGTATTATGCAAGCTGCATTATCTTCATATATAGTTATTGGTGAAGATAGTTGTTAGTCTTTTATAGCGTTCTAGTCCACAAGAATCAATAATGATTTGTGTCATTGATCTCAACCAAACACATTTTCGAGTAGTTTCATATAATGCAATCACTTTGTCATGATTTGATGATGTTGCAACAAGTGTTTGTTTTAAGAACGCCATGATTTTGTGGTATCTCCATTTAGGAATACATATCGAGTTTGAGATTTATCTTTAAGAGGATTTGATGAATGACCTGCATATACATAATCAACCAAATCTTGTTTTGAAACGTTAGAATAAAATAATTTTAAATCAGCAGTTTCTCAAGGGTATCAAAATATGTGTTTGATCCCGCTTCATTGTCATTTGAGCTGAATTTTGCCAACAAATTAACTGCAAGAGAAATGTCAGGTCTTGTACAATCTATAAGATACATAAGAACCTCAATTGCACTAAAATATGGAACTTCCGATCTGTTAAGATTTTCATGATCTTCGCAGGGATGAAATAGATCAGTGTCAATATGGAGTGATCTAACAACAATAAGTTTGTCTTTAAAAAAAAAATGTTTTAAAATCTTTTCGGTATAAGTTGTTTGAAGTACAAGTAAACCATTAGGCATATGCTCAATTTGCAATCTAAGGTAATACTTGGTTTTTTCAAGATCATTCATTTCAAAATAATTCTTTAGAAGTTGAATGGTTTCATAGATCTCTTTATTTGTTCATATGATGTTAAGAACATTGACATAAACAACTACGATCACATATCCGAACATTGTTTTTATAAAACATACGTGCAAAATAAGTTTATATGTATACCCTTTTTTTTTTATCAAGTAGTCATTTAATTGGTTATACCACATATGTCCCGTTTGTATAAACCCATCTAGAAATCTTTGTGATTTAATGGAATATATTCCCTTGGGTTTTACATTAGATGCTTATGATACCTTAACCCTTTAGTTATATTTATATATATCACTATTAAGTGATCCATACAGATAAGTAGTAACAACATTCATGAGATGCATTTAAATAACTACCAGGTTAATTAAGTATCTAATAAGTAATTGTATCCATTACAGGAGGATAAGTTTTCCTCCTAATTCATTTTTGGTCTTTGTGGGAAATATTGAGTTACAAGTCTAGTTTTGCCTTGTAACTTCATTTGCACATTTCTTTTCGGATAAAAATTCATTTGTATCCCATACGTTTCACATCTTTAAAAGTGATAACGATTGATCCGAAAACTTTTCTTTTATCGAGCGATTCTAATTTAGCTCGTATTGCTCCTTTCCATTGAGCTCAATCATGTCCATTTTGTATATTCAATGACAGATTTTAGTTCCAGATCATCATCTTTATTCATGATGTCATTGTAACATTATGAAAATATCTCATAGAGATTTTAATTTTATTTCGGTTCCATAATATTGCATAATTTATCGCAATTTTAGTATTTACAATTATCAATATCCTCTGCAGAAGGAATATTGATTTGTGGTTCTTCTTGAACACTTTCTTTTACCTTATTATCAGCTGATTTTCTTTTTCGAGGATTTTTATCTTCGGAACCAATTGATCTTCCACGTTTGATGCGTGGCAAAGACTCAACAGTGACATTATTGCCAGCTTTTGGAATTTCAGTTCGAGCTGGAGCATTTATCGCTGGTATATATGATTTAGTCACTTTTTTTTATATCTGTAAATGCATAAAGTAATTAATTTGCAAGTTCTTGCATATGCATTAATTTTGAACTTTCGTTTCACATTCTTTTGTGCGAGTTCAATATACCTTAATTGATGTTCACATCATGAAGCATCATTTTTTTTTTTACTTCACCCCCTAATCTAGGGAACAATGTTTTATTAAAATGACAATCAGCAAAACGTGCTGTAAAAACATCACCCATCATGGGTTCAGTATATCTTATGATTGAAGATGTTTTATATCCAAAATATATTACTATCTTTCTTTGAAAAACCATTTTATTGTGTTGTGGTGATACAATTGGAACATACACTGCACAACCAATGTTCTAAGGTGGAAAATATTTGGCTCTTGGCCAAAATCAAGTAGTAAGTGAAAATATTTATGACTTCCACATGGTATAATGCGAATTAATGTCGCATCATGTAAATTTACATGTCCACATATAAATATTGAGAGTTTTGTACTCATTATCAATTGTCTAGTTATTAGCTGCAAGCGTTTATCTATTGATTCAGCTAAACCAATTTAGTGTATGCACATGAGCAACTAGATGTTCAACAACAATCCCTGTAGACATATAATAATCATTAAATGCTTGAGATGTTAACTCACCAGCATTATTAAGTCTCATCCTTTTAATGGTGTAATCATGATAATGTGTTCTCAATTTAATAATTTGTGCAAGAAACTTTGTAAATGTCATATTACGGCTTGATAACACATAAACATGAGACCATCCGCTAGATGCGTCTATTAGAACCATGAAATATCAAAATGGTCCGCATATTGTATGAATTGTTCCATATATAACCTTGAATTCTTTCAAGAAATATTTGTGATTCCTTTTCACAATATACTTTTCATTAATCACCATATGTGCTTTTCATTAATCACCATATGTGCCTTTTCATTATTCACCATATGTGCTTTTTCATTAATCACCATATGCGCTTTTCATCATACATTTTTTTCACCATATGCGCTTTTAATCATATGCGCTGTGCTTTTCATCATATGCACTTTTCATCATATGCGCTGCGCTTTTCATCATATGCGTTTTTTATCATATGCGCTTTTCATCGTATGCGCTGTGCTTTTCATCATATGTGCCTTTTAATCATATGCGCTGTGCTTTTCATCATATGCGCCTTTTTATTATATGCGCTTTTTATCATATGCGCTGCGTGAATACATATGGCGTTGAATGTTGATGTAGAAGACCATTTGTTGAGTTACAGTGGTACTTGAACTACTAGAACCATTACCAAATTTAGCATTAAATTTTGTATTTTATTGGATACGAATGTGATTTATGCCCTAAACAATTGAGTTTGCGAACACATGTAAAAATCTCAAAGTGCCTTAATAGGGATGGCATCGGGCCGGGTTTGGGCCGGGTATTGGTAATCCCAGTCCCAAACCCGATTAAGAAACCCAGTCCCAAACCCGGTCCCGTACCCGGCGGGTCCCCATTTATTTACTAACTATCGGGTTTCGGGTTTCCCTGCGGGTTTTCAGGTCCCATGTACTTACTAACTATCCGGCAAACGTATTTTGAACGGGTATCCGAGTCTTCATTTAAAATAAATCTCGATATATTTGAACAATTGATCCATTTATATTTTACTAAACTACTATTTAGTTATTAGTAACTCGTATTTGAACAAAGTCAATTGTTAGGGTAGTAGTTAATATTATACTGTAGTTACATACTACTACTAAGAGTCAAGAGCATACATAGACTTCTACCAGTGACCTACACATTAGTACTTAATGAATACTTAATTAGAAGTTACGGTGATAATTAAGAAGGGCCAATAGCCTAGTTGGTGAATGACTCACTCTCCCTTAGGGGAGGTGAGGGTTCGATTCCCACTAGGTGAGGATTTTTCAAATAATTGGATCAAAAACCATTCTTACCGGGCTCAAATGATCCCTTCGTCCCACGCATGCGAAGATTGAAAACAATAACAATGCAGGTTCGTTCTCGGGCCTGGCATGCTGTGGGGTAATGGGTGATGGTGTTTCGTCAGGCTCCAGTGGGCTACTGGGGACCGCTGGATGGGTTGACAAATGTCAATACAGGGCTAACATGTCCCTGCCGAAACACATGTTTTTGAAAACAAGTTACAGTGATAATTACAAAATTGTGTTTGTTAAGTAAAAATGGCAAGTAAAAAAGATAGATTGTAGTAGGCTAGTGGTTATGAATAATGAGCAAAATTTGTTTTTGTCAATTTAAATGTGTCGGGTATACGAATTCAGGTTTTTCGGGTATACGGTCCGGGTAATCGGGTTTATATTAAAAACCATCCCCAAATCCGAACCCGGATAAAATTTTAAACTCATCCCCATACCCGGCCAACGTACCCGCAAACCCGGCCCGGACCCTGCCCAAAAATATCGGGTTTCGGGTTTCCCCATCGGGTACGGGTCTTTTTGCCATCCTATTAGTGTATTAATAAAAACCTGTTATGCTCTTTTAATTTAGTGACGCATTTGGCTTCATGTAATACGTGGCCTAATGTCGCAATCAACAATTATACTCTTTAGATATGCTTAACAATAACAATAAACATTGAACATGTCACATAATTCCATAACAACTTTGTATTTCCTACATTACCCTTCAATGACTTAATTGATCTTTTTCACAATAGATAATAAAATACTCCGTAACAATAAACGTATACATGTGGAAACTTAAAATTAAAAAATGTGATGGGTTGAAGTTTATTTTAAATGTTTTCTTTCTTCTCATAATAACTAAAAAATTAGTTCATTCGCTTCAAAATAATTGTCTTAGTGTTATAATTCAGGCAGTATAACCGACCATATATAACTTAAATAACATAAATATAAATGTTAGTGAAGTTAATAAGATTTAAATTACAAAAATATAATTCAGGCGGTATAACCGGCCATATATAACTTAAATAACATAAATATAAATGTTAGTGAAGTTAATAAAAGTTAGATTACATAAATATAATTCAGGCGGTATAACCGGCCATATATAACTTAAATAACATAAATATAAATGTTAGTGAAGTTAATAAAAGTTAGTAAACATAAATGATAGTTAGGCGACAGTGTCGACGATATATAATTTAGGTGGCAGAGCCAACCATATAATAAGAACATGATCCGGTTGAATCCTAACCGAATCCGAGAGACAAAAGCAAAAAGAGAGTGTCAAAAGGTATTCTTTCAACAACAAAAAAAAAACGTGGGTAGTGTATCATTTATATACACCCATGATCACATGATGGTCACTTAGCCCATGATCCAAATATAAGGGGGTTATGGAGAATTTCGCTTCATATATGTTTGCAATATAAATATGTAAAAGGTAGATGAAAGAAAGGGAGACCTCTAGATTACTTTTCATATATATGTAGTCTCAAGAGAGAAGTCTAAAAAGCCATTAATTACTTTCTGTTTATCCGTATGTAATTAAAGAGAGGATTTATCAATAAAACTTCTATACCCCTAATTGTTGTGTTTGTTCCCTTTTATTTTCTGTTAACAAAAGTCAGATACTCAAACACATAAAATCCAAAAATATTAAATCCTTGCAAGATTGATGTGTTCATCATCTTGTAACGGATCAGAACAATACAAATGCACTAAGAACTTAATAAAAATTAGTAGTTCAAAAATGTTAGTAGTCCAAAGTTTGATATATTCGAGTCTGAAAATTATTAATAATTTCATACCTTGATCAGTGACTCGTGATCGTTTGAGATATCCTTTGATTACACTAAGCTCTTCGTGCTGATAACGTGTTATAATTCAGTAGGCTTATAACTACCTTTAATAGTTATAAGAACAAAGAGAGAAAAAAGAGAGAAAAAAGAGAGAAGAAATATTGATATTGATATTTCAAGAGAAAATGGTACACCTTAAATTGCTACCATACATGTCTATTTATAGCATAAAATATTACTATGCAAGAAATATAATAATAATAAAATTAACATCCAATCTAGATATTTTATAACAAATTATTAATTAATTATTAATTATAATAAAGAAAAGGAAAGGCAAATTAGAATTAGATTTTATTTAAAAGAAGAAAAAGAAAAAAGGAAAGATAAATGAGATTTAAAAAAAATAATAAATGATTCAGATAAAGATAGTAAAAGACGATTTTACCCTCACATGCAATGCACATGTTATGATTTGACAGACATATTTAACGGATGATTGACGGAGGGACTCAGTATGCTTAAATGAGATAATGGAAGGATGCTGTTAGCAAAAAAAAAACTTGATGGACGCTGTTAGCTTTTTAGAGTAAAATAGAGGGACCAACGACACAATTATTTCTTGCTTAAAAACATGATATTTAACAAGTCATTTTTTCTTCACACAATCTATGATTCAGAAAAAATATAAAATAATAAATCAATGTACTAAGACTACACGCCTGTTGTGCGGCATTTTCGGAGCGTAGAGCACTAGCACAAGCACATAGTGTAGTGCTATTGATGGGTTCTTGACTCCTTTCTGTATAAATATTAAATTAAATTGATTATTAATTTTCTCTCAACTATCATTTATATATTGTGAATTTGTGATGTAATGTAAAGAAAAGAAAAGAAAAATAGTAGTACAAAACAGATAATCGTTTAGCAAAAATCACTATTACACGAGTTAAGTGGAGTGTGGATGGTGATGAAAACTCAAAATATTTTCATAATATTATTCGGAGGAACAACAATAATAGGAATATTCGAGGGTTAACAATAAACGGGGTATGGAATGATTCGCCTGTGGATATTAAAGCTGCAATTTTTGACCACTACAAAAAAATGTTTAAAGAACCGATCACCTTGAGACCAAGTATGGAGGACCTAAATTATCCTTCATTAACAGCCGACAGCAGCCTTACTCTTGAATTACCTTTCGATGAAGCCGAGATCAAATCTGCCGTTTTCGATTGTGGAAGCACGAAGGCCCCGGGCCCCGATGGCTTCAACACGCGATTCTATAAAAAATATTGGGAGTTAATTAAGGCGGATCTCATCAGTGCCATACAATGGTTTTGGGAAACGGGAGAATTCTCGAAGGGGTGCAACGCGTCTTTTGTTACACTTATACCTAAGAAGTCGGATCCGCTTACCTTAGGTGATTATCGACCCATCAGTTTAATTGGCAGCTACTATAAAGTAATTGCTAAGATTCTTTCGAATAGGCTAAGAAGGGTAATCCCGTCTCTTGTGGGTTCGGAACAAAGCGCCTTTATTAAGGGTAGGTTTATTTTGGACGGCGCTCTCGTTGTTAATGAAAGCATAGATTTCTTAAGGGCAAAGAAGATGAAGAGTATCTTGTTCAAGATCGATTTCGAGAAGGCGTTTGACTGTCTAAACTGGGATTTTCTTTTGGAGGTCATGAAATGTATGGGGTTCGGATCTAAATGGAGGATGTGGATACTTTCTTGCTTAAAATCCGAGACAGTCTCGGTCTTAGTAAATGGCTCCCCGACAAGTGAATTCTCACTTGGGAGGGGAATAAGGCAAGGGGATCCCTTGTCGCCTTTTCTTTTTATTTTAGCGGGTGAAGGGTTAAATATTCTTTCTAAAGCGGCTACCGAGAAGGGACTTTCAAGGGTGTTGAAATCGTGAGTAATAAGATTCATCTATCACACCTCCAATACGCGGATGATACTATTTTTCTCGGTAAATGGAGCAGTGCTAATGTGTAACATCCTCAATCGGGCCTAGATGTAAGATTACTAGATTGCCCTTAAGTTAGTATTGTGTTACTATATGCTTTTATTTTTTATTTAATAGTTATTATTATTTAATGATGTGGTTAGGACCAGTTTGTGACAAGGGTCACAGAACAGGTTTGTTTATTTAATTTAGACTTCGTTTGGGTTGCCAAATGTTGTACGAAAGATATCAGATAACTGATAAATACCCGTGTGTTGCACAGTGTGGGATTTTAACCCACTTTAGATGGCTAGTGCTGTCCACTTTCTTGCATTTTTCAGACTCTTCCCAAACCACACCCGTTCTTCATCTTCTCCACCTATCAAACTCTAATTTCTAATCCTTGTTTTAGAGCTCGAATCATTTACATCTTTTGTGTTCTTTGTGATTTACTGATTCTAACAAGGTAAGATTCATAGCTTTTCATGCTTTAATCTTCAAGAAAATGGAGTTTTTGTGTTAGTTTTCATAAAAGTGTAAATTTGTGTCAAAACAAGTGATTTAAGTGTTGTTATGATCAAATTGTTGTGGGTTTTGAGTCTATAGCATGTAGTGAACAAGTTGTGGTCGATTTTGGTGTTTAAAACGAGCTCTAGATCGAGATTTGAGGATTTCATCGTGAAGTCCGTAGCCTTTGTTCAGTTTCTGATGAAGAAGAACACAGTCGGCCGACTGTCGGTCGTCAGTCGACGGACTGAGGGTTGAACCGGCCGATTGACGAAGATAACCGACCGACTGTTGAGTGAACCGACCGACTGAGATTTACCTTCGGCCGATTGATGTAATACCAAATGAATCGACCGACAGGGAAGGTCAGTCGACCGGTTGTGTCTACAGTCGACCGACTGAGTGTCCAGGGCAGAATATTTTACCTAAGTGTTGATTTTTAGCCGTTATGCTGCCCGTTTGTATTTTGATGTTCAGGATGTAAATTTTGAGTGTTAAGAAAAAAAAAATTAGCGGACAGTTTTTGATACAAAAATTTATATATTGTGATATTTGATGTTAACGAACAGAAACTAACTTGTGGATATGTTTTTCTCAGGAGAAAAGGAGAAAGAGAAGGTTCAGTGATTAGATAGCTGAATACCTTCTCGTTTGCTGGTATTTGGTGAGTGGGACTAACTGGAGAATATAATATATAGAAGCATGTTATATTATGATTGCCATGCTTGTTAGATATACTTATTGTTGTGGTTAGTTAGTACTTGTGATGACTGCATGTTAGTTGATGCTTGTCTGCTGGAGCCCGGTGCGTCCCTATTGTGTGGTAGCCTCGGTAGGAGAGATCAACCTGCGGGTTGGGTTCCTCTGTGGTAGCCTAGACAGCCGTGGTGTATATATATGTGAATGACGCGTCCATCGCGTGTGGATTATGTATATACATACGGTGGTAGAGGAACTTCTGGTAAGCCCCAGTCCGATCAGCTGGTGGTTAATGGTTTGGCCGAGCCGCCAGAGTCTCTGTAGAGGGCACTTGGGTGATGTTTGTGTGTTAGATTATTGTGACATGATTAGTATAACGCTTATGTATGCTATGGCCTGTAGTTAGTCGTACTCACTTAGCTACGTGCTAATTCCCCTCCATCTCCTCCCTGCAGGTTATTAGCTTTTGTAGATAGTGCTTTTGGGAGAAGATGGGCATGGTGATGTTATGTTTGACAGGATTAACTCTGATGTGATCTTTTATAGTTTAAACTGTGTTCTTTTGAAAACAGATTGTAACTACGTCTTCTCCGTATTAACATGTATTTTGTAATGACACGTGACACTGGTTGTCTTAGCAATAGTTAATGTTTATATCGTATTTAAATAGTATAATGCTTCCGCCACGTTTTAAAAAAAAAAATAGCGGTGTCACAAGTTGGTATCAGAGCTGAGTTTGGCAGCATGTGCATTGTGATCTGTAGTGACCCGAACTTTTTCATGTTTATATATATTAATTGAGATTGATATTTACATGACTAAATGTTTCCAACGTGTTAAGCAATCAAACTTGTTAAGATTTGATTAAATGAAATAAGTTTCATATAGACAATTGATCACCCAAGTTGACCGGCGATTCACAAACGTTACAAAATTGTAAAAACTACATGTTGTGGTATATATAGACATATATATATGATTGACATGAGATTATGATGAGTAAGTATCTCACTAAGTATATTAACAATGTGTGATATACATAAGAAATGAGATTACTAAGTTAAGAAACTCGAAATGATATATATAACGATTATCGTTATGATAACGTCTACTAAATATATATGTATCATATTAAGATATTGATACACTATATTTAACATGATAAAATGATATTTAAATATATCATTAAGTGTGTTAACAATGAACTACATATGTAAAAACAAGACTACTAACTCAAGAATTACGAAACGAGACTTATATGTAACGATTATCGTTGTAACGATATTTTAATGTATATCATATTAAGAGATATTCATACATCATAATATCATGATAATATAATAATTTAACATCTCATTTGATATAATAAACATTGGGTTAACAACATTAATTGAGATCGTTAACTTAAAGGTTTCAAAACAACACTTACATGTAACGACTAACGAAGACTTAACGACTCCATTAGAATGTATATACATGTTGTATTTTGATATGTATTCTTACACTTTTGAAAGACTTCAATACACATATCAAAGCACTTCTACTTAACAAAAATGCTTACAATTACATCCTCGTTCAGTTTCATCAACAATTCTACTCGTATGCACCAGTATTCGTACTCGTACAATACACAGCTTTTAGATGTATGTACTATTGGTATATACACTCCAATGATCAGCTTTTAGCAGCCCATGTGAGTCACCTAACACATGTGGGAACCATCATTTGGCAACTAGCAATAAATATCTCATAAAATTACAAAAATATTAGTAATCATTCATGACTTATTTACATGAAAACAAAATTACATATCCTTTATATCTAATCCATATACCAACGACCAAAAATACCTACAAACACTTTCATTCTTAAATTTTCTTCATGTAATTGATCTCTCTCAAGTTACATCTTCAAGTTCTAAGTGTTCTTCATAAATTCCATAAGTATAGTTTCATAAAAATTAAGAATACTTCCAAGTTTGCAAGTCTACTTCCAAGCTTTCTAATCCATTCCAAGTAATCATCTAAGATCAAGGAACCTTTGTTATTTACAGTAGGTTATCTTTCTAATTCAAGGTAATATTCATATTCAAACTTTGATTCAATTTCTACAACTATAACAATCTTATTTCGAGTGAAAATCTTACTTGAACTGTTTTCGTGTCATGATTCTGCTTCAAGAACTTTCAAGCCATCCAAGGATCCTTTGAAGCTAGATCCATTTTTCTCATTTCCAGTAGTTTTATCCAGAAAACTTGAGGTAGTAATGATGTTCATAACATCATTCAATTCATACATATGAAGCTATCTTATTCGAAGGTTTAAACTTGTAATCACTAGAACATAGTTTAGTTAATTCTAAACTTGTTCGCAAACAAAAGTTAATCCTTCTAACTTGACTTTTAAAATCAACTAAACACATGTTTTATATCTATATGATATTCTAACTTAATGATTTAAAACCTGGAAACACGATGAACACCATAAAATCGGATATACGCCGTCGTAGTGAAACCGGGGGCTGTTTTGGTTTGGATAATTAAAAACTATGATAAACTTTGATTTAAAAGTTGTTCTTCTGGGAAAATGATTTTTCATATGAACATGAAACTATATCCAAAAATCTTGGTTAAACTCAAAGTGATAGTATGTTTTTCAAAATGGTCATCAAGATATCGTTCTTTCGACGGAAATGACTACCTCTTTAGTAATTGACATGTAACTTAAATTTCCAACTATAAACCTATACTTTCTCTGTTTGGATTCTTAAATTATAGTTCAATATGAAAGCATAGCAATTTGATTCACTCAAAACGGATTTAAAATGAAGAAGTTATGGGTAAAACAAGATTGGATATTTTTGATCTTTTTAGCTACGGGAAATGTTTAACAAATCTATACAAATCATATCCTAGCTAACTTATATTGTATTATACATGTATTCTAATATATTATGTAATCTTGGGATACCATAGACACGTATGCAAATGTTTTGACATATCATATCGACCCATGTATATATATTATTTGGAACAACCATAGACACTCTATATGCAGTAATGCTGGAGTTAGCTATACAGGGTTGAGGTTGATTCCAAAAATATATATACTTTGAGTTGTGATTTAGCCCTAGGCGTGTATACACTAGGTCGTGGATTGATTCAAGATAATATATATCGATTTATTTCTGTACATCTAACTGTGGACAACTAGTTGTAGGTTACTAACGAGGACAGCTGACTTAATACACTCAAATCTTTAAAACATAATAAAAATGGTTGTAATTATATTTTGATCATACTTTAATATATATGTACATATTTGTATAGGTTCGTGAATCGATCCGTGGCCAAGTCTTATTTCCGAGGAAGGAAATATCTGTGAAAGTGAGTTATAGTCCCACTTTTAAAATCTAATATTTTTGGGATGAGAATACATGCAGGTTTTATAAATGATTTACAAAATAGACACAAGTACGTGAAACTACATTCTATGATTGAATTATCGAAATCGAATATGCCCCTTTTTATTAAGTCTGGTAATCTAAGAATTAGGGAACAGACACCCTAATTGACGCGAATCCTAAAGATAGATCTATTGGGCCTAACAAACCCCATCCAAAGTACCGGATGCTTTAGTACTTCAAAATTTATATCATATCCGAAGGGTGTCCCGGAATGATGGGGATATTCTTATATATGCATCTTGTTAATGTCGGTTACCAGGTGTTCACCATATGAATGATTTTTATCTCTATGTATGGGATGTGTATTGAAATATGAAATCTTGTGGTCTATTGTTACGATTTGATATATATAGGTTAAACCTATAACTCACCAACATTTTTGTTGACTTTTAAAGCATGTTTATTCTCAGGTGAATACTAAGAGCTTCCGCTGTTGCATACTAAAATAAGGACAAGATTTGGAGTCCATGTTTGTATGATATTGTGTAAAAACTGCATTCAAGAAACATATGTCGATGTAATATATTTCTATTGTAAACCATTATGTAATGGTCGTGTGTAAACAGTATATTTTAGATTATCATTATTTGATAATCTACGTAATGTTTTTAAAACCTTTATTGATAAAATAAAGGTTATGGTTGTTTTAAAAATGAATGCAGTCTTTGAAAAACGTCTCATATAGAGGTCAAAACCTCGCAACGAAATCAATTAATATGGAACGTTTATAATCAATATGAACGGGACATTTCATGAAATGTCCCGTTCTTATTGATTAAAAACGTTCCATATTAATTGATTTCGTTGCGAGGTTTTGACCTCTATATGAGACGTTTTTCAAAGACTGCATTCATTTTTAAAACAAACCATAACCTTTATTTCATAAATAAAGGTTTAAAAAGCTTTACGTAGATTATCAAATAATGATAATCTAAAATATCCTGTTTACACACGACCATTACATAATGGTTTACGATACAAATATGTTACATCGAAATCAGTTTCTTGAATGCAGTTTTTACACAATATCATACAAACATGGACTCCAAATCTTGTCCTTATTTTAGTATGCAACAGCGGAAGCTCTTAGTATTCACCGGAGAATAAACTTGCTTTAAACGTCAACAAAAATGTTGGTGAGTTATAGGTTTAACCTATATATATCAAATCGTAACAATAGACCACAAGATTTCATATTTCAATACACATCCCATACATAGAGATAAAAATCATTCATATGGTGAACACCTGGTAACCGACAATTAACAAGATGCATATATAAGAATATCCCCATCATTCCGGGACACCCTTCGGATATGATATAAATTTCGAAGTACTAAAGCATCCGGTACTTTGGATGAGGTTTGTTAGGCCCAATAGATCTATCTTTAGGATTCGCGTCAATTAGGGTGTCTGTTCCCTAATTCTTAGATTACCAGACTTAATAAAAAGGGCATATTCGATTTCGATAATTCAACCATAGAATGTAGTTTCACGTACGTGTGTCTATTTTGTAAATCATTTATAAAACCTGCATGTATTCTCATCCCAAAAATATTAGATTTTAAAAGTGGGACTATAACTAACTTTCACAGATTTTTACTTCATCGGGAAGTAAGACTTGGCCACTGGTTGATTCACGAACCTATAACAATATATACATATATCAAAGTATGTTCAAAATATATTTACAACACTTTTAGTATATTTTGATGTTTTAAGTTTATTAAGTCAGCTGTCCTCGTTAGTAGCCTACAACTAGTTGTCCACAGTTAGATGTACATAAATAAATCGATAAATATTATCTTGAATCAATCCACGACCCCGTGTATACGTATCTCAGTATTGATCACAACTCAAACTATATATATTTTGGAATCAACCTCAACCCTGTATAGCTAACTCCAACATTCACATATAGAGTGTCTATGGTTGTTCCGAAATATATATAGATGTGTCGACATGATAGGTTAAAACATTGTATACGTGTCTATGGTATCTCAAGATTACATAATATACAATACAAGTTGATTAAGTTATGGTTGGAATATATTTGTTACCAATTTTCACGTAGTTAAAATGAGAAAAATTATTCAATCTTTTTTTACCCATAACTTCTTCATTTTAAATCCGTTTTGAGTGAATCAAATTGCTATGGTTTCATATTGAACTCTATTTTATGGATCTAAACAGAAAAAGTATAGGTTTATAGTCAAAAAAATAATTTACAAGTCGTTTTTGTAAAGGTAGTCATTTCAGTCGAATGAACGACGTCTAGATGACCATTTTAGAAAACATACTTCCACTTTGAGTTTAACCATAATTTTTGGATATAGTTTCATTTTCATAATAAAAATCATTTTCCCAGAATAACAACTTTTAAATCAAAGTTTATCATAGTTTTTAATTAACTAACCCAAAACAGCCCGCGGTGTTACTACGACGGCGTAAATCCGATTTTACGGTGTTTTTCGTGTTTTTAGGTTTTAAATCATTAAGTTAGCATATCATATAGATATAGAACATGTGTTTAGTTGATTTTAAAAGTCAAGTTAGAAGGATTAACTTTTATTTGCGAACAAGTTTAGAATTAACTAAACTATGTTCTAGTGATTACAAGTTTAAACCTTCGAATAAGATAGCTTTATATGTATGAATCGAATGATGTTATGAACATCATTACTACCTCAAGTTCCTTGGATAAACCTACTGGAAATGAGAAAAATAGATCTAGCTTCAAAGGATCCTTGGATGGCTTGAAAGTTCTTGAAGCAGAATCATGACACGAAAACAATTTCAAGTAAGATTTCCACTCGAAATAAGATTGTTATAGTTATAGAAATTGAATTAAAGTTTGAATATGATTATTACCTTGTATTAGAAAGATAACCTACTGTAAGTAACAAAGGTTTCTTGATCTTGGATGATTACTTGGAATGGATTTAGAAAACTTGGAAGTAAACTTGCAATCTTGGAAGTATTCTTGATTTTATGAAACTAGAACTTTTGGAATTTATGAAGAACACTTAGAACTTGAAGATAGAACTTGAGAGAGATCAATTAGATGAATAAAATTGAAGAATGAAAGTGTTTTTAGGTGTTTTTGGTCGTTGGTGTATGGATTAGATATAAAGGATATGTAATTTTGTTTTCATGTAAATAAGTCATGAATGATTACTCATATTTTTGTAATTTTATGAGATATTTCATGCTAGTTGCCAAATGATGGTTCCCACATGTGTTAGGTGACTCACATTGGCTGCTAAGAGCTGATCATTGGAGTGTATATACCAATAGTACATACATCTAAAAGCTGTGTATTGTACAAGTACGAATACGGGTGCATACGAGTAGAATTGTTGATGAAACTGAACGAGGATGTAATTGTAAGCATTTTTGTTAAGTAGAAGTATTTTCATAAGTGTCTTGAAGTCTTTCAAAAGTGTATGAATACATATTAAAACACTACATGTATATACATTTTAACTGAGTCGTTAAGTCATCGTTAGTCGTTACATGTAAATGTTGTTTTGAAACCTTTAGGTTAACGATCTTGTTGAATGTTGTTAACCCATTGTTTATTATAACAAATGAGATGTTAAATTGTTATATTATCATGATATTATGATATATAATATATCTTAGTATGATATATACAGTTAAATGTCGTTACAACGATAATCGTTACATATATGTCTCGTTTCGAAATCATTAAGTTAGTAGTCTTATTTTTACATATGTATTTCATTGTTAATACACTTAATAATATATTTACTTATCATTTAACATAATTAACCAAGTGTATCAATATCTTAATATGATTCATATGTACCTAGTAAGACGTTGTTATAATGATAATCGTTATATATATCGTTTTCGAGTTTCTTAAATTAATAGTCTCATTTTTATGTATATAACTCATTGTTAAAATACCTAATGAGATACATACTTATAATAAAATCATGTTAACTATATATATAACCATATATATGTCATCGTATAGTTTTTACAAGTTTTAACTTTCGTGAATCACCGGTCAACTTGGGTGGTCAATTGTCTATATGAAACCTATTTCAATTAATCAAGTCTTAACAAGTTTGATTGCTTAACATGTTGGAAACACTTAATCATGTAAATAACAATTTCATTTAATATATATATAAACATGGAAAAGTTCGGGTCACTATAGTACCTACCCGTTAAATAAATTTCGTCCCGAAATTTTAAGCAGTTGGAGGTGTTGACGTATCTTCTGGAAATAAATGCGGGTATTTCTTCTTCATCTGATCTTCACGCTCCCAGGTGAACTCGGGTCCTCTACGAGCATTCCATCGAACCTTAACAATCGGTATCTTGTTTTGTTTAAGTCTCTTAACCTCACGATTCATTATTTTGACGGGTTCTTCAATGAATTGAAGTTTTTCATTGATTTGGATTTCGTCCAATGAAATAGTGAGATCTTCTTTAGCAAAACATTTCTTCAAATTTGAGACGTGAAAAGTGTTATGTACAGCCGCGAGTTATTGAGGTAGCTCCAGTTGGTAAGCTACTGGTCCGACACGATCTATAATCTTGAATGGTCCAATATACCTTGGATTTAATTTCCCTCGTTTACCAAATCGAACAACGCCTTTCCAAGGTGCAACTTTAAGCATGACCATCTCTCCAATTTCAAATTCTATATCTTTTCTTTTAATGTCAGCGTAGCTCTTTTGTCGACTCTGGGCGGTTTTCAATCTTTGTTGAATTTGGATGATTTTCTCGGTAGTTTCTTGTATTATCTCCGGACCAGTAATCTGTCTATCCCCTACTTCACTCCAACAAATCGGAGACCTGCACTTTCTACCATAAAGTGCTTCAAATGGCGCCATCTCAATGCTTGAATGGTAGCTGTTGTTGTAGGAAAATTCTGCTAACGGTAGATGTCGATCCCAACTGTTTTCAAAATCAATAACACAAGTTCGTAGCATGTCTTCAAGCGTTTGTATCGTCCTTTCACTCTGCCCATCAGTTTGTGGATGATAGGCAGTACTCATGTCTAGACGAGTTCCCAATGCTTGCTGTAATGTCTGCCAGAATCTTGAAATAAATCTGCCATCCCTATCAGAGATAATAGAGATTGGTATTCCATGTCTGGAGACGACTTCCTTCAAATACAGTTGTGCTAACTTCTCCATCTTGTCATCTTCTCTTATTGGCAGGAAGTGTGCTGACTTGATGAGACGATCAACTATTACCCAAATAGTATCATAACCACTTGCAGTCCTTGGCAATTTATTAATGAAATCCATGGTAATGTTTTCCCATTTCCATTCCGGGATTTCGGGTTATTGAAGTAGACCTGATGGTTTCTGATGCTTAGCTTTGACCTTAGAACACGTCAAACATTCTCCTACGTATTTAGCAACATCGGCTTTCATACCCGGCCACCAAAAATGTTTCTTGAGATCCTTGTACATCTTCCCCATTCCAGGATGTATTGAGTATCTAGTTTTATGAGCTTCTCTAAGTACCATTTCTCTCATATCTCCAAATTTTGGTACCCAAATACTTTCAGCCCTATACCGGGTTCCGTCTTCCCGAATATTAAGATGCTTCTCCAATCCTTTGGGTATTTCATCCTTTAAATTTCCCTTTTTTAAAACTCCTTGTTGCGCCTCCTTTATTTGAGTAGTAAGGTTATTGTGAATCATTATATTCATAGATTTTACTCGAATGGGTTCTCTGTCCTTTCTGCTCAAGGCGTCGGCTACTACATTTGCCTTCCCCGGGTGGTAACGAATCTCAAAGTCGTAATCATTCAACAATTCAATCCACCTACGCTGCCTCATATTCAGTTGTTTCTGATTAAATATGTGTTGAAGACTTTTGTGGTCGGTATATATAATACTTTTGACCCCATATAAGTAGTGCCTCCAAGTCATTAATGCAAAAACAACCGCGCCTAATTCCAAATCATGCGTCGTATAATTTTGCTCGTGAATCTTCAATTGTCTAGACGCATAAGCAATCACCTTCGTCCGTTGCATTAATACACAACCGAGACCTTACTTTGATGCGTCACAATAAATCACAAAATCATCATTCCCTTCAGGCAATGACAATATAGGTGTCGTAGTTAGCTTTTTCTTCAATAATTGAAACGCCTTCTCTTGTTCATCCTTCCATTCAAATTTCTTCCCTTTATGCGTTAATGCAGTCAAGGGTTTTGCTATTTTGGAGAAATCTTGGATGAATCTTCTGTAGTAACCAGCCAATCCTAAAAATTAATGTATATGCTTCGAAGTTTTTGGGGTTTCCCACTTTTCAACGGTTTTGATCTTTGCCGGGTCCACCTGGATACCTTCTTTGTTCACTATGTGACCGAGGAATTGAACTTCTTCCAACCAAAATGCACACTTTGAAAACTTAGCATACAGTTTTTCTTTCCTCAATACTTCTAGCACTTTTCTCAAATGTTCTTCGTGCTCTTGATCATTCTTTGAGTAAATAAGTATGTCATCGATGAAAAGAATGACAAACTTGTCAAGATATGGCCCACACACTCGGTTCATAAGGTCCATGAACACAGCTGGTGCGTTAGTCAATCCAAACGGCATGACCATAAACTCGTAATGACCGTAACGCGTCCTAAAAGCAGTTTTTGGAATATCATCCTCCTTTACTCGCATTTGATGATATCCAGGACGTAAATCGATCTTCGAATAAACCGACGAGCCTTGTAGTTGATCAAATAAGTCGTCAATTCTCGGCAGTGGATAACGGTTTTTGATGGTAAGTTTGTTCAACTCTATGTAGTCAATACACAACCTAAATGTACCATCCTTCTTCTTGACAAACAAAACAGGAGCTCCCCATGGTGATGTGCTTGGTCGAATGAAACTACGTTCTAATAGTTCTTGCAGTTGGCTTTGCAGTTCTTTCATCTCGCTGGGTGCGAGTCTATAAGGAGCACGAGCTATTGGTGCAGCTCCTGGTACAAGATCTATTTGAAATTCAACGGATCGATGTGGGGGTAATCCCGGTAATTCTTTCGGAAATACATCGGGAAATTCTTTTGCGACGGGACCATCATTGATGCTCTTTTCTTCAGTTTGTACTTTCTCGACGTGTGCTAGAACAGCATAGCAACCTTTTCTTATTAGTTTTTGTGCCTTTAAATTACTAATAAGATGTAGCTTCGTGTTGCCCTTTTCTCCGTACACCATTAAGGGTTCTCCTTCTTCTCATACAATGCGAATTGCATTTTTATAACATACGATCTCTGCTTTCACCTTCTTCAGCCAGTCCATGCCAACTATTACATCAAAACTCCCTAACTCTACTGGTATCAAATCAATCTTAAATATTTCGCTACCCAGTTTAATTTCTCGATTCCGGCATATATTATCTGCTGAAATTAATTTACCGTTTGCTAATTCGAGTAAAAATTTACTATCCAACGGCGTCAATGGACAACTTAATTTAGCACAAAAATCTCTACTCATATAGCTTCTATCCGCACCCGAATCAAATAAAACGTAAGCAGATTTATTGTCAATAAGAAACGTACCCGTAACAAGCTTCGGGTCTTCCTGTGCCTCTGCTGCATTAATATTGAAAACTCTTCCGCGGCCTTGTCCATTCGTGTTCTCCTGGTTCGGGCAATTTCTAATAATGTGGCCCGGTTTTCCACATTTATAACAAACTACATTGGCATAACTTGCTCCGACACTGCTTGCTCCGCCATTACTCGTTCCAACACCATTTGTTCCTTTCGTTCTGTTAACCCCTGGTCCATAGACCTCACACTTCGCCGCGCTATGACCATTTCTTTTACACTTGTTGAAAAATTTAGTGCAGAACCCCGAGTGATACTTTTCACACCTTTGGCATAGCTGCTTCTGATTATTGTTGTTGTTGCGGTTGTTATTGTTGTTGGGATGATTGTTGTAGTTGCTGTTGTTGTTGTTGTTGTTATTGTTGTTGTTGTTGTTGTTGGGCCGTTTGTTGTAGTTGCGATTGATGTTGCGATTGTTGGGATAATTGTTGCGATTATTATTGTAATTGCTATTGTTGTTATATTGGTGATTCTTATCACCGTTTTCCTCCCACTTTCTTTTGACTTGCTTCACATTGGCCTCTTCAGCCGTCTGTTCTTTAATTCTTTCCTCAATCTGGTTCACTAGTTTGTGAGCCATTCTACATGCCTGTTGTATGGAGGCGGGCTCGTGTGAACTTATATCTTCTTGGATTCTTTCCGGTAATCCTTTCACAAACGCGTCGATCTTCTCTTCCTCATCTTCGAACGCTCCCGGACACAATAGGCACAATTCTGTGAATCGTCTTTCGTACGTGGTAATATCAAATCCTTGGGTTCGTAACCCTCTAAGTTTTGTCTTGAGCTTATTGACCTCGGTTCTGGGACGGTACTTCTCGTTCATCAAGTGCTTGAATGCTGACCACGGTAGTGCGTAAGCATCATCTTGTCCCACTTGCTGTATTCCACCATGTTAACGCAGAACCTGTGAAGGTATGCGTAACGTACTTCACTTTGTCCTCTTCAGTACACTTACTTATGGCAAACACCGATTCGACCTTCTCGGTCCACCGTTTCAATCCGATCGGTCCTTCGGTTCCATCAAATTCCAAAGGTTTGCAGGCAGTGAATTCTTTGTAGGTGCATCCTACACGATTTCCTGTACTGCTAGATCCAAGGTTATTGTTGGTATGTAGCGCAGCCTGTACTGCGGCTATGTTTGAAGCTAGAAAAGTACGGAATTCCTCTTCATTCATATTCACGGTGTGTCGAGTAGTCGGTGCCATTTCCTTCAAAATAGTCAAATGGAACAATTTAATCATACAGAATATTAAGAGTAGTTAATAGTATTTCGTAGCATAATATGAACTCATTTATAAAAGCTTTTTCTTCATATTAGCGTTTTATAAGTTTAAATTCAGGTAGTACCTACCCGTTAAGTTCATACTTTGTAGCTAATATACAATTCAACTACTACAATTCTATATGAAAAACTGATTATAATAATATTTCACGTTCAAACTTTTATACAATATTTTACAAACTTACAATACCGCTTATTTTACATAAAGCATGAAATATAGCACACAATAACTTTGATACAATATAGTTATGAAGATAATCCTAGCTAGTACACAAGTCGTTCAGCAAAGGCAATAAAGACACGTAATTCATACGTCTAGAAACAAGTCATGCATTCTGGTTTTACTAGGACTACTTCCCATCCTTGGTCTTGTGGAACATAACCGTTATGGCCGTTGATAAGACACCGTGTTGTAACGTCGTCAAAGGGACGAGGGTTACGTAATGACCAACAGTCTCGTAATAACCTAAAAACCTCATTTCTTACCCCAATTACTGACTCCGTCACTTGTGGGAACGTTTTGTTTAATAGTTGTAGCCCGATGTTCTTTTTCTCACTTTGGTGAGAAGCGAACATTACTAACCCGTAAGCATAGCATGCTTCTTTATGTTTCATGTTAGCCGCTTTTTCTAAATCATGAAGTCCTATATTCGGATACATTGAGTCAAAATAATTTCTTAACCCGTTGCGTAAAATAGCATTTGGGTTCCCCGCAATATATGCATCAAAGTAAACACATCGTAACTTATGGGTTTCCCAATGTGATATCCCCCATCTTTCAAACGAAAGTCTCTTATAAACCAAGACATTCTTGGAACGTTCTTCGAATGTCTTACAAACTGATTTTGCCGTAAATAGTTGTGCCGAAGAATTTTGACCGACTCTAGACAAGATTTCATCAATCATGTCTCCGGGTAGGTCTCTTAAAATATTGGGTTGTCTATCCATTTTGTGTTTTTATACTGTAAAATAGACAAGAGTTAGATTCATAAAAAAAATACTTATTAATACAAGCAATTTTTACATATATCATAAAGCATAAGCACACTATATTACATATATTACACCACACGAATACAACAATCTTATTCCGACTCGCTTATTTCTTCTTCTTCGGTTTTGGTTCGTTTTGCCAAGTTTCTAGGGATATATGATGTTCCCCTAATACGAGCTGTCATTTTCCACAATGGTTTAGAAAAACCTGGTGGTTTAGAGGTTCCCGGGTCATTGTTAAAACTTAAGGGCTTCGGGGGTTGACGATACATATAAAGTTCATCGGGGTTGGAATTAGATTTCTCTATTTTTATGCCCTTTCCCTTATTATTTTCTTTTGCCTTTTTAAATTTAGTTGGGGTAATTTCTATAACATCATCGGAATTCTCGTCGGAATCCGATTCATCGGAGAATTGGTAATCCTCCCAATATTTTGCTTCCTTGGCGGAAACACCATTGACCATAATTAACCTTGGTCGGTTGGTTGAGGATTTTCTTTTACTTAACCGTTTTATTATTTTCCCCACCGGTTCTATTTCCTCCTCCGGTTCCTCCTCTTTCGGTTCTGATTCTTCTTCCGGTTCTGATTCTTCTTCCGGTTCTTCTTCGGGAACTTGTGAATCAGTCCAATATATATTCGACTCTTCGTTATTATTAGGTGAGTCAATGGGATTTGTGCTAGAGGTAGACATCTATCACACAATATCAAACATGTTAAGAGATTAATATATCACATAATATATACATGTTAATAATATATAGTTTCCAATAAAAATATTAAGCAATCATTTTTAAAGAAAACACGGTCGAAGTCCAGACTCACTAATGCATCCTAACAAACTCGATAAGACACACTAATGCAAATTTTCTGGTTCTCTAAGACCAACGCTCTGATACCAACTGAAATGTCCCGTTCTTATTGATTAAAAACGTTCCATATTAATTGATTTCGTTACGAGGTTTTGACATCTATATGAGACGTTTTTCAAAGACTGCATTCATTTTTAAAACAAACCATAACCTTTATTTCATAAATAAAAGTTTAAAAAGCTTTACGTAGATTATCAAATAATGATAATCTAAAATATCCTGTTTACACACGACCATTACATAATGGTTTACAATACAAATATGTTACATCGAAATCAGTTTCTTGAATGCAGTTTTTACACAATATCATACAAACATGGACTCCAAATCTTGTCCTTATTTTAGTATGCAACAGCGAAAGCTCTTAGTATTCACCTAAGAATAAACATGCTTTAAACGTCAACAAAAATGTTAGTGAGTTATAGGTTTAACATATATATATATCAAATCGTAACAATAGACCACAAGATTTCATATTTCAATACACATCCCATACATAGAGATAAAAATCATTCATATGGTGAACACCTGGTAACCGACATTAACAAGATGCATATATAAGAATATCCCCATCATTCCGGGAAACCCTTCGGATATGATATAAATTTCGAAGTACTAAAGCATCCGGTACTTTGGATGGGGTTTGTTAAGCCCAATAGATCTATCTTTAGGATTCGTGTCAATTAGGGTGTCTGTTCCCTAATTCTTAGATTACCAGACTTAATAAAAAGGGGCATATTCGATTTCGATAATTCAACCATAGAATGTAGTTTCACGTACTTGTGTCTATTTTGTAAACCATTTATAAAACCTGCATGTATTCTCATCCCAAAAATATTAGATTTTAAAAGTGGGACTATAACTCACTTTCACAGATTTTTACTTCGTCGGGAAGTAAGACTTGGCCACTGGTTGATTCACGAACCTATAACAATATATACATATATATCAAAGTATGTTCAAAATATATTTACAACACTTTTAATATATTTTGATGTTTTAAGTTTATTAAGTCAGCTGTCCTCGTTAGTAGCCTACAACTAGTTGTCCACAGTTAGATGTACAGAAATAAATCGATAAATATTATCTTGAATCAATCCACGACCCAGTGTATACGTATCTCAGTATTAATCACAACTCAAACTATATATATTTTGGAATCAACCTCAACCCTGTATAGCTAACTCCAACATTCACATATAGAGTGTCTATGGTTGTTCCGAAATATATATAGATGTGTCGACATGATAGGTCGAAACATTGTATACGTGTCTATGGTGTCTCAAGATTATATAATATACAATACAAGTTGATTAAGTTATGGTTGGAATAGATTTGTTACCAATTTTCACGTAGTTAAAATGAGAAAAATTATCCAATCTTTTTTTACCCATAACTTCTTCATTTTAAATCCATTTTGAGTGAATAAAATTGCTATGGTTTCATATTGAACTATATTTTATGGATCTAAACAGAAAAAGTATAGGTTTATAGTCGGAAAAATAAGTTACAAGTCGTTTTTGTAAAGGTAGTCATTTCAGTCGAAAGAACGACGTCTAGATGACCATTTTAGAAAACATACTTCCACTTTGAGTTTAACCATAATTTTTGGATATAGTTTCATGTTCATAATAAAAATCATTTTCCCAGAATAACAACTTTTAAATCAAAGTTTATCATAGTTTTTAATTAACTAACCCAAAACAGCCCGCGGTGTTACTACGACGGCGTAAATCCGGTTTTATGGTGTTTTTCGTGTTTCCAGGTTTTAAATCATTAAGTTAGCATATAATATAGATATAGAACATGTGTTTAGTTGATTTTAAAAGTCAAGTTAGAAGGATTAACTTTTATTTGCGAACAAGTTTAGAATTAACTAAACTATGTTCTAGTGATTACAAGTTTAAACCTTCGAATAAGATAGCTTTATATGTATGAATCGAATGATGTTATGAACATCATTACTACCTCAAGTTCCTTGGATAAACCTACTGGAAATGAGAAAAATAGATCTAGCTTCAAAGGATCCTTGGATGGCTTGAAAGTTCTTGAAACAGAATCATGACACGAAAACAATTTCAAGTAAGATTTCCACTAGAAATAAGATTGTTATAGTTATAGAAATTGAATTAAAGTTTGAATATGATTATTACCTTGTATTAGAAAGATAACCTACTGTAAGTAACAAAGGTTTCTTGATCTTGGATGATTACTTGGATTGGATTTAGAAAACTTGGAAGTAAACTTGCAATCTTGGAAGTATTCTTGATTTTATGAAACTAGAACTTTTGGAATTTATGAAGAACACTTAGAACTTGAAGATAGAACTTGAGAGAGATAAATTAGATGAAGAAAATTGAAGAATGAAAGTGTTTGTAGGTGTTTTTGGTCGTTGGTGTATGGATTAGATATAAAGGATATGTAATTTTATTTTCATGTAAATAAGTCATGAATGATTACTCATATTTTTATAATTTTATGAGATATTTCATGCTAGTTGCCAAATTATGGTTCCCACATGTGTTTGGTGACTCACATGGGCTGCTAAGAGCTGATCATTGGAGTGTATATACCAATAGTACATACATCTAAAAGCTGTGTATTGTACGAGTACGAATACGGGTGCATACGAGTAGAATTGTTGATGAAACTGAACGAGGATGTAATTGTAAGTATTTTTGTTAAGTAGAAGTATTTTCATAAGTGTCTTGAAGTCTTTCAAAAGTGTATGAATACATATTAAAACACTACATGTATATACATTTTAACTGAGTCGTTAAGTCATCGTTAGTCGTTACATGTAAATGTTGTTTTGAAACCTTTAGGTTAACGATCTTGTTGAATGTTGTTAACCCATTGTTTATTATAACAAATGAGATGTTAAATTGTTATATTATCATGATATTATGATATATAATATATCTTAGTATGATATATATAGTTAAATGTCGTTACAACGATAATCGTTACATATATGCCTCGTTTCGAAATCATTAAGTTAGTAGTCTTATTTTTACGTATGTATTTCATTGTTAATACACTTAATAATATATTTACTTATCATTTAACATAATTAACCAAGTGTATCAATATCTTAATATGATTCATATGTACCTAGTAAGACGTTGTTATAATGATAATCGTTATATATATCGTTTTCGAGTTTCTTAAATTAATAGTCTCATTTTTATGTATATAACTCATTGTTAAAATACCTAATGAGATACATACTTATAATAAAATCATGTTAACTATATATATAACCATATATATGTCATCGTATAGTTTTTACAAGTTTTAACGTTCGTGAATCACCGGTCAACTTGGGTGGTCAATTGTCTATATGAAACCTATTTCAATTAATCAAGTCTTAACAAGTTTGATTGCTTAACATGATGGAAACACTTAATCATGTAAATAACAATTTCATTTAATATATATATAAACATGGAAAAGTTCGGGTCACTACATTTCAGTTGGTATCCGAGCGTTGGTCTTAGAGAACCAGAAAATTTGCATTAGTGTGTCTTATCGAGTTTGTTAGGATGCATTAGTGAGTCTGGACTTCGACCGTGTTTTCTTTAAAAATGATTGCTTAACATTTTTGTTGAAAACTATATATTATTAACATGTAAATATTATGTGATATATTAATCTCTTAACATGTTTGATATTGTGTGATAGATGTCTACCTCTAGCACAAATCTCATTGACTCACCTAATAATAATGAAGAGTCGAATATATATTGGCAAGATTCACAAGTTCCCGAAGAACCGAAAGAAGAGGAAACGGAACCGGAAGAAGAGGAACCGGAAGAAGAGGAACCAGAAGAAGAGGAACCGGAAGAAGAAGTGGTTCCGGAGGGGGGAATAGTAAGAACTACAGAAAACCGATCAAATAAAAGAAAATCCTCAACCAATGGACCAAAGTTAATAATGGTCAATGGTGTTTCCGCTAAGGAAGCAAAATATTGGGAAAATTACCAATTTTCCGATGAATCGGATCCTGATGAGGATTCCGATGATGTTATAGAAATTACCCGACCCAATTTAATGAGGCAAAAGAAAATAATAAGGGAAAAGGCATCAAAATAGAGAAATCTGATTCCGACCCCGATGAACTTTATATGTACCGTCAACACCCGTATTTTCAATATCGTGACAATAACCCGGGAACCTCTAAACCACCAGGTTTTTCTAAACCAATGTGGAAAACGACGACTCGTATTAGAGGAACATCATATATCCCTAGAAGATTAGGAAAAAGAATCAAGTCCGAAGAAGAAGAAACCAGTGATTCAGATTAGAGGGGTGTGAGCATGTTGTGTAATAAATGTATTGTAGTGTGCTTATACTTTTACGTTCTATGTAAAAATTGCTTGTATTGTTTGTTATTACGAATCTAATCCTTGTCTATTTTACAGTATAAAAACAAAATGGACATTAAGGGTAGACAACCGAATATTTTAGAAGACCTACCAGAGGATATGATTGAGGAAATCTTGTCTAGAGTCGGTTAGAATTCATCAGCACATTTAGTTATGGCAAAATTAACTTGTCAAACATTTGAAAGACTTTCCAGAAATGCCTTAGTTTATAAAAGGCTTTCCTTTGATAGGTGGGGTATATCACATTGGGGAGACTTTAAGTTACGCCATGTTTTCTTTAAAGCGTTAAATGCGGGGAACCCAAATGCAATTTTACGCTACGGGTTAAGAACCTATTTTGACTCAGCATATCCCAACATAGGATTTCGTGAATTAGAAAGAGCTTCTAACATGCAACATAAAGAAGCATGTTATGCTTACGGGTTAGCGATGTTCGCGTCTTACCAAAGTGAGAAAAAGAACATCGGATTGCAGCTTTTAAATAAAACTTTCCCACAAGTGACGGATTCAGTAGTTGGGGTGAGAAACAAGGTTTTTAGATTATTACGGGGCTGTTGGACATTACGAAACCCTCATCCTTTTGACGACATTACAACATGCTGCCTAGCCAATGGTCATAACGGTTATTTTCCATAAGACCAAGAATGGGAAGTCGTCTTAGTAAAACCAGAATGCATGACTTGTTTCTGGACTTATAAATTACGTGTCTTTATTTCCTTTGCTGAACAACTTGCGTATTAACTAGATTTATCTTCAAAACTGTCCTGTATCATAGTGTGCTATATTTCATGTTATATGTAATATAGCGAAGTTGTAAGTTTGAAGAATATTTGTATGTGATTGATGTGCGCAGAGGTGTATATGAAATAGCTTATATTTTACTAGGAAAAACTATTAAATACGATACAATTTTACACAAGATATTTATTTATTTATAGAATGGATATACCTAAACCTTGCTACAACACTTATAGGCAGTGTACCTAATCATACAGTAGTGTAGTTTTTAGTAAGTCCGGTTCGTTCCACAGGGAAAATCTTTAAACAAAGCTTAACGCTATATTAGTTTAATTTATAAAAATACAAATATATATATAAGTAATATTATTATTATAAAAGGGGGTTTTTACCGTTTAATGACCGGTTTATCGATTTTAAAACTTTAGTCACAGTTAAAACCTAATGTAAAATATTAAAAATAAATACAAGACTTAATTTAAAGCGTAAAGTAAATAACGATAATGAAATTGCGATAAATGAAAGTCCGATAAAATAAAAGTGCGATAATTAAAAAGTACGATAATTAAAATTGTAATTAAATACAATAACAATAAATAAAAGTACGATAATTAGAAGTGCAATTAAATATAAAATAAAGGAAATTAAATATGAAATAAAAGAATTATGCTTATTTAAACTTCCGTAATCATGATGTTTGACGTGTTGATTTTAGTTTTATGCCCATGGGTTAATTGTCCTTTGTCCTGGATTATTTAATATGTCCGTCTGGTTTTTGTCCATAACAGTCCATCAGTCATAAATATAAAGTGCGAGTGTCCTCGTCAAATTATCCTTATACCCGAAGTTAAATATTCCAACTAATTGGGGACTTAAACTGTAACAAGGTTTTAATACTTTGTTATCAATTATGCCAAGTGTCCTTGTACATAATTTCACCCGTGTTTTAATAATTCCATAGACTATTAATCCATTCCCGTGTCCGGTTAAATGAATGATTATTCGTACATATAAATATCCAGCCCATCGTATCCGATTGAGTGTATATGGTTATTTATAGGGACGTCCAATTGTAAATCTTTATATTAAAATTAACAAACTATCATTTAGTTAAACAAATATAAAGCCCATTAATAGCCCATAGTCTAATTTTCACAAGTGTCGTTCTTTTGTCCAAACCCCAATTATGGTACAAAGCCCAATTACCCAATTTTAATAATTAGCTCAACATCATGATTACTTCGGCATTAAATAAGCATAATAATAACTTAGCTACGAGACATTAAATTAAAAAGGTTGAACATAACTTACAATGATTAAAAATAGCGTAGCGTTACACGGACAGAATTTCGACTTACACCCTTACAACATTCCCTAACATACCTTATTATTAGAATTAAAATTAAAATTAAAATTAAAATTATAATATATATATATATTACGTATGAATGAGGAGAAGAAAAAGATGTTATTTAAAACGATCAAAATGCGTTTCCTTTTATAGGCAGATTTGGTTTTGAGTGCTCCGCGAGTCGCGGTATTTTTGTTCTTCAAACTCCGCAAGTCGCGAAGTTTGACTTTACAGCTCACTCCAATTTGGATCTTTACTTGCCGACGGATTTTAATAATATAAATATAATATAAATATATAATTTATATAATTAATTATATATTATATTATATTTATATACATAATTAATTTGTAACTTTCGGTCCGTTGCGTCGAGCGTTGAGAGTTGACTCATGTCCCATTTCCGGATTTTCGAACGTCCTTGCGTACAATTTAATATCTTGTACTTTGCGTTTTGTAACTTGTACTCTTGTAATTTCGAGACGTTTCTTATCAATAATTGGAACCTTTTTGATTGTATCTTGTACTTTTTAGCTTTTTGGTCATTTGCATCTTCAATTCGTCGAATCTGTCTTTTGTCTTAACCTTTTATTATTTAACCGAATATCACTTGTAAATAGGACAATTGCAACTAAAAGCTTGTCTTTCTTGAGGAATAATGCTATGAAATATATGTTCATTTTTAGCATTATCAAATATTCCCACACTTGAGCGTTGCTTGTCCTCAAGCAATATAGTCTTGAAATACTAGAATCACTTCTTTATTCTTCACACTTTGTACATCAGTGATTTCTATACGGCGGTAAAAACAATGGTAGTAACGATGTGGTTTACAGTCCCACATGACTATAAAAATTTAGATCCATTAAGGAAATTAGATCTTTATGAAAACATTTGATCTTTTGAAAATTAAATCTAGCTTTTACCCTAGATAAGTTTTCCGGAATAACCCTTCACCGGTGTTTACAAATTCTTTTTGTGGGTTTGGTGGGTTTCAGATTTGAAAATTTTTAGCTCAAAACTTGTGGTTTTGTGTCACCCACTTGCTAACCTTGTATTGGGAAAGCAACACGTCCAGTATACTTGCTCTGTATATTACCTTTCGGTAAACTACCGTCCGGTTGTAAAGGAAAGCGTTGAACAAGCAACTGTTAAGGCAATGTCCCCTGACATTCTTTTAATTATGGTCTATAACATATCGGATGCAATTACTATCCTTTATAGGAGCAATAGTAAAGCTCACCCTTATAATTTTTCGGTCTGGCACAAGGTCCTGTCTTTGACCATGCTATGCAACCACCGTTCTTACGGTTGATACCCGATTTGGTTCAGGTGACCTAATGAATTCCAGATGAATTTCTAGGATTTTACGTTCAATGGTAATGAACGCATTGAAAATGGGTTTTCAGAAAACAAATCGGTTTTAATTTTTTTGATCAAAATATTTTCTCGTTCAAGCTTGAGTTTAGATATCATCGAATTCCATGAGTTTGAATTCTCAATCTTTAAGGTCAATCTCAAGGATTGAGTAATATCAGTCTTAAAAGCTGATTTTTGATCTTTAAAGGAGATTATTCTTTCTGGTGGTCTGATTCATTAGTCTTATCCAGCTAATTTGCACGGTGCCCCCCCATTGTACGAGATAAATCCTCTCATGGTTAGGATAAATCTGACCACTTGGCGACCCTGTTTGATGCTGAGGTCCGTGAATTTCCTGCTGATTTTAGTGATGACTTTTCTAGGTTTTTCGTCAACCTACAGCTGGTCTGGACGAAAACTTCATGACCTAAATCAAGTGTAGATCCATCGTGTAGATCCATCTTTTCTTTCAAATATATTATAGTAAATTGGGTAAAACTGTTTAGTTTAGTCCAAAGCAAAAGTATCTTCAATTATTTGTTACAGAAATATGTGACTTATGTTTTAAATAACTTGGTAAATTTTCTCACACTTGGCTTTTATTTTCCTTTTTATTGTCCTCTATTCCATTTTAAATGAATTCTAACATTTTAGTTTGTTTCTCAATTTATGTCCTTTCCAAGGTAACAATAATTTCGGTGTTAACACCTAGTTTTATCGTTCATAAATATGTATAAACATGATTTTGAGTTCATTTAATTGAAAATTTTGAAAAATTTTACTAGAATTGGGTAGTCAGTATATAAGACTAGGGCTGTTCTTTATTATCAGAGAGCACTAGATTCTAATACAACTACTGCTTTACTAGTATTTTTAATGGTAACAAAGTGTTTAAATAATTTTTTTTTAAAATCCGAAAGAATTTAACCCCTTCCCACACTTAAGATCTTGCAATGCCCTCATTTGCAAGAAATCAGTAACAATTTAAATTATTGAGGGTGATTAGCGTAGAAAAATGATTAAATTTTACCAAAGTTTCCAAACATATTGTTGTTTGTTTTGAATGATAAATGGTGCACATCATTTGTTCATTCCGTCTTGTTGTTATTTCACATATATTTTGCATCTTGTCGTCAAAATTAGTTGCTTTTTCTGAACTTAATGCCAGTCTTTGAAAATGCGTTGTTGTACCCTATTGTGTACATAAGATAAACTGCAAATATATATACATATTTTTGAAGTTTGGTATATTACCCCACATTCAAAAATTATTAAAATCTAATAATAAAAGTTAGAAAATTATAAAAACTATTACAATATCAACATAAGTGTTAAATGTAGTAACATTACAAAAATAAAATAAATAAAACTAAATAAACTAGGGTTGATACTGATACCAGTAGGGATTCCATGCATAACCGTATGTGTTATAAATGCTTCAGTTGGGTTATAAGTAGGATACGGTGGTTGAATCTCTATAGACCAGGGAGGAAATACGGGCTTTGGAGTAGGAATATAGTTTCTACCTATATGTTGGCAATGAGCTATGATGTGGTTTTGATGAACTTGTCAATCTTCAAATGCTCGATGTCTAGCATTTTCATATTCTTGTGAAGCTATAAACCTTTGCATTTCTGTCATTTCATTTCCCCCTCCCACATTACCTGGCTGTTGATTTCTTTCAACCTGTGAATGTCTTCCATTATATTGTACTGCGGCGTTATTTCGCCTCTTCAAAACCTTAGCACCATGATATACATTTAAACCAATTGTATCGTGGGGTTCTGGTTCTTCAATTAATAATCCCCCCCGACTTATATCCACATCGAGATACTCAGCAATTAATGTAATAAATATACCACCTCCTATTATACTGTGCGGTCTCATCCCCCTAACCATAGCCGATAAATAATAACCCACACAATAAGGTATACTTACAGCGCTTTGTGGGTCTCGAATACACATGTGGTAAAATAAATCTTGCTCATTTACCTTTTCCTTATTTTTACCTCGCTGTGTAATCGAGTTCGCTAGAAACCTATGGATTACTCTTAATTCAGCTCTATCAATATCAAGATAAGAGTAATTTCCCCCTTTAAATCGGTGATGGCTAGTCATTTGACTCCATACACCATGTGTATCAAAATTTTCATCAATCTTCCTACCATTTAATATCAACCCTTGACAATCGGCAGATGCTAGCTCCTTAGGCGTATATATACGTAAGGCCTGAGCCATGTCTAGTAGAGACTTGTGGTGCATCGAACCTCCTAACAAAAATCTAATAAAAGTTCGATCGGTTAAAGTAGCTACCCGATCATTTATTTCTATACTACACAATAATTCTTCACACCATACTTTATATACAGGTCTACGCATGTTGAATAATCATACCCAATCGTTAAAAGAAGAATTACCATACCTCTGTGTAAGTAATTCTCTAATCCGTTCGCCCAATCCTACGGCTTCTAACGGTTCCCATTCTATTACCCTAGGTACTTCAACAGCTTTAGAATGAAGAGTGTGCAAGCTCCTTTGGTATTTTGGATAATCTATCCAACGTCTGTCTAATCTCAAGTTCGGGTGCAAATCTTCCACGTGCATATATGAAAATGTCATAACTGGATGAGGTATATCTTGTTTGTAATAGTTATCAACATCCTGTTGTTCCGCATTCTCAGGAGGAGCAATGCGAGCTTGGGATGAAGATTCACCCCTTTCAGTCTGCAAAACACATCAAACACAATTTTTGTGCATCCAAATATGCATTAGTGTCAGCAAAATCATCAATCAAAATAATTACAATGATATGTTCAATTTATATCAAACTTATGCTCATTTTCATATTTTTATCAAATCTACACTTTTTCAAATAAGCATATACGAAAATGTTCGCCAAGTTCATAAGCATTCAACTCAAATAACATGTCAAAATAATCATTATTAGCAATTAAACAAGTTTCAAATGGCATTATCTCTCAAAAATCAAGTTCATGAATTTTAGACTTGAAAAAGTCCACTTTAATTCCCAAAAATCATGTTTAGGCTCAAAGTTTGGATCATTTAACTACCTAAACATGTTACACTACTTAATTTAGCAATAATTCATGACAAAAATCGGCCATAACCTATTTATATCAAAAAGCTCCAAATTGCTCAAGAACACAAACCCTAGATTACTCAAAATTTGTAATTAAAGGCTTCTAATCATGTTAAATAGCATCAATCTAGGTTATACAAGCATAATACATAAGCAATTTAAGCATAATTACAATAAAAAGCATCAAAATCGAATTGGGTATAAATTTGTTCAAGAACACTAATTTTCGGATTAAATGGTGTTTTGGTGTAGAAATTTACCGTTTTCCTTGAGTAATTCCTTGATAGCATTCTTCTCAACATGATTTTGTGAAAGATTTGATGAAAAATGGTGAAAAAAATACGATTTTTGTGTGTGTTTTTGGGTGTGTTTTCGCAGTTTTTGAGTTTGGTTGTGTGTAAACTGATCTGTTCGGCCGTTTTATTTTTTTTCTAGATTTTGCATCCTCCGCGAGTCGCGGTGATTTTCCCCTTCAAACTCCGCGAGTGGCGGAGTCTTTTTTTATTTTTTTTATTTTTATAAAAACCTTAACTTATAAAACAATTAATTAATTAATTTTAAAATTTTGTTTCCCTTGTTATTTAGGACGAGGTCATTTCGGAACAATGTCCTAGTCCGTCCCTCGACAAAATTTTAAAATTTGTCTATTTAAAGCGCGGTTTTAAAAGCAAAGATTTTTGGGTTTTTTTTAAAATTTTTTTTGGCATACTTTAATTCAATAAGATTAAAAATAATGATAATAAAAGTTCTCGTCCCTCCCTCGGGTAAAGCAATTTCGGTTCAAAGACCTAGTCTTCAACTCACGACGAATTTTAAAAATCATATTTTTAACTTAACGAAATAAAGTAAATTTTTTTATTTTTTTTTAAAAATTCACACCAAACTTAAATTTAAAATGCATAAAATTAAAAATTCATATTTTAAAAATTCACACCAAACTTAAATTATATTTTTGTTTTTATACATACAAACTTATATTAAAAATATTAATTTTTTAAATATTTACAATTTTAAATATATTGATTTAAAAAGTTTACAATATCAATTTAAGATTTATATATTAATTTTAAAAACATGGTAAAAATAAAATTAAAAATCTTTTTGGCTTTTATCCCACTTTAATCAATCAAATATTATCAAAAACATACGCCCCTCTTTTCGGTAAAGTAATTTCGGTTCCATGACCTAATTTAACTCATGATGAATTTTTGAAATATTTTGGGTTGATTGATTAAAGATATTTATACCTCAAGAATAAACGGTAAATTTCGCAGTGATGTAATAAATTTTTGTATGATATCAATAATTTCGTTCGCAAGACCTAATTTTATCGAATACCAATTTAATACTTTATAGCGAACAAATTAGCGTTTATTATCAAAAGGTTAAAAATAAAAAAAATAAAAATAAAAACTGTACATACTTACCTGTGAGATAGTATTCTTAGTGATATGCTCTAGCCCACTCATAAGATAGTCGGACTAATTGATTGTCACGACCCGGAAAATTTCGACTAATTTTAAACTGAACTCTCGATACGATTTAATATTTTTGACACGATAAGTAAAGTCTATAAGGTTGAGTCTCAAAAAGTTTGAACTGTTTCATGTATTCAATTGACCTTCGATTATTCTCGACGATTCACGAACAACTATTTATAAATATATATGTATATAGTTATATATAAATAAATATAATTATATAATAACTTGAACTGATAATTATCTTTTAAATGAAATTGTTGTTATAAATAATTATGTAAAATAAAATACTAAGTAATGAAAATATTATATATATATGATTAATAATATTAAATTTATTTGTTTAAAAATATATATATATATATAATTAGTAAATTCATTGATGTAATAAAACTTGTTATTTATAATGTATATATATATATATATATATATATATATATATATATATACATATATATATATATACATATATATATACATATATATATATATATATATATATATATATATATATATATATATATATATATATATATATATATATATATATATATATATATATATATATATATATATATATATATATATATATAGTATATTGAAAATGAATGATTTCGAGCTTAATTGGTAAACGTCGGTAACACTCGGTTGATGTTTTGGTAGTTTTAATATAGATATTGTACATGTTCATGAAGGATTGAAATAAAAGTTAGACTGTAAATTGATTACGAAGATTTTAGAGTTATCAAAAGATATTTTTATCTTTTTAGTTTAAATTTTACTACTCCGTACATACTACTTGGAACTAAAGATAAATATTAGACGAACCTTTATAATCAGATTCCAAACAATTAATGACCATAATAAATAAAAGGACTTAATTTAAAAATTGGAGATTTTTAGGAACACCCTTATATATTAACTGTTTAGCAATGGACACGATATATATATTCGAGCTAAAAGTGTCGGTAACTAACTTACCAAAAGAACGGACGGCTGCATTACTATTATTCAATTTGACACAGTATCTTGGGATTTCTATTGGTGATTGAGTAATAATGCGTATAGATATTTCTTTAATATTACTGTGTTAAATTTGTCTTTGTTGTCTTCACTATATTATATATGCACATGATAAATTCATATAGCAAACACTCTCATCTACATTTGATCACTTTGCTTCCTCATAATCTTCCATCTACACCCGTCACCCTACACCGCCGTTTCCTGTATAACTCGATGAACTACAATCTTCAAGCTCGATCACCAAACACCACCTTAAATCACCACCATTACCACCTTCAACCTACAAACCCACAATCACCATGATCATCGACAACCACCACTTCCACCACCGTTACCGCTATAAACCAACAAAGAAAACCCTCACCATATATAAACTTACTAGACCTCATAATCTTACCATTTTTTTTTCTTTCCCTTTCCTGTCGACATCACCACCACTTGCTCAACTTCTGTTTCTGTCAAACTAAACCACCACTCACGATTGTTTCCGTTTCAAGATTACCATCGAGATACACCATTATCTATCACATTCAACAACCATTTACAACCGAGAACAACGTTAAACCACCACTTTATTTACACAAGGCTGTTGCCATTTTTTTTTGGTTTCTGTATTCGAACCCAAGAACCACACTAAACCGCCATCTCCTCTTTCTTCTCCATGAATCCACAAACACCAACAGTTGTTGTTCACTGATTAGGACTACCAGATTGTTTCTGTTTCAGCCTGCAACAAAAATTAAAAACCCTTGAAGTTTGTTATTTACCTTCTTGATCGATTAAACCCATTTGCAAGCCTGCAACCATTTTCCATTTCTTTTTATTTACAAATCACAGACCACCCCATCGTAGTTGCTTCAACTATCACTACTGCTGCGTTTTTTTTATATATGTTCCTGTTTTACCTACGAGGGAGATGAAGCCATAAAGAGGAGGTATCAAATATGCATTATTTTGTCAAGCTTTGAAAAAAAAGGGTAATCATGTGGAACATATTGTAACACTAGTGGCAGACAAATATAATCAAGTAACTCCCACTTGATGTACATAATGGTATAATATTAATTGCTTGTAAATATTCGCTTGCTAAAAATCTATTAAGCCTCATCATGGGATGCATTCGAACCTAATTAAGATAATGGAACATGGATCAAATTATTTTTATAACTTGGGCCGAATACCTTGTTTTTGTGATTGGGCCACCATAATCTTAATTTGTTCTTGGGCCACGTTAGAATTATGGACTAGAGATAAGAGTGTGATATGATATCGTGATCATGATAATGAAACTAGGATAATACGATCCTGATGATAACGGAAGGTGATAATGATGACAGTAATGACGAATTATAAAGATGATGAATTGGGTTTTAATTTAAGAAGGTGACAGACAGAAAATTGGTTAAAAGAAATGAGTTGACGATTTTAATTCAGAAAAACAAACATAGACGATTGGTTAAGGGTGTTAGCTAGTATTCGAGAGGTTGTGGGTTCAAGTCCTGGCTTGGGCAGTTTATTATGTTTTTGAGCCTTTAAAGGTAGTTTCATATTCAACTTATTATTATTATTATTATTATTATTATTATTATTATTATTATTATTATTATTATTATTATTATTATTATTATTATTATTATTATTATCATTAAAATGAGTATTAGGATTATCATTACTATTATTATTATTAATATTATTATTAAAAGTATTATCATTTTTATTTTTGTCATTACTATTATTATTTTAGTATTATTATAATTATTTTTTTAACAAACAAACGCTATCCTATCTATATGTGACGACCCGAAAATTTCTGACCAAATTTAAACTTTAATCTTTATATTATTCCGACATGATAAGCAAAGTTTGTTAAGTTAAATCTCAAGAATTTTAAACTGTGTTCATACATTCATTATAACCTCGACCAAATTCCGACGATTCACGAACCGTTATATATAAATAGATATGTATATGTATATATATATATTATAACTTGAGAATATTAATAAAGTATTAAACGTATAATACTTTACACGAACGTATTTGTTTCAATATGATTTTTGACGAAATTAAAAAAAAAAATATTAAATGATTGAATTATCAGAAACATTGAATTATGATTACAAGTCTCTGTTGAGAGGTCCACTATGATTTGAGAAAATCTATTCCTCTTAACGATATTCAGAATAATTTGTAACGCTATTTATAAATAAAAACAAAAAGTGTCATTTACGAAAGTTAGACAAAAGTTAGTGGAGAATTGGTTTCCATAATATTCTATTAATCTATTTTCAAACGTACAAAGACGTTTTCAGTTTAAAAAGAACTTTATTATTAAAACGTATATAACTTTTATAAATATCTAGAATCACTTTTGATAACTCATTACTTAACCAGTATAATAAATATAGCGATATTTATATTTTATTTCATTAAATATATATAACGATTTAAATTAATATTATATATATTTATACGCGTATTATACATACATAGTTTTTATACTTTTACTATACTTTAACTTTAACTTTATTTACTTTAACTTTAATTAATAATTCACTTTAATAATTCACTTTAATAATTCACTTTAATAATTCATACTTTAATAATTCATACTTTAATAATTCATACTTTAATAATTCACTTTAATAATTCACTTTAATAATTCAAAAATCTATTATAAATAGAATTCAATAGGTTTCATTATTTCATAGAAACTTGAAAATATATTTCTCTAAACTCTTTCAATCGAATTACATATATATATATTTACTTAGTATTATTTCAAGATATTATTAGTATACATAAAATACTACGACGGAGTTATATTCAGACGATTTCAAAATAAGTTTTCAAATGAGATAGAGCTAAGAAAATTATGGGTTATAGCTATGAAGGTTATGGGTATTGATCGAGGGTATTGCTCGTGAGGTCAACCTAACGTTTATCATTTTCGTTGCGTCTACGTACTTTCCTGCAATATTGAATCACAATATTGATACGTTCGTGAATCCGAGACAAACCCTGCACTTGTTCAGTGCCGTCATATACATAATTGCTACGAAATACAGTATTGTGAGTTTCATTACTCCCTTTTTATATATATTTTTGGGCTGAGAATACATGCGCTCTTTTATAAATGTTTTACAAAATAGGCACAAGTACTAAAACTAATTATATGTGGGTTTAAACCAGAAATATACCCTTAGCTTGGTAACATTAAACTACTTGTCTATGTACGGTAGGCGCGAATCCTAAAGATAGATCTATTGGGCCTGACAAACCCCATCCTGACTATGGGATGCTTTAGTACTTCGAGGTTATTTTAAACACACCTGATCTGGTGTACTTCAGAGGGTAAAACATGAACGTTAAGGCTTGTTACTGGGTGCCTACAACTTATAGAATACTTTTATACACTTGCGAGTGTACGGATATTTATAGAAACTGAAATCTTGTGGTCTATTACTATTACAGAAATGATGGATTATGATAAACTAATGAACTCACCAACCTTTTGGTTGACACTTTAAAGCATGTTTATTCTCAGGTATTAAAGAAATCTTCCGCTGTGCATTAGCTCATTCTAAGGATATTACTTGGAGTCATTCATGGCATATTTTGAAAGACGTTGCATTCGAGTCATTGAGTTCATCAAGATTATTATTAAGCCAATTATAGTTGGATGTATTATGAAATGGTGTGTATGCCGTCAACTTTCGTTGTAAAGAAAGTTTGTCTTTTAAAAAGGAATGCAATGTTTGTAAAATGTATCATATAGAGGTCAAATACCTCGCGATGTAATCAACTATTGTGAATCGTTTATAATGTATATGAACGGGTCCTTTCAGTTGGTATCAGAGCGGTGGTCTTAGCGAACCAGGTCTTGCATTAGTGTGTCTAACTGATAGTTGTTAAGATGCATTAGTGAGTCTGGACTTCGACCGTGTCTGCATGTCAAAAGTTTTGCTTATCATTTTTAGTCAAAAATCATCTACTTACCATCCTTAGGAAATTACCTGCTTATCATTCTTAAGTCTAGACGCGTTTTCCTACATTTATTGCATAATAGTGTATAGACAAATTCTTATCTTAGCATATCTGTTACTGTGAACTTTGACTGACATCTTTCAAAGATTCCTCCGTAATTTATGGGATTTTGGTATTATATATACATATGTAAATTATGTATTGAAGAATACCAAATCTAAATTCTACAATCTATTTCATACCAAAAATTCTTTCCCTGATCATACAAGATGGATCCCTCAACTAGTTCGAGTTCCTCGGATTCCGACAGCTATGCCGATATGGATTTCCACATGAGCTCCGAAAGCAGTGTGACCGGAATGGATCAACCAATTAGCCATCATCTATTCTGGATGAATTGGGGATGGGTTCGTAATCTACTTAACCATTGGAGACAAGAAGAAGGTGATCCCTTTCATCCACCACATTGCCCTCTTGGCAATGAACCTGAAGCACTTACCGGCGAACCTGTCCGAAACACCATTTTCTCTCTCATTTCCAGAGTATCTCGTCATGATTATATACTACACCAAATTCTAGATCTTATTTATCCGATCATCCGAACCGACAATCACCCCGGTGTAATAGAAAAAGTCAACGAGCTTCGCGCTCGGGTAGTGGCTTTGGAGAATATGGTGCAAAGGTTACAAACACCAGCAGCAGCACCAGCAGCATAACCAGTACCACCATCAACAACATCAACAGTACCATTACCACCACCAACAACAACCGCATCGCAAACCTCAACTTCACAATCTGTCCCACGAGCATCGACGTCATACGCCATGTAGATACCAAGGAATACCACAACGATGAAGTATTGATTCATAACTTCATTGGAGAAATATTCTACGGCGATTATGTAATTTCTAAAGTTTAGAAATTATCTATCCTAGCCTTAACCATAAATCAAATGAGTTTAATTTAATATTAACTAATTAAATCAATATTACATCTGAAGAAATATACACATATATATTTCCATAAAGACTGTAATAAAAATCTTTTGTACAAAATATTAATTGTGAAATTTTTTTTAACGGGTAGGTAATACCCGAGAGATATATAAATTCACAATTAATATGTTACATTCTTCGAATCTGATTCAGCAAATCATCCATTATACTCCCTACTTTCACAACAATATACATTCTTTTATAGAAATCAAAACAACCATACTCATTCAAAATCTAATTACATATTCTGATTTTGAAATCTCATAATTCGATTCAAGATATAACCGAAATCATCACTCTTAGATTCCTACATCTTTCAAAACTATACTTTGACTTCAAAACTGTCCTAGAACCTCATTTCTATTCATGGAACTCACAAAAATATTTGTATCATTCAAAATCTTAGAACATCATATGTATATTAACAATTACAATATGTGTTCAAACACTTCAAAATTCCTAAAGACATGCGAGATGATGATCCAACTACATATTACCCACTATCATGCATCTGAAAAGCTCTTGAAACCAAAGTTATAGTTTAACACGTATCCGTGTCAGATCCTTTGATATTTATTACCAAATATAATTTTTCATTCTCTTTCCAAAATAGACAGTTTTGTCACAGCTCCAGCAAATCATCTTCATTTATTTATACGAATAAACCTTATTATAACAATTACCCCTTCATCATTGTTACTGGGGAACCTTTCATATCTCGCCACATTAGCAGTAAACTTATCAACAACTTCATTAACCTTCGACTTAAGCCTCTCCGAAAAGCCACTATACTTATTCATTAAAACCCCATCATGTACTCACCTACATTCTGTAACAATAATTGTCACACCAACTACTGGGAATTAGCAATCAGTATTTTGAATTTCGCGACAATTTTACGTCAAAAGTTATACATATAACGTCTATCTCCTAGACTTACATACTTCGAATGTGAATTTTCTGAAAAACATCCCAAAATATGAACTAGTTCTCCGAAATTGGAAAAATGCTGATGAAGCAGCAAAAACTGTAAACGACTTTAACAGTCAAAAGTTTGATGATAAAGAATAGCATGGTGGTAAAGCTGAGAAAAAGAGAAGGTTTGAAACTGGAAAACGGATTGAGCAGACCATGAAGGAGGCTGTGGACAAATCACAAAGACTAAACCTGCCTTCAAAGGATCCAAATGATTCAGTGTCTACTGAAATCATTAGCAAACACCTTACTTCTTATTCTAAACCTTCACAGACAAATCTTCTTCATCATCCATATTATCGTATCTTTTATTATAATATCTTCGATATTCCTGAAGATATTTTCACAACTATTCTTATCTGAAATCTTTTATCTCTTCGCAATATCTGCGTTACAACATAAAAAGAAACTGTGTTAGTTTCTAAATTCTAAAAAAAAAAAATTTGAATTTAAAATAGGAATATTCTTGAAGAAGTGTTGGGAGCTGAAGCATGAGTTAGTATAATATAATGACACTTGATCAACGTGATTATATTACAGTAATTCATGCTGAGTTTCTAAATGGAACATGATGATTCACAGATCATAACGTCATCATGTGCTATGTTACACGACTCTTGTATTCTCTTTGATCTCTAAATATCAAGAAAATATTTCTTGATGATTCGGCCTTTTTCGAGGTATTCTGGTAATTTGACAAGTCAAGATCGTGCCATTACAATTTCCTTCCTAGAACAATAACAATGTTCATTCCAAAATTTATATCTGCGAATTTTGGACTATTACAAGCGGTGCTTAATCGCAAGAAGAAGAAACGAAAGGACAAAGTTCCGAACTAGAAATGGGAGTATAAATCATAGCAAATAGAAGAGAGCATTAACTGTGAATGACAATGATTATAGAAGAAGCAAGGACTTTGAAATATAAGGGAAGATATAAAACCCAACAACAACTCAGAAATCACAAACCGTATATATTAATGCATATAGCAATATAAAGACACGGGAGAACTAAAAACACTATAAAGCCAAGAGTATAGTAAAAGTAAATAGATTCTTCCGGAGGCAGATGAAAAAGAAGAGCGACAGATATGAAAGTGAGGAGTATATCAAGAATCATCACTGGATGAAGCATATTGACAAATACTTTAAAATATGAGTTGAGAATGTGTGAGTTGTAAGAAAACAAATGAGGTGGATTTATAGTGAAATATCCGACAGAGAAATCAAAATGGATTATCGCATTAATTCGAAGAGGATCATAATTTCCTTAATCGCCGAATAATCAAATCCAATATAGATTACAAAGATTTTCTTTTCGGAGATCAATCGTGATGACGTCAAAAGATACGACGAATCACTATTATCTTATTTCATTCATTTACGATAACTTCACTCACACACTTCGAGTAATCGAATTATTTTATCCATTCTTCTTGAACATGATAAAACTCTATAATCGTTATAATAACATTCTTATTGTTAGTCATGACGACCTCTATCAAATTTCGGGGACGAAATTTCTTTAACGGGTAGGTACTGTGACGACCCGGAAATTTCTGACCAAATTTAAACTTTAATCTTTATATTATTCCGACATGATAAGCAAAGTTTGTTAAGTTAAATCTCAAGAATTTTAAACTGTGTTCATACATTCATTATAACCTCGACCAAATTCCGACGATTCACGAACCGTTATTTATAAATAGATATGTATATGTATATATATATATATTATAACTTGAGAATATTAATAAAGTATTAAACGTATAATACTTTACATGAACGTATTTGTTTCAATATGATTTTCGACGAAATTAAAAAAAATATATTAAATGATTGAATTATCAGAAACATTGAATTATGATTACAAGTCTCTGTTGAGAGGTCCACTATGATTTGAGAAAATCTATTCCTCTTAACGATATTCAGAATAATTTGTAATGCTATTTATAAATAAAAACAAAAAGTGTCATTTACGAAAGTTAGACAAAAGTTAGTGGAGAATTGGTTTCCATAATATTCTATTAATCTATTTTCAAACGTACAAAGACGTTTTCAGTTTAAAAAGAACTTTATTATTAAAACGTATATAACTTTTATAAATATCTAGAATCACTTTTGATAACTCATTACTTAACCAGTATAATAAATATAACGATATTTATATTTTATTTCATTAAATATATATAACGATTTAAATTAATATTATATATATTTATACGCGTATTATACATACATAGTTTTTATACTTTTACTATACTTTAACTTTAACTTTATTTACTTTAACTTTAATAATTCACTTTAATAATTCACTTTAATAATTCATACTTTAATAATTCATACTTTAATAATTCACTTTAATAATTCATACTTTAATAATTCACTTTAATAATTCAAAAATCTATTATAAATAGAATTCAATAGGTTTCATTATTTCATAGAAACTTGAAAATATATTTCTCTAAACTCTCTCAATCGAATTACATATATATATATATTTACTTAGTATTATTTCAAGATATTATTAGTATACATAAAATACTACGACGGAGTTATATTCAGACGATTTCAAAATAAGTTTTCAAATGAGATAGAGCTAAGGAAATTATGGGTTATAGCTATGAAGGTTATGGGTATTGATCGAGGGTATTGCTCGTGAGGTCAACCTAACGTTTATCATTTTCGTTGCGTCTACGTACTTTCCTGCAATATTGAATCACAATATTGATACGTTCGTGAATCCGAGACAAACCCTGCACTTGTTCAGTGCCGTCATATACATAATTACTACAAAATACAGTATTGTGAGTTTCATTACTCTCTTTTTATATATATTTTTGGGCTGAGAATACATGCGCTCTTTTATAAATGTTTTACAAAATAGGCACAAGTACTAAAACTAATTATATGTGGGTTTAAACCAGAAATATACCCTTAGCTTGGTAACATTAAACTACTTGTCTATGTACGGTAGGCGCGAATCCTAAAGATAGATCTATTGGGCCTGACAAACCCCATCCTGACTATGGGATGCTTTAGTACTTCGAGGTTATTTTAAACATACCTGATCTGGTGTACTTCAGAGGGTAAAACATGAACGTTAAGGCTTGTTACCGGGTGCCTACAACTTATAGAATACTTTTATACACTTGCGAGTGTACGGATATTTATAGAAACTGAAATCTTGTGGTCTATTACTATTACAGAAATGATGGATTATGATAAACTAATGAACTCACCAACCTTTTGGTTGACACTTTAAAGCATGTTTATTCTCCGGTATTAAAGAAATCTTCCGCTGTGCATTAGCTCATTTTAAGGATATTACTTGGAGTCATTCATGGCATATTTTGAAAGACGTTGCATTCGAGTCATTGAGTTCATCAAGATTATTATTAAGCCAATTATAGTTGGATGTATTATGAAATGGTGTGCATGCCGTCAACTTTCGTTGTAAAGAAAGTTTTCTTTTAAAAACGAATGCAATGTTTGTAAAATGTATCATATAGAGGTCAAATACCTCGTGATGTAATCAACTATTGTGAATCGTTTATAATGTATATGAACGGGTCCTTTCAGTAACTGTTTGATTACAATTAGAGGTATTAATATATATACTTGATATAGGTTCGTGAATCCGAGGCTAACCCTATACTTGTTCAATGTCGTCATATGTATTTTTACCACAAAATACAATACTGTGAGTTTCATTTGCTCCCTTTTTAATTGCTTTTGCAATATATATTTTTGGGCTGAGAATACATGCGCTGCTTTTATAAATATTTACGAAATAGACACAAGTACTTAAAATACATTCTACGTTGAGTTGTACCAATGACATATTTCTCTGTAGCTTGGTAACTACTAGTTACATGGGTATTGTAAACGCGAATCCTGTTGATAGATCTATCGGGCCTGACAACCCCAACCGGACTGGACGACCAGTATTCAACGGTTGCACAGTACTTCGTTTCATTACTACACTTGGTACAGTGTAGGGAGATTTCATAATAAAGGGAATATGCGTTGATTAAATGTTAAGTATGGTTACCAAGTGCTCAACCACTTAGAATGCTTTATATACACTTGCGAGTGTATTATGTTTATGATTATGAAATCTTGTGGTCTATTAAGATATTGAAATGATTGTTATGATAAACCTATGAACTCACCAACCTTTTTGGTTGACACTTTTAAGCATGTTTATTCTCAGGTATGAAAGAAGTCTTCCGCTGTGCATTTGCTCATATTACTTGGAGTCATTCCTGCATATTTAGGACAGTACCTCGCTATGAGACCAAATGTTGATGACTTCGTCCAGGTGGATTAGGACGGGTCATTTCATGTGGTATCAGAGCGATGGTCTTAGCGAACCAGGTCTTGCATTAGTGTGTCTAACTGATAGTTGCTTAGATGCATTAGTGAGTCTGGACTTCGACCGTGTCTGCATGTCAAAAGTTTTGCTTATCATTTCTAGTCGGAAATCATCTACTTATCATCCGTAGGAAATTACCTGCTATTCATTCTTAAAATCTAAACACGTCTTACTGCCTCTATTGCATAGACGGTGTATAGATAAATTCATATCTTAGTGTATCTGTTATTGTTACCTTTGCCTGATAGTTTCCGTAGATTCCTCCATAACTTATAGGATTTTAGTATTATATATGCATATGTAAACTATGTATTGCAGGGTACTAATCTACATCCTATAATCTATTTCTTATCGAAAATCCTTCATCTAATCGTACGAGATGAATCACTCAACCAGTTCGAGTCCCTCAGATTTCGATAGCTATTCCGATAGTTATTCTGACAGCTATTCTGACATGGATATTCACCTAAGCTCCGAAAGCGGTGTCACCAGAGTGAATCAATCAATCAGCCATCCCTAATTCATCTGATGGGTTCGTAGTCGACTTAATCAATGGAGACGCGAAGAAGGCGATCCTTTCCATCCACCAAATTGCCCTCTTGACGAAGAACCTGAAGCACCTACCAGCGAATTTATCTGAAACACCATTTTCAACCTCATTTCCAGAGTAGTTCGACACGATTATATTCTATCCGCAATTCTAAACCTTATTCATCCGCTCATTCCGACCAACAATCATCCCTGAATAATAGAAGAAGTTAGCAAACTTCGCGCTCGAGTAATCAATTTGAAGAATATGGTGCAAAATCTACCAGCTTCCGCAACATCACCTGCATCAATAGTACCATCAGTAACAGCACCAGTACCATCAACAATCCATGCCTCAACGTCTCATTTTGTACCTCGAGTATAATTATCATTCTACGTATCGTTCTACATCAATTATCTTCGTTCGACATGTCAATTATGTAATCTATGATGTTTTAAAGATTATATATCCTTGTTCTAACAGTAAATCAAATGAGTCTAATATCATATTAACTCATTAAATCCATGATTTCATCTGAAGAAAATATATATGTATATATATTTTCATAAAGATTGTAATTAAAAATTCTTTTGTACAAACTGTTAATGGTGAAAATATTTTAACGGGTAGGTAATACCCGAAGAATATTGGAGTTTCACATTAATAAGTTACACTGTACATTCTTCGAATCTGATTCAACAATCATTTACTATCCTACTTACATTCATCGATATACAGATCCGTTCACTACAGAATAACCATTTTCATTCAATTTTATATTTGGATTTTGATTTATCAGAATCCAACAAGTGGCATAATAAAGAAAAATATTGGACAAAATAAAATTTGTTAGAAACAAACGAACTAATTAATTGAAATATTGTTAAGAATCCACGCTAACTGTTCCTAGCTAACTGTTCCTAGCTAACTGGTTACATTTTATTTATCGCAATTTAATTATCGCAATTTATATTCTCGCAATTTTATTTATTGTCATTTAATTTCTGTTATTTATTTTACGCACTATAAATAACGGGACACGTATACAAGGTTTCGACATATCATATCGACCCATCTATATATATATATTTTGGAACAATCAAAGGCACTCTATATGCAAATGACGGAGTTAGCTATACAGGGTTGAGGTTGATTCCAAAATATATATATATAGTTTGAGTTGTGATCAATACTGAGACCAGTACACGGGTCACGATACGTATTAATTAATTCGAATATTATATATTCAACTATATATGAATTGTTGGACTGCTAACTTTGGACAATTAAAATGAATTAAAATACTGATTATAACATATGAAACTAAACATCTCTTCAAGTTTGCCACTTGATATCATATTAAACCTCATTTGAATCTTGACGATTCCAATCCATGTTCAAATTTTTAATGATTCTTGAAAATAGCTCAATCGAGAAGATGAACCAACCGCACTTCATATACGGAATAAAAAGTTTATGCATATAGTTATGCACCTGAAAAACTCTTGGAACCTGAGTAAAGGTTTAACACGTATATGCGCTAGCTCCTTTGGCGTTATTATTACCCAAAATAACTTTGCAATCCCTTTCAAATTAGCCAATTTTGTCACAGCTTCAGCAAATCAACTTTGACTTTTCATTCGAACAAACCATATTATAACTTTGATATATAAGTTGCCCTCCATCATCAGTACCGGAGAACCTTTTATATTCTACCATACTACCATCAGCATTTAATCATCTAAAAACACAACTCTCTTGAAAACCCTCGATTTGATAACCGATGATCCAGATCCGTAAACTTTGAAAATGCTAACGAAGCAGCATGTTGTAGATGGTCTTAATGGCCAAAAGTTGATGATAAAGAATGAAGTGTTGGGAACGCTCGATAGAAAATTTGGTACTGAAAAATGGATTGAGCTAATCATGAAGGAGACCAAGGACAAATACAAGGACCAAACCCTATATTCAAAGAATCCAGGGAATTCTGGATCCGATGAAACCTTTAGAGAATATCTTGCTCCAAAGTCATGTTAAAATCTTGCGGAAAATTTTTCCTTATCAACTTTCGAACTTAGAAATTCCAAAATATCATCACAAATATCTTCGATATTTCTGAGGATATTTTCACAAATATTCTTGTTCGAATTATCTACCTCTTCGTGTTTTCTGTACTCCATTATGTTGGAAACTTCAGTAAAATCTAAGTATTAATTATGAATGAATTGCGGAGAAGTGTTGGAATTGAAGCATGAGTTAGTATAATATAATGACACTTGGCCAACGTGATTATATTACAATAAGTCATGCTGAGTTTCTAATGAAACATGATGATGGTTAACAGTGGATCATACCATCATCAGGTGTCAGGTTACACGACTCTTTCATTCTACTTAATTTCTAAGCATATCACGGAAATATTTCCTTGATATTTCCATTCTTCTGTAATTCCAACAGTTTGCTAATAAATCGTGCTATTTCATTTTCTTTCTAAATAGAAGATTTTCTTAAATTCCTTGAATTCCAAAAATCCACCATGACTACGTCAAAAGTAAAGACGAAACATTTCACTCTATTGTGATAGCTTCACTCGTACGCTTCATATGATCGAATCGTCTTATCTAAATAATGATAAAGCTCTAATTATCAACTCATATTCACCATGAAAACATTTTTAGTGTTAGCCATGACGACCTCGATCAAATTTCGGGGACGAAATTTCTTTAACGGGTAGGTACTGTCACGACCCAGAAAATTTTGACTAATTTTAAACTGAACTCTCGATACGATTTAATATTTTTGACACGATAAGCAAAGTCTATAAGGTTGAGTCTCAAAAAGTTTGAACTGTTTCATGTATTCAATTGACCTTCGACTATTCTCGACGATTCACGAACAACTATTTATAAATATATATGTATATAGTTATATATAAATAAATATAATTATATAAAAACTTGAACTGATAATTATCTTTTGAATGAAATTGTTGTTATAAATAATTATGTAAAATAAAATACTAAGTAATGAAAATATTATATATATATGAGTAATAATATTAAATTTATTTGTTTAAAAATATATATATATATATATAATTAGTAAATTCATTGATGTAATAAAACTTGTTATTTATAATGTATATATATATATATATATATATATATATATATATATATATAGTATATTGAAAATGAATGATTTCGAGCTTAATTGGTAAACGTCGGTAACACTCGGTTGATGTTTTGGTAGTTTTAATATAGATATTGTACATGTTCATGAAGGATTGAAATAAAAGTTAGACTGTAAATTGATTACGAAGATTTTAGAGTTATCAAAAGATATTTTTATCTTTTTAGTTTAAATTTTACTACTCCGTACATACTACTTGGAACTAAAGATAAATATTAGACGAACCTTTTTAATCAGATTCCAAACAATTAATGACCATAATAAATAAAAGGACTTAATTTAAAAATTGGGGATTTTTAGGAACACCCTTATATATTAACTGTTTAGCAATGGACACGATATATATATTCGAGCTAAAAGTGTCGGTAACTAACTTACCAAAAGAACGGACGGCTGCATTACTATTATTCAATTTGACACAGTATCTTGGGATTTCTATTGGTGATTGAGTAATAAATTTTATAGATATTTCTTTAATATTACTGTGTTAAATTTGTCTTTGTTGTCTTCACTATATTATATATGAACATGATAAATTCATATAGCAAACACTCTCATCTACATTTGATCACTTTGCTTCCTCATAATCTTCCATCTACACCCGTCACCCTACACCGCCGTTTCATGTATAACTCGATGAACTACAATCTTCAAGCTCGATCACCAAACACCACCTTAAATCACCACCATTACCACCTCCAACCTACAAACCCACAATCACCATGATCATCGACAACCACCACTTCCACCACCGTTACCACTATAAACCAACAAAGAAAACCCTCACCATATATAAACTTACTAGACCTCATAATCTTACCATTTTTTTTCTTTCCCTTTCCTGTCGACATCACCACCACTTGCTCAACTTCTGTTTCTGTCAAACTAAACCACCACTCACGATTGTTTCCATTTCAAGATTACCATCGAGACACACCTTTATCTATCACACTCAACAACCATTTACAACCGAGAACAACGTTAAACCACCACTTTATTTACACAAGGCTGTTGCCATTTTTTTTCTGGTTTCTGTATTCGAACCCAAGAACCACACTAAACCGCCATCTCCTCTTTCTTCTCCATGAATCCACAAACACCAACAGTTGTTGTTCACTGATTAGGACTACCAGATTGTTTCTGTTTCAGCCTGCAACAAAAATTAAAAACCCTTGAAGTTTGTTATTTACCTTCTTGATCGATTAAACCCATTTGCAAGCCTGCAACCATTTTCCATTTCTTTTTATTTACAAATCACAGACCACCCCATCGTAGTTGCTTCAACTATCACTACTGCTGCGTTTTTTTTATATATGTTCCTGTTTTACCTACGAGGGAGATGAAGCCATAAAGAGGAGGTATCAAATATGCATTATTTTGTCAAGCTTTGAAAAAAGGGTAATCATGTGGAACATATTGTAACACTAGTGGCAGACAAATATAATCAAGTAACTCCCACTTGATGTACATAATGGTATAATAGTAATTGCTTGTAAATATTCGCTTGCTAAAAATCTATTAAGCCTCATCATGGGATGCATTCAAACCTAATTAAGATAATGGAACATGGATCGAATTATTTTTATAACTTGGGCCGAATACCTTGTTTTTGTGATTGAGCCGCCATAATCTTAATTTGTTCTTGGGCCACGTTAGAATTATGGACTAGAGATAAGAGTGTGATATGATATCGTGATCATGATAATGAAACTAGGATAATACGATCCTGATGATAACGGAAGGTGATAATGATGACAGTAATGACGAATTATAAAGATGATGAATTGGGTTTTAATTTAAGAAGGTGACAGACAGAAAATTGGTTAAAAGAAATGAGTTGACGATTTTAATTCAGAAAAACAAACACAGACGATTGGTTAAGGGTGTTAGCGAGTATTCGAGAGGTTGTGGGTTCAAGTCCTGGCTTGGGCAGTTTATTATGTTTTCGAGCCTTTAAAGGTAGTTTCATATTCAACTTATTATTACTATTATTATTATTATTATTATTATTATTATTATTATTATTATTATTATTATTATTATTATTATTATTATTATTATTATTATTATTATTATTATCATTAAAATGAGTATTAGGATTATCATTACTATTATTATTATTAATATTATTATTAAAAGTATTATCATTTTTATTTTTATCATTACTATTATTATTTTAGTATTATTATAATTATTTTTTTAACAAACAAACGCTATCTATATAAAAATATATTACAATTCAATTAATATTACATACTAATATGTTTTAATATACTAACTAATATTACCATTTATATTGATATAACATTAAGATAACATATATATATATATATATATATATATATATATATATATATATATATATATATATATATATATATATATATATATCTGTTTGATTATAATTAGAGGTATTAATATATATACTTGATATAGGTTCGTGAATCCGAGACTAACCCTATACTTGTTCAATGTCGTCATATGTATTTTTATCACAAAATACAATACTGTGAGTTTCATTTGCTCCCTTTTTAATTGCTTTTGCAATATATATTTTTGGGCTGAGAATACATGCACTGCTTTTATAAATGTTTACGAAATAGACACAAGTACTTAAAATACATTCTACGTTGAGTTGTACCAATGGCCTATTTCTCTGTAGCTTGGTAACTACTATTTACATGGGTATTGTAAACGCGAATCCTGTTGATAGATCTATCGGGCCTGACAACTCCAACCGGACTGGACGACCAGTATTCAACGGTTGCACAGTACTTCGTTTCGTTACTACACTTGGTACAGTGTAGGGAGATTTCATAATAAAGGGAATATGCGACGTTGATTAAATGTTAAGTATGGTTACCAAGTGCTCAACCACTTAGAATGCTTTATATACACTTGCGAGTGTATTATGTTTATGATTATGAAATCTTGTAGTCTATTAAGATATTGAAATGATTGTTATGATAAACCTATGAACTCACCAACCTTTTTGGTTGACACTTTTAAGCATGTTTATTCTCAGGTATGAAAGAAGTCTTCCGCTGTGCATTTGCTCAAATTACTTGGAGTCATTCCTGCATATTTAGGACAGTACCTCGCTATGGGACCAAATATTGATGACTTCGTCCAGGTGGATTAGGACGGGTCGTTTCATTGATTTTTCATAGCTACATAGGCGTAACCTCGAGCATTCAACGTTTTTTCTTCTAAACATATGAACGGTCCATCTCTTCATAAAGTAACAAATTCGGTATTTGAATAGGTTTGATTATTTGAACATTTACCTTCGTGTGACCATTTTCCGCATTTGTGACATTTTTCAAGGTGTTGTGCTTTTCTTTTCGCTGCGGATTTTGATTTTCCTTTACCAAATTGTAACTTATTATCTTCGCATCTGGATTCTTTTCTTACTCCGTCCAATTTTTCTCTGATTTCTGATACCAGTTCACTCGGTAGTGTGTCATTATTACGTTTAGTGATCAAAGCGTGTAGCATTAGACCATGATTTAGTTCACAGGAAGTCTTCATTTCTTAAAAACCTAAAAAAAATAAAAATTCAGAATGGGGGGAGAAGACTAGTTCTTTAGGGTCTGCTAGGGAAAGACCATTCAGGTTCCATTTTCGAGAACTACACGAAAATAGAAAATCTAACTCTAACAGAAATACATATTATCCTTTAAAGACTTGATTCTCCCCACACTTAGTTAGCTGTGGTATTGAAATTGTGATTAACTTCGTTGTCGACTTCCATCGGACTATCTATGTAATGTTTAACTCTGTGACCATTAACCTTAAATTCAATCCCATTTGAATTTATTAACTCTACTATTCCGTATGGGAAAGCTCTTTTGACTATGAATGGTCCAGACCATCTTGATTTCAATTTTCCAGGAAATAGCTTGAATCGTGAATTGAAAAGAAGAACTCTATCTCCTTCCTTAAATTCTTTTGAACTTCTTATTCTTTTATCATGCCATTTCTTCGTTCTTTCTTTATAGATTAATGAATTTTCGTATGCTTCATGTCTTAATTCTTCTAATTCGTTTAATTGACTTAACCGTAGACGTCCAGCTTCATGTAAATCAAGATTACATGTCTTCAAAGCCCAAAATGCTTTGTGTTCAATTTCTACTGGAAGATGACATGCTTTTCCATAAACGAGTCTAAAAGGTGTGGTACCAATTGGAGTTTTGTAGGCTGTTCTAAAAGCCCAGAGTGCATCCTCTAATTTTATGGACCATTCCTTCGGATTTGATCCTACGGTTTTCTCTTGAATATGTTTTAAAGCTCGGTTGGTATTTTCAACTTGTCCACTTGTTTGTGGATGATAAGCAGTGGAGATTTTATGAGTTACTCCATATCTTTTATGAACTTTCTCAAGTTGATTATTACAGAAATGAGTACCCCGATCACTTATTAAAGCTTTCGGTGTTCCAAACCTTGCAAAAATACGTTTTAAAAAGTTGACTACAACTCGTGCATCGTTAGTTGGGAGAGCTTGTGCTTCCGCCCATTTAGATACATAATCAATGGCTACGAGAATATAGAGATTATTATGAGATTTTGGAAATGGACCCATAAAGTCAATACCCCAAATGTCAAATACTTCACATACTTGAATGACATTTTGTGGCATTTCATCACGTTGACTTATTTTTCCGGCCCTTTGACAAGCATCACAGGATTTGCAAAGAAGGTGTGCGTCTTTGTAAATTGTAGGCCAATAGAATCCAGCATCATAAACTTTTCTTGCTGTTAATTGAGGCCCGTAATGCCCTCCTGTTGGTCCTGTGTGACAATGGTTTAAGATTTTACTAGCTTCATCTCCGAATACACATCGGCGTATTATTCCATCTGGACAACTTTTAAACAGATGTGGATCTTCCCAGAAATAGTGTTTTATATCACTAAAGAATTTCTTTCGTTTTTGGTACGACAATCCTTTTTCAAGGAATCCACAAACTAAGTAGTTTGCATAGTCTGCAAACCATGGAATTTCATTATAATCTATCTTCAATAGATATTCATCAGGAAAGTTGTCTTGTATGGCCGATTCATTTAGAACTTCTAATTCGGTATTTTCAAGACGAGAAAGATGATCAGCGGCGAGATTTTCTGTTCCTCTTTTATCTCGAATTTCAATATCGAACTCTTGTAAGAGTAAGATCCAACGGATTAATCTTGGTTTAGCATCTTGTTTCAAAAATAGGTATCTAAGAGCAGAATGGTCGGTATAGACCACCGTTTTAGCTAGAACGAGATATGAACGAAATTTGTCAAAAGCAAAGACAATAGCAAGGAGTTCTTTTTCAGTAGTTATGTAATTTTTTTGTGCTCCTTGTAACGTCTTACTAGCATAATATATAGGTTGAAATCGTTTTTCAATCCTTTGACCTAAAACGGCTCCCATTGCAAAATCACTTGCATCGCACATAAGTTCAAACGGTAAATTCCAATTTGGTGTTATCATGATCGGCACATTAGTGAGTTTCTCTTTAAGAATATTAAAAGATTTGATACATTCCTCTGAAAAGATGAATGGAGCATCCTTTTCTAGGAGTTTATTCATAGGAGTGGCAATTTTAGAAAAATCTTTTATGAAACGTCGGTAAAAACCGGCATGCCCTAGAAAACTCCTAACTCCTCTAACATTGGTGGGATGTGGAAGTTTAGCAATTACATCTACTTTAGCTCTATCCACTTCAATTCCTTCCTTTGAGATTTTATGTCCAAGAACGATGCCTTCTTTAACCATGAAATGGCATTTCTCCCAATTAAGAACTAGATTTGATTGTTCACATCTAATAAGCATTCGTTCCAGATTAACTAGACATGTTTCAAATGTATCACCAAAGACTGAAAAGTCATCCATGAAAACTTCCATGCATTCTTCTATCATGTCGTGAAAAATCGCCATCATGCACCTTTGAAAGGTTGCAGGGGCGTTGCAAAGTCCAAATGGCATGCGTTTGTAAGCAAAAGTACCATAAGGGCACGTGAATGTGGTTTTCTCTTGGTCCTCGGGTGCTATTGGAATTTGAAAGTATCCGGAAAATCCATCAAGAAAACAATAGTAACTGTTTCCGGCTAATCTTTCCAACATTTGATCAATAAAAGGTAAGGGAAAGTGATCTTTTCTGGTGGCGTCATTTAATTTTCTATAATCAATACATACACGCCATCCTGTTACAGTCCTAGTCGGAATAAGCTCATTTTTCTCATTTGTAATGACAGTCATGCCACCCTTCTTAGGCACGCATTGAACTGGGCTTACCCATGGACTATCAGAAATTGGATAAATTAAACCTGCATCAAGCAGTTTAATAATTTCTTTTTTAACTACATCTTGCATATTAGGATTTAGTCTTCGTTGTGCACATACGTTTTATGACCTTCTTCCATAAGGATTTTATGTGTGCAATACGAAGGACTTATTCCTTTAATATCATGAATCTTCCATGCAATGGCTGGTTTATGAGCTTTCAACACAGAAATGAGTTGTGATTTCTCATTTTTAGTAAGAGAAGACGATATTATTACAGGTAATTCAGATTCACCATGTAAATAAGCGTATTCCAAATGATTTAGAAGTGGCTTTAACTCTAATGTCGGAGGTTCTTCTATCGATGATTTATATCGATATCTGTCTACTTCTTTTAGCATTTGAATTTCTTCTATTTTTGGTTCATATCCATTAGCCATTAGTGTAGCTAACATTTCAATTTCATCAATTGGTTCAGTACCTTCTCCTAAAGAACATTCTCCTGTTCCTTGTAATTCTGGAAATTCTTCTAACAATTCTGCATGTGATTCTATAGTTTGAATATAATAGCATGTATCATCTACAGATTGCGGTTATTGCATTGCTTTATCAACTGAAAAGGTAACACTCTCATCCTCTATACTTAGGGTCAGTTTCTTACCAAACATGTCTATCATTGCTTTAGTCTTGTTTAAGAATGGTCTTCCTAATATGAGAGGAACTTGAGAATCTTCTTCCATATCCAGAACAACAAAATCTACTGGAAATACTAAAGTACCAACTTTAACTAGCATGTTCTCCATTATCCCTCTAGGATATTTTATTGATCGATCGGCTAGTTGTATGCTTATTCTTGTTGGTTTCAATTCTCCAAGGTTTAGTTTAGCGTATAGTGAATACGGCATTAAATTTATACTAGCACCTAAGTCTGCCAATGCTTCTATTGAACTAAGACTACTCAGAAAACATGGAATTGTGAAACTTCCTGGATCAGATAATATTTCTGGTATCTTATTCAACAGCACTGCTGAACAATTAGCAATCATAGTAACGGCTGAGAGTTATTCCATTTTCTTTCTATTCGATATTAGATATTTCAAAAATTAAGCATATCTAGGCATTCCTGAAATTACATCAATGAAAGGAAGATTTACATTTATCTGTTTAAACATATCCAAGAATTTGGGTTGCTCGGCTTCAAGTTTCTCTTTCTTCATTTTACTCGGGTAAGGAAGTGGTGGTTGGTATGGTTTAACATAAGGTTTAGCCTTAACTGTGTTATCTTCATTAACCTTTTCAACTACCGGTTCTGTTTCCTTATCTTGTTCAGGTTGTGGTTCTTGTTGAGTAGGAATAGCTTCATCAGAAGTTACAGGTATTTCAGGTGGTTTAAGTGTAATACCACTTCTTGTGGTAATGGCTTTAGCTGTTTCATTCCGGGGGTTAGCATTTGTATCACTAGGTAAACTTTCCGGTTTTCTTTCACCTATTAACCTTGCTAGGTTACTTACTTCTTGTTCCAAGTTTTGAATAGAAGCTTGTTGATTTGTAAATGCTTGAGCATTTTGTTCATTCGTTTGTTTCTGAGATGTGAAAAACTGTGTTTGAGTTTCAACTAGCTTCGTCATCATATCTTCTAAATTTGGCTTTTTATCATCGGTTTGTGGTGGTTTGTTTTGAAAATTAGGTCTTTGCTGATTGTAAGTATTATTGGATACTTGTTGATTACTAGGACCTTGTTGGTTGTTGTATGGAACATTTCAATTATAATTCTGGTTTTGATGGTAAATTGGTCTTGGCGGTTGATAATTATTCTGATAATTATTTCCAGGCCTTTGGTTTAGATATGAAACATTCTCTCTTTGTTCCATTGTTAATTCAATACTAAGACAATCTTTTGTCAAATGTGGTCCTCCACACTGCTCACAACTAATTCGTATTGAGTGTATATCCTTAGTCATCTTTTCCATTCGTCTCTCGACAGCATCTATCTTTGCTGAAATGGAATCTAAGTCATGGCTAGAATCGGCTCTAGCTGCTTTAGATGATCTTATGTGAGTGGGAAGCAGTGTTATCAATAATTTTATAAGCATCAGTTTCGGTTTTCTTCATAATAGAACCACCAGCTGCTATATCGATGTCTTTCCTTGTAGTGATGTCGAATCCTTGGTAGAATATGTGTACTATTTGACAGGTGTCTAAACCATGTTGCTGACATCCTCTTAATAACTTTCCAAATCTTGTCCACGCCTCATATAGAGTTTCATTCAGTTTCTGTGTGAACGTAAAAATTTCTCCTTGAAGTCTTACGGCTTTAGATGCCGGAAAGAATTGTTTAAGAAAATTTTCAACTAAAACGTCCCATGTATCAATCGCCCCTTCAGGTAACGATTCCAACCAATCTTTGGCTTCTCCCTTTAAAGTCCAGGGAAATAACATGAGATATATCTGTTCATCTTCCACTTCTCTTATTTTAAATAGAGTGCAGATCCTATTAAAGGTACGAAGATGTTCATTTGGATCTTCCTTCGGCGCACCACTAAATTGGCATTGATTAGTCACCATATGTAGGATTTGTCCTTTGATTTCATAATCTGTTGCATTAATGTCTGGATGAGTAATTGCGTGACCTTGACCAGTGCGTTTAGCTCTCATTCGGTCTTCCATACTTAAAGGTTCCAGATTTTCCATGATTGAATTTGTTGAATCTGAATCACTAGAGGATTCTGATTTAATGGTTCGTTCCTCAACAATCTCTGTTTGAATGATTGGTGGTTCCGGAGAAAAAATTAATGGTTCAGGATCTATGAATCGTCCCTGAATATTCTCCGGATTCTTAATTGTGAGGTCGGGTTCAAAAAATGGATTATCGGAAATTTGAATTGGAGTACTTGGTCGACTGGATGACGATTCTAAAGAAAAATCAACGGCGGTAATATTAGCTAGATGTCTTGATCGAGTTACAGGTAATGAACGTACAAAAGGTGGTGAACGTCTTGCTCGGTGCATTCACTGAATATCCTATTAGTTTTTAAAAGGAAAGAAAAATTATATAAGTTATCCAATTAATAGACTTTTCTGATTTTGCCCACGTTTTGAATAGCCAAAAGATGCAGCAGAGGGGCAGGATTCGTTTGGTCTCAATATAATTGAGTACTGTTTGGCTCCAATAACCCAGTCCATGTACAAATCCAACTATTACTACGAACCAGAAAATTTTGATGTCTATCAATTTAACCACTTAAAATAAATTTTCGTAATTTAAAGAAATTTAGATAAGAAGTAGAATAAAAATCTATGTCCTAAAAACTAGGATGTCGAGAAATAAGAAAGAAAAAGAGCGTGTTGAAAAAGGTCGAAAAAGAAAAGGGTTGAAAGAAAGAAAAAAAAAATAAAAGGCGTCGAAAAAGAAAAAAAATGACTATAAAACTTTAAAACACTCGACTAACCCAACCTTATTACTATCACTAACTTAAAATTAAAATTGCAAATTGAGATTACTAATTGGAGTGATAATTGATACATAGGTAAAAGGCGTCGAAAAATTCTAAAGCATCTAAATCTTAGTCTAAAGAAAAAGCACTTAAGGGATTTTACGGCAAAACCTAAAAATCTAGAAATAAAAATAACTATGGCAAAAACTATATTTAAAACTAAATACTAGCGAAAAATACAAAAAATTACGCTAAAACAATTAAAAAGGGACAAAATATAAAAATATACTAAAAGTAGTAAAAATTACAATTTTTATAAAAATATTATTTTTATATTATTTATTTTATAAAACTATTAATTTTAAAATTTAATTAAACTAATTACACTAAATATATAAAATAATTAAAACTAAACTAAATTAACTAATTAAAAATTAAAAACCTAATTAGGGTTTTAATTTAATTATAATAAATTATACCCCGTAATTAATGCTGATTAGGGTTGCTGGACACGCGTGTCAGGGTGGCTCCGCGAGTCGCGGTGCCACATACCAGAAAACTCCGTGAGTCGCGGTGATTGAATTTTCAAATGAGGTGCAGGCCAAAATCGTTCGATTTTTAATATTTTTATTTTTATTTATATTTTTTATTTTTATATTTTAATATTTATATAAAATATTTATATTAATTAAATAAAAACTTATGTTTTAAAAACTAAAATAAAAATAGAAATACTTTATAATTTTATAAAAATCTTAAAAATAGATTTATATATATATATATATATATTTTTTTTCGGTGTTTTTTATTTTTATATTTAGCGTTGCGCTTCCGGCTTTTAAGCTAGATTTTGTTCCCCGGCAGCGGCGCCAAAAATACTTGATGTGCGCAGAGGTGTGTATGAAATAGCTTATATTTTACTAGGAAAAACTATTAAATACGATACAATTTTACACAAGATATTTATTTATTTATAGAATGGATATACCTAAACCTTGCTACAACACTTATAGGCAGTGTACCTAATCGTACAGTAGTGTAGTTTTTAGTAAGTCTGGTTCGTTCCACAGGGAAAATCTTTAAACAAAGCTTAACGCTATATTAGTTTAATTTATAAAAATAGAAATATATATATAAGTAATATTATTATTATAAAAGGGGGGTTTTTACCGTTTAATGACCGGTTTGTCGATTTTAAAACTTTAGTCGCAGTTAAAACCTAATGTAAAATATTAAAAATAAATACAAGACTTAATTTAAAGTGTAAAGTAAATAACGATAATGAAATTGCGATAAATGAAAGTGCGATAAAATAAAAGTGCGATAATTAAAAAGTACGATAATTAAAAGTGCAATTAAATACAATAATAATAAATAAAAGTACGATAATTAGAAGTGCAATTAAATATAAAATAAAGGGAATTAAATATGAAATAAAAGAATTATGCTTATTTAAACTTCCGTAATCATGATGTTTGACGTGTTGATTTTAGTTTTATGCCCATGGGTTAATTGTCCTTTGTCCTGGATTATTTAATATGTCCGTCTGGTTTTTGTCCATAACAGTCCATCAGTCATAAATATAAAGTGCGAGTGTCCTCGTCAAATTATCCTTATACCCGAATTTAAATATTCCAACTAATTGGGGACTTAAACTGTAACAAGGTTTTAATACTTTGTTATCAATTATGCCAAGTGTCCTTGTACATAATTTCACCCCTGTTTTAATAATTCCATAGACTATTAATCCATTCCCGTGTCCGGTTAAATGAATGATTATTCGTACATATAAATATCCCGCCCATCGTGTCCGATCGAGTGTATATGGTTATTTATAGGGACGTCCAATTGTAAATCTTTATATTAAAATTAACAAACTATCATTTAGTTAAACAAATATAAAGCCCATTAATAGCCCATAGTCTAATTTCCACAAGTGTCGTTCTTTTGTCCAAACCCCAATTATGGTACAAAGCCCAATTACCCAATTTTAATAATTAGCCTAACATCATGATTACTTCGGCATTAAATAAGCATAATAATAACTTAGCTACGAGACATTAAATTAAAAAGGTTGAACATAACTTACAGTGATTAAAAATAGCGTAGCGTTACACGGACATAATTTCGACTTACACCCTTACAACATTCGCTAACATACCCTTATTATTAGAATTAGAATTAAAATTAAAATTAAAGTTATAATATATATATATATATATATATATATATATATATATATATATATATATTACGTTTGAATGAGGAGAAGAAAAAGATGTTATTTAAAACGATCAAAATGCGTTTCCTTTTATAGGCAGATTTGGTTTTGAGTGCTCCGCGAGTCGCGGTATTTTTGTTCCAAACTCCGCAAGTCGTGAAGTTTGATTTTACAGCTCACTCCAATTTGGATCTTTACTTGCCGACGGATTTTAATAATATAAATATAATATAAATATATAATTTATATAATTAATTATATATTATATTATATTTATATACATAATTAATTTGTAACTTTCGGTCCATTGCGTCGAGCGTTGAGAGTTGACTCATGTCCCGGTTCCGGATTTTCGAACGTCCTTGCGTACAATTTAATATCTTGTACTTTGCGTTTTGTAACTTGTACTCTTGTAATTTCGAGACGTTTCTTATCAATAATTGGAACCTTTTTGATTGTATCTTGTACTTTTTAGCTTTTTGGTCGTTTGCGTCTTCAATTCGTCGAATCTGTCTTTTGTCTTCACCTTTTATTATTTAACCGAATATCACTTGTAAATAGGACAATTGCAACTAAAAGCTTGTCTTTCTTGAGGAATAATGCTATGAAATATATGTTCGTTTTTAGCATTATCAGTGATATATTATTATAATCAGTTTTTCATATGGAATTGTACTAGTTGAATTGTATATTAGCTACTAAGTATGAACTTAACCGGTAGGTAGTACCCGAATTTAAACTTATAAAACGCTAATATGAAGAAAAAGCTTTTATAAATGAGTTCATATTATGCTACGAGATACTATTGACTACTCTTAATATTCTGTATGATTAACTTATTTCATTTGACTATTTTGAAGAAAATGGCACCGACACTCGACACACCTTGAATATGAGCGAAGAGGAATTTCGTGCCTTTCTTGCTTCAAACATAGCCGCAGTACAGGCCGCGCTACATACCAACAATAACTCTAAATCTAGCAATACAGCTAACGGCGCAAGAAATCGTGTATGATGCTCCTACAAGGAATTCACTGCCTGCAAACCTTCAGAATTTGATGGGACCGAAGGACCAATCGGATTGAAACGGTGGACCGAGAAAGTTGAATCGGTGTTTTCCATAAGTAAGTGTGCTGAAGGAGACAAAGTGAAGTACGCTACGCATACCTTCACAGGTATTGCGTTAACATGGTGGAATACCTATCTAGAGCAAGTGGGACAAGATGCTGCTTACGCGTTACAGTGGTCAGCATTCAAGCACTTGATGAATGAGAAGTACCGTCCCAGAACCGAGGTCAATAAGCTCAAGTCAGAACTTAGAGGGTTACGAACACAGGGATTCGATATTACTTCGTACGAAAGACGATTCACAGAATTGTACCTATTGTGTCCGAGAGCGTTCGAAGATGAGGAAGAGAAGATCGACGCGTTTGTGAAAGAGTTACCAGAGAGAATCCAAGAAGATATAAGTTCACACGAGCCTGCCGCCATACAAAAGGCATGTAGAATGGCTCAAAAACTAGTGAACCAGATTGAGGGAAGAATTAAAGAACAGGCGGCCGAAGAGGCCAACGTGAAGCTAGTCAAAAGAAAGTGGGAGGAAAACGGTGATAAGAGCCACCAAAACAACAACAACTATCCCAACAATCGCAACATCAATCGCAACTACAACAAACGACACAACAACAACAACAACAACAACTACAACAATCATCCCAACAACAATAACAACTGCAAAAACAACAACAATCAGAAGCAGCTATGCTAAAGGTGTGAAAAGTATCACTCGGGGTTCTGCACTAAATTTTGCAACAAGTGTAAAATAAATGCTCATAGCGCGACAAAGTGTGAGGTATACGGACCAGGGGTTAACAGAACGAAAGGAACAAATGGTGTCGGAATGAGTAATGGCGGAGCAAGTAGTGTCGGAGCAAGTTATGCCAATGTAGTTTGTTATAAATGTGGAAAACCGGACCACATTATTAGAAATTTCCCGAACCAGGAGAACACGAATGGACAAGGCTGCGGAAGAGTTTTCAATATTAATGCGGCAGAGGCACAGGAAGACCCGGAGCTTGTTACGGGTACGTTTCTTATTGACAATAAATCTGCTTACATTTTATTTGATTCAGGTGTGGATAGAAGCTATATGAGTAGAGATTTTTGTGCTAAATTAAGTTGTCCATTGACGCCGTTGGATAGTAAATTTTTACTCGAATTAGCAAACGGTAAATTAATTTCAGCAGATTATATATGCCGGAATCGAGAAATTAAACTGGGTAGTGAAATATTTAAGATTGATTTGATACCAGTAGAGTTAGGGAGTTTTGATGTAATAGTTGGCATGGACTGGCTGAAGGAGATGAAAGCAGAGATCGTATGTTACAAAAATGCAATTCGCATTGTACGAGAAGAAGGAGAACCCTTAATGGTGTACGGAGAAAAGGACAACACGAAGCTACATCTTATTTGAAGGTACAAAAACTAATAAGAAAAGGTTGCTATACTGTTCTAGCATACGTCAAGAAAGTACAAACTGAAGAAAAGAGCATCAATGATGTTCCCGTCGCAAAAGAATTTCCCGATGTATTTCCGAAAGAATTACTGGGACTACCTCCTCATCGATCTGTTGAATTTCAAATAGATCTTGTACCAGGAGCTGCACCAATAGCTCGTGCTCCTTACAGACTCGTACCCAGCGAGATGAAAGAACTGCAAAGCCAACTTCAAGAACTATTAGAACATGGTTTCATTCGACCAAGTACATCACCATGGGGAGCTCCTATTTTGTTTGTCAAGAAGAAGGATGGTACATTTAGGTTGTGTATTGACTAAAGAGAGTTGAATAAACTTACCATCAAAAACCGTTATCCACTGCCGAGAATTGACGACTTATTTGATCAACTACAAGGCTGGTCGGTTTATTCGAAAATTGATTTACATTCTGGATATCATCAAATGCGAGAAAAGGAGGATGATATTCCAAAAACTGCTTTTAGGACGCGTTATGGTCATTACGAGTTTATGGTTATGCCGTTTGGATTGACTAACGCACCAGCTGTGTTCATGGACCTTATGAACCGAGTGTGTGGGCCATATCTTGACAAGTTTGTCATTGTTTTCATCGATGACATACTTATTTACTCAAAGAATGATCAAGAGTACGAAGAACATTTGAGAAAAGTGCTAGAAGTATTGAGGAAAGAAAAACTGTACGCTAAGTTTTCAAAGTGTACATTTTGGTTGGAAGAAGTTCAATTCCTCGGTCACATAGTGAACAAAGAAGGTATCCAGGTGGACCTGGCAAAGATCGAAACCGTTGAAAAGTGGGAAACCCCAAAAACTCCGAAGCATATACGTCAATTTTTAGGATTGGCTGGTTACTACAGAAGATTCATCCAAGATTTCTCCAAAATAGCAAAACCCTTGACTGTATTAACGCATAAAGGGAAGAAATTTGAATGGAAGGATGAACAAGAGAAGGCGTTTTAGTTATTGAAGAAAAAGCTAACTACGGCACCTATATTGTCATTGCCAGAAGGGAATGATGATTTTGTGATTTATTGTGACGCATCAAAGCAAGGTCTCGGTTGTGTATTAATGCAACGAACAAAGGTGATTGCTTATGCGTCTAGATAATTGAAGATTAACGAACAAAATTATACGACGCATGATTTGGAATTAGGCGCGGTTGTTTTTGCATTAAAGACTTGGAGGCATTATTTATATGGAGTCAAAAGTATTATATATACCGACCACAAAAGTCTCCAACATATATTTAATCAGAAGCAACTGAATATGAGACAATGCAGGTGGATTGAACTGTTGAATGATTATGATTTTGAGATTCGATACCACCCAGGGAAGGCGAATGTGGTAGCCGATGCTTTGAGTAGAAAGGACAGAGAACCTATACGGGTAAAAACTATGAATATAATTATTCGTACTAACCTTGCTGCTCAAATAAAGGAGGCGCAACATGGGGTTGTAAAAGAAGGAAAGTTGAAGAATGAGATACTCAAAGGATCAGAGAAACATCTTAATATTCGGGAAGACGGAACCTGATATAGGGCTGATAGATTTTGGGTACCAAGGTTTGGAGATATGAGAGAAATGGTACTTAAAGAAGCACATAAAACCAAATATTCAATACATCCCGGAGCGGGGAAGGTGTATAAAGATCTCAAGAAACACTTTTGGTGGCCGGGTATGAAAGCCGATATTGCTAAATATGTAGGAGAATGTTTGACGTGTTCTAAGGTCAAAGCTGAATATCAGAAGCCATCAGGTCTACTACAACAACCTGAAATCCCGGAATGGAAATGGGAAAACATTACCATGGATTTCATTATTAAATTGCCAAGAACTGCAAGTGGTTATGATACTATTTGGGTAATAGTTGATCGTCTCACTAAGTCAGCACACTTCCTACCAATGAGAGAAGATGAAAAAAATGGAGAAGTTGGCGCGATTGTATTTGAAGGAGGTTGTCTCCAGACATGGAATACTGATAACGCCACATTTATATACATTTTTATTAGCGTTATCGGTTCTTGATCTTATTATTTTTAACGCTTTTCGAAGACTTTGAGTTTCGTTTGGGATTAAAATGAAGAATTATGGTCAAGAAAGTGTTAATGGTACTTTGATATGAATTTATCAAGATTTGACACAAAATCAACATCGAGACGACGACAAATGACAAGCGAGCACTAAAAGAAAGAAATGGTTTCGATTCAGAGCTTTAATTATCGAATTTCAAACAATAATCTCGACTCTGAAAATCTCGCAAAATGCGAGATTATGGTTCCAAATGCGAATATTACAACTTTTATGATTTTTGATCTCTATTGACTTTCTCGAGTTTTAACACTGAATCTCGAGATTCATTTTTTGTTCGCGAAATGTGAAGAGAGCTTGCTGTAAGCGAGAGCAAGAAATAAAAGGGCGGATATAATATAAACAAAAATGAGCCGTGACGTGAGTTGATGAAAACATGAGGCGGTTGTTTATGGGCCGGTACTTGAATTTCCATGAGGGCTTACATGTGTTGCTAATTAAATCCCACAACCCTTATTATTTTTTTGGACGTACGATAGATAATTAGGGTATTAGAATTACTTTTAGTTTTTCGTTATTCTTTATTTTGGTGACAAAGAAGCCGAGTAGCCGACTTGTGGCTGTGAGGAACACAAGAAATAATTCAAGGCAGGCAAGAAGGTTATTAATAAGAGACTAGATTTTTAGTTTTAATTAATTCTTCATTAGCTTTTGGAGGTTACGATTTGAGTGTTTATTCTTCATCAGCTTGTGGATTTTTATTAATTATACTGGTGAAGTTTGTTCAACAATTAAGTAATGGGTACACTTTATTTTAATTCTTTGTTATCTACGATGATTAATCTTGTGTGCTTAGCTTATTTGATTGTTGTTTTAATTTTCATGAGTAGCTAAATTCCTAGTATTCACTTAGATGATTGAACCTAGGTGAAGGATTTCTTGATCTTTTGTATGTATTTATAATTGCTCTTGATTGTGATTCTTAATTACTCCCATTAATTGATCCCATTGATTACTAGTTTGTTGGTTGATGTAACGAGAGTTACTAGATCAATTAATTTATCTAGGTTATTGAAAAATAGATAGATAAGTTGAATTACATACGGGAGAACGGTGTAATTAGATTAGTAATTAATCCCATCAATTGAGTAGGTAATTGTGAAGCCTAAATAGGGACGCCGATTTACCCTTCAACTGAATCATAATCTTGAGTAGTTAATATTGATTGATTGTGTTCTTCAGAAGCGTATGGGAGACCAACGTGAAAAACTGACGCTTTCATGATATAATTGGTAACTAAGTAAGGGATACCAGCTTATCTTACTAATTGATTAATGAACTTAGTTAACGAGAGTTATACTTAGGGATTTAATTACATTGTTCTTAATAAAAGTGTAAGACCCAAATATTTATTGCACATAACGTATTTATGGTGTATGATGCGTGTATGAAGTGTACGTGTTGCTTGCTCGAACGTCGAAGGAAACTGGACGTTGTCTGAAGTGATAAGGTGTGTACGTATCTTTTCGACCCCAAATAAAATTTGAGTTGATGTTTCAAAGCCTTACCATTGGAAAGAATATCTTATTACGTTTCTAACGATATTTGATTCATTGAAAACGGAGTTACGGTCGAAAAGTTATGGCCAAAACAAGTTGCTGAAACCTGTTTTGGGCTCGACCACAATTTCCAGTTATTTGGAGCGGCGCTCCACCTTCTGGCGCGGCGCGTCGATTGCTGCAGAGGCAATTTTCAGCCTTTTTAAAAGGTTTAAATGAGGGGTACTTTGGTCTTTTCAATTAGGGTTGGTTTGGGGTCATCAAGACTGACCTAGAACTCCATTGGAGCTCATTTCTCACCCACACAAACACTCCCATCCTCAAACCCTAGAGAGAGATTGAGTTTTAGTGAGAGAGAACTCCATTTAGAGAAGAAGGAGGTTGTTTCGGGTCAAACCTCAAGCATTAAAGTTGTTCTACTCGTCAACGGCATCATTTTGGCGGTATTGGTAAGTTCTAACTCTAAATTTCATTGTTGATTTTGCTATTCAAAGTTAGGGTTTGAACTTGATTTGTTAATAAACCCATTTAGACTCATGAAGTGGGTTTAGTGATGCTAGTAATCAGGTTTATTGTTAGTGTTGGTGGATTTTGGTTTGGTGAACAAATTGGCCTTGATTAGGACTTGTAATTGGGTTTAATCACTAGGTATAGTGATTATGGAAGTGTTGGAACACTTTTAGGTGTGTTGGTTGACTAATTTTGACTTTGGGTCAAAATTAGGGTTTGGTGATGATTATGACCCAATTGTCGAATTAATAAGGTTTATAAACTTAAAATGGATTAGGTTGAAGCATAGAACTGAGTTAAATATGTTTTGGTGTCAAAACTTGCTAATGGCGTGATATTGACTTCTTATGGGTCAAATTAGGGTTTAAGTGTCATTTTGGGCAAGATAGGTATTTAACACCTATGATGGGGTTTAATTGGCGTATTAAGACCATTCTCACTTGTGTTAGTAATTATTGGTTAATTTTGGGCGCGGTTTGTACTTGGAAGTGCATTTGGGTCAAATTTGCACTAAGTGTCAAATTGGGTTGGTTTGTAAATCCAATCTAAGTGTGTTGTTGAATTTGTGATAATGGAATAGGTACTTTCCATTGACGAGTTGCAGATTATTCGGTAGCATTCTTCAAGGCGACAAGGTGACTGGAATAATTATATGTGTAGGTATATAATGTATCTATTTGTTGTAGCGTGAAATGTGTAGTGTCGAGGTGTTAAGACACCACGTTTCACGTGAAGAGTGTAGCATCGAGGTGTTAAGATGCCACTCGGGTGTAGCATCGAGGTGTTAAGATGCCACCTAGGAGTGTAGTGTCGAGGTGTTAAGACACCACTCCGTAGAAATAATGAGTGATGTATCGAGGTGTTAAGATGCCACTCGGGGTGATGTGCCGAGGTGTTAAGGTGCCACCCTAGGGGTTAGTGGTGCGAGGTGTTAAGTGCCCTAACGGATGTTATGAACACCGATGGCGTTTTCGCGAGCGCCGTTCCCTTGTACTATTGGTTAACCATGGTTATTTGTGTTGTAAGCATATTATATTATTCGAGTTATATTTATATGCGGTTGTTATGCTAGCTTGTGGTATTGGAGATTTATAGCTTGTTATTGTGACGATAAGCTAATTGTGTTTGCTAGCATGTTTGCGGTTTGTGTAAGTGTTTGCAAGTAGGTATAATTATATATTTATTCGTATAATTATTGCATTCACTAAGCTTTGCTTACCCTCTCGTTGTTTACTATTTTTATAGGTTCGGTTGTGGACAAGGGTAAGGGCATTACCTTGGACTAGAGATCCCGCTTTATTGTAGGGGACGCTTTTGGATGTGTTGACTTTTGGGAGTTTGACCGAGACGTGGGTAGTTTAATCCCAAACGCCATGCTCATAGTGTAGTTTGGTACTTAAACTTTTTGGTGGTCGAAACTCATAAATTGTATTAAACTTGTATTTTGGGTCGTGTGGGCCCCGCTTGTAAAACATCATTTTTATGTTTGAATCGTGGTAGTTTTACATATTTGAATGTGTGGTTAAAAGCGTTTCGTCTAAAAATGTTGGGAACTAGTCGATCTTTTTCGCATTTTAAACTTTTTGGGACAGACCAGTTTGGCGCGCCGCGCGGCCATATGGCGCGCCGCGCCATTTGCTGAACGAGCAAAATTTTTTTTGTTTTGTATTTTTACACGGGTTGTTCGTGGTTTGGTTTGGGTTGTTACAAGTGGTATCAGAGCATGGTCTAAGGGATTTAGGTGACTTGAGATAGATGCCTAGACTTAGACTTTTGTGTGTGCTTAATTTGTTGCGGGACTTGTAGGATTACGGGTCGGAATGGGTTATAGTTAGTGCCTCGTTTGTAAGTGGACTAACGTTTATATTAGTAATGCGGATATTATTAATATATTATTGTGTTGTGATAAAAATTCTCGCGTGTGATTTGTCGTGTAGAATTTGTTTGTGTTTGTTTATATCATCGAGCGGGGCGGTCATTGTACTAACAAGTTGATACAGCGTGTATGCGTAATAAGGACTTGCAAACCTTATTACGGGTGCAAATCATGTCTAACAAGTTATGTACGACGAGTGTTTAGCAAGATGGAACGGTGTTGTGCGTATGGTTTACACGCTCGTGATCTAATCGTTTGCATTCCTTAGAATGAAAACGGAAGATGGATGTGGAACGAGTGAGCCTATTCAAGAAGGGAAGGATGAGTTAACGTTAAGGATTGAGGCTGAGTTCGAACGCTATATTTCGATTTTCGCCGACAAGGTTAAACAAGTTCTCCAAGAGTCGTTCGAGGGAATAGTGACCGAGATGGTCCGAGACCAAGTGCCTAAGGTCGTGAAGGGAGAGTTAGAAAAGAGGTTTCCTAAACCTCAAGGTGTCGGTGACAAAGGAGCAACTATGGGGATTAAATCTCATGCTCCAAAATTTGCGGATCACTCTTTGGGTAAGAGAAAGTTGGAATCAAGAGGTGCTCCTAGTAAGAGGGCGAGAAGTACGCCCGAAGGTGTTGAAAAAGTGAAGAAGAGGATTAAGGGAGGTTATGGGCCTACGTACTTTAGGTGTGGAGGACGAGGTCATTTGGAACGGGATTGTACGAGTGTACCTTTAAGCACAATCAAGTGCTTTATTTGCCAAAAGAAGGGACACCGTTAGTCGGAGTGCTCCGAATCGTTTGTCGATCGGGTTAGGAGGTTAGAGCGTGACTATCTGAGGGTCAGTGAAGCGCAAGGGTCCAACGATGATGTTTCAGGTATTTTCGTCTTTGGTACAAATATGCCTTATTATTGTTTATTGTGTGCCGATGGATTCATGAATGTATTAGAGACTTAAACTTTGTTTCGTGGTCTAATTAGTCTCAAGTGAGTGTATGTTTCAAAGGTACCCATAAGGGTGCGGGATTAGTGAACTCGGTGAAGATTCGGTTTGTTAGCGATTTTGATGATAGTGCACCAGGGTAGCTTTTGAGTCGTTGACTCGTGGAAATGCGCCCTGGGGATGAATGCATGGCGGTAATACGTAGTATTAGTATGGGTGGCATTCTTAATGGAAACACCCTATGATGACATTTGTATTGATGGACAAGGGCGTAAGACTTGGTGCAACCAAGCATTTCTTAGTGATGGGGTAAATGATTCTACTAGGCCATGAGAACGGACTTTAATATTAGGTTGTGAGCGCGGGTTTGCTTTTGTAGTGAAAGGGGTGAAACCCTTGAGAGCATGTGTGTATCGTTGACCGGATGCTTTCGTAGTGGTAACGGGTAGAAAGGATTTGATAGTTGGAAAAGTCTACCTTGCGGGTAGCGGTAATTTCGTTCTAAAAGGATACGTGTTATGTTAACATTGTGTCATCACTTTAGTGGCGCAATCGGGTGACGGTAGATGTTAGTATTTATTATTATCGAATTGAGCTCTCGAGAATTCAGGAAGAGGGACCGACGCCAAGTATGGTCGTGTACGACGGTAAATGGCGAAATCGTTTGACTTTGTAATCTTGACGATTTGATTTAGGAACGAGGTTCTACGTTGGGAAGTTGGTAGTGTTACATCAAAGAAATTGTGTCGGCTTTATTAGGATTTATATTCCTACCGAGGAAGCGTAAAGGGATTTGAGAAAGGGTACGATGCCTCACTGTCGTATACTTTGGGTAGTAGTTACAAAATAGCCATTTTGTGTACTACGAGGAAATTAGATATATGTGTTTATCGTCGGGATTTATTGTTAAGGACGAATTCACGAGAATTCAAGGACTATGACCAATGAGGATATTGGTTATGTATGTTGATAAGTGGTCATTCCACGGGATGCTATTGTTCGATGATGTGGTTACGAAGCGGAGTTCTAAGTGGGGGAGTTTGTACTCTTGCACGAAGGTGTTCTATTTCAGTGATATTTGGATGATGCTCGTAGGGATTCGAAGCTAGTGTTGAGACCTACATTGGTCGATTGTGGTAAAAGTACGATTTGGAATAAATTGTACTTATGGTTTTTGGATTTAAATTATCACCAAGGTGGTAAGGTGGTAAATCTCATTGGGAGATAAGTTACGTGTTCGACGAGCAAAGTAAGATCCCTCGGTTAAGGGATGTGTATGCCGGATTCTCTTCTAGGGAATTATTGTTGTGTCTATGAGTAATATGGGTGGTTCTTGGCTCGATTGTGGTAGCCGTGTGGTTACCTTTGGGAATAGAGTAATGGGACTTTGAGAAAGGTTACGATGCCTCATTATCATATACCTTGGGTGGTAGTTACATGATAGCCATTTTGTGAACTACAAGGTGGTTACGTGGTGTTTATTTGGGGTTATCTCTATGTTGACCGTGTTTGACTTATGATAGGTGACGAGGGATATCCGGAAGGATTAGCTCTTCGTTAACCACTCGTGGTTGTGATTGATGGTGAGCGGTTTTTGGAAGGAACCGTTACTTGTAGGGTTATGATGCTAATTGCCCGTATAAATTGTGCACATAGCCGTTTTGTGCACATGGTTGTGAGTGATAGCCGATTTTTACTCACACGTTGGTAAATAGTGATGCGATAGCCGTGTTTCGCTCACATATGGTTGGTAGTGTCGCAATAGCCGATAGCCGTTTTTGTACACCATGGGTTTCGTGTGAACTAACCTTCGCGTTGTTGGACTTGAGAACCACTGGTTGTTTTAAGCTCTGATGGTTCGGTCGTAAGGACCATGTTGTGTGATTAGTGATGTAATAGCCGTATTTTGCTCACGTAATTGGGTAGTTGCGTATTAGCTATGTTTGCGCACTACTAAGGGTGTTAGATGGTAAGTGTTATCCGTAAGGATTCGTCTTTACTTGGTCTTCATCGTTTGGGTTGTTGACCTTAGGTCGATATTTGGTTGTTTTTAGCATTGTACTTGGAAAGGGTACGCTATAGGGTTGATATCTCGGTACGAGATCGGTTGAGTTTTTCCCGATGTATGGGGGATTGAGCAGGTTTTAGTGCTTGGATTTTAGTTTCGATAAAATTGCGGGTGATGATTTTAGTTGTTAAAGGCGATTCATTGGGAAGAATTGCTTAGAAAAGTCGGATTGGGACTTATAATTGAGGACCGTTGAGTAGTTCCGGATTGGTTAAGTGGAGAAGATCACGAGGACGTGATCGAGTTTAAGTGGGGGAGAGTTGTAAGACCCAAATATTTATTGTACATAACGTATTTATGGTGTATGATGCGTGTATGAAGTGTACGTGTTGCTTGCTCGAACGTCGAAGGAAATTGGACGTTGTCTGAAGTGATAAGGTGTGTACGTATCTTTTCGACCCCAAATAAAGTTTGAGTTGATGTTTCAAAGCCTTACCATTAGAAAGAATATCTTATTACGTTTCCAACGATATTTGATTCATCGAAAACGGAGTTACGGTCAAAAAGTTATGGCCAAAACAAGTTGCTGAAACCTGTTTTGGGCTCGACCACAATTTCCAGTTATTTGGAGCGGCGCTCCACCTTCTGGCGCGGCGCGCCGATTGCTGCAGAGGCAATTTTCAGCCTTTTTAAAAGGTTTAAATGAGGGGTACTTTGGTCTTTTCAATTAGGGTCGGTTTGGGGTCATCAAGACTGACCTAGAACTCCATTGGAGCTCATTTCTCACCCACACAAACACTCCCATCCTCAAACCCTAGAGAGAGATTGAGTTCTAGTGAGAGAGAACTCCATTTGGAGAAGAAGGAGGTTGTTTCGGGTCAAACCTCAAGCATTAAAGTTGTTCTACTCGTCAACGGCATCATTTTGGCGGTATTGGTAAGTTCTAACTCCGAATTTCATTGTTGATTTTGCTATTCAAAGTTAGGGTTTGAACTTGATTTGTTGATAAACCCATTTAGACTCATGAAGTGGGTTTAGTGATGCTAGTAATCGGGTTTATTGTTAGTGTTGGTGGATTTTGGGTTGGTGAACAAATTGGCCTTGATTAGGACTTGTAATTGGATTTAATCACTAGGTTTAGTGATTATGGAAGTGTTGGAACACTTTTAGGTGTGTTGGTTGACTAATTTTGACTTTGGGTCAAAATTAGGGTTTGGTGATGATTATGACCCAATTGTCGAATTAATAAGGTTTATAAACTTAAAATGGATTAGGTTGAAGCATAGAACCGAGTTAAATATGTTTTGGTGTCAAAACTTGCTAATGGCGTGATATTGACTTCTTATGGGTCAAATTAGGGTTTAAGTGTCATTTTGGGCAAGATAGGTATTTAACACCTATGATGGGGTTTAATTGGCGTATTAAGACCATTCTCACTTGTGTTAGTGATTATTGGTTAATTTTGGGCGCGGTTTGTATTTGGAAGTGCATTTGGGTCAAATTTGCACTAAGTGTCAAATTGGGTTGGTTTGTAAATCCAATCTAAGTGTGTTGTTGAATTTGTGATAATGGAATAGGTACTTTCCATTGACGAGTTGCAGATTATTCGGTAGCATTCTTCAAGGCGACAAGGTGAGTGGAATAATTATATGTGTAGGTATATAATGTATCTATTTGTTGTAGCGTGAAATGTGTAGTGTCGAGGTGTTAAGACACCACGTTTCACGTGAAGAGTGTAGCATCGAGGTGTTAAGATGCCACTCGGGTGTAGCATCGAGGTGTTAAGATGCCACCTAGGAGTGTAGTGTCGAGGTGTTAAGACACCACTCCGTAAAAATAATGAGTGATGTATCGAGGTGTTAAGATGCCACTCGGGGTGATGTGCCGAGGTGTTAAGGTGCCACCCTAGGGGTTAGTGGTGCGAGGTGTTAAGTGCCCTAACGGATGTTATGAACACCGATGGCGTTTTCACGAGCGCCGTTCCCTTGTACTATTGGTTAACCATGGTTATTTGTGTTGTAAGCATATTATATTATTCGAGTTATATTTATATGTGGTTGTTATGCTAGCTTGTGGTATTGGAGATTTATAGCTTGTTATTGTGACGATAAGCTAATTGTGTTTGCTAGCATGTTTGCGGTTTGTGTAAGTGTTTGCAAGTAGGTATAATTATATATTTATTCGTATAATTATTGTATTCACTAAGCTTTGCTTACCCTCTCGTTGTTTACTATTTTTATAGGTTCGGTTGTGGACAAGGGTAAGGGTATTACCTTGGACTAGAGATCCCGCTTTATTGTAGGGGACGCTTTTGGATGTGTTGACTTTTGGGAGTTTGACCTAGACGTGGGTAGTTTAATCCCAAACGCCATGCTCATAGTGTAGTTTGGTACTTAAACTTTTTGGTGGTCAAAACTCATAAATTGTATTAAACTTGTATTTTGGGTTGTGTGGGCCCCGCTTGTAAAACATCATTTTTATGTTTGAATCGTGGTAGTTTTACATATTTGAATGTGTGGTTAAAAGCATTTCGTCTAAAAATGTCGGGAACTAGTCGATCTTTTTCGCATTCCAAACTTTTTGGGACAGACCAGTTTGGCGCGCCGCGCCATTTGCTGAACGAGCAAAATTTTTTTTGTTTTGTATTTTTACACGGGTTGTTCGTGGTTTGGTTTGGGTTGTTACAAAAAGCAATCTGGAACCTAGGGAATTGAATTTAAGTGAATACCCCTTTATTTATTGAATTCGTTTTTTCTTTCTTTATTTTAATTAGTTTTTAATCAAAACCCCATTTTTACAACTTAATCTTCAGAATAATTATTAGTTGTTTAAATCTTAAACACTGCTCTCTGTGGACGAATTCGTAATCATATTACAATAAGATTAGGTGTGCTTTCCGCATATCAAATTTTTGGCGCCGCTGCCGGGGAGCGGTGTGTCTTAGGATTTTACAAGCTTTTAGTTATTCGATCCTTTCGTGGGAACTTGTTTTCGCGAAAGTTACTTTTCTGTTATTTTTATTATCAGATTTACGCGCGGTTTTGTTTTGGTGTGATTGCAGGTTAGGTACTAATAACTCTGAAACCGTCTAGAGTTTACCATACACGCAGCAAAGCTAAAGTTGAACAGGAAATCGCCGAAGGTTTCGATGAATTACCTTTTTATATTCCGGATTTCGAATATATCAAGAAGGAAGAAGATACAATGGGTGATCCAGCGCGAGGTCAATCCATGGAAGCTTTAATGAAGGCCACGAGGGCTGGCAATGGACATGCCATTAGACAACCGACAGTCAACACAGATTTTGAGGTCAAGGGGCAGATTCTTAACATGATAACTCATCAATGTTAGTTCAGGGGTACACCGAAAGAGGATGCATTCGAGCATCTTCGGAATTTTAAGAGTATTTGTAATTTGTTCAAGATTGTGAATGTCGAAGATACAGTTATCTACTTGAGGGTTTTTCCTTGGTCATTGAAAGATGACGCCAAGGACTGGTTAGAATCATTGCCTGAAGGTGATATTGATAATTGGACTACGATGGAAGATAAGTTTCTGTTGCATTTCTTTCCAGCTTCTAAGGCTGCTCAATTGCAAAGTGACATCAATCACTTCACTCAAAAGCCACATGAGACACTTTATGATGCATGGACACGGTTTGGTAAGATGTTACGTAATTGTCCTCAACACGGGTTGAACAACTTCAATAAGGTCCAGATCTTCTATAAAGGTGTTAATGTGCCGATGAGGAAAGAAATAGATATTGCTGCAGGTGGTTATTTGAAGAAAAAGACTCCGGATGAATCTTATAACATCATCTCCGAAACAGCTACGCATTCTTATGATTGGCATCAAGAGATGGATATTTCTCGGTCTTCTCATGTCGCTAGTACTGAAACTAGTGATGAGCTCGCATCGGTTAGAGCACAACTAGCAACTGTTAAAAGACAAATGGAATCGTTGACTAAAGAGATGCATGCTATGAAAGTTAGTTGTGAGTTATGTCAAGGGCCACATCTCACAAAGGATTGTAATCAGACAACTATGGAAGAGTAGGTGAACTACTTGAGTAATCAATACAATAATCAGTATCAAGGAGGTAGTTCGGGTTATCAAAGAAACGGACCACCGGGGTTCATTAATCGGAATCAGAATCAGACGTATGTGGATAAGGGTCCTTCATTAGAGGAGTTGTTGTGGGGTTTTATAATAAAGACGGATGAAAGCATCACGGCTTTGAGGCAAGATAGTGAATCAACAAAACAGCAAGTGAGAAGTCAACAGGCCTCGATTCAGAATTTGGAACAGGATGTGGGGCGTATAGCTCAATCGCTAAAGGAGAGACCACCCGGTGCTCTCCCTTCGAATACGCAAACTAATCCAAACAAAAATGGGCCGCCTCGAACAATCTTGACTAATAACCACCGAAATGATGTGAAGAATAAAGAGCCTCAAGTTTCTAATTATTCGCAAGTTAATGTTATTTCTGGTGTTGAGGGCTATGGTTCAGATGAGGTTATACCGACTTATACATTTCATGGTGAAGATGGTTGGATTCGAGTTAGTGATATAACTCCCGCGTATGGTAATTACTTAATGAGTTTGATGACGGGGAGTTCTTCTAGTTCGGGTAATCAAGAGTCGGAAGTGAAGAGTCTTGAGACTACCGAGTCTGCTGAGTTCAATGTTGATGAGATTAAAGTGGAAGAAGAGGTGAAACCTTCACCTGAATTGAAAGTTTACAAGCCGCCTATTCCATATCCGAGAGCTATTCAATCCGAGCAACCAAAGGACACTGTTTGTAAGTCTATTAATTCTAATGGAAATATTTGTGTGCATGTACCTTTGGTTGATGTTCTTGCAGGTATGCCCAATTATGGGAAATTTTTGAAAGATTTAATGGCGAAGAAGGGTGAGCATGATCAGGCATCCTCCGCGTTTCTTGAAGCGGAATGCGCTGCTATTTTGAAGAAGAGTGATATGCCACCAAAGTTAGGTGATCCCGGGCCATTCATAGTGCCCTGTAGGATTGATGACTCTAAAATTTTTAAGTGTTTAACTGATTCAGGTGCGAGTATCAATCTTATGCCATTATCTGTTTATTCACGTTTGGGTTTAGATGAACTTAAGTCGACTAATACTGGAGTTAGATTGATTAACCAGTCAATTAGTAAACCCATAGGGATTGCTGAAAATTTGGTGATTAGAATAGGTGAATTAGAGTTTCCAGCTGACTTTGTGGTTGTTGATATGCCAGAGGATAAAGTTGTACCCATTATTTTAGGTAGACCATTTTTAGCAACTGCAGGTGCATTAACTGACTGGAGGACTTGTAAGTTAATTTTGAGAGATAGAGGTAAAACTTTGAGTTTTCAGACAAAGTTTAATGTTAAACCACCACCCACACCTATTGATTCTGTGAATGTGCTGACTAGTGAAACTGATAATGTTAAAACTATGACTAGTAGAAAGCCTAAGTGTGGGGGTGGAGTTGTTAAAGAAAAACCTATGGTTAAACCACCTGATGATATTGTGGTTGATAGGTCTATGAGAAGGTTATTCGGGCAGGTTAAGAAAGCGATGAATGAGAAAGATGAGCAGTTAAGACTCCGGTTAGTTTATAATTTATCTGAAAAAGAGAAACAAAAGTTGAGGGAATTGACTAGGGAGTCGAGAGTAGCTAGTGATTGGTTGATAAGTATGATCGGTAATGGTATTGTAAGTGGTGGTTCCCATGGTTTGGAGGAGGGAACCCACCATCCGGGCATCAGTTGAGAAGTAGGTGGAGTCTAGTGCAAGACTCGTTAATAAACTTGCACATGTAAAATTTGTATATTGTTTTAAAACTTAAAAAATCCTAAAAAATTGAAAAAACCCAAAAATTCAAAAAATATTTTTCTTTTTGTGTTTTATTTTGTATAATCATTGCAGGTACCATAATGTGATGACAATCGAGAAATGGCCGTCAGTGCAGAGCCATCTATCACTCCGTTTCGCGATTTTATTGCTCTACATCCGGTTATGTTTTTCTCATTCACTCTATTGTCCTCTCGAATTTATACTTTATATTTCTGATTTCATGTAAATGAGGGCATTACATGATCTTAAGTGTGGGGGGAGAGATATAAATTCTCGCAGATGTTATACACTTGGCTTGAGTCTTATTTTTGATTAAATTGTTGAAAATTTTGGGAAATTTTAAAACTTTTGACTCATTCAAAAAGCCAAGTGTAGTTGTTTTATGAAGCAAATGTTATCACTTTTCTAAGTTAAATTGTGCAGGTGCCTCAATGATTTTGATTTTGTTTTTTCCTTTTGCGTGAGTTATGTGTAATAAGGAAGCAAAGTCTTCCAGGATTTTCAGAAATCCAAATTGTAGGATGATTCAAGTCCGTCCATAAAGGAAGTTAAGTCTTCCGTATGCCCGTCTTATATGGTGTAGGAGACTTCCTAATCTACATCATTTCATACTGACATTGGTTAATACTTCATTTTAAGATGTATTACACCGATGTATCGTACAGTGGGAAGAGGAGCCTTGAGCTTCAACCGTGTTGTCTTTTTATGTAAGAGCAATGGCTTCGTGCTAGCGTTTGCTTAGACAACGCACGCCATGGCCAAAAGCCATGGAAACCTTTAAAATACGAGAATGTAGTATCTGCTTCCTACATTTTCTTAAAACTAGCATAAAAGCTAGATGCGTGGGAAGTGGGGTCCAAGGACCTTAAATAAAAATTAACAAGTGTTTAAACACTTCCAGGAAAATCGAGTCCTCCCATGTTGTTGTAGGAAGTAAAGTCTTCCAAACTTGGAAGTAAAGTCTTACAAGTAAAGTTTGTTTCAAAAGACCATTGCTTGAAAGTAAAGTCTTTCAGGTTTCGTGCAATAGACCCCCCGAAAAATTTACACCCAAGGTAGGTAGCTTAAGTGCAACTACTCGTGCGGCTGTCCCATAATCGGGAAGGCTTGTATGCACACCGGCTTTTGAGCCCAATTATGGAATTGATGGACCTCTTTACCAGCCACGTGAGGCACTAATTCCACGAACCTCCGTTAATGCTTTCGCCCTACTATGAGAGAAACCATAGAGTTGTGATAGAAAGCTTGATGAGTGCCGGTCATCCTATGCCCGGATTGACCATAAAGATAGGGGTAACCAGTCCCCTACGCTTTGGCGCACCCACCTTAACCCAAATTCTGGAATTGACGGTTTATATATGGAATTGACGATCATTGGTGTTTTGGGGGCATGGAGGTGAAAGAGGGATAGCCATAGCGGGTTGATGAAAGAAGCATACTTTTTGAAGGCATATACTTTGTGCACGACAAATTCCTTGGTGAATGGTATTTTTTTTGTGATATTTATAACCTTGTTCAATTTGGGGGTTTACATTGTGATTTTCATGGTCAATGGAGCTTATGATTTATATCTTGTTGATAATTTTGAGTAAATTTTGGTAAATTGATGGTTATCCCGTGAATCCTACATAATTGGTCAAAGTCAAGGAGGTCAAAAGTTCGAGTTTGTGAAAAATTGTATACTTGATGGTTAATGATTGATGACCTTTTAGAAGATGGAGTTGACTTTGACCGGGGAAATGGTTGTGATGGGTAGATTTAGGCTTGAATTGTGGTTAATTTGACGTTTTGTTGAAGGCTTGAACCTTGCAAATGCTTGTTGAAGATTATACATGTTGGATTTATTTGCTCATGAAGATGATAATGGTGTATTTTAACTCTATGATTATTGAAGACGCTTCGGGTACGTTTAATCTTGTAATGAGTTTCACTATTTTGAAGATAAGCTTACTTGAGGACAAGCAAGGTTCAAGTGTGGGGGAATTTGATAACGCCACATTTATATACATTTTTATTAGCGTTATCGGTTCTCGATCTTATTATTTTTAACGCTTTTCGAAGACTTTGAGTTTTGTTTGGGATTAAAATGAAGAATTATGGTCAAGAAAGTGTTAATGGTACTTTGTTATGAATTTATCAAGATTTGACACAAAATCAACATCGAGACGACGACAAATGACAAGCGAGCACTAAAAGAAAGAAATGGTTTCGATTCAGAGCTTTAATTATCGAATTTCAAACAATAATCTCGACTCTGAAAATCTCGCAAAATGCGAGATTATGGTTCCAAATGCGAATATTGCAACTTTTATGATTTTTGATCTCTATTGACTTTCTCGAGTTTTAACACTGAATCTCGAGATTCATTTTTTGTTCGTGAAATGTGAAGAGAGCTTGCTGTACGCGAGAGCAAGAAATAAAAGGGCGGATATAATATAAACAAAAATGGGCCGTGACGTGAGTTGATGAAAACATGAGGCGGTTGTTTATGGGCCGGTACTTGAATTTCCATGAGGGCTTACATGTGTTGCTATTTAAATCCCACAACCCTTATTATTTTTTTGGACGTACGATAGATAATTAGGGTATTAGAATTATTTTTAGTTTTTTGTTATTCTTTATTTTGGTGACAAAGAAGCCGAGTAGCCGACTTGTGGCTGTGGGGAACACAAGAAATAATTCAAGGCACGCAAGAAGGTTATTAATAAGAGACTAGATTTTTAGTTTTAATTAATTCTTCATTAGCTTTTGGAGGTTACGATTTGAGTGTTTATTCTTCATCAGCTTGTGGATTTTTATTAATTATACTGGTGGAGTTTGTTCAACAATTAAGTAATGGGTACACTTTATTTTAATTCTTTGTTATCTACGATGATTAATCTTGTGTGCTTAGCTTATTTGATTGTTGTTTTAATTTTCATGAGTAGCTAAATTCCTAGTATTCACTTAGATGATTGAACCTAGGTGAAGGATTGCTTGATCTTTTGTATGTATTTATAATTGCTCTTGATTGCGATTCTTAATTACTCCCATTAATTGATCCCATTGATTATTAGTTTGTTAGTTGATGTAACGAGAGTTACTAGATCAATTAATTTATCTAGATTATTGAAAAATAGATAGATAAGTTGAATTACATACGGGAGACCGGTGTAATTAGATTAGTAATTAATCCCATCAATTGAGCAGGTAATTGTGAAGCCTAAATAGGGACGCCGATTTACCCTTCAACTGAATCATAATCTTGAGTAGTTAATATTGATTGATTGTGTTCTTCAGAAGTGTATGGGAGACCAACGTGAAAAACTGACACTTTCATGATATAATTGGTAACTAAGTAAGGGATACCAGCTTATCTTACTAATTGATTAATGAACTTAGTTAACGAGAGTTATACTTAGGGATTTAATTACATTGTTCTTAATAAAAGCAATCTGGAACCTAGGGAATTGAATCTAAGTGAATACCCCTTTATTTATTGAATTCGTTTTTTCTTTCTTTGTTTTAATTAGTTTTTAATCAAAACCCCATTTTTACAACTTAATCTTCAGAATAATTATTAGTTGTTTAAATCTTAAACACTGCTCTCTGTGGACAAATTCGTAATCATATTGCAATAAGATTAGGTGTGCTTTCTGCATATCAAATACCCTTCTCTATTATCTCTGATAGGGATGGTAGATTTGTTTCAAGGTTCTGGCAGACGTTGCAACAAGCATTGGGGACTCATCTAGACATGAGTACTGCCTATCATCCACAAACTGATGGGCAGAGCGAAAGGACGATACAAACGCTTGAAGACATGCTACGAGCATGTGTTATTGATTTCGGAAACAGTTGGGATCGACACCTACCGTTAGCAGAATTTTCCTACAACAACAGTTATCATTCTAGTATTGAGATGGCGCCATTTGAGGCACTTTATGGTAGAAAGTGCAGGTCTCCGATTTGTTGGAATGAAGTGGGAGATAGACAGATTACGGGTCCGGAGATAATACAAGAAACTACCGAGAAAATCATCCAAATTCAACAACGATTGAAAACCGCCCAGAGTCGACAAAAGAGCTACGCGGACAGTAAAAGAAAAGATATAGAGTTTGAAATTGGAGAAATGGTCATGCTTAAGGGTTCACCTTGGAAAGGCGTTGTTAGATTTGGTAAACGGGGGAAACTAAATCCAAGGTACATTGGACCATTCAAGATTATAGATCGTGTCGGACCAGTAGCTTACCAACTGGAGCTACCTCAACAACTCGCGGCTGTACATAACACTTTTCAAGTCTCGAATTTGAAGAAATGTTTTGCTAAAGAAGATCTCACTATTCCGTTGGACGAAATCCAAATCAATGAAAAACTTCAATTCATTGAAGAACCCGTCGAAATAATGGATCGTGAGGTTAAGAGACTTAAGCAAAACAAGATACCAATTGTTAAGGTTCGATGGAATGCTCGTAGAGGACCCGAGTTCACCTGGGAGAGTGAAGATCAGATGAAGAAGAAATACCCGCATCTATTTCCAGAAGATTCGTCAACACCTTCAACAGCTTAAAATTTCGGGACGAAATTTATTTAACGGGTAGGTACTGTAGTGACCCGAACTTTTTCATGTTTATATATATTAATTGAGATTGATATTTACATGACTAAATGTTTCCAACGTGTTAAGCAATCAAACTTGTTAAGACTTGATTAAATGAAATAAGTTTCATATAGACAATTGATCACCCAAGTTGACCGGCGATTCACGAACGTTACAAAATTGTAAAACCTACATGTTGTAGTATATATAGACATATATATATGGTTGACATGAGATTATGATGAGTAAGTATCTTACTAAGTATATTAAAAATGTGTGATATACATAAGAAATGAGATTACTAAGTTAAGAAACTCGAAATGATATATATAACGATTATCGTTATGATAACGTCTACTAAATATATATGTATCATATTAAGATATTGATACACTATATTTAACATGATAAAATTATATTTAAATATATCATTAAGTGTGTTAACAATGAACTACATATGTAAAAACAAGACTACTAACTCAAGAATTACGAAACGAGACTTATATGTAACGATTATCGTTGTAACGATATTTTAATGTATATATCATATTAAGAGATATTCATACATCATAATATCATGATAATATAATAATTTAACATATCATTTGATATAATAAACATTGGGTTAACAACATTAATTGAGATCATTAACTTAAAGGTTTCAAAACAACACTTACATGTAACGACCAACGAAGACTTAACGACTCCATTAGAATGTATATACATGTTGTGTTTTGATATGTATTCTTACACTTTTCAAAGACTTCAAGACACATATAAAAGTACTTCTACTTAACAAAAAGGCTTACAATTACATCCTCGTTCAGTTTCATCAACAATTCTACTCGTATGCACCAGTATTCGTACTCGTACAATACCCAACTTTTAGATGTATGTACTATTGGTATATACACTCCAATGATCAGCTCTTAGTAGCCCATGTGAGTCACCTAACACATGTGGGAACCATCATTTGGAAACTAGCATGAAATATCTCATAAAATTACAAAAATATTAGTAATCATTCATGACTTATTTACATGAAAACAAAATTACATATCCTTTATATCTAATCCATATACCAACGACCAAAAACACCTACAAAAACTTTCATTCTTCAATTTTCTTCATCTAATTGATCTCTCTCAAGTTCCATCTTCAAGTTCTAAGTGTTCTTCATAAATTCCATAAGTATGGTTTCATAAAAATCAAGAATACTTCCAAGTTTGCAAGTCTACTTCCAAGCTTTCTAATCCATTCCAAGTAATCATCTAAGATCAAGGAACCTTTGTTATTTATAGTAGGTTATCTTTCTAATTCAAGTTAATATTCATATTCAAACTTTGATTCAATTTCTACAACTATAACAATCTTATTTCGAGTGAAAATCTTACTTGAACTGTTTTCTTGTCATGATTCTGCTTCAAGAACTTTCAAGCCATCCAAGGATCCTTTGAAGCTAGATCTATTTTTCTTATTTCCAGTAGTTTTATCCAAAAAACTTGAGGTAGTAATGATGTTCATAACTGAAGAAATTTCGTATGCCCGAGCGACATATTAAATTAATGTGGCAAGTATGTTATGATCCAAGTCGGGTCATACCCAATAACAAACTTACCGACACCTTAAAACGTATTTAGTCTTGACGATTGGGTCATTAAATAAATACGCGACACTTGGACTTTAGAAAATCGGTTTTCTAAAGTATGATCACTTGAGATAAATTATTTGGATAATTTATATATAATTGTTTATAGGTTTAAATGATTATGTTGTGTTATATTTTATAAACATGTTTATAAAATGTGAAAGTAACAAAATAAATACATGTTTATATATATATATATATATATATATATATATATATATATATCAAGTTTATGTATATATATATATATATATATATATATATATATATATATATATATATATATATATATAACATTATTATTTTATAAAAAGAGTGTGCAGAATTTTTGGTCTTCAAGATGATATCCCATGCTCATTTGTTACTTCCAACTCACACACAACTTTAGAGGGGCGTGCTATTTACTTGAACCAAAGCTTGACCACTTCACTTAAGTGTATCTCCACATTTTAGCTTGAAAAAAAACTGCATAACTCATTTTTCTGCACTGCAGCTGCCGTGGCCCTTTTAGACTCAAAAGGGAGTTCTTATTTTTTTTTCCAAGCTCTATTCAAGTGTCTAATTAAATCCTAACTAAAGTATTAGGTGTTGGGCAAAAGTTTGGGGTATTATCTCTTGAGGTTTCATAGTTTTGAGACTCCATTCACCATCATCTTTTGACAAGCTGCTGTCCAGAATTTTAGGTTCAAAGGAAGTGGGTTACAAGCTTGGTTTAAAGGTGATTAAGTGTCTAAAACATAACTAAGTTCAAAGGTGGTGTTGGTGCATCAAAGGTTTAGGATTTTACACTCTTGTTCATCATCTTCATCATCATTTTAACCTCCTAACTAGGAGTAGGTACATCCTTTACTAGCTCTCTTATATTTGTGAGTATATTTCTAGACTTGATCCTTTTGGAATTCATGTATAAAAGGTAAAACACATATTAATTTGTTTATGTAAAATTGCTTCCGCTTCACTTTAAAATCGGGTTTTGACATGCATGTTAATATAACTTGTTAATATGATGAATTCCAACAATGATATCTAGAGCCGAGGTCATAGAAATATGTTTCTTGCATTTGGCTTAAAAACCCATTTAGATTACAATCTAGTAACATGCATGAAACTAGTATGTAAAAATTTTGGGTTTTGGGTGGGATGTTAAAATGGCCGAATTTATGGGGCTTCCAAAAGGGGTTTGGAGCTTCAAATTTGGTCATGTTTTATTGTTAGTTGTTCACAATCAAGCCTTGACCTTGTGGTTTGATGTGTGTATGATTTGGTTGATTTATTCATTCTTATGGTTTGTAATATTTATTCATTCATTTGGTTTGTAATAATCTTGTAATTTGACAATGTAATTTATTTTATTTTGGTATGTAAAATAGATTAGGTTGTAATTTCTTTTTCCTAGAAAAAATGTATTAGGTTGTATATTTTTTTGTAAAAAGAAAAGAAGATTCAAGATGATGAATGAAGGACACATGATGGAGCATATGGATGCAAGATTAAGTGGGAGATTTTGAAAAATCTCTTACTTTGTGATCTAACCCTTTAGGTGACACTTGTTTTCGGCTAAACAAGCGTCCACCACCGTGGCTTGATTGTGAACATTGTTGTTATGCATGCTTGTATGATTATTGTGTTTGTATGTTTGGATGATACAAGTAAAATCACATATTAACAACTTGCAAAATGCAATTATAATTGGTTATATTAAAAACAACAAAAGGACACTAATAAATGGTTATTAAGAACATGATGACAATGTATATAAAATGGTTTATATCAAGTAATTGGTTTTATTACTAAAGACATGAAAATAGGTTTTTTCATAATATGCTATATACCAAATGCATGTTGGTGTATGGCAAATGTTTTCTTAAACTAGAATTTATGAAAACTTAAAATCCCTTAAACTAAAATAAGGTAAACAAGTTAAACGCCATCCTTTTGTGGGACACTTGAACATAGTAGGGAACTCATAACGGGATAAAGGTCACCTAACCGTTATGAGCTAACTAATATGGTTAAGGTAAAATTCGTATGCTTGTGGGATAAAGGTCACCTAACCACTTGTATGTTAATTTTACATGTTTACACAAATAGGACGACTTGATTTGAGAATCATGAACTTAGGGTCACCGAAGCATGAGGAACAAATAGGTGTTGATGGGATAAATATGCCACGCAAAAGGATTGCATGATCTCATAATTTAGAAGTTGCAAAAGGATTGCAATTGTCATATAAATGACTACCTAGCTAAATCAAATAACGGGATAAAGGTCACCTAACCGAAATTTGATTTACCGTTGGATTCTAATATTTAACAAGTCAATTAAAATATAAAAGGGTATTGTTTATTAAATTTAAAATCGATACTTAAAGGAACTTTGTTAAATTTTGTAGATGGCCGCCAATAACAACAACAACATGCAAAATGCACCACTTAACCTAAACAACCTATCGTTAAGGTCTCTCATCGAGAAAGACAAACTCAACCATACAAACTTTATGGATTGGTTCCGTAATCTTAGAATTGTCCTCAAACTTGAGGATAAAGCGTATGTGTTGGAGGACCCTATTCCCAACCAACCGGATGAGGAAGATGTAGAGGGCATGGCTTATTGGGATAAGTATTGTGCCGATTCGGTGCAAGTCGCTTGCCTAATGGTTGGGACTATGATACCTGAACTCCAAAAGGATTTCGAGCATCATAGTGCATATGACATGATCACTCAATTGAAGGAGATGTTCCTTCAACAAGCTCGTGTCGAGCGCTTCGAAAGGGTTCGAGCGCTACATTCATGTCGTATGGATGACACCCAATCCGTTTCATCTTATGTCCTTAAGATGAAAAGCCTCATTGATCGTGCAAACCGTCTTAATCTCAACATATCTAATGTGCTAGCCACGGATCTTATCCTAAACTCCTTGTCAAAGAGGTTTGATCAATTTGTAATCAATTACAATATGAATGGAATGGATAAGACCCGTGCTAATGGTCAATGATGGTGGGTCCAAAGGTAATAACACCTCTAAGCCAAAGGCGGCTAAGAGGAAAGGACCCGCTCATCAAGGCAAGGGAAAGGGGAAGATGGTTACCCCAACTAAAAACAAGAATAAGAAGCAAAAGTTTGCCGGACAAGCAAACCCCAAGGAAGACCCATGTTTCGGTTGCGGTGAAATGGGTCACTGGAAACGAAACTGCCCGGTCTACCTTAAGGAGTTGAAGGAAAAGAGGGATGCGGGGCAATCCTCAGGTAATATATATATGGTATATATAGAGCTTAGTATTACTTCTTCTAATACATGGGTATTAGACACTGGATGTGGAACTCACATTTGCAATTCTTTACAGGGGTTCAAAAGAAGTAGCAAGCAAGCGGGAACATCAAGTCTTTTTATGGGTAATGGAGCCAAAGTGCAAGTGAAGGCTCAAGGAGACTTTGTGTTAAAGCTTCCAAGTGGTTTGGAACTTATTTTGAACAATGTTTTGTATGCACCGGATTTATGTCGAAACATTATTTCAGTTTCCCGTTTAAAACAATGTGGTTTTAATCTTAATTTTGTTAATGATGATATCCACGTTTATTTAGATAATGTATTCTATTTTAAGGCTTCGCCTTCAAATGGAATTTATGAATTGGTTCATGATGACACATCATCTAGTAGCTCAATATACCATACAAGCACCAAGAAACTCAAAAGGGATTTGAGTGATTCCTACTTATGGCATTGTCGCCTTGGTCACATAAACAAGAACCGAATGCATACACTTCAAAAGAATGGACTTTTGAAATCAAATGAGATAGACTCGTTTGATGTATGTGAATCTTGTTTACAAGGCAAAATGACTAAAGCACCTTTCAAAGGGACCAATGAAAGGGCTAAAGACTTATTGGGATTAATACATTCGGATGTATGTGGACCCTTTAAGCCCATGACTAGGAATGGTGAAAGATACTTTGTTACTTTCATTGATGACTTTAGTCGTTTCGGATATGTCTACTTATTAAGATACAAGGACGAAACTTTTGAAGCATTCAAAGAATATCAAAACGAAGTACAAAATCAACTCAATAAGAAAATTAAGGTACTTCATACCGATAGAGGAGGTGAATACCTAAGCGATGCCTTCCAAGATCATCTTAGGAGTCGTGGGATTATCTCACAACTTACTCCACCAGGAACACCCCAACTTAATGGAGTTTCCGAAAGGAGGAACCGAACCCTAATGGATATGGTTCGATCTATGATGGCAAGAAGCTCGTTACCTCTATCATTTTGGGGTTATTGTCTAAGCTCCGCGGCTCGTATTTTAAATATGGCCCCAACCAAGAAAGTGGAACAAACTCCTCACGAGATGTGGTTTGGAAAACCTCCTTCTCTATCATACTTGAAAGTGTGGGGATGTGAAGCTTATCCTAAGCGCTATGATGCTAATAAGTTGCATGCTCGATCCACGAAGTGTATCTTCATAGGATATCCCAAGGATGATATGGGATACTATTTCTATGATCCGATCGAGCAAAATGTATTTGTTGCTCGAAAAGCAGAATTCCTTGAAACTAAGTTCCTAATGGAAGGTAATAGTGAAAGGAAGATAGATTTTGAAGAGGTTCAAGATCAAGTAATTGATACACAATTGGTTGACACTAGCACTCAACATGAAAATGTTGAGAATGATCAAGTGGTTGATCAAAGTATACAAGACGTTCGAAGATCTAGTAGGACTAGTAATCCTCCCGAGAGATATGGGTTTCTCATGGATGGTTGCTATGTGGTTGATTTGGATGAACCCACAAACTACAAAGATGCTTTATCAAGGATTGATAAAGATAAATGACAGGAAGCCATGAACGCCGAGATGCAATCCATGTATGACAACCAAGTTTGGGAACTGGTTGTACAACCTACTAGCTCAAGGCTAGTTGATTGTAAATGGCTTTTCAAAATGAAAACCGACATACATGGAAACTTGGATACATATAAAGCTAGACTTGTAGCAAAAGGTTTCACTCAAACTCAAGGGGTTGACTATGATGAAACTTTTTCGCCTGTGGCAATGCTAAAGTCTATTAGGATATTATTTGCCATTGCTGCTCATTATGATTACGAAATATGGCAAATGGATGTCAAGACCACTTTCCTAAATGGATACCTTGTGGAAGATGTCTATATGGTTCAGCCTGAAGGTTTTGTTGATCCGAAACATCCTAAAAAGGTATGCAAGTTAAAGAAGTCAATCTACGGATTGAAACAAGCATCTAGAATGTGGAATCATCGTTTTAATGAGGAAGCCGAGAAATTTGGCTTCATTAAAAATGGTGATGAAGCTTGTGTATATAAGAAAGCTAGTGGGAGCACTATCATGTTCCTTGTACTATATGTGGATGATATATTGTTATTTGGAAATGATATTCCGGCGATGCAAGGTGTTAAAACTTGGTTGAGTAAATGCTTCTCCATTAAGGATCTTGGAGAAGCACAATACGTTTTGGGGATCGGGATCTACAGGGATAGATCCAAGAAACTGATAGGTTTAAATCAAAGTGCATACATTGAAAAGATCTTGAAAAGGTTCAAGATGGAGAACTCTAAGAAAGGTTTGGTACCTATTCAAAGAGGAACGCTCCTTAGTTCATCTCAGTGCCTCACCACGAAAGATGAACAGGAGAGAATGAAGAAAGTCCCATATGCATCTGCTATTGGGTCAATCATGTATGCAATGATATGCACTAGACCGGATGTGTCATGCGCCCTAAGCTTGACAAGTAGATACCAGAATAACCCAGAAAACAATCATTGGATTGCTGTTAAAAGTATATTGAAATACCTTAGAAGGACTAAGGATATGTTTCTAATATACGGGTCTGGTGAGGAGGAACTTGCTGTAAAGGGCTACGTGGACACAAGTTTCCAAACTGATCGAGATGATTCTCGATCACAATCCGGCTATGTCTTCACATTAAATGGAGGTGCAGTCTCTTGGAAGAGTTCAAAACAGGATGTTGTTGCTCTATCCACTACAGAGTCGGAGTACATCGCCGCATCATTGGCAGCTCAGGAAGTTGCATGGATGAAGAAATTCATCGACGACTTAGGAGTAGTCCCTTCCATTCAGGATCCTCTTGAGATCTTTTGTGACAACGAGGGTGCGATTGCTCAAATCAAAGAACCTCGTGCTCATCAAAAGAACCGTCACATTGAGCGGAGATTCAACTACATAAGGGATGAAGTTTAAAAGGGAAAGATATGTATTCGCAAAGTTCACACAGATCTTAACATAGCGGATCCACTCACGAAGCTCTTACATGGATCAAAACATGCAGGACATGTTTGTGCTTTAGGGCTTCGATATTCTAGTGATTGGTCATGATCTGTTTTAAGTATTGTTACGGAACGAAATTGAAATGTCCCGTTCTTATTGATTAAAAACGTTCCATATTAATTGATTTCGTTGCGAGGTTTTGACCTCTATATGAGACGTTTTTCAAAGACTGCATTCATTTTAAAACAAACCATAACCTTTATTTCATCAATAAAGGTTTAAAAAGCTTTACGTAGATTATCAAATAATGATAATCTAAAATATCATGTTTACACACAACCATTACATAATGGTTTACAATACAAATATGTTACAACAAAATAAGTTTCTTGAATGCAGTTTTTACACAATATCATACAAGCATGGACTCCAAATCTCGTCCTTATTTAAGTATGCGACAACGGAAGCTTTTAATAATCACCTGAGAATAAACATGCTTAAAACGTCAACAAAAATGTTGGTGAGTTATAGGTTTAACCTATATATATCAAATCATAATAATAGACCACAAGATTTCATATTTCAATACACATCCCATACATAGAGATAAAAAATTCATTCATATGGTGAACACCTGGTAACCGACATTAACAAGATGCATATATAAGAATATCCCCATCATTCCGGGACACCCTTCGGATATGATATAAATTTCGAAGTACTAAAGCATCCGGTACTTTGGATGGGGTTTGTTAGGCCCAATAGATCTATCTTTAGGATTCGCGTCAATTAGGGTGTCTGTTCCCTAATTCTTAGATTACCAGACTTAATAAAAAGGGCATATTCGATTTCGATAATTCAACCATAGAGTGTAGTTTCACGTACTTGTGTCTATTTTGTAAATCATTTATAAAACCTGCATGTATTCTCATCCCAAAAATATTAGATTTTAAAAGTGGGACTATAACTCACTTTCACAGATTTTTACTTCGTCGGGAAGTAAGACTTGGCCACTGGTTGATTCACGAACCTATAACAATATATATATATATATATATATATATATATATATATATATATATATATATATATATATATATATATATATATATATATATATATATATATATATATATATATATATATATATCAAAGTATGTTTAAAATATATTTACAACATTTTTAATATATTTTGATGTTTTAAGTTTATTAAGTCAGCTGTCCTCGTTAGTAACCTACAACTAGTTGTCCACAGTTAGATGTACAGAAATAAATTGATAAATATTATCTTGAATCAATCCACGACCCAGTGTATACGTATCTCAGTATTGATCACAACTCAAACTATATATATTTTGGAATCAACCTCAACCCTGTATAGCTAACTCCAACATTCACATATAGAGTGTCTATGGTTGTTCCGAAATATATATAGATGTGTCGACATGATAGGTCGAAACATTGTATACGTGTCTATGGTATCTCAAGATTACATAATATACAATACAAGTTGATTAAGTTATGGTTGGAATAGATTTGTTACCAATTTTCACGTAGCTAAAATGAGAAAAATTATCCAATCTTGTTTTACCCATAACTTCTTCATTTTAAATCCGTTTTGAGTGAATCAAATTGCTATGGTTTCATATTGAACTCTATTTTATGAATCTAAACAGAAAAAGTATAGGTTTATAGTCGGAAAAATAAGTTACAAGTCGTTTTTGTAAAGGTAGTCATTTCAGTCGAAAGAACGACGTCTAGATGACCATTTTAGAAAACATACTTCCACTTTGAGTTTAACCATAATTTTTGGATATAGTTTCATGTTCATAATAAAAATCATTTTCTCAGAATAACAACTTTTAAATCAAAGTTTATCATAGTTTTTAATTAACTAACCCAAAACAGCCCACGGTGTTACTACGACGGCGTAAATCCGGTTTTACGGTGTTTTTCGTGTTTCCAGGTTTTAAATCATTAAGTTAGCATATCATATAGATATAGAACATGTGTTTAGTTGATTTTAAAAGTCAAATTAGAAGGATTAACTTTTGTTTGCGAACAAGTTTAGAATTAACTAAACTATGTTCTAGTGATTACAAGTTTAAACCTTCGAATAAGATAGCTTTATATGTATGAATCGAATGATGTTATGAACATCATTACTACCTTAAGTTCCTTGGATAAACCTACTGGAAAAGAGAAAAATGGATCTAGCTTCAACGGATCCTTGGATGGCTCGAAGTTCTTGAACCAGAATCATGACACGAAAACAAGTTCAAGTAAGATCATCACTTGAAATAAGATTGTTATAGTTATAGAAATTGAACCAAAGTTTGAATATGATTATTACCTTGTATTAGGATGATAACCTACTGTAAGAAACAAAGATTTCTTGAGGTTGGATGATCACCTTACAAGATTGGAAGTGAGCTAGCAAACTTGAAAGTATTCTTGATTTTATGAAACTAGAACTTTTGGAATTTATGAAGAACACTTAGAACTTGAAGATAGAACTTGAGAGAGATCAATTAGATGAAGAAAATTGAAGAATGAAAGTGTTTGTAGGTGTTTTTGGTCGTTGGTGTATGGATTAGATATAAAGGATATGTAATTTTGTTTTCATGTAAATAAGTCATGAATGATTACTCATATTTTTGTAATTTTATGAGATATTTCATGCTAGTTGCCAAATGATAGTTCCCACATGTGTTAGGTGACTCACATGGGCTGCTAAGAGCTGATCATTGGAGTGTATATACCAATAGTACATACATCTAAAAGCTGTGTATTGTACGAGTACGAATACGGGTGCATACGAGTAGAATTGTTGATGAAACTGAACGAGGATGTAATTGTAAGCATTTGTGTTAAGTAGAAGTATTTTGATAAGTGTCTTGAAGTCTTTAAAAAGTGTATGAATACATATTAAAACACTACATGTATATACATTTTAACTGAGTCGTTAAGTCATCGTTAGTCGTTACATGTAAATGTTGTTTTGAAACCTTTAGGTTAACGATCTTGTTAAATGTTGTTAACCCAATGTTTATAATATCAAAAGAGATTTTAAATTATTATATTATCATGATATTATGATGTACGAATATCTCTTAATATGATATATATACATTAAATGTCGTTACAACGATAATCGTTACATATATGTCTCGTTTCAAAATCATTAAGTTAGTAGTCTTGTTTTTACATATGTAGTTCATTGTTAATAAACTTAATGATATGTTTACTTATCATAATATCATGTTAACTATATATATAACCATATATATGTCATCATATAGTTTTTACAAGTTTTAACGTTCGTAAATCACCGGTCAACTTGGGTGGTCAATTGTCTATATGAAACCTATTTCAATTAATCAAGTCTTAACAAGTTTGATTGCTTAACATGTTGAAAAAAATTTAATCATGTAAATATCAATCTCAATTAATATATATAAACATGCAAAAGTTCGGGTCACTACAGTACCTACCCGTTAAATAAATTTCGTCCCGAAATTTTAAGCTGTTGAAGAATCTTCTGGAAATAGATGCGGGTATTTCTTCTTCATCTGATCTTCACGCTCCCAGGTGAACTCGGGTCCTCTACGCGCATTCCATCGAACCTTAACAATTGCTATCTTGTTTTGCTTAAGTCTTTTAACCTCACGATCCATTATTTCGACGGGTTCTTCGATGAATTGAAGTTTTTCGTTGATTTGGATTTCATCTAACGGAATAGTGAGATCTTCTTTAGCAAAACATTTCTTCAAATTTGAGACGTGGAAAGTGTTATGTACAGCTGTGAGTTGTTGAGGTAACTCAAGTCGGTAAGCTACTGGTCCGACACGATCAATAATCTTGAATGGTCCAATATACCTTTGATTTAATTTCCCTCGTTTACCAAATCGAACAACGCCTTTCTAAGGTGCAACTTTAAGCATGACCATCTCTCCAATTTCAAATTCTATATCTTTTCTTTTAATGTCAGCGTAGCTCTTTTGTCGACTTTGGGCGGTTTTCAACCGTTGTTGAATTTGGATGATCTTCTCGGTAGTTTCTTGTATAATCTCCGGACCCGTAATCTGTCTATCCCCCACTTCACTCCAACAAATCGGAGACCTGCACTTTCTACCATAAAGTGCTTCAAACGGTGCCATCTCAATGCTTGAATGGTAGCTGTTGTTGTAGGAAAATTCTGCTAACGGTAGATGTCGATCCCAACTGTTTCCGAAATCAATAACACATGCTCGTAGCATGTCTTCAAGCGTTTGTATCGTCCTTTCGCTCTGCCCATCAGTTTGTGGATGATAGGCAGTACTCATGTCTAGACGAGTTCCTAATGCTTGCTGTAATGTCTGCCAGAATCTTGAAATAAATCTGCCATCCCTATCAGAGATAATAGAGATTGGTATTCCATGTCTGGAGACGACTTCCTTCAAATACAGTCGTGCTAACTTCTCCATCTTGTCATCTTCTCTTATTGGCAGGAAGTGTGCTGATTTGGTGAGACGATCAACTATTACCCAAATAGTATCAAAACCACTTGCAGTCCTTGGCAATTTAGTGATGAAATCCATGGTAATGTTTTCCCATTTCCATTCCGGGATTTCGGGTTGTTGAAGTAGACCTGATGGTTTCTGATGCTCAGCTTTGACCTTAGAACACGTCAAACATTCTCCTACGTATTTAGCAACATCAGCTTTCATACCCGGCCACCAAAAATGTTTCTTGAGATCCTTGTACATCTTTCCCGTTCCAGGATGTATTGAGTATCTGGTTTTATGAGCTTCTCTAAGTACCATTTCTCTCATATCTCCAAATTTTGGTACCCAAATCCTTTCAGCCCTATACCGGGTTCCGTCTTCCCGAATATTAAGATGTTTCTCCGATCCTTTGGGTATTTCATCCTTTAAATTTCCCTCTTTTAAAACTCATTGTTGCGCCTCCTTTATTTGAGTAGTAAGGTTATTATGAATCATTATATTCATAGATTTTACTCGAATGGGTTCTCTGTCCTTCCTGCTCAAGGCATCGGCTACCACATTTGCCTTCCCCGGGTGGTAACGAATCTCAAAGTCATAATCATTCAATAATTCAATCCACCTACGCTGCCTCATATTCAGTTGTTTCTGATTAAATATGTGTTGAAGACTTTTGTGGTCGGTATATATAATACTTTTGACCCCATATAAGTAGTGCCTCCAAGTCTTTAATGCAAAAACAACCGCGCCTAATTCCAAATCATGCGTCGTATAATTTTGCTCGTGAATCTTCAATTGTCTAGACGCATAAGCAATCACCTTCGTTCGTTGCATTAATACACAACCGAGACCTTGCTTTGATGCGTCACAATAAATCACAAAATCATCATTCCCTTCAGGCAATGACAATATAGGTGCCGTAGTTAGCTTTTTCTTCAATAATTGAAACGCCTTCTCTTGTTCATCCTTCCATTCAAATTTCTTCCCTTTATGCGTTAATGAAGTCAAGGGTTTTGCTATTTTGGAGAAATCTTGGATGAATCTTCTGTAGTAACCAGCCAATCCTAAAAATTGACGTATATGCTTTGGAGTTTTTGGGGTTTCCCACTTTTCAACGGTTTCGATCTTTGCCGAGTCCACCTGGATACCTTCTTTGTTCACTATGTGACCGAGGAATTGAACTTCTTCCAACCAAAATGCACACTTTGAAAACTTAGCGTACAGTTTTTCTTTCCTCAATACTTCTAGCACTTTTCTCAAATGTTCTTCGTGCTCTTGATCATTCTTTGAGTAAATAAGTATGTCATCGATGAAAACAATGACAAACTTGTCAAGATATGGCCCACACACTAGGTTCATAAGGTCCATGAACATAGCTGGTGCATTAGTTAAACCAAACGGCATGACCATAAACTCGTAATGACCGTAACGTGTTCTGAAAGCAGTCTTTGGAATATCATCTTCTTTCACCAGCATTTGATGATACCCGGAACGTAAGTCAATCTTTGAATAAACAGACGAGCCTTGTAGTTGATCAAATAAGTCGTCAATTCTCGGTAGTGGGTAGCGGTTCTTGATGGTAAGTTTGTTCAACTCTCGGTAGTCGATACACAACCTGAATGTACCATCTTTCTTCTTGACAAACAAAACAGGAGCTCCCCACGGTGATGTGCTTGGTCGAATGAAACCACGTTCTAATAGTTCTTGCAGTTGGCTTTGCAGTTCTTTCATCTCGCTGGGTGCGAGTCAATAAGGAGCACGAGCTATTGGTGCAGCTCCTGGTACAAGATCTATTTGAAATTCAACGGATCGATGTGGGGGTAATCCCGGTAATTCTTTCGGAAATACATCGGGAAATTCTTTTGCAATGGGAACATCATTGATGCTCTTTTCTTTAGTTTGTACTTTCTCGACGTGTGCTAGAACAGCATAGCAACCTTTTCTTATTAGTTTTTGTGCCTTCAAATTACTAATAAGATGTAGCTTCGTGTTGCCCTTTTCTCCGTACACCATTAAGGGTTTTCCTTTTTCTCGTATAATGCGAATTGCATTTTTGTAACAAACGATCTCTGCTTTCACTTCTTTCAACCAGTCCATACCGATTATCACATCAAAACTCCCTAACTCTACTGGTATCAAATCAATCTTAAATGTTTCGCTAACCAGTTTAATTTCTCGATTCCGACATATATTATCTGCTGAAATTAATTTACCATTTGCTAATTCGAGTAAAAATTTACTATCCAAAGGCGTCAATGGACAACTTAATTTAGCACAAAAATCTCTACTCATATAGCTTCTATCCGCACCCGAATCAAATAAAACGTAAGCAGATTTATTGTCAATAAGAAATGTACCCGTAACAAGCTCCGGGTCTTCTTGTGCCTCTGCCGCATTAATATTGAAAACTCTTCCGCGGCCTTGTCCATTAGTGTTCTCCTGGTTCGGGCAATTTCTAATAATGTGGCCCGGTTTTCCACATTTATAACAAACTACATTGGCATAACTTGCTCCGACACTACTTGCTCCGCCATTACTCGTTCTGACACCATTTGTTCCTTTCGTTCTATTAACCCCTGGTCCGTAGACCTCACACTTCGCCGCACTATGACCATTTCTTTTACACTTGTTGCAAAATTTGGTGCAGAACCCCGAGTGATTCTTTTCACACCTTTGGCATAGCTGCTTCTGATTGTTGTTGTTGTTGCGGTTATTATTGTTGTTGGGATGATTGTTGTAGTTGTTGTTGTTATTGTTGTTGTTGTTGTTGTTGGGCCGTTTGTTGTAGTTGCGATTGATGTTGCGATTGTTGGGATAATTGTTGCGATTATTGTTGTAATTGCTGTTGTTGTTGTATTGGTGATTCTTATCACCGTTTTCCTCCCACTTTCTTTTGACTTGCTTCACATTGGCCTCTTCAGCAGTCTGTTCTTTAATTCTTTCCTCAATCTGGTTCACTAGTTTGTGAGCCATTCTACATGCCTGTTGTATGGAGGCGGGCTCGTGTGAACTTATATCTTCTTGGATTCTTTCCGGTAATCCTTTCACAAACGCGTCGATCTTCTCTTCCTCATCTTCGAACGCTCCCGGACACAATAGGCACAATTCTGTGAATCGTCTTTCGTACGTGGTAATATCAAATCCTTGGTTTCGTAACCCTCTAAGTTCTATCTTGAGCTTATTGACCTCGGTTCTGGGACGGTACTTCTCGTTCATCAAGTGCTTGAATGCTGACCACGGTAGTGCATAAGCATCATCTTGTCCCACTTGCTCTAGATAGGTATTCCACCATGTTAACGCAGAACCTGTGAAGGTATGCGTAGCGTACTTCACTTTGTCCTCTTCAGTACACTTACTTATGGCAAACACCGATTCGACCTTCTCGGTCCACCGTTTCAATCCGATCGGTCCTTCGGTTCCATCAAATTCCAAAGGTTTGCAGGCAGTAAATTCTTTGTAGGTGCATCCTACACGATTTCCTGTACTGCTAGATCCAAGGTTATTGTTGGTATGTAGCGCAGCCTGTACTGCGGCTATGTTTGAAGCTAGAAAAGTACGGAATTCCTCTTCATTCATATTCACGGTGTGTCGAGTAGTCGGTGCCATTTCCTTCAAAATAGTCAAATGGAACAAGTTAATCATACAGAATATTAAGAGTAGTTAATAGTATTTCGTAGCATAATATGAACTCATTTATAAAAGCTTTTTCTTCATATTAGCGTTTTATAAGTTTAAATTTGGGTAGTACCTACCCGTTAAGTTCATACTTAGTAGCTAATATACAATTCAACTACTACAATTCTATATGAAAAACTGATTATAATAATATTTCGCGTTCAAACTTTTACATAATATTTTACAAACTTACAATACCGCTTATTTTACATATAGCAGGAAATATAGCACACAATAAATTTGATACAAGATGGTTGTGAAGATAATTCTAGCTAGTACACAAGTCGTTCAGCAAAGGCAATAAAGACACGTAATTCATACGTCCAGAAACAAGTCATGCATTCTGGTTTTACTAGGATTACTTCCCATCCTTGGTCTTGTGGAACATAACCGTTATGGCCGTTGATAAGACAGCGTGTTGTAACGTCGTCAAAGGGACGAGGGTTACGTAATGTCCAACAGTCTCGTAACAATCTAAAAACCTCATTTCTTACCCCAATTACCGACTCCGGCTACACTTTGGGGGCTTGCCTTTCAAAAAAAAAAAAAAAAATAGTTGTAGCCCGGTGTTCTTGTTCTCACTTTGGTGAGAAGCGAACATTACTAATCCGTAAGCATAACATGCTTCTTTATGTTGCATGTTAGCCGTTTTTTCTAAATCACGAAGTCCAATATTCGGATATATTGAGTCAAAATAATTTCTTAACCCATTGCGTAAAATAGCATTTGGGTTCCCCGCAATATATGCGTCAAAGTAAACACATCGTAACTTATGGATTTCCCAATGTGATATCCCCCATCTTTCGAACGAAAGCCTTTTATAAACCAAGGCATTCTTGAAACGTTCTTCGAATGTCTTACAAACTGATCTCGCCTTAAATAGTTGTGCCGAAGAATTCTGACCGACTCTAGACAAGATTTCATCAATCATGTCTCCGGGTAGGTCTCTTAAAATATTGGGTTGTCTATCTATTTTGTGTTTTTATACTGTAAAATAGACAAGAGTTAGATTCATAAAAAAATACTTATTAATACAAGCAATTTTTACATATATCATAAAGCATAAGCACACTATATTACTTATATTACACCACACGAATACAACTATCTTATTCCGACTCGCTTGTTTCTTCTTCTTCGGTTTTGGTTCGTTTTGCCAAGTTTCTAGGGATATATGATGTTCCCCTAATACGAGCCGTCGTTATCCACATTGGTTTAGAAAAACCTGGTGGTTTAGAGGTTCCCGGGTCATTGTTACAACTTAAGGACTTCGGGGGTTGACGATACATATAAAGTTCATTGGGGTTGGAATTAGATTTCTCTATTTTTATGCCCTTTCCCTTATTATTTTCTTTTGCCTTTTTAAATTCAGTTGGGGTAATTTCTATAACATCATCGGAATTCTCGTCGGAATCCGATTCATCGGAGAATTGGTAATCCTCCCAATATTTTGCTTCCTTGGCGGAAACACCATTGACCATAATTAACCTTGGTCGGTTGGTTGAGGATTTTCTTTTACTTAACCGTTTTATTATTTCCCCCACCGGTTCTATTTCTTCATCCGATTCTGATTCTTCTTCCGGTTCCGATTCTTCTTCCGGTTCCGACTCTTCTTCCGGTTCCTCTTCGGGAACTTGTGAATCAGTCCATGAATCATTCCAATTTACATTTGACTCTTCATTATTATTAGGTGAGTCAATGGGACTTGTTCTAGAGGTAGACATCTATCACATAATATCAAATGCGTTAAGAGATTAATATATCACATAATATTCACATGTTAAAAATATATAGTCTCCAACAAAATTTGTTAAGCAATCATTTTTCAAGTAAACACGGTCGAAGTCCAGACTCACTAATGCATCCTAACAAACTAGATAAGACACACTAATGCAAAATTCTGGTTCTCTAAGACCAACGCTCTAATACCAACTGAAATGTCCCGTTCTTTTTGATTAAAAACGTTCCATATTAATTGATTTCGTTGCGAGGTTTTGACCTCTATATGAGACGTTTTTCAAAGAATGCATTCATTTTAAAACAAACCATAACCTTTATTTCATCAATAAAGGTTTAAAAAGCTTTACGTAGATTATCAAATAATGATAATCTAAAATATCCTGTTTACACACGACCATTACATAATGGTTTACAATACAAATATGTTACAACAAAATAAGTTTCTTGAATGCAGTTTTTACACAATATCATACAAGCATGGACTCCAAATCTCGTCCTTATTTAAGTATGCGACAGCGGAAGCTCTTAATAATCACCTGAGAATAAACATGCTTAAAACGTCAACAAAAATGTTGGTGAGTTATAGGTTTAACCTATATATATCAAATCATAATAATAGACCACAAGATTTCATATTTCAATACACATCCCATACATAGAGATAAAAAATTCATTCATATGGTGAACACCTGGTAACCGACATTAACAAGATGCATATATAAGAATATCCCCATCATTCCGGGACACCCTTCGGATATGATATAAATTTCGAAGTACTAAAGCATCCGGTACTTTGGATGGGGTTTGTTAGGCCCAATAGATCTATCTTTAGGATTCGCGTCAATTAGGGTGTCTGTTCCCTAATTCTTAGATTACCAGACTTAATAAAAAGGGCATATTCGATTTCGATAATTCAACCATAGAGTGTAGTTTCACGTACTTGTGTCTATTTTGTAAATCATTTATAAAACCTGCATGTATTCTCATCCCAAAAATATTAGATTTTAAAAGTGGGACTATAACTCACTTTCACAGATTTTTACTTCGTCGGGAAGTAAGACTTGGCCACTGGTTGATTCACGAACCTATAACAATATATATATATATATATATATATATATATATATATATATATATATATATATATATATATATATATATATATCAAAGTATGTTTAAAATATATTTACAACATTTTTAATATATTTTGATGTTTTAAGTTTATTAAGTCAGTTGTCCTCGTTAGTAACCTACAACTAGTTGTCCACAGTTAGATGTACAGAAATAAATCGATAAATATTATCTTGAATCAATCCACGACCCAGTGTATACGTATCTCAGTATTGATCACAACTCAAACTATATATATTTTGGAATCAACCTCAACCCTGTATAGCTAACTCCAACATTCACATATAGAGTGTCTATGGTTGTTCCGAAATATATATAGATGTGTCGACATGATAGGTCGAAACATTGTATACGTGTCTATGGTATCTCAAGATTACATAATATACAATACAAGTTGATTAAGTTATGGTTGGAATAGATTTGTTACCAATTTTCACGTAGCTAAAATGAGAAAAATTATCCAATCTTGTTTTACCCATAACTTCTTCATTTTAAATCCGTTTTGAGTGAATCAAATTGCTATGGTTTCATATTGAACTCTATTTTATGAATCTAAACAGAAAAAGTATAGGTTTATAGTCAGAAAAATAAGTTACAAGTCGTTTTTGTAAAGGTAGTCATTTCAGTCGAAAGAACGACGTCTAGATGACCATTTTAGAAAACATACTTCCACTTTGAGTTTAACCATAATTTTTGGATATAGTTTCATGTTCATAATAAAAATCATTTTCTCAGAATAACAACTTTTAAATCAAAGTTTATCATAGTTTTTAATTAACTAACCCAAAACAGCCCGCGGTGTTACTACGACGGCGTAAATCCGGTTTTACGGTGTTTTTCGTGTTTCCAGGTTTTAAATCATTAAGTTAGCATATCATATAGATATAGAACATGTGTTTAGTTGATTTTAAAAGTCAAGTTAGAAGGATTAACTTTTGTTTGCGAACAAGTTTAGAATTAACTAAACTATGTTCTAGTGATTACAAGTTTAAACCTTCGAATAAGATAGCTTTATATGTATGAATCGAATGATCTTATGAACATCATTACTACCTTAAGTTCCTTGGATAAACCTACTGGAAAAGAGAAAAATGGATCTAGCTTCAACGGATCCTTGGATGGCTCGAAGTTCTTGAAGCAGAATCATGACACGAAAACAAGTTCAAGTAAGATCATCACTTGAAATAAGATTGTTATAGTTATAGAAATTGAACCAAAGTTTTAATATGATTATTACCTTGTATTAGGATGATAACCTACTGTAAGAAACAAAGATTTCTTGAGGTTGGATGATCACCTTACAAGATTGGAAGTGAGCTAGCAAACTTGAAAGTATTCTTGATTTTATGAAACTAGAACTTTTGGAATTTATGAAGAACACTTAGAACTTGAAGATAGAACTTGAGAGAGATCAATTAGATGAAGAAAATTGAAGAATGAAAGTGTTTTTAGGTGTTTTTGGTCGTTGGTGTATGGATTAGATATAAAGGATATGTAATTTTGTTTTCATGTAAATAAGTCATGAATGATTACTCATATTTTTGTAATTTTATGAGATATTTCATGCTAGTTGCCAAATGATGGTTCCCAAATGTGTTAGGTGACTCACATGGGCTGCTAAGAGCTGATCATTGGAGTGTATATACCAATAGTACATACATCTAAAAGCTGTATATTGTACGAGTACGAATACGGGTGCATACGAGTAGAATTGTTGATGAAACTGAACGAGGATGTAATTGTAAGCATTTGTGTTAAGTAGAAGTATTTTGATAAGTGTCTTGAAGTCTTTCAAAAGTGTATGAATACATATTAAAACACTACATGTATATACATTTTAACTGAGTCGTTAAGTCATCGTTAGTCGTTACATGTAAATGTTGTTTTGAAACCTTTAGGTTAACGATCTTGTTAAATGTTGTTAACCCAATGTTTATAATATCAAAAGAGATTTTAAATTATTATATTATCATGATATTATGATGTACGAATATCTCTTAATGTGATATATATACATTAAATGTCGTTACAACGATAATCGTTACATATATGTCTCGTTTCAAAATCATTAAGTTAGTAGTCTTGTTTTTACATATGTAGTTCATTGTTAATATACTTAATGATATGTTTACTTATCATAATATCATGTTAACTATATATATAACCATATATATGTCATCATATAGTTTTTACAAGTTTTAACGTTCGTAAATCACCGGTCAACTTGGGTGGTCAATTGTCTATATGAAACCTATTTCAATTAATCAAGTCTTAACAAGTTGGATTGCTTAACATGTTGGAAAAATTTAATCATGTAAATATCAATCTCAATTAATATATATAAACATGGAAAAGTTCGGGTCACTACAGAAATTGTTCAAACTCATTAATATAATTATGGTATTAATTTATGTTGAGTTATGTTCCTATTTTGCATATTTTATCCATGAATAAGTAATTATTATTATTCTAAATTCCGTAGTCGATTACATTTGTGGGAACAAGTGTGAGGTTTAGACTATTATGAACTTGGATTGGTATACATTCACGGGAGAAATGTGGGGCAAGGTTGCAACCAAGCTTCATAGATATTTGTGGGATACAAATATTGGAAGACCCGCCCTCAAGACTTACTAAATGGAGCCTTTGTGGTAGATCACATGTAATCTTGAGTAAAGGCAAATATCATTGTATCCTCTGACCTGAGATACATATTGAGTTCGAATATTTACCAAATATTGTACCATGATTCCTTCCTTCGCTATTCTATAAATGGTAGTCCATAAGGAAGAGCTCAGGTATAATACAAAGTACATATTTAGGACGTATGTAGTCAAGAAGGAATTTGTCCCTCTTATTCGTTGAGAGTCAGATGTCTAAGGCCTGATAAAGTTAAATCTAAAAGAGAGTGATCACTCTGTATCTCTTGGAATTAACATGACATCTAGGATGAAAGGATAAATGAAAGATTCACCTATTCATATTCGAGATGGGAACTCGAAAGGGATGATGTTATTGAATGGCACAAAGTCATAACATATTGGGGGTGATGGACGGTCGTTAGGTGGTATCCATCACTTGCATTAATTTCTTATGTTTCTCGTGCAAGTGTGAGATTGAAGGAATTTCGTATGCCCGAGCGACATATTAAATTAATGTGGCTAGTATGTTATGATCCAAGTCAGGTCATACCCAATAACAAACTTACCGACACCTTAAAACGTATTTAGTCTTGACGATTGGGTCATTAAATAAATACGCGACACTTGGACTTTAGAAAATCGGTTTTCTAAAGTATGATCACTTGAGATAAATTATTTGGATAATTTATATATAATTGTTTATAGGTTTAAATGATTATGTTGTGTTATATTTTATAAAAATGTTTATAAAATGTGAAAGTAACAAAATAAATACATGTTTAGATATATATATATATATATATATATATATATATATATATATATCAAGTTTATGTATATATATATATATATATATATATATATATATATATATATATATATATAACATTATTATTTTATAAAAAGAGTGTGCAGAATTTTTGGTCTTCAAGACAATATCCCATGCTCATTTGTTACTTCCAACTCACACACAACTTTAGAGGGGCATGGTATTTACTTGAACAAAAGCTTGTCCACTTCACTTAAGTGTATCTCCACATTTTAGCTTGAAAAAAAACTGCATAACTCATTTTTCTGCACTGCAGCTGCCGTGGCCCTTTTAGACTCAAAAGGGAGTTCTTATTTTTTTTCCAAGCTCTATTCAAGTGTCTAATTAAATCCTAACTAAAGTATTAGGTGTTGGGCAAAAGTTTGGGGTATTATCTCTTGAGGTTTCATAGTTTTGAGACTCCATTCACCATCATCTTTTGACAAGCTACTGTCCAGAATTTTGGGTTCAAAGGAAGTGGGTTACAAGCTTGGTTTAAAGGTGATTAAGTGTCTAAAACATAACTAAGTTCAAGGGTGGTGTTGGTGCATCAAAGGTTTAGGATTTTACACTCTTGTTCATCATCTCCATCATCATTTTAACCTCCTAACTAGGAGTAGGTACATCCTTTACTAGCTCTCTTATATTTGTGAGTATATTTCTAGACTTGATCCTTTTGGAATTCATGTATAAAAGGTTAAACACATATTAATTTGTTTATGTAAAATTGCTTCCGCTTCACTTTAAAATCGGGTTTTGACATGCATGTTAATATAACTTGTTAATATGATGAATTCCAACAATAACATCATTCAATTCATACATATAAAGCTATCTTATTCGAAGGTTTAAACTTGTAATCACTAGAACATAGTTTAGTTAATTCTAAACTTGTTCACAAACAAAAGTTAATCCTTCTAACTTGACTTTTAAAATCAACTAAACACATGTTCTATATCTATATGATATGCTAACTTAATGATTTAAAACCTGGAAACACGATGAACACCATAAAATCGGATACACGCCGTCGTAGTGAAACCGGGGGCTGTTTTGGTTTGGATAATTAAAAACTATGATAAACTTTGATTTAAAAGTTGTTCTTCTGGGAAAATTATTTTTCATATGAACATGAAACTATATCCAAAAATCTTGGTTAAACTCAAAGTGAAAGTATGTTTTTCAAAATGGTCATCAAGATGTCGTTCTTTCGACGGAAATGACTACCTCTTTAGTAATTGTCATGTAACTTAAATTTCCAACTATAAACCTATACTTTTTCTGTTTGGATTCTTAAATTAGAGTTCAATATGAAACCATAGCAATTTGATTCACTCAAAACGGATTTAAAATGAAGAAGTTATGGGTAAAACAAGATTGGATATTTTTGATCTTTTTAGCTACGGGAAATGTTTAACAAATCTATATAAATCATATCCAAGCTAACTTATATTATATTATACATGTATTCTAATATATTATGTAATCTTGGGATACCATAGACACATATACAAATGTTTTGACATATCATATCGACCCATGTATATATATTATTTGGAACAACCATAGACACTCTATATGCAGTAATGTTGGAGTTAGCTATACAGGGTTGAGGTTGATTCCAAAAATATATATACTTTGAGTTATGATTTAGCCTGAAACGTGTATACACTGGGTCGTGGATTGATTCAAGATAATATATATCGATTTATTTCTATACATCTAACTGTGGACAACTAGTTGTAGGTTACTAACGAGGACAACTGACTTAATACACTCAAATCTTTAAAACATAATAAAAATGGTTGTAATTATATTTTGATCATACTTTGATATATATGTACATATTTGTATAGGTTCGTGAATCGATCCATGGCCAAGTCTTATTTCCGAGGAAGGAAATATCTGTGAAAGTGAGTTATAGTCCCACTTTTAAAATCTAATATTTTTGGGATGAGAATACATGCAGGTTTTATAAATGATTTACAAAATAGACACAAGTACGTAAAACTACATTCTATGATTGAATTATCGAAATCGAATATGCCCCTTTTTATTAAGTCTGGTAATCTAAGAATTAGGGAACAGACACCCTAATTGACGCGAATCCTAAAGATAGATCTATTGGGCCTAACAAACCCCATCCAAAGTACCGGATGCTTTAGTACTTCGAAATTTATATCATATCCGAAGGGTGTCCCGGAATGATGGGGATATTCTTATATATGCATCTTGTTAATGTCAGTTACCAGGTGTTCACCATATGAATGATTTTATCTCTATGTATGGGATGTGTATTGAAATATGAAATCTTGTGGTCTATTGTTACGATTTGATATATATAGGTTAAACCTATAACTCACCAACATTTTTGTTGACGTTTAAAGCATGTTTATTCTCAGGTGAATACTAAGAGCTTCCGCTGTTGCATACTAAAATAAGGACAAGATTTGGAGTCCATGTTTGTATGATATTGTGTAAAAACTGCATTCAAGAAACATATGTCGATGTAATATATTTCTATTGTAAACCATTATGTAATGGTCGTGTGTAAACAGTATATTTTAGATTATCATTATTTGATAATCTACGTAATGTTTTTAAAACCTTTATTGATAAAATAAAGGTTATGGTTGTTTTAAAAATGAATGCAGTCTTTGAAAAATGTCTCATATAGAGGTCAAAACCTAGCAACGAAATCAATTAATATGGAACGTTTATAATCAATATGAACGGGACATTTCATGATCAACATGTCATGTTTCCAAACTTAGAAGAGTCATGTCAAACATAACATACTGGGGATGGGTTAAATGAGTATTAGGACAGGATATGTGTTAGTTGTTAGTACTAACAGAATTTATACTAAGCTTTGGTGTGAGTGTTGTGGTAGTGCAGCAAAGACAGATAACGAAGCTAACGCTACTGGCCCTACTGTCCCTGGAACTGGTACTTTTAGAGCCCCTGACGAAGATGGACATGTGTCTTCAGAAGAAGAAACTTCTCACGAAGTAATAGAACTTCAAAGTCGGTTACTAGAAGCTCAAGAGAAAATCAAAGAATTAGAACAAGAACGGGCGCAATGGAACCCTAATACCACTGCGTTGAACACAACCTTTCCTTCTAACTTTTATACTCAAGCTGGTGGCAGTTCTCAGTCACAGTTTCCTCAAACCACCTATCAAAATCTCGCAATGCCATTCCCGTTTAACCAGACTTTTCCTAATTAAATGATGTATCCATTTCAAGTCCCTAAGACAAGAAGGAAGTGTACCTATAAACAGTTTATGGACTGCAAACCTCCTGAGTACAGTGGTCACACAAACCCTACGATGACCCTCAATTGGCTAAGAGAAGTGGAGAGGGCGTTAGAAGCATGTTTTTGTGAGCCAGAATCCATGGTGTTATTTGCTAGTAGGCTTCTCAAAGGTGAGGCAATGGAATGGTGGGACTCTATCACTGCATATTTACCTAAAGAACAGATCAGTCAAATTACATGGGAACAATTTGCTACTAAAGTTCGTGAGTAGTATTGTTCTGAGTATGAGATGGAAAGATTGAAAACCGAGTTTCTGAGTATGAAGATGACAGAAAGTATGACGATTGATGAGGTTTTTAGAGATTTCACATCTAAGCTAAGGTTCATTCAACAGTGGGTACCAACGGAGAAGGATAAGATTCAGCATTTTATGCGGGTGATTAAGCCAGAATATAGAACAGTTGCGAGATTTGCAACCACATTGGCACAGGCTCATGAGATGGCAAAGATTACTGAAGGTGATATCATGGCAGCGAAAAGAGAAAGTTCGAAAAGTGGATCTTTTGGAGGAAAGTCAGAAAGTCAATCGGGTGGTCAGTCTGTTCAGCAATCAAGTAAGCAATCAGAATTTCGTGGTAAGAAGTCAGGTGGGTTTAAACAGAAAAGTAAGTCTAGTATGAGTGGGTCGGGTTCAACTCAGTCTGGGTGGTGTAATGTTTGTAAGTCAACCTATGTTGGTCCGTGTTCTCCAATGACCAGAAGGTGTTTGAAATGTGGAGTGTTAGGTCATGAATCAACAGCTTGTTCATTTAAGTCTAATGTTTGTTGGAGTTGCCATCAAGAGGGGCATAGATCTGCAAGTTGTCCATCTGCGTCGAGAGCAGGTTTTGGGGCAGGGTCAGGGGCGAGGTCAGTAACTTCTGGGGGATCTTCTGCTTCTACTGCCGGGCAGAAGAGAAAGAATCCTCCAACAGCAGAGGCAAGGGCGTTTCAAATAACGGTAGACACTGCAACCGCTACCGATGACGTCATTACGGGTATGTTCTTGGTTAATTCCTTGCCAGCTCGTGTGTTGTTTGATTCAGGAGCGAATCGTTCTTTTATGTCCTTAGGCTTTTGTGATAAGTTGAAGTTGCATGTTAGGATATTAGATGAGCCTTTGGGAATAGAAGTAGCTGATGGTAAAATGGTTCCATGCACATCATCTGTGTCTGGAATTACCATCGAAATTGATAGCCATTCTTTCCCTTTAACCTGTTTGTTGATGCCTATATCTAGCTTTGATGTAGTCATAGGCATGAATTGGTTAAGAGCTAATAGGGCTAATATTAAGTGTGATAAGAAGATGATTTCTTTCCGTTTGACCGACGGATCCCGAGTGATAGCTAGGGGAGAGCGCAGTAGATTTAACTTCCCTATGGTTTCCCTAATGAAAGCTCAGAAGGCAATAACGAAAGGGTGTGATTCATTCTTAGCCTACGTGATGTTAAGAAAGAGAAGAAGCAGGTGACCGATATTCCCGTTGTGTCAGAATTTCCTGAAGTATTTCCAGATGATTTACCAGGGTTACCTCTAGTACGTGAAGTAGAGTATAAAATTGATTTGGTTCCAGGTGCTACGCCGGTTGCAAAAGCTCCTTACAGATTAGCTCCGTCAGAAAGAAATGATGTCTCAGATTCAGGAACTGTTAGATAAGGGGTTTATTCGACCAAGTTCTTCACCATGGGGTGCTCCTGTGTTATTTGTGAAAAAGAAAGATGGGTCGCTTCGTATGTGTATAGACTACCGTGATTTGAATAAGAGAACAATAAAGAATAAGTATCCCTTACCGAGAATAGATGATTTATTCGATCAGTTAAAGGGTGCTTCTTACTTTTCAAAGATTGATTTACGTTCAGGGTATCATCAGGTACGTGTTGCAGAGAACGATATACCGAAAACAGCGTTTAGAACAAGATATGGTCATTATGAGTTTTTAGTTATGCCATTCGGGTTAACAAACGCGCCAGCAGTGTTTATGGATTTAATGAACAGGGTGTGTCGCCAGTATCTTGACAAGTTTGTAATTGTTTTCATAGATGATATTTTAATATATTCAAAAACCGAGAAAGATCATGCTACGCATCTAAGGTTGGTGTTAGAACTTCTGAAACAGGAACAATTGTATGCCAAGTTCTCCAAGTGTGAATTTTGGCTGCGGGAAGTACAGTTTCTGGGCCATGTGATATGTGAACAGGGTATCAAAGTAGACCAGTCTAAGATAGAGGCCGTAATGAATTGGAACTCACCGAAAACGCCGACAGAAATTAAGAGTTTTCTAGGTTTAGCAGGTTATTACCGCCAATTTATCAAAGACTTCTCTAAAGTAGCAGGTCCTTTGAATAAGCTAACTAGAAAAGATGTAGCCTTTCGATGGACTGATGAACAAGAAAAGGCTTTTCAGACTCTCAAACAGTTGTTATGTCAAGCGCCGATTTTAGCTTTACCAGAGGGAACAGAAGATTTGGTGGTATACTGTGATGCGTCATATGCAGGTCTGGGTTGTGTTTTGATGCAGAGAAATAAAGTTATAGTGTATGCTTCACGACAGTTGAAGAATCATGAACGAAACTACCCTACTCATGATTTAGAGTTAACTGCAGTTGTGTTTGCTTTGAAGCTTTGGAAACATTATTTGTATGGTACACATTGTGAAATCTATACAGATCATAAGAGTCTTCAATATATCTTTTTGCAGAAAGAATTAAATATGAGTCAACGTCGATGTTTAGAATTGATTAAAGACTACGATTGTGAGATTAAGTACCATCCGGGTAAAGCAAATGTGGTCGCAGATGCTCTGAGTCGCAAGAAAACTATCAAAAATGTTAGATTTATGAGAATTGAAATAGTTTCAGACTTGATTGATCGATTGAAAACCGTTCAGTTAGTAGCTTTAAATGACGAAAACCTAAAGACTGAACAAATGACTAAAAGGAAATTTGACCTATGCAATGATTCTAGAGGATTAAAGACCTATAAAGATCGAATTTGGGTGCCTATGCTTGGAGATTTGAGGGATTTAATCCTTACTGAAGCGCATAAATCGAGATTATCAGTGCATCCAGGTAGTACAAAGATGTATAGAGACTTGAAAACATTGTATTGGTGGCCGACAATGAAGACAGATGTTGCGAATTTTGTCGAAAAATGTCATATTTGTGCGCAAGTTAAGGCAGAACATCAGAAACTGTATGGATCTCTAAGACAGTTAGAAATTCCTCAGTGGAAATGGGATCATATAACGATGGATTTTGTAACCAAGTTACCCCGAACCCAGTAAGGACACGACATAATCTGGGTGATTGTGGATCGTTTAACAAAGAGTACTCACTTTTTAGCTACTCGTGAAACAGTTTCGTTGAGTGATTTAGCAGAGTTGTACTTGAAAGAAATCGTTAGTCGTCATGGTGTACCGTTGTCAATAGTTTCCGATAGAGATTCGAGGTTTGTATCAAACTTTTGGAACAGTTTACAACAGAATCTGGGTACGCGTGTGAATTTAAGTACAACATATCATCCACAAACAGACGGTCAGAGTGAACGAACGATTCAAACGTTAGAAGACATGTTGAGAGCGTGTGTCTTAGAATATGGTGGTTCTTGGGATTCACATCTTCCACTGATAGAGTTTTCTTACAATAATTCGTATCATTCGAGTATTGGAATGCCGCCATATGAAATGTTGTATGGTCGAAAATGCAGAACTCCTACGTGTTGGTTAGAATCAGGTGAGAAACAATTTGCAGGTCCCGAAATTGTTCAGATAACTGCAGAAAAGGTTGAAATTGCACGTGAGAAGTTAAAAACAGCCAGAGACCGACAAAAGATGTAAGCTGATCCGTGCAGACGTCCGGTAATTTTTAATGTAGGTGATCGTGTTTACTTGAAGGTATCACCGTGGAAAGGGGTGATCAGATTTGGCAAACGTGGTAAACTAGCTCCGAGGTTTATTGGGCCATTTCCAATCATAGAAATTCTGAATGATCAAACTGTTATTTTAGATCTTCCATCAGAGTTAGCAGGAATTCATAACACGTTCAACGTGTGCTATCGGAGAAAGTGCAAAGTAGACGATGAAAGTCAGATTCTTCCATTGAAATATTTGAAAGTCGACTTGACTAAGAAACTAGTAGAAGAGCTGGTTAGAATAGTGGACAAGAAAGTCACAAAGTTAAGAAAGAAACAGATTCTAATGGTGTTAGTAGAATGGCGGCACAGTTTAGGTTCTAACTTGACGTGGGAAACCGAGGAGTTAATGAGGGCGCGTTATCCCCATTTGTTTAACCTTGACCAGATTCCGAGGACGGAATCTTCTTAAGGGGGGTAGATTTGTAACATCCTCAATCGGGCCTAGATGTAAGATTACTAGATTGCCCTTAAGTTAGTATTGTGTTACTATATGCTTTTATTTTTTATTTAATAGTTATTATTATTTAATGATGTGGTTAGGACCAGTTTGTGACAAGGGTCACAGAACAGGTTTATTTATTTAATTTGGACTTCGTTTGGGTTGCCAAATGTTGTACGAAAGATATCAGATAACTGATAAATACCCGTGTGTTGCACAGTGTGGGATTTTAACCCACTTTAGATGGCTAGTGCTGTCCACTTTCTTGCATTTTCCAGACTCTTCCCAAACCACACCCGTTCTTCATCTTCTCCACCTATCAAACCCTAATTTCTAATCCTTGTTTTAGAGCTCGAATCATTTACATCTTTGTGTTCCTTATGATTTACTGATTCTAACAAGGTAAGATTCATAGCTTTTCATGCTTTAATCTTCAAGAAAATGGAGTTTTTGTGTTAGTTTTCATAAAAGTGTAAATTTGTGTCAAAACAAGTGATTTAAGTATTGTTATGATCAAATTATTGTGGGTTTTGAGTCTATAGCATGTAGTGAACAAGTTGTGGTCGATTTTGGTGTTTAAAACGAGCTCTAGATCGAGATTTGAGGATTTCATCGTGAAGTCCGTAGCCTTTGTTAGAAGAACACAGTCGGCCGACTGTCGGTCGACAGTCGACCGACTGAGGGTTGAACCGGCCGATTGACGAAGACAACTGACCGACTGTTGAGTGAACCGAAAGACTGAGATTCACCTTCGGCCGATTGATGTAATACCAAATGAATCGACCGACTGGGAAGGTCAGTCGACCGGTTGTGTCTACAGTCGACCGACTGAGTGTCCAGGGCAGAATATTTTACCTAAGTGTTGATTTTTAGCTGTTATGCTGCCCGTTTGTATTTTGATGTTCAGGATGTAAATTTTGAGTGTTAAGAAAAAAAATTTAGCGGACAGTTTTTGATACAAAAATTTATATATTGTGATATTTGATGTTAACGAACAGAAACTAACTTGTGGATATGTTTTTCTCAGGAGAAAAGGAGAAAGAGAAGGTTAAGTGATTAGATAGCTGAATACCTTCTCGTTTGCTGGTATTTGGTGAGTGGGACTAACTGGAGAATATAGTATATAGAAGCATGTTATATTATGATTGCCATGCTTGTTAGATATACTTATTGTTGTGGTTAGTTAGTACTTGTGATGACTGCATGTTAGTTGATGCTTGTCTGCTGGAGCCCGGTGTGTCCCTATTGTGTGTTAGCCTCGGTAGGAGAGATCAACCCGCGGGTTGGGTTCCTCTGTGGTAGCCTAGACAGCTGTGGTGTATATATATGTGAATGACGCGTCCGTCGCGTGTGGATTATGTATATACATACGGTGGTAGAGGAACTTCTGGTAAGCCCCAGTCCGATCAGCTGGTGGTTAATGATTTGGCCGAGCCGCCAGAGTCTCTGTAGACGGCACTTGGGTGATGTTTGTGTGTTAGACTATTGTGACATGATTAGTATAACGCTTATGTATGCTATGGCCTATAGTTAGTCGTACTCACTTAGCTATGTGCTAATTCCCCTCCATCTCCTCCCTGCAGGTTGTTAGCTTTTGTAGATAGTGCTTTTGGGAGAAGACGGGCATGGTGATGTTATGTTTGACATGATTAACTCTGATGTGATCTTTTATAGTTTAAACTGTGTTCTTTTGAAAACATATTGTAACTACGTCTTCTCCGTATTAACATGTATTTTGTAATGACACGTGACACTGGTTGTCTTAGCAATAGTTAATGTTTATATCGTATTTAAATAGTACAATGCTTCCGCCACGTTTAAAAAAAATAGCGGTGTCACATAATGCGTATAGTCTCCAAAACCTACTCAAATGCTTTGAACTAGCATCGGGGCTAAAGGTTAACTTCCATAAAAGTTGCCTCTACTGAATAGGTGTTGATGGTGATGAAATCAATCAAGTGGCGGGGAGTTTGGGGTGTAAAGTAGGCTCTTTCCCCTTCACATACTTAGGGTTGCCAATTGGTGAGAAAATGTCTAAACAAAAAAATTGGAACCCCGTTATCGATAAAATTAAAACTCGGATTTCGAAATGGAAAATGCGAGTGTTGTCATCTGGTGGAAGAATCGTGCTAATCAAATCGATCCTTAATAGTCTTCCCTTGTATTACTTCTCTCTCTTTCGTTCACCACAAAGTGTGTTAAAAATACTTGAGAGTGTGAGGCGAGAGTTTTTTTGGGGCGGGTCGGATACGAATCATAATATCTCGTGGGTTAAATGGGAAAATGTTGTTGCACCTTACGACATGGGGGGGGGGTTTAAATATTGGGTTACTAAAACACAAAAAATTTGCTCTCTTGGGGAAATGATGGTGGAGGTTTTTAACCGAAACCAACTCAATTTGGTGTAATATTATTCGTAGCATTTATGGACCGTGTGGCGGCTTGGGGCTAGGGGCCGAAGCAATTCGATCCCTAAAACTGAGTGTATGGTCTGATATTCTTTTGACAGGTACTGAAATTACAGTGCTGGACATTCCATTCAGAGATTCTTTTTTCAGACGAGTGGGAGACGGATGTTCAACGTGCTTTTGGGATGATAACTGGACTGGGAGAGGGAAGCTGAGGGATATATTCTCCAGGCTATATAGGCTGGAAATTTCGAAATAGGCTGTGGTACGAGACAGGTTAAGGTGGACCGAATCAGGCCCTAAGTTTTTTGGCAATTAGGCCCGTGATCCTTCTGGGTGAGCTGCGGGTGATCTTGCTGATCTTTCAAAAATTGTAGAAGACTACGGATTTGATCGAGACTCAACCGACAAATGGAGGTGGACACTCTAAAGTAACGGGCAATTCTCGGTTAAGAGTCTGTCTTCAATTATCTCGGGTTAATTCTACACGGGTAATTCCTCATCTCCTGAAACTCTACTCAATAATTTTGTTCCAAAGAAAATTGAATTATTTGTATGGCGAGCAATTCGAAAAAGGTTACCTGTTAGAATTGAACTTTATAAGCGAGGGATAGACTTAAACACCGTTCGTTGCCCATTATGTGACGATGATTTAGAAACAGTGGAGCACTCTCTAATTTTTTGTAGTAAAGTTATGGAAATCTGGAATCGAATCTTCTCATGGTGGGGTTTCGGGTCAATGATGAACTTTAGGATTAACGAAATCCTTCATGGGAATGGTCCGTCTCAATTAAATTCACATGGGAAAAAATTGTGGCAAGCGGTCGAATGGGTGTGTGCTTATCTAGTGTGGTTAAATCGGAATAATGTGGTCTTTCGTGGAAAAGGATGGAACACACCGGTGGCGATCAACGAAATTCAAGTGAAGTCGTTCGAGTGGATATCTCATAGATCGAAAGGACGCAAATTGGATTGGTTAACTTGGTTGAACAACCCTAGCGTTTATCTATCTTAAGTGTATGTAATTTATGTAATTCGTGTATGTATTATTCGGTTGCATACTTTGCAGCCGATTGTGTATCTCGCTTGATGTAACTTTGTATATCTTTTGTGGTATATAAAATCTCGTTTTGCCTTTCAAAAAAAAAAAAAAGATAATCGTTTAGCATAGAATATCTTTGGTCTTAAACCGTAGTGATTCTTCTTTTCATTAATGGGCTTTATAAAGTGTGGGCTTATATATGCTTTTATACATAAGCCTAAAAATCATAAGCCTAAAAAAATAATAATACATAAGCCTAAAAATCATACTCTCCCACGTTCCAGTTTTATTATTCTAAAATATTCAATTTAAGAAAAACATAATATAAATTTTTTTATCACTATTACACCTTTACAAATATTTTTTTTATCTTGCATACATACATCAAGAATAATAAATAACTTACCATGTTATTTTTATTTATAAAAGAAGAATAAATATTTTTATAAAATAGTTACATCGCTATTTATTATTTTGTTTTTTCTTTATTATATCAAGAAAAATGAAGATAAAGAAATTTTATTGTAAATCCTGAAATCCCCATTTCTATTTTTTTTATCAACGAATTTTTGAACGATAATTTTTTAGATTATCGTTAAAATGCATTATATTGTACGTTTGATTAATTGAAATCAAAAAGTAAATGTTAGCTGTTATATGCATTACACTTATGCATATTAATGATAATTTTAAAGAATGTAATAGGAAAATAACCTTTTATCAAATGTGAGAAGAGGCGAATATAAAATTTAAGTAATGATTGATCTCTTACTCCTTTCATCCCAGTTATATTGTCTATTATTCCTTTTTATAATGTCCTGGATTTTCACTCATATAAAATAAATAATAAGGAGGTACATTTCTTTTATACCCTTAATATATATATATATATATGGGGAAAGGATCCGGAGAGAACTAAGGGTGAGAGATAACCCATAAAACTCACCAATTGACCTTCAATATGCACAGATTCACCTTTAATCTCCACACATATTCACCTTCAATTTGCACACATATAAAAAAGATTTTTTTTGATTTTTTTTTTCAATTTGCTCACAGACTGAAAAAAAATTAAGTCTAAAAAAATATAAAGTTTTTCAGGAAAAAAAATTTCGAATTTTTTTTTAAATCCCACGTCAGCGCAGCCAGTCAGCGCATACTGACACATGTCAGTCTGTGTGGCACATACTGAGCCACGTGTCAGTCTGCGCTGATGTGGCAGGTAGTATGCGCTGACGTGGAATTTAAAATTATTTTAATAAAATATTTAATAAAAAAATTTTGAAATTTTTTTTTTAAAAAAAAAAATGTTCCTAATTTTTTTTTTTTGAGATTTTTTTTTCAAAGAATAGGTGAATATGGTAAGTGTATATGCATTCATACGTGAGTTCTCTCCTAACTTTAATTCTCTTTGAATCCTTTCCATATATATATATATATATATATATATAGTTGTAGGATCAAGAGGGAAATAACCAATCGGGGGGAAACAAATTTTTTTTTTTGTTTTTTGAAAAAACATTGTTCACGAACATTATAGATGAGATGAAAATATGAACATTTAGTAGAGACATTTTGTGATAAATGTTTTTATTTTGGCAGGAAAACGCTCGAAGAAGTAATATATAACAATTATCGTGTTTTTCGAGCGTATGTTGAGGTTTTAGCTATTGGGGTTTAGATATTAGGGTTTAGATATTAGGGTTTATAGGGTTTAGATATTAGGGTTTAGAAATTTAGGGTTTAGATTTAAGATTTATATTGAGTTTTTAACACGAACGGTTTAGAATTTAGGGTTTAGGGTTTGGTGTTTCGGGTCTGATGTGTGTAGAGGTGTATACGAAATAGTTATATATTTACTATGAAATACTATTAAATACGATACAATTTTACACAAGTTATTATTTATTTATAGAGTGAATATACCTAAACCTTGCAACAACACTTATAGGCAGTGTACCTAATCGTACAGTAGTGTAGTTTTTAGTAAGTCCGGTTCGTCCACAGGGAACTAGCCAAGTTTAACGCTATATTTTTAAAAACTATATTTATATAAATATAAATATATATATAAGTAGTAGTATTATTATAAAAAGGGGTTTTTACCGTTTAATGACCGGTTTGTCGATTTTAAAACTTAAGTCGCAGTTAAAACCTAATGTAAAATATTAAAAATAAAAATAACTTAATTTAAAGCGTAAAGTAAATAACAATAATTAAAGTACGATAAATTAAAATGACAATAAATAAAATGACAATAAATAAAATTGCGATAATTAAAAAGTACGATAATTAAAAGTGCAATTAAATATAATAAAAGTGCGATGAAATATGAAATAAAGGAATTATGCTTATTTAAACTTCCGTAATCGTGATGTTCGACGTGTTGATTTTAGTTTATTACCATGGGTTAATTGTCCTTTGTCCTGGATTATTCGATATGTCCATACGATTTTGTCCATAATAGTCCATCAGTCATAAATATAAAGTGCGAGAGTCTTCGTCAAATTATCCTTACACCCGAAGTCAAATATTCCAACTAACTGGGTATTCGAATTGTAACAAGGTCTTAATACTTTGTTTAATGAATACACCAGGTTATCGACTGCGTGTAATCCAAGGTTTTATTACTTTATTAACAATTACACCAATTATCCTTGAATGTAATCCACCCCTGTTTTAACTAGTCCATTAACTATTAATCCAGTTTCGTGTCTGGTAAAATGAACAATTATTGGTATTTATAGATATCCCGCCCACCGTACCCGATTAAGCGTATGTGGTTATTTATAGATACGTCAAATTATAACCTTTATATTAAATTAACGAGGTACCGTTAAGTTAATATAAAATCCATTAATAGCCCATAGTCTAATTTCCACAAGTGTCGTTCTTTTATCCAAACCCCAATTATGGTCCAAAGCCCAATTACACAATTTTAATATTTAGCCCAACATCACGATTACTTCGGCATTAAATAATCATAATAATAACTTAGCTACGAGACATTAATTTAAAAAGGTTGAACATAACTTACAATGATTAATAATAGCGTAGCGTTATACGGACATAATTTTGACTTACAAACTTAAAACATTCGCTAACATACCCTTATTATTAAAATTAAATTAAAATTATAAATTATAAATATAAATATATATATTGAGAGATAGAGTAAGGAAAAGAAAAAGATGTGTTTTTTCGTGTAGAATTCGATGGCTTTTATAGGCCCACATTTTACTGTGCAGCTCCGCGAGTGCGAAGCTTTTGTTCTTCTTAACTCCGCGAGTGCGGAGGTCTTAAATACAGCTCACATTATGATCCAAAACGTGGGCGGCTTTTAATTAATATATATAATAATATATATAATTAATTATATATTATATTATATTATATTCTTGTGCACAGTTGACTTGCAATTTTTGGTTCGTTACGTCGCGCGTTGAGAGTTGACTTTGGTCCCGGTTTCGGATTTTCGAACGTCCTTGCGTATAATTTAATATCTTGTACTTTGCATTTTGCGGCTCGTACTCTTGTAATTTTTAGACGTTCCTCATCAATAATTTGAACCTCTTTGATTGTACTTTGTACTTTTTAGTTTTTTGGTCGTTTGCGTCTTCAATTTGTCGAATCTGCCTTTTGTCTTCACCTTGTATTATTTAAACGAATATCACTTGTAAATAGGACAATTGTAACTAAAAGCTTGTCTTTCTTGAGGGATAATGCTATAAAATATATGTTCGTTTTTAGCATTATCAAGGTCTATTCCATAAACTCAAAACACCAAACCCTAAACCCTAAACTCTAAATCGGGCTAAATTTTACTTCACAAAACATGAAAAAAAGGTTCATATTCTTCACAAACAATATTATCTTGAATGTCATTTTTGTCGATCGTTTTCCTGTCTAAATAATAACATTCATCACGAAGTGTCTCTTCTAAATGTTCATATTTTCGTGTGATCTTGATGCCGGAAAAAAAAATTCCAAAAAAACGAAAAAAAAAAAATTTGCTTCCCCCCGATTGGTTACTTTCCCATTGATCCTGCCCCTATATATATATATATATATATATATATATATATATGACAAAATAATAGATAAAAAGTAAAAGAAAAATTATAAAGAAACATAAATACATCTCTCTTTATCTCTGTTAAGATTTATATTTATTCAAAGTTGTATTCTTATTAGTATGGGAGATATAGAGTCAAGTGTAATGGATTATCTATGCTTAAGCCCAAAGTTTAGTTTTGGCTATATAAGCACATCTACTGTAACCCAATTATACATAAAGAAACAAGATAATTAATATCGTTTTCACCAAAGTTGATATGGTATCAGATAGAAATGATGACCTAAATTACGCTAAAACTAAATCCCTAAATCAATCACAACCAAATTACGCAAAACCTAAACCCAAAATCAATCATAATCATCTTTTATTCGTACTCTAAATCACACGCATCTAAAACAAACTCTTTTTTTTATTCAAAACCTCATTAATATCATTCTATTCCATTAAACCTGAATCAGAAAACCCAATCGATCATTCTTAGCAATGGCCGGTGACGAAGCAGAAACTAGTAATAAAACGATCGATATCAATTCTCTGTATTACTTGTCATCCACAGATCATCCTCGTCTCAATGTTTTTGGCGAGAACCTTCTCTAGGATGGAAACTATGATGACTGGAAGATAGAGATGACGAACGCTTTGTTTGCCAAAAACAAGATAGGGTGACAATTCTGATGCCTACAGAAGGGACGACTAGTTCAATGAACTGGAAAAGATGTAACGCCATGGTAAGAGGCTGGTTAATTAGTTCAATGGTGAAAGAAATAAAGAACGTTGTCAAATATGCAATTACTTCTCGTGATATTTGGGTTGATCTTCAAGAACGTTTTGGAAAGGAGAATGCACTAAGGGCTTATGAACTCTGAAGATCCATCACCATGATTCATCAAGAGTCACAATCCGTATCTGCTTATTACACAAAGTTAAGAGCAGTGGGGGATGAAATTCAATCGGTAAGTCATATGCCCTCATGTTCTTGCAAACTTTGTACATGCGAATTAGGAAAAGCTCTTGAAACAACTTGTGATAAAGAGAGACTTATGATTGGGTTTAAATGAATATTATGGACCAAGTCGTACATAGATATTAAGGACCATACCTTTTCCCACAATAGACACTGCTTTTCACATCGTTAGTTAGGATGAGCAGCATAAGCAAATAGGGGCAGCTCCAATCAATACTGAAATTGCAGCATTCCAGATTTATGGGAGATCAACCACTAAAATTTGAAGTCGGCAAGCAGCCAAATACTAAAAGGTCTTGTACAGGTTATTATATCAGTCTTGGAAATGCGCCAATTTCATAGCGTACAAAGAAGCAAAGCTTCTTTTCTCGTTCCTCTGCAGAGTCAGTATATCGAGCTATGGCCATTACAATTTGCGAAATATTGTGGTTATGGTAGTTATTACAAGATTTTGATGCTCCACAACTTTCAGCTACCCCTTTGTTGTGCGATAATGAAGCTGCTCGCCACATTGCAATTAATCCAGTTTATCATGAATGTACAAAACATGTGGAGATGGATTGCTACTTTTTTTGTGAGAGAGTCAATAGTGGTGAGATAAAACCTTGCACTATACGATCAGAATTTCAACCGGCCGATATCTTTACTAAAGCGTTGGGTTCGGACCGTTTTCGATATTTACGTGACAAGTTGGGTGTTCGTGATCTACACATTCTAACTTAAGTTGGAGTGTTGAGATTTATGTTTACCCAAAGTTGTATTCTTATTAGTATGGGAGATATAGAATCAAGTTTGTTGGTTAGTGATCCAATGATAATATTCAAATGTTAATCACTTTGTTTTGATGATGGCACCAAGTCTTAAGTGCTTAAAAACATATAGAACAACACAAGTTCACGAGCCTACATGATCTCTAGCAAACAACCGATATACATAATAAACAAGTCAAAAGAGTCCTTTGAAAAACCCAGGAAGTACACGGTCAACTCCACGGCTGACCGTGAGTCGACCGCAATTCATTCTGTCTAAATTTCTTAACCAAATAAAGTTTGACCACTTTGGGGCATCTATAATTCGTGGAACCTTTTTCAACATACTTAGAATAGTTTCCCCTTCATATCAAAAAGAATTTTGGTCTCTGGGATGTTAATCTCGCTTAATCTCACCTAATGATGCATTAATAACACTTTAGCTTGCAAATAAGGTTAAACACATAAGTGTTGCAAAATATCCTTTTGTACCTAATTGCAAATCATTCTTTTTAAATCTAAAATATATCTGAACATGATTAGGATGGTCATTAAGTCACAATTAAAGAGATACTCTCCACTTGATTAATCATTAAGCATTACTTACATGCTTAAGTATGCTTATCTCTTTATGATTAGTGTAATTTCCTAGAAGTCTTCATGTAAAACAAATGCGTCTTATTTGGAGTGTTGCAAGTAACCAATGAATGCATATACTTGCAATCAAATGTTGACAAAAGCTTTGAAGACTTGTGATATGAACTTTGGAAGCTTGTAGTTTGTCAAGGGATAAAAATCTGCATTTGCCATTATGGGAAATCAATGGCACGATGCAAGGACTATGTGACTTTCCTCTTTTACAAGCTCATGTCCACTTCAATGAATGCATCCAAAGTATAAGATGAAGGTTAAGGACTTTCAGGTGTATTAAGCATCTTTTGAAGGCCCTATATTGGGTAAAGAAGCTAAAAATTCAAAGAAAAAGGAGCTCCAACAGATATGTTGAAAAACTGACAGAGGCTCCGCGGTCGAGTGCAAGGTCGACCGTGTATCGACCGCAGTTTTGTCTGTCAAGTTTTTCTTGGACTATAAATACACCACTTTTCCAAACTAGAAGATCACCCCTTTCCAGCATACTTTCAAAGTCATATCAACTAATCTCCCAAGCCCTAAGCACATATCTTTGGAGAGATTATAAGAGCGAAAGAGAGATTCTACTTATACTAAGTAGAATTACATTATTAGCTTTATGTTTATCACTTGTATCTTTAAGTTTACTTTCCTTGGGGGGTCAAGGAAGTCAAATAGTTCTTGTGATAGAAAACACCATCTTACTTAGTAATTCAACTTCCTTAAAGGGATCTAGGAAGTTGATTAATTCCATTGAGAATTAGTACTTGTTCAAGGTGAAGACAAGTTTGATCTAAGTAATATTGGTATGGCTTATTGAAGAACTATGAGATATTGAGTTAGTAGAATTGTTCTTGTAATAAGAACACCACTTGACTTAGTGATTCTTCTTCCTTAAAAGGATCTAGGAAGCTCATTAATTCCATTGGGAATTAATATTGTCCAAGGTGAAGACAAATTTAATCTAATTAAGTTGGCATGTCTTATTAAAGAACTATTGGTGTAAACGGATCTCCACCGGGTTTGGAGAAATGCTTAGTGAAGGGGGTGTTTGTGCATTATTTTGAAACTTGTTAAGTATAATAAGGCAACTAAACCCTAAACCTAATTAAAAACACTGCCTCTTTTCTTCCCCCTAACATAGCAGTCGACACCCACCACCATAGCCACAAAATTTTCATCACCATCTTCATCCAATCTTCATCAATTAATTATTTGATCGTTAAATTACTTGCATAATCGCTTTCTACTTGATCTCTTCTATCTAATACCGCTTGCAATTGATCGATTTGGGTAAAAATCATATGAACCCTAATTTCTATTCTCTGATTTTTGTTAAATTAGATGGTATATATAAGTTTAGTGCTCGAGTCCTTGATTGTGTGTTCTTAATCAATAAATTATTCGCTTGATATGTTATTGATAAGTCCCGAAATAGTATTGCATGCTACTGATTTTTTAGACTGATAATATGTATTTGATATGTATCTAGATGAATTCCTCTCGAAAAACTATTAAATTTTCATGGAGATATTGCGTGAATCGGACGAACGAGTCAAAAGTTATGATTAATTGATTTCAGTTTGAAAATTCGTATTTGAAATTGATAATCTGGAAAAGTACATGTCATATTCAGGTCATGAAAGTTATTTAGTTGAATTCATTGCAAAAAAATATTAGCGCGGGATTCGATTTGTGAGTCAAAATATACTATTAAATCAAGTTATGTTTTTGTATGATTATTTATGGACGTTTTCGACATGTTTATTGACATGTGGCTGCTAATATGGGTTCATAGGGTTGTTGGCATCAAAAAGCTACTGATTTTAGGCTCAAGAATTAGGTCGATTCAATTTCTCTTTAGACTTATACGCTCGTTCAAAGTTTATACGTTTCATATAAAAGTGCTGAAAGTTTTTCTAAAAACTGTCTGGTGCATTTGCAACTGCTGCGATTTCTCAGTTAGGAGTTAGAGTTTGATCTTTTGACATGTTTTATTTGGCACATATTTCATGTAAAACGGAGCTGTACATATTTTTATAAAAATTCTAGAAATTTGCTGCGCAATTTAAATTGTTAAAAAGTATTATGATTACTATATGTTTGGTATATTTTGACACGTATGTTAACGACCTTAGTTTTGAAAGATCTTATGGGTCAGACTTGACCCGTTGACTATATTGATCGTGACTTTCACCTTGGTTAACCAATTGGTCAAACCATTGACCAAGCGCGCTAGATAATTATATATATAAAAATAATATTATTTTTCTCACATAAAAGTATTGCGTAATTATTCTAAGAGGACCATTAAGAATTGACTAACCTGTTGACCTTTATGTGAAGTGTTTGACTTTGTGTTGTAGTATTGACATTTAGTAGTGTTACTACGCACTAGTTGAATGAAAGCAAGTAGTGACACCACCGACACTACTATTTTCACCGAACACTGTATTATTTTTACCAAGTACTACTATTAAACTAATAAGTTGACCCTTGTGTAAGTAACTAGAGGGGGAGTGAATAGTTACTTGATACGTTTTTAATACTTTTTCGATTGATCACCAAATTCGATTAACTTTGATCAACCAATTCAACTCAAACTTGATGTGTGTAGTGTACATGTTCAAAATGATGAATGGAGTAATGTAAAGAACATAGACACAAGGATTTATAGTGGTTCGGGTGGATGTTAACTAATCCACCTTAATCCACTCCCCGATTATACTAATCGGGATTTGTTGCTTCACTAAGCACTTTTCTCCAAACCCGGTGGAGATCCGATTTACAAGTCTTCAACTTTTTTGGTAGACAACAAACCTAATCTTTCTATCCCTTTGAAAGATCAACTCCAATCTAGATCAACTTCTCTTCACCTTGGACAAGTATTAATCTCCAAATGAGATTAATCAACTTCCTAAGTCCCTTTAAGGAAGTAGATCACTAAGCTAGCCTATGCTTCTACTAATTGAAGTTACAAGACTTATACACTTTGTAATGATGATCCTAAGACAATACTAGGACATCCATTACACTAAGTAAACTCACGAGATTAATGATTTTGATTAGTAAGTTTACAACAACCAAATTCTATATCTATAAGATCATAGAATCTTTTCTTGCTTGATTACATTTGAGTAATAGTTAGAGCCCTTGTGATCTCTGGAAATATGCCTTTGAAATATGCAAGAGGGTCAACTTCAAATGCTTCTTAATGTTTGCCTTTTATAGTGGGATTCAAAAAGTAGTCGTTGACACACGATTGCCATCACGGTCGACCGTGGTTCGACCGTGCGTGCTCCAGTCCAAAATTTGTATCTGTTGTATAGCCGTTTGACTCAAATTTAAACACCACATTTTGGCACCTGTACTCCTTCTAGCACCTGCAAAAGAAACCAAACATCCTATACAAGTACTATATGCATTAAGTGTGTGAGATTTGGTCTTATTGCATGAAAGTGACTTAACATTCCAAAAGTGGTAAACCCAACATTCTTGGAGAAGTGTCTTGATTGATATTTTGGGAAATCTCAGTTTGATCAAGACTTAGTTAGTCACATTAATACCTTTGGTTCAATTCTAAAGACTAGTCACTATGTCAATAATTTCCTAGTTTTAATTAATCACAAGTCATGTTCCATTTGGGTTTAAGTAGAGATTAATTGAATGATGTCTTTATAAGATAATCATGAAGTATGTAAAGACATCAAAGTTAAGTCATACTTGAACAAGCAATCACACTTAGTTACTTAGACTAGATCAAATAGACAATTGACTATAATTTCATTGTGAACCATTTTACACTTAATCTATTGGAGTATGTTAGTTACTTGAATCCTAACTAGTAAGCTCATAGCAAACATATTAATCAAGTTGACAAATTTATGAGTATTAAGCATATTGGCAAGTAGCAAGTAATACTCACACATAGCAAGAGATAGTTACTATAAGATCAATCATATAGATAATTGCACAACTTGTAATTTAAGCTTTTAGCAAGCTTACTTGCAATATAACATATTGTATGATTAATGTGTAAGCACACATTAATGTCCAACACATGCACAAGGTAAGAGCAATCTCTAGTTGGGACTTGGTGACCATCCTAAATATATCTAAGTGTATTTTAGGATTACAAGTCTTTACTAGTCACATTTGAGAGCATTGTTCCTCATTTAGCCTTAATTAATCACTAAGTCATTTTCAATATCAATTATTGTTCTAGTGACATTGGCTTAAGTGTGTTAGTACTTGACGATCATACTAAGGATGTCTAGATAAGAATTAAGATCACAAGTTGTTGATTAACACTTATGTGTTATGCCTAATCTTGGTTAATTTGTCATTAAGATGTCATTAGGTGTAATTAACTACAATTAGTGTTTTTATGACCAAAACTCAATTGAGTATGGAGAAGGCATGTATTCTAAGCATGTTGAGAAAGGTTTCATGAATTATAGATGTCGGGAACTAGTCAAACTTTATTTGGTCAAAATTGGTAATAGAGAAAACTGCGGTCGCACTGCGGTTGACCGTGGTGGCGACCGTGCAACTTGTTTTCATAAAACTGCTTTGCAATTCAGTTTGGGGTTCTGCGACTGGCTGTGCGGTCGACCGTACCTTGACCGTGTATTTAGCTGAACTTTTAATTTCATTCTTTAAGCTATGTTTGACTTGGTCATTTGCAAGATAAAGTATGGATTAGTGACCTTGCGTGTTTTATGTTAAAATGTCAGTCATCACTCATGCATATGTATGTGTCATCATCAAAACATATTCTTTGGTTAATCATACTTAAGTTTATCGTTTAGTTCATTAACCAACATTTAACCAACACCTTGTTTATGAAGTTGACTTGAGTTGACCTCAGTGTTGACTTTTAGTTTTGACCTCCGACTTTGAATTTCTGTGTTGACCTTCTGTGTTGACATGAGTTGACTTTGAGTTGACCTTAGGGTTTGAATATTAGGTTTTACCTTTGACTTTAGAGTTGACTTTTTATGTTGACTTTTGTTGAGTTTTGTGTTAAACTTTTGTGTCGGTCTCGAGCATTAGGAATGTATACACTATGACTAGACCTGTATTATGAGACACTATTATGATCAACCTGTTTAATTTGGTTGAGATCTTGGGTAGATGTTACGTGTTCCTATCACTTTTGAGTATTGTTTTAGCAGAGCATCAATGTCATAACCCGGATTTTTCCATGATTATATATTATATGAGATTAATATTTATATGAATAAATGTTTCCAATATGTTAAGCAATCAAACTTGTCAAGACTTGATTAATTGAAACGGTTTTTATATAAACGTTTGACCACCTAGTTTGTCCGATGATTCACGAACGTTATAACTTGTATATGACATGATAATATATATGGGCATATAAATATGTTTTACATGATGAAGTGATATTTAAGTATCTCATTATGTATATTAACAACAAACTATATACATAAAACAAGACTACTAACTTAAGGAATTCAAAACGATATCTATACGTAATGATTATCGTTGTAATAACGTCTTACTGTTTATATATCATATTAATATATATTAATACACCATGTTATCATGTTAACATAAAAATTTAACATCTCATTAAGTATTATAACAATGGATTAATTACATTTAACAAGATCGTTAACTTAAAGGTTTCAAAACAACACTTACATGTAACGACTAACGATGACTTAACGACTCAGTTAAAATGTATATACATGTAGTGTATTAAGATGTAATAATACACTTTTGGAAGACTTAAAGACACATATCAAACACTCATACTTATCAAAGTTGGTTACAATTGCATTCTCATTCATTTTCATCAACAATTCTACTCGTACACATTCAGTATTCGTACTCGTATTATACCCAGCTTTTAGATGTACATACTATTAGTATATACACTTTAATTATCATCTCTTAGCAGCCTTAATGAGTCACCTAGACATGTGAGAACCATCATTTGGAAACTAGCATGAAATATCTAGCAAAAATACAAACTAATGGAGACTATATGTGTACTCTCATAATCACATTTTTGATCACCAATCATAACACATTCATTTTTCATTTTTCATGCATCAAACTACTCTCTCTTAAGTTCTCTCTCATTGTTCTAAGTGTTCTTCATCATATTCATCAAAATCTAGCTCAATCTAGTTCAAAAATCCCAACATAAATCAACTTACAAAATAACTACTCAAGAAAACTTCAAGAACACTTTCAAGTTTGCAAGTATACTTCCAAGCTTTCTAATCCATTCCAAGCAGTCATCTAAGATCAAGAAACTTCTGTTATTTATAGTAGGTTATCTTTCTAATTCAAGGTAATATCCATATTCAAACTTTGATTTGATTTCTATAACTATAACTATCTTAATTCGAGTAGTAAACTTACTTGAACTTGTTTTCGTGTCATGATTCTACTTCAAGAACTTCCAAGCCACCAAAGATCCTTTGAAGCTCAAGTTATTTTCTCATCATTTCCAGTAGGTTTACCTACTATACTTGAGGTAGTAATGATGTTCATAACATCATTTGATTCATATATATATATATATAACTATCTTATTCGAAGAATATAACTCGTAATCACTAGAACATAGTTTAGTGAATTCTAAACTTGTTCGCAAACAAAGTTAATCCTTCTAACTTAACTTTTAAAATCAAATAAACATATGTTCTATATCTATATGATGTGCTAACTTAATGATTTAAAAATTGGAAACACGAAGAACACGGTAAAACCGGACATATGCCGTCGTAGTTAAACCGGGGGCTGTTTTGGGTTGGATAAATAAAAAATATGATAACCTTTGATTTAAAAGTTGTTCTTATGGAAAAATGATATTTCATATGAACATGAAACTATATCCAAAAATCTTGGTTAAACACAAAGTAGAAGTATGTTTTTCAAAATGGTCATCAAGATGTCGTTCTTTCGACGGAAATGACTATCTCTTTCAAAAATGACTTGTAACCTGTATTTTCTGTTTAGATTAATAAATTATGATTCGATACGAAACCATAACCTTTTTAATCACTCAAAACAGATTTGAAATGAAGAAATTATGGGTAAAACAAAATTGGATAGAATTACTAGTTTAGCTACGAAAATTTTATAACAAATCTATACTAACCATATCCTAACTAACTTATTCTATATTCTATATATATATATATATATATATATATATATATATATATATATATATATATATATATATATATATATATATATATATATATATAATATACCTTGATAGACCATAGATACGTATATAATGTTTTGACATATCATATTGACATCATCTATATGTATTATTTGGAATAACCGTAAGACACTATATGCGGTAATGCTCGAGTTAGCATATAATGGGTCGAGATTGATTTTAAAATAATATATATACCTTGAGTTGTGATCGAGTCTGAGACATGTATACACTGAGTCGTGGATTGATTCAAGATAATATGTATATATTGATTTATTTATGTACTACTAACTGTGGACTACTAATTGTGGACTACTAACGTTGGACTGCTAACTTAACAACTTAAATCGTTAACACGTAATAAAATATGATATGAATATATTTCTATCATACTTTGATATATGTATATTTGTTATATGTTCGTGAATCGACCCGTGGCCAAGTCTAATTCTCGACGAATTGATAATCTGTGAAAGTGAGTTATAGTCCCATTTTTACTATCGAATATTTTCGGGATGAGAATACATGCAGTTTTATAAATGTTTTACAAAATTGGCACAAGTACTTGAACTACATTCTATGGTTGGATTATTATACCGGATATCACCCTTTTTAGCTTGGTAGCCTAAGAATTGGTGTTTATTATAATTGCCACCAATTGACGCAAATTCTAAAGATAGATCTATCAGGCCCAACAAGCCCCATCCGGGTTATGGATGCTTTAGTACTTCGATTTATCATATCTAATGAGAGTCCCGGAATGATGGGGATATTCTAGATGCATTTTGTTAATATCGGTTACCAGGTGTTCACTATATGAATGATTTTTATACGCTTGCGAGTGTATGGTTATTTATAATATTTGAAATCTTGTGGCCTATTATTATTACGATTTATGATATAGGTTAAACCTATAACTCACCAACATTTTTGTTGACGTTTAAAGCATGTTTATTCTCAGGTGATTATTAAGAGCTTCTGCTGTTGCATACTAAATTAAAGACAAGATTTAGAGTCAGCATGCTTGTAGGATATTGTTTAAAAACTGCATTCAGAAAAATAAATTATTGTAAAATATTATTGTAAACCATTATGAAATGGTCGTGTGTAACAGTTGTATTTTAGATTATCATTAATTTATAATCTACGTTATGTCTATTAAACCTTTATAGATAGAATAAAGGTTATGGTTTGTTTTAAAAACGAATGCAGTCTTTGAAAAACGTCTCATATAGAGGTTAAAACCTCGCAACGAAACCAATTAATATGAAACGTTTATAATCAATATGAACGGGACATTTCAGTTGGTATCCGAGCATTGGTCTTAGAGAACCAGAAATTTGCATTAGTGTGTCTTATCGGGTTTGTTAGGATGCATTAGTGAGTCTGGACTTCGACCGTGTTTACTTTAAAAACGATTGCTTAACACTTTTGTTGGAAACTATATATTTTTTTAACATGTAAATATTATGTGATATATTAATCTCTTAACGTGCTTGCTTTTGTGTGTTAGATGTCTACTTCTAATACCAATCCCATCGACTCACCTAATAACAATGAAGAGTAGAATGTATTTTGGGAAGATTCACAAATCCGTAAGAAGAAGAAGAAGAAGAAGAAGAAGAAGAAGAAGAAGAAGAAGAAGAAGAAGAAGAAGAAGAAGAAGAAGAAGAAGAAGAAGAATCGGAAGAAGAGGAACCGAAAGAAGAAGAAGAACCGGAAGAAGAAGATCCCCAGGAGGAAATAATAAAAATCACATAAAAACCGTTAAATAATAGAAAATCTTCAACTAATGGACCAAAGTTAAAAATGATCGATGGTGTCTCCACCGAGGAGGAAAAATATTGGGAAAACTACCAATTTTCTGATGAATCGGATCCCGATGAGGATTCCGATGATGTAATAGAAATTACCGCTGCCCAATTTAATAAAGAAAGGGAAAACGATAAGGGAAAATCTATTAAAATAGAGAAACCCGATCCAAAACCCGATGAACTATATGTTAACATGAAATACCCTGACGGAATATACCATAAACACCCGTATTTCTTAAATTTTAACTATAACCCGGGAACATCTAAGCCACCAGGTTTTTCTAGACTATTTGTAAAAAGGACGGCTCATATTAGAGGATCACCATTTATCCCTGTAACACCCCGTCAAAATTGACATTGACGCAGATGTTAACTCTGGTCCCAGTGCATGGCTTGACTTCTAAGTACATCAATGTTCTACAGCGGAAGCATAATATATAAGTACCTGAGACAAAACATGCTTAAAAGTGTCAACCAACAGGTTGGTGAGTTCATAGGTTTATCATAAACAATGATTTTGATAATAATGATAGATCACAAGATTTAGTTTAAAGTTGATTGATATAGAAATATCAATCTAAAAGTGTTAATTCAGTTTGTAATATCGCTACTAAACAAAATTTACCCTGTGACACCTTGTACTGTCAGTGTCGTGGAATCATTATTATGTAACCAAAGACCAGTGGTCAAATGGTTAGAGACATTACTCTCAATAGATCTATTCACAATAATTAAGTTTGCATTTAAACATAGCAATTAACGATATTACGGTGGGGATTTAGCAGGAATCAAAGCATGACAGCATAGTTAACAATTTGGTACTTGTGTCTAAGCGTAAAACAGTTATTAAGCGTAAAACAGTTATAAAACAAGCATGTGTCTCACCCCAAAATTTGTAAAACATTTATGAAACAGTAAAAAGTGGGGCTATGAAGTTCACCTTAGTAGCAAGTAAGTTATTCCACGCAAAGAAGAATGAACGGAGTAAGTGATCGGAGATCTTAACCTAGAGATATAATCTTTGATTAGTTAATGTCTAACAGACATAAAGTTTGTTTATTAATATAGCAACTATATTAACAGTGATGGTTTTCGAGAAAAGTTTCTATTTCTCAAAATTTTCTATTTTTGGAAACCTACTATTTATGGAAAGCTTCCACTTATAGTAAGCTCCTAGTTTAAAGAAGTTCGGGTTATAATTCTTCACAAAGACGTTGTACAATCTCGCCCAAACTTCATTGCTAACATGCAAGTCACTCAAATGATCTATTGTTACCGAGCGGCCCAGGATCTCTTGACCAGAATCTAAGTCTTAGCATTCGAGATCCACAAGCGTCCCATAATGGTAACAAGGATCACCCTAGACCACAAGTAGCGGTGATGTTTATAGTCTTTGTACGCTATCTTTAATTATAACCTTCGTGTTATAGGTGTATACACACAACGAATTATTAATGTACTTAATAATGATAACATAACCTAAATATTATTTAATATTTAGTTATTATACCTAAATTACTTCAAAAATAATAGTGTTTTATTAATCGAACATTATCCAAAAATGTCTAAATAATTAATTAAATATCTAAAAATTATATATATAATTTTTATAGTCTTAGTTAATCATATAGATTAGTAGAAAAATTTAAGAAAACGTTTTTATTATATTTTTGTATTTATTTTTGTTTTTACCCTTAATTTATTCATAAAACAAGTTTAATTTTACATAATTACTAAATAAACCCAAACAATTATTTTTATAATTTTTATAAGTTTATATCATTCTAATAACCTGTAGAAAAAATATTTAAAAAATATTTTTTAATATTTTATATTTATTCTTAATTTACCTTTGAATTACATAATAATAGAGTTTACATATATAATAATTACCAATTCGACCCAAGTAATTATTTTTATAATTTTTTCAGATCTATATAAGTTTTATAAACTCAGAAAAAATTTATATATATTTTATTTTTGGTTAAAAATATTTATTATGAATTTTACATTGTTTTTATATTTAAATACTATATAATTCGTATTTAATTATAGATATTATTTCATAAATTAACAAAATTATTTTTATACATCATAATACTTATAATACTAATTATAACATATAAAAATAATTAATTTGGAATTTTACAAAGAATATACAATAAATATAAATATAATCGACAATATTAAAAAAAATAATAAAAATAGAAAGTACCTCAAATTTTCTTCAAAGTTTTGAGAGAATAACTTAAGTTTTTATTTTTGTTAAGAAAAATGAATGAGGAGCCATGTATTTATAGGTAAAAATGGTTGGTGAAAATAAAAAAAATAAAATAAAATAAATGTGCCAATTTTGACAAACAAAAAAAACATGTTAAAAATGTTTTTAATAAGTTTTATCTTTGAAAATATTTAGTCAAAATTCATGGGCTCATTATTTAATTTATAAAAAAATTCCTTTTTTTATAAGCTAAAAATATATATAATAATTAAAATAACTTATCATTTAATTAATAATTATGTTACATATAGTTTTAAGTATAATACACATTAATATTAATATTAACTAAAGTTATTTTATATAATTTGTGTAAACTTTAGTTAACAAAACGTGTCGACGAAAAATAAATATTTGATCAACGTTGAATTTAATTATATATTACGTATGGATAACAACCCTATAGGCAAATTAGTCAATTCAAGTATGGAAATGTGAGGGTTGTTATAGTACCTCCCCGTTAAAGAAATTTTGTCCCGAAATTTGATTGTGGTCATCATGGCTAACAATAAAAATGTTTCCAAGATGAAAATGAGTTGAAAAAAAAATAGAGTTTTATCACTTATTGAGTAATAATTCGATTACGTGAAGAATATGAGTGAAGGAATCACAAAAGAGTGAAATGAGGAAATTAAATGTTCGCCTTAACTTTTGACGTAGTCACAGTTGATTTCCGGAATTCAAGGAATTTAAAGAAATCTTCGTGATCTTTACAAGATTTGATTCTTCGGTAATTAAGAAAATTATGATTTTCTTAAATTCGTAATCTGCCTCGATTACTATGTCTGATATTTTCACTATAAATTAACCTTTTCCGTTTCATTATTTTCATCACTCCAATACTTTCTTCCTTAATTCATACTTTAAAGCATTCGTTAATATGCTCCATCTAGTTCTGATTCTTAATATACTCCTAACTTTCATATCTTTCATTCTTCTTTTTCATCTGTCGTCAGAAGAATCTATTCATTTCAACTATACTCTTTGTTTTATAGTGTTTTTAGTTCTCCCGTGTCTTTATCTTGCTATTTGCATAGATATACACGGTTTGTAATTTCTGTGTTGTTATTGGGTTTTAAATATATTTTTTTCCTTCTATTTCAGAGTTCCATGCTTTTGTTTCTTCTTCGCGACTTCAAGTCAAGCGAATAATGGTCTTGAATTCGTAGATATGGATTTTCGAATGATCATAATATACAAAGTAGAAAGGAAAGGTAATAGCACGATTTGATTTGTCAAAATACCATAATATCCGGAAAATACCGAATCATCAAGAAAAATAATTTCTTGATAGTTTAGAGGTTAAATAGAATGAAAGAGTTATGTAACATGTTTCTTGATGAGGGTATGATTTGTGAACCTTTATCACATTCCATTAGAAACTCAGCATGACTTACTGTAATATAATCACGTTGATCAAGTGTCATTATATTATACTAACTCATGCTTCAATTCCCAACACTACTTCAAAAACATTCAAATTTAAACTCGAAGGTTTACAGAATATAGAAACTAAACAGTTTCCTTTATGATGTAATACAGATAACGCGAGGAGATAAATGATTTCAGATAAGAATAGTTATGAAAATATCTTCAGAAATATCGAGGATATTTATAATGAAAGATACGATGATGTCTTAGAATTTCTAATATCAAAGGATGATGATGAAGATTTATCCGCAAAGGTTTAGAGTCGGGAGCAAGATATTCGTTAATGAATTTAGCAGATACTAAATCATTTGAATTCTTTGAAGGTAGGTTTAGTCTTTGTGATTTGTCCACAAGCTCCTTCATGGTTTGCTCAATCCGTTTTCCAGTTCTAACTCTTCTGAGCTTTGCTAACACACTATTCTTTATCATTAAACCTTCGACTGTTAAGGTTGTTTACAGTTTTTGCTGCTTCATTCAGCTTTTTCATCATTCAGAGTATTGATTCGTAGACTGGGTGCTTTTCAGAATTTAAGAATGAAAGATCATAATTCTAAGAGATAAATGTTATATGTATACATATAACTGTTAATATGGAAACGCTGCGAGATTCGAAATACTGATTGCTGATTCTTGGTAATTGGTATGGCAATTATCGTTACAAGATGCAGATGAGTAGATGATGGGGTTTCAATGAGTACATATAATGATTTTTCGGAGAAGCTTACGCCAAAGAGTAACGAAGTTGCTGGTACATCTGCTGATAATGTGGTAGAATATAAAAGGTTCCCCGGTAACAATGACATACAGGGCAACGTATATATCAAGGTTATAATAAGGCTAATCAGAATGAAAAGTCGAAATTGATATTGCTGGAGGTGTGACAAAATTGGCTATTTTGGAAAGGAATTGCAAAGTTATTTTCGGTAATAACAACGCTAATGGATCACGGATTTGTGTTAAACTTCTACTTAGGTTCCGGAAGTTTTCTAGGTGCATGACTGTAGATAACATGTGGTTGGATCATCCTCTCGATTGTTTCTTAATTGATGTGTTTTCAAGAATCATGAAGATTTTGAATGCAAATTGTAATCGTCAATATACATATGATGTTCTAGAATTTTGAATGATACGAATATTTTTTCGAGTCTTATGAATAGAAGTGATGTTTTATCACAGTTTTGAAGTCAAAGTATAGCTTTGAAAGATGTAAGAATCTGAGAGGGATGATATCGGTTATATCTCGACTTGGATTCTGATCTGTTAAAATCAGAATATGTAATTAGATTTGAATGAGTATGGTTGTTCAGATTTCTATGAAAGAATGTATATCGTCGTGAAAGTAGTGAGTATAGTTGATGATTTTTGAATCAAAATTGAAGAATGTACAGTGTAACATATTTAATTGTGAACTTAAATATTTCTCGAGCATTACCTACCCGTTAAAAATTTCACAAGTAATATTTTGTACAAGAGTATTTTTATTACAGTCTTTATGAAAATGTATATTTTCTGCAGATGTAATATAGATTTAATGAGTTAATATACTATTAAACTCATTTAATTTTATCTGAAACTAGAAATGAATAATCCCTAAAACTTTAGAGATTACATAATCGTCGCGAAATATTTCTCCAATGAAGTTACGAATCAATACTTCATCGGTTATTGTTGTTGGTATTCCTTGGTATCTATGGGGCGTATGATGTTGATGTTCGAGGTACCGAGTGTGATGTTGAGACGTGTGATGCGGATGTTGTTGTTGGTAGTGATAATGGTACTGTTGGTATTGATGCTGGTGATGTTGCTGGTGCTCGTAAATTTTGCACCATATTCTCCAAAGCCACTACTCGAGCGCGAAGTTCGTTGACTTCTTCTATTACTCCAGGATAATTGGCGGTTGGAACAAGGGGATGAATAAGATCTAGAATTCTAGATATTATATACTCGTGGCGGGATATCCTGGAAATGAGGGTGAAAATGGTGTTCCGGATTGGTTCGCCGGTAAGTGCTTCAGGTTCTTCGCCAATAGGACAATTTAGTGGGTGGAAGGGATCACCTTCTTCTTGTCTCCATTGATTAAGTAGACTACGAACCCACCCCCAATTCATCCAAAAAAGATGATGACTAATTGGTTGGTTCATTCCGGTTACGCTTCCATTGGAGCTCGAGGAGTTCGAGGAATCAAGTGAGAAATCCATATCATATGATCGAATAAAGGGTTTTCGATATAAGGTGGGTGTTGAATACTGAATGATATCTCCGTCTCCTTGAATACATATATAGCAAAGAGATTCTGTAATTTACGGAGGAAATTTAGGAAAAGTGTTAGACAAAGTCTATTGGGATAGATATGATAAGATATGATTTGTCTATACTCCATTTATGCAATAATTGCAGTATGACTTGTCTAGATTAAAAATGATAAGTTTGTAATCAGATAATCTTTCGATTAAAGACTTTCAATTCGTTATGGCCTATTCAGGTCTAGGGGCTTGAGCTATAGGATCCTTTAAATCGGTAATCCAAACCCTTCCATCCTAGAGTTTCATAGACACCACCCGTCAAGAAAGTTCAATGATCATAAATAACGAGAAAACAAAAATTTAAAAGTAATGAATATGAATAGTGATGACAATATATTGTCTTTGAGTTATCAAGAATCTTTATGAGTCAATAATGACATTTTTCGGTTCGCAAACTAATGCACAAAGGCATAAGGGCACATAGGTACGTAATATAACAGGGAGTTATATACGTTTGGGTATGAGTAGTAACAAACATAGAAATCTCAAAAATCATAGATAACATTTCATGTAATACATACGTAATACACAAAACCATGATAGATGACATAGGAATGTCAAGAATTTCAGAAATCATGAGTGACATCCCTTGGTTCCCTTAACCAAGGTAGGTTTATAAAGATAACTCGCGTGAGTTATAGAATATTTTGAATCACAATGGGAGTTTCCTCCCGGAGTTATAGAATAAGAGATATGTATATGTATAATTCAAGTAATAATATCTTAAAGCTATAGGTCAGGCTGTAGACTAGACTTAATGCACCCTATTAATCTGGGTTATCCACATTAAGACTACCTAGTTCCCTATAACCACCGCTCTGATACCAACTGTAACACCCCGTCAAAATTGACATTGACGCTGATGTTAACTCTGGTCCCAGTGCATGGTTTGACTTCTAAGTACATCAAAGTTCTACAGCGGAAGCATAATATATAAGTACCACATGCTTAAAAGTGTCAACCAACAGGTTGGTGAGTTCATAGGTTTATCATAAACAATGATTTTGATAATAATGATAGATCAAAAGATTTAGTTTAAAGTTGATTGATATAGAAATATCAATCTAAAAGTGTTGCTGCAGTTTGTAATATCGCTACTAAACAAAATTTACCCTGTGACACCTTGTACTGTTAGTGTCGTGGAATCATTATTATGTAACCAAAGACCAGCGGTCAAATGGTTAGAGACGTTACTCTCAATAGATCTATTCACAATAATTAAGTTTGCATTTAAACGTAGCAATTAACGATATTACGGTAGGGATTTAGCATGAATCAAAGCATGACAGCATAGTTAACAATTTAGTACTTGTGTCTAAGCGTAAAACAGTTATAAAGCAAGCATGTATCTCACTCCAAAAGTTGTAAAACATTTATGAAACAGTAAAAAGTGGGGCTATGAAGTTCACCTTAGTAGCAAGTAAGTTATTCCACGCAAAGAAGAATGAACGGAGTAAGTGATCGGAGATCTTAACCGAGAGATATATTCTTTGATTAGTTAATGTCTAACAGACATAAAGTTTGTTTATTAATATAGCAACTATATTAACAGTGATGGTTTTCGAGAAAAGTTTCTATTTCTCAAAAGTTTCTATTTTTGGAAACCTACTATTTATGGAAAGCTTCCACTTATAGTAAGCTCCTAGTTTAAAGAAGTTCAGGTTATAATTCTTCACAAAGACGTTGTACAATCTCGCCCAAACTTCATTGCTAACATGCAAGTCACTCGAATGATCTATTGTTACCGAGCGGCCCAGGATCTCTTTGAAATGTCCCGTTCATATTGTTTATAAACGTTCCATATTAATTGATTTCGTTGCAAGGTTTTGACCTCTATATGAGATGTTTTTCAAAGACTGTATTCATTTTTAAAACAACCATAACCTTTATTTTATCAATAAAGGTTTCAAAAGCATTACGTAGATTATCAAATAATGATAATCTAAAATATATTGTTTACACACGACCATTACATAATGGTTTACAATAGAAATATATTACATCGACATATGTTTCTTAAATGCAGTTTTTACACAATATAATACAAACATGGACTCCAAATCTTGTCCTTATTTTAGTATGCAACAGCGGAAGCTCTTAGTATTCACCTGAGAATAAACATGCTTTAAAAGTCAACAAAAATGTTGGTGAGTTATAGGTTTAACCTATATATATCAAATCGTAACAATAGACCACAAGATTTCATATTTCAATACACATCCCATACATAGAGATAAAAATCATTCATATGGTGAACACCTGGTAACCGACATTAACAAGATGCATATATAAGAATATCCCCATCATTCCGGGACACCCTTCGGATATGATATAAATTTCGAAGTACTAAAGCATCTGGTACTTTGGATGGGGTTTGTTAGGCCCAATAGATCTATCTTTAGGATTCGCGTCAATTAGGGTGTCTGTTCCCTAATTCTTAGATTACCAGACTTAATAAAAAGGGGCATATTCGATTTCGATAATTCAACCATAGAATGTAGTTTCACGTACTTGTGTCTATTTTGTAAATCATTTATAAAACCTGCATGTATTCTCATCCCAAAAATATTAGATTTTAAAAGTGGGACTATAACTCACTTTCATAGATTTTTACTTCGTCGGGAAGTAAGACTTGGCCACTGGTCGATTCACGAACCTATAACAAATATGTACATATATATCAAAGTATATTCAAAATATATTTACAACACTTTTAATACATTTTGATGTTTTAAGTTTATTAAGTCAGCTGTCCTCGTTAGTAACCTACAACTAGTTGTCCAACGTTAGATGTACAGAAAAAAATTGATATATATTATCTTGAATCAATCCACGACCCAGTGTATACACGTCTCAGGTTAGATCACAACTCAAAGTATATATATTTTTGGAATCAACCTCAACCCTGTATAGCTAACTCCCACATTACTGCATATAGAGTGTCTATGGATGTTCCAAATAATATATACACATGGGTCGATATGATATGTCAAAACATGTGCATACGTGTCTATGGTATCCCAAGATTACATAATATATTAGAATACATGTATAATACAATATAAGTTAGCTAGAATATGATTAATATAGATTTGTTACCAATTTTCACGTTGCTACAACAAGAAAAATTATCCAATCTTGTTTTACCCATAACTTCTTCATTTTAAATCCGTTTTGAGTGAATCAAATTGCTATGGTTTCATATTGAACTCTATTTTATGAATCTAAACAGAAAAAGTATAGGTTTATAGTCGGAAATATATGTTACAAGTCATTTTTGTAAAGGTAGTCATTTCAGTCGAAAGAACGACGTCTAGATGACCATTTTAGAAAACATACTTCCACTTTGAGTTTAATCATGATTTTTGGATATAGTTTCATGTTCATAAGAAAAATGATTTTCCTAGAAGAATAACTTTTAAATCAAAGTTTATCATAGTTTTTAATTAACTAAGCCAAAACAGCCCGCGGTGTTACTACGACGGCGTATGTCCGGTTTTACAGTGTTCTTCGTGTTTCCAGGTTTTAAATCATTAAGTTAGCATATCATATAGATATAGAACATGTGTTTAGTTTATTTTAAAAGTCAAGTTAGAAGGATTAACTTTTGTTTGCGAACAAGTTTAGAATTAACTAAACTATGTTCTAGTGATTACAAGTTTAAACCTTCGAATAAGATAGCTTTATATGTATGAATCGAATGATGTTATGAATATCATTACTACCTCAAGTTTTCTGGATAAAGCTACTGGAAATGAGAAAAATGGATCTAGCTTCAAAGGATCCTTGGATGGCTTGAAAGTTCTTGAAGCAGAATCATGACACGAAAACAAGTTCAAGTAAGATTTCCACTCGAAATAAGATTGTTATAGCTATAGAAATTGAATCAAAGTTTGAATATGAGTATTACCTTGTATTAGAAAGATATCTTACTGTAAATAAGAAAGATTTCTTGGGGTTGGATGATCACTCTATAAGATTGGAAGTAAGCTAGCAAACTTGGAAGTATTCTTGATTTTATGAAACTAGAACTTGTAGAATTTATGAAGAACACTTAGAACTTGAAGATAGAACTTGAGAGAGATCAATTAGATGAAGAAAATTGAAGAATGAAAGTGTTTGTAGGTGTTTTTGGTCGTTGGTGTATGGATTAAATATATAGGATATGTAATTTTGTTTTCATGTAAATAAGTCATGAATGATTACTCATATTTTTGTAATTTTATGAGATATTTAATGCTAGTTGCCAAATGATGGTTCCCACATGTGTTAGGTGACTCACATGGGCTACTAAAAGCTGATCATTGGAGTGTATATACTAATAGTACATACATCTAAAAGCTGTGTATTGTACGAGTACGAATACGGGTGCATACGAGTAGAATTGTTGATGAAACTGAACGAGGATGTAATTGTAAGCATTTTTGTTAAGTAGAAGTATTTTGATAAGTGTCTTGAAGTCTTTCAAAATTGTATGAATACATATTAAAACACTACATGTATATACATTTTAACTGAGTCGTTAAGTCATCGTTAGTCGTTACATGTAAGTGTTGTTTTGAAACCTTTTGGTTAACGATCTTGTTAAATGTTGTTAACCCATTATTTATTAAATCAAATGAGATGTTAAATCATTACATTATCATGATATCATGATGTATTAATATATCTTAATATGATATATATATATACATTAAATGTCGTTACAACGATAATCGTTACATATATGTCTCGTTTCAAAATCATTAAGTTAGTAGTCTTGTTTTTACATATATAGTTCATTGCTAATATACTTAATGATATGTTTACTTATCATAATATCATGTTAACTATATATATATATATATATATATATATATATATATATATATATATATATATATATATATATATATATATATATATATCCATATATATGTCATCATATAGTTTTTACAAGTTTTAACGTTCGTGAATCGCCGGTCAACTTGGGTAGTCAATTGTCTATATGAAACCTATTTCAATTAATCAAGTCTTAACAAGTTTGATTGCTTGACATGTTGGAAACACTTAATCATGTAAATAACAATTTTATTTAATATATATATATATATATATATATATATATATATATATATATATATATATATATATAAACATGAAAAAGTTCGGGTCACTACAGTACCTACCCGTTAAATAAATTTCGTCCCGAAATTTTAAGCAGTTGGAGGTGTTGACGTATCTTCTGGAAATAAATGCGGGTATTAATTCTTCATCTGATCTTCTCGTTCCCAGGTAAACTCGGGCCCTCTACGAGCATTCCATCGAACCTTAACAATTGGTATCTTGTTTTGCTTAAGTCTTTTAACCTCACGATCCATTATTTCGACGGGTTCTTCGATGAATTGAAGTTTTTCGTTGATTTGGATTTCATCTAACGGAATAGTGAGATCTTCTTTAGCAAAACATTTCTTCAAATTTAAGACGTGGAAAGTGTTATGTACAGCCGTGAGTTGTTGAGGTAACTCAAGTCGGTAAGCTACTGGTCCGACACGATCAATAATCTTGAATGGTCCAATATACCTTGGATTTAATTTCCATCATTTACCAAATCGAACAACACCTTTCCAAGGTGCAACCTTAAGCATGACCATCTCTCCAATTTCAAATTCTATATCTTTTCTTTTAATGTCGGCGTAGCTCTTTTGTCGACTTTGGACGGTTTTCAACCGTTGTTGAATTTGGATGATCTTCTCGGTAGTTTCTTGTATTATCTCCGGACCCGTAATCTGTCTATCCCCCACTTCACTCCAACAAATCGGAGACCTGCACTTTCTACCATAAAGTGCTTCAAACGGCGCCATCTCAATGCTTGAATGATAGCTGTTATTGTAGGAAAATTTTGCTAACGGTAGATGTCGATCCCAACTGTTTCTGAAATAAATAACTCATGCTCGTAGCATGTCCTCAAACGTTTGTATCGTCTTTTCGCTCTGCCCATCAGTTTGTGGATGATAGGCAGTACTCATGTCTCGACGAGTTCCTAATGCTTGCTGTAATGTCTGCCAGAATCTTGAAATAAATCTGCCATCCCTATCAGAGATAATAGAGATTGGTATTCCATGTCTGGAGACGACTTCCTTCAAATACAGTCGTGCTAACTTCTCCATCTTGTCATCTTCTCTTATTAGCAGGAAGTGTGCTGATTTGGTGAGACGATCAACTATTACCCAAATAGTATCAAAACCACTTGCAGTCATTGGCAATTTAGTGATGAAATCCATGGTAATGTTTTCCCATTTCCATTCTGGGATTTCAGGTTGTTGTAGTAGACCTGATGGTTTCTGATGTTCAGCTTTGA